>NC_134114.1:58617500-61117500 GCF_040939455.1 Microcebus murinus
CAGTAAAAAATAAATATGTTGAATCACTATCCCTTGAGTTAAATCTCTACCATGGGGTCTTTTAAAATCTTCCTGTGGTTGGTGGAGGTTCTGCCTTTGATAGAACTCAGATAGTCTGTTCATAAGCCAAAGTATAAATTAATAATCTAATTAATATTTTTACTGCAAGGGGGTGAATTGAGACAAAGTAGGAACAGAATGTAATAAAGGTGAACGTAGCTTCTCCCAAGTTTTAATTCTTAAAGAGAACTAATTACAGTAGGATTGTCAATTTTTAAAAATTTTGCAAGCAGAAGAACATATCTAAAATATAGACTCAAGTGGCTTGATGATACATAGCTATGTCTGTTCCCCTATGAACCAGTTTTCAAAAACTATGATGCAAAAAGTATGATTATGTTAAAAAATTAAAGAAACAATTGGTTGTTTCTTCATACCATAATATTTCATTTATTTGCACCTTTTCATGTGTTCTTTGTGAATTCTTTTTTGATGTGTGTGAAGCTTGAAGCATAGTTCATTTTATATGTGTTTCTTAAAAAAACTGTAAAACAATCAAAACTGTAAGAGTAGAGGTGAGCTTCTCAGAGTGATAAAGGTGCTATGGAGGATGTCCCCTGTCACCCCCCTCCTGACCTCTGGCTCACACTGGCCTTCTTTTGCATCTAGATCCCCAGGTATATCATCACACTGCATGAGCTCCTAGCTCATACACCCCACGAGCATGTGGAGAGGAAAAGTCTGGAGTTTGCTAAATCAAAACTAGAGGAACTGTCCAGGTATGCAGAGAACTTATAATAAAGGCTTGGGATGGGAGATCAGCAAGTTCATTTCTTGTGCAAACCTGTTGTATATGTTCCCCGGACCACGTAGTAAAACACAAGTCCAGCTTCTCAGCTTTACCTTAAAGTTCAATGCTAGCTCACAAGATGAGCTAGCATTGCCTTTGTCTTATAGCATGTGAATTTATGCAATGAAATGAATTGAATGAATTTATGTAATGTGAATTTATGTAATGAAGACTAGGTGTACTTTGGTTTAAGTTTGCAAGCGTTCCTGTTTCAGCATACGTGTACTTTGGTTTAAGTTTGCAAGTGTTCCTATTTCTTTCAGCATAATAAAAAATGACTTTCAGTTGTATTTTATATTCACATTTCGCAAGAAGCTAGAGAATGTATAGTTTGCATTTCTCAGTGACTTTTCATTGTTACAAGCACTTATTTATGTCTGCGTTCCTCTAGCTTATATGAAATAAGTGGTATAAAGGTCTTGAATTTAGTCTGCTTCCAAGAAATGGCACCCTACTTTCAGTGAGGGGAGCTGTCCATAAAATATGTTGATTTCCTCTCGCATTTAAAAGCAGGCATTCCCGGGACACTCCCCGATCACTGACCCACTTCCGTTTAGAACCTTCATGCACATTGGCCTTGCTTTGGGTCATGACCTATTGAAGCCTGAAGGTCCATCTACTTCCCCCACAGCCCCAGTTCGATGATATAAGTTCAAAACTGAGCTTCTCAGATGGAACTCTTCTTTGCCCCCTTGCTATGGCAACAGAAAATCTCTCTTACCGTGTCCCTGTCTGTGTTGTGTCTGACAGAGTAATGCACGATGAAGTCAGCGACACTGAAAACATAAGGAAAAACCTTGCCATAGAGAGAATGATCGTGGAGGGCTGTGACATTTTGCTGGACACCAGCCAAACTTTCATCCGCCAAGGTAAGTCCTTGTGAAACAGACTCATGACCTACGTGTTCTGTGCACCTGTCACATGATCTCTGGCACCCCCAGGAAGGCATTTTGGAGCAGGCCTGTTTTAGCTGTGTGATTGTGCTGTTCACGCAGGACACCCCTCGGCCTTCCCCCCGCCCCCGCTGTGGTTGAGGCCCACCTTTGTGCTGTTTCTTTTCAGGGGCCATGAGAAACAGCAACACAATCATAGTAAAGCACGCGTGGGGCAGTCAATTACACTCTGACTGGACTCTCCTCCTCAGTGGACCGGACATTCTCTGCAGCCCCAAGGAGGATGGGTCGGCCTGGCCGATCAGAGTGGCAGTGCAGGATGGTGAGGATATCCAGGCAAAGGCCCAAGAGAAACTTGCGGTGCTCAAAGCCCTTTCCAGTAAGACTGGGGACACTGTCCGAAGTGAAAACAGCTGTCTCTTGTTCCCATTTTTCATCGGCACATCTGGATCAGCCCCCATGATGTGATTTGACTCAAGTGGTAACTTCAGTTGCCAGAGGCAATGTCTCCTGATCCAACCCTCGCCATGCCTGGGTAACCGCGAAGGTCTCGTGTTTGTGGAGTGTGCTTTGGGGGGCATCACCTGGCAAATCAAGCTTTTGAAGAGTGGAAGATATTTGTGCTGGAAACTGTGAAGAAGCAACAGCCTGACCATGCATATTTCTCCTTGGCTCTTATTCCAAAGTGCAAGATGTAAACCACATTCCAAGTTATTTTTAAGGACTTAGGTCTTCTGAAAGAGGGGAGCATGGCCCATACAATTGGTTTGAGACAACATATTACACACATGTATCATTTTGAACTTGGTGAGGAGTGGGATGTTTTGTTTATAATGCACCAATATCATTTGAAGATATGTGCATTGCCATTGCCTACCATCATGTGCTGCTTAAGAATCTTTTTAACCTCATCAAACAAGACATTGTTTGTGCTGTGCACATTAATTTTTGTGCAGAATATTTAAAAAGTTTAATGTATGCCATTCTATTTTTCATTATTTATCTACAAGGAGAGAAACCACACATATGTTAAAGTTCAAAAGTATATTTTAGGAAATGATTCCTTTTCTCATTTGTGCCTTTAGATGTTATTTTTTCTTTAAGTAATGGTGGAATATAATACTAACAACATCAGGCCTTCGTAATTCCTCCTCTGTGACTCTGCACAGACCGTGTCCTCACAGTGGCTTCCCGCCTGCCTGCCTCTGTGCCTTTTCCTATCCTGTCCCCAGCCTGGGGGCTGGCAGTGCCCCCGTCCATCTCTTTTGTGCCTATTGAATGTCTGCTTGTCCTACCAGGCATAGGTCACATGCCTCTAAGGAGCCTTTTAAAATTTCCTCTTCCTTGTCCCACTCTGACTGGAATGGAATTACCTGCCTCTCTGTTTCCAAGACACTTTGCTCCTGGTGCATGTATTTCGTCCTCTTGTGTAGAGGCACTTGTTTGCATGCCTATCTCTCCCTGTAGTTGTAAACTCTGAAGGGCAGCATTTATGAATTCTCTCTGCCATGCCTTGTCTAGTACAATGCTTTCCATTATAGATACCTGGAAAATGGGCATTGAATTAAATTATTTGTTGAATTGCAATTATGATTGTAAGGTGTCTTATTTTGTATTTTTCTTGTATTTGGACTTCACTGAAAATATCTACTAATAGTCTTTATGGTATGTGAGAATGGAGCAAAAGTCTGTATAACTAGCATACAATTTCTGAAAGGACTTTTGATTGGAAAGTGTTATTACCCATGAACATTTAATATATTGCTGAAAACAGACTGTTTTGGTCCGACTTTGAAAAAATATCTATTATTAAAAATGCTGGAAGGTCAAATATATTGAATACACCATAATTGTTTCATTGCAATTAGAGGAAAACAACCATGAACACTTCTCCCTTGGGTTCACGTCCATATGCTATCTGTTCCTTGTTATGTACCAGGTGTATAAGGCACTTCCGTCAGCTGTTGATATTTCTGATATTGTTGTTTTGCTGTCGATACACTGATTTGCCTTTCAGCAGTATTTCTCTGCATGTTTGGTTTTGTTAGTCCATTTAGGAATTATTCAATAAAGATGGTTTCTAAAAATCAGACCTTAATCTGAAAGTGGAAAGTAATCCAGTTGCAGACAATTTGGGAAGTTTGCATTGCTTTGCTTTGGTTGCGCCTATCATAATTTTTACTTAATACCCTTAACAGGCTTTTAGACCTATTGAGGTGTGCCTTTTAGAATTATTATTCTTTAAAATTTTGAGGAATTCTGTTTTTTATGAGACCATTTTTCCTGATTGAAACCGGCTACAATTTATTTCTAGTGGTGTGCTAGCATTTCTGTTTAATTACTTTTAGGGATAATATTAGGTCTATTTCAGTGTGTGTGTGTGCGTGTGTGTGCGCGTGTGGTGGTTTCAACCTTATATGAATTTTTATTCTAAGAACTAGAAAAAAATAAGTCATCTGGGTCAACTGAAAGGTCACTTCGGAATAAAGTCAGTAGCCACTTTTGAATGTTAATTGATGGGGATTCAGTGATTGAAATAACAGAGGTTTTATTCTAAATGGATTGGGTGGGGAACATATGGCCTTAAGGCCGACAGGTTCCACACCCCTGTCTGAGGGGCAGGATGCAAAGGACTGCATCACAGCAATGCTCTGACACTGTCCTTTATTTTCCAAAATCTGTTAAAAGTTTGTTGAGTAAATGTGTTAAGTGTCTGAGGCAATAACGGGAAGACAGTATAGCTGTATCACAGGAGGTCAAATGCTGTCTCCCCCACTTCTTTGCTCTATGACATTGGGCATTTACTTAACCTCTCTCGCCTCAACTTCCTTTCCTTAAATTGGAGTTAATAGTAGGACCTGTCTTTTAGGATTGCTGTCAAGATCGAGTGGACTAATGTTCACAAAACCACCTAAACTAGTGCCTGCAAGATTATGACAGAAACCTTAAAAGCCAAGATCCAAATTTTGGAGTGAGTTTCTATTTTCAATAACATGAAATACATGTGAATATTTATTAGAAGATAAAGCCACTCCAGGTTGACATTTTGTACAAAATCCATTATGCGTTGTCAGCAGTGTCTTTGTGGAAATGGAATCAGGAAAATTCAATACAAGTGACTAAATGCAGAGCAAAAGGCTTTGAGAATGAGACATGGACCTCTCTGGTATGTTCATCATTACCAGACTCTAAATCATGTGCTTTCAGTGTACCAGTGCTCTTTGAAATTGTAACATGGGGACTAGAGATAGTTATACCTTCTCAAATGCCTAACGTGGAGATCGTTCTTCATTCTTTTTTTACTACTGAGTGGAATTAACAATGAGGGCATTGGCCAGTATCCAGTGCCATTCCAGGGCAATTGAGCAATTGAAATAACAGAAATTTTGTTGTTAGTTGACCCCAATTATTAGATAGACTGATGAACAGGCTGCAAAGGACTGTGCCATAGCAATGGTCTGATACTGAGGAATTGCCGATTTAACACTATTTCACTAATTAGTATTAACTCCAGAGAAATGTTTTCTTCATATCTCATGGCTATGTTGAAACATCATGTCAAACAAAAGATGAACTGTAAAAAAAGATCCACATGACATGCTTTTTCCGAATACGATTATTTTACAAACCAATCATGTTGACATTTCTCATTTTTAATTCAGATGTATACATTTCTGTATGGACCTAATGTCCATATTCTCCTACTTGAATATGAGATAAACAGTTATAGATTAAACATATTAGTGTGTGGTTGCCAAGGAAACATTTGTTTTATTTTTTTTTTTACCTTAAAGCTGAAATCCACAGTAATTGCTAATATATGAGCTAATAGTATATTCTGTAATTTCCTGTTAAAATTTTATTTTTTGTATTCTATAATTTCTGACTTAGAAAATCATTAAATTGCTAGGAGCACTTATCAGTGAACACATTATTATCGAGTTTTCACAGCCTTGCTTATAGCCTCCTGAAAATGACTCCCAAACCCATCTGTCCACCAGACATTTGTCCAAGCCCCTGGATCAATTTACTCTGCCCTTGTTATCTATCTGCCTGATGCCTCATGGCCAGCCATGGCGATGCTAGAACTTACGGTCTTTTCCTATCTGTGCCCTTTCCAGGGTTCAGTTTTATGTTGCTGAATCCACTGCCATCCCCTGGCTATGCCACTCACTCGGGTGTGACCTTAGGAGAGCTACTTAGCCTCAGGCCTCAGTATCCCCATCTGTGAAATAGGGGGGGCGGCATTGAACCAGATGCTCTGAGAGGCCTCTGCCGGCTTGGATTGCATCTCCGTCAGTTCCACGAGCACAGCCTTTTGCGGCTATTGCTGCTCATCTATTGCCCTAACCTCTCTGCTTTCTTCTGTCCCCACACTCCCCACTACTCTTCAGATGTAGTCTCTTGCTCCTGGGCTGTCTGCTAGTCTCCTCCCACCCACCCCGCCTCCTTCATTCACTCTCGTTTTGCTGTTCCTTCCCTGGAGTGGAGACTTCTCCTGGCCCCCTTTTCCCCCTGATCCCACGCCCTCACCTGGGACTGTTCCTTGCTATTCTTCAGGCCTGGAACAACCGCCTTCTCTGTGTCTGTCAAGCAGCCCACGGAAACACCCACCTAACGAACGGTGTGAGATCGGGCATGGGGACTTGGGTCCTTTACCACCCTGCACACCTTTGCACCTCTCTTAAAAAGGAGATGCAATTTGGAACATTCATATGTTAATGTGAACATTTTGTGACTCACAGTCATAGTTTAACTGTCTTCTGTGTATATACTCTTTGTATAAAGAACTTTAGTGTTTTGTTTCCACTTACAGAAGTAATTTGTGCTCAGTGCAACAATCAGGAAACCCAGAAAATGTATGAAGAGGAAAATAAGGTTGCCTGTAATCTCCTGTTAATGTTTAAGGGTTGAATTGCATTCAGTGGTTCTTAGGCTGATTTGAGCCTGTGTGAGGCTGCATTTGAAGAAGGTGGTAGATTAAACAAAGATAAGAAATATGATACCCTAAAAGCCCGGACTTTACCAGTATGCAGTATTTCCATGTAACGAAATTACACTTGTACCCCTTACATTTATACAAATGATAATAATAAAAGAAGTATTATTTGCTCTGGGCCTTTCAGAAGTTAGGACCGCGATGTCTGCAGTAATCTTTCTTACTTAGTGCTTCTTGGCTTGATATTTAACTTACATTGGAATTTTCTTTTGAGGGGTGGGGTGGTCATTATTAGAGTGAAATCTAGAAATAATCAAAGGTAATCTCAGTATTATATTAAGTCTGTGCATAGCTTCTCACACTAAATGGAAGATAGTTTTGCTCATAGGAATGCTCTGGGTATGGATTTTATGTCTTTTATTTTCCATTTAGATTCCACAAAGAATTTTTATCATACATAATTTAAATGAAACTTGGAATATTTGCCCTTTAAAAATAGTTCTTAACTAAATTTCATTGAATTATAGATTAATAATATATGTATTTTTATAATATACATATAGTATACATTTCTATTTTTTAAATACAAAGTAAACTATATTAATATGATATTTTCTACCTTCTGTGCTTCAGGAAGAATTAATTCTATTTGCTTTTTATTATGTTATTGTATTACTATGTATTACGTACATTATCGTTAAGTAAATAAATTGATTGGGATCAAATCACATCACTAAGAACAGATGACAGAAGTAACCCATTCTTTGAATTCAATTTAACCTTCTTTTAAGCTTATTTTCCAGCTTATAGATGAAAAATCAATTCTAAAGTGTTTCACAAAAATATTAGGAACAGTTCGGTCCTTAAAATACAATACATTGTTTCGTCTGCTCAGAGTGTGGGAAATTTACTTGTTCTGAGGGTGCATCAAATAAGTAAATCCTTGGTATCTTGGGAAATGGGCCCTAGAGTTTATTGCCACAGCAGGCTCCTCACTTGACAGAATTTTAATTGCTGTGTATTCTTCATTTTTGTAATCACCAGGTTCTCTTATTCAAGTACCTTCCGTTGAGAGGGGGAAACTTAGTAAAGTTCGTCTGGGTTCGTTGTCTTTGAAAAAGGAAGGAGAGAGACAATGCTTCTTATTTACAAAACACTTTTTAATTTGTACAAGAAGTTCAGGAGGAAAACTGCATCTGCTCAAGGTACTGGTTTTCCATAACTGTTCCATCTATGTTCCAAGCACTTAGGAGGTATTGAGGTTAATTCAACTGTGACTTTCCTGGTTTTATTATAAAACAGATTGTCCTGATTCCATAAAGAGTAAGGTTTTGTACAGTTACCAGCATTTACTTTGTTACCACTTGTATCCAACGTAATAAAAATTTATTTTAAGTGTGCATTGCCATAAAGAAGTATAATTAAATTCTTAACCTGGACAAAATTATTACTAGTTGATGACTACAGAGCTGCAAAAATCTTCAAATCACTACAGAGTACCGATACAATATTTACTAAATGTTATTTATTTGATCTTGCTCTGTACCAGGAGCCAGAAAACTATGGCCCATGGCTTACTGCCTGCTTTTGTTAATAAAGTTTTATTGTACACAGCTGTGCTCATTTGTTTACCTATTATCTGTGGCTGCTGTTATACTAAAACGGCAGGTTTGAGTAGTTATGATAGAGATCATATGGTTTGTAAAGCCTAAAATATTTACTATATGACCCTTTACAGAAAAAGTTTGACTATCTATACCTTCTGTTATTATTGCTTAAAAATATTCAGCACTGTGATGATGGTTTTTCACTGCTTTAACTACTTCCTGGTTGGTGAGTCCAGTCCTTTGCTGAGCTGCATTACTTTCTAAAGCTGCTATGGTGCCATCTGGTCTCCCATCTACTGACTTGCTAAATTTTATAAACATTGGGAGTGAGAGTGGGGTTGGGGAGAACAATTTAATTGAAGTTAAATGAATCCAATTTCTTTTACACATCTAAGTTTAATTTTGGACCCTATGAAAAATATTTTATGCATAGCAGAATTGCTATATTTTCTTCTGTGGCAAATTGGGTATAAGGTTTACAAATCAGAGCTTCCCAATCTACACAAGACCTTCAGCCTCTTAATGAAAAATTGCTTTGTTTCCAGACAGGTGGGGTTCTCTCTCTAATAGAATGTACATTGATTGAGGAGCCTGATGCAAGCGATGATGACTGTAAGTCACATTCTATGACTTAGAATTATATTAGAATTAAAAAAAAATAAAGTTCTATGTTTTTTATGCTTTTAGAGTTAAGAAGAGCTGCTTAAGGAAGCAAGAAAGCTGCTGGGAATAAACTCTCTAAAGTCATTTATATATAAAAAATTCTGTTGGGAACCATTTAGCCCATGAGCCTTGTTAAACTATCTTTGGGAATTTACATTTTGCAGACTTTTGTCTCATGATAACGACTATTCAGTGTCACTATTCAGTGTCACTATTCAGTGTAGAGAAGAAAGAAGAGTAGAATTAGAGTGTTGGAATGCTATAGATTATGGGATTAAAAAAAAAAAAAACCTAGGAAATGAGAAGGAAACCAGTATCCTAGTCTCGAGTGACCTACTGACCTCAGCTTCTTCATTTGCTTATGAGCTTAATAAAGTCTTTCTGTACCTGAGAAGTACGATATTGCTGCAATGAGATTCTGGACTTGCATGCACATTTATCATATTAATAGAACTATGGGAAAGCAGCTATCCCTCATGCTTTTTTGTATTCACATCTAATTGTTTGGTTTACATTGTGTCTAAGCCAAAGGTTCTGGGCAAGTGTTTGGGCACCTGGATTTTAAAATAGTGGTGGAGCCTCCGGACGCTGCCTCCTTCACCGTGGTCTTGCTAGCACCTTCGCGCCAGGAGAAGGCTGCCTGGATGAGCGACATCAGTCAGGTAAGCAAGTGGCTTTGCCAATTTTTTTAAAAATTTCACAACATAAACGTTTAGAGAGGATTTTTCACGTTCTTTTATTTTTATTAAAAAATTACATCCAGGTTGTTGAACCTGCCATCACCATTCTGTATCTCAATAGGCTATGATTGCTTTTTTGTTGTTGGTTTGTTTTTCTTTTTAAGATTAACATTTAGTTGAAATTGTAGTAGTTGCATTTTAGTTCCTGGGCATTTTGCACCAGCTGCCAATGTAATCACTTGTGTTGAGCAGTATAGAAATTGCCCTGTTAGTAATAAATTTTCCAATGATTTCACTAGATGCTTTATGTGTTTGTTTCTGAAGTAGGAAAGTGGTGAGAGATACAAAAACAGCTAACAAGGGCTATAGTGAGAAATCAAGAATTAAAGACTCAAAAGAGACACTATCTGTACTATGAAATCTGAAAATGAGCTCCTGTATTTCATATAGGAAAAATTAGGGAACAGAATTGCTTATCTTTCCTTTCTCAGCAATGCTCAGTTAGGGAATTGGTGCATTTGTTCAGGAAATAATATGATTTAGAAATATGTCAAAACTAGTCACGACTGGACTAGAGCATTCCTAAATTCAAGTGCCATGTGAATTTTGGATCCATTTGCTAACACAGGGGAAAAGTGATGCTGTGTAAGGAAATATTAAAAGAAGGCTTGATAATTATTTTCAAAGTTGTTAAGGAAAATTGAGGCAAATGGAAAAGGCATATATCATAGATTTCATTGCCTTCTTTTTTCTGAAGAGCTTATAGTAATTTACATATAAGACTTAGGTGGAAACATGAACTGTATCATAGTTCTTTAGACACTTAAATTTTTTTTTAAGCAACTGAAAACCAAAGAGAAATAGAGAATGAATGACAATAATAATTATTTTTATTTGCCAAAGACGTTTTAAAGACTCGATTTCATTTGGCCCTCGAAATAATATTCTGAAGGTAAACAGAGAGAAATATTATTAGTCCCATTTCACAGGTGAGAAGCTTGAGATTTGGAAAGCTAAGCATTTATCAAGTTACCTAACTGCGTTGAGTAAGGACTCAAATGTAATAATCCAGGTCTTTTTTTTTTTTTTTAGTACTCTAAACATCCTCTATAAGAGTGCCTTATGCTGAATTTTTACATATATACCAGGACTGCTTTGATGGTGAATAAATAGCTAGAAGAGAAGCCACTTCATTTCTGGCTGACAAAGAAATGAAAATATGGGACCTTCCATATTTGCATACTTGCCTCCTTGGGGTGATTTATTAATACTTTCATTAGCTCTGTGCTATATCAATTAATACTGCAGTAAGTTTCTATTTGTAATGCACCTCTTAATCTAACAAAACTCTGGATCATTCACTGATTCTACGAACATTTATTGAGGAATCACCATATGCTGCCAGATAGCGTGCAGGTACCAGGGATACAGCAATGGTTCCTGCTTTCAAGAAGACAAGCTGGCTTGTAGGGAGGGAAAGGAAGTAGACTTAATGCAAGACAATTTTATAAGCATTGTGAGCCAAGATAAGTAGGAAGAAAGGGGAATAGGAGTAGACAAAGGTGTTTTTCCAGCTGCTCTACCTTCTACCTTATGATATAACTGGGGCTCCTAAGATACAGAGTTGATAAAAGTTTAAGAGACCTTCCTTAGGGTACCTGCTAAGGCATTGTTAAGAGAGAAAGACTTGGAGTGTGTGAATCATTCTGTGCCTGGTCTTTTAAAGAAAGGTACCCAGCGCTTTGCCTGCCACAAACATCCAAGTGAGTCTTTCTCAGCTTAGACTACACCTTGAGGCGGAAGTATTCAATTTTCTCCTTATTTCCCCAAGCTGCTATGCCTAATATGTGGCTTAGCAAAAAATTGCACTAGATTATATCTGTAGGTGAAGGAAACTAACAGAAGTTTATTTCTTTTTGAGTGATGATGATATCACATGAAATTACTATATTCAATAATAGAACCTTAACATTGTGTGGCTTTGACACTTGTGGTTTCATTCATTCAACAAATATATTTAGGGGGTGTAAACTCACAACTAATGGGCACGGTGAGCATTGTAGAGGGGAAAGGCATTTGTACCCTCATAATATTCTGAAATAAAATAATAATAATAATGAACAAATATATTTATGCAGTGATAGCTATGCCAGGTACTATTCTAGGGATTTAGGGCATATCATGAACAAAAGAGACTACAGCAATGAAAGATTCCTTGACCTTTTATAGCTTATGTCCTAGTGTGGGGAAGACCAAAAATAAACAATAAAGGTAATAAATAAGTACATACTGTTTTATGGTAGGAGGTGATAAGCAGGGTAAGAAGGAGTGGGCTACTGGAGGTAGACATGAGTTGGTAGAGTTTTGAAACGGTGGTGACCTCACTTTGAAGGAGACATTCAAACAAAGCCTGTAGTTGGTGATGGAGATACCATGTGGATCTGTGATGGAGGAAAAGTCAAAAGTCAAAAGACTTTTGCTTCCTTCTGCAGAAGGAAGAGCGATGGCAAAGAAGAGGATGTCACATATTTCAAGGAATACCATGAAAGCCAGTGTAGGAGTGGAGTATGGAAGGGAGAGAATAGAAAAAGAGGAAGGCAAAGAGGTAAAAGGGGCCAGATCAGCGATACCTTTCTAAGCTAATGAAAGGGTTTTGGCTTGTACTCTGAGTCAGATGAAAGTTATTGAAGGATTTACGCAAAGGAATGCCGCCTTCTGACTTAGGTTTGAAAAGGATCCCTTTAGCTGCTATGGTGGCGATAGACTGAGGGCAGAGGGCAAGAGTGGATGCAGGGAGGTGAGTGAACAGCTGTTGCAGTAACCCAGGAGACAGATGTTAAAGCTCTGACTGGCACAGCAGGAGTGGAGTTAGAGATAAGGGTTCTGAGTCTGGATTCATTTTGAAGGTAGAGCCTGCAGGGTTTTGTTATGGATTAGATCTGGGATGCGAGAGAAAAAGAAGAGTCAAGGATGATGGCAGAGTTTTTGGCCTGAGCAACTGGCAGAATGGAGTTGTTATTAACTGAGAAGGAGGAGTCTGCTGGGGAAAGAGATCTGGGTTTCAAAAATCAGAAGTTTACTTTTGGATATGTTGAGTCTGGGAATTCTGTTAGACTTTAGAGTGGAATTGTCAAATAGGCAGTGGGATGTAGAAGTCCGGAGTTTAGGGAGAGGTCTGGGTGGAAGACACTACATTTTTTGGGCAGTATTTAAGGCTGAGCGACTGTTGGGATCCCCAAGGGAGTAAATGTAGATAGAAAGGAGAAGACAGTGATGTGTGGATGGAGAGAGGTGTCAGGGAGAATACGGAAGAGGACCAAAAGGAACCACCAGTGCAGTAGGAGGACAGCCAAGATGGCTTCTTAGAAGTCAAGAGAAGAAAAGCATCAAGGGGAAGGAGTGGTCACATGTCAGGGGCTGCCAAGGGCTGAGTTGGGTAGTGAGCATTCTGGGTGTGAATGGTGGGTGGGAGGGATAGCATGCTCTGCTCTTGACTGAGCCTAGCCTGCTGCCCAGAAGCCTACATCGCAACTGCCTTCATTCTCTACTTAAAGCATTTTCATTTTATGGAAGAAATTACATATACATTCATGGAATTGATCAGTCTCTCAAGTATATCTCTGGATGTATTCATTATTAATAAGATGAGTTTACTGAATGCTTGAAAATGTATTTAATATTTTATTGTATATAGGTTATGGACACAAAATTGGGCAAGAAATATTCCCAACATCCAACATACTAAAATGTTTGAGTATTTCAACAGATAACCTGAGAATTACATGAGAATTTTTTTAAAATGCAGATTCCAGAACCCACATTCCAGAGGCCACTCTAAACCTCCTAGATTTAACAAGCTCCATAGATCAGTTTTGCACAATTAAGAAATCTCTGTTCTGAAGAATGAACTCTTTCTATCTCTAAAGTTTCTGCAATCCTGCCATACAGAAATGATTTTACAGTTTGTCTCTCAGTGTGTGTGTGTATATATATATAATTTTTGCTTTTTAGCTCATTTACTTCTTTCTGTATTCTTACAAGCTTTTCATATTGATTCCTTCTAATAACTATATATAGTTATTAGAAGCTGTATATATATAATATACATATTTTCTACCACATTAATTTATGACTTTCATAGCTTTTCTGAATAATTGAGCACTGAGTATGTGGGCTGTTTTTGAGTTTCAGGATTAATATATCATGTGGTGCTAAACATCTTTGTGCAGTTTTTCCCCCCTTTTAAGGTCCCTTGTTGGTATATATTCCCCAAAAAGTATAAGGCAGGTACAGAGGGCCTGATTGCTTTTCTGACTTCATAATTCCTTGTTTGACAGACTGCTACAATTCCTTCAAGAAATACATAACTCAACATTTCACTACATCATCAACAAGGTATCTACGTACCTTTCTTCTAAGTCTTGCCGATGTTGAGATTTGTCACACTTATCACATTTTCCTATTTAATGGAAAAGTGGTTTTGCCTTCTAGTGGTTTTAATTTATATTTCTGTAATTATCAATGAAATTAACATTTTCCACTATTTCTATTTCTTGTCTCTTTATATCAGATGAACATTAATTCATTGGATCTATACTTATAGGCTAGAGAAAAGGACATTTTATTTCAATTTAAATTATGAATATGTCCTCCACTATTTTGTCTTTTTAATTTCTGTCACTGTTTTTCTAAATCTTAATTTTTTTGTGGCTTAGTTTGAAAGCACCTTCCTAAGCTACTATACTGTGTTACACTAATCACACATGACTCTTATTTAAAATAATAAAGTGATTCCTGAGCATTGATACAATCCCAGTTTTACATAGGAACTCTGTAGAAAATTTAAGACTTTTAACTTTGCCAGGTCTTTCTCTCTGAAGCCGTAATTTTTTAAAAAAGAACGATTGCTTGAATGATTAATCACACTTTTAGTTACACCAGTAAGGCCATAATTAACTGTTGGCGCCTCCAACAAAATGTGCAAGTGGCTAATGGTCTCGACCAATAATTCTTCTCCTTTTTCATCTATTTATAGGGAAAGATTTGAGGCTGAAGATTTGACCATTCATTTCAATAAAGTGCATTCATTTGTGCATGTCTTATTGTCCTACATAATGGTTTATTAAGCAGATTCACTATAATTATGGGTATTAACTAACATGTAGAATTAAAATTCACCTCTGAACCTTTGGTTTGGACAGATGTGCCAAACACAGACCTATGCAGACAGATTTGCTGCATACTGGACATGTTAAAATGTACTAAGAATAGCTTCTCTAGAATCAATAGGGAATTTTCTACTCTAACATAAAAAGGTGAATTAAAAGAAAAATTAAATCTAACCTTTCTTCCCACTCCTACTTCCCACTACTTAGAAGTATTGAGAAGGTAAAAAAAAATATATGGTGACACAGTAGACCACTGACCTACGAACAAGTACTGCCTTAAGCAAGACCTTTGAAAACCCATGCTGGAGAAGTCATTCTCAATACTGTCCGGGGACCAGCTACATCAAAATCACCTGGAGCTTCTGTGAACATACACATTCCCAGACCCCACCCCAGTCATTATAAGCTAAATTAGACTACCTGTCATCTAGGAATCTGCTTTCATTATTATCCTATTAATTTCAAAGTTTGCTGTAATTTACATAAATTGAATATGATGTAAAGATACCTGACACCCTGCTTATTTTAATATATTTCTTTGTAACTGAGTGAACTCTATTCATTTCTCCAGGGCTCCATGACTCCATCTCAACAACCAAGGTGTATGCTTATATAATCATAAATATATACCACACCTTCTGCTATAAGTATATTCATACGCAATTTGTATATGCGAGTGTGTCTATATGATGTACACAGAACTCTTTCATCAGTGCAGCATTACTCAAGGGCCCAGAGGGAAGTGAGATAAAAGCAGAATTCCTAATTGAAATGGAGTTGGTGGACCCAGAGTCCCCAGGAGTCCTCCTGCTTATTCACACCCAAGTTGTCCCTGAAGCCTGGCTGGGGATGAAGAGCGCATTTTGAAAACCACTCCTCTAACATAACTGTATCATAATATCAATCAATCTATCTCTCCATCAATCCTATGGATGGATTAAAGATCGTGTACCAGTTATCCGAGACCTTTTTGTATAGCTATAAAATACAACTTTTCATTATATGGTCTTTTGAGCTATGGTTCAGATTGCATTATATTTTTATTCTCCTGAGACTTCAGTGTAAGTATAAATTTCTTTTTCTTTCTTTTTTTTTTTTTTTTTGAGACAATCTCACTGTTGCCTGGGCTAGAGTACCGTGGCATCAGTCTAGCTTACAGCAACCTCAAACTCCTAAATTCAAGTGATCCTTCTGCCTCAGCCTCCTGAGTAGCTGGCACTACAGGCATGCGCCACCATGCCCGGCTAATTTTTTCTATGTATATTAGTTGTCTAGCCAATTTCTTTCTATTTTTAGTAGAGACAGGGGTCTCACTCTTGCTCAGGCTAGTTTTAAACTCCTGACCTTGAGCGATCCTCCCACCTCAGCCTTCCAGAGTACTAGGATTACAGCCGTGAGCCACCACGCCCAGCCAAAATTTCTTTTTCTTTCTAATAATTTTAATACTCCACACAGTGAATCATAAAGATTTATGATTGAGACTTGACACTGGATAATGAGATGTGCTAAAATGGTCTCATAAATCTCTTCTTTTGGATGTAAAACATTTATCCTAAGTTCCAATTCTGGCAATGTGTAGGACTGAGATGACTTAGGTCCCCTCTAGCTACAAAACCAGAAATTTTTAACAAGAAGAACCAGCAAAAACAAAAATTAATACATAGGTGATATTTAAAGATGGAAAGGGAAATCTCTAGTTGCCAGAAACAACAAGAGAACTTAAAGCCAGAGCAGAAAGCTTGTAAGCTGAAGACCTACAGACTTGGGAATGATTTTAGATTATGTGTTGGTCCCAAGTCCTAGGAGTATTAACATATTAAGGAGGGGAGAGGTAGCCTTGGGCCCATTAAAGTAATTGAGATCCCTATTTAAAGCCTGAACACTGGAAGGTTGTTCCCTCTGTGAAATAAGAACTTAAGAAACCCTAGCTATTACCCCAAGGAAAGAAATAAGGAAATTTTCCTTTGTCTTGGGTTCTGAATTTTTAAAAATCTCCTTTTGAAAAAATGAGTGTGTCTCTGGTCTACAGATTTGAAATTCAGATTTATAATATCCACATAGTGTGAAAATTCCAAGCTGAGAAATTATTAGAAAAGTAACTTTTAATTGTTGAAATCCCAAACATGCTTGTAGATGCAAACACAAAGTGAGGAACATTAGCAACATTTCTACAATCCAGGGCTCATGACATGTGCTCAAATAAAAAGTTACAAATTTTATGAGTAAATTACCTATTTTATGAGTAAATTACCTATCATGAACAAGACTCAGCAGACGGAACTGTAGAATTAGCACTGCAAGAACTTTAGATAATAAGGTGATAACTTGGAAAAGATGTAAAATAAGAATGTTTAAAATATAACAAAACTGTGAAAGGAAGGAAGGAGGGAAGGAGGGAGGGAAGGAAGGAAGGAAGGAAGGAAGGAAGGAAGGAAGGAAGGAAGGAAGGAAGGAAGGAAGGAAGGAAGGAAATCAGAAGGCAGGAATAGATTACTATGTAAAAAGGAACAGGCTGATGTCAAAGAACCAAATAGAAAATCTAAAGCAGGAAACTATAGACATCAAAATTACAAATTCATTGGAAATTCATTAAAGACAGTGGATCAACCACAGCTGATGAGAAGATTAAGAACCAGATAATATATCTATGAGGAAATTACCTAGGATACAGCAAAGACTGATAAAGAGATGGCAAATATGAAAAACAGATTCAGACATAGAAAATAGAGTTAGAAGGTCCAACATACATTGAATGTAAATTCCAGGGGTGGAGGGGGGGAAATTTGAGAGAATAGAAAAGATGCAACCTTCAAAGAGAAAATGAGTAGAAATTTTCAAAATGGCTGAAAGACACGAGTGCTCATACTGAAGAAGCATACTGAATTCTAAGGGGAATCTACTCAATAAAAACCTCATCTAGGCACATTGAGGTGAAACTGTGGAAGATAAAACACAAAAAGAAAAGTCTAAAAAGGTAGAAAGATTACCTATGAAAATTTAAAAGATAGAACAGTAAAAACTTTTCTACAAGGAGAAATATGTAAGAACAGTCACTGTATCTTTGTAATAGCAGAAAAATGAAGACCTCTTAAATGCACATATAGAAGAGATTGCCTAGATAAAGTGTATTATGTATGTTTATATCTTAGGATAGATACCAGTTAAAATGAATGAATGAACATTACATATAGACATGAACAAATCTTAAAAGCAACATGGGGTGAGAAAATTACAAACATCTGTGTAAATTTTAAAAATGCAAATAATGTTGAATTAATATATTACAATGGGCAGATACATACAAATATAGTAAAATAAGAAAAAAGGAATGAAGGAAGGACAAGTGGATACTCATTGCATCAGGACAGTGGTTACTCCAGGGTGGAAGGAGCCTACTGCAATGGAAAAAGAGTGGGCTTTATCCATGTGTGCAGTGCTTTTTATCCTTAAAAGAAAAAGGATGATCTATAGCAAATATGGCAGAGCATTAATATTAGGTCTAGGTAGCTGGTATATGGATGGCTCATTCTTTTCTGTATATTTGAAGTATTTCATAATAAAAAATAAAAACACTAAAGTCAAAAAATAAAAGCCTATATTTACCCTCTTTCTGCCTATAGCTCTTGAATTCCAAATTATGAATCCCTATATTCATGAAAGGAGAGAGGTGAGGAAAAACTTGAAGACCTTTGGCCTTCTATTTGTTAGATGAATAGTGATTTATTTAACCACTTCGGGATGGCACTCACCGGCCGTGAAACCTTGCCCGTAGCCGGCACCCACTGTCCGCACGGTAGTGTGTGCTGTGCATTGACGACGAATCCGTTTTGCTCTTGTGTGATGAGGAAAGCTTGAAAGCACTGAAAGCTTGTTTCGCTTTACAGGCAGCTTTACTTGTAATGTAAATCAGAATAGGTAACATATACATATATGTTCTCATTACTGTTATTTTTAAATGTTCACAATTTTATTTTGATAAATGAAAAATTAGAAAAGTCATATCACGGCTGTCGGCTAAAGTCGCTGTGCGCGTTCATCTGTGGCTATCGACTATAGTCCATGCTGGTACCAAAGTTGTTAAAAAATAAATTGCTTAATAGTATTAAAATTATTAATCCTTCATTTAAAAATCTTTTTTGTGATAGTTATTTTTTTGGCATGTTATTTTCTCATTCCAATTCTTTTTATATAATTACATGTGTTTTTAAAAATTAAATATTATTTTTGCCAAAGAAGTACTCTAATGTGTATTCATATCAGGGAAAAAACAGATTTATTTTCTATTTTCTCTTTCAAATTTCCTGCAGAATTCTGCCTATGCTGTTTATATGTAACACTGTACCCAATCAAAAATATCTCAGTGTGTCTCTTCTGTTTCTCTGCAAAGCCTTCTCAGGTCCTGGGTCACTATACCTTGGATTGGCACAGTAGATGAGGGATGGCAGAGGGGAAAGCACTTGTTTCTTATGGGGGGGCCAGGAGAAAAAGCTCTATTTTGGCTATGTGGAGAGGGCTCATCTCCGAGTCCTTGGCACAGCATGGCTCCTGTTGGGGACTATGAAAGCTGATTGTCTCCCTGGCACCACTTCCTACCCTACAGAGTGCTCCGGGCAAGTGAACTGGGTAGACTGGTCTTGAGACCACCTTCCTTTTGATTCCCTCTTTAAAAAGCAAAAATTTCTTTCCTTCCAGTCTCCAAGGGAAGGGGAATGAGCCAAGTCAGTCCACAGCAAATTGCATCCTAAGATGCCCTGATTGTGGGTATCGCATTGCTTTGACAGGACAGCTCTGCCTTTATTTACCTTCTCTGACTGTTGGCACACATGGTGTGAAATGCTCCTTGAACTCATCTACAATGGTGCATTTGCTGGGTTTCCAGACTTAGTACCAACCTAATTCCTGTATTCCTCAGGGGTTTGGACTAAGTATCCCTCAGAAACAGGAGTTAAATCTCTGCTCTCCCACCTCCTGTCCAGGATGAGGCATCTATGACTCAGGTCTGTGTCTGTAGCCACTTCCAATACCCACCCCACCTTGTCTGGGCTCCACTTGAACAGAGTAGAGTGGTTGTCTCTTTGGAGCTGTGTGGGAGCTCTGGGCTGAGTGTAGGTGGTCTCACCAGGTCATTACCTCACCTCTGTTCTTGACTGTACAGTCATCCTAAGACTGTTTTCTGTATAACGAAGCCGTTTGCTTAGAATATTAAAGGAAATTGAAGGAACAGTGTTCATTATACACAGGTCTCACCAGACACCATCTGTCCCCTCCCACTTCCTATGTTGTTTACCCAAGTGGATTCCTCATTGTGCTTCAGAAACATTGAGAGTGAAAAGAAGCCTAAGGAATGACTGAAAGGCCACTGGGGTGAAGGATCACATACCCTCACTATTCTCTCCCCTTGTGTGCCTCCCTCCCCCCCCCATACAGCCCTTAATCACCCCACCCCTGCCCACCACATAGTATGGCAAGAACAGGAATAAGGTTGATCCATTTTCCCTCTGGGATTAGGAAAGTGAACTTGCCTTATTCATCTTCGAAACCCCTCCACATGTCCTTGCCCTGCTTCCTACCCTCACCCCCCCCCAGCACTCAGCCCAGTGTCTTCATGTGGTAAGTACTTAATCAGCGCAGTTGTAAGACAACCATTGAGGAAAATGCCCAGTGCCATACAACCAATGCATCTTCTTGATGCTCTTGAGAATTCAGAAGACTTATTTGCGTTAGACTCATGGTCATGCAAAAGACATCTGGCCATCCTTTATTAATTTTAAACATATCTGCATCAGAAAATTTAAAAATTGCTTTGTAGCAATGGCATCTTTTATTTTTACCTTTTTTTTTTTCTCTTGGTTTTGATCAGTAACTCATCCATTTTTATCATTTCTTCCTTCAAAATAGATATCCACACCCTTTCCTCTTCATTCCCACAGTCTGCATCAGGGGAGCTATGAATCATTTCATTTATTGACTCAGAATATTGTTCTGCTGATCTGTGATCCCCAAGTCCCGGGCCGCGGATGGGTGCAGGTCAGATTAGAGGAGGCATCTGACTCTCATAGGAGCACGAACCTCGCTGGGAACAGTGCATGCGCGGAATCCAGGTTGCCGGCTTCCCATGAGAATTCAACACCTAGCAGGCGTCCTCAAACTACAGCCCACCAGCCACATGCAGGTGTTTTTGCCTGTTTTTTTTTTTTTACTTCAAAATAAGATATATGCAGTGTGCACAGGAATTTGTTCATAGTTTTCTTTAAACTATAGTCCAGCCCTCCAACTGTCTGAGGGACAGTGAACTGGCCCCCAGTTTAAAAAGTTTGAGGCCCCCTGCCTAAGGGTCTGAGGTGGAGCCAAGGTGGCCAGGTCCCCCCAACCCCCGTTCGTGGAAAAACTGTCTTCCACGAAATCTGTCCCTGGTGTCAAAAAGTTTGGGGACCACTGCTGCTGATCCCTTGGGTCTCCATTTACTCCTCCCTCTTTTCCAGTGAATAGCACTGTAAGGCCAGTTTAGATCTTCTCAACATAAATGAACTGCTTAGAAACCCTCAGTAGCTTCCCATCTGCCTGTAGGATAAAATCCAAACTCAAGACTCCCTTCTGACTCCCTCCTGACTTCAACTGACTTCTTCAATCCCCTCTGTCACTTTCTTCTGCATTAGAGACCCAAGTACCAGCCAGCCCTGTCTCTTCTTTCTTCCTTGTGCTCCCACTTTGAAATGGGGCCCTTGATACATATTTTCATCTGGCCCTGACTGAGAGCTCTCCCGTGGAGGTGGTGTAGCTTTGCTTCAGGCCCAACAGGGTACCCTGCCTGCTGGCAGCTTGACTCTCTGGTGCAAACACTGACTACATAACAGGGCACACAGGGTACTGCGGTTTCAGGATTTGGGGGAGAACACCATTTCCAACTTCCTGCAGCTCGACACTTATACGAAGTAGGATGAGAGAAGCAGCATTTATCTGCTTCTCTTGCCTTGTCTGGCGAGTGGGAAACTCGTGCTGGGAGCCAGACCAGCAGGGCGAGGCTGGACCTCCAGATCACATTCTCAGGGGGCCACTACTGGGTGGGTTGTTTGGAATTGTACTTTCAACCAATATTGAGGGAGTTTATACAAAACAGTTTGGTAAAACTTGTAGGTACTTTAAAGATGTTGTTGAGGACATTGTTCGCTACATTATTCAATATTTTTCTTTTATGAGAACCCATGAGATAATCTTTCTCTCTGGTCTCAGACTAGGATTAATTGAATTTCTACTAAACTGAATTTTGTAACTAACCATGCCCCTCTTTGAGTCAGCTGCTCCATAGCCTGGCTAATTTCGAGACCCACTTAAAGCTTTATCATACTGTTTTCCAATCTTTATCTAAATCCTCTCTGATTTTCTTACTTATTTTGACTTTTGTCTTATTATATGTGTTTTTGTACTCTACGTTGTGTGAACAGGATGGAATATAAATTCACAGATAAGTGCATCTAACCAAATTTATAGTTAGATAGCCGTAATTATTTGTATAAAAACCGTAACTCCAAATTATTTCCAGATGCTATAGTTTAAGGAAATATGTTGAAGGGGAACTTTAAAATAATCCACTTTCTCCCTATAAGTATCTTTTATACTTGGTAGTTGAAATAATGGCATAAGATGTGAGGATAACAACATTTTAGGGAAAAACAGGTATGAAAATGGCTATTCTGATAGATATTAACTACAGAAGACTGAATAGTCAGGATTCCAATGATGTAAAGTTTCTTATATACATATTTATTCTTTTATTAGAACTTCAAATTTAAGGTGGATCCTGAGTTCAGGATCTGTGTGAGGTCACATTGCAATCAGCTTCTCTGAACCATTCAATTGCGGTCACAAAACACTATTTAGTATCCTTGTGACCAGAAGCAATTTTTTGTTTTAAAAAATTGTTTTATTTTTTAAAATTTTGCTATTTTGTTCTAAGGGAATATGTATAATTCAAAATAAATTCTTCTCTAACCCAAAGTAGTTGCAGAGGAAAATTTCAAATTGATAAGGCATAGATTAAAACATGGAGGCAGAGAAAATTAGCAGAATTTTCTGAGTTCTCCTCTTAGAAAAGAGCCAAAGATGATACAGGGCTTTAAGTGTGCCAGAATCTGGAGAAATTACACACCACTCCCTCAGCAAACCAACATGGTATCAATGAAAACTGTTATAGATACCAGTATAATGTGGGAATTTATTGGCAGAAAACACCTGAGAAGCAGCCACAGTGCTTTCTAGTGAGACAGAAGACAAATTCGGTCCAAGGAAGCCACTGTTTCTAATCTAACTACTCCATACCACCCTCTGGTTTCAGAAAATGAATATAGCAGGGGCAATCGTGGTTAGACGGCCTAAACCTCTCAAGTAGTGTTGGAACTGCCAGAGAATTGTGATGAAGTGACATCGTGATCAGAATTCTTGAGAAACATATTCCAGGAGAATATAGGGGTTGTGTCTATCTTCGGGTATTTGTCAGGCATTTGGTTGGTGCACAGTTTTGGTATCCAGGTATTGAATCTGTTCTTCAATGTGTAGTATTTACCTGCTGCTGTGAGTGTGTGAGAAATGAAATTCTTTTTGGCTATAAATAATTCTGGGAATGAACAATCTGCCTAGGTTTTCATGTGGGTTGTAATTGCCTGTTTTTTAATTTCACAGTGTGTGGACAATATACGATGTAATGGTTTAATGACTATAGTGTTTGAAGAGAATTCCAAAGTTACTGTGCCACATATGATTAAGTAAGTGCAATAATCCTTTCCTTTACATTTTAATCAAGCACAAATTGGCAGAGGATATACAATCTTGGAATAAAATGTTGCTTTAATAGGATTCTGCTTCTTATTGAGAATATGTTTCTTGACAGTAAGGCAGTAATTCATGTTATGCCATCATAAATATAATAATAAGACTATCATAATGGTTTTTCAGATTCACAGTTTACTTTATTGAGTCTTAGTGTAGAAAAATCCCGTACTGTCACATATGCCTTCACTCAGGACAAAATCCCATCAAGATGTTCAAGTTCAATATAAAAAATTAAAATAGTGACAGTCAGATGTCAAGGTCAGAGAGAGGGTGGATCAAGATATAGCAGACTCATCTGGCCTTTTCCCAGAGTAAAAAATATTTTTAAAAGCAGTTCTATCTTTAAAAAAAAAGTTACTCAAGACTAAGAAATGTTTGTCTTCCATGCCTTTTTATGTGGCAGTTTTGAAGTCCGAACTATTTATGCTGAGGCAATAAATAACATTAACTTCAGAAGGATGACTTTCCCATTCTAATAGATATTAACTACAGTTAGCATCATCTCAGTGGAACAAGTTTTAAAACTTTTTCAATTATTGTGTCAGGTGAAGGCAAAGTACATAATACTAGTGCCATCATTGCTACAGAAAAACATAAACTATAAAAGAATGATATTTTATATTACTAGTCAAATTTTAAAATATTTTGTGTAGGATCTTTTTAAATTCTAGGGCAAAGATTCCTTTACATTCAATTTTCTAGGTTTTCTATTTAGCATAATTTTTAAAACCAGATTTGGTAAAAAGAAAATATGATGCTAAGATTAAGAATAAATATAGAATATTAAGTCAAAAAGTGAGAATTATGACAATTTTTGAATTCCCATCATTGAACTAGAGTTTTCTTATTAATTTTCTACTATAGGATTCTTACTTTAATATTTCAGAAAATGATATATATGATTTTCATTCTGTTTAAAAGTACTTTCTTGGAGGTTAGACAGCCATGAACGTCCAACTGCTTTGGAATTAGAATGTGTAAGTCAGACAGTATAGCCAAATTATAATCCCCCAGACCCTAGGGCAGCTATATACCCAGTACACATACATTTTGTTGACTTTAAGAGTTAATACTAATGAAAACTTTAGTTTCGTGCCTGACCAATTATTGCTGGCACCTGAATGTATCTTCTGTCCCTCCCCATGGCACTTTTGCCAGGGTCCATGTGCAGTCTCACTTGCATAACCACTGACATGCTGACCAAGGTTTTTCTGCCTTTGGGTACACAGAGGCAACACTTAAATGAGTTGGCATTGCTCTCCTGCTGGAACAACCTGTATCTTGGGCTGTAAGGATTTTCTATTAAAGCCCATATATCTACAACTCATTAGATGTATTCCCGAGGCAGAGTGAACTTTCATATATTTATTCCTTCTATTTTTCCCAGCCTTGTTGAGCCTGGTTGTCCTTAATCAGAGGAAAGAGTATGATTTTACAATCTCTGTTCCTTCTCACGGCCCTATTCTACCGTAAATCTTGCATTCCTGCCTCCCTGTACATCTGTCTCCTTGGCTATATAACATGAAAAAAAAAAATCCCAACATTTTCAGAGTTAAAAGAAAAAAATTATCCTGACATAACTGTGTCTTGTTACTGAAATAACATCACTTTTTAAGCACTCATTTCCTTTTAAAACTTACCAATGATAATAAGTGATTTGGGTTTGATCACTCAAGATTGCTTTTGAAGTGTTTACCAAAAGCAGTTGCTATTATCATAGGAGACTTAGTTAATGCATTTTATTTTTCTTGAGATTCCCTTAGGAAATAAAGTAAGAACCTGTTCAGTGTAGCAAAGGAAAACTAAATAATTTCATATATTTAATGTCTTTACTTAAAATGAAAACGTAATCATGATTTTGAAGGACAGTGGCATAATTAGTTTTATTTTAATTTATTACTGCCTGTGACATACTTTTTCTCCTAGTTTTTTCAATAGCTATAGTAAAAAGATGCAAAACTCAAAAGTACAATTTAAATTCAAAATCGTAAGCCGGGCGCGGTGGCTCACGCCTGTAATCCTAGCACTCTGGGAGGCTGAGGCGGGCGGATTGCTCAAGGTCAGGAGTTCAAAACCAGCCTGAGCGAGACCCCGTCTCTACCATAAAAATAGAAAGAAATTAATTGGCCAACTAATATATATAATATAAAAATCAGCCGGGCATGGTGGCTCGTGCCTGTAGTCCCAGCTACTTGGGAGGCTGAGGCAGGAGGATCACTTGAGCCCAGGAGTTTGAGGTTGCTGTGAGCTAGGCTGATGCCACGGCACTCACTCTAGCCTAGGCAAGAAAGCGAGACTCTGTCTCAAAAAAAAAATAAATAAATAAAAAAATAAATTCAAAATCGTGACACTTAATAGTTGAAAATATTTCTTTAAATGGTGTGTAGGCTGAGGCTTTCTTTCTTTGAATAATATTTGACCTCAACTTTCTTAGAAAATAGACATTTGGGGTATAAAATGGTGGGAGAAAAAGCGATTCTCTCATTCAGCCATTTAGATAGATTTTATAAAAGTTTCTCCAATCTTTTTACAAAAGACAATTAAGAACCAGAAAAGTAAAGTTGGTTGAGGTTCACATAATAAGTAGAAGAAAAAGCCACACTGCTTTCACAGATCTCAAAAGATGCACTTGGGTATTTTGAGATCAGTAATGTTGACTAAAGCTATCAAGCCACTCGTAGTTCTCAGCAGGGGTAAGCTCATTTAAAATGCTCTTTCAGGACTGCAGATGAAGTACTTCTGCCTGCACCAAGCATACTCTGGGCTGGGAAGTTTCCAAGAGCAAGCTAAGACAGCTATTGATTCCTTTTTATCCAAAAAGAAAATAAATATATAATTTAAAATCCCTCGAAGCTCAGAAAGAGCTAATTAAGGGCACTCACAATAGGCCAGCTGATTCTTAGGAAGCAGTTGGCTCACTGAAAGTCACTGACCCTGTAGCATATCCTTTAATCAAATGATAAAATCCAGGGCTTCATTGATCATCTGTTGTGAGATGCTGCAGTGAAGGGGAATGCAGGATCTCGAAGGGGAGGAGAAGGCTACTGGCAATGGCAGTGCACTTGGAGAGGCTGCCAGCGCAATGGCCTCTGGGCGAGCGCTCAGGAGCAGCCAGATGGGAGATTTTACAGAATGATAAAAGAGGTGTATTGCAGGGTAGCAGTGGTGGGCCCTGTTCAGGGGAATATATTTCACCTGTTATGTTTTTGAAAATGAAAACATTTTTAATACTGCAGAATATTGAAAAACATAATGAAAACACAGCATGACACACAATTTATGGATTTAACAGTATTCAGAAAATGTGTAGCCTTAAAACACATTCGTAAGCCAACAAGAATAAAACAAATGAATTAGACATTCAATTCAAGAAGTTAGAAAAAGAATGAGAAACTAAACTGTAGGAAACTATAGGAAGAAAATAAGAGAAGAACAAACATTTAAAAAATATAGAAAAATAGTATCATTGTTAAATCCAAGACCCAGTTCTGGGGGTAAAATGCTTAATCATATAATGTATCAGTCAGTTTAATGAAGAAAAAAGGGCGAAAGCACAAATGTACAAAATTAGAAATGAGAAAAAGAAATAACGATGGATATAGCAGTGCTATCTGTGTCTTTCCTCCCCTGTTGGGGGAGTGTCACCCGTTACGTTTTATACACTTTTGATATTCTGCTTTTTAAGAGCGTAAGCAATCTTCCCCCTCCCCACTGCCTGACCCCAATAGAAGGCTTTGCCTTCATTTTCCTAGTAAAACATAACTGAACTGGAGAGAGAAGGAATCCACACAGTGAAGTGAATTATTATTACCTTCTCCATTATTAATTCAGGCCTACCTAAATTATAATGGCCTACTTGATGTTTTCATAACCCTGCCTTGTCGTACGTTATAGGTCATGTCAACATATATAGTCAGCCCTCTGTCTCCACTGGTTCTGCTTCTGCAGATTCAATCAACTGCAGATTTTGGGGGAAAAAAAAACCCCAAATAGCTATACAACAATGAAAAGTAGTACAAATTTTAAAATGCAATATAACAACTATTTGCATTGTATTCGTTATTTTAAGCAATGTAGAGATGATTTAAAGTGTACGGAAGGGTGTGCATAGGTTATATGCAAGTACTACAGCATTCTATATCAGGAACTTGAGCAAACTGTGGATTTTGATATGGAGGGAGTTCTGGAAGCAATGCCCCAAAGATACGGAGGGATGACTGGAAATTTCTCCATCTTCTATCAAATGCAATGGGAAACCTATACGTGTGTGCATGTGTTTACAAATACCGAAATACTCGGTGGCTGGGGAGGAAGCCTCCTCCTGGTTCTGTCATCGTGTTCCTGCTTTGCACATAGGTCTGATGCCCGTCTTCATAAAGACGACACTGACATTTGCTTCAGCAAAACACTCAACTCCTGCAAAGTGCCCCAGATCCGGTATGCCAGCGTGGAGCGCCTCTTGGAGCGGCTGACAGACTTGCGCTTTCTTAGTATCGATTTCCTCAACACCTTTCTGCACACCTATCGGATTTTCACCACAGCCGCTGTGGTGCTGGGGAAGCTTTCCGACATATACAAGAGGCCTTTCACCTCCATCCCTGTCAGGTAGGCCCAGGATTTTTGCTTGTCGTTAAAGTGCAGTCCTCCTGGTTCCTGAGTCACCATGCAGGTGAGCAGTCTCACTCTGCAAAGCAGCTCCTCGGGTCGTACCAGCTTGCCCTTGAACTTACCATGCCCGGCCAGTAGAAGTGGTAAGCAAAGGTCACAGAGAGTTCCCCAGGGGAGAAGCTGAGAACCCTGAAGTCTCCAAGTGGCCTTTGCTTGCTCTGTGATTATTTGGAATCTAAATCTGTTGCTTTAGGATCTTCCTTCCTTCCTCTCTCCTTCCCTACCTCCTTTCCTTCCTTCCTTTCTTCCTTCCTTCCTAATTGTGCTTTTCAAACTTCAATATGCATAAGAAACAGCTTAAGAGGGGATGTGTCTTTTTAAATTGCCTGCTCTGATCCAGTAGGTCTGGAGTGGAGCCTGAGTTCCGAATGTCTGACAAGCTCCCCAGAGATACCAATGCTGCTGGTCTTTGGACCACAGTTGATTGTAGCAAGGAATTAGATAATTCCCCGAAAATGTCTGTGCTTCTTGGGCAAGTGCATGGTATACATGCAGCATGTAGATTAAGAAAGATCCAGCAAGAGAAGGGCAATGCTATCATAGCCTTTAAATGAAGGGAGCATGTTCTCGAATGACATCTGGGAAATCGTTTCACTTGGCTACAATCTGTTATTAGCTCTTGCTCTTATTTTTAGGTCATTGGAATTATTTTTTGCTACCAGCCAGAACAACAGAGGTGAACATTTGGCGGATGGAAAATCCCCACGTCTATGCCGCAAATTCTCTTCCCCACCGCCGCTGGCCGTGTCCCGAACATCCTCCCCAGTGAGGGCCAGAAAGCTGTCCTTGACTTCTCCCTTGAACTCAAGGATAGGAGCGCTGGACCTGACCACTTCCTCGTCATCTGGCAGTCCCACCACCACCCACAGCCCCGCTGCGTCCCCACCGCCGCACACTGGTAAAGTACCGTTGGATCTTAGCAGAGGCCTCTCTTCTCCAGAGCAAAGCCCGGGATCTGTAGACGAGAATGTAGATAACCCCCGCGTGGATCTGTGTAACAAGCTAAAACGAAGTATTCAAAGAGGTATCGTCCAGCACATTTGCGTGATTGCACCCCACGTTTGCTGGCCGCCTGCTTCCCCACCATTCCTCCTGGAACCCCAGTCCCCTGTCTTTACAACTTTCCTACTGCTAACAGTGGCTAGTTAGAAGAGAAAGTTCCTGTAGTTTCCTCTACCCTTTGGGGAACAGAGGGCAAGTTTGGTTGTCCTTATGCCCCTATAGTAAAATGCTAATGGTAGCCAGTTGTCTATGGAAGATTGGCATATTGGAATGGTATTATTGGGAGGGTCTTGGAATTTGGTCAAGGCTGGTTGGCTAAAGAGCCTAGCATGGTGCTTTGCATGGAGGTAGGTTGTGGGCATCCATGAGCTCAAGCCTCGGAGCTTTCTCCTCCTCCACTGTTTGCCTTAAGCACCTGTGTGTGCTTCCAGCCTTTTTCTGCTGAGGATGGCCCAGCCTGAAAGCACCATGATGGCTTCTTCAGTTTGGTTACGAGGGCAACACTCTGTATTACAACAGAGGTATATAGAGAGAAATCAAATCAGAGACAGTGTTAATTGCTCATGCCACAGTCAAATGGTTTTTTAAAATGTGGATTAGATCATAGGGTTTCCTGCTTAAATTCTCTACTGACTTCCCATTGCACTTAGAATACAGTACATTCTCCTTTTCAAGGCCTTCAGATCTTATAGTACTGGGCTCCTGTCTTCCTCCCTGGCCCCTGGCCCTGCCAGGCTTCCTCATCTGCTAGCAACAGTCACATTGATTTCCTTTTTGTGTCTCAAACACACCTCAGTCATTCCTGCCTCGGGGCTTTTGCACTTGCTCTTCCCTCTGCTTGGACAGCCTTTCCCCATGTAAGCTCCGTGAGACCAGAAACCTTGCCTATCTGTTCACCTCTGTATCCTCAGTGTCTTGGCCAGTGCCTGGCAGATAGTAAATTTTTGTTAAATGAATGAAGTAAAACATGCAGTGAACTAATCGAGGGTCCTCTAGCCCTGCATTCCCCAATCCCCTGGGCAGCGGACCTGGGACCAGTCATGGCCTGTTAGAAACCAAAACAGACTGCACAGCAGGAAGTGAGGGGTGGGTGAGCAAGTGAAGCTTCATCTGTATTTACAGATGAATCACTTGAATCACCGCCTGAGCTCCGCCTCCTGTGAGATCAGTGGCCACATTAGATTCTCAAAGGAACTCAAACCCTACTGTAAACTGCACATGTGAGGGATCTCGGTTGCACGCTCCTTATGAGAATCTAATGTCTGATGATCTGAGGTGGAGCTGAGGCGGTGATGCTAGCGCTGAGGAGCGGCTGCAAATACAGATCATTGTTAGCAGTGAGGTTTGACCGCACAATAAATGTAATGTGCTTGAATCATCCCAAAATTGTCCTCCCCGCCCACCGCCCAGGTCTGTGGAAAAATTGTATTCCGTGAAACCAGTCCCTGGTGCCAAAAAGTTGGGGACCACTGCTCTGGCCCCTCATTTTAGCTTTCTCAGCTTGGTACAATGTAGGGATCTGAGAAGGTGATCCTTGTTGCTTTTAAAATCCAGTTGCTTTTAAAATCTGTAATGAAAACAAAAATGGTTTCCCAGCCAAAATAGCAAAGAGATTTTTTTTGTTAACTGCATAATTGAGTTATTTATTGATAACATAATAAAAATTGGGCAATAAATCAGACAAAGTGTCCAAATTTCAAGGAGGATCATTCAGATGGAAGAATATACCCTGCTTTTCTACCCGGTTGAAGTTCCTGTGTGCTTTCTAGCTCAGATCATTTAAGTAAGCTTCCTGATTGAAGTACTTAATGGAATTTTAACTGGAGTGGTTGTCATCATCAAAAGTAGCAACCTTTTTAACAAGAAATTCTTTAAATTGACAAGTGAGCAACTAAAGAGGAGGAAAGGGGGAAGATAATTAAAAAGTCATTAGAACAGCAAGCTTCAGCAAAATCATGATGGATTCTTCTTGGGGATAATGAGGTAGTGCATGAGCTGACAAGTGCATCTGGGGTTCCATCCAGTGCTTGGGAACCTCCACAGAGGGCATGACTCCTGCACTTCCTAGGCGCAGCAGCCTGGGAAGTACAGGAGTTTTCTGGAATATGGGAAGTTTTTCTCTCTCCTTTATTGGATACATGTAGGTAGGGGAGGAGAAATCTGGAGATAAGTCTGGAGTCTCATGTCCTTTTTTTGTTAGGAGAGCTTTAAGAATGAGCATTTTAGTGTCAGGCATTAGTGGCTCTGAGGCTGTGGTTTGATTGCTCCTGGGGCTGGGATAGACACAGTCATTAAGTGACCTCTTGTCTGTGTGGAATACCCTGTGTGCTACAGAGTCCGTAATGGTAACTAAGATGGTGCCTTCACCCCTCACACTGTACTTATGCGAATAATAGAGACCCAACATAAGTATAAAAGCAGATGGTACAGAAGGTGTAGATAAGAGTGTTCTGGAAGCTGAAGGAAGGGAGATCACATCTGCTTGAGCAGAAACAGGAAACATCTTTGACATGAGGCAAGAAAAATAGATATATGGGTTGGAAGCAGGAGATGGGCAAACTTCTGGGCAAAGAGAATATATAAGCAAAGGGGTAGTGGTACCCACCAGTGGTTAATGCCATTTTGGAGAGCAGGAGACATCATTGCTTCTCAAGGGACAGGTTTCGTCCTGTTTTGGCACCAGGGGCAGCCCTATAATACAGACCCCATTCATGAGCCTTCTTAGGGCTTTCTAGCATTGAGTAAACTTGAAAACAACAACTCTCCTAAATACTCTTTTTTGTTCTCCTCCTCCTTCTTCTTCTTACCATCTGAACTATTTTTATGTGTATAGCTTAGTAGTGTTAAGTACATTCACATTGTTGTACAAGATGTCTCTAGAACTTTTTCATAACTTTATACTTATTAAACAATAATATCTCATTTTCTCCTCCCTCAAGCCCCTGGTACCCACCATTCTACTTTCTGTCTCTATGAGTTTGATTACTTTAAGTACCTTGTATAAGTGAAATTGTTCAGTATTTATCTTTTTCTGACTGGCTCATTTCACTTAGCAAAATGTCCTCATGGTTCATCCATGTTGTAACATGTGATAGGATTTCCTTCTTTTATTAAGGCTGAATAATATTTCATTGTATGCATATACCTGTTTTCTTTATCCATTCATCTCTCAATGACCATTTTGGTTGCTTCCACCTCTTAGCTATTGTGAATAATGCTGTAGTGAACATGGGTATGCAAATATCTCTTTATGATCTTGTTTTCAATTCTTTTGGGTATATTATATGCCCAAAAGTAGGATTGCTGAGTCGTGTGGTAATTCTGCTTTTAATTTTTTGAGGAAACTCCGTACTGTTTTCCATAGTGGTTGTGCCATTTTGCATTCCCACCAACAATGCACAAGGATTCCACATGCTCACCAACACTTGTTATTTTCTGGGATTTTCTTTTATAATGGCCATTCTAATGGGTGTGAGATGAGAATCTCTTTTCTTTTTTTGTAATTTCACAGGGATTGTATTTTATTTTGGCTACGGCCTAGTAGTACGGATATTAAATTGTTTCCTTTAATAGAAAAAGCAAAAGCAAAATCTATTTCTTTCTGCATTATAGTCTAAACACATGTCATAGTTCTAGAGGTCCCAGTCCAGCTGCCCATTGTCAGTCATAATTAAGTATACCACTTTATTTGTAACACAGGGAGTGTTCCACTTGGGTCACCAAATTCCCTAGTTCTGGTCTTCAAAACCCAAGCCCAGTCATGGTCCAATGCCATGACATGAAACCAGCTTGGGATGGAGTAAGAATTCGTAGTTTTTTCTCTGGGGCAATAAACTGGAAGAAAGTTAGACTTGGGTGTCTTAGATTACTTTGTGCCACTGTAACAGAATATCTGAGACTGGGTGATTTAAAAATGAACAGGAATCTATTTCTCACAGTTCTGTAGGCTGGAAGTCTAAGAGCAAAGTGCTGACGTCTAGTGAGGGCCCGCTTGCTGCTTTATAACATGGTGGAAGGCACCCCACGGGTGAGAGAGAAAGAGGGGGAAAGATAGAGAAAGAGCCAGAGGGAAGGGGCCAAACTCATCCTTTTATAAGGAGCCCGCTCCCAAGATAACAGCATTAATCCATTCATGTGGGCAGAGCCCTCATCATCTAATCGCCTCTTAGAAGTCCCACCTCTCAGCACTATTGCAATAGGATTAAGTTTTCAACACATCAACTTTGGGATACACATTCAAACCATAGCATTCCCACCTCTGGCCCCCCAAATTCATGCCCTTTCCACATGTAAAATACATTTACTCCATCCTAGCAGCCCCTAAAGTCTTAACCTGTTCCAGCAATAACTGAAAAGTCCAAGGTCCAGAGTCTTATCTGAATCAAGTCTGGGTGTGACTCAAAGCACAGTCATCCTCAGGAGAACTCCCCTGCAGCTGTGAGCTTATAGAATTAAAACACATTATCTACTGTCAAAATACAATGGTAGGACAGGCATAGGATAGACATTCCCATTGAGAAAGGGAGAAATAGGCAAGAAGAAAGGAGTAACAGGCCCCAAGTAAGTCTAAAACACAACAGGGCAGACAAAATTAAGTCTGAAGATCCAGGATAATCTTTTCACTCCATCTGCTGCCTCCTGGGCACACTGGGTTGGGGTTGGGCTCCCAAAGCCTTAGGCAGCACTGTCACTATGGCTTTGCTGGGCTCAGCTCACACACCAGCTCTCATGGATTGGGGTCTCTTGCCTGCAGCTCTCCAGACTAGTTTTGCATGCTCATAGTTCTGGGATCTCTGCAATGACTTCACTCTCATGGCTCCACTAGGCATTGCCTCAGTGAGGACTTTCTTTTGGGGCTCTGCTCCTATGACAAGTCTCTGTCTGGGCCTCCGGGCTATCTGTGACATCCTTTGAAATCCACAGTTTGTGCACTCTGGGAACCTGCAGAATTAGCACCATGTGGATGCCACCAAGAGTTAATGCCCTCTGGAGCGATGCTCTCTGGAGTGATGGCCTGAGCAGCACCTGGGTTTGCCAGAGCCAAAGCTGGGTGGCTGAGGAGCACTGCACAGAAATGTGGTGAGCAGCGTACCAAGGCAGCCCTGTGCAGTGAATGCTGAGGTCCCTTGGGCTCCTCTCTGGAAACCTTGCCCTCAAGGTGCTAGCTTTCCTCAAAGATCTCTGAAATGCCTTTGAAGTCATTCTCCCATTGTCTTAATGAATATCACCTGCCTCCCTTCTCGATAAACCAATCTCTTTCATGCTAATATCTTTAGCAAATGGTCACTTTGCTCTCCTAAAGATGCCTTTTTACTCTTGACATGGCCAGTCTATGATTTTTCTAAATCTCTCTACTCTATTTCCCTTTTAATTATAAATTCCACCTTTAAATCATTTTGTGCCTCTTGCATCTAACTTTATGCAGTTAAAAGTAGCCATGCAGCTCCTTCAATATTTTGCTTAGAAATTTCTTCTGCCAGATATCCTCGTTCATTGCTGTTAAGTTCTCTGCCTTCCATAAAGCCACTGGGCATGGACACAATTCACCCATGTTCTCTGCTACTTTATAACGAGGAGGATGGCCTTTCCTCCAGTTTCCAACACCTTGTTCCTCATTTCCATCTGAGACCTGATCAGAATTGTCTTTATCACCCATATTTCTACCAACATTCTGAACATGATCACTTACGTAATCTCTAAGAAGATTCGGACCTTCCCTACAGCTATTCTCTTTTTCTGAGCCCTCCCCAGATTCTCTAACTCTCCATTGGTGGCAATGCAGGCGTTCTCTAGCCTGCTTCTCCAGATCCTGCTCACTTTTACCATGACCCATCCCTCAATCCTGCCATTCAGCACTTGTTCCTAGCCACTTCTTTGTGTCTTTATTTCTTTTCACTTTCTATAGCCATCCTCTAATTCATTTCCTTCCTTCCTTCCTTCCTTCCTTCCTTCCTTCCTTCCTTCCTTCCTTCCTTCCTTCCTTCCTTCCTTCCTTCTTCTTTCTTTCTTTCTTTCTTTCTTTCTTTCTTTCTTTCTTTCTTTCTTTCTTTCTTTCTTTCTTTCTTTCTTTCTTTTTTCTTCTTTCTTTCTCTTTCTTTTCTCTTTTCTTTCTTTCTTTTCCTTTCTTTTCTTTTCCCTTTCTATAGCCATCCTCTAATTTCTTTTTAATGCATTTATTTTCCATCTTATACTTAAAAATATTTAATGTGGTAGTTCAAAGACACACAGAGTACCACTGGATTAAAAACAAAGCAGATAAGGAAATCAAGCAATGGGGAAAAAAAGGGAAAAAGTTATGTGAGGCCTGGGGTATGGTTAGTGAACAAATGAATGCTGTGCGGTCCTCTGCAGCTGCGGTCCCCAACTCCCAGGCAGCAGACCAGTACCGGTCCATAGACTGTTAGGAACCGGGCCACAGAGCAGGAGGTGAGCAGTGGCGAGTGAACAAAGCTTCATCTGTGTTTATAGCTGCTCCTCATCACTCCCATTCTCCCCGCACCCCCACATTTTACTTCAGTGTCTGTCTGAAAGTTCAGTTTGTGCGAGCAGGTGCGCGCACACACACACACACAAACTCCTCTTGTAGGGGCCAAGCATGCCTCTGTATTAACCCTGCTGTCTAGTCTTCACAAAGAAAAGGGAGATGCGGATCTGTCTTTAATTTGAATGATGTTTGCATGTTCTTCCCATAATGTTAGTGCTGAAAACAGTTGGCAAACTTGAATGAGAATCCTGTGCCAACAGTTTATACATTTTCTGCTTCTTGCTTAAGGATACAACCCTGCACAATCTCATTGCATAATATCAGTTTTGCCTCTTAGATCCTTGCTGACATCATAGGTCTCCCTCGCTGCTATCCGGCTGGATGTTTCAGGGCACGCGCTTCGAGAAATACTAGTGACCTTTGTCCAGTTTTATTGTCATTCCAGTGACAAAGCCAGCCTTGCAATATTTTCTGGCAAGAGAACTTCAAATGATGTGAAGGGAAAGAAGAGAAATAGGAAATAGCCCCCAATGTGAGCGAGACAATGAACTTTTTAGGGAAAATAAGAGTGCAATTTAATTTTTGTCCAACCCAATCCCCAAGTCTGTTTCAGGCCCACCCAGCATTCACTAGTGACCTTTTGTCTTACTCCCAGGCGGTTCCTATCTTCCTCCACCCCACGTGCTTCTAAAAACCACAAATATCAGCATGACTCAGATATCCAGATTCCACCCAGTGATGGGGTCCCAACAAACATCAAAGCAACGGCAGGCAAGGAAGGAGAGCCAAAGGGGCGCTTGCCTACCCGCTCCGCGCTCACCCAGGCCACGGCTGCGCAGCCTAGCCGCCTAAGTGTTGCTGCGCAGCCTACAGCGCTAGTTAGTGTCTGTTTCTGTGTTCTTAGTTTGAAAATTGCCTGCCTGTGGGCTGAAAGTGCTCCCAATTTTAGCATTTGTTTTGAGCCCACATCTGCCCACTCGTCCTACAGGCAAAGCTGTTTGCACAGGAGCTTGATAGAAAGTGAACATGCCAGAAGGAAATGCTTCCCCTCCCCGCCCCTCCACCGTGCTGGCGTGGTTTCTTCTCGTTAGGTGCCTGTTAGCTGACAGTATTATTCTTCGCCTTCCTGTTCTTTCAGGACTTTCAGGTCCTGTCCAGCTCTCCCTGGGAACTTTTTTGGGTTCAGTGTAATCGCTGACTAACAATTTTCTCATTTTCCTCAGATGACTGAATGGTTGAATCAGACCAAGGACACGTATTTGATATTCTGCTTGTTTTTACAGAGCAGATGCCTTCCATTACTGAATTTTGAAGGAGTTATTTAGAAAATAATAAAACTAACAGCTAAGCACTGATTTTTTTTTTTTTGTCTGCATCTTGCATCCTTGCTGGTTTTACTGTAATTATGTCATTCAGGGAAAGATTCTAACCATTTCCCTTCACCAGCCCCTTTGTGTTTCAGAAGAGCAAAATTGTCATATTTCTAAGGGAGTAAATCACATGCAAGTATAAAAATGGCTTTATATGAAGTCATTAGAGATTTTGGAAAATTCGAGTGAAATCTTGAATGAAATGGCAAAGAGAAGTGGTTCTGCTGACAGGATTAATGTAAAATTAGTGGAGGTGACTCTTAAGTTTTTATTAGTGGAAGTTAATGAAAAGCCCAAGGAAAAAGAAGTGGAAGGATTACGGGAAATTTATTAAATTTTTGTAATATTTTTTCTTGAAAGAACATACACTTAGTGGTAGTTTTACCTGCTTAATAAGTCAGTGGGAGGGGTATAGAAACATCATTAGTAATGGCCTAAGTGTGACCCTAGAATGATGTGTCTTTTATACTCAGGATGCTAGCTACAGCGAAGAGGCTCAAATGATCATAAACCCTCCAGCAGTTCACTTTTAAAATTTCGGCTTGTTTCTGCTGATCTGTAGCTCTAGCCAAGAAATACCCAGTAGAATTTTCTGGGAGGGTGGAAATGCTGTATGTCTGTGCTGTACAGTGCTGTAACTGGTAGCCACGTGTGGCTACTGAGCACTGAAAATGTGGCTAGTGCAAGTGGGGAGCTGAAGTATTATTTTAACTTGAGTTCATATAAATTTACATAGCCACATTTGGTTAGTGCTGCTGTTTTGGACAATGTAGTTCTAGATTCCCAGGAGCCCCAGAGCTTCCTGGGGAGGTGGGGCTACCTTGATAGACAGTCAAACTTTCGTTGTCTTAAGAAAGCAACCCAGGCAAAGAACTAGTGAAGTCCCAATTTTTTTTTTTTTTTTTTTTTTTGAGACAGAGTCTCACTTTGTTGCCCTGGCTAGAGTGAGTGCCGTGGCGTCAGCCTGGCTCACAGCAACCTCAAAGTCCTGGGCTCAAGCGATCCTGCTGCCTCAGCCTCCCGAGTAGCTGGGACTACAGGCATGCGCCACCATGCCCGGCTCATTTTTTGTATATATATTTTTAGTTGGTCAATTAATTTATTTCTATTTTTGGTAGAGACGGGGTCTCGCTCAGGCCGGTTTCGAACTCCTGACCTTGAGCAATCCGCCCGCCTCAGCCTCCCAGAGTGCTAGGATTACAGGCGTGAGCCACCGCGCCCGGCTTTGAAGCTCCAATTTTTATTCCAATCTGCTCTGTAATCTGAAAAATTTCCTCTCTCCCCATTCCAAGAAAGCAAAAACGTCCTGAAGGGTGGGGTATCCAATGCATACCCCCTGTTTTTTTTTTTAACATCTGCCGTTGCATTGGACAGAAGGGGCCAGCCAGGCTCAGCCAGAGTCAGCAAGCAAGACAGGGTTAGAGAAGATCCGCACTTGGATTTGGTGGGGTCGGCACTTGACTTTACGTTCAAGCCCTTTAAAAATGTAGCCTGATGTGAAACGCTTATTACCTGCAATGAACTTTTGTGTTTCCATGCATGATACTGACAAGAAGCCCTTGAATTCATGGCCTGGTTGTTAAAATTCATGATGTTTTCAAGCAGCAGTCCTAGAGTCTGCACCAGCGGAGCGAGCAGGAGCGGACAGCTCCCCGGCAGCGGACCCCGCGGAACTTTCCCCGTGCAGGTCCCCCTCGACTCCACGGCACCTCCGCTACCGCCAGCCCGTAGGTAGGTGAGCGCTCAGGGAGGGACCCAGAAATGCAAAAGTGAAAAGTGACTTCTCGTTTCTGAACCTTTCCCTTATTCTCTAAAGGATATAGTATAATGACTGTTTACATAGCATTTACATTTTATTAGTTATTATAAGTAATCCACAGGTTATTTAAAGTATACAGGAGGATGTGTGCAGGTTATATGCAAATACTACACTATTTTAGATCGGGGACTTGAGCATCCATAGTATTTGGTGTCCAAGAGAGGTCCTGGAACCAACACCCCACGGATACCAAGGGACAGCTGTATTGCTACCCTAGCACCCAGCTGTGGACAAATAAACAATTAGAGAATATGTCATCAGTCTAACTAGTATTGGTTCCCCATTATTGCATTGCATTTTGTGTGGAGTAATGTTGTCTTTAGATGATGGCTAATGGAAGACTTTCAGTGCTAGTTTGACTAAAATGTTCCTAGACTCTGATACATTCCCATGAGTCCCAGTGTCGTCTATAGAAATAGAGTCATCTGGGACACCACAGTTTTTGGGGGGAGGTCTTATTAAAACAATGTCCAGTTGCATGGGACCTCAGCCATTATTATTGCTAGTGGCAGAAACTGGCATATGTTTTTTCTCATATAGTTACGAAAATTGTAAAGTATTACCCCGGAGTTTGTTTTGGAACACAACGAATGTCCTCTAATTGGAGGAAAATCAGAGCAAAATATAGGAATCTTTTGAAAATCTCCCCATTTTCCCCACTGCTCAAATAAATCTATCCAAATAACAGTTTTGAACTGTTTGCTTTTTTCTTCTCAAGCCAATTATTTCAAGTCAGAAGAGAAAATTACACAATTATGAAACTGGATTCCCCCGAAGTAAAATGTAAAAGTGTTTTTGACACTCATGCTGCAAGTGAGGCAGCATGCCCAAGATAAAGTGCATGGCTCCAAATGGTCATTTGTGGCCTTAGCCACTTGGTGGAAGCAGTTGTCATTGTCATCAGATCTGAGGGTCAGGGTCAGGCTGTTGTCAGATTTGCCTGGATGGATATTAGCCCTTGGAGCTTTCAGGCTCCTGGTCAGTTATGGGTCACTCTGACATTTGGGTGTTTCTGGTAAATTAAAGTATTAAGCTGGACTCTCCTGGCTTGTCATATGACAAATCCAAGGTCTCGGCAACTTCCGTGACCACTGCCACCTAGGACAGATCCCCTTGAGTTCATTGTAACCTGGAAGAGTTGGGAAGTGAGACTCTACGATGGCAAGTGCTATATGCCATTCACCTTGTTACTATTATTAGAGTTCTGCTTCATATTCTCTTTTCATGTGTTTATATTCACAGGTAAATTTTTAATTGTTATTAAGGATTGTTTGGAAATCCAAATCCTGTTTGTGGATTTACTAAGTCCTTTGTTTCTTCCCTGATAAATCATACAGCCATAGAAACATACAAAGGAGGCAGAAATCTGTGATAATATGGAGAATCTAAATGGGGCCAGTATCACATATTTTCGCCCTGGCTAGCTGATATTTTGCCTGTTCTTCTGTCTTGGCAGAACAAGAACTGCCGCCTTGTTCTGAAAATGATATAAGGCTACTGCAGAAAGAGAAGATAGAGCTATGTTATGCTTTCATGGGCAAATTGAAGCCACTCTTTGCTTTCTCCCTTATTTATTTTTTATTTGAAGCATAACTGTATAACTTTAGGGGCAAACTAATAAAAACCCCTCAGGTCAGAATCACAGTGGGCTGTTTTCACTAAAAGCCTGAGTGAGGAAAGCCAACATTGTCAGATGCCACATGTAAAGTACAGTCTGGGGAGAGAGAGGGACTACCAGGTTCTCAGTGCATCCTTTCAACTTTAGAAGGGCTATGTTTAACCCATCCCATTTTTAAAGGTGCTTCGAGAAGGAAATTCTATTGGTAACATGATGTAGTATCTTTTAAAAAGATATTTTTTAAATTGAGATACAGTTCACATATCATAAAATTCACTCCTTTAAAGTGGAGAGTTCTGTGGTTTTAATGTACTCACAAGGTCAGGCAGCCATAACCACTATTTAATTCCAGAACATTTTCATCATCTGAAAAGAAACCATGTACCCAAAAGCAGTCTCTATCTGCTATCCCTGTCTTCCCCCAACCCTGGCAACCACTCATCTACTTTCTGTCTCCGTGGATTCCTACTCTGGACATTTCATATACAATTGTGACCTTTTGTGATTGGCTTCTTTCACTTAGCATAATGTTTTCCAGGTTTATCCATCTTATAGCATGTTTTTGTTTGTCTGTTCATCAGCTGATGGACATTTGGTTGTTTCTACGTTTTCCCTGCTAGGATTACTCACATACATGGTTTTTGTGCAGATGTCTGTATTCATTTCTCTTGGTCACACACCCAAAGTAGGATTGCTGATATGCAATCTTGTCATTTGCCTATTAACAGGGACAATGCAGGGCATTTGGCCCCAGTCCTTCATCCAGTGCTGGAATAAAAATGAGAATTTTCATGACAGAATATTATCCATTTGCTTCACCTTTCCATTCCTTTCTTTTTAAATAACCAGGACAGACAGCTGACAATGCCCACTGCTCTGTCTCACCGGCTTCCGCTTTTGCAATTGCCACAGCTGCAGCAGGACACGGGAGCCCACCAGGTGAGTGGGGGAGCAACTCAGCACAGACATGTGACAATGTATATGAAATCGGTGGCCCTTGACTGCCGGTGTCTTGATGATACACTCACTGGGCGGCTTGTTAAGGATGCAGATCCCAAGCTCCTATTCTGAGTTAGTATATCTAGGGAGAGACTGTCTTTCCAATAAGCATCTTCAGAAATCCTGTCATTTGCGACAACGTGGATGGATGAACCTGGAGGACATGCTATAGGAAATCAGCCAGACGCAGAAAGACAAATACTGCAGGATCTCACTTATACGTGGAGTCCAAAAAGTCAAACTCAAAGAAGTAGAGCATAGAATGGTGGTTACCAGAGGCTGCTGGGGAGGGAAGGAAATGGGGAGATGTTGGTCAAAGGATACAAAATGTCAGTTAAACAAGAGGAATAAGTTCTGAAGATCTAAGTACAGCCTGGTGCCTATGGTTAAAAATAATGTACTGCATACTTGGAAATTGCCAAGAAAATAGATTTTCAAATGTTCTCACCACACAAAAAAATTAATAAGTGTGTGAGGTGATAGGTGTTATTTAGTTTGATTTAATCATTCCTCAATGTATAGATACATCAGAACATCACATTGTACCCTATAAGTATATACAATAATAAAAAAAATCAATGAAATAAATAATTCAATGAGCACCTTCAGATGAGTTTCACTGAAGGTCTGTGTGTTAAGCTTCTGAGAAATTCTGCATCAGAGAAGGTTATGTTATTTCTCTCGCATTGTTTTACAGAGTGATTCAACCTTTTTAGCCGAATTACTGAGAACATGTTTCCATTTTAATTGAGTACAATGCTAAAAGCATATACAAGGTGGGAGGGAAGGCTTGTGGAGTGGGGGGAAAGGAGTGGAACCATTGCTTTAGCTGACTCATAATTCATTTCCAGTAGCTCCATGATTCTTTCTGAGTTGCTGTCAGTTAATTTTCAGGGTAAAGAAGATGCACTGAAAATAAAAGCACAGTATTTTAATAGATGAAAATTATATTCATTATCTCTTTCCTCGTCTCTCATGTGCAAGGAGGACATTATGTTAAAATAAATGTGTAAGTGGTTAAAATAGCCTTGTTGCTGTGTCTTCACCTAAACTAAACCTATGTATTCCAATCATCATGATTTGCAGCACCATGAGAGATGGTGACATTAGCTAGCCATTTTTTTGTTAGCTAGCCATTTTTGTTACAAAGGAGCCCTTTTCCAAACCCTATGAACCTATATTCACAGTATTAACTGGTAGGTATCATCTGTGTGATTTTTTTTTCTAAATTGAAGAACAAAGAGATATGTTCTATAATGAACATGAACTACCACAGTAATTTATATATTATATAGTATAATATATATTAGCTTATACATCCCATCTAAATAAAAATTTTGCAGATTGACCTCATTCTACTTCTTCAACATTTTGCCACACATACTTTATTGGATGTGGTCAGGCAAATTGGGGTGTTCTTTGCCCAAATATTCCTAAACCCTTCCCTCAAAAGTCCCATCAGCATAACTCAAAATAGCCTATAATACTCATAATATTGACGTTTCATCAATCCATGTGACTTCTATTGTTGATTACATACTATAATAATGAACATTTTCGAGGGGAAATAAGGGAGTCTTTGCTATGTTCTCAGCAGAGTTAGTTGTCAATCGTGATTTGCTAAGACCTTCTCCTGTCTTCCATTCTCACAAGCTAGTCTGTCTTCGGAAAAAGTGAAGTACAAGAGCACAAGTTTCCTAATTTAAGTATGGTTTTTGAGGGAAAATACTTTTGGGTTCATTCAAGATAAGCCCATTTCCCATTTGTTGGAGGCTGGGTAAGGGAAGGTCTGTTTTTTCACCTGAGGTTGCCATGGAGATTGACCCATAATAGTGCACTTTACGGAATGTCTTTCTGACTTTGGCTTGTCCATGCACATTGGGTCAGAAGGAAAAAGTAGCCAAAAAAACCCAAGTCTTTCTCACTTTTCTGAATGCCCGCTGCTTCTGCTGCCTTTCTTCCTACTTGTCCCCTGCAGCTGAAATAGCCCTAGCAGGAAAACTGTCTTCAGTGAGCCGGTCTATGCTTTGTGGACTTGCTGATGGCCCACAGCCAGCATTGCTGGGTGCAGGGTAGCCTGAATTCTGGGTGAGCAGACTGCTCTTTTACTATGTTATGGTGCCTGCCGTGCAGTCTGGAGCCACATGATTCAATTCAATCAATTCAATAAGGCATTGGATTGGACAGTGCCTGTGGCTCTGCTGTAAAGGCAACAAGTTGCACATGGGTCAGTTTCAGTGGCTGGTGGCAGTAACAAGGGGAGTCTTTTTGCGAGTGGAGCCTCGTGCATTCCCAGGGCTCAGCCACTTGGTGGAACTGGCCCCGCAGGGCCTCCACCTGCCTGGGAGAACTGGGCAGAGAGCAATAGGCTCCTAAATTAACCTTCTTGACTCAGAGTAGAAACAGGGAAGTACAAGGAAGATGATCTGGGCTTGATGGCTGGCCAGGAAGAGCATGATGCTGCCCAGGGAAGAGTGAGACCCAGATGCTGGACAGATGTTCAAAGGGAGCACCAGATAAGAGTCAACTCCCAAAACAGACGTTGCGTCTCTTCTATGAATCAGGAATTGCCAACCCGAATGCATCCTAGAACCTGATGAGTTGTGAAGGCAAGCAGGAGGGCAGGTTGTTAGACAAGTAAACACCTCACACTTTCATCAGTGTCTGCAGGCTTCCTGTCTGCTTGTTTGACTGCAGTATGAGCATACCTGGAAGTGCAGCTCTACTGCGTTCTGGCCGAAAACAGGAAACAAGGGACCTCCCTGCCAAGCCATGTGGTCTGCAGAGTGAGTTTCCATGTTTCAGGGTCCCCTGCAGGTTCCCTCCTGTTTTAATCTTCTCCCAGCCCTACCCACAACCCCCACCACCATCAAAATACACAGGAATCTGGCAACTCTGGGTTATAACTGTCAGTTAATGATGATGCTTCTGTGAATGCTTCCAATGTTACTTCTCTCTCTGTTTATAGTATTTTTCTGGCAATAGCACAGGAATATATCTTTTAACTTAAGTGTTATGATCTCTTGTGTTTCCTGATTAATTTCAACTTCCTACACACACCTTCTAACCTTGCCTTATTATTTTTCCTCAACACTTATCACTATTTGACATACTATATATTTTACCAATTTATCTTGCTGATTTTCCATTTCTCCAATAAAATATAAGATCCATGAGGGCAGGTTTTTTTTGTCTATTTTCTATTCTGCAGTATTCCCGGTATCTAGAATAGTATTGTACACAGAGTAAATGATCAGTAAATGCAAATTGAATGAATTAATGAATTAATGAACCAATGACTGAATCCTCATACTTACAATAAAGAAGATTCAGTGCAGAAAAGAAAAAACTACACCAGGCCATCCATTTACAGTGCTGTGGTATTTTTAAATTGTTGGATGTTGTTATTTTTCTTGTTTTTTCTATAGCAAAATGCTTTTGTCTCATTTTTCTGACTGACCTGGGGAAGTGATATCAGTCCCTTCAAGTCAGTAAGCAGCTTTTGAGTTTCTCTTGTGCATAGTACCACTTTTTTGGATACCCAGAGCCCTGAGCTGAGTATGTTGTGGGCTCCTAAATAAACCTTGTTGACTTGGTCTTGATCTGATGTAAGACTTTCCCTCACACTCATGATTGGAAAGTTCTTGAGACATGCTTAGTCTTGAGGCCTCAGGTCTCGCTAAAGGCTGGCTGCCAATCAGAATGCAAGCACTACACTTAGCGGGCAGAGGAGATACCATGATAATGAAGGTGGTTTTCCCATGGCGAGGCTTATCCATTGCATTCTGGATGTGCTGACCCCTAGGATTCCCCAAGTATGGGAAACTCAACTGCATAATTTGTGATAGTGGTGGACTATGTTCGCGCTTTCCCCTGGCATCTTAAAAAAAAAAAAAAGAATGTAAGCACTGCCTAAACTGGTAAAGATCCATACTGTGACATTAACAAGAATTGGTTTTGTGTTGCAGTCATAACCAAAGAAGCAGGCTTTTCTTTCTTTCCAATGAAGGTACCATCGCTGATCTATAAGTTATATTATGCCTAGTTATGGATGGTTGCAGAATTGTGGGCCTGATGCTTATACCATTTGGGGAGGGCCACCTGAAGGCCTCCCTTTTATAAAATTGCAAATATAAACCTTTAGGGCACCTCCTAGGGCTTTGGAAGAGGCCCATACAAATTGAGAAGCTCTGAAACTTAACCTTTCTGATAAATCTGCTTTTGAGTCCAATCCAGATAATTCTTGGAATCACAAGAGCTATCGGAAATTTTGTGTGTTGGGGAGTGGAGGTGAGAGTACCAATGATCAGTCACTAGCCATCTTTCTTCTAAATTAGTCCAAAGTCAGATGGTATAATGAAAAACAGCAGAAAATGCCATCTATTGATAATGAAAAGTTGACCAAATGAGCAGAATAATGTATTAATATATGTCACCACTCTGTTTCCTTCCCCAGTGTCAAATAAACCCCTCTTTCTGTAGTAGGGCTTTAATGCTATACAGTAGAAGACTGAGACAAACAGTTGATGGTGTTCCTGTGTGCTCTGCCCAAATTTAACAGCTCTGCATAGAGTAGAAATTAAAATGTGTTCATTTCAAATGGCTGATGATACTGAGAATCTGCAGGTGCAGTTTGGATGTAGTTCTGATGTGAATAGAAATGCAAATTCAATGAATAAATATGTCAAGGCAGATCATGGCGCTTACTATACACCTGAAGCTGTAGGATTAATTATAGAGTTTATGAAATGATCTAAAATGAAGTATGAAAGTGAGAGGTGGGTTATTTTTATGGGAGCAGAAATAATGGCAGTGGAGATACTGTAAGCAACTCTTGATTATTGGTGAGCAGATTATATGTTTTACTGTCCCGTGCAAGTCACAATAAATTAACAAAGTGGAAGAACGGTTGAGGCACTTACAGGAAAATTAATGGCACTGTCCCAATTGCTTAGAGAAATATGAATCCTTTATTGGTGATAACCTGGTACTTGTAGATAATTCATAATCTGTTTTCTCTTCTGTAAAATCAGTCATGTCTTGTATAGTAAATAGTAGATCTACGCTTGGCATGAGTAGGTTTGGACCAGTTTTTAAAAATATCGATACCCGCTCTCACACCCAGACATTCTGACTTGACTGGTCTGGGATATATCCTGGGATTCAGGATTGTTTAACGTGTCCCAGGTGATGCTAATGTGGAGAGAACCATCTGGATGGAGGTGTGTTTACTGGAGTATGTGTGTGTGTTTGTGTTTGTGTATGCGTGTGTGAACTTTTTACTGAAGTCAGTTAAGTGTGAAAATCTGGATGTTTCCAAATTCTGTATTAGATTTGGGTATAGATGTATTTGTGATTGTTTGATTAATTCAGTAGAAGCGCATGGTTAGAACAGTTGTGTGATCTTCATTCACACCCTCAGGCAATTGAGAACTATGCCCTGATTGCATTCCACAGTCTAGTGTTAATGTATGTATTCAGTGTTTTAGGTGTAGGATCATGGAAGGCTGGTGGGCTGGCTGCAAGGAGGGCCAGACTGAGTCCTGTGTGAGTCACACAAGACAATTTATGTAATCCTTGTGGGCCTGGGATTTCATGATTTAAGCCTGAGAGTTGAAATAGTGCAGTGGTTCTCAAAGTGTGATCCCTGGGCCTATACTGTCAGCATTGCCTGGAAGCTTGTTAGAAATGCAAATTCTTGGACCACATGCCAGGCCTACTGAATCAAAAACTCTGGGGATTGGGCCCAGCACCTGTATTTTAACAAGCTCTTTAGTTGATTCTGATGCATAAAAAGTTTGAGAACCAGTGAGCTAGTGTAATGTCTGAGCTCCCTTCCCTGTTGACAAGTCTGTGGCTCCATATTACTATCCAGAAGGAAAACCTAAATTTTTACCTCTCTTTAAACTTACTTATACACAATTCAGCCTTTATCTTTTGATGGCTTTTGCATAGTATGGATAATTGATGTTGTTCCAAGTTGCACATTTAAATGATCACTTTTCTGTATCATTTAAAATATGGAAGGTTGCCTAGAGTTCTGCACCATGTTAGAAAATCTTTTTAGGCTGGGCCCAGTGGCTCATGCCTATAGTCCTAGCACTCTAGGGAGCAGAGGTGGGAGGATCACTTGAGCTCAGATTTTGAGACCAGCCTGAGCAAGAGCAAGACCTGTCTCTACTAAAAATAGAAAAATTAGCCAGGCATGATGTGTACTATAGTTCCAGCTATTCAGGAGGCTGAGGTGTATTAAATGCATTTTTGACTTATGATATTTTCAAACAACCTATGACGGCTTATCAGGACATAACCCCATCAGAGGTTGAGGATCATCTGATATCGTAGTTATTTAAAATTCCCTGCCTAATAATTCCAAGCTCTTATCAGAGCCTGATTCTTTATTTTATTTTTTGGAGACAGGGTCTTGCTCTGTCACCCAGGCTAGAGTGCAGTGGTGTCATTATAGCTCACTGCAACCTCAAACTCCTGGACTCAAGGGATCCTTCTGCCTCAGCCTTCCAAGTAGCTGGGACTACAGGCACATGCCACCACATCCAGCTAATTTTTCTATATTTTTTTTTTTTTTGTAGAGATGGGGGTCTTGCTTTTTTTTTTTTTTTTTTAACTCAAACAAGTAAAATTTTTCTTTAATATGCTGGGGACTTAAAATGGAGTCAGTGATATTACATGGTCAGGTTCTGGTGAGGGACCTTTTACCAGGGTCTCACTCTTGCTAAGGCTGGTCTCAAATTCCTGACCTCAAGCAGTCCTCCCATCTCAGCCTCCCAAAGTGCTAGGATTACAGGTGTGAGCCACTTCGCCCACCCCTGAACCTGATTCTGATGCTTGCTTTGTCTCTGTTATGGGCTGAGTTGTGTCTCCCCCAAACTCATATGCTGAAATCCTTTCATTACCTATGAATATGACTGTATTTGGAGATTGGGTCTTTAAAGAGATCATTAAGGTTAAATGAGTTCACATGGGTGAGCCTGATATGAAGAGGATATTAGGCATACACATAGACTGAGGAGTGACCATGTGAAGATACAGGAAGAAGATGTCCATGTGCAAGCCAGACAAAGAAGTCTCAGAAGAAACCAAACTGCTGCACCTTGATCTTGATCTTCTGTTCTCCAGAATTATGCGAAAATGCATTTCCTTTCTTTAAACCACTCAGTCTGTGGTATTTGATTATGGTAGCCTGAGCAAACTAATACAATCTTTTCAGGCTGTGGTTTTTTTTGTTTTTTTTTTTTTGAGACAGAGTCTCGCTTCTTGCCCAGGCTGGAGTGAGTGCCGTGGCGTCAGCCTAGCTCACAGCAACCTCACACTCCTGGGCTCAAGCAATCCTCCTGCCTCAGCCTCCCGAGTAGCTGGGACTACAGGCATGTGCCACCATGCCCGGCTAATTTTTTTATATATATATGTTAGTTGGCCAATTAATTTCTTTCTATTTATAGTAGAGATGGGGTCTCGCTCTTGCTCAGGCTGGTTTCGAACTCCTGACCTCGAGCAATCCGCCCGCCTCAGCCTCCCAGAGTGCTAGGATTACAGGCGTGAGCCACCGCGCCCGGCTCTCAGGCTGTGTTTATTCTTGCTTTTTGGCATGGCTGGTAGGTTTTTATTGGGCTCTAGACAAGTTGTATCAGGTAATAGAGGCTGAGATAAATAGGCCTTTAAGTGTGAAGATCTGTGTTACTCTGGCTAGAATTGGTGCTGAGTTTGATGTTTGCTGTAGTGTAGGAACCAGAGGCTTCAGATTCCTTCAGTGTGCTTCGTGTTGTTTCTCCTCTTGACTGTGGGCTTCCCTAGGTGTGCTTCTGCAGGGAGAGTCTATGCCTTCCAGCTCTTTCTGCTGTAATCTACTGTTGTCTACAGTTGTCTACTGTTGTCATACTGGATCTCTGCTGGTAGGGGGGAGTGGTAGTAGGGAGGAGGAGTATTCTCTATCTTTCAGTGAAATCTCAGTGTTTTAAGGGACTCATGTCTTGAAACTGTGGCACTTACAAATGTTTCTCCGTTGATGGCTTCTTTTCCCATTGTCTCCTACTTCCCTGGCTACGGCATTCCCAGTTTATTTCCTTGAATCCCTGACCCCTACAGACCATGTTATTTTCCCCTTAGGTAAGACGGGAAGGCTAGAGGGGACTGGAGTGGGAGAAATCTCTTTCCCCAGCTGGGTAAGGCTTGGGCAAAGTCTGTTTCCCTGAAGAGTGGGCATTCATTGTGGAGAAGGCTCTGGACATATTTCACCATGTTACTCTTCCCCTCTCCCTGCAAGAGCCGTGAAGAAATCTTTCCCCAATCTTTGCTGTGAGGCCTGGTGTGGTTCCTGGAGATAAGGCCCATGAATGTGTGAGTGTCCCACTCTCAGGCTGGTCCACACTCGGCCTCCAGCAGTTTGTCAACACGACCATTCAAGTGTTGCTTCCGGTTTATGGCTCCAGTGACTTCCGCTCCAGGTAAGCAGATCTTGGCTATGTCTCTCTGGATGTACCTTTCTCTCCAAATTTTGGGGGATGGCTGTTTGCCCAGCAACCTTAATTTTCTGATGTGTCCAAGAAAAGTTGTTGATTTTCAGTCGTTCAGCTTTTTCTTGTGTTAGGTGAGTGTGATAATTTCTAAGTTTTTTACAAGTCAGAGCTGAAACTTAGTCTCGCACAGTGAGATTTTTATTGTAATCTATTGATTTTATAGGTCAAATTGGGGAGAATTGCACATCTTAACAATATTCAATCTTTTAATTCATGAACTTGGAATGTCTCTTCATTTACTTTCATCTTCTCTCATTTCAGCAATGTTTTATATTTTTCAGCATGCAAGCCTTGCATTTGATTTGTTACATTTATTCCTAAGTATTTAACTTTTTGGGTGTTATTGTGAATAGATATGTTTACTTTACTTTTATTTTTAGATAGTTTGTTGCTTAATATAATATGTAGAAATACAATTGATTGTTCTATACTGTCTTGTTTCCTACTAAATTTGTTTATTATTATTCCTTGCTAAATTTGTTTATTAGTTATACTAGGGTTTCTTGGTAGATTCTTTAGGATTCTTTACATATAGAAAAATTTCATCTGTAAATAGAGATAGTTTTATTTCTTCCTTTCCAATCTGTATGCCTTTTATTTCTTGGTTTATCGCACTGGCTAGAACTAACATTAAGTTTTATAATCCTGGCCGGGCGCGGTGGCTCACGCCTGTAATCCTAGCTCTTTGGGAGGCCGAGGCGGGCGGATTGCTCAAGGTCAGGAGTTCAAAACCAGCCTGAGCAAGAGCAAGACCCCGTCTCTACTATAAATAGAAAGAAATTAATTGGCCAACTGATATATATATATAAAAATTAGCCGGGCATGGTGGCGCATGCCTGTAGTCCCAGCTACTCGGGAGGCTGAGGCAGCAGGATTGCTTGAGCCCAGGAGTTTGAGGTTGCTGTGAGCTAGGCTGACGCCACGGCACTCACTCTAGCCTGGACAACAAAGCGAGACTCTGTCTCAAAAAAAAAAAAAAAGTTTTATAATCCTATATTTTGAATTACCAGTTCTTCCTTTCAAGTCCTTGGTAGGCATGGGAACTATACAATGGTATTGATATACTTGGTGCTTTTTTTTTTTTTTTTACAGTAATAAATATAATCATGTCAGCATACAACTAGATCACAAAGACACCCAGCAAAATAACCTCACAAAGATCTTTCTGTATACATCCTATTGGAATTCAAACTTTGATACTAGATAAGCTATATCTTCATGAGCCTTGTTGTCTAGAGTCACAGGGTAATTTCTGAACAAAAACATCTAGGGATTTTTTTTCTTTTTTTTGCATTCACCTGTTTTCTCTCATTCTTCAACAGATTCAGAATGTCTTTTTTTTTTCCTCCTAGAAAGTATCTTAGTTTGGGGCATATTTTCTATTGTTTTTTTCAAAATATGTAAAAACTGTTTTTTAATCATTTCACCAAAGATAACTAGTTGAAGTTTTGAGGATAAGATATGGGATATATCTAATTTATATTTTTTAAATAAAAATAGTATTATCACTATTATTAATGAAAAATAAAGAGCTTTGGCAAACCAAATTTAAAATAACAGTGATTTCAAGTCCTATTTTTAAACACACACACACACACACACACTCTCTCACACTCTCACATATTGCCTGGAATTAGAATTGTGAAACTGAAGAGCTACATCTTTGACTGGTGTGAGTGCAGCCCTGAGCCTGCAAAGCAGCTAGGCAGGTGGGCCTTGCATTCTCTTCCTGCAGAGATGCCACACAGCAAGCTGGAGCATGGATGTGTCTTTGCTGCACCTTCCAAGCAGACCAAATCCTGTTCCAGATGGCCCGAGCACCCTCGTCCCTGACTGTGCTGCACTGCCAAGTTCTCTTTCTTTGCACTGCCCTTCCCTGGGCTCCCTGCAGACCATTCTCCTCTATTACCATCTCTCCTCAGCTAAGGCACAATACAGTTGATTGTGCCTCACATTGCTTAATCGCCACTTGATTGCATTGCTGTTTCATCCAGTCCAGGGCCAGGCGAGCACCCTGAGTCAGAATGGAGAGCTGATGCTATGTTTAAAGGGGACAGCCACTGCCCAGCTCCTGCTGATTACTGCCAGGGGAGGACTGCAGGACTTAGGCTGTCAGATGTGTTTTCTTTGTTTTTTTTTTTTTTAAAGAAAAGCCAGAAATCTGTATCTTTATGTGAAATCTTCTGTTTTTAAATGTTGGAAGTGAATTCACGCTCTTTATAAAACACTGGCCAGGCCAAACAAAATACTTCTGTGGGCCATAGTTGGCTGTGAGCCACCAGTGCGTGACCTCGGATTTACTGTAATCACTTACAGCTGGCGTGGTAGGTTGATAGGGCTCCAGTTTCCAGAGACACTCCTAGATATTGGCAGTGGCTCCTGAATCTCTTCAGGGCCACCCCCGTGCATCTTCTTTTTCTTTGGCTGGGCTATTTGACAGAAAGTTGATCTCTTCTCATGTGCGTGTGCTTGACTACTTTGGCTTTCAGAGGGTAATCTTATCTCAAAGAGCTAAGGGATACCTCACTATTACCTGCCACTATGGAAGGGACACAGTGGGGAGTTGCCTTCTTTGTCTCCTCATTTTATAGGCTCTGAAGCAAGTGTGGGACCTGGCGTGGTGACAGCCCTTGCCCAGGTTCTCATTGTCACTGAGAATGAGTCTCAGATCTATTGACCACCAAATTGCTGCTTTCTTTGCCCTGATATCACCTCTAATCCCATATTAACTCCAAAATGAGCAAGAGCTTGGGAAACCTGAATTAGATCATTTTGTTATTAGCTCTTGCTCCTGTCTTTGTCTGTAGCATGTTTATTTTTTTCCATCTTTTTCCCACCTCTTTATCTCTAGGCTTTCCCCTAAGTGACAGATACAGCAGTTTGGGACCTCCAGAGAGATGAGCTGGGTAAGAAATTAGTAGTCTGTGTGTGGATTCTTAGTTGACCAGCAGTTGGCATTGAGGGGTCTGTGACTTTTCACAGGATTGCAGAAAGCAGGGCCTTAGTGCCATGGCGTGATCTGGTTAGAGGAAGCATTTATCTCTGTATTGAGAATGGATTAAATTTGCAGTACGATATTGATTACTGTGAATTAAGTTGATGTCACATATGTATCCTGCTGTCTGTAGTCTCTTTCAGGATTAGTAAGAACACTCAGCACAGCTTAAATAGCTTATCTGCACAGAATCTGGGCTTTTTCCAGTGCCTACATTATAAGCTAAAATTGAAACTTCAGGCAGGGATTACACATTGATTTTCTGCTTTAAAATCAGAAACTTAATATCATGTAGATGTTTTAGTGCATCGATTCCCAGTGGAGTGTGGGTGCCTCTTGTACACTGGTCAGGAGTCCAGTAGTCTCCTTATGCAGCCTACTGGGTCCTTTGGAATAAGAATAGGGACTTCCTTAAAGTACACCTGTCCCCCTGAGGATTCTGAGCCGGCTCCCAGAAGCAAGCACTCCAAAAGAGAGATGTTATTTGATGGAAATATGCCACACATGTGAATGGTGTGAAAACAGACATAAGGCTAAGCACCACTACTCTCCTATGTGCCAACCCTTAAAACACTATGCTCACTTTCTGCATCCAATTCTCTATTTCCTGGTTAGTCAGGGGATAGCGGGAACTAGGCCATCTAACCTGTTTTAGCAATGGCATTCAGAGGTCGAAGGTCAAAACAGTGGCTACATTTAATGTTTCTTGGTGGGGCCCTCACTATGTTTTCGTTTTCTGGGCTACCCACCCTTGCCTTATTTCTTACTCATCTCTTCTTTTGCTATCCTGCTGCATTTTGTCCTTGGTATGTTCTCAGCTTTTGGAATTCTGCGTCTGTTTCCTGGAGCTATGTCCTCGTGCTAGGACTGGCTACATACTTGATAGGGCCCAGTGCCAAATGAAAATGCAGGTCTTCTTGTTGAAAATAGTGTTAGGAATTTCAAGACAGTGACAGCAGAGCATGGACCCTTCTAAGCAAGGGCCCCATGTGACACAGATTGCACACCATGAAGCTGGCCCTGCCTCTTGCAGCCTGGCCAGTGTCTAGTAGTCTCATAATGCATCCTACTGGGTCCTGTAGGGAGTTGCTTTCAGGATGTGCCCTTCAATGCATTTCTAGGATTATATCCTGGTTCTGTAGAACTTTTCCATGGAGAAAAGTGTATTCATAGAAGACAAGTCCCTTTATTTTAAAGGTGTAAAATCTTGGACTGAGAGAGATCGATTAGGAAGAGAAAAAATATCCTAACATAGGACTCCTGATTTTCTGGAAATAATGTATAATAAAATACTTTTAACAATGCAAGAATGCTGAACATAATCTCTGATGAGTCAGAAAGGCTCTCACTATCTAATGATGATTCAGAACAATCATAAAACAAAAAACTTTCATTATATAAGACTAAAAAGCATTCTGGTTTCCTGGACTTTTTGGTTATTTGAACCTTTACAATAAATGCAGTAAGGCAAATAAACAACAATAGGCACGTCACTGTTACACAAACCTGAGAATCATTACTCTGGAAAGTTAGAAGTAGTAGACAGCCTCAACAGTATGCAGTGGAAAAGCAAAACAAAACAATATGCAATGGAAAGTGAAACTTCTCAGTGAATTTTCTTTAGGGAGAAATACCCATGATAATGTTTTGATTATATAACATTTTATTAGTCCCATAAATTAAAAGGATGGGATAAGCTTTTAGTTATAACATTTTCCAAACTAGTATGTCAAAGAGTAAATATGGTATTCAAAATAATTTTAGGAATATACTGCTTCTATATGGTTAGTGGTGGAAGTCAGCACAGGGTAAAACTGAGCCTGAAAACTTCTAAAGTCTGTGTTAAGGGAGAAAGGGGGCTTTCAGCTGCTAAGAAACTATCCCCTTAGACTACAGCCTCCTGTTTTGTGCAGCAGATGTGACTGATACAGGCTGCACACTTACTGGCATTGGTAGCCTCCAGCTTCACAAGTGCTGGGGAGATCTGAGGAGGCAACTTGAGAACATGCAATTAGCCTCTTCTATTGACCGTGTCTACATAGCAATTGTGGGTAGCGTTTACAGAGGGCCTCCCAAAGTCTCACCCACATCTTGCAAATTCCTTTCTTGTGCTGCCCAGTTGGACATTTCTGTGTACAAATTGAGTGGTTGCACTTATTCTTCATCAAGTTGGATTTAAGGAGCATATTTTCATTTTGGAAAGAGAAGTATATCAGGGTTGTTGCCTGCACACTCAGCTCATATTCTACCAAATATTTTGAAATTGAGGGACTGTATCTGAAATTAACATGTAGCTTAAATCTACCTTATATTTCAAGGTCTCTAAACAGTCTTTCTCTTCTCCCTTCACCTGTAGTGCCCTGAATTGAATAGACTCATTTTTCTGCTGTTTGAGAGCTGAGAACAGTTTGATTTTAACACAACTGTTGCTTAGCAATAGGAGGAAACTTAATGGCTCCACTCTCTTCTGCAAACCGAGAAGAGGCTCCCTGTGTAGGTATTGTCTGTCTGTAATGCTGAATTTAAATTGTAATGATCATTTTAAGATAAAATTGAAGCTGGCCTCTGTGACATATTACGCTTACGTCTCAGTTGCCCAAGGGCTGGAACTAGCTCAGTTTGAGGCCCCTTGTGGAAAAGCTGCTGGTCTTTTGGAATTATGGGGTATTTAGAAGTCTAAGAAAAAGCTGGAAAGAAGCTAGTAAATTCCTCATCGGTAGGAAAACAGGTGGTTTGTATTCATCATATATTACTTTTGTGATTCTGGGACAGAAAAAACTTGGCTCTTAGGATGTTGTGACTAGAAACTGGGCCAATGATTTTAGGAAAGAGGCTACAGAGAAGTGGGGATTCCAAAACCTTTGCGGGGAGGGGGAGATGTGGGATGTCTGGCCGCCACCAACCTCACTACCCTGCTCTGTTGGAAAGGCTCCCAGAAATGTCAGCTGCTTAGAATTTTTAAACACAAAGTCTAAATCTGATTGTTCATCAGAGAGGTTGGTATCCAGATTCCAGAGTCGCTGCCCAAATTAAAAGTATTATTCTTTCCCACTCCGTGGACTAAATTACACACAAGTTTACTTGATTTTGTTTAATCTTCTAATAGTTATGTAGGTCTTTCTGTGCGCAAGCAGCACTATACCAGGTGATGCCGAAAGATAAAAATGAAATGCCAGGCAATACTCTGTGAGAACTGACAGTCCAGTTGAGGAGATTAGATGAACAGGCATAAAGTAAATATTAAACGATCAAGATGTAACCTCCAGAATACCGATCAAAATCAGTATAATTATTGGTCATGTTAAAATTATTGGTCATGAAATTTAAAATTCTTTTAAAAGAAAACGTCACATTTTTCTATAGCCATACCACCCTGAATGCGCCGGATCTCATCTGATCTCGGAAGCTAAGCAGGGTCAGGCCTGGTTAGTACTTGGATGGGAGAAGACATCACATTAGCAAAACAACAAGGCTTCAGTGCATGACCCTGAAAGAATAGGTTAATATAGTTTCAAAATATTTCATATATTCTTCCAATTAGTCAGCTTTTTCTGGCAGCAGATTTTTTTTTTTAACATTAAAACACTTTTTCTTTTAGATCTACAAGTTATTCTTTATGGGTGCACAATTCCTGGTTTATGTAACGGTTGGAGGAATTTAGCAGGTATTAGATTAGGTGGAGGCAGCGTCTGTTGCACTGGACTGTTAATATTGCCAGGATTTCTACACGTGCATCATAATGACAATTGAAGAAAGACTTTTATGGAAGCAAATTTTATTTCACTGATTTTGAAGTCAAGAGACATCAACCTACAGAAAACCCCAAACAACCTAATTGAATAAATATTCTATTGAACCTAATAGAGTAAAATAATAGTACTGTGATGTGTTTTTATGTATGTTTTTTTTAAAAAAATCAATGTAACAAATAGCCACGGGGGACCAGCCATCTCCTTTTTCAGATATTATTAGATCACCCACTGTGAGGACTCTGAGGCTAGATGTTTAATTATGTGTAGCATTTGAGTGGCAACAGCACAGATGTTACCTGCCTATAATCCTCCTCCTCTGTACAGATTTTTCTTTGTTCTTGCTTCTAATTTTCAAGATCCTGTACACAATTCAGAATTAATTAAAAACGGTAGAGCGTCTTAGTCTGGATAAACCTTCATCTGGCAAATAATGTTCCACTGCCAGAGATTTCCCCTGCCAAAGCCAGTTCTCTTAATTCCTGTGGCCCATTGGAGGCAGGTGCCTGTACCTTACACTTGCATGCTGCCTTATAATTTTGAAGCCCTTGAATAAGAAATGGCAGGTGCATCCATCACAACAAACCTGGGAAGTGGGAGGGCAGATATTATCTTCCTCTTCTGATGTATATATCAGAAACAGGCTCAGCGAGGGAAAGTGACTTACTCAAGGACAGTTATGAATCACAACCTGGACTCCGAATATAGTGCTCTACATTGCTTGTGTTAAGTGGCACTTCAGAGCCATAGTCCTCTGATATTTCAAGAGACAGCTGAACAATTAATTGGCATGCACTTCCTATCCAATGATTTTAATTGCCGACCAGCTTCAAATATGAATCTCAACTTCCTTCCCTTTCAGATTCAGTCATTTCCTGTATATAATAACATTTCAAAGATGGCCTTTTATTCCCGATTTCCTCTGTGTGTTTCATAATTTGGGTTTAATTTCCCAGACGGGCTCCGGGCTTAGCACCAAAGCCTTCCTGAGGAGGGTTCTCAGGCACTGATTGACACACATAGAAGGCACCTTTAGGGATTTGAATATATTTATTTGTCCTCATAAACATTTCTTCAGATAAATTTATAATATTAATAGAACTGTCATGGCAAGTAGAAGAAACGCCTGAACTCACCAGCCAGATTTTATTTATTTAACTTATTTTAAAATCTACTTACCATGAGTTTCTTTGAAATACATCCTACACATTCGACATCCTTTGATGGTGACCTATGGAGAGAAGCTTCTCATTCTCAAAGATTGGCTGCCCTGTCGTACTTATATTTCACAGACCATACAATTCTCCCACTTCGAGTGTGAAATTCAATGGTTCTTAGGATTGCCCTGCCATCTTTTGCGGACCTCCAGTCTTGAGTATTGAAAACACTCAGGCTGCCTACTGTGGAAAGCAGTTCTCTGGGGATCTGTGACAGCCCCTCTCGCCCTTGGGACTTCACGGCCGAGCTTTGAGCTTCTGTTCTTACTACATTGAGGGTGGGAGTGCAAGGCTGCGCACTACTTCCCAAGGGCAAGCCTCGGGTTGCTGGTGACTGGTGATCTGGCAGTGGGAAAAGATGTTTTTAGGGAACATAGGCCACGATGGCCTTAGAGAGATGGGGTATCTGTGTGGGCAGTGAAGAATGACTCTCCAAGGAGTCAGGATTGAAGAGTGGTCAAGAGCGTGAATTGGGTGTCAAAAAACCCTGCTTCTGAGTTCTGTTGCAGTCAAGCTGTGTGACCCCACCGCAGTCTAAGTCTCATTTTTCTCATCTTTAAAGTGAGGATAATCATTCTACCTAACTCAATGAGTTGTCATGAGGATTAAATGAGGTGAACCATAAACAATTCTTAGCTCAGCTTTTGGAACCATCTGAGGGTTCAATGAATATTTCCTGCTGTTATTATTGACTATTTACTCGATTTAGAAGCTTTTGGAGAACAAGGACTGTTCATCATGGGATCTCCAGCTCCTATCTTTTCGACAGACCAGTGTTGAATTGAAATAGTCGCATTCCTCCATCACTCACGTATTTCTTGCGTCTCTTCCTTTCTCACTTACGTGCATGTCTGTGTGTGCACGCAAACACAAACACACACATACACACACACACATTGCTCCCCAAATGGACTGCTACGTGGGCAAGAATTAGTAAAATAACTGCAGAGGAATGTTAATCGGGCAATGAAAGGATTGTAATTTGTGGGCGCAATCGAGAGACCTAGAAATCACTTTGTTAAATGAATCTGTGCTGTGTAATGGTGTTCACCACAGACAGACAGCACTGTGTATGATGACAGACAACTGGGGAGAGAAGAGCAGGGGACTTGCCAGCAGGGTTTTGTGGTAGTGTTGTGAGCAGATACTGAGAACCTCCCCTGGGGCTGTCCAGGAAGGGGAAGGAGTCTGAGAAATGTTAGCATAGACATTTTTGATGGACTACATATAAATATATTTTTGATGGTGAAAAAGAAGCAATGAAGATGATTAAATTGTGAGTCCGAGGCATCACAATTTAGTTGTGAAAGATAAAGATAATAATATGATAATGATCTCAGTTCACAATTAGCTAAGTGTTAGGTATCAGCAAGAAACCTAAGTAGAAGAACCAAAGAGAGGGGACGAGATGTACTTCAGGGATGAGCCTATCCAGCCCTCTGGCCTCTGGAGAGGCATCCTCCGAGCTTGGTAATTTATGTTTCACATCATTTTGAAAAGGTCTTGAGGAAGATCTCTGGCTGCATTGAGAGTCAGAAGGCATTGTCTGGGCTCCATTCTGGAGAAAAAGTCCAAAGGTGGATAAGTTTTCAGTCCATAGGGAAATTGGTATCTTAATAATGAAAATTACATTTGCAACCTTCTGTCTTGAAAGTGTCACACATCTCAATGAATGTATCTTGTGCAAATTGTTGTCATTGTCAAAGACAAGGTCATCTGACATGGCTTTGGCTTTTGAGCACTGGCTCTACTTTTCAGGAACTTGAGGGACCAGTGCTCTGATTCCCTGTTATGTACAGCTTGAAGTTCAAGATTAAGGCACTTACTAGTTCTTTTGAGCATCAATTTTCTCATTATAAAATAGGAATAATAATATCTAACATATTGGAGATTTTGAGAATTGACTTAAGCACAGTGATAATCACAGTGGAAAGGTGCTATGTGAGGACAGATTTGTAGTATGAGTTGCAGGATGTCAAGTGGGATTAAGCTCCATTTCTTGGTGCCTAGGATTTATTTATGGCTGCTTCCTGTCCATTAACACTCTCTTACTTCCTGGCTGACCTGCACCAGGAAGAGATGGTGCTACTGGATTTAGAGGATTCTGAGAATGGAAAGGCAGTAAGGTTAGGATTGAGGAAAGCATCTCCAAGATGCCTGGATACCTCCCAATTGCTTTATTTCACCTACTGTGATCAGTTCTAGTATTTTTCTTTATTCAGGCGTTCCTTGAGACTTCCTCTGCCACTGTCCAGCCTTGCTAGTATGTCATGAGCCCAGCTGCTGGGACTGACACTCCTGGGCTAATTTCCATAGGAACAATCTTGGACAATATTCAGGCCTAGACTAAGCCATATTGGTGCTGTGGTCAGGTATGTATTTCAGAATAGTTTCTAGTGTGGTTAAGTTCAGTTTATGACTTTTTTAGTCCCGATTACTTTGTATGTACAATGATTATAATGATTTATTTATGTGGCAGTACTGAACACACTGGGTTTTTCCATAGTCAGAAGGATCTTAAGAACTAATATTAAATCTATGGAAAGGAGAACTATGTTTGTTCAAATTTAAATGAAGATTATGGATATTAAACTCAGCCTTTGGACAATTATTGCTAATAATTTGAAGTTGTCACCAATTACTTCAATATTATTCTTGCCAGAGGATATTTTAACACAACTAAAAAAAGAGAAAGATATACAAATTTAAATTATTCCTTTCTCTTTCAATATAAGTAAGATTTTAAGTGATGTACTACTCCTTTCCCACTTCAACGCTATCATATTCGGAAATAGGGGTAGCTTTATCTATCACAGATGAAGATTCTGTGGTGTATTATTTGCCAATTCTTACATACAACAACAAAAGCAAGATCTATAAATGAAAAAATGTTATACATTGGGCTTCATCAAGATTGAAAACTTTTGTGTTTCAAAAGATAACATCAAGAAATTTAAAAGACAACCTATAGGGAAATGGAAGAAAATATTTACAAATCATATATCTGATAAAGACGTATCTACAAAATATATAAAGAACTTTTACAACTCAATAATAAGACAAACCTAAGTAAAAATGGGTGGAAGATTTAAATAGAAATCTTATCAAAGATAAACATATAGCTAACATGCACATAAAAAGATGCTTAACATCATTAGTAATTAGGAGAAATACAAATTAAAACCACAATGAGATACAACTTCATACCCATTAAAATAGCTATAATAAAATTGACAGACAATAACAAGAGGCAGTGAGAATGTGGAGAAACAGGAACCTTCAAACATTGCTAGTGGGAACATAAAATGGTATAGCCACTTGGAAAACAGTTTGTCAATTTCTCAAAAGGTTCAACATAAGCTCACCGTGGAATCCAGCAGTTCCACTCCTGGGTACTAGGTGAGAAATGAAGCCATATGTTCACACAGGGACTTGTACATAAATGTTTATAGCAACATTATTCATAATAGCCCCAAATTAGAAACAATCCAAATGTCCATCAACAAACGAATGGATAAACAAGTGTGATGGATTATACACAGTAACACAAATGTGACACATGAATACATAAATAGGATCTATATTAACTGTGATATATTATGAAAAATTATTCTGTAATAAAAGGAATAGATGCCTGAAACATGCTACAACATGTATGAAACTCAAAAATATTGTGCTAAGTCAGGGGTTGGCAAACGTTTTTAGAAAGGGTCAGGTAGTAGATAGCTCAGGTTTGTAGACCAGATGGCCTCCCTGACAACATCCCAACTCTGTTCTTTTAGTGCTAAAGAAGCAACGGACAATGAATGGCTGTGTCTGTGCTCCAATAAAACCTTATTCACAAAAATAGGCAGCAGGTAGTTTGCTGACTTCTGTACTCAGAGCAAGAAGCCAGATGCAAAAGACCACATACTCTATGGCTCCTTTATATGAAATACCCAGAAAGAGTAAATCAATAAAGACAGAAAATAGATTAGTGGTTGCCTGGCTTGGGGATGGAAACAGAAGTTTCCAGAATAATTGCAAATTAACACTAGTGATATTTGGGCTGATAGAAATGTTCTATAATTGGATTGTGGGTTATGATTCCACAACCTTATAAATTTACTAAATATCAGTGAATTACACTCCTACAGTGGGTAAATTTCATAGCATGTAAATTAAACCTCAATAAATATGTTAAAAATAATATGTACTTTCTGTTGTTTTACTGGCTTAGCCATTTTATGTCCATATTATTCGCCTCCTCACTTTTATTTTCAGTGAAAAACTTATTTTATTAGTGACTCTAGTATCCAAGTTAATAACAGAGCCTAGAGAGTTTTATAAGTGCCTTGGCACTTTGAACTCTTCTCTCTAGAACAAAAGTTGATATACATTAAGCGAACTCTTTGAACTCTCTCCCAGGGATCTTATTATAAGGAAAATTCTAGTTAGGTCTCTGAAAGGAGATTCGTGGCAACCTCACTGCTGCACTCTCTGGAATTAAATGCCAAGGACTGTGGTTTTAGAGGTGGATACAAAAGGAGCTTTTAATTGTGTATTTTTCTCCAAGAGAGATACATATATATATATAAGTTCTTATAATATCCAACCTAGACTAGAGTAGGTTAACTTATCTATGCTGGAGGGATTGTCCATGCCTTGTGAGGATTACATTATGCTAAGAAGAGCATTTATGTGTGCCAGTTGTCGGCTGCGATTGCTGTGTTCACACCATGGGGTCTGAGCCTCAGATGAGTCCAGGACTCAATCCACATTCCCTCTTGGGATCATTACAGAATTGCCCACTGCATCTTACCAAGGCAATAAGTTAGTAAAGTATACAGAACTATTGGCATTTTTTATACATAAGTAAGCTCTCATCGAGCTGACAATTATCTTGCTGGTGACAGAATTGGTCATACTGAGAGAAAGAGAGTCTCCTGGTGGCTGGTGCAGTGGTCTGCTGATTTGGTTTCATTTCCCTTATTAGAGAGCATTTTAGGGGCATGATCTTGAAAGAAAATAGCCCTTTTCATGCTCTGGGCTGATGATGGAGAATGAGTGCTAATGAATGGCCTCACTGTATGATGGAGATGGTATTAAATCATCATCCTTAGACCTGAGTGTGAGAGCCCATTCTCGGAATCTTCAGGAGCCAGAGCTGACAGTGTATCCCCTCAGGAGAACATGCTGTTTACCACTCTTAGAATTTTTTATAGTTTACCAGTATGACTAGACATTCTATAGCTGGAGAGGACCTCTTAGACAATATATATTATTTTATCCCTGTTATAACCTCTCTCCATCTTATATACAAAAATCCCCATATATGAATTTTAGTGTGCAAATGATTTGATGTCTTGTTGAAATCCTCGTAATGAAGATATTACTGTAAACATCGATAACACCAATGGACTTATTGCCAGTGTCTTGGTCTTATATGCATTATCATCTTCTATTTCAATTATTTTATTTTGTCAATCAGTCCTTTTTTTCTGAGTCTATGGAATGATCATTTGCAGTAGTTTGGTTCTCATTTAAATGAGAGTTAGTTTCTGCCAGGCAAACAGACTTAGGCAGGCTTTTTAAAATTCTCATGGGCTAACTGTCTTCTAAAGATGGGCTCAAGAGTGCCTGATTCTCTGAGGACTAGCCTCAGGGTTGAGTGAGAAGCTTTTATATCCAAAGTCTCCTTAGCTCTGCTGGGATTTCTTTTTTCTCTTTCTTTCTTCCTTTTTTTTTGGAGGGGTAGGGGCAGTGATGGGAAATTGGTTGTGAGAAGTATGAGTAGTTAAGTAGAAATTATGCAGATCTGAATATCCCTCTGGGGCTAGTACCTCTGAGTGTGAAATGTGCTGTTTTAATTGAATCCAAAGACCTGCTCTGACACTGTCTCCCTTGTCTGCCTCTGATATCCGACGGGAAAGGTAGCTTCTGATTTCGAAGTGCAAATATTGAGTGTCCCAGGCTAATTCCTGGGCATTTGACATCGGGCATTTGCTAACTGTTATCCATTAAAGAAGTTTGCTCTGGGGGAACAAATGAGCTAGTTTCCTTGAGAAGAGATTTGCTAAAGGGAATTAGGTACATAGAAAGGAAGGGCTGGAGGAGTGGGCAGACTGGACTTCCAGGAATCTTGTCTGTAACACTATGTAGAACTGGCCCACCAAGAGAGCTGCTGCCTCTGCAGTGAGGGGTGCCAGGGAAGCGGGACGTCCCTGCAGGAACTGCTGACTTCAAGAAGACATTGATTTAGCTGCACTCAGTGACTGGGAGGCTGCCTCTCTAACCCCACACTGGGATGCTGCCACGCCACTGTAGGAGAATCGGGCTTCCACGATCGTGCCTGCCAGCTGAGACGGCTGCTGCAGCAGGAAAATGCCACCATCTCACTGCTACCTTTAGGCCTTGATGCTCTACTTGCATTCAGACCTTGAGTTGCAGGAGGGCCTGGGAAGTGTAATTTCTAGCTTTTGAGCCCTCAAGCCCTAGAGTACAGGGAGAAACATCTCCTTGTCGTAGCCTTTTACATGTAATCAGTTATACATCTGAAAGAAAATGTCCATTTTTAACCATCTTAATTCAAATACAGATTTAAATATATTGGGAGAATGTGCATAGTGAAATAGTCAAATAGACATAGGTGTTTTACAGATGTAAATGCAACTCTGTTGACCATCCCCCAAACTCTCTAATTTTAGAATATTTTTAGGCAAAGAGATTTTTGTGCAATATGTGGTCTAGCTACAAAAGAAACATGCAATTAGAGGCTTCTTGTGGGATCCAAGTTTATGTGCATATGAGTGTACATTGAGTTCTGTGCTTAGAATAAGTGACCCTTTATTTTTCTGACCTGGGGAAAGTACAGATGTGATGTGTGTCCCAGTCTAAGATGCTGTGTACTCAGAGAGTATACTGGCTGACTACACCAGGAGGTGTTTGCTCATTTTAGAATTGTTGTAAGGTAGGGAAATTAGAACTTATGACTGTTTTAGTCACACCTATAATAGATGTGAACGGTATGTGGTAGCATTGTGCAATGCAAAAATTCTCCTACCTTATGAGCTTAGTAGGGTAATGAGTGAGGTTACATGAGTTAACATGTGTAAATTGCTTAGAACAGTGTCTGGCACATAATAAACATTATATAAGTATTATTATTATCATATTGTTATATTTTCTATAAAAATGGAGATAACTTATAGGGTTGTTGTAAAGCTTAAATGAGCTTAGTCCCTGGCATATGTAAGCACTGAATGGTATTAGCTATAAAATAATAATAATCATAATGTTTGAATTCTAAGAATGATGCTTTCAATGTAGTATATTTCCTAGGCCTTTTAACCAACCGAGAGGTCTCCTACCTCTGAAGAGTAAGACAGAGTTGCTGGCTTGAATTTGAGAGAAGAGCACAAAGGCCATCTTCATTTCCTGAGGACTGGGCATTTTCTCAGCTATCTGTACATCATGGGTTTAATCTACTTTATAATCTTTCCATAGGACCTTAGGTCCAAGCAGTTAGTCTACTTTTGGAAACTTATTTTTCTAACCAAAAATGATACTTATTCATTGTGGTTATTAAGGTCTCTGCCCTTAACACTGGGCCAACTTTGATGAAAAAAAACAGGTCAACCCTCATGAAGTTTATGAATCAATATGGCCCATTAATTCATATTTATGTTAACCAAATACTTTGACTTGATTTGATAGAAGATAGTTTTGTACAAGTGTCTGGTAGACTGCTCAATCATTTCTAGACTGTTGAATCATTTCTTGGGAAGTTAAACAGAAAATACTTTCAGAATTTGTGGTTGTATGAAAGGACTTTCTCTAGCCTAATGAATAGTGATGGTAACACAGACTTAGGGAGTGGAATTCTTGGGGAGCTTCTGGTGCCTTCTGGCAGTTGCATACCCATTTGTAAGTGTTGGCCTGATCTGAAAAAGTATGGATTCTGGAGGGAAGAATGATGAAATTCCCCTGTAGGAATTAATGTCCTAGGTAGATGAGGTAAAGGTATCAGGGCAGGGGAAAAGAAGAACTTTAAAGCTCTCAAATATGCTTTAGGAGTTTTTAGTAAAGTATGTTGGAAGCTTTCAACATTGAGCATTGAGACATTGAGCAGCCATTTTCCGTTGAAACGATACAAACAGACCTTGTCTATAACACTCTGTGGGGACATGGGAGGCAGGCGGGCCAACCCCCGGTGACTAGGGTGGAGGGTGCCCCAAAAGTGGGGTGCAGGGCATCCCGCCCTTGCATGGAGGGCGTTTTCCCGGGACCTAAGTTTCCACAACTGTGTACAAGTCTCTCTTCTGAGTCCTCAGTTGCTGAACTGAAAGTGTTTTACAATACCTCAAGTCTTGTGGTTAACGACCCTGGGGAGGAGGGGTGGGAGGAGACCTGTGGTAAATTCCAAAGCAGGGAGGTTCAGGAACCTCCTGACTCAGGAAATACCAAGGTCTTCCAATAAATGGAACCAGTCTGTGTTGGTACATTTATCCACCAAGGATAAAAATGAATAAAAAAATCTGGGATTTTAAAGACAAAACCAATTGAACAGTTCAACCGAGTACCTACTGTGTGTGAGGGCCTTTGTGTGAAGGGAGGTCTAAATGTGACCCAATGTTCCCCGGCCTCCAGGGTTGGACCTCAAAGTGAGGCCCGATTTTTTTCAATACTTGCATCACAATAATTTAATAACTGCCGCCCCAGCCTTGAAATGGTTATGGATCATCATTGAAAAGTCCATCTTTCCAGGAATTCCTTGGGAATATTTCCAGGAATTCCTGGCACTGTTTTCACCTGACCTTGCCTGCCTGCTGCTGCGTCTCCAGGCCCCATGTCATGGCCTAAGTACGTCATCCTAAGTACATCATCCGCTGGTCCTGTGTGCCTCTGCAGCTGCTGCCGAAGCTTTGGCCAATCCCAGAGATGCTTCTGCGAAGCCCACTCTCCTCGTGACTGGGGCTGGTGTACATGTCTGCTAATTTGCCCAGACCACGTGACTTATGCCTTCCCCAAGCCCTGGGGATTTTAAGAATTCCGGGACACTAGTCCAGACTGCTCTTTGCTTGTGGTGACTTGACTCTCAGGAGGCCTCATCATCCTTTCCTACAGTCTGGCCCTTTTCTGTGCCACACGGGTCCACTGGATACACCCCAGTGTCACTAAACCCCAAAGAAACAAGATGGAGTGTGGTCTACTTCCACTCAGGGGGCATTATATAAACTCTCGGATGCCATCGGATGTATGGAATTGGCATCACCTGATTTTACTAAGAAGCATCAGAACCAAAGCACCAATGGATTATTGGGGCAAGAAGTAAGACACTTTATTTCTCCTGCCAAATGATCCGTCATTCTGACCCTCAGCCCCTCCTCTCTGTGGGCACCTCCAGGCACATGAGGAAAAGCAGCTGTCTCCCCTGGCAAATTCTGATGGAAGGATCAAAGTCACGGAGTATGGAAGAACCAAGACTGTAACTGACATTACAGATGTCTGTTGACAGAATCAGATGGACACAGTGTCCAGACAGAGCAGAGCCATCCTCTGGAGAGCATCTGCGAGTTGCACTGCCAGGACCCACATTAAGACTGCAGATGTCATATGAGTCCCCTCCCTCCACACAATCCTAGTAGTCATGTCCCTATGCTCTGGGACAACCATTGCTGTTTTCTTCTGTCCTCAGATCTCCACATCCCTTGCAAGGCTTGGCTGATGATCCTGTTTCATATATCACAGCGAAAACAGATACAAATGGTCAGGGACGACCTCTTTCCTCCACTGATTTCACCCGCCTACACTTGTTCTCATCCTCTGCCTTTTCCCAGTGGCTCTGGAGGAATCTCCCCTGCACTGCTCTTGGGTCAACCCCCTACTTTGCTCCTGTGTCATCCCATCCCTTTCCACTTCCTCAAGAGCTCTTCTCCTGCAGTTACCCTTTTCTCCTCAGCACCTGATTCCCCCTTTACTCAATCATCCCTGCGGCATGTCAACCTGTCATAGCATAACCCATTTACCAGCTACAACTCCATTTCGCTGCTTGTTTAAAAGCAAAATTGTCTTGAACAAGTTGTCCATACTCCATGTCTCCAATTCATCACTTCCCTTTTTCCCTCAACCTATTCTCTTGGACTTTGCCTCCACCACACTTGAAATGACTCTGATCCAGGTCACCAGTGACTAGTGTCTTGCCAAAGGCAAAGCCCTCATCTCACTCAGCCTCTCAGCAGTGTTTGACACAGCCAGTCACTTCCTCCTTGTTTAAACATTTTGTTTCCTCTTGGCCTCCATAAGACCACACCTGCCTGGTTTTCCTTTCGCCTTGCTCTTGTCCCTTTTGGGTCTCCTTTGCTGGCTCCTCTTTGACCAAATCTCTCCAGATTGTGGGACCCCAGGGCTCTGTCTGGACTTTTCCCCTATCTGCAGTCTCTACCTAAGCAAGCTCCTCCAGACTTATGATTTTTAAGTACCATGTAAATGTTTGATACTCTCAATTTACATTTCCAGCCTGACCTTTCTACTTGAGCTTCAGGCTATTATTTCTAATTGCACCATTAGTGTGGACACTTACATGTCTGAAAGATGTCTCAAACTTGCTATGTCTAAAACCAAACTCTTCATTTTCTCCCCAAAACCTACCCTTGCCCCATTTCAGGAAGTGGTATCTTCATCTACCTGGCTGCTCAGTCCCCAAACAATGGGACCATTCCCAATTCCTCTCTTTCCCTTAGTTTCTTAGAGCTGATGTAACAAATTGCCTCAATCTGGGTGGCTAAAAACTTCAAAAATTTATTCTTTCACTATTCCGTAGGCTAGAGAGATCCAAAATTAAGGTGTCAGCAGGCCATGCTTTCTAAAGGTTCCAGGGGAAAATCCTGACTTGCCTCTTCCTTGCTTCTGGTGTTTGCTGGCAATCTTCAGTGTTCCTTGGCATTAAACTCCAACCTCTGTCTACATCGTCACATGGCTTTCATCCCTCTGGGTGTGTCTGTGTCCAAATTTCCCTCTTCTTATAACAGCACCTGTCATTGGATTTAGAACTCACCCTAATCCAATTTGACACCTTAAATTGATCACATCTGCAAAGATCTTATTTCCAAATAAGGTCACATTCACAGATTATGAATGGGCATGAATCTTCAGGGGACACTATCCAACTCAGTGGGGACTTCTACGCCTGATTGATCCGCAAGGCTTAGCCCCTCCCACCTCCAGCAAGTCTTACCATCTGCTGCTGCCAACCTGCATCACTGGAATCACCTCCTCGCTCCTGGTCACTCCTCACACTGCACATGCCAGCCAGAGTAACCTTCCCAACATGCAAATCAGATGATACCATTCCCCTGTGGCTTACCAATACCAGAGAATAAACTTCAGCTCTTTAACTTGGCTCGGCAATTTTACCTGCTCTCCACTTTATCTCCCTTTTCCTGCCCCTTTAGTCACTGGGCTCCAGCCACACTGAGCTCCTTTCCGTCCCTCAGTCATGCTCAGCTGTCCCAGCCTTCTCATTTCACTTTTCCTTCTGCCTGACACGCTTCCCCTAAATCTGCACAGGACAACCTCCTTTCCGTCGTTCACATCCCCACTCTGTGTCCCCTCCTTAGAAAGGCCTTCCCCACCCCGACTTAGCTAATGTGCCCTTTCGCCACATGACCCTATTCACCCTTCGTATTTTCAATAATTGAATTTACTTTACTTCTTTGCTTATAGATGATAGTACCACTGGCATGATTCATTATTTATCATTTCTGTCTTCCTCTAGTAGAATGCAGATCCCGAGAGCAGCTAATTAGTTTCCCTTGCTCACCGCAGTACTCTCACTCCTGCAAAGTGGTTGCACAGAGATGCTCAGGAAACAGTTTGTGTCTGACTAAGATGGGCTAGCTTTGGGCTGTGTATGTTTCATTTTCTAATGTTCAAACCTACCGTCTTTGGACATTAAAACCTTTTTGTACAAATTCTTATGGGGAGGAAGAGAAAATGGCCTGTTTTTATCTTCCTTTCCCAGCCCTCTCTAAAACGCTCTGCTCTGGCTTCTTCAGACGATCTCAGCTAATTTTGTCCCCCTGCCCAACCCGTTGCCATACACAGGCGCATGCGCATTCACAAGCTTGTACGGGCTTTCCACGCACCCTCTCTGATAAGAAGCTGTCACTCGCTGCCCCCATGCCCTTCTCTACGGAAAAGCACTTCCAGAAGTGTGTGTAGGATTTTGTAGAAAGAAGTATAAAAGGGTTTTAAAACTTATTATTATTTTGGTTTGTGGGGAAGGTTTACCTAACGCTGAGGATGTGAATATTGTTCCACATCAGGCTTGTGTGTCACATCTTACCCGGTGGAGGTAGCTGCTGCCCACCAGGGATCTCAAAGTAATGTGCAGAAGAATCTTCTTCCCCTCCTTTTTCAGATGTTGATTATAAAGTTGAGCAGAAAAGAAAATGATCAGGAAATACAAAGTTTGTTCCTTTTTTTTTTTTTTTTTAGTGTTCCTCATATTAACCATTTCTAGAGCATTCACTATATTTTCAAAGGCCTTTCTGAGTAATACTGATTTTGCTGTCAAGAAACTTTGCCCAGGAATATTATTTCTCTTGAACTTCTAAAAAGATTGTTTTAGCTTTCCAACTGGTTCATGTTCTTGTCTCCCACAAATCTGTCATCACCTTTCTGTGTCTAACCTATATCTTTCCTTCTTGCCTCAGCCATTTTTCTGGAAGTCATTTAAACTTGCTCATGCTGTGGCTTCACTTCTCATCTAACTCTCAGATGTCCCCATTCTGCTTTGGTGGAAGCCACCTTCACCCGTCATCCCGGCAGTGTGTTCTTGTTGCATTTCTACACCAGCATAAAAGCTACTGGCAGCAGTGGTGGGGGCTGAAAATGATATGGTCACCACAGGAGCAACTTGCTGCTCCTTGTGAACAGACATTCCTGTGGTGCGCTTCAGTGGGCAAAGCCTGCATTTTAGAGTCGCTAATCTGGCCATACATCCTGGCTCTGATTTTATCATCTGTGACCTTGGGTGGCTGTTGGACTTTCTGAGCCTCCCTTTTCTCATTCAAAGAACATGGAATATGTTCTATGGAATTGTGAGAATTAAAAGAAATAAGGCACAGTTTCCCAATAAGTTTTATTTTCAACTCAATATATAATCATTCCTTTAAGAATCTAAACAGCACACATTTTTTAAAAAAATAAATCTATAAGAACAATTCATTTGACAGTCTCAGTTACTGATTTTCCTTGAAAGATGAAAGCAAGAAAAAAGATATTGATTTTACCATTCTTCGTGTATTTTTCATTACAAGTAATGATAGACCTGCTGAACTTTTCCTCAGTCTACAAGGTTGTGTTTTTTAGGTTAACCTGAGTAAGGAGAAGAATTTAAAAACTGAAGAGTAAGGACACATTTATAAAAAGGTAAAAATAGAAAAACAAACAAAAAAACCCCACTCTGCCATATCGATTCATTGCCTCATTAGCATCTTGCCAATGGCACCTGTAAAGAACTGCCCCTTCACACTCCAGCCATGTGCTTTGAGTGGGAGCTTACCTCCCCGTCCCTACCACGGCCACAGTGGTGAGTTCATGGAAGGCACACCATGCGGTTCATGTCAGTAAAAAGCAAGGATTTGTTTGGGGGGCTCTCTTTAGAGAGCAAATTCCATGAGAGCAGGGAGCATATCTATTTGTTCACCTAGCATCTACACAGTTAGTACCTGGGACATAGTAGGTGCTCCACAGCACCTACTATGGTGCTATTATTGATTGAATAATTAAATTGTGGATAGACAAAGAACAGAAGGACAGAGGGAATGGAGAAAGGAAAAATAAGAGACAGTAGCTGCAACCCATGTATGCAACACCCAGACTTAGGATGGTGGCAAGAGAATGGAGAAGGGATAAACCTGACAGATACCACCAGAAGTTAACAGCTTGTTGACTGAATGGAAAAAACTAATGAGAAATGAAGAAGAATAAGGTTTCCTACCTAAGAGGCTGAAACCATGGTTATCCCATGAAGTCAATGGGAAAGTTAGTATGGGGAGGAATTAGAGGGAAAGAATTTGATTTGGGGGAATATTCTTATGAGTGGAGAATGTGTCAATATGGAAATGTCTTGCATATAAGGGGTTTGGGGAAATACTGGAACTGGAGGTGTCAGGATGGAGGGCATAGAAAAACCCTGAGAGAGGATTATGTACTCAAGGGAGAGAGAACTGAATGGCGTCAGGAGACACCAAGAAATGAGGCAGAGCTGGACAGACTGGAGGATGGAGGAGAGTGAGGAGCATGTTCAGTGACAGAGCAAAGACAGAGAATGACAAGAGGAGAAGCATTGACATATGTCAGTAAAGCACAGACTTAGTTATCTAGGATTTCTGGGAAATTAATACAGGCTGTTTAAACAAGTGCTAATTGTCTAAGTCAGTCACTTTCAAACTTTTTTATTGCAACCCTACTATAATAATATAATAGTAGGATGATTTCCAACTCTAAGAAATACAACTTATAATATAACCCAGGATACACACACACAGACACGCACAATTGAAACAGAAGCTTCCCTAATGAATACTTACCTTCACCACGTACAATTCACTCAGACAGTTTTCATCTGTTTCATTTTTAAAATGCTGATCAAAACACATTAAATTGACTTTAGTCCCCATTAATATGTCATGGCTGGAAGTTTAAAAAGCACTGGTCTATATAATGGTCGTGAATGAAATGTAATGAGTTTGGGAAAAGAGCACATGTTGAGGAAATTTAATTTCCAGTAAGGCAAGTAAAGGTTTTGCCTTACAATCCATGGCAGTATGAAACATATCTTCTCTGAGGGTGCTATGGTCTCATACTTCACAATTTAGAAGAGAGAATTAAAAGGAAAGCATTTACTATCCCAAAATACCATACAAACACATAGTGTCTCCTCTTGTATCTTAAGTGTTGTTTTAACAACTTTGAAGAGAAACTTAAGGCTTCAACTTTGGATGCTGGCAGGGGTGTGTAATTAAGAGCACTCTGGCTTTGGAAATGGATGGATCTTGGCTCAAACTCTGGTTCTGACACTTATTAGCTCTGTGACCTTTGCCAAGTTTCTTAACCTTTTGGATTTTCTGTTTCTTTGTCTGTAAATGAGGATAACATTTACCCTACGTGATTGCTGTTATGGTTAAAGAAGCCGCATTGCTTACTGTACTATACTTAGCACTTGGTGGGCATGCTATGAATGGCAATTATTATTGTCCATAGTTTTGAGGGTTAAATTATAGACCATTTGTAAAGCTTCTAACACAGTGCCTGGCACAAAGCAGCAATAAATATTCATGATATTTCCATGACCACAACCAAAGAGTAAAAGTAGAACTGTAATCCAGTTCACAGAAGTATACAAAACAGTTATATGATTTTGTCTTACACAAATTTTTTTAGAAAAATATCTACTGGGTAAAGCAAAGTACATTGACAACATGGATGATATTGGTCAGATTGTGTCTCATTTGTATAAAATGAAAAATGATGTATCACTGAAATGGCATCATTCTTAATTCCCCCACCTATAGAACCATTAAAATGATCACAATGCACCCATTCCTTAAGCCTAAATTTATTAAGCACCTATGATGCCAGGCACTGGGGATAAAGACACGACACAAACCAATTTCTAGAAGTAGATTTAAAGTAACCAATAGTTCATGTTCCCCATGCCCCAGGTAGCCCACCCCATGAACCATTGATATCAATGTTATCCCTTCCTGTTTTGTTTCTAACTGATTCTATTCTAACTTTCCTTACCAAGTCAGAAAGATAAAGATCCTTCGTTGGCATTGATAATAGCTCTGTGACCACTTCTTGATGTGATCTACTGTTGATGTTAAAATACTGCACCATGTTCAAGAATTCCTTTTCTTTTACAGTTTCTTCCTTAGGTTGCCTCAGGGTGGCTCTAACTGGACTAGCGCCTAATCTACCTGTGTGTAATCTTATTTCCATGTCACCATTATTTCTACTTGCCGCTGACAAAGTAGGCAGTGAAGTTGGCTGAGTATCACACCCTTTGAAGAGCAAAATGGAAATTTCCCTTCTTTTCCCTACTTTTCAATCCCCTTACCTTCCTGCCACTATTTCCTGCTTGTGATAGCTTTCAAATAAATAGTCATCATGGCAATCTCGTGAAAGAATGGTCTTTATTCAGATATGTGGCATCTGCAGAAACTTTCAAATAGCTTTTATTGGGAGCAATGCAATTTTTGTTAAGAAAAAATGCCTGCCGAGTGCCTGCTATGTGTAAAGCTGACAGGTCCGCAAAGAAAATCTCTTCATCAAGCAGTGTGTAGTCTAAGAAGAGAGATGGTTATAAAGGGTGGAATGGCTCACAGGGCGTCTGGGGGAAGGTCCATAAAGTTAAATCTCATTCCTAAATTCACATGTATGGTGATTCAGTTCTTATCGGTTTTTCAGATGGCTTGGTTTGCAAAAATCGGGCAGCTGACTAGTGCCTAAAACGGAAAGAATATGCATAATTTGGAAAGTCAGGAATCTCGGGATAATAGACTTTCCACATGAGAGCGCAGTTACTGAAAACAGTACAGATCTGATGGACACCATACTCTTCATTTCCTTCCTGAAGGACCTTTGTCACTGCTTGATCAACACATGGAGGTCTTTGGTCTTAGAGAGAAATGTGCTCTCGATTCTATCCAAACCACTTGACAATTTAGACATGCCCTAAACCAGACACACGAAGAATCATCTATCTGAGGGGCATACCTATAGTAGACCCAGATAGATCAAGTCTTATAAAAGGAGCTGTTGTATACTCATTCACTGTGCTGTCATGTGTAAAGATGAGCATGTGTTCTTGCTGTAATATAGACATTGAAGTCCATGCCAACATGCTTGCAATCAGACATGCTCATTGTTAGGTTCGGAGCTGAGAGAGAGAGACACACACGAAGCCTCAGGTGTAGCAAAATGCTGTTTATATTGAGCATCTTGGTGTAGATGGGTGGATGTAAAAAAACATCCACCCCGAGGGAGAGGAAAGCCTCGGGTTTTATGGAGGGTTTTTCTGGGGGGAGTAACACCTGAAGAGACAGAGGAGGGGGATAGCTTTGTCCTTATCAGGGGGATAGGAATGCCGGCATCGCTGCAGCTATCTGTGCTTGAAGTTAGATTTATAACCCTGGACTCTCCAGACTCCTGCGGCTTTTGTTTCACAGTCTTTATGCTATTTTTTTTGGTTCCCATTCTAAATAAACCTAACACTCGTCTCACCATGTTTCACAGTCTGTAAAGCTATGTGATCAGAGCAACAATTTTCTACAACTTGCCAGATTTCCTCCTGGCAAGCTACCATCTAAATTGAGAGCTGCCTGAACAATATTTATTTCTGAATTTAAATATGAATTTAAATTTCTGAATTTAAGCATAATATGGCACAGCTAATTGGTGGCCATAACCATGTGGAAGCCATTCTGTCCTAGGATCATTCATCCACCCTCAAGGAGTCCTTGTGCCATTTTTTGGAAAAGCGAGTAGCAAATATTTGCAGGGCTTTCAACATTTTTTCACTTATCAGGTGTGACCAGCACAACCAAACTCTGCATACACTAGGAGAATTGATTTTTCTAATATCACACATCTGGAATACATACTGTGTGTCTAAACATAGGCTGTTGAGACTAGGACTATCTAATAGTTCTCCTGTCTGAAATTCTTGGTAGTGGTAGAGGGACGAGGTGGAGAGTGTCAGGTTCCGGATCCATGTGTCTACCCTTCGTTGCTCATGTGGATGGCACGTGTGTTCTGTAATTTTGGACTGTGAGGGGATTTCTCAGTGGGGACCCAGTTCAAGCTGAGGTTGAGTGTGTGTCCCTCTGGAGCAGTTTTATGTGTGCTTTGGTTGGGGTACCCAGGGGTATCGTTGGCCTGAGCCACTTTTTATTTTGATTTCTGATCTGGAGGGCAGACCACATGACAGTTGTTCAGTCTGAGCATCAGACCTCCATGAGGTGGGCTGTGATTGTCAATTCTCAGGGGGGCTGCTTTGTCCCCTGACCCCTCTGCGATCCAGGCTGAGGCAGGTAAGTATCTTAGTTGTTTCTACTTTTGAGTAGGAATTTTTTTTCCCTGGTATACTCTTTTACTAGGGGCTGGTCCTTTGAGAGTTCCAGCTTTGGGTGAAGAGTCTCACTTCCCATCTGCCTACTCCCACTTCATGAAGCCCTAGGGCTCCTTCTCCTAAACGTGATACCATGCTACTAGTCACCTCCCCTCCCTCGGGGCAGTGTGGAGGCTTGGCTCTGGCTTTCACATCCTTCTGTGTGTCTACCCTGAACAATTCCTTACTTTCTTGGGAACTCAGCTACTCATTTAAAAGGATATTTGTTATGTCTTACTCAGAACTTCAAAGTTTTTAATAATGAAAGAGTGTTTTCAAGGTATTTTGTCTGCCAAGAACACATCATCACCATCATCTGAGAGAATTTAAATGTCTGCTGGTGGGTGGAAGATGCCTGTCTACGTTCAAAAAGGAGTGAGGAGAGGGGGCCTCTGTCCTTTAGAAACGTACAGAATTTTTTTTTTTTTTTTGTCTAGGTCTCTCAGCTCCCAGAACTGCTCATTCAGTCATTTGCTCAAGTATCCTTCCATTCATATCTCATTCAGCAAATACTCAGTAAATTCCTACTGTCAGGCTTTCATTCATTTCTTCAGCAAATACATATTGTGCATGGCATCTGCTCTGTGCCAGATAGGTGCTTGTGCTCAGCAAAAAAACACACTAGCTCCTGTCTTCATGGGGGACACAGAAATTGATCAGATAATCACATACATAAGTGTAAAACTGCAAAGGCACACAGCAAATGTGTATGCTGCTGTGAAATATGCAATGCGAAATTTGTCCAACTCAAGCTGGGAAAGGTATGTTTGGAGAAGTGAAATAAGAAGCAAGAGTAGCTTTCACTGAGTAAAAGGGGAGTGATAATTGTTCCAGTTCTGGAGCGGTATGTGCAAAGACCCTGGGGTGAGGATGAAGGACTAAAGGAAGGGTGGTAAGGTGGAAGAGGAAATAGAAAAAATATGATTCCAGCAAAGGCTAAAAGGAGTTAGGACCAAACATGGAAAACCTTGTAATCTGTGTTAAGGAGTTTTGTATTTCATGTAAAAAGCCATCAAAGGGCTTTATTTATTTATTTATTTATTTAAAGACAAGGTCTCACTCTGTCACCCAGGCTAGAGTGCAGTGGTGTGATCATAGCTCACTGCAACTTTGAACTTGGTCTCCCAAAGTGCTGGGATTACAGGTGTGAGCCACCGCGCCTGGCCCATTGAAGGGCTTTAAACACTGAAATGGCCCATCCTAATTTTCTTTCTGAGATCTTAAAAGATCTTTCTGACTTCAGTGAGGAAAACAGAATTGACAAGGCAAGAATGAAAATAAAGACCAGTTGGGAGGTCTCCAACTGCTGTAGACCATCTGAGAGTTGCTGGTAGCTCAACCCAGTTTTGGCTTTGTAGGTGGGAAGACATGGGCAGATTTGAGATTTATTTAGCAGGTAAAATTATTAGGAAGCAGTAGAGAGATGGGACAGGAGTAATTCCAAAGTTTCAGGCTTGCATAACTGGATGGATGGTGGTATTTCTTTGCTAAGAGAAGGAACACTAGAACAAGGCAAAGTTTGGTGGAAATGCCATGGGTTTTTCTTTTGGACATATCAAGCTTGAGGTGTGTTTGAAACATGTTAGGGAAAAGATGAAGAGGCAATTGGATATATGGGTCTGGTACTCAGAGAAGAGATCTGGGGATATAAACATATGAGTAATTTGCTTATAGATAATCATTTAGGCAGTGGGCCTGAATGAGACTTCCTAGGGAGAGAGTATAGATGATCCCTTGGCTATATCCCCTGGGACATGGAGGTTACTGGCGACCTTAGTGGGGGCTGTTTTGGTGGTGAGACAGGAGGAGAAGCTTGGAGTAGGATGTAGAGAGAGCAGGAGCTGAGGAGATGAAATCAGTGAGTAGAGACAAGTTTTTCAAGAAATTTGCCAGTGAAGTTACATAAGGCCTTAATAAATTTTTAAAGGAAATATATCACCTAATTATGATTGGAAGGCAGAATCTGTTAAAACAGGGAGTCAGTGGAAAAACATTGAAGTGGTTTCTTGGTAATGAAAAAAAAAAGTAGCCAAGACAGAGACATAGCCTGGCACATAGAGGACTCCAAGGCAGTGAACCAATATTGAGCTGTATTCATAGCTAACATTGATTGGTGCTCCCTGCTCTGCCGGTGCCATTCTAAATGCTTAACATGTAGTAAGAAACTGAATCCCACAGCAACTCGATGAGGTGGGTATACTCATTATCTCATAAGGGACATGAGGAACTGGTCACCAGAGAGATAACCTAACTTGCCAGGATGTGAGAACAGTGATTTGAACCTAGGCAGTCTGGCTATAGAATCCATGTTTTTTTTTAATTCTTTTATTTCATTTTTGATTGACCAATAATACTTGTATATATTACATATTTATGGGGTACAATGTGATGCTTTGATATATGTTTACATTGTATTTTGTTTAACAAATCCATTGCCTCACATACTTATTGTTTTTGTGTGGTAAAAATATTTAAAATCTACTCTTTTAGTAGTTTTGAAATGCACCATTCTTAACCACTGTGCTATATTGCTTCTCAATACAGGTATGCATGATAAAGTATTTGTATCACCCATGAACCAAGATATGGATTCATCCATCTGCAAATATTGAAAATGTTATTGGCTATGTAATCACTTTGAGGCAAAAGTATAAATTAACGCTGATTCAAATACATTATTAAAATTCCTTCTTGGCTTTATATTGTAGAATAAGACAGGCATACATGGGAGTGTCATTAGAGCAGCTTTAGCTTGAATTGTTTCCTTTAATAAATGTGTGCATATTATTCATTTAATTGCACCTGTAATTACGTGGTGGACTTGCTGCTGGGAGTATAATAGGTAAGTGAAATTCACTACAGTCTGAAGCCACTTGCACCTCTCTACCAAAATGTGTCATCTGTTAATTGCATTAACCAATATCCAAGAATAGGTGACCTTTTTCCAGGTCCCTGGGGATTGGCTTTAACTACAACCTGTGTGTGTTTCTTTTCCTCCTAAGGGTTTAACAACACCGAGAGAACATGTGACAAAGAGTTTATTATACGGAGAACAGCCACCAATCGAGTACTGAACGTCCTCCGTCACTGGGTCTCAAAGCACGCACAGGTAATTCGGTGGCCTTGTTCCTTACTTTCAAGGACTTTTTAAAAAGTTGTTACACATGTAAAATACCTCCTGATTCTTTGGAGTTAGAAGTTGGAAACCTTGAAGTTGGAATGTAGGAGGGGAGCAAATAAGATAGACACGCAGATCAAAGCAGACAACATCCAGTTTTTCAGATCTACAAGTGACACAACAGGGCTCCTCTCCCCCTCGACTTCTGAGGCAGCAGGACCACCTGTGAGCACTGGAGCCCTGGTGGGGCCACTGTACTCTGCCACCTGAGAGCACCTTTCATAGGGTTTTCTCTGTTAGTGGAGCTATGCTTTGAGAGGTCACCAGCTGTAGTGGTTTCCACCCCCCACTCCCCACAGCTCCCCAACCCCAAGAGGTAAACCTCATGGTGTCCCTGGAGGTAAACAGCAAGTGCCTGCTGGAGGTAAACAGCAGGTACTCCCTGGAGATAAACAACACCTGGCAGCCGGAGACCCTCTGGTATCTGGTCAGGGAGTGTTTTCTCATTCAAGAGATATTTTGACTCATGCCCTTTGAAGTTTTGGTTCCTAGTACTGTTTTTAAATTGTGTCACACTGCCAGGACACCCACATGTTATCTATTTATGTGTTTTTTTCGTGCAAGTTTGTAGAATTTATAGCCCTTTCACAAAATAAAGTCAGGCCCCATTTTGCCTCGCTGGTTCGATGCGTGGGCAGTGCTTTTCTTACCCACTGCCAAGTGACAGGCTGGCCCTCCTGGGCGACGGCTGCAAGGAGAGTTTTGGAGAGAGAGAATGGAGCCCTGCATGGCTCATATCAGAACATGTGAAACATATCAAATTGCGGGCTAGCTAATGAGTATCGTGCATTATACGAGAAAAAGGGAAGGTGCTCTTGGGTCTTTATTATATTCTCAAAGGCTGTCAAGGGTCTGCTGCACAGTCCTTGGTAATGACTGTGTATTTGATAGGGTCACCACAAGGGCCAGGCTCCCGACATCCCAGTGATAAGAGAATTTACTAATTAGGAAAAGTGGGATTTGGGCCTCACCACCAGTAAGTCCATAAGACTTCTTAAATAAATAAAAATGGGTCTTATGTGACTCAAATGCCAAGACTCATCCTTGGCTCATTAGCAGTGTTTAGTCTCTCCTCTCCGTACTCCCAGTGAGCTGCTGGGAAATGCATTTTGCCTCATCACAAAGCATGATAAAGGTGTTTCTCCCCTGTCTGATTGTCCATCCCACTCCTCTCTGGTATTTTTTGCCCAGCGTCTTGACATCTGATTGTGGGGGGCCCAGGGTGGCTTCTGACATGCTCGGTGGCTTTGATAGACAAGGCTGAGCAGGTTCTCTTCCCCGGCGTCAGCGTGACCACAGCCAGTTCATGCCCACATGCACCAGTGTGCCAGCGCTGGGTGTGCCTGGCCTCCACTCCCTTCCTCGCTTCTAGATCTTTCCTCGGGAACCCTCCGCTGGCTTCCCTGTCAGACCCACTTACCTTTTCTCAGTCTCCAGTACCTTCTTTTTCTAATTATCTCAAACAAGAATCCCTCCTAATTCATGGATAACTCTTACAGTAGCTAGATAAGTACTGTAAAGCAAAGGACAAGATGCTGGGATTGTTTTATGTCTCTAAAGAGAACTCATAGATGGGGAGAAACTGGTGTGCTGAGCCCCTCACTCACAATGAGGAGTTTCATGTAAGCTTTTGCCGTCTGAATTGTTTGACAGCTCCACTGTTCAGACAGTTCAGATGCTTTGCCACCCAAGTGACTTCCAGCTGTGTCCACACATGAGCAAGAACTTCCATCTCCAGTTCTGAGGAGGGATCCCAGCTCCTCAGACTCTCTCTCTGCGTGAGGGGCCCATCTGAATGGTATAAACCGCTCAGGCGTCTGGTCTGTTCTGCCGTGACCATTGTATAAAGTACAGACCCCGGGTGTTTACTTTGCTGATGTGCCCACGGACATTCTTGCCCCAAACTCTTCTGTCTTTTTTTACTTTCCCCACATTGGTGAATGGCCTTTGGGGCTCTGTGGTTGGTTCCTGATGTCCTGGTGTAACCTGATCGTGTGTATATCCTATCACCTTCCTCGTCCCAGCGAGTTCTCAATCATCCTCTCTATACAGTATATACAAACATGCGGGATGTTTCTGTTACATTTCCACTCATTGGCCATTGCTTTAGGGCATTTTTTTTTTTTTTTTTTTGCCAGCTTGCTTGTCCAGGTTTCCTTCCTTCCCTTTACTGACTGGCTTCTGGCCACCTGGTGGTCCTTCAGCCTCCACAGTGGGCAGTCTAAGGAACCCAGGCAGGCTCTTGGTAACAAGTCAGTAAACGGCTGGAATCGACAGAGCTGGTCTCAGCTTATGGTGCTGGGAACGTCATGTGGCCACTGCCTCCCTCCCCGACCGTGGGCGTAGCGTGAGCCATCTCGGCCCAGGTGAGGTGTGAATGTGGTCCTTGACTTCATGGACCAGCAGACCATTATGCTGCTTAAAGAATAAAAACCCATCTTGATTCCTTTATCCACGTTTATCTAAAGGTCTTTGCTCTCCTAAAGCAACATCCAGCTGTAAGATGGGAGTGCTCATCTGAAAACCTCCCTTATAAATCTGACTCTGCCAACTAACCCTCACCTCTATTATCACTGGTTTTCACATCATAAAATGAAGGGCTTGGAGAAGATGATTTTTAATTATCTGATTCACTCTGTTGAGCCCACTTAAGGAAGAATGTAGCATTATTGTGGTAACCTGAGTACTCTGAATCAGTAGCTTTTAAAAAAATGAGTAGGAAGTTGTACTCATTTCAAGAATACAGCCAAGCATGGTGACAATTGCCTTTTTTCTCACATGGCAAACTACCCAAGGACACCACTTCAATTTGTGGAAACAGAAAAGCTACAGTGAAGGACCCAGATGTAGATTTGTCCCCGAATAATCTAGAGATTCAAGTCTACCACAAATAGACATCATGTATTTATTTCTCATAAAGGGTAACTAATATTGGCAGATACTACCCTGAATATTATTCAGGAGAAATACGAAGTTGCAGAGGTATTGGGGATGGGGTGGGGAGGTGGGGGATGGGTTTTCTGGAGAAATACAAGTTCCCTAGGATATCATCTCCCAACTCTCTACCCCCACATGGTGCTAGAATAGCATTTCTTCTCCTGGAAGCTTCTAGCCTTTTCTTTAGTTAATATTTGGTGAAGCTAGAATGTTCCATTTTGGGGGGGTTCTAAAAATCTTCATTTGTTGATACATTCTGGCCGGGATACTCCTTGTTTTGTTATATCTCCTCACTCACTGTTGCCGTGTTAGTTGAAAGTGAAGCCACAGGACCAAGCTGGGTTTCTCCCATGTTGCCTGCCTTGTGTGTGGATCAGCAGAAGTTGCAGCAGCCCAGAGTCAGGGGAAGCTGTGTGGTTTTTTTGTCTGTTTGTTTTAGAGACAGGGTCTCACTATGTTGAAGACCAGACAGGTCTCAAACTCCTGGGCTCAAGTGATACTCTCTCCTCCGCCTCCCATAGTGCTGGGATTACAGGCAGGAGCCACCGCGCCCGGTGTCCTTATTCCAGCCCTGCCACCACAGCTCCTGTGGGGCACTGAGCTGGGCTCTCAGCCTCTTTGAGTGTTAGTTTCCTCTGTGAAAATGAGAAAAACCATCCCTGCTCTAGCTCTCCCAAAGAGGTGGTGAAAATAAAAGGTTATGTTGAATTAAACATAAATCACAATATAGACATGTGCGACTAAGTCTCTTACTTACATCTAAGGACAGGAGAGATGCACATTTTATCTCCATACGACTAGCCAGTAAGGTCCTTGCAGACAGGCTTATCTCGTTCATCTTTGTTTCTCCTTTCACATAGTTCTGTGACACCGGCCACATGGCACATGCCCAGTAAATAGTTGTCCAGTCGAGTTTACATTTTAATGTTGCTGTTGTTCATTCTCTCCTGGAGGTCATTTTCTAGCCTTTAAAGTTTCCACAGTCAGCCAAGACAGAGACTATAACCACTAATGAACCAGAAATCAGGGCTGTGTGTGTAGACGATCTAAATAAAGGAAGTGTTTTCATTAGGTGCCCACATGCTTCTCGAGCATCTCCTGCTGGGAGGCCTTCTGTATCATTTGCACAACTCCCAGGTCCCTGCAGCTGTTGGAGCTGCAGAGCTTTTAACCAGATGCTTCTGTGATTGCTTTTGTCTTCTGTGCACAGACAGACAGGCGAGGAACTTGGAGGATGGCTATAGACAATTCTGATCCACGCGCGAGTCTCTGTCAAAGGCCTTGCATGTATAATCTGTAGCAATTTCAGTTTGCCTGAATTATCTTATTGACCAACCAATTCTGAAGAGATACTCTGTCCATTTATTTGAGGGATTTCACAGCCCCTGGGATGGCACTGATAAAGGAGCCTGCAGCTGTGCCCGCAGGCTACAGCTGGCATCATCAGACTCTGGATACTGTCTAAATGACAAGTGGCCGAGGATGAAACAATCACACATTTTCTTATTGTAGGCTTAAGGGAATGTTTTAAAAACGTGAGATCAGACAAAAATGACCTACTTACATAAAACTCTCCTTCCCAAAGGAGTTTTAGAGAGATTGTTGCTATTCTTTTTCTATTTTCTCACCTCCTTGATTTATTCAATGAATAAGACCTGAGCCCCAGCGCATGCCAGGCATGAGAGTGGCTGTGAGAGTGAGCAGGGTCCCTCTGGTCTCCCCCTCAAGAAGCTTCCAGACACTGGGCAGAGACACCCTCTGAGCCGTGTCCTCTATGCAACTGCGTGTGTGTCATGCTGTTAGATCTGGTTCTTATGACCGTCTCAGACTCCCAGGCAGAGGACCAATGGCACAGGAGGAGGGACAGAAGGCAGCAAAAGCCCGTATATCTGTAAGGACGTTACTAGGCCACCTAAGCAAGACAAGCTGAGAGCTCGTGAAATCAATCCCGCTAGCAGCTGTGATCACCCACCTGTGGGAAGTTGAGGCAGGACAGGGAGGGTGATTTCCAGAGTTGTCAGTGTACGTTCTCTGCCACCATGGGGAAGGGGAGGACAGGCTTCCTTTTCATGTCAAGCCACATGAGAGACCCTTCACGACACTTCAACCCAACTAGCCTCCCCTGTGTAAAGGTGAAAGGTGCTTGCCAGGCAAAGTGAAGAGAGGCGGCAGCAGTGGGAGTGAGCTGGATTCATGAGCACTCTTGTGAACCAGGGGGACCCATGGGGTCCCATCCAGGTGACCTGCATCCTGCCCGAGAAGACTGCTGGAGGGGTGACTCGAGCCCCATACACAGAGTCTGGAGGAGGTAGACTACTGGCAGCCTGGGCCTGGGGAAGTTGAAAGTGACTCACAGGAGGACAAAGACTGCTTGGGCCAGGGAGCTGGCCTCAGGTCTCTAGCAGAGAGGTTCCAAAATCCCACTCAGGTGCCCACAAGAGGAAGAGCTCTCCACTGTCCACCTGCCACATCCAGAGAGAGCCAGGGCCAGGCTCCCACTGGACCATCACCTCAAACTACGTCCTTTCCCCGGACCTGAGCCACAGGGCCCAAAGCAACAGCAAGCAAGTGGAGGAGGTGGTGGAGAGGGCAGAAGGGGCCCCGTGCAGGCTGCCATGCTGAAAGCAGGCCAGGCCAGGGCAGGAGAAAGACTGAACTGAAGCTTTGATTAATATACTGGACTGGATGTTTGGATGGTTAAAATGAGACCATTCTTGTAACTAAAAGGTACTGGATGACTTGGGTACCTGCCCAGAACTACATGCAGGGTGACCCACAGAGCAGTGTCCTGGAACTGGCAAGAAGAAGCAGTAATGCTGTTTGATGATTTCATCCTTGTTTAGGATACAGGAAGTGTAGGGTCTCTTGGGACAGCAGTTTCATAGAATCTATCAAAATAGCTCAGATATTGTATTTCTAACTTCTACATTCATTTTATGGTGAACAAAGAGATGTGTATTTAGCTGATGATGAAGAACTCTTGAGTTTATACTTCAGTTTACATACTTTTGTGGGTTTAGAGCTATTACATACTTCATATAAAGGGCACTCAACTTAAGTGTGCAGCTCAATGACTTTCTACCTGTCTACACATCCATATAACTACCACCCAGATCAACATCTGGAACATTTCTAGCACCCGAGAGGGCTGCTCCCAACCAATACCCTACTTCCAGAGCATTGCCCAGTTTTCTCTTAGTTTTAGTATTGTCCTTATTGACATCATGCACTTTTTATATATTCAGAGTAAAATTCTTTATCTGCCAAATAATATTCATTTCTCCAATTTGTTCTTTTACTTTTAGCTTTGCTTATTATACTTTTTACACATATATACCCTTTTCCCATCATAAAAGGGTTTTATATATACTTTGTCCCATAAACATACAAAGACACACAGTCTCTATCAGTCTTTTGTTAAAATATATATTTCATAACACTTTCTGAACGCAATTACCAAATGAGTGTAGTCTCAGGCATAAAACAGGAATTGGCAGCTGTTGCCACACTACTCTGTAGTCACTCGTGGCAGCTGAGTTTCTATCTGCAGGAATCACAGTGAGTGTTGAACCCAGGCCCAGGCTGTCTATGCAGCACAAGTGTCAAAGCCAGAATAGCCTTTGGAACCCTGTAGGAGACGCAGGGGGGAGGGGGGAGGGCGGGGGCTACAGAGTTGGGGTGATCTGGACCGGGCGCCCTGCTCTGGCATTTCTTGGCCACATGTCTGAGCAAGCGATTTAGTTCCTCCGGGGCTCCATTTCATCATCTATGAAAATGGGGAGAATTCCACTTTTTCCTCCTGGTGACTTTGAGGATTACATGAGGTAGAACAGAGTAGCCGTTACAGGTGGGTGCCCTGGGTAGAGGTGGCCTTGTGAAGGTGGTGTCCCACCAAACCCTGACCTTCAGGCAGACAAATGCTGTTGCCCTCACCAGACCAGTGAGGCAAGTAAGTCTCGGAGGGGTTCAGCAGCACTGCCCAGTTAGACTTTCAGTGATGGTGGAAATGTTCCACATCTCTTGTGTGCAGGACAGTGGCCTCTGGCCACATGGAGCTAACACTGATCACTTGTGATACAGGAGCTGGAAAACTGAATTTTTTTTTTTGAGACAGACTCTCACTCTGTTGCCCAGGCTAGAGTGCTGTGGCATCAGCCTAGCTTACAGCAACCTCAAACTCCTGGGCTCAAGCAATCCTTCTGCCTCAGCCTCCCAAGTAGCTAGGATTACAGGCACATGCCACCATGCCGGCTAATTTTTTATATATGTATTTTTAGTTGTCTAGCTAATTTCTTTCTTTTTTTTTTTTTTTTAGTAGAGATGGGGTCTCGCTCTTGCTCAGGCTGGTCTCGAATACCTGAGCTCAAATGATCTGCCTGCCTCGGCCTCCCAGAGTGCTAAGATTATAGGCATGAGCCACCGCACCAGGCCAAAACTGAAGTTTTAATGTTATTTAATTTAACTAAATCTAAATAGCCACATGTGCCTAATGGTTGCAGTATTAAAAGCACAGTTCTAGACCTCTCAAAAGCACAACAGGGAAACAGACCCAGCTCCCAAAAGCCCCCTGAAACAGGCCCCTGCTGGGTGGTCTCCATGCTGGTGGCAGCAGTGAGCCTGCTGACAGGGGTACCTGTGTTAGATTTATGGAGAGGAAAGCCAAACCTTATGGACCATCAGTGTTGGGGTTCTAGATCTCAAAGAGAAGACAGGGGCTTTTTCCCAGTAAGGAAACAAACCAGTGAACATCCTTCTGTCCCGCAGCCCCTGGCCACGGTAGGTGAAAAGGTGCATGCTGGTGTGGTGGCCTCTGCATAGTGTATTCAAGGATCTCAGGGATCAGATTTTCCCCAAAATGTGAGTTTATACCATTCATCTCTCCTGTTTGTTATCTTGGCAGATGACAGGGACCCATGTTTAATTTTTTTTTCTTTCTTGCCATTGCTTAGCAAAAGGCAAAATGCAGCATCAAATTAGAGCACTGAGTTCAGTTGTATTCTTTGTTCCAAATCTGAAATGGAGGTTGGGCCAGGACAAGCACAGTACAGAATTTTTGGTGTGGGTAGAGAACGAGAGGTGTAAGAAACAGCCAGCTACTAAGCAGGCAGCTCCTGTCACCTCTCCTGACAGCTCCAGGCCCGCTGCCAGCTCTGCCCCTCCTTGTCCATGCCGGCTCCTGCTAGCCGGCCAGGGGGTACTTTTCCGTCCACACTCCCTGCCCAGTCACTGCCCTTGAGCACTGGATCTTCCCTTCCGCTTGCAAGGCAGTCCCAGCGTGTGGAGGCCTGACCTTTGAGCTCTTGCGGGGGTGGGGGGGGTGGGGAGGGTGAGAGGGTGGGGGGGGTGGGAGGGGGGGGGAGAACGCCTCCCTGGGCAGGAGCACTATCTGCTCTATGGGGGTTCTTCTTGTCCCAGGTCTCCTAAGATGCTCAAGATGTTACAAACCCCCTTCCCCAAGTCTTCACCACCGCAGAATGGGGAGACTTCCAGAGGAGATGTGTCCCTAGTCCCCTGAGTGAGGAGGGAGCATTGGATCCCATACAAATAAGCTGGGAGCCTTTAGCCAGATGTGGTGGCACGTGCCTGTAGTCCCAGCTACTGGGGAGGCTGAGGCAGGAGGATCGCTTGAGCCCAGGAGTTTGAGGTTGCTGTGAGCTATGATGATGCCACTGCACTTTAGCCTGGGTGACAGAGTGAGAACCTGTATCCCCCCCACACAAAAAGTAAATAAAGAAATAATGTTCTAGGAGCCAGCCTGAGGTTTGATATTGTTTAATTATGATATGGGCACAGGGTATTTTATAGGTGGCTTGAAAACGTAATTCTTAGAAGGTCGTTTCCTCTGTGAGAATGTATTCTAAATGACAGACTCCCAATTAAAATTTAAAAAATAACAAATACCATCTTTCTTACTATATATCAAGCACTGTTCTAAGCAGTTTTCAAGTATTGTTGTTTACTCCTGACTATACCCTTTTGAGGGAGGGGAGGTAGATATTGTTATTACCCCTGTCTACAGATGGAGCAACGGAAGCTCAGACAGATGCAGTCGTTTCCCTGAGATTACACAATGGCAAATGGCAGTGCCAGGTTTCACACATGTGTGGCTGCACAGTCCTTGCTCAGAACCCCTCATCTCACAGCCCTCCGTTTTGGCGGCCAGCCCCTGAGACACAGGCTGTAAAAACCCACTTCTGACTCAGAACAAAGAGAATATCACACGTGAACACTGCCAATGCTTTCCCTCTCTATTTCTGAACCTTTCCATAGGAAAGTCACTTTTGTCCCAGACTCTATTTTGTGTTGCCCAAACAAAGGATTTGTAAGTGCCAACGGCAGTGCAGGGATTTATAAGTGCTAAAGGCAGGGCGGAGCACTGCGTCCCTTTTGATGACCACAGCAGCGCCTTCCCGGTCAGATGGCGACAGCAGTCACTTGTGCAAGCCTCCTCCAGCTGCTGGCCTGTAGGAGGCACAGTGAGAGCTGTCCATGGTGCAGGGCCAGGAACCCCCACTGTTCTTAGGGCGTTGAGACCGTAGACATCCCTACCCTGGCAGGTGGATTAGATGCTGCCCCACTGCTCAGGGACCCACAGTAACTTCTGAGACTTCTAGGGCCTGTCCCCAGCCAATGGGAGCCAGTGGGGATACCAGGAACAAGAAGATAAAATCTAGTGTCAATGTGAGATACTGACAGCCTTGAAATATTTCTTTTTTAATGACAAATTAGTTGTCTACTGCTTCAAACTTGCAACAAGCTTTGGACAAATACCCAGTTTGGAGGATTATCAATGGCCTGTATACTTTTTATGTTAGTCTCGCCCTTGTTAATCCCTGCCCATTCCCTTCTAGCTGTCCACACCACTTCCTCTTGACCTCTGCGTATCTCAGCTAAGAGATCCCAGACATCCACCAGCTACACACCAGGGTTTGTGCACAAACTCAGATTTCCAAAGAGAGCAGCCAAGATGAAATAGAGAAAGCTCTGTCTAATTAGTCTGGCCACTTCAGGTCCTTTTGGCCCCTTCTGATTTCCTGGACACATAGGCTGATGTTTCCTCCACCCCTACGGTACCTGAGCCTGCAGCATCACTTCCCTGCCTTTGTGCTCGCCTTCTCCTCTCAGGACAGACGGTGTAGGCGTCACAGTTCATTTTAGGTCCTCAGAGATCCCTGGGTCAAGAAGGACTCCTGAGAGGCCAGAATTTCACAAACCTGAACACGAGTCTGGATCCCAAGGTTAGCTAGTTTCCTCACTGTAAAATTGGCAAAATGATCTGTGTGGAGTTCTAAGGCACAAATGAATTATTTGTCATATTTCTCTGGAAAACACAAAACGTAAGAAACTAGTATCTGATATGTATGGATTTTCTTCCTTTCCTTCTTTTTCTTTTTCTTTTTAATCCTAAAGGTAGATTTTCATTCTCTAACTCTTTTTCTCTGGTCCAGGGAAACAACCAACCAAGTATGAAAATCCTAGTTCCTTTAACTATTTACCGAAGTTTTTTCTTATCTTTAATATATCCCTGTTGTTATCTTTTAAACTCTCCTTATGGAGAGACACTTATACCAGGATTTATTAAGTAAGTGTGAACTAGATTTAAGCTTTTAGGAAGCTTCAGTGTCTTCAATAGAACTTACCTTCAGTTTCCATTACTTGCCAAGACAGAAATTTAGTTTTCCCTGTAGAACTCGTGGGGTTCTTTAACTTTCTGTGGCTGGATTTCACTGGCAGAGAAATCACTGAGAAGCACCACAAGGGATTTTATGTACATCAATAGCTTATCCCTGTTATAAGAGCTTTCTGATGCAAGTGCCACGGAAGTTCAGCTTATTTTTCCTAATTTGCATCCCCTGCTCTCATAATTACCCCTAACCTCAGAAGCAATTCTGGAGACCATGGCATGCAGCTGAGTCCTCAGTGTAGGGAATGATGGCCAGTGACATCATCCAGTCCTCATTAGATCTGGCTGGGCCTAGATCCATGCTCTCCATCACTTTAGAGCTGCCTCAGGACACCAAGAGTCAACTTAATACTTGTGCAAGCCAATTTAATACTTGTGCATCTGCTGTGTCGTTCAGGTTTCATGATTCTGCCCCACGTTTTGCCCTTCTCTGTGAGGTCCTCTCCTTCCCGCTCTGCTCCCAGATGTCACTAACCTGTAGCTTCCAATCTGTTTGCATAAAGTCTCTCCTTGGATGAATGTCAAAGATGCTACTTCTACCACGTTCCTCTGATTGCGTCTTCTCCATGGGGAAGGAATGATGTATATTTTCCTATCAGCTTTCTTCATCAGTCTTTTTCCCTCCATGGATCAGAATAGGGAGAAAAAAAATTTTAACTAATAGACTACTTTCTAGTACTTTCCTAAGGCTTCTATTAGAGTTAAACTTAAGGATAATTTTGTTGGCAGGTGGCATTATTTAAGAAAGTTTTAAACATCAGGATTGAAGCCAGCCCTTCTAGGCTTTTCTTTTTCGCTCTAGTCTTTGTCATCCTCTTGAAAGCTACAATCCATATAAATTAACTTCCCATCTAGAAATCTAATGGAAAACACAGCTTCTGAAAATTTTCTCTATTTTTTTTTTTTTGATAAATGCTTTTTAACCTGACTGATTCCCTTTTGAGGCTTAAATATATAAGCTTGGGAGCTATCTGATTTCAGGGTTGTGGGTAGTATTTAAAAATTCCTATAACCACAGCTGTTCAGAACCAGAGGCTGAATTTTATCGAGTCATTCAAATGCAGAGTCATTTGTTAGAAAATGATCGCATAAATGGTTTTCTGGATTTTTTTTTTCCTCTTCTCACTGAGTTGGTGTCATTCATTGCCATTTGCCTCCTCCCAGTTATTTTTGTTCTAACATATCTTCCACATTTTGCACTGTGCCTTCCCCTAGTTTCCTCCCACTTTACATCTGCTAAACTAATTTCCCAAACCTCCAGTTTAAGAATTCGGTAGCGTATTACCACTTGTCTCAAAGTCAAGTACCCTCCCCATGGACTTTTGTCCATTCATTCAACAAAAATTCAGGGCTTACCAGAAGCTTTGTAAGCACTGTGCTTGCCCGACTTGGGGTTTAATTATATCCAGGTTTTACTACCTGAAATATAAGTTCCTAGATGCTAGCCAGGTACACATTTCCTGTATATTCTGTTCCTCTTTGAAGATTCAAGAAACTAATGAGTAAGTAATTCATGACTAATAAGTGTTGAGCATATATTGGAAAGTTTAGAATTACTATGGCATTGCTTTGCAGAGTTTAATTCCAAACTTATTGCCCTTTCTTATGTTTTTCAATTAGAATGTTCTTTTTCATTGTGTGAACAATGAGGCTTTCAAAATATTTTTACAGTTATGCAACGGGAAATGCTGGCAAACCCTGCCCTTTCACTTTTCCAGAGAGAAGCCCTGATTGAGAGTCACTGTAGCCCAGAGGTGGCATGGACACAGGCAGGCCAGGAATGGTGGCCGGTGGGCAAAGGGAGCAGTGCTGTACAGGGTGCCCCACCCCAGCTTTTAGCCAGCACAATCTCCCCTGCAATAGAGCTTCACTATTGAAGTTCTGAATAAAGGTTCCTCTCCTCAAAAGACTTGAAAACCACACTGGTTTAGAGGCCTCTTATCTCTAGTCCATTCAAATGAGGAATCAGAGGTGTGTGGCCCAGACCTGCCTCTGCTGATCTGCACACCTCTTGAGATGATCACTCAGTATCTTTGCCTCAGTTTTCCAGTTTGCAAAATGGCCCAATCTAATCTAAATCTATACCACAATTTAAATTTTTCACCTTGCGAAGTCAAAGAACACAGAAAACAGTAGCATGCTTTTCATTTCTCTAAAATCATTAAGTGAAACCCCGGTCTCTTTATTTTTGAGCCTAGCACATCCTAAGGCCTTCCTTTATGAGCTCTTTGTTCCAGGTTTTAAAATTGTTTGTGTGGTTTTAATCCACTCTGCAGTATTTCCACTTTCCTTTTAAAATCTCTGGCCACTGTTAGGAATACACTGTACTGATTACAATGAGAAAATTACTCTCATAATTCTCTTTATCTTCAAACTGTGCTTATTGAGTCAGACTTTCCCAATGTCCTAGAGTTCCCTTGGCCTCATGTAGTAAATTACTAATTATTACCCTGCTCTCCTGAAAGAATGAATGTCATTTCCACAATGCCCAAGCTATCAATAGGGATTGGTTTTAAAGTGCTAGAGAATCTGATTTATTGCTTCACAGATTATTTTTCTGTTCTATGATCTAGTCTTATTAATGCAAACTAGTTTGTTCAGACTGGAAACCAGAGACTGAAGATCCTTGTCTCAAATAGTGCAGGTGGGAAGTAGTTCCAGGTTCAGCAACCGTTTGACATTTCAGCCTAGCCTTCCCCAAGCCAGCCAGCACTAATTCACTGATCGCTGCTTTTCCTCAAGAGGCTGTGTGGTGTAGCGGTTAAAAACTCAGGCTTTAGCCAAGACTGCCTGGGTCCAAGTCCTGGGTCTGCCACTTGCTACCTGTGTGACTTTGAATAAGATACTTAGATTCTCTGCACCTTGACTTCCCTATATGTAACATATGAATAATGATGGTGACTATGTCACAGGATTGCTATTGAGGATTAAATTAGATAATAAAGCGGTGAAAATATTACCTAGCGTGGGGCAACCCCTCACTAAGTCTTGGTTATGACTGTAATTACTCCAGGAGTTGTTTATCAACCTAGGGAAAAATCATATATGATTTGCTAATCATGTGTGAGTCAATAAAATCTTGGTAAAATAGCCTCCTCTCGCACTAGCTTATCTCCCTCAGAGGATTCTAACATCATCAGTTGACAGTGTTTTTGCTCCTAAGCATTTGCTCGTTCCACACTCCATTCCCGGACGGTTTTGTCGTGCTCTCGGCTGCAGGGGTCGCCTCTTTGATTGAGGTGGTTCCCAGACCTGCATTCCAGGGTGGTTTCTGTGTTCCAATCCTGTCTTCTCATTCTTGCTTTGCGAATTGGAAAACAAAAACTAAACACTGCTGCTGTGGTAACTTCAGTGAATACTATGTCAGGGTGTCTTGGGTGCCTCGGGTCCACGCACCCGGCGCGGGAGGCTTTGTGTGGTAACCTTCTGCAGGCAGCTTCTCTGCCCAGGGCTCTGCCTGCCCTGCAGCCGGCGGGTCCCGCCAGGTCCACGTCAAAGGCGGCTGCGGACTCGAGTGGCAGCCGACCCCGGAGCGCCATCGTGTGGGCGCCCGGCGCATTCCCTCCGACAAGGCGCCCCGTGGCGCGTGTGCCACCCAGCGTTCTCTCTGCCCGTTTCAGCGCTTGGCGAAATGCAGCCAAAAATGACATTCTGGATAGTGACAAAATGGCTGTCAGCCAGACTTCTTGTGAATGACTGAGCTCTGGATTTAATAGGGCAAGTATGTTTTTTGCTGTCTTAGATTTCTTTTTTATACTTTTAACTGGGATTTTTGAACAACCAATTCTGTATTTTACATGCAGTTGTAAAGAATGAAATTACACATTTTAGACAGTACATCAGAAGATTCTGATTTTTTTTTTTTTTTTACTTTTTGAGTCTTTATTTATTTGTTTGTTTTTTTAATAAACATAGGCAGTGCTGCCCAAAATGTGGTCCCTGGACCAGCAGCATGGCATCATGTGGGACTTGTTAGAAACTCAGAATCTCAAATCTCCATTCCAGACCAGTGGATGCATGCGGAATCTGCATTTTAGCTAGAGCCCCCGGTGAGTCCTGTGCACAGGACAGTTTGAGAAGAGCAGGTATAAAGGACTGTGGCGGGAGTCAGGCGGAAGACCTGTGTTCTTGTTGTCTCAGTGCCTGCATCTCCCTAAGAATCGAATCTCAGCCCGTACCATCACATCTCTGCAGCCTCGGTGGCCCATGTGTGAAGGGAGATCATGAGGTCATGCCACCTGTCTTGTCTGCTGCCAGGTCAGCTGAGGAAGAACTAAAATGATATACAAAAGGTTACTATATACGTTGTAAACACCTGTGCAAATGTAAGCAAAAACTGTGAGTGAACATTCTTCCATGTCACACTCAGCTATCAGAGAGTCTGATTAATGTAAGTGGCAGTGCAGGGAATATTCAACTGTAACCGTTCGTCATGCTTCATATAGTTTCTCGGCTGGTTTCATTAAGTCTTTCAAAGGTCCTTCTCAAGCCAGTCTTCCCAGAGTTCAGAATAGTAAAATTACATTCTGCCTTCCTCAACAAGACCTTTCACACACTTGCTATCCTGGGGCCCACAGGTGAGCCCAGTATGGGGCACAGTAAGAGCTCAGTGATGCTTACTGATTAAACCACTAATTAATCCTCAGCAAGGCCCAAACAGTAGCCAGATGTCCTTCACACTAATCGTGCCGTTTATGATAATCAGATTATTTGCATCATTAGAGACCTGACATAGCTACATGAGAACTCGGTTGTCTCGCTAATATGTATCAAATATTCATTAAGGAAATAGACTCCTGGTGGCTGAGAAATTCTTTGGTAGTGCACACAGACTAAAGTAGGTGAGATCATTATCATTAACTGTTTATAAACAGCATTCCCTTTACCTTGAAATGAGGGAGGGGGCTGGAACAAAGGGGGGAGGGACACCAGCAAAATAATTACTTTTTTCTGCTTGCATACATTTTAAAAGAAAAATTAATAGTGAGAATATTAATTGTTGGAGAATAAGTAGGTGAAATTTTAGGAAAATTTATCATCTGAAGTCCTAACATTAACAAGACATTAACATCTGTGTTGCTCCTGGGTCCGGTGGCTCTCGTTCCCAAAGAAATGGTGCTGTTGCCAAACAGTGAAAAGTGAAATGTTGAGAATAAGTTACTACACCGTTCACCACCAAAGTGAGGTACAAAAATACTCAATTCAAGTTAGGTTAGACTTTTGCATTGTCTAAAACTTGTGAAATAATGAACTTTTAAAAGATTTATTTTTACTAAATGTAGGAAACTTTTGCTGTTTTCTTTTTATCTGATTCACTGCAATTAGCAACCTTCTCTCTAATCCATTAAAACAATTCAGAATGTCAGTGCTTCAAAATTACTTTCCTTAAAGTTAAAATGTAATTGTAATATGTCACTTTATGTGGGGGAAAATAAATGTTCATGCTTGCACTTAAGAAGACACAGTCTATCAGAGCAAGATCCCTGAAAGCAGGACTTTGCAGCATTCTGTTTATCTCTGAGTATCTGACAATGCCAGTATGCTGCCTGTAGGTGTTACATACGAATACATTTAATGAAAGAGTGCAGGAGCCACAACTCTACCTTTTTATTCTATTCTTTATTCCCAGCACTGACCTTGAAAATTTTCAAATCAAGAGAAAAATTTCCAGAACAAAACGAAGTACACTGACATACATCTAAGTACACTGACATACATCTAGAATCCCTCATTAATTGCTAACGTGTCTACCACCTTTAGTCTTTCTCTCCCCTGTCCCCCAAGAACAATAATCTGCTCTTACATAGCCAACAGTAAAATGATCAAATTATGGCAAGTTTAACATTCACATTCATAGACTGCTCTCTACTGGTGCCTAGTTCTGATTCAGTATGTGCCGGATGTCGTAGTAAAGCCCTTTCTAAGCATTCTCCTCCTGACCCCAGGTCTAATCCAGGTTCACATGGAGCATTTAGCTGTGGCCCCTTTCGTGTCTTTTAAACTGGAAGAGTTCCTCAGTTTTTCTTTCTTTCATGACATTGATATTTTTGAAGAGTATGGGCCAATGCTTCCTCACCATTAGATCAAGATTATGCATTTTGGGCAGAAATACTAAGGAAGTGGTATATTCCGTTATAGAATAATACTATGTTAGTAGGTACATGACATTGATTTGTTCCATCGTTGGGGATGTTAACTTTGATCATTTGGGTAAGGTGCTATCTGACAGATTCTCCCTTTGAAATTAACAGGTAGGCACTGGGAAGTACTCTGAGACTGTTAATTCTGTCCCAGTATATTTTAGTGAGCCATTTGAGCACCCATTCATGATCCTTGCCTGAACCCGTGATTACTGGTTTGGTTGAAAATGGTGATTTTCTAACTCACTTATTCCTTTGCATTTACTAGTTGTAATTCCACTATAAAGAACAATTTTGTCTTCTACCCCCTTTATCTATCTATCTATCTATCTATCTATCTATCTATCTATGTAAGGATCAGGAAGAACTTGCAGGTTCTTTTTGTTCAGTTGATTATTGCTGATTACTCTCATTATTCATTTGGATGCTCATATTGCTCTCACTTTGTCCTGTGGGTGCCCCTTCAGTCTCTCTCCTGCGTTGGTTTGAGGTGGCCCCATCCATTTGTGTCATTCTTTAGCCCTTAGCGTATCTGTACTGACACAGATACAGATGTCGACAGCCTTAGCATAGCTTCAATGAAGTCACCACCCAAATGATAGATTTTATTCTTGCAACAAATATTTTTTGAGCTACTGCTGTGTACCAGTTACTGATCTTATTCATGGTTCAGTGGAAAAGCAGGCAATTAAATTGGCCCTTACAATACAGTCAGCATGTTATGATAGCGGTGAGTTATGAGTTTCAAGGGAGCACAAAGAAAAAGCTCCCAGTTCCACTGTGTCAGTTAAGAAAGACTCCAGGGAGAATGTATATCACCTTCTACACCCAAAAGATGAATAGAAATAAATGCAGCGAGGGGCACAGTGTTCCAGGCTAAGAGCAGCTCATATCTCTGTGAGGAACTGAAGGCATTGCTAGGTGTAGGACAGTGTGAGTGAGTGTGTGGTATGTGTTGGAAGTTATGGGGATGTAAGCAGAGTGAGATAAGTGGCTGGAGGGGTTGACCAGGGCCTTGCAAGCTTTGTCAAGGACCCTGCCCAATTACTGTCCCTGGAGCAATTGTTGTCAACCCCGATATTCGCGTCCCCTGGGGAGCCCATCAGAAAGGCCAATGCCAGGGCATCATCCCAGACCAAGCAAATCAGTATCTCTAGGGGTGGTGGGAGCTCTGGGGTCCATATATTTTTAATTTCCGTACCTATCTTCTAGAGAATTTATCATGAGGCCTGGTGTCACATGTCACAGAGCTTTATTAACCCTTCAAAACTAAAATTTAAAAAGATTCATTTTGTTTTATAGGATTTCGAGCTCAACAACGAATTAAAGATGAACGTCCTAAATTTGCTAGAAGAAGTTTTGCGAGACCCAGACCTCCTTCCCCAAGAAAGGAAAGCCACAGCAAATATCCTGAGGTAAAAGCCATTGCAGAGGCTGATTGAATTTCTTAGGTTTGTTTGTGCTATGTTCACAGAAAATAAGATCCTATCAAACGAGAAGGATAAATCTTAGAATCCTGGGGGCAGCTGGGATTGTGTTCTCACCAGTAAAGTATTATCTGTCATCTTCTCTTTCCTGGGGGCAATGTGGAGGCTGCTGTCTGAGGAAGACTTTGGTCAGGATGGCATGACTCAAGTGGAGCAAGATGGTGCCTGTTTGTATGGGCAGACTGTGGTTTACTGTAGGGCCTAAAGTTAAAAGAAGGAAGCTTTAGGGATCCTCTCCTGTGAGTCCAGCAGACATTGCAGAGAGATCTTTTTCCTCACACAGGTTCTAATTTTGTATCCTAAGCTTATGTTTATAAGCAGGGTGGTGGTGATTCTGAGGGAGTCCCGTGCACCTAGATTGTGGATGCACCATCACTGAGAAGTTATGTATTTTCTTCGGCTTATGTTCACTAGTCCTAAACCGATTTTTCTGTCAATTTTTCCGTTTAGGATTTCCACCTCATGTAGGTTGTGTAATTGTGTGGGATTGTGTAAAGCGTGACTCCACCCCTCTGTGTGATAAAGGCTTGAACTTTGGTTATCCCACTAGAGACTTGTGTCCATAGTTGGTTACACCCAGCAGTTAAGCAAGTAGCAAGCTTTCTTATAGCTTCTTGAAGTGGTGGGTGGATTTTTTTTTCTAGTCCATTCTGCACAAAAAAGGGAAGCTATCAATGGCTTTGTACAGACATTTCAGTTATAACTTCCCAGCTCACTCATGGCTCTATCCTCTTTCCCCACTTGAGGGTGGGAAGCCCAGCTAGGGCCTGGCACTCTTTTATCATTCTGGTTTCTAGTTCCCTCTTCATTTACAATCTCTGGAAATAATCTTTTCTTTCTTTCTTTCAAGCTTGGCTACATTGTTTCTTTGTGCACATTATCCAAGAGTGCTTGTGTGTAGAGAGGAGTCTATTTTAGCTCAGTCCACTATGTTTTTGGAAGTCCCTTCCTGATGCAGCAATGCCAGATTTTGGTTTACGATACTCTAGCAGCTGGCCCATAAGTCATCTTAGCCCTCATTAGCTGAAGATCCCATAGCCAGACCAGTCTTTGGTGTAGGGGCTTTTATGTGTACCCCCCCAAAAGGTATGTTGAAGTCCTAACCTCCAGTACCTCAAAATGTAACCTTATTTGGAAATAAGGCCATTGCAAGTGTAATCAGTTAAGATGAGGTCTTACTGGAACAGGGTGGCCCCAGATCCAATTTGACTCGTGTCCCTATAAGAAGTCAACCCCCAGAGACGATGTCATAAGCAGAGATAGGCATTTTCAGCTGCAAGCCAAAGAAAGCCAGAGATTGCTAGCAGAACACCAGAAACTAAGAGAAGGCAGGGAAGGACCCCCCTACAAATTTCTGCAGCAGCATGGCCCTGCTGGCATCTTGATTTCAGACCTTGATCCAGAACTGTGAGACAATACATTTCCGTTGTTTTAAGCCACTCAGTTTGTGATATTTTGTTAGGGCAGCCCTAGGGCACAATTAGAGGCCTTCTTTACTTTTTCCACTCCATGAAAACATCTAAGTACGCTTAGGAATTCCATTACTGAGTCTATTTTGAGACTTAAAATTGTAAATGTGTATTCAGGACAAGCCTGTTCCAGCGGATGAGTGCTTATGCCTGCGGGTGATGGCTGTTCCTTTCCTCTCCATGTCAACAGTTCGTTATGCTCTTCGTATTTAAAACATCGATACTTAGAAAAACTACATTCTGGAAGTTTGTGTGCCTAGGGACATTTGACTAAGTAGCTTTCAGGGAAACGAGGGTGTTCAGACTGGAAAAAAATGGTCAGGATTGACTAATGTGAGGCCCTCTTCTTGCCAGTCCCCTCAAGACACCTGCGCCAGACATTTCCAATCAATGCTAAGAGTTTTCCATCCACACCACGAGGGGACCTCAGAAACCGGTCAGTTGGACTTGGTGCTTCAGATGAGTCCTGTTCACCATCCCAGGTCTTCTTTATTCGTCAGGCTCAGGATGTGCCAATTCTCTTTGCCGAGTAGTGACCTGGGAATTAGAAGCGCGAGACCAACAGGGAAGAGAAATTTTGGCAGATGGTACAGTAGGAGTACAACACTGGGCAGTCTGATTCTGACTTCTGCAGGATGTCACAGGCTTAAATCTCAGCCCAGCCACTTACAGCTGTCAAGTTTCTCCACCAGTCTGACCCTCGGTGTCCTCATTTATAAAATGGGGCTAGTAATACCGACTTCACTGGGTTGTCGTGAAGGGTACATCATATGTATAAAGAGGTTGACACAGTCCCTGAAATGTAATTAGTCTCATATTACAGCTATGATTATAATCATTATTATTATTAAACTATTAGCAAGCAGCGCTGACAGTAGCTCTTGGGAAAAATAGTTTTGTCATCAAAGCGATATGGCCCAAGGGAAACCAGGCTAGATCTCAGCCCATTGCGACTTTTCTTAGGCGTCACCACCTTGTCTGTACAAGGAGAGTGTGGACCAGTCTCCAGACGGAGGCTGCTTGCTCTTGGCTCTGTTTTTAGACTACCCCGATTTCTGTAATTGAAGGAGGAATTTTCCACTTGCACAACTTGATCCCATTTACTTTTAAGCTTATTTGGTGCTTCACAGTTCTGAACGGTGAACCCAGGTTATGGCTGAGGGATAAAAACACGTCATATTGTAGTTAGATGTGGCTCTGACATTTAGAGATTTATATGCATTCCAGTCATATAACAGAGAGATCTGAACATAAAAAAATGCATTTAAACATATATTACAGTAATACAATAAAGCAAAACTTCTCTGTGAAGAGCCGTCCCTGACTCACAGGGGTTATTTAATGATGAATATACCAATTACCAAAGGTAGTTTGTTGCTCTGTTTGTGAATAAAAACCTTCGCTCAAGACTTCTATATTTCTAAAATACCACTCCCCTCCAAAGTTGTCTAACTAGCTGTCTTCAAAAATGTATTCAGTGTAGAGATTTTTATAGATACCTAGCATGCCACAGAATGAAAAGAAACAGTGACTGACTTCTTGGATGGTCAACGGTGGTGGGCTCAGTTCCTAAAGAGGTCACCCTCACACCTCAAATCCCCAAGTAGCATCAGCAGGGAGACATAAATATTAGATACCTTAATGGAACCAGAAAGCATCTTGGTATATTAGAGGTAAATCACTGAGAAGAGGACCCTTTGATAGGCACTGACTACTTGATCATTTCTTTCCAAGGGAAGGATATTGCCCAGCCTCATAAAAAAGATATTTCCCACTGGTACACATAGCTGGTGGAGCCACAGATCTCTCTCCAGGAAGCTGGACCACAGTGCAAACAGTGACAAACACTTTGGGAGAGGCTCACTTCCATCTGCTATCTGTCACCCTGAAATGTGATTTGAGAGTCTTTGGAGAGACGTGTGCTTAACTTATTTTTTCCTCATCTTATTCTGCCCTTCAGCATGTGATTACTATTCCTTTCTGCTCACAAATGACATGACTAATTGCTGACAAGAGGGTTGCCATTAGTATAATCTGTTGTAGAAGGCTCCTGCTCCCCTTCAAACAGCCAGAGCTTTTGGAAGAGGGAAGGGAGGCAGAGGGGAGGGAGGCAGAGGGGAGGGAGTGGCATTTATTGACTGTGCGCTGTGTGTGGCACCCTTGCAGAGGCGCTTTTCGTGACTGTACCTACAAGATGCTCAGAGTAACAGGAAAAGCACAACTGTTCTGGAATCCTAGTCCATGTCTTTGAGCTTTTGTTTCCTCATCTATAAAGTGGAGATACTAAAGCTTAGCTAGAAGGGATTTTTTTCTGATATAGGAGGTAGCATGTGTAAAATGCTGAACACGTGACCGGCACACAATTAGAATACAGTAAACCATCTGTGTTGATTCTGTATTTTCGTGTGGTTTTATTACCAACTCAGAATACAACAGAACATCACATCATTACTTCTTTTAAAACTGGCTTCCTCCAGCAGATGGGCTACATGGTTCGGGACTGGTTAAATATGTTAGTACTTTCAATATGTGCTTGTGCTGTCATTTGAATAACTTAAAATGCCTGGCCTTGATTGCCAACTTATATAATTGGATGCCTACTCAGTATAATTCTCCTGGACTCTGAACTTTTGTTGAACATAAAATATACTCCCTCTTCTGAAACCAATATCTTAGGTATTAATTAACTTATGTGTTCATTTACTTATTCATTCATTCATCATTTATCCATTCCCCCCTCCCCAAAAAAAGGTATTTATTGACAGCTGAATGACACCCTTTGTGGGATATGGGACCAAAAGTGTGTGAGAAAAGTGTGTCTAGAAAGCAAAGGGGAAGAATTTATTTGCTGGCTCCTGCCTGACACTGTTTGGACTCCCCTGAGCTTCTGGTCTACATGAGCTTGAGAAGGGGGCGGCTGTGCACCTTCTGCCGCAGAATCAGCAGGGAAGGCCCAGGGTGGCGGGTGGAAGGTGGGGACAGGCACTCAGGTCCATGACTGCAACTCACTGATGGTTTAGAGGATGCCCCAACTCCCATGACAGATCATCTCCATAACTCAGAGCACACCCCACTCACCCTCAGGTTTGCGTTGACAGCGGCTGTTGTGTTTACAACCTTGCATGTATGTAACAAGTTGGCCCTTTGTTCTAAATTTGCTGTTGTCTTGATGATTCTCTTGTGGATTTTTTTGTTTTGGAACCACTTGTCCCCAGCTCAGCAGCCTGCCGTGTTGCACATCCTTGCAGACCCAACCTCTCAGGGTGCCCACCTAAGGGAAACCAAACTGTATTTTGTAGTTTCGTTCCTAGCGTGTCTATTTCTTTTTTCATGGAGGACATTTTGATTTTTTTTTTTAGAGCCCTTTCACTAGATGATCAAGATGACATCCACCTAAAATTAGAGGATATAATCCAAATGGTAAGTTCGGCCACATTTCTATGTCAGAGGTGAGCTCATGTCTACTGTCAGAGGTGGACTTGTAACTTTTCCCCGAGTGTTTGACCATTTGTCCTATCTGTGAAGTTCTGTGAGATGGACCACATTTGGTGTGGAGCCTACCTATTGGTCCGTGATGTTATTAATGTAGACTTGATGTTTTTGAGCTTTCCGCCATTTCCTTTCATAGCTAGAACCTGGTGACGGATGTCACATTTCTGCACATGCGGCTACCTGCCTCGCTGACCTGCCCTGACTATTTCATTTTCCTTCTTCCTCTCTCACAGACTGACTGTCTGAAGGCCGAGTGCTTTGAGACCTTGTCCGCCATGGAGCTGGCTGAGCAGATCACCCTCCTGGACCACATTGTTTTCAGAAGCATTCCCTATGAGTGAGTGCCCGGCTGCACTAGCTGGCTTAGAAAGTGGACGTCATTCCTAAGGCAGATGTGTCTGTGTGTGTGTTATGCGTGTGTCTTGTGTGTGTGTGTGTGTCTCTGTGTGCGCACACACACATACCCAGAGGTGTGAGTTTTAATCTCAAAATGGTTTGGCCCCACTTGAATGTGTTTTGATTCTAGTTTATGTTGGAAACATTGACTTGAGGACTCTCAAAACAGCCACTCTTGTGTTTCTATATGGACTAGGGTTACCATAGTATGTGAATTTCTTTGTACACTTCTATCCTTGAATTACAGAAGCCTGGATACAGTTAACAATAGTCATTCTCAAACTTCAGTGTGCCTAAAATCATTTGGGAAGCTTGTTTAAAAATGAACATTCCTAGATACCCCCCTCGGGAATTCTGACTCGAGTAGGTTTGGTTGAGGCTGAGGAAACTCTATTGTCAAGGGAAAAAAAAAAAAGCTAATTCTGGGTAATCCAAGAGCACACCTTGGGAAACACTGACGTAGGGTAAAGGCTGTAAATTCTGCCACCGTTCTTCATAAATCCACAGGTGTTGCTAAGCTTTATCACACAGCCTTTTAGTTTGCTTGTGTGTAGAGTAAGGGGAGGCTGTTTAAGTCCCTTCCAGCTGTCATATTTGGTAGCCGCACAAACAAGGCCTTTGTTTGGACAGATGGCAACTGTGAGCACATGTTTTCCATGAACTAATAGATTGGAGGTAAAGGGAGGGGAGGGATGAGAGACACCAATGTGCTCCATGTGCTATGCAGAGCAGAGGGTGTCTGTGATGACGGAGGGTCCAGGCATGGGCAGGTGGCTGAGGGTCAGAGAGGCACCAGGGCAGGGCCAGAGGATGCCCCTGCAGACTGATCTTCAATGCATTTTATCTTCTTTCCCTGCCCCTCTTCCAGCACTCACAGACCTATCTATGAACATGAAAGACAAATTAAAATAGGAATGTGCCCCACGGGCCATTGAAATCAACCCAATGACTATTTGAAGACTTGAGTTAGGACTCACACTGTCTCTTCCCACCCACTCCCACCACTACCCCACGCCCCACCAGCCTCCAGCCCAGTGAGAATGGGGGATTGCGGAGGAAGAGCAAAGTCAGAACCGTTGTGGTTGCCGTTGTCCCCTCCTGAGGCCCTCCCCACCTCTCCTCACGGTCCCCTCGGTGCCTGTGTGACTATCTACCAATTATTTACATCTGTGCAACTGGCACCCTATGTCCAGCACTCCTCAGGATGGGAGCAGGACCAGCAAAAGCAAGGGGCAAAGAACCTTGCCCGAGGACTCAGTCAACATTTCTGTGTTAAGAATGTGTCAGAGTCATTTCAAGGTTTTTTTTTTTTTTCTTTTAATGCCTTTACAAACTAATTCCTGTACGCTCCATCTTAATGGTCCCTGGTTACTCATGCTAGAGTCTGGCGACCTGCTCAGGAGTGAAGTTAGGATGGCAGAGCTTCCAACCAGCTGAGCTGCCACCTGCTGAACACCCTCGCCAGGAGCACATGCTGTGAAAGTGTAACAAGCCCTAACCATGTGCACTATCTTGAGCTTTGGGGACAACACAAAACCCCTGTCCTTGGAGCCTACATCCTCCAGCAGAATGGAGGAAAAAATTCTGTTCTTCATTAACCTGTTTGGTGGTGATGCATTTTTTTTTTTGAACCCTTCGCTAAAGTTTACTGTTTTTAACAACTAATCCTGAGAAAATCGGCATGGTTTCTGAATTAGCTCTTAACCTCTTCATTTCTCCTGTGTTGGTGGTGGTTTTCCAACTTCGGAGAGAAGCCTTTGTATGATCCCAACAGGGACAAAGTTCCACACATTTATAAGAGAAAGCTGGAAACTGAAAAATCATTTTCTTTTTGGTATCAAGGGGTGAAATGTTATCATTGAGCTAAAATTTGAGAGGCCAGTAGCACCAAGGGTAGGTGACATTCTAGGCAATGTCAAATTTAATGTATCTAATATTCATGATAATTATCCAGGATCATAGTCACCAGTTTTTAAAAACTTAATTGCTTTTTGTGTTTTGTTTTGAACTTTCAGAGAGTTTCTTGGGCAAGGGTGGATGAAGCTGGATAAAAATGAAAGAACTCCTTACATTATGAAAACCAGCCAGCACTTCAATGATGTGAGTAGCCATAAAAATAAAACTTTGGGCGTGTTAAAGGGGATGAATATTAGAGTCTTAAAAGTCCTCTAAAATCAAACAACTCTGCCACCTAAGAGCTCACAGTATTGCAATAATTTCCAGTTAACTTCCTGACATACCTTTGATGGTACCCATGTCTGGCAAGTGCTCAGTAACGTACAGGTTGGGGTTACTTTTTTCATGATCATTGTTGCTTCCTGGCCCTAACTTGACTAACCGAGTGAGCAGCACATGTGTCACTGGCCCCTGGTGGTGGTGGCAGTGGTGACAGTAAGATTGGGTTGATGCAGCTGCTCTTCATCACTACTGACCGTTCAGCATGAATTGCATTCCAGGGTTGGAAGGACCTCTTAGAGCAAAATCTCATTGTTTCTGTGGCTCTGTACTACAATGGCCAGCTGTCCATCAATCTCCCAGCTCTGCCTTTCCCCAGCAGGAAGATTAGGAGGTGCTTTTGTGCCCACAGACTTTTCATTGGTTCTGCTCTCATGGTCTCAGTGCTGTGGTAGAACTAGTAACAGATGTGGGAGTGTCTTCAGGTCTATCCAGGCAGAGAGAAGGCTCCCTTTCCAGTTCTGCTGAGCTACAGGAAAAGGAATAACGATGTGTTTTTTTTAAAAAAAATAAGCAAAACTACCAGGAACTCCATGGGTAAATTAATAAGTTGTCGAGAATCAAAATACGAAAATGACAGTGTAGATTGCCAAGATAGTGTTTTGCACAGGGTATACTCAGAGCACATAGATGCTGCGTGAACACTACCTCACAGTGAGCCTCAATGTCACCGCTGCCTAAAGGACGAGGTGCGTGACTCATCTAGTCCACACTCAGAGAAGCAGAGCCTCTGCTGCGGGGAGTAAATCTCTGTTACCTGTGCTGTACCTGCACCTGGCGTATAATGGACACTCAAACCGGAGATTCTGTCCCGGGCCCCAGACCCACGTATCTCCTCCACTCGGATGACCTCTGCATGGAGCTCTCAACAAGTTGCAGGTGGAAGCGGTTGTCTATAGCCCAGAGTCACCAAGCCTGCTTCCTCATCATCTTTGTCCCTAGTCTTGGGTAATGGCCTCAGAACACACTCACTCACCCAAGCACGGGATTTAGAGGTCACCTTCCCCCTTACCCACCTCGCTCTTACCAGCCCCAACATATTTGTGAACCCTGAATCCACATGCATCTCAGGCCCTTCCTCACCCTGCCTTCCCCACTGCCACCACCTTGGTCCGGCCTTCCATCCTCTCTCCCCAGGAGCTCCCAGCGCATCTGTCCCCTGCCATCTCACTGCCCTCCAACCCCTTCTTCATGCAGGGCCATGGGAACAACTCCTCTGAAAGGCCAATTTAATTATATCTCTCTTTCACAAAAATCTGACAGTGGCTTCCCCTCCTCTTCAGGATATGGTCCCAACTGCTCCACCTGGCGTACAAGAGCCCTGCCCATCTGCCATCCTTGCCTCTCCCAGCCCCTGTGCTTCTCACACGGCTGTCACATCCTCCACTACACCGTGCCTCCCACCTCTGTCCCTTTGCTCTTATACTTGGATGCTTTAGGAATCAGTGCAGGCATGACCTCTTTCTAGAAGCCTCCTCTGTACTAGGCCAGATGCCCCAGGCTGCCTCCATGTTCTCAAGCCCCTCCACACAGAGACGTAGCTTTGCTCAGATTGCCTCAAGGTCAGGGACACTGATTTATTTGTCTTTCTTTTCTCAGCACCTGAAAGAAGGCATGTTCTACCCATTTCCTCAATAATTATTGGCAATAACTGCATTAAAATTACTGATGAACAAAATCTCTTCCTTGAACAAACTGGATTCCAAATAATTTCTGTCTTTACTGTAAGGATGACTGGGTGCTCAGAGAATAGCACCTTAGTAGGTGCTTTAATGAATATCCACAATGATAATTTTGAGGCACTATAAGATCTTAAGTATCTTCAGAATCAACAAAGAATGGGTGTGTGGCCATCAGACTTAGTGTATAGATATAAGATCATATGCCACATTTTCCCTTTGTTAATACAGTAATCCTATTTTGGCCTTTTCTTTTCCATATTGTAAGAGTTGAGCTTCTTAAACTGGCTTTAACTAGCAGAATTACGGTATTTAGCCTTGAAACTGTAGGTCCTTTTAACTGCTGGCGAAAAATAGGATAAGAAGAAGAAAATGTTCTCTTTTCTTCTGCAGCTGAGTGTTTGGTTTGAGCATTGATCAGTTGAGAATTTGATCTGACTGGGGACAAGTGTTTTTTCTTTCTCTGTAACTAAGGCCTCCCGGGGTGAGGACCTACACACTGTCGGGAGCCAAGGAATGTGTGGAAAGGCCCCAAGGAGTGAGACCCAGGATCTGCAGGCATCGCCTTCCCTCAGGGGTTAGGATCCCATTTCCTCAATAATGATTAGCAATAATTCCATCAAAATTACTGATTAACAAAATTGCCTTTTCCCCCAAACAAGCTGGACTGCAAATTAATCCCTCTCTTCACTCAAAGGCTGAACAGATGCTCATTATTAGTTTGTTGTTGTTATTATAACAGACTGTATAGTCTCCTTAGAAAGTTGGTCTCTAAGTATGGAACGTGATCTTCACACCACTCAACACCCTGCTTTTCGGACCTGTCTGGAGATAATTTAGGTAATTGGCCTAAATGCACTGCTTTGGCTCTTAGACAGCCTCTCTGGGCTTTTTGATTGTCTCAGATGAGCAACCTGGTGGCCTCCCAGATAATGAATTACGCTGATGTCAGCTCCCGTGCCAACGCGATCGAGAAGTGGGTGGCGGTGGCGGACATTTGCCGATGCCTGCACAACTACAACGGCGTGCTGGAGATCACCTCGGCCTTAAACAGAAGTGCCATCTACAGGCTGAAGAAAACGTGGGCCAAGGTGTCCAAGCAGGTGAGCATCAGCGAGTCACACGTCCTGCTGCTGAGAGGCTGGGAGACAAGAGACAAGATACATATGACTAATTAGGAAATCGTTAACTGAAACGAGCAGCTCAGCTGCCAAAGCAAGGTGCCAACACGGCTAATCACTGTGCTCTTACCACTTAATTGATTTCACTCATGTGCCTTTCTAAAACAGTCATTAAAACGTTTTGGGGGGACAACCTCAAACAATGTGGTTGTCAGTCAAGAATTTCCCGAATTATTTCAGGAGGGCACAGTGATTCCAACTGAGAAGAGTGATATCCAACGAATCCATTATTTCTTCCCCCAAATAAGGATACAAATGCCTTAGGGTGAAAGCCAGGGGCTAAGAGCCTCAACATTCACCTTTTTCTTTGTCATTCATGTGGTGAATTTAAAGTTTTGGTGTAAAGACTTAGATATGCAGAAATACAGCTTTCTTTATTTTCTTCGTTGGATGTGGCTTGCCTATGCCTGTTTCCATTCAGATATTTTCAGATTCAAATTAAATCACAATTCTTCGCCTGCCCTTTCTCCTGGCCTTCTCCTTGGGTGTTGGTGGGTGTCAGGGATGGCTTCTCCAGGCTTCTGGGAGGCTGTCTGCACCTCTGGCCTCTTGTTGTAGTCCTTCGCTGATTGGTTATTAGGTGCAGGCCACTGTGGCTTGCCTGTACCTGGTGTCACGTGGTCTGCCTGCCCTGCCCAGAAGCAAGGCGTGTTGATTGCACCCAGAGAGCTGGACTGACCTCACCACCCCACAGGCTCCTCTGCCCTTGGGTGAACTCTGGTGGGCATGTGAACTCTTCGTTATTAGATGACCACCTTGGCCCTGTCAAAGGGCCCTGGGGAACTCCCCAGGCTCCTTCATATCCCATTGATGCCAGTGGCTAGGAGGGGCTACGTCAGGCCCTGTATGCCTAACCCTTGCCCACATACCACCACGCCTACCTCGCTGTGACCACCCAACGTGGAGAGGAGCATTGGCAGGGTACCCACCTCTAGGGCCCCAGGCTGGAAGAACAGCATAAATATATTCTGCTGACATTTCCTGCAAACTGTCTGGTTTTATTGCCCCCTCTGAGGATTTAAGCTCCTCTTAGAGACAATCATTATTTCCTATACTTTTCTATCCCCATTTCTCTTGCTAAACCTATCCCTTTCCCATAGAAGAGATTCTAATTTCTTCACGTAGCAAGAAATCAAGCCTAAGTTATATCTTTCCTCCTACCTTTCACCCATTATTCCTTAGCAAAAATGCAGTGCTCTGAGAATCCTGAATTTGGCCCCTTAATACTCACAAGTCCTTTTTCTGTCAATAACACCTGGACCTGGTAAATAGTAAGCCACAGTTTTAATTAATACTGTTTTTTTCTTTTAAAGAAAACCAAAAACAGAATGTCTTTTATTTTGAGATGAGATGATTGTGGATTCAAGTGCAGTTGTAAGGAATAATACAGAGATTCCCTACACTTTACACCCAGTTTCCCCCAGTGGCAACATTGTGCATAGCTATAGACAATATCACAGCTAGGAAATCAACATCGGTGCACTCCACCAATCTCATTCCAATTCACCAGCTTTCCAGGGATCACAAGCTGTCATCAAGGGATCCCTACATCTTCCTGAAGGAAGCTCCCAGGCTTTCTCTATAGTTGACTTAAGTGACATTCTTGTGTTTTACAGGATGCAGGTTTAGGGATCACTGGACTGACCTTGGAATAGACATAAGACTAATATTGAAATTATTGCTTCAATAATTTTGAATATACCACCTGTAGAGGTATTAAAATATATACCATTTAAGTCACATGTATGAGTAAATCACAGTGGCCTTAGCAGGGCTGATAGACTGTCCTCCAGAGAGGCCATATCTCCAGGGCCAAGAGCCTCAAGGGCCACCCTACCACTTTCCCATGTCATCGAAGAAACTCCATACCAATGTCAACAACCATGTTACTATTTCTCAGTAAACATTAGTTATATTTTTCTAACAAATTCATGAAGATGATCAAAAAAGAAAGGATCTGGAGTAGAGTATGTTTCTCAGTCAATACCAAAGTAACCACATACATGCTTTCATGGTTTGGAGATTAACATTCAAAAAGACTCATTGTGGAAACTCTCTGACATGAGACCTGGCCTTTAGGATTCTACGTGTAACACTCATTTTTCGGTTCTTTTAGTCCCTAAGTTTTCCATAGATTGCAATTTTTTTCTATACATTTTTTTCTCTCTTTTTGGCTAAATATATAGATACAGGCACTTCCTCTTCTCCCCGTGTTCTTTTTACATTCCCTGTAAACACAATGCCCTATTGCTACACCGGTAGAATCATATTGATACAGAAAATGGCAGGCGCCAGGATGAGGTGGCTTGCCGCCTCCCTGTTGCTCTGCATCTCCTCGGGCCAGTGCTGCACATAACCAGTTGGAGGGCACGCTATTGGGGCCAGGCCCCGGGGCACACAGCCTGCCGGAATGCCCCCAGGCCCACGTGCCGCTGCCTGTTTCCGGCCACGCTGTTTGCATGATCCTGATTGGGTAATTTTTGAATCCCACTGTTTTTGATTGGATGTTAAAGCTTGTTATTGATTGGATGTTAAAGCTTGTTGCTGATTGGATGTTAAAGCTTGTAGTTGATTGGATGCTTTTTGAGCCCTACCAAGGGTATAAAAGCAGGGGCAGAAGGGCAGGAGGGGGAGAATATCGGAAGACACAAAGAGAGCTGTAACACTAGGTGTGCTGAGCCTGCTGTAGAAGAATAAAGACTGTTCTCCGACTCTTTGTGTGCCACTTGGTTCTTTCCCTGGTCAAACGAATAAGAGCTGTAACACTAGCTGTACACACTGCCGCAACAGTATCACACAGTGACCTTTATTCTGACAAAGGTCACAGCACCTGCCACTGGAGAAGAGAACTGAGCATCTTTGGATGACTTACTAACGTATCAAACCATAGTATTTTCATGACATTAAGTTTATGTTTTTGTTTTTTAGACAAAAGCTCTAATGGACAAACTACAGAAGACCGTTTCATCTGAAGGAAGATTTAAAAATCTCAGAGAAACCCTTAAAAAGTATGTCTATCTTAATTATTAAATTATTCATAATTAAGAAATATATGTACATAATTTATATAGTATACAAATAGTGGCCTAACTCCTACTTTGCTTTGAAAAGAAAAACAAATGGGAAATAAATTCCATTATCTAAGTATTTTCTGATTTTCCTTTTTTTTGGATACTGTGTGTACGGTAAATTTCTTACAGATACACTGATGGAATGAGGAGTATTCCTAAGAAAATGTCATCATAATAAATCAGACCATCTTTTAGTATAAAAAGCTTCTCGATTCAGTTATTTCCTCCTCTAAGCACAATGATTTCCTGTGATTTTTATTTAAATATTCCAGCACCTGTTGATTACTGTTATATACTTTTGGTTTTCTATTTCTGGATCTTTCTTTTTCTACACACACACATGTAGAACATCGAATCTATTCTGTAACTGTTTTTCTCATGATCTACCACAATTATTTTACTTACTCTGGAAAAATGTTAGTTCTCTGATGGTGTGAGGGAAAGCAAGCCTAATAATAATAGCAGCAATAAGAGTATAAGAACTATTCACGAAATATTTACTAAATGGCGGGTTTCACACTAAGTACCTGCTGTGTCTTATTTAAGCCTCACAACAAATTAAAGAAATGAGCTTTTCTGTCCCTATTTTATAGATGAGGAAACTGTCATTCAGAGAGTTTGTCCAGTTATCACTTAGTGACTGGTCAAACTGGGGTTCAAATTCAGTTCTTTCTGCATCCTGTGTTCTCGGTCTCTTCTCTTTGAGAAGACCAAATATACCCACCCTTGCTCCTCCAAAAACAAAATGAAACAAAACAAAACAGTGTCTCACTTTAGTTTGCAGTTGTGATGTTAATTAAGTCTACACCTTCTAAAACATTTAACTGAAACAGAAAACAAAATTTACTATAGTGCAAGAGCTCTTATCACATTGATTTTTCCATCCAGTTCATTAAGGTTGAATGTTTCTAATTTAATTAGGTCAGGGCATAGGGGTTTTTCCTCTACAGCTTCTCTGCCTCAAAGAAGTGTGGCCAGTTTACAAATATTGCAAACAATTACTGCTAGCAAATGTTTTGTATTTGTCTCTAAGACATCCTGTTGTTTGAATGGGCCATTGTCTCAAACACATAATAAAGCATGGGCTGTCATTTTGTATTATATTCTATTGTGAAATGTGTTTAAAACTCTGCATGAGTGTGCTTCTGAAAATGAAATAAACAGGTTTTATTCCTCAGAATTGAAGCAACATCGTTGCTTCCTGTTTAAATTGGGGAGGGAAATAGACATTTGCGTTAATGAGCATGAGAACAGTGCCTCTTGGTCTTGCAGTTGCAACCCTCCAGCGGTTCCTTACCTTGGGATGTACTTGACAGACCTGGCATTTATTGAAGAAGGAACACCAAACTTTACTGAGGAAGGCCTTGTCAATTTTTCCAAAATGAGAATGGTAGGTGATAATTTTGTAATCGATCTGTTTCAATGACTTCAATGGCTTATAGAGAAGAGGCTGAGTAATAAAAGTCAATGTCTGCTTTTTAATGTCATGGATACTGGGTCTGAAACCTGATTTGGCTGATGGAGGAAATTGTTGGCAGAGCCATTTCAGCTTGCAGTGTGGGCCAAGGGGAGGTGGAAGAAAGCTCCAAGGAAGACTTTCTGAGACTGACCAGTTATAGATGGTTGCTGAAGGCTTCTTACTGGACAACCAGGTTCTGAGCACCAACCTAGAATCAAGGAACCCAAAGACAATAGCACCCAGAGCTTGCCTATTCCAAACCTGAGGCCACTCACTGCCAGTTCTTTCTCAATTACAAACTCAGTATCTGTTTGCTGTTGGCATTTCATGTGGCTGCTTGAAGGGCAAGAAGGCAGCAAGCATGGGGAATGATCAGACAGGCCTCTACCTGCTTCACTGGAGGAAGGGCTGACTATCTGGGAGGAGGCCTAGGGAGAATGTGCTGCAATACAGGAAAATACCTTGGCTTTGCTTTCATTGTTGTCATTTTGTTTTTTTTTTCTCTGTTAGATATCACACATTATCAGAGAGATACGCCAGTTCCAGCAGACTTCCTACAGGATAGACCATCAGCCAAAGGTAATATTATTTGGTTGCGGTTGTGAAGGAATTAATACAGAAAAAAAGTGGAAATTAATGAAATAGAAAACAACTATGAATTAGAAAACAACCATGAAGCTAGCTCATGGAAAAGATCAATGAAATAGAAAATCTTGGCAAGCCTAATTAAGAAAAAAGAACATCAGTTCATCATCAAGTTCTATTGATTTTGCATTCTGTATTTCTTGTGAATCTGCTCCTCTTCCTTCTGCTTCTACCACCCCCAACCCTAGGCCAAGCCACCGATATCTGTTGCGTGCTCTACTTGCATTCACTCTAGAATGCAAAATCCATTTTACAAATTACAGACAGACAGAGCTCTCCAAAACACAAAGTGGATGATTTCCCCCTCTTGCATAAAACATTTTCTTGAAATCCTGCCATTTGCAACAACATGGATGGAACTAGAGAACATTATGTTGAGTGAAATAAGCCAAGCACAGAAAGACAAATCTCTCATGTTCTTATTCGTATGTGGGAGCTAAATATTAAATACAATTTATCTCATGGAGACAGAGTAGAATGATGGTTACCAGGGGCTGGGAAGGGTAGTGGCGGGGAGGGAGGATAAAGTGGGGATGGTTAATGGGTGCAAAAATATAGTTAGATAGAATGAACAATATTTGATAGCACAACAAAGTAACTATAATCAACAATAAGTTAGGGTATACTTTAAAATAACTATAATAAAAGAGTAGAATTAGAATGTTCCTAAAACAAAAAAATGTTAAATGTCTGAGGTGATAGAGTACCTAATCACCCTGATTTGATTAATTTACATTGTATGCCTGTATCAAAATATCACATGTACCCTATAAAGATATACAACTATTATGTACCCATAATAATTGAAAAGAAAAAACCTTGATAAAGTTTGCTATATCAAAATTTAAAACTTCTCTATGACAAAGGGTAATTGTTTAAAAAGTCAAAAGATAAGCAGTAGACTAGGAGGCATTTGCAACATGTAAAACAAAGAGACAATAAAAGTATTGCTGTAATCTATAAGAAAAGCATGAACAACTCAATATCTTTGGAATGGAATACTACTCAGCAATGAGAGGTAACAAACTACTGATACATGCCACTGCATGGAGGAATCTGAAATCATTATGCTGAATGAAAGAAGTCACTCACAAAGGGGTATTACATATTGTATGATTCCATTTATGTGAGTTCAAGAGTAGACAAAACTGGTATATGGTGATAGAAATCAGAGCAGTGGACCAGATGCAGTGGCTCATGCCTATTAACCTTAACACTCTGGGAAGCCAAGGTGGGAGGATCACTTGAGCTCAGGAGTTCAAGACCAGCCTGAGCAAGAGTGAGATCCCGTCTCTACTAAAAATAGGAAAATTAGCTGGGCATCCTGGTGCGAGCCTTTAGTCCCAGCTACTCGGGAAGTTGAGGCGAGAGGATCACTTGAGCCTAGGAGTTTCCAGGACAAGAGAGTAAGGCTGTGTCTCAAAAAAAAAAAAAAAAAAGAAAGAAAGAAAAGAAATCAGAGCAGCGGTTGCTTCTAGGAGCAGATTGACTAGAAGGGAACTTTTAGGGTGATGGATTTGTTCTATATTATTCTATAAATTACATGGGTGGGTACATTTGTCAAAACTAGTCAAACTATTCACTTTCACTTTTGTACATTATATTTCAATAAAAATAAAGAAAAATGTTCATGGAAATACCTCATGCCCCATCAGTTTCATTTCTTTCCTTCTATTTTTGGTGTCTACCCTAGTACAATATTCACACATGACCACTAGGAATCATGCTAAAAGGATTTCATCATAACTGTGTAATAGTGACATATTGACAGCAACTAAACATCCATCAACATGAGATCATTAAAGCTCTGATCTATTGCACTATTAATACTGTACAGCAGTTACAGCTCTTTGCATTGACACAGGGAACTCTCCATGACTTACAGTTAAGAGATGAAAGCAGAGTAAAATGCACAGTGTGGCACCATTTATAGCTTATAAAGGGAGAAAACAATTTCTGCAAGTACATGTAATGTCTATAAAGACATCGTAACATCTGGAAGAGTACAAGCCAAATGGTAACAGTGGTGCCTCTTCAGGAAGCTGCCTGGGATTGGGGATTAAAAGAGGACTAAGGCTGTTTGATTTTTTTTTTTTTTTTTTACAGTGACAGAATAGTCATGATTTTTTTTTTTTTTTTTGGTGATATGAAAATTTTAAAATGTTTAAGAGAAACTGTTGAACGGTGTCGGATTCTATTTAGAAAACATACGTACTGGCATTCCAAAGGAAGTAAAAGCTGGGATTTCCCTCTCTTCTCAGGTTACGCAGTACTTGCTTGACAAAGCCCTGATCATAGATGAAGATACGCTATATGAGCTGTCACTGAAAATTGAACCTCGACTCCCTGCTTGAACATCTGGCCTTGCCCCTGAGTCCGCGGAGTTTTCACGGAAAGCGGGACAGACAGAATTGTGCATGCCACACCTCGCAGGGTGCAGCATGGAGCCCATCTCCTGTCTCCACCGAAGAAGATGGAACCAGACTGGAATTCTGTGTCCAGCCAGAGGGAAAACCCAGCTGTTTGGGTCAAACACAGATGCTGAAGACTCGGGTGGGAAGGTGAAAGAATGATATTTAGTAAAGCTGAGGGCACATTTTACATAAGGGAATGTAAGATGGGAGATGCTGGTAGCCATTGTAGTGGAGCAGGTAAGAAGGTATATTTCCAACTCTGTCCCGCGTCTGTTAGTACTCAGGGACAAGGATCCGTGGGAAAGACCTGTGATGTTTCCCTGGCACTTTATTGGCCTGGGCACACCTACCAATCTTCTCCTAGGATTTAACTGCTTCCATTACATTTCCTTTTGTCACAAGCTTCACAGAAAAGCTGAGGCTTCCTCTCCAGGGACAGGCCAACACATCAGCAACTCCAGTCCACAGCATGTGCATGGTTTTCAGTGCAATTATAAATATTTATATTTGAGAAATGGTATGTTCTGAAACTGCCTTTCCAGTCTTTAGGCGGCAGGATAGGAAAGCAATGATGAAAGACAGATGGATTGTAGGTGACATTTCCTTAATTACATACAGTGGGCTGTGCCTCAGAGGATTTCAGCCAGTGGCTGACTTGAGCTAGGAGTGGGGAGCTCATTCCTGAGACTGTTGGGCCCAAGAAGCTGACCGCCTTGGAGAGGCAGCTGAGGAGCTTGCAAAAAGGTGCACGCCCACCTCACCGACAAAACTGTGGAACACGATGGAAGGCCACCAAGTGCTATGGGGAATAATGGGTTTTGATACCAACGGACAATATAGACCTGAAAATCATCCCTGCACCTTTTGCTTGTTTTCCCTCTCTCCCCCTCATAGTACTGTAGGAATCCTATCCTGATTTACACAAACCTTTTTTAGGCTCACTATGAACATTGGCTGTATTTTTTTTAAAAAAACACCTTAGTGGGATTTTCTTTTCAAAAGCCCACATTTCCATATGCTGTTGGTAGCTATCTTTGTTTAAAAATGTTTTTGAGATCTTTCTGAGTGAGCGTATCGTAAGTGCATGGGAAATGGGCCCAACCACCCGACAGCTGTTAAAGTAGAAAACCAAATGCAGGGGTTAGTCCTGCTACCCTGGGCTGGGGAAGTGACCTTACTTTTCCCAAGATAGTCAGTTATTGAAGAAATAGGGCTATCTCATTGTTTACCTCCCTCTTCTCTTCTCAGGGAGACTGCTGCTTTAAAAGAAGGAAGAGAAAAAATATAGAGTTATTATTAACTGAGCCTATTGCACCTGACATTTTCTCTTAGAGGCATGAAGCTTAGTGATGCTGACAATGAAACATTGATCTGTCTGGCTGCTTTCCCTCTTTCCTTGCACTTTAATTATGTTGGTAGAGCTAACAGCTGATAATAAATTCCACGTGCTAGCTCTTAAGACCCCATGGAAGAGCTAGCATTGGTAATATATCATAGAGGTAGAGAATGTACATTTTCTGCACGGTAAGGGCCATCTCTGTACATAACTGTTTAGTGAAATAATTAAGTAAAATATTTATAATTTTTGAAGACCATTCCAAAAATATTTTCAATAGCTCATTAGCCAACAGTGTAGCACTAAACCCAAGGAGGGTTATTTATGGATGCTGTATTTTTCTTTTTTTTTTTTTTTTAAAAAAGTTGCTTGTTTGTTCTCTTTAGTTTCAAATAAAAGGTTGATGCATCTTGATGCATGATGAGAAGCATGGGCTGTTTGGATCCTAACAATGCATAACTTGTGATTTATTTCTCAATGTTCAGAAACTGAGGGTTTGAAATAATATGTGTCAATTGCACCAAACACCTCAAGGTCTCGCAGAAGAAAAGTAAAAATAAAGGTTAGCTTTCTGGGCTCAAAAACAGTCATGAAAGGTGGACTAAACCCAGGACAAATCTGTGAAAGTACCACACACATACTAGTTTCAGACACAGCAGCAGTGGGAAGGTCCATGCCTTCTGCTCTGCCTTGTTGTCACCAAAGTCCTTTGGAGGGAAAGGAGTGGTTCTATATGCAGTTTCCCTGGAAGTTTGGACTCATTTCTTTGACCCAAATGTTCCAGAGACACTGTAACCATTCCTATTAAAGAAAAATAAGAGTTAGAGGAATTTCCAAATGCTCCTCCCCTTTTGGAATGCAGCTTTTCCTCCACTGGTGACAAACCTTTTGCCCCTATTTCCTGCAGGCTGTTAGAGGTGCCCTGGTCATCTATGGGCCCTGTCAATTGCTGTGCTGATCCTTTGCTTTCCCTTTGTTTTTTGTTTATTTTAGAGATGGGGGTCTCGCTATGTTGCCCAGGCTGGCCTTGAACTCCTGGGCTCAAGTGATCCTCCTGCCTCAGCCTCCAAAGTAGCTGGGGCTACAGGTGTGTAGCCCCATGCTGGTCGTTTAGCATTTTATTGAGAGTTCCATACCCTCTGCTTCCTGGATTCTGGAGTTTGCTGAAGCTGCAAGAGAGCAAGAGACAGAACTCCATCTCCTTTTGGCGACCTGCACCACTTGTGGGCCAGCTGGGATAGGAATGCACATTTTTTAAAAACCTCAATTTTGTCACATTTAAAATCCCCAAAAGCAATTTGCAGTGTTTCTTCTGACCCATTTCTAAGAGTAGATGTGAGGTCAGCCTCTAACAGCCAAGTAGCGAGCATGTATACTGTAAAATTAACCTAGAAAATCAGAAGTAAAATCCAATTTCATGCTTTCAAATGAATACCCACGATTTGTACTGTCAATGGAATTATCTTTGGGCTTTTGGGGGATGCCCTTGGTTATTAACTAAGACATCCAGTTTTGCTACAGGGACAAATCTCTTACCTAAGCTGATATATTATTTGACAGATTCAGGCACGAGGTAGAACACTGTCACTTTTCCTTAGTGTTTTTCCGAAGGAATTTAAAGAAGGAATTTTAAACTGCTGTTGCAATATTTTCAAGTGGCCCTCACACAAAGTCCCATTACTGTTTGTTACATTTCAGCACATCTTAATGTACTACTTATAAACAAATGAAACTCATAGACACCGAATCATTTGGGAAAGAAAAATCCATCATGGTCCCACATGGAGTGCATGATGACGGATTGGCACCTCTTCACCCACGTGATTGTATGGGACAAGCCCTTCGGCCTGCAATGATTGGACAGCTTTTAAATTCTGAACTAAAAAGAATAATGCAATAGAGGGATTATTCCCAGTAAAATTAACTTTTATTTTATTTTTTGAGACAGAGTCTCGCTTTGTTGCCCAGGCTAGAGTGAGTGCCATGGCATCAGCCTAGCTCACAGCAACCTCGAACTCCTGGGCTCAAGCAATCCTGCTGCCTCAGCCTCCCGAGTAGCTGGGACTACAGGCATGCGCCACCATGCCCGGCTAATTTTTTCTATATATATTAGTTGACCAATTAATTTCTTTCTATTTATAGTAGAGACGGGGTCTCACTCTTGCTCAGGCTGGTTTCCAACTCCTGACCTCGAGCAATCCGTCCGCCTCGGCCTCCCAGAGTGCTAGGATTATAGGCGTGAGCCACCACGCCCGGCCTAACTTTTATTTAAAAGCAAAGGATTTATTTAACTTTTTAAGTTAAACTTTTTACTTGATCTGATCTGCTCAAGGAAAATAATAGTTCTACTTAATGATGTTGAACCACTGTCTTTTACTCAACCCGTTTCATTTTTCACCAGAAAGCCAGTTGTAAAAAAAGCACTGAACTAGGCATCCCAGCTCTGGGTCGCAGGCCTGGATCTCCATCTACTAGCTAGAAAAACTTAGGCCAGTGTTTACACCTCTCTGAGCCTCAGTTTCCTCATCTGCAAAATGGTATCAGTAGCAATTCTTGTGCTGCCTACGTCACAGAGCTGTCATGACAACTAAATGACTGTCAACTGTAAAGTGCTGTCCAAATGTGAGGTGACATGATTATTATCCTCAGCTCTCTTTTGTAGAAGATTGAAATATATTTCTTCATTATCTGTATGTGTGTGATGGGCAAACACACGTGTTAGTCTGAGAAGCATATTGTTCATGTCCAGCTACTTTGCCAATCTGTGGACATTTGTGATTTCGACAGAGGGATTTGTGCTGTGGCCTAACACTTGTCAGGTGAGGTGTAAGTTATGCCTATATGCAAATTAAACTTCACCTTTCTTGAATACGTGGAACTTTCATTGGTTTCTTCATTTAATTCTTTTCTGAGTTTTCTACATTGTCCTCTTCTTATCAATGAGCTCCTTCCGGTATTCTTTTACTTCTAAAGTTCAGAGTGAAAAAACCATTTAGAAGAAGCCTATGTAGCAGGTAATTTGGGAGACCTCCAAAAAGATATGAATGACCAACTAGTGACACTTTCTTTTCAGTGCTTAGATCTTTCCTGAGACATCTGCAGCCCACATTTGACTACCTCCAGACACGGAGAACTCACTACTCCCCAGAGCAGCTCAGTCCATCCTATGGCAGCTCAACGCTCTTAAACAGGCTATGGAGATAAGAGAAGCCACTGGGGGGATGGGGGGCGGTGCTGGCCCAGCAGTCACTAAGTCTAACCTAGGATGGGCTCCTGGCCTCTGTTCTCATCTATCAAATAAGACTCATATCTACCCCATACAATTACTGCAAAGGTTATGTGAACTAATATATTGATATAGGAAGATAGTTTATCTTTTGCCAAGTAGATGAAGTTGTCCTAATGTTTAGTGCTGAAGGACTTGTGATACAGCTGTTGAACACAAGAGTGAATAGAGGAGAGGGGTCCCTCCTGCCCAAGTAGCTTCCTTTTCCACTTCTGAAAAGAAGATTGCAGGCTGGTGGGGCTCCTTCATCTTGTGGCTTGGCCATCCCACATGGCATTGTCCTGGCCTGCAAGGACAAGTCCAGGTCCTGCTGCAGCCACGCTCCAGCTGGACTCAGGAACTCAAAAGAGAATAAGCCCAAGACAGAGATTATTTTTAAGAAAAACAAGTGATATGGCAGCTGTCATCTTCACTTCTGTTCTTGTCTCTGTGGTAAGAGCCAACTACCTGGCTACACGGGTGTGGCTAGAGCCCCTGAGCTTTGAAGGGAATTGGCAACAATGAGAAAGGAACAGATAGCATGTGGCAGGGATGGCGTTTGAGGATTTCTGAAATCTGGAGTTTGCTGGGAGCCACTCGTAGGGGTTCCATCCCCATCACACCACCTTTGTAATAAGCTTGAAGAAGACCAGGTCGCCAAAGAAGAATGGCACCCTCTCTTCTCAACAACGTCCCAACTTCTCTTCTGACCTTGCTCATCACATCAGTTTACACCGTAAAATATGAGTGCTGGAGTAGGGTGTGTGGAGGTGGCTCTAAATGTCCATTAAAAACTGGGGGGATAGAAGGAAGAGAGGTTTTTCACTGTAACTGCCAATCTTCAAATCTGTGCTTCCACCCTCTTCAAAAGTCTCATAGTTTTCTGGATCCTGGAGCTGGACAACTTCAGGGTCACTGTGATTATTCCAGTTGATGCTGTAACTGACCTGAAACAAGTGTGTGTGCAAAAGAGCTATTTTGAGAAGAAATAGGCCTAGACGGCCCCGTGTCCCATCCCACCCCACCCCAACCCATGGAGCCCAGTCTCCTGAGCAGCCTTCAGCCCCACCGGCCTCCAGCTCACTGACTGTCCCACCAGAGGGAGCCAGCAGTCGGGGGCTGGGGGCAACCAAGGCCCTGCTGAGAGAACATGAAATCAGTGTGGTTGGCCCTGATCTTCAGTCATTTTAGGAAAAGAACATAGAAGAACTTAGAAAAATACCTGAGTATATCACATGTGTAATGGGTAAGTAATACTTTGTAAAAGTTTTGACTCAGTGTGAGCTAACGATAGCACATACAAATGCTCCTTGACTTACAATGGGGTCATCCTAAGTGGAAAATATCATAGGTGGAAAATGCATTGAATACCCCTAACCTACCAAACGTCACAACCCAGCAATGCCGGACACCGTAGAGTGTCAGTTGTGCACCCTGGCGATCGTGTGGCCAAGGGGGAGCTGTGGCTCCCTGGCCCTGCCCAGCACCCCAAGAGAGTTTCGTTCCACATATTGCTAGCCTGGGAAAAATTCAAAATTTGAAGAACAGTTTCTCCTAAATACATATTGCTTTTGCACCATCATAAAGTTGACATGGTGGCCGTCTGTATATTAACTGAGGTATAACCAACATGCAGTGAAGTGCTTGAATCAAGTGTACAGCTTGAGGAATTTTCACAGGTGTGTACGCCGTATAGCTACCCCCACACCAAGAACCTCCCAGCCCCAAGAAAGCCCCTTCACATGCTCACCCAAGCCTTTTACCCATGCAAAGGCAAAATAGATATTTTTGCTATGAGTCACGTTTAAAAGAATGAGAAACTCTGACAGAGAACCCTGCTGGGTAGAAGCTTATTCCTGGGGATCCACTCCCAGCTCCTTCCACCCCTCTGAGCATGCGCTGGGCCCTGAGAAGGAAGAGGAAGGACTCAGCTGGTGATGTCCATGCGGCCACAGAAGCCGAGTACGTGACCATCACCAGACACCATAGCAGGCTTCCTTGCAATGGCAGGACTGCTGTCCAAGATCCTGGCAGGTCACTGCTGTTCACAGGCAGCCTTCCTGGTTGGTGGAGGATGGCCCAGGCAGGGCTATTTTTAAGCAGGGCTGTGGCCTGCCAGGCCTTCTGGGCGGTAGATTAAGCTGGTGCGGACAGAAAGCGAGATGTGCCATCTACTTCAGATGGCCTGATGGCTGAACAGAGACATGATTGCTTCTGCACCTGGATCCAGGCCCTAGACAACATGTTGGAAGGAGGTCACTCCAGCCCTTGGCTCGGGGCCTGGTCAGCTGCTGGAGAGAGGCGGATTTAGACAGTTTTCTCCTCTTGGACCTCAGCTTGCAGGGTTCATTCTCCAGAGCTAACTGGGGCCTCAAGGAGGGTACACCTGAGAGGAGGGAGAAACGACTCCCCCAACAGGTGTGCAGCTTCCCCTGCCAGCCCTTCCGTTCTGAGACCCGTCCTGCCCGGCGGGGCACTCGGCCAGGCCAGCTGCAGTCCCAAGAGCCCTTCTCAGAGCCCTGGAGAGGCAGCCTCAAGGCGGGCTCAGGGAATCAGGCCTCTGCCTTTGCTCCTCAAGGGGGAAGGGAACGCTTCAGAGAAAGAGCAGGTGCTAGAAAGAGCCAGGGCCCAGTGCAGAAGAGCCAGTGGCCCCCGTTCAAGGGCACGGCTCGGGGAGCAAGTGCGTCCTGGAGTCTGGGCCGGGATTGGCCGACACCCTCAGGCGCCGCCCAGCCCGGGAGTCTTTTCAAGGCCCGGCCCTGCCAGCTGCCGTTATACTTCTTGGCTGTGTGCGTGCAGCAGGACGTGGGACACTCCAGCTTCAAGGTCAGTGAGTCTGGGAAATTCTGCTTTATTCCTACAAGGGGGAGGCACTTCTAGAGCCACCGTGAGGGGCCCTGGAGGAGTGGACACAGGGCTGCAGATGGGGAGCATGTATAGGACAGGAACCACGGGCACTGCAGGCGTGTGAGGAAGTAATGGTGACTCAATAAAGAAGCCAGCAGAGTGTCCGCCCTTGGATGAAGCTCCCCACTCGTCCTTGCACCCAGGTGGGGACAGCTTAGCCCAAGACGCCAGAAACATGAGCACCCTGCTTGCAGACCTTCTTTTTGACAGTGAATCAGGCACTTTTCTTGATGGAAAAAAGAAATCTAAATGCTGAATGTTGACACTAACTTTGGGACAAGTTTAAACTTTAAATGTCTTTCTCTTGCAATATGCAGGGCCTCATCCACTCATTTCTGGGGATGTTTTTCCTCGGCAACATCAAAAGAGGTGCAAATAGTGACTTGGAATGAACGGACTAGAAAATTAAAATGTTAAGGCCCTCAAAAGGAGCTAATTACTAGTAAGCTCAAATAGCTGGACCCAGTTTAAACTGGTGAATATTATTGCTAGAGATTCATTTTTGAAATCACTAATACATAGGTAATGGGCCAAGTAACTGTCCCCCATCTCCACTGGAGGTCAAAAAAAAAAAAGCTGCAGAATTGGCCTCAGTGTGTTTCATCCATGGCAAAGGCCTGTTCTTTGCTATAATAACTTGGTTGCTTGGCTCTCATAGCTTATACCAGTCCTATTCTTGCATGGGTGGCATCTCTGCCTTCAAATGTTTTGAATGACCAGAGAGTGACATTTGCCAAACAGACCAAAACGCATTGGTATCCTCAGTGTTGCCCTTCAGACATCTGGGAAGCATTGCCAGGCTCTGTGACCCTCACTGTGTCCGCTGCAATCAGGGGGGTGGCAGTTAGTGCCCTCAGGCAAGCACAAGCTAAACTGGAGCTTGCCCTTTCTAGAAGGTGCTTGCTTTTCCCGTCTGTGGCCCTCACACCTTGTCTGTTTCTGAACTCACATCCTTGGTCCGTTCTCTGGCTCCTGTCAGGGAGGAGAATGCGGCCACCACCAGAACGTGGCAAGAGGCCTTCCTGACGGGCGGGCCCTGCTAGAGGACTGGGCCGTACTCCACTGCTGAGCACTTCACTTCCGGCACTGCCTTTCCCAAAGACCTCAGACTTCTCAGTCAGTCTGCGGGTCAACGCACTGTCCCAGCAAAGCACGTGAGTGCCACATGCACCCCATGGACTCTTCTGGCTCCACATCAAACCACAGTCTTAGAGAATGGGCCATCCGCCAGGTCACCTCTCCTAACAGGGCAGCTGAGGAAGGTTCTGGAAACTGGGCTGGGAGGTAGGGTATGGAAAGGGGAGTCTAGGGCTTTCAGAGGCAAGAGGGGGACTGATCCTGAAATAGAGTTTGCCCCCTGCTCAGAGGCCCTGGGTCTCCATGTCTGCCACAGCCTAGGGCAGGAGGCACTGTCTCCCCAGAGGAAACCATGCAGCGCCTGCGTCGGGCATTTTGGGGGTTCCTGCCCACGGAGCCAAGGATCCCACAGGGAGCCAGGCCTGAAGGTGACTGCTGAGGGTCACAGCCACCTCTGCCTGAGAAGCCTCAGAGACTCCTTCCCTTGGGCAGGGAAGAGGGCAACCTACTCCTTCACAGCAGTTTAAATGACTAGACAGCTCCTAGTTTCCTATTTTCTTGACAACAATTTATTATTAATACCTTTGAGAGACAAGTCTGGCCCCATCTTCATCACAAGGGGGCCTAGGAAAGGCCTGTAATAGGGCAGGAATCTAAACGTCTCCTGCCTATGCCTGTCTACTTGCTGAGTATCACAGAGATGCCCAGGGGTGCCCATTAAGTTTGACGGTGTGCCCAGTGGTCTTGAGGTGACGTGAACCCTTTGCTCTCATAGAACAGGGAGGGGACAGCCATTCGCTACTGGCCTAGGAGACTGGCGTCCTGGGAATTTGTTCTGAGAGTTCTGTGGAGCTGCTTCAACCCCAAGGACGTCCTCTGTTTTGGGGTGACTCTCTGGGTGGAAAGCTGACACGTGGTCCTCCCCCCGGCTTTCCACCTGCCTTCTGGCCGGGGAGCTCAGACACACGGATGCCATGAACAGCTGGCCCAGAAATAACTCTGAGGCAGCAGAAAAGCACATGCGGTCCCCACCCAGGTGCTCAGGACAACCAGGAGGCTGAGGCTTGAGGCAGTGACAGAACCTGAGGCCTCCACATTCCAGAATGTCACGGGGCCAGGAAAGACCTTTAGACCAGGGCCCAGACTCCCCGTATGCCTGCCTGGGACAGAGAGAGAGTGCAGCTTGATGTGGTTGTGCTTGTATTTGAATAGAGAAGGTAGCGTAAGAGCAAACGGGATATTGTTGCCTTTGGCTCTGTCAGGGCTCTTACCACAAAATCTTCCTGGCTTGAAGCCCAGGTGTTCTGCCTGATTTTAGCCCAGATGCTGTGAGCAATGCTTTTCAAATCAGGAGCCATAGAGGTGTTCCAGGGAAGGGAAACTGAGGCAGATAGCTTCTATGGGGTGGAACTAGATACTACCTTTCTCCTCACCTTCTGAAATCCCCACGTGTGTAAAAGGACAAGAAAGGAGGGAAGAAGAGAGAAAGCCTGAGAGAGATGCCAGCTGGCCCAGCACCCCTGCATGGCTTGGCAGGCACACTGGGCACCTAGCGTCAGAGTGGAGCGGGCAGAAATATCCCTGGCAGGCGTGCTACTTCAGCAGGGAAGGACACGGAAGGAGAACAGGCTGGTAATATTCTGGGACTCTGGGAGGAGTCATATGCTCTCAGGTGACAATCCTGTGCCTAGGAGCTGCTATCTTGGGGATTAACTGAGTGAAGTGGCCGGTGGCTCCACAAGTCCTAAGCAGCAAGGCAGGGTTTCCCTCCAATTGCTGGTCAGTGCAGGGAAGCATGTGAGGTGTTGGGGTCCACAAGGAACCCAAATCCAGGGCTAAAGACAAGCCTGGGTTCGAATCCCAGCTCTACCAACGTACTGGCATGGAGACCTGGAGCAGGTCACTTCACTTCTCTCGAGCCTCAGTTTCCCCACCCACACGATAATGCCTACTTGGCAGGACTGTTGCAAAGACTGAAGGTAATGTTTGTAAGGCCCCTAGAATGATGTGGAACTCATGATAGGGGCTCAATAAATGTTAGTTAAAAAAAAAGACAGGAAGTTTTGACTCAGCGTGCAAGGATGGAAAGGATATTCCAGGTAGAAGGAAACACCCAAGCAAAGGTCAAAGGTGGGAAAGTGGGGGGGCCTGCTGGTGAAGCCAGAAAGTCACTGGAGACACGTTGCAGGGGTGGGGCTTGGAAGAAGAACTGGGGCTGGGGAGGGGGCAAGTGGTCAAATCCATTTTGTGGTTGGTTTTCAGAGGCTGATCAGCAGATCTGAAAGTATGTGATAGGCGCCTTCTCAAATAAAGTCTTGTCCTCAGAGAAATGACAAAGTAAATCAAATGAAACACTTTAAATGGTAAAAGCGTAAGCTAAAATTGAAAAGCATGCAGGGGAAGGGGAAGACGAGTGCTGGCTGGGATGGTCAGCTGTGGCCTGGGGAGGGGATGACGGCGATCCCATAGCCCCAGGGCCGTTAGGGGAGGGGACTCATATTTATCCGATGCCTACTGCAACCTGTGCCTTCATCCCCCCAACACACCTGGGAGAGGTCTCGTCGCGCCCATGGTAGAGAGGGAGCTGCCGAGGCTCAGGCGGTAACACGCACGGTTCCCAGACCCGGCTGGGCTTGGCAGTCGCCTGTGCTTGGGAAGCTTTTTCACAATGTACAGCTGCCGTAGGCTTTGACAGCAGCGCACAGTCACATCGGTGTGCGCTCGAAATGCATCTCTGTCACTCACTAGCGTGTGGCTCTAGGCATGTCATTTGACTTCACAGAGGAGTATCTGTCTTCCTCTACAAAATGGGGCAACAGCATACAGGGTGCCTGGCACAGTAGGCTTCCACTCCTCCCTCTTTTCCTCCTTCTAGGGAAACTATTGCTTGTTTGGGTAAGACATACATTGAAGGCCCGAGAGCAGCTTCATGTGAGCTTCTCTGGAAGTTGAAAAGAACACGAGGAGGGGCTTAGGGTACGACATCACCACTTTTCGCAGCAGTGTCCGTGGTGGAGCTGGGCAGAAATGGGAGGCCGCAGGGCCAGGCCTCACTCTAGGTCTCATGGAGACTTTGAAAGGAGTTGGCACACCCTGTGTATGTCCTTCTTTGACTCATCCCCACCTATCATGACTTTGCTTATTTGTTTTCTTGACCATCTCCCAAAGTAAATTAGAAGCCCCCCAAAAAGGGGACTGTGTTTCTTTTGCTTACTCTCATACCACCTTGCACAGTGCCTGCACTGGGTAGGCTCTCAGTGAAGACTCACTGAGGAATGAATTCCATGCTTCCTGCTGGGGTTGGAAGCTGAACTGACCTGAGGCTTCCTGGGATCCTTGTGAAAGAGCAGGTGCCAACTGAGTGGGCACAGTGGGGTGGGGGCGGGGTGAGGCCAGAGAACAGGGCCGATCAGAGGGCTGAGGGGTGGTGGGAAGGAATGCGGGTGGCAGAGAGGGTTAGAGACCAGCTGCCCCAGCCTCTCCATGTCCAGCAGCTGGGTTCCCCGGGAGAAGAGGCCTGGTGGGCCAGCACCTGCCAGGGTCCTAACTGCTCCCCGCATACCAAAGGGGAGGCTGGATCAGCCAGCAAAGCACATCTCTAAAGAGAAACATTTGGGGAAGCAGATATGTGCTTTCTGTAAGATGTATGTGAGATGCTGCTGCCGTTTGCAAACCCCTCTGGCTACAGGAGTGGAGCTCACAGTGAGGGTGTCTGGATGCTGAAGCTTTTATCCCAAGGATAAACACCACAGCTGCTTGGGTGCCCTCATCTCCCTTCCCCAGGGATCTCTGAACAGAACAGTCCAGTAAGTTATGATAATGCTCAGGGAATGGGGGGAACCAAAAAAATGTTAAAAGCTTCATAAGTGAGCCTCAGATTTCTTTTTGTCCCAGTGGTTTTGCAAGATATACTGACTTATAAAACCATGTTTGGAAACTGGGCAAAGCCAAATACTGACTGTTGGTGGGCACAGATTACCTCTGACATATAAGCATCTTCCCAACTTTACTTATTTATGCCACATGTTATCATGTGTGCAAATAACCAATCAAGCCTCTTCGGAGCAGTGGCCTGAGCCACAGATAAGGCTTATGTAATACTTGGGGCCTGCCAGGTAACAGGGAAAAGCAACTTTCTGCCTGTGCAGCTTTTTAAAGACCAACTTTAACATGCAATAGAGATTTAGCTTAGTCATGAGGGAAAGTGGTTTCATTGCGAGCCTGGCTCTGGGGCCTTGGAGAGCATGGAACAGCCATTCCCAGATCACCAGCCTGTACAAGACCCTTGTTTCAATCTCACACCCAAGTTTATCAGTTGGGACCTTAATAGTGAAATTTTTAGTAGAGACTGGGTCTCAATCTTGCTCAGGCTGTTCTTGAATTCCTAAGCTCAAGCTATCCTCTTGCCTCAGCCTCCCAGAGTGCTAGGATTACAGTCATGAGCCACCACACCCAATACTGGAACCCTTAGAAGTAGATGAATATTATTTCCAGAAACTAAAATATGGATATGATGACATCTCAAACATTTATATTTTGAGATAGACACCCAACCCCACATCACCTTCACAAGAAGGAAGACCTTTGAAGACTACCAGTTGTCTTTGGGCTATACATGGAGACCATTCCCTCCCCTTTCTTCTGACTCTGCCTCTTAAGATTTATCTTCTCAAACAGACTCGAGTATGGACACGTATCAGTGCAGAGGCAATTTAAGGAAAGAAAAATAAAGATCAAGACATTTGGGTCAGCCTCAGAAACGAATGCACTTCCTGTTTGCTTAGGGAGACCAGGTCCTTCCTGGATTACTATTGGGCACATATTGCCTGGAAAGAATTTGGGCAAAGCTTCTTTTACTTTGGCGAGTTCTACAGTAAACCTCAGAGTGACAGCATTGCCTCTCTGCTAAGGAAGTGGATTTGAAGGTGTGTCAGCAGAGGAGACAGCCCAAAGGATGTATGTTAGTGTTGCTGCCACACACAAGAAGAGCCAGGAAGCATTGGTGCAACTCTTTGAAGAGCCCTCGCCTATTCTTAGAAGGATACTGCTACAACCTAATAGGGGACAAAGAAGTATATGTGATGAGATTAATATTGGGTCATTACAAGTCCTCAGGACAACGTCAAAAAATGACCATTTTCATCTTGTCTGTTTTTGGTACTACCTGCTATCGTCACGATTGAAAGAGTAGTTTGCAGACATTAGCGCAGAAAAAAAAAAATGGTCTAATAATCTGACTTCCTGGACTAACGTAGAAAAATAACCTCTTAAATGTTTTCAAGGTCTTTGATGCTCTTAGTTGAAACACTGAAGTTTAGTAGAGACTTCCAGGTGATGATTTACCTTATCAGGAGGAGTTTTTCCTTTACTGGGTGGCCCAGGTTTTCATCCGCCACCATAAACATCAACCCAAGTTTTTTGAAGCAATTGATTCAGCTGAGCTTGGAGTATCTTCCAGCTGCATCCTGGGAGCCTTCCAAATGTTAGGGAAATCCATACTTTCCTTATTTAGGCACCATGGAGACCAAATGAGTCTCTGAGTACTGATCGCTATCTGCTTTTTTGTTCTCCACTCAAAGACCCATGCTATATAGCTCCCTGCTTGGTGACGCTGTGGGGCTCATTTGCCCTTCTGCAGGTATCTGTATGGGTGTGCTTATCCTGATTTTCACCACTTGTTGATAATTCTATAAATACTTATTTAGATTTACACATTTTAATCCATCATCTGCATTTCAGGATGTCCTTCTGCTGTCATCACCTTTCTTTCTCAAATATATACTTAGTAGTTCATTTGTTATTGATTTTTTTCTTTATCTGCATTTTTCTAACTCTTCATTTTTGAAAGATGGCTAGACTAGATCTCTAATTGTATGTTTATAATTATTGCTTCCCAAAGTATTATTTCTCTGGCCTCATTTTTGAAAAATCAGCCGATGTCATTTCTTCGTAGATGAGCCGTGTTTTCTTTGTCACTGATATCCTACAGTTTCACTATTACTCATCTAGGTGTTAATTTCTTTTTAGTTTTCTTGGGTGATGGTGATGTTGGGCCTCTTGAGTCATGGATTCTTGTCTTTCACCAGTTCTGGAAAATTCGCAGCCACTCCTCATCCTTTATGACTTCTCCGTTTTCTCTATTTCCTCTCTCTGGGATTTCAGTTAGGTGTGTATTTGACTTTCACATTCTATCCATCAAGTCTCTTGTAGCTCATATTTTCCATTTTCATATTTCTTTGTGCTACATTCTGAGTAATTTGCTAAGATAAATTTTCCAGTTCATTTATTCTATATTCAGTTGTGTCATATCCAGTAGTTCAATTTGGTTCTCTTTTAAGTCTGCTTGGTTTCTATTTTGTTTTTTGTTTTAAGACAGGGTCTCACTCTGTCACCCAAGCTGGAGTGCAGTGGCATAATCATAGCTCACTGCAGCCTTGCATTCCTGGGCTCAGGCAATCCTCCTGCCTCAGCCTCCAGAGTAGCTGGGACTACAGGCATGAGCCACCATGTCCTGTTAATTTTTTAATTTTTTGTAGAGACAGAGTCTCTCTATGTTGCCCAGGCTACTCTAAAACTCCTGGCCTCACTTGCTTCTCCTTCCTACTTCAGCATCCCAAATTGCTGGGATTACGGGCATGAGCCATCGTGCCTGGCAGCTTGGTCATTCTTAATAGTCTCTTGTTGCTTGCTCATAAATATGATTCCAATACTTAGTTCTTTAAACACTCTCTATCTAGAGCTAATTTATATTCTTGTCTGACAACTTCAGTATCTTCAGTCATTGGAGTTCTAAATCTATTTCTTCTGTTGACTTTAATTCACTGTACTTCCTTATGTGTTTAGTGATCTTTGACTGGCAGTTTGTTAGTTAATCTCAATCTGTAGGAATCCAGGGTTAATCTGAGGAAATCTGCTGACTTAGGATCACTTAAGCCACTTTCAAAGGTCTTTGTTCAATGGGGTAGTCTCAGACTCAGCCCCCCCCTCATTGCTGATACCCTAACCTTAGTGCTCAGGTGGGTATCCACCCTCAAGGTAACCCAAACCCCTAACTTATTACTCTGAGCTTTGATACAGAGCTCATTTTGGGTGAGAGGAGTGGGAGAGTAGTCCTCAGAGATTTCCTGTACCTCTTAGAAGCCCAGAAATCCATCCTATTCAGGGTCCAGTTGTTGTACGGTGGCAGAGTCCAAAGGATCACCTGATCTATCAAACAGCTGGAAGTAGAAATTCACTGTTTTTGTTTATTTTTTTATATCATATTACTGGAGAAATGGCATCTATTTCAGGCAGTTTAGACATTAACAATGTCTAACTACCCAAACTTTCCCAAGCAGTATGAAGAAAAAACAAAAACAAAAAAAAGAGGAAGAAATAGAAAAACAAAACACACCAAAAGAGGAGCTATAGTTCCCTTTCTCGTTTGTTGATCTCTATGCTGTGGTTCAGGGCCGTCCTTTAAAACTATCTAAGCAGTTTCTTTGCTTTCCAGACACTCACCCAAGAGGCAAGGATGGCCAGTACCTTCTCTAAGTTGCTAACTGGCCGCAATGCTTCTCTGCTGTTTGCTACCATGGGCACCGGGGCCCTGACCACCGGGTACCTGCTGAACCGGCAGAAGGTGTGTGCTGAGTCCCGGGACCAGCACAAGCTATTTCCCCCCAGGTAAGGCCTCTTGGCTTTAACATAACTTCCAATGCCAGCCAGAGACATGCTTTCCCCTGCTGGAAACTGTCAGCAAGCATCCTTCTTTTGCCTCTGAGGATGACTAAGTCAAGTTGAGACTCATTAAGCCCCACAACCCGGGGCAAATACAAGGAAGTGTGGCATCATCATTCCTGCCCAGAGCTTGCAGTCCAGTCGAACGGTAATAATAGTGATAGTTAACATTTGTTGGGCACTTTTATGTATGCCAAGCACTTTACATGGCGTATCTGTTATTCATCTTAGCATCCTTTTGTTATGAAATGGAGGCTTAGAAAAATTAAGTAGTGCTCAAGCTGACGAAGCTGATGCAGCCATATGCAAATCTAGGCCCCCCCTGATTCCAGACCCATGTCTCTCCCACTGCTCTACCACCTTTGGGAAAATGCAATGTCATTGTCATCGTACTGATTTTAAGTATCAGCTTTAAAGGACAGTGCAGATGAGAAGTGGAGGAGTGGCATGAAGGGACGAAAACAGACATATTTTCTCAGCCCTTGGAAGCTTGCCATGGATGAGACACCACGGGCGCAGCAGAGTCTGAGTGGCGCGCCAACATCCAGGGTTCCATACTGGCAGGTGTGCACGCGAGAGACAAGGAAAACTCTGAGGTGTTTCTCAGAGACCCTTACTGTCTCTTGTGGAAACAAGGATGTCTGAGGGTATCACTGGCAACCTCACGTACCTCAGGAATTCCTGAGGTGTGATCACTTGTGTTTGAGCCTGTGGTGATCCCGAGTCCCCTATTCTTCCACCAATGCATACTCCAGGATAAGACAGCACTCCATTTGATATTTTTATTATCCCAACGGATTTTTACTGAATGCCTGTTTCAATAGTCAGGCACTGTTCTCAAAAAGGCAGACAAAGCCCCTCTGGTGGAGCGCTCGAGTTACCGACAAAGGACAGAGAAATACATGAATTTCAAAGTAGTTCCACCCGCAGGGTTTCTAGCCTCTGCACTGATGACCTAAAGGACCAAAATATGGCTCTCCTTAAAGTTTTACCAGAGCTTCTGGGTTGCGGGGTGGCGGGGAAGAAGTCTGCATAGGATCTCAATCGATTCTCTAATTATGTTCACCCTGTCGACTCTATCCGTGAGCCACAGTCTGCAGGCCTCACAGCAAGCATCCTGGGGGCCTTAGGCAGGGCCACGTCCCTTTCTCGGGCAGCTCACCGCGACTACTTTTCCCAAGCCTGGCTCACTTAAGTTAGGACTCCCAGGCAGCTCTAGCCAGTGTCCCGTGTGCGCTGACTGAAGAGAGCCGGGTGGAAGGATGGGCAGAGACCCAGCCCCCCACCACGCCGGGGCTGTGGCTGAACGCCCCTCTGCTCCCCGCACAGCGCCGACTACCCTGACCTGCGCAAGCACAACAACTGCATGGCCGAGTGCCTCACCCCTGCCATCTACGCCAAGCTCCGCAACAAGGTGACGCCAAACGGCTACACCCTGGACCAGTGCATCCAGACGGGAGTGGACAACCCTGGCCACCCCTTCATAAAGACCGTGGGCATGGTGGCTGGGGACGAGGAGTCCTATGAGGTAAAACTACACCAGCTGTTGGTTCCGCAGTGCGGGGTGGGGGTGCTGGGATGTTGAAGTGCACAGTCCCAGAGTCCTCTTCTCTGCGGAAGCCAGCTCCAGCGGAACCATCTGGAATGCTTTCTGGAACAATGAGGTCTACAGCTTCCCAGGGACAAGGCTTCTTTTGCTACCGCCCTGTTATTGCTCCCCGTGGAGGAATGAGTTGCATGAGAGAGCTCTCTGAGCCTGTCAAAGGGATAAGTTGGCATAGAAAAAAAAAATCTAATGTTATGTATTCACCAATAAGACGTTAGGAGCAGGTGCATTTGTGGCTGAGCTTTATTGGGTGTGGGTTGGGAAGAGGGTTCAGTGTGCCTTTACTTTAGGAATTCTCTTCCTGTTACTGATTGGACAGCCACTGGAGCCCAGACTACCAAACTCACCAAGTCTCCTGGACAAATGCCATGATCTCAGCATCCTCATCCTTGGTGTAGAAGCATGAGATGGTTTGGTGCTAGCAGAGTTCAACCACCATGCACCCCTCTCTGCAGAGCAGCCTCTCCATCATGCAGCCCTCCTCCCTCACGTCCCCCCTCTTTGTGCAGGGAGCCGAAGGCAGTTCCCTGGGAAGGTAGCCATTGGGAGAAGGGAGGGAGTAATTTTCAATAAACAAGACTGGCAGCTCATTTCTATACAGCTCTGGATCTGGTTTGGGACCAAACAAGACCTGGCTCCCTCCCCACTTCCCACAACTCCCAAACACTGCAGGGTGCTCTGTTACAACTTCTCTTCACATTCATTTATAAAGGATATCCCTGAAGTTGTTTTGTTTTGTTTTTAGAATAGATTTTGCACAAGACCCTTTAGGCTAGGAAAGGAAAGGTCCTCACAGGGTGAGAGGTCCCTGCTTTGCCCTACCTGCTGCTATGTGCTTTTCTTCTGGTGCAGCCGGGTTTTCCATGAAGTTAATGTCACTTAAACTTTAGAATCTGACCTCCTCTTTTGAGAACAAAACTGCTGATAGGGCAGCTTCTTTTATCCCACAAAAGCAAAAACTTGTAGGAAACCCCTCAAATTCTTAACCACAAGATTTTCTTAGCCTGATGGCAGTGAGCTTGGCAGAATCAACCGGGGATGAGGTTAAGGTGACAGAGTTCAGTGGCTCTGCCCTCTCTCAAGGGGCAAGATTCCTCTAAAAGGTTTTCTTTGGTGGAAGTTTGTTGTTATTATTATCCACCAATCCATTCTCACACCCATTTCCTGCATGGCAGCACTGAGAATTTCAGAGGAGGGCATTGACTTGGCCCATAAGATAAAAAGGGACGAGTGACTGGAAAGAGCTTTTAACAGCAGGTGAACCAATTAAATAGGAAACAGAAGTATCTTCCCTCCCGCAGGTGTTTGCTGACCTTTTTGACCCCGTCATCAAACTGAGGCACAACGGCTATGACCCCAGAGTGATGAAGCACCCGACCGATCTGGACGCATCCAAGGTAGGCGCCAGCCTCCCTCTCTCCCTTTAGGCTCCAGCCTCCCTCTCTGCCTTCCAGTGCTCCAGAGCCCCGGCGAGGAGAACTGGAGAGCCGGGCTCCCGGCCCTGAGCCCGAGGCCCCTTGAAAACTCTGGAACTGCCTGGGGTACAGCCTACTTCCTTGAGGGCCACAAAGAAGGTTAGGAAGATCCCAAAGTGTTTGCTTTCCTTAATAAATACCATTAGGGTAGAGCTGGTCACTGGAAACTTTAAACCTTTCCTACAGCAACTCCTTTTTGCATCCCAAACCACCTAGTGAGGGTAAAGGCCCCCAGACTGCGTTGTAGAAAACAGCTCTGCCCTTTACTTACCTAAGGCCCCTGCCCCAAGGATTCCCGACTACGTCCAACATGCAGGCTGTGCAGTCGTGCACAGGGCCTGAGGGTCCCCGGGCAAAGTGCGGGCCGGAGGATCGGCACCCACTGTGGCTGTGGCGGGCCCGCAGTGACCCCACGCTCTGCTCGGCAGGTCACCCACGGGCAGTTCGACGAGCGCTACGTGCTGTCGTCCCGGGTGCGCACGGGCCGCAGCATCCGCGGCCTGAGCCTGCCGCCCGCCTGCAGCCGCGCCGAGCGGAGGGAGGTGGAGAACGTGGCCATCACCGCCCTGGAGGGCCTCAAGGGGGACCTGGCCGGCCGCTACTACAAGCTGTCGGAGATGACAGAGCAGGACCAGCAACGGCTCATCGACGTGAGTGGCCGGTGGGGCTGCCAGGGGAGGGGCTGGACCGAGAGCAAGGCCTCCTCCTCCTCCAGCTCAGCTCCAGCCCCCGTCCTGGCTGGAACTTAGTGGGTTCTGCCCCTGGGGCTCTGCCAAGGGCTGGGCCAAGTCTGGGGCTTCTGCCTGTTCAATATAAGGGAGGAAGATGAGGCTTTAAATTGTACTTGTTAAACCATGGATATACTGTATGGATAGCATCTGCATAGGAGACTCCAGTGTGGAGTTGGTGGACTGGGGACATGGGGTGGGCATGAATGGAGGGTCCCCTTGCTTGTTGATAAATGGGAACAGTTAGGTGTGGACATCCTGTCTGGCAGATAGTCTCCACTGCCCCACCCAAAGAACATCCTGGAAGCTAGAAAAATCTAGAAGGGAAGTTCCACGTGCAAGGCCTACCCTGACACTCTGAGCTGATTCCTGCTGCCTCCACTGTGTCTGTCCTCCATGGCTTCTCTTTGGCACTAGGGCAGACAAAACCCAAGTCCCTTACTTATTTTCCCCTTAGCACAGCTAAAACTGGATGGTGTTTTAGTTAAAACTTTAAACTCCAAAGAAAAGCAGAAACAAAATTCTATCATTTCAGAAGATGCAAATGCCATAATATGTGTTCCATTTCCAAACCAGACAGGCCAGTTAGGTGGTCTGTGGGCCTCAATCTCCTGGTCTCTGTGGCCATCGGGCCAACCAGTCCCCTGCCCCATTACAGAACAAGCCCACTTGCACCTCAGGTACCCACTCTGGTTTCCTGCCTAAGGGACCTGCTGCTTTCCAGGCAGTGAAAGTTCACAGTCCTCTCCTAGCTCAAATCTCTGATCTGTCCCATTTCTTAGGGATTGTAGGACTCCTCTCCCCATAGCTCTTGATTTCTTACTTCAGTATAATCATATCTGATTCTGTGTTGTCTACATGTCTCATAATACAGTATGTATATTGCTATGCAAGAGAGGATAGTAGATACACAGAAAGTAAAATATCGGTCTTTTGACCCTGATTCTGATATGTGGCATAGTATATTGAAGCAGTTAAAGGCACAGTTTGGGGAGTCATAGAGGTCTAGGTTTGAATCTAGACTCTGTGACTTCCCAGCAGTGTGATATTAGGTTTTCTTATCTCTCTGAATCTCAGTTTTATTCACGTACAAAATAAAATAATCACACTTTGTAGAGTTGTTGTGAGGATTAAAGGAACAAATTAAAAGCACATAGCATAGAGCCTGGCATATAGTGAGCATTAAATTAATGGTATGTATTTTTACTTATGGGTATTATTGTACAACTCTAATACTTTTCAGTGAAAGAAATTATAATAATAAATGAGCCAGTAATGCTAGAAACATAAAGAATGGTGGCTGTGTAGAAGAGACTTTTCAGGATAGCACCCTCATTCATTGTCACTCTGCCATTGCACAGGGTGTGTGTTGGTGTTGTAGACACACTCCATAGTGCTGTAGTGAGCATTTCCATCTGGAATAAGCCAGTGGTTTTCAGCCTTAGCTGCATGCTAGAATCACCTGAAGAGCTTTTAAAAATCCCAGTGCTCAGACCATACCCCATAACAATTAAGGCAGGATCTCTGGGGGATGGGAACTGGGCATCAGCATTTTTTAAAGCTCCCAGCTTATTACAGTGGGCAGCCAAGGCTGAGGCCTAACAGACCTCAGCAATTGTAAGTGAGTTGGAACTTGGTCACCTGGCACTTGCAGTCATGTCTGATCTCATCAGTCTCTCCTCTCTGCTTTGTCCCTTTTGGCCTACAGGACCACTTTCTGTTTGATAAGCCAGTGTCCCCTTTACTAACATGTGCTGGGATGGCCCGTGACTGGCCAGATGCCAGAGGAATCTGGTATGGATGTAGCATTTTTGCATTTGCTCTTTCGGATCGCCTGCTTGTCCTAACCTGAAGTTGTTGTGAACTGCAGTTGATAGCATGCCCGGATTGAGCTAAATGGAGAAGATAGACTATTTTGAAATTTTGTGTGTGTTTATGTGTATGTATATATATACCTAAGTATTGTGATGTGTCTAAGACGTGTAGGAATGTGGGCTCATTTGCATGAATTATGCATGAGAGAAAAGACTACCTTTCTAAGAAAAAATTAGCTTCACATTATTTGACCTCACAGAGAATCTGTTTCATGAATGATATTAAAACAAAGGAACAAAAAATGAAAAACAAGTATTAAGGATTTAAGAAAAACCCTAAAAGAAAAAGTGGATATCTAGTGTATAGATATCTTTTCTTGGCCAACAGTCCTCAGTCCACTTTGACTCCTTTACCTCAGTAGGTTACGGTATGAGTGTACCTCAAGGAACTGAAATGAGCAGCTCCTCAGTTGGGGTAGATAGGCAAGATCTATATGACAGACATACGTGAAATCTTGTGCATGTCAAATATCTTAAGCTGCAGGCAAATGCTTTTTTTTATATAAGCACAAGATTTTGGTTAATATGTTAGGAGACAAAATACTCTGGTTAGTGTCAAAGCCAAGCAAGTGTTATCATAGTTGAATTATTGTCATCCTCGTCTGAGGAACTAAGGGTACTATATTCTTTTGGGGCAAAAATATGACATCTTTAAGGGTTGGAGTCAGTCTTATTATTCATTCCATCAAAGTAATATTATTTTGTGGCACTTGTTCAGGCACAATTAAGTGATTAGGGCCATCTAAGTAATGAGGAAGGTGAAAATAAAGCAGTCAAGCTGGAGAGGTAATAGGAGTTTTCATGTGCTGAAACAGATGCTGTTAACACTCAACACCACATTTCTCTCTTCATTAGGCATAATTATGATAAGACATTTCTCATCTGGATAAATGAGGAAGACCACACCAGAGTAATCTCCATGGAAAAGGGAGGCAATATGAAACGAGTATTTGAGCGATTCTGTCGTGGACTAAAAGAAGTAAGATGTTATCAGAGGTTTCTGAATATTCATTAAAATAAAATACTTTTCAGTCCGGAAGGAAGACAGGATGGTAACTTTCAAGATAGAGCTAATTTTTTTTTCTAGAGATCAAAGCATTCTTTTGGAGTGGAACTTCCAGGGTAGTGTGTTTCAGAAAATAGCTGACTTTCTCTTTTTAGAAAGCTCCTGTGCTTTCCTCCCCATTCCACAATGGCTTGGGGAAGTCTGCACATCATTACTTATTTTCTGATTTCTATAATATTGCTCTTGGCTGTTCTAAGCATAGAGACAATATAAGATGAAACCTGACCATAGACTTATGAGAATACCTATATTCTTTTACCGTCTTGGCATGAATAATAATACCACCAACTAACATTTATTGAGTGCTTAGTATTTGCTAGGTACTGTGTTCAGCGCTTTACATGGTTCATTTAATTTAGTTGGATCATTTTAATATTTTGATAGAAGAAATATCCTTTTCCATTAAAGGAGTGCTATAAATTCATCTAAATTTCATTCATGCCAAACATAGGGTACACATGTCTCTCCCTGGTGTTGGGGGTGTGCTGAATGAATGGATATTTGAGAACTCTGCCATTTGCTCACTGTTGTTCTACTTGTAGGTAGAACGGTTAATCCAAGAACGAGGCTGGGAGTTCATGTGGAATGAGCGCCTAGGGTACATTCTGACCTGCCCTTCGAACCTCGGAACAGGATTACGAGCTGGTGTCCACGTTAAGATCCCAAAGCTCAGCAAGGTAATGTTTTGTGAGCAGCAGCCCTGTCGGGTGCCTCCAGGATCAGCTTGCATGTGGCTGCTTTGTGGAGGGAGAAACCATCCCTGCCCTTTCCTTAGCCCTTACTTTCTCGCCTATAATAGAAAAATAAAAAGAAAGGGTTAAGTTTGCCTCAAAAGGCCTTTGTATTAGGATAAAAGGGTAAGGGGCTGTGAGAAAGGGATGGTGGCTTCAGGAATAAGACCTTTAAATTGTCCCTTCAGTAACAAATCAGGATAAGTAGCTGGGCAGCTCTGCTCTGCTCCCGAGGTTTCTTCCGTCTCTTTTCTCTGTCTCTCCTAGTGCAGGTAGTTCTCAAACTTGAGCTTCCATGAGAATCACCTGGAGGGCTTGTTAAAACACAGATCGCTGGGCCTCACTTGAAGAATTTGCATTTCTAACTAGTTTCCAGGTGATGCCAAGTTGCCCCCATTTCTATTGTCACTGTCAGGCCCCATATTCCAGCTGGTGGGAAGGGGAGAGAGCATGTAGGTGTGTCCATGCTAAGATTTAAAGTCTGGGCCTGGAAGTGGCACACATCACCTCTGTTCATTCCATTAGCGGGAACTTAAGTCAGTGGCCCAACGCTAGAAGAAGAGGAAATAGATTCTGGTGGGCTACTAGTAGTTTCTGCCACAGCACACCAAGTGAATCAAAAACAATTTTTAAAACAATTTTAGAAAATGTGCTTCCTGCCAAAAAAAAAAATCGTGAAAATTTTTGTTATTTAAAATGTCAATGTTAAGAAAATTACTCGAAGTGATTTAATTCATGATTTTATTGATAACAATGACAACTGTTACATAAATGAATAATAAGCACATGAAAGCTGGCCTCTAGATGTCAAAAAAAAAAAAAAAGGGCATAGAAGTTAAGAACAAAGGTTGGAGTCAGACTACCCAGGTTCAATTCCTGCTCTGCTACCTCCCAGCTGTGTGACTTTGGGCAAGTCAGTTCTTCTAAGCCCCAGTTTCCTCATCTCTGAAATCGGGGTGAAAGCAATACCTACTTCACTGGGTTGTTCTAAGGCTTAAAAGTTCCAATAAAGCGCCCTGGTACATAATAAATAAATGCTTTATAAATGTTAACTGCTAATATCTCTCATTATATGCCTTTTCTAAGTGAATGTGCCAATGACGGCGAATCAGTTTTGCTTATTGTGATACGAAGCGTTGCCCCTTGTCCTAGGATCCACGCTTCTCTAAGATCCTGGAGAACCTAAGACTGCAAAAGCGTGGCACAGGTGGCGTGGACACAGCCGCAGTGGCAGACGTGTACGATATTTCCAACATCGATCGAATTGGTCGATCAGAGGTAACATCTCTCACTTTCCTAACATAATCCGACCAACTCAGCATAAGAGAAAGAAGAAATAGAGAAGTAGCTTAAACAGTCTTGTTTTTTTTTTCCAAAAAATTCAAGACCTCTTTTTCCCCCATGGAGTGTTGAGTCATGTTAGCTTTTCATTTGTAGCATTATTGTTCCATGGGAAATACCTGCATAAAGGTAAACATAGTGTAATCTGAGAATTTTTAGGCAAGTAAAGGAATTCACAGTGGGAAAGCTGTCACGAACCTGTCACTGAGATCTATTCCAGCAATCTTCAGCAGACAGAGCTCTATTATGCCAAAGGAACAGCAGTATTTATCACTGGAAAGTCAGAACATGTGTGCTATCCCTCTGAGGATAGCAAAATAGAATTTTCTCTTGATTCTGAATTCCTTTGATGAAGGTACATACTATCATCTTCATGTTGGCTTTCCTAGATACTTGATAGTTTTTAACCTTTTATTTTTAGGGCTATAGATGACAAATAAGGTATGCACTAGGAATAGATAAGATTGTGCTCAGGCTAGACACAGTGGCTCACTCCTGTAATCCGAGCACTTTGGAAGGCTGAGGCAGGAGGATCACTTGAGGCCAGCAGTTTGAGACCAGCCTGGGCAACATAGTGAGACCCTGTCTCTATAAAAAAATAAAAATTAGCTGGGTGTGGTGCACCTGTAGTCTCAGCTACTCTGGAGGCTGAGGCAGGAGGATCACCTGAGCTCAGGAGTTTGAGGCTACAGTGAGTGAGCATTAGCTTGGGTGACAGAGTAAGACCCTATCTCTAGGGGGAAAAAAAAAAGACCATGTGATTATGCTCATCCTTCAGATTTTATGAATACCTAAGATGAATAAGATTCATAGAGAATGTGTAGGCCTGAAGTGATGAATTAGATTAGGCATAAAAACACACGTCAGGAGTATGCAGCTGAACACTAAGCAAATACTGAGCATGCTAAGTTATACCAACTTATCTGGATATGGTCGCATTGAACATATCATGCCTATCATTAATTTAAAAGCCTCTTCTTCTCATAACAAAACACTTAATAATTCAGTGCTGGTTATTAAATTTGTGGGTTATCAAAGCTCTCTCTTTTTCCTTGCTAGTTTTTGAATATTTCACTATCTATTGACACTCCTACCAGTAAACTGAGGAAAAAGAAGCGAGAAAACACTCAAAACAATTAAATCAGCTTGTGTGCTCCCAGCTCTGGTAAGGAAGGTACTTAAGGAAGAAGTGGCTATAAATACAACTTCTAAAGTTGACTGGATAAGTGTGGTATAGTGAATAAAGAAAATCTGGGAGCCTAGCCCTGTTGAAGTCTAATATTAACTAGATATTTATTACTGGAAAGCAAGGTAGATAGTGCTTTAAAAAATTTTAAGTCTAACTGTAAGTTAATAGGCAATCAATATAGAAGCTAGAAAAATGCCAGAGTATTTTTATTTTTTGTTTTCTTCTGAGTAGAGTGCAAGTGGCATTGTCATAGCTCATTGCAACTTCAAACTCCTGGGCTCAAGTGATCTTCTCTGCCTCAGCTTCCCAAGTAGCAGGGACGACATTGCCTGGCTGATTTTTCTACTTTTAGAAGAGATGGGGTCTCGCTTTTTCTTAGGCTGGTCTTGAACTCCTGAGCTCAAGCGATCCTCCCCCATTGGCCTCCCAGAGTGCTAGGATTACAGGGGTGAGCCACCACACCTGCCCCCAAAGAATATTTTTTAAAACACCACTTATTTAGCCCAATAGCCCCGATAACCATTGTGAATATGATTCTAAATTGCCCTCCATTCTTTCTTATAATCATTCAAAAAACTTCTAAAAATATTGTTATTATAATACATATTTGGTATTATAATACAATTTTTTCCCAATGTAGTATATCATGAGCATTTCCCCACAATATTAAATATTCTTCAAAAACGTAATTTTTAATGACAGCATAACAAAGATAGTCTATTATCTATTTAATGTTTTCCTGATTATTTGATATTTTGTTTGACCCTCTCTGTATGTAACTTTAATCACAACTCTGATTTATTCAGTTAGAATATATTTCTAGGAAAGGAATCCTGGGTTAAAAATCAGGGGGTGCTGTTTATGACCAAATTTTCTACCAAAAGATTTCTACCAAGATACAGTCCCACTGGCAGTGAATGAGAGACCCATCTCACCACACTCTCACCAACACTGGGATGGACCAATTGGATAAGGAGAAAATATGTGTTTTCTTAATTAGTAGTGACTGGGTTTCTGATTCAACCCTCTCTCAGGACCTCAGTTTCCTAATGCACAAAAAGAGATGGGGAGGGAACTAGACTCTGCCATGCCTAAGGTCTAACACTCAATGATTCCTTCTATCCTTCCTGCTCATTCATGAGTTATATCATGTGTTTTAGGGTTGTCCAGAATTAACTAATGCTTACTATCTTAGTTTGGGTCTCCTTAGGAACAGTGCAAGTAATTTGTTTGGGAGGCGATCCCACAGACACAAATCATAGCTAGATGTGCTCTAGTTTAAGAAAAAAAAAATATTTGAAAACCAAAGTTCTAACATATTTTTAAAAAATCAGGAATTTTAGAAAGTTTAATATAATTTGAAAGTTTCCTTAAATTAATGAACTTGCTTGGCACAGTGCAAACATGGTTTAGTTGCCAAACATTTGATATTAAGCAATTTTTCAGAAAGACACCCACTGTGTAAATGATGATATCTGATCAGATACCATAGTGCTCAGATAGGTAGCTTAGTGGCAGGTCAGAAATCAGACGCAAGCCAAAGAACAATAGAGGGGTGTCATTGTGGTGTCTTACTTCTAAACAAATACTGACATTTTATAGCAGACATGGATGGGGATAAAAAGTGCCTGAGATACAAACCAGTGTTTTTCAAATATAAAAAAGCTTTACATACAAGGCAATAATCCCATCTTAATCAAGGAAATATGGAGAGAAACCCTTGTGATATCTCTGTCTTCCATCTATGAGAAGGACCTCCAGACAACTCTCCTCCCACAACCGCTTAGGGAAATGGTGAGAAGGAAGAAATTGTTCCAGAGTCCATCTAAGTGGCAAGTTCTCGTTTATCCCAGTGCTGGTCCTGCTGATCAGTGCCCTGCAGGTGTCTTCTACTCAAATTAACCATTCATCTTTTTCACTATCAAAGGTTGAGCTTGTTCAGATAGTCATCGATGGAGTCAATTACCTGGTGGATTGTGAGAAGAAGTTGGAGAGAGGCCAAGACATTAAGGTGCCACCACCTCTGCCTCAGTTTAGCAGAAAGTGAACTTTCCCTTTCCCAATTTATAAATAATCTGTCTGCTGGTATGACAGACATAAAGAAGTCTCTACTCTGAGAGTTTTTGTAGACTTGGAAAAATGTAAAATTGTAGGCCTTTGCCTATCTTTACAATAAAACTCTCCCTAAATATCTTTGGTTTGTTTCTCTGATTTTTAAATAATACTAAGAAGAGCAAACACATAGAATTACAAGTAACAAAATAGGCAAAAATATTTTAAGGCAATGATTAACATTTGTTAGACCACTTACACGCACATCTAGATAACCCTCTGATTATCTAGATGTTAAATATAGTCAAACCTTTAACAAATCCTTTATGGACACCATTAGTAAGTGAGTAACTAATATAATAAACAATTTTCTGGCAAGTCCAGCAAGAGGAGACTATTTTTCTTGTGTAGAAATAAAGACTATGCAAATGAAGACAAACACGGGCTACTTATTTATTCAGAGTTTGCTATAGCAAGGGAGTCAGCCATCATTTGCATTTGCATTTGGAGGCATGGAAAGCTTTATGCTGAAGGAAAGGAGGGGGCTTCAGGTGAGGCTCTGATTGGGGTTGCAGCCACAGGGAAGTTGGAGGCAGGTTAACTAGAAGTAGGGTGTCCTACGGGATTACTTTGGGAAGCATATTTGGCTGCATGTGGTTAGTTCTGAGTTGGAAGCAGGGGCAGAAATTAGGGAGGCTGGCAGTCATTGACCAAGTCCTGACCATTCTGGACTGATTGTTACATAGGTTGTGGTTTGGCTGCCTGGACTAGTTGCTTTAGAGGCTGTGAGAGCTCTGCTGTCATACGTGGTTTAGTCATCGTCCATTTGTATATTTAGACTCTCAAAAACAATTCAAAATGTGATGTCCGAGATACTGAAAATGTTCTTAGTATAGTCTGAAAGCTGAATTCTTCCTTCAGCATGCAGATCCTTATCTTGAATCTTGTTATTTTCCATCCATCCTGTGATGTCTGAAACCTGAAGGGACATGACAGCAGAGGTGGGAGCCAATTATGTAACAAGTTATGAAACTGCTCCACACACACAAGACAAATATCATTAGCTTGAACAACAGAAGTGAGATCGAGTTCTGCATTCTGTAGTGAGCGAGCACTGTTAAGTGCTAGAGCTAAAATAAATCAGTGCTATGATGTAAGCATTTGTCTTCCCTCCTGCTATTGTAAGAAAAATAAAGCTTGAAAAGAATACAATTATGTTGGTGCTAATGGGCACTACTCTAACTTTTGAGTGACAAATTGGTATGTGGTCGAAATTCAGAAGAGGAAACCATACCAATATAATTCAGGATATCACACTAAGTGCCCCGAAGGGGATGGGGGTGAAGGGCTGTGCCACCAACCAGTGCCTGAAGACAAAGGAGGGATCACAACTGCAGACAGTGGCTGATGTTCTTCAGGACAGACAGAGAGAGAAAGGGGAGAGAAAGCCATGGTGTCGTGGTCAGCACATTGACTCTACAGACACATGCTGGGGTACAAGTCCCAACTCTCCTGCTATATGACACTGAGTGACTTCATCTCTAGGTTCCTCCACTTCCTCTATATGAAATGAGAACAATGACTATAACTGTCTCATAGGGTTGTTGGGAAGATAAAATTAATTAGTATTTGAAAAATTCACTTAGAAGTTCTCAACACATATTAAGTACTGTGTATTTGCTGAATAAAAAATAAAAATAAATCACTATTATAATAATCTATCTCTGAATATCCCTTAACAGCATCTTTTAGGTCAAGCCAACAGGACTGACGGTCCCTCTCCTTAAGCCTTATGAACTAAATGGTAAACGAAGGCAAATTCATACAGCTACAGAAACATACACATAAATGAGCTGAAAAAAGACCAGATAGGCACATATACCAATACTTCATTTTTTTAGAAGAAAAGCTGAAAAACAAGCATTGGCATAAAATATATGGCTACTCATATAAGAAAGCAAGCCTTGTAATCTATACTACAACATCTTAAGCAACATCAACATGAAGAATTAACTGAATATCTAAAGTAGAGAGAATTCCAGATAACATCTCTCTCCTTTTCTGTTACTGCATTCTTATCTAATTCATTTCTCACCCGTAACTATTAGTTTTAATTCATCAATAACCACTCTGACATTTGCATTCAATATTGGCTTGCTCACAAATTTTTAGTACTTAATCTTTGAAATTCTTGATTTGACCTTTCTATTTATTTATTTATTTAATCTATTCTATTTGACCTTTAGTGTGTTACCAGGAATGTACTCCTGTGCAACTTTACCCTTGAAAAACAAAATATTTGTGACTAAAGACAGTCATTTAAATCAAGTCTACAATGTATTCCTAAACATTTGATCTGCCACCTTGCTTTTCTTTGAAATCCTCCATATTCGTTAACTATCCTTTTCTGACAGCACTTCAAACAATTTTCAGATTCTGTAACAGCACTTAACTTGGATACAAGAATATCCTTTCTCCTCAAGCAGTGCCAAGCATTTGAGTGATATGATCCTGTTTATAAAGTTGTGGTAAGTTTTAATTTTGCTTCAAGAAGACAAGCACATTGGCAATGTTACAGTGAAAATAAAAGATCTTTTATGCGAAAGATGAGTCTAATGGAAGAGATAAAGGGAATTTTAACTATTAATTAAAATTCTAATTGAATACCATATCTTCCAGCCAGAGTAGACATAGCATGCAAATAGTTCCTGTTTACTAAGGTCTAGATCAATCAATATTCTATCAAACAATGATATGAACAGAGCATGGTTTTGAGTCACAGGCCTTTTAAAATTTGCTATATTCCTGGTACCTGAGGCAGATGCAGCTAGAGTAGGTGCTGATGGCTGGGAAATCATTCTGGCTCTCTTCCATGAGGGAAGGAGAAATAAGGGTCTTCCATGAGGGAAGGAGAAATAAGGGTCTTCTTGACTGCTGGGCTGCCACAGTAAGTCTGCGTATGGAGACTGAGCTATTCTTCCCTTATGCCAAACATGACAAAAGAGCATGTCTGAATGTTTTGAACTCAGCCAAAAGAAGTTGTTTTGAGATCAAAAGATTTTCATTAAATTCAGGTTCGGCCATTAACCAGTTGTATGAGCACAGTCAAATTATTAACTTAATAATGTCTTGGTTTCATTTGCAAAATGGAGATAATTCCTGCCTTACAAAGTTTTATGATAATTAAATAATCTAAGGCAGAGACTTACATTTTTTGCTTTTACTGTAACCTATGGGAAGAAATATATTTTGCATTAGAACACAATATGCACATATATGAATGTGCAAATGAATGTATGTATAATCCAAATAAAAATTTCATGTAACAAAATTTACCCTTACTATTTGAAATGCACTCTGCTATTTTTCTATTCTAGATTATCATATTTTCTTCCAGTTTTAAAAATTTCTGATTATAATCCACTAAACTGATTTCAAAACTTATTAATGGGATAAAATTCAGTTTGGAAAACACAGACTTAATTAACTGGCTCAATAAACATTAAATTCTCTCCTTCCTTTTTATTTCTCTTTCAACCCTTTAAATATTTTGTTCCATTGTCTTCTGATCGCCATATTTTTTGATGACAAGTTCATGATATTGCAAATAATTGTTCTTCTATATATGTAATGTGTCATTTTTCTCTGCTTACAGTATTTTTTAGCAGTTTATCTATAATGTGTAGATAACCTTTTTCATATTTATACCTATTTGAAGTTCACTGAGCTTCTTGAATATGTTGATTTATGTCTTACCTGTTTGGAAAGTTTTTGGCTATCATTTCTTCAAGTGTTTTTCTGCCTCATTCTCTGTATCTTCTCTTTCTGAGACTCTAATTAGCTGTATATTGGACCTTTTGTTTTTGTTCCACAGGACCTTGAGTGTCTGTCCACTTTTTATAATTTTTTTCCCTTTTCAGTTTATTCAATCATTTTCTCTCTTCTTTAGACTGGATCATTTCTATTTTTCTATCTTTAAGTTAGTTAATTCTTTCCTCCATCCTATTCTGCTACTGAGTTCAACTAATGACTTTTTTATTTCAGATATTGTATCTTTCATTTTGCAAGTTTTCACTTGGTTCTTTTAAAAATATATATTCTATTTCTCTGCTAATATATTTTATTTTTCATTCATTGTAAACATCTTTTCTTTTCTTCACTGAGCTCAGAACAGCTGCTTGTCTTGTGTTATATCTCTGGGTCATCTTGGTCATCTCTGGGTAAACCTGTGTTGACTGTCTTTTTTCTTGTCACATTATCTTAGTTCATTTTATGTCAAGTAATTTTGAATTGTATCCTGGGCATTGTGAATGTGATATTTCATAGAATCTGGGTTTGACTGTAGTCCTCTAAGAATGACTGATGCTTTTAATAGGGAATTACCTTGATTAGATTCAAACTTAAGTCTCATCTGCAATGGCTGGCAGTTCAACACACAATTAAGTTCTTTTTTTTATTTTATTTTGGCTTATTATGGGGGTACAGATTTTAAGGTTTCAATAAATGCCCTTTCCCCCTCCCCCCACAAGTCTGAATCTCCAGTATGACCATCCCCAAGATGGTGCACATCTCACTCATTATGTATGTATATGCCCACCCCCCCCACCTGCCCAATACCCTATTACTGTAGTACCTATGTGTCCACTTAGGTGCTGCTCAGTTAATACCAGTTTGCTGGTGAGTATATGTGGTGCTTGTTTTTCCATTCTTGGGATACTTCACTTAGTAGTGTGGGTTCCAGCTCTAACCAGGAAAATATAAGATGTGCTATATCATCGTTGTTTCTTAGAGCTGAATAGTACTCCATGGTATACATATACCACATTTTATTAATCCATTCTTGTTGTTAATTGCTTCGAAGCTGCTTCATTCACATGTTGATCAAGCAAAGATTTTAGCAGAGTTTATCCAAAGAATTTGGAGTTCCACTTCTCTGGCTTTCTCTTCTCTAGAACAGCCCTCTGATGGCTATGATTGCCCCAGCCTCCATCTCCTAGTTCACTAGGCCACAAAAGTGGTGGGCTCTGTATTGGAGTCTTAGCTACTCCATGTTGTACTATGTCTGTGGTCCACGTAGGCCAATGCTACAAAATTCAAAATGTACATTGTACAATCTCATCCTCAAAGATTTGAATACCCTCCAAAATCGGCCTACTTTTGTTCAATCTCCAGAAGTCTTATATAATTTTTAAAAATTTAATCAGAGTTTGTATTTTTTATCTGTAGGAGAGTGAGTCTGTTATGAGCACATTCCACCACAGAAGTAGAACTCCCTCCTTCCATGACTTTTAAGGAAAACTGATCTTATTTTAACAGTGTGGGTAAGGAAAGGAAAACTGATATTATTTTAACAGTGTGGGGAAGGGAAAATTAATCTTATTTTAACAGTGTGGGGAAGGGAAAATTAATCTTCTGATAAAAAGCCTTAAAGTGATCAATAAACCAGAAATGAAGAAAGAAAAATAGCATTTCTTATCATTGAGGTAAGTGCAATATATGACAGTATTAGTGGAAACTCAACTATATCTACTGATATAGTTGCATTGAATATAAATAGTTGGCAAACTACAGCTATGGGCCAAATCTGACTCACCACCTATTTTTAGATAAGTTTTATTGGAACATAGCCACACATTCATTTACATATTGTCTATGGCTGCTTTTGCACTAAAATGACAGATTTGAGTAATTGCAACAAAGAATATAGAGTCCACGAAAATATTTACTATGTGGCTTTTTGCAGAAAAAAATTTTGTTAGTCCCTGGTCTAAACACTCCACTTAAAAGGCAGAGACCATCAGCCTAGGGGGAAAAAAATTTAAAATCCAACCATATCCTGTATACAGGAAACCTACTGTAAATGTAAAGACACACATCAAAAGTAAAAGGATAAAAAAAGATTTATGAAAGACCATGAAAACACTAATCAAAAGAAAGATGAAATGTTCTATTATTACTAAAGTAGATTTCAGAAAAAAGGATGATAATGGGGGCATTTCATAATTATGTACATACAAGCCAATTCATTAGGAAGACTCAAAAATTCTAAATACATGCTCATCTAATAACAAATTTCAAAATATATGAAGCCAAAACTAAAAGAAGAAATAAATACACAACATTTCTCTCTCAGTATTCCATAGAACAAGTAGACAAAGTATCAGACAGAATCCAGAGGACTTAAGCAAGAATATTAACGTGTTTGGGGCTGCCAAGAAGCAGATGCCAAGACAGGATTTAACATGAAAGTGATTTTTGTGGGAAGGGAGCAGGAGAAGGCAGATACTTTTGAGCCACTACACTAGACTGAGAAAGAAGGCAAGAACTGGTAGCAAAAGTCCCAGACCAAGAAAGTTTAAACCAGACCAATGGGAAGTTTCTTCATACCTGTTAGAAGAGTTTTGCATCTGCTAGGGCAAGAATGCTCAGTTATAAGCTGAAAGCAGAGAGCAGGAAGCCTGGCCTCAGTGCGCACACAATGGCTCATCCAGAGGAGCAATAACTGGGGATGTTAGCCATTTATGCTAACTGCAATAGGAAATTTCAGTGATATATTTTTATAGCAGTGGAATCATACTGCCATGTATTTTATAGCAGTATGATGCACAATCCACTGTGCATCATACAAATTTATTTGAGGGAGAAGCTCTTCCATGATTTTCATGGGTCTTACTTCCTAAGAAAAACCTTAGAAGAGGGAGGTAAGTGGTATAAAACTAAAGCCCTCATTGCTGGTACTCACCTTCAACCTCCTCCATTAACCATGCTAAATTTTCCTTACCTTCATCTAACTACCTTGGCAGACCTTGGTGGCTTACCTTGTTTTGTGAGCCAAATATGCCATCCTGAGGCCTAGGCAATTACATCCTCTCAGGCCAAGGTTGTGTCACAAATCTGTTTGGTTACAATGGGACAGTAGTAGGTAGCAGGAGGTATCCAAATGCCTCACCTATTCCTCCCTGCTCTGTTGCATAAAAGCAGGGACATAAGAAGTCTTTTATTCCTTTTGAATGTCAAAAATATTTCATAACTATTTTTTTAAAATTTAAAATTGGATGAAGTATTTTTTTAAATGTCATTCAGGGATATATAGCTGTTATTCAATTTCAATAGAGAAAATTTTGTTATAAATTACAGAATACTTACTGTATTTGATAGGCAAGGTAGAAATAGCATAATGATTACCACTTCTCTGTATTAGAAATATTTATTCCATTTCTCATTATGCAGGGAACTATCCAGGGGTTTAAAATTATATTGGGAGAGAGAACCTATATGAGGGAGACTCAAAACTCTTAAAAGGTAAATAAGCCTTTCATTTGAGAATTAAACTAGAAAAATCTGCACAAAACGGAGATTAGCCGTGTGTAAAACTGAACTGAAAAACTACCTGGGAGGCAAGACTAGAATGGCATAATTCAGAAAAGGAAGCCAAATCAACTTCATTTTATTCTTTTGTTAAAAAACCTAGGTAAAAAGAAGACAAGATGTTATCATGGAACCTAGGAAAGGGAGATTAAGAGATCACACCTGAGCAGTAAGCCTTAAGCATCACTCTCGAAAACTCTACTCAGTTGCTGCTAACATCCAAATTCTCTTGTTTGTTCCTAGGGTGGGGATGGGGTTAGATTGCTTGACCTGCTTCAGGCCCGTATGTACAATGAGTCACTTATCTGAGGGCCGTGAAAATACCCACACCAGGGCTCAAGGATTAAAGACATGCACCATAATTAATCATGTATTCATTCTATAAATATAACCTATATCTGAAAATGAGTAAATCTAGTTTGAGAGATGTAATTAAAGCAGGATTTAAGAAGTTTTTAAAAATAGTTTTATGAAACCTAGAGTTACAAAAGAAATTCAATGAACTGATTTTGTCATTTATTTTTTATTATATACATCAGACTCCCTACTCTTCAAAAATGCAGTTGACTCATATAAGCTCTATCTATAGTCAATCTGACAATCTGGGGAAGGATGTCAAATTTTGGCATCACTACAATATCTTTGTTTGCATAAAACTCAGTTGTTAGCATAAGAGCAGCTATTAAAATAGAAAACACTTTTAAATAATGTAAGTGAGGGTAAAAAGGAAGACACTGGGCTCCTGAAATGTAAAAGCTGCACTGCTGAAGACATGGGCAAACATGTAAATACAGACACATAATTTGTGAACACTCTGCAGATATGGCCTGGATGACTTGGAACTCATCAGTACTGATGAGGCACTAACTGCATTCAGGTGCACTTCAATCAGAACTAGATTATATCATTAAAATTAATGAGGCACAAGAAGACTTTAATGAATAAAAGAGGGCTGGCATTAAAATCTTTTATACATTTTACTCATTTGGCAACAATTTGGTTAAAAGTGCAGTCACATCTCTCTTTGGCAGACAGGTAAAAGTTTTAGCTATTCAAGGTTTTATTTAAGTAACACATTATATTCAACATACTCCTTGGCACATCTCTTTAAGATTCATTTAAATGGCCTACTGGTTTAGCTTAATTAAAACTGAGATCAATTTATCTGTCTTTTGCTATCCTGTTTTTTAGAAACAGAAACTAAACAATCTCTTTCTCTCTCAGATCCCAAATTTTCTCATCATACTGCTGTGATGTTGTTTTCCCCTCTTTTAAGCTGCTAGCTCTTTTCCAAGCCAATAAAACCCCGGTTTTTCTTTTCTAGGACTTTCATCATGACTGGGTAGGAAAATCCAACCATCTCCAACAAAACAGGGTACTATAAGACTCAGTAGTATATGAAATTGGGAGGGAAAGATGTATATTTGTCAGGTATCAACGTGTACTTTAATATTAGCCTGGCAAATAACAGAATGAAATGTTACACAATCTCAGGAAGATAACATGTCCATATCTCTGAGGACAGGAGAGGGAGTAGACATTTTAAATTCTAGTTCCAGTTTTGACAAATTTAACCACTTCAGTGCGAGCACCGACCATAGTTGACAGCCACAGATGAACGCGCACAGCGACTTTAGTCGATAGCCGTGATATGACTTTTCTAATTTTTCATTTATCAAAATAAAATTGTGAACATTTAAAAATAATGTAATGAAAACATATATGTATATGTTGCCTATTCTGATTTACATTACAAGTAAAGCTGCCTGTAAAGTAAAACAAGCTTTCAGTGCTTTCAAGCTTTCCTCATCACACAAGAGCAAAACGGATTCGTCGTCAACGCACAGCACACACTACCGGGCGGACAGTGGGTGCGGCTGTGGGCAAGGTTTCACGGCGGGTGAGCACCTACCAAAGTGGTATGTTAGTTATACTGTCCACACCTTAGTTTCCTCCAAGTATAAAAGAGGGTTGCTATTCATGAGTATTAGTATATAACAAGGATTACAATTTATAACTATTTGGGAAGCTTTAGAGCATAAGATGTTTAATAAATTGTAGCTATTATTACTTTGAAATATTTTGTGTTCCACAAATAGAACTTTCTAAATTCAAATCGATAATGTTTTGTGATAAGAAAGGGAAACTATATATGGAGAACACTTTGATTCTTAAATTTAAGAATGTCTTAAATAGTAAAGATGTAAAACTGTTTTTCAAGAGAATCAAGGAAACACTAACTCTTAAAAAAGGTTAAACATTTTTTTTAAATTTTTTAAAATTGTGGCAAAATATACATACATAAAATTTATCATTCTGATCATTTTAAGTGTACAGTTCTGTGGCATTTAAGTATAGCCATACTGCTGTGTAATCATCATCACCATTCTAAATTATCAGTTTTTAAAATAAATACCCACAGGAAAAGTGGCAACACAGATTGAATACTGTACCTTGGATTAGGTCTTAAAAGAAGTCTATCTACTCCTTCCAGACTCATTGTCTAGAGATCTAAAAGCCACAGGTACCCAATGTAGCTCATGTTCCTATTTGAAAACTTGCTGATGACTTCCACAATGCACTGCCCTGGGCACAATTCCACAAGTGCCCTCCTTTATTTACTCCTTGGGGAATTATTAGCACACCTGTCTATCTTCTCTACTAGATCACAGATTCCTCTGGGGTATGGACTGTGTCCAGTTTGTCTTTACACAGCTCACCATCACACTCTAATATCTTCCAGAATATATACAAATATGACCTTGAACATTTTCCTGGCCCATAAATGTTTCTTAAAATATTTGTGGGACCTCTTTTCCCATGATCATGCACATGCTGTGCCATAGATTTTGGCAGGCTGCCTTTTTCCTGTGTGGTCCTTTAAAATTAGTTCATCCTAAATCATTAATTACTCTATTATTTTTACCCAGAAACATATAGGTAGGTTATTTTATGTAGTTAGTTACTAAAGTCATACTAAACATTTTGGTTAGTTGGTTCTGTTCACTTTGACCTTTTATAAAGTACTAGCATAAATCCTTATTCCTCCTTGTGTGTATGGCAGTGTTTGTCAGGTTTGTTAACAGAAGCCTGTCAGCTTATTGAAGATGATGTTAGAGTGGGTACATGTGTTTCTTTTATATTGACTCCTCCTCATAACCTCCCTAATCCCTCTCTCTGGTTGTCTGCGACACCTTCTACTGTCAAGTTTTCCCAAAACCTCCCCAGGAAGAAGTAATTTATCTATAATCTGTACTACTACTGTAATACGTTCACTGATTATTATATAACACTTATCACGTTATTAGTGGTTTCCAAGTCTCACCCTCACAGGCTATTGGCTGCTTCAAGACAAGGAGACTCTATCATTTCTATACATTTAGCACTAAAGTGCTGGCAAACAGTAGATATCAGAAAGCACTTTTTCATCACCTATCCCATTTTATAGAATTTCCATTTGTAACTATAGAACCTCCTATTGTTTCCTTTGAATGGACAGTCTAACACCCATGTCAGGTATCATTTCCTCAGACATAAGGAAAAAGGAGGAAGTACTCATTTCAGAGACTACAAGAGAGCTTGCAAATTTTGCCACTTATTTGTAATTTAGGTTTGAGTATTCATTTGAAGCACTTAACACTCTACGAAAAAGCATGATTAGGAACTCGAATTTGAGAGATACAACAGAAGAGGGTGAGATGAGAATCAGAAAGATACATCATTTTTGTGATTAGTGTTCCAATGGTATTCTTGGTCATGTTTAAGAGAAGAATATGAAAAAGAGTCAAGATTTTTCGGAGGAGAACACAAACTTTATATTATTCGTACTCCTTATTGCCTAGCAACTTCCACTAATGGGTTTCTCCTGCTAGACACTTCAGATAGATTTTCTTTCACTTCAGAACTAAATCAGAACTCACTGTAACTTTGTTATTGAGAAAAACAACAATGCAAATGAAAATACAGGGCCATCTCCATGTGTATGCAGGGTAACAAAATTCTCATCACTAGTATTGTATCCTATGGTAGTCAACTTCTCTGTGACTTAAACAAGAAGATAGGATTTTAAAAGGTACATATTTCTATGAATATATAATTGGCAATTCTTATGTGCTGTGTCAAAACCCCTATGGATTAAAAAACTCTTTAATAACATATCTAAATGTAATATAAACTTATTGAAGAACTCATTGTAAAATGACGTATAAAGAAGGAAAAAAACCTCATAATTCTATTACTGTTGGGTTTTATAAGGATCCTGAAAAGGCTAAAAAAAAAATCACTAACAGATTTTTAAGAAAGATGTTAGAATGTCACTGGTCTGGATCTAATTTTTATTTCCAACAGTAGAGCATTAATTCTTTTCCTCTCTCTTCTGCTTATTTTTCTAGGTAGTCTAATAAAGTTCAGCAAGTGTCCAGAAAGTGCTGAGCACTTCATTAGGTACACTTTCCATACACAATCTTTTCCTCTAAATCTGTTTTATAGGATCTACTGTTTGATCTAAAATTTATCCTAGTTCTTCACTGCTTAAGCTCTAAAGGATAATAAAATTTGAATACTTTATTTTCATATTAAAAAAAAAACTTTAATTCTGCAAAATCTGGCCCCAGCCCTCCTTTTCAGATTCACTGTCCTCCATTCCAAATTCTTCCATAGCTAAAGTCATTGCCTCAAAGCTGCTCACTCTAGTGTGAGACTCAGCTAGAGGGACAGCCCCCTCAGGCTGGGTCTTAGACACTCCTAGTCCTGCAGCACCTACTGGTCATTTCAGCTAGGCTGGCCAAGCACCTCTTACCAGAATCTCAGCAAGAATAAAAATTTTAAATTCTAATGGTAGTGGTTCTAATTCCAGGTAGGATGGAATAAGCACACTCCACTCCACTCTGTCTCTCCCACTAAATGCAGCTATAAAACATGATACATATATCAGCAATCTGAGGAATGAAAAATATTAATCAATAGTAGCAGGAAAATTGGGGAAGAAACCAGAGCAGAATTTGAAGTTCCACTGAACCAATGGTAAGTTCATAATTTGTCTGCTGTGTGAACTCAACAACAGCTCAAACATGCAAGTGGGCACTTGGGCAGAGAGCTACAGAAGTTTTGTCTCAAGAAGTGAGAACTTGAATTTCTAGCACTTAGAGTGGGAGAAATCCTCCACTTTTCTTTTTTTCTATTCCTCCCTCCCCCTTCTTTCTTCCTTTTGTTTATCTTCTCTCTGTTCTCTCAAGCTGCAGTCCTCTAGCAATCCCACAGCATGGGTGGCAGCAGCAGCAACAAGAACAAGAGCCTACAGAAGCTGAAACTCTGAGGGAGGGAAACTTTTTATGATTGGAGGATCTGTGGTCCTAGGAAGGTAGGCAAACCCCTCTTATTTTTTCTTCTTTTCTCACGGTTCCCCCACCACTTGGCCCTGGACACAGGCAGAGTTATAGGAAGTGGGAAGTAGGGAAGGCAATTAAAGTACCAGAGTAAAAGTATCAAGAAGATTATGTGGTGGGGGTAGGGGAGGATCTCAGGAAAGTAATTCTTAAAGTTGTTTATGAAATCTGGGACCTACCTCTTAGCTGTGACAAGCATAGAATTGACCCTAAATAGCACATATAGACTTTGAGAACTAAACTATGGAACAGACAATTGCTCATGTCCCAGACTGGCCACTGGCAAGTGTAAATGTGTAACAGATCCAAGTAACACTACAAAGGCTTTGAAAGCTGAAGTGACACTGGAACCCCAATCCACAGAAGGCTTGTTAGAACTTGCAGCCTGAGCCCAACCAGGCTAACTACTAAAACAAAGATGTCAACATTCTCTGTAGGATTTAAACAGGAGCCAGAATCTTATGACACAATATTCAAAATGCCCAGATACAATCCAAAATTATTCATCACACAAAGAACCAGGAAAATCTCATTCCACATGGGAAGAGGTAATCACTAACACCTACATGACACATATGTCAGAATTATCTGACAAAGATTTCAAAGCAGCCTTTTAAAAAATGCTCCAGGAAGAGAAAGCATTCTTAAAATGAATGGAAATTCTCAGCAACTTTCTTTTTCAAAAAAATAGAAAACATAAAGGAGAACTAATTGAAAATTTTAGAACTAAAAAATACAATAACCAAAACTACAAAGTCATCATACGTACTCAATGGTAGAATGGAGATGCCATAAAGGAATAGACTGTGAACTTGAAGACACAGTATTAGAAATTATTCAATCTAAAAAACAGAACAAAAAGAGAAAGTAAAAAAAAATGGGGGAAATGGGCATTTATTGAAACCTTAAAATCTGTACCCCCATAATATGCCAAAATAAAAAAAAAATGCATAGTGTCACGCACCTGTGAAAAAATAAGAAAAAGACTAACAATCATAGTATCAAAATTCCACTAAGGAAGAAAGAGTACAAGGCAGAAAACATAGGAGAAATAATATCTAGAAATTTACCAAATTTGATGAACACCTAAACCTATAGATTCAAGATGCTCAGTGATTTCCAGACAGAATACACCCAAAGAAATCCATACTCAAACATATCATGATCAAACCGCTGAAAATTAAAGACAAAGAAAATAGTCTTAAAAGCAACCAAAGAAAAATGACACATTTCTGCTACGGGAACAACTATTCAGATGGCTGCAGATTTTGCATCAGAAACAATGGAAACCAACAGGAAATGGAACATTATTAAAGTGCTGAAAGTAAGAGAACTGTCAAGCCAGAATTCTATATCCAGTGAAAATATCCTTCAGGGATGAAAACATGAAGACATTCTGAGATGAAGAAAAATATAGAATCTGTTGTCAATAGACCTGCTGCTTTAAAAGAATTGCTAAAGGAAATTCTTCAGACATAAGAAGAATAATACCAGAAGAAAACATGAACAATCTGGAACAAAGGAAGAGAAACAGAAATACTAAGTCTTTAAATAAATATAATAATAAACTCTTCCTAATGAATTCTTTACAATATGTTTGATGGTTGAAAGCAAAAATTGTAGTATAACATTTTCTGATGAGATTTTCAAAGGATGGAGCTATAATACACAAGACAACTACAAAATAAATAGAGACCTACACAATGATTAAGTCTCTATATTGTACTTAATAGTGGCAAATGTTGATTCCAAGTAGATTGTGAAAAATTATGCATGTATACTGTAATACAGGGGTCCTCAAACTTTTTTAACAGGGGGCCAGTTCATTGTCCCTCAGACCATTGGAGGGCCGTTGGAGACTGTGGCGCACATTCCACACATGCGCACTGTGGGCCGGGGATGAGTCGGCTGCTAAGCAGGACAGGCAGCGTCGGCAAAAACACCCGGCGGGCCGGATAAATGTCGTTGGCGGGCCGCATGTGGCCTGCAGGCCAGAGTTTGAGGACGCCTGCTGTAATCCCTAAACCAATCACTTAAAAAACTGTGTTAAGATATATAGTAGTCAAAAATATAACAGATAAAAATAGTCAAAAGCACACTATTAATGTGGAATTTTAAAAATGTCTAAATAATCAAAAGAAGGCAGGAAATGCTAAATAGATGATTTAAAAGAAAGAATAAATAGAAAACAAATAATAAAATGGTAGGATATTTTGGAATTATACTACTAAGCATTTGAGATTGATGTTGTGCTTTTTCCCTCAAATCTCTTCATGATAACTTGGACAGAAAATCTACTTGGATGAAGTATACCTGTGACCTAAAATGGGCTTTCATATAGGAAGAGCCATCTCAAATGTATGAACATACTGTCTTGCTTCACACTCCTGGAAGAATGCCACAATCATCCACTCTACAGCAACCAAAGTGTTTATCCCCCCCTATTTTTTTTTTTTTTTGCCTTTTCTCAGCATTCCTTCACTTTAAGCCAATATCCATCCTTATCCTTTCTCTATTTTGTCTTTTCCTTTTCCTCCTTCTATCTCTGCAAATATAATACACATAACACAAACCTAAATTTATGCTTTTTGGTTGAAAAAAAAATACCGAGTGCCTCCTCTGTGCAAGCTATCATGAGGAGAACTAAGACACAGCAAGAATAACCCCTGCCCCCAAAGAGTTCAATACTATTTTTTCTATGTGCAAAATATAAACTGCCAAATCTATCTTAGTACCCATATCAATGTCATCAACTCTCAAACAGAAAATTGACAAAGATTTTACTGACCTATCAGAAAATGACCTTCACCCTCTGAGTATACAGGACTCTAGGACTTACAATGAAAAAAAGCACATCTCATAGGAAAATGAAATTCTCTTGTCTCTTGGAATGTAAATCCTGCATTTCAGATGAACAAGAAACCCAAGTTCTCTATAAAGTATACAGAAGTATCTTTACACAGTATGAAATCTTACTTGGTCTGCTTCTGGTTGGTTCCCTACTCACAAATTCCATACAGATGGTGGATAACATTCTGAAAATATTCTCCCAGGTGCTCTATATAAGAGTTCTAGGTTTTTTTTGGTAAAAACTTTCCAGTACAAGATAGAGCTCACTGTGTTTACAAACACTGGTCTACCTTTTACCTCCACAACCAAGCTCTGGTTTAAGCCATTACTCGGTTGTACCATTTCATACAGTTCAATTTTCAGGAAAAAAAATTCTTTGCCAAATTTTTCTTTTAATAGAATCTACTTTTACAGGGATTGGGACTGTAAGAGCTAATCCTCTACCACTTTACACAAACCTCTCTTTTCTAAAATGCCCCAAAGTCAATGAAACTAAGCCTTCATACCTTCTAAGCTGTACCAGACTCCTGCAGCATAGGCTAGAAAGAGCAGAGAACATTCACTCAAGTGTGTGGCTCACAGGTAGACTTCTCAATAAGCTTTACATTACTGATTTATCAAGTTAATGTTTTTTATTATCTGTATATTATGAATTTAAATAGTCATTAAGAAGAGCACCTTAAAATGTACATACAAGTCAGTTGAAAAATATTTGTGAAGTAAATAAAAGAATTAATTGAAATTCTATGTGAAAATAATTTCCAAATGTTAAGGTCCTATAACAATGTAAATTATTACTAATATTATAATACAGTATTCAATCTGCTTATAGAATTAAGGTCATTTTTTTTAAAGTCAATCTTTACAGGTTCCTAAAATGTTTTTATACTTCTTCCTTTCCACAGACTCTATAATTAGCCTAGATAATTTCTGGACAAAAGAAAATAAACATTAACTGTTATGCTTTAAAATTAACTTTAAAATATAACTCCTAAAACTATATTTTGTTCTGAAGTAAATGAATACAAAACTGAAGTACTTGATGCATAAACTTCTTTTATTCATACTCTGGGGTAATATCATTTTTGCATCCTTTCATCTCAATCCCTAAGTAAGGCTTGAATTTATAAAACCACCAAACTGCCAGCAGCATCCAATTGTACTGCATATAATGCATTCTAGTGGCACAGATCCCTGTTAACAAATGAGTCTGTCAAGAGATGGCAATAAATTCTGTGTTATGAAGGCCAAAGGCAAGACAAAAGTCACTTCACAAATTTTAATTGCCAAAACTACTCTGAGACTTATTAATGGATATGAGAATGGGCTATCCACTTTTCTGAGTTTTTTTTTTTTCCTTCTGGTGGTTGCTACTGTTTTAAACTACACTAGACAACTGGTTTTAAAACATTCTGATTTGTTATTCACTCATTTATCAAATATAAAGCACCTTTCTTATTAGATTCATTCAATAAAAATTTAATGTCTTGTATATATCAATCCTGTAACATAAGCATGACATAAATAGCAACAATAAGATACACAGGATCCATATCATTTTGATGCATTGGTGCTTACAGTATAGCAGGGGAGACAGATAATACAGTAAGTTGTAGGCCAGAAGTATAGAAGGGGCCCTATATTCCTTCTATTCCAAATCTAATATTCACAAATAGTATTTGATTATAAATATATATATAGTTTTACATATATACATATATATATGTATACACACACACACACACACACACACACACACAGAGCTCCTAGAATCAATAAGGAAAAAACCAACAATCAAATACAGAATGGGGAAATGATATAAACTGTTGGCTCATAGAAAAGGAAATGCAAGTAATTCCTAAACATATAAAAAGATGCTCAATCTCACTTGTAATAACAGAATTGAAACTTTAAACAATATCAGTATGTCATTTTCACCTATGGCAGTTTGGCAACAACCCAAAAGTGTGACAATGTACTCTATGGGGGAAGCACAGGAGACTAGTGCTCTCACACATTGCTGCTGGGTATATAAATTGCTATAAGGAGGAGAATGAGCAATATCTATTACAATCTAAAATGCATATCCTTTTTGACCCAGCAATTTTACTTCTGAAAATTGATACTATAGGTAAATTTGCATATGTGCAAAATGACACTTATGTTTTTTACTGCACAATTGTCTATACAATAGTCTCCCCTTACCACAGGGGGTATGTTCCAAGCCTCCCAGTGGATTCCTGAAACCATAGGTAGCACCAAATCCTAATCTATTCTGTTTGCAATCTAGATAACTGAGATGGCTACTTACTAACATACAAGTAGTATATACAGCATGAATATGCTGGACAAAGTGATGATTCACATCCTGGGCAGGATAATGCAAAATAGCAGGAGGTTTCCCCACACTACTTAGAAGGAAATACAGTTTAAAACCTATGAATTATTTCTGGAATTTTCCATTTGATACTTCAAACTGCGGTTGATCATAGGTTAACTGAAACCATGGAAAGCAAACCACAGATAAGAAAGGACTGCTTAATAGTAAAGGATTAGAAACAACCAAGACATCCATAAAAATGAGGGATGCGTTAAATGAAATTTGAGCCCCATATTCTCTCATCTCCTTGTGTGACTCTTACTGCAGGCTTATTAGGCTTTTTCATATTGTCCTACAGGTCTATGAGGCTCTGTTCATTTAAAACATTTTCCCCCAATTCCTCATACTGGATAATTTCTCTTAAGCTGTCATCAAATTCACTGTTGTTTCTGTCATTTCCATTCCACTAAACCTACTACGTAAGTTTTTCTTTCAAATATCCTATTTTGGTACTAAAATTTCTGATTCTTTCTTATACTTTTTATTTCTCTACTGAGATATTCTATCTTTTAAATCACTTACACCATTTTTTCTGAGGCTTAATTTGCAGCATTCATTTACTTCCTTGAGCATAGTCAAAATAGGTCCTTTAAAGATCCTAATAATTCCAACATGTGGGTCATCTTAGGGTTGCCCTCTGTTGATTATCTTTTTCCTTGAGAATGTTTCACATTCTTCTAGTTCTTTGTATATCAAGTCATTTTGGATTTTATCATGGCCATGGTGGGTGTTATTTTGTATATAACCTGAGTTCTGTTTTATTCCTTAAGTAAAAAATTTAATCAGGCAATTAACTTGCTTAGACTTGCATCATAGGCTTTGTCTCACTTTTTGTGAGTGGCAATTCAAATCTCAGTTGATTTCTTTAAGCCTCAGAGTTTGTCTTGTGCACGTGTGGTTCAGGGGCCAGCTTGAGGCTTGTGTGGAATTTATATACAGAAGTAGAGGATTCATCTTTTTGACTCTCTGATCTCCAGAATTCCTCCTTCTCACTCCAGGTATGGCTGTTGCATGCTCCTTTTCCTGGTTCTTTCAGCCAGAATGATGGTGGTAGGCTTTCTATTACAGTTTTGGCTATTTGTCCTGTACCACTTTATGACTGTGGCCTACGCTCAGAGCAAACGCCCCGGCACACAAACACACAGGGACATTCACCCATGTGCTAATTGCCTCTTCAAATTCTGATTCCCCTCCACAGTTGTCTTTTACTCTTCAGAATCCTCAGGTAGTTGCTTTTTACATTTTGTCCAGAATTTATAATTATCATTAGGATGAGAGATGCTTTGAAGAAAGCTTGTATCGTAATAAAAACCATTTTTGTTTGAAACATAAAAATGTATTGCCCGTGCAAAAAAAATAACATTAATATAATTAAAAAGAGTATCTGACAATGGTCAGTTTCTTAAACTGGGTAATGTTTACATGAATATGTGTTTTATAATTACTTCATATGCTTTATATCCTTTTTGGTACATGTGCCACACTTCATAATTTCTTAAAAATGAGGTACCAGCCCTTCATAAAATAATCTTCATCAAAACCTTGCTCCTTTAACATTTACCTTGTTGATAATATTGTTATGAAAATAACATATTTACAGTACTTCAGTAAGTAAATAGGAAAATTGAATAAAAAGATAATTCCTTGAACTGTTAAATACATTCTAAAAAAAGAAAAAGCTCACATGGACAAGGATAACTCAGTGAAGTATGTTTTAAAGTGGATCAAGGAGACAAACAATGCTCTGCAGTTATTTCAAGGTACACAGGCTTTGGACAGATCTTGGTTCAAATCCTGGCTCTACCTCTTACTAGCTGTGTGACCCTGGATAAATTATTTCAGTTCTCTGAACTTGTTTCCTCATTGCAAAATGGAGAAAATTATAGTACCTACTTCACAAGATCCTGGGTGGATTAAGTAATGAATATAAAACATTAAACATAGTGCCAGTCACCTATAAAATGTTTAGTCAAGTTAGCTATACTTTCTCCTAAATCCCAAAGGATTTCTTTTGTGACCTATTTACTCAACTACTAATCTTTATTTGACACACCTCCACAAAAACAAAGTGAGATGTTCCTTTGCTTCCAGGAATGAACCTACAGTTTAAAATTCAGTATAATACTAAAAAGACAAGTTATAGTTGAATGCACCCTCTAGTGGTACATACTATGTACAAGTACCTGGCACCTATTAATACAAAAGATAAAACCTCTTTATGAAATGTCACTAGGTTGGTACTTGCAACCCAAAGCCAGCTGGTTGAGGCCATTATGGTATAAGGAACACTACCCAAACATCTTTTAAGAAGCTCCCTATCTTCAAGAGCCAGATTTTTTTTTTTTTGTCTTAAACTTTCTCTACCATATGACCTAGGATATTTGTTATATTTATCTTGCCAAATCCCACTATCCTTATAGTACTGGCTTTAATCTTTTCTCTCAAAGAAAAATGGGTCACTTTCTAGTTTGCTTTAAACAAACATTGCAAAGTACTTATTTTTTATTCAGTTAACTAGTATGTACCAGAGGTTACACTAGTGTGTACTAGTGTGTACCACTGAGTACCAATCATGTATCAGGTAATACGGATACGAGAAACAATTTATTACAAAATTCATCATGTAATTACAAATTTGAAAAGCACCATAAAGTTGTATAAACTGCCATGAGTACACAAGAGAGGACAGGTCTAGTATGGGGAGACGGGTTACTTTGGAAGCCTTACTTGAAAATAAAATGTTAAAAGCCTTGGAGAGTGACTAGAAAGTAACTGGAAGAAGAAAAGGAGTAACTTCCAAAGAGATCGATATATGTAAAAATCTGGAGATAGCAAAGTACACGTGGCATTTGAGAAACTGAGGGAATAACCCTATGAATGGAGCTCCAAGAAGAAAGGGAGATTGTACAAGGTAAGGCTAGTGAAGCAGGCAGAGACTTGTTACTGTGTCAAGGAGTTTGAACTTCATACTAAAAACAATGGGAAACGATGGACGAGTTTAAAGCAGTAGAGAAACAACGTGATTTGGCAATCTTATTTACATTTTCAAAAGTACCCCTGGCTGTGGCATGGAAAATGGATTTGAAGGAGTGGGGGCAGAATGAATGCCCAGACCAGCTGCAGTTAGCCAGCTGAGACATGATTAAAGCTGGGATAAAAGAGGTGGCAGTAGAGATAAAAAGAAGTGGACATTAGAAGGTAAAATGGGTTGAGCGTGATGATGGGAGTAGCAGTCCTGGTGAACGGAATGGATGTGATAATGCCGTTTTTTCACTAGGCACAACTGGTGGTGGCATCTGTTTGGAAGGGGCTGGCGACAATGATGTATTTAGGGGTCTCAAACGTTCCTCTTAAACTTTTTTTGGCCACAAAGTGTGATATTTCAACTGAATGCTCAACTACTATTGGGCAGGAAAACCATGAGGCACTGTCTCCCACCCGAGAGCGCCCAAATGTCCTTCGCGGACGTCTATCATAATGTCCCAGTCCAGCTGCGCCTTTAACTTACATCTTCTTAGAATGTCCTTAGCTCCCTCCCGAAGCCAATTTCACCAGATTTTTGTTTTCTTATTGAAAGTCCTGTTGACAGGTCACCACCTCAAAGAAGCCTTTCCGGCACCTCCCACCCACCGATCCTCCCGTCTATCTCGCCCGCTAAACAGTGAGTTCACAGCACTAAGCACTCTTCAATTTTGTGTCCTCGGCGCCCAGCGCAGCGCCCTTCAAATAGCAAGCGCTCCACAAACTTATCCACAGCCACGTTCACCCACCAAAGAAGAGATTCTAAAGCCCATCTGTGGCGCCGCCCCGCGCCGGCCCGGCTTTGGCCCGCCGGAAGTGACGCGTTTCAGGAGCTGTGTACTTCCGGTCCCGAAAGCCAACGCTGCCGTAGCGGAGCGGGCTTCTCTGGCTCGCTAACTCAGCTGCTCTGGAGGATTCATGCGCGGTAAGAAACCCCGCACAACGCAGCGGGATGAAACCCCCAGCGCCCCTGGATGGTGTAGGGTTCCCTCGTTTGTTCCTATGGCCTGGCGGGACTTGTGTGGAAAGCGTGGGAGAGCCGAGGGACTGGCTGCTGAGTCCTCGAGAGCCCCCGAGCGCCAGGTGGGGCTGGAGCTCCGGGTTGCAGGGCCTGTCTGTGGGGCCCGGACGGAGATCGGCCTCAACTGTGGGGCGCCGGCTCTTGGCGACTGTGTGCCCAGCCCCACTGGAGGCCGTGGGGCGGTGGGCCCCGGGTCTCCCCACTTCACTCTCTTGATACCGAGAGTCTCTCCCTTCCCTTGTGCTCTGGGAAAGGATAATCCACTTCCTTTTGAACGACCCCTCTTCCCACTGTGACAGTCGCAGGCTCTTCAGCGACAAGTGTGTGCGTGTAAAGTGGCATGGAACAATTCATACCAATTCATTGGATCCATCCTTTAGCCTGTGTGGACGGGACGTTTCGGATCCCCGGAGCTGAGGCTTTAAGGGTGCCTACATGGGAATGCTAAAAGTGTCAGCTTGGTACAGTCATGCCTTGCTTAATGGGGATAATTCTGAGAAATGCATTAGCGATTTCGTTGTTGTGCAGACATCGTGCAGCGTACTGATACAGACCTGGATAGTATAGCCTAGTACATATTGCTCTTAGCCAACAAATCTGTACAGCATGTGACTGTACTGAATACTGTCCAGTGGTCCCCAACCTTTTTGGCACCAGGAACCGTTTTCATGGAAGACAGTTTTTTCCATGGACTGGGGAAGAGGGAAAGTTTCCAGGATGATTCAAGCGCATTACATTTATTGTGCACTTTGTTTCTATTGTTATTACATTGTAATATATAACAAAATAATAATACAACTCATCATAGGTTGGGGACCCCTGGGTAGGCAATTGTTACACAGTGGTAAGTATTCCTACATATAAACATAGAAAAAGTACAGTAAAAATAAAGTACAGAAGATAAAAAAATGATATACCTGTATAGGGCACTCCAGGCCTGGAGCTTATAGGACTGGAAATTGCTTTGAATAAGTCTGAGTGAGTGGTGAGTGAATGTAAAGGTCTAGGGCATTACTGTATACTACTGTAGGCTTCATAAACACTATACACGTAGGCTACATGGAATTTATTTTTTAAAAAATCTTTAATAATAAAATTAACCTTAGCTTACTCTAACTTTTTACTTTATAAACTTTTAAATTTTTTAAAAGTTTTGACTCTTGTAACAACAATTAGCTTATAACACAAACATATTGTATAGCTGTACAAAAATATTTTCTTTCATTATATCCTTATTTCGTAGGGTTTTGTTCTATTTTTAAATTTAAAAAAATGTTTTCTTAAACTTTTTTTGTTAAAAACTAAGACACAAACAGACTTTAGCCTAAAACCTACACAGGATCAGGATCTTCAATATCACTGTCTTCCACCTCCACATCTTGTCCCACTGGAAGGTCTTCAGGGGCAATAACCACACAGGGAGCTGTCATCTCCTATTTTAACAATGTCTCCTGGAATACCTCCTGAAGGACCTGTCTGAGGCTATTTTACAGATAACTTTTTTTAAGTGGAAGGAGTATACTCTAAAATAGTGATAAAAAGTATAGAGCAGTACATACATAAACCAGTAACTTATTATGTAGTGTACATGATTATATATGTTAGACTTTCATATGACTGGCAGCCCAGCAGGTTTGTTTATACTGCATCACCACAAGCACAGGAGTAATGGTTTCACTATGATGGTATGCCAGCCACAACATCGCTAGGTTATAGGAACTTTTCAGCTCTACTACAATCAAATGGGACACTGCCATATATGCAGTCCACCATTGGCCTATATACATTGTTATACAGTGCATGACTATAATTGATTAATCTTTGATTATGGCTGATGTTCTCATTCATCGTAGGAAAAAAAATCCTCCAGATTACTAGGTAGTATGTAATGTAACTGTTCTGCGAAAGGGTGATATGTGCCAAGTGACTCCTCAAATGCTTAAGGAGCCAAGAAACCAAAGAATGAGGCAGACAAGATGGTTTGTTGGTATAGGATGATTTCTTAGGGAGACTTACAGACAGAAGCAGGGTCTTGGGTGTCCACAAGACAGGTAAATCTTTGCACCACAACCCCCTAGGCCCAGGGCTTATATCTGGGAGAAAGTATACATACAAACTCTGAGAGAAATGTGTAGGTGGCTGAGAGAATGCTTCTAGCATCACAGTGCACAGCATCAAGGGTGATTTTGAAGAAAAGGTGAAAGTTATAATGAATAGATTTTCCTACATAAAGATTAATACATCAGGCCGTGGCTCACGCCTGTAATCCTAGCACTTTGGGAGGCCAAGGCGGGCGGATTGCTCAAGGTCAGGAGTGCGAAACCAGCCTGAGTGAGACGCCGTCTCTACCAAAAATAGAAATAAATTAATTGACCAACTAAAAATATATATATATAAAAAATTAGCCAGGCATGGTGGCGCATGCCTGTAGTCCCAGCTACTCGGGAGGCTGAGGCAGTAGGATCGCTGAGCCCCGGAGATTGAGGTTGCTGTGAGCCAGGCTGACGCCACGGCACTCACTCTAGCCTGGGCAACAAAGTGAGACTCTGTCTCAAAAAAAAAAAAAAAAAAGAGTAATACATCAACTAAACATTTTGGAGTCATTCCTGGACTCAGGGTTAGTTAGGTGGATTAGTATTTAGAAATAAAATCACTTTTGTCCCTATAGTAACCAAACCCCATTGCTCAGTTTTATGTTGGAGCCAAATAATTCATCTTAGAATAAATTACTTCTTTAAAAAAATATATATATATACACATATATATATGGTATAAATGAAACCTATTTCTGAATATTAAAGAATATGTATTAAGAGTATAAAAATAAGATACTTTTTGGTAAGAGATATACCTTATGATTTGATTCATAATGTAAATGGAATTGAAGGTGATTTGAGATCACTGGACTGGAAGTAGCTTATACCCTGATTAGTAAAAGAGGAAGACCCAGTATCATATGTAACTGTAAAGACTTCTATATGTTTTACTGATAAATCTGCTAGGAAGAATTATAAAGACAAACTTAATGTTAAAGGACAAGATTTCCATATATTTACTAATATTCTATGAAAATTATTTCACTGAAATAGCAGACTAATCAAGAAAACTGGGAAAAAGTAGCCCTAGTACTTGGAGATAGGAAAATAGGCAGCTAGAAAAATTGAAGAATTTATAAAAAATAACTTCATTCACTGCATTACAATGTGAAATATATTTTATGAAATAATTGGTTTCTTAAATTATTTTCTAATGTTAAGCAAGTCTTTATACTTCTTTTATTGGTATAGTAGATTCTCTGATAAGTGCTAAGTGCTAGATTTATATTAGAGGCATATTATAAAATTAAATATGTACATAGATATTTAAATGAATAAAGTGTTTTAATAATTGAAAGTTTAACATATGGGCATATGTGAGATACAGCAACAGAACATGTATCTTTAGTTTGTTTTTTTAATGATGACTAACCAGCCATGCTTGTCTTAAAGGTTGCTAAGGTACCTCTGATGAAACTATGACCAGGTGGGCACGCGTTACTACCACAGGTAACAAGAGACCCTTGCCTGCCACATCATGGGAGGACATGAAGAAGGAGTCCTTTGAGGGAACAAGCCAAAACCTACCAAAGCGCAAACAAGTTGAAACCAAGAGGCTATCCCTTAAAAATGATGCACCCCCAGCAAAACATAAAAAGAACAAAAAGAAAAAAGAATACTTCAATGAAGATGTGAATGGATTCATGGAATACCTAAGACAGAACTCACAGATGGTTCACAATGGGGATATTATAGCAACAGACAATCAGGAAGTAAGGGAAGAAATTGCAGTTGCTTTAAAGAAAGACAGTCGACGGGAAGGAAGACGATTAAAAAGACAAGCAGCAAAGAAAAATGCAATGGTAAGAGTATCGCTTCGACCATGTTATTTATTTTTATATAGCTAGAAACTATTATTATACTCACACACATATATCTTTGCAGGTTCTGATTGCTCTTATGCCCTAAATTTATAGTTTTGGGGGTTTTTTTGTTTGTTTGTTTTTGTTTTTTTACCCTAGGATCAAAGGAAGGAATATAAAGCATCTTTTCCAGAGCTTGTACTTTTTTTTTTAGCACATATATGCTAAGCACTTGATGTACTCATTAGTTAATTACAACAACACTACAAAGATGATAGCATGATTCCCGTATTACAGATGGAAAACAGGTTAAGTAACTTGCTGAAAAAAAGCCATTTAGCTAGTAGCAGAGGTGAAATAAAAAAAACTCTGTCTGAATTCAAAACCTGTGTTCTTCTGCCATCCACTAACCCTTTTCCAAATAACCATTAAGAAAATGTCAAAATAATGAAGAAGATAAGGTACAGCAGATTAAATATGTGTGGTACCTGTTACTTGGAAAGGTGTTCTTTTGTCTTTATTCATAAAAAGCTGTGGCTCAGGAAAGAGATCTTCATGAATCACCCTCGTTAGTAAGAGCAGGGGAATAGCAGAGTTAAATCTCCTTGAGATGCTCCTTACTCATTGCTCCCTCCTTCCCCATATTGCACTTAGAGGAATGCTGGGGGCAGCAGGTTATTTCTGTAGTGCCTGGCCCTAGGTTTTAAAGTATGTCAGACACAGGAAATGAAATACTTAGTATAATTCTTTCCCTTCTCTAAGTGAGTTTTCCAAGTCTAGCAGGACACCTCTAAGAATGAAGACTTGTTGCCAGTTATCACACTTTCATTTTTTAAGATCACTAAATGTATAGCACCATTTGCACCAATGCAAGGTTGAAATGCTATAGCCTCCATAAATGTGGCTTCTGACTATTTACAGGATTAGTTATATGCATTGTCGTATATAAAGATAATTATTTAGAGAGAATACTGATGAAACATTCCATATGGAAAAATTTGGATAGAAAAAACAATCATTTCTATTGGGATCAGGATAGGTAGAGTTTTGTCTATATTGTAAAGTTAGTTATTTTTAAATGTTTTAAGTCAAATAGGTTGATTTTACTTAAAAAGACAATTTAGTTGACATGGGCAGTATGGTGAATTGCATCCATTTGGAAAAGTTTTCTGTTGTGACCTCTTAAGAAAAGCTTTATGTTTATAATTAAGGAGGAAGGATGTTGGTGTGAGTGCTTTTTTTTTTTTTTAAAGGAATGCTTTATAAATAATATATGACTTGTTGTGACCTACTGTCAATTTATTTGCTTTTTAAATATTTCATACTAAGCGTCAATTCTTAAATGGTAATAAGTTGATTAAGCTATAGAAATTTACCAGTCAGCTCTCCACAATACCATCTTTAATTTTAGGACCATTCAAGAAATTTGTTATTTGGTGATGATTAGGTTTTAAAGGTCAAGGCAGTAAACTATTGGCTGAGTAGACACCACCTTGACTTCACCAAGAAGCCAAGACTTCCTGTGGAGGTGGTCGAGGTAGCAGTAGCTTTCCCTGCAATGGTAAAATAAATGCAGCTCATTCTAAATGCAGAAGTTACTGAAGAATTTAAAGGGACTCATTCTTTTTCAGTATGTTATTAAGAAGGAAAACAAGTGAGGACAGAATTACAAAATATTTTATTTTGCCTGTTGAATTTGCTTTTTAAAAAACCTGTGCTTATTTTGAAAAAAATAATTAAATGATTAACAATCTGTATCCAAGAAATATACCTTTTTCCTGTTTAAATAAAATAATTTAATAATTAATAATTTAATGTCTGCCATCTTTGATTATGGATGACGCTCTCATTCATTGCAGAAAAACAAAAATCCTGCAAATTGCTAGGCAATATGTAAATAACTGAATGTTGTTCAGTTTCATGTTGGAGCCAAATAATTCATCTCAGAATAAATTATTACTCTAAAATGTATTATGTATATATTCTAAAAATGGAACCTCTTTCTGAATATTAAAGAATGTGTATTAAGAATATACATTTTTCTATGAAATATATGTTATGATTTGAATCATAATTTAAATGAAATGTTTAATCCAAATTCATTTAATTTATGTGAACTTCAAAAGTACAAATATTAATTTTTAAAAAAATTTTTATGGGTACATAATAGTTGTACACAAGTATTAATTTCGAGTGATAATTTTTATAGCCATTGTCTGTCTTCTACAGAAGACTCCATATTTCTACCGCAGACATCCCTGTTAGGAAATGAATAGTCCATATTTACTCAGTTCATTTAAGCAATTGCCTTCTGCAAAGCCCTATATACCATTGTTTCTGAGATTGATAGATTAATAAATTGAGGATTTTCAAAAGCATTGAGAGCCTCTGTTGGAAATGACATCTCATTGATGAGGAACATGTGAAATACTTTTTTCTACAAATAAGATACTGAGATTTCAAAAAAACTAAATAAGATGAGAAATGTTTTAAAGGCATTTTTGATAACAAGGATTGATAAAACCTGGTGTAGTTTTTCAGCGTGGCAACTCACATTTTGTTTTCCCAGGTATGTTTCCATTGTAGAAAACCTGGTCATGGAATTGCAGATTGCCCAGCCGCCCTTGAAAATCAAGATATGGGCACTGGAATATGTTACCGGTGTGGGTCCACAGAGCATGAAATAACGAAGTGTAAGGCTAAAGTAGACCCAGCTGTTGGTATGTTTGCCTTTCAGTTGTTTTTTTTTTTTTTTGGTTGGTGGGGAAAGTAGCCAATAAACTGCCAACTGGGTATTTTTTGTTGTTGTTGACAGAATTTGTTATGATTGTGCCACTTAAGATTTTGAAATCATGTGAGATTAAATTTTAAGTTATATAAAAAATATTTTCTATTCAGAGTATTTTAAAATAATGTGAATTATATGACTTATATACATTATCAACTTAATAGGAACTGTTGATTCTTACAGGTGAATTTCCTTTTGCAAAATGTTTTGTTTGTGGGGAAATGGGACACCTGTCTAGATCTTGTCCTGATAATCCTAAAGGAGTCTATGCTGATGGTGAGTACTGTTACCCTCATGTATCAAAAACAGAGTCATCATGCAGAGTTGTGATTTAATTTTACACTCAATCAGTTCTTGAATAAATTCTTGAATAAGTAGCAAAACCTTGAGAATTTCATTATTTTTATCAAGTGCTGTCTATATGCTGGCCTTTTTGTGCAATATGACTTGACACATTAATAAAACAAATCAGAAAAAACTAAGATAATATATTTCAAACTATATTTTCTTCAACATCATTTGTGAGAGTACATTATACATTTCAACTTTTAGACATAACAGAAGCAGAGAGATTATATCTTAAGCTAATATAAGATTTTAAAAATAGTGTTGTGTATTAATCTTAGCCCAGCATACCATTTTGGTAGAAGGGCTCATATACACTATTCAATATCGTGGTAACTTTTGTTTCTGAATGTTTTTCTTAGCTAATTGCCTGACATGGGATCACATAGCTTTTTAATCTTTAGCTCAAATGTCTTAAGGTCCCTGCATTAAAGTCTGTGCTGTCTAAACCTTTAAGGAGGAGGTTGTCAGTTAATGCTATGGCTATTGCTGTCAGGTTCTGTACACCTCTTGTGTCATGTCCTGGGGTTTCCCCTGGAGAAGTCCAATGAGAAAGCATAGCTTTTAGAGTCAGTCAGACTTGGTTATAGCCCCAGCACTGCCAATCACTACCTGTGGGACTTTGGTGAATTACTAAACTTCTTTCATCTCAGTTTCCTCACCTATAAAATGGAGGTGATAAAACTGTATTTTATTGATTCTAAGATGCACATTTTTTCACATTTTAATATCTGCAAAATCAGAACATATCTTACCATTGTTAGGTCCCACATAATTAACTGCTTTTTTTCTTTTTGAGAGGTATGTGAAATACTGGTACATCTTATAATCAACAATGTCTTAGATTTGATCAATTATGGTATTTACCTAGAAGAGTTGTTATGAGGATTAAAATATATTATTCAAGTGCCTCTTCTATTTTACTGTGGAATATAAATCAGTAAAGAGGCCTAGGCCTAGAAAATGTTCACAGGTACATTTCAGTTTTGAGCTTATAAAACTGGTCACATAACATGACTAATGACCAAAAATGGCTTTGGATGGTCAACCAAAATGACTAGATATAAAAAAAAGTGCACCAAGGAGAGTAAGTCACATAGATGTGAGAATTCTGCCAGATTCATATCTTATTGGGTCATTTTTCTGACTAAGCCATTGAACATTATGAGCATGATCATGATGATGTTTGACTATTAAGCAAGTGTTTGACCATTAAGTGAAAGACCCATTTTAGAAGCCACGTGTGTTGTAATTCACAAACCAGGAATGTTGCTTTCTCTAGGCAGATGGGCATTTTTATTAGGGTTAGGGTGCCTAGCAGGTGGAAGGCACAGAAACAAAAGTCATTTTCATTCCTTTTATAAATGCTTATGCACCTCTGACCTGTAGTGTAGAACACTTTTGTGTGTGTGTGTGTGGGGGGGGCGGTCATTGACTATTTGAGAATCTGACATATTCTTCAGAAAACTACATCTGCATACAACTTTTGTTGACAGGTCCAAGGTTTCACAGTCCCTTGACTGTCTAACCATGGTTAAGATCCAGACTTCTGTGCAATGGCTCTTGGACAAATGCCTTCCACTTCCTCTCTCTTCTCTTTCCCATTTCTCCCCTGAAGGCCAGGTGCAAGAAGCAGTGGGTGGGTACAATTTAGTGCTCTTTGAGATGAAAAGGAATGAAGAATGAATTATTGAAAGGAATAGTGGCACCTACTTATGTTCCTGGCTCTAGCTACCTTTATAGCTGTCTAGGATGTGAGGATCAAATAAGATATGAAAGTGCTTTGAGATGTTAAAAACCCCATGAAAGTATGAAATGTTATTCAGTGACTTTGTTCTTTTAATAGGTGGTGGTTGCAAACTTTGTGGCTCTGTGAAACATTTTAAGAAAGATTGCCCTGAAAGTCAGAATTCAGGTGAGATCCCTGGGCTTCCCATTACGAAGGGGTGAGATTAGTATTCCTCTGTATTTTTGCTGCATTTTGTTATTAATAACTCATTGAGGTACTACTGATTTTAAGGCAACTGTTTTCCTATTGCAGCAATGACTTACTCTTTGTCAGCAATAGGAACAGTATTAACTGAGCATTAGCAATTATGCTCAGCTGGAAAAAAAAGTGACCAATAAGCCTCAGGGGACCCTGATTTTATAAAGCATCTTATTCATAAGCATTTATATTTGCTAACTGATGAATTAATTATATTAATAGAGCCAATTCTGTTACTTACAGAAAAGTATTTATTCACTAAGTGAAAATTAAAGATATGAAAATAACTTTCAATATTCCTATGATTGAGTGTCCTCATATATGCTTTGCTTTGTGTGTACCTAAAGGATTCAGAGTTGATTGCAGAAAATGTCAAAAATATTAGAAATGTGTTATCCACATAGCATCTGGCTAGTTATATTCTTCCTGATGAAATATTAACCTTGTTCATCAAAACCTCATCAGTATTCGCCATACCTGTGGCAGACTTTTGAGGAGTGGAGACCATTATTACATTAGTTTGCCTGGATTACAATGATGGTAATCTTGTGTGAAAGAAAGCAAGACAGTAGGATAGCCCAGTAGTGTTTCTTAGGAAAAAAGCACATTTCTTTTTATTTCATGCAGCCACAGTACTGCACAGATAAGTCTGCCCATTCTTACTTCCTACCCCTAACATTTAAATTTGAAAACCAAGAGTTCTTGTTTACAATCTTGTCTAGAAGAAGATAGTCTTTACTACATCGTAGGCAATGAGATTGAAATGATGAAGTGGAATTTGAATTCTCCCTCCTGGGAGGATTACCACTTCCCAAATGACAAGACTGACAAGCAGATGTTGTATAATTTCACAGGTGGAATCTTGTGCATTTAAAACTGATGCTTCATAAGTCTTGCTGTTTACAGACTCTTGGAATTCATTGACTCTATAATGATGAACTCTGGGAAAGAATGAAAGAGCTTTCTCATCAATTTGTGCATTGCAAAGTAGTTGCTGCATTTCCCTAATTGGGATGAGAAATTGCCTGTGGTACTCGGAAATCAAGGGTTATAATCAATTACAGAATTGCTCACTTTCCTCTAGTGATGGAGTCTTCCCTCCTTGTGATTATTCATGTCAAAACTAGTTCCCTTCCTAAACCAATACCAATTTTGAGTGGATGCATTTGATTACTGTTTTTCTTATATTCTGATTTTTCTGTTCCTTTTCAGATCAAATGGTCACAGTTGGTCGTTGGTCAAAGGGAATGAGTGCAGACTATGAAGAAATTTTGGATGCACCTAAACCACCGAAACCCAAAGCAAAGATACCTAAAATTGTTAATTTTTGATAAGACTAGCACTATTGTTAGTTACCACCTCATTGTTACTTTCTAAAGTGGGCTACTTCACTAATGAGAGCGAGGCTCCCTTGGAGCCAAGCCTTTATTGTAGATATCAGTATGATCTGGGGGTGGTCAAAACCAGTTTTCTGCATTCTGTCTATTAAAGGGTACTTCTGGCAGTTTTTGGAGAAAATCACTGAAGAAAAAAGAATGAGATGATTAAATTGAACTTTCTAAAAGAACATTTTTAACAGATGGAACTTAGACATGTCTAAGTGGTTATAAACCTGATTGTAACAATCATCTTTTTTAAAAGCAAAATTATACATAAATGTAAACTATCCCTAACAAAGGGTACTGCTTATTTTTGGAAATGAATTTTTGGTTATATTGTTTTCTTGGTTCAAAGTATCAATTTATTATTATAGTAGAAATTTATAAGTTGCCACAAGTTCTGTATTTTCAAAATATTGAATAAAAACACACTTGCTATTTGCTTATTTTTCTAAACACTTGATTCTGGATTGAACTAGCAATTGTTCATTAATATCCATGTATCAGTCCCTGTGGAAACATCTTTTATGAACCCTAGATTAGGGTAAACAGAAATGTGGTTAGTTTTTGTTTTGACATTACAAATTATTAAAGTTAAAATGAAGGGTACCTCACCTTAACAGCAGCTCTTTTTTGCCCTTGATTTTCAAGAGAGAAATCCTAGCCAAAATTCAGTTTTCCTTATTTAACCAGAATGATGGCACATGACAGATTGTATATCAAACTTAATAGCATTTTGTTCACATGTTTTAGATGAGTCAGGGTGAGATGGAAGTATCACCATAATAGAGTTAGAACACTAATCAGAGACCCATTAGCTTCTTTGTTTGATTTGATGAATACATGCATACTTAATACATATATTTCACAAGGCTTAACGCTTCCATTGTACTGTATAATGGAATGACTCTAGTGGTTTGTGTGTTTCATTTGAAATTTTACCTGATTGAATCCATTTGTAACGAAAGGAAACAGCTGTGATTAGTTACTGATGCCTCAAAAGCAAAATATTTACCAAATAAGAAAAGAAACACTTTTCTCTGTTTTCATGTCTGCACAACTCAACAGTTCTAGTCTTAATAGGAGCTGTTCTTTTATTTTCAGTATGAGAGGAAAACATGATGACAAAATACTGCTCAGCATCCCAGAGCTTAAGGAAATGAATGCCATTTAAAAGGAATTGCACAAGCCATGCAGCTGGAGAAGGACAGCAACGCTGTCTTAGTCATTTAGTCTGAACACACCCAGATTTTTTTCACCTGTCCCTTTAGGAGCACAAGGCTCTGAAGTCCAAAGCCTGTCAGCTGCAAGTTAAATCTGACACTTTTTGTACAGTCTTTGGTGCAGAGGTTTTAGTGTTTTTTTATCTTCCTTGAATTACTTTGTTTACAATTTAATCATCTATAAATTAGTGAAATCATTAGAAAGAAGTTGCAGATACTAAATGTAACATTAAAAAGTGTATGGACACTGTGAAACAGAAATTCTGAGAGATCCTGGGTGATTGTGTGTTTCTTGAAAGGCACTAAAGAAATTGCTTATTGAATTTATCTGTCCATTACATATTTCCCAAGCACTCTTTTAGGCACTGGAATTGTGGCAGTTAATAAGACAAACAAGGCCATATGCATTATAATGGTGCTGAAGAGTAGAGAAGAGACTTAGGAAAAATGTCAGAAAGGGATGTTTTATTACATTCTTAAAATATTTTGTTGAATCCCCTAAGAGTTGTTAGCACTCTTCTTCCTTCAGTCTTTTGCAAATTTCACTTCTTCTTATAAGCTTATCTTTCACTTTTCTATGAATCACTTCTAATCTCCAGCTAGCCCTAATGTTCCAGGTTTCAGTCCCATCTTCTCACCTGCCTGCTGGACAATCCTGCTTGGAAGCTCCACTGACACCTCAAACTCTGTGGCTTTAAACAATCTCATCATTTCTACTCTGAAAAAAAAAAAATGACCAGTTTCCCTTCTTGTCTTGGTTTTTTGTTTGTTTGTTTGTTTGTTTCAATTATGTTCCAAGCCAGTAGGCTTGAATCTCAAGTTGCTTTTTTCTTGACATCTCCCATCTCCCCCTTCTTGCCCCCATACCCAACCTTCCCTTAGAAATAAGCAGGTGTCTGCTTTATGACCTGTGAGCGAAGACCAGAAGGAAGTGAGGGGGTAAGCCCTGGATATCCTGAAGTGAAGGAAGAGATAAATGCAATTATACTGAGGAGGGAGCATGCCTGATGTAGTAAAAAAAAAAAAGTAAAGAGGCCAGAATTGCTGGAAAAAAGTATGGGATCAACAAGAAGAACAAGATCAGATAGTTAACAAGGGTCATATCTTGTAGGCTCTATCAGTGAGTTTCTGCTGAGTAATGATCACAAAATCTCAGAGGCATACAATAATAAGCATTTATTTAGCTCATGCCTGTGAGTCAGAAATCTAGACTGGGCCTACCTAGACAGCTCTGCAAATCCCAGTTGGGCTTGTCCACGTCCATCTGAAGTTTGGTTTGGGGTTGGGTGATCTAACTAAGCCGGGCTCAAATGAAGCAGCTCTGTTCCACAAGTCTCTCTTCCTTTTCCTGGGATGGGCTGATCTAAGCTAGACTCAAAGCAGTTTTGTTCTACAACTCTCTCTTCCTGGGACCAGCAGGCTAACCCAGACATGTTTTTCTCATGGTAGTGGTGGAAATGTAAGAGGGCAAGTCCATTTGCAAACACATTTTTCAAGCCTTTGGTTGCATAATGGTTGCTCACATACTATGGTCAAGGCCAGAGACAAGTAGGAAAGTATGCTCCATTTGTGGAGGAAGGGTGAGAGAGTGAATATTTCTGAACAATTATCTAACATGGACCCTTACAGACCACTGTGAGGCTTCAGCTTTTACTCTATGATGTGAAAAATTGTTAATGAGTTTTGAGAAGAAATGTGATGTGATCAGGTGCTGGATTGAGAGTAGATTGAAGAGAAGAACAAGAAACAGTAACAGGAAGATAGATTATAATACAGATAAGAGAATGTGTATTTTGGATTGGGGTTGTAGTGGTGAAGTTGATTAGAAGTGGTCAGGTTCTGATTATATTTTTTACATAGAGCTGATAGAATTTGTTGAAGGCAAGAGAATTTATGGACAGAAAGATGGCAAAATGTTAGGTGGTCGGTTTTGGAAATGTTGACTTTGAGATGGCTGTTGTCTCAATGGAAATATCGAGTAAGTTAGACATACAAATATGAATTCAAGAGAGTTTTAGCCTAGAGAAAAAGATAGGGGAATTAAAGTAGTTAAGGTTTAAAAGCAGAAGGCTTTTAAAACCCAGATACTGGGCAGACTCACTGAGGAGTGGAGTTGGAGAAGAAGAGGACAAGGACAGAGCCCTTGGGCAGTCTGATGGAGGCAGAAGAAGAACCACAAGAGGCTTTGAAAATGTGATCAGTGAGGTGGGATGAAATCTAAGAGTTTGACTTCATAGAAACCAAGAAGAGAAAATGTTGCAAAAAGAAGCAGCAAGTCAGCTGCACTGAAGGCTGCTGAGAGGCTAAATAAGTCAAAGATAGGGCTACTAGATTTGGCAATAGGGAGGACATAGGCTATCGTGATGAGAGGGGTCTCTGTAGAATAGTGGAGGTAGAAGTGTGGTTAGGTGAATAGATAAGGATGTGAAGCCCACACCTACATAAAATTGAAATAGAGTTGGGTGAGATTTAGGAAATGGCTCAAAGTGTTGTCTTGTTTTGTTATGAAAGAAGAGACACCAATGGCTTTGGAAATAATCCAATGGCAGTCAAGAAACTCCTGAAGCAGAGAACAAAAAGAATTAAAGGAGGGAAGTTCTGGAGAAGGTAGAGAAATGGTTCTTTGCTGGGGGTAGAGATATTTCACCCACTGTAATAGGAGAAATGGCAAAGATGTGGAAAGTGCATAGACGGGAATATGAGAAGACGCCTGTCAAATGGTTTATATTTTCACAATTAAGCATTTCATGAGCTGAGTCAGGGTAAGAGTATGAGAAGATCAGAGGAAGAAGAGGAAGTGTGAAATAACAAGCATACAGGGAAATGGAACAGTATTATTAGCTTCCTGAATGCTCTTTTGAAATTTGTGGTCATAAATTTAAATTGAGACCAGTACACAATTTTCAGCTGCTCAGCACAGGGGCGAAATATTCTTTAACCATGGTTTAATAATTTAACCACAGTTGGGGTTTTGTCAGAGAAGTTGAATGAAAGGAGAGAGGTGTAGTGTTTTCCAGGGAGTGATTATAATGATGGATCATAGATTCTAAGCTGGGCAAGGAAAGAAGAGAGGACATGGAAAGGGGGAATGAGTTGTGTAAATGATAGAAATATTCTTTTCTAATCTATTTTTAATGTCAAAAAATATCACTAAATGTGAAGTGAAAGATGGTATCAGGTGTGTAATTTTTATATGGTACTTCATCCTTACAGTTATAAAATGAGAATGAGAAAGGCATTTTCAATCTGAGATTTCCCTGACTTTTGAAACTAGAGATGGGTTACTGTCAAGAATTATGAATGATCTGAGATTCTTAATAAGCTAATCTGTTAGCCTGTGGGTGTTGGCAGAAGATATGAGACTCTTGGTTTAGAGACAAAGAACTATATTATTAATACTTAATGACACAACAAGCAGCATAACTATCAGTCCTACAGAGGTTGAGAAAATGGGCCTAGAGGAGTGCTGCAGACATAGTGGGTTTGTGTCACAACTGAGGGACCCAGAGCCCAGAATTTTTGAGCAACTAGCAAGTGCTGTAACAAGCAGTAAACAAGCCAGGGCCCCTCCATCCAGACAGTGAGCAGCTACACTGAAGTCATGCCGTGGTCACCTTCACCTACTTAGTTGTCTACAGGACTAGCTACAAAACTTGCTGTCAATCAGGAGACAGACAAGTCTTGCAGCACATTTATTGGCACACTCCATAAGAATGTGCTAGACACTCAGGGCTCATGGTGAACTACCTGTTTCAATAGTTATATTACTTTCAAATATAAATCGTGAACAAACTTAATAATTTTAATAATTTACTCCAAACAAAACATATTCCTTTCCATATACTTTTTAAATATATATTTTCAAACTACCACTATAACTATGCCAATAACAATTCCCATGGTTATTTCTTAAATGTGAGCTAAGAAATATGAACAAAACCACATGATGGCATATATGAAAATATTCCAGTTTCTTTCAATGCTTATTAAAATTGTTCATCATATTCTAAAGATGTTTGAGTATAGGGTAAACTATATTCTGATCCATTTTCACATTTCTTTCTCTAGATTTTTTCTAAAACAAAGATAATAGAAAAACTGGATGCAGATGAACAACTAGGTTGCATTAAAACCAGGAAGAATTAATAGGAATGAATTTCCTTTCTTAATCAAAAGCTTTCAGTCTTGTTAGAAGCACTTGAAATGCACTTAGATGCCTCACCATCAAAAAAAGGCATGAAATCTTGAGTGTTTCTTAAGGATATTTCCATACTCCAAAGGAAAAAATGAGCTACTACATCTTTCTAAGTTTCCTCTGTCCTTGGTCTTCAGAGGGCTGACTGCTGATGAGCCAACCAGTTTATCAGCTTACCCTGGGAGCAATCCTGTTAGCTTAAAGCCTAGGCACCCAAGAAAGTAGGGGAAGGAAGTCTTTATTTCAGCTGTCTTTAATTATCTCTCACTCTATTGCAGTCTGAACAGCTTCTCTGCTTTCCTACAATGTGACAGAAACACTCTCCCTCAGGGGCTTTGCCTTGGCTAGTCCTGCCGAAGCAAGCTGCATCCTCAGAGCTCACTCCCTCTCTGCCTTCAGGCTTTTGCTCAAATGTCTTTCTATGCAGCCAACCCTGACCACTCTACTTAAAAATCAACCCTCACTGCCAGGCCCTCTCCCGCACTCATCATCTTCACTCTGCTTTATGTTTCCATATAAACTATCTTCGGATATGTCATATTATTTATTCATTTTATTTAGGATGTGATCACTACACTTCTGTTCCTTGCTGAATCCCCAGTGCCTAGAAATGTTGAACACAAAGTAAGCTCTCAGTGAATATTTACGTAGTGAATGAAAGAGTGATCACACATATTCCCACAAAAAAAAAAAAAGGAAATGCAAACTAAAGGGCAATTGTTGAATTTTGCAACTGGAATGCCTTAGTTCATTGCGGGATTGTTTCAGACAATAGATTTCAAATTTTTTGAAACGTTCTAAGTGGAGCCTGAATGCATTGCTATCTTTTCCTCTTTGTACCCTTTTAATGTCTCTAAAGTCCAGTAGTCCTGAAAATAAGCACTTCAACTTAGGCTATGCCAAATGATCTGAGAAAGAGCCAGGTGGATAAGTCCTGTGTTTTTGTTCAGAAGCATAAAAGTGAAATCTTTTAGAGAGGGTAGAAGAGATCATTTGGTACTAAGATAGGTGAAAATGAGAAAACAATAAGACCTGCCAGCATTATAAGCCTGGGATAAATTGAATAGACCAGCACTATTTAAAGAATCTTCTGTGATCGTGGAAATGTTCTATGTCTGTACTGTTCAATATGGTAGCCACTAACCACATATGACTAATAATACTCGAAATCGGGCTAGTGTGGCAGAAGAACTGATTTTTAAAATTTATTTTATTTTAATTCATTTTGATTTAAATAGCGCATGTGGCTAGTGGCTACCATATTGGAGAATACAGGTATAGACCATGTTATAAATTAGATGGGCAACATTCTTACGTCTCAAAGTGATACAGCTAAAGTCACTTTATTCCATTAGCCTTACAGTGTTTCTGTTCCTGTTCAGGAAAAAGTTTCCAAAAAATACAAATTCAAAGACCTAGGCTAGGCAGACAGCATTTAGAAGTGTCTTAATTGTAGGCGAGGTCTGAAATTTTAGTATACAAAATTTGAGTTTAATGTAACCCCTTTATTACTAATTTTGTTCACCTTTTTTTTTAAAGGTACAAATATTCTCAAAAATCTGCTTCTGGAATATAATATATAATCATTTTAATCCACATGTCCACTCTTCTTATTATGTATAAATGTTAATTCATAAAATTGCAGAACAGTCCATATAAATGATATAAATAAAAACCTGACATAAATGAAAACCAGGAAAAATAAGAATAATTATAACCAGGCTTAGACTGTGTGATTGGGTGGTGGGTGGGTAGGGGAGCAGAGGTAGAGATTTGGCAAACTGACAGCAGGATGTATATAACCAGTTAAATGCTCTAACTTCTAATGGAAAACTCCTTCAACTTTTAAAATTTGCCCTTCAGAGGAGGCTAACTTGACATGTTCTGGTCTGTCTTACGAGTTAAGACAAATGACAGAGTAGAATAATGAATGTTGAAGTCTAGAAAATAGAGTGCTAATGTAATGATTATGAAAGAAGAACTCAGTCAATATTCTCTTTCTCTGCAATATCACATTTGCAGGTACTTTATGTGTGTGTATATAGCAATAGAGACTAAATTGGTGAGCCACCTGGAATATATGTTAAATGACACTAGTAAAGTTGTTCCTATCACTAAAATTGATTGTGTTCCATTATGTTTTAATGTCTTCCTAATTTAAAGCTCTAGAATATGTAATATTAGGTAATGTGTCTTGTCAGATGATCCTGACATACAGATACCTGCTGCACATGAAGCAATGCCACACATTAATCAACCAGTCAACTTAGCAAATTGTCATTTCAGACTTTATAAATTTTTTTTTTAAATTTCAAACAGAACATACATTTCACCTCTGTCACCTAAAACAGTTTATGATAATTTTAACACAATTTGTGCCATTTTATAGAACAAGCAATATTGCATTTTCAATTTTCTGTGCCCCTGGAAAAGGCTGAGGCTCAGATGACATAAAACAGAATTGTAAAGCTCTTACATTTCAGGGCTAAGGGTGCTTGGAATTAAAAGTGGGAAACTAAATTACAGGTAATTGACAATTGACCATTTAAAATGTGCTTATAAACCTATCATCAATAGTATTCTCTATGTACTGTATACAAGAGGCTGCTGTTTCTTCGATGGATTTTGACCAGCCACCAAGATTTCCAGCAAAGTACGGAAGGATGCTAGCAGAAATGCGGTTAAAGTAAGATACCTGTTTCCAAAAGAAAAATGCAATATTTTAATTTCTTATTAACTTGAAGCTTTCTCAAGCAAGGATCTGAAACTTGTTAATGTAGGTGAGGCTATGACCCTAATCTTCTGGGGACCTTCTGGAGTAGATGATCTGAAAGGGTGACTTTAGGATTCCCCTAGTGTACACACGAATTGCAGGATTACAATTAATTAAGACAACTGAGTAGATAAAGGGATTTTTCTATATCTGATGGAGCCATTAATCTGCAGGTGTTTCACCAAACTTACGGTGCACGAATTGCTGTCCGCGGCATGGATGAGAAATCCAGCACATATAATTTCGCTCCTGACATGCTGTGGAGATGGAGGGACCGATGGCAAAATGACCGACTTCACTGCCACTGTGTACGTGTTACTGAGAGGTAAGAAGACATTTCTAAGTTCTTGTGAGAAATGAAGAATAGCTATTAAAAAACATATTCCTGGAGTTAATGCAATTTATTCATCTAGGTAGAAGTGAAACTATGAAGACCCAGATCTCCTAGTTAAGTGGCCTGCATCAGAAAGCTTCTCCATGGCTACAAAGTAGGAGACAGTCATAGGGCCACAGGTGTTTCCTGCAAAGAATTACATATACGGTACTTTATATAACTCCACAAAACTGGAGCCGGCCTCCAAACTGAAGTTTTATTGTGCCATAAAGAGTTTTAGTCTCCTTTCATTTTTAAATAAAAAAACTCCATACCCATTGTTTAAAAATAAAATAATAAAAAAAAAACCAATAACATTCAAACAATAGAGAATCCCATAGGCTAGAAAACAAAAGTCTTCCTCCAGTCTATTTTAACTCCCATCCTATTGACTACCCTAGAGGTGATCACTCTTCTTTACATTTTATTGTGTAGCCCTCCAGACCTTTTTATACATGTGTAACAATGACATTTATGTAAGCAAATTTACACATGCAGGTTTTTACATAAATAAGATCACTTTACAAATATTGGTCTACAATTGATTTTTTACCTAGCAATAAATCTTTGAAGGTGTTTCTCTATCACTGCCTCTATCTATAGCTACTTCATCCTTTTTAATGATGGCCTAGTACTCTGTGGTATGGATCTACCATAATTTATAAGATGGAACTTCAGGTTATTTCTAATATCTTTTGACATAATAAATGATACAACACTGAACATCTATTAATACTCACACTTGTGTAGGATTATTTGGGACACTTCCCTTTAGTACCTACATGCCCTGAGTGTATAATGCACACGGAAAAGCCGTGTTTGGGTACTTCATTTGACAGCTTCAGCTGACAGCCAGCCATGATGGATGTCTAGAGCAGTCGAGCCTTTGTGAATTGTAAACCAATTCCTGGTGTTTTATTTGGCTTTCACTGCATTTTTACTGATAACAGAATGTTTCAAAGGTTTATTAAATGTAAGTTTTATATATACATAGGAAAGAGAATTGCTTTAGGATTCTTGCACAGTGCTTTGCACACAATTGGCACCTAATAGATGATTGTCAATTGTTTTTAATGCTAGCCAAAGATCCATCTAGAAAAAATTCAGATGAACATCATTCAAGACTAGAAATATATACAGTGTTCCTTATTTTCCATATCAACTTCTAATTTCTATCCTATACTATAAAATACTGTTATAACACTTGGGCTGCATATACTCACTCATCTTTGAGAGGCTTTCTTCGTGATACAAGCACTACGAAGTCTTTGGGTTTGTCACCATTCACTACAGGACAGGTGATGTAATATATCTGATCATCTTCACTCACCCAGTCGATGACTTCACAGGACCTATGTATATAGGAGAGTGGACAAAGGGCACACTTTTCTACCAGCTAAGGCATCCACTTCCCTTATTTGCTTGCATAATTTCATCCTTGGTGTCTACATTCACCTAACCATGCCCCCCCCCAAAGCCAGCATCATTGCTCAAATTCTGCCTTTGGAATGACTCTTTGATCAGGAGGAATAATTCTGCATGTGATGGAGAGAGGATGCTGGCTGTCCAACTCCAAGGTCATTGTACTTAATACTTCAAAGAAAGGTATTGAGCTGTTTTCCACAAAGTTATTTTTCTCTAGGATCAAGTAAAAACATTTTGAAGAGTGGTGAATTATATGGACAACCCAAGAAGGACTATTAGGTAAAGAAATGTGGTATGTTGGAAGGAGCACTACCTTTGGAGTCACACAACTTTCTTTTGGCTCCTAGACTGCCATTTACTACCTATGTTACATTAAGCAAGTTATTTTATTTTTTCATCTGTAAAATGTAGCGACTTTGCAGAAACAGAAGGAACTACCAATTAAATACCAAGAGTGGGAAGGACGACTGGGTAATCAGTTCTTCAAGAGCAATGAGGTTGTGTATTCCAATTCTGGGCCAGTCACTTTCCTGCCTGTGCAATCTTGGCAAGTCTCAGAGCCTCTCTCTTGCTAAATGGGAATAATAGCAGCCTTATTGGTAGGATTACAACAGATGTGGGTGAAGCATGTGAACTCAATATAGATGATAAATAAGTGACTATTATAATTTTTGTTTTGTGTCTCTGAGTATGACCTGATACAATATTCTGTGCAAAGCAACTGGTAAAAAAATACTCTTTAGCAATAAAACAGTGGGCCATATGTTGGGCAATGGAGATGGACCACAATATGGAGATCATGTTTTATGTGACGTCAGGGTTGATTAAGAAAAGTTTTAAAATTTGTTCTTACATGTAATGGGGGTCCCACAAAGGTCGCTTTGTAAAGTCAGACAAAAGCTGATAAGCCAAATGGGCAGGACTTTTCACGTGCTTTTCAACCCAAACAGACACAACATCTTGCTCTTCCAGAGTATATAGTTTTGTCTAAAAGATAATGGGAAAAAAAATCAAATTACAAAAGAAAATTGATGTTTTTACTTTAAAAACCACACACACATATATATGTAGTCATAGGCTGATTGTACTAGCTAAGGCATCTTGTTACCTGGATAAAATGAAGCCAAACAATGGCCATTTTACATCTATACTTGGATGGCTAGAGTCTGACCAGAATGCTACATTCCTGTGTCCTTCAAACAGTATGTGACTTGAAGGTGGGCTATTTAATTATCGTGCTAACAGTTTTTCTCATGAAAAATAAAAAAAGATTAGCTTTTCTCTCTTTATCTTTTTGTGATATTTCCCTGCCTCTACACAAGAACAATAAAAAAATATCCCTAGATTACTAGGAAGGCCAGCATCTCATCCCCTTCAACAGACTGGGGCCAAAGCACTTTCCCAGGATGTCAGGTATGTCTTCCAGTGTTCTCGGGGGGTCCAGGGAGCAAGCCAACCACCTCTAGAAACAACAGCCTCTCAACGGGGCCACCGAGGCACCATATGTCTTTAGCATAAAGCATTCTTGTTTCTGAATCATCTCATCCTCTGGGGAGGCCAATTCCTGGGTTTCTGACCCATATTGCTCCTTAGGTAAGAGGAAGCCTGTCTTTGGGGGCCCTGTGACATATACCTAAACATTAATGCATCCCCTCACTACTCTGAGCTTTCCTTCTACTGTGTTTTTGACAACAATTAGAAATGTGTGTTCTGCTAAGAGCACACTTCTAGCCTGCCCATTTTCTCCATCTCTTTCAGGGTGCTTTGAAGTTAGTGTTGAAAATTGCCAACTTATAATCATTCCCATAGCAACAAGCTGTGATAAGACAAGCATGGGGTTATGACTTCACTGCAGGAATCAAGCAGATGGAAAAATCAGGCTGTAAAGGAGAAGTCTTTATTTAAACATAAATATCATCAATAAGAGAATGAAGAAATGGGAAATAAACTAAAAGCAGCTTAGAAAGGAAATAAGTGATTATTTACTTATGCCATTTTACCTCTCCAGTTGACCTTGGTGCCAAGCTGGTCTCTAAATGCAACCAGCAAAGGAAGATGTGACCTAGGCTATAGGCACTTAGGAAACAAAACAAAACTATGGGTGGGGCTTCAGTTGATTGGTGAGCCTCACCCTACTTAGCATGGATGCCTAACCTTGCCCCCAGCACAGGGGGAGTAGAAGGAGGTTCACTGGCATAAATCCAGAAAGATCTTCAGATTATCAGTCACCTTATCACAACTTGGTGGCCAGGTGGCTGCAGGCCAGGCTGCTGGGGCTCTACATTCTCAAAGGGGCTGAGGGCAGGTGGCCAGGGTGAGATCCACAGGCCTGGTTGTATTCTGGCTTTGGGGCAGCCATGCTTTCCCCTGGTGGGACAAGGTGGAGTGAGATGTAGATTGTGCTGAGCACTTGTTAAGAGTTGAATTGTGTCAAGAGTTTCAATTCAAGAGTTGAATTGAAATGTTGGAGTCCCAACCTCCTGTACCCTGTATGGAAATAGGTCATTGCAGATATGATTAATTAAGATGAGGTCATACTGCAGTAGGATGGACCTCTAATTCAATATGACCTACATCTTTATAAAATGGGGACATTAGACATAGACCATGCACACAGGGAGAACGCAGATGAAGACAAAGATGAAGGCAGAGATCCAGTGATGCATCTATGAGCCAGGGATGCCAAATATTGCCAGCAAGTCACTGGAAGCTAGCAGAGAGGCATGGAACAGATTCTCCCTCATAGCCTCAGAAGGAACCAACCATGCCAACATCTTGATCTCAGACTACCAGCCTCCAGAATTGTGAGACAATAGATTTTTATTGTTGAAGCCTCCCACTTTGTGGTCCTCTGATACAGGAGCCCTGGGAAATGAATACAGCACTTTTCCAGTGAGATACTACCAAGGTTGCAATCACACACTGCTGCTTCCTATCCTGGAGCCAATGCAAACATCAAGCTAAGTGCCGCCATTCAGTTCTGCCCTCACAGGACTCACTGGACTTACCAGTGGCAGGTACAATATTGAATGAATGGATGAGGTTTTGATGCTTCCCCCAAAAAGTGAGGGTAGGTGCAAGTCCTCCTTGCCCTGCTGTCTAAATCAATGCTATTGACACAAACAAAGTGGACAAGGCAATGCAGCAGATGGTTTTGGTTCTCTTTAGACCCTGCTAAGAAAGGCCAGCTTTTGTTTAGTGAAAAAATTCTCTGGGAACCATTGTCCAAGAAAATGTATTCTCTTTCATGCTCAGGAAAATAGAGGTAAAATTCCTTTGTAACCAACTGAAACATTTTCTTTATCATTTGGTGGTTAGAGAATTTTACTCTAGAAAGTGAAGTGCTTAATGTAAGAAAGGCTCAAAATCTGATACAGCTTGCTAACATTTTATTAGTGATTTTTTTTTTCCATTCTAATAAGATTCTGTTTGGATTTGGGTTTGGATGTCTCATACAAATAGTACAAGAGGAAATAACTACAAATCTTAGAATTTTTGTACCATCTGTTTACAAAGATGTTATTAAGACTACATTGTGGGAAGGAGGTCAAAAGTAGTTTTTACAGCAGCCTAGGGGGAGCCCTAATTTTCCTTGGAGGTACCTGGAGATTATCACAGGGGCTAAGGGAGTGAGGGCCAGGCCTGGGGTGCTCTGGGCCCCGCCTCTTCCCCAGCTCCCATGAGAATAGCGCCCCCTTCCCCCACTCCCTGTCTGCTTCCTACACTGGAATTCTGTCCTGTGTGAAGGTTTTTAGGTGGTCTGTGTCATTTGGGCTTTCACCATAATCTTCCCAGCTTCTCCTCAGCTACTCCTTAAATAAAATGCTACTCCTGTCAGGCCAATCTCCACTCATACTAATTTCCACCAGGAGGACCTGGCTCAAGCTACCTGAGGCCTGGAAAACCCTCTTTCCTTCCCCCTCAAAAATACATTCCTTACATTGTCTTCAAGGAGCTAAGAGCCATCCCCTCTCTGAAATTCTAAGTAATTTCCTAAGAGCCGACCTTTATGGTTTAAACACTATAATCTCTCATTTGTTTGTAAACTATCTGGTAATTATCGTTTAGCTCTTTCATATGCCTCTGTGATGTTTCCAAAATATACCGTTTGCTGCTTGTATTACTACTATAATTAGTTCCATCGTTATACATGGAAAATGAAATGTGTGTTAAAACTGTAAGTCCTGTCCAATTTCATTACAAATACCAGAAGTCTTAGACTTTTACTATCTAATTTATAGCAGAAATAACTATCGATTTTAAAACCTGGAATAAGTATGATTCTTAACAGACTGTGTTGTACAACTGTGTTCTAAGAATTATTTAGCTAAAAGGTGACCAAAAAACAGAACCACAGTTTCAAATTAAAAATATATAAAAGCTATAAAAAGTGAGAGAGGAGGATAACTCAGAAAAAACATTTTTATCTGATTTTTAAAATGAGGTTTTTTATCATAAATACAATCTTTAAAAGAAGGGATTCAAATTCAACAGTGATACCACAAATAAAAAAAAGTTTTTTATTTATACAATATCCTCTAATAAGCATCTGTACAAAATTAAGAATTAATCATTTATGATTCTGTACAACACTAGCAAATATATTAGTTTGGGTTTGTTTCTGGCCACCTCCTCCCAAAGAACTAAAGTTTTAATATATTATACAACTTCACTAAATATATTCTTTTGTTTCATTACAGACATAAATTTGTATTTTCCACTGCTGCTCATGACTGCCTAGATGTCAGAAATGACGCTAGAAGCAGATTTGATATTAGTAAAAGAAAGCAAAGTATTGAAGCATCTTTTACGAGAAATAAAGAGAAACAAATGCTATAACGGTATCAGGCCTTTGTTCCTGCATCACTGAACCAAGCAGAAACAGAAACCTCCCTGGTTCCAAAGGGGGTAAGGAACACTCTAAAAGGACTTAACGGTGAGGACAAAGAAATAATAAAAGCAAACAACCAAAATCAAAACCCACAAGGAAGTCAAAGTCAGAGTTGACTCAATGTATTAGCATCTGAATTTTTTTAGATTTTAGGGTAAAATGACTAGATGATTTATCATCCAAACTGGAACACACTGAGGCACTGTTAATAACTACGACGGGAATACAGGCATAAGCCAGAACTGTCCAGGAAAATCAGGACATGTGGTCATCCTATTTTATAGGCAACTGCTTCACTGATGATGGAAATCAGCATGTACTGAAACCTGAACACAGTCAAAGAGCTGGCATTTCCCAAGAGCCAGGTGCTCTTATGGTCTGGGTATAGTGGTGAGCAGATCGGCCCTGGGAGAGCTTGCCTCTTAGAAATAGTTTTCCCCAAAGATTTTTAACCTCTTAAAAGTAGCAGCGAAGCAGCAGAACCACCCTCCCCCATGACAACTTTCATTTGTGTTGGGCAACGGGCTGTGCAAATACCTGGGTGCCTCCTACCTTTCCCACGGCGCTGGTGACCTCCCAACCCTTTTTGGCCGCCAGTGTTTTGAGAGCCTCCACATTGCCATTACTCAGAGATGCCTAAAATACAAATATTTTAAAAGCTGTGCCTTCAATGAATAGCTATGAGATCAAATCTTTTCTACTGAAAAAATGGGCACTGTTAGAGGAAGTCTATATTGAGTCAAAGTGATCATGTTGAGCTTAGAATTAAAACACAGACCATGTATAATTTCCACCTTAAATTCTTAATTTAGAATTCAGACAAGGTAACTGTATGCTTAACAATTCAGTTATCATTTTTTTAATTGATGTCCTGAGTGAAGACAGATTACCCTCCTGTATGACTTATAATCAAGGCATGATAAGTAAACTTGGATTTCCCTTTACACTTTATGATCAAAAACATTCGAATGACTACCAGTTTGTTGCTGTTTTCCAAAAACACAACCTGGTGGGCACGTCATGCAGCACAAATCATGGTAAGACACCAGATCTTAATGCCCTGTGCTGGATAGTGCATATCTGATGGCAAAGCATCCTGAGTTTGTGGTTTGGGAGTTGTACGTAGAAGTCAAGACAGTGAAGCCACTGGTTGGTAACCAGTAACTGACAGCTTGGTTTGTATCATTTGAAATGACCAGTTGATACAATTCACCTTTTCATCTAACCTGCGTAGGCACAACCTGAATCAGTTAGGAAAAGGGATTTCTGCTTTTGTAACGATGTGACTGTTCTACGAAGAGCTGCAAATCATAAAACCATCACCTGCTTGCTTTTATCCCAGTGTGTGCAAAGTGGAATTTCTTCTTTGTGGGAAATAACATATTTTCTGGAAAAAAAAAGTTAAAATGTTAAATGACAGGTTTCTTTCTCCTGCATTTAGCACACAACAGTAACCGTGATATTTTCTTGAATGGATGTTAGCAGTTTTAAAAAGCTGCTTTTACTGGTGGAACAATCAAGAAGAACAGTTTCCACTAGTGAGTAGTCAGCAGTCAGGGAAGATCAGACCTTCTCTTTTCATATTACTTGGGAACAGAGACCTAGAGAGGGGCTCTTGGTTACATAATTTGTCAGATAACAGAACATTCCATGAAGTCCTTACACCTTTGTCTCTTACCTGCCTAGGCGAATTCTCTTACGTGCCATAGCTCCCCGATAGCGTCTAAAATCATCCTTTAATAAGAAACAAAGCAAAATCAATACATTTCTAATATTTTAGTGCTACAATCCTTAAGTATCCTTCTCCTAAGTTAGTTGAAAGGGCTAATTGGGATGCCGTGTCTCTATATGAACTCTCCCCATCAAGTCAGAACCTCCGCGTTCAATCTACAAAGGGCAGCTGCCTGGATAAAAGTGCGACCTTTACAGCTATTTTCTTCATTTTTTTAAAAAAAGAGATTGTTATCATTTATAAATCTCACTACAGAGTTTTTAGAATAAGTGAACGCTGGCAATGAGGCAATTTTAGGAATGGGAAAGAGTGCGATGAGTTAAGCGTTAAGAACCCTCATAATATCCCAAATTTTAAAAATAATAAATTAATTTTAAAAAAAGAAAAGAATTGCATGTAAGGAAGTGAGAAGAGGTTCAGAAATGGGACAGAAGGTGACATTCTACTCCCAGCGGCATGTGGCCGAGTAGAGGTGGGGTCTTCATTGTAACAAATGATCAAAGTGATTTGGGGCAAAAGAGAAAGTCCATTTTACTCTGTGATGCAGAAAAGAAAAGAAACCGGAGGGGAAGAGCCATCCAGGCTGTTGCTGGTGGGGGAAATGCCGGGCAGAGCTCTGTACCCACATGATAGCTGACCTTTGAAATGGGCTTGATTCTTTGAAATGTGATGAGTTCTTCTTTATCATCCACAGCATTATAAATGAGAAAAGCACTGTTGATGTGGCGGCCTTGACCCTCGGCCCATTCCAGACAGTTAAAGGCCTCCACTCGCACTCCAACTTCGACACTGCAAGGGGCAGCACAGGGCGGTAGGTGGAGACAGCCATCGGCGTTGGCCTCCCTGCACCCCACCGCAGCCACCTCCAAGCAACCGGAGAATGAGGGCCCTGGGTTTTCTTCCGTGTCATCAACAAATCTGTGCACCTATTAAAATCTGTTTTCAGGTCGATGAGTCAGTTTGTACAAGACTCTCAGAACACTACCACTTTACTTTTCCACTTTCAAATGAGAAAAAGGCCAGTTGGGCCTTTCTGTACATTCATGACCATATTTTAGCAATGGGGATGGGTGTTAAATTATGGCAAAGTCAGGTTTTCTTCCCTAAAAAATAATAGTTCTGCAGTTAGAAAAAAATCAAACACAAATTAGACAGAAAACATACTCCTTTCTTTTTTTATATTTAAAAAGAAAAAAAAATACTAAATTAAATCTTCTCATTGTGTTTTAAAAATAATAAAAATAACTGGGAAGTAGTTTGTACTTCATGGCGATTAATAACAGTTCCGTTATGAGTTGGTTTACTATTAATATGTAGGCACTGGGAAAATTTGGAGAGTGAAAAGTTAATCATTATGCCAGGATGACAAGTACAAACCAGGACCATCCTGGGCCAACTGGGACATACAGCCACCCTTCTGAGACAAAACCCAACCTGTCGCAATTTATGCAGTAAGAGGAGACCCAAGCAGAACAGGACTAAAATGTATGTCTACAGATCTTGAAGGCTGAGTGAAGTTTAAAAAAAAAAATGAGAAGCAACTTGGTTATTTTAAAGTAGCCCCTATGTTTACCTCCGGATTGAAATAAAAATAAAACATTAAATATGTGCAGCGTAGTTGGTTTATAGCAGCCTATGAGCACGGTTTACCAGGTCTGAAACGTATTGTTGACAATGGCACTGAAGACAAGACGGTCTCCAACTGTAGAGGGTCCCCGGAACCTAAACATATCCACAGACTTCAGAAGGGGGTGCGCCCGACACAGGCGGCTAAGGAAACAAAGGGAAGGAGAGGGAAGAAAGTCATCGTTCTCCAAAATATTTTCATAAACTGCCAATTCACTGAACCGATGCAATAGACAAGTCTCAACCTGTTTCCTAAGTAAACATCTCTTTTAACTAACATGAAATAAATAAACTGAATTGTGTGTGTGTGTGTGTGTGTGTGTGTGTGTGTTGGTAGTGGTTCTGGACACTACCTGCAGATATTATGGGAAATATCATGTCCCTGAGCAGTGGGGTCTTTACCAAGATGCCAATTATTCTGCTCTTGTGGCAATAGTCCTGCTCTTGTCTTATTCCCTGTGGAAGTCTCTCCAGGAAACAAACCAATGCCTTTCTTTCTGATTTGAGAGTTATATTCCTCCTGACAGCTCACGACCACAATCCCAGGAAGTTGTGATCCCAGGGTGGAATCCCTGGTGCCAATCACACTGACTCCCTAGCTTCAGAGTTAACTGAATTCACCCACATTGCAGAAGACAAAAATTTTCCCCCACAGAAGAATTACCTGGATTGCTGCACAAAGCCTGAAAGGCTATGAAATGCACATTTTACAATTTTTACGTGTATGGAGTTCTGAAATACTCATAAATAATATTTAATTTCAGAAAGTAACTTCCATAATTTTCTACATTTTAGATTCCCACTGTCATCATTCAATTACTCTAAAGAAGTGTGCCAACACTAAGTGAACAGACCCCTCCACAGTTAATTATATTGTAAGACTTTACAATAGAACAGGTTCGAATGCTTTATTGTCATTAAGAATGACAATCTCGTCTTAAAAACAAGCTCTCTTATTTGTGCATAATTTATAGAAAGGATAACTACAGGTTTCTAGCAATAGTCATAACTATATACATGTTAATAATAAATCTCTTATAATTTGGGGAAAATAAAAGCTCAACAATTTTCAGTGGGTATAAAAATTGTCAGATGGGCAGACCCTGTTCAAATGCCTTTCCAGAGTACACAGTGTTCTTTTAAGCTACTTGATTACCGACATGGTTCCATTTAGAATAAAATACCCTTTTTGAAATCGAAGAGCCTTTAAAAGTATTCTTCCAAGTATTCCCCTCTTTTTATTCTTATTTTTTAGTTAATTCTTTGGCTATAATGATTTTTAATCAGCACCTTCAAAGATCAGTCCTACCTGTAAGTTGTCTTTTAAAAAGTTTGTAACTAGACTGGCTATTTTCAAGTGTGAAGGCTGTCTTCTAGTTCTATATTGCATTTCCTTTGTCATAAACCATCAGCACAATGAGTTGCAGTGTCACAGGATCAATATTCATAATTCAGAATAAAGTATTAAAACTGTCATTTCATTTTTATTTCTGAACCGAGAACTTACACGTTCACCTTCAAACAAAAGGACAGATCAATCCTAAGGTAAGCAAGTAAACGATTTATAGTTTCCTCACTTTGATAAAAGGCAACATTTTTTTTTTAGTCCTTTCCTTGACTAGCCCAAGAACTGGATCTCAGATCCTTTCTGTTTTCTCCCCACTGGTCCCAAAATAACATGCCAAAAGTAAAAACCAAGAACCTTGCAGAAATAGTGGCCACTGTCTCCATCCAAGCCATAATCTGGCCACCAAAGGTATTTCCGTGATGGTTTGCATGCGGTGGGAGCACAAGTTCAATGCTCTGAACCGCGGTGCCCCTTGTGGAAACCATTTCTTCCTCTTCATCACAAAGGGGATCTGAAAGGTGAATGGAAACATTAATGATGGTGGAGTCAGCCCAGGACCTGGGGCTATAGCTTTTCTTTCCCAGCAGAATACTCAACTCCAGGAGTTTTAGAAAAATTAAAGTGTTCTCAAAAACTTAAAACTGAGCAAGTATACCGATTCTATGTAGTGACTTCTATCTGAATGGTAGATATTTACAGTGAATTGGGTTAAGCTAACAGATCAGACAGGGCCTTTTAAAGATCATATTCCAACCTATCTAAGAAGTTCACTGGAATTTGATTGAAAGAATGATTACATTTAAACTTGAGTTGCTTGTGGTGAGGGAAGGGCAAGGCAGGGCAAAAAGGCAGAAATTTTGGGGGTGATGTCCATGTCATTGTCTTAATTGTGGTGATGGTTTAACCAGTATATACTTTATGTCAAAACTTAAAAAATTGCACGCCTTACATATAGGCCATTTATCATTTGACAATTATACCTCAATGAAGTTGTTAAAAATAAAGGAATCTGAGCTATGAAGGACCACAGACACTGAGAATCTGGAACACCATAAACTTCAGACCGGGGATGGGGCCTCCTGTGCAAACTGTCTTGTGATGAATGCAGCCACGAGCAGAAAAGACACAGTCCATTATACTTTCTGATGTCCTGCTTCTTTTGAATCATATCTGCTTCATTTACTGACAGATTGGTTTTTACTCTCAACAATGGAGAAATCATTTACTCTGGCTGCAAAGCAATAAAATATGTTCAATTATGCTCCCTGCATCTCCAAGCAAACCACCGGCAAGGCCTCAATCTCCCAGGCTATGGGTGGGGGGACTTACAAACTGGGGGAGCCATCCTGGTTGGACTGTCAGAGGCAGAGCTGAGCCTGCAGCGTGAGAGCAAGATCTGCCCAGCTAGTGCTGGTATTCTTGGCACTGTCACATATATGTGACTAAAAAGTGTGGTCATAGAAACCTTTGACCCCACTTCCTAATGGAATTTTTAGATTTATAATTGATGGTCTTTTCCCTTTATTATTATTATTTTACCTTTGTTCTATTGATCATTTCAGTCCCCAGCTGAAAACATGTTAGTGACTTCCAATTGTTCTAGTATAAAATGCTGAATTCTCCCCATTGGCCTAGAAGCCCTCCTCTGCCTACACCTCCCTCTCCAGCCCCAGCTAGTCTGACTGTCACTGACTCTACTTCCCCCAGCACATTCCCCGTCTCTCTCCTTCCCCTTGCTCCAGTCTCTTTCTGGTCCTTTTTCAGTTTCTCTGACGAAGTGTTGTCTTCAACATCAGGGCATTTGCCACATCCCTGCTGTCTGTAGCAATTCCTCTGGCCGCCACCACCACCCTCTTCTACCTCTCTCTTGCTCTGTCTTGACTCAGAGAAGCCGTCCTTGAACTCCACAGCTCAGTCCCTTTACGGTGGGCTCTCTATGTACCTTCTTTTCATGGCTATAGTTTTATGTTTATTTGTGTGATCTTTCATTATGTGACCCACTAGATCCTAAGCTCTTTGGGGCAGGGACTATGAACTTTTTAAATTCTAATATAATTCCTGAACATAGGCGCTCAATAAATATCTGTTACATGAATGAATGAATGACCTTAACTTTGCTAATGTACTTTACATTCGTAGTCTTTACTCTCAGTAGATTGTTTTCAGGTAACAAAATTATTGTACTGACACTTCTGTCTGCTGTTTATGAGAGTTCCTGCTATTCCCCGTTTTTGTTTAAACAGTCTTATCAGACACTCTGATTATTTCCAATTTAGTGGGTGTGAAATAATATCTCATGTTGGTTATGATTTGCATTTCCCTGATTACTAATGAGGTCCAACATCTTTACACATGTACATTAAACATTCTTGTTACCTCTTAATGAAATGTCTCTTCGTGTCATTTGCTTCAAATATTGCTTCTCTCCCACTCCTGGAGCTTTGATTCGAATGTGTTGGACTTCTCACTCGACTCTCTGTGTCTCCTAACCTCTTTCACACATTTCCCATTTGTTTGTCTATCTTGCTGTATACTAGGTCACTCTCAGATGTGTCTTTCACTTTATTGCCTTGGCTGCTGTTTAATTCATTCACTGAGTTTTAAATTTTAATTATTATATATTCTTTTTCTATAGAAATTCTTTGTCTCTTTGTTAAATCTTCTAGGTCTCTTTTCTGTTCCTGTATCTTACTTCTGATACTCTCTTGTGTTTTTTTTTTTTAAAACATATTAACATTCTTACTTCATATTCTTCAATAAATTTGATATCTGCAGACTTTGTGGGCCTCATGCAGACTTTGTGGGCCTGGTGTCACTTCTAGATGTTAATGCCTTATTTATTTCTCTCTTTTATGATTTTTGTCTAGCAGCTCATATTGCTTGGATCTTTATCTGTGAAAATTCTTGAGAGCAGGGCTTGAAGTCACTTCTTCACAAAGGATTTGCATTTCTGCAGCTGATCACCTGGGGGTAGTACAACACGGCACCACTTTACACTAAAGTTCACTAGGTCTGTTTCAGCCCAAACAGGTCCTGGGAATTCTGATACTAAATCTGCATGAGGATGCACCTATGATTGAATTCTCAAAAAGAAACATTTTTCCCCATTCCACCTAGGGCTGAGACACAAAAGCATCCCCCCCAGAGCTCTCTGAAGGGTGGAATTTGTCTGGCTGATTCACTGGGAGTATCACCTTTCGGGAGTTACAGCTCCATGAAAGGTTCTCTGGTCTAACCTTCCACCTAACATGGGCCCCTGGCTTTATCACCTGAGCTTATACAGGCCCATTAAACACAGGCTTTATGTCTTTGGGCACCTGGAGGGTCCTCCAGAGCCAATGCCAGCTCCAGTGCAAACCTACACTGCCGCATTTGTGTTTTCTAACCATTTCTAGACTTTAAGGTTTCCTCATATTTTTCTGCCCGCTGAGGTGTGTTTGCAAAGATTGTAAAGATTGTTTGTAAATATTTATCCAGAAATTTTAGGTTTTTCCAAACAGTATGTCCAACCAAAATTGAATTTCTTCCTAACATGATCTTTAAAAGGCATATGAAATCTCAACCCCTTTCAACTTTTCTCTTTTTAAAATTGATTTTATTAGAAGATGTTTTATAAACATCCCAGACTAGTATTGATTGAGATTTTTTTCAGGCTAATATTGCACACCCCAATGGTACTTTTTGTTCAAAATAAATCAATATCAACTATCTCTAAAATATGGTGTTAAATGAAAAAAATCAGAGTGCACAACTGTTTGAATATTGTGCTATCAGTATGTGCACAAATGTGTATGTGTGTGTATGCATACATTTGTGTGTGTGTGTGTAACTGTGGTTGTCTTTGACGGGGGGAACTAGAATGATAGGAAGACTTACTTCATAGCAGTATGCTCTTTTATGCCTTCTCAATGTTTCATCCTGTCTATATACTATTTATTTAAAAATAATTTTTAAATAATTATAAAATAAAAAATTAATAGAGGGCCTTATGATATGCGAGAAGTTGTAAAGACTCAAATATAAGGCAGCTCGTTTTTTTCTGAGGAATAATGTTAAAGGAAGAGCCACTCACTTGCTGTGAGGACATATACAGCATGCCCTGGGACCCATAGAGGCAGGAGGTACTAGGTCAGGTTGTACGTGCACAAGCGTCAGCTATGAAACATATGCAGAAATACACTGAGTAGAGGTGACTTTGGTGCAGCAATATGCTTATTTGCAGGCAATTGCCAGTCAATGGAAAAATAGGGTTTCCCCAGGTTCAGAGAGCAATTCAGGCCACAGCGCTGGTTTGGCCTGAGCAGAATAAACAGACCTGATCCTTTCTGCAGGCTGCCTGCAGTCAAGTTAAATACTTGTACTTTGGATGTTCTTAAAATACTGTGTCATCATCCTGCTTAGACAACCTTACTTTCAATCCACATTTTTAGGTCAGGAACTTTGACCTAAATTGAGGTCATTCTAGCCTTAGTTTTCTTTCTGCATATCCAGAAGAGGTAAACCAGGATAATGATCTTAAGATCTGATTTTCTTACTGAAAAATTACCATTAAAATGCTTCAAATTTTAAGTTTCTCCCCTATATGTCAAGCTTCCAAAAATGACCCAGTTGTACAACAGCATGTCTCAGACATGTCCTGCTTTTACAAAATCTAATCTCACTTTTGTCTTTTATTCTGAAAGCATATGATCTGGATTCAACTTTTTCTCACTGTTCTAACAATCTGCATTTCCATCATACGACATCTTGAAAAAGATGTGAATCTTTTATTTTTGATATAACAATCAAGATAAACCTTTGGTTTTCTAAAAACATGGTTTAATAACAGAGATGGTCTGGCTACCTTCTTTTAGAACATTTTGTCTAGTCAAAACAAACTCTATCAGATCCAAGAGGCAGTAGGTAGACAAACCACACACTCCACAGCAATTTTAAATGTCAGAGTCTGGCTCTGACATTCTAGAAGAGAAATTGCTTGTAAGTTCTGTGGGACCTTTGGTGATGTGGAAGTTAGTAAAATTTCCAAAAGGAAGATCAAATCAATGGAGGAAGGCTAAAAGTTATATTGTGCAAAGAAATGCAGAATAATCTATTTTAGGTCAGATTAAGTGAAACAGATGATAAAAGCAGACTTTAAAAAATCTACAATTCTAAATTGAACTGGACATATAAATCTGATCTGGCCAATTTCCTAACAAACTGAAACTAAAGTCCATCATCATCATTTTATCCCTATTTTGAATAACTGTAGCATGTGCCTGTTACTAATTAATTTAGAAGGTCTCTAATACTCAAAGTACTGTCCATGTTGTGGAGACAAATTGCTGCTTTTGTTTCTTATTAATAGTACAACTTGTGTAGCACCTGAAGAAGCCAACGCAGCCAGGCAAGACCACCTGGCTCATATTACTTTGAGTGGGGAGTGAAGGCAGCTTGAATCACCATCCTAGCAAAGCTTCCCCATAACCTAACCCTTGTGAGAGAGATCACAGTAGCAAAGATCACCATAAATTCCTCTCAAGACAAATACATAACAATTCTCAGGTGTTTGAAGTCCAGGTTTGACACAAAATATCTCTTTCTCTTATAACCAACCTGTCCTTCCATAATGATTTTTATCATCTCAGTCAGCCTGGAACCATGACCAAGTTTCTCCTATCCTGAAAAACAATATCCCTTGAACTTGAGGGTCTCCTCTAGCTCCAGGCTGTTTCTTTCAAACCTCACATCCAAGTTCCTTCAAAGTATAGACTTTAACAGGTGACTCCAATTCCTCCTGTGAACAGGACCTCTCAAATAACAATAGTAATAACAGCTCTTTCTGCATGCCTGTTACTTTCTTTATTAACTCATTTAATCCTCACATGAACCTATTACATAAGTACCTTTATAATATCTATTTTACAGATTTTATTTTGTTTGTTTACTTTTTACCTTGCCCGAGCAAGCTGAGAAGAGGCAAAGTCAGAGGGGTACAGAAGCAATTCCTGGGATAAAAGCCTAAAAAGCACAACTCCATGCTGGCCAGTAACCACTGACTGCATGAGAGAGCAGATGAGGCTAATGAGTAAGCCCAGCTTCTAGCAAGGCAGCTTTAGGAGTAAGTCCACTTGCCTGCCTCGCCTTCCCGGCTTTCTTCTCATGGCCCCCTTTTATGAGCCGGCTAAGGGCTCTTCCTCTGGGCTCCCTACCCAGTGCTTGGCGCCTGTACCTCTCTGTTCACTCTCTGTATTATTTTGGAATCAATGTGTCTGTCACCAGCACTAAACTACAAGTTTCTCAAGATCAAAAATCCTGCACGTTTCATCCTTATACCTCTAATAGCAAGCAGGTTCCTGGCACATAGTAGGCACTGAACACATATTTACTGGCTAGAACTAAGCGGTCAGTGTAGCATCCTGTCCTTTCTCTCTGCTGAGAGGGAAGGACCCCATCCTGACTGTAGAAGATCTTATCTACGATCACAAGACAGACACTTCACCCAGCAAGCAGCGGCCCGGCCCGACCAGCACCCACTCTGCACAGGGTCACCACCTTCCTAGTGGTGGTGGTGTTCCAGAGAGTTCTAAGGTAGAAGGGTAGAGAATTATCTCACGACATGTGATTCAGGCGAGGGATGACTTGTAGAGTGTGGAAGCAAGTTCTCGCAAGGATCTCTGGATGAATATGCACAGATTCCAAAAGAACTGCCTTTTGACTTACCAAGTAGACTTCCAGCTGTTTAGTGGCTTATATCTACTTTCTCATTGCAAACATAAGCATAATTTCAATGAGGACACGTGGCTTTTTTTTTCATTTTAACGAGTAGCTTTTTAAAAATATGTAATTGTGCAGAAAGGAAGGCCAGTGAAATCAGGGTAATGACTGCATATACTCATCAATAACTGTGTTAAATACTTGAGTTTTCCTAATATATCCTAAGACATCTATTTGTTAAACATAGTAAGGATTTGGTCATCAGTAAGAATTTTATCTATCATTTCATTTCTTTCCTGGGATTTTAGGGGCGAGGAGACGGCAGGGTGCATTTGGGGTCAATTGCTTTTTTTGGCTTTGTTTTTAATTAGTGGTTGTCTAGCCTGCCATAGGGTTCTTCCCACGGATCAGCTACTTCATTACTTGAGCAAAATGCATCTAAAATATATTTTGGTACTGAGACCAGCTTTACAAAAGGAGATTCAATCTTCTCAACACGGTAATTTAATGATGAAGTTTCATCTCCTTAAAAATAACTTGGGGATGGGTATTATCCTTTATAAGATCAGCAATGAATAGAAAACTGAGAAAACCTCTTTTCCACCCCAGAGGGCTCCTGTGGGTCTTCCCAGGATGGTGATGATGCCACCTGGGGCAGAATAAAGCCTCCATACTTCTGCCACCCCGGCTGCCACCTTTCCTCTCTCCTGTGGCCTTTGTGTGCACTCTTTCCCCTTCTCTTTTGACATTCTTATTCTGACCTGTTCTTCTCCTCTTCTTTTCTTCCTCTTCTCCCTGTGCCTCCCTTTGGAGCCAAGGGCAGCCCTTCTGCCCGCCTGGCAGCTGTGCAGGTGGGGCCTGCACTGGCCCCTCTTCTTCCCTCCCCCACTGTGCCTGTGTGTAAGGAAGGGTCACCTGGAAGCTGGATGGGGTCAGACAATAAGGAAGGGCAGGGGAGGCCAGAGAGGCTCTCCCTTTCCCTGCCACCCTGGAGGCCTCAATGAGCCCAGAAAATCACTTCCAGAGGACTAAGAAAGGGTGGCTCATAAGCACAGTGTTATTACAGAAAATGTCAGGAAACAGGAGCAGAATCGAATGGCTTCCACTCACACCCATAGCATCTTTAGCAAGTTTCTTCCCACCTGAGAGTTGCAGTTCCCTGCTCTGTTGAGATTATATGTAGCTCCTATGAAATCATGGACAAGAACCTGCACCATGCCAGTGTATGGCATCGTCATCATCCTTCCTTCATCAACAACGCCTGGATGCACACATACTAATCATGGTCACCCTGATGTCCCACCTCCTTTCCTGGAGATCTTCCAATTTAAAGGTCTTAGTTGTCAGTAGTTACATACTCAATGGCCAGTCCCTTCCTCCTCCAAACACTGGGTTTGTTGGAAAAGATACTCAGCATTGCCAGGATTGAATTATAAGAACACAATGAAATGAAAGTGGCTCTAAGAAGAGACTCCTTTGCTTGTCACAGTCATATAATTAAAGTTCCTATAAGTGGATTTACTGACCATCAAACTTGCTACTTTCCTTCATTAAGTTGTTAAAGGTATCTTCATGCTGTAACCGAACTTTCCTTCTCTCAGTAGCCAGATTATGTTCCACACGATCTTGTTCAGTTAAAAGTGTGACCGGTTTTAAATGAATCTGGAGAAAGAAAAACATGCATCTTCCATTGCCTTGTTAAATTATAAAAGCACAACATGAATTTTGCAAAAACAAATGATATGCTACATGGTTTTCTAACTCAAGTAAATAGAGCATTTATGAGTGTTTTCACTAAACATGCTATGACTAATTGTTTTTCTTAAAATATTTTTTTAAACTAGAAACATCAATACAGGCTTAATTATTTCTTCATACAAGATATGCACTTTAAAATGGTTTCCCTGTTAATTTTCCCTGTTTTAAAAAATTTTCAACAGAACTACAAAATAAGAAGTTCTTCAGATTGATGAATGAGGAGAGGGACTTTGACTCCACCGAATTCTTATCAAGAAATGTTTTCCATCTTTTGCAAATTAAGATATCAAAGAGAGGGAATAAAGATGTTGTAGAGAAAGCTATCTTGTAACAAGAGATATTCTCAATTTGGAAATTCCATCACATGGTGAAAACATCATCTAATAAGCAAACTGAAATAATCAGCACACAAGAATAAAGCTTTTACCAACTTCCAGAAACCTGAAAGTATGATACAACAGAACCAGGAGCCCAAGTTCCTCCATAGATGCCTGTCTGCTGACCCTTCATAAGTAAGGAAGGGCCACATTGAAGGTGGACTAGGGTATGACCATGCTTATTTCCAAGACACCTAAAGTCTGCTACTGACCCTTAGCCAAGATAAGGATGAAATGCTAAGCTAATGATTTATAACATGCTAGCTAAAGTCCAAACCCCCATTCCCCCTAGACTAGCTTGGCTCATTTGTTTAGTAATGTGCAGATTGATGGTTTGGACTGGTCTAACTCTCCATGGAGTTCTCCTTTTGGTTGTGTAACCAGCAGGGTATAAGAGACCGCTTGGTAAACTTATGGCTTGGTTCTCTTGAAACCAAGATACCTTGCATATATCTTGGTTATATGGCCATATATCTTGCATATATCTTGGTTATATTCCTATTCTGTGGACAAAGTCCATCTCATGCAACTGAAAAGAACCCTGTGGCTAGCTTCTCCAGGAAGCCCGAAGCCTCTCTGATACTGGCCTGGGCTTTCTTTCTCCCAAGGTATCACCCACTTTAGCTTTAGTAAGGCCTTGCATGAGCGTACCCCATGGAGTCTTGTGAGGCTTTTCAATGATCTGGTTTGTGCAATTATCTAACTAAGTCTAGTTAATCATTGTCAATTTTATCCTGGAATAAACTCACTTTGGAAAGAGATCCAGGTAGTCTTATTGGTTTAAACCAAACCATTGATTTTTCATGGCTCTCTTCATGACGTGCTACTGAACAAGAATATTACCAACTGGAAAACAAGTTAGTCTGGGAAAGGTGCTTCCAATTAAGTTTATCTGAATCAACCGATCATGGTGGCACCATAAGGTATCTGACTTCCCACTTTCAGAAACCAGCTCTTCAGTCCCAGCAGAGACTGGACTGAAGTGTGATACTACATTCTTACCCCACACATCCCTGAAGTCAGAGTGAGAAGTCTGAGGCCACAGGGGAAAAACAATGGCCCACCATGTGAGGGAATGAGATGGCAAGGTATATGCCTTTCTGTCACTCTCTCTGAGATATGGGAACTCTGCACCCACCCCCCTATTCCCAAGAGTCTGGACATCTGGGAAGATTCCAGGAAAAGCAGAATGATTGGCAAGACCTATCTCAATGTCTAAGGCTTTACTGAACGTGGGATCCTGGGATCTGCACTTGTCAAAGTGCAGATTCCAAGTTCCTACACTAGTGGTTCCAATTTAGTAGGTCCAAGATATTGCCCCAAAAGCTGCATTTTTAAATAATATAATTAGTGGAATGAGTTTCAGTTTGGAAACAGCACTCATGGGCAATATAAATTTGCTTTGCAGGCCTTGCAGGGCCGAGAGTGGGAGAAGTGCCCCGAGGTACAAAGCTCTGCAGGTTCACCCGCCGCCCTGGCACCATGCCATGGTGGGCTAACTCGGTCCCAGCCCATCTCTGTGCCTCCTGGCCCAGCCTGGGTGAGGAGTAGCTAGCAAGTGTGGCTCTGCTGCCACCTCTGTCAGGTAGAGTGGGAACATTGCTTTGTTCTGGCTCTAAAGTTGGAGACAGTCTGAAGAACACTTTTGCAGAGAGAGAAGCGCTCCTCATTGGTTCAAAGTGGATCTAGGGGAAGTCACCACTTTTGGAGCGATCTTTGGAGTGAAAGATTCACATTCTAAACTGAATTATTACATTTTAAAAATGTTTAGACTAAATGAGGACCCTCCCCCCTGACACTGAAAAAAAAATGCCAAGAAAGCCAAGAGATGAGGGGATCTGGCCCAGGGCCAGGCAAGCCAGCTGGGCGGGCCATTGCATCTCTCTGCTTTGAAGGGTGTTTTCACCCCGGATGCCCTGAAGCTTATTTTTAAACTTCAATAACTCAGCAGCTTTGACATTTTTCCTTTAGGTGTAAAAAAAATGATTGGTCCATACCATGCAACTGCTTGCTAAATTGCTCTGGCTTTTTGAAGAAGATTTTATTTTGACTCAATTTTGAGTTATATAATCACAAAAGAAAAGAACTAAACCAGTAAGCAATATTTTTGAGGAACTGATATGACCTTAAGATCATTTAAAACACAATGTTTTGTTTTATTTTAATCTTTCACAAACTGGCTACATCTGCTTTTCTCTAAGGTACTTTTTGCTAAGGTACTTAATCCTCTGATGTTGTCACAGCATGATAACTTTTATAATAAATATTGGTGAATAACAGGGAAAGCATATTTCATGGTAAGAAGAAATGTTCTTTTTTCCAAAATAATTCTAATGAAATGGTTAATGTGTCCATGAATTACATGCTAGATACCTCTTCACACAGAAGATTTACCTTTTCTTTTCCAACTGGCTTGGCTACAAATGTAGAGAAAGCCACGCTAACCAGCTTCTCAATGCCAGTGAACACATCCTGTACCGTGACTTTGATACTGATCTAAAATGAAAAGAAAAATAAATCAGTAAACATCCAGCCATCGAGATAATAGTTTGGAGTGCAGGATTCAAAATTCAGTTATATGTACATCACCGTTATTTCCTTTTGTTTTTTAAACGAAACCAATATTTTTATTTATTTTTAAGCAACATTACTCTATCAATGATGTTCTATAAAATTGGACAAATAATTTTCCTCTGATTATAGAAAATATATATTTACCATATAAGATTTATGGAATCTATCTAGAGTCAATTTTATCAGTAGTCTCATCACCCAGAGATAATAATTATGAAACTTTAGGTAGATTTCTTCCAGCTTTATATACATACATATATATATGAAATGTGTGTGTATATGTATGCATATATAAAATTATCATACTGTATTTATAGTTTTATATTCTAAATTTTAAAAATTTGGCATTATGTGACAAGCAGTTTCTAATTCCATTATTAGTAAGTATGTTTTTAAAGCAAGATATTAATGACTGCCTTATAGCCCATCAGAGAGATATACCATATTGTTTTTTAGCCTTTAGTCTCTGAGTTTTATAACCAAGGTAACATGGTCAGAATTGAATTGTGAATTTGAAGCTTTGTTTCCGTGATTAATTTTTAAGGATTAGTAAGAAAGTAGCAGAGACACTTTGTGGTGATATTATGAGTTAGAGTTCCCTCTATGTGAAGTGCTCTGAAGCTGGTCCTCAGGACCACACTTTGCAGAAGTGTTGGTAAACTCAGGAACTTATCTTTAGATTTTAGCTAATAAACACTTTCTTACATATCTCAGACAAGTAATATTAGTTTCTTTCTTTTAATTTTTATTTTTTAAGAGACAGAGTCTTGCTCTGTTGCCCTGAATGGAGTACAGTGATGGGATCATAGCTCATGGCAGCCTCAAACTCCTGGGCTCAAGGGATCTTCCTGTTGCAGCCTCCTGGGTAGGTGAGACTACAGGTGCATGCCACTACGCCTGGCTAATTGTCTTTATTTTTTGTAGAGATGGGGTCTCACTATGTTGTCCAGGCTGGTCTTGAATTCCTAGCCTCAAGCAATCCTCCCGCATTGGCCTCCCAAAGTGCTGGAATTGCAGGTGTAAGCCGCTAACCCTGGCCAGAATACTATTTTCTTAAGATGATGGGCAACCTCATGTATCTTAGTTCATCAACAATAAATATCTATATCCATATCTTCACTGTGTACCTCATGTACAGAAATAATCAATAATCCATGATTCATTTTAAGTCACTTAACTCATACATGCTAATTAGCATTTTTATGATAAATCCTGAATTAACTAGATGGTGATTAACCAAATATAAGCCATCTGTTCCCAACCTCCAACAACACTCAACCCCACACAGCTTTCTACTTTTAGAGATATAGGTATTGGTAACTGAAAAAATAAAATATTTAATAGTAAAAACAAAGCAACAATTCTGGCTTGTTAAAACTAATTCTGAACGCTATCTTCTACTGGAATAGTTAACTTACTTATGTTTGATAACAAAATGTCTCAAAAACATATGCTAGGACAATTTTGCTGTGCCATGAGAGAGTAGGTAAGATTGGAATTACATCCCTGAAAACAACTGGAAAACTAGACAAAGTATATGAAGCAATTATTTTCATACATAGGAAAACAGGCGACACAGGACTGTGATCCCTAAGGGAAGGAAAACAAATGAGAGGAGCACTGTATTTTCCAGGTTCTCAGGCTGACGATAATTCCCCAGACTGGTCAGAGAGGAGAAACCTAATTTTGCTGAATTGAGGTGCCAGAAACCAGGCAGCTAAAATTTCTGGGGCAGAGTGCCAGAGAAGGAGCTACAAAAAGGAAAGTTTCCAGAAATTTGCATATGAGTCTTTGGTTGATACCAATCTGAGTATGCATAGCGTGAACCTCACACGGCCAAATAAGAACAGATTCTGGGGAACAAACAATTACTGGGATGCTATAACATAGACAATTCCAAGAGCTCACACAGCTGGGGATCTTTTGAGTTCTCCCCAGCCAGAGTTCTCTAAATATACAACACTTTCATAGAGACCACAGAAGACCCCAAATTAGAAGAAGGGCTAAATTAGCCCTAGATTAGACTATTCTAGATCTTCCATAGAAGAACTTAAAAATCCTGCCAAGAAAAATTCTGACACTCTTTTTAAAGAAGTATAACAAAAGCCAGCACTAAAGAATGTAAAATTTACAATGTTCAGCATCCAATAAACACAAAGTAACATAAATAGAATTTCAAATGATAGAAATGATGGCATTAACAAAAAGAATATTAAAATGGCAATCAAATATTTGCACCATGAGCTCAAGGATGTAGGGCACGAGTCAGCAAACATTTTCTTAAACAGCAAAGTTAGATTGTGAATCTTTAAAGCTTTATAGCTACATGGCCTCTGGTACATCTACTCAACTCTGTCAATGTATTGTGGTAGCAGCATAGACAAAACATAAATGAATGGACTTGGCTATGTCCCAATAAAACTTTATTTATAAAAACAGGTAGCAGGTCCATAGGCCATACTTTGCTGACTCCTAATACAGAGAAAAATGTGAACATAATGAGGAAAGAAATGGAAAATACAAATACTCAAACGGGACTTTCTGAGATGAAAAATATAATATCTGAAATAAAAAACATACCAGACAAGATTAAGATAAAATTAGATACTGTAGGAAAAAAAAATCAGTGAAGTTGAAGACAACAAAAGAAGCTATCCAAAATGCAGCATGGAAAGAAAAGAAGACTGAAAAAAACCAACACCAGAGTATGAGTGACCTGTGGAACACTAACAAGCACTCTAAAATTCTAAAATTAGGCTAGGTGCAGTGGCTCACACCTGTAATCCTAGCACTCTGGGAGGCTGAAGCAGGAGGATTGAGGTCAGGAGTTTGAGACCTGCATGAGCAAGACTGTAGACCCTATCTCTACAAAAAATAGAAAAAAATAGCTGGGAATGGTGACACACACCTCTAGTTCCAGCTATTTGGGAGGCTGAGGCAGGAGGATCACCTTAGCTCAGGAATTTGAGGTTGCAGTGTCTTATGATGATGCCACCGCACTCTATATAGGGCAATAAATGAGACTCTGTCTCAAAAGAAAAAGAAAACAAAAATAAATGCAAAAGAAGAGAGAGCACAGGGGATAGAAAAAAGTGTTTGAAGACATAATAGCTGCAAAATTCCAAATTTATTAGAAACTGTAAATCCAAAGATCTATTAGCTCAAAAAACCCAAGCAGAATAAATGTGAAAAAAAACCCACAAGATACATCATAATCTACTTGCAGAAAACCAGTCAAAAACGATTAAAAACAGACAAAGAAGGAGAAAACATACCATGTAAGAAGAGCAAAGGTAAGAACAACAGTGGACTTCTCAGAGAATTATACATGCCAAAAGATAATGGAAAGAGCCCTTTCTAATGCTGCCAGGAGGGAATAACACTGTCAAGCTAGAATTCTATACCTAGAGGAAATGAATACCTTTCAAGCATGAAGGTGAAGTAAAGGTATTTTTATACAAACGAAAGCTGAAGAAATGTTAGAGGAATATCTTCAGGCAGAAGGAAAATGATACCAGGAGAAAATCTGGAGATACACAAAGGAATGAAGAGCATCAGAAATGGGAAATATGTGGGTGGGTATATAAAACATATATATTTTACATTGTAAGTCTCCTTAAAAGATGAATGATTCTCTAAAAAATAATAACAATGTATTGAGGGAATTATAACACATGTGGAGGTAAAAAAGTATGACAATAATAGCACAAAGGCTAGAAATGGGAAGGGAAATATGCATACTATTCTAAGACTATTACGCTTTACTTAAAGGGATATAATATTATTTGAATGAAGGTAGATTCAGATGAGTTAAGCATGTATATTGTAAACCCCAGAACAAGCACTAAAAAAATAAATAAAACAAAGATGTATGGTTAAAACACCAAAAATGGAGATAAAATGGATTACTAAAAATTAATCCACTCTAAAAAATGCAAGAAAAGATGGGGCAAAAGGAGCAAAGAACAGATGAAACAATTAGAAAGCAAAGCCAGATGATAATTTAAACTCTACTATATAGATAATTATGTGAAATGTAAATTTAAATACTCCAATTAGAAGGCAGAGATTGTTAGACTAGGTAAAAAGCAACATCCAAATATATGCTATCTGTAAGAAATGCACTTAAGTCAACAAATAAAGAGAGGTAAAAAGAGAAAGAATTGAAAAAATGATGTATGCACTAATCAAAAGCAAGCTGGTGCTGCTAAATTAATATCAGACAAAGCGGATTTCAAAACAAAAACCAGAGATAAAAAGGTAAATTTCATAACAATAAAAGGGTCAAGACATCAAAAAAACTTGACAATCCCAGAGATGTTTGTAGTCAGTAACATAGCTTTAAAATACATGAAGCAAACACTGATAGAACTGAAAGCAAACATACACAAATCTACACCCGTAGTTGTGTACACCTCATCACACCTTCCAGTGACTGGTGGCACAGAAAATCAGCAAGAATTTAGAGTACCTGGTGAGGCTTACTGATAGAGGAATCAGAGATTCCCCTGGCAGTGGGGTTGACACAGAGCAGGGTTCCTGTGAGCTTTGGGTTCGGGGCAAAGTGAGTCATTTATTTCTACTCAGCAAATTAGCAGAGGGCTGGTGTCAGTTGTGGCAGGACACTGAACTGAACAGGATGATCCCAAAAGATGTACATCCAGTGTGAAGAAGCAAAAATAAAAATGTCTAGTTGGCATCTATATTTGGGGGAAAAAACCCAAGAAATTTCTAGCCTGTGGCAGAAAGTAAGACAAACCCTAGGGGCTCCCGGTCACAATTCACAGAGGAAGAGGGGGAACAAAATGGGGCACAGTGGATTGGCCGGGTGAGCCCCCTGAGGCCAGAGGTTACCTTCCTCAGGACCAGGAATTTGTGCTTTCAAACTCACTGGGTTAGTTTGAGTTTTTTTATCCTAGTTTTTTGTTGTTGTTGTTATTTTTATTTTTTTTTTTTTGGAGAGAGAGTCTCACTCTGTTGCCCAGGCTAGAGTGCTGTGGTGTCAGCCTCGCTCACAGCAACCTCAAACTCCTGGGCTCAAGCAATCCTCCTGCCTCAGCCTCCCGAGTAGCTGGGACTACAGGCGTGCTTCTCCTAGCTTTTGGTCAAACCTCCTTTAGAAAATCTAGCCTTTCTCAGGGAATAGGAGGAAAAGGATAAAAGCAAAGGGACTTTTATCTATGTTTGGATGGTCTGTAAAGGAGAGAGTGTTTCCCTCAGGAGACAGGCCGGGGCTGCCGTGTGGCAAAGCTCAGGAGCCCACAGCTGAGAAAACAGGGCCCGGGAGCTCCCTTCACCCACACAGCGTGTTCCTTCCGTAAGCGTTTCCGGTCTGGGTTCTTGAACCGTTTCGCATTGTGTTTATTCAAATGCTGGTAGGACGTGACTACGTCAGGGTAAAGCCGTCACCGTAGGCTTGTTTATTGCCAAAACAGTTCTGTTACAGGTTGACCTGTGTCTCCCGCCACACGTATGTCAAAGTCCTCACTCCCAGCACCTCAGAATGTGGACCCATTTGGAAACAGGGTCGTTGCAGGTGTAACTAGTTAAGATGAGGCCGTGCTGCATGTAGTAGGGTGGGCCCTTCTCAAAATCGACTGACATCCTCATAAAAAGGGAAGCTGAACACAGACACGCATGGAGAATACATGTGAAGATGAAGGCAGAGATCAGGTGATGCCACATAAGCCAAGAACACTGAAGATTACAGAAACCACCCGGAGCTAGGAGGAGGCACGAGCAGATTCCCCTCCCAGCCCTCATGAGAGACCAGCCCTGCCGACATCTCGATACAGGACTTCTAGCCCCAGAACTGTGAGACAACACACTTCTGTTGCTTAAGCCACCCAGTCTGTAGTACTGTGTGGCAGCCCCAGAAAAGGAATCCAAGTTCCTCGGTATCTTTTGTGCCCACAGATCAAAGGGACTGCTACTGACCACCCTGGAAGTTGCCATTTGAGATCTAGCACCTCTTCCTGCTAATTTAACCTGGATGGAGACTTCAAAAGCTCCTGAGAATGTTGCCTTCAGAAGGGTAAAAGAAAAACAAGTGGATGCAGAAGAAAAATCATCTAAATTCACTTTCTTACTGAAGTCCAGTTACTCTGCATTTCAAAAACTAGTTAATCATGGGGCTAGTTTCCAACTGCAGGTGAGGAGAATAAGAACAGTAGAGTTTGAATAATAGTAGAGTTAGAATAATTAAGAAATAAAGTCCACATCTTGCAAAGACTCAGGAGAGCACCATTCTCCCTTGTATGTTGACTTTCTGTGCATCCTTCTATGTAAAAATAGTGCTTTGTTTCACACTGAATTTTAGTAGCAGGCTTGACTAGGAAATGCTGGCTCATTATTTACCGTGAGTCTGACTACAGATTGAAGGGCCTTTTGAAATTCAGAATCTCATTAACTCCAAATATCATTCTAGACCTCCTCTGCCCTCTGTGTACAATGAGAAAATGAGCACCAACTGGCAGAAGTAAGGAAAGGGTGCTTCTTACCTCCATGCTTGTGCTGAATGCTCTAGTGACTTTTGCTTTGATGGTTATAACTTGTCCAACTCTGGTAAAAAACAAAAACAAACAAACAAAATACCCAAACTCAGTAATCCTAGCACATTCCATTTCAGACTTAAAGGTTTACTTAAACATATGTTCCTTAAAGCAGTTCCATCCTATACTGATAATGTTCATGCATGGAAAACTTGGGTTAATGATAGCAGAAAAGTGCTTAAAACCAAATGCTGATCATTGTAAACCCCACTTGTGATGCCAGTTGACTAACTCTATTCACACAGAAAAGGGCTTTTGCAAAGATAGTGTGCAACATGACTCCAAATCTGCAACAGACACTTTGACTATATAGCAGCTGTTTTCCCGTAGGGAAGTTAAGACAAATACACCAGCCAATCTATGCAACGGCTACTTGTTTTTAAATGTTAGCTTACAAATAAATGAATAAACAAATAAGCAAGCAAGCATATTGATCAGCTTCACTAGGTTGACATGGGCCCTCCGTGCTGCTAGATGATCTATTCATTCCCTACTGTTACTGGAACTTTGATCATGTAACCCCAAAGTTGTTCCCAAACTTTTGTGTTTGGGCCCTTCAGTCTTCTCTGATCCTTTCACCTTAGCAGAAAGTTAATCTACCCAATATAACCTCCCTTAATTTTTCCCCATTAACTCTGTTAACTTCAAAGTTGAACTACATTCTCACCGTTCTCCTCACTCCTGTTTCAGGAGAAGGTAGATCTCTTCAATACCTAACCTCTTTCTTTACCTGTGCCCTTGGTCCCACCCTACTGTTGCCCTCTCCTCCTCTACCATGGGCTGTGCTGGTCAGCTCTGTCCCCTGCCGTACCTACCATCTCTGTCCTTTTCCTATCAGTCTATGAAAATGCTCAAGGTTTCTTCTTTCTACAAGTCTTTCTCTCAATCCTGTTCCATCCCAAGACCTTTTTCTCTTCTACATATTCAAACTTCCTAAAAGAATCATTTATTTTTCTAACTCACACATTTAACAAGTGTCCCCTGAGTTATGACTAGCTGTAACACTAAGCTAAAGCTTATAGATACAGTGATGAACAAGACCAGGTTGCTGACTTCAAGGAGACCAGTCTTTATTTGAGATACAAGGATGTAAATAATCAAGTCCAAAAGATTACAAAAGAATTATTGATGATTAATTAACAATAAAAATCCATCATTAATTAAATGAAGAACTATTTCTCAGTGTGGTCATATTAATAACAATGACTACTCTTTAGTGAATGCTGTGTATAAATCCGCACTATGCTAAATGCTTCTATCATAATCTAACAACATATTATTTGTTGAGCAATAATCGTGTGAGGTAGACATTATCATTTCCATTAGGAAATGGGCTTAGAAGGTGATATAGGCAGCAACTGGCAGGGCCAGAGTTCAAATTCTGGTCTTATCTGGCACCAAGGCCTTAAAAAATTACCCTACTCAGGCTCCTAGTAAAGAATAGAAATTGAAACTATTTTAATCACAGTTGAGAGGCTTGTCCAGATATATTAAAGACAGTCTACGAGATGAATCAGTTGGGTTTACCTTGAAGAATAACCAGATCTGGTTAATGCCTTTGTGTATATATTGTTACTCTATATATCTGTCCTAATCTGTAGCATTTCAGGTAGAAAAACTGGAAGTAAGGAAGGAGTTTAATATATACATACATATGTATATTTATTTAAGCAATTAATTCCTGTATTAGAAATCTGAACAAATTGATATTTCTTGCACAGTTTTATTAAACCTTAGTCTAATTTTACTAATTTAAAAACTGATAAAACCCACATAACTCCTATGGAGAGGAATTTGGCAATATCTAATAAAATGATTTATGCATTTACCCTTTGACTCAGCAATCCTACTTTTAGGATCTATCCCAAAAATATACTGGCAAAAATATGAACATACATCTACACAAGTCTCCATATTGAAATATTATTTGTAATAGTACAAGACTGGAAACAATTCAAATGTTTATATCAATAAAGAACCTATTGATATAAGGCATCTACACAATGGAGTACTATGTAGCTATTAAAAGGAATGGTGAATATCTATTTATGGTCACGCACAACTTAATTACAGGTTAATGTTCTGAGAAATGCTTCTTTAGGTGATTTCCCTGTTGTGTATTGTTGTTAATTACACCATAGAGTGTACTTAATACAAATCTAGATGATACAGCCTACTACACACCTAGGCTATAGTACAGCCTATTGCTCCTAGGCTACAAACCTGTGCAGTGTGTTACTGTTCTGAATACTGCAGGCAATTGTAACACAATGGTGAGTATTTGTGTATCTAAACACATCTAAATGTAGAAAATGTACAGTAAAAATTTGATATTATAATCTTATGGGACCGCCATCTTTGACCAAATTGTTGGTAAGCAGTGCATAATTGTGCATTTCTAGGGAGTGAGTTTCTAGATATGATATTAAATATATATGGTGTGTTGTTTTCAAAAGGATGTGATGATATATATTTCTTTCATTTAAAAAACAGAAAAATAAGCCACAAAATAAATAAAATGGTTACTTATAGAGAAAGGGAAAGGCTTGGATAGAAGCTAGATAGGGGACAATTTTTCCAGACTCAAATATGTTTGTTTTCCAGATTTGACTCTGGAATCTAAATTAAAATAAAAATTAATCCCTACAAATTAAAAAGCAAATTAAACAAATGAACTATGTATGGAGGTAGTAGCTTAACCACATGGAAGAGGATTATTTCAAGTGACAAGTGAGTTGACTGTATGTGATGAGACATAGTTCAAGAAAGAAAGAAATTGAAAAAATATTCTTAAAGTACTTTCTGTAATTATGTTAGTTATAAAATTGGTATGGCTATTCTGAAACTAATAAATATGTACATATATGTATATACATATTAATTTAAATTGAATAAGTTCATGTCCTTAAATTGAATAAGTTCATGTCCTTTCAATGATGAAATCACCTAATGACACATCTTTCAGAATGTAACCCTGTTGTTAAGCAACGTGACTGTATATATGGAAATATTTACAGATGATGCCTGGGATTTTCTTCAAAATAATCTAGGCATGTTGGAGGAGTATAGAGGGGTATTGATAAAACAAGAATGTATTTGGGTTGATTATTGTTGTAGCTCGGTGATAGATCCTTGGGATACACTGTATGATTCTCTCTACTTTTCTGTATGTTTAAAATGTTCATATTAATATATCTTGAATATATCTTATTTTCTATAACAAGAGATAATAAAGTGCATAAGCACTCCCACACATAAAATGTTTTTCATAATTCACCCTTTCTACTCAGATGAATTAGTGTTTACCCAACAACCTAATGATGAAATTCACAATCCTGGAGATACTTATTATCATTAATTATTCTTGTAGTAGAGGAAAGAGACATTAAGAATTAGTTTATAGAAAGCCTGCTATGCCTTATACCACAATACATCTAGTACTGAGAGCTATTTCTAAGCAAAATTGAAACTACAAAAATTTATATTTGCAATGTTTACGAAAAGTAGGCCTTATGATTTATTTAACTTATTTACACTGGATCAAATGATATTTATTTTATTAACAAACTGGATCACTGGCTCCAAATGAATAAGCTCAGATGTCGCAAGTACATGTCGCAAATGAGCCAACAAAGCCAGAGAAAGTTGTGCTGGTGCAATGCGCTTACCTAGCTGTCTCCTCAAACTGTATGTCATCCACAGAGGCCGTGACACAGGACACTCCAGCATGTTTTTCAGCTTCAAAACATAAGTGAAAATATGCTGTGTTAGCAGTTATGCTTGAATATTTCAGTATTAGGGGAAAGGAGTACAATGTGAGTGGATTTATTTTAGTAACTCATCCTTCCATTCATGATAGCACTCCTGTGCCCACACTTTCTGGAGCATCTGGCTTTATAAGAGTTTCTTTGCCCTGTAAGTTACGTTTTTACTGCATGGTAACTGTGCTCTCTTCTAAATTTTAGCTTACATAATCTTTTGAAATTCAATACCAATACCCAGCATATATAGCTATTTAAATAGCAATTTCAGGTACTACCCTTCTTTTTTTTTTTTTCTTTTTTTTTTTGAGACAGGGCTAGAGTGCTATGGCATTATCATAGCTCACAGCAACCTCAAACTGCTGGGCTTAAGCCATCCTCCTGTCTCAGCCTTCTGAGTAACTGGGACTACAGGCATGCGCCACTACACATGGCTGATTTTTCTATTTTTTGAAGAGATGCAGTCTCACTCTTGTTCAGGCTGGTCTCAAACTCCTGGCCTCAAACAATCCTCACACCTTGCCCTCCCAATGTGCTAGGATTACAGGTGTAAGTCATCATACCTGGCCCTTCTTTTGCTTTAAAAACAAAGCATCGCAGATGTATCCACTTTCCCACTTAACCAGCAGAATAAATTAATATTTAAATCGTTTAAACACTGTAAGCACTGAGCAATATGGCAAACCCTGAGCTTATATTCCAAATCAAAGAGGATCGTCTCTTGGCATTAGGGAAAGAGAGGCACATAGGAGGCATTTAGTCAATATTTATTGTTTATTATTACCGAATTGACACCAAATTCACTATGGATTAATTTTGTTGGTGGAGGAGAGTATTGAGTAGTGTGGAGAGAGATTAGGGAGGATCTTGGTTATTTCGATGTTCTATGTCTGCACTTAATTTGCCTGGAATTCTTTTTTTATTGTTGGTTTTGTTTTATATAAAAATATCAGAATTTACATTGGCTTTAAGAACTTCTATCCCCATTTTTATTTTAGAGACTTCACTCCTGGTGCCAGATTATGAAGAAGAAAGAGACAGTGAATTATGCTGAACTTGTATTCCTTGTCTGTAGTGGATTACGATAACTGCAATAAATATTAATTAATAGTCCCAGGTCATGAGAGGTGAGAAGATACTCCACAGGGCAAAAAATTTTACATGTTCCTCCCTCTGATCTAATTCTGCAGAAAATTGGGCATTCTAATTATACTAATTGGTAGTAAATGTTCTTCCAAATATGCTCATAACATGAACTGAGTTACCAGACCACTAACCAGAACTCTGTGCGTGAGTGGTGCAGCGGGAAGGATGGGCTTTACAGCTCTAAATTTCAGTGAAAGGAAGAGAACACGGAAGCATCAGGTTCTAGAAATGTCCAGGGTGGGCTCAATTTAATGCAATGTACCAAACATTTGTTATGTGCTTTCTGACTTCTGGACACTGAGTGGAATCAGTCCCATCTTTTAAGCAATCTACACAGAGGCAGTTAAAGACCTAGCCATAGTCAGAGCCCTTTTAGAGCTTAAGTTTTCCGGAAAACTACAGAAATATTGCAAATATATGGTGTAAAACTTTGTCTAGTAAACATTCCTAATAAATATTCCTAATAAACACTAATTCCAGTTATCCAGCATGACAGAATGGGATATTGAGGTTATTAAACTATTCTTATTGATGAAGCATTGTTATGTATAACAATATGCATTATCAATTTTGAATGACTTAAATGATAACTAAAATGCAGTAATCAATAAAAGATTCAATTTGTATTATAAATTTCAAATATCTACTATGTATATACAGCACCATACTAGATTGCATGAGGGATCAAGCAGAAACAAAATCATAATAACAGTTACATTTATTAAGCATTTATTATTGACCAGACACTGAGCTAAGCATTTATGCATGTCAGTTACATGATATTGGTACTATTATTAGTTCCATTTTATAAATGAGAAAATTTGGGCTTAGAATGATTAAATACATAGTCCTAAATAATGATTTTGACTATAGAAGCAAAAGGGACTTTCAGGAAAGAGTACAGAAGACCAACCAGGGAACTCTGCCAGGGAAGGAATTGGCTGAATATGGGTTTCAGAGGCTCAATAGACATGGTTTACACTGTAGATTCAGTGGTCACCAAGCTAAATAAAATAAAATAAAAATATGGAGGGACCAACATAGCATCCGCAGCTTTTATTTGTATTACGACTTTTATTCACAAGTTGATGATATGAATTCAACAGGCCCAGTTTGTTCTGGTTCTTGATTGTGATTGTCCTTTATATGGTATGTCAGTAAAAATGGAAAGCACTAAAACTATTTCTGGTTTTCTGGGGAAACTCAGAGAAGCTAAAAAACAGTAGTAGAATAGCTAAGTGATAGTAACCAGGAATGAAATGATGACTGATAAAATAGCGTTAACCTTCATTCATCCATTCATTCTTCCAATGAATACTGATTGAGCACCTGTGCTATGCCAGCCTCTCCGTCAGGTGCTGGAAATAGAAAACAGCCGTGACCCTTGTTCTCATGGAGTCTAGTGGAAGAGCCAGAGGTTAATTAAATGGATGCAAAATGAGTTAAATGCTCTGAAGAAAACACAGATTTTATGAGAGTCAGTAACTGAGAAACCAGACCTAGGTAGGATGTCTTAGAGGGGATGCTTCAGCTAAGATCTAAACGATGAGAAGGAATGAGTAGACATGGGAGGAGAAGGGAGGGAGCATGCTGCACGGAGGGAATGGTGACTACAAAGTCATGATGAAGGCCTCTGTGGCTGAAATGTGGAGAACAAGAGGGAGCGTGGGCAAGGTGAGGCCGGAAGGAAGGCTGAGGATAGGCTATGCACAGGGCTTTGAAGCTCTCGGTTGAAAGGTTTTGTAATTATTATTATTAAAGATGTTGCTCCATTGTCTTCTGATTTTCACTGTTTCTGATGAGGTCAGCGGTAATTCTAATCATTGTTCTCCTATATGGAGTATAGTGTTTTCCTCTGGCTGCTTTCAGGATTTTCTCTTCATCATGGTTTGACTATGATGTGCCCAGGTATATTCTTTGGATTAATGTTCTATGATCTTCTTGGATCTGTAATTGCATGTCTTGTACCATATTTGAGAAAATTTCAGCCATTATTTCTTCAGATATTGGTTTTTGTCTTATACTTTGTCTCTCCTTTGGGTTTTAGGTACATGTATTAAAATCTTTGTCTTTTTTTATTTTTTCACATATCTCTGATATTTTATTTTTAAAATCCATTTTTTTCTCTTCTCAATATTGGATAATTTCTACTGATATGTTTTTGCATTTAATAACTCTCTTCTTGACCATCTCCTTCTGGTGTTAAGCCTATCTGGTGAATTTTTTATTACAGATACTGTATTTTTCAGTTCTGGAATTTCTATTTGTTTTTTTTTGTTTTTTTTTTTTGATAGTTTTTATTTCTCTGCTGAAATTTACTACCTTTTCATTTCTTATTATTATAATTTTCATTACATCCTTGAGCACAGTTATAATAGCTGCTTTAAAATCCTTGAAGCTTAATTTCAGCATCAGGATCTTCTAGAGCAGGTGTCCTCAGTGGCCCGTGGATCACATGCGGCCCGCTGAGGACATTTATCTGGCCCACTGGGTGTTTTTGCTGCTGCTGCCTGTCCTGCTTAGCAGCCAACTCATCTCGGGCCCACAGTAGGCATGTGTGGAATGTGGGCCACACTCTCCAATGGCCCTCCAACAGTCTGAAGGACAGTGAACTGGCCCCCTGTTTAAAAAGTTTGAGGACCCCTGGTCTAGGGATTGTCCTGCATTGATTATCTTTTCTCTTGAGAATGGATCATGTTCCCCTGTTTCTTTGTATGTCAAGTAATTTGGAATTGTATCTTAGCCATTATAAGTGATCCATTGTAAAAACCATGTTCCTCTGAAGAGTATTGGTTTTTTTGTTTGTTTGTTTGGTTTTGGTTTTGTATTTGTTTTTTAAGCAGGCTGTTAACTTGATTAAATACAAACTATAAAACTCTGTCTCCCTAGAGGTGGGTTCAGCTCTTTTCAGTTCTTTTGGCCTTAGCTAGGAGGTTTGGAGTCTGTCCTATGTGTACACGATTCAAGGTTTGCCAGAGATCTGGGCAAAGATTCTAGATAGCTTTTATGGCTTTGCCTCTCTGGCTCTTTCCTTTCTGAAATTTTCCTATTCACATTACAGTAGCTCTGTTTTCCTCCAAACCCTGTCCTTTGGCTTTTCAAACCAGCAAGCCTGTGGGTTTTCTATTACAAATATAGATGGGAACAGATTGGACTTTTCCTTCAGGCTTAAGTCATTTAAAAAAAAAAAAAAGAGGCCGGGCGCTGTGGCTCACGCCTGTAATCCTAGCTCTTGGGAGGCCGAGGCGGGCGGATTGCTCAAGGTCAGGAGTTCGAAACCAGCCTGAGCAAGAGCGAGACCCCGTCTCTACTATAAATAGAAAGAAATTAATTGGCCAACTGATATATATATAAAAAAAAAAAAATTAGCCGGGTATGGTGGTGCATGCCTGTAGTCCCAGCTACCCGGGAGGCTGAGGCAGAAGGATCACTCGAGCCCAGGAGTTTGAGGTTGCTGTGAGCTAGGCTGACGCCACGGCACTCACTCTAGCCTGGGCAACAAAGCGAGACTCTGTCTCAAAAAAAAAAAAAAAAAAAAAAAAAAAAAAAAAAAAAAAAAGATAGAAAAAGTCAGCCAGTACCATTCTCTTCTTTCAAGTGTTGATTCCAAGTGTTCTGAGTCTACTTTTGTTCACTTTTCAGTTTCTTTAAGTTGCTTTTTAAAATGTTTTGTCCAAAGTTTATGGTTGTTTTCTGTGGCAGATTTTTTTTTTCTAATAGGAGATTCTTGAATGTGCAATCATGAGCCCTTATAGCCCTCGATAAAGAAAACAATGGGAAAAAATGAACAAAACATGTGCCATGATCAGATTAGCACCTTAAAAAGGTACTTTAGATGCCTTGCAGAGAAGAGACCAGAATAAATGGAGAAGACCAGTTTGGAAACCACTGCTGAAGCCCACATAAAAGATGATGGCAGTTTGGAGGCATGGATGGCTGCACTGGGGGCAAAGCAAAGTGGCTGGATTGGAGAGGTTCCTTTAGGAGATAAACTGGGTAGGATGTGGTCATGGATTGAGCATGTGGAGGGGAAGCAAGGTAGAGAAAGGTGTTGGAATGACTCCTAGACTTTTTGGTTTGTATAACTGGACGAGGCAGGTGTCAATCCTGAGAGAGTACACCCTTGAAAAGATTCACAAATAAAATAGAGAGGAAAATGTTCAGTGGGGGTGTTTCAAAATAAGAAATGGACATGTGGAGTAGAGAATGACTCGCATGGCTTCAAGCCTTTAGGCTTAAGAGACTGAAAACACGATGGGGCCACTGACAGGAATGAGGTTAAATGCCAAAATGATGGTGAGAATATTTAACCTTTATTTAAATACTGAGAAGACATTTTGGAATCTAGCAGTGCCTGAGGATCACAGCAATGCCTTTGGGCCGTGGCTGAGGTCATTATTTGTCATAGCAATGTGGCTATACAGAAGTGCTGGTCTACAAAAACTCTGGGAAAACGCCAGAAAAACTAGTTTTTGTGTTATTCTACAGATTCAGTCACACCTTGGCTAAATAATGTCCTTTGCTGATGTGGTGGCTCTTTTCACCATTGGGTGTTTACCACAGGCACCATCTATGTGTCCCAAACCAACTTTACCATAAAGACTTCTTTAATATTAGTAATATTAATATTACTAATTAATTATTATATTATGGTAATATAACCCTTAAGGTGCAGAGTAGTTGATCGTCAATTGTATCTCTCTATGGTCTACCTGAGTTTCCAAAAATGTCAAACCACAGAAATTTTTATGACAACTGCAGGAGGGCAACGTTTCTCCATCACAGACTAGAGACACTCAGCAAGGTAACTTTAAAAATCACTTCAATAGTCTCATAATGCATTCAGTTGCCTTGGAAATAGGCATCATTATTATTAGCAACATCAGTGGTTTCTATCCTCGTTTCTTTTTCCTACATGTGTATTAATTTTATATTCATGTTTTCATTATTATGTTAGTATAACCAACGTCAAATCCTGTTAAAAAAACTAAGACACAAACCAAATAGATCTATCAACAGAAAACAAATAAATGGATTGGCTTCAAATATATAACTGAATAATAATTACTATAATTACAATATTGCAGGTGGTGAAGACACAGGGGATTAGAAACTCTATTAACACTCGTTGAGAAGAGCAGGCTTCCATAATAATCTAAGGCTGAGCTTTACATCTGCCATCTGTAAAACAGGGGTCCTGGGATACATGATCTTTAAAGCCCCTTCCAGATCTAATATTTTATCATAATTTTTTTTTTTTTTTTTTTGAGACAGAGTCTCGCTTTGTTGTCCAGGCTAGAGTGAGTGCAGTGGCGTCAGCCTAGCTCACAGCAACCTCAAACTCCTGGGCTCAAGCCATCCTCCTGCCTCAGCCTCCCGAGTAGCTGGGACTACAGGCATGCGCCACCATGCCCAGCTGATTTTTTCTATATATATTAGTTGGCCAATTAATTTCTTTGTATTTATAGTAGAGACGGGGTCTCGCTCTTGCTCAGGCTGGTTTTGAACTCCTGACCTCGAGCAATCCGCCCGCCTCGGCCTCCCAGAGAGCTAGAATTACAGGCGTGAGCCACCGCGCCCGGCCTTATCATAATATTTTTACTTTCAAATGTACACTTGCCAAGTTGATGAAGTGTCTTATGCAAAGTCCAGCTTCCTTTGGGAAGTGAGAGTCCAAATTCTGGACCCATCCAACCATCCACCCACCCACCCATTCATATAATCAGGAGCTTTTTATTCAGCACTTACTAGGCTCTGGAAAACTAGCTTTAGCTTACATACTAATTGGCCAGGCAGAAAATAAAGAAATGAACAGATTAACATACCAAATACAAAATACAAAATAATTACAGACTGTACTAAGTGGAATGAAGGAAGTTGGAAAGAGCATTGCAAGGAAAGTGGTGAAAGTGTGCAAATGTAAACAGGTGGTCAGGAAAGACTTTTCTGAGCAAATGGTATTTAAGATGAGATGTCATGCATGCCGAGGGCCCAGGGAAGAGTGTAAAAGCAAAAAGAGGAGCAGGTGCAAGGGTCCTGAGCAGAGGAGAGATGGGCATGTTCTGGAACATATCAGAAGGCTGGAGCATGTGAACCAGGAAGGGAGTGGGACCAAACACAGCGTGGGGGAGACAGGAACCATGCCTGTTGCCTGGTCCATGGCATAATGTTGCCTGAGCAGCATGATGTTATCCTTTTTGTTAATGTGGGGCACCCTACAGCTTACCAGGTAACCACCACCCCCTGATGTTCTAAGCTGGGCTTGGACTCATCTCACATTTTATGGTTACCTGGCTAGCCCCTCAGAGAATGTGAGTTTCCAACGCTAAATAGCATCTATAAGGAAGGGTAAAAGATTTGGATTTTATTTAAAGTATGATGGGAAGCCACTTAGAGGCTCTAAGCTGGGAAGTGGTGTGATGTGTTTTATGTACTTAAAGTTCGCTGTGGTCTCTGTGCAAAGAACAGATCCCAGGGAGGCAGGATAGAGAAAGGGAAGCCAAAAGCAGTTTTGCAGAAGTGAGGGATGGTGTGGTTTACTGCTGCCAGAGATGGTACGAGTAGGCAAGGGGCATAGGGGACCCACTTCTCAAAGATACGGCCCTGCCTAGCCTTTCAGTTAGAAAATCATTTACATCCTAACCTGCTGTTTTCTAAAGCAGAGTCTCATCCCTAGATGTAAGTCCAAGTCCGGTGCTCAGTAGTGCGGGAGAGATGCTGCGGTGAAAACTATTTTCACATTAATGCTAAGATGTTGCCTGCGTCTGCTTGGTCCGCCATAACTAAATACCATAGCCTGGGTGGCTTAAACAACAGAGATGTATTTCTCACAGTTCTAGAGGCTGGGAAGTCCAAGACCAAAGTGCCTGTCAGTTTAGGTCCTGGTAAGGGCTCTCTTCCTGGCCTGCAGACGGCTGCCTTCTTGCTGTGGCTTCATGGCCACATGGCAGCGAGATCATGCTCTGTGCTGTCTCTTCTTATAGGGACATTAACCCTATGGGGACTCTACCCTTACGACTTCATTTAACCTGAATTACTTCCTCATGCCAAATTCAGCCACACTGGGGGTTAGAGCATCAACATATGAATTGCAGGAGGGCACAATTCAGCCCATAGCAAATCTTTTGTTTGTTTGTTTTTACCATTTTTATTCTTCATTTGCTTTCTCACAAGAACACAGTGGAGTTTTCCAGAGACTACATAGGGTGTGGTAGCAACAAACTGAATGTAGAAGCGGGTATGAGACGTGAGCAACCTTCTCCTAAACCAGACAGTAAGGAGACTGGCAAATACGTGAACTAGTACCACTCCTCTAAGTATACTTTTGTTATTGTTGACAATGCAGTTACTTTTAATAAAAAAAAATGTTAACATGTAATCTTTTAAATGAATTACAAACTTTAACTTTCAAATATGGTAAATGTGGACATAAATAACCCACATAAACAAAAGTTCTCTGGGGTCTTAGCTAATTTAATGGGATAAAGGGGACCTGAGACCAAAAAACCTAAGAACCCTCGGTTTGGGTCACTCCCAGTGTCAGGCGAGGCATCTCCGTCATCTCTGTCCCTGGCCGCACAGGGACACGACTCTCTGAACTTCGTCCTCGCCTTCCTTCTCTCTCCTGCACTGACCCCGGCTCCCGCGTCCCCACGTCCCCGCCCGGCCCCGCCCGGAGCAGCTGTCAGACGCCTCTGCGCCCGGGTCCCCAGCCCGCCGGCCCGCGCCCTACCCGCCAGGCAGGCGGTGATGTCGATCCACTTGAGCAGCTGCCCCGCGCTCAGCTCGCCGCGGGCGTTGGCGTGCGCCGGCTGCACCGCCTGGCTCATCTGCACCGCGCCGGGCGCCCGCCGCTCCATGGCCAGGGCGACAGTGCGAAGAAGCCCCAGGCCCGCGGCGCCCGGCCCTGCCCGGCCCGCCCACCTGGACCTGGACCTGGCCCGCCCGCTCCAAAGGTCGCCGCCACCACCTGCCCGCCCAGGCCGCGAACCCCCGTCCCTCTGGGCGCCAGGCGTTTTGAGAGGTCAGAGCTAAGTGCCCGCATGGGGCGCCCCAGGACTGTCCCGAGGCGGGTGGACAGTCGGGAAGAGCCGGGTCTCTCCCCGGTAAAGAGGGGTCACAGCACTTCTCTCTGAGGACCCTGGAGACAATTAAGTGAGACGTAGGGAAGCTCCTGGGACAGACCTGGCTGAGGGGATCCAGGTGTTTGCTCAGTGCACAGGTGCACTTCCCATCCTCTGAAGAACTTAGGCGAGCGAAGTGGTAAGAGATCAAAATGCGTTCTGGAGAATGTACAGTGTTAGCTTTAGAAACTGATTTTAGAGTATTTGACTTTTGCTTTGTTTGTTTGTTTCCTGGCTGTTGACTCAAGCCCTAGTTCAAAATCCACCTTCTGATTCATACGATGTTATAGTGGCGCCAAAGATCATTTTGTTAAGATCTGCCAAATAAACCAAAAATGATGAAGAAGGAGAAGGAGAAGAAGAGGTTGATGTGTGTAGATCCATCAGAGTCACCCAATAAGAGAAGGTAACATTATGATTGTTATCTAGTAAATATAAGATTGGAAACTGTCACCCTGTTACTAACAGTCCCCACAAATCCCAAGAAAATCTTTTCTTTATGGAAAACAAAAACTAGAGCATTCAATGAGAGTTTTTGTACCCAGCCTTTAGCTTGTAAAAGTTGTTGTTACACTTTCTAGAGTTGCAGTCAGTGACTTTATAAAGCAGTCCTCATTAGGGAAACAGTGACACCAGAAAACCTGCAGCACACAATAGATTCACAGACGTGCCACTGTTAGGGCAGGCTGCGCCAGGAGCACATTTAAGGGTGGAGAACTGGAAGCCTGGGGAAGTGACTGTCTCAGCATGCCCAGCTGCGGTGATAGCAGCAGCTAAGGGACCAGGACCACCTGGCTGGAGCCCAGGGCTCCTGGCTGCCCAGAATAGCTTACCGAGCAACCTAGCTCACTCTAACAAATGGGTGGTGCCTTTTCATCCTTATACCTCTGGCCCGCCAAGCCCCAGCCAGAAGATATCAGAACAGAGATTCTGGTAATTTTGCTTCTCTTTTAAATATTTTTTTATGAAAGAGGAGAAATAAAGAAACATTGACTTGATATCTCTCAGGAGTACCTGTAGATAGCCCCTCTGTGAATAGGGCCATCTATAAATAAGAATCAGATGCAGTTAAGCAAGCATGAAGTTTGACTTTTATAAAAAGCATAAAAACAACTTTTAAAAACAAATAAACTAAAACTTGTGTATCCAAGATGGTCCCCTTGTAAGGCTATAAACTTATTTCAATGATGATGTTATTACTCACATCACTTTGGTACTCTTGTATGCCTAAAGAGTTCTTAATCTCTTCTTTTTACTATCTTCTGTATTGACAAATCATCATAGAAATTGAGAGATCTCATCAGTAGAAATTGAGAGATAAGATTTTCAGCAAATATTCACTCCATTTACTGCTAACTCTGTGGGAGGCGTTTATTGACCTTGGGTTTGGCCATGGGACTTGCTTTGGAATGGAATGTGGAGAGGGAGCAGTGTATCAGTTCCAGGTCTCACCCTTAGAGACAACACGTGTTCTCAGGAACATCCGGCCTCTGCCATGAGAAGATTATACACCCGAGTAGCTGCCTCCCAGCTTCTGGGTACCAGACTGAATTCTCATATTGCAGAGGCTTCTCGGCCAACATGCAGGCTCATGGCATGAAGCAGAACACCCAACAGACATGAAGATTCTTGAATGAGACATAACTACTTATTGGTGTATGCCACTGTGATTTGGGGGATTATTTGTTATGCAGCGATAACTGACAATTACACAAGTAGATTTTATTTATTAATATTTTAGGAAGTTTATTAAATTATTACCAATAAAATTTGCATTTAGGTTGTGTTGTATTATTTTGGGTAAAAAGTGCTGACTCAAGTAATAATATTGAATTATGTGTATGCTTGTATATTTGATTTCTTTTCAACTTTAGAAATTTCAAAAATGTTTGAGCATAGGTGTAAGAGGGTAGCCTTCCAAAATGATTATCTGTAAGAGAACAGCATGTGTTTGTATATATATGTCTAGAGAGTTGCTCAAAAACCAGACATAGTATACAAACTATTGTGTATTCTTATCTTTATTATCTCCTGTTTAGATGTCTTTTGACTGTGATTTTATATCTTTTGTTAGTTTCACATTGATTTTCATTTTAATAGCCTCTGCCTGAAACTACTGTTCTTCTGTTTTTCTGACTGGTGTCTGTCTCCCTTTCACAATGAAAATGTCATCTGCACGTATGAACATTTGCTAATCTCCATTTCTCTTGGTGTCAAGGATTTTGGCTATTATGTTTGAAGAAAAGGCCTCTATTTTTCATTTGTGTTTAGAGAAGATGAGCATCGTTTGAAGATGAGCAGCACGTGGAGTCAGCCTGATTTTAAAAGGTCGTGCACGAGAGCAGGAACGCTGGTCGAGAAGAGTGTGGAAAGTTCCATAATCACTAGAATAATGAGAAAATATTTAGATTGTTAGAATGGGAAGGGAAACTGGGCAGACTAACCCCCTTGTTCTGGAGATGAGGAAGGAAATGAAGTGTTTGCCCTGCATCACATTGCAAGGTAGTGGCTGGACTTTGTGAAAACTGAGAACAAGGAGCACGGGACATGAGATGGGAGAGAGAGAAGACGCTTCCCCCGGAAGCAGACCTTCTGACAAGAATTTGAAAGCAGGCAGTTTATTTGGGAAGAAACTACAGAAAGCACTGGTTGGGGCGCCAAAGTGTGGTCCCCAGACCAGCCACATCCGCATGGCTTGGGAGCTTGTTAGAAATGCAGAGCCTCAGGCTCGGAGGTCCTGTGAAGAACAGCCCCACTGCCCCTCCCAGAGACACTGGCACCCTCCCTGACCCAGGGCTGTTTCGGGGAGCACAACTTCCCAGGACTCGAGCTGGTGGCAGGGCAGGAGCGAGCTGCAGGGTGGAGCTTCAGCTCAGAGGACAGGAGGACGCGTCAGCTTGCACTGGGTGAACAGCAGAGGCAGGTGGGAGCCTTTTCACTGGAGGACACGAATCCTGGACAGAGGGTTTGCTAGTGATCAACTTGATTAGCTATTGGACTCTATCTAGCTCCACCTTTGGTATAGGTTATGAAGGGTGCCAGGTCAGTGTTTTCAAATTCAAATCCAAACTTGTAAGGCTGTGGTTCACAGTTTAAATACAGAGGTCCCAAGTAACAATTCCAGAATGGGTTTCCTTAGGTTTTGGCTGCCAACCTCTTGACTGGAGGGACTCCTGCTCTTCTCTGCCCCTGTGGGGATCACTCTGACCTTGGGGAATGTGGGTCTTCTATTTGGACTGTCCTGTGTAGCACCTGGAGCCTCAAGCCATCTTTTCTCCTGTCTGTCCCTGCACTTCCAGTGGCCCCTACTCTCTGACAAGCATTAGGTGTACAACCTAGCAGAATTTGTGTGGCATGCAGTGCTTTATTTTGTTTAACTGAAAGCCATGCGTCTAGGGGCCAATTTTTTCACTTCCCCAGATTTACTTGGCTCACCTTCATCCCAGCGCCTCCACCGCTGCTCAGTGGAACCCCCCGATGGCCACCCAGTCTGCCTGTCTGTAGGCTGGAGTACATTGACTGTTTTCAAACACTGAACCCCCTTATTCATGATGGTACAGCATTTTTTTTATATATTGCTGATTTCTATTTGCTAGTAGTTTTTTAAGGATTTTTATGTCTACATTTTTGAGAACTATTGGACTGCAGTTTTCTCTTTTTTTCCCTTTCTGTTTTAAAAGCTATCTTAGGTTTTGGTGTCAGGGTTCATAAAATGTATTGGGAAGAGATTGTGTAGATTTGGTGTTCTTTAGACAGTTGAAAGAATTTCTCCAGTGAAACTATCTGAGCCCTGGAGATTTATTTTCTGGAAGTTTTAAAATTATGAATTACATTTTAAAAATAGTTACAGGGCTACTCAAATGATCTATTTCATATGGGGTGAGTTGTAGTAGTTCCTGTTTTTAGAGGAATTGGTCCATTTCATCTCAGAGAAGGTGATTTGCAAGAGGCAGAGATTGAGCTGAAGGCTGAGCTGGTGCTTTTCCTTCGTCTGGCGGAGCCCTTACATCTCTGCTGGGCCCCCCTAAATGCCCCTTCCTGCCCTCTGGCTTTCCCCAGATCTCTCCATCTGCTGCCAACAGTGTTTCCCTGCTTTCTAAGCCAGCTCTCAACCACTTCCCTCTAGGGTGGTGGTTCTCAAATTTCTCCAGCCCTACCCGGACCTTCTGAGTCAGAAATCCTGGGAAGTAGGGACAATACCTTGTGTTTTAATAAACCTTCCATGTGCTTCTGTTGCACACCTATGTTTAAGAACTACTGCTTTAAGGTGTTTCTTATCAAGGGGATAAAGCTTATCATGCTATTTTTCCCCTAGAATGTTCAGTGGAACAGGGGCCTTTTAAGATCAGTAAGGCAACTAGTGATATGGGGGAAAGAGCCACAGCCTTGGGTCTGAAAAGAAGAGTTTGTGTCTGAGTTGGACACTCCCTGCTGGTGTTGAACTTGGGTATCCTATTCCTCAATTGAGCAAATGGGGATGCTTTCCCTACTTCATAATGTTGTTTTTAGATCACAGAGCACATTGGTATCAAATGTGATCATAAAACATTATTTATTGAGGGTCCTTTCATTCTCACAACCACCTTTCAAGCAGTATTCTCTTTAAACAGCTGGGAAGTCAAGCCCAGATCATTAATAAGCACTTATGCCACACAGCCCTATGAAGTATACAAACTATTAATATTATAATTCCCATTTTTTAGGTGAGAAAACTGAAGCCACTTGCCCAACACCACACAACTAGGAAGCAGTAGGGTCAGGATTCAAACCTAGACATTCTGGCTTTTGTCTCAGTGAGACTGAGAAGTTGGTGAACGTGGCCTAGAGGACACAAACAGGAAGGGAGAGAGATGGGAGTGGCACTCAGTGCTAACTCCAAAGGCCATGCTGCTGCTTATAATCCAACCTGCCTCCATTCATTCATTCCACCAATGCCTATATATCGAGGGCCTACTTGGTCCCAGGGACTGTTCTGGGCATTGGGTAAATGCTGGTGAGTAAAATAGACATGATCCTTGCCTTTACAGAACTCATAGTTTAAAGATAACATATGTGAAAGTGCTGTATGAATAATGTAAATTACTCTAGCGAGGACGAAATGGAATGATAAACATGCATGAAACTGGCCGAGGGCAGTGTGCATCTTCTCAAATTATATCCTGCTCTTAACCATCGACTAGACTTAAGGTCAGTCTTGATTCGTGTGTGTGTGTTTATGCAATCGCAAACTTACAGAAAATTTGTTAGTATACAGAGACTGTATTTTTCTCTGATGAACTACTACCCCCAAATACCTTAGTGTGAATTTCCTATAAACAGGACTTTCTCCCACCTAGGAATCATATACTACCAAAATGTGGAAATTAACATAAACACGTTATTACCACTGAATCCTCAGACCTTGCTGTGATTTTAATGTTGGTGTCCCTCCAAGAAGCATATATCGGAACCTAAGATCTGATGTGGTAATATTAACAGGTGGGGCCCTTTGGGAAGTGATTAAGTCATGAAGGCTCTGCCCTCCTGGGTGGATTAGTGAGCGCCCTTGTAATAGGACTGGAAGGAACTAGCTCGGCCTCTTTGCCCTTCCATCCTGGTGGCCAACTGAGGACACAAGGTTCTGGAGCCACCAGAAGCTGGCAGAGGCAGGGAGTGATCCTGCCCTAGAGCTTTAGGAGGGATCATTGCCTTGCCAACACCTTGAGTTCAGACATCTGGCCTTCAGAACTGTGAGAGAATCAATCTGCGCTGTTTGAAGCCACCCAGTTTGTGGTCATATGTTAGAAGCCCTAGGAAACGAATACACTGTCTATGTGCAAACCCAAGAGTTTGGATTGATACATTGAATTTCAATCCCACCTGCAAGGTTCATACCAGTTTTCACCCTCCCCATATTTTTAACTCCGTTGTCTGACAGTGACAAACCTGGCTTCCATTTTGCTACTAGATTGGCTATTTGATCAGTGCTCCCCACCCTGCCCCTCACTTGCCACTGATCTCCTCTGCCAGCCTTGCCCCTGAGGGCCACTCCTTGCCTCACTCGCTCCAGCGCTGAGCCCTGCTCTGTACAATCTGCCTGCTTCCTCGCCGCTCCTCAAGGCTTTACCTGGGCGCTTGGGAGGAGCAGGGGAAGAGGAAGAGGAAAGGCAGTTCTGTTTCCGTGCCCCACCCTCTGATCCCTCCCCCCTCTGTGCCCGGCACCCTGGCCTGGGGCACTGCCCGCTGCCCCTGGGAGGTTCGGCGTGCGCAGGTGCAGCGTTGGAGCCGTGCCCCTAAGGGAGGCCAAGCCTGCGTGTGCCCAAAGCAGGTGCGCAGGGCTCAGGCCTCAATGAGAGAGTGGCAGGAGCCTGTGTCACCCCTCTGCCCCCGGAGCAGCGGTGCTATGCACCCCGCACGACCAAGCACATCTTTCTAAACATGTGGTGTCATTGGCCAGTTCTTGGTTCTGGGGAGAATCTAAATACTTCATTTAAGAAGAGGCACACACCTAAACGTCAGAGGCCTTTCCAAGCGGCAAAACGGAGTGTGTCTATCCCCCATCAGATTCGGCTCACTCTGCCCTGGAGAAGCCTTCAGATTAAATTTCAAGGATGAAGCGAGATTAGTCCAGACAGGCAGATAGAGAGATCCCCTAAGAATGTGCAACAACTCCTCATAAAATAGCCTGAATATATTCCCTATGGCAGTTTGACACTTTGTTAAGAGCTCTTATTATTTGTCCTTGATAATTTATATCCTCCCTTAAATTTCAGAACTGTTTAATGCAAGCCTGTCCTTTCTCTCCCTGTAGAGATTCATTCATTCATTCAACACAGAGTTTTCTAAATGTCTAATATTGACCAGACCCTGGGCTAAGCACACGGACCCTGTCCTCAGGGAGCTCTCGGTCCAGGGGGAAACACAGATTGGGAAACCATCCGTGTAAGGGTTTATTGATAAGGGCATATCAAAAGGTATGGCACACAGTGCCATGGGGACACGGAGTGGGAGGCTCTCCTTGGCACGGGCACCCCCAGAAAGGCTTCCTTGCTGTGTCAAGCAGCAGCACCTGAGCAACAGAGCAAACGGGGGTGCTCGCAGGGCTCCCCTAATTGACTCGATATGGCTTGGCAGCGGGCAGGAGCAAAGGTTACGCTGTAGGGCTGGGGAGCACAGCAAATGTTGCTTATTAACACGATTCCAGGTGGCCTTGCCCCTGTTCCTTCCATCCGGTGCAACTTTGTCAAGATGCAGAGTTCCAGGAGAGAGCATCTGCCTAACTGATCTCAAGTCATATGTCTGCTCATGGCCCTAGGGCTGGGGAAGGGCAGGGCACAGGGAGAGTGAAATCTGTCTCTGTCAGTTTCAGTAGAGACGAGACAGGTGCCCGGAATAATTGCCTTCTTACTAAGATTAAGCACAGTGGGGGAGAAATTATTCTCCAAAAGGAAACTGAGCTCTAATTGGAAATGGAGAATGGAAGCTGGAAAAAAAAGTTTTAAATTACCAGTGACTCTTACAAGGACACTCAGGCATGGGGAAGAACATGGAAAAAGGCAAGTCCTTGGTACTATTGTTGAACGGCTGGATCAAACCTTACCTGAAACCTACAGACCTTGGAACTTTCCAGTTATATGAACAAATAAGTCTCCCCATGCCTTCTTTTTTTATGCTCTAAGCCCACTTGAGTTTGGCTATGTCATGCATAACCAAAATATTTCTGATATACTCCCAAAATGCTTTTATAAAATTGTAGGTCGTCCTTTATTTTCTTTTTATTTCCTACGATTTTCATTTATTTTTCAGTCTCTGAAGGACATTTGTGCTGTTTATTCAAAGCTCATAGCAGATGACTGATCGAGGTCGTAATATCACACTTTTAAATCATCTCTCTCAGATAGGTGGTATACTTTTATAATGATGCTTGCACCCTTTAACGTATCCTGATAAAACAAAGGCAACATTACATTGGTAATATTTTTTTTCCTTATAGTTTTGAAATCAGTTTCTCAGCCATGCAGTTGATTGTGCTACAGATGCAGAAACCTACAGACTCATCGGTGTGTCCTGAGAGCAGGTAGGCTGGTCAGACACCACCAAGCCTCACCTTTAAAGTCCTTCGTGGGTGCTTCGGGGACACAGTGTAGCATCAAACAGGGCTAGGTTAGTTGCTATCCTTACGGGAGACTAAACAGGGTAACCAAACTTTTGATAATGTCACATTATTGTAAGGGCCTTTATTTTATTTATTTATTTATTTTTTTTTTGAGACAGAGTCTCGCTTTGTTGTCCAGGCTAGAGTGAGTGCCGTGGCGTCAGCCTAGCTCACAGCAACCTCAAACTCCTGGGCTTGAGTGATCCTTCTGCCTCAGCCTCCCGAGTAGCTGGGACTACAGGCATGCGCCACCATGCCCGGCTAATTTTTTATATATATATCAGTTGGCCAATTAATTTCTTTCTATTTATAGTAGAGACGGGGTCTCGCTCTTGCTCAGGCTGGTTTTGAACTCCTGACCTTGAGCAATCCGCCCGCCTCGGCCTCCCAAGAGCTAGGATTACAGGCGTGAGCCACAGCGCCCAGCCTGTAAGGGCCTTTAGAATGATTGATTCCTAAGAGATCCTGCGTAGGGTTGGCCATTAAAATTATTACAATTTTTAAATGGAAACGCTAAGACCTAGAAATTCATCTCCAGTTACCCACCTAATTAGTAATCAGACCTGAATTCCTGAGTAACTCTCTTTGATTCATGTGGCCAAAGTACTCACAACATTTGTCATTTGCAATAGTATTTAGATAAAATCATATTCATTTTTTTGTAATATTCTAATAATCATCATAAAGCATTCATTTGAAAAGAAAATAAGTATTTTATATAATGTGGATATTGACATCTCATATTTTTCATTTGGGATTTTTTTTCCCTCTCAGTTTTATAGTATGCAGAGAAAATAGAAGAGAAGAAAATGTGAGACAGTAACCTAACGCCAACTCATAGCAATTTATCAGAATCATTGCCCATCATTTAGCTTGGTAAGTAGCATGCTCTGCTATGAGTGTGATTGATAAAATTTTAATGTCTTGAGAATCACTTGCTACTGTGTGTCTCCCTTAACGTGTTTTAACAATATTCATATTTAATTAAAAAGAACTTTACAAATTACTTTAGATAGTAATTTGAAGGTTAGAAAAATGTTGGTTTACATATTAGAAGTAATGAAGACAAACATTGTAATACATTTTTGAAAAATGATGTTTTCTACCTGTTAGAATTATGACTCTCCTGCACATCCTCTCCGAGATAGGATCGCATAAAGCCTCAGATATCAAAGGGATGTAAAAATGGACTGCCATTTCATTTTTATTTTGTCCCTATCCCCATCAGTTAAACTAGCTCAGAAGAAGTTTGGAGACAAATGACAACCATAAATTATTCTTTCAAAATCCTACTGTGAACGAGCATAGGCATTTACAGGGGTCCTGAAGATTCTCTGAGCACATATTGAGGGCTCACCCTTTGGTTAGCTGTGCTCTGGGAGCTAAGGAAATAGCAGTGATCACAGTCCATTCTCTTACTCTCCCAGGGCTCGGATCCGCGTGGGGGAGGCAGCAATTGATCAAAAGAAATATGTAAATGTGTGTGTTTGGGGGGGGAGAGGGGATAGAGAGAGATAAGGGTGGGGGGTGCTTTGGAAAACAATCCAGCAAGAGGAGGGACTAGTGGGTAGGCATTGTTGCAATTTTACATAGAATAATCAGGAAAGGTCTCACTGAGAACATGACATTTGAGCAAAGGGTTTAAATAAAGGAAGTGAGAGAGCGAGACCTGAAGCCTGCTTGGGGAAAAGTTTAGAGGTCCTTAGGACTGTCACTGATGTTCCTGTCCACCTCCTCTTTCTGGCCGCGTGGTAGGATTGCTTTTCCTATCCCTTGAATAGGAATCATTTTGGTCAATGAAATGTAGGCAGAGGTGGGTGAAGGGCTGTATGAGCCAGACTTGATGGCCGCATTCCCTCCTCTTCAGCCAGTCGAGTCCCAGGTAGGAGAGGCCCGTCAAGTTGCACCTTGACCGGAATGACAGGGACCAGAGCTGGCAGCCCACCCGTGAACTTTGTTGCTTTAACCCTGAGGTTTGGGGTTGTTTGCTGTTGCCACATAGCCTAGGTTATTCGGACTGACACGACAGTGTTCCGGAAGGGGGAACAGCTAGTGCAAAGGCCTTCAGGTAGCCGTGTGGACCACGTGGTTTGAGGAGAGCATGGAGTTGGGGGTGGGGTTGGGGGGCGGGCGGGACAGTGGGGTCCTGAGACCCGGCCAGAAAGTCAATGAAGGGGGAGAGAGGTTGTATGCAGACTCGAAGGCCATTGTAAGGACTTTGGCTTTCTATTCTGAGTGAAATAGGAATCTTGCAGATTTTTGAGCAGAGAGGAATGCTATGATTTGCGTTTCAAAAGCTTCACTCCTGCTGCTCTGTTGACAGCAGCCTGCTGGGGCAAAGGTGGAAGAAAAGGGGCAGTTAGGAGACTATAAGGGATCATTATATCTGTCTCTATCCTGTGTCCCTAATAAAGAAAACATAGGGGCCTGGGAACAGATTCACTCAGCAGGACTGCCAGTGACCCACGTGGAGAATGTGTGATTCAGGTCATGCAACTCTGGGTTTGGGGGTCCAGAGCTCCTGGTTCCCAAAGGGAGAACATGTCCCGTAAGGGCCCAGCAAGAGTCCCCATCGCTTGGGGTTCCTCGTGCTAAGCGACCAGCAGGAGGAAAGATGTCATCATCCTGGCAGGGGAACTGACCTTAATCTCTAGGAGGGAGCAGGACTTCTGGGGAAAGAGAAACATACATTTGGCACGAAATGATTCCTGGGACACCTCTTGGTTCTTCCTTGTCCAATGTCAGTGGTAAATAGACAAGTGCAGCAGCCATGGCCCGTGAAGGGCATGGGGACCCTCCTTAGATCCCGCAGGTGTGAGGGCTGGTTCCCCCACCGGGTAAGCTGCCCACTTTAGTAGAGGCACTAGCCAGTGGTAGTCTAGAATGGGTGGTGGAGGAGGGCGATTATTAGTGTCATTCATGGTCCTGCAGCAGCAGTAGGGACTATAGTTTGTCCCACTGAACTTCCTCTTGCAACGTTCTCTAGGAACAAAAACTAATCAGAATCTTGGAGCAGCTATTCCAACATGGCATCACTTACCGTACAGAACAAGTGGATCTGAGCTGTGCCAGGAGTGGGCTCAGTGGATTTTGTGGTCCACCACCCAAATACCCTCCTTACACTCAAGCATTCATCCCCCAGCTGCCGAGAGTGCTCACTTTTGTTACAGTTGGGTGCCACCCCAGAAACTGCCCTTTGTGGAGGGGAACTTCCAGGCTTTAGTTTTTGTCCCCTCCCTGGGGACATTTGTATTCATTGACTGGTTAATTTGGTGGGTCTAAAGCCTGGCCCCTCACCTTCACCTGGGACATTTCTGAAGCACATCCCAGGTGCAGATGCTTGTGGGATTTGCTGAAGTCTCTGTCACCGCTGTATCATGGTGCAGCTTCTCCTTCTGCCCGGGCCTGCTCCCTCCCCTTCTGTGGGGACAAAATAATGGCCTTGGAAGATGGCCTTATCCTACTCTCCAAAACCTGTGAATATGTTACCTCACCTGGCCAAAGAAACTTTGCAGATGTGATTAAGATAAAGACCTGGAGCTGGAGAGATTAGCCTGGTGCCCCAAATGTAATCACTTGGGGGGGGGGCCCTTATAAGAGGGAAGCCGGAAGTCAGAGAGGAGAGAGGAGGCTGGGCTGCTGGTTTTGAAGATAGAGGAAGAGGCCAGGAGCCAAGAAACGTAGGTGCCCCTAGAAGATGAAAAAGGTGGCCAGGTGCAGTGGCTCACGCCTATAATTCTAGCACTCTGGGAAGCCAAGGTGGGAGGATTTCTTGAGCTCAGGAGTTCGAGACCAGCCTGAGCAAGAGTGAGACCCTGTCTCTACTAAAAAATAGAAAGAAATTAGCTGGACGACTAAAAATATATAGAAAATATTAGCCGGGCATGGTGGCGCATGTCTGTAGTTCCAGCTACTTGGGAGGCTGAGGCAGAAGGATCGCCTGAGCCCTAGGAGTTTGAGGTTGCTGTGAGCTAGGCTGACGCCACAGCACTCTAGCCTGGGCAATGGAGTGAGACTCTGTCTCTAAAAAAAAAAAAAAAAAAGATGAAAAAGGCAAGAAGACAGATTCTTCCCAAGAGCACCCAGAAGGAATGAAGCCCTACACATACATTTTTTACTTCTGATGTCTAAAATTGCAAGATGATAAATTGTGCTGTGTTAAGCTACTAAATTTGTGGTAATTTGTTGCAGCAAGATAGGAAGCTAATACAACTTCTCTTGCAGGTATTGTTAGGGAAAACACTCCCTAATAAACTTCCGGCATGCAGACCTTCGCTCAGAGTTTGTTCCCCAGGGAAACTAACCTATAACCACCTACTTGTGGCCAGATTTGATTAGGAGAGAGAGTCCTTTGCGAATCAAATGAATTTAGTGGTCTAGAGTTTTAGGTTCCTCTGGATTAATGCACCTGGACAATAACCCACATTTGACCTTCTCCTGAGCAGTCCTAATCTCAGCTTCATTTAAAAAGACATCTCCTAGTTTTGTTGTCCTGTAGTCCAGGGATAGTCTGGCCCCAGATTGGATATTTACAGCAGATTCTCCTGCAAATTTCACCTCTCGAGGCTTTTAGAATTAGAAACAGTCCCTGATCCACTTTGCTTTAGATCCAGGATTGGAGGTAAAGAACTGTGTCAAGACGTTGGAATAATTTACCCTTTTCCTATGTTTTGAGGTGGAACTCTGTGGCCAGAGAGGCTGCCTGTGTTACTGTGGGTAAGTTTGTACTCCTGGAAAGTCTCCCTGTGGGTTGCTGCTAATTCCTTGACACTCCTCTGGTAGAAAGGTGGGCTTGGCGTCCATTCCCCTTAAGTCTTGGTGGGCTTATGACTGCTGCCAACAGTAGAGTACAAAGAAAGTAATACTAAGTGACTTCTAAGAGTTGGTCATAGAAGGCTGTAGGTTTCTGCCTGGTTTTCTTGGTGCTCCTCCTCTTCCTTGTAAACAGTCCGGTTTCTCTGGGACTGCCATGCTCAATGGGCGTGCGGTACGACTCTGGCCACAGTCTCAGCTGAGCTCCCAGCCGACAGCCAGCTTCACCGGCAGCCGTCTGAGTGCACCTCCTTGGACAACCAGCCCAGCTGAGCCTTGAGAACGGCTGCAGCTTAGCTGATATCTGTCTGCAATTGCATGCGAGGCCTCAAGTGAGATCTACCCGGCCAAGCAGTTCTGTATTCTTGGTGGACAAAATTGTTATCAAAATGAAATGGTTGCTGTAAGGTGCTGGGTTTGGAGGCAATTTGTTACACAGTGGTAGTAACTAGAGGAAGAATCCAGGACAGACACACTCTTTTCATTGCAGGCCTGTCCCTAAAAGATGTAGATCCTGAGGCAAGAATCCAAATGGAAGCCCACATACCATGTATAAATATTTAAAATTATAGATCAAGTGAACAAATTGTTAAATAACTTCTATCCCCCCATCTTAAAAAAATACATTCCTGATGACAAAGTAGAAAGTTGACAAAATATAAAACACAACTGAATTTAATTTTGATTATACATGTCTATTCTGTTGATGGGCTGGGGATGTTTTGGATGAGGAACTGTTTCATATTGTACAAAGTTACATATCCACTAGGGGCCACTGTTGCAAATGCTGCCTGATTCCCAAGTATCTCCTGAGCCAGGAATTAGAACATGAAGAAAAGAAAAGAAAGAAAGAAAGATACTCAGCCCTAGTGGGAGATTCTTTGGTATTCTGGGGAATCTGTTGTATATATAACCACCTCACAGCAAATTTTTGTCAAGTTAATTCATTTTTCATTTCACTTACCTGAGAGTTTCTCTCACTCAGATTCTCCCCACGCTTCAAAGCGGTGTTTATCTCTGACACTGACAAACCACAAACCTTTACTAAGATGAGCCACAGTCCCCCTTTTATTGAGCACATGGGGTAAGCAAGGTGGAGAGGCATTTTCCTGGGGCCTGGACAGTGGTGTCCATCCAAGTAGATATTTAGGGTTAAGGATGGTGCCAGGTCAGTGCCAAGTGCCACATCCCGAGAGACAGAGTGTACCATGAGTAGTTGAGTGGATTTTGGTGAGCGTGCTTGTGATACAAGCTCTTTAAAGCATGGGACCCAGGGCAGGAGCCCTTTTTGCTGTAAGGGCATTGCCACTTCATTGTTCCATGCATAGGGATAAATGTCTGCGAAACAATGTGAATCTAACCATGTGGGGTTTTATCCACCTCCAACCCCCAGATCCCCAACAATACAGAATAATTATGTTCCTCATCCAAAACATCACCAAATCTACTGTGTATGTGATTTACATTCAGTCATTGTTTTTGCTCATGTATTCATTCCTTCAGCCCTTGCTCTGAGCTAAATGCTGCTGGAGGCACAGTAGTGAGCAAGGCAGATGCAGGTCCTGCTCTCACGGAGCTCACAGGGCGAGGAAGACCAAAGATAGACACAGAAGTGAATCAATAAGGAAGATAATTTAACATAGCAGTAAGTGCTATGAAGAAAGTAAAGCAGGAGATGGGTGGGGAGTGACTTTAGCTAAGGGGGTGCAGGAGAGCTCTCTGGGGAGATGACATTTGGGCTGAGACCCAGATGAAGAGTAGGGGGCAGTAATGCAAGCATCGGGCAAACGAGCTAACAGGACTTCCTGACATTGGAGGGTTAAGCAGAATCACTTTTTAAACTTCAACTTGATGGAAATCTCTCTCAAGTACATGGGTCCACTTTCTCGGTATAGTCAATAGGGTAACAAATATGAAATCATTCCTACTTTTGGATCTTCTGGCACCTTGATGATTGATGCACGGAATTTAGATGTAGAATAATATGTTGGGATTAGACCAAATCTGACTGGAATCCAGAATGCCCTACAAAATGAATTGTTTTAATAGAATTTTTACATCCACTAGTTTTTTGCTTCTTTTTCTTAACCACTTCAGTACGGTGCTCACCGGCCGTGAAACCTTGCCCAGAGCCGGCACCCACTGTCCGCACGGTAGTGTGTGCTGTGCATTGACGACGAATCCATTTTGCTCTTGTGTGATGAGGAAAGCTTGAAAGCACTGAAAGCTTGTTTTACTTTACAGGCAGCTTTACTTGTAATGTAAATCAGAATAGGCAACATATACATATATGTTTTCATTATGTTATTTTTAAATGTTCACAATTTTATTTTGATAAATGAAAAATTAGAAAAGTCATATCACGGCTGTCGGCTAAAGTCGCTGTGCGCGTTCATCTGTGGCTGTCAACTATAGTCGATGCTGGTCCCGAAGTGGTTAAATAGCAGCAATAAAAAGTTAGAAATCTTTTGAGACTTTAATGCTTTTCTATAATTGATTTTACTATAAAAGACTTAATTTATCCAGGTATATTTCTAAAAAGCTAAATCAACATAGAATGTAATTCTTGGAAAATATTTTTTAAAATTCAGTTCTATATATATCATGAAATTTTTAATAAAAAAATTAGTAAGTTCTTAGTCTGCCAATGTACCTCATAGACTGAGGTTCTTGGCAAAACCATTTTTCAAGTAAAAAAAATATTATTTGGTTTTAAGAGAAATATGAACGCATAATTGGGATGTTTTTGTAAATCTTAAGTATTTTATTCATATAATAGAATCCATCTAAGAATTGATTTTTTTTTCAACATTTTCTAATTATAAAAGAGAATAATTAGGCTTTGTTATTATTATTAATTATAGGAACATTTATCGTGCTAGATAGTATACAAAGTTATTTGTATGAATCATTTCATGTAATTGTCACAATATCCTGCATGGATTGGTACAAGGTACTATTAATATTATTAATTCCTATTTTAGGCCGGGGATGGTGGCTCATGCCGGGCATGGTGGCTCATGCCTGTAATCCTAGCACCCTGAGAGGCCAAGGTGGAAGGATTGCTTGAGCTCAGGAATTACTGACCGGCCTGAGCAAGAGTGAGACTCCATCTCTACAAAAAATAGAAAAATTAGCTGGAGTGTTGTGGTGTGCACCTGTAGTTCCAGCTACTTGGGAAGCTGAGGCAGGAGGATCACTTGAGCCCAGGAGTTTGAGGTTGCAGTGGGCTATGATGACGCCCCTGCACTCTAGCTGGGGCAACAGAGCGAGACTCTGTTTAAAAAAAAAAAAATTCCTATTTTATATTTGAGGAAACAAGCACAGAAAAATTAAATGCCTTGTCCAAAGTCACACAGTGGGAAATGATGGAACCAGATATTAAATCTGGGTAGTCTGAATTGGGAGTCAACTTAATCCTTAAGATTATGACAATAATTTTCTAGATATTTTATACTATTATATTCATAATTCTTTATAATGCTGTCCTGATTACATTTTTACTTTCACAATTAACCTGAAATTTATTTTATCCTTAAGAGTTTTTAAAGTAATTTTAACTGTAAAAATTCAGCATAGTTTATCAAAATATTTTTGTAAAATGAAACTTTATTCTAAAATCACAAGACACAAGTGCCATTGAAACAGGTAAGTGAATATATATGTATATAGAATGGTGAAACATAGAGAATATAATTTTAACCTTTTTAAGGAGCCTTTATCAACAAAACCCAATTTAAAGATTTTCTGTTTCCAAACAGTTTAAATTATATATATAAGTTCTAGCATAATTCCAAAAACACAGTCAAAGTAAAATACAAAACTATACAATACTGAATGTAAATGAAAAATATCTATGTATTGCTTGATAAATTGTGCACATATAGAGTGCATGAAATCCACTGTAGTATATTTCAGAATAAAATGCACAACCACGTAAGGAAAATTGTCCATAACAAATCATGGACTAACAAAGATTTTATAAAATGACTGTCAAAGGATTTATTTCCAAAATCTCCTATCTGATCTGGCAACTGCTTCCTTCTTGTCTTCTTTCCCTACCTCGAAAATAAATCAGATTCTGTCAAGTCTGATGTTCAACCATGGAATGGCTTATTAAGCTTGGGGCATTTTGATTAAGATCTTTTCACTAAATTTGCTTATCTGTGACATCTTTTTTCTTCTTTTTCTAAATTCATATTCTAAACGTTTCAGGTACTCAAACCTCATTACTACATCAACAGTATATGATGGCAGCTTTCTTCCTTCAAGTGGACATTTACAATTCTCTTCAAAAAGATGGAAAAAAAAGTATCAGAAAATCTCCACAAGAACAAGATGATTTCATAAAAATTGATTTCTATATTTGAACACTTCTTTTCTTGAAATATTAGCAACTCCTCAGGTCAGAGTCTTAGAGCTTAGACGTAGTAAAGCTTAGAATACAGTTAAAGGAGCAAAAATTAGTCCTATACAGCAGCAGTGGTCCCCAACCTTTTTGGCACCAGGGACCGTTTTCATGGAAGATAATTCTTCCATGGACTGGAGAGGGAGGGGCATGGTTTGGGGATGATTCAAGCGCATTACATTTATTATGTACTTTATTTCTACTATTATTACATTGTAGTATATAATGAAATAATTATATAACTCACCATAGGTCAGGGTCCCCTGCTATAGAGACCTATGCATTTTTTTAAAAAATCCTTGTAGATATTATGTGAATGGGCTTAATCCATTGGGCAGAGGCCATATTGAATCACATGCCCAACTCTCCTTACCTCCTAGTTGCTTATTACTTTAGGATACTGGAGTTGTCTGAGAAGATTGATATTAATATACTATTTCCTTGGCATTTTCAATGAGAATTGCCTATTAACAAGGGAAAGTGAACTCAAAAATGGAAAATTAAACCCCTAAGCTTGCTTTTATTAGCAGAAAAATAGGTTTCTCTACACTGATACAGTTTTTCAGCTACTTATAAGATCTCATTCATGTTGACCTCGACAGTGTTAGATATAGCATTATTATTACTATTATCAAAATGTGATAGCATTAAGAAGAGATATTTTATCATTGCTACTTTCTTAAGAAGTTTTTGATGCTTAGAGATTTTTCAAATCAATATTCTCACCTTAGAGCTGAACAAACTGAGGCTCAGAGAGTCCCTAAGTAATCTGTCCAGAATCATGTAGCAACAGTAAGATTGGAACCCATGTTTTCTGTCTACTGATACTGTAGTCTGTCACTCTGTGATGCTACACTGCTTCTAATAAAAGCCCTTTTATTTCTTAATATTTTTAATAGTAAAAATAATATTAAGTAAAAATAATAAAAATTTAAAAGCCAATATCTGAGGTTTTTTTTTTTTTTTTGCCAGAAGTTACACATATGCCTTATTAGAAATATATTTCCATCTTCCTGTTTGGGGTGACTCAAATTTTTATGTTTTGTTTCATTTTTTGCATGTAGAGGGATTGATAAAGATATGGGATATGGCATGGCATAAAGGTTAAACATAAAGGCTTTAAAGATTTTAAGAATGCTGCTGCTCTTAACATTGACGCTGATCATCCTCTTCGAATATACTAGTGCCGAGCTTTCTGGAGCCCTTTAGGCCGCACACACGCTTCCAGTTCGGGGAGAGGAAGCTTACCCCGGACAAGGCTGTGTGCAGACCCACTCTGTCACCCAGCAGCCCCGTCCACCAACCTGGCCACCCCACCTACCACCTCACTCTTTAATCTTAGCTTCTGAATGTACGTCCATGTGAATCATTTGGGACACAGAAAAAAATCACAGTAATTTTAATCAGCAAACTCACTAGTTAATTTTACTTGCCTCTTTACAAAGAAGCAAGTCTTATCTCAGAGATGTAAACTGTTAATTACTATAAGCAATCAGCAAATACACAGGTTTCAGAAATATGTAGGATTATGATTGTTTTCCTTATTATTTTCTGCTTACTGTTTTAATGTTTGAAAGCCATACAATTAATCAGTTACAACTGTGTATGATATAATGTCTCTCCACCAACCCACGTCCTCCCCCCCCCCATCAGATGTTGAAGTAACTGAGTGAATGTGTTTGGATGAATGAAGTTCACAGAAACAATTCATAGATGAAATGAGCATGCAAGCTAACATAGATTTATACTACTTATGTTTACAGATTTTTAGAAGTCTTAGAAGCCTAAATACATTGACTGTGAACCAGATTTAAGAATGGTTGATTGAAGAGGTGGGCAATAAAACAATCAGGCCATACTTCATTCGTGTAAAGGACCAGTAATTAAGGATGAAGGAGCATGATCTCTTCATCCCCCAACTCTTGTTTTAAAACATCAAATATTGAAAAGTATTTGACTTAAAATGTTACTACACATTTATAATATTCCATTAAAGCATTCCTATAAAAACAGCTAAAAAACAGACAAGAAAAAAATCTACAAAAAAAGGAAAAGCTGAGAACATGAGCCATAAAATTCCTAATAATACGTTAGTTACTAAAGGATAAGAAGTTGGAAGTAAAATTTACAATAGCTAAAAGTTTCATGAGTCTCTACAGGGACCCACAGAGACAGGAAATTGGTAGAGCGGAGGCACGTGGTGGTTCATTCCTTCATGCTAGGGGACTGCTAATGTGTGCTATGTTGAACCACCTGCTGCCTATTCAGTGGTGAGTGTTTACTAACATCACTCCTATAATAGGACTCCAGAGACCAGTGAATGGATGAGATAGGAGTAGGAATAGATTGAGAAACATTGTTGTCAATTGGCTTGAATGCAAACAATAGTTCTTGTGGTAGAGATGAGTATGGTGAGCCCCAAAGTAGAACATCTTGTCGGATTGTTTAATGGAAAAACAGAATTCTTTTTGTCAACTGTAATCTTTTCATTACAGAAAAGATTATAATAACTGTGAGATGCCATTACCACTTGCCACAGTAGTTTACAATCTATATTGACTTGGCTTTCAGTTACCCCTGTTTTCCTGGAGTCTTGTCTTAATAATGTTCCAAAAAATATTGGACTCTGTTCTTGCCAGTGCCTAAGTTACTCCTTAAGGAATAAAGTAGGTGTTTTAAGAGCCACTTTAGTCCTTTTAAGCTAATAGCTACTTATGAAGGTGCATTAACTCTTTGATAATTCTATATAGTACCTTAATTATGAGAGAGAGAATTTTTGCTCACAAAAATTATGTGAATTTCTTACTGAGCACATTAGGTTTCAGTTAGTCAAGATAATGCATTATTGGATATATTGGATAACTAACTTCTTCACTGACCTATAAGAGTGTTTCCCATGTACTCTTTTCCTTGTGAAATGAAAATGGGCTTTTTTGGTCCCTTCTTTGAAGTTTCCATCCCATCTCCCCATGTTAATTAAACTTCTTTTGTCTTAAACATGGCTTGAAAAATAAGAGTCCTTGTTGTGATACAGGCTGTCAAACTTTTAGCTGCTGGAAAAGGGGTGCTGTGGTCAGGCTGGGTAAGCAAATAGGATTCTTTCCAAGGAAGACAGAGGAGCCAGCCCTGTGAACATATGGTTATGTTCCCAGTCCTTTGCAGCAAGACTCTTCTTCTCATCCATTCTAGAACGTAAAGGTCAAAGGAAACTTCATGCGGCCACTTTCATACCTCTGTGCCCTAGCTAAATATCTCTGGAGAATAAAGATATCCTAATGTGAAACTAATATTATAATTTTGTGTTTGCATTCCAGAATTGCGCAGATGATGCTTGCTGGTTAAAACAATTCTACAAACATCCTCAGAAACCAGTTATTTTACATCTCTGATTTTCTCATAATTAAGTCTGAAAATTTCAATATATGTTTTTTTAGAGACATGATCTTGCTTTGTTGCCTGGGCTGGAGTGCAGTGGTGTGATCACACAGCTCACTGTAACCTCCAACTCCTGGCCTCCAGTGATCCTCACCCTTTGGCCTGCCCCAAAGGGCGCCTCACCCAAAGCCCTTGGGATTACAGGTGCGGGCTGCTGCACCCTCCCCCTAATATACTCTTTTAATACAATCGCTGAGAATAAAATCTGCAGCCAAGTAACTAAGTAATGAATGTCTTTAACTCTAAGCACATTCTGAATATTTATTTTTTAAACCAATGGGAAAATATAAATCCAATTTGTAAAATAGGAAGTCATTTACCCTAAAGAGTTTGAAAGTTGAAATGTACTAATAAATCACTGTATATATACATATACTCTCTCCAAAGCCAAAATTACTTTTAGGTATTTTTTACAGCTCTCCTTTGGTTAAGTCTCTACTTTCCCAACTCTATATACTTTTTGTGTGTAGGTTTTTCTGCCAGAAACAGATTTGAAGTGTTTTAATTGTTGCCATTTGTATCTGAAACAGTTGGAATCATGCAGCTGATTTCTGGCAAGCAATTTCAGGATTACCACAAAGGGATCCATAATATAAAGCCTGTAGTATAAATTTTCATCTTCAGCAGAAAAGAGAAACCCCAAATGGGTTAGGAATTAACTGCATGGATTTAACTTCTGAACTGGAAGTTTATGTGACAGTTTTGTGATTAATCATTCATCTTGGTAAATGCCAATTTCTATTCATTAGGAGTAAGGACATCTATTTTTGTAACTAAATGGAAAAGATTTCTGATTTTGAATCAATTGTCTGCTCCAATACTGCTCTTCAGTTAGATAAATTTATATACTTCTAGTGCCACTTTAAGTCCCAAGTGGGGTGAAGAGAACCTAAATTTTTGAGGTCCAATGTAAGAGCTTGAGTCATGATAAACTTGATGAGAACCAAATACTGCCAAGTAAACCAGAAAGATATGTTATTTTAAACAAATTTCAAATGAACACGAAAATTTTCTGGAATATATATTTTGGCTACTGTATTTTATGTTTTCTGAAGTGTCTACTGCCAGAACAAAACAGCAAAATTTTTCTGGTTACTTGAAAGACAAAAATATTATTATTCACTTTTGCGAATGCACAGTTCATTAACTCTCCTTCACCGAAACAATAGGCAAATCTTTCTAGTACTTGAAAATATAGCAGTAAATATCTTTCCAAACAAGATTTTAAATAATCTGGGAAGTGAAGTAACCAGAGACAGCTTGTCAGACTTCTGTTCACCCCAGACCACTTCCCCTCTGAAGTAAGAGGCTCATTTTAGAGATACTCATGACATACAAGTTCTCCAGAGATTTAGACCTTTAGTATTTTACATTCTATGCTGAGCTTTCCTAGACCACGTAATTTTGCAACTAGGTATCTTTCAGCAAGATAATAATTTTTGAGAAGAGCCTTAGATTACTGTGCTGCCTCTTTCAAATGGTATTTTTGCTAAGTGGATTGAATTTAAAGCTCTGATGATTCAGTATTGAGAATCTGGTTATGGTCTGATTTTTTCAGATGCAATTAACTTAGAGATATTGGCAGTGGATTTACTAATTCACCTTTGGTGTAAAATTAGGTATGGCTCTTATGTTGGCTTTGATTTTGGTAATTTGGTTCAGTGAATTTCTTCTTATCAGTAACTGTTACACTGAGCATTTTAATTTTGAATTTGGCATTAGTTTGAGAACTATTATCATGAAATGGATCTCTTGCAATTGCTAATGCTATTTTCATTTAACACTTTCATATGTGATTTATATTTTTAAAGGTGTTAACTGAATTATCTTTCTTCAATGGACTTAACTTCAGCTGTTTTTCATTGAATCAAAAATATGTCTATTCTCAAATATGATTACTGTATATGAAAATTTGGCTAGTTACTGCTTGTTGTAATAGCACGTTAAATTCTCAAAAGTAAAATTAATATCACCTACAATGATTGATACATATGTTCTGTTAAAGCAATTTTGAGACCATTTAGTATATGTAATATCCCTTCCATCAGAAGTGAATAATGGCTAACTTGATGACAAAACAGTGAGCACTATAATATAAAAGACTTAAAAAGAATACATTTGATATTTCAATTCATAAGCCACTTCTTTCTTGAAGCAATGTTTACATAAGCCATGCTGAATTCCTTTACATCACTGATACTAATTTACATAACATATATGATTACTGGTATTTTATTGAAAGCAAATTTTTTCATGAGACATGACTAGATATCAAGTGTACTGTTCCTATTACCATAAAAGATTGTGGGCTGTACGATGCAAAGACACAATTTTATGAGGAAGATTTGAGGTCGTTGTTCACTGAGAAATGCAGAGCTCAACATTTACTTCAAGGGACGCTTTGAAAACTGGATGAGACAACTAAACATTTGTATGTTCAATGTCTACTGGGTATAGACTTTTCTAAAAAGCTACATCATATTCTCACCAATTTGTGGAGGTAGTAAAACTTCCAGAATTTCTTTAATTTTCATGCCTTTTTGACTTAAAAGTGTTTCTCATACACACGAAACTATGATCACATTATGATTTCTCATACACTGACCCCTTGATTACTTGGATTGCTTGGGGGCTGGGTATGCAGATACTCTCATTCCTTTCCCCCTTCATTTTGGACTGTTTCACGGTTTGTTATCTCATTCACCAAGGGAAGCTGAGGGGGATGAAACTGATTCTGTCTGCTTTTATTTACCTGTGCTGAACCTACAAAACACTACCACCACTAACAATCATTTTTGCACAATTGGAAATAGTTTAAGTAATAACTCCCATAAAAGTTCTTAGTTATATAATAAATCTACCTGTTTTAAAATCAGGGACTCATCAGTTGCCTTACTGTCTACACTCTAGGCCCCAGAAACCCAGACACCTTGCTAAAATCACCTGACAAGTTATTTGAGGTAAACTTTGGCTCTGGCTGGCCAGTGGAATTTATAACATTTTCCTTTCTAATCATTAGGTACAAATGTGCTATGTCACTGAACTTCGGATTCCATTCGGATCAAAGCTATAATACATAATAATGGAACTGGTATTTAAGAATTTATAAAAAGAAAGATTTATCTATTTCCATTGATAGCTAAGGATGAACCCCCAATCTCAATTGTAGACCCTTCTCGTTTCTTATTCTTACGTTATCTATACAGTGGTATGCAGAACCTGCTTTAGAAACTTTATTTGGGCAAATGTTTATGGTGAACTGAGGCAACCATCTGTGCAGTTCATCAGAAAGATGAATGTAATTTAGGAGAAGCAGTTTTACATGAATTATCTGCATAATTGCTTCATATTTCCATATTATGAGTAGTCCTATTTAGAATAAAATACCACAATTTAATCCATTAACAGATATCTCCTTTTAATACTAGTTACTTTTTGGCATTCAAAGTTTAGTTATCTAGCTTGCCCCTCATAATAGCCTTTTCATAAATGCATGTAAATGCCTTTGATACTAGAGACTCCTGGATTTTATATAAGGCATTATGTCAAATTCAGTTATATACACAGATGTCCACATTAGTTATAATTTGACTTGTCATTCAGAAAACATTTATGCTGGCTTCATACGAACAATTCCCTTTACTTTTTCAATAAGTAATGAAGTAGAGGCTAGAAATAAAAGGGTAGAAACTATAAATGAAAAGCTGTATTTTTAAAAATTAAATGTGAAAACATGTGCCAAATTAAGGGGCATTTATGTACATCTTTATGGCAACTTTTCCCATTACATGAATAGCTCAAGTATTTGTATAAAAAACATTAATAAATCCATTTGAGAATAAATGTAATAATGTGCACATGCACACACACACATACACACATACACATACACAGATGCTAAATTTACAAAATGTGTCAGGTAGCTGGTGGTCATCATTGAACTAAGAATAGTAGATTACTAAGAGTCATCATCCCAGGTTCCAATTATATTTATACATAAATTGTGCATTTATAAAAACCTTACAAATAATTCTATTTCTTCAGGAAGACATTATAGGTTAACAATTTAACACATGTAGTAAGAAAACATCTTAAATTCTTAAAATCACAATTAGATAAATTAAACAATAAGCTGATGGCTATCATGAATTCTATCTATAAAGACTTCTCCATTTTTCATGTTTGAAAGAACAGTATGTCTTTTAAATTATTCATTCTAACATATACTCTGTGTTAAGTTTTTAATTGTCTTAATGCAAGAAAAGTAAAACATTTTGAAGTATGATTTGATAGAAAGCATATACACATTTCAATTAGTTTATATTAAGAAAATTTCTAAAGTGTTGCTAAATTTAAAGTAGATTTATTGTCAAATTATATAAACTCTACAGATTATTTGAACTGTCATTTTCTAATAAATAGATAATTACACATAACTAAGCAATTTTACTAGGACATGATGGAATTTAGCTGACAAATATCACACTGTGTTCTGAGAATATTATGAGGAATCCAAATTTCACTCTCTTGTCAATGAACTGAATCCATTTGGTGCAAAGGAGAAGTTGGGGATAAAGTTTGAATGTTAACTAGGAATAACTCCCTTATCTCATTTTTTTCAAGAACACTAATTGTTGTCTTTGTTATGTTAATAGAACATCCCATTTTAAAAATGCAAAATATTTTAGAAACAGATAATATTTCAATGACTGAGATAATCAAAATGAGTACAATATTTATTGTGATAATAGACAATACATTTGCAAAGAGGGAAGAGACAGACTGTAATTGTATACATAAAAACACCTAGTCCCACTTTAAAATTTATAGTATCTATTTTTGGGCTTTATTTCATTTTAAAGATGCAGAGAACAAAAATATTCACATTTAAACTTATGGAAATTCTTTTTCTATTCAGGAGAACCAATTATAATAACAGGGAAAACTTAACAGAGGAAATTCTCCTTGGGAGACTTATTCAACTGGGATTTCTCTTTAGAATATAGTTTAGAAAAGTAATTAAAGAGGTCTCAGGCGTGTTTTTCATCTGTAGGTTACCTCTTTAGATCTGAATTACAGGCCATGGGTAAAGTGAACATTTTTGGTAAAATAAATAGTGTCAATTCAATTTCTTGTAAACAAATGTCTACATCACAAACTATAATTACTGCATGATTCCTGACACTATCAGTGAAGTGACCAAGGATTAAATGATCATTTATGCCCCTATCTTTAGATATGGTACCTTCATAAGAAGGCCTAATGTTTTAAGCTAGCATGAGTATGTTAAATCTGGGCATAGGAGACTCCATCTGTTTATGTATTGTTTTACTCTCCATCCCAAATCACGTTTATCAGCTATTTTACCATGGAAATGAGAAACCAGTCAAAGGAAATAATTATGTTTAATGGTTATCAGTTGTGCTATAAAAATCATGAGAATCATAGTGGGAGTATTTTGTGAGCAAACTTCATATTACCATTCCTAACACATGCACACAGGTACACACACACATTCAGTATGCAAAATGAAAGTGTTACTCTTTTACTTTTCCAGTATTTCTCAGGTATGGTTCCCAGACCCAGGGAGACCCTTACACATGCTTAAGATAGGGTATCATTGCTTTAAACAAACACAAATTCCTGCTCCTCATAGCAAACAAGAAACTTATTCCACCAAGAGGGAAAAATATAAATAAAAGATTAATCTACTTTTTGGAAAATACATAACAACTCCCCTACCCCCCCCACTGGACTTCTCCCTCCCATACGGTACACTCACAGGCCACTTGTATCAATACAAGTATCAATACTTGTACCAATACTTGTATCAATTAGTGTTTTCAAGGAAAGAGAATTACAGTCATCACTGGGTATCTGAGGGGGGTTCATTCCAGGACCCCTGCAGATACCCAAACCCGCAGATGCAGATGAATAAGTCCCTCATATAAAATAGCATAGTATTTCATATAACCTATGCACATTCTCCCATTTACTTTAAATCAGCTTTAGATTACGAACACCTAATACAATGCAAATGCTATGTACATAGTCATTATACTGTATTGTTTTCTTATTAGTATTTTAATTATTTTTTAGTTGTTCTTATAATATTTTTTTAATTTCAGTGGTTGGTTGAATCTGGGGGTGTGGGCCCTATGGATATGGAAGACAGATTCTATAGTATATAAAACATAAAAAAGGGAAAATCAAAATGCTACATATAATGCATTCCAAAGCCAAGTAGCTATGATTTGTGGCACTGCTTCTAAGTAACAGTGATAATCAAGAAATAAAAATTACACTCATTTCTCCCAGGAAAACTACTATTACTACTCTATACTGAATGAAGATGAAAATTGTAAAGGCTGAGAAGGTAAAATTGTTCAGTGTGCATCTTATTTTTACTGGAGACGCAGGAAGTGGGAGGCGCGGAGAAAGCCATGGGAGAAATAATCAGCACTTTGCAGTATTATGGACTGTGGAAGCAGTTCCGAATGCTTTGCTGCACATTCCCAGAATTATGTAATGAAGGAAAGTGTAGACAAAGTGGGAATTCTTAATGCCCCAAGTGAACTTATTTATTTTCATTTGCTGTCTTTTAAACAGCAAAGAAATGTTAACTGAATGACTCTGAAATGCAATGGAGTTCCGCTATCTTACAGAATCATAAAAAATATAAATTGATGCTTTTTAAATTTTATTCCTGGAGGGAAATGGGTGTTTGGGGCACTTTTCATGGCTGGGGAGCAGGATTTGTTAACCTTTTGGCAATAGAGAAATCTTAACTTCTGATTATTCCTAGCTGTGAAATTCCTACTCATTAGCAATTGAGTCCAAACTAGAACATTTTTAAAGGAGTGCTAAGATTCACCCATCAAATATGTGGTGTATTAGATCAATGGCACCCCATAGCCTTTGTTCCCAGGGGCAACTTTGCTATAAGAGAGACAGCTGGTTAAGAATCATATATACCTTACAAAGAATTTGATATGTATTTTCAAATGTAGTGAGTTAGGCAGAATGCAAAGCAGAGTAACAAGAATTAATGTTTTTATCTACTACCTATTTGCACATTTTACATGTGTATTTCTTATGTTCAATGTAGGTAAGAATTGCTGATATCATTACTGTGAGGTGAAATGTGTAAGGAACAGGTAGTATATATCATGACCAACACAAAATGCATTGATGGAGATGGAAAACATGAGAGAAAAAGATTAAATAGTCTTATTACAAGAAAAGAGGATAAAGTTTAAATGATTCAAAACCCAAACCCAAATTAATATACAGATATACTATCTTCCATTTAGTGCATGAGAGATTTGGATATAAAAATTAAGTATCCTTACATTCTGGTTTTCTTGAATACAATTTTCTCCTCAAAAATAATTTTTTACCTATTTCAGGAAATTTTAAAATCTGAAATAGCTATTTTTAACCTGGGTTCCAAGAAAGAAAAAGAATTAAGTACTTATGATTAATTGATTGCTACACATTAAAAAGGAACAAAACTTTACCTTTTTGGATCAAATACATTAGAAATCATGGAGCCCATGATGCCATTCATATTCTAGTATTACCTCCCAAAATAAGGGCAAGTAAAATCAGGTTCATGATTCTTTGTGATAAGAAACAATACCTTCTCAGAAGGCAAATAAAAGAAATTCAAGATCAGTAACAATGGAGAAAAGAGTCAAAAAATGTTTGAAAATTCTAGCATTATAACGTTAAACTGAATAATAAAAGGACTGTCAATTTTTGTACAATTGTCATAAAAAGTGAAAGTTAAAAGTACTCTTGGTAAATTCAGATCTCTGTACAAAGTGTCATCTTCAGGTTACCCTTGGCTTGAGGTAAAGACCTGTTAGTTTAAATTTTTCATGAAAGGTCTCTGCAGCTAGAGAGCATGAGGCTGCTTCCCAGAGTGTGGTACTAGGCTCCTGGACACTGTGTGTGATTAACTGTGACTCATATTATTATAGTTTAAATCTGCAACATAAATTTAATTCAGCTTCTTTTTTCCCCCATCAATATTTCTGCCCAACATCCCTGTTATGTATAGGCAAAACATTTACTTTCAGAAGGAATAAATCACTATGAATTTAGAGAAATCAGTCATCTGGGGCCAGGAACTAGCAACTACAGTCATGAGTCACTTAACTATGGGGACACGTTCTGAGAAATGCATTGTTAGGTGATTTTGTTCTTGTGCCAACATCATATAGTGTACTTATACAAACCTTGATGGTATAGCATACTACACACCTAGGCTATATGTTATAGCCTACTACTCCTACGTTACAAACCTGTACAGCAGGCGACTGTACTGATTACTGTAAGCAACTGTAACACAATGTATTTGTGTATCTAAATATATCTAAACATAGAAAAGGTACAGTAAAAGTACAGAATTATAATCTTATGGGACCACCATTGTTCATGCGGTCTGTGGTTGATCAAAATGTTGTTATAAGGCGCATGACTGTAAATTGCAAAATTTTCACTCTAGTGACCATAACCTTAAAGGAAAGAGAAGAATCCTTTTATGTGAGATTAAACAATGCTTTTTAAAGTCTCTGGAGTTTGGATATATAGTTGGTGTTTATCAATGGTTATTTTTATCACTATTTTAACACAAATGATCACCAAGTTAGTTATCTTTTAGAATCTAAAATTAAAGTCTTCATACTTTTATATTATGATTTTGGTATTTGTATGTATAATTAAATACAGAAACCCAAAATATCTGGAAAGTGCCATAGGGCAAGGTGCTTTCATTAGGGAAGTAGATTTTAAAAAAGCCAAAACATTTACTCACTCTTTTCTGAACACTCAGTTACACAATGCAGATTTAGCCTGCTGAAGTCAATGGCCAGGTGAAGCAAAGTTACTACAGATGATATTCTCTGAATAAAAGCCCAGGAACAGAGCAGGGGCACTACTGCCAGTGAGAAGGTATGCACAGAAGAGACTGACACCAGGCAATTCTGCCACTAGCAAGCAAGAGACTTGGGTGGAAAGCAGCACTCCAGAGGCCCCCAGGTATGGTAGTAGCTCTTTTCTCCTTTGTGCTGAAAATCTTAATCATCTCAATGTATTTGCTTGCGTTGTCTATGTTAATATGTTCACAAGAAGTCTGACTAGAAATCAGATACCATTTCATATTAGTATGTTGTTAAAAATTTACCTCAAGTATTCCTGCAAATATTCGAGGCAAATTTAAGCAAACGGTTTTTGTTATCACTTCTGGGCTTTATCATATCAAAGAGAAAACATGTTGATAAAATGATGACAACCCCTGTCACTTTATTGCTATGGTCTAAGTAATTTGAGCTAATTAATGATTTCTGTATCATCCAAGACAAACAAATCAAGAACTCCATTTAAAGCAGTTATTGCAGAAATATGCTGTGTGTGGCCCCAGTTAAGCTTTTGTTGACTGGAAGTGTTTTTCTCAAATAAAAAGTACAAAAATACCGTTCACTGAAGGTGACTGAGGAGTTGTTTTGATTCGACATAAAGATGAAGACACACTCTCTTCTGTTTTTGAGACAGTACACTTTGTGATTCACAGGATAACTGGCATCAGACTCAATTTAATGAAAGCTCTCAAATAAGCGATTTTATTCCTATCCATGATTGCAGACATTTACAAAACCATAACATCTGAGTTCACCTTAAAAAATAACTTATATAAAGCAGTGATATACACAGCACAAAATAGTTCAGGGAGGGGGCAGGAGCAACTTTTAATAATTAAAATGTAAACGTGAAAAAAAGGATGGAATAAAAGTCCCTACTTATTTCTACTGAAGATGTCATGTGATAATATTTTACAATGTCCTGTGGGTCAATGTATGTTTGTGTATATGTCCATATGACATACACACATCCAGTACATTCTCTTTCCCACACATATACATACACACATGATTATTTGCAGTTCGGTTTAGGGCAATTCTAATATGCCGCTCCGTACAGTTGTTTGAATCACGGTTGGACCCGCTTTCTTCACAAAATAGGGGAGAGAGCAGGAAATAAAAAGGTTGGTTTGGTGTGACTGAGATTCCTTTGTTTAACTGTACACTGTGATGAATAATTTTCTTCCATAGTAGTTCTGTGAAGGGCTGACTCACTGTGGTTTTCATGAGGAGACTTGGTAATGGATCACACGCTCATTGTCATGCTAGGGGAGTACTAGAAGGAAAGAAGAATCCATATTTTAACAACAATTCTCTCACAGACCACTAAGGTTCTTCTAGGTGCAACAATAGAAACAATGAATTTTAATTTCTTATACTCTCTTTTATGCCCAAGCTTTTAATCTAATATAATGTAAAATAAGAGAATGAGTAAATTTATAGAGACTTAACTTAGTCCTGAAATTTTTAACATTTCCCCTAAAAAGCAATGAGTCCTACTCTCTCCTTGGACCTAAGAGGCTGACAATTACCCAGTCTCTCAGCCATCTCCTTTCAGCCAGACTTATGTTTTGTAGGCACTTGGAGCAAATTTGGGTGAATTCAATTCAAGGTTGAATCATAACGAAAAAGTATGAGGACTAGTCTTTCCTATCTACTAACTCTGTAAACTGAGTAAGTTGCCTTACCTCTCTTGACTTCAGCTGCCCTACCTGGAAAACGGGTTTAATAATAGTATCCATCTTAAAGGTTTGGGGAGGACTGATTACATATAAAATCCTTAAAACCATGTATTTATTGAATACACAGAAAGTGCTCAGTAAATGTTAATACTGTAGGGAAACAAAACAGAAACTCCTAGCTGCCCCCAAGAAGATCTCATTGAAGCATTTCAAATCTTAAGAGTCTGATTTATACTTGAGCATATAAGTCTTTGCCCCTAATCTGTGACTCCAATCTCAACCCACAGTCACTTCTGGGTTGCAGGTGGGTCCACATGGTTGTTACCTGCTTACTTGTCAGTTTGATGAGGCTGACAACTGATAAAAGGTGAGGCTTTCGGAAATTTGGAACAGGTCGTTTCAAAAATGATTTAGAGAGGAATAAAGAGCAGCTGCTTTGATAATTATGTCAATCTACCCTTATATTCTCGGGGAAGGGACTCTAACAGAAAAGTTCCAGAGTAGCACCGTCCAGGAAAACTTTCTTCAGCGATGGGCCTGTTCTACAGTCTGTGCTGGCCAACGCAGGCCACTAGCCACGTGTGGCTAGCGAGCACATGAAATGCAGTTAGTGTAATTTAGGGACTGAATTTTTAATGTTACTTAACTGAAATTTATTTGAATTTAAATATACACATGTAGTTAGTGGCCACCGTTTTGGACACCACAGTTCTAGATCGTCTGAGCTGTGAGGACAGGCATCCACTCCCAACTGGTAATGGGCTCTAGAGGAAGACGGTTTCTAAATTAAAATGTAAATGTGGACCCTTGAATATTAAATGTTTTATTGGAAATCTGTGAGGACCAGGGCAAATGGCAATTCCTTTCAACATGCTAATAATAACTGTGCCTCATGGAAAGAGGTGGAACTGGCCCCAGGCTGCAGGGGCTTAACCAGGAATGGTGATGATCCTGGGCTGGGGGAGCATTAACTTTTTAAGAAAGGTAGCAGAAAGAGGACAGAATGAAGTAAATTCCAGACACGCTGAGATGGACAGCAGAAACCAGAAGAGGTACAGGTGAGTCCCAAGGTAAGGATGGATTATAGTGAGAAAGCAGGATCCCCCCGGGAAGGGCACAGAGTGACAATGGCTGAGCTGGCAGACAACTGGACCAGAAGTCATTAGGGCTCCAACCAAAAACATGCACTGTTCCTGAGTCAAGGTGGGTGATTAGGCCTGGAAAAAGGGTCACTGGACCATAGAGTGAGAGGATTGTTAATCCTTTAACATGGGTCAAATCAAGGAAAATCCACTTGTTGATCACTTAGCCTACAGTTTTGTTTCGGTACAGGAAAGTGAAGTTACATACTTGAATTGACTCTGTATGTTGGATGATAGTGAGTACAGGGAGTTAAGAGGGGAGACTGCCAGAGAAGGGAAAGGGGATTCCTCCTCTTATCCTTTACCCTTAATGGTGGCAGCAAACAAGCACAGCAAACCAAAACAAAACCCCCAAACAGTTATAGCCAAGGGCTGATGAAACAGAGCCTACCCTTGACCCTGTGCTGGAATGGGAACATACTCCTATTTCATCATTAGATGCCATGCAAAGTCTTACATTATAAATAATGACAGTAAGCTTCAATGAACTATCCACAACCTTTGATTAAACAGAATTATACTTTGGTAGTTGATTTTTAAGGGCAAAAATAACAAGAAAAGAAACATATACCAAGGTTTTACTAGAAATAGAAAAAATTAGAGAATATGGCAAACGGGCACAGAAAAATTTAATCTATGCTTCCTATAGCTACTGTTATCGACAAGAAGAATCGGTGATCCAATCAGTGCTATCCAATAGAACTTTCTATGATGATGGAGATGTTCTGTGCTGTCCAGCACAGGAGCCACCAGCAGCCACATGCAGCTACTGAGCTCTTGAAATGTAGTTAGTAACTGAAGTAACTGAAGTAACTTAGTAACTGAAAATGTAGCTGTATTTAATTTTAATTAATTTAAATAGCATGGCTAGACAATCATTATTTTGAAACAAAGATTTTATTGAGTATCCTATGGCAATAATATAAAACAGTAAAAGATATTAGAGAATTTCAGAAAGTACCTCAAAGGATATGCTTTTTAAAAAAGTTTCTGGTTAAGTCATAGTTAATTCTAGATGCCATCTCTTTTAATGTATATCCTGAATAATCAGGATTTTAAAAATTCTTGAATCCTTTTTATTTGTAAGTATTACTCTAGTTCATTCATATATTGTGTAACATTAGGAAATGGCATTAAAAGTATATAATAGCCTTCATTTTAATATACACCATTAAAAGTATGTATATATGTAAATAGCCATATGCATATGCACAGGCTCTGTCAAACATTTTTATTGGTTGCTATTAATATCTGTTAACACTAACAATTGTCAACATTTTTAAAACCTGTGATATTTCAAATGTTTCAAGCGAAGCTTCCAAAAAAATGATAATTTGTTACTGATTTCTTGGGAAGTTAAGAGAGCTAAGTTTTCTCGTGGAGGAAACTGAGTGAAAAAATAGGTCCAACAATAGAGAAAATAAGAACCAGATTTTGTCAGAAAGGATGGACACCATCAGCTCCAAACAAGACCACTCAGAAAAATGAGCAAGCATCTAGTACAGTGTAATTTTTGAGTTGTACAAATTAACTGTAAAATGACATGCTGTCTTTGGTACAGTAAAATAGTTTGTATTTATGCCTGTGTGTCTATATAAGCAATGTGCTATTCTCACTCCTAAGGCTGTAAACTGATCATCTTCAGCTGCATTTATTCAAACTACTTCGAATAAATAAAGTTAGGGGAAATCGCAAAATTTTTAGGAAAACTCACAGAATGAGCAAGCAAAAAGAAATTTTTGCTATTGAATACTATCCTTCAAAGTAGTGGAGAAGTGGCTTACAATTTTCCAGAAGGAAGAGTAGGTGTTAAATGGAGTATCATATTTAGAGACATAAAATATTCATGGTGTACTGTACTGAGACCACACTTCAATGTTTCTATTGTACTGCTGCATCAATATGTAATGACATATTGTGCCAAAATGCTGTGATATCAGGTTGCCCTGTTTCAAAACTATTCTGAGTCTAGTTTTCCTCAATTAGATGACAAAATGGCTCTTACAAAGCTGTCATCAGCATTACTGCTTGGTTTAGCAAAAAATGCAACACCTAAAGATATTATTTTAAACATACACCTACTTATTTTATACCTTTTAATACAAAATATATTTTGAGATAGTATGCCTTGGTATGAACTTGTGGTTTTTTTTTTTAACTTATTATACGGAGTTCAGGTATCAAAAAATCCATGAGAGATATCCATTAACAAAGGTATTTTTGAACAGTGTGTATAAATTCCTGTTTATACATGTCAAGAACACTTTAGATCTCACTATATTTCTATGTCTAAGTATCTATATAATATTTTACATTCTTAGTGAAAAAAAATAAAGAATAGTTCCTCTACACTGAGTTACAGTGATATAAATTTAGTGTGTGTGACTACATAAAAAATTTGGAGCTGATGTGATTTCTTTAGCATAGCAGAAAATGACAAAGGAGAGTGAGGAAAATAGGAGATGATCTACTGCCTTATTTATAATTCCAAATTGATACCATAACTTTACTATCATGTCCGCTCAACTGATTAAAGTTTAATGCCATGGGAAAATATTTTTCTAAATTAATTCAGGAAATAAGATCAAGCACTTTCTTCACTTGAAGAGGGCATGAAAAACTATTTTTTGTATTCTGTACTTTCCAAAAACAAACATTTTACAGTTTGAACACTAGGGGGCATTTTTGTTACTTGAAATAAAGGGCCTTGTTTGTAATCCAAAAAAAAAAAAGGGCTGAGTAGTGAAACATGTTCTGATTCATATTTTGTTTTGTTAAGTATGTTGGCACTGTAAAGATTATGACTTTGGGTTGGGCATTTTTGTTCCTATATTAATTAAGTAGCATGTGTGAGGTGACTAGGATAGTATCCGGTACATAATAAGTACTCAATTGATGTTTACTCCCTTACTAGACCTCCTTCTGTGGTTTAACTTCAAGATAAAGACTGAGAAATCCTCAAATGGCAGACTGCTCAGCGCTTTTCAGAGTTATGCATATTAAAAAAACATTAGAGTTTGCATGTTCATTTATTGGAAAATGTTTTCTTTTTAATTCATAAATAGTTCTGCTTTTCTTTGATTATAGTAAAGCTAATTAATTGGAGACATCTAGCTTATTTACTTCTTTAAAGTCTTACATCGTCAGCGCTGAATCTTGTATGTCTTTCTCCCTCGCTCCTCTCATTTCCTAATCTTATAAAAGTCTAAACAAAAATGTGTGGTAATACAATATAGAAAGCCACAGATAACGGTGACAAGTCACAAGTCAGTTCTCCTCACTAGACAGAGGAAAGAACGGAGTAGCCAGTGGGAAGGCTGTACAGCCCTCTAGGGCAGTGGTGCAGTTTCTTAGTCCACCAACCAATTATCTTACCTTTTGTGACTTTTCTGGTGGGGACAGGAAGGAAGGAGGGAGGAGAGGGGAGGGAGCTTCTGTTTTCTGCTAATTCTGCCAGAAGTCTGGCATTGAACCTCCTTCTTGGGTTGAAGGGCAGTGAGGCTGGGCCAGGAGTCAGGGGTGGAAGCCGCTCTCTTTTCTAAATGCACTTACTCAAAAAAACGATCTGCTGTTTTGCATGTGCAATAGTCTGGTTGGGATTAAAGGGTCTGGCTGGTGCTTATTCTGTGCAAAGTTCTTCAAGTCCTGTTTTATCTCATTCTTTATCCCCATGAAGACCTTTCTGATAACAGTTCTGAAATATACCTGCTTTCCAACTGTTAAACAAGGCGGCAGTCACCAATGACAAATCTGGGAAGGAAGGAGAGGGGAGAATTCCTCCTATCCTTGTCCATACACAGTTAAGTCATATGGAACTGTTTTCAAAAGCAATTTTTCCAACTCAAAAGTAATCATTTCCTCTTACTTTTAAAATACATGGCTTATATCTATTATAGCACTCATTAATCTGACATTTTAGTTATGTAAGCATCTATTTTTCCTACTGGACTGTATTCTTTGAGGGTAGGTATGTGTTATATTTATTTTAGAATATATTGTCTTTAACCTAGTGCTTTACATTTAGCAGGCTCAATAAATGTTAAACTGAATTATCATATCTCTGTGAATTATACCATTTTATTGCTGTAAAAATTAGCAGAAAAAGAAATATATGTCCCTAATTAGATAAAAGTGAACATAGGGAAATTAACTAATTTGTCTATAGTCCTGAAGCAAACCAGTGAAAGAACCAGGATCTAAAAAATAATTACCCTCATGCTAAGCATTATGATTTAAACGAAGTAGCTCCTAGTGTTTTTCTCATCATTGACTGGCTGAGCTTTTCATTTTTTATATGAATTTTAATATATATCTTCTTTGTCCTCTCTAGTCATATATATCTTGCAAATACACTAAAAAGCAGTATATTTTTGTTTCTAGTTTTAACAGAAATAAAATGTAAAAACTGGGGAAGTCTTGTCCCATGCAGAGGTCCTAGGTGGATACTAAGAAGTAAAAGAATCCACAGAACACTCAATCTTGGGTTCCATTCTGAGAACTGCCCACTCTGGGCAAAAGTAGATATGCTATTAGCTACTGCTTCGAATTCTGGTGGTATCAACTCTGGTAAAAGCTGAGTGAGGCAAAATGAGGGTAGTTTGTCTTCTGATTCTGTCTGTAGTTTGACAGATTCCCCCATAATACATTTTAATGATGGCATGAATCCTATGAAGATGAAATTTGTTTGGGTTTTGGAATTTAGACATATTAGTAACATGAAAACTTATAAAAAGTATCAAATAGGCAACTTGTTTCCAGTTTGCTCCTTCACAGTGGATGTTGTCTATGAGAAAATTAGTATTATGGCTTTTGTAACTAAGTATATAGGAGTAAAAAAGAAAAAGGTTGTCTTTTAAAACTTTTTTCAAAGAAATTCTACTTAAAGGTTCTTTTAACTTTTAAAAGATCAACCAGTTGAACTGTAAGATAACAGCAGTATTAATGGCTTCAGGGACTCATCTAATAGAATAACTTCAGAAATAAAATCTGTATATAATAATATAGTCCAGGGAATACTTACACTTTCACTCTGAAAAGGATTTAAGAAATTTCCCCCCATTTCGCCATCATCCCTCGGAGTGCCCGGTTGATTACTCAGGCTCATATTATTGGGAGAATTCTGTAAATAAGATTTAGAAAACAAGGCATTGTTGAAGATCTTAATTTCCCTCTTGCATTGTACTGTTTTAAAAACTGAATCTATAGCAGCATCTCTAAGGACAAAGCATACTTATAATTTTAATCTTAGACTTCTACCATGTATTCTAGTTCATTGTTTGCACTTTGACAAGAACAAATGGATTCCCAAATGAAAATTTAAAAACAAACAAAAACACACAAAATAACTTACCATAACTATTTTCTTAGTCTCAGAATCAATATTTATTCAATTTCTTACCCTCAGGTTATAGAGTTCTTAGAACTCTGGAGGATTTAAAAAACATTCCCAGCAGGGGGGTGATGAAGTAATATTACCCACTGATAAGGCATGATGGAACAATAACTCCCTTAGTGATTTCACTAATCAAACTTTAAAAGGTCACAGTTTTAATGAACATTTCCCTTTAGTTTTACATGCAGTTTACAGATAACACTATTTCAACTATTTTTTTATATGAACCATAAGGAATAAAGGAAGATAGTTAACAACTTTAGTTAAGAACAAGAGAGATACCTCAGGACTTGAGAATTTATTATGTACTCTAGAGGAAAAGGGGGCTCAAAAATAAACTGCTTTAGAATATCTGAGTTTAAGAGAGCAGATTTACTTTTAAGATAAAATGGCTGCTGTTAGCAGTCTAATCAGATACTAAGTTAGCAGCACATTGCTTCATATTCTATTTAAATTTGCTAGTCTCATTATTACTGTGCAATTTTAGTCATGTCAGGATATCTAATATTCCACAATGACAGGAAATATAGAATGATATTGGCATATAAAGCAAGTTTATACAGTATTATGACTGTGACTGCGTGTACCCTTTTAAGGTCCAATTTATTGACTTGTTAAAAAAAAAAAAACAACAAAAACTTCCGGGTTACACATTTTTATTTGTTATTTCAAATGGAAGAAAGATTTTAGATTGTTTCCCTAAGTCAATGCTATTTATATTGTTTTGGAATAAGTTTTCGATTTTTTTAAAGAAAATTGCTCAGAGGATTTTGACTTAACTACAAGTTATTTCACAAGCATTAAAATTTCATGAATGAGTTATTCCCAAAAGAATATGTGCTTTTTAAGAATATGGCTAAGCTGTAAAGCAGAGACAGGTAGATGAGCTGGTGGAAATCCACTTGTATCTTGTCTTGCTGTGCACCCCACAGGGAGGATCTAAGGAAAAGGAACCTCTGAAGTCCATAGGAGTTCCATATGCCAATAACCCCCAAGGACTCAGGAACCATACTTTAATAGCATAAAGAGGATTCTACTTTTTTTTTGATAAATTTTTCTCTTAAAATGTTAGTTTCCTAAGTATACAGAAAAGCAACTGTACTTTGAAATGAACATGAATATCTTGATTTCCTGGAAAAAAATTTAAGTAAAATTTAACCTTACTTATTAAAAATTTAAGTAAAATTTAAGTGCACTATTTTATAATTCATTGCTTATTAAAATCATTAATTAAATAACAAACTGTTCTTTGAAAACAGAAATGACAGTGGTGACTTAGCTCAAAAGGGAAACTGAATTTATATATATATCTATAAAAAATTGGCCGGGTGTGGTGGCTCACACCTGTAAATCTAGCACTTTGGGAGGCTGAGGCAGGAGGATCCCTCAAGGTCAGGAGTTCGAAACCAGCCTGAGCAAGTTCGAAACCCCCTGTCTCTACTAAAAAATAGAAAGAAATTAATTGGCCAACTAAAAATATATAGAAAAAACTAGCCAGGCATGGTGGCAAATGCTGGCAAAGTTCCAGCTACTCTGGAGGCTGAGGCAGGAGGATCACTTGAGCCCAGGAGTTGGAGGTTGCTGTGAGCTAGGCTGACACCACAGCACTCTAGCATGGGCAAACAGAGTGAGAGTCTGTCTCAAAAAAAAAAAAAAAATCATAAGATTTACCCCAAATCTGTAAGTCCTTTTGGTAAATGCAGACTTCTATCATTTTATACATAATGGAGAAACTGGTAATATCAGAATAAAACATAATCTAACATATACATAAGAAAATTTAAGGATATACTTGGAAGCTGCATATTTTATATAGTTAAATAAAAGAATGAAATAAGCCCTCTTCATGCTTGTGTAACATTCACAGCCCCTGTAGTACATGGGTGCCTTGAGAGAAACAGTATATCTCTGACTCAGTTGGGGTTCTTTAAATCTCTGCTGCACTTTTGCCATATATCATTTCTTGATTTATAATTCTGGAAGTGTAGCTAACTTCAAATCTGATTCCTGACTCGAAGTGTGGTTTTTAAAATATTTAGAATTTGAAAGAAACAATGCATTGTTAATATTAAAATACTTTCAGTGTTATTGTTTCTGTTTTCCATGCAATCTCTTCATAGCATGGTGGCTCAGCATTATATGCTTTTTTTTTTTTTTTTTTTTTTGGTGGTGGTGGGAGCATTTAAGGACTTTGAGAGGAAGATTAAGAGGACACATTCAACATATAAAACTGAGATAATATCAGATCTCTGAAACTTATTCCTATCCAGCTTACTGGACCATGCTTGAAAAGCTCGAAGTGATAGGACAATATATTAATGTATATATATTTTTACCTTGAGTAATCTTTGAAAAATGTGAAAACAACAAAAGCTTTTTAATGGAGAGTCTCACGGAAATTGTGCTGTCCATAATCACTGAGTGACATGACAGTGATACAGGCTGTACAAGCTAAATATTGGTATAAGCAAAGACAGTGGTACTACAACCCAGCCCAGAACAGGCTATGAAGGTAGGTGTCAATGAACTGCATGTATCCTTCGTTTAACTGCAGCCACATTTGTGTTCAGGGTCTCCAGCAGGTTTTATCATCAAGGCAAGAATATAATGTACAAAAAGGATTTAGGTGGTCAAAAAGAAACTCAAATTGCATGAGGAAATAATCAGGGAATAAAGAGTACAAAAGAATATAAGAGTCCTTTCAGTTATATTAGGCATGTTGGTTACATTTCTTATTTCAGTTAATGTCTACTTTATTCCCTACTTTAAGAATTTAGCTTGAAAAAATATAGTTAGGATTATAAGGATTCCATCTTTAAGGGATTTTATTATATTCTCAATTACCTTTTCTTCAAGCTGGGAAGTTTTTAAGCTATGATGTCATATGTGAATTTTATACACGCACACACACACCCACATACACACATACAAACACATATAATACATCACACACACAATTTTCTCTGGCTGCCATGTTTAACTCTCTTAGACTCCCTGGTCTCTGATTTTATCTTGTAAGTATTCTTCCATATCTTCTCTTAATTAGTAAATTATTGTCCCTTCTTCTATCATCAGAAATTGTTCCAAACTATTAAAATTTAAATTTTTAAAAATTCAAATTAAAGAATAACACTTGTAGAAAATTTGATTCTGCTTATAATTAGAATAAAATAACATTATTCTAAGCCCTTTGGTAGTGGATTTTGAATTGATTTCTCACAGGTTGCCAATAATGAATTTTATAGAATATTGTTTTGACTCTGGTAGCCTCCAAAAAGAACAAACCGCCAGCTGCTCTCCCAATGGGTACAACTGAGCTAGCACTCAGGCCAGCACCCCTGAGATGACAGCAGAGATCTACAGTTTTCAGTTAGCTTCCTTGTGAACAGTGTGGAATCTCTAACTGGAACCAAGGTCAGAAACCTTCAGGTTGAAAAGATTCCTATGGTAATTTATTAAACATGATATGATCAGGTCTTGCCCTCTCATATGATTTTTTTTTAAACTCAAAAATATAAATGTGAAATATCTTAATGTGAACTTCAGAATTTCTTTAGTTGCTTTCCCTCTAACAAAACAAATAATATGCTTTTCTTTACCCCCAATTTCTAAAACAACTCCAAAGAAAAATATTTTTGTCCCATTGATTAAATAGGTTACTCCTAAGTTGAAAAAGAAATGGAAGGAATTTCAAATTTCATTTAAAAAGAATTCTAAACTAAAGATAAATTCTCCATTTTGAGAAAGATGTATATGAGTTTTACTAGGTAATCCTTAACTGAGCAAGAAATAATTTTGCAATTCCATTTGAAACTTGGAATGCATTTTATCACTGAAACAGTGCTGTTAAAGTGCATTTGATAGTGAGAGTTCCTAGCCTTGCCAACAAAAGATTGTATAACTAATGAAAAGGAAGATATTTAGTGTCTGTAGTACTTCATAGCCCTTAGCACATGTTGACACTTGATTCTAAACAATTTTCTGAAGTAGCCAGGGAATGAACTACAAGCTTCAGTTTACAGCTAAGGAAACTAAGACTATGAGAGATTCAGTACCATGTTCCCACAATTTTTATTTCTTCTTTTTGGTTTTGTTTTTTCTTTTGAGACAGAATCTTGCTCTGCTGCCCAGGCTAGAGTGCTGTGGTGTCAGCCTAACTCACAGCAACCTCATGTTCCCACAATTTTTAACTACTGTAGTAGAACCAGGGTTTCTGATTCACGATTCAGTATTCTTTATCTATCTTACATATAAAATAGATAAAATAGAGTATATATTTTATAAAATAAAAAAGTAGAAAAAGAATTGAAGCACCAATAAACAATATTTAAAAACAGAGTAAGAAGTTTTTGAAAAAATATGCAATACTGGTGCTTGACCAAACACAACTTTAACTGGAGAACTGGGAAAATGTAGCTAGAGACCTAAAAGGAATTTTGAACAAAATTACTAAGCAGTAATGGTTAAGGCTGCCTTTTGATTCACAAACAAGAATAACTGGAAAAAATAGGATGAAAATGAATGAGCCCGGGAAAAATAAAAGGGAGGAGAAATAATCTTGAGATAGCTGGACATATGTTAGAAAAGGAAGAAGGGTCAGATGTGGAGGCAGTTACTGCATACCTCAGTGTAAAAGACTGAAAAAATTAGTCTGTGAGTGGACAGAGGCAGGGAGAAAAAGGACTGGAGAAGGGTGGTATACAATGCACATGTTGCTGCTGCTGGGAGAAAAAGCAGCAATAGTGCAACGAACAATAGTGCTACCATCACCCAGGGGAACCAGGCTAGAAGCCAGAGCCCACGGACCCACAGCAGAGGCAGGGTAGAAATAAGCCGTGTAGGAACTCAGTTGAAGGCAGGTGCAACTACTTAATGCGAGTACATTGTTAAGTGGCACTTGTGTATCACTTGCGGGATAAAACTTACATTAATTTAAAGGTATATGAACTTTGCTTTGTAAAAGTTTTTCCTTATCATATTTGTTTGGTTTCCTCAGTTACACTGAAATTTCTTGAGGGTGAAGACCATATCTTATTTATCTCTGGACTTTTAGAGCCCAGCATAATGCCTTGGTGCATTAAGGTTTACTGAATGAATGAAGGAACTTTTGCCCAAGCAGAAACCAGTTGAGGGCAGAGAACATGTTTGTAGTTAATGTTTGTATTAAAGAAGTCTTTTTTATCCCTCCACAAGGCAATACCCAGCACACAAAAGTACACAATGGGTGGTGAATTAATGCTTAGAGAATAAGCAATACATCATCAGGCAAGAGAATGTTGTGTGCAGTGGGCATAGTATAGTGGAAAACCTTGTATTGGAGAATAGGAATGGGAAAATGAGCACAGAAGGAATAGCAATAGATCTGACATGGTAGCAGAGTAAAAGATGGTATTTAATTCATTGTGACTCTATTTACAATTTTTAAAGTGCTTTATAAATTAAATAGTACTTTCCTATATAGAATTTTGTTTAAATCTATCTAATGTACAAGGGTATAGGTTATTAGTGAAAATTTTAGAGAAGATGGCCTGAAGCAATCTGATAATCCCACTTTTGTGTAATTAAGGGTCATCTCTAGATATGAGAACATGCTTCTCAACTATGACATTAGAAATTCCACTGGTGACCACTAAGTACAATTCAGCTAATTCAATTTTTAGAAATACCTGAGACAGACAATGCAATTACGGTTATCTGACTTGCAAGGGTGCTTCTAAGAGAGAAGGCTCTGATAAAGTTATACTGGAAATGTTATTTTGAAAACAGGCTTTATGAATACTATTTCACAGAGGTAAGCTGGTGCCCATTATAAATATGTATGTATTTTTAGAAAAGAAAAAGATCTCTCTGATTATTGCTAAACACAGATATGCAAAGTGCCTGCAAAATTTGTGAGGCCAAGCAGCTATCCCTATTACAAGTATATGCCAGAATACCAATTACACTGTTTTTCTTTTAGCTTGAAGTCTTAATTTAAAATGTTTTGTAGCTCAATCTTATTTTATCTTCCTTCACATTAGGAATTTTACATTATTACACATGAATATAAATTAGAAATAGAATTAAAAACAAAGTCATTCTTTAACAAATTTCTCTATTTACTGATACAAAGCAGATCTCTAAGAAAGTCCTTCTAGTGGCAGGTAATAATTAATTCTTATCAATCATTCTAAATATATTTACTTGCAGAGAATTATTTTAAATTCATCATGACCTGAAAAGTATTTAACTATTATTCTTCAAAAAATATAAGGCATTTAAGGAAAGGATTAATTTTAGATATTACTACTAAAGGAGAAAAAATGCAGACACATACTAATAGAAGGCTCGCTTTCCTACTCATACTAATGTAATTTTTCTCTAATTATTTTCTTACTTTATTTTGGAGACTTCAGTAATAACTGTGGAAATCAACATTGCCTAATGAAGGTTTGAAAGACCAACTGGATGTATAAATTGAATGTCCTTATGACATATAATAACCACTTTTTCAAATTTACCTCTCCTCACATTGCTTTAGAGATCTTTACATTTTCCAAAGAGTATCTAAACTCTGTCAGTTTGCTTTATAAATGTGTAACATCATAATATGATTAAACTGGTTATTACTTTGATATCAATTAATGTATATAATATGTCCTATAAATGAATTTTAGCATGTTTAGAAACATTCTTAAAAGGCTTATTTTACTCTTTCCTATAGATTATATACATTAATATTTTAACTTCCAATTAATTATACTTGACCTTCTACTTTCAAACCCTTGTTCAAGAACAGAATTCATAAAGTTACTCTAACAATTTTAATGAGAGTTCCATGTGAAATAAAATACAGATTAAAAACAACACAGAGGATACATAGTACTCACCTTGGAAATACTGTCCATATCTCCTGAGCCTGAAGCAAAATATGAAAAGAAAGCCTTATTAATATTTCAGTTAGAAATTAAGTACTATTTTAATTGAAATAAGTGCAGTACATTACATGTATTTTCCAGTGTGTAGCTCCTGAGTTTTTAATCTTAAAAAACATCCCTATTCTTTTATACTGGAGAGTAAGTATCATCTGATGGCAAATGTAAGGAATTCTACCTCTAGTTCCCAATCATTTATTTTTTTCTTAATATAAGAATAAAGAAAATCATGGTTTTTATAGATTCCTAAATGTAAAATATTAGAAAGATCATTTGTATATCCTACCTAATTAAAAATTTAAAAATGTATATACAATGTATATAGAGATCTCTACATATATTTTCTGAAAATGCTGTAAATCTTATAAAATATAAAATGAATACCTGCAACAATATTTGACAATATTCTGAACCATTTTTATCATAATAACTCAAAGCTAAGTATTGTTAATAATATTAAAAAGCTGACAGTAATCAATATTTATGGCAATCCATCAGAACTAAAAATGTCTTCAAAATATATTTTTGATTCTTGGGAGAAATGAACATAAAATATTAATTTTTCTTACGTAAGCAATAGTAGATTCATACATTAAGTAACAAAGAACAATAATCAGATCTTTGCCACAATGTTAGCTTTATTTTAAACTATTTTAAATAATTAATTTTCCTAGAATAAACATATTATAAGATCATAACAGTACAGTATTCAGTCAACATCACAAATAAAGTTAAGGCTTATTAACATAATTAATTTACAAATAAATAACATAACAAATTATTAAATACTGAACACATATATGCAATTATGAATATATATATATAAATACATACAGTAATGTTCGTTATAGAAAGTAATGAGGTAGATGCCAAGCATATGTGAAACTCTTCTGAAAATTGTGTTCTAGTGAATAACTGAGATCATTCTAACTATGGCCAAGTGCTATCTTTTTGTAAATAATTCTACAAATAAAAGATTGGAGAGGAAATTATTTTGCAATAAATTGGAAAATAAAATTCTAGAATGGTGTTGTCCAATGGAACGTTGTGTGACGATGGAATTGTTTCTGTGATGTCTGTTAAGGTGATTGTTAGCTACATGTGGCTGTTGTGCACCTGGTATGTGGCAGTGCAACTGAAAAACCGAATTTTAAATTTTATTTAATTTTAAAATTAAATAGCCACACCTGGCTAGAGGCTAATGTAATTGGACAACACAAATCAAGACTTTGAAACCTAGGCAAAATAAGATGGATCCTTAAAAGCACTTAAGTCTCTTAATGTGGTGCAAATAATTTCTTCATTATTGAAGTTACACAGATTTTTGGGGTACCAGAAGGGGGCATTTCCTAACTTTGAGAGGGGGAGTGAAATCTATATATACACTAAATTATATATAACCTAAATTACTTATGGGCATATTTTCTCCAATTTCAGTAAAAGATGAACCCTTTCCAAAAGAAAAAAAAAGTATCACAATCCATCCACCAGCATTGTTAACTTTTATATTAGTTTATGATCATGTTATTTAAACATAGTCAAACATAAAATGTCTTTTTTTGGTTTTGCATTTGGCCTGCCTATAAATATAGTGTGCTGTGTGACCTGGTCAATTTTATACCACATGTCTTTATTTCTCACTGTTGTACAACTTTTTATTCACCTTGCAAATATTTGGCTTCACTTGCTAACAAGGCATCATTTATGAAGTATTTTCGTAACCATTTAGTCACATACTAGAAATGATCTTTATCAAGAAGACAACACAGGCAGTGTTTTCTCACAAGAGAATTATTCAGACTATCCAGAATATGATTACCAATTTTATTTTAAAAAGGAGATGAATATTAAAATACAAAAACAAAATTAAGAAATTCTTGCAGAGAACTGAAGTTCTTCTGAGACTGTGTCCATAGACTTCTGGAGACAAACTAGCTGGAAGGGTATTGCAGTCCTCCAGGTTAGGCATGCATGATACACGCCCAAAGCAGCAATGTCTCCTTTTATTATAAAACACCGGGTTTGATAAGTTAAATACTTGTAAATATGAGCTAGAACAATACTCACACTTCTGATTTTCAAATGACCTCTAGTTATAATAACCCATATAAGTAGATTAAACTATCAGTCTGATGTAAAAGTTGAAGCATTTCAAAATGAGCATGTAGAAGCTGAAGCATTTCATAATATCTACTATACAGAATTAAGATTTTGTTTTGAATTTACTCTAAGCATCAAATTTAAAATCCTTACCTAAAGAGCCATTCATGTGATGTGATTCCATTCCTCCTAATCCACCCATGGGGCCATCTGACCCAGGGCCCATTGGAAACTATTTTAAAAATGAAGAAAATTACTATAATCATGCTGAAAACAATTATTTATCTCAATGTTACAATATCTATATTTAATGTTACAAGACACAGACATAACTTATTTCCATTTCAAGTTATGGAAATTTTTTACTTGTTTTTTTTCAGCCTTATAGATTCTCTAACCGGACTGCCCCAATTCTCTCCTTTCATCTTTTCTATGTTCCAAATGTTTACGTTATCCCTCACTCATTTCTACATTTTTCTTCTTCAGATATCATAAACTAGTGCAAATGAGATGAACATTCTCTTCTATGATAATGACAAATTTTCTATTAAAACTCAAAGGTGGTTCTTAAGAAGCTGCTAAATGCATTGGTTCATTAATAAGAATTATTCAACATCATTATGCTAACATTAACATCTTTCTTAACAGACAATCTATCTTTGTTCAAATTGACATAATAAATAATTTCATCTTACAGGTTAAATACATTTAGCTCCTTGGGGATAGCTGAATATAGTTAATTCTTGGCAGTCTCAACTATGTCAGTTCAATAACAGGCAGACATTCTACAGCAGTTCTATTTAACATTTTTTTTAAAGCAGTGGAATTTTTGGTTGTCTTTTTGTTCAGGTGAAATCTTACATTAGAAGTCTGGTACAAGCTAGATGTGACTAGATGTGCTATGATAGAGCTGGTGTTGGAGAGCCCATGGCCTGAATACTTTTGAGAAAATCTGGAGCCCAGTTTGAAGACAATCTATAATTACCTTACATTTACAGTTAAGACAGCCTAGTGAAACCACTTTCTCTTAATATTTCCCATACTAAAAGCATTTCTATCATGTTGTATGGAGCAGAATACTGAATGTTTTGTTTATTTGTTTGTGTGTGTATGTGTATAGATAGAGTGGTGGTGGTTACTAATCATGATGGCTTTTGGGAAAAATACCTGCCTACCCTGGAAATGATGGTCTTCCATCACTGTGAGCATACAAACCACGTGTTTATAAATTTTCCAGGAGAATGCCATTTTTTGCTTCATAACATTGAGGATCTAAAAGCACATGGATCGATTTTCAGTAAATAATCTGGAATATATATAAATGCCTCACTGGTAAGTCAAAGAGATTGACTTTCAACTTATTACTGTTATTTGGCTTTTATCAAAAGCATAGTTTAGATCTGGCATGAGAAACTGGTGCTGATAAGCCCAATAGCCTGTGAACTTAATTTGGTTTGGTCCTTTTATCTGGCCCCCACAGTTGTTTTAAAGACACTAAAACTACAGTTATGTTTGGTCAGTTTAGCACATAACATACATATCTTCTGATTTTTTTTATTTCAGCTACCCTATATACATAACTATATGTATATTAACTATAATCAGTTATAGATATTTTTGTTACATATAGGCCTTATATCATAGAAAAATATTTTCCTGTGAGCTTTTGTGAAAAAATCATGACCATATACTTTATTAAGAACACACAAATTCTTCCCGTATAACTGCCTCAACTCCATATTTTAACTCTAGATTTCATATTAAAAAAACCCCACCATATTCAATTTCCTAATTTATTTTCAAGTTTATCATAATTAAAAAAAATCACAATGAAGAAAATTTAATGATGCCAAAAATGAGGTTAACATAAATGATTATACATAACCTGTCAGTTTCAAGTAGTCAGTAAAATTATTGAGATAAAATGACACTAAAATTCTAAAATTGGTTAAGTTCAGTTTTACATTTAAATTATATTGATATAATATATATGTTAAATATTATGTATTATTTTTTTAACCCGTAGCATAGAAATAATTAGATTTTTCTGACATCCAATAAGCTCCTGGCTAATAAAATATGATGTTTAAACAATATCCAGGAAATGGAATATACTCAGAGTTTGAAAGTCTTCAAATACATCCCCAAAATAAAAAAAAAAAGCATATTTACATTAGGCCTGTTAGGTCCAGGAGGTACTGCATTCATTAAAGTATACATGTTATCTCCAGAGTTGGTTGAATCTGAAACAAAATATTACTTAATTAACATCTTTCTCTAGAATCTATACCCAAGTCATCACAAAGTAATAATCAAAGATGATCTGGATACATACACATATTCATAGCTGTAACACTTGAAATTGTCATTATTAATGTTCAGAAACAAATACCTGGCAGTCATTTTCTGACTCAAAAATTATCATTCTGAGTTTATAACTTAGCTATTCAAGAGGAATAATCACTTCAATAATTCAGGTAAAAGAAATATTACTTCAAAAGTCTAAAAATATTGCAGTAACGTTTTTCTTCTTTAAAAGACAGATACTTTTTGACTTCTCTAAGCAAATTATGTGTACACATTGATAACAAAAATGTCTTAAAATTCAGATTCAGTAACTTTTCAGTTTTCACTCTTTCCTGAGGTTTTCTATATACAAATTTAAAAACTAGTTTTTTAGTTAATAATTTTTACTGAAAAATTGTTTTCTTAGTGAAAGCTGGTGAAATATCCTGGCTTAATCCCAAAAGAAAGAGCTTAGAGCAAGACTATACAAATGAAATGAAAAATTCTCTTGCTTCAACTAAATACCAGCTTCCTCCAGCACAACTTCTCATAATTTTTTCACTCATTTTTTTCTTGATATGTTAAAATAAAAATATCTGTAGTGTATATGCATATATACAACATTATATAGTATGTAAAAAAATTTACACATCATGCCTATTAGCTAATTCTAATTAAGTCTTGGAGCATATGTGCTTTTATAATGTAAAACCTAGAATGAAAGGCTAAATATTTTACATTGAGGAAATATTAGTTATGAAATATGGCATTCTATTTTTTCACATTATATAGTTTTCTTAAATATAATGTAGTAGGCCTCTCTATTTTTAAAATAAGTATATTTCAAAATTTTTGTACTGATTCAAGACAGGAGTTAAAAATCTTTGCTTTCTTATGAAAGTAACCACAGAATGGGAAATGGGAAGTTACTTTTCCTCTTACTGTGTGATTACTTATTAGACATTCATAAGTTTATTATTTTAGTGTGTACCACCTTATAGAGTAGGTGTGATGTCATTTATTGGTTGTCTGTCAAGAGTGATCCATAAATCTAAATATTATTATATTTTATTTTGAAATGGATATATCAAAATGTCAAAAGGGTTAGAATGCCCATCTAAGGTTGACTCTTATTTGTAAGTTTATATTAAGTAAGGTTCTAACCTACTTTTGTGACCTTAACTCTTTTTACATCCTTATGTATGCTATATTACTGTCAATCCAGGCTACTTGATTTTTTCTGCATATGACCAATCTTTCTACCTCCATATTTTTGTTCTTTCTCCAAATATCTTTTTAATCTCCATATACAGATACTCTACTTACTACTGAAGGACCATTTAAATGTTCCCTATCTCATGACATTTTTTTATGGTAGTTCCAAGTGCATTAGTGCTCCCCTGAACCCTAGCTAAATTCTGCCTATCATTGTAGTTAATATTCTATTGTCTTATTCTCTCCTGCTTCTAGCTAGAATATGTCTGACTTCTTTTTGTGCACAGAAAAACTTTACAATAAAGTGGATCTTCTGGCACCTATTTTGAGGTGGGTTGTGCTGGCTTAATGTTAGAACAGTGACTAAGACAAGGATGAGTATATGAAAGAGTATGCAAAAAGACTAGGAAGATATACTGGTGGCAATTTCTGGCTTGAAAGGAAGAAGTGATATGATTACTTATCACCTGCAATGTTCATTGTTACTATAAAAATTTTTTTTAGTCTGGTTGTGAAGTATTTATTAATCACATGCTACCTTCATATATTAAACATTAATTTCACCATATAAGAATGTAAATATAGACAAGATGATCAGTTCATATAATTCTATGAGGTTATGAAGTATGAGATGTCTGATTTCCTTAAAATACTAAATTTGACAGTTGATATCTCTGACATTTCCCTTTGACACTTCTTTTTTTATTTTTATTGTGAAGGTACATTCTCAGTCTTTCAAACACATGGTTTGGCTTGTGATTATCTTTTAAAGTTTTCTTTAGAGCAATTTTTGTGAAACCATGCATAAGTCAAAAATTCACATTATTTTTTTAATATGAATTCCATCATGGAACCCATGTAATGTAGACAGCTCGAAATATCAACGGAGTGTTTAGGCATAAAGGCAGACCATTTCTATACCATATTGTTAGTTATGTATGATAAAAAAAATATATTCTTTTTGACAATCTTCAGCACAATGGTTAGATAAAAATGAAGCACTGAAACACAGTCCAAAACTGATTATTCATTAAAAAAGGCTAGTGGTGTCTGCTTGGTGGTCCAGCACTGGCATTATCTGCTACAGCTTCATGAAACCTGGTCAGTCGATTATAGCAGATGTCTGCTGCAACCAATTGGACAAAATGATGAGGATGCATGCCATTAAGTAGTCAAGGTTGGTCAACAGAGACAGGCTAATCTTCTTGCAAGACAACGTTCGACCACATGTCGCATAAACAACGCCACTCAAACTAGAGAGGCTGGACTTAGAAACTCTGTCATCCACAATATTCACTAGACCTTGCACCAAGTGACTACCACTTTTCCAGGCTTTGGGCCACTTCTTACAAGGAAAAATATTCCATCCTCAACAAGCTGTGGAAATCACCTTTTGTGATTTCATTGCCACTTGCTCTCCAGGCTTCTTCACTGCTGGCACAAACAAGCTACCATTAAGATGGCAAAACTGGCGCATACTTTGACTAATTGTGTTGCTTATTGCTTGAGATATAATAAACTAAACTTTTGATTCGAACTGGGACATTTCATATTTAGTGACCTAATATCTTCAATGAATTGTTTCATTCTCAATGAAGATGCTTTGAGAAAAGAGACCATGAAATATTTCTGGATACAGCCCAAAGAGTTAGTGAGCAAAGTAAAATTTTGTATTAATTATCAAATTTATGATTTTTTTCTAAGTAAAAAGTTTAAAATGAAAAATTATTACTTATTGGTATGATTTATGATACTCAATTTCAAGCTTCTGTACATCTTAGATTTCACAAAACTACTGAAGAACTTAACAATTTAACAGTGAAACATAATTAGAAATTATTTCTAATTATAAATATTTCTCATCTATTTCATCACCCAGAAGTAATCACTGATATAGTTTTAGCTTGTTTGTGTTTTACTTTCTAGATTTCTGTATATATATATTTTAAAGTAAAATTATGATCATATTGTATTGAATAGTGAGTACTTGTTTAAAAATTCTTTGATAGTAATTTTAATGGCTACATTATATTGTACCATATGCTGCAAAAATTAATTTAATAATTTCACTAAAATTGGTTTAGATTTGAAGGTTGCATCTGCTATTTCACTATTGAGTAAAACAGATGAGCATCTTTCTACATAAATCTTGGGTTGTACTTCTAACCATTTTTTATATTAAGATTATAAAAGTCGAATGGTCTGAACCAATTCATGGCTCTTGATACATGTTTCTAGAGTGTTTTCTAAAAGAGCTGTGGCAACTTAAGATTCCACCACCATCAATAGTCTATCTCAAAAAGAAAGGATAAAGCTATTTTAAAAAATTATGTAAAATGATTATGAAAATACTGAAGTATGTTTTAGTTTAGAAGAGTTTAAAAAAAGGTTTCATTATACGGTGAATTTATTAGCTAACTAATAAATAGCTACAGACATGTAGGGTAAATAATACTGTAAAATACTGTAAGCACATCTTTATTCACATTAGTAAAATGATAGATTCTATAATTCAAAAGTAATGGATCCATGTATTTAATGTTTTATTTATGCAGATTTTTTTCTAAATTGTGAGATTTGGATCTTTTCTCAGTTTCAAGGACTCTTTAAGTTAGATAAATTATTGGACAATTCATACAGATCAATAGTGCTTATCCTGATTAAATCTATTACCCACATGTATGGATTTTCTAAATGCTTAATCGGATAATAGTTTAAGAACACTATTTCTTCCTACCTGCTACCTCTATTATACATCTTTACCCATCCTGAGATAATGAATCCTACTAACTTTATTTCATAAACATTTCTATATTTTGTAATTTTATTTTAATGATCAAATGCCCATGTGGCTAGTTTGATTACAATACCTGCTGGACTAGGCATGATGGGTGTTCCTGGTGGCCCTCCACCTCCTGGAGGACCCTAAATAATTATACAAAATTTCAGTAAATATAAGGCATTGCATTAAACAACATAAGGAAAAACAGAAGAAAAGTTAGACTTATCTCTATAATAAGCCAATTTGAAAATAAGAGAGGAAATAGATTTTTCTCCATAATTTATTTTCTTCGAATGCACAATCATTTCAATATTATGCAAAACATAATTTAGCTTAAATAAGTTGAGACTGTTTTGACAAGTTTCCAAAAACAATGAGCCTGTAACACTGATTTATTATTCATGACTTAATCATATCAGTTTTAATGAGGTTAAGGACAGACCATTTAATAGGGTCTTTATAAATCCATAAAATAGAAATAATTCATGTATATTTTTGATTTAGTTTACTGTAATTTTCTTACATTTTGTATCACTGATTTTTATAGGAAACCAAAGGATATTTACTTAAAGAATATCTTTGAAAACCAAAAAGATATTAGCTTAGAGATTTATATTTTTAAGAAAATACATTGATACTGTTTTCTTTTTGCTGTTAGCATCAATTGCAACACTTTTGGGGCATTATACCTTCTGCTATCACACCAATTAGAAAAGAGAAGCAATGTTGAATAACGCTGTGGGTTACCAAGGCTGCAGCTACACAATCAAACTGAAATGGAGATTAGGTAATTCTGAAGTTAATTCAATTATTTCATGCAACCAAAATAGATAATCTAGGCAATAGGTTTTAAAATTTTTCAGACACTCTCTATACAGTGATCAAATTAACTCATAAGTGGCTAAATTTTTACTTCATTCTGAGTGTGGAGATATAGCCTATCCATTATTTCAAATAGTATCTATAGTTGCTATTTAATAAAAAACTTAAATTCCATTTCAAATAAAAGACTATAATTTCATAAAATCATGTGTTGTACTTATTCTTACATGACTTTAATAAAAATAGGTTTTACTCAAATGTTCTTACTTTTACTTTTGTTTGATAGAAAATGTGAAAAAAGTTATATTATACTTCCTTAGTTTGTGTAGCTTATAGAAATGTTGGGCACCAAGTTCATGGGTCCAAAGCGGGGTGTGCTTTTCACTATGTTAACAAAACTCCATCTCTATGGAAAGTAAAATACTCATTAATTTTCTTCTAATACACTCCTTTTTTTTTACTCCAGTTAGCCACCACCTCTGAAACTTTTTTAAGGAAAGATTTCCCATGTCATCATTTCATCCTTTCTTCTCTGTTAGGCATTTTCCCCTAAATATTAAAACACATTTTCCTCTATGGTGGCCTTGAGATGTAGCAAGGATCATAATGTGACAATGGTCAAAACATCATTTGTAAGTTCAGGAAGTCCTACAGAACCTGCTAATTTGGCTCATGCCTGTAATTCTAGCACTCTGGAAGGTCAAAGAGGGAGTATCACTTGAGCTCAGGGGCTCAGGAGTTTGAGACCACGCTGAGCAAGAGCGAGACCCCATCTCAATTAAAAATAGAAAAAAAATTAGCTGGATGTGGTGGTACACACCTACAGTCCTACCTACTTGGGAGGCTGAGGCAGGAGGTTTGCTTGAGCCCAGGAGTTTGAGGTTGCCGTGAGCTAGGCTGATGCCATAGCACTGTAGCCTGGGCAATAGAGCAAGACTGTCTTTTAAAAAAAAAAAAAAAAACCAAAACCAAAAATACTTGGTAATTTGACTTCATGTCTATAAGAATTATTGGAAAATTTTCAATGCAATAAATAATAAGAAGAAAAATAAGTATTCTCAATTTCTAAGAAGAACAAAAGTTACGTGATTCACTTTATGACTGGGAGAAAGTTTAATGTCTTCATAGACTTTGAGTGTGGCATGTGGTGTTGGGCACGGGGTGTAGATTATTTTCTTGGAGAACTGCAAATTCAAGCATATCACTGTGTAACTGGAGATGATTCTCTTCATGATTGGACAGAAAGTATAGTACTGGTTTTCAGAAACATATGCTGAAGTAAAACACAGTACTCAGGGCAATTCTTGGCCAGATTGATAACTATTCCACTAATGAACATCAACATATGTACTGAAGTTGGCAGATGAAACAACTCAAGATGTTCACTTCTTGGCCAATACACAGGGGCTATTCTTAACATCTGGACAACTATTTCATTGCCCAAATAAAACGTAACATCAATTCTTATGAGCAAACAAACCCAATTGTACTTACTACATAATTCCCAGGAGATGCTGAGGAGTATGGTATCTGCAACATGAACAGGACAAAAACAAATGTTTGGATTTCTGTGGCAGTAAGGAGACTGACCTAAAATTAATTTATTGCCTGACTTGATTATCAAGTTTTAAAATGTATCACAAAGGATAGTAAAGGATTTTCTATCTATTTAAGTGCTGGAAAACTGAACTGCAATATTATCTTGGATTTATAAAAAAGAAGGTTCCTTAGTCAAGAGGAATTTAGAAAGAATTACTACTTCAAGTTATATCGGTTTCATGTTGGTTGTACACATTGCTTGATACTAACGACTTATTCTGGAAGTAGAAGGATATACATTTGTGCAGCTAAAAAATGGGAAACCAGAATTTTTCAAATTAGAAGCCTTTACAGATGCAAATTCTAAGCTGTGTACATTCTTTTTTTAAAAAAAAGACAGGTTTCAAGCTACTACATTCATACAGTATAGGTCTATACTTGATATATAGCCCTTATATTTCCACTGTCCCTTTCTAATTAGCTACTAGGAAATAATATAGTAAATGCAAAAAGTTAATATGAGTCTCCAAAGACTACTAATTTGTGGGGATCAGATATCAGTACCAAATTCCTTCTTTCTCTTTAAATCAAGCTCTTAAACTAAGCTCTTTTCTAAAGATTAGGAAGTATTAATACCACATCACTGTGATAATTTAAGAAATGAAAAACTAGAAAACCTGTATTTAAAAATAAGCCCTGGAGTGGATATTAATAGGGAAAGCTAAATCCAAATAATTTCTTTTTTCACACAAGCTCACTTGAATGAAGACACTGTACATCTGTAAGAGATATTTTTGCCTTATTCAGAAAAAAGCCAATAAATTACTGTTTACTTGAAGTCAGACAGCCAGGTCCAGAATAGGACCATTAAAGTAGTGAAAAGATTATATTGCCTGTACTCTAAACCCTCCCTCCACCCCAATACATGTCCTATAATCAAACATACAAGTAATATGGAATCACAAAAAGTAAGTAGAAGTACAACAAAGTTACAATTTCCCCTTGATAAACAATTCTTTGATGCCTTTTGGAAATATTTAATATTAAGTTATTTGAAAAGCTTTTTTCCTCCTTGTTTGGTATCTTTGCTTTGCCTCAAGCACAGACCACATGTCCCTGAGGCCCCAGCTTGGTCTGCCCACAGGTAATTGGGCAATGCAGATGGCCATTACTAGGGTGCAACATCACTAGTGATGAGGATTACTTCCACTATCAGTATTGAGATATTTTATGGCAGTAAGTATTCACCTGATTTGGTGAATGAAAACAACTTTGCTCTCTTGTGCCCCTTTCAGGTCATGATCTACCATTCATCCTCTGCTTTTCTTTATTTAAACATGTGCATCTGCCTTTGCCAAATCACCAACTTATTCACTGGCTCCTAAGACCAATTTCATCTCTATGCCCTTACACCTGGCTCACATTCTTCTGTCACGCTATGTTGACTACCATCATTCTTAAGCAACTTCAAGATGCAGTCTAACCACCCTTTAGATCTTTGGAATTTAGCCTCTCTTCTACTCATGAGTGTGACTGCATCCTAGAACTCCTTACACAGAGATCTGGACAACTCCCGTGCCTGATATCTTTCTTATTTCTTATGATACTTAGAAAAATTACTCTATATTCCAACTAGAATTGAAGGAATCACAATTGCTCCATGTGTATTTACTTAGTGCATTATTTCTCTATTAGCTTATGACTAAATTGCCTCTACCACTCCCCTCGCCACTGTCAGCATTTTTATTTCTCTTTCCAATATTGTAAATTCATTATCCTAAAGCCTACTTTGTCAGTTTTCATTTCTTTGATCACTCCCTAGCCAAACTTTGTTTTACAGCAGAGATTTCCTGGAGGGAAACACAAAGCAAAGTTGACAAGGTCTAAAATATAATCATATTCTCCAACTTCCACCTGGTCTTTACTAATATCTGGAAGCATTTTGGCTAACCCTTTATGGAAGCCCTGAAGCTTACTAGCGATGTGTCAGTAAGTGCAGAACACTTTGGTGGTGGTGGTGGTGGTGGGGGTGACGACTCTGATTTGTAGTATTAGCCAATTTCTGTGGTGTAAATATTCCCATATGACAGATACTAAGCTACCAATGGTTTAACAACCAGGCTCACAAAATTCCTAAACATTTAACAATTGACCCTTGTGAGCTGGCCCACATGATGATTACACCATCCTGAGTGGATGCTTTGCCCTCCTGTCACACATTAACACCATAAAGTTCTTGCTACGCCTTCATTTTCAGCTCAACACTCCATTGTTTACAGATTAAATGTATGCCAGGTAGGAAAAAAAACAAACTTTCTATGTGTTTCCAAAGCTAGCTCTTCCATCCACTCCATTCTCCTAAGTCCTTGCTCATTTTATATTTTTAATTTCTCCTTCTTTGTGACTTTTTCAAAGATAGTTAAATATAATCAATATTACAAAATACTTTCAAAGCTGTTATCTCATTTAGTTGTTCAGTTTCTTTTTATTTTTGTTCTGTCAAGCTGTTTAATTTTGGCTTAATACTGTTTCTACTTTGTATTCTTCAATGCCCTCATTAAAAATCAGTATTTGGGCTTCTTACCCTAGAGCTTTCCTGAACTTGCATTTGAGAAAGTAACCAGTAAGATCTGACAGCCTAGTGTGAAGGACATAAAATATGACAATGTAGATATAAGCATTACGTGGGTACATAAGATATATTTGAGCTGGGAAGCTGGGACTAGATGCCTACCAGAAAGACAAAGAGGACTGCTATAAAAAAGAAAGAAAGAAAGAAAGAAAAAAAGAAAGAAAGAAAGAGAAAGAGAAAGAAAAGAAATCTGAAAGTACATGGTTTATTTGGAAAATGACAAATAATCTTATACAGCTGCTGCGGTGAGGGACTTGGAGGGGACTGTGGTAAATGACGAGGCTGCATGGCCAGACTATGAATGAATTTATGCTGTAGGAAATAAGGCGTCACAGGCTTTAGAGAGACATGTTTGAATTCATATTTTAGAAAGATAAGTCTAGAAGCATCATGGAATATGAATACAAGTTAGAAGACTATGCAAAAAGTCCAGGCAAGAGATGATAAAAAGAGTTGCAGGCAGTGCTGATTAAGTAGGAGTAGGAAAATTTAAGAGTCATTTCACAAATTACTTGGCAGGGCTTGATGACAAACTAGGTGTGGCAGACAAAGGAAGGAAGAAATTGAGGTAATTCCTAGGTTTTCAACTTGGTTACTGGGTAGACGATGGTGTTACTCATTTATATATAGGGAATTCAGGAAGTGAGGCATGTTTTGGGAAACGTCTGATATGTTGAATTTGAAGGCATTAGCAGATATTGAGGTAGAGCTGATGAATAAACATTTAGAAATATAGGTCTAGAACTTTATTAGAGATTGGGACTAAAGATACAGCTTTAACTGAATAAATTTCCAGTTTGTGCTAAATATAATTCTTGATTCAACTGGATTTTGTGATGGTTGAAACCATATGAAAACATTACAATGAACGAAAAGAAACAGCCTAGCAATGTAATTAGAAAACATTACCAATTGAGAAAGGGTGGATAATGTGACTGGATGAAAGTTAAGAGGAAATACCTTATAAAAAAGTCAAACAAGATAGACTTTTAAGAAGCAGGGAGTGGATGCAGCTCAGCTAGGAAATCTCTAAGCCAGGCTTATTTTTGAACCCTGTCAGGCTCAAGGCTTTTAATCTTTCTGCGGCATACCTAAAAATGTATTATAAAAAGGAATACTTTAATAAAAATATGAAAAACTAAAGAAATATTATTAAGATGGAAAAAAGATAAGAAATTAACAGGCATGTAAAATAAAACCAAGGAGTCAAAATTTCAGACATCAGGTACGATGAGGACAGAGAATAAATTATTGTGTTTGTTTGGTAAGTAGGAGGTCACTAGCCATCTTCAGAATAGGACGTTTATGGAAATTGAAATGGGCTGAGAGGCCAATTCAACAAACCTTCATTCATTATCTGCTATGTTTCAGGAACTATACTATCACATAGTGATGAAAAAGACAGGAAGGCCAAGGAATTCATTATCTAGCAGGATTGTGGTGAGAGAATAAGGGAGACACACAGGATGGTGGTTTGAAACTGAGGAAACGTGGAAAGAAGTTTTCTATCAGCTACCCCCTCCCCAACTCTAGAGGAGTAGAGAAGTAGGGGTTTAAGGTTGTCTTGGGATTTTGTTCATTGGCATCAGGGGAAAGTACCAGTCAATGAAAAGGGATAGGAAGAAGACATATTTGGTAGAGTGAATGAGCAGGATATATAAAGAAGAAACAAGAGGTAGAATAAAGGGAACACATAGAAGAGTTAGCATTGAGAAGGAAAGAAAATTTCTATTTCTGAGACAAGAAGGAAAAAAGATGACTAAAGGTCTAAACCTTCTAATCTTACCTTTTTTTCTATGTTCCTAGATCAATTGTATTATCCCATTCCCCTACATACTGTGAGTCAAAGGCCTGAAATCACCTTCAACTTTTTCCTTCTCTTTATCCCTAAAATCCTCCCTGTAATCCTATCCCATGCTTCATACAAAATAGACATTAAGATGAAGTGAAAGGTAAAAATGAAGATGTAGAAGATAAAATCAGAGAGCTACAAGGTCAAAATTCTAGAATTAAAAGAACCTATTACTTGACAGATAAGAAAATTTAGAGCCATATATATTGTCTGGCTAAACTAGACAGAAAAATCAAGAGCTGTGACGAGAATCCAAATATTCTAAAATATTCTGAGCCCTAATACCCATAATTGTAGTGCTGTGGTAGGTGGCAGAGAAGTAAACAGAGGCCTTTCATTTTTATTTTTTAAATGATCAGTAACATTTTTTTAGCAAAGTACCTTTCTTCACTTGTGAAGTTTAAAACTATATGCACTGGTTTACTAGAAACCAGGAGGAATAACATCAAGCTATTATCTGTGCCAGTGTAAAGTTGAAAATATTCTATTATTTTTTTAGTCCTCTTTTTAAATAATGAGCATCTATTGTATATAGCAGAGCCTATTTGGAATAATATATCTGTATTTACCTTGGGCTTAATCACATAATAGATTCTCATTTTTTTCCCTGAAGTAGTTTATTTCCTTTCTTTTTCCTTTCAAGCTAGTGAGTTGATACAATGCTATATTAAACATTTTTTGGTTTTGTCTATTCCCTCTTCTACTAACAATTCTTTTAATTTTCTTTGGTGAGCCATTCCTGCCTACTCCATGTGTCTTGTTGGGTGGGGCTCAGTGAGTAGACATGTGACCTGGCCCTGGTGGATAAACTATTGTTCCCCCTGGCTAGAACTGTTTCATGAATGAGCATATGACCAGAAAACCCAGTTCAGTTGGAGTTATTTCTAATACCTCTGTTTAAATGATAAAGAAATGTATTCTTTTGTGCTCAACCGGGAGCTGTGAGGTAATACATCTGGAGCTTCACATAGTCTTCTTGATATGATGAGGAGAACAAAGACGAGTGACAAAGACTGGGTCCTGATGACATTTGAACTCTTGGAACCAAATGTGCTCAAAGCCATATATATCCCTAGACTTTTCAGATACATGGTCCAGTAATATTCTCTTTCAACATGAGTCTAATTTGGTTGGTTTTCTGTACCTTGTGATCAAAAGTGTTTATTTTGAATAAAAATGCTTGATACTTAATGATTACAACTTGCTGTATAACCAAACCAAAATGAACAATTCCTTGTGTAAAAGATAAAAAATGAAAAACGAGCATTGGTGGATTTGTAAATAAACTTCTAAATAAGAATCTGACACCAATACTGTAATGTTGACAGTCAAGGAAATTAACAATAAAAACCATACTTTATTTCATACTAGCCAAAGAAGGCACCTTTGTGCATATTAACAAAAGGCATCCCTTCTGGGTAAATGCTCATTGACTTTACAAGTGGAACACAAGCTGTATTTCAGCTCTCTACTGATTCCTTTGACTCAAGAACCTTTGTACGGTGCGCACACTAAACAAACCTACACAACAGACCTCCTTCACATATTGAAGAGCTCTCAAGGTTTCAAAGTCTAAAAGGAAAAACATCTCCAGGATCACAAAATTGAAATCATATTAATTTTAAAACTGATAGCTTAATTTTCAACCTATGTATATATTTATGTTACATTACTAAAAAAGAAAAATATTTGTGCAAACCACTGCCACAAATATATAAGGAGAATTCCCAAGATGTCAGGTGCATAGAGAGATGTGCACGAATGGCAATTTAGCTAACAGGCACAAGGCAAAAGTAAACTTGCTTTCTAGGGCAGCAAGAGAGCAAACCTAGATATAATTAATACAGCAAATATTATCATAATAATTTGGTCTCTACTAATAGAGATTGATTATATTTGGCAACTTAGTGATTATTATCGTTATTTGAGAAGAACAAGTCATTTTATGATATAGACCACTATATGTAGGCTATATGTAGTATATACTTAAATCACACTATTTCTATTTTTATTTTTGAAAGTCTGTTAATTGACACAGAATGTTTATATTAGACCTTGAAGTGAAAAAATTATATAATTTCAAAAATTACACACATTTTTCTAAAAATATATACAAAGCTTTTTTTTCTACCTATTACTTCAAAAAAGTTAATACAACTGACTGCAAGGCTTTCAAAAGCAAAATATTTTTGTTGTTTTTGTTAAATGGTGGAAAGTGCAAAAAATGTTTTTAAATATATATATACTCACTGAATTGGCATTTGTTGGGTTTGGCCAAGGTCTACCACCACCCGGACCCCTACAAAAAATATGATAAATGAAATTTTAACCTATGCTTTGAATATTTCACAATAAGTAACAAAAAATCATAAAATATTAACATTTACCATTTAGTTACCATGCAGTTTGAGTTCAGCACTGCAATTACTCTCTTTTAATAGCTTTTATATTTCCTAAATCCAAAAATTTTATCATTCCAGGAAATATTAATAGTTTTTTCCCAAGTCAAACGACTGCTAATAAGCCCAGTTTTATTTTAATATTAAATTGTAATAGACAAAAACAATAATCACCTATAGCAGTAAACACATACATATATCTAAATAATTATTAAAAACATATTTAGAGTAAAAAGCACTAATTAAGAAATAAATACGAACTATAATCTTATGACATCAATATAAGAGCTACTCTATCTCATTCAAAAGGTAATTATTTGTAAAATATCCATATATATTAAATGATTGTCCTTATTAAGCTAAAAATAAATATATATAAAAGATGCCTAAAGTTGTTTCCTTTTCATAAAAATCATAGTTTATCACACATGTTACTTTACATATCTATATTAATCTATCTTTAAGTGCTACTGATGAGTTAGTTACTATTAAATAAGAGAATCATATTTCATGTTATTCAAGGCAGTGGCCAGAGTAAATCCTAGAAAAAACAGTATGCAATTTATGCCAATATATTACTTCATTTAAGGTGGAGAATAATATTTTGTATACCATAGCTTATAAGGACATAAAGATTTTTGTTTTAACAAAATTAATGCCCAATTAATTAAATGAAAAGGTCTCTTGTCCTCATATTTTAGTACTAAATACTATACCTGAATTAATATTATCTTATGAAAAGCTGACTACTGACAGTCGGTCCTTTTAATTAGGGTCATTCAAAATTTCCCTTCCCTCTAATCACTAAGATAGTGAAAATTTTTAATTAAGAAAAACACATCCCTAGATTCTAGGGACCTTAAATCTAAAGTTCTAAATGTTAGATAAAGAATCTGACCAAGTTATTTATTATCCTGTCCCTGGGCTCTCTTAGGAATGCCCCATTCAGCTTAAAGAATAGAAGAAGAAAAAGAGGCCCAGTGGAGTCTTGATCAAAGTTTTGTGCATAGACAGAAAGAAGGTGAGAGGCACTTGTATTGTCTTTGGAAATTGTTGCCTCTCCAAGATGTTGATGATGACGATGATGATGATTTTACAATTACTGGAACAATCTAGAAAAATGATTTTACATATAGAATTCAATGTCCTAATGAACAAAAACTAAGGTAAAACATAAGCTATTTGTTGACCAAGTAAAATATCTGGTTGGTAAGACCCATCCACATGATGGGTGTAATGTTAAAACACAGTAAAGAAGTAGGAAACATTTATCTTATGACAACATAAAAAACTATCATATCCAAACCATGGCAAAAATTTATATATAATGATGGTATGTAGATAATAATCTCATAATTTTGAAATATTTTCAAATTTGTCTAATGTTAAATTAACATGCTAAATTAAATGTCAAAATATTTTATATTTCATAACATTAAATTAAATGTTAAATTTGTATCATAACAGAAAATATTTTTATGCATTTTGTTTGACAAATACCAACCTAATCTTAGCATACTATGTATTTTATAAAAATTTCATTTTACTATTATAAGAGATTAAGTATTAATAATTGATATGGGCAAGCTAAATTTCCCCCAACATTACCATTGTGTTTGAAAACATTTTAAGTTTCTCAAGTAGTGCTGAATAAAGTGGGGGTTATGGTAGTGACTAGTTCTATTAGAACAACTACTTATGCTCAGTAATTCCCACTCCTTTTGAGGGCTATCAGTGTTACGTAATCTACAAACTATAACATAGACATTATTTTGCATGGAAATTTCTAAATAAGCATAGTTTGAATTAGAATCAAGTTAGCCTCATTTAAAAATAAAGCACATAGGTACTACAGTAATAGGGTATTGGGCAGGTGGGAGGGGGGAGGGGGGCGGTTATATACATACATAATGAGTGAGATGTGCACCATCTGGGGGATGGTCATGATGGAGACTCAGACTTTTGGGGGGAGGGGGGGAAATGGGCATTTATTGAAACCTTAAAATCTGTACCCCCATAATATGCTGAAATTAAAAAAAAAAGAAAAAGAAAAAAAAATAAAGTGAAAAATGGAGTTTAAAAGAAGTCTGTATTTTTTTTGGCAAGGATGCTGATTTTAATGAAATCAAATCAACTGTGACTACCAAATAAAAAAATCCTCTTTTCTTCTAGAATTGACATTTTATTTCAAGATAACTACACAAACTTTATAATTCTATAGGATATGATATAGAACAAAAGGATCCTTTGAAATCCTGTTGTCCTTTTAGTTTTTATAAAATAGCAACATAAACAAAGTTAAATTAGGACTGTTTTAATACTGAATCCTAAATTCTTTGGAAACTTTAAAAATGTAGTTAATTAAAAATATATTACTATTCAAGTTTCCTTTAAAAAATAATCTTATTATGCACTTAGAAACATTTACATTTTGACCATAGTTTATAAATTCTATTTTAAATGACTTAAATTAAGCTTTTGCTTCTAAAGATATATTCTAGTTATAGAAACACTGAAAGTGAACTTTTATTTTAATTTTTTTTGTTGTTTTTTTTTTTGGAGACAGTCTTACTTTGTTGCCTGAGCTAGAGTGCCCTGGCATCAGCCTAGCTCACAGCAACCTCAAATTCCTGGGCTCAAGCGATCCTTTTGCTCCAGCCTCCCAAGTAGCTGGGACTACAGGCATGCGCCACCATGCCCGGCTAATTTTTTCTATATATATTTTTAGTTGGCCAATTAATTTCTTTCTATTTATAGTAGAGACGGGGTCTCGCTCTTGCTCAGGCTGATTTTGAATTCCTGACCTCGACCAATCCGCCTGCCTTGAACTTTTATTTTAATTCTAAATGACACTTTGTGTAACTTATCCTGAGTTTAGAGCATGAAAATGTAAAGATTGTATCTGAGTAACCATTTTCTTTGGAATTGGCCAATATTTTTTTTAACAATGAAGTTGTCAAAATTTTGTTACAAATGATTTATTCTACAATAAAGAAATATAGTTGCCAGTTATAATATATTAATAGTATTTAATTAGTGACCAGGTATTTGGGGTTTGATATTTTTTAACTGTTATTAGACTTTCATGGCAAATAAGTAAAAATGACAAGCTAGAGAAAAATCATCCAGATATGTTCCTCTAGCAGGTCCCTCCTGATGTCCAACACACAAATATTTTAGTTACTTACATAGTTAGTTTAAGAAAGAGCTTAAGGTGACACCACTCTAATGTCTTTTCCTTAAATTTTTAAAGTAGCCCACTTTATAAAAGAAATGACATGAAGAAAGCCACAAATACCAGTAAGAAATGCTTCTTTGCCATTATACAGATTTACTTTGTTTTAAAGATAATAAATTATGAAGTGAATTTCAATGAAGCATACTCTATTAAGTGCAATGAAGATAATGTGTTTTACTTTTCATGTGTCTATAAACACATTTTTGCTTTGTTTAGGCCATTATCAATGTAATGATTATTCACTCTAGTTGTATCTTCCATACTTGAGAAGTTTCCCTGTTACAGGAAAATATTTACAAATGTAGAAATCTAAATATTTACATTTCATTGTCATTGAAGGAATCCCAATTTATACAAAACTAAAAATGGTATAAGACTCCAAATTAAAGAAAATAGGAACAAATAATGGAAATCTGAATCTGTAGGGCTTAGAGATTCTTTAAGAATCAGAAATTACATTAATAGTAAACCATTATGTAATAAAAATATTTATATTACTATAATAAATAAATAAATTATCATAATAAATAAATAAATAAATTTATATTATTATAATAAATATTTATTTGGGCATTCTTAAATAAAAAATCCAAACCCAAGTATCAACAAAAAATAATCATATTAAAATTTTTTGCCATAATTTTAGTCTCCATAGTCTAAGAAATTAAATATACCCATCTGTATATGTTTAAGCATACATGAGAAAGAAACTAGCCAATTTGAGCAGCTATTTTGAGTCTCCTAATAGTCAAATGAAAATAATTTTTTTCTTTGAACCAACAAAACTAGGTTGATCTAAAATTGGCCTTATGGCCAATCATAATGCAGAGCAACATGTAAAATGATACTAGATACATTCTTAACATTTAATGCTAATTCTGGCTGATCACAGTATTCAAAATTATGCTCCTTAAATCTACTGCATTTAAAGTGAGAATCTCAGGTAGGTAAAGTTTATACACATCTCCATCCTATTGGTAAGAGTTTCAGCTTTTGACATAAGCACAAAATACCACTCACTCCTTTTTGTAGCAACCATTTAATAAAAGGCTAAGCCTTTGAGGAATTTAAGAAGAGTCAGATTTCATGTCTATCCATTTTTATTTTAAAAGTAAAAAGATGTAATAGGAAAATTTGACCTACTTTTTCTCCCTGTTCTGTTAGTTTTGAGTCTAGCTGGTACCCACCTATTAACCTATTTTCTATTTCAGGCAAATTTACTTTCCATGAAAATGGTTTCAGAAACTTAAAAAAAAAAAAAAAAACCCTACATACATCAAAAGAGCTTATTTCATATTAATAGTATATCTTCAATGCCATTAAATGATGGTAGAGATGTTTAATTTGATATGTCAGCAATCAAAACATGGGCTGATGGAAAACATATTTGAGGAGACATCCACAAGCCTACATGGAACACTTTATCATTGTTTCTGGTAAGCTTTCTTTAGGCCCTATCATGGAATTGATCCTGTGGTGAATTAATGAAAATCATTAACAAACACCTGGTGTATGTGGGACTTTGAGGGTAAGTTGGATAGTGAAAAAGTAATGAAAATTTCCTTATAAACTGCAATATGTGGGCTAACAGAAACTACTCTTCTTGGAAGAAAGGCCTTTCTAGTAAAAAAAAAAAAATCTTTTGCTTGCTCCTTATCTAAGTGTATCTTGAATTTTCAAAAGAAAATTCATCCTATACCATGTAAAGTTCTTTAACATAGACGGTACTACCAGAGAGAATTCTTCCTGTGTTGAGAGTGGCCCAGACAAAGCAAAAGTAAAGATATACATATATAAATTATAAGAGTTAAAAACTCTATTCTTAGGAATCACTATGTATATGTTAAAATGAAGTTAACAATATTCAATTATCTAGTTCTGTAGAGTTAATTCAAAGTCCTTGTGTCAGCATCTCTTCATACTTTTTATAAACTCTGTATGGAGACTACGTACTCATGAAAAAAGAAACAGGCTAAAAGTTGTTATCTAAGGGACCTGAAAATGGAAAAAAAATTAAAGCTTGCAAGGAAAGGAAGAAAAACATGAGATTATGTTGTAAAATGAAACAAACACTTCAGCTCATATTTAGTTCATTTTTATACTACACAGAGATTGAGACGCTCAAACTGTTTCACAAATTAGTATCATTTTAGAAGACAGAAAATAGAACACTTTACTAAACAGAATAATGTATCATTTTGCTTACATGTTCATTCCAGGCATTCCAGGACCACCTAAAGCATTCAGTGGGGGTCTCATTGCACCTCCATAGTTCTGTAATGATAACCAAGGGTCAGACTACCACAAAACAAAAAAACAAAACCAAAGAGGAGGGGGGAAAGAAAGGAAAGCAGGTTAATGATTTCCCTACATAACTCCTGACTGGATAAGGCCTGTGTAATTCATTCTCTGAAGGGTCCATTCTTGTACTTTTCCTTCTATTTTAACAATTACTTTGGTTTATGTCTTTTAAAAACTATGTGAATATGTAAGATCATTGGTGCATGTTAAATGATTAAGGTATGGTTGCAATTATAATTAATATTCAATATATCTTTATTAACTTCCTAGTATCTGTATAATAGTGAACTTTTTCAAATAAAACATTTCATAAATCTAAAATTCTGTTTTTAAAGAAAAGATTTATTCAACATGTTTGAAATTTTCAGACCTAGAACAATGACATAAAGTCTGGAAAAAAAAAAAAAACAACAACAGGTGAATCCAACACAAGAAAGTTGAATGTAAACTTCTGTTCACAAAATAACATATCCAACACAGAAACACACTAATATATACAAATACACAAAAATATATGTAAACTAAAGTATACTGAAAATATGTATACATGACTTATGACTCAATAAGTTTCTGTTAATATCTACTATGTATATGCAAAGGATAAAAGTATTTTAATATTTTAATATGCACATATTAGTTTAGTTGCCATATGGATCAAAAGGCTGATTTTATCATTATCATGTTAATATATTTTGACATTATCAATGACTTTCACGCTTGGCTTCTGACACTATTCCTTCAACTTTTTTGAGTACTCTTTTTCAATTTCCTTTGCTTTTTATTTCGCTAACTCTTTAAATGTTGCTTTGCTCCAAGTTCTAGGGATAACATTTTTTTCAATAAATACACATTTATGGATAATCTTATCTACTACCATTTGTTCAACAACTATTTATATGTTAGGAATCCCAAATCTTTATATTTTATCACAACATCTTTCCTAAGCTCCTAGATAAATCATATGTTGAACTTCACAGGGGTTGTTTCCATCTGGATACCATCTTACACTCAACATATCTAAAAGTAAACTCAATATTATCTTCTCATGACTGAGTTTTTTACACGGCCTTCCTCAGTCAGTTCTGTAGCATCACCTTCCACACGATAGTCCAAGCTAAGAATTTCTAGGGCGCCTTTATGCTTCTTCCTTTTCTTTCAATTCCATTATCCAGTCAGTTACTACAGTCTGTTGATTCTACCTGAAACAACTCTTGAAATAGTGCTCTCTTTCCTATCATTTATCTTTGCCATTTACTGAGACTATTATACTGTCTTAACTGGGTTTTCTGATTTAGTCTCTTCTGCTCCTAATCTATTATCCATACTGCCTAAAGAGCTATCCTTCTAAAACTCAGTCCTGTTCATGTCACGTAAAATCTATGATGACCCACATTACTTATTAAATAAGTGTAAACTCCTGGTTATGGCTCTGTGAGGTTATTCACATCTAAGGCCCAGCATATCTTTTCTGTTCTCATTTCCTATAATTTTCACCTTCATTCCCCACTCCACAGCACACCCTCTAGCCCTACTGGATTTCTCAAAGTTCAGAAACTCATGTTAATAATTCATCTTCCTTGGCCTTTTGAGTAGAGGGTGCTAAGATGACAAGGAAATAAATCAATGAGAGAAAGTCTGCTAACTTTAGAGAGTAAACCATAGTTGATAAGTGAAATTACCTAGTTATATGCTGTCTCTATTGTTTTATTTACTTTTATTTTAAGGAAATCTTATCTTAATATCTCAATTTGTGAGCTAGGGATAGAATGGTTTCTATCCACATGTGAGCCACTGGTCAGAAGGACAGTTATCTCTTTTAACCTCAGGATCAAGCATGGTGGTGGCAGCAGCAGGAGCATTAGCAATGGGTTTCTGAGAAAAAAGATAGTTACAGGAAACAAAATCTGAATGGTAAAGTATGCTAGAAATGCTTCACAAGGAAAGTCTCTCCTCATTTTTGGTCTTAGAAGATCCGTGTTTTATTTTATCAAGGAAAAGATTAATTTGCCTTGTAACTCTGGACTTACAAAGACATTGGCTTGAATTTTTATTGCTACTGCCCCATTTCCTCTGTCTGTCTTTCTATATTTGTGATTGTGGGCCAACGATTCTCCCAATGATTTCCTAATCTTAATTTCCTTATCTGTAAAGTGATAATATTATTTCACTTATAAGCTTTTTGGAGACTAAAATGAAATATAAAAGCACCTATCATAGTACTTGGTGAATTAAAAGCATGGTATATGGTACTCAAAAATTGTAGCTGCTAACTTTTTTTTATCACTATTAATAAAGGACTAAATTAAATGAATCCTCTTCTCATTAGCTTCCTAAGAGCCCTTAACTCTAACAGAATTAATTGCTTACCTAAAAAGTATGTATATTTCTTTTCTAGACTTTTCATATTATAATTTTCCTTTATGTATCAGCGTGTTCTACTAAACAATTAGTACCTTGAAGGCAGAGTATTTATTTGACTCGTTTTTGTCTAACCTGTGTTCAAGTACTGTGTCTGATGCATAGTAGGCCTTCAACAAATGATTGGTTAATTAAACTGAACTGTCACAGAAAATGAGTAAGAAATTATTCAATACATATTTGACAGATTTACAAAATATTTTCATTTTCTGAATAATCTAAAGCAAAAAGAAATCAGAAAGATAAGAGAGAATAACAGCTCACTTTCCAAGTGGTATCAACAAAGGCAGAAAGGGAAGAGCTAATTTAGAATCACTGAATTTTAAAGCTGATTGCAACTATACAATTCCATCTGGTCTAATCTCTTTCCCAAAGCAATGTTCCTGTCAAAATGGCTGTTTAGACTCTGCTTGGAAAGTTTATAAAAAGTCTTTCCATGATTGGGCAGTTTAATTTCTAGAAAGTTCTTCCCTGTACTGAGCTGAATTCTATCACGCATCTTAGATTTGAAAATACAGAATCAGTTTACTACTCTCTCTTTACATGAGAGCCCATCATATATTTCAATCTCACCATTTCTCTACCCCATATGATTAAGAAATCATATGTCTTACTTGTATATAACTTATTTACTCTTCATATTTCCAGAGAAACTAGAACTAATTGGGTAATTTGGTAAATTTTTCTGTTAATCATATGGCACTTGCTGAGCTTAAGAACACAAGTTAGCTAAGTACATCTTATTACAAAATCAACTAGAAAAACGACTTCAAATATGGTGCTAGAAAAGACATATTTTCTTGATTTGAATAGGTAACTTTACTTTTCTATTGAAAGGATACTAATATCATTGTACTTACATCTAAAATAGAATAAGGGGTGGAAAAATATACTTGAATTGGGGCAAACTTTTATTTTTTCATCCATGCAATAAGTGTTAACCATTTATATATTATATTCTACGTGTGTACTTTGCCTAACAACATAATCCAAAACCATTATATGTATTTCTTTGTTTTGGGAATTCAATTGTTCCAATAGATAACCACTGTTTCCCTTCACCACATTGATCTTAAGCTCAAAAAATTATGAAAGTAATATCTATGATTAAAAAAAGCAATGTGTACTTTGTGCATAAAGCTAGAGACAATATTCTAGAAACTTTTTCTAAAAAAGGCAGATACATTCTGCTCTTAGATGGTATCTGTATGATTAAATGTCTGTAATGAGAGTTGTTTTTCCATTATCTTTCAAGAAATACAATGAATCTTTACCACAGATTTCAGTTTATAATGCATGTTTATATGTTTTTTAGGTGTTAGGAAATAACTATGTCATAAGATCTTCCCAAATTTTTCCCTATTGTACCATTCATATGAATATGACTCGTTTTCATTTAAACGCAAGATATGTATAAGTAATTTCCTTTAATCCCTTTTACTTTTTATATTATGATTTTAAAAAGTTATTGTAGGTAGGTAGCTGTGGTTTCTGAGGTAAATTCATACCAGAACACGTTATTTCCATCATATTATATGGAAATAATAGCAAAGGCACTGCTAATCCAAATGGAAGAAATTAAATTTTTTTGATGTTAAAAATGCCAGGAAAGAATTCATGGTTATAAACTTAGTTATTAAAACTCATGAATAAGAGATCACTCACCAGAAATAGAAGCTTTCTTATATTTTGTTGTAATTTACTTAGAACACAAAACATCTAAACATATGGCTATTTATAACATAAAGCATAAATACCTGTATGCTTTTTATTTCTGCATTTTCAAATGAGATCTAAGTGCTAGAGCTTAGGTAAGCACTGGCATACCTGTTACACACTGCAAAACTGACACATAAGTCAGTATTAAAAACTAATACAAATAAGATTCTGGAAATGACAAAAGTTTAAAGAGCAGCTAGCTGAAAAATCAGTGAACTGAGTGAAGAATAATAACAAAATTATAGGCATGAAGTTTTTGATATATATTTAAAATATATATCAAGAAAATATTTTGGGGAAAAAAATCCTTAAAGTTCTGTACAGCCAAATTGGTTGGCCTAGTTTATTAAAGACTAAAAGTACATTTAATTAATGAAATATGCTACAGATCTTATAAATTCTAAGTGCTATTAATAGCCTAACCATGGTTGTTGGTTAATATATATCCTCATACCTAATATGAGTACAAATAGGGAAAAATAATTTAAATATCTAAAAGAGTTTTATAAGATTTTAAGAAAATATATAAGAAAGAACTGGGCCTAAATAAAAGAAATTGGTTTCTTCTAGCTTTGGCATTGCCACTTGTATATATGTGGCATCATCTGCTCCCCTCTTTCCTTAGAACCATATTTATATAGGGTTTTTAATGTAATATAGCCTCTCTGAAAAATCTGGTTATATGAGCCTTATATTTCAATATAGTTAATATATATTATTATATGCTGATTAGAAACAAATATACAATACAAACATATAATGCAACATATATTATCATATGTAGGTCTAAGTCACATTATATAGGTGTTGAGTTCTTAATTCTTTGACTCTTTGGGGAGTAAACAAAACATCAATTTAATATTTTTAAAGTAGATATATAAAACGAGCTCCTGAAAGTATCACTTATAATGGTCTTCTTGGAGGGAAAAATGAATTCATTCTTTTAACCAGCTTTATGACATGTTAACCTTAGATTAGTTTCTTTGAAATACATTATAAAATTAATTTCTACCCCAAGCAATTTTCCCAAGAGAGACAAAAAGGATGTTTTAGCTAAAATAATGATATCCTAGAATAGCATGCTTAAAATTTCACTAACAGTTAGTACAGGTTCAACTTTAATGTATATTTCTGGGAAATTTTGATAGAGAACTGCTAAAATCTGATGTATACTGATAGTATTATGCTTGTTCAGTAAGACCCATTTTAATGTTTATTTCTAAATGATGCTCTATTGTTTTCCTATGATATAAAGAAATTTGGTTGTATATAACAAACTAAACAGCACTCTTTGAAAGATTTATAGAAATATATTTTATGCTTATCCTATTTATTATATTAAATCAACTGGGTTTTATTTAACTTAACCATTTCCTCAGCATAAGCAAGAAAAGTGTAATAGCTGTCTCTTAGTAACAGTTAATATAGTGTATTTTCTCAAGAAAACTAAAAGCATATATGACAGCACCTTGTTAGAATATGGTTTGTTGTTACATCAATTTAGACATGTCAAAGATCTTACGTTCTCAAGAGCCTAACAATGATGTTATATCAAGACTTTAAGGCATATACTCAAAGACAGCAAATAACACAGTTTGTTTACATAGGATGAAGGCAAAAGGCTCAGCAGCCAGCTTTCTGCACTGATTATTTACCTGTGGTCCTAAGGGCACCATTCCTCTTGGAGGAGTCATTCTCTGCATTGGTCCACCCATATTTGGATGTCCTAAAAAAAGTTATGAAGATATTAGCAACGTAAGGAGGCTGAGTGCTAAACCAGAAGTTAGGAGCCTCCTCCCTGCAGGATGTTACACTGTTGGCTTCCATGGTCACTTTTCCACCTCTTACCACTACCTACCTATACTCTCCATTAATGTCTTGATTGAAATTTTCTTCCTATTCTGTGTTGAATTAATTCTTTCATACCATTTGCTTCTCTTTCCATGGAACAGTACAATACAGTCTTACATATCTGTGGTACTACCTAAATATCTTTAAGGACCTGATCATTGGGATTGTTAAACTAATCAAGTCACTTGCTGCTCAGCACCCTCTTTTCTTCTGCTCATCTTTCAGGTGGACAATCTCTCCATCTGAAAAAGGCAGAGGAATTCATAAGTGATATAATTACTTAGCCTCTCACTTGTTAGAAGCTATGTAATAGGTCTTAGAAGTTATTAAAATATGGATTTTGGATATTTATGTATTGTTTCTTATGTTATTACCACACTCACTATCATGTATATTTAAGACAGTTGAAAATATAAATCATTTGGCCAGGTTACCTGCAGAAATGCAACAGGTTTAATTATGAAAGATGAATACGAATAAAATTTTCCTTAAAAAATGAAAGATTTCCTCTATGGTTCTGTACATCAGTTTCACTTTTGCTTTAGGGTAGTCACCTTGTTGTCGAGTTGGGTCCATTCCACTGGGGAGTAATGGCTGACTTCCTGGGACACCACCAAGTGCCTGGTAATTTATTAAAACAAAATAAAAAGCAACATTATAAATTTTATAAAATAAGTAAGAATTATTTTTAAAATTCTTATTATAGAATGCATTTGAGTAGTTTTCAAGATTTCTTATATTTCACATTCATTTATAAATTTTTTAGGTATATACTTTCCATACGTTTTATAAAAGTTCTAAAAAGATTCTACTTTGCCCAATTTTTTGGCAAATAAAATAAGTATCTTACAGGAACAATCGTCTATGTAAAAACTGTCCTATTTCTTCCTCAGAAGTATAATGCCTTTTCCAAAAATTAATTTACTAAGGGTATGAAATAACTAATTTTTCTTCTTACATGTAAGCTCTCTACTGTTTTACTCATTTGGGATTATAATAGCACCAGACTAAAATGCCAAGGAACCAATGAATTTTTTTTTTGTTTTTTGTAGTCACATTTTCCCTAAGAAACTATTTAGAAAAATAATACTTCAATTAAGTTCAAACAATTTGGCTATATGGAAAAGGGAATCAGGACTGAAAAAGATGGATATTAACAAGGTTTGTTCTATGCCAGGGTACAAAACAGACAGGGTTCGTTTTATGCTAGGACATGTACTGAATCACAAGTTTCTCAGTTTGTCTGAATAGCACTTACAACTTGGACTAAGGCATAAACGACTGAAACCTGCTGATCCTGTAAGTACACATGAATACACATATATACAAAATCCTGACAACTCATGAAAATGTGTATGAAGATTCACTAATTTATCGTAGAGCAGGAAGGTCCTATCTAGTTAAAATAGTCAAATATTTCAAAATAAATTTAATATTAAGTAACTTACATATTCAGATCAGAATTATTTCCTTAATTGTTATCACTTGGGATGTAGTAATCATTTCTCAAGCCATTTCTGAAATTCTTTGATATTGTGCTTACAAAGACATCCAATACATATTTACTGAGTTCCTACTAGATGATCGTTCTCTGCTCACTTCTCCAGCCTAATTTCTTGTCACTGCCACACTCATATTTTAACTTCTAGCCATATCAAGCTTCTTTCATTTTTTCTATTCATGTATTCAAGCAACAATATCTAAATGCCAACCATTAAAAACAAGAAAAAAATAAAAACTAAATCAAAAAAATCTCCTGTTCAGGGAGCTCACAGACCCCCAAGCAGCTTTTTTTTTTTTTTAATTTTAAATAAAAAAAAAATTTCTGTGTCTTTTCTTTTTTTGTTCACATTTAAATACATTCTACTGGCAGTTACTGAACATAAGTAGCTACTGCTGACCTTTTAGATTTCAGTTTTAGAGAAAGTATAGTTCCCTAAACAAGAGTATTCTACATAACCACCACACAATCTTTTAAGACATGAAATTGACATTAATACAACATAACCATCCAAGTTGCAGAGTTAAATTAAATCATGCCATTTGTCTCAAGGTTTCTTCTTTCTTTTTGGTACATCATGGAACACATGTCGCATTTAGTTGTCATGTCTCTTCATGTTCTTCGAAGCAGAAACAATTCCTATAGTTTTATCTATGTGTGCATAACTTTACCTAACATGTCTGCAACAATTTTAAAGAGAATAGGACTCAAGTTCTATAGGATGACTGATGTTTTCTTCATGATCTAGACTCATGTGGTTGTATTTTCTTCCAGGGATATCACAGAAATGCTGCTATGCTCTTCTCAATGTATCGTATCAGAGGGCACACATAATGTTGACTCGTCCCACTGCTGTTGATGTTAATCTTTCTCATCTGCGTTGCTGTCTGTAGGTTTTCACACCATAAGGTCATTATTTTTCTCTAATTGACTGCTTTTAGTATTAGAGCTATTTTGAGATTGTCGATATCCCATTTCTCCACCAATCCTTTATTAACCCACTAGCCACAGACTCCACTAACAACTCCTAACCACTGTGATAGTTGCTAAATGGAGATATCCATGCCTATCATTCTTTCTATGTTTATGTAGTTGGTACTTCACTCTCAGGAAGGGTTTTCCTTATTTATTTACTAACTTACTCAGGGGTTCCTATGTAATTCTATAGGCTGCAATCTATTGCTATCATCATTTATTCTGATATTCAAATTGTCCCACATTTTGCCTGTCCCCAACTCCCAGCTGCACCCGGTACTAGTCTGTGGCCTGTCAGGAACCCGGGGCACAACACCGCCTGAGCTCTGCCTCCCCACCCCCCAGCTCCCTTGGGCACCCCCATCCCAGTCTATCTGTGGAAAAATTGTCTTTCGTGAAACAGCAGGAGGTGAGCGGTGGCCCAGCAAGAGAAGCTTCATCTGTATTTTCAGCCCCTCCCCATCACTCACATTTCTGCCTCTCTCCATGCCACCCCCTCTCCACCCCCAGGGAAAACTGTTTTCCATGAAATTGGTCCTGGTGCCAAAAAGGCTGGGGACTGCTGGCCTAGTGAGAAGCCCTTCAGGGGGCTCATATGTTTTTTTACACATTCCCATTAGTTTTTAGCATTTCCTTACTTTCTGGCATAAGATGTTCCAGGTTCACTTCACATTTTTTCTGTCCTAACCTTATATTCAGCCCTTTTTTTTAGTGGAGGACAGCACTTAGGCATTATGGTCTGGGTTCGCAGAGTGTTCTTGTTACTTGCATACAGCACTTTTAGGCCCTCTCAGTAAATGCTGAGCCTGACAATCTATGCAGGTGCCTATGTACATATGTACACACATATATGCATACACATACACATTTATAACTAATTTTTTATCTGTGTGCATGTAGTGCATACACATACTGTATACTCATACTTTCTAACATCTATTCAACAAGTCCAATTCCAACCTCATTACTCAGGATTATCTTTTGCCTTCTTCCTTTGCAGGTCTGCAGAGATTTTCTCCAACAGTGGGAAAGCCGGCTTTCATGATCCTCGATATATTTACGCATTTATTCCATCAGTGTTATTTATTTGCTCAATATAACCAATCTTCCAACCACATTGGCCACTTCTTCCTGCCATCTCTGTGTGGTTTCTCCCTGCCCCCTGGAGGTATTAGCATGCAGGGAGGATAAGGGCTTTTTGTGTGCTTTTCTAGGATCTCACTTTTATAGAACTTAAATACTATCATGGCTTGTTTTCTTCTCTGTATCTCCAGTCTATAACCTCTGTAGGAGTAGGGACCCCGTCTCTACCTTCTGGGACAGAGTAATAAATATCATTAAAGGAATAAAAGGAATAGGGTTTAGATTGGGCAATTTAAAGAATCATTAGTGATAAAGTCATAAGAATGAAATAGATTTCAAAGAATGAAAATAAAAAAGATTTAATTTTTAAAAAAATGCCAAGATGTAGAAAAGGAAACAAACTGAATAGGCATGAAATTAGGAAAGGACCAAGACCAACATATCAGAATGCAACAGGAGTTTCAGGAAAGAAAATGTAGCCAACACAGGCAAGAGTTATAAAGAAATCAAATAGGAAGACTAAAAATACCTAATCAACATTATCTTCAATAATTGTGAACTTGAAGGTTTTGTGTTTTAAAGTCTCCAAGTGGTTAGCATTATACACCCTGGACTTTGACACTCAATTTCTAATTCTCATTGCAGACAATAATGCTTTATCACTGGTAAACATTTTCTTAAAAAATTTACTTTTTCTAATTTATCTTGGAATATCAGAACAATTTACAAGTCCTTCTTGTTTCTGTTCATCCCTTAAAAATGTAGCATAATCTTATAGTCATCTTGATCAACGTCAAGTTGTCTTTCAAAATGAGTGTATTTATGTAATTTAACTCTTTAGTTAATTGTGGTTGTCTTCTAGAATAAGACAAATCTCTAACTTTTAAAACACTTCTATCAGTCTTGGGATGACCAGTGAATAGCTTTGTGCATCAACAGGGGCATAATCACTGCCTTCTTTAACTTTTGATATCAGAATAAATAATAAATTTATATATCTTACAATAACATTATTTCCATATTTTTAACCCATTAAATGTATTCCATTCAGACTTGTTTGACTAGTCACAAATTTAGGCACACATTGTTTTATAAAAAATCTACACTCTGACAGAAAAAAAAACACTAATGATGTACTTAATAACAACAAACATAATATCAATGATATCACATACTTGTAAGCCAGTACATTTGTGCCAGGGGTTATGCTAAGTCTTAATATTTATTATTTCATTCAATGTTTACAACAATCTTACAAGGTTATTATTAATTCCTTTTAATGATGAGAAACCAATGCTTAAAACATAAATAGTTTGTCCATGGTTATGCTATTTTTTACAACAGCTTTGTTCAACCATAATTTACATACCAAAAATTGGCTCATTTTAAGTGACAATTCAATGTTTTTTAGTATATTTACACAGTTTGGTCACCATCACCATAATCTAATTTTAAAACATTGCCCATTTATAGTTACTCGCCATTTGCCCACCAATAACACTCTCATCTAGGCATTCACTAATGTCTAATTTTACAATTTTCTACGTTCCATAGTTATTCTATTGATAAGTATCAGAGTCAGGGCTTAAAATCAGATCAATATACTCCAAAGTCCTGGAAGGAAAGCCTTAAATCCCAGGACTTGAAATGAAATAAATGATATAATATAAAATTTTATTAAAACAGCAATAATTAAGTTGGGGAATTGCTTACTTCATAAAAAAATTATTTAGTCTAAAAAAAATTTATCATGATTCCAATGGCAATTCCTGCTATAGGCACTGAAGGTCTAGTATACAGGCATACCTTGGAGATACTGCAGGTTCAGTTCCAGACCACTGCAACAAATCGAATATCGCAATAAAGTGAGTTACATGAATTTTTTGGTTTTCCAGTGCATATAAATGTTTATACTATATAGTAGTCTATTCAGTGTGCAATAGCATTATGTCTAACACAATGTATGTATGTTAATTAAAAAATGCTTTATTTCTAAAAAATGCTAATGATCATTCAAGTCTTTGACTCATCATCATCTTATTGCTGCTGGAGGGCCTTGCCTTGATGTTTATAGCTGCTGACTGATCAGGGTGGTGGTTGCTGAAGGCTGGGATGGCTATGGCAATTTCTTAAAATAAGGCAACAATAAAGTTTGCCATATTAATAGACTCTTCTTTCATGAAAGATTTATCTGTAGCATGTGATGTTTTTTGATAGCATTTGATCCACAAAACTTTCAAAATCGGAGTCAATCCTTTGAAACTCTGCCACTTCATCAACTAAGTTTACATAATATTCTAAATTCTTTGTTATCATAACAATGTTCACAGCATGAGGATGTACCAATTCAGTCACATCTTCAGGCTCCACTTCTAATTTGAGTTCTCTTGCTATTTCCACCACATCAGCAGTGACTTCTTTCACTCAAGTCTTGAATCTCTTAAAGTCATCCATGAGGATAGGAATTAACTTCTTCCAAATTCCTGTTAATGTTGATATTTTGACCTCCTCTCACGAATCACAAAGTTTCTAATGGCATTTAGAATGGTGAATCCTTTCTGAATGGTTTTCAATGTACTTTGTCTAGATATACCAGAAGAATCGCTATGTCAGCTATAACCTTATGAAATGTATTTCTTGAATAATTAGACTGGAAAGTCAAAATTACTCCTTGATCCATGGGCTGCAGAATGGATGCTGTGTTAGCAGGCATGAAAACAACATCAATCTTCTTGCACATCTCCATTAGAACTCTTGGGTTACTAGCTGCATTGTCAATGAGCAGTAGTATTTTGAAAGGAATCCTTTTTTTCTGAGCAGTAGATCTCAAAAGTGGGCTTAAAATATTCAGTAAACCATGCTGTAAACAGATGTGCTGTTATCCAGGTTTTGTTGTTCTATTTAAAGAGCATAGGCAGAGTTTTTAGCATAATTCATAAGGGCCCTAGGATTTTCACAATGGTAAATGAGCACTGGCTACAACTTAAAGTCACCAGCTGCATTAACACCTACCAAAACAGCCTATCCTTTGAAGCCAGGCATTGACTTCTCCTCTCTAGTTATAAAGTCCTAGATGGCATCTTTTTCCAATAGAAGGCTGCTTCATCTACACCGAAAAATCTGTTGTTTAATATAGCCACTTCCATCAATTATCTTAGCTAGATCTTCTGGATAACTTGCTACAACTTCTGTATCAGCACTTGCTGCTTCACCTCGTACTTTCACATTCTGGAGATGGCTTTTTTCCTTAAACTTCATGAATCAAACTCTGCTAGCTTCATACTTTTCTTCTGCAGTTTTGTCACCTCTCACAACCTTTATAGAATTGAAGAGTTAGGGCTTTGTTCTGGATTAGGCTTTGGCTTAAGGGAATGTTTTGGTTGGTTTGATCTAACCAGACCACTAAAATTTTCTTCATACCAGCAATAAGGCTGTTTTACTTTCTTATCATGTGTTCACTGGAGTAGCACTTTTAATTTTTTTGAAAAACTTTTCCTTTGCATTCACAACATAGCTAACTGGCACAAGAGGCCTCGCTTTTGGTCTAGCATGGGTTTGGATGTGCCTTCCTCACTAAACTTAATAATTTCTAGCTTTTGATTTAAAATGAGATATGAGTGATTCTTCCTTTCCTTTGAACACTTAGAGGCTACTGTTCGGTAATTAATTGGCTTAACTGCAATATTGTGTCTCAAGAAACAGGGAGGCCTGAGCAGAAGGGGAGATACAGGGAAATAGCTGGTCGGTGGAGCAGTGAGAACACACACCACCGTTATCTATTAAGTTTGCTGTCTTACACAAGAGTGGTTCATGGTGCCCCACAACAATTATAATAGTAACATCAAAGATCACTGATCACAGATCACTGTAATGAAAAAGTAATAATGAAAAAGTTTGAAATATTATGAGAATTACCAGAATGTAACAGAGACACAAAGTGAGCACATGCTGTTGGGTAAATGGCACTAATCAACTTGCTTTATACAGGGTTCCCATAAATCTTCAATTTTAAAAAACACAATATTTGTAAAGCACAATAAGGTATGCCTATGTATTTCCTTGAATACCATTATATAGTCCACTCATAGAAGAGTAAATGTTCACTGCTGACGAAAAACAGTGAATTTCCCAATGATTTGAAGATTTAATTCATTTAATAATTTGGTCTACCAATTTTTCATGGGCCCTCCAATAATATGAAATGAAATAGAATCATATAATCAAGAAATAATAGAGCTAGAAGTGATTTTAGAAATACTGAGTCTATTCATTTTACAGGTAAGAAAAACCAAAGCTCTGAAAGGCAAAGTGACTTGCTCGAAGTCACACATTGTTAATGTTAGGGCCTAAGATGCTCAACACATTTAGATCCTTTCAACAACAATATTGCCATTTTATTTCATTAAAAAGGCTGTATCTGCTGGGCACAATGGCTCATGCCTGTAATCCTAGTACTTTGGGTGGCCAAAGTGGGAGGACTGCTTGAGGCCAGGAGCTCAAGACCACCCTGAGCAACATAGCAAGACCCTGTCTCCACACAAAATAGAAAAATAAGCTGGGCATGGTGGTGTGCACCTGCAGTCTCAACTACATGGAGGCAGAGGCATGTGGATTGCTTGAGCCCAGGAGTTCAAGACTGTAATGAGCTGTGATCGTGCCACTACACTCTAGCTTGGATGACAGAGAGACACCCTGTCTCAAAAAAAAACATCAACCCCAAAGGTACTGAATTTACTGCAGGAAGATGTTTGTTGTTTGTCTCTATAGCACAACTTACCCTTTGACTTCTTATTTTTCTTTTTTCTACATTTCAACCACAGTAGCTGCACTATTCAATCTAATAGCCCTTTGTCACTAGCAGCTATTTAAATTAAAATCGATTAAAATTAATAAAGTAAAAAATTCAGTTCCTTAGTCACACTAGTTACATTTCAAGGGCTCAAAAGCACTCAAAGGACTAAAGCTACTGCGTATGAAATTTCAGGTATAAGACATTTCCATCATCCCAGAAAGTTCCACTGGACAATGCTGCGTTAGAATGTCAGTTCCACAAGAAGAGGGGTTTTCATTAGTTTATTCACTGACATGTCCCCATGTTTACACTGATGCCTGGCACATAGTAAATCTCAAAAAGTATCTGTTGAATGATTGAATAGTTCTTAGAGAGATTTTGTATAGCCCCATGAAATTTCTAAATATATGGCAATGAATTCTTTGTATTTTCTAATATGCAAAAAAGGGTATATCTATGATAAAATAACTGTAAGAAAAGGAGATATGTTTTGGTAAAAGAAGTAAATATTGTATCAAAAACCTTCATATAACTATAACTTAAACTGGGTAAGATTGTATTAAATTCACTACCTAAACTTTTCTTGGTTTGGGAAGAAGAATAAATTATTATATTTTTTTTGCCAGATGTATTAAATTTGTTAATTTTCTTTGTTCTACAATGGTAGAAAATAATTGGAAAAAGACATATATCTCAGGATAAACTCAAAATTCAAAGTCATAAGGAAATAACATTTTAAATTCTGTTTCATTGGATTTCAAATAATAATTTAAATGTTAGTGTAATTATCATAATAACAAAAAATATAACGTGATCCTAATGATAGGCATATTTTTTGAACGGCCAAAGATGCTACTTTATGCTTTTCTCATTAACTGCTAATTTATATTAAATAGGTATATAACACATTCAATTTTTAAAGTAGATATTCATTAAAGTCCACCTTCTTACAATTTCAGCTGTAAGATTTCTATTATTTACCAATATAGAACATATTTCTCTTTAGCTGAAATCATTCTTTTCTTTTCTTCTTCTTCTTCTTCTTTTTTTTTTTTTTTGAGACAGAGTCTTGCCAGAGCAAGACTAGACTCTTGCCCTGGCTAGAGTGCAGTGGTGTTATCATAGCTCATTGCACCCTCAAACTCCTGAGCTCAAGCCATCCTCTTGCTTCAGGCTCCTGAATAGCTGGGACTACAGGTGCACTACAACACCCAGCTAATTTTTGGTAGAGACAGGGTCTTGCTCTTGCTCAGGCCGGTCTCCTGAGCTCAAGCTATCCTCCCACCTTTGTGTCCCAGAGTGCTAGGATCACAGGCATGAGCCACTGTGCCTGGCCTTTTTTTTATGTTTTCATATTATCATTAAATAAAAGTCAAATTCTATGTGTAAAATATTTTATAAAGGTAAAATATTGTAGGTAAAGAATATGCTAAATAGCATTTATTCTGAATGAAGAACATGTAAGGAAGAGTAAATATGTAGTTTGTTCAAAATACAGGTACCTTGGTTATGCAGGAATACAGTAATTTATTTTCACTATACAAGTAAATGTCTCAATTTTTTTTTCTGATCAAATATCTGCTGATATTTTCCCTATCCATAAAGTGATGAAAAATCTTTTTAAGATTTGCTTATACCTACCATCTATTATGTTTTTCTTCTTACCAGGTTAGAAGTATACATTCAATATTAATAAAAAATAATCCTATATATTGAATAACTAGAATAAAACATCTGTACTTTTATTTATCTGTGTATATAATTAACTAATACCTTTTTCTAATCACAAATGGAATACCTGCTCAGTGCAAACTTTAAAAAGCAAAATAACTCACAATCTCACCACCCAGAAATAAAGGATATGGGCCTTACAGTCTTTTTACAAATGTGTTCATGTGTGTGTGTGGGGGGGGGGGGGGAGAGATGAGTGGAGGAAATTCTCTTTGTACATTTGTATAGCAGAGGTAATATACTAATATGTTTTGTGCTTTTACAAAATATTTGGTAACAGATTATGAACAATTTATCATCTCAATAAATTTAATTCTATAGCATGTCTTTTAATATATGCATATTACTTCATCATTTGAATATATCGTAATTTATTTAACAACTCATCTACTATTGGAAAGATATCTTTGAGGATTTCAGTAGATTGGTTAGATGTAAGTGTGCTTTTAGAATGCCAAATTCAATTTTAGAGTTTAAAATGGACAACAGAATTAATAATGTATATTCTCAATTCATATATCAGTTGACAGTGTTTCAATCCATGTATCTGTTGATAGAGAGTATAAATTTTCAAAATTCTATAGGATCAATAAATCAATCCTTTAATTATTCTTGGTGTCACTCAACTCATTAACAGTCTGTACTTCTGGCTGCCTTGATTTCCTCAATATAGTACTGAATGGCTACTGTGAACTTTTCTCATTAGACATTTTATCCATGAGAAGGATAAAGAACTGCTCTGTTCCAGGTTATAGATGTTTCAACACCAAGGACCCCTTCTGACAGCTGAACCAAGTCCAGTGTAAAATTATAAAGTCAAATATATTTTGTGGACTTAACTTCTGTTTCATAAGTTTGCTAATATATATTTATTCCCTACGATATTGCATAGTTTTATAATTTAACTTTCCTTTCATCATTTTAAACACTCCTACCCATTCCTATATTTTTTCAGCATAGTGATATTATTCCATATTCCAAACACTCAATCCTATAAATATATGAAGAATATACAACATTATGGATTTAGTCTAGCACCACAAAAATGGTTTCAGGACAACTTAAATTAAAATCTGTAGTCGAATCATTAGTAATTGTAAAATGTGAAGAATTTGTTCATTAAAAGGAATGCCTTTTACATATTCAAAATGATTAGTCAATACCAGTGAAGAGGTTAATATTTCACTTTCTATTTTCTTAGATACAATCTATTAATAAAACAAAATTTTATTAGTTTATAATCAATTTAAATGAAATCAAAATTAAAAATATTTTAACATATTTTGTTTTTATATATGTCATTCTAATTAATCACCAAAAATAGTCTTTCCAACTCTACCTTAATGACTACACAATGAAACTGAAGATATTTGTGCTTGAAAGGTCATGCTTCTAAATAGATTAAACATTTCCTAAAATAATATTATTTATTCTATTAACACAATTGTTTTAAAAAATAGTATAAATGCAAATTACAAACTTGTAATGATAGATACCTGAATTAATGAAGTTTAAATGTGTGTGTGTTGGGGCACACAAAAAAGAGCACTTATAGAAGAGTACAATTGTTTTAAAATATATTTTACATAAAGACTATTTAAAAATCTTGAGGAAAAAGAGCCTGTATAGTAATATATTATCTTTAACTTTTTAATTGTCTCTTTTAAAAATACAAGGCCATTACAGACTTGTTCTTAAAAAGTTTCAACAATCTAGATTTACAATTTCACATCCCCATTCCCATCACTTCCTAAAAGTCTTATATTTTGTTATTCTCATATAGATATGGAACCTAGCATAGTATCTTATACATGAGAGGCATTTCAATATGTCAAATGAATGCAATTCTAATAATTTTATCATATTTTCATCATTGATACACAATACATGAATTCAAAAGAATTCTAATAACACACTTATACAGGAATTTCACATTTCCCTAATTCAGATTTTCAGGAACCTTCTATACCTATGTAACATACAAAGCTATAGATGGGATGTTTGAAAAACCATGAAGCCTCCAATAAAAGATGCAAATTTCTGCCCTTTAAAAAGATATTTAAATGACTCAGGCACCTATATAAGTAGATCCGACAATATATACAGGTTCACCCACAGAGAAAATAAAATTCCCATATGCTGGAACACTTGGCATCTGTGCACTTCCCTTTCCTATTTCATGCCATGCTTCCCTGGCCCTGTGTACTGAATGCAGATTCAGTCTCTAGGAGGAATATGCTCCAGCTGCTTATGTGAGGACTGCCAAGCACTACAACCATGAGATGACCTAGCACTTCTTCCTGCTTAAAGTTTTCCCCTGGGGGTGAATCTGGGTGCTGGCACATCCTGCTGTGCACTAGAAGCAGAAAACAGCAGCAAATTGGGACACTTCAAAGACACAGCATAATTTCAGTAAGAGTTAGGAGAGAAGCAGCAGACTTCTGCTGCTATCAAGTAAATTAGTAACTGCAATGTCCTTGTTCCATTTTTGGTGGGGAAGGAAGTGGAAATGGAAAGAAAATAAGAATGAAAAAGAATTTATTGTGATAACAGGAATCTGGAATAAAGCTGCAGTATACAAATAACAGAATTAGAGAAAGTGACATAAATGCGACATAATGTTAAGCATTTAATTTCTTCTTGTGTTACATACATGCACATTGCCTAAATCCTAAAATTAAACTATAAAATCCTTGTAAGAATTCTGTTTTATTCTCTTTAGCAAATCAATACTTATGATATTGATGAAAAAACTATTAGAGAATAAAACACTTTGACATTTTAGATCTTATAGATTAAAAAAAGTTGGAAGATTTACTGTTAAATATTTATTTATTAATAGATCTAACCCCTTCTAGAAGCAGCTAGCTGCTTGCCTGATATGCCATTAGAATTGGGCAAAACTTATATGAATGTTAGAGACATGATATTGAACCTATACCGTGTTTCCCTGAAAATAAGACAGGGTCTTATATTTATTTTTCCTCAAGAAGGCACCCTAGCGCTTATTTTCAGGAGATGTGTTATTTTTTTTAAGTACGGTACAACAATCTACATTTATTCAAATACAGTTACGTCATCTTCTTCTGGAACATCATCATAACTCTCCAAACCCCGAATTCCATCCTGAATTTCTTGCGACTCTATTTCCTTTAGAATCATTGGCCCCAATCTCTCAGGAGCAATAGAGCTCTCATGGGGCAGTTGAGAAGGGCTGCTGGTCTTCTTTACCACTCTGCGATGAAATGCATGGGTTGTGCAGATAGGCTGTGTAGCCACGCCCATCACTAGGTCTTTTTTTCCGGGTAGGGCTTATATTGCACAAATGCTTAGAAATCCCACTAGAGCTTATTTTATGGGTGGGTCTTATTTTCAGGGAAACACGGTATTATACAAAACTAAACCAAAGTATGCTCATAGAAAATTGTACTGCCATCCCTGAAATGAGAGAATAATCAGCATTTACCAAAATTATGTAAATTTTAAAAATTAGGTTCAAAGTATAAAGTAGACTTCAAGGGTGAGCAAACTTTTTTTGTAAAGATCCAAATAATATATATTATAGGGTTGTAAGCCACATATGGTCTCTGTCATGACCACTCAAATTTGTAGTGTAGTGTAAAAGCAGCCACAGACAATACATAGAACTTTATTTGTAAAAATAGTCAGCCAGCCTATGGGCTACAGTTTGCCAATCCTTTATGCAGATTATATATTACTAGAAGTAGCATTAAATGAGATAAGGAAAGGATAATTTCATATTTATATAACATAAAAAGTATTTGTGGCATTTTCAAGATCTTTATCAATCCTTATAAAAACTTAAGTAGCATGTAAATCTTACCTGATTAGGTATCCTCAATGGGGGCCTTGGACCTCCAGGGTACCGAGGTGACATAAAAGGCTATAAAGTGAAACGAACAAATAAACAAAACAAAATTAAAAAGCACAATGTAAAATACAGATTTGAAAATAAATACCTTAAAAATTAGAATTATATAAAACATAAATCAATTTACTTTCCCATACGCCTGCTTTCAGTATAATAAATGCTTTTAAGAAAATTTCCATCCTATTTTTTATTTTGTAGAATATCTAGAAAATTTTCCAAATAAAATGTAAAAACATTAAAGATGACTAAAGTAACCACAGCAAAAAATTTTTTTAAATAAGAATTATTATTTAGATAATGATATCTAACTGGCAAAAAAATAAGATTAAGAAACAGGCAACTGAATCTCAAGAAGAACTTCAGGAGAGGGCTTACTAGCTACATTACTATACAAATATGTTCTTAATATATACTTCTGACTGAATTGGCAGGTCTGGTTATCAATTTCCTTTAATAATTTTAAACTTGCCAATTTCACCTTTTCTTTTATAGCTCTGTTTAGAGTGGTGAAGAAATTTCTTCTCTAAGGGTCACTTGTAGTCAAAAAAAGCTTTGACTTTCCCTCATCGTGGGTTTGTTATAATTCAAAATTGACTAAGCCAGACGTAGTGCCTGTAGTCCAGCTCCTCAGGAGGCTGAGGCAGGACTGACTGCTTGAACCTGAACCCAGGAGCCCAGGAGTTGGAGGCTGTAAGTGCCATGACTGTGCCTGTGAATAGACACTGCACTCCACCTGGGAGATGGAACAAGAACTTGTTTCAAAAAAAAAAAAGTGACTAAATTTATTTATTTTTAGAGACATGGTCACATTCTGTCACTAAGGCTGGAGTGCAGTGCTGTTATTATAGCTCACTGCAGCCTTGAACTTCTGGGCTTACGTCATCCTCCTGCCTCAACCTCCCAAGTAGCTAGGACCACAGGTGTGCACCACTATGGCCAATTAATTTTTTAAATCTTTTGTAGAGACAAGTTCTCACTATGTTTCCCAGGCTGGTCTAGAACTCCTGGCCTCAAGGAATACTCGTGCTTGGGCCTCCCAAAGTGCTGGGATTACAGGAATGAGCCAGTGTGCTGACTAAAATTTAAAGTTTCTTTGTGTATTTTGACCTTAGCAGATTATGAACTATATATATGTTTTTTAACAACAAAAAAAAATAGTCTCATATTAAAAGTCAAGTTAATTTATGTTGTTAGATGAGTCAAAATCTCCTAAAATGTATTGAATCTGTCAGTCCAGAAACAGTCCAGAAAAATATACTAAAAGTATCATTATAGTGATTTTCTAATGTTGAGTGGAAAGAGAATGTTTTTGAGAATATTTTTGATCAGATTTAGGTGCCACCTTTTTAGAAGTTTATTAAGTTACTCAAAATTCTATTTTTTTTTTTTTATTTTTTTTTGAGACAGAGTCTCACTTTGTTGTCCAGGCTAGAGTGAGTGCCATGGCGTCAGCCTAGCTCACAGCAACCTCAAACTCCTGGGCTCGAGCGATCCTTCTGCCTCAGCCTCCCGAGTAGCTGGGACTACAGGCATGCGCCACCATGCCCAGCTAATTTTTTATATACATATCAGTTGGCCAATTAATTTCTTTCTATTTATAGTAGAGACAGGGTCTCACTCTTGCTCAGGCTGGTTTTGAACTCCTGACCTTGAGCAATCCACCCGCCTCAGCCTCCCAGAGAGCTAGGATTACAGGCGTGAGCCACCGCGCCCGGCTTCAAAATTCTATTTTTATTACATTTTTCTTTATTATATTTTTCTAGAAATAGAAAATGATAATTTTATTTAATTATATCTTAATACATAATTACTTAAATATAAGATTATTGCTTTCATGTAATATAAACAAATCATCAAATCTAAATGGTTGTATATTATTAACATATGAAAATAGATTAATATAAATTAAGAATTTAGCATATACAAAGTAGACAAAGGCTTAGGCAAGTCAAATTTATAGCACTTTACAGAATTAAATCCTACATTTACAATATATTACTTAAAAACATTTTTAGAAATTAGGCATGTAGTTCATGGCCATACGTGTTTTCCAGGGCTGTTTTAAAACAGCCTCTGAAAAATAAAATTTGAATTAATTTATACTGTCTAGATTTTTTTCTATAGTATCTTTCGGAGATAGTATCTTTTTGGAGGGTCTGATAAACCAATAAGCAAGCAATTTGGCATTTTGCTCACTGTGTTTTTATATACAAATGTGCTCCCTAGAGTTCATTTTATATGGACAGAAACAGTGGGTTATTCAGGTCCTATTATTATCTCCAGCTGATAAAACTTAAGAAGGCTTTCCAATTTTAACAAAGTTTGATTTTTAAAATGTTTAGCTTTCACATACTTGATCAAAGTTGTCTCTTTTTTATCATTCTGAAACTCTACTCCAAATTGGACTAATAAGTTAACTATATACTGCTGACTAGAAACTTACTCTAATATTCATACTCCCTTTGTTATTTTCCCTTCCCTTTCTAAATTACCTAATATCACTTAAAGAAATTATCTTTTAAATTCTGGACTCATTTTTAAAAATTCAATAATTAAATATTATGTCATAGGTTTTGTAACAGTTGCCTATCTTTTACAGGGTGATGTTTTATAACATATTTATAATTCAAAGTATATCAATTTTTGAAATATGGAGAAATAAAAATAGGTTACTAATCATTCCTATCTATAATAAAATCACTTGGAAATGTAATATAAGGTAGAAATTATGTGAAAAATATTACTAAATATCAAATGTTGAGATAAGTACTTAGACATGCCTTATTTGAAATCCAACATTTGAGATTTGCATGTTCATCTGAATATAAAAAGATGTTACAGTATAAATTTAATGGCATATTTGAAAAGAAAATTTTTTTCTCTAGTGGATGGCATTTGAATGAATATATTGTAATGGGGTTGTCTCTACCTTCCTCCCTGACTGTGAGGCCTTATCAAGGGATTGCTGTAAAGGAGGGTCAGTGCATGTGTTTGCTGGGAACCTGCAGGTTCCTACAAAATAAGATTGAAAGAGACACAGATTCTGTTTTTAGTCAATTTATTTGCTCTTATATGTCCCCCTAAAGGAAGTTCAAATTTATGTGGGTTTTTTACCCAAAAATATTGAAAACTATTTATAAATTATCTATGCAATTTAAAGTATAAAATGACAAAAATCTAGTTAATTTAGATAAAAATCTACTACTTTTACATAAAATATAAATATTGTTATGGTTGAAGAATATTTAATATAAAATTATTATTAGTGCTGTTATAACATAAGCTCTTATTATTCAGATTAAGTCTTACCTTAAATTATCTAGATAATTACCTAAGTCAGGGGTCCTCAAACTTATTGAACAGGGGGCCAGTTCACTATCCCTGAGTCCTTTGGAGAGTGCTCACTGTGGGCCCGGGACGAGTAGGCTGCTAAGCAGGACAGGCAGCGGTGGCAAAAACACCCGGCGGGCTGGATAAATGTCCTAGGCGGGCGGCATGTGGCCTGTAGGCCGTAGTTTGAGAACGCCTGGCTAAGTCCCCAACTGCCTAGTGAATTAGCTTGGCCAGACACAGAAACAGAACCCAAAAGAGTTTGCATACTAGCAACTGAGAATATTCTGTACTAATATCTGTACTTTACTACTTAGAAATCAATCTATTTTCAAATACAATCCAAAATATAAAATAAAATTTAAATTCTTTTTTGGCAAAATGCAAATCTAACAGGTTACCTACTGATGATATAAATTGTATCTACTGACAGATATGTCAGTACTCCCTGCGTTAGCAACCTGGGAAGAACAGGTTCTTCAAAATTTGAGTCTTGGTTATTAAAGTGTACTTACTCTTTGTATCTGGAGCAATGTTCTTTTATTTTTTAATAGTTTGGGCATCAAATATTGCCTGAAGGTATCATGATGGCAAATCAGTATTTTAACTGAAAAAAAAAAAAAGCCTTCCCCTTGAAAGAGTTGTTTACAATGTGTGTGGGAGTAATATTTGACTGGGAGTCAAGGACCTGGATTTTAGTTTTTGTACCACCATTGATTAGCAGAGGGGCCCCTGAGATGATAAACTTTCATGGCTTCAGTTTTCTCAACCTTAAAATGAGGGAGTTGAACCACATGATTTCTAAAGTTCTTTATAAAATAAAGGACCCATGATTCTGTGTCAATTCATTATTACCCTTAAATATAAAGGTTTGCATATTGTAGATATGCTGTAAACAGTTGGAGTGTGTGCAGGTGAGGTGACGAGTGGGCATGAAGGCATATGTTCCTAAGGCACAAACCATCTTTATTAAGGAGCTGGAGAAAATTATTACCATGCTTTGCAGAGAACAAAGAAAACCCAGTTTAAGAAGAAATACTCCAATAAACAATGGAACTCTTTGTTGTGTCAGATTAAAGGTCAATCAGCAGAATAAAAAAAGCTGCACTTATCCATTATTAATAGAAGGTATGGTAGAAATTTGTTCATTCAACAAATATTTTTTAAACACCCACAAAAGCGCTGTTTTAGGTGGCTGGACAGATCAGTGAACAAAGCAGATAAAGATTACTGCCCTCTGCTTAGAATTTTTCAAGGTTCATAGTCTTATAATTAATAGGAGAAACAATTTTCTGCAAAAATTGTTTTCTATATCAGTCCACTAATCTGGAACAAATAGAATGTTCTCTTCAACCAAATGGCAAGTATCAATGAAAACCCAAAGAAAATAATATTTCAATCTGGTGTCCTCCTTCAAGACATATTACATCATCCCTACTTGATAGAACATGTAGTACTATGAATGACTGAAAATTAGGGATATGCTTTTAAAAAAAACAGTTTCCAAGGTAGACAAAACTCATAAAGAAAAGGGCCTTATCTTGCAATGTAAGAGAAACCGGGTAGCATAGTTAATACTCTGACACATGGAATCTACATTTATAGGTACAAATTCTCATTTCTACATGTTTCAGTTATTTGCCTATGTTATAGATTGAATGTTTGTGTCCACACAAAATTTGTATGTTGAAACCTAATCCCCAATGTGATGGTATTTTGGAAGTGGGGCCTTTCGGAGGTTATTAAGGCATGAGGGTAGAGCCTTCTTGAATGGGATTAGTGCCCTTATAAAAAAGAGGCACAGAGAAATGATCTTTCTCTCTCTGCCATCTAAGCATGCTGGCCTTGCAAACCAGGAAGAGGGCCCTCACCAGGAACCAAATTGGCTGGCACCTTGATCTTGGACTTCCCAGCCTTCAGAACTCTGAGGAATAAATTTCTGTTGATTAATCCTTCCAGTCTATGACATTGTTATTTTAGCAGCCTGAACTAAGACAGCCTAGAATGAATGGGATAATCCAAAGTGAAAGGAATAAAAATATATACAAAGTCAAAAAATCAATAAATATTTAGTGACAAAATGAAAAAAAATATTCTAATAGAAATATACAAACCAAGTACTTAGCTCATTCCCTAGTCTTTTAGGGGAAAATTTATTTGACTTAGAATTATAATTTATTTCTGAATGAATGCCATGAAACTTTAAAAGATTATTATTTTCTATAATATAAAGTTTTATTCATGGAATTTTAAACCTCTGTCTTCCTATGAGACATTTTCCTTTAATCCTTGTCTTTTTTGTTAGTGGAAAGTAGTAGTTTCCCTCTTCTTAACTGATCTTTCAAAAGCCCTTAGTGTTTTATTCCAATTCCCTAAGAAATACAAGGAATCAGCTCTCTCTCTTCCCCATACTAGTAGAGGCAGATTGCTCATTCCAATTCTTATCTTCTCTGAAGGTCTCGGACCCCTCAATAGAATTATTTTATAAATAATTTACCAGTACTGAAATTATGGGTGATATAAACCATTTTCAGCCCTAACTTCTTTTAAGATATACATGATAAATCTATACATCTCAAATGATACATTGCCTAAATGTTCATTTTGCTAATATTGTCTAACATTATCAATAGTTTCTTAAAAAATATAAATATGATTCACCAACATTCCTTGTGATTACCGTGTACTATCCTTTCTGTGCCAAGTAAATTTCTATTAATTCCCCAACAGCCAGGTTAAATGTCCCTTCCTCTTTAAAGAATTTCTATAGGCTTCTTTCTCTCATTAGCACTTGTTTATACCATTCATCATTGAGGATTTAGTACACTGCAGTATAATGTATACTTTGATATGAAGGAAACTCACACTTTGGAGGAAAGAACACAAAACAATATTAGAGCAAGTAATTACCTTAATGTCAAGGTAATTACTCCATAAAATAAAGCTGGCATTTCTTAGAATACCTAAAATTTATGTAGAATTATATAAATCACCTTATATCTCATTTTAAATGTTTCATCTTGGCTTTAAAAATTCTTTAAGTCTTAGTCTTGAATTATAAATTGATAATAAAGAAAATTTAAAATCATTAAAAAGTAAAAAAAAAACTTCCTTTAAAATGCCAATCACTAAGCATTTTCTATATTCTATATTTTATTTTATGAGCACAATTTAGAACAAATCAAAGATAAAGAGAATAATACACTAACTTCTTTAGAATAGAAAAATTAACATTTAGGACAATTTATACTTCAAAAAACTTAGAAGTTGAGGTACATTATAAAACACACAATTATACAGGACTTATCTAATTTAAAGTTAATCTGGATGTTTTGAGGACAAAATGATTCAAGTGAAATTAGCTTCTAAATCTGAAAACTTAAAAGTTTTAAAACTTTTTAATGACTGAAATATGTAATTATCAAGTTTAAGAAAATATGAACTTGACAATTTAGCAAGTAACCATTCACATAACAAATGACTTCACAAAATTATTTGAAGTTTTACAAGTTTTGTATTATACATTTATAATAAAATATGACATGCAATTTTATTTAAATATGCCTTTTAGACACATGTCAAAGCAAGAAGTTTAACTTTTTAGAGTTTACTAGATCAATTTCCTTATTTTATGTAAGAGAAAACCAAAGACCAACTTTCCTAACTGCCATTTTAGTTTTCTTACCTCTGTAACACCCTGCTATAGGGATACCTTTAGACTAATGGCAGGTACGCACACACACGTACACACTTTGTTCTTATGACAAATTGACCATAAATAAATTGTCTGACTTGGCACTTTGTCAGGATCCCAACAACTGTGCAGCCACTTATTCAATATAGAATTCTTTTCCTTAGCTACCATTCAAATATGCAAAGCTGAAAAGGCAGTGGTATTTCAGGGAAGCAAGTTAATTTGCATATAAAGTACTAATTAGCATGTGATCTTGATTCACCAGACTAAAAAGAAATGTAACAACTAAAATTAAATAAAATTAAAAAGTCTATATCTCTCTTCTTGAACATTTTGGTGGCGATTTGATAATACATGTAGTGTTTAGTCCGCTTATTTGTGTTTTTAAGTTAAATGCTGACAGGGAATAGAAGGTGAATAGAGAACATGGTAGATGGATGTGGCATTGAGTGTCATCATTATAATAGAGCTGTTCATTACAATGTGATGACTTATAATGTGCTTCACAAGGAAGAGAAGGAAGCAGCTAGCACATGATGTGAGAGAATGTACAGAGCAAGCATTCAGTAAATATTTGGTTGACTCAGCAGCTGGCTGATGGACCAAGTGATGAACAACCCTTATGGAAGACTAAAAACCAGCAAAAGATGACTCAGTCCTCTTGTATAAAATCTCACCTGACCAATTTATTTGTCTTGTTAAAAATAGTACTTACTGATGCTGTGAGGAGTAAATTATACTATTGATATAGCCTAACTGGTTGTCTAGTGAGAAAATGCTTATATGTTTAGAGGGTAAAATCCTAGGATAAATTATATCTTCCAAAGGACCTAATAAGAGTAGGTAAAGAACAAAGAGTTGGGAACCCCAAGAAGATACTGAATTATAATTATAATATCCATATCAGTGACAAATAAGAGAATTTACAATTTAGATGACTAATAAGGCCTTTTAGTGTCTCGTACTGCTTTAGATTTCTCTCATTATTTTGGGGGTGTCAGGGTTAAAAATAATGATTCTTAGGCAGTTTTACAGAGTAGCAGTAGCAATATTCTGTAACTACTATTTGGTATAAAAGGATGTCAGGTTAATTTACGTATGATTTGACAAGAAAAGTGTAGTAACTTATTGATCTTTTTCTGAAGCATAAACCAGCCACAAGAACTGCTAATAATTCTATATAGCAGCTCATCTCTCAGTTGTATGTGTCATATAGTGCCGTGTTTGTACATGGAATCTTAATCTTTTCAGAACAAAATACATTAAAAGGTAATAATCCTCAGGCTATTTCAGGAACAACATGTTTTAGCTTACACATTTTCTGTCCGTTAAGAAAAGGCTCAGCATTTGAGTATGAACATCAAACATTCTGCTTTCTTAATATCATACTGTCTTTAGTACATAGCCATCTTTACATCAAAAATCTGTAAGAAAATGGGTATTTGCCAAAAAGTAATTTGCTTCACTCAACATTTAGGCAAAAAGACAGGTACAAAGTGAAATACAGCCTGGAAGAATATGGGTTATCTTCATTAACTACATTAATGACATAAAGATCACATATCTATCTTACGTGGCCGTATGCAGACATGGCTTTAGACATAGAATCAATGTTTCCTCTGACACTGAACAGAACAATTCAGTGTACTGTTTTAAGCAGATATAGGAAGATACAATTCTGTAACATAAGATATTCTAGAATATAAAACATAATTTTAGAAAATTATAAATATGACAAGGATAATTATTTATTCATAGTCAAATATATGTTCACTATAAGATTTAACCAAAAGCATAAAGTCTTTTAAAAACCATTACTTTTTTTTATGTGTTTATATTTTTAGTTAATTCCTTTTACTGTATATGATTTTCTCTATACAGATTCTATTCTGTTTTGCTATTCTGTATTTTACTTACAAGCAAATCTTTTTTTTTTTTTACTTAAATGTATTAACTTTCTTGAAGTAGTGCTATCAATAATAAATAACATTGAGGATATTATTTTGAAAATCATTACAGAGTATTATGACTTCCTTATTTCATTTCAATCATCTTTCATATGGTAAGAATATTCACATAGTTTTGTTTTGATAATTACATGAAATACTTCATGAGTTTACTATAGAAAAGTAATGATGCATAAATTATACATCAAATGCATTTTGTCACAGTTACTTTACAATTCATATATCTTAATTTGTTTAGTTTCTTTTCTGTTTTTCATGAACATCTCCATCAGACATCACTGACACCCCAGTGGATAAGACATTCTTGATTAACATATTTTAATTCCAACTAGTACTAAACTAATTTAGCTCACAAAATGACATACTTGTGCTGGCATATTCTGCTGATAAGCATAAGTATGTAGTTTATCTCCCATATGTCTTAGATATTCTCTCATCATCAACACTTAATTAAAATAATTCACATAAAATAACTGTAGAGCAATAACAGATCCAGTTTCCTTGATGTTATTTTGGCAAGGCTAACCCAAAACAGCATAGAGTTACAAGGAAGTTGATTCTTTTGATACAGATTTATTTTAGCACCAAAATTGGTCACTTACATCATGGATCTTTTCAAGAAGATGAGACTTTTTCTGAAGGCTTCATTACCATGTAGTCATTGGATAAAGATATGTGGCAATAGACTTCAGGAGTGTAAATAAGAACTATGCTGTCTACTGGTCTAATAAATTATGAAAATTTGGATAAAATTCTATAAAAAACTTTAATAATTTGTCTAAATCTATTTATAATCATAAATACACATAGACACACGTTTTTTGGTGTCTCTGAGGCAAGTAGCTGGTATCCTACTATGCTCTTGTGCTGCCTCCTACTACCAATTAAACTAACAGCAACAAATCTACCCACATTAAAAAATAACAGTTTGGATATAAAAATAAATATTTGAAATTTGTAATTTAGGGTAAAGTATCAGGCTCACTCAATCAAAAAATACTCAATAAAAAACTTTATAAAAATTTTTAAAAACCACCTTAACTTTTCATTAAAGAACGCAAATATATCCTTCTATCTTCCCTTTTCCCTACTTTATATTCATTCATACTTTGGTGTAAACTTCTTCCAGATGAGAGTTAGCATCAGAGAAAGGTACTTCAATTTATTTTAATGTATCATTGCAAAATAACATGACACTTTGTTTTTACCCTTCTGATATCCTGATATGCTAGGGAAGTTTCTACTGATTATGCAGTAGTCCTTTCAAATTTCCATGCAGAGATCACATTTGTTAAAGAAACTGGCCTGTGGGGTTGGTCTTCTGATATAACTGGCTGAATGTTTTTACTTTTTTAGAAATGAAATAATATTCTCATATTTCTTTGGTTACTTACCAATAAACATGAAGTCTATACTTAAAGCTATACAACTCGTATCTAAATTATATAAGGTAGTGTTTCTGAATTAGTATACTGATTTGTGAAAAAAAATAAACTATATCAGATAGTATTTCTACAGAAAATATTTTTATATTTTATAAAATTTAGAAATTATTATTGCACCAAAGTCTGTTTTGAAACTAAAGCTTATTAATTTGACTAATGCTAAGAGTATAAATATAAGAATTCAAATTGCACAAATTCAAGTTATTTCTGTATCCCCAGATGTAGAAATATACAATTTGAAACATGTCTTAAATAAATACATGTACACATAATTGATAAAAATTCAAATGGAAAAATATTTACTGATGTCAAAGCTATCTGTAATGCCAGAGATCATTTATACAATACAAAAATAAAAGAAATCAGGTAGTATTCACATTTGTGGGCATTCTAAGTCATTAATTCTTCTTTACTCTTTCTTGATAAACATCTTACTGTACACAAGGTATTCAATTACTCTATTCCCTGGCATTATTTCTTATGTTCAAGATGGTACGTGACTTCTTGGAAGAATGGATGATACCTGGCAGCAGCCAATACTCTCTTCCCACTGTTGCCAATCGAGCTGTTTTTACTTTGTCCCTGAGCAGGAATCAGCAGTTCAGAGTAGCCAACAGTTCACTCTAAGCACCATTTCTCTGATCTCTCTGACTTCTCCCTTCAGCTACTCCCTCATTTCTCACTTTCCTTTAGTGTAAAACTCCTTGAAGGAGTTGGCCATACTCATTGCCTCCAATTTCTCTTCCAAGCTTATCCTAGGTTCCACTTTTATGAGGCTTTCACCCCTACCACTGCACTGAACAAGCCCACTAATGACCTTCTTGTTGGTAAATCCAATGGTCAATTATCAGTCATTGCCTAATTTGACCTATCAGCAGTATTTGACACAGCTAATCCTTCTCCTCCTTGAAACATTTTCTTCATTTGACTTCTAGCATACCACATTGTCTGGTTTTATTCCTATCTCATGAGCTTTCCTTCTTACTGGTTCCTCTGCATCTCCCTGATTTCTTAACATTAGAGTGTCCCAGAATTCATCATTGTTCAGCTTTTTGTCTTCATTTATGATCACTATCTTGGTGATGTCACCAGACTCATGGCTTTAAATATAATCCATATGCTAATGACTCTCAAGGTTATATCTCTAGCTCAAGTCTCAACCATAGAAGTTCAGATTCCGATATCTTGTTCCCTGCTCAACATTTCTTGAATATCTGATAGCCATCTCAATCTTGATAAGTTTACAATTAAGCTTCTGATACTCCCTCTCAAACCTGAGGTTTTTCATATATCAGTAAATATCAACTCCATTCTTCCAGCTGAATAGGCCATAAGCTTTGTAGTCACCCTTGACATGTCTCCTTCTCTCACCAACACATATCCAAATCATTACCAAAATCCTTTGGCTCTAGCTTCAAAATAGATAATCCAATCACTTCTCACCACACCTACCACCTTGGTAGGATAATAACCTTTTTTTTTTGCCCAAATTTTGTAGTAACATCGAAGCTGGTCTCCTTGTTTCCACACTTTCCTCCTACACACTAATCTCAACATGCAGCCAGAATGACCCTGTTCAAATCCTTTACTCACAGTAAAACCCAAAGTCTCTATAATAACCTATCAATGCTTTCTGTTTCCTATGACTTCATATCTAACTATTCTCCCCAGTTGACACTCCACTTTAGCTACCCAGACCATCTAACTGTATGTGGGAAAAACGAGTCATGTTTTGAACTCAAGGACTTTGCATTTGCTTGTCCCTCAGCCTTGAACATTTTCCTCCTTGATATCACATGGTTTGTTCCCTCACTTCCTTCAGGTCTTTATCAAATGACATCTTCGTGATGAGTTCCTCTCTGGTCTCACTATCCACAACTTTTGCAATGCTGCCTATTTTCCTTTTCTGTTTCATTTTCTCCTTATCCGTTATACTATCAAATATACCATATATTTAAAAATAATAATTTATTTTTATTATTTGATTAATATTAATTATTTCTCTTGGTGGACTCTAAGTTCTGTAAGGACAAGAATTTCTATTTATCTTGTTTACTGTAGTGATTCTATCATAAGAGGGGCAATAAATATTTGGTGCTGAATGTCATTGTCAATTTTAGTCAGTAATTCTCAAATTTTAGTTTGTAACACGCATCTGTGAAAAATTTATCTGTTACAATGTATATTATACAGGTAATGAGTACACTAAAAGCCCAGATTCACCACTATACAACATATACATTTAACAGAATTCAACTTGTATCCTCTAAATCTACTGAAATAAAAACAAACAAATAAATAAAATAAGTCAATTACAGGACCAAAAAACCAAAATGAATAAAACAAACAACAACAGAAACCAAAGGATTTCTAGCCTCACTCCCAAGCTCCAAGAATTCTAATATACTAGGAGTTGGGTGACTCCCAGGACTTTCAGGTTAATAGTCCACAGAACACACTTACAGAAACATTGGTCCTTACCCTATGGATCTTTTATAGACTGTCGCTTACCATATTTACAGTGAACAGGAGTGGGCCCACCACCTGTTTTTGTAAATAAAGTTTTATTGGAACACAGCCATGCTCATTAATTTACATAGTGCCTATGGCTGCTTTTATGCTACAACAGAGTTGAGTGATTGTGACACAGACCATGTGGCCTGCAAAGTCTAAAATATTCACTATCTGGCCCCTTTACAGAAAAAGTTGGTTGATCCCTAATATAGAACATAAGACAAATTATTACTGAACACCACCTAGGAATAAATTATTTTTTAAAAAGCTTATGGCTTTCTAATGTATACTTAAAACAAATCTATCCCACCTACATGGAGAATTAATAATATATTTAATAACCTGTTTCTTATCTTTAATTCCCCAAAGAATGCTAACCATTTTTGTTTTTGTAATTAACATTAAGTAAAAAAACTAAATTTGTGTTATAAATAGCCTTTGCATACTTGCAATTTGCTCTATATAATTTTTTTATTGAGAAACTTTAATAAAAAATACAGCACTCTGGGAAGAATTTTCACTAATATTTTCAAAAGGAAAACTATAATTTCAAATTATCTGAAAAACAGCTAAGCTCTTACCTATGTGATTTTAAAATATATTTTTTTTGTTTCATACTAAATGTCTTGGACATCTTTAGTTGCAGGAGTAGCATGAAAGTGAAAGGAAAATCAAGTATTGGTCTAGTATTGCCAACCTAACTTTTCCCTAAATACTTGTCTTGACAAACAAATTAATAACAAAAAAAAAACAGGGTTTCTATCAGGAAAGTATTGCATTCCATTCTAATTGGAAAACCCAAATAAAGACTCAACATCTTACACTCCCTTTGCTCTCTGTCCATCCAGTGACTGCTGTAGGGACTTTAGTTGTCTGAACTACAATTTTTAAAAAAGCTTACTTAGTTACTCAAGCTGAGAAGTTTTAATTTGTTCTAATAGTTGAGGCCAGAAAAACTATTACCACAACTGCAGGATAGCATTATCAAAGCCAGCAGCTGTCAGGCACCTTTATTTTTTCAGTTGCTTTTATCTTTATACCAGGGAAAGACTTGCTCTATTTTCAACACTTAGAATCTATTCTTTAAAGATTCAGAATTATATTTTTAAGAAAATTAAACTTTTATTTTCTGAGCTTTGATAAATATGTAAACTTTCCCACCCTCCACTATCTAAATCCTGGTATATTTAGTTCTGAGAAATAGTATTTCTAATGTTTGAATTTTTAAAACTATATATACTGATAATGTTAGACATCATAGTTAATAAATTAATTTTACTTGAGATTTTCAGTGCCCTACACATTCAAACTAAGAAAGGATATAATAAGTACTGTTTTGGTTCATTATTTAAGATGTAATGTGATATCACAACTTCTTTGAGGGGAAAAAGGAGTTTCTCCTGGTTTAGAGTACATCCTAAGACTAATTTTTGAAACAGCCATGGTCAGGAAAGGTCAGTAAAGATAAGAGGAAAGGCAAACTGTTAGAAGTGAAGACAATACCGATATTAATACCAGAAGGGCATTGAGAAGGTATGTAGACTATTTAGCTATATGTATAAATAATATAGTAAAACAGGTACTGATTACAATAAATGGTTGGATTCAAAAAGTCTGAATAGGAAGAGCAAATGAATATAGATACTAAGGTATCTTCAAATGTAAGACTTACTTCCAGAAATAAATTAAATAAGTATCTACCTCCCAGAAACATTTACTGAAGACTTGTAAAAACATTTCTTCTGATTTCTCCTTTTCAGTTACAAGTATTAGATTAAATAATTATTTTTCTCATTTTTTATTCATTTTGATTCTTTTTCTTTTAAAATATCAAGAATGATGCATTATTCTATGCTTTGATTTTGTCCTTGTTGCTTTTATGAATGTCATTGATATTGAACCTTTTCTAGTCAATAATAACACCATGAAGAAATAGGAAATTTCTTCCTATTTGTTTTTTCTTCTTATTGCATTATTACTATGTTAGAGCATTAGGTCAGCTTGCTACAGTGCAGGCTTGCTAAAAATAGAACCTTTGGAGAAAAAAGACCCTGAAAAAGTGGAGACATCTGCAAACCACCACTAGATGGCAAAGAAGCTTTACCATTGCTAATATTAGGCCTGCAAACAAAATGTGACTTACAAACCTGTTGTAACATATTTTCTACTATATCGAGTTTTGATCTATTTCCATTTTAAAGTATGGATGACTACCTTGGTCTCAAACTAAATTATTTGGTATAATTTATTTTCAACATATCTTATTCATGTCAAAGCCTTAAATTTATAACCCATCATCAATATATTGTTAGTTTTCAACAGTTTCAGTTAGGAAAATTAAACATCTAGTGGCTAGAATATGGGAAACATATCAAGATGAAAATCAAAACAAAATACATGGTAAAAATGAACAAAAGTCTATATAGAGTTAAAAATTATAATATATATTTATAAGTATATCCCACATTAGAATCAAAGATATTATCTACATAAATACCCATTTAAAAATTATATTGTATTTTATATAAAAGATATAAATGTGTTTAGTTATTAGAGTGATAAACAAGTTATAATTTATTTCTTTAAAATTTTCTTGTGATAAAGAGGAGAAAGTAGAAGAAAATAAAGCATTTTCACCCCTCAAAAATTTTTTTGGTTCAAAAAAGAATGTTTTATAATTCAAAAAACAAAAAAGAATGTTTATAATTTTATAAACAAAAAAGAATGTTTATAATTTATAATGCTTTAATGTTATATAAGTTATACTAAATTCACAAGAGAAGATTCTTTGTTACTCATCTATAAAATTATAGAACTTTATAAGGTAACAGAGTTAACAATTTAATTTCTTAAAACACAAAAGAAAGTACTTTTCCTTTGTTTTATTTAGTGCATTTTACTAAATCATTTTGATCATTATACATAAGTGAGAAGAAAATCTAATTGGTCTAAGAAATACTGCTGCCTATTTCAATAAAATTGCAGGAATCAAAGCCCTTTGCCTGTCTTTTTAGATAAACACTACGAGAATGAATAAATAGTAGATTGATCCTCTTAATACATACTGCAAATTTCTTAGCATACAATAAAACTTTTAAATAAGACTATAGCACAGAGACAAGAGAATTAGAGGAGAAACTTCGTTTTGGGTGCCTAGAATGGATGTGTTCTCATACCATACATATCACAATACTGTATTTTATTCTACTAAAACTGCCAAACTTTAATTAGATCAATGGCCACTTCTGTTGTCTTCCCTCTGATCCCAAGAAGCACATCTTCCCAATTAAAGAAAGCTGCTCCTAAGTCACTCATCAGTTCCATGGTGAGTGTAACTTTGAGGATTTACAGAGCTTTTTATACAAATTATTCCTTTGATAAAAGGCTCTAAGAAAATAAATATATGTGTCTTTAAACAGCTTTATTTTACTAAGTTGATACCTTCTTTTGCACGTCCAACTAGTACCACTGATTTTAGTTATTTGGTTTCCTACTCAGCAACAGCAGCTCTCTCATTTCAACCAAAACATCAAAGTATAAACAATGTCACAAAAAGATAGTAATATAAAGACTGCCAATCAGAATGGACTTATTAAAAATATGCAGTACATCTGTAATCCTAGCACTCTGGGAGGCCAATGCAGGAGGATTGCTTGAACTCAGGGGTTGGAGACCAGTCTCCGCAAGAATAAGACCCCATCTCTACTAAAAATAGAAAAAATTAGCCGGGCATCATGGCATGTACCTGTAGTCCCAGCTACTTGGGAGGCTGAGGTAGGAGGATCGCTTGAGCCCAGGAGTTTGGGGTTGCAGTGAGCTATGATGATACCACTGCCCTTTAGCCTACTCTAGCCCAGACTCTGTCTCCAAAAAAAAAAAAATATGGAGTATATATCGAAATTATTTTAGAGTTTAAGTTAATTGCAATTTTTCAAATGTAAATGTAGTTGTTATAAATGTAGTTGTTATAAATTCACAACTTCAGAGTTTGTATAATTCCACTTGGCAACTAATTTAAGTCTATACTAATATTATAGTGGGAAAGAGGGAGCTTGTTTTATAATGTAAACAGGAATAAAAGAAGTACATTTGTCTATTTAGGAGAACTGTTTCAATGTATTTTTTATACTATGATCACAAAATGAGTAAAGCTGAGAACTATTAAACTAGCACTTGATGTGCTAATTATAAATTATTCTTTTTTATTTATTCATTGAATTCTGATAGGCTCAATCCTTTTTGGGTCTTGTACCATTCTAGCTATCTCCAAATAAGCTTTGTATTTATTAAGAATATAAAGACAAAATAATATTTTAATGACCTAAAGATCAAAGGCAATGGGAGATAATTACCCTTCAGAATTTAGTAGCTATAACCAAGCTGAGAGGCTGGAAGAACTGCTTAGCACTCTTTTTGTCTAAGACTCTTTTGAATCAGGGATTCTCTGATATCCGACTCTTCGGTTTCTTGGAAAGCCTGAGTCTCTTCTTGTTCTAGCCAGCCTCTGGATCTGGCCACTTGGAGGAACCACAGCCATCTCTTTTCCAGTTGCTTCTAATCCCCCTTACCTTGTACTGAACTCATAATCAGGATTGTGCCTGATCTTGGGTATTACAGTTTATGAACTGTGAAAAGATACCCCATCACAGATTCTCCAGATTTGGATCATTCTTGGAGTTCTGTATCTCTTCGGATTAGAAAGGGTGTTTGAACTTGAATTATGGTTGCTTCTACTCATGGAAGGCAGCTACCCTTCATTAATAACATGCATTACAGTATTGTATCCAGAATCATGCTGAAGTATGGTCTAATTGCTGCAGGAAACCGATGCAGATACTTAGGAAATATTTGAGTCATTTGATCCCACTGCCATGTGTACCAAAAGATAGTAACATCATACATCTTTTTTATAGTTTGATAGTTTGAATTTTTCAACATTTCAGAGAAGCATTTCTAGGGAGACATTTAAATGTTGAATAGGGGGGAAAAGTACTTGGAATTAGCTGAAATAGGCTGCCTAGATAAAGAGTAATGACTAATATATCAAACTCAAATGTATCTAAACCTTCAATCTTCTACCTTTCCTTACTCATATAGACACTAAAATTATCCAGAGACTCAAAGTAGGAACCTCAGAGTCATCCTTGATTCCTTCAACTTTTTCTCCTCTACCCTTAATTTGCTTAATTAATGTTTGGCTTATCAGACATAGCTATGAACTATTTCTTCCTTTCCAATACTACTGTCACTGATCTTGAGAAGACTCAGAAAATCTCTTCTTTGGGCTGCTATCATAGACAACTTACTGATATCCCTGCATCCAGCTTCTGTAATAGGTTCTGCTACCTTTGTTTATCTTTTAAATGTTAGTGTTTTTTTTGTAGTTTGGTTGTATATCCTCTTACCCTCTCATTCTGTACTTTCTCCCTGGACAATTAATCCACCCTGGTGGATTCAAGTGCCCTTAGTATGATGTGACCCTACAATTTTTCCTTCTAGTCTAGATCACTATCCTAGGCTTCAAACCTGTAGGTCCATCAGCTTAATAGATATCTCTGCTTAGAAGACTCATAGGAATTTCATCTGCTCTACCTCAAACCTACTGCTCATTTTGTGGTCCCTATCTCGGAAAATAATACCTCCATCTGCACAGATTAGAGAAAGAAACCAGAATATTATCCTTGAATTCTTTTTATTCACACCCCCTGCATTTATTTCTGTCTCTCAAATCTATTCCTATCTCTTCATATCCACTGTCCCTATTTTGGTTAAGGTCATCACTGAATTTCACCTGAATTACTTAAACTTTTTAACAGTCTTCTAAAGAGTCCCCTACCTCCAGGCTTGTTTCTCTGCAATTCTGGCTATACACTATAGTTGGAGCACTTTTCTAAAAAAAAATGCAAATATGAATATCTCTCTCTCCTGCTTCAAATTCTTCAATAGCTTATTACTGCCCTTGAGATCAAGGTCAAACTCTTTACTAACCCACTAGGCCCTTTAAGGTTCCTCTGAAGCCTCATCACCAGCTACTTTTCCTTTACATAATTACGCTTCATTTTTCCTGAAATACTTGGTCTCTGTGTCCTTTCCCGTTGGGTCTTTAGTAAATTATTCTCCCTCTTCCTAGAATGTTTTCCCCCTCTCTCCCTGTTTGCTTTGCCTAACTCCTAACTCTTCTTTAAATGCCAATTTGAATTTCGTTTACTATTTGGACAATACTTTCCTGACTATGCCTCTCCCAAGATTCAGTTTGGCAGCCTTTGATTTGCTCTAAGAGCACACTCCACTCATTTAATATAGACATTTTCTTTCATATTTTAATTGCCTCTTCTCTCATTTATCACACTGTAGACTTTTTCAGGGAGGGATTCTGTATACAACCCTGTCACAGTTGTCTAACAAAGCCTGAATCCATCTTATAGTATGAATTCTGGTAACTGCCCTTTACAAAGATCTCTGATGCCTCTTACTGAATAAAGACTAAAGTTATTAACATGGCACATAAGGTCCTTCTCAACAAGCTAGACCATATCTTTCCAATTTCATGTCCGGGAACTCCTACCTACAGCCTTCCCTCACCTTCCATATGTATTACTCTGAATACCTCCGCACAGGTCATTTGGATGCCATCACACTTTTGCTAATACTGTTCTTGCTTTCTGAAATGTCATTCCTCCAACTCATGCAGTTTTAATGGCTCTCTCTTCCAGGTCATCACAGAATTTTATTTTATTCTGTTACAACATATATCTCTCCGTATTATAGTTATTTATTTTTAATAATGCCTCACAGGCTAGACAATAAGCTTCAGAAAGGCACATACTATACCTCCTCATTTTTAGAAGCTTATCACAGTGCCCAGTATATAGTAGTACTCAAATGTCTATCACATGAAATAATTAAAACAAAGTTAACTCTGTTTCAACTATTCTAACAACACTTTGAAATAGAAGACAGGTATGGGGAGAATGGTTCATTCTTCAAAATGTGAAAATGAAAATATTTCTTGGCTTAACCCTAGAATGAAAGCAATTGGCTTCCTTCCCAACATAATCTCTCTTTTAAAAGTGCCACTTAGAGAGCGTCTACTAATTCTCAAATATATAAACTTTTCTGATTTACTCGCTAGCTCCAATCCATCTTTAGCAAGAGAAATAAGAGCATGAGAGAAAAATAAGATGAGCTGGAAATATTTCATGAATAACAATCAACTATGAACTTTAAAAGGTAAATTCAATCACAAAAGTCCAGACTGCCTCGATTTAAATCCCAGTCCCATCACTTCCTGACTTTGTGTAAATCACTTAGCTATCAATGCGTTAGTTTCTCCATTTGTACAGTGGGATGATAGAAACACATACTTCACATCTAGGGATATTGTGAGGATTAAGAGTTTACATATGTAAAGCTTTTAGAATGAAGCATGGTATATAGTAAGCAGTTATTGTTAGCTATTATTATCATTATCTTAAATGGTAGTTGTTTAATTAAAAATCAAGAGTTATAATCTGTTTCTAGATTATAAGAATGGGCCCTCAAGACAGAATAAGAGCTCCAAGAAGAATTTTGAATATTCTAGGCTACTTGGGTGAATATTCTAGGCTACAGAGTAGCTGAGCAAATAGGCATGTCCTGCAGGACTAGAGTTGGAACTATGTTCTAATTAAGACCTTTTTATACAGTTGATGTACTTTGGAAAATTATTTATCATTTTATTTCTCCATTTTAACATTTATAAGTACATTGGTCCATCCTGCAATGATGGTATAGATTAATAAATGATTATCAAGAACTTTGAAAATACAAAAACTGAATGAAAAATTAGCTTATAAGTATCTGATGTAATTCATTAACAATATAGAATATTATACTAATTCCTGTAATGCCTTCCAATTGCAGTTCTTCTACATTCTTAATTTTCTCAAAGGGTATTATAAAATGTATGTTTATATTTATATTATGTATTAAAAAATAAATTTCACAATCTATGTTGGTTGGAGTTAGAAAACTATCAGATTTAAGACATGGATGCCACAAAATTAAAAAAACATGATATACTGTATAATAATTCTAAAATTGCAATAATCATTGCTAAAATAAGTGGTCTTGCTGAAATTTTAAACTACTAATATCTATTTGAAAATCTGATCTTAAAATGTTATATAATGATATTAATAAAAATTCCAGCTTAAAAGCCTCAAAGATAATTCTCAAAAATAGTTTGATATAGCCTATAATTCTTGATAAATGAAGAGATTATGATTTATCTATAGTTTGAAAGTACAGCCAAATCTTGATTATCTTTAGTCTGTGGAGATAATGGACAGCTTAGATAGTTAAATATCCATCCTTTCTAGAACCTCATCTCTGGAAAGTCTCTTCTTCCACAAAACATTTACCACAGTTAATTTAATGGGCTAATTTGCATTTCAACTCTTTTTCTTTCTTAACTGAACAATGAAATGGCTAAATAAATAATTTAACAAAAAATAAAACATAAGAAGAAAGGGCAATATGATAACCAGTCTGAATAATCAAGAGTTGGCTGCACATTATTTGCTTTACCTTAAGAATTAAAATAGCCTCATCCTCCTTCATATCTATAAATAAAATCAAACAGGAGTTCCTATGCCTTAACATTCCTAGTCAGTTTCTCTGAGTACCTGAAAGAACCCTGGTGGTACAGGACCTACTGGCATGCCATCTCCTGGGGGAATGTTTCCTAGCACTGGACTGGGAGCTGCTGCAGCACTCTGCAAAGAATAAAGGAGAAACAAACCTATATCATTACAGAGAAGGCACACAACCAAAGACTAATGATAATAGATGATAGGAAGGGATGCTTTTTCATTCCTGGGAACAAATGCTGGTCATTTTCCCCACTCTGGAGGTAAACTAAGATACAACAGTTAGTTTAGTATATGACTGGTTAAGGTAGTTTGTTGAAGCAGGTCTCTTTAAACTTGGCAAAGTCAAACAGCCTTAATAGTATGGTCTATTGGAATAATACATTAAATGCAAATAGTAATCTGACCAAATGATAAAGATTTTAGTAAATAATTCATTTTAAGGCACAGGCATCTACAATGGCAACATCATTAACAAGTAGGTAAATATTTGAAGATGATAGTTGTAGGAGTTGAAAAAAAAGAACTAACTTTTTCTTAGATTATGCTTTTCTGGCATAAACAAGTATAATCATTTTTCCGCCTATAGGTGGCAACACTCACATTATTCACTTTCTCATATGCTATAACTGGTAGCCAAAATATAACTACAGGGTGGTAATGATGAAAAATTAAATAGGTGATTGAATAAGAGAATTAGGTTTGGAGTGATTAGTCTCATACAAATTAGGAAAAAAATCAAATTGAAAAATTCAAGGTGCATTTTCAATTATTTCATTAATTCTAGCATTTCATGAAACAGTAGTATGAAAAACTTTGAGTTATACTCAAGGTTATAGATTTAATACTTACATAGAGTAGTTATGCATACAACTGTTCTACAACCATGGATTTCAACTATTGACCTGATTAGATATATTACGAATATGTCAAGAAGGCACTAGAAATGTGCTGAAGACAGATCAATTTGAATCAAGCAGGTCTGCTAAGAAATCAAAACAAATCATGTATCTAGTGTATCTGCTGTACTGTCTTTACCTGTATATCAGTGTATTCATTCATATATTAATATTCCATTAGAAGATGTAAAATCTCAGTATATTTGTAATATATAGGTATATAAATTGCTAAAAATACTAAACATGTTTATTCTACAGTACTGTTAAATAAAACATAAGAAGAAAGGGTAACATGTTAATAATTGTTAATAATTAAGTTGTTAATAATTAAGGCCAATTATAGATTAAATATGGCTATCTGAAATGCTGCTTACCTATGAATGTCAAAATTTTAAACTTCTGATAAAGCACATGAGTATAAAAGAAGAGATAATATTTCTTAGATATTAAGATAAAACATTAACCTATTATTCTATTTTAAGAAAAACATGCAATTTCATTTTAGTGTACAATAATTGAATACCTACCTTTTTGCCAGTTATTGTTCTATTTAGCTTTATATAGCAATACTCATGTTTTTATAAAATGAAAGACAAATTGCCTTTTTACATTTCAACTAAACTTGTGTAAAATTTTAATACACAATGTTGAAGTAAGATGAAAAATTACCAGCAAACTCTTTATTTAAATACATATAATTACAGCCAGATCTAGGAAGATTTGATGTTTATTCTTAAAACTGCCATTTACTGTCATGTAGAAGTTGCTCTTAGTACTAAAAGCTAGACAAAGGATATCGTTATTGTTCTAATAATTGCAGAATAGAAAATTGTTTAAAAATAAAAATATTTATGTAGAAAAAGAAGTTTGGGAATCATACTCACCTATACTTTTATAGAATTGTATACTGTAACATCAAGCAAGTTCACAAAATAACAAAACAGAATTCACTAAATATTGCAACTTCTTAGTATAGTTCAAAGATATTATTTTTTGCTCAATTCTAGTTGCATAAAAAGTATATAAAAGGGTTTTTGCTTATTCAAAGGAAGAAATGTTTGCTTGCATCTAAACTAAAATTCAACAGGTAAAGATGCTGGTTAAAAAAACAGGTAAAATTCACAGTTACATATTTGACTAATTGCTTATTTGTCTTTTTTGGCAGACATTGTTTTTTTTTAATTAATTATTTTTATTTTATTATGGGGGTACAAATATTTAGGATACGTATATTTCCTTTGCCCCACCTGAGTCAGAGCTTCAAGAATGCCCATTCCCCTAGACCAGGCGTCCTCACACTATGGCTGGTGGGCCACATGCGGGTGTTTTTGCCTGTGTTTTTTTACTTCATAGGAATTTGTTCATAGTTTTTTTAAACTATAGCCCGGCCCTCCAATGGTCTGAGACAGTGAACTGGCCCCCTGTTTAAAAAGCTTGAGGACCCCTGCCCCAGACGGTACACACTGTGCACATTAGGTGTGTATATACCCATCTCCTCCTCCCCTCTCCCATCTGCCCGATGAATATTAGTACTATATGTGCACTTAAGTGTTGATCAGTTAAAACCAATTTGATGGTGAGTACATGTGGTGCTTGTTTTTCCATTCTTGTGGAATACTTCACTTAATAGAATGGATTTCAGCTCTATGCAGGATAATATAAGAGGTGCTTATCACTGTTGTTTTTTGTGGCTGAGTAGAACTCCATGGTATACATATGCCACATTTTATTAATCCACTCATGTATTGATGGGCACTTCAGTTGTTTCAACATCTTTGCAATTGTGAATTGTGCTGCTAAAACATTCTAGTGCAGATGGGTGGATTACATTGTTTAAAGGTATCTAATATGCTAGTTTTTTCTTCAAAGTTCTTCATTATATATATATATTTCTTGTGTTTTTTTCCTGCTATTATTTAAAAATGAAACAAAATAAATCATTAAGATGAAGATTTAAGCAAGTTAAATATTTAAAATGCCTTCTCAATTTTCATTTTATGTTTTTATAATTATTTGATAAATTCAATCTAAATAATGAATTTACTCTCAAAATACTTATTCTTGCTCTATAAATAGCCAAAGACTCTTGAAAGCTCTACAACATAGCAGTTAATACAGCAGGGAGAAAAACTTCTTTCCCCACATAAAGCTAACATTCTAGTGAGGGAAGAAAGACAATGAGTAACACAAACAAAATATACTTATCCATGATCTTAGGAGGAAAAATAGAGCAGGGAATAGAGAAGTCCCAGTAAAGCAGACATAGTTTATAATTTTAAGTAGAATAGTAGAGAAATGAACAAATCAAACAAACTAATGGATCCAGTTATAGTGAACACTAACTGACTTAAGTTTCCCTCTTACTCTGTTGTTGAGATCTCCTCGCTACATTTCAAGATATACCAAATCCTTATAGTTTGCACTTAACTCTCTCACGGTGGCACAATAATTTTATGGAGATTCTTTCTTAATATTCACACTTTGGGAACAATAATAAAAGTGTTTTGAAACTAAGGATTTTTATAGCTAGATGATTTATAGTACACAGCATGAGTTAGTTATCTGGTGTGATAGCAATTTCTAGCATTGGCCTAAGAATGCAAAGTGAAGAGAACAGAATAGTAATTATTCAGTATACTCAGTAGAAAGCCCTAGTCCAGATCATTTTGGCCCAACTTCACTTTGTGAACCACAATTTTTAGCTAGATTAACCTTTTGCTTTGTTGAGATTTACTGACAAGGGACAATTCCCCCCTTTACCAGATTACGTAGACTCAGTTTAGGGTACCATTTGTTAGATTACATTAATCATTAATAAATGCTATTCTGATAATCAGCACTGCAGAGATGCATTAAACGGTACTCTAAACATTGTAAAAGAGTATATTTTTCAAACTATATACAAATATACGTGGTTTATAAGGAATAAAAAATACGAACTTGGCTCTGAATTTACCTTTGGTTGCAACTGCAAGGTTTAATGCTGGTGTTCACAATTTTTTTTCTTAAATCACCTAATGATTAAAATTTTGATTTGCCAATTATTGAATATAATGGGAAACCAAAATTATAGTGATTAGATGATTTAGAAAAAAATGAGAACACCAATATCAAACCATGCAGACGTAATCAAAAATACACTTTAATTAACAAATGGTTGGAAATCTTATTTTTTAATTTGTTTTTAATTTCTAGTTTCCCAACTGTGGCCAGACAAGATGTATTATATAATTTCTATATTTAAGAATATATTGAATAAATTTTTTGTGTTCTAACCAATGATCAATGTTTATAATTTCCCATAGATACTTAATAAACTATCCATATTTCTCTAGCTTTTAATCCACTCGCTTAATATCTTCATATTGTCTCTAATTTTTATCTCTTTCTCTCTGAAATATATACATAATGCCCTATATCTGTTGTTGGTCTGTTTCTCCTAGTACGTCTATCAATGTTTGCCTTACATATTTTAATTCTGTGTTCATTAGCACAATGTTTATTGTGGATTTTATCCTTTATTAAAAGTGACTTTCTTTTTCATGTTTAGTAACCACTGCCTTGAATCTATTTTGTCTAAAATTAATATTGCAAGCTCAGCTTTCCTTTTGTGTTTGCATAATAAATCAACTCCTATTCATTTATTTTAAAACTTTATGCTACATTTTATTTAACTATTTCACTTGTTAGAAGAAAAGTTCTCTAAAATGCATCTAATGAGGTGTCCTTTAAAATTAGAAAACAATATAATTTTCTTTACCCTAAGTTTTAAAGGTATTAAAATTAAGATAATATTGTTTGCCTTTTCCTATGAAAAATGAAGACAATAGCTTACTTTTCCTATTCTACATCTCCCTATTCCACTTCGCAATCCTTATTATAAGCATCTGGTGTTTAGGTATAAACTTTTTATTTTTATTCTCTCTTCTTCAATAATAATTTTTGACCTCTATATTCAGTTTTGCAACCATACTTCCAGCATAAAAATAATAAACTCCAATTTTACATAATTTTATTTCTCCTTATCAATTTTTTAATAACATAACTTTGCTAGTCTTGACTTTTAATTTTATACATTTCTTAGTTAGCTAGAAAACATATGGATATTGCTTTCCAAATCCTGATATATATGCAAATGTCTTTGTTGACTCTCATAAAAATTATAGTAACTATTGTTGTCTAGTATTAAATCTGACACCATCCTGATCTTTTGTTCTTTGTTTTTCTTTTCTAAAGATTTGAAGGATATTTTCTTGATACAATTCTCAAATGTTTCAATTCTATATTTAGGCACTGATCTCTTTAAATTATGTGTGTTGAATGACATGAACCAATCTTCACACTTAGGTTGTTTTTTTCTCTAATACTGGAAAGTTGGTGGAAAATCATTTTAGTTAATAGGTATAAAGTAAAGATCTGGTAAACCTCAGAAGGGGCATTTTCCCCCAAATGTTGTTAACAACTAGATAAATAGTTGCAGTATTATTGATGACTGGGGAAATATGCTTAAGAATCTTGTCAGAAAGATTTTCACAGGTTATTGGTGTCATGGGGAACCAGTATACTTGTAGAAACCACATTACATGCTATAGCATGTAATCATATACTATAAAAATACTAATAAATTTTGACTAAGTTATCCATCTCTTTAGATACTATCCAAACATAAATTCTGAACTATGAGAAAAACCATATACATATTCACTGTAATATATTTATAGTAAGAAATATTCAAAGTAACCCAAAAATTCAGCAATAATACTTAAATAAAATATTTTATTTCATCTAAGTGATGAAACATGATTCATTCAAAAATAATGATTATAAATGGCATTATTTGAGAAGCATAAGAACTTGTTTAAGATATAATGCCATGTGAAACGTGCCAAATATAGAATTGAGTGTAACATTATAATTATGCAAATGATAAAAATAATTTATAAAAGAACACATAAAATTAACTGAGAGTGATATAACCGAGTGATTTTAAATGCAATTTTTACAAGCTTTCTTTAATGTCTTATTTCTATTTATAACAAATAATTATTATAGCTTACTCACACATACAGCCAGCTTTGTCAATAGCTAAAAAATATGACCAAATGTTAACTTTACTTAAAATAAGCCTAATCCCTAAAATTTAAGGTTAAATAAAATACAGCTATTTCTAAGTTAGAAGTTAACTCATTTCAATAAAACAAGATATGAAATACTTTAATTTTCAGACTATGAAGAACAAGTTTTTCTATTTTGGAAAGTTAGGTTGTAGAAATAATTTACATTATGCTTGGGCGTTTGTTTGTGTTAGGTACACAAGCTTATCTTTAGTGCCACACACTCTACCCTCGTCCATCCCACTCAGTCACCCACTCACAGTCTGAAGAATGAGCATCACTGACTGTTGTGTTACTTTTTTTGGTGTATTTTTAAATCACAGAAATATTTTACATGTTTTTTTCACAAAACTGTAATTATCCACAGAATAGTATTCAATCCCTTAAGCTCCCAAAAAAGCAGGAGACCCAGAAATAACATTAAAAATAATCAAATAAACAAAAACAAAGTATCGGTGAAGCAGCAGCCCCTGAACACCAAAAGACATATACAAGGGATGAAGAGTTGGTGATGTGAATATTATAGCTGATTACTTGTCATGCACAAGAAAAAAAGAGTGCTCTGATTGGCTGATAATTCCTACAAAATGCTAACTTTTCATATGAAAGCCAAGAAGCATAAGAAGTATGATATGTAATAGAAGAGAAGCAGCAACTCTTGCTAAAAAAATGTTTTAAGTCCAAGAGAAATGCAAAAGGCCTCCGTTAAGCACAATGATAATTTCACAAAAAATATAAAAAATACTTTAGGAGGTGGCCTTTGATTCAGCTGTTAATTTTCAGAATAGTAGCCAAGTTTCATTGTTCAGATATCAGGCTCGTGGCATTCTATACTCAGCAGAAAAGACTGATTACAAGAAAAAGGAATTTGTTTCAAGAAAATAACTCGTAAGTGATATCTTCACATCTGTGCATGCATCACAAATATTTGGTGCCTACTGTGTGCCTGGGACTGTTCAAAGATGTACAGATTCATTTTGGTCACATGAAATTTTGAACGTAGTGTGATTACCTCTCAAAATGATAACTATGAGTTATTAAGAAAAGTTAAATAGCATATATAACTTTCTGTTTAAAAATGAAATGCTTTGGGTGGCCAAGGCAGTTGGATCACTTGAGGTCATGAGTTCAAGACCAGTCTGGGCAACATAAAGAGACCTAATTTCTTAAGAAAACAAAAACAAAACAAAAAAACAACAATTAAATTAGCCAGGTGTGGTGGCATATGCCTGTAGTCCCAACTACTCGGGAGGCTAAGGCAGGAGGATCATTTGAGCCCAGGAGTTTGAGGCTGCAGTTAGCTATGAGTATACCACTGCACTCTAGCCTGGGCAACAGAATGAGACCCTGTGTCTGAAAAAATTGAATGAAATAGAAATTTTTTTATCATTCATATTGTAAGTTTAACCCTTAAGAAGCATTTATTGTGTTTTTATAAATTTCAGTGCTTGGATAAATTGTCACCAGAGCAATAAGCTTGCATTATGGCCACATGGACAAATTATAGGCCTATATGTGAGCTTTTCCATTAAATATTCCACACACCCCACGGACAAATAGCATTTAGCCAAACACTTAATAAAATAATCTTAAGTAGTATTTCAAAATAGCATAGCTTAAAGTGAAAGATACAGAAAAGTTATCAGAAATATTAACATCATATCCTCTTGCACAAATTATTAATTGTTATATATTCTGGTCATCACTCTACTTCTTTCTTTTTGACCTCAAAGATGGAAGTCTTTGTCTCTTCTCAGTTAACTATTTGTTTCAGTGTAAAAATCATCCTACTTGTTTGAGAGTCTAGGTATTTTAACTATTCTTACTAGCAACCAGTAATAGAAACTGGATAATTAGAGTTATCCCTTGAAATTTTTTTTCTCTCTAGAGTAGGCAGAATGGTTCCTCAAAGATATCCATGCCCAGTCCCCAGAGCCTGTGAATATGGTGGCCTCCAAAAGCTGAGAGCAGCCCCTGCTGATACCTAAGGCCACGAGAAACTGAATTCTGCCAACAGTCTAAATAAGCTTGAAAGTGGATTCTTCCAAAAGCCTCCTGAGAAGATGCCAGTTGGCCCACACCTTGATTTCAAACTTGTGAAACCTGGAACAGAGAAATCAGCACAGCCAATCCAGACTTCTGACCCATAGAACTGTGAGATAATAAACTTGTGTTGTTTTAAGCTACCAAATTTGTAGTAATTTGTTAAGGAGGGCAGCAGTTGAAAACTACTATACCTCTGCCTCCAAATGACTACTTCATTTTGAAGAATATTTTTCATGGGGCTTCTATAAACTAGCTAATTCTTGCTAATTCTATCATTTTGATTAAATCAACTGTCCATCTGGTTAAAGATAAGCAAACAAAATAAATCCCAGGGTTAACAAAGCTTAGCGTTATGGTTCTCCTAGTCTTAGTTAATTTCTTTTAAGTGGCTTTGAATTGTCCTACCAGTCCTCTAACTCTGCCTTCCTTCTATCCACAAAGGAATGGCTCCTTAACTATGAATAGTAACTCCCACCAAACTCATCTAGACTCCAGCCAAGCTAGTTTCTAGGGCAAGGAAAATATAAATCCAACTGAAACCATAATTTAGGATTCACCAATCATGTCAACTTTGCCAATGGTCCACATTTTGATCTTGTACTTTGATTCAAAGTAACTAGGATCCAACCTTAATCCTTGTGGCCAAAGGTCAATTTCTTACTGCCATTTGCTAGATTCCCAGACTCAGTTCCCATCCAACTAGTATCTGTCTCAGAGACTAGAGCTAACATTCTGTAGAGTTCTTTTGTCATAATAATTCTGGAGTACATCTGCCACTGAATTTTCATTTCCACAGCCGAATCACCACTACCTGCAGTTGGTTCCCTTGATGTCAATGCTTCACCTGCCTATATCACCACCCAGTTTGTATTGCCATGTGCCCCTGGTGCATAGTTTTTTTCATCTGCAGAGCATTTCCATCATTCATTGTATACTATCATAATGATGACTACTTGTACATAACTCTACTAGTCTATAAGATCTTCAAGGCAGATCTATTTCTTGCCAATGGTCTATGTAGAACTCTCTGAATTGCCTACTCTGTCATACTAGAATGGCCTTGCCTTAGAATCCAAGGCTCGTTTGTTCTAATTGCACTACCACAGCACTTCTATTTAAGATGTTTGTTTTAAAATCTTCTTCATAGAACAGATTACGATCATGGAGGTACAAGTTTGCATCAATAGAGTGAGTCATTATAATTTTTGTTTGTGTGTTGATTTTTCCAGGAAGAAGGTAATCATTATAAACCTATCTTTCAAAAATATCATATGCCTTATATATCAGTAAAAAGAGGCAAATCTTCCTTGAAATATCTTTTTTCTTTTGACATTTATAGATATTAAACTTATAGGAAGAAACTCAAGTCAATAATTGTCAGTTTTTTCCCCTTAACACAACTGCCAGCACAGATTTGAAATAGTATGCATCTAATATTATAAATTTCTAAAAGTTTTTAAATTGTATCTAGAACAAATTGTTAATTTAATATGTTTAACCAGAAATTTGAATGGTTTTACAATATAAATTTAAAATTATTTCACTATATCACAATATTTCAGAGTGATTTCCATCAATGAATAATTTTTAAAGCTTTAAAATTTAATCACCTTTAGTTATTTAGAACCTATCTTATTCCAAAAAAGTATTACAGATAAAAAGAGAACTTGAAAGTAACCTGAACAGAAATACTGTTGCTTAGTTTTTAAAAATGTTACTGTTTCCTTAGAAGTGGCATAAAAGGTGGCTTATGAAAAGTACAAAATGAAAATAATAATAGGATAAATGAAAATACTTGTTTACATTGGCTCCAAACTGGAAATAGGAGCTAGGCCACTAGCTTTCTAAACCTTTTTTTTTTTTTATTATAGAGTATAACTGCTTAATTCTGTCAATAGGTTTTAAACTATTTAATAACTGCCATAAAGCAAAACAAAACGTTACTATATGGTAGCATATATGAACATACAGATTAAGGAACACCTAAAAAGGGTGCTTTTATAGCTGTGTATATTTTGGTAAGGATATAACCTAAAAATGTCTTAAAGATCCTTAAGATAGGTAGTACCTATAAAAATATAGTTAATCAGACTAAAAACATGAAAAATTCATCAAATAACTGGTACTTTCTGTTAGAATAGAGATGCAAAGATAACCATCAAAATAATCATGCCAGAGATTTGCTTTAAAAAACAAAACTCTTAAGGGACAGCAGTTGAGGCACATTTGGCCAAACTTAATCTACCATTTTTTTCTAGCCCTCAACTACAGTGTTCTATTAATCACTGATGCTTAGATATGAAACCTGTAAGATATGTAGTCAGAGAGAGATAGTTAGCCAGTTTCACCATAAAGAGCTAATGTAACGTTTTTTAAAACAAATATACCAAATCTTATATTTAATACAAAGGGGTACTTCCCCCTTAAAGCAGTCACATTGGGCTCTAGAGTATATTTTTATCCTATGGTATCACTCATTGAAACAGCTGGAATTCTTTTGAAACTTTCTGCCTTAAGATACTGTACCTCATTCTTTTGGATATTCACAAAATAAGAAATCTTCCTCTTTACAGAGTTAGTTTACTTTTTGGAAGCAAACAAAATTCATTTGGTATAGTGTTGTGAAAATAATGAATAATAAGCTTGGATAGAAAGATTTTGAATTTTAAAAATTTAAATGATAGTTTTTCACATAAAATGGATTTGAATTGCAAAAATTTGAAGTTTCAAAAGTGCAACATAATTGAGATATTTTAGGTTTTTATATATTTTAAAATCAACCTTTTGAATTCATAATCTTCATTCATTAGTGCATTTTTTTAATCCAACAAATATTTGCACCTACTGTATATCGGCCATTGTGCTAATCAGACCTTGTTTTTATTATCAGGAGCTTATAATCTTAGGAAGAGACAGACAATTACACACGTGTATTTACCATGTGATAAAAGTTAGAAACGGGAAGAGGAAAATGTACTTTGGAGGGTAACATAAAGTTTCCTAGAAGTAACATTTAAGATGAGACCTGAAGAAAGAATTGGTGATAAGGGGGCAAAAAAGAATGAAAAAGTAAAGTAACAGAATTAAAGTAATACAAATTAAAAGAATTAATAATTAAAGAGCCTAGGGTGGGTAGAGAGTGATAGAATCTAGAACTATTAAGAAAAGTCAAGGTGGCTGAATCACAGTGATGCCAACGTGTGGCATGAGATGATTTTATCACAGCATCAACATGAAGTCAAACAGTTTTGAGAAAGTAAGCATGTGATCATCAGAACGACTGTTTTAAATAGATAACTCTGGCAGTTCTCTTGAGAAAATGAAATAGACAAGAGATAGGGCAAGAGAAAATTCCTTCTGGAGTATCACAAGTGAAAGGCTGGGTAGTGTGGATAGCAGTGGAGAAGAAATGTAGACGGACTCAAAATATGTTTCAAAGTTAAACACTGCCAGGATTTTATAAAAGCCAATCAAAAGGGGGGGAGAGGAAGGAGGCCAAACCATGCATGGCTCCCAGATTTCTGGCATAAGCATTGCAATGATACAATGAGACAGGTAACACTGAATGTGAATTAAGTTTGAGGGAAAGAATGGAAGAGAAGCAGGGGAGAAGTGCTAGTTCAATTTAGTTCAATTTAGAATATGTAAGACATAGGGCAAGAACATTTGCTAGCAATGTGTTTTTAGGAGTATTATCAGAACGGAAATTCCACGTGTCCTAACTTGTCTAACAACTTTCTTGACTTTTTATGTTAAACTTCTATCTTCTAATTTAAGTACCTCTTTTATATTTTTCCTATATTATATATATATATATATATATATATAAATCAACCACCTCCTTAGGTTTATATTTATGATATCAGCACCAGTAAGCTCTGTGTAAGAATTTATGGTTTCTTTAACTCTTGTATAAATTCTATTGTAATACCTACCATATTATATTGAAACTTTGTTTTCAGTTTTAAAATAGCCCTAAAGGGACAGGCCTGTTTTCTTCCTTTGTATACAGAGCGGTTAGCAGTGCCTGGCATGAGGTCAGTAAAAGTTGGCTGAACTGAACCCACGCATTATGATGACATGTTTTGCTTATGGCTAAAATAAATGTCATGTCATTTATAGAATTAACGAGCATCTTAAATCTAAAGTAGCTTGTGCTATTATATTTCAAATAAGTGTATCAAGTTCCTGGAAGACAAACTGACAGAAGTCAATGTAGCTGATACTTGCTTCTCTATTTTCTAAATAGGCTTAGATAGTTTTAAAGGACACTAAAATGGAATAAATTATATAACCTTCATGTTAGCATTCACTGAAGGTGATGAATATGAATCAATGGTGCCATTACATACGAAATGTCAACTGATTTTTAGTATCATTTCATCTGAATAGTAATTTGACTACTGTAAGAAGCCCATATAATTCATTTTCAAGATCAAATTATAATATATGGTTGCCAATCACATATAGCCATTAAGTTAACATGGTTTTAAACAGCATTTTGAAAATGGAGCCATAAAATAATAATTTCTTTCATTGTAAAATCACTACTGGTGATTATTCAACTAGATAAGATTAGACACTTTGTTTAAGAAAATAAAATTTAAGGCAAAATGCATCAGTAGATACAAAGAGGGTCGTTACTTAATAATAAAAGGAATAATTTACAAGCAAGTTATAACAATACTTAATGCAGCTAACAATATAACTTCAAAATGCATATAGCAAAACTGATAAAATTACAAAGAGAAATTAGCAAATCCATAATCACAGTGACAGACCTAGAAACTGATATATTAAATAAACTAAAATTAGACTCAACCACAATTAACAAGCTTGACTTAATGAACACTTATAACTCTGTACCCACAAATTGAAAATTCATATTCTTTTCCAGCACTCTTTCTGCCTTAGACTTGGCACTTGCCAAGTTGAGTGAGGTATAATGTTATTTATAGATTGTTATAACAGCCCCGTTTTTCTCTCTCCTGTTTCTTCTCCCTTAGGTCTTTATTTTAGGCAGCTAACAGTTATCTTTTTATATGTATGAATGTGTTCAAATCACTTCTTCATGGGAAAACTTCAAAACAAATGAAGAAAGTTCACATCCTAAAGAAGAAAGCACAAATTACTCAGAAAAATGTACGTTGTTATAATCCTTTGAGTATTTTTCTCTCCTTTGAATCAATGAAGTTCTCAGTTAAAGGAACTTTGCCTTTTTAATCACTGAATCTCCTGTGCCTAAATGCATAGTACATGTTAAAGACATATTCACTGAAAGATGTATAAACATACAGAATCATAACTTTATGGTACCAAGCAAACATTTGTAAGAAGTGGGTTTTCAAAAAAGAATTTTAAAGGAATAAACCAGAAAGGTTTAGAAGTCAAAAAAGAAGATAATTTCAATTGGAAGATTGAAAGTGTTGAATGATAATACATTGATCAAAAAATTTTGGGACAGGAAAAAATACCAAATTTCAGCTAAAAACAATGAATTACAAGCTTATACATCAGACACTGGGAGAAAAAACATAATTACTACAGCCCTAAGGAGTTAATATAACCTAGAGCAGGAACTAAACACAAACTAATAAGTAGATATTCACAACAGGTCCATCCTGGGAGTTTTTGGAAGGCTTATTGAAAATTATTATTCTAGAGGTTATTGTTTAAAGATAAGTAAGAATTAAGCAGGCAAAAATATATTTATTGTGAGGTTTTAGCGTGGAAGCTAGATTACAAAATGTGAAGATGACAGTAGGTTGCTAGGAAATAGAAGTAGTGGCAATAGATTACTTATTTGAAAATGTTGGGTAGGAAAGATAGTAAAGAAATCAAAACGTAGTTAACAAAAGATAGTCAAGTGGAGATTTTGTTCAGATGGGGATAGAGTGTAAGAAAAAGATAAATGAGGAGATCAGGGTCACTAAGTGATAAAGGAACGAAATTCAGAGCATAGTTATGTCAGAAAGAGGAGCATCTGTTCTGAGACAGCAAGGGGGGTAAGATTATCATCACCCACTGGTGAAGAAAACAGATATTAGTTGAGGTGAGACCATGATTTCAGTTTTCTTTGTCAAAAGGGATATGAAGTTATCAGCTGTTACTGAGAAGAATTTGAATAGAGAGCATTTGGAAAGAAGATATTTGAAACAGATGCTATGAAAAAGTAAGTTGTCAATTGAGGAGTGAAGAGTACTACTGCCAAGGAGTATATAGAGCCAAGTTTATGTTGAAAATGTATACCTGAAAGGACAAATTCTATTTGATGAAAAGAATGTTCCTTAGTACAGAGGAAGAAGTAATAATAGAACAAAGGCCCAATATGAATGATTCATACTATACACACAAGTACAGAAAGTACTACTCAATGTTTGCTTTAAAACTACCATCTTCATACTACAAAATTCTAGTAGCTGATTAATCAATGTATGTACACAGTCCACATCAGCCATTATTTTCTAAGGAAAATAATTTTTATTTTATAAACGAAAATTTATAGTGTAGATATTTAAGCTTGACAGCAATCACTAAAAAACTTAAACAAAGAAATGTACTTAATAATAGAGATAATATGGAATATTAAAAATTAAATATGAAAAAACAGAAACAAAGATTAGATGGGATAAATAGAAAATAAAATAGATAATCCAAAAATAAAGATATTTTTATTAAATGTAAATGGTCTATATATGGCAATAAAAAGTATAGATTGTAGTCTTCTCTGTCAAAATGGATATGAAGTTATCAGCAATGAAGTGGAGCCTGAAGATCTGAAAATGTGAGTGAACTGGTATACTCTCATGATAAAATGTTAAAGGGTTGCTTCTTATGGATAAAGAATGAAAGTGGTTTCTTGAGATAGAAACTACTCCTGATGAAGATGCTATGAACACTGTTAATATAACAACAAAGGATTTAGAATATTATATAAACTTAATTGATGAAGCAGTGGCAGGATTTCAGAGGACTGACTCCCATTTTTAAAGGAGTTCTACTGTGGGTCAAATGCTATCAAACAGCATCACATGCTACAGAGAAATCTCTCATGAAAGGAAGAGTCAATCAGTGTGACAAACTTCACTGTTGTCTTACATTAAGAAATTGCCACAGCCACCCCAACCTTTAGCCACCACCACCCTGATTAGTCAGCAGTCATCAACATCAAAGCAAGACCCTCCACCAGCAAAAAGATTATGACTCAGTGAAGGCTCAGATAATTGTAAGCATATTTTAGAAATGAAGTACTTTTAAATGAAGGTATATACATTCTTTAAGGGATCATGCTATTACATACTTAATAGATTACTGTATAGTGTAAACATAACTTATATGCACTGGGAAACAAAAAAAATATCATGTGACTCACTTTATTGTGATTTCACTTTATTGTGGTGGTCTTGAACCAAATTGCAATGTCGCTGAGGTATGCCTGTGTATCACTCAAAAAACATGACATTGAGTTTGAGTCGTTTCAATATCAAGAGTTAAACATAACCACCTTCACAGTGATTATGGATACTCATGTATAAAATCAATTATACATGCTCTATTCTACAAACAGTAGGCATTCAATAATGATTTGCTGAATGAAAGAATGAAGAAATGAATAAGATACCATTCAAAACAATACATAAAAATTACTAATTATTTTCTATCCTTTAAACCAAATTTAACCATTCTGCTAAATATATCTAGGACTTTTATAAAATACTTTAATATAAATAAAAACGGATAATAGTGATACACTTCCTGTGTAATACTGGAATGAGCAATATATAATTATAAATAATAATCTATTTATATGCTCAAACATTGACTATCTTCATGCTGCAATTCTTGATCTTAGCTAACACAAACTTCCACCCTCATTTCTTATCAGCAAGTGAAGCCTGTTTGATCCTGGAAGGCAATCAGGCATCTTTTGAGTGGCCAGCTCTGTAACTGGGCACCTTTTACCCTATTTCAGGACAAGGGAAAGTCTGCTTCTTTTTAAACTTCACCTAAACATGATATTATCATGTATGCTCTATTGTTCTCTTCATATGGCCTGAATATAGAGGAGGATAAGGCCCAAAATACCAGGCTATGTGAAGGAAGGAGTATGGGACTCTCCATGACTTCGTAAAGAAGAGCCACCCACCTCTTCCATCCATCATCACTCACCTACACTCCAGGGTTGTAGTTTTAACAATTAAACATACAGAAAGCCTAGGTGAATTTGAATTTCAGATAAACAACAAATAACTTTTTAGTATGCCTGATGTAATATTTAAGGCATATGTATATGTTTATGAAATATTTAAGACATATTAGTAAAAAATGGTTCATTGTTTATTTGAAATTCAAATTGAACTGGGCACCTTGTTTATTATCTGGCAATCCTACCAATACTAGATGGTGATATAAGTAAGAAACAAACTTCTATTTTATTAAGGCACTGAGATTTGGGATTGTTTTTATAACCTACCTTGACTAAGAAATATAAAAATATTATTTTAAGGAATAGTAATAGAAATAATTAGGTTTGTGAATAAAGTCTGAAAATATTACCATATAGTTTATATGTGGTTAAGCTGATAACCAAGTACATCTGATGGCCAGGCATAGTATATGAAACGACTGAGATTCATGGAATTCACTTTTGACACCTGTTTAGTATATATTAGGTATAATGTACTCTGGGCTAGATAACAAGGAACAAGATGTGTTTTGTGATTTCTGGGGCACAGCAGGGCAGCTTAAACAAATGGTAACCCTTGCATATTGCAAAAAACAATAAATGCCAAATTAGGAGGGAAAATGGTGTTAATGATAAATCTTTAATTCTGACACCACAAAAGGTGTTAGAGAAGTAGCACGAAGAGATAAGGCTGACTTGTAAAAAGGCAGAGAGACTATTTCGTTTTTAATTTCTTCCTCATGAGTCTGTGTTCCCAGAATCTAATGTCCACTCCATATACTTGGTGAGCTAGACAGAGGAAATTCCATTCCCTTCCTTTTCCCTTTAATAATTTTAAAGGGAATGTTTAAGTACAAGCCTGATTGAACTTATTAAAAATAACAGTTACCATTTTATTAAGCAAGCACCTATTGCGGATTAGACATTGTACTGAATACTTTATGTAATCTCATCTAATCATTATAATAGCTATGGATAGGTATTGTCTTTCTCACTTTACAAATAAGAAAGCTATGCCACAAATACTTTATACAACTTGTTCAACATCACATGTTACTAAGTAGCAAAATCATAATTTTAAATTCAGTTCTAATTCCAAAACTGACATTCATGATCACTAAGCTGCATAATGATCCCTTTCAGACTGATTGTTCTATCCTCAACCCAATAAAGTCTTTAATCCATGTTACATAGTTTGAGTTATTATACTGACATAGAAGTCAATTTTCAGGTGAAATTTGAAAATGTCTTTTTTCCCCTCCTATGTCAGAGTACTAACTAGGAAAAACAATGCTGCTACCCCAAAACGTATGAATTCTTTCACAGTGTCTTGAACCTTAACTTTAAAGAGATGTAGTCTTTTTCAGGCTTAAGTTATACTTATGATAGGTCTTTGAGATTTAATGGAAAAGATTATTCATTAGAAGAATTCTTCATATATATCCAAAGAGAAAAATGCTAGTCTGTTAAAAAAAAAAAAAAAGGCCTTATTTTACTTAGAACAAGTTTCATTTCCATTTTTCCTCTTGACTAGTTTTAGTAAATTATGAATCCATGGTGACTATTGGACATGCCACTGGAGAATTGAAAAATCAGGGCATTTATTGATAAACTATTTCTATTAAAAAACAACTTCTCAAAAGACATTTGCCTGCTAATATAATGTCAATGTTCTGAACATTAAATATAAAAGTGTCACAATGTTTTATAAAGCCTGAATATATATTTTATCAAAAAAATCACAAATAATTCTCTTAGAATTTATTAGAATAATGATTGTTAGGAGTTTTCATTTAGACTAATCCTCACTCCTAGTTTGGGTTTTTATAGTAAAGTACAAATCTTGGCTTAAAAAAAAAAAAGGAGTCTACAAAAAATATATGTTCATGTCCAGAACACTAATAATGCAAAATACTGGTGAGGATGTGGAGCAACAGGAACTCTCATCCATTGCTGGTGGAAATACAAAATGGTACAGTCGCTTTGAAGACAGTCTGCCAGCTTCTTACACAACTAAACATACTTTTACCGTAAGATCCAGCAATTGCTCTCCTTGGTACTTACGCAAGGAGTTGAAAACTTACGCCCAAACAAAAATCTGCACATGGATGTTCATGGCAGCTTTATTTATAATTTCCAATATCTGTAAGCAACCAAGATGTCCTTCAGTAGGTGAGTGTAGAAATAAGCTGTATTACATACAAACAATGGAGTATGATGCAGCACTAAAAAGAAATGAGCTATCACACCATGAAAAGACATGTAGGAAACTTAAATGCATTTTACTAATTGAGAGAAGCCAATCTGAAAAGGCTACATACCATGTGATTCCAACTATATGATATTCTCACAAAGACAAAAGGAGACAATAAAAAGATCAAGAGTTGCAAGGAAGGAGGGATAAACAAGCAGAACACAGGGGTTTTTAGGGCAGTGAAACTATTCTGTATGATATTATCAGGATGGATACATCTCACTATATGTTTGTTCAAACCCATGGAAAGTACAACACACCCTAACATAAACTATGGATTTGGGTGGTAATGTGTCAATGTAGGCTCATCGACTGTAACAACTGCACCACACTCTGATGGCAGATGTTGATAGTGAGGGGAGTTGTGTGGAAAAGATAGGGAGTATATAGGAAATCTCTGAACTTTCTACTTAATTTTGCTGTGAACTGCTTTAAAAAATAAAATATTTTTTTAAAAAAGAAAGAAATATATGTTCAGACAGTACTACGTCAGGCCTAGAGTTCTTAAGAAAAATGTTCTAATTATGGATCTGATGTATATTACCTCTACCCAAACAGTACTTCATGACATTTGTATGAATCAAAGTGAAATGAGTCAAAAATGTTCCTTCCTGCCTCTTCCTCCACTGAATTGACTAATACAGGCCATGAAGTGTTTAAAGATGTATACTATTAGGAAGGCAGTTTTGTCTTTTATAAACTGGAATTTTTGTACATATTTGACATTATATTAATTTATTTTTACCTAAGAAAGAGCAGACTAAATGCCTTATAAGTAAGGTGCATTACAGTTTTTAGATTATCAAAATAAACCTCTGAGAATCTATTACCTGGTTTCAAGTCTTAAAAATGATACATTTCCAAATTTTCAAGATCATCTTTCTCCTTTTCATCTGTACTGTTGAAGCTCTAGTTCAGTCATTAAAATACGATAACTGTACCATTGAAATAAAGAGCATTTGATTCAGCTTCCTGCTTTTATGTTTCTTTTCATCAATCAATCCTCATTCTGTTCTGACAATGTTGCATCACTTTGTCAAATATCTTTGCTGTGATCATGCCACTGATACATTCAAATTCTTCCATGAGAATTATGTAAACTAATGCTACATTTCTTAATCGTATAATAATAAGTCCTTCTATGCTCTAACCCAAACTGGGTTTCCAGGCCTCATTCCTCCTACCTTCTTACACGTATCCCATATGTTATGCCGTTTTGTTTCATCTCATGCATCTGCTTTCCCAAGCTAAAATGGTAAGCCCTTTGGAAGAACAGTGCCTACCTCAATACCTCCCATCTATAACGGTGTTTGACAGTATCTACTTAAAGGATAAACAAATGATTCACAAAAAAATCATACCAATTAAAAGGATCTTATTATTATGATGACAGTGATTTTACCGATCATTTTTAAACCACCTTATTGAAATATGATTGACATCTAAACAGATGTACATATTTAATGTATATAATTCTATATGTTCAGGGATAAGTATATGCCCGTGAAACCATCACCACCATAATTAGAGGCCATAATTACCGATCATTTATTGACTACTACTATAAATATGGCATTAAGGTTATTTTTCTTTTAAGTACCATAAGTCATAATTTCAAGGTGAATTAGGTTTTGGTTACCCATTCTCTTCTTTTGTGATCTGTTTTTCCACATAGCAATCTTCTCTTGAGAGGATACTCTGTGCTCCCCCTTTTCTGTGTTACACTCCCTCATACTCTCCCTCTCATGCCCCATCTTTAAGACACATGTCCAGATTCACAGCTCAAAGAAATAAAAGACTATATCTGATATATTTACTCCTGCTTGCTGAACTGATTAAATTGATAAAAAGTTCATGTAAACGTATTGTAGTCTATTTGCTGTACATGAACATTAATAATAATTAGCTATATTTTACATTCCAAATCTGCTTTCTTTTTTTTTTTTTTTTTTTTTTTTTTTTTTTTTTTTTTTGAGACAGAGTCTCACTTTGTTGTCCAGGCTAGAGTGAGTGCCGTGGCGTCAGCCTAGCTCACAGCAACCTCAAACTCCTGGGCTCGAGTGATCCTTCTGCCTCAGCCTCCCGGGTAGCTGGGACTACAGGCATGCGCCACCATGCCCGGCTAATTTTTTATACATATATCAGTTGGCCAATTAATTTCTTTCTATTTATAGTAGAGACGGGGTCTCGCTCTTGCTCAGGCTGGTTTTGAACTCCTGACCTTGAGCAATCCGCCCGCCTCGGCCTCCCAAGAGCTAGGATTACAGGCGTGAGCCACAGCGCCCGGCCCAAATCTGCTTTCTGACATTTGGAAAAACATAACAATGCTTCTGATACTATTTTTATCTCTGATATTGTTTCACATTAACACTTTTTGTTTAACTTTTCATTCTCTATCTAAATTGCAAATTCTTTGAGGACCACAGTAATGTCTTATATTCTTGTATTATCTAACAAAACTTCATTTAGCACCCTAGACTTAATAGCTATATAGTGAATAAACATTATAAAAATGTCATATTAAATTACCAAAAAATTTCTACCAAAGTAATTTTATTAATGAGAAAATAAAAAGGAACAGTTTAAAAATTTTCAGAGGGGCATGAAAAATCATCCTTATTTATTCTTTGGCCTTTATTTTGATTTTGGACAAATGGTCTAAAACCTCAAAATAACCCTTATTTGATCTGAACTGAGTAGCCTGGACAGTTTGATTTTCCACGTATATCACAACATGATAAATAAATTTCTATTTGACTTGATCGTGTAGATATTATTTCAGGATTTGGCTTCTTGTTTATTTTATATGGAATCATGGATAAGAACTTATCAATCTAATTCTGAGCTCCCAAAATACAGGCATTATATTTTATAATAAAAGAAGTTTAGTAATCATATAAAAAGAAAGTTCATATTATTATTATAATTAACTAGGAATCAATTTATTTTTATTATTAAAACAACTAATTATATAGCCTTTAATATTTTTCTCCTGTATTATCTCATTACAGTAAACCAAATACATTTGGTTTACATCCTAAAACCAAATATATTTGGTTTCAGGAATTAGAAAAACAAGACCTTATTTTTCTCAAGTATATGTATCTGCTTGATAATAACAAATTTGATGGTTTTAAATTCCAAAGATATTTAACATAAACATAAGCACAGGTTTCCTAATTAATGGTATTTCAAATGAAGTACCTTAGGTATCTATTTTTGTTATTTTATTATATGCATGATTTAAAAACTTTTAGAAATATAAATGCTGCTTTTATATAGCATTAACTATATAAAATATATTTACTGCCTATAAAATTCTGGCAGTCTAGAATTGGTATTTCTTAATGAGAAAGCTTGAACAACAAATGATTCTATGGGGGAATTTACTACTTATATTCTATTATTTATTAAAATAAAAGTATTTATAACTTATTTACATTAAAATGTTTATTTACATAAAGGAATATAACTGCATTTCCTCCAGTAAAGCTCTCAAATTAAATCTTGCTTAAATTTTTTGTTGGTTACCTGGCAAGTAATCGATTTAGTAATTTATATTTCAGTACTGAAAACTGTAAAATCAATTTTTCTAGAATGTAAAAATGTAATACTTTATGAAATCTAGAAACAATTTTAAGTTATGCTTCTTTTTATGTCATTGACCTGGTATTTTTTTAAAAACAAATATAAAACTATTCTTTTAAAATATTTATAACTATTAACTATATCTAAAGTAATTATACATTTTGATGCTCATTATATATTTCTTAGGAAATTTCTAAGAACTTGGAGCAGGCTATTTTCAGAAAACAATTAATAGAACAGTAAAAAAATGTAAGTGCATGGACTCACAGTTCACTGTCTACTATAAATATTTGTGATCTCGCTTACATTCCTTTTCCAGTTATACTCATTTGGAATTGGGAAAACATTCCATTATTAAAGGATAAAAATTCCTTTATTTTGTTTTGCTGCATAAAGCTAATAACAATAGCTGGGTAAGTGAATATGTGAATATTTGTGTTAATTCTTATATATAGAGATACATAAACAAACAAGAGTCTATAAAGTTTAACACTAGTTCTCAAATTCGTATGACATAGTTAGGTTCACATAGTATATATTCAGAATAAATATCTATAATTTAAGAAGCAGAGTAAGCATAATATTTAATTATAATCAGAAACTGATTTACATGGTCAAAACAAAGTAAAACAAGATTTACAGAAAATTTACCGTTACAATGTAAAGATATGTATGTGAGGAGGGGGTGGTAAAACAAAAATATAATTTTGGATAGGTTAATTTTTAGTTAACCTGTGACTGAAATGGTGATAGACTTTAAGTAATTATAAAGAGCATGAAGATTGAAAGTACATTTGGAATTTATAAATTTCTCTTTATTCATTTGCACAGCAAGGTATAAAACACAGCGTGCAATATTATTATCGCTTTGCCTGAAAAAGCAACATTAAAAATAGGCCATAGCTTCTGAGGCAGGATACGAACTGCCAGGAGGACTGCCAGAGTGATAGCAGTTCAAGAAATGATGATGATGAGATGTCATGACTGCTGAGAATCAAAAGAAGAGGCACAAATTTTCATTCTTACTTTATTGTGCATTGTTTATGTGGGCTTGGATGAGTCACCTAAACTCAGTGATCTGACTAACAGCTATATTGAGTTTAACTTCCTTACTGTGTATTATAAGGTCAAATAGAACCATGATGAAATTTGCAAAACCTATTCCTTCACTCATGACCCTAGTCTCTATAACTACCTCTTAGATTTTATTTTCTCTAAGACAATTTAAATATTTATATCAATCACAAAGGCTGAGAGATTAATTCTAAAAGTAGAAGAATCTTTCAGTAAAAGGGTTTATCTTAGAAGGAAAGGGGAAAAGGGTGAGGGAAACATTCCAAAATGTTGGCTGTACTTTTTCCTCACTTTATGTAGAACAAACTTTGAAAATAAAGTTGTGAAAATAGGCCAAGCACTTAATCTCTAACAAAAAAAGAGTGAATTCAACCTAACATTTGTAGCATTTTAATAATTTGAAAAGACTACTCAAATAGTCACCTTTCAAAACTCTAAGAATGGAGGGGATAGGTAAATTCACACCTAATGGGTACAATGCACACTATCTGGGTGATGGACACACTTATAACTTTGACTCAAACTGTACAAACGTAATTCATGTAACCAAAATGTTGGTACCCCTGTAATATTCTGAAATAAAAAAAAAAACTCTAAGAATGATTTAGGAAGTGTTATTTTTAATATCTCAGAGTAGTATTTGTCAGCCTTTTAAAATCCATCTCCCTGCAGGACCTTTTCACTCTCTCTTTTGTATATCCCTGTTAAGTCAAGATTTTGTTGAACTTTACTTTCTATAGTTTTTAATATAAAAATAGTTATATCAAACATGTATTTTTCAATGACCTAAGCTCTCTTTCCCCAGCAAGATTACGATATATTCCCCCTGCACCTTTCCACACACTATCCTGTTGGCAAATCCCCAAACTCAGATTTGGGTAGGACATTTTCTTTACTCAGAACATCAAAAAATATCGTTACTGAAGTTAGAAAGCTATAGAAATGGCTATTTTGCAATAGTCATATGAAAACTCAGAAAAATATAACTAGAATAATTCTTTATATTTCAATTACTTAGAAATTCAGTAACAGAAATATCATCAAAATATACATATTGCTTCATATATTTAAACAAATAAAATGGTATCATCGGGGAAGCAGGAAGTGGAGGCAGCAGGGAGTAGAAAATGAAACAATGACAGGATTTTGCTGTTTTAGCAGAACATTATACAGTTTATTTATTTTTATACAAGTAAACTAAATATTTATATATTTAATTTTCTTATTTTCCTTGTTTTTTTCTTCTTTTCTTATAACCCTTTCCTACTTCCATCCTTTCCTGCCTTCTTTTCCACCTATTCTCTTTCATTACTCCTTCCTTCCATCCAATATTGGTTTTTGGCTGAGACCACAGATCCAACAAGAAATAAAAAACTGTATTACTCAGGAAGGAAGCTAATAAGCTTCCCCTCCCCCAAATGCCATTAGAGACTTCCTGAATACATGAGAAAAGCACTAATTAATTAAAAAAAAAAAAGAGGGTGCTTGGATAAGCAACAAAACAGATTCTGGTCTACATTATGATTAAAATCAACTTGAATAATAAAAATCAGACACAGATAAGATCTAGTAAGACATCTTGCACATTTACAGCGAGTGAAGTTTGCGTCCAACACTATAGGTATTTTTTAGTGCATTGTTAAACAATAAGTGGACTTCTACCACTTCCCTTTAAAATAATTCCATAACATAATGGATTGCATTAACATGAAATTTCTTATAAATATACTTATGACTGAAGTATTCTCATTCAGGATCATTTCATTATTCATGGTCATACTATTCAGTGGAATAGATGGATAAAATCTCACACAATCTCTGTATGTGTATATAATTTTAAGTGTATAATTATATTTATTTAATTTTATGTAATTATTTATATATTTGATGCAATGAATTGGAATTTTACATTTTACATAAAAAGCACTAGGTGTATCCACATATATTCTTATTCTGAGGCTCATTCTCTATTGATTTAATTTTTTTTACAAGGTCATCTAAAAATTTCTCCTACAAATTATATTTTAGTTATAGATAATGAATCACTAGCCTGTTTGACTCATATTTAAAGGACAAATAGAAGAAGGCTTTTTTTTTTTTTTTTTTGCTTTGGCTTTCTGTTTATTTTGCATGACACAATTTATGAGCAAGCCAATTGTTTATATACTAAACTTCAATCTTGATATTGCTCTCAACAACTGATTTGGTCATTATAGAGATAAAATATACTACTTATGATTATAATTTAAAAAAAATATGTTGACTTAAGAGATTAAAATTTGGTAAAATCTTATTTCTCTTCTGTTTCAATGATTCCTAACATAGTACAGCCACTGAAATCAACTTAATGCTTGTCAGGATCCATTGAACTTTATAGTGAGCATCTGGGTAGTGCCACAGTGCAGATGTTGCAGTAGAATACCACAGTAAAAGTACTTTAAGTTTCATCTGGATAATAACAGTACTTCACTGAAAAGACTGCTTTCTGTAATTTCTGACTTATATTTGCCCAAATAAAATCTGTTTGCTTTTTTTAAAGGCGTAATTGTGACTTCTTACAAAACAAACAAAGCCCTCTACTTCTATAATATAATATAGGCTTTATTTATAGCAAAACAACTAAACAATTTTTCTAGCTAAAAATAAATCACTAATATAAAGCACTATCTAAAAGTCACAAAATTAAGAATATCTCCATAAATTAATTTTTTTAAAAACCTGTATCTTTGGAAGGAACATTTCCAATGCTCCTGAATATAATTTATAATTTACATAACACTATTTTGTTGTTGTTGTTTTTGTAGAAAACTATGTCTTAGGAGATTGCTCATAACAGCTCTTGCGAATTCTGGTTACATATAAGGAATTAAAGAACCTGAAACTGGTCTTAGTGGCATTATCAAAAAATTTCTCTAACTTATTTGGTAACCAACAGCGAATAATTTCCTCATGCATCTTCCAAGATGCCACATCTTTCTTTGCCTGACCCTGACAAATCCCTCTGTGGTGGATTCTTCACATTCTAAATAGCTTTGGTTTCTATGTTCTTATCTTGCCCTACTACTAGTTGGTTTTAACATATGTTCATTGTATAAAAACCAGAAAACATAAGAACCTGTAAGAAAAAGTATAATTTCAACATTCAGAAACAATCACTTTTAATATTTTATTTTTTTTGGAGTCAGGATCATGCCACTTTTAATATTTTTATATAAATCTTGTAAATAAAAATGAGATCAATGTATAATGCATATCGGTTTGTAAAATAATTTTTTCACTTAATATATTCTAAATACCTTCTAATTCTCTTCACATTTTTAGTATTTTTCTCATAAATTTTTTTCAAGTCTTTATTATTTTATTGTTTTAGATAAGAGGTCAGAAGACTTTATCTTAAAATGAGCAGATATTAAATATTTTAGGTTTTGCAGACCTTATAGTCTTGGCTGTAACCATTTAATTCTGATACTGTAGTATAAAAACAGCCACAGATGTCTATCAAGAATGAACTAGAACTTTATCTTTTAATAAGGTTCCAAATAAAACTTTATTTACAAAAACAGACAGTGGTTTGCTGACCTATATTCATAGTTGCTTATTAAGAGATATTGTGTTTCATTACTATCACCCTCTAGCTGAAAATTTCACGTATTAAATTTATATATCATTTTTTTCTATCAATATTTACCCCAGCATAAGATACCAAGGACTATGTTCATTTCCAGTGGTAATAGCAAAGGTGAACCTTCAAAATTGGTAGAAAATCCTCCATGGTGGAAGAGTATCACTCAGCTTAGTCTGTGTCTTAGAAACCTGTATTTCAATAGCAAAGTAGAGGGATTCTCTTCCCTCTACCCTTTAGCCAAGAGAAGTCTATGTTAAATGAATAGTAATTTGCTGACACAGAAAATTTTCATCCCTATTTCACAATCCATGAAAGAGAGAAATTGAGATTGAAGGAGTTGGGATAGCAGGAAACCTCCAAGATCTCTTCCTCCTATGCTGTGACAACTAAAGAGGTCTTTCTCTTCCTAGGGCTCCTTTATTTACTTTTGCTATGGATCCTATTCTCTGGGGCCTTTTCATCATAGCTCAGAAGCTCTCTCTTTTTATTCCTTCTCTCCCTCTCATATGTCTCTTCAGCTGCTCTCCCCCATTACATGCTTGCTCCCATCAGCATTTACATTTATTTAGGATTTGCGTATCTTCGAAAGCCCCTCCTAAATCTCAAGTGATACTTTCTGACTGTCACTACGCTTGCTTTTCACAGCCAAGTTTCATGAAATAATTGTCTACACTCTTTTCTCATTTATTCTTCATTCTACTCCAATCAGGTTTTGCCCTTATTGAGCCACTAAGATTGATTAAAGTTATCAGTGAAATACTCATCCCTCACCTTGCTTAAAAGGCAACATGGTATGTTAGTCAGGAGCACAAATTCTATTGCTGAATTGCATGAGTTCAAATCCTGATTCTGTCACTATGCATTTTCTTGGGCAAGTCTTGACTTCTCTGAACCTTATTTTCCTCAACTGCAAAATTGGGATATAATAAATAATACCTAGCCCAAACTGTTTATACCAGTACCTGGTCTATAATAAGCTCTACATAAATTCTATGATAATACATTCTCTGGGCTTTTTTCTTACATCTTTGACACAACCTTCCTAATCTCACTTTCATGTTCCTCTTTCTTTGTACTCTGGCACTCCTTACTGTGGATATAAAAAGCCTTCATGGCCTGGCCCCTATTAAACTCTTGAGAAGTCTAGGTTGATGTTTGTTTGTTTGTTTCCTCAGCACTTTAAAGATGTTGTCCCACTGTCTTCTCACTTGCATTGCTTTCACAAAAAATTTGCTAGAATGCTTATCTTTCTTCCTCTCTATAAAATGTGATTTTTCTACAGGCTGCCTTTTTATTTAAGTCACATTTTTATTTTAAAAATGAAAAGTCAGTCTTTAGGATATTTACACCTTTTAGTATGTACCACATGTATTGCATTTTTTAATGATTTTCAAACTCTTGCTGTACACTAATACATGGTCTAATAACTCTGATAACACCTCTGATGATGTTGACACAAACTAAACTTTGCTGTCACTGAAATCACTAAGGTTACAGTCTCAGATGTGTTACTATCAATTTCCTGATATGTCCATTGACCTTCTTCAAACCTAGGAATTTTTTTTTAACTTAAGATAGATTTAAATGATCATGCTGAGTGGAAAATGTTTTTTTTTAATTTCAGAATATTACAGGGTACAGATGCTTTGGTTAAATTGCCTTTGCACCCCCTGACAAATGTGCCCATCCCCTAGGCAGCGTGCATCATATCCGTTAGGTGTGGATTTACCCATCCCTTCCTCCCCCCTTGCAAGTGGCATCCTGTGAATGTTATTTCCCATGTGCACATTAGTGTTGATCAATTAGTTCCAATTTAATGGTGAGTATATGTGGCATTTGTTTTTCCATTCTTGTGATACTTCACTGAGAAGAATGGGCTTCAGCTCCATCCAGGATAATACAATAGGTAGTTCATCTTTTTTATGGCTAAGTATACTCTATGGTATACCATATACCATATTTTATTAATCCACTCATGGATTGATGGGCACCTGGGTTGCTTACACATATTTGAAACTGTGAATTGTGCTGCTATAAACATTCAAGTGCAGATGTCTCTTTTATAGAATGTCTTTTTTCCTTTGGGTAGATACCCAGTAGTGGGAATCCTGAGTCAAATGGTAGTTCTACTTTTGGATCTTTGAGGTATCTCCACAGTACTGTCCACAGAGGTTATACTAGTTTGCAGTCTCACCAGCAGTGTCTGAGTATTCCTATTTCTCCACATGTATGCCAACATTTGCTGTTTTGGGACTTTTTGATCAAAGCCATTAGCACTGGGGTTAAGTGGTATCTCACTGTTGTTTTGATTTGTATTTTCCTCTACAAGCTTTTAAGATTTTCTCTTTGTCACTGGTTTCAAACAACTTGATTATCACATGCATTAGTGTTTTGGGGCTTGGGTTCTTTGATAGTTTTGGATCTCTAAGTTTATAGTTTTTATCAAATTTGGAAAACTTCTGGCAATGATTTCTGTAATTATATTTTCCATCTTCCCTCCTTTCCTTTAAATGATTCCAATTCCAAGTATATTAGACTGCTTGAGGATGTCCCAGAGTTCACTGCTATTCTACTCTCCTTCTTCCTTTTTTTTCTTTTCAGTCTTTTTTCTTTTTGTGTTTCACTTTGGATAGTTCCTATTACTTTGCCTTCACGTTTACTAATCTTTGCTTGTATAATGTCTAATCTGCCATTAATTCCATCCAGTGTATTTTTGATCTCTATATGTCTGATTTTGTTCTTTCCATATATTCTATATTTCTACCTAACATATTACAGCTTTCCTTTGAGTTTTTGAATATAGGGAACATTACAACAACTGTTTTAAAGTCTTTGTCTGATAATTCTAACATCTGTAACAATTATGGATTGGTTTTGATTCCTCTTTTCCTCATTATGGGTCATAGTTTCCTGCTTCTTTACATTGCATGGCAATGTTTGATTGAAAGGCAGACATTATAAATTTTACTTTGTTGGATGCTGGATATTTTTATATTTCTATAAATGTTCTTGAGCTTTGCTCTGGGACACAGTTAAGTTACTTGGAAACAGTTTGATCCTGTTGGTTCTTGCTTTTAGAGTCTGAGAATAATTATTCCCCAATACTATAGCAAGGCCCTTCTGAGTACACTCCCCAGTGCTCTGTGAATTATGAAGTTTTACATTCTTTCTGCCATGTACTTTTGTAGTACCCTGTACTTTCCCTAAACAAAGCACCTCTGATATTTAATTGAAATTGCTCATCTAGTTGTCTTCTCAATATGTAGCTCTTTCTCCCTACTGTTGCTATATGTCCCAGTCAGTTTAGGCTGCTATAACATGTTACAAAAAACTGGATGGCTTAAACAATAAACATTTATTTCTCACAGTTCTGGGGGCTGGGAAGTCAAGATCAAGGTGCTAGAATATGTGGTGTCTTGTAAGGGCACTCTTCCTGGTTTGCAGATGGCCATCTTCTCATTGTATCCTCACATGGTAGAGAATAGAGAGAGATCCCATGTTGCCTTTTTCTAAGGGCATTAATCCACCCTCATGACCTCACCTACCCTAATTATCCGCCAAAGGACATGCCTCCAAATACCACATCAGAGGTTAGAATTTTAACATATAAATTTATGGCAGTGGGTGGCACAAGCCTTCGGCCTATAGCCCTATACGACATTCATACTTAAGTAATACATGTTTTTTATTCCTAACACCTAGCATAGTCCTGGCACTGCTACCTGGTGCTACTTGAATAAATACAAACATTCATAGATACATGTTCATAAAATATAAAATTTTGCATGTTTAAACCAAATTCATATCATAAATTCATGATTTAAGATTGAACTATCCTTTTTCTAATTCACATGACTTTCTAAACATAGTAGTGTTACTTTATTCTTTAGGAAATCAGAACCACCTGCATATTTGAATATAAAAGCTCGGCTCAACTGTATTTTGCTTTCTATCTCTTTTAAGATGTCATTTACTTCCTTTTCTATCTCTTTGACATAAGCCTCTGGACAAAACTAATGGCCAAAGCAAAAAGATTTATTCTACAGAGTGGTGTACCTATCTATATTTACAGTGGCTTGTCAGAACAAGACATCTGGTCTCTTAAATAGTATCACAATGCCTAGAATTATTAGGGGAATGTCTAAGAAACTCAGCATGCTTACAAGGATGTTTTAAAAATATATTTATAATGTTATAAGAAACAAATAATGGAAATGAACTACAAACTAGTAATGCTAGTAATAGATTTTTACTTTAAATTCTCTGAGTTATTGAACTTTATAATTAATTTGCCTTCTTAAAATATCACCTCACATTTCTAAAATGTATCCTTCATTTTTTTAGATATCAAAAAATAAAGCCCATGTACCCTTCATTTTAATATATATTATTATAGTAATAATTCAGCCTCTTATATATTCAAGCCAGTGCATAAATAATGTTTATATACAAACTTTCAAAATCGTATAGTAAATCCCAAACAAAAGATTGTAAAAAACAGTTGACTTCACAAAAAAAAAATCTATTCTGATAATTACATAAGGTGTCAGATGTCTAGTTTTATTTGTTCATAACTAACCTAAAATTAAATAACCTTTTTATTTACTTATTAAAGGAAGTAAAACAATACTGAATAAATATACAATTTTGTTCAATTATTTTGTGATTTCACCATATACAATATAATCCCCACAAATCACAATTAATAAACTATATTAAATAACAGAATACGACAGAACATCAAGTGAGCCTTTTTTTCTGTGCCATGATTAATTGTATAACACTTCATATATGATTAGGGGGGAAAAAGTCATGCTGCTACTCGATTCTCATGTCATTTCCAATTTGAAGAAAAGATATTGTATTAAAATTTCAAGAGTATGGATAATTTTCACAGGTCTTAAAATATCAAGTCCTCCCAAATTAGCCATCAGAAACTCATTTGATCCCACTGCCTTGCTTTCTATTTAGATAGGAACAGTGCTGCAACTATAAAATGTATTGTCAAAGGGTTATGGGGGGAAAAAAAAAGACAGTTGGAGGTTAAGCTAAGCTTTTCCTGCCAAAACAAAAAAAAAATAATCTTGGAAGAACCTGAGAATCTGTTTGAAGGGAAACAGGTGTTCCAGCAATACAGGTAGCAGGAATATTATTTTATATGCATATGGACAGAAAGCCACCACAGTGCATATTTTCCCGCTCCTATTGTCCCCTATCCCTTACTCTCTTTACACTCCACCCACAGAGAAGCATCACTGGCAAGCCTAAGAATATTCTTAGCTTTTATGAAGGTACATTTTAACAGATATGACTATGAAATTATGTTTCATAAGTACATTCTATTTTCACTAAGTATTCCAATGAGTAACAATATTTTTTCTAGTCTTATTGAGGTATAAATAACAAATAAAAATTATATATATTTAAGGTATACATGTGACATTTATATATACATATACATTATGGTGATAACATTTAAGACCTACTCTCTTAGCAAATTTTAAGTAAAAAATACAGTATTATTAACTATAGTCATGTTTAAGTACAGGACTATTAAGCACTACTACAATTGCTACAGGACTCAAGAAAAAGGTGTTTGTGTCCCACTCCTTAGATTTTACCATCATCCTATGATTAAAGGTATTTCTCCTAGTTCCAGAAATCTGACCCTATAATTAATGTTTTCAGATATTATTTTTCTCATTTACTTGAATAAATAAATGTCTAAAAGGACTACAATAAAATATCACAACCAATAATATAATCCCCTGATAAATCCTTCCCTGAGAATGTTTCTTTTTTGGTTTATTATGGGAACATCCTATGTTACTAAACAGGGAAAATAACAGTTGAAGAGACTGAGAGTAGACGAAAGGAAGTAGAAATTTTTCTAATGGTCTTTTAAAACCTAGAAAACAATGAACATTATCTCTAAAATGTGGCTATTAAGTATCTTTAAAAATCTTTTCTTATTTTCGGAAGAGATGGCAATGCAGTGTCTGAAAAAAATATAGTCTGTGCTTTTACATTTATCAATCCTAAAAAACAATTCTATTTAACGACTTCTAGTCCAGTAGCCTTAGGTTTTATGTCCCACAAACAAATATGGTTTATAAAAAATAAATAAATAAATAGGTAAGCAAAGCTATTCAGTAAATCTCTTCTACTAAATACTAAATGTAAGAAAATTTGAGTATTAAAAAAAGGGGGGAGCTAAAATCACCTGTGTTTTGTTTTCAATGACCCTATATTACTGAGAAGAAATCCTGAGTTGTGGCAATGCAGAAGAAAAGAAATCAATAAAGCCCTATAGAGTAGAATTGCATCTAGACAGCAATTGTATACCGTAAATGCCTCTCATTCATCATAATCTGTTGAAATTAAAGATTCATTTTTAAGGTCTTGAGAACTCACTAAAGCAATGTCACGATTTTTTAAAAATCACATAAAATATGAAGGCAGCCTTAAACATGATTAAAATGCTAAGACCCTTTATACTTACATAACGATAACAAAGCAGTACAAAAAGCAGTACAATTCCAGAAAAAGGTATTTTCCATTTTTATTATTTATCTTAGTTGTCTACTGTAATGTAAGAAATGCATTTTTTCAAATCCCACAAATAGAGAGGACTATAAGAAACAATCCCTATATATGCTATTTTTCATGGAAACACGTACCATAACTATGCAATATTATGGCATTCTATGAGATAATTAAGTTGGTTTCCCATACCAAATTATTGGCACTAAAAACAATCAAACAGAAACCATATAAAACCATAAGAACCACCTAATCCATGCCCTAAGGAACTAATGAATAAAACAAAACAAAATATGCTCTTTTCTGAAATCCCAAAAGATATCACTATCTACGTATAAACTAAAAAAAAAATTTGTAAAGGGTAATAGAACTAAAAAGTGAGTTTGACAAGGTAGAAAACCACTATTCCTATGTATGGACAACGAATAATTAGATATTGAAATTTTAAAAGCACTACTTACTATACAAAAAAAATCATTAAAATATTTTGGTATAGATCTAACAAAATACATGTAAGCTCTGTGTGCTGAAAATGATAAATCACTAATTAAAGTAATTAAAGAAGATTTAAATGGAGAGACATACAGTGTTCATAAAGAAAAGGACTCAATATTGTTATTATTTTAATTCTCCCCAAAATATCTATAAACTTAACAAAATTCCAATCAATGTCCCAACAGGATGATTTTGTAGAAATCAAAACTAGAAATAGAAAGGAATAGCCAAAACAATTTTGAAAAACAGTAGCAAAATCAAAGTTTCACCCACTACCTGATTTCACACTTACTATAAAGCACAGCAATCAATACAACATGACAGTGGAAAAAGAGAATATATATATATATATATATATATATTTGATGATTTTTTACAAAGATGCAAATACAATTCAAAGGAAAAAAAGTGAGTCTTCAATAAACAGTGCTGGAATTGGATATCCATAAGCCAAAATACCAAAAAAACCCCAAAAAAAACCCAAAAACCCTAATGCAAACTTTGGACTACATAAAAAACTCAAAGTAGGTCACAGAACAAAATGCAAAAACAAATTTTAATATAAAACTTCTATAGAAAACATAGGGAAAAATATGTTACCTTGGTTTAGGCAAGAACTCCTTACACAAATCACCAAAAGAAACAAAATGGACAAATTGGACTTCATCAAAAGTAAGAATTTCTGCTCTTTGAAGGACACTATAATTAAAATAGTATGGTACTGGCACAAAGAGACATAGACTAATGGAACAAAACGGAAAGCCCAAAAATTAGCCCTGGCATATATGGTCAACTTATCTTTGACAAAGGTACCAAGAATATAGAATAGGGAAAGAATAGTCTCTTCTACAAATGGTGCTTGGGGAAAATGAATATACACATGCAAAAGATGAAATTAGACCCTCATCTTACACCATACATAAAAATCAAGTAAAAATACAATAAAGACTTAAACATAAGACCTGAACCTGTAAAACTACTAGAAAAAACATAGGGGAAAATCTTTATGACATTGGTCTTACAATGATTTCAAGGATATGACACCAATGACACAGGCAACAAAAGCAAAAATAAGCAAATGAGAGTACATTAAATTAAAATGCACAGCAAAGGCAACAATCAATGAGCGAAAAGGCAATCTGTGGAATGGGAGAAAATATTTGTAAACCATACATCTAATGAGGGGTTAAACTTCAAAATATATAAGGAACTTCTACAACTCAATAGCAAAACAACCAAAAAAACTCTTAATAACCCAATGAAAAACTGGGCTAAGAACTTGAATATGAATAGACATTCTTCACCGAAGACATACAAATGGCCAACAGGTCTATGAAAAGATACTCAACATCACTAGGCATTAGAGAAATGCAAACAAAATCACAATGACCTATCACCTCACACTTGTCAGGATGGCTTTTTTTTTCAAAGATAATTCTTGGGGAAGATGTGAAGGAACTGGAACCCTTGTAAAGGAGGCTGAAGAAAGGGAGAGAAGAAGGGAGAAATAACGTATCACTAGGAGAGTGCCTGCATGAAATGGCTGGCTGATGAGAGAAGGTAGAACTTAGAACTGCCTTGATATGTTACAGTCTTCTCGTTTCAGTTCTATTGTACAGTTCAAAGGTCCTTATAATGAAATTCTTTGTTCTTAAAATAGTACATTAAGCATGTTTCATTATCTATTCTACCCTCAAGTACTTCCAGAAAATCTTTTTCACAGAATTGTCATCCCTAAGGACTATACGTAGCTGATAAGTCTAAAAGAAGTATATGACCCAAAGCAGCCCACCTACCAGATTCTCTAAAGAGTGTGAACCAAGTTACCCATACTCATATAGACAGTGGTTGATGCTCTAGCTGAAAATTCATACAGACTTAGGCTTGTGGTCAGTATCTTAAAGAGGCAAAGTCCCATACAAAATAAGGTTACAAAGTATCAGAAATCAGCAGAAAGCTGGACTAAAGAAGAAGGGGCCAGATATTTATAAGCTTTGGTATTCAAAAGCTGTCCTCTTATTTACTGATTCATCTAATGTCAAACATCACTTACCAAACCTTATCAAGTTTATTAGTTCTAGAAACATCCTGACAGCCACTGCCACAGAAGCACAACACTACGTCCTTTCACTTTTGTGTTCCCTGTCTACGCAACATTTCAAAAGCAACACCATGGCACCCCTATCCCAAACAAAGTGTACTTTTCAAGAGGATGAAGTATTATAGTTTTCTGTGTATCTCTTCCTCTCAACAACTCTTTCCATATGTCATGCTTAATGATTCTTTACCATATAATAGGAACAGTTTATTAAATTCTTCTGCTTCTTCTAGGAATATATTCTAAATAAAAAACTGGGATTGGTTTCCTCAAATAGTCCAATAATGGAGCATAGTATCTGAAACTGACTTCTCTGAAAGAAATCTAGACAAAGTCACTTAACCGGGAGTTAATGTCAGTTATCATCCTGTGGTAGCAACTGTTTTAAAATTGTTTTTTAAACGTAATTTTAAATACATAGAACATAGCAAAAACAATTTTTAAAAGCTGTAATAAATTCACTTCCTTATATCACTCAAATATGACAATTGGCTTAAAATTTTTAAGATCCAAAGGTAAATTTTCAACGTTTCCACAGGATTTTCTGAAGTGCCAAAATACATAAATAACACAGGTACTGTTTACTATTTTTAAAACCATTTTTGTGTACTATAATAATATAAATCTACCCTTAACCACAAGTTTGTCTGTGTTCCCATGACATTTATATATACATTTCTATTATAGATTTATCAGATCATATTGTAGTTGTTTGAAGTTGTCTTCTCATAGACCATAAGCTCATCAAGAAAGAACCAACTATATCCTTCATCATGTAGTGCCTACCTCTGAGTAAACACTTTAAAAGGATATGATGAATGAAATAAATAAACGTTTCATTGTAAGTACTAATAAAACAATTAAATTTGGACTACTGAGCCTTAAATTCATAGCCTCTCACATGTTTAGAGAATAAATGTTTCCAGTCAATATAGTCAACTTCCTTCTTAATATGACTAAAAAGGAAGGCTCAATTTAAGATTCAACTTCCATTCTTAAAAAATATTCAGTTCAGAATAATGCTTTCATTTCATCAATTACTCAGTAGAAAAAACTCAAAATATCTCAGAAAATACCAGGCTGAGGGAAGACCATAATAAAGGAAAATTCCTTGATCACTTAATACATGTATATAATAACTGACAGCAATAATCTGAAGATAAAACATTTAGATTATTTATTTGTTAAAGACAGGAAGAAGAAATATATCTTTATTCAATTTATTAACCTAATTAGACTCTGATAAACAATTGTGCTAAATAACACTGTTTTTATAATGTTAATACAGTGTGGACATAATCAGATTATAAACTCAATCCTTATGAAAACAAGATCATTTTGCCCTGTAGTTTATTCAGAAAATGTCTGCTATTATTTAGAAGGAAGAACCAATGAAATAATGTAGCTACCTATGTACAAACAGCACTACCCTTATAAAAATAGTATAAATCAACTTTTTTTTTTTAAAACAGTCATTCATTAGCACATTTTTAGTGCAAAATTAAAATATTTCCCTGTGTACACAGACAAAAGTTTTCTCTTTAAATATTAAATAGCAAGCCAATATTTGTAGTTGAGTATTTGTCTTACGTAAATGATCATAAGAGGTTTAGCTTGTAAAAGAGTCTATGTTAGAAATATAAACATATATGTGAAAATACCATAAACAATAATATGTAGAAAAATGTTGAGAATAGAAAAGAAGAAGGGAAGGAGGGAGGGCAGGAAGAAGGGAAGAGAGAGAAGGGAGGGAGAATGGAAGGATTCCTTGAGTGATAAGCTTCCAATATTTTGCCCAAACATCAAAGTCTTCTGAAGCCCTCTAGATTGGAGAGGATTGGGTAAAGGTTCCACTTGGGTATTACTAATTTGTGTCTTAGAGCAAAAGAAAGGAAGGGCAGGAGGGTCACAACATATTTTTAATAATATCTAATGAATTTTCTGAGAAAAGAAAGAATTGCTATATTTTAAATTTTTCTTTTATTTCTAAATAACATAAAGTTCACTCTTGTTGTGTACATGTCTACGAATTCTGACAAAAGCACAGTGTTACCACCACCATGATAGAGATATAAAACAATTCTATCACCCCAAATTCCTTTGTATTTTTCCTTTGTATACTGAGTCTTATTCCAGACATAACCTTTAAACTTAGTTATCTTTGGGTTAATGAAACAGTTACACAGCGGACTAGGGAGTGAGTTGAGGGAGGAGAGTTTTAAAAAATCACCACATAACATTTTATGTATACATATTAATGCATATCAATGTGTGTATATATTCTTATATATTATATACATAGATATATATCGGGGGAAATACTCCATATATATATGGTATTAGAAAGCAAAATAAAATACAGACCCAGACTAGTGATTTTCTCTAAACATCTGATTGCCCTCCTATACTGAGAGCTTCTACTGCCGGTACAGTCATGCCAAATCTACTTTGTTCTACAGAAATAAATCAGCAATATCCTTTAAAAAAATCCGCAGCTAAACTCAACCTCTACATATATAAGCAGCAACTAAAACAGTAATAATTTAAAAGGCATATCAAACTGTTTTTGCTGGCAGATTTTTAAAAATTTTCTCACAGGTAGAGCAACAGCTGTTGCTGAATAGTTCCAGTCACTAGAGAATTTCCTTTAGCACAGTTTGATATCATGGCCTAAATTCAAAGTGACACTAAATTAAAGCTTGTTATGGTTATAATCATGGCAATGTAAAGTGGTTTAGAAAAACCTAAAGTCTGAGTCTTCAGAATTAATTTCAATTAAATCACCCTTGACTGGCTCATTTCAAATCTTACTTTAAGACAAAACTATAATGACTTAAAAATGTTTAAAACTTTGATTTAAAACAAAGACATCGCATGAATGGACAATAAATTAATAATAAACCCTTATATTTAATTGATATACTATTTATCTAACAGAGAAATAAGACAGGACAAATTCCTTTTCAGAGGCTATGCACTTAACTTTACAGTTTTACTCATAAACTATAAAAAAACTATAAAACATTTCCCAATATTTAAAAAATAATATACTTATACACATACCCCTTCACGCACATATATGGAAGGGAGGAAGTCCTTATATCTACCTCTAGTAGTGTTAATGTTATAATTGGTGTCAGAAATATTATATTAATGAAACACGATGGCTCAATTAATACTTTCTGGTTGATTAGTAACATGAATAGTGCCAGAATTCTTCAAAATGAAATCTTTGAGGTATCTGAAATCAGACAAATTATAGAACTTTTGTTAAAGAAACTTGACTTCATTCAGAGGAAAGAATTCTGAATAATAATGTTTATTTATGCTTAACTTTTCAACTATTCCAACAAGACAAGCAATAAGAAATATATTACGAGATCACATTACACCTGAAATCAGTCAAGAGAGAAATGCTCTAAGTACTTTCAGCACCAAACAATCAGGGATACTGTATATGGTTGTTCAAGGTATGCACATTGTTCCCGCACAGGGGCATCTGGTTGAGGAGCAGAGAGGCCTGGACTTGAACCTATTTCATTAGTTAAACCATGTTCCTGCAGGGTTACCCACAGAGAGTATAAAATATTATAAACATTTTCTTGAAAATATTACATTGCCTGTAGTTAAAGCAGCTCAATGTAGAATTGCCAGAGGAAGGTCTCAGATGGAATCTTAAAATCAGAATTAATCCTAGGTCACTGCCACTCCACATGGCCCTAGTGAAGTCCATCATATACCACTCCAAGCTATACCTGAGTCCACTTCCAGAGAAGTGGTAGTTCTTGGTGGTAAGCCAAACTGCCTATCTGAAACTTTTGCCCTTTGCTGTTATTGCTCTTCTACACTGTAGCTCAAAAGGATTTTTAAAGACAACTATCATATGTTTTTCCTCCTCTTTTCCATTGCAAATAATTTTGGTTTCTTTAAATCATTATTGCATGACATATTTCTAGACAGTGGAATTCAGAATTCCTATATAGGGTAGGTTAGGGGACTTACCTTGAAATTTCTTTTGCAGAGCAAAAATTTTAACTTAGCTTTTACATGACAGTAGTTTTGTCTCCCTAATAGTTGTCCAATTAATCCAAAGATAAATTACAGCATTTGTTTAGTTTCTGCCATAAAAATCCATAAATCAAGCTTTTACACATCCACTTGTAGGTTTTAAACATATATTTTGTTGATTTTCTCTCCCTCTTTTTTTTTTTTTTTTGATGGTGTTAGCAAGGCATTGGGGGTGGGAGTACAGGGGAAAAATGCATGTTATTGTTCTTCTCTATCAGCATCAAGGCTAGTCAATATTCTCTTTAAAAAGTAATATTCAAGAGGAAATCAAAACAAATGAAAACAAATGAATATGAAACTATTTCTTCTTATAATATTGGAGTATTATAATATATTCAACTTATAATTACCTAAAACTCTAAGTTATATTTTCCCTAAAGTGCTGCTGTTTAGTCAGGTCTCTAGATTTGTTTATTTTATTTTTTAACTTAAATATAGAATTGGTTTTTTATAACTGGTTAAAGTGGATTATATATTTTTTTAAAAAATTCAACTACATAAATTCAATGAGATACATGAATCATTCCATTGCTTTTTTAGTTTTTAGAATAAAGATTCTAAGAATAAACAAAGATATTTAATAAATTATCTGGCAGAAAATCCTTTAGGCAAAATGTTCCCTATTCTTCTGGCTGCCTTCCTACCAGAGTTCTAACAAACTATAATGAACTTAAATTTTAATGATATTATTAATACAAATGAAAAGTACCTTAGAAAAAAATGTGAATCCAGTTTTCAAATAATCATGGTAACTCATTTAATTCAAAATAAATTTTTATATTTTCCCATGCTTTCTAACTCTTCTACCTCAATGAACTTGATTGGCTGCATAATAAAAAAAATTAACTAAATGTTTTTATACTTAAAGTTCCAAGAAATAGCAAATCATCAATTTGGAAAAATCAACAAGTCTGTAAGCATAGTACCACACCAGACATTTTAATGAAAAGAACATTCTACTTTTTATATCATTTTGATAGCCCACTACATATGTGCTTTCCAAAGGATATGAATTAATGGGTTTCCAGAAAAATACTGAATAACCAATTAATCTGAAAATAAAGCTGGGTAGCTATAGCAATGTTTTGAGTTTATAGTAACGTAAGCCTCTGAGACAAGAGTTGAGGACTAAAACTGTTTTGGTTTCTAATGCCAGTATTCCTTTGTGGCAACTTTTAAACCACAGGAATTATCCTACTTGGAGACTATAATTCTCTTATAAGATGGGCTTCCAATTAAGAACTACATCATGGGAAGGCACGTCAATAAACCTTATGGCTCCATGGATAAATCCAGAGGGAAGGTTTAAATGGCCATTAAGAAGATAGCTTATTTACATTAGATTTACAAATCTGCAAATAAAGTCTAGCAGTAAAGGAATGGCCTCATAGTATTAAAAATATAGCAAAGGCTTTAGGTGAAACATAGAATCAATACATTTTGGGGTTGAAAAGAAGCTTTAGAGATCATGCAAGGGGTTTATAGGAAAAACTTCATTTTACAGGCATAAAGTGATTATGTCCAAGAGCACAACCATGAATAGGAAATTTAAGTTGTCTCATCTCTAGCATCTCTAAAACAGTATCCTATCAAGAAAATCCTATCCTGATAGACTGTGCCACATAAGAGGTATTTCAGGACAAGAATGCAAAATATATACACTGCCATCATCCCTGCCATTTCTATGACGTGGCAGCCCAACCTATGTCCGTCCATCAGACCTAAGACAATAGAGACACTTTAGTTCATAGGGGAATTCTGAGTAAAAGCCATAGTGATAGCTTCTGGGCTTCCTCACAAATCCATAGTGCCACAAAAGATAAATTATTTAAATATTAAAGTTTTTTTTTTTTTTAAAGTATAGTCTCTTTTTTTGCAACAGGGTCTTGCTGTGTCATCCAGGCTAGAGTACAGTGACACCATGGTAGCTCATTGCAGCCTTGAACTCAGCTCAAATGACCATACCACCTCAACCTCCTGAGTAGGTGAGACTATGGGCATGCACCACCATGCCCAGCTAATGTTTTTTAATTTTTTTAGAGATAGGGTCTTGTTCTGTAGCCCAGGCTGGTCTTGAATGCCTAGCCTAAAGTGATCCTCCTACCTCAGTTTACCAAGTTGCTGGAATTACAGGCATAAGCCCCATGCCTAGTTCAAAGACTATAATCATGTACTTCATAGGCATCTACCTATTATACATGTAACGTGTTGCCCTGAGAAGCCATCAAAATGTCTTTGTTAATCAACTCCAGATAGATGTATAAAAAAAGGCATTGGAGTTTATTATTAAGATTATCAAAAGATTCTTCTTTGTAAAAGTATCTTTTAATGTTGTAACATTTGATTCCTTTACAGAAAAACCTTTTCAGACTTTTTTATCAATACCTGTAATCCTTAAATTCTCCTCTGGAAGATGAAGGTATATTCCCTGAGAGATCCCAGAATCTGGAGGCTGAAGGACTTTTTCAAACTTACAAGCCTCTCTGATGATAAATGTGTTAATGCCACAATCCTTCACAGGATATCTTGCATTTTTAGGGGAAACCCAGCAGAACTCTATACCGTGTTTCCTGGAAAATAAGACAGTGTCTTATATTTATTTTTCCTCAAGAAGATAGCCTAGGGCTTATTTTCAGGAGATGTGTTATTTTTTTTAAGTACAGTACTACAATCTACATTTATTCAAATATAGTTAAGTTGTCTTCTTCTAGAACATCATTATAACTCTCCAAACTCCGAATTCCATCCTGAATTTCTCACGACTCTATTTCCTTTAGAAACATTGGCCCCAATCTCTCATGAGCAATAGAGCTCTCATGGGGCAGATGAGAAGGTCTGCTCCTCTTCTTTACTGCTCTGCAATGAAATGCATGGGTTGTGCAGACAGGCTGCGTAGCCACGCCCATCACTCTGTCTTATTTTCAGGGTAGGGCTTATATTGCACAAATGCTTAGAAATCCTGCTAGGGCTTATTTTATGGGTAGGTCTTATTTTTGGGGAAACAAGGTAACATGTTGTATACCATGTGAACTACTGCATCAAAGTAGTTCACAGTTTTGAAATTAGATTGCATGAAAAGCAATGCAAAATAGGAAATGCAAGTTATGGAATAATGCTTATTCTTGGAATATTATTCCAAGATTTGAGCAGCTGTGTCCAATAGGTGCTCATATCCTATAAGTAAGTAATTGTGGTTACTTCAAAAGGAAATTAAAATATCTTTTTCTCGTTCAATTTGTATATATTATTTTTTCAAATTACAGCTGAAAAAATTATTGAACTAAAAGATATGTGAGAAGAAAATACAAAAATGAAAATATGGAGGAAAGGGCATAAAGGGCATACGGAAGGACATAAAGATACATAAGATATGGTAAAAGTGTCTAGTATACAGGCATTTGGAATGCCAGAATGAAAGGAGTTAAAAAATAGAACCAGAAGCAATATTTGAAGATATAATGGCTGAAAATTTTCCAAAACTGATTAAAGACATTAAACGCCAGATTTAAGAAACACTATGAAACCCAAGCAGGATAAGTACAACAAAAACAATACCTAGTCACAAAATAGTAAAAACCTGATGAAAACCAAAGAGGAAAAAAAGTCTTAAAAGCAACCAGAAGTAAAAAAATAAAAAGTGCAAGTATAAGGCTGATAGCTGAAACGTGAAGAGCAAAACAAAAGCCAGAATACACTGGAAAGATATCTTCAAGATACTGAAAGAAAACTGTTGACCTAGAATTCTATATCTAGCAAAAATCCTCCGCCCCCCCCCGAAAGGTGAAATAAAGACATTTTTCAAACAAACAAAAAATGAGAGAATTTATAACTAGCAGATTCACACAAAGTATGATATGCTAACTAAAGTGTATTCTTTGGGAGGAAAGAAAATGCTTCAAGAAAAAAACTCAGGGATGCAAGAAGAAATATTTTTTCGTAAAACAGCGATGATGATGCCTTGTGGAGTTTAAAATACACATAAAATTAAAATACACATTTAAGTTGGGGGGGTATGTTGAATGCATTAAAGTGGAAGATCCTTTCATAGAACAGGAAATGGTAATAATACTACTTTATATCATACTTCAGTAAATCAGGGATGAGTGCTGTAACCTCTTGGACAATCATAAAAAGTAGGAGGGAGGTAGGAGAAGGAATGGCATAAGAAAAAAATAATCAAATTAAAATAAGATAAATGAAAGGAACTAGTAACATGAAATGGGCAGAATGAATATAAAACAGTAAAATGGTAGATTAAAACCCAAATATATCAGCAACTACATTAATTCTTGTCTGACCTTGGCAAGACACTTCACATTTCTAAATCCCCATCCTAAAAAACAGAAATGAGGAATTTTACCAAATATTATCTATAGCCTACTTAAATTTTCAAAAACCTGATTTTCGATAGTAAGCTTTGTTATATAATCATATACTTAACTCTAGATAAATTAAATGAATACCATGCTTTTCAGATAGTTCATCAAGTGCCAAACTAAAGCACAGTGAAGAAGTACACGGTGCTTTTAAAGTACAGCATTCTAATCAATGAAATGATTGCATTCAGGAAACTATTTGAGAGAAGTTTATATTTTAAACTTCCCTGGGCTGGTTTCTAAGAGCATAAGGGAATCCTCATCATTACTAAAACAAATAGGGAAACAAGCAAAACCTCCTTTAATTAAGTTCTAGGGCGGCAAGCAAACATTAATCAAATGTTTAGTACACATTATAAATGGTTAGTTTTATTAATAGGTCACATTTATGATATACCATATAAAATTATGCTACATATATTTTTATATGTTTATACATATGGGTTATATGAGCCTTGTATAATCAATGAGCAGAGCATATTTATATGTCTTTTTATAGTAACATTATTACTTTATATGGTAAGAGTTTAATAGTATTTTTGTCTTTTTATTATATTGTTGCAAATGTTTATTTTTGTTATTACAATCAACTCTATACAGTCCATTTTCTGCCAATCAAGGTAGATAATAAATGTCAATCTTCCCCTCTGATAGATTGACTTGTCCTGGACTTTATTAAATACTGTAAACTTGTAAGCTCTTGGTGAAGGAAATGGAAAGCATCACAAAGAATAATTTCTAGGTCTTTTCAAAATACTCCGGTTTCCCTATGTCTTCTGTTATTTAATATGGAGAGCAAAAAGGTATAAATTAGAAAGCAACTCTTTTCTGGATAGATTAAAAGGAAACAGTGTTCCATAGCAAAGTAAAATAACAAAGAATGAATGTAAAATATAGTGAATTGCAAATAGAATAAGGAAAGCAGAAGAACAAAATAAGAATGAAAGCAAGGTCTCTTATCTTGAAAATCATTTTATATTTTCCCATATAAAAACTTCTGCATAACGTGTTAAGCCAAAAAAATTTTACAGTAACCCTATATTACATAAATTATTACATCTTTTTTTCTACCTCCTTTGCCCCATGTTGAGATTAACTTTCAAAATGCAATATAAGAGCTTATTGAAATAGTAGTAGAAGTATTAGTTATAACAGCAATAGCAAAAGTAGCACCTAACATTAAGTGCTTGCTATACATCAGATGTGCTAAACATATTGCATGAATCATCATGTTTAATCCTGCTAACACTTCTATTAGATACAAATTACAATTAGCCCTATTTCACAGAGGAGAAAAGTTTAGAGGAATTTTTTTCAGCATATTATGGGGGTACAAGTGTTAAGGTTACATATATTGCCCAAAAAATGACTTGTCCAAGATCAGAGTTTATAAATGGCTTAGCTGGGATTTAAACCCAGGTATAAACCAAGAGCATATTCACAAACTTTTCAAAAATATAGTAAGAGCATGTTATAATTCTATAATTATTAATTTAGATTCAAAGTTTCCTTTAATCAGCAATTATACATGTACAGATCAAATAGTAAGTCAATGATATCACATTAGTGACTATTTCCAAAGAAGAATCACATGATGTTCAAATTACGGAGCCACTAGAGTCCCATACTGACAGCAATTCTATGAAGCACTCTCTTCTTGTTCCTTCTTGTCACTCCAAAATCCCAGAAAACTTCAGTGCTTGAAAAAGCTATAGTATTACAAAAACCCTACTGACCTATGCTGTTAATTAGGGGAAAAAGTTACTTATAAAGAATTGCTATGTGATTGAATTTAAATTGTTTCTGGATTTATAAAATGGATACAATTTAATGAGAACAAAGAAAAGGGCCAAAGATTTTTTTTTAAGTATTAAAGAAATGGAAAGCAATAAAAGGGAAAGAAAACTGAGTAAGAGGGAATGCAAAAAAAAAAAAAAAAAAGAAGAAGAAGAAAATGAAAAAAAGAGAAAAGGAATTTATCTTAGAGTGAGAATGATTACAAAAAGTAAATTATAAAGAAAACTGTAAATTTACAATAGTAATTTATACAAGTAAAGGTAAATCCCAAAAAGTAAGACTGACAGCAAAAATGAGAAGATAAGTAATCATTGACTTACTATGGATCTCTTCATGACTTCTTTTCTAGACTTCTGTTCTTTGGTAGTTATTCACAGGGTTTGCTATTTTGTAGGATAGGAAAATACTAATGAGATGTCCTATTCCCTTAGTCATAGTCTGTCTTTCTCTGTAAACAATTTTTTTTCTTTTTGAGGTACATAAACTAAAATGCAAGAGCCTAAATAGCGTATGAAATATTTAAAAGTATTTTACTTCATCTATTCTTATTTTATCTTAAATATATTTTCTTGATGTACTATTTATTACCTTATATTGCTCTTCTACAATATAACATCAGAAAGTATATTTTCTTTCAAAGTTAAATATATTACTTAAAATAGGCAAAGTTAGAAGGCTCTTTCCAACCTGCCAATAATATATTTGTCATTAAAAAAAAACAATTATGTTTTCCTGTCCACTCTTTTCTGAGGCTAACACTCATTTACATAATTACATTTTATATAATTCCTAAAAGCTGGAATTTATTACTTAAGAACAAACTTAATAACAATACTTTAACATAAGTACGTTATGTGAGCCCAAACTCAACCAAAAGAATACTTTATTACACAAAATTAAACAAATGTGTGATGATACAACAACTCATTTAAAAACATCACGGGTGTTTCTTTTAATGTAGATAAAAATTTGATTATTGGTAACATGCTTTCATAGGAATATTCACAGATCCACTGATTCACAACTTGATAAATATATTTAAAAATTAACTTAGATGTGGTCTGAAAATATGTCCAAGAAAAATAGACATAAAATGGAACTCTCCTCCTCTCTTTTTGAGATAGTCTCACTCTGTCACTCTGGCTAGAGTGCCGTGGCATCAGCCTAGCTCACTGCAACCTCAAACTCCTGGGCTCAAGCAATCCTCCTGCCTCAGCCTCCTGAGTAGCTGGGACTACAGGCTTCTGCTACCACCACCACCTCCACCCCCCTCCCAGCTAATTTTTTCTATTGTTACTAGAAATGGGGTCTCGCTCTTACTCAGTCTGGTCTCAAACTCCTGACCTCAAGCGATCCTCCCACCTCAGCCTCCCAGAGTGCTAGGCAACTCCTTTTTTTTTTTTTAAAAAAAAGCTCCCTTTTGTACATGTTAAAAAATACCTTAACCATTCTGTCAAACTAGCCATCAAGTTTGTCTGAGTTATCTTCTTAGTCATCAAGATTTTTGGTATCACAAAGTCAAAATGGCAATTACTGACTTCTAACTATTGCAACTTGGTCTGGATACCTCTTCAATTTTGAAAAGTCGAGGGGAAATTTTAACATACCAATAGAGGTGCTACCTAATAACAATGGAATCTATTTACAGAATCAGCTATGTAACTTATCAATAGATTTTTATATTTAAAAAATAAAGAAAGAAAAAAAGAAAAAGAATTCTGGTCATTAAAGAGGTTGGCTGATACCTAGAATAGACTACAATGTGGTGGCAAATATTAATTTACAACCACTTATTACCATAATATCTTAGAAAACAACCAATACTTTACTGATCTCTTTAGTAGATCAATAAAGGCTTTATGAAGAAAATGGTATCTAGGGTAAGATCTGAAAGGATGGATTAAATTTGACAGGTGGAGACAAGAAACAACAGGGAAACATTTCCAAACCCATGTGCCTCAGAAAGGGCTGAACTGGTTTCAAAAGAAATGGGTTTGAGCATAGTTTTAATGTATATTCACAGAACAATATGTAGGCAAGCTTGGCTGAAGTAGATAAGAGTAGAAACATAAAGAATACAGAGAACAGAAGCAGATCATCATGAAATGAATGCCAGGCAAAGAAATCTGAATCTCTTCCTTGAACGTACTAAGAAACCATTAAGCATTTTTGAGTGGAGAACTTATTTGATAAAAGCAGTATTTAGGAATTGTTAGTCTGGCAGCCAGGAAGGTGGCAAGAGGTAAAAGATAGTTCAGAGGATGCTAGCAAGGAAAGAGAGAAAAGAGTTCAAAGTTTCAAGTCATGGAAGAATAGAAGAAAAATAGTATCAGGAATAGAATCATGACAGCCAGCAGGAGAAAACAAGTTTCTTACTCTTTTCTCATGCAGCTTTTTGTTTATTTAAATTTGGCTGGGGTGGGGTGATTTTAGTTATTTTTAAAACATTTACTTTAAAGTGGCAGAATGACATCCAAGTACAAATGTCCAATGGACCAACTGGAGAAGCCAGGCTAAAGTTTGAGAGGGACTGGGGAGTCATCACAGTAAAGATGATGAAATGAACTATGAGTGAAAAAGAGAAAAATTAGCAGAGTGGTAATTATGAGCGTTAAGGTGTAAGAAGAGGATTAACAAAAGAGAAAGGACAGATAATATCATACTAAATGTACAGACACTTGCACTAGAATGTTTACTGTAGCACAATTCGCAATGGCAAAGATGTGGAATCAAACCAAGTGCTTATCAATACGTGAGTGGATTAATAAAATGTGGCATATGTATACCATGAAGTACTACTAAGCCATGAAAAATGGGGAACTAATACCTTTTATAACAACCTCGATAGAACTGGAGACCATCCTTCTAAGTAAAGTATTGCAAGAATGAAAAAACAAACACCACATGTACTCGCTATTAAACTGGAACTAATCAATCAACACTTACATGTACATCTGGAAGCAAAACTCAATGGAAATCAAGCAGGTGGCGGGGGAGGGATTGGGTAAATTCACACCTAAAGGTTACAATGCACCTACTTGGGTGATGAGTGCACTTACAGCATTGACTCAAATTGTAAGAAAGCAATACATGTAGCCAAAACGTTTGTACCCTGGTGATATTCTGAAATTTAAAAAAAAAAAAGACTTTCTTCTTTAAAATAAATAAATAAATAAATAATAAATGTACAGACCTCATTCAGGATTATTTAAAGATGAGTTACTTCATTATATTTTTAATTTAGCTGCTTCTGTCCTCATTCACTACAGAAACAGGAGTGGAATTATTCTGGTCATAAAAGCTACGGTTTCTACTATATAATTTCAAGTGGCTGACAGTGAAAACAGCTCTCAGCCCCTCGGCACAGGCACACACTATGTAATCAGATAAAAGCTTTCACAATAGGGAACGGAAGCTATCAAATAGCCCCTAGATACTACCTGGTGAATGAATAGTTTGCCAGTTCCTCCCTGGACCAACTGCCAGCAACAGTTTTCAAATTAATTAAAACATATGGTTATTAAATTCATACCTACCATGCTGTAAAACAGAACTCCTTTGTACCGCAAATGTATTTATAAAAGTTGCAGTAAAAATAATTTTAAAATTTAAGAGATGCTTTATCTTAGTTTCTGATTATTCTTAATTTAGCAGTGACTCTTAACTCAGTTTTCAGTTGATCTGCCCTTTAGTCTTTCATTTAAGGAATTAATATTCTATAGATAATATTTAATGTATTAAGGAAACATACTATTTCAATTGTCCTTGCAGAAAGGTTCTGTAAAATAAACAAAAATTACCATCTCTTGGTTTCTACTGTGAAAATGTGAATTGTAGAGAAGCGGGGGGTGGTATGAGGTTGGGAAAAGAGGCTTTTCTGTGGAATAAAAATTCCTGTATTTCTATTAAATTATGGTCTTTATGATGCAAGATATTAAGGTAGAGCTATAGAAATGATTTATTACCGTTTTTTAAAAACTTCAGAGAAATCAAATAAACCATATAGCAATTAGATAGGATTTAACTGAGGAAAAAAGTGGGTTGTATTAGTGATTGGAAGAATGAGTGCTACAGTGATATATTCTAAACATTGAAGAGCCATGTTAACTTCAAATTCAATCTGAGCTTATGAACACTGAGGGAAGAAAAATAAATAAGTTGGCATTCAACCAAAAGATATCCAATGCAAAATCAAAATACATACTGGTATTCTATGTTAATTTCAATTTTAAGCTCTAAATCTTAATTTTGGGTTGAGAAAAGAGCATCACTATATCTAGTCCCCTAACTCTGTGTGTTCATGTCCCCAGGTTTTATTATTTTTGTCTGCCTTGTGTTAGAATTATTATGTAACCTCAGTAGATTGTTTCTGTATGGAAGAGATATAACTTTTTATGAGTCCTGGTACAGTCAGACCTAGTATACTATATTAAGTATATATATGCTCAATGTCAAGGTACTTGTAAGGGAAAACATTTTGACTGGGATCTTCCTAAAAAATCCCAGTGTAAGTGAGAAAAAAAAAATGCTTTGCTAATAGAAAGCAAGGTCATACAATGACACCATATGTTAACACCAAATGCTGATTTTCATAGTGCTTAGCTTCTGGTTCCACTATCATCCTAGTATTCTATTTTTAAGGACTTAAAATTATTAAAGATTATGTATATATTATATTTAATCATTATATAATATAAATTAAATATGATATTATAAAATTATGCCCATTATGAAGGTCTTTAAACCACTGAATATCCCAGACCTAAAATGAAGAAAAAAATATAAACCAAATACAAAATATTCTGTTTTTCTACCTATAGTACCAAATAATTCAAGAGAAAGTTAAGTAAAAGCACAGATTTCATAGGTCAAAAATGCAGTCTACTACTCTGGTTCTATAGGTATATTAACGGCCTGGTACCTGATTGGCACCAATTGATTATAAGTCAAGCTTTTATTACTTTGGTCTATGAGGCACAAAGAGAAAAGGACTAGTGGGCAAGGTATGCTGTGAGATCAAGAGTCTGTAAGGGTCAGAAATTCTAAGCTGGAAGTAACCATGAGCATAAAGAGGATATGTTGCAATATTAAAGAGGCAACAGGATGGATAGAAGGCTTGAACTGACATCCAGGATAAATGTAAAATGAAAGTGTTTGACTAGATGATCCAAAAAGTCACTCTTAGCTCTAAAAATCTGATACTTTCTACCTTGCAATTTTGTGGAGGTATCATGTTAACAGAAACCTGTAGAACCAAGAGGAAAGATCCAATAAAAATAAGAGTAACTACAAATTTAAAAATCCCATTTTAACCTTTTAAAAACAATGAAAAGAAAAAATGATAACTTTTCCTCATAGAAGACAGTTGCTGGGAGAATCTATCACTTGTAGCTCCTTGCTGGCTAAATTTGACCATAGTTCAATGATTATTTAAAGTATATGAATTTAGGAGATAAAGTATATCTTCTATTTTCTGGAAAATGCTAAGAAGGATAGTCTTGTTCTCACAAGGGAGCCTCTGTATCCTGTCTGCTCAATATTTCCCATTTGACTCACTCCATTTAAGCAAGGTATGTGTAGAAAAATAATCTGAAGCAGGAAGAGATCATATAATTGCTTCACCAAGAAATGCCGTGATTAAATTAAACTTTATTCTAGCTATAAATCCTAACTATAATTCTAACTAAAAATGTAAAAAAAATTCAGAAATTTAAAGTTTACTAGATTAAAAATACAGAAATGTCCTTGTGAGTATTATCAAGTTCTGTCTCAGCTTTTGCTTTTACTCAGTTTTTCAAAAGACTTCTTAACAAACTGAGCCTCAAAGTAAATAGCTTTTCCCTTGGTATATAAGCTCCGTTTGTCTAAGCATTAAGTTAAAGCTCTGGTTGTTTTGTCTAGGAAAAGCCATCATCACAGAACAAAAAGTATTCCTCTTTGTTTGAGATTGACATCTATGGGCTGCTATTAGTTTTCCTTTTAATAAACTTTAAAGAAATCCTAATTGTAAAATAAATAAATAGCTAATAAAATTACGTTTTCCTCATTTTTGTGAAATTCATACTTTTAAAAATTCAGGGTACAAAGGATGATACTTTTGTATTTTAATAATTCTTTAAAAATTAACTAGTTCAATAAGTATTCTCATAAATTCACAAGAGAATCATTCTTCTGAAAACAGTTTATACTGTACACACTGCATATAAATTCACTTTTAGTATTAGACTTCTGTTATATAGTAAACTTTACTTTCTAACATGCATTTCTCATTTACAGAAGATATATTAATGACACAAATCTGAAAAAAAATTCTGTCATGATTACTGAAATTTGAGAGTAAACATATACCATAATCAATAAGATTACTTTTTTAACATATAGACCTTTTAAATGTATTTATATTTTATACTTATATTTCCAAATATAGGAACTGAAACAATAACTGTATTATAGCAGTTTCTATACTCAAAAACTAGTTTGATAGAGATGAATCACAGTTACCAAGTATAACATTGACACGAGTTATTTAATAAGCTTTAAAGATATTTCTACATACATCGTAAATCTGGAGAAAAGAGAATAAATCAACCAATTATAAATCTATTCATTAATAGGTACGTGGGTTTCTTAAGTGAAATATTCAAATATTTGGTCTAAAATTTTTAATGTTTCATCTAGCTGTTTACCAACTTTGTTTTATTATCGGACAATGATAATTATTTAGCTGAATTTATAATAGCTCTTATAATTTGTATTATCTTTTAAAGAATGAGAGAATATACTTAATTTTTCCTATTAAAACAAATACTTATACGTACTTAAAATATGCTAGGCACCTTTCTGTAGACACTCATAAAATAACTTTCACCTCATAAATACAAAGAAAGAACTTACGTTACATAGCTTTGCTATCCTGAACATGACAACCTTTTAACTTCTATTTTAACCTTTAAAAATGCTGCAAGAACAGCAGATTCATTCTTAAAACAATTGTTCTCCAAATTGTTCAGTGGTATGCCAGAGGAAAACACACAAAACAAAGGCCAAATAAGTAGCCTATGTGATATGCAGGGAACAGCAAAATCAAAACCAGCACAGGTATAAATGCTAGAAGTCTGAACTACAAAATAGGAGAACTAGTTAATATAATGTTTAGTAGCAAGAGACCTTTCTCCTATGAATATTCAGTATTCTTCATTGGGAGAATAACAGGTAAGAGCAAATTGAGGAAGACAACATGATATTACTGTGTGCAGAAATTCCACACATGATAAAAATCACATGTTAAGTTTATGCTTACTCTAGCTCACTAGGACAGTTATATATATTTTTTAATTATGGCCTTAAATACTTTTATATAGCTTTTTCACATATGTCAGCTCACTTAATCTTCATAAGCTTTTCCACATATATTATCTCACTTAACCCTGTGAATTAAGTAGTTTAAGATGTAGAAATATAACAAAGGAGAAACACCTAATACTTATACCTCACACAAACTATTACATAAGAAAAGTAGGTCTTCCTATAAATAGTTTTAGAATCCACAAAAGCAAAAAATATATGGGTCAGGCATCTGAGTCTCAACAACACTGGTGCAAAAAAGTGACTGTGAGTTTATGTTTGCTTCAGAGTAATAACACACAATTATTTTTCCCCTCCAGCCCACCCCACACTCAGTCCTCCCTTAGTCATGCTACTCTGTTTCCCTGGTATATGCTTTGTCCTTTCTTTCTACCTCTCCTTACACTACCCATATTTAGTTCAATTCCAGTCTCCTTGTGAAAGCCTTCTCTAGTAAATCCAGTCTATTCTCATTTTTGCCTTCTCTGTTTACTGAATATAAGATAATCCTAAATCTAGGTTTTATTCAAAATTTCATTTGCAAATCAGTTGTTTGAAATTTGGAATGAAATTTCACAAAAGCAAATGTGTTATAAAATTTTGTCAGGGTTCTAGGCTGTCACATAAAGGCTGTAAAAATTTTTTAGTAAAAACAAAATTTTTTTTAATTGACAAAAAAAAGGTATGTATTTACGGTATACAACATGATGTTTTGATATATGTATACATCATGGAATAGCTAAATCAAGCTAATTAATATGTCCATTACCTTACATACTTTTTTTTGTGGTAAGAATACTTAAAATCTACTTTTAGCAATTTTCAAGTATACAATACATTGTTATTAAATATATTCACCATATTGTACAATAGATCTCCTGAACTTATTCCCCCTAACTAAAATTTTATATCCTTTGACCACATCTTTCCCAACCCTCTCCCCTCAGCCTCTCTTAACCAACATTTTATCCTTTACTTCTATGAGTCCAAATTGTTTAGATGTGAGATCATGTGGCATTTCTCTTTCTGTGCCTGGCTTATTTTACTTAACATAGGGTCCTCTAGACTCATCCATGTTGTCACAAAGACAGGATTTCCTTCCTTTTTAAGGGTAAATAGTACTCCATGTATACCTCATACAGAACATTTTCTTTATCCATCCATTGCTGGACACATGCCGATTCCATACCTTGGCAATTCTGAATAATGCTGTAATGAACATGGGAGTGCAAATATTTTTTTGATATACTAATTTCATTTCCTTTGGATATATAGCTAGAAATAGAATTCCCAGATCACAAGGTAGTTCTATTTTTAATTTTTTAATGGAATATCTACAATGTTTTCCATAATGTCTGTGCTAATTTACATTCTCATCCACAGTGTACAGTACAAAGGTTCCCTTTTCTCCATATCTTCGCCAACATTTGTTATCTCTTGTTTTTTTTAATAATAGCCATCCTAATAGGTGTTAGGTAATGCCTCATCATAGTTTTAATTTGCATTTCCTCATAAAAACCTTTTAAACTCACAATAGAAATATAATTTAAAGTGAAAGGTAACAAATTATTTCATAATATTAATTATTAAGCCAATCAGTAAAAGGAAATAAAATCAAATAAGACTAGCATATTACAAATGTCAGTGTTTGTTCAATTAATAGAACATGAGGAGACATTGCAGAGTTCTGTATTGATTAATAGAGCTTTTGGATGTTTTCTGGAAGGACCTTTAGAGTCTAACCGTAGTATTCAAAAAATAGCAAATACAGCAGGCTTGAGATTGCTATCCTTAAAAAAGCTTATATGCAAGGTTGGACTCTGGCTGGCATCTGGGAACTTTGATTTTTTAGAGAGGGTTCTCATCGTTCACAAAATAAGGGTGGCTCACGGTGTCTAAACAGTCTGCAAAGTCTGTTTTTTGCAAACAATCTGGTTTATGCAAAAACACCTGCTTTTCTCTGGGAGCATAAAATTTTGGTATATACTAGGCAGAGGGTACCTACATGACCCGCCCCAGTAAAAACCTCGGGTACTGAGTCTCTCGTGGCCTTCCCCCTTCCCTACTGGACATTTCACATGTGTTATCACAAGTAGTTGCTGGAGGAATTAAATACATCCTGTGTGACTCCACCAGCAACAGATTCATAGAATCTTACAAATGATTTCTTCCAGACTTGCCTTATTAGCCTTTGCCTCCAGACTTTCTTTTTCTTTATTCTTTTCTTTTTTTGCTTTATAAACTTTTGCTGTAATAAATCCTAGCTGTGAATATTACTATATGCTGAGCTCTGAGAGTCCTTTTAGCAAATTACTGAATCCAGGTGTGGTCTTGGAGAACCCTGACACAAGCTGTTACTATATTTTGTCTTGTTTCCATTAAACGTATGAACATTCCATCCTTAATACAAGTAAACTAGTAATGATATTCTGAGGCTTCTTATTTCTCATTAGTGTTGTTGGAGGTTCTTTGTATGTAAAAGAGTAAGCAAAAGAGAAAGATTTTGCTGTAACATCTAAGCCACATTTAGAAAAGGAGAAAAGTTAAATAGGATGTCAGCACATAACACGTGAGGGAAAAAAATCCTTGAAACAGAATAAACTGAAATCTGATTTGGGAAAAGCATATAGGGTAAAGGAATGAAATCTGATGTGTGCTGGGAAAAGCGTACAGCATAAAAGGAGGAAACCTGGAGCATAACATTTCTGTGAAGATGGTGGTAGATGGAGACATTAAGTCTAGTCACTCTTTGTGCTTGCCACCATATTGGTACAGAAAATCCTGGCAGGTAAAGCCTGATGAATTATTGACATCCTACATCATGTTCCAGGTACTCCTGGAATTACACATAATTTTACATATAGTGATATATATCACAATGATTCCACTAAGTAGGTATTATTTTTCTTATTTCATAGATAATATAACAAAGTAAGAAAGTAACTTGCTCCAAATTACTACTAAATTGCAGAGATGGTACCTGAATCTAGGTCTTTACGATTTTAAAGCATATGTTCTTCCCACTATTCTGTACTGCTATATAGGGGCAAAGGTTATGACGATTCAGGCAAGATGTTCATACTACAATTTTTTTCCTGTTTAACATATATATGGCCTGAGCAGGAGTGAGACTCCTTCTCTACTAAAGAATACAAAAACATTAACTGGGCAACTCAAAATAGAAAAAACTAGCCGGGCATGGTGGCACATGCCTGTACTCCTAGCTACTCAGGAGGCTGAGGCAGGATGATAGCTTGAGCCCAGGAGTTTGAGGTTGCTGTGAGCTAGGCTGATGCCACAGCACTCTAACCTAGGCAACAGAGTGAAATTCTGTCTCAAAAAAAAGCGGGGAGATTTCCTTTCTCCACCAGTGTACTTGAAATTGTGTCTCTTATAACTTACCTTAAAGATTCGTTTAGGATAGTAGAATTGTTGGAAAGTAGAATTATCAGGATCTAGTCAGGGATTTTAAAAGAATTTATCACAAAGAAAGCCAAACTGGGAATAGTACACCTTACGTCAAATGTGTAACCCAGTAAGTACCATAAGCCACACAGTTTAATAGTGTTCAGATGCTTTCCATGTAAGACGTAGAAAGCTGGAAACAGCATCATTCTCGACCTTATAACAAAAAAGAAGACTGTTTATCTAAAAATCTCAAATTTTCTTGTCCCTATCAGAGAGCTCATCTAAGTAAAGATAGACAGATCCAAGAAAAAACAGGACATGAGCACTTGATTATCTGAAGCAGATGCCAGATGGAATACAAGCTGGCAAGAAGAACTCAGCTAAAATTTTTAACAAATTGCTAAAGGCTGAGTATGAGCTAGCATGAGAATACAGAATCTCTGAGAGCCAGAAATACCAGGGGAATGCTCATCCACTCACAGGCTCTTTCCTTCACACCCCACAAGGTGTTCACAAGAAAAATTACAGGGGAGCAAGAGACTGGAGAGAGAGCAGGCCGGCCTGTGGGAGAGAAAAGGCAAGCTATTGGGAGTAAAGCACAAAGCTCCACCCTCTCTCCCCTGAGAAACAGTCCTCTCCCCATTCCTCTCTCCCCTGAGAAACAAAAAAACTTTAAGCCACCTAAGGAAGAGCAAGAAAACCTGGTAGCCTTCAGAGCACAGGTTAAGACTCACCAAAGCTGGGGGAAGAGAACAGGAAAAAAACCTCCAACCTTAGGGGAGAGGTAGAAAAACATCCTGAACCAAGATCTCCCCTACCACTGGGATTGGACAGGATTCCTAAGAATGTGACACTCTTGAGACCCAAGGAAGCAATCCCTGTCTAAGACTGAGCTGAACCAGAACAGAGAGTGCTACCCCTTGTCCTACGATACCAGGCTAGCAAGCACCAAGTAAAAAATCAAGTATTGAACTTCAGAGGGAGGTGTAATACAGTGCAAAAAAACCCCTTCTAAGGTTCAGATGCAAATTGAAGATTAGAGCTAAAGGCAGACCAGACCAGACATTATATAAAACCCTCAAGCAAACCAGCCTCCATCCTGAACACAAAATAATGCCAGAAAAACTTGAAGCCTGTAGTACACTGATACCAAAGTAACAACAAAACCCAAGCCCAGGTCAACCCCTGACTAGATTAACTTAACAGCTCTCCCCACATTAAAGAACTAGAAAAAGAAGAGTCATACCAATTTCCAGGTATAAAATGAAGATTACCTAAATTTCTATTGTCCTATACAAGATATTTATTTTTCAACCAAAAAGTACAAGACTTACCAAGAAAAATAGGAAGAGAGGGAGAGAGGGAAAGGAGAGAGAGATTGATTTTGAGATTGTCCTTGGTAAAGTCTCAGGACCTCAGGCTCAGGAAGGGATTCTTATCAAGGACAAAAATGCCTCTGTACCTGCTCCCTCTGTCTAAATCAGCATTCTTTCACTCAATTGACTCCAAAACCCTCCTTCAAAATTCAGTTCATGTATCTCTGCTTTTTCAGAAATTATTATATATGGAGGGCCCACTATATTCTGGGCATTATAGTAGGTAATGAGGATGTTGGGGGAGAAGGCCTCAATGTTTCTGTGCTCATGAAGCCTCACAAATTCTAAACTCCTCCTAAGCTCCTCCCCAAAGCCTCCCCTTACCTCTGCAGGCTAAGTTGAATATTCATCACCACCAACCCCAAAATATTTGCATAATATGCTGTTTTATTTTCCCGTCAGAGGACATTTTATTGCAATCACCTGTTGACTTGTTTCCCCTATTTGACAGACGCTCCTTAGGCCTGGCACTCTGTTTTATGTCTAGCTCTTCAGCACCAAGGCTTGTGCCTGGCAAGGTCAATAAATGTATTTTTAATTAAAGAAAGAGCGAAATAAAAAAGGAGGAGAGTTGAGATAGTCTAGCTGCCTTGTTAAAAATAACAGAAGATGTAGGTTAAATGTCAGAAGTAAGATTAACCACATGTAATAACATGTGATAACAATTTTCAGATAGTTCTATGGATCACAAATAATACATATGATATATTAAAGTACTACAAAGTTAGAGATCCTGCGTGATGCTATTAATAGCTAGAAATAAAATTCACACCAATGTTCTATAATAATTATGGCATTGTGACAAATAATTCAGAATCACAGGAAAAGATTGTAAGGAACAACTGAATATATAAGAGAAACAAAAAAAAAGAAAGAGAGAAAGATAAGTCAGAAATAATTTGGTAATCAAAATATTTAAAAGGAAAAACACTAAGTTCCTTACAAGTTATTTTGCCTACTTTTCTTACTATAACAACATAATAGTAAAGTAAAATAAATATTAAAGTAGCACAGAAAGGCAATTCTTTCCTTTAGGAATGCCTTCCTTATAACTGTTCATAGTTGGTTACCTTCAAATGAATATGCTGAACAACGGAGAATAAAAAAAATCTCATCATTTAGGATACACCTTTTTTTTACTACAAAAGCAAAGAGCATATACTATTACTGAGTCTATCTATAGAATTGACCACATGCGGATGAAGTACTTATGTGCTTTAAAGCATCTTGGACAGCAGTGAAAAATAGTAAGCTAAATTAAAAATAGCCTTTACCAATACAATAGTTGTTCAATTTATTAAACAGATAAATTCTGAATTTGGAAAAGTCAACCATTATATATCCCTAAATGGGGCTTTTGTTGGTAATCTCCATGACTCAATTTAATAAACGATTCTATGTATATTACATAATCAGTTTTTTCTAAGTATATCTACATTTATAATGTGAGCTAATACTATTATAAAAATTAATCTGGCAGGGGTTAGGAATGGGTTGGAAAGGTGGCTGTGGATATAAAAGAGAAACAAGAGGGATCCTTGTGGTTCTGTTCCTTGACTATAATAGCAGATTTGTAAGCCTATACATATGATAAAAATCACACAAAGCTAAACTACACACGCATACACACACACACACATTCACGAGTACAGGTAAAACTAGGAAAATTTGAATAAGATCAGTAGATTATATCAAGGTCAATATCCTGGTTCAGCTATTGTACTAGAGTTTTATAAGATTTTACCATAGGGGAAAGTAGGTAAAGGGCACAGAGAATCTCTCTGTAATTTTTCTTACAACTGCATGTGAATCTACAAATATCTCAAAGTAAAAAACTTAATAAAAAAAATCTAGCACAGTATGTCCTGTGATCACAATAATTCATATCCATCCTAATACAAAATATACTCACCTGCTTCCCCACAAGCACCAAAGTCTCTTCCTAATTATAGCAGTAGTTCAAAGTCCAGGATCTAATCATCTAAATCAGATTGAGATGCAAATGAAGTTTTGGGGTACTACACCTGGAAGACCATTCCTCTCAATCTGAAGACCTGTGAACTAAGAGACAAGTTATCTGCCTCCCACACATCCAGAATATTCAGGGATATAATAATCACAATAGATATTCCCATTCAAAAAGGTAGGGGGTATGGGGAGAAAAGATAGAAGGCATGTAAATGTCACTGGTCCATATTCTGATATCCAACAGGGCACATGTCACCAAATACCTTGATCCTACTAAGTGGAGTACTTCTCTGTGTTCTGGTCCTGCTCCAGAGCCTCTTGGTTCCACCCTGGAGTCATGCTTACTTTTCCATTACAAAGTACCCATGTTTGCAACTGAGTCTTTTTCTCAGCTTGTTTCCTACCTATAGAAGTTTAGGGATACAAAAGCTTCTTTTCACTTTGTGTTGTCTTGCTCACCCCTCTGTCCAGGCTGATATAATTCTTTTAAAATCTTTATAGGTCTCTATGTATCAATTTATAAATCCACTCATTCAGGCAAAAGTCCTTCTCTGCCTTGGGTGCTCTGTGAAGCTGCTATGGAACAAAGCCCTTAAGATTCTTAGAAGTCCTTTTGGAGAAGAACTAGTAGACATACCCTAAAGATATTTGGAAGGCTTTTCAAATGTCTGGAAGGGTCTGTGAAGCACCACCTCAAATGTTTCTGAGGATTTAACAAAGGTTTTATAATTATACCTTAGTTTTATCTTTGCATTGAGACCACATTACCCTAACTCTGTCCTGGATTTGCTGTTTCTTCTGAGGTCCTTTCTTACTTCCAGTACCCTTTGCTTGTATACAAGAATTCCTTCTTTAGCTCAGTTCTCTCTATCCATATCTCATGAGACAGAGCTAAAAAGAAACAGCTGGCACTTTAGATATTCTGCTTAGAAATGTCCTTTGCCAGATTCATTAGTTCATTAGTGGCCCATTGGTTCATCCTCTATTTTCCCTATGTGACAGGGAAAGAAAGTTTGCCAAACTGTCTACCACTAGATAACAAAGATCTGCTTATATCCAGCTTCAAATAACATTGTCATCATTTTCTTCAGTCCTCACCAACAGTCTTCTTGAGTCCCTTTCCAGGCCTCATGAACAGTCTCTTCTACCCATCAACTGCTCCCATATAGTTTAGGTTTTGTTACAGCAGAACCCCACTTATAACATTAAATTCTGATTATCTATTGCTGCATAACAAATCACCCCAAACTTAGTGGCAGAAAAAATAACAATCTTTTCTTGTGTTCATAGCTTCTCTACTTCAGGACTTTGGACAGTGAATGGTGGCAATGGCTATCTCTGCAGACTCCATAATGTCTGGACCTCAGTGGCAAAGACTCAAACAGCTGGGGGCTTCTTCACTCAGGAGGCTAGTGCCTAGGCTCAGATGATTAGAAGGCTAGGTTCAGATGACTGAAACACTGAAACCATAGACTTGGGACTGGACTTATCATAGAATGGTGAGTAGGTTTTAAAACAGTGCATCCCAAGAAGGATATAGCCAGAGAGCAAGCATTCCAAGAGACCAAGGCAGAAGTTTCAGAGCTTCTTCTGACCTAGCCTCAGAAATCACAAAACATCACTTCCACTACATTCTATTGGTTACAAGCAAGTCATTAAGGTTAGCCTAGATTCAAGGGAAGAGAAATTTGCACCTCTAGATGGTACATTGGCATGGTCACACTGCAGAAGAGCATGTGGGATGGGAGACATCATTGTCACTCTCTTTGGAAAATGTAAAAAGCCACAAAGGATATGAAATGATTGATTAGGTTCAAAGTGAATAGTGTTGAGGCCTCAACTAATGACAATTATTCTGAAGTGACAATAATATATACAATAAAAACAAAGTACTAAAATCATTTTTCAAAAACCTTAAATACTATTAATAGAAAATTATGACAATTATTTCTTACCGGTTCATCTTTTATGATGTTAAAATGGCCTCTACTACCTTATGCTATCATTTTGAAAAATATAATGAATATATACAAATCAGGTTCTGAATGTCCTTCTGAATAGCTTAGAGTCACCAAACGATTTACACAAAGTTTGAACCTGATAATGAAAATATGTGCATACATTCAAAATAATTTACCACATTGCACATAAGGAAAAAAAACAGGTTATATTAAACTCTATGCTACTGACACTGCAAGAAGTATAACAGATGAGAAGATCACTTCAAAAAAAATTTACCACTACTTTAGTCCCCCTTATCCACAGTTTCATTTCCTACAGTTTCATTTATCCACGGTCAACCATGGTCAACAGAAGTCCAACATATCAAGTAAAAAATTCCAGAAATAAACAACTCGTAAGTTTTAAATTATGCACCACTCTGACTAGCATGATGAAATCTCTCACAGTCCCACAATGCCCCGCTCTATCATGCCCAGGACATAAATCATCCCCTTGCCAGCATATAGATGCTGTATACGCTAAGTCAGTCACTCAGTAGCCTTAGCAGCCATCTCAGTTATCAGATCGACTGTCAAGATATTGTAGTGCTTGTGCTCAAGTCACCCTTACTTTACTTAATAATGGCCCCAAAGTGCAAGAGTAGTGATACTGGCATATTGTTATAATTGCTGTATTTTATTGTTGCTGCTGTTAATTTATTACGGGGCCTAATTTATAAATTAATCTCTATCATAGCTATGTATGTATATAGGAAAAAACACAGTACAAGTGACCTTTGAATAACATAGGGTTGAACCGTTCGGGTCCACTTTCATGTGAATTTTTTTTCAATAAATATATTGGAAAAATTTTTTGGAGATTTGTGACAATTTCCAAAAAAATTGTAAACTGCCCAGCTTAGAAATATTGAAAAAAATTAATAAAAAGTTAGGCATGTCATGAATGCATAAATATACGTAGAAACCAGTCTTTGTCATTTACTACCATAAAATATACATGATTCTATTATAAAAAGCTAAAATTTATCAAAACTTATGCACACAAAAACAGATTATACATGGTGTGCCATTCATAGTTAAGAGAAACGAAAACAAAGGTAAAGATACAGTATTAAATTATAACTGCATAAAATTAACTATGTTACTATAATACATAATAGTACACTGTACTATTATATAATTTTGTGGCCAACTCCTGCTGCTATTGCAGTGAGTTCAAGTGTTGCAAATTATCTGCTTAAAACGCCATGTCCCGTTAATCATCTTCTCATCAGCAGTTTGTCTCTCCAGTAAACTGCATATCATGGTAAAAAGTAATCTCTGACAGTTCTCGTGTATTTTTCATCCTGTTTAGTGCACTACTGCAAATCTTGAGTAACACCCATATGAAGTGCCACTAGTGATGCTGGAAGTGCTCCCAAGAAGTAAAGTCATGACATTAAAAAAAGAGGTCGAGTTGTTTGATCTGTGCCGTAGATTGAGGTCTGCAGCTGCATTTGCCCACCATTTCAAGATAAATGAATCCAAAATAAAGACCATTGTAAAAAAGAAAAGAAAATTCATGAAGATGTCACTGAAGCTATGCCAGCAGGCACAAAAACCTTGTACTTTTTGCAAAATACCTTTTTGTCGCGAATAAAAGTGATAGATGAAGACCTTTATGATGATCCACTTCCACTTAATAAACATAAATATTTTTAAATGATTTTCTTAATAACATTTTTTTCTCTTACTTTATTGTAAGAATATAGTATAGAATATATATAATACATAAAATATGTGTTAATCAACTGTTTATGTTATCTCCAAGGCCTCTTGTCAACAGTGGGCTATTTAGTAGTTAAGTTTTGGGGGAGTAAAAGTTATACACAGATATTTGACTATGTGGTGGGGGCATTGGTCCTTCTAACCCCCATGTTGTTCAACTGTCAACTGTATATATAGGGATTGGGACTGTCTGAGGTTTCAGGCATCCACTGGGAGTCTTGGAATGTATCACCCATGGAAAAGGGGGGACTACTATATATTCTACGTCAAGAGAAAGATGAGTACCTACCATAACTATATTTCATCAAATCTAAGATGCTACTGATCTTAAAATGTATAATTATTTTATGTACGAAGAAAAGGGGGAAAATACTGCCAAATAGACCAGAAACTGAAACTTTCTTATTAATTAATTATAAGATGTATGCTGATTTCAGAAATGTTTCAAATACATGTATTTTAAAAGCATTTCCTAGAATTTATGAAATAAAATACTCTTTGATTTAATAGGAAAGATGATATCATATAAAATCTTCCCATTTCAACCAGTTAAGAGTATAAATGATGTGATCCACTTGTTTTGCATTGTGCTTATACAGCAAAAAAGAACAAGAGTTTTCTTAGCAAATCTCTTGACATATAACCTTAGAAGAAATTTTTTTTTTTTTTTTGAGACAGAGTCTCGCTTTGTTGTCCAGGCTAGAGTGAGTGCCGTGGCGTCAGCCTAGCTCACAGCAACCTCAAACTCCTGGGCTCGAGCGATCCTTCTGCCTCAGCCTCCCTAGTAGCTGGGACTACAGGCATGCGCCACCATGCCCGGCTAATTTTTTATATATATATCAGTTGGCCAATTAATTTCTTTCTATTTATAGTAGAGACGGGGTCTCGCTCTTGCTCAGGCTGGTTTTGAACTCCTGACCTCTAGCAATCCGCCCGCCTCGGCCTCCCAGAGAGCTAGGATTACAGGCGTGAGCCACCGTGCCCGGCCTAGAAATTCTTAAATGTTTAGATCCATTCTTATCAAATAAGTTAGCCAAAATGTGCTACGCTTTGTATCAATCATATTGAAGGAAATCCCATAAGAAAAGCACTGTTAATATGGAAAGCGGAGGAAGGTGTTTTCTAGAATTATCAGAAATGACTAGTGGGCAACAAATTCCAGGTATTGCTTTTCATTCTAAAAATTGTTAGCTGTGGCCCAAGACAAAACTCTTTTCTATCTTTTTTCCCCCCTGGAGTGAGGGGACAGAAGATTAAGTATGATAATTTAAATTCTATAAGCTAAATATCTCTCCAATGTAAACACAGTACATCAACTTGCATAGTTCTGCTTGTATTTTTAATAAGCAAAATAAGCCCAATTTGGCCCCAAGGCTACTATGACTTCAATTCCAAGTAAAGTGGCAGCAAAGACCTTAAAAATTAAATGTTTCAATACATATTACTAAACAAAATCTTCAAATTATACTACAAGACTATAGTAACCAACACAGCATAATACTGGTATAAAAGTAGAGACATGATAGAGAACTCAGAAATAAAGACATATACCTAAACCAACTTATCTTTGACAAAAGCTGACAAAACATACACTGGGAAAAGGACACCTTATTCCTGCGGTCTCCAACCCCCAGCTGCATATTGGTACCGGTCCGTGGCCTGTTAGGAACCAAGCCACACAGCACGAGGTGAGTGGCAGGCAAGCAAGTGACCAAACCCTTCATCTGTATTTATAGCTATTCCCCATTGCTCACCATCTCCCCCTACCTGGCACTTCAGCCTGTGGAAAAATTGTCTTCCATGAGACCAGTCCCTGTTGCCAAAAAGGTTGGGCACCGCTGTCCTATTCAATAAATGGTGCTGGGAAAATTGGATAGCATATGCAGGAGAATGAAACTGGATCCCTATCTCTTACCATATACAAAAATTGACTCAAGATGGATTCAAGACTTAAATGTAAATCTTAACTACTTTAAAAAGTAAATATTCCATACCTTTTTAAGGCATCGAGGAATCAGATGTTTTTAATGCCATCACTGAACATGTACCATTATAAGATAGTATATTTTCCATTGCGAATGAAAACATTAGCTGAGAAATCTGTTAATCACAACTCCCTCAAACTTTCAAATTTGACAAAAATTTACTTTTCACTTATCTTTTAATATTCTGGACCAGTTTAATTAAGGGGCATTTTTTTTCCCACTTAAAATGAAGTAAAGAAATATTAAGAACTCATTAGACAGGAATTTAAAGTATTTTTAACAAATTTGGTCAGTATTTACCTATATATTAAAGGGTTGCATTTTTTCCTCATTAGAACATTAGTTTAATATATACATTAACCTTTGACTTTTGGAACTTTCCTAAATGTCAAGGTCTTTTCTCTGATTCCTACCCTCTTTCTCCCTCTGATTGTTCATTATATAAAACTGAATCTTTTAAAAATAATTTCATTGTGTTGAATTCATATTTCTTTCTTGTTCTTAACTTTAAAAGCTGATCATACAGTGATTCTTTTTTTAAACTCCCTCTTTTAAATAAAAACTACAAAAATAAAAACACTTTATTGAATTACTATTTATTTACCTGTATGAATTTAATTGATACAATTCATTGACTCTCCTCAACAGAGAGATAATTCTTATGTTCTTATTCTTGAGAGCACCACTCCAGTAAAATAAGTACAGTATCTATTTACTTCTACATTATTCAAGGAAAAAACATGCACAATTTTTTTCAAATATTTAATGACATGATTATTCCTTCTTTAGATTTCTAATTAACATCCATTATCAGTACAAAAAAATAACAAAAGGCTTCACAGAAATTGCAGTTTGACTAACAAAAAGCCCTACAATTCTTTTTTAAAATCTAAATTAAATAAATTAACTCTAGTTCCATAAGCATCTCCCTTTATTGCTATTCTAGTCTTTCGATATGAGTAAGGTAAGCAACATCAACCCTTTGTTCCAGACAGGTACAAATAGCCCATGAGAACTATTCACACATTTGAATTACTATATATAGTTATCACTTCTTAAACTACCTAAGATAAGGAAAAGAATCCTACTGTCTTTTTTTATTTCAAAGAAAATTACTGAGATAATTTTTTGTTTTAATCCAGTCTTGCTTTTACTTTAACTGTGAAAGTCTAAAAAAAAAGAGAGAACATTTTAGCTTAGTAATCTGAATGAAAAGCAAATAATTAGGTAGGGCACCAAAAGCCAGTCTCATAATTTCAATCTACAAATGGATATTACTAAGGTTGGAATGGTTAGAAAAGTCCTCACTAAAGAGGCAGAACTTGATTTTTACCACATACAACAGGAGAGCTTCCAAAGGCAAAAACAGGGATATTAGAGAAAAACCTAACTTTGCCACTGGTAGAAATGGTTAAGGCTAATTACTGTTTAATAGAATTTAAATTGGGAAAAAAAGGCTGAGAACTGACTCAAAGAGCATCTGGGAAACTGATCCAAGCGAGCACGTCCCTGAGCAAGGGCACCAATCATTTTTATTCTGGAAATCAACATCTCTCAGTTGAAAAAGAGATATTTTTCCAAGTGGATGCACAACTTTGACACAGGAAAGTCTAGGAGCTGGCTAAGAGTAACTGAAGGACGCTAATATTAAAAGGCAGAAAAGTCCCACCTTTTAATAGTAACACCTGCTATTAAAACCTCACTGGCACTGAAGAAACTAAACCCAAACATTCATTAAGAACACAAAAGCCTAGTTTCTCTCAAAGGTAGAATTAGTCTGAAAGTCCCAGCCAATGAACAAGATGATGAAAAACTAAGCAGTGAAAGGCAGCTGAGTAGCTGGGAGAACCTCTGAGGGTCAGCGAGGGAAGTGCCCTCCTTCATTCATTGTTTCCCCCCCCCCCCAGACCACTTAGAAAGTGAGAGTGTTCCAAGAACACCACAATTTCCACTAGACCTAGCAGTGGTGCCAGCTCAATTCTATGGTGGTCTCACATTTGAACTCTCATCTAACCAAGATAGGAATTAAGTGAGAAGGATTCCCAAATAAGAGACTGACAATGTCCCATCCACTCAATTCTCCCCACAACCCCCTGAATGAATGAATATATAAATAGGAACGTGGAGATGAAAGCAGGTAAGTTCCATTTATATTTCAAATGTAAAATGTTGAGATTTCCAATTCTCTGCAGCCTTCTCAGTTTTTTGTCACCTCCTGTATATCTCTGTAGTGAATAAAATTAAAATCCTAGACATAAAGATATAGGCCCTGTGGAAGAAAAAACTGACAAAGGAAAATGGAAACAAAAGATCAAAGGTTATATTCATGGTCTAGAAAAGATAACAGTCTATAGGTAAGTGGCCTATGATGGAATAGGTCCCACAGATTTAACTTACAGCAAGTTCCCAATGTTAATTCACAAGGATATTCCAGGTTAGAGTGAAAAGGAAAATATTAGCATGGTGCATATGGTTATGTGATAAGATTTGCATATGGAAAATATCACAATTTCAAATATACATCTTAATTAATGTGTACTATTATAAAGAAGACAGATATCATTTTGTGATATCTGAAGATTTTCTATTTCTTTTATGTACTTGGGCTTTTATCTATAATAAAAATTATAACATGATCTCAGTTCTAAAATGTTTTCCTTTATTTTCTCTTTTTATATCTATCTCAGGGTTGGAAAAAGTAGGATAATGATGAGGAAGAGGGATAAGATATGGTCATAAGCAGAACAAGATAATAAAGGAAAGCAAGAAAAAGTAATACTGAATGGTTCACACATGAGTGGTACAATGTTCCCACAGAATCACACTTAGTTAGAAATAGTTTAGAAATAGCTTGCCTGAAGAATGTATATTCTTTTATTTATCCAACCATTCTTTTAACAAATATATATTGAGTACCAATTAAGTACAAGTCACTGGGCTACCAAAATGAACATAATATTTTTTACAAACTTTAAATATGCTTACCTCCCTAAGGTTTGAGAATTTTTGCACTGTACTTTAACTGTCAATTCAATACATACTTGCTGAAACATAATTTAAATGAAGATAGAGGGCTAATATGTTGAGAGATTTCTCTTCTCATTAATCTAAGTCTCAAAAAACTTCTTGAAGTAGCCATGGATCATTTAAATCCATTTAGTTTTCCTCCTAAATTTGAATCTATTTGTCCCCCTGTACAATACATGACTACTTTCTAAAACGAAACTGCGGCCTAATCATTCAGGCACTGACATAGTTTGAGTCTCAAGTCTTGGTTCAATAATCACAAAGACCTTTTAAATATCTTGGGAACCCAAGATAGTATGTTAATAACAAACACATTTTATTAGTTGTCCTGGGATACAGAGTTCAAGTTGGAAGCATCCTGAAACAGTGAACAGATATGGGGAACTTACTGGATTATAGAACATACCAGTTATGCTACACTGGTCTAGCCAGTGTGGTAAGAATTTACTTCTCACTGAGTTGTATTTTCCCCTATCTTAATGCTAGTCTCTTCCTTCCCATCACCCCCTCAAACATGAACATTTTCCCTAAGTTTCTATTGCTAGGCCTCAATTCTTCCTTTATCTTTATACCCCCTTTAATTTAACCCATTCTTATAGCTTAACCCATTTTCTCTATGTTTTTCCCCCCAAATTTCAGATTTCTGCTTAATGGTATCACAAGTCTCAGCTCATCAGTCATGTTAACTACAAATTATTTTTAATTTTTCTCTCTTCCTCAATCCTTACAACTAGATAATCTCTTTTATTCTTCATTTTCATTCATTATTTTCACTTTAATTTTCCACCACCGTAATTCAGGGGCTTTTCAGCTCACACCAAGACTATCAGAACAGCCCCCTCACAGTCCTGGCCTTCAGTCCTTTTCTCTCTTCAGTTACTCTTACATCATGCTCTCAGATTAATTGTCTTAAAATATAAATTGCTATTTTTTGAATATGCTCAAAAAAGACTCTATTACAGACAGAAGAACAAAAGTTTCATCCAGTATAGCTGGAAATATGGAAAACCTGAGTTTTCCTGGCTAAACCACACTCAATTTTTAAACAATGGCATATCCTTAACTTTTCTAGGTACCAGGTTTCTTATCTAATAAAATGACTAGGTTGAATCAACTATGCAGTTGTCCAACATTTTCTATAAAGTTTTGGGATTGTTATGGATTGAAATTTTAGAAAACATGGAAAAGTTGATTATTCAGGGTTCTACTGAGAATCTTAGAGAGAGAATTCTTGAATGGAGGTGGAGACAGGTGTAGAAATAGCCGTTGTAATGTTTTTGGAACATGATGAAGACTTGAACTAAGGCATTTGCAGTGGGATTAGAGGAGAAGATATGTTTAAGAAATTTTTAGGCAATAGAATTGAAGGCTTTGCTGACCAATGGGAGGTAAAAGAGATCAAACAGGATAAAAAGAAGATTCATTTAGATACGGGCAACTAGTTATATGGAGATTCAGTTTTGTTAGAAAGAGGAAAATAGAGAAATCTGTAGAGGCGGAAACTGAGCTATTCTGCTTTTTGGTTAAAACATAAGAAGGCCAAGAGCCTCTTTGGTAGGGTGTTCCCTCCCTTCTCATTCCCAAGCACCATCTATGGCCCTTCTACTATACTCAAAGTGTTCAGAGAACACAGCATGAAACCATTTTTCGGTAGGATAATTTCACAGTCTCCTCACGGTATTAAAATTCTACTATCTGTTAGCTAAGCATTGATCCTCTGTTTGATTTTTTCTATTTAGGTCAAACAGCTCTGCTTTCTGTTCCTTAAATACACTTTATATTTTCCCAAATTCAGCCAGTTTCTCTGATATACCTACCCCAGTACTTCTTTTCTTATTCAAATGCTAGTCATCATTCAAAAGCCAGTGCACATTTCACAGTGTTTAAACTGATATAGTTTAGCAGTTATTATCTATATTACACTCATAGCAATTAACTCTTTTTTTTTTTTTTTTGAGACAGAGTGTCACTCTGTTGCCCTGGCTAGAGTGACGTGGCATTAGCCGAGCTCACAGCAATCTCAAACTCCTGGGCTCAAGCAATCCTTCTGCCTCAGCCTCCCAAGTAGCTGGGACTACTAGGCATGCACCACTATGCCTGGCTAATTTTTTCTATATATTTTTAGTTGTCCAGCTAATTTCTTTCTGTTTTTAGTAGAGACGGGGTCTCACTCTTGCTCAGGCTGGTCTAGAACTCCTGAGCTCAAACAATCCTCCCACCTCAGCCTTCAAGAGTGCTAGGATTAGAGGTGTGAGCCACCGCTCCCGGCTCAGCAATTAACTCTTGATATACAGCTCATATCTCTCCAAACAGATAATGAACCCCTAGGAGAAATTTTTATAAATCTTTGTACCTCCCATAGCCTCAATCCAAGTAACTTATATGTACATGGCCTCTCAAAAAAATTTAATAAAGAAATGACAAAAGAATGATTCTAAGTTATGTCTACCAAAATCACTTCCCTCAAGGATAATCCTCCCCACAGTATAGTTCCATTTATTAGCAGTGGTACCCTATTCTTCTTTTAAAAGTCTATGTGTTTTAAAAAATACGTCACATACCTTTTTAAGTTTGACTTTGATAAGGAAAACTGTAAATCCACCTTAAAAATATCTGTACCTTCTTTTTCAAGAGATTCTGAGATTTTTCTTTTAGCCAGTTCAAAGATTTAAAAGTTAGCACCTGATCTTTAGGAGCTGATAATATTTATTTACTGTGGCTGGCTGCAAATAATTCCTTGTATTATAGGAGTAAAGTATTAGGGCTAGATATAGGTAGAATAAAAGAAACTTAAAAGCAAGCAAATTTGTAGACATTTCACAAAGTCTGAGAAGAGACAACCCATTCTTGTTAGTACAAACTAAGAGTGTCACATCATCATGGCTTTATCCATTATTTCTTGGCTAAGTAACTATTATTCAAACTTCTAATATGAATTCTGTCAAAGGCAGTACTTAAAATTGTGAGGCACTTACTTATTTCAAAAACATATATTAAACCCCTAACCTTCTCAGTACCAACCCCCATCAAAACCAAACCAAAACACAGTAACTGAAATCTGTACTCTGGGTAAGTCAGAGATGAATTTTGCTATGATTTTTAGTTTATTTCCCTAAAATCAAAAGAAAAAGAATAAAGATAAGAGAGATCTTTACTTTTCTAAGCTGCCCCAAATGCAAGCATTTTAAGTGAAGTTATATAAAAAGTAAACAAAGTGGCTATAAAAGTATGACTCTACAAGGCTAAGGTATTTAGATACATTTCTACTTTTTCTTTTTAAAAAACTCCCAAATATTTTCTATGATTTCTAAGTTTATGAATTTTACATCTCTAATATTAAATTAGAAATGCATGCTATTTTTGAAAGAGTATCATTTTTTAAAATTTTATGACACTTCTGGCAACAAAATCCCAGTGCAACATCAGTATCAAAAACAGTAAAGAATAAAGTTTTTCCATAATCATCTTCTCACATTCACCAGAAATTAGACTTTAATTTAAAAAATATATTTAATTGCAATGAATAGTCCTCAAAAAATAAAAAAATAAAAAAATAAAAATAAAAAATAAAAAATATATTTAAGTGCGAGAAAGGGGCTTATGATATGCCTTTGAAATACATACTTTGAAAAAATATATTACTTTTCACAACAAAATAAATTATAAATAAAGTCATCCTGTTCTGGTTCTTTATCACTTTTCCACATTTGTTGCTTTATCTATTTCTTGATGGATTTCACAATGTCTATATAATGCTGTAAACTGTGCTGTAAAAGACATTTAAGTAAAGTGGAATTCTTCTTACAAAGTGCTTTACAGTTTCCTTAGTCATCTTCCTTTATTTACGTTTCCCATCGAATAACTAGAGTAACACACTGCTCTACAGGAAATTTCAGGATCAAAAGAAACAAGAAAAATAGCTGATACAGTTATAGCAGTACCTTGAAGCTACCCACAAGCAATCCCAAACCAAAATGACAAACCAGGAGTAAGGCCACTCACAAACCACAGGTAAAGTGAGTGAATGTACTTCTTCAACACAACTCACACAAAAATAAAACAAAACAAATAAACAACTTACCTCATGCTAGAGAGAATATAAGGTTGTTTATAAGATTTATATATGGCAAAAGAAATTAAACTGGATCCTACAGGAAATGAAAACAAGGGTAGAAACAATATGGTAGATAAGAATAAGGCTAAAAATGAATCTCCTAATGTCCCTACTTGTTGAAGTCATCAGCCTATATAGTGACTGATAAAAATTAACATATACACCTGCAAAAGTTTTCTCATCTTAATCGATTTCAAATGTAACTTTAGTTTTTTCAGTCTATTAAGAACTTCAGTTTACACAGACTGTTTTGGAGTATTATAGCCCAGTGTGACACCATTCATTTGAGCATGTACTAAATGCCTACTATATGCTAAAATCTAAACACACATCAAAAGTTAAGTGTACTTTTGGTCTCTCTACATATCTATAAAATTTGTATAAAATTATAAAATTTGATCTCTCTACATATGTATAAATTTTAACTGATCCAACAATACAAGACTATACTGTCTCTCAACATGTATTTTATTATTCAGTGGTTCAAACTTGAGAAAAGGTCTCACCCATGAGGATAAGAACTATTATAGATCCATCTTGCTCATTCCTATATTCCCTTCTGCTAACTGGTTTGATTCACTTGTTACATCTTTACAAGTTGCTTCCTTAGCTAAATTTTTACTGGAACACAAGTGAATAAAATTAGTATTAAATGACTTCCTTGCAATTACATATCCAGTTGTATTAAAATCAAAAATAACAAACACTGTTAGATAATATTTTATTTAATCATAAAGTATCCAGTCATGTAATATGAAAAATATATTAACAATGGCTGGATATTTTCCAGACAGCCCTCATATAAACACCAAATGTATATTTGAATATCTCATGTCAGGCACCATGCTAGGCAAGGGGATGAAAAAGATAAATAAGACAAATACATTCCCTGAGGGAGCTCCTAAATTATAAGAGAATACATCCTATTACAAAATCTAAAAACCAGCGACATTATGAATGTATACGGAAAACATCTAATATACAGGGATGATGGCATAAGGTATATGCAGAAGATGTTACAAGATCATAACAAAGGGAACACCTAACTCTCTGGAGTAGTTTCTATAGACATAGTTTCTTTCCTAAACTAATATATGATTATCTATGAAAATCTTCATGAGGTATCTATGAAAATATTTACCTCCTATTATTTTATTTACATAATATCAAGTATTTATATATCACTTTTTAAAAGTATCCCATTACTATCAACCGGTAACATAATCCTTTCTAGATATTACAAATACTCTCTTAGGCAAGAATAGAAAAGTCTGGCATTTCTTATTATCAGTATGGCTCAAGCCTATCACTTTATTTAATTTTTGGAAGATCTGAAACATTTCCAGTTCTCAACTAATGGACCACTACATTCTGTTAATATTTACTGAACATCTATTATTTGACAGACTGTAAGAACAAATCTAAATCTAATTCTTTGTTTTCAAAGAGCTCACTATAATAATTTGATTTTATTACCATCACACAAAAGCAATAATATATATTGGGTCTATCTTTGCTTTAGCACAATTAAGGAATCATCCACAAACACCAAGGAACTAAAATTATGATCACTGTATTTCTTTTTCATCAAATGTTTAGTAGCATTATACTGATAATTTCCTAAATATTTTGGAAATAAATAAGAAATAAATTGTTTACTAAAACAATTCTATGTTAAGCTGTAGCAGAAAAAACATCTACTAAACATTAATTAGCCTCAGATAAAAACATGATTTGTGATTTCAGAGTAAGGTAAAAAAATACACTTAATGGGGAAAAAATAAAAGCTAGTACAATAAACTTTACAAGTTAATAGGTATTATTTTAATCAGTTGATATGGTAAGTTTTTAATAATAATAAATAATTTTATAACTCAGATGAAACTAGTTTTAACTCAGGATAAAAACAAAAGGGCCAAGCTAGGTCTCTTCCAGCCCTGTGGCAAAATAATTGTTCTACAGAAAAATCTCTACATTCTCTTATTAAAATAAATTCCTAATTATTAAAGTTTCCTCCAATATTTTTGATGTTATTCTCCACTTCCCTCTACAAAATCAACAGGTAGACACATTTCATAATATGGATTATAGCAAAGAGGAGACAAACCCAGATTTGTTTGGCGATTATCCCTAAATTTTCTGCCACCAGTTCTCAAATATGAAACATCGCAATGCCTGGAAATGCATTAGAGACTGCTGCACATATTATGTTTCTAAAGTTAACTATATTAACTATGTTTTTAAAATCTTGTTATTTTAAAAAATATAGAAAGCTACACAAAGTAAATTTATGGCATTAAGAAATATTATAAAACCAGCACACTTGTAACTATCACCATGGTTAAGAAAAATAGAACTTTGCAACCCAACCCATCTCAAAGTTTCTTCTATGAGACCATAACAACATAACTTCTTCCCACCTTCCAAATGTAACCATTATTATGACTTGTATAGTAAACATTTCATTGTGCATTTTATAGCTTTGTCATTCAAAAGTACAAGTTACTACACACTAGTAACTACTGATACTTTCTAAATGTATTTTTATTTTACATTAAGCATTGCATAAAGATGCTAAATATCTATATAAAATATTAATTTATTTTAAAATATAAATGCAAGAAGATCAAGGTTTTACTTATCTTAAATTTTCTTTTTTTCTCTCTCTTTTTATCATAATTACTATGAAGAGGATGATTTTTCAAGAAAAAAGATATTAACACTATATCTATAATCCTCTGGCAAATAAAATAGTAAAGTGACAAAAATTCATACTCTAACAAGCAATGATTAGAAAACAAACCAAAAAAATTAAAAACTGAAAGCTAGGAAATGTTTCTGTGATAATTACTACAAAAAATGGTTATTAAAAATTATAGGATTAAGGACAAGTTTGACCAGGATGTAGAGAAAAGGGAACCCCTGTACACTATTGGGAGGAATGTAAATTGGTATAACCACTATGGGAAACTATATAGATGATCCTCAAAAAAATTAAAAATAGAATTATCATTTGATCCAGCAATACTACTTCTGGGTATATCATATATCCAAAGAAACTGAATCTCCTATGTTCAATGCAGCATTACTCATAATAGCCAATATAAGAAGTCAACCTAAGTATCTATCAACAGATAAATAAATTTTTAAATGTGGTATATTTACACAATGGAATATTATTCATCCTTTAAAATTGAAATCCTGCCATTTGTGACAACATGGTTGAACCTGGAGGACAGTATGCCAAGTGAAATAGCCAGTCACAGAAGGACAAATGCTGCCTAATCTTACTTATATGTGGAATCCAAATCAGTCAAACTCACGGAAGTAGAAAATAGAATGGTGGTGGCCAAGGGGCGAAGGAAAGGTAGAAATGGCAAGGTGTTGATCAAAGGGTACCAAGTTTCAATCATGTAAGATACATAGTTTTGGAGATCTATTGTACAACATAGAGCATATGATTAATAATACTGTATCATATACTTAAATATTTGTTACAACAGTACATCTTATATTAAGTATTCTTACCATAAAAGGTGAAAAAAACAAAACAAAACGAGTGGCAGAAGAAACTTTTGGAGATGATGGTTAAGTCTTATCTCCAAACTTATCTCCAAACACATCACGCTGTATACATTACATATCTACAGTTTTTTGGTACGTCAATCATACCTCAGTAAAGTAGTTAAAAATAAATCATGCAATGGCTCAAAACTATAACTATTCAGTTTATGATGTCTCTCATTATGTGCACAAACAAAAAGCAGATGTATTTCATGCTAAATGTTTATGCATGTAACATGGTGTTATAAAAATAAGTGACCACTTTCTAATTTAAATTTTATTTTGCTAAGTTTTTTATTTTCTAATTTCAGAAAAGACATCAGAACTCACTGAAAGGTGAAATTTAATCTGTTTTAAAGTAACTCTCCTGAATGTGAAATAATTAATTATAGATATTGGAAAATACAGAATTATATACAGACAAAAATAAAAATCATGCAGAATCTCAATATTAAAAGATAGTCACTTTAACATTTTAGCCTATTTCTAATAGGATTATTTATTTTTTACCTCATTATCCCTCCAGTATTTCTTTTAAAAACTAGTTTATCTGTCATTGTCCATTCAATCTTATAGATAAGAGGTAACTACAGAATAACAAAACTAATCTTTAAACATATCAGAATTTTATACATGCAAATAGTTGTATACTAAAAATGCAACTATTTAAGAAAATATTTTTCAGAATGCTTGCTTGAGAACTACTTTAAAATTCAGTAGGTAAACATATTAATTACCATTATAGAAATGATTCTGTAATAGACTTAATGTAGGAATATGATATTCAAGAATTTTACCAAAATCTTATTATTTGTTCCTATGTTTCTCATTTTCTTCCTCAAGTCTTTCAAACCTCTATATTTAAACACTGGACATAAATTATGCTGATCATTTTCAGAAATTGTCTACTGTTAAGAATTCAGGATCCCATTCATGAAAATTACCATAAAAGTATGCTACAGAAAACAAATGTATCTCTTAAAATCCAATTGTAATATAAAATTATGTAAGTCAAACTCTATCTTTTTTACCAACCTCCAATTAAAAAGAAAATGGAGATGTATTGCCACTGAAAAGAAATTGGCTTGAAGATGTAATAAAAATGCCATCTAAGAATAAATTAAATCTCTCAAAACTAATATTTAAGATAAAATTAAACATCTGATAAAACATGTGCTAATATTCATAATGAATTATAAAATCCAAATACTGATTTTTTCTTTACATTTTCTAGGACCAAATTACATGGTAAGAGGTTGTTCTTCCTTTAAAATCTACTCTAATTTCACTCCTACCTCTGGCCAATGTTCATGTTCAAAAACCTTAAAATATGTAAGTGGATTGATTTCTAAAGCTAATAAGTGTGAATACTCTGGAATTTTCAAAGTGCCTTATGAATGCAAGATAATGTTAACAGTGACTATGGCAATGATGATGGTGATTTATCTAGGAAGAGATGCCAAATTAGTTCAGTATTCTCCATAAGATCTCCATGGTGAACTGTAGGGTGCATCTTTCTACACAATGGAATTTAGGAAAAAGTATTTATATAATTAACGTCTTAAACTGTACATCGTCAATTTTTATCTCCCTTAATTCTATTCTTAGAGTAAAACACTGGCATTCTCTAATGCCACCCAGTTGTCAAAATTAGTGGAGATGTTAAAAAATAACTTCTTCCATGCCTGTCGGGCCAAATCTAGGCATGCCTCTCTTGATGTAAGGAATAGATGAGATGGTGTACCCTACTATACAGAGTCCTCATACTCTTTATGGTTGGGTCTCTGCTTTACTTTCTGCCATCACCCAAGGGTAAAAAAGAAAACAGATTGTTCAGATAAATCCTATGTCCTGGGCCCTGCCTTTATCTGCCTTTTCTCTACTTTATCTTTATGTGCAGCAGCATCCCTTTTATTCAGCTTGTCCCCAAGAGCTATTGTTTAGTACATATCAAGCTTTATGAGTACAATAAATATCAGATGAGGTAATCACGAGCAGTCTCACTTGAATCATGTTAGTACACATTTAAAGAATTGCACAGTCCGTGCCAGGTGCCCAAGATTTTCACTTCTCTTAAGTCTGCATACTCTTTCTTGTGCTATTTTGGGGATTGTAATTCTTTTGGCCATTTCTAATCTTTAGTCTAAGGCTGAATTATTTCCTTTAGAAGAACAAGGTCTTTTTCCCTTTTGAGCTCTGGTTCTGCTTTTTAAGGCGTTTTGCACAGAATGATGCCACCAACTTGACAAATATCCCTCAGGTTACGTTTTAGGTACTTCACAGCTATTTCCTCAGGCTCCAGCCCCAATTCTACTTCCTCCTAATCAAGAAAACTGCATTTTCTCCATCCCAAATTCAATCTATCCTTCTGATCAGTTCTACATACACAGTGTTTCCCTAGCCCCTTCATAGTACCATCTTCTCATTCTTACATATATTTTTTCTCCAAAGAAAATCTTCCTTGTTCTCTTTTCCCTTTTTTTATTTACATAGAATTCTAACTCCTGATGCTATCAACTCTCTAAAATCAGATTTGCAGTTCCTCTAAAAATGTTCAAGCCAAAGACAGTCCCTGCCCTTCCTTAAGAATTAAAAAAAAATTACATTTTCATTTTTGCCAAGAATCTTCTATTCTCTTATCTGGTATTTTCTTTAATCTACAATAAATTTTATGTGGAGAACTGAATTCAGTGGAGAGGATATTTAGCCTTATGATATATACCTAAAAGTTGCAAAAAGAAAAGAATATTTCAATATTTTTTTAAAAATCTTGTGTGTGAGAGGAGCTTATCATCTACAGAAATCTTATGATGAATGCTTTTGCAGAAGAATTACTATTTAATTTTTATAAATCTGAAATTTCACAAATCAAATACCTTTAATATCTTGCAGTCAGGCCTGCTCTTTATCCTGGGCTTCAACAAGACCCAATGCCCCCTTGTATTCCACTTTTAAAGTTCTGAGCTTATTTTTCAAGAAGAAAGAACAACCAATTTTAAGTACCAAAACAAAAAATGATCAATGTGGTTTTCTAGAGCAATGGTTAAAAAGAAAACTAACAATATAACTTTGTAAAATCGTATGTTAACTTACATAATCATGGAAGGCTTTTGCTTCACTTGAGTGTTCACATGTTTCCCGTCTCTCTGGAGCTGCACAGTAGAGATCCCAAAATACACTAGAAAAAGTAATTATGGTAAAATTAAGAAAGTCACATAACACCAATATAAGCAATCATGATTCTAAAAGTAGAAAACATTATTCTTTATACAAAATTTTTCTTTGAAAAATTTAAATTCGGGCAAGGCTCTTCATGCAATAAATAATGTACTTCATGCAATAGTACCACTCCACTTGTCTTTCAAAACTGAAAAATAAGAATTTTATAAAGAAGCATAATACTTTTCACAACTTTCTCGTGAAAAATAGAATAGTAAATAATATTCTAATTTAATTTAGTCATTAAGGAATAAAGTGGGTCGATAATTTTTTGAAGATAACTTTGTTGACCAACTTGCAGGCCAATACCTTGACTGTTAAATTACAATGGTCAAACAAATATATTTTCTTAAAATATCCTCCTATTTTCCCCTGCAATTAACAAAATTGGTTAGTAATTTTGAAAGTAAAATTATCAATTCTAACTCTTCTTTTTCTTCCTATTCAAGAACAATGGGAAGTTAAAGCAAAATGGACTGGTTGGAGAAAACAAACTATGATTCTTATAAAACACATGGCTCTCGTCATCCTTCCATCTACACCAAATTAAGAATGAACATGAGCAAGGGATTCAAAAATCAGGAAAGTAAATGTCTAAAAGTATTGGCTATAAATAAATAAATTGGTTATAAATAAATTATGATGATTAATATAATTTTTTTATTCCACATTTCCCATTCTATAGAAGTAGAAGGTAGACTAATACCAGTGGATAAGAGAACAGGCATTGGAGTAGGACATATTTGAGACAGAAGCCAGACCTGCTGATTACTAGCTGTGAGAGCCCTTGAGATATTGCTTAAATTGATCAGAAAAACAATTTCTTCCCTTATAAAATGAGATTGAGAAGATCAAATTATATAACATAAGCATAGTGTCTGACACCTAGTAAGCATATTATTGATAATATCAACACTATAATTAGCTTGCATAAAAGCTTAAAATGCATACGTATTTTTAAGGCAGGTCATTATGTTGAGGGTACAGGTAACAACAGTGCAATAAAACTTGGTAAATTGAACACAGAAGCTTTATTTTCACCTTCAAAGATTTATTAGTCTGGAAATTTCTCTTCTCATCTAAGATAAAATATTCTGTAGTCCTTAAAACATAAGGTAAGTTAACAATTAATTCAGTAAAATAAGATTACCCTCAGTAATGAAAAAAGAAACAAAGACTGAATATTGGCATTATTTTCTTTTCAATTTCTACAATAAGAAAGAAATACAAAGAAAATAATAAAAACAAAAATAATTTAAGTAAATTTCATTATTTTTTAAAAAGTGAAAGCAGTTAGAATTGTAATTGTCTTCCCTACAGCCCTACTGGAATAAAAAGTATAAGACCCATAGATAAACAAGGATACAGCTAAAAGTTTTCCACCTGGATAGGGTATGTTATGAATTACAGTAGATTGCATTACTCTTATTCTCATGTTCTTAAGGAACTTCAAAGACTTTAAAACCAAATATTTTAATGTAGTTTTTAAACTGTATGTAGTTTAATCATAGAATATTATGTACAATATTATGACAATTTACTTACTTACTTACTTACTTACTTATTTATGAGACAAGGTCTCCCTCTGTTGCCCAGGCTGGAATGCAGTGGCATCATCATAGCTCACTGCATCCTTAAATTCTGGAGCTCAAGCAATCCTCTCACCATAGCTTCCTGAGTAGCTAGGACTACGAGCATACCATCTCCAGCTAATTTTTCTCATTTTTTTGTAGAGATGGGATCTCACTGTGTTTCCCAGGCTGGTCTTGAACCCCTGGCCTCAAGCAATCCTCCTGCCTCGGCTTCTCAAACTGCTAAGATTACAGGTGTGAGCCACCATGCCCACCCAGGGCAATTTAATATTGGGCAATTAAACAATTTAATATTTCTTCATTCCCTAATTTCCTAGCAAGTATCATAAGACCTCTCCTGAAAATTATTCAAATTATATTACTTTTATAATTCCATTATATTATTTTTAAAAGGCTGCCTTACACAATGGATGGGGGGGGAGATAATGTATTGATTTATTGTTGGAGTATGCCCTAAAAATCATTAAATAAATATTAGAAATAATTATCTACAAATATATAATTAAATTCCTTACCTTAGAATAGTAACATTCTTCTACTTCTATTAAGTTTGCCTATATGAATTTAGTTGGAGGTCAAAAGTTTACATACAAGTTACTAAACACAGTATAATTTTATATGTGGTGTTTCTAAGAATCCTATATCACTTATACATGATCTTATTTAATAAAAGTAAAGAAACAGACCCTTTAAAAATATTTGTCCTTGGTAAGCCTTATTCTAGGTATCATTTTGTAGTGCCTAAGACAAATGTCTATTCTTTTCTGTGCATTCACAATCTCTATTTCATCACTTTAAAGATCATATAGCTAAGGCGGCCACCAGGAAGGTATGAGATTATAAAGTAACAAGGTTAAAGAATACTCATAAAAATTGGGTAAATCTACATTTTTAAAAAGCCCTGCTTATCAGGAGAGTTTCATAATTAAGTTTATAGTGATCTAAGATATCTTTTGAAATTTAAAGTATAAAATTAATAAAATATTAGATACAAATTTATTTTTAGTGCTATGATATTCATGTTTTATACATGCTTCATTTATTTTATTAAGCATCTGAATGTTCTCACCTGTAAGAATCACCAGTGGGAAAGATATTTCAAAATTTTATCTTTTCTAGAAAGTTCAATCATGTTTTACCCTAGTAATGTGAGCCATACAGTACAGGCTGAGTATCCCTTATCCAAAGTGCTTGGGACTGGAAGTGTTTCAGATACAAGATTTGTTTCAGATTGTGGAATATTTTCATCATGCCTACTACTGGTTGAGCATCCCAGATCTGAAAATCCAAAATCAAAATGCTCTAATAAGCATCTCCTTTGAGCATTGTATCAGCACTCAAGAAGTTTTTGATTTTGGAACATTTCAGATTTTGGATTTTCAGACTAAGGATGCTTAGTCTATATTGTGACTGCTACAATACCATCCTAATATTTGAGAACAATTGGCTAGATTGTAACAACATAACATCGTAACAAGCTAAGACCAAAATACATAATTTTAGGCCACATTCTGCAATTAATCCATGCTTGGTTTTGTGGGATAGTAGACAAATCATTTAACTTTTATAGCCTTATTTTGAAATTTAGAAAATAATGAGGTTAAAACCTCAAAAGACCTCTATGAACACTTCATAAATTTTTAAAAAATTAAAAACTATCATTTTCTTCTAGGAATATTTCAAAACTCCATTAAATACCTATATAATATGTTATGTCATATACTGCCTAAGAAAATGAAAAGATATATAATCCATGGCACATATTTGACTGTGGATCCAAAACTAATGATGAATTGAACGGAAAATTGCACACTTGCCTAAAGCACCTAAAAGTAGAAGTTACATTTTATATATTTAAATTCCACAAATATTCTTGACAAATGCTTTTGGCTGATAGTATGACAATGTGACAATTACCATACGAAAATGTAGACTTAAATCCTAGAGAAAGAATTTGGCTTTTTAGTAGCTAAAGTTCATAACAATACTGGCGTTGTCCTGAGTTCCAAGGATTTTATTGACGTACTTTAATAAGCTATTCTGATGACCCACTGAACTTATTCCTTGATTCCCAAGACGGCCAACGGCAGAAAATTCCAAACCTCCATAGACACAGACCTCATTTCTCCACAACCTGAGATGCTAGTGGCTAAGGAGCTCTCAATTCCTCCAATCCTACATCTATTAAAACTATTATCCTTGAAATGTAGTAGATTCATCACCACAAATAATGCTTTAGATTTATATAGTCTCTTTATTTCTAAGCAGAAACAAGTGAAAAATCTGTCTTTTACAAATGAAGAAGACAATGACTAATAAACAGAGAAGCAAAACTTACGAAGTATTTAAATCACTGATTTTATATCATCTATTCTTATTAAAATCTTCCCTGCATAAATCAAGGGAAAACACAGCATACAGACATTGTTTTCCCTTCTATTCCTAAGTATGTGAGTCAAAATGACTTAGTTAGCTATTAATATCTCAAGGGAACATAGAAAGCAAAATGGTTATAAAAGAAGTCTACAAGCATGAATAAATACACCAGATGTGTCCAAGAAGATGGGATACTAACATAATTATATAACTCCTATGCCACTGGCCATATCTAGGACTACCTAAAATTAAAAAATTAAAAATAAAAAAAATAGTAAGACACTGTGGAAAAGAATTTTTCTGAGCAGCAAGCCATGTTGTTAAAAGTTCAAGTCTTAATAGCTAAAGAAATCATTTCTCTTTGATTGGTCTAAAACTATATCAATGAATGTTAGTTACTCATAATACCTATTGAAGAAAACTATCCATTCATAAGACCCAAAATGGTTTTACATGAGGTGTACCTGTCCATCTTACAACCTTCACTTGTGTATTTGCATTATTCTTTAGTATTACTCAATACTTTAAAAAAAGCAAGCATTATATTTGTATGATAAAATCCTCATAATATTCCTGAATTAAGAACAAATTTATAGTTTAAAATAGCAGCAAATATAGTTAACATGTATTGAATATGTACTAAATTCAAGTATCATCTACTAATCATCATATATTCAGCATTTCGTACACCTAATTATTACCCCCATTTCATAGATGAGGGAATTGAGGTTGAGAGATGTTAAATAATTTGCCTAAGGTCACACAATTAGCGGCAGAGCTGAGCTTGAGCTTTTTAATCATTACATTATTATGCTCCTAATGTGAGTATGGTTTTACAAGTTCACATTTCAAGACTACTTCTTCTGATTATGGGCAGGTTTATACAGCTCCGGCAGTCTAACCAGCATCAGCTATTATAAGAGTGTGGTAGATAACTGTCCCAGATGAGACAGCAAGCACTTTGTTATCCTACCTCTGACCCTCATACTCTAACTCATTTCTGAGCATCCTATGGCAACACCCCTCAGCCGACATGCAGCTGCCAGTGATCCATGTATGCCTCAATATAGACAGAAGAGAAGACGTTTCTGAGTTCCATTTACATACACCACCTGGAATTAGACACTCATGTTGCTCAAAAGAGAAATGTAATTAAGGTCTTATTAATAGTAGGCCTCTGAATTCAGCTCCGTGATTAAGAAATATCTGTTACTGAGATGATCACTGGTTACAATTCAGGAAATTTCAGTCAAATTTGGAATTAGAACTTTGAGCAGATAGTTTTTAAATTTCTTTATACAAAAAGATTTTATTTCAAGATATAAATACATAGGCCCAAAGTTATTTTAAAAAGGTGTTTTATATCTTTATTTTATTAAATACAAATGAAACACAGTTTCTGCAATGAAAACTTTAAATACAAATTTTTTAAAAGCCTATATTTTTAAATTGCGCATGTTGAAAAAGATGTTAACCTCAGAGGAAAGAAGTTTCGTGGCATTTTTATCTCTGAAATTAATGGAAGAGTTGGAAAAATTTATGGAAGAGAATGAATAAGAAGTAAGTTTTCAAAAGGGATTTGATCCAGATAGAGTTATTATAAATTGGGGCACAGGAAATATTGTAGCACTGAGCATAGTGCAAACTGGAAAAGAAAAAAGAAGTGATTAGGGAAATCACACCAGAAACAAGAGAAAAAAGCTCCAGAAAGTAAAAGCACGTACTTTCCTCCAACCTATACTAAAGGCAGAAATTCCCCTCCTCCCGTCGGAGGCCTTTGCCTCATCTCTCCCATCCTTTATTCTGCTCGTTCATGTATGTGTATCTCCCTTTCCCATGTCTTCAACCTCTCCCACTTTTTCACCAACTTTTCACCTGAGTCTATACACATGCTCAAATCTATTTTAGAAACAAAACTGTTAGGTCTTCTATATTAATCCTGAAACGATGACACATGCCACCACATACTTCAACTACTCTCACTAACCCTAGAGCTGAAAGTATCAATTATAGCAGCCTTCTAACTTTCACTTTCACCACTCCACTGAAACTGTTCTCTCCAAGACCACCAAAGTTCACCTTATTCCCCAATTCAGGAACATCTTTGCATCTTTTTTTTCCCCCACTTACACTTGGCTGAGGAATTTAAATTTAACTGTTGAATATTCTCTCCTGTGAATGCCTTTCCTGCTTCTCATACATTATTCTCTCCCAATTACTCTTCTTCCTCTCCATTTACTTTTCTTTGAGGCTCTTCTTCATCTACCCATGCTTAAATGTTGATTTTTTTTTTCCCCAGAGTTCCAACCCCAGGTCCTACTCTTACTTGTTATACTGGGCGGTTTCATCTATGAACACTCTTCACCTACAATATGGTCTATGCTGGTAAGTCCCACACCATCATGTACCTATGTCAGAGCTGTAGACCCAGAACTCTGACTTTCTATATAGCATCTTTATCTGAATGTCATATAGTCATCTCAAAATTTAACCTGTTCAAGCTCAATCATGGTCTTTTTTCCAAAGCCTACTATTCTCTCTAAATGCCTTTACTCAGTCAATGGCATCACTGTGCATACCATCATCCAAATCTAAAACTTAGAAGCCTCCTCATTCACCTCCAAACTATCCAACACACTGTTATCTGGGATCTCTCACCTTATCACCTTTCATCTAGATAATTACAATTGTCTCATAAACTAGTCTCTGCCTCTGCTCTCAACCCTCTTTAATCTATCTTTATGTTGATGCCAAGTGAGTATCTAAAAGCACAAATCCAATCATGTCATGCACCTTATTTAAAATCTTTGGGCTATAGTCCAAAATCCTTAATTTACTCAAGGACTTCATATCTGATCCCTGCTTTTGTCTCTAGCCTTATATTCTATTACTTTCTAGTACCACACCTACAGATCAACTGATACAAACTACCTGTCATTCCTTGAGTGTATGATCGATCATCCATTCAAGATTTTATGTAATACTATTCCTTGTTCAAAATACCCTTCCCTCACTCAACTTTCTGCTCAGCTCAGATTCACTTTCTCTATGAAGCCTTTTCTAACTCTCCAAGCTAAAATGAGTATTGCTCTTGTGTTGCCATATAACCAGCACATACCTCTGTTATATTATTTTTAATTGTGCATCTCTCATACTACTGATATCCTTGAGGGCAACTTAGTTTTGCACTATGTAAATATTTGGTGAAGAGGCTTAAACAATAGAACAATTCCAATTTCAAATATTCTATAAAAAATAGCAGTGAGAAGAAGTCATAAAATTACAACTCATTCATCCAAAAGGGACTTTCAGTTTGAGCAAATGAGTAAGCAGTAAGTTCTTGAAGAATACATGTCATCTTAATTCTTTAGACTTCAACAGTAGCAACAGCTTTCCTGGTCAACCTTAAAAGGCAATGATTATTATAGTCCCCAATCCCTAACCCAGAGCACAGATTATGAAGCCCAGTTCCACAGAGTTAAGGATAAACAGGCCTGGCATCTGCTGGATATAAAGCCCACAATAATAGCTGCCTATATGCAATGGTCAGGAAAGCAAGATCAGGATTGGTGTATTTTTCTGTGAGAGGAGACCCATAGCTTTTATCAGTTCTCAGAGAACCCCATGATTTCAAAATTGTTAAGAATCACTGATTTATATAGATAAAGTAGGCACTTCAAAGAGTATATTAGTAATTTTAAGGGGAAAAAATTTAAAACATTAAAAATACTACACCTATACATTTTATGTATGTACTAGATCTAAATTGAATAAATATGATCTAAAAATATCTATGTGCCAATTATTATTTATTTGATATCTCCAAGTAAGTACAAATTAAGGTACTTAAAATACCAAAGCCATGGAGGAAAGGCTCCCCTGAATCTAAAAGCCACAGAAAAAGAAGAGCAATAGCAGATTTAAAAGCTGCACCTTCTGATAGCTAAGAACAAAAAAGCTAAAATCTAACAGAAACAAAAAATCACAGTATCCAATAAGTTATTATCAAACATTCACAGCAAAGGAATAGGTTAAATTCATGAGAAAGAGCGTAAAAACAATAGGTGCAAGAAATAAAATTAATGCTATAATGGAAAACTCTTAAAATTCTCACTTGTTAACCAATAGGAACTGACTTCTAAAATGGTTTCTTATGTTACTTTGTAGACCTAATTGGAAACATGCAAAATTAGGGAGTGTCAACAGGTGAGGAGACTCAACTATATTCAGAAAAAAACTTCAGTATTTACAGTCTAGATCTAGATCTCATAAATACATATTATATAAAATGAGAATTTGACTTATAATAGTATAAAAGTATCAGTCTTAAACCCCAGGAAAACAGAACAATGATGGCGCTTAACTGTAATGAACCGTTGTTCCAAATACAGGAACAACTCTGAACCAAAAGACCGCACCTGTTCCTGCCATATGTATGTAAGACAAACAGGGGAAACCCACAACCACAACTGACCAAGTGTGGTTCCATTCACCACAGTGTTTCTAATAAGGCATGCTTTCAGGAGACAGACTAAAAAGAAGAAAGATGCTGAGAGATGAGCGTATATAGTACTCAACAGAAAATACTTTCAATAGAAGAAATGCAAAAAAGAAATGCCCAGTTTGTTCATGCAAACCCCTGAACTACCAACTGCTGCTGCAGAAAAGTCACATACCTGGGCATACTGGTGCTAGAATGAATTTATAAGCTCTGATATCAACTAGGTCTTAAACACTGCATGGCAATTTTTTTGTGTGCTCCTAATCACAAAATATAGAATTATTTCTGGGTCTGTATCTAATTATTTCTAACTTTTTAAAGACTATTCTTCACTCTCCTAAAAATTCACCACCACCATCATCACACTCAGTACCCTCAGCAGAAGACCTCATATCCTACTTTGCAGAGAATGCAAAAGACATCAGAATAAGAACTGAATTTCTTGCCATCAAACATACAAATATCCCTACATCTCCTCTCACCACAATGGTGAGACCACAATGGTGGAGATGGTCCTTTCCTCACATACTTCCCAACACTCATGCTTTGGATTCCCTTCTTCCTGGCCTCCTTGGGGATTCTACTAAATATCCTTTCTCCCTGTCTCTTCAGACTCTGCCTCTCTACTGCCTCCTCTTAAACACTAAACGTGCTAATGTCTCTCCCATCTAAAAGGAAAAAATTCTCTCTCAAATCTATAGTATTCTTTCAGCTATCATTCCCTTTATTCCTCATCACAGATAAACCTTTTGAAGGAACTGACTACACCTACTATTTCCCACTTTCTACCTTCCCCGTCACTTCTCAACACCAAAACACTATCGCTTCCTAGCTCATTACACAGCTCACGTAAGTTATCCATGGCCTTTCCCCTAAATCCAAAAGGATATACGCACTACAATCACTTTACCTTTCAGCTATAGTGACATGACAGACCTTCCTTCCTCCTTCTCAAAACTCTCCCTTATTCATGGTTTCTATGATGCTACACTCTTCTGGTTTTCCTCCTATCTCTTTAGCTGAGACCTGTCTCTTTTGCAGCCTGTCTTCCTCCTCATTCCTTAAATGTTAATGTTGCAAGCGTTCTGCCTAAGGCCCACTTCCCCCAACTTCTCCCTCAAGTCAATACCATCTAACCATCTTCTATCTCCTTCCCTCCCTTTCTCTCCATTTTCTTTTTTTTTCTTTTTTGGAGATGGGGGCTTGTTACGTTGCCCAGGCTAGACTCAAACTCCTGGCCACAAGCAATCATCCTTCCTAGACTAGCCTGGACTACAGGTGTGCACCACCATGCCCAGCTTCATCTCCCTCTCCTTTGAACACTGAACACATACAACTGGCTGCCTGCTCAACCCCATTTCCACTTGGATGGCATGTATTTCAACTCTAGCATGCTTAAAAAGCTGAACTCTTCAGCAAATTCTGCCAATGCTACTTCAAGACTTACATCTCTCAAATCCTTCCACTTCTCTTCCTCCTCATTTCTTATACACTACTTTGAGTAACCATTCTCTAGCCCTTATTGCAAGAGCCTTCTAAGTGCTTCCCTGCTTCTAGACTTATTCCTGTTCCATCCATTATCTCCTCTATAGAACCAGAGTGATATTGCTAAGATGCAACTTGACATTATAACTCTCCTTCTAAAAACTTAACTGCATTGTATTGTCTTTATAACTGACCTTAAACATCCAGTTTACTAATCCAGCCTCATCCCTAAATCACTCTATCACCTCAATTTCCAATGTAATGAATTTCTCTGTATTCTTTCTACATGGTATACTCTCTGCCTTTCACTTCTAGGTCTTTGTACATGGTATCATTTATCCAGAACATTCCCCCTCTCTATCCCTCCATGTCTCTCTGGCCAACTTTTATACATACTTAAGGCCTTGGCTTATGTACTAGCTCCCCCAGGTGAAATGTATTTGGTATGTGCCTACATGGTACTCCACATATCTCTTATAAAACACTTCTTTCTCACTGCTCATTTATATATTTTCCCCGGTAGATTGTCATTAGCAACAGGGGAAGGTTGTGTGTCTGTTTTACTCACTAGTATGTCCATAGTATCTAGCATAGCACCTGACACACACAAGACACTCAGTCAGTATTTGTTGACAGAATGCAAGAAATAAACTTTACTAGGTTTGCTTGGAAAAATATGCTAACATCCTCATGAATAAATAAAACTTTAAAAGACACCACTGCCACATGGCAGAAATACAAAGAAACATAAAACTATGAACAGTACTTCTTGAAGCAAAAAAAAAAAAAAAAAAAAAAATCCATTTGATTAGTTAAGTATATACAGAGCACTGTACATGGCAACTGTTTCTCATGAATATGCATTTCCAAGTCAAGAAAATGAAGATAAACTTGTTTTGGTATCTGCTTATTTGTAACTTATTCTCCTCTTGTTCTTGGGGAATAATGATTTGTTTAATGATTAACTGTTACTTTGAAACAGGATTGGGCTATTACAAAAGATGCCAATTAAATTATCTCCCACTCCAAATCCCCCCAAGAGAATAGGGGGTTCAAGAAAGAACTAGAATGGCATGCCAGTATATAATTACTTATATGGTAGTATAGCATTGACAACTTGATAGCCCACTTTACAACTAGCTTAGCAATCAGAAAGCCAAGAAAAAGTGCCATCCTCATTTCTACTGCAAGATGAAAAAGGAATCTTCTATAGACTAAATTGTACCCCAAATTCATTATGTTGAAGACCAATCCCTAATGTGATGGTATTTGGAGATGAGGCCTTTGGGAAATAATCGGGTTAAGATGAGGTCCTGAAGGTGGGGCCTTCATGACGGGACTAGTGCCCTTATAAGAAGAGACACAGAGAGCTTGCCCTTTCTTTCTCTCTCCCCACCATATAAGGACATAGTGAGAAGGTAGCTGTCTATAAGCCAGGAAGAGAGCCTTCACCAGAAACCTACTATACTGACACCTTAATCTTGGACTTCTAGCTTCCAGAACTGTGAGAAAATAAATTTATACTGCTTAAACCATCTAATCTACGGTATTTTGTTATGGCAGGCCAAGCTGACTAACACAGAATCATACTTACAGTTGGAGATTCCACATACTGGTTCCAATTTCAGATTGACTTCGTGGTAGTATCATCAAATTATTAATAAATAAATAACACAAATGCTACTTTTGAGGTTTTTTTTAAAAATAAGTGCTACTTTCCAGAAAACAATTTTAGAAAAGTAAAAAAGAATAAAAAGGAAACATAAACTCATAAACAGGTACAGTGCTAGCCTACTGGAATGCATCAATCTAATAAAAATAGAATAAAAGATACTTACCACCACCAAGAATGTAAGAATCCTGGTGGTTCCCCCAATGTGATGTTTTTTTCCCATCTTATCTAAAATGAATAAAAGAGATATTAAATACTTTTCCTAATAATACTTTTTTTAACATACATTACAAAGCAATATTTTCCCATTTAAAATACTATGTTAATATTTACGTTTTTCATCATTTTCATATTATTCTTTACCCAAGTTTTACAAGTAGTCATTTTACATAGTGATTTATAGACTCGATTAGTCAACAAGAGATGTCACCATTATTTTCCGGAATTTGCTTCTCACTGTGCCAGTGATTAAACTCTTGTCTTTTAATTAGTTCTAAATCCAGGTTTCTGTGCTCTTTAAGATGCTGAGAGTGGGGATCTGTACCCCACCTTTGTCCTTCATTAAATGGCTTCCTAGTTATTAGGTCCCATAAACTAAAGAGGCTCTAGAGGGAAACTGGAAGTAGGAAGAGGGGAGAAGAGGTTTACTTCCTGTTAGCTTGCTGTTCCTGTCAGGGCTGCCCCAGCAGCAGCAGTTCACACCAGCACCAACAGAGGGTTCCTCTCTAGCTTTCTCCAGCACTACCAGAACCAGTCTCTTCATGCCCTCTCATAAGGACAAGCACAGTTGGGCAATACCCCTGCTCAGAGGTCTGACGTTCCACACATCTCCTTTGAGCTCTTCAGGTACCAGCAGCTACACAGCTCCCCTCCTTAGACGTCTAAGACTCAGCTCTGTGAGGTTTCTCTTCCAATTTTTTGATAAACATAAATTCTTCCTTTTGGTGCCCTAGCACGAATGATTGCTTACTACAATTACTGATTTTATGTAACTTCTATGTTCTCTTTCGCTTTTTTTTTTAATCTGTTATTTCCCTACATTACATTCTCTTTGCTGAAATACTTAATGTGCTTTTAATTAGTGTGTCTGTATCCTGATTGATACCATTGCCCCATAGCCCCTCATACAATAAGAATATTAAAAATATATTCCTTCTAAGCAGAATGGAGTATGGGCATAAACTTTAGCTTTCCTGCATACTAGCTGTGTGAACTTGGGAAAGTTACTTAAGTCTTCTGTGCCTCAGTTTCCTCATCTATAAAATGGAGCTAATAATAGTTACCTAGCTCATAGGGTATTGTAAGGAATAAACTGATTAGTACAATAAAATCACTTAAAAGAGTGACTAATACGCAGTGTTTGATAACTATTAGCTGCTATTTTTATTTTTCCTTTACTTAGAAGAGCATCCTCTAAAAATTTATTCCATTATTGTCACCAGTACCTGGAAAATTCCAGTGATATTCCCCATAAAAATAGTCAGATGTTTATGGTTATGCCAAACAATTTTAGCTTACTAATCAGAATAGCATAAAATACCTTTGTAGAAACCACATGGACGACTAGGAAAAAAGAACAGAGTGGGAACTAAGGAAGAATTGTCTGTGCTGCTGGTATACATGGGAGAAGTAAAAATCATTTAAACAGAAAATTAAGCTTCTATTTACTTAAAATTATTTGGGAATTAGTGTTCTGTTAAACTCAGTTATCATGTATACCAAATTCAGATGACCATTAAATATATCATCCTAAAGAAAATTCAACTTTTGAAATTTTTCTTTTTTTTCTTTCCTTCTTTTTTTTTTTTTTTCTGTGCATCAGAAGGTATTTTGGGATCTTAAGGCACATCAAAATTACCATTATTAATATCGATATGAAAATCAGTTATCACCACTGACCCAGAAATTTGTAAGAAATTGGGCTTAATATATAGATTTTAATACCTTAAGGGTTACGTTTTTAAATAAATTCCTGATTTGAGGTGGTGGGCATAAGAAGGCATATGTCTTTCATAAAGTAAGGCTTTTAAGAAGATGGTGATATTAACTTTCCAATTGTTTATATTTAAGATGAGTTGGAGTTCACTATTTAAAACTTTTAAAATTTAAAACAAGGTCAATATCTCTCAAAAAGTAAAAGTTCTGACTAAATACTTTTTACAAAGTATATTTAAAAACTAGAAATCTGGATGAGTATTTATATAGTGACTTTTCTAAACACTGGATAGCAGCCAATACATAAGATAAAAATAGCTTCCTTCAGGGAGATTACATTTTAGTAGGGAAGACAGACTATAAACAAACAAACAAAAAAGTAAATTGTATATACATTAGAAGGTAATAAATGCTATGGAGGAAAAGAAAGCTGGGAAGGATGATAGAAAGGGCAGGAAAACAGTGAAGTGATTTACAATTTTGAATAAGGTGATCCAAAAAGACTTTAAAACAATCTCTGCATATACGCCTTAGTTTTTAGTTTAAACAATAAAAATTATTTAACAATACCCCAATCAACAAAATATGCCCCAGACCCTTAACACTACTACAAAGTAAATAACTATAATTATAAATTTCAGAAAAATTCAAGGAATTCTTTCTATCATCTACTATGGAATAAGTTAGGAATTCTTATCCCAAAAGACTATTTATAATAAAAAAGTTTAAAACAAGCACCCAGAAAGTGGCCCTAAATGTGGACACAAACAAACAAACAAACAAAATCTCTTTAAGAAAGAGATGGAAAAACTTAGATGCCATTAAAATAACTGAAACTGGCTGCACTTTTTAGCATTCTTAAGTACATAAAATGTAAACCAATGGGAACTTTGATGTGAACTAGTAATTTGTTCCCCAAAAAAAAGAAAAATTTTCTAAAGATTAAAAATGTGATAGCTATTTTTTAAAAGAGCTAAAAGAAAAAATTCCAGGAATGAATGAATTTGAAGTTAAAAAGACTAAATATGAATAATAAATCAGAACATGTTATGTATTTATAAATGTAATTCTGATCCTAATTTGAATTCTCCTAAGTAATAACAAAAATAATTTGTATATCTATGCTACCTTTTAACTGATAATTTCAGTTAATCAATATTATATCATCTTGGTTGATAAAAAAATAAAGAGTACTTAATGAGACTTATGAGAAATAAAATTTTGATGTCTTGCTAAAGTTATAATATAGTCAAAAACCTGTGTCTCATCTTTCTCTCACCATTTTTTTTGCTAGTTTATACCTTCTTGTTTTTTCCCCCCTTGGCCACCCAGTTTAAGTCTTCTTGAAAGAGCAATAAGAATAGAACCTCATACATGTGTCCCAGATACACTAATACTCCTAATCACTAGAATCAGCCTAATCATATGAACATCCTAATCAAAGTAGTGTCCTTATATTTCATCTCAATTCATCTTGACTTTATATGACTATGAAATAAAGCAGATAATGTTATACTATATTCAATTTCATAAAGAAGAATGTGAGATGACTTATGGAAGAGTTAAAGTGGCATGACTAGGTCTCGATGCCAGAGTGTGCTGGGGACAGGATTAGACTGAGGAGTCCCATATATATGTCAGTTACTAGGCAGCCTCCTTCCAGCACTTCCACCACTCTCACAGCCAATCACCTGCTATTCAGGAGACAAAGTCCTCTAGGACACTACCTATAATGGCTTATATGGTCTTTCAGGGGAGGAAGCCTGAAGGTAATCCATTTGTACTTCAAATAGTATTACTTATTATTCCTCAGAAAAATTCAAAAAGCTTCATATACATCATCACCTTTATCCTCATAATATTTTTTACTATATAATGAATAGAGTTAATCTTTCTCACTTTAAATTGCAAGTCTGTGCCAGAAGCAGCTAGAACTTTGGTCCATTATATTGAAGTTAACACAAAATCTATCCTTTTATAGTTATTGAATGGATGTCACTTAAAGTTTTATGTTCTAAGTATTTCCAAAGAAGAGATGGTTCTACTTGAGAATACGTTTACATAGTGAACGACATTGCTCCCTCTAAACTAGTCACTATACCAGATACCATCTGTTTACAGAAAGCACAGAATGGTGCTCAAGAAGAGGCAAAACAGAACCCTGACCTCTAGAAAACTAAATCACATTCATTGCAGCACTGTTAGAAAAACTGAAAATTAGAAACAACCTGATAAACATTCACCAAAAGTGAATGTAAAATAAATCTTGATACTCATATACTACAGATCAGAGTGCTATTATTAAAAAGAATGAGATATATCTACATGGAAAGAGGGCCACGGTCTATCAGTTTTTCAAGATGGAGATTTGGAAGGTTAGAGAACAATATGTATAATATAAAAGCTTTCTGTTTGAAAAAAGTATACATATTTATGTGTGCATTTGGGTGTATGTATATTAAAGAAATCACACCAAACTTACAGCTATTATTTGGAAAAGGGTAAGGGAGGACTTTCATTTTAAATTATATTGTATGTAGGTTGTTTTTTTTAGCAAATATGTATTAATGATGGGTGCTGTTGAGGAATGGCCAGAAAATACTCTTAAATGTCAACAGTTATTTTAAAAATATTTTTTCCTGCTATTTATGAAGAAGTATTTTCTGTTATACTAGGTCTCACAGACTTCAGGCTTGTTTAGGTGTTGGGTAGCATCTATGCTAACAACTTCTCTGTCTTTATTCTGTTTTTCCTTTTTCCATTATCCTACCCTCAGTATTTATTTCCCTAGTCCTAAGGCTTTTTGCTGTTTAATTATCCACTTCTCTTCCTTCCATCATTTGACTTGCTAGAGGCAGTATTCTCCTGTAACTTTCATGTAAATCTCAAGGCCCATTCCTACTGCCATATTCTACATTTGAGGGCCTTGTCTATGATGATGTTTTCTTTATCATATGATCTAACATTTTCAGCATTTCTACATAAATGCAAAATCACCAAATCATAAATAATCATAAAAGGCATATTAACAGGGTAAGACATGCTTTATGGCATAATTATAAATTATATACTATCTGAGACAGCACTTCTAGGAATTTACCCTATATATATGGTCACATATGCAAAATTTTATATATAGAGAGAGACAGGTAAATCTTCATTGAAGCATTGTTTACAATTGCTAAAAACTGAAAACAACCTAAATGTCCATCAATAGAAGGTTGGTGAACTATATCACAGCACACTTCATACAATGAAATACTCCACAACCATAAAAAGAGAATTATGATATTTTATAAACCAATATGACACAATTTCCAAAATCTAACAAGTGAAACAAAAATTAAAGCACAAAACAGTACTCATAATAAACTAACATTTATACAAAGAAAAAATGATACACACAGACATATACACATAAACATATACAGGTTAAACGCACACACACACACTTAATTTTTTCATCCTTATTTGCTCTGGCAAGGCATACTGGTCATTTACCTATCATTTCTCAGCCCCACACCCACCCTTCTATACTCCATTCTATACTTGGAGCTGGGATTCTGAAAACCACATTTCCTAGCCTCCTTGCCATCTGGTTTCCTGTTAAGTGCTGCCATCAGAAGACACTAGCAGGAGATCAAAAGGAGGAGGCTCTGGCTCCAAAAGTGACGCAGTTGCAGGCTGCTGCAGGGGCAGCAGTGGCAACAATAGTAGGGGTGGGGAAATTGTGGATATCAGCACCTTACTGGAGGTTCTAGCCTTGTCAATGTGGGATCTCTTCAGCAGATCCAGACCCACTTTACCATAATCTCTAACAATGCAGCAGCAGGTTTGATGCTCATGAGCACCAAATTTTATATAGTATTCCTAAATCCTTTCATAATTTTTGAATTTGAACAAATATTCAAAAATCAACTTTTAATATCACAAAAAGATAAAACTAGTTCATCATGTTAAGAAAATAAACTGCATAACTATACATAAATTTGTTTCCAGACAAAATTACTGAGACTTCTAATTTATATATAAACTATTCCTACTAATCTTCTAAAATCTTCCATGTATAGAAGCATGGGTGCATCTATACACTGAACTCAATATATTAAAAAAATTGAAGTAAAAAATTGCACACTTTAATTCAAAAATTAAAGCCAATAGATGTTTAACAGGAAGAAAAATATGACTACACTTTGAAGCAGATAATGTAAAACTGTGCTGTTCAACATGGTGCCCACTAGTCACATGTGCCTATTCAATTTAAAATTCAGTTAACTGAATGTTCTTCAGTTGCACTAGCTACATTTCAAGTACTCAATAGTAACATGTGACTAGTAGCTACCTTACTAGACAGCACAGATTAGAGATCATTACCATAATTACAGAAAACTTTATTAGACAGTGCTGCTTTATTTTAGAAGGAAGGAAGAAGACCTGTTAAAGGGGACTACCTTTTATTGGAAAAAGTCCTTTCTATTTTTGTTTATGTTTTTTACCCAGAGAGACAGAGGCCCCTAGGAGTGGTCTGAAAGAAAGGGATTGCATAGAGGAAAACAAATACCTGATATTCTATAGAACAAGAATTTAGGAGGTTGCTAATGATCTTTCAGGAAGAAGTGGGGGACAGGAGGTCTGGGAGGATACAGAAAAAGGGAAAATGGGATAGGTTGTGAGCAGTCAACAAGAAAGAAGGCAAAGGGCACTCTCAGGAAATAAGCTAGGGAGAAGTTCCCTGTGGCAAGGAGACCAAAGAACTTAAGCTAAGTTGTTTCTAATATTCAAGTTACTATTGTTGCCTACACTATACAATATTTAATCTTTTCAGTTAGCCTCCGACCTTTAGTTAGAAATCTTTTATATAAAAGACCAATGAGTTAGTGGAGCTTTGAAGCTGTGAGGAAAACAAGAAAAACTTTAGGTATAGAAAAGGGATCAGCTGTAAGAGGGAGAAGCAAAGTTGGGTGTAATACCCAACAGGAGTAAGAAATTACAGTAAGAGAATCCTAAGCACCCCACATAAGGTTCACAGATACTGGAGAAGACTTGAGACAAGCCATAGTTTCAGAGATTACAGATGGAGCCACTTTGACAGAAAGGTTAATACCAAAAGGTAGGAGGATTATAGGCCATCCAAATGACAAACACTTGGAACACACATGTACATTTACACCTATACTCTAAAAACAAACTAAACAGGATAGAAAAAAGTTGGTCAAGAATTTTTAAAATAATACTTTTGAACATTCATTATATGTGAGGCACTATTCTAAGCAACTGTGTGTACTGACTCATTTAAACTTCAACATAACTCTAAAGTATTTTTATGATTATCTTCTTTCTACAATAAATAAAACTAAGATACAGAACATAATTCAAACCCATGTGATCTTGCTCAAAGCAATTGCTCTTACCTACTACACCCTATTGCCTTCAAATTAAAATTCAAGAAACTATTTAGGAAATAACAATTATTGTTTTCTCTCTTCATATAGGTAAAAGACAAACAGAGAATAGAATTTTGGAGTCTACAGTGTTCAATAATTTGGCATTCTTAATTAAATCTGAAGAAGCAATCCATTAGATGTTTTTAAACTTCTATTTCAGGCTAACTTATTGGCTAACATGACAAATAAGAGCTAGTAATACAGTATAAACAATGTAAAAATTTTTTTTTTTTTTTTTTTTTTTTTTTTTTGAGACAGAGTCTCACTTTGTTGTCCAGGCTAGAGTGAGTGCCGTGGCGTCAGCCTAGCTCACAGCAACCTCAAACTCCTGGGCTTGAGTGATCCTTCTGCCTCAGCCTCCCGAGTAGCTGGGACTACAGGCATGCGCCACCATGCCCGGCTAATTTTTTTTTTTTTATATATATATCAGTTGGCCAATTAATTTCTTTCTATTTATAGTAGAGACGGGGTCTCGCTCTTGCTCAGGCTGGTTTTGAACTCCTGACCTTGAGCAATCCACCCGCCTCGGCCTCCCAAGAGCTAGGATTACAGGCGTGAGCCACAGCGCCCGGCCTAACAATGTAAAATTTTTAAGAAAGGGAAAAAATCTAGATCCTCTGTAACACTCTAATTCTTAACTTTATTAGTTAAGGATATCAAGCCTCATTCTGAGATATAAATACCATACAAAATCTCAGAAATGAGTGGGAATTATCTTTCCATGATGAAGCAATATAACCAGAAAATGATAGCTTCTAATGAATCCAAAGTAACAAAAATTAATGTAGAATTAGAAAGACAATTCCTTAACATTCTGGCTGTAATTATTGAATGTTGAAGGATAATAAAGATAAAGCAGAGGAAAGGCTTTGTGTTGAGAATATTTCTAAAGAACATTCAATTTTCTCCCCTTGGGAGTAAAAGAATGAAGTCACACAAACTATATTTAGAATCTGGGTAGTGGTCTAAAATCTATGATGAATCAGAGATAACACTGTCTTAGTTGGCACAACCTAGTTAGACAAATGTTTTGACTTCCACTGTAGGTTCAATGCTGTCTCTTTTAATTAAGAAAAAAATAGCTGAGCTAAGAACACTTTTCTAACTTAAAACCGAAGCTATCAAGAACAGTCAAATTTCTGATGGCCCAGGTCAAGGGCACTTTTAGAAAAGCCAAGCCCAAGTGAGAGATTGGGCTGCTGAGATACATATCTTGCTTGTTCAATGATGCCTGGAGTTCCAATTTGGCCTTCTCACAACTTCACCCTAAAGAACAAGCCCATGCAAAGGAAGACGTGGCGGCCCAGCATAGTTAATCCGGATTCAGTACAGCTCATTAGCATCACAGTCATTCATAGCCTCATTCATCCTGAGGGAAAATGTCAAAATTGGAAGTATTCTACTGTGCCTTGAACCAGGGTGAGAATATTAAATATCTGAATAATTGGTGCCACTTCAATCATTTCCTCTTTATTACAATAACCAACCCAAATAAGTAGGTCTCCCTATAGTAAGTTCCTATGGAACAGTTCTGAATTAGGTAAAAACCTTGAGACAGACCTGGAAGCACTTAGATAAAATGGTCCTTTACTACTCAAACTAGTTAAGTCATTCTACAACAAGCAGCCTTAAATTTTCCATAGGATCCAAGTGAAACTGAGAGAGAAAGCAACCCTTAACAGAGTACACAGCTCTAAAATATTACATTCTCTTTTTTTTACTATCCATACTTAGGAGGGAAGGGCATATAGATACCAGAGTAAAAACCTAATGATGCTATTCTTTTACTTGAAAACCTTCAAAGGCTCCCATTTGCCAAAGATAAAGTCCAAACTTTCTGGCATAGTATGCAACCAGGCCCCTGCAGAATGTACTATCAGCTTAGAGAGATGAAGCCCCAAGAAAGCCTTTCTAGGAAAACCTTCTTCTAAGGTAGAGAGGAGAGGAGAGGTTAGGCAGAGGGAATACACCACTGAGTAAAGCTCAGATGACAGAAAGATCACAGTTATATTCAGGCAAACCCAGGCAGCTGAATACTACAGAATGAAAATGTGAGAGAGAAAATAGCAAGCTATTGTAATTTAACCAACTGAAATTATCAAGTACTCTAGGGTATCCTCAGCAATGGCCTGTCACAAATCTACCTCCAGGCTTCCATCTTTAAATTCATATAATTCAAGAGAATGCATTTATTCTTCAATTATTTTTATTTTTAAATAACTGTACAAATAATATATGTATGGTTTGTTTTTTAAAAAAAATCCTACAATTTAGTAAAAAATCCCTTTTATTCCCTTTAACACCCCTATGCCCAGAAGCAACTAGCCTGGAATGTATATTCTTTCAGAACTTTTAATATACTTTATATCTCTAAATATGTACCCACAAAAGTGTACAGTATTGCTTTATGTTCAAGGCTTTCCATATTAATGACATACTTCAGCTTCCTTCATTTACTAGACAATGTTTTGGAAGTCTATCCATGTACATTCAAATAGATCTAACTTACTCTTTTAACATTATGAAAAACTTACACCTCAATTAACTTAGCCATTCCCATACATTGGTTATTTAGGTAGTGAGAATGTATTTTCATAGTACCACTCAGAGTTTAGCAACCTAGAAAGTGAAGAATAGTTCTGAGAATTGCATACAGTCATCTCCAAAATCCAGAAACAATGTCTTTTCTTGGTGACAACAGTTTGTTTTCAGTTTAACTGGTTCCTCCTGTGCAAGTGAACCAGACTAATAATTCAGAGCAATCCTGTTTTACATTCCAAATGCAGCCAGAGAAAATAAAATCATGGTAAATATTTGTCAACATGTGTGAATCTCATCTGAAATTCTAATTTCATTTCTACGAAATAGTCGTAGAAATTTTGTATATCCATTTTCCACTGAGCTCAAGGCCTATGACTACAATATCTAGTTATCTGCTCAATCCACATAATCCATCTGAATCCAAATATCTAAACTTCCTTAAATAAGTTAGCAACATTTTTCTTTTTGATGAAATTTAGTAACCACTGTATCTGATATAACACTGGTAAGAAAATAATCTTGGGAACCGCAGAGGATTAAGCAAGTTGAGCCAATTCAAAATGATCCTTGATACAAGGAGGGAGATCAGTAAATCCTTTAAGTTTCATCGAGTTCTCAAATGCACTAAAATAAAACTTTAAAATCTCCATAGCCAACTTTAGTTTCTTTAAAATACACTATAACTTGACAGTGGTTAAGAACATAAATATCAAGGATATCCTTTTTGCAATCTCAATCACTTCCTCTCTAATAGCCAATAGTGAGTGTGACTTATTTCATAGCCCAAAGGTTTCTAATCACTGATTTAGTGAAACACAGATACACCAAACTTCTGTTTTGATTTGAATAAACTTTTAAACCAAATTTTCATTACACTGCATGTATTCCGTCTAAGGTAAAACAACTTAGTTCTTACATGTTCTAACCAAACTTCAAAAATTCCTTATTTGAAAATAAGGCCTACTAGTTCACATATACTAATTTACTAATTATTTAGAAATAAGATTGGGGATCTGTGTGCATTTGTTTACTTATGCATTTGTTTGGGGAGCAGGTGAATCTCAAGAAGGCTATACCTCAATCAGGGCACTATGGGCAATGGGTTTCCTGTCGTTTCTCTGATCCAGTGAGGGCCAAAATAATGAGATCACCAGTGACAATATGATTTCAAGCAATGCTATCCAATAGAAATGTACACATGGACCATGGATAAGAGCCACATATGTAATTTAATTTTTATTTCCCCAAGAGAAAGGGCCTTATAATCATAACTCACTGTAGCCACGAACTACTGGCCTCAAGTGATCCTCCCGCCTTGGCCTTCCAAAGCGCTGGGATTATAGTGTGAGCTATTGAGAACGGCTTAATTTAAAACTTTTAAATTTTGAATTAAAAACTTTACACATTAAAAACAAAAAGGTAAAATTAATAATTTTACTTTACCCAATCTTACCCAAAATATTATTTCAATGTGTGACCAAAACTTAAAAATTATTAGTGATATTTTATATTATTTTGTTTTCATTAAGCCTTCCAATCCAGTGTGTACTTCACGCATTTCTTAAATGGATTAGTTGTATTTCAAGAACTCAAAAATCCATATGGCTAATGGCTATCATATTGGACAGCACAGACACACAAGAAAAACCAGAGGCTTTGGGATTAACATGGACCTAGGTTTGAATACTACTTCCATAACTCACTAAGATGTGTGACCATGAGCAGTTATGTAAATTCTCTGGGCCCTGTTGTTCTCATCTATAAAACAGAAATAATATGACTTGTTTTCTTATTCTTATAAGATTTAGAAATAATATTTCTTATAAGAATTTCTTATGAGAAGTAGAGATAATATATGTAAAGTTTCTAATAAGAATTAGAGATAATATATGTTAAGTACCTTGGTATATTACATGTCTGGCACATAACAGAACTCAATAAAGTCATCACCATCCTCATCATCATTCTACACATTAGAGAAGAAAAATCACCACTGTAGGAAAGCTCAAATTCAAAGTTTAAGAAAGTGAAGATAGAGAACAGAAAGAGAAACAAAAACTTGAAGTAAGATTATCATAAAGTTTTCTAACTGAAATCAATCAACAATTATTCATACAAGATAAAAACAAACAAAGACAACATTTTCCAAAATGGTGCATAGTGCCAAAATATGATACTGTTAGAACTGAAAATACACAGAGTTCTTTTTTTTTAAAAAAAAAAAAAGATCTGCTTTCTTGATTACTGTTGCCATGCTAATATTACTTTCTATTTCCAAGGAGGGAAAATGGCCATAACGTTGACTAGAAGGTGACTGAGTGGCACAGACTTGGTATTTTGGAGATACTAAAAGTATTTATACATAATCTACAAAGCCATATTATGTATTCTGATAACTGAGCATTCATTATATAACACGTACCAATCTATTTTTTAAAATAATTGTTACAGTATATTTTTCATTCATTTATATAAGATATCAAAATGCAATACAGAAAATACATGAAACATACCTCTGATAAAAATGTTTGGGCCGATTTCTGAGCTCCTACATGAAGCAGATATTCATAAACGTAGAGTGCTAACCTGGAAATCAAATAAAACATCTATTGAGAAGAGGAATATTAAAATTCATTCTTTAAATAATGCATATATCTTTCCATTGCAAAAATATCTTATGTGCAAAAATACCTTATACACTAACAGTGACAAAAAATAAATGCTTCCCATGCCCTTACAATAGGAATTTATAAATATATGTTCAGAAAGAATCTAATTAAAAGAGCACATGAAGAAAAAGACAAATATATCTTTTCTTGGCAAGCAATATCTAAATATGAATTTTTTTCTTGAATCATCTCACTTATAACCTCATTCCCTTTGTTATACCTAATATAAATAATTTATAACCAAACATTAATAATCTCCAAATCCTATTTAAAGGTATAATTATCTTTCATTAGTAATATAAATGAATTAAGGTATTAGACTTTTACTACAACTTTATGTCCTTCAGTCTTTTTGGTGAATATTAATACAGATACTAGATGTTTGCAGAACCATATGCCAAAACCTGTGTTAAATATCCATTTTAATATTTGTTCAGCAACCTCTCCTTATTCTTTAAATTTGATTATTAAACTAATAATGTTTTAGTTTCTAAGGCATTCCAATTCACAGCAAACCATAGCATTATGTAAACTTTAAAGATATCAGATCATATTAAGCACATGGGTGCGTACAGTTTAAAGGTTAACACAAAATTACATATAAATTTATCCCTCAAATGTAGAATATTGAGTATGCAGTGTATACTTATACTACTCCCATTATCTTGTGGATTCAGAATTTTTAAGCTACACCATGTGGCTCAATTTCAGTGGAGCTGTTAACAAAATATTATTCATAAACCGAAATTAGTCTGAGGCAGTATTTTTAATGATATCTTGGACCAATGCCCAGATAGCTCACAACAGTTCAGTTCTGCTACACTATGTTTACCAATATTGAACCAGGTTTACAGTAAACAACATAATATAACAATAACCACAGTTCTGTATAGCTGCACCACTTCTCTTGCCAAGCAAATTTTTGACTATTAAAGATTGATGGCACTTGAAAAAATGAGTATTTTCTTTACTTTCATGAAAACATACCATGCATCTGTCACGAAAAGAGAAAGCTTGTACAAATTCAGTTGCTCTGTCCATTTAATTCTTTCCAAATTCCAAAATTCGTAAATACTTAAAAATGAGAATTATTCTGTAGCTACTAAGCACCTTGAGAGAGTAGATATCTGTTAAAGGTACTCACTGATAAAAAGTATGCTATTGACAGAGAGGATATGAATGTAATTTAGAAACATCTCCTATCATCTTCAAATTGAATGACACTTCCTAAATCAGTGCTTCTCAACTCTTTTTTTCTACCGTAACACACGTGAGGCATACAGCACGCTCCTTTTATTAGCAGTATCTCCCTGTGGAAATGAAGGTCATCTCCAAAGTACATCACAAGGGATACAGTAACTGGAATCTTCCTGTAGCTTCAAACAAACACTCCTACTGGTGTTGTATCACACATTCTTCAAACACACATATCCTACACACCTTATGCCTCTACCAGCCACTTCTAACCCTATCTCGTGATTTCACTGACCATGATGGCAAATTTTACCTTGAAAAAGGAGAATATTTGTTAAATCTTCCTGGATAGACTGTGCATCCTCAAAACTGCCTGCCAGTGGCAGGGCTGCCCTGCTGCCAAACTGAGAAGAAATACACCCTCAGGGGGACCAGGTGCCGTGGCTCACACCTATAATCCCAGCACTTTGGGAGGCCAAGGCAGGACTGCTTAAGGCCAGGAGTTTAAAATACAGTTTCAGGTAATTCCTTGTGGCTTGTAAAAACCTTGGGCCTAGAGCCAAACCAGTGGTGTAGGCTAAGCAAGAGATCCAGGCCTAAGTGAAAGGTGAAAGGCTGAACAGTAAGGACATGTCACCAAGGTTGGGGAATTGAAAGTGAGAGGCACAGAGGTACATGATGGGCCCTGGTGGGGGAGGGAGAGATAAACCTCAGAACAGTCAAGGCCACAGCACAACTGTTGCTGTGCACCTTTCAATAAACCCCATTCCTTCAAGTTAAATGAGTTACTTCCTTGTAATCTCATAAATTTCTTCTTTGTATATTAAAGGGAGCTAATATAGTTCTTCTATGTTTTCCTTACTAATTAAGTAACAAAAGGGATACCTCTTTACAAGTAAAGTTAAAAGCAAAAATCCACACTATCTCTATTCTATGACACTGGGACAGTGATTCTAAAAATTACATTGGAAGGGGCTCAGAATCACTGGAGATGTGAAAATTTCAAACCATATAACCAGATTCTAAAGAGTTTTCCAAAGGTGTGTGCCCATCTTCCTACCTTTAGAATCTGTGCTGTAACAGCTCAGCATTATCAACAGGATTATGGAGTGGGACAAAGCTGAGGAAACCTATCTATAATGCCACCTCATATATCTATGTTCTACAATCTCCTGTGAACAAAATTCATGCTTCCCAGGTAATCAGGATCCATGCTCCAAAAAGTGTGGCAGGGTGGTAACACATGCATGTGTTAAGTAGATTGGTAGAATCTCCTACTCTTCTTGGGATAAGAGTCCCCTGCTTTGGTGGTGTTTGGAGCAATTGCTCCACCTAGGAAGCATAAGGGTAGGCACTCCATTTTGGTGTTATCCACCCCTAATCCTATCTCGAGCAATTACTACATCTGGGGAAAGAGGGACTGCTTTATTAATCTGGGAATTCCCCAGGCATAATGGGATTTAGAAAGTGATCTAGAGTAACCTAAGGGTAATTAGTATGCCATTAGCTTGTCTCTGTATTGTGGTTGATCCCCCTCCAGGTGGGCTTTCTTAGAGGGAGCTCATATATGCAAATAGAATTTTGAGGACACCTGTTGACCATTTGATACCATCCCACACCTCTTGAGAGCCCTCCCTCAGACTCAGCTAATAAAAGGAAATAATGTGAGAAGTCAAAAGAGTGAGAGTGGGGTCAGCCAGTCAGAGAGTGAGTGAGAGACTGGGTCTATCAGCCAGTGAGTCAGTCTGTCTCTCTCCACTCAGAGACAGACCCGTTTTTACAATAAAGAGCACTCATGTGAAGCTGCTTCCTGCCTGGGTTACTCCATTGCACTGGCTCTGTTGGTGATTTCTCCAAGCAAGCAGAGGACCAAGATAATAGTCTGGACTTAACACTTTGTGTCTGCTCATTCTTCCGCCAAGAGCACATCAAGAACCGAGAGCAGACTGTCACTCTGACAGGTGAATGACTAGTTAACTCTATTGCCATGAAAACTCCGTAATATATGACTGGTAAATTTCCAATATTTTAATTATCATCTCTGTGCATAGGATTTTCTAAACCTATCCCTACAACCCTACCCTCTGTTCCAAGTTCTAAACCTGCTTCTCAAAATTAATGTTTGACAAGATATTTCTCTCTTAAGTTATTCATGTCCAAAGTTAAATTCACCTTCTCTGTTTTTATAGTACCTGTGCTCACCCAGAATGGAATATAATTTCTCTCAGTCTGTTTCCTCACTTGTCGAATGGGAAAAATAATACTTCCCTTGTGTTATTAAAAGAATTAGAGAGCACAGTAAATAATAACAATTGTTATGATTTTGTCTAATTCTCTCACATCCAGTGATATATTACCACATCATGTACCAAATTCTAATGACACAATCTCTCCCACATTTGTCATTCCTTTCTATCTTTCCTGCTCCTGAGGAACCACTAGGAGTCACAGCAATACCAGGAGCTACTTGCTCTAGGTTCAGATGCATATACTGTGTAATTCCCATTAGCTCCCCATAAAAAGGAATTGGGACCACCAGAAATAAGAACGTCCAAAAAGTTCTGGGGAGTAAGCCCTGCAATAAAAGATACTGTTTGAACACAAATGATTCCAGGAGAGTGGGAGGTAACATTTGTTCATCCACACAGGTTAATCACAATATGGTGCTTTACTTAGAGATATGAGATCACTAGGAGAAGGCAACATTTTATTCAGATTTACTTTTTACTAAACAGTGAACATTTTAAAATATTGAATATGCAAATATTTAAACAGTGCATACTTCTGAATAAACATTTTTTTTCCTTTTTATGATCTTTAAGAAATTTAAGTACTTTTGATAAAGTGCAGAGTGGGTATTTAATCTAGTAGCTTTTAATGTGATCTAAATACATTTAAAAAATTAATAATCGTAAGGTGAGAGTTGGCTGCAAAAAGTAGGCCCAGCTTTTTTCTTTTACATTGATTAATGAAAAAGCATATCAATGATTCATAGATCATATATCTTTAAATTATCTTCACTTCATTCTAATTTTAAATTGGATATCAAAGACTGAGTTATCAAAATGATGATCAACAATTACAGAGAGCTAATGCCAGAAATGCAAAACATATCTGACAGACCTCAATACCTTCTTTACTCCCTGGTCACTTACAGGTACCTAAGCTTTAAAAGTAAGAGGAAAAGTCGAGGTTAAAATGGGAAGAACACAGCGAAGAGCCAAACCCTGAGCCTACTTGGGGCTGCCTGCAAAACAGTAATTATATAACACCTACATATGTGACGCACACTAGGTTCACTGTCCCTCAATTACACACACATGCACTCACAACTGCCCTAGGAGACAAACCAGAAAACTCAACCAACAATGATAAAATTCCACAATTTGAATTCTATCAATCTCCAGCCAAATCTCCTTCAACTAGGCTTCATGAATTCAAAATCTATAACAATTTGGATATGGATAAGTCTATGGTTTAACCTTTTTAACCTTTCAAAAAAAAAAGAGGGGATCCCACTTATGCTCCATTTTGTACATGATTCTAATGAAAATGAAGGGAATTAAAGATATATAAAAGTAATATAAAAATTTTAAACCAATGGCTGCACCTCCAAAAATCAAATAAAATTAAAAAGCAATAAAAGACTAAGAAAACAAGATATGCAATTAATACTATGATATAAGGCTAATACGCTTACTATGTAAGGAATATAAATAAAATGACCTGCTAGAATATGAAGATCCTAATTTTTAAGTAATGAGCAAGGTATGAAAATGAAAATTCAAATAAGAACGGTTACATATAGCCAGTAAGTAACCCTAAGGAAAAATGTTCAACCTCCTAGTCATAAAAAGTATTTTAAAATTTCACTAATAAATGTAACAAAGACTTTAAAAACATTAAAGCATCCAGTGCCTTTAAGGGTAAAATACAGAAGTATAAACATCACAGCTTTTCAAGAAAATAACATGGAAAGGTAAAAATATGAGAGGATAAGTAAAAAAAGAAAGTATGTATAACAGCTTGTATAGCATGCTCCCATCCATACTGCATGGATATTCTTCCATAGATTTTATGCACATACAAGCATCAGAGCAACCAATGGCACTCCCAAGCTTCCCACTCCCACGGAATTGTTTTGAGTTCAAACTATATCTTTTATTGCTGGGCTTTTTGCTAGGGACTGGTGGCCTGGGATAAGAGGGAGACTTTTTTCATTGCATAACTTTTCTTCTGTTTGATTATTTCCCCTGGGCTAACATTCCCTATTTAAAAAGAAAGAACAAGAAAATTAAAAAATTAATAATAAATCTTTTGTATCTTTTGACCCAGTAATTTTTATTCTAAAATACTATAGAATTGGAAAGTCAAACAATGTATCATGATGCTTGTGGCAAAATAATATCAGTAAAAAAGTGGTAACCTAAATATCTGATAAAAGGAATAATTAGATTATGATACATACATGTGATGGGAAAATATATTTTTGAAAAATGTTTAATGATATGAAGAAATTTTCATAATTGTTTAAAATTTAAAAGTCTCAAAATATATATAGTGTGTATAGAAAAAGAGTAGGAGGAAATAAGAGTTACTACAACTGGTAGAAACATTAATAAAAAATATTAAGTGACAGATTAAGTCCAACTGGTATGGGGTAGAAAAACTAAGTAAAACAGTAAAACCAGTATGGCCTACTTAGAGTAGGTGCAAGCATCCTCATCTCTCTCAGAAGGCCTGAGGGCAACTCTTCTTAGAGCACTGTCCGCTTAATCAACAGTCATAACTGTAGCTTTGTGTCTCCAGTAAAAAATTAAGCTTTGTGGCACTCATACTAAACAAATATAAAAGATATTTGACTACATAAGAATATTAAATCTATCACATAAGTTTTGCAAATATATTTCCAAGTTTGTTGTCCAACTTAATTTCAGTCAGGTTTTTTGGGGGGAGAGGCATGTAGTTTTACTTTTTCTTTTTTTTTTTTTTTTTAATATTTTTTTGAGACAGAGTCTTGCTATGTTGCTCAGGCTAGTCACAAATTTCTGGGCTCAAGCAATCCTCCTGCCTCAGCCTCCTGAATACCTATGACTACTGGTGTGTGCCAACATGCCTGGCTAGATATTTTTTTTTTTTTACTTCAAGATATTAAGGGGGTACAAATGTTTTAGTTTACATGGATCGCTTTTGTAATGCTTTAGTCCCAGCTATAGGTGTGCCCATCACCCAAATAGCGTTCATTATACCTATTAGGTAGGTTTTTACCCCTCCCTATTCCTCCTTTCCCTTCCTCCTCCCCATTCGCCTCTCCCTTCCTCTCCATGATTTCCACTTTTACTTCCCTCTGTGCACATGTGTGCTCATCAGTTAGTTCCAATTTAATACTGAGTACATGTAGTGTTTGTTTCTCCATTCTTGATATACTTCACTTAGGAGAATGGTCTCCAGTTCCACCAGATTGTTGCAAAAGGTATTAATTCATCTTCTTATATGACTGAGTCACAGTCTATTATATACATATACCACATTTTATTAATCATATTTATTAATTATGAATTGATGGACCCTTGGGTTGATTCCACATCTTTGCAATAGTGAATTGTGCTACAATAAACATTCGAATGCAGGTGTCTCTTTGATGAAAAGTCTTCTTTTTTCCTTTGTGTAGATACCCAATAGTGAGATTGCTAGATTGAATGGTAGGTCTACTTTTAGTTCTTTGAGGAATGTCCACACTGTTTTCCATAAGGGTTGCACTAATTTGCAGTCCTACCTAAAGTGTATAAGTGTTCCTTTCTCTATATATCCATGCCAGTGTCTCGTTTCTGGACTTTTTAATAAAGGCAATTCTATCTAGGGTAAGGTGATATTTCATTGTGGTTTTAAGTTGAATTTTCCTGATGATTAGTGAAATTGAGCATTTTTTTCATGTTTATTGGCCAGTTGTCTTTCTTGTTCTTAGAAACTTCTGTTCATGTCTTTTGCCCACTTTTTAATATGGAGGTTTGTTTTTTCTTGCTGATTTGCTTGAGTTCTTTGTAAATTCTGGATATTAGCCTTTTATTGGATGTGTAGGTTGTGAATATATTATCCTATTCTGTTGGTTGTCTATTTCTCTGTTGATCGTTTCCTTAGCTGTGCAGAGCTTTGTAGTATAATCAAATCCCATTCATCAACTTTTCTTGTTGCCATGATTGCCATTGGGGTCTTAGTCATAAATTCTTGGCATAGGCCAATATGTAGAAGTTTTTCCTACATTTTCCTCTAGAATTCTTACATTTTCTTACCTTAGATTTAAGGCTTTCATCCAACTTGAATTAATATTTGTCAGTGGTGAGAGGTAGGGGTCCTCCTTCATTCGTCTGCATGTGGCTATCCAATTTTCTCAGCACCATTTACTGAATAGGGCTTCTCTTCCCCAGTGTACACTGTTGTCTGCTTTGTCGAAGATCAGTTGATTTTAGGTAGGTAGTTTTATATCAGGGTTCTCTGTTCTGTTCCAGTGGTCTATGTCTCTATTTTTGTGCAAATACAGTGCTGTTTAGGTTACTATAGCCTTGTAGTTTAGTTTGAAGTCTGGTAATGTGATGTCTCCATATTTGTGTTTTTGGCTTAAGACTGCTTTGGCTATTCAGGATCTTCTCTGGTTCAAAATAAAGGGAAGAATTACTTTTTCTCGATCTGTAAAGTATAATGTCAGTTATTTGATGGGAAGTGCATTGAATTTGTAAATCACTTTGGGTAGTATAGACATTTTAACAATGTTGATTCTGCCTATCCATGGGCATGAAATGTTTTTCCATTTGTTTGTATCCTTTATGATTTCTTTACTCAGAGTTTCATAGTTCTCCTTGTAGAGATCTTTCACTTCCTTTGTTAAGTATATTCCTATGTATTTTATTTTCTTTGTTGCTATTGTGAATGGTATTGAGTCTCTGATTTGACTCCCAGCTTGAGTGTTATTGGTGTATAGAAATGCTACTGATTTGTGTACACTGATTTTGTATCCTGAGACTTTGCTGAATTTATCACTTCCAGGGGACTCTTGGTGGAATCTTAGGGGTTTTCTAGATATAAGATCATATCATCAGCAAAGAATGATAGTTTGACCCCCTCTTCCCCAGGTTGGATATCCTTTGTTTCTTTCTCTTGCCTGATCACTCTGGCTAGGACTTCCAGCACTATGTTGCATAAAAGTGGTGACTGTGGGCATCCTTGTCTTATTCCAGTTCTTAGGGGGAATCCTTTCAACTTTTCTCCATTCCCTATGATGTTGGCTGAGGCTTTGTCATATTTGGCTTTTATAATTCTGAGATATGTTCCTTCTAGGTCTAGTTTGTGGAGGGTTTTGAATAGGAAAAGAGTGCTGGACTTTGTCAAATGATTTTTCTACATCTATTGAGGTGAACATAGGATCTTTTTTTTTTTTGCTTCTGTTGATCTGGTGAATCACATTTATTGATTTATGTATGATGAACCATCCTTGCATCTCTGGGATGAAGCTCACCTGGTCCTGGTGGATTATTGTTTTGGTGTGCTGTTGAATTTGTTTGCTAGTATTTTATTGAGGATTTTTGCATCTATATTCATAAAGGATATTGGTTTGTAGCTTTCCTTTATTGTTGTATCCTTTCCTGACTTTGGTATCAAGGTGATGCTAACTTCATAGAATGAGTTGGGAAGGATTCCATCCTTCTAAAATTATGAAATAATTTCTGTATCATGAGTACCAGGTCTTCTTTGTAAGTCTGATAAAATTCAGCTGTGAATCCATTTGGTCCAGGGCTTTTATTTGTTGGAAATTTTTTTATTACTGTTTTGATCTCACCATTCATTAATGGTCTTTTCAGGAGTTCTATTTTTTCCTGGCTGAGTCTTGGGAGGTTGTGTGTTTCCAGGAAGTTGTCCATTTCTTCTATGTTATCTAGTTTATGCACAAAGAGATTTATGTAGTATCCATGCATGATGTTTTGTATTTCTGCAGTATCGATTATAAGGTGACCTTTCTCATTTCTGATTAAGCTTATTTGGGTCTTTTCTCTTCTCTTCTTGGTTAATCTAGCCAAGAGGTCTGTCATTTTGCTTATCTATTCAAAGAACCAACTTTTTGTTTCATTAATCCTTTGTATCATTTTGTTGGTTTGTTTATTCTCTTATTCATTTAATTCTGCTCTGACCTTTATTATTTCTTTTCTTCTGCTGGTTTTGGGTTTGGTTTGTTCTTCCCTTTATACTTCCCTGAGGTATATTAGATTGTTAATTTGTAATCTTTCTGTCTTTTTGATGTAGACATTTAAGGCTATGAATTTTCCCCCAAGGAAGGCTTTTGCTGTGTCCCATAGATTCTGATGACTTGTGTTCCCTTTGTCATTCAGGTGAGTGGAGGAGTGGGGCTGGGTGTGGTTAGGTTGAGTGAGCCCGGAAAGCTCTGCTAAGACTCAGCAGGGCTCAAAGGCTTTTTTCCCATCCACTAGGGGGAGCTGCTGGGAGGAGAGTTGAGGTAGGCTCTCCAAACTGGGTCGACTGCTTGTTAGGACAGTCATTATTCCCTGACTGGCTGTCTGGAGTGAGCTCTGCCCCTCTTGAGTGAAGTTATCCCTGCCCTCTGGTGTCTGGTTATAAACAGGCACCTAAACATGCCACACTTGGTTGCTATGGCATCATAGGCTGGGATCTTCCCTGCCAGAGGACCCACCCTAGTCTGAAGCATGGCTTTCCTGTGGGACTGATGGTTGCTCCCTCAGATCTCTACATCTCGGACCCCCACAGTATTCTCCAGTCAATTCTGCCCATGTGGGCTTCCTTGCCTCCTGAGTCCAGCTCCCAAATCTCTCCCACCCACATATCCCTTAGCAACTTGCTTGAATTCTGGGGGCACGGGATCCAGCCTATATGTCTGACCTACTGTTATAGATCTCTAGAAATGCGTGGGCAGGGAGCTCCCAGATCATGCATCTCAAGTCCACTGCAGGTCCTCAAGTGGAAAGGCCTGGGCCCCATTCTCTGTGGAATCCTCATACTGGAAGACACATCAGCTTGGAAGATGCAACCACTTGCCAAATTCTCAGCTCAAAATGCTCTTCTAGTTGCATTGGACAGGGGAGGGGCAGGGGAGGATAAGAGTCTGAATGGAAGAAAGCCAGCTCTCTGACCTCTCAGGTCACTGTCCTTGGAAGGGAACTCCACACAGAATATCTAAGCTCTGGGATTATGCAAGCTGCCCCTGCAGTTCCATGGTTGCTGCAGTACTTGGGCTTGTGAGGGTGGAAAAGTTTCCAAGTAACTTGGTAGCTTGCTGATCACCAAAGAAGTGTAAGAAGGAGAAAGAGATGCTCCTTTACCCCTTCACTGGGCTCCAAGCCTCTCTGGGTTTGATCCTCACTGATATATTTTTTTCCTTTTTCTTTTTCCTTCTCTGCTTTGCAATTTTCCTCCATGAAGTCCCCAGTAGGCTCCAGTACTTATTCCTCTGACCTATGTATGCCTAAGCTGTGTCCTTTCTCCCCTCTCCTTTATCTGAAATCTTTTCATCCCTCTGGGACAGTCCAATAAGTGATGTCTCTAGTCAGCCATCTTGCCTTGATCTCCCTGGCTAGACATTTTTGATTTTTTTTTTTTGACAATGTAATGGCAATTTTATTTTTTAACTGACAAATAAATACTATATATATTTATGGGATATAATATGTTTTGATACAAGTACACATTGTGGACTGGATGAATCAAATAATTAACATATCAATTACCTCACATATTTATTTTATGGTGAGAACACTTAAAAAATCAGTATTCTTTTAGCAATTTTCAAGTATACAATACAATGTTATTAACTATAGTCACCATGCTGTACAATAGATCTCTTGAAATTATTTGTCTTATCTAACTAAACTTTTGTATCCTTTAACCAACATATCCCCAGTTCTCCCCAGTCTCTGGTAAACACCATGCTACTCTGCTTTTATGAATTCAACTTTTTTAGATTCCATACAGTTGGCCGTGAGTTCCACATTAGTTGGATTCAACCAACCTTGGATCAAAAATACAGTTATGCCTCAATACCCACAGGGTACCAGTTCCAAGACTCCCACAGATATCAAAATCCACGTATGTTCACGTCCCTGATATAAAATGGCATAGTATTTGCATATAACCTAAACACATTCTCCTTTATACTTTAAATCATCTCTAGGTTACTTTAATACCTAACACAATTTAAATGCTGTGTAAGTAGTCATTATACTGTCATTTTTATTTGTATTATTTTGATTATTGTATAGTTATTTTTTACTGGGTTTCTTCCCACTTCGATCCTCAGCTGCAGAACCCTCAGATACAGAGGGCTGACTGTTTAAGTGAGATCATGCAGTATTTGTCTTTCTCTGACTGACTTATTTCACTTAACATTGTCCTCCAGGTTCATCCACATATATAGCATATTTTCTTTATCCATTCATCCACTGACGAACACTTAATTCCATATCTTGGCTATTGTGAATAATGCTGCAATAAATATTGGAAAGCAGATATCTCTTTGACATACCAATTTCATTTCCTTCAGATATATATATCCAGTAGTGGGATTGCTGGATCTATTTGTAATTTTTTGTTCTATTTTTTTTGTAATTTTTTGTTCTATTTGTAATTTTTTGAGGAACCTCCAGACTGTTTTCCATAATGATGGTACTAATTTATATACCACCAACAGTGTACAAGAGTACTCATTTGTCCACATCTTCACCAGCACTTGTTATCTCATCTTTTTTATAACAGTCATTCTAACAAGTGTGAGGTTATATCTCATTGTGGTTTTAATTTGCATTTCCCTGATAATTAGTGATGTTAAACATTTTTTCATATACCTGTTGGCTATTTGCTTTGTCTTCTTTTGAGAAATGTCTATTAAGGTCCTTTGCCCATTTTTTAATTGGTTTGTTTTGTTATCATTAAGTTGGTGAAGTTTCTTTATAGATTTTGAATATTAACCCCTTATCAGAGGTTTGGTTTGCAAATATTTTCTGCTATCCACTAGGTTGTCTCTTAATTCTGTTGATTGTTTCCTTTGCCATAAAGAAGCTTTTTAGTTTGATGTTATCTCATTTGTGCATTTTTGCTTTTGTTGCTTGTCCTTTTGGGATCATATACATGAAATCATGGCTAAAACCAATGTCATTTCCTCATATATTTTTTTCTAGCAGTTCTACAGCCTCAGGCCTTATGTTTAAAGTCTTTAATCTATTTTGAGTTGATTTTTGTATATCAAAATTAGACCCTCATTTCGCGAAATGAGGGTCTAATTTCATTCTTCTGCAGGCAGAGATATCCAGTTTTCACAGCACCATTTATTAAAGAGACTGTCCTTCCCCCATTGTGTATTCTTGGCATCTTTGTTGAAAATCAATTAACTGTAAAATGTGTGGATTTATTTTGGGCTCTCTATCTGTTCCCCCTACCATGTATCTGCTTTTATGCCTGTAGCATGCTATTTTAATTACTATAGCTTTGTAGTAAACTTTGAAATCAAGTGGTGTGATGCCTCCAGCTTTGTTCTTTTTGCTCAAGATGGCTTTAGCTATTAGGGATGGTTCCATATGAATTTTGGGATGTTTTTTCTATTTCTGTGAAAAATGTCATTAGAATTTTGATAGAAATTACATTGAATTTGTAGATCGCTTTGGGTAGTATGGACATTTTAACTATATTAATTCTTCCAATCCAGGAATATAGGATATCTTTCCATTTATTTGTGTCTTCTTCAGTTTCTTGCATCTATGTTTTATAGTTTAAAATCCCAGGTATTTGTTTACATAAAAATATTAAACCTCTGACACACTTTATTTTTCCAAGTTTGTTGTCTGACTTAGTTTTGGTCGTGGGTTGTTTTTTTTTGGGGGGGGGGAGGACATTGAGCTATTTCTGATTTTTAAACGTAGAAATAACTACAGTGAAAAGAAAAATGCTAAGCCCTTATAGGTAATGAACAGAGACAATAACAAACACCACAACTAATTTTAAAACATGTAAAACATTAAACATCACTGGTAATCAAATATATATATATATATACTAAAGCAACAATGGGATTTAAATTCTCACTGAAATACTAGACATAACATATAATAAAATAGATACTTAAACACTAATGATGGCAATAAATTTATATGACTCTTTACAAAACAAATTTGGCAATAAGGCATTCAAGAACTTTCAAAGAAAAGTTCACACACTTTGACCTAATAATTCTATTACTATGAATCTAGCCTAAAGAAATTATCCTAAAGGTAGAAAACCTTTATGCTCAAAGATTTTTAACCAAAGTATAGATCAAAAAATAAATAAAAAGAAAACTGGTTGCATTTATAGTAAATATTTTACATGAATTTCATATTTGCAAATATAATTCAGAATTTAGATATTTTCATGCAGTAGTCAACTTAAATGACCTCTCTGCTTAATTTATAAACTTCAAAAATCTGAGAAAATGTCATTGTCATACAACCAAATAAAATTATTTCAAATTTATCTTGTGAAAATTATAAATTCTAAGAAAAAAAACCTTTAATTTGACTATTCATATGAACAAAATCCATTACATGCTTGCCAATAGGTATTATCTAATAGTACTAGGATAGATTAACTAACTAATTAGGCATCTACTGCACAGACTGTCACTTAAGAATCTAATTACAGCATCGTCTCAACTATCCTTGTAAGTGAATGAATGTACAGTCTGGGAAAGGAGTAAAGATCTTACTTAATTCAATTCTTTCTATAGTCTAGGTATTTAGACTACAGCAAGATACAAAAATGAGCAAGATATAAATATGGAAGTTTTCTTCCATTTTTAGTAGAAATATTGTTAATGTGCAAACTGGTTTACCAAACCACACATAAATAAAAGGTAAATACTGCCTATAGTTCATAGTTAATTCCTAATTCTCTTTCTACACATGTATATGTATGTATAATACAACTATATAAAACAAATCACTATTTCACAAAAGTCAGCTAATAAAAACTGTCTAATATTCAATCTGAATTTATAGAACAATTATAGAACAGTTAAAGTAGATATGACTTTATAGCATAGAAATGATTTTTAACCTTGTCAACAGGATTCATCAAGCGTTTCTCCTTTATATTATGCATGCTAGTTATAATAACATATGATTTAATATTTGCAAAACTTTTTAGGAAAATGTACTATAATGTGTGCCACTGTATATAGCACCTAATTATGCCTCACAATATTCCTGTGAGGTAGACGGAGTTATGACCTATGTATAAATATCATTAGTTGAGTTCCTAGACAATGAAAAGTCAAACTATCAATAAATGGCCATGTTTGTCAACCTGACCATAATATCCTTTATCTATATTTCACTTAGGTCTATTATCTATTAAAGAATAGGTATCCTTTTCAAGTTATCCTTTTAATATTTAATATCCCAAAAAGATGTAACATTGAAACCGAAAAGCAAGAGTGAGCAGCCATTTAATATGGAAAAACACCCATCCATCCAAAACTTCAGTGATGATAAATGATTGTTAGCATTTTGCCATTTTCTTACATTAAGCAAGGAAAAAGAAAAGAATTCAAATAAAAATAAAGCCTGCAAATTCATGTATTCCCCATAATTTTAAAATTCTTTTGGTTAATGCACCACTTGTGCAAGGTAGAGAAGAAACAGGATAGAATAACACCTTCAAAAAACAGGTGTTCCTAATTTATCTTGAAATTAAACTACTGCAATGTACTTTATATCTGTCTTGTTTATCTCTGTATCTTCAGCACCTAAAATAGTAGGTAACCGACAAATATTTTTGAATGAATGAATGACTCAGACCGGGTATTAGGCATTTACAGAATCCTCTGGTTTCTTCCATTCGAGGCATTCAAGGGAGATATATAAGATCTCCCATTAGATACCTATTTTAGCATAGCATCTTCTCAGTATCCTAAAGATTCAGCCTCTCAATAAAATGCTATAGTGTTCAATGACATGAAAGTTACAAAAACAATTCCTTAATACTGATTCCTATATACAAAGAGTAATTTTTTAGAAACAAAGAAATTGGCTCACTTAATTGTGGGTGGTAGATTTTCGGTGTTTTATTTGTTGTTATTTTTACTCAAAAGATTCTGAAAAGGCATTAACCCATCTCTCCCCTCCTCATTTTCTTTTAAAAGAAAATAAAATAAGGTTAGGGGATAAGTTAATGAAAGGAAGGCTATCGGATTGGTACTTTATTGGTACCAGAAATAATGGTCCAGTTGTTGCCATTAGCCTGATATATGTATATACTGAAAATATTGCATCTGAATTCCACTTCCCATCCTTCACCCTTAAATTCCAGTATCAATGACTAGAGGAGACTTAGATATAGAGAACTTAGAACAGATTAAACTTTCCTAAAAGTCCTTCAAAATCATATTGGATCCAGAAAAGAGACCTCTCTTATTCCTGTATAATTCCAGTGTTGACCAATAACTTATCTGTGTCCAAATGTGATTGCTAGGTGATAAAATGCCAAAAGTTAGTTGGATCACAGCTAGCTAAAGAGTAGCAAGGAGCATTTGGCAGCCACTGAAAGTCTGCTCATGAGACTGTAAGTAGTTATTAGCAGTGAAACTAGATCAGCCTGATCAAATGTTTAACAGCACTTACAACCTGGTGTTAAGGAGGTGTGAAAAATTAGAAAATCTGTTTCTAACATTGTCTTTTTAAAGTCCCTCATCATTAACAGTTAAGCTATTAATAACAAACAGATTTAGAGTGTCAAAAACTCTATCTATGAAGCCACACAATAATACTAATACCCAGCCTATGTTTTAGATACACTTATATCTATTTTTCATACTCTCAATTATCAGTTTTAGAGAAATAGACAAGTGATATACATACAGATATTGAAGACACTAATCTGGGCATTAATAATTGGATCAGTTAACACAGATAGGGACACCAATGAAAGATTTAACCAACAGCTAGATAGCTAGACATGAAAAAATATTACTTTGTTGATGTTTCATTGGGGTCACATATTATATACAAGTAATGCTGAGAGTCTGGGTTTGGAATTAAGTAATTTGTTGTGCCTAGAAATTTGTTATGCCCAGGAAAGTTCAAAATTAAAATGACTGCTATCAACTTTGGAGAACTATCAACTTTGGAGAAAGTATAATCACATCAAAATGAGAATTAATTTTTAAAAATTAATAGTTTGTTAAACAGTTATTCATAGAATTTAGTAAAATTTTCCACCCATTCTTGCTAAGCTATATACCTTGGAAGTACTGTACTGGGTATGCTTAATAATTGTATTTACTCAGCTTCAATCCAACTTGAAGATTATACTTTATACTCAGGCTCCCATTTTCCATAAAAGCTTGATATACACAAATTAAGTCATAGTCTTTACTTTTTGTCTGTGTTATCCACCAAGAACACTAGTAGCTTCTTAATACTTGTTGACTAACCTTGGAAGTCTTCCTGTACTCTATTTCAATGTTTTAACATCAAATTTAGCACACAACACCAGACTTCCACTTATGCCATGGAGGAGTATATGGTACTTGACTTGCCCTCCTGCTGTAAACAACTACAAAACTGGATATATGAAACTGTTTTTGACACTACACTAAAGGTGGTACATGCCTATAATACCTGAAAAGGGGGAACAAATTAGACTAAGTCCTATCACCATCCTAGCTTTCTGCCTCAAGACACACCACAGAACAGTGCCAGGAGGGAGAAACCCAAGTTGAGTCAGTCTTTTAAGTTGAGATCAACAAATCAAATTTGGAGGAGGCTGAGGCAGCTGGAATCTGTGAAGCAGAGTATAAGAGGGGAGGGAGCCATACCAAAAAAAAAAAAAAAAAAAAAAGCTCCAACAATCCACATAGGGTTTCCTTCATACACAGGTAAGGTGAAAACCCACCAGAGCAGGCAAAGAATCACTGCTCACACGGACTGGGAAACCACTGACTAAGCAGAGTAGAAAGACCTCAATGAACACCAAGACCATTCAGTAGAGATCCAGGGAGTCATACTTCATAGGTAGAGTTGAACCAGCACTAGAGTAAAAGCTACTACAGACTCACCCTAAATGGTGGGTAACTTTAACAACCCAAAACCAAGTTTTTAACAAGATGTAAGTGCAACCAGATTAATGTGGCTAGAAAGTAGGGTAAAATAAAGATAAGCCCTCCCTCCAAAAAGAGTTACAATAGTTGTGAAGTCAAAGATACTAAAATGACTTCTAGTTGGGTAAAAGACTTGCCCAAATTACTAAAATTGTATTGAATTATTACTTACAAAGAGAACAATATGAAGCACTAAAAAAAAACCCAATAAATAACAAAAATTTTGTTACCATATTTTCTTACTAAACATTTTTATTCTGTGACATTCTGAAGAGTTCATAATGTTTTCTAGCAAGTTATATCTCTACATTTGAAGACCAATGGAAGAGGAAAGGGTTCATTTAAAGAATTCAACTAATGGTAAAATGTCCTAGAAGAGTTACTTTATCAATCAAAGGATACTTGTAGTTATTAATACATTTAGAGCCAATGAAACAGACGTAACTTTCCCCACTTGAAAGAATATTGTAACTAGTAATGAATTGGTTTTTCCAAATTGAGAAAATGAGCACTGCTTTGTGCTGGAAGGACAAAGTGGGTAAGATACAATTAATACTGACAGGAATTTCCGAGAAGCTAAATGCAAACCAATAAATATAATGTGTTAATTCATTATATTCTATCTATTCTACCCAATAGACCAGACTACAGATTATGCAGAGGTTTAAAAAAATTAAAAAAATTTTTTTCAAATAAATTTTCATTTATCAGTTTTATGACAGAATATTTCTTCATGCATTCAAATATGAATAGCCAGAGCACAATGACTCTAACCAAATATTTTTAAGAAGCTTAAAAATAATTATACTGAGATTTAATGTAACCTAATTATCTTAATTCAAAGTAAATTTTTCTTAAAAAAGAAATTAAGTGTAATAATAAAACTTCATTTTTGCTTTTGAAATTAACCATATTAAATTTGTTGTAATTCATAAATAATTCATTTCATATTTCTTAATACTCAATTTTGCTTACTTTAAACCAGTTGGATTAATACTTACATGTCCTTTCCTCAACTTTATTGTATAACAACACTTCCAACACAAAATAGAAGTAAAGTGTAAAAGTTTATTAAACTCATTTGAATGATATTAAATCTTCTTATAGAAAATCTGTGGGATATTCATTTGAAATTAATGTCTTTAGTGAAGGTCTTACTGAATTTCATGTCATATTTATTCAAGGTCCTCACCATTTGTATAGAAAATCTAAACACAGAAAAGAAAATTATCTTTGCAAATTATTCCCCAAAGGAATAATTTTAGCCAAGTCAAATGGAATCTTAAAAATTTTGAAACTTTTAAAATATGTATATACCTTTTATAGTATATACAAGTATAGTATATACAAGTAGAATATATACAATTCTACCTGTGGAATTTATTTTAAAGAAAAAGTATACCAAACAAAGTTTATATAAAGTATTTTCATGACAGAGTTTTACTGACAGCCTAAAAGAAAAAAGAAATAACCTTTAAGTCCAACTAAATGTAAATCACTAAATTCTGGCACACTATTTGCACGTGTGTGCATAAAATAATGGAAGTATTCTATGGAATAAAATTTTAAAAAGTAATTACAATTAATCCAGGTAATACTAAATACTAATTAGGATGTGGAACAACAGAGACTTTCATTCATTGCTGGTGGGAATGTAAAATGATACAGCCACTTTGAAAGACAGTTTGATGATTTCTTAAGAAGCTAAAGGTACTCTTGCCAGCAATTGTGCTCCTTGGTATTTACCCAAATGAACTGAAAATGTATATCTACACAAAAACCTGTACCCAAAGATATTCACTGTAGCTTTATTCATAATTACCAATGCTTGGAAACAATCCAAGATTATCTTCAGTAGATGAATGGAGAAATAAACTGTGGTACAACCAGGCAATGAAATATTATTCAGCACTAAAAAGAAATCAGCTATCAAACTATAAAAAGACATGGAGGAGCCGGGCGTTGTGGCTCACGCCTGTAATCCTAGCTCTTGGGAGGCCGAGGCGGGCGGATTGCTCAAGGTCAGGAGTTCAAAACCAGCCTGAGCAAGAGCGAGACCCCGTCTCTACTATAAATAGAAAGAAATTAATTGGCCAACTGATATATATATAAAAAATTAGCCGGGCATGGTGGCGCATGCCTGTAGTCCCAGCTACTCGGGAGGATCGCTCGAGCCCAGGAGTATGAGGTTGCTGTGAGCTAGGCTGACACCACGGCACTCACTCTAGCCTGGACAACAAAGTGAGACTCTGTCTAAAAAAAAAAAAAAGACATGGAGGAAACTTAAGTGCATATTACTAAGTGAAAGAAGCCAATCGGAAAGGGCTACATTCTATTATGTATGATCCCACATATATGACATGCTGAAAAAGGCGGATCTATGGACACACAAAAAAAGATCAGTGGTTGCCAGGATTTAGGAGGTCAGGAGGGATGAGTAGGCAGAGCAAGCAGGATTTTTAGAGCAGTGAAACTACTCTATTCTAGCATAGTGGTAAATATATGTTATTACATATTTGCCCATACCCATAGAATGTATACCACTAAGAGTGAACCCTAATGTAAACTATGGACTCTGGGTAATAATGAGACATCAATGTAGGTTCATCACTTGTAACAAAATGTATCCCTCTGGTGAGGGATGTTGATAACGAGGGAAGCAAAGCATGTGTAGGGCAGGTGGTATATGGGAAATCTCTATACCTTCCACTCAATTTGCTATGAACTGAAAAACTAAAATCAATTTTTAAAAAGTTAGTACAATGGATAATAGAGTTTCTTACTTCTTTATACTTTTCTGTATTTTGCAAATTTTCTACAATCAAGATATTTTAAAACTCAGTCATGAGTTCATATCTTCTTCATCTCCAAACTTATTTTAAATTACTGACCATGTAACATTTTCCTCAAGTAGAGTTGAACAGTAAAAATTTGACAATGCTATGTCAATATATTATAACCAAGGAAAGATTGTCTTTCTATTAAGATAATGTGAATTACATTCCAAGAAAATAGAGTAGAAAATGCTTTAAAACATTCTAATGTTTTCCTCTGGCAACTAAAGCATCAAAAATAACTTATTTAGAATTTCTTCCTTGATTTACCACTATTATTTTTCTTAATTCCTCCTGTTAATTCTTTTTTCTAATATTTATACATGCCATTTTTACATCTGGATCTATTTTCCTTTACAGGCTAGAGTGCAGTGCCACAATCAGACCTCACTGTACCTACTGGGCTCAAGCAATCTTCCTGCCTCTGCCTCCCGAGTGACTAGGACTACAGATGCACACTGATGGACTGGCTTCTTTAATGTTTCCCCTAGTTCGTTCCCCAGCATCTCTACCAAAAAAAAAAAAATATATATATATATATGTATGTATATGTATATATATATATGTATGTATATGTATACACACACACACACACACACACACACACACACACATATATTTCCCCTGTTCCTTCCTCAACCTTAGTCAAATCCCCATGCTCATGTAGCTATGAAATATTTGGTGATGTCTTTAGATATACTTACTTCATCACTGTCATATTTTAAGTATCCACATTAATATGCACCATTAAGTGAGGCTAGTGCTTAAAATCCATTTTCCACTCTCCCTAAAGGAATTCTGGAAGAGCTTTTCTCATAGCAAATTCTAGCAATGTCTCTGACTTCTACTTCTTAGGGCACAGGCAAAAAAGGAAAGAAATGCTTCAGAAGAATACACCTGTAGACACAGTATCCAGAATCTAATTCCACAGAAGGAAGTGGACAGGTGTTCAAAGGAAAACCCCAACTCAAGAAAATCTCTGGATAATTTTTCCCTCTGATTTTAGAGGGTATAAATGTATTGTGATCATATTTTAAAACTATTATTTGGAGCTATTTTTTTAAAGCTACAAATAAAATAATCAGAATCACAGTGGTTTTTTCCCCGGGGCTTAAGCCATTTCCTAATCTTAGTTCAATATATTTTAGAAATCAACAGCATTTGCTCTTTGAGGTGATTTATTCATCTCTTCATTAGTCAACCCTTTTTTTTTATTTCTTTTTTTTTCCTTTTTTTAAATTTCAGTATATTATGGGTGTACAAAATTTCAAGGTGACCTATAATGCCCTTGCCCCCATCCCCCCTCAAGTCAGAGCTTCAAGCATGACCATCCCCCAGACGCTACACATCTCATTCATTATGTATTTATATACCTGTCCCCTACTCCCCCCCTCCCACCTGCCCAACACCTGATAAATGTTATTCCTATATATCCATTTAGGTGCTGATCAGTTAATGCCAATTTGCTGGTGAGTACATGTGGTGCTTGTTTTTACATTCTTGGGATACTTCACTTATGGGTTCCAGCTCTATCCAGAAAAATACAGGAGGTGCTATATTACCATTGTTTCTTAGAGCTGAATAGTACTCCATGGTATACATATACCACATTTTATTAATCCACTCATGTATTGATGGGCACTGGAGTTGTTTCCACAGCTTTGCAATTGTGAATTGTGCTGCTATAAACATTTGAGTGACATTGACCAGTGGAACAGAATGGAAAACCCTGATATAAAACCATCCTCACATAGCCATCTAATCTCCGATAAAACAGACAAAAACTTTCACTGGGTAAAAGAATCCTTATTCAATAAATGGTGCTGGGAAAACTGGATAGCCACATGTAGAAGGCTGAAGCAGGATCCACACCTTTCACCTCTCACAAAAATCAACTCACACTGGGTAATAGACTTAAACCTAAGGTATGAAACTATTAGAATTCTAGAGGAAAATGTTGAAAACACTCTCCTGGACACTGGCCTAGGCAAAGAATTTAGGAAGAAGACCCCAAAGGCAATCACAGCAGCAACAAAAATAAATAAATGGGACCTGATCAAGCTAAAAAGCTTCTGCACAGCCAAAGAAACAGTCATGAGAGTAAACAGACAACCTACAGAATGGGAAAAGATTTTCGCATCCTACACATCTGATAAGGGGCTGATAATTAGAATCTATTTAGAACTCATGAAAATCAGCAAGAAAAAAATCAAACAATCCTATCAAAAAGTGGGCAAAGGATATGAACAGAAACTTTTCAAAAGAAGACAGAATAATGGCTAACAAACATGAAAAAATGCTCAACATCCCTAATCATCAGGGAAATGCAAATCAAAACCACAATGAGATATCATTTATCTCCAGTAAGAATGGCCTTTATCAAAAAGTCCCAAAACAATAAATGTTGGCGTGGATGCAGAGAGATAGAAACACTCCTACACTGCTGGTGGGACTGCAAACTAGTTCAACCTCTGTGGAAAGCAATATGGAGATACCTTAAAGCGATACAAGTGGATCTACCATTTGATCCAGCAATCCCACTACTGGGTATTCATTAGTCAACTCTTAAGCATCTACTTTGTGTAGAGTACTGAGAACCAACGAAACATCAATAAGTTAAGACCCACTAATACAGAATTTGTGGCAACAGGGCAAGGGAATGTATATTTACCCCAAGAAAAAGTTTAACAAATTAGTAGCATAAGGATAATTCTAAACATCTTACATGAGAAACAAAAACTATTTTCAAACATCCTGAGAAACTTTACAAATAAACACTTATTATGCTAATCACCATCAACAGTTAGCAAGCTTCTATTACCATTCCAAGTCTTAGACAAAAAACTAAATGAAGATACAAATCTTGCCCCCAGGTAATTTTCAGACGTGTTAATGAGACAAGACATATAATTAAAAATAAGATCACTAATACAAAGCAGCATAAGATGGCTGTGCAGGCAATAAAAACATCAAGAATTCCAAATAGCAAGAGACCATAGGAAAAGACTCTTGACAAAAGGGCTTTAACCAATAGAGAAAATGGCACTTAAGCCAGGCATTAAGGGAAATGGGATATGCAGAGAGAAAGGGGGTTTTTAAGAAAAGGGTTATAGCATGAAGGAATTATTCATACTATATGTGGCAATGATGGCCAAAATAAAATCCTCTGTATACCTGAAAATAATAAAATGGTTTCATGAAATATTCTATTATTGAGACACATTTCAACAATATCAATATGCAACAGAAAGATATTACTCCATTATTATCACTACTACAAAACAGTAATCAAGGCAACTTATATTTATAGTGTCTTATAGCTTATAAAACGTTTTCACATAAGAAAGTAAATGATTAATTATTCAGTAGTAGCTTACAGTAATTTTATTAAGGATTTTTTCACATAGTTCTCATAACTATTTTTCAATTTATATTAAAATAAGCCTTATTAATGTACATTTGTAATTAAAAAGATGTTCATCTAGATGGCATTTCCTAATTAAAATTTAGGTTACTATGAAAGGTCCTCTAATAGAACACAGAAACTTACTTAGTAGCCAAAATCATAAACAAAAACCCACAAATTTTTTCAATACCAGAAAGTGGAGTCTGAATTTATCAAATTTAGATAAAATTCTTCTGATTCATCAGCTATTTTTGTATCTAAAATAAATTTTTAAAATGTATCCCCACACAGGAAGCCAAAATAATCAATAGATTAAAGAGAAAAACAGATAAGGGGAGAAAAACAGGATTAAACACAACATGAACCTCTACTAAATTAATCTCCAGATATTTAATTTCTAATCAATTGCACTAAGAAGTATTTAGTACCCATGGGTACCTAAATCAATGAAAGAAGAATGAGCTAAGAGATTTTGACTTCCCTATGTCCAAATGGAAATAATCAGACTAACTCCTTGATTTTTAGATAAGCAATCACAGCATAATCATAAAATCTGAAAAGAAAACTAAGGAGATAACTAATATATTTAGATTGCTGAAAAACACTATACTAAATCTATTAAGATTAACTTAAAAATAAATGTAAAATCCTGTGCTTGAATCAAAAAACTTATAAAGGATGACAATATGATTTGACAACAGCCCATGTGAAAAGACAGGTTTTAGTTGACTACAAATTCAAGACTAATTAGTAGTGTACTTGACTGCCCTGCTGAAGAGCTAATTTTATCTTAAAATGCATTTAATAGACTATAAGAACTAGAAAAGAAGTAGTAATAGTCCTAGGGATATGAAGAGGAAAAAAAGGCAGGTCGTGAGCAATGGTTGAAAGTTTCAGTGATGCATAGCCTGCGAAAAGAAAAGGCTCAAATACTTAATAGGTTGTCAAGTATTAGAGAGCTTGGTCTTATTTCACATGGCTAAAGGGGATGGAACTAAACCAATGGGTTACAGTGATATGAAGGCAAATATTAACTCAATATTATATACCAAAGACCATTTTTGTAACCATTAGAGCTATTCAAAAATGTGATGGGCTGAGAAATGAACTATTTGGGGGTTGGGAAAGTGTGAGTGTCCAAAAGCTGAAAGAGAAAAGATACAGGTTGAAGCTAGGGATATTGCAAGAGCTTTATTCATTGACTAGAAGTTTGAACCAGATGACCTTTAAAATACCTTTTAAGTACAAGATTATATATTCTTATTATTACTAAAATTTGGCCCAGATGGAATAAATGGCTTCCAGGTCAACAAAACTAGTAAGCAGAAGAGTTAAAGACATATGACTCACTGTATCTAGAAAAATACTGTAAAACATCATGATTTCAGTATCTTCCCTTGAAGAAATTTTATTACCGAGGAAATAGCACATTGTGACCAAGTAAATGACCAGGAAGTGGCAAGCCCACCTGTCAAAGTTGAACCTCAGGCAACTGCTAGCACAGCCACCAACACTCCCACCACCATTCAAACATTAGGAAATAATTCAAACATTAGGAAAATGAACTGTTTCTTCATCATTTAAGCCTGCATAGTTCCCCATAGTTCACTATGGACCAATGGTCCAAGGTTTCCAAACCAAAATAAGGTGAAATAAAAGCACACTATCTATACCCATGGGAAATATCTGGTCCTACCAAAGATTATTCAAATGATTCCATTTTAGTTGGTTCATTGAGTAAATATGGAGCAAGCAGAATTCCAATCAATAAATGGTAAGAGGTGTATCACTATAAAACTCTTATCTAAAAGAATATGCAACTTCTAAATACAGTTACTCCTTCCAAATTCTCCCAGATGTTCGCTTTTCAAAAGGCAGATAATTTCTATACCCCACATTAATTGAATCCTTTTAACCTAATCTACCCTATAATTAAAAAACATACTTTTATTCCAAAACAGTTGAAGGGGATAAATTATACTAATATTGACAATTACAAAGTCATCTAAATAGAAAATGTGTTATAATAGGTTCATGGTAATAAGTTCATGGCTAAATCAGATTACTATGCCATTTCAGTGTTTTCTTGGCATATCAAAATATAATTCATAAAACATAAGTAAAATATTTTAGCAAAGTCCTGCCTTCCTTAATTGATGGTCCTAAATATATGCAAATTAAATGTGTTTGAAAGCAGAATTATTTGCAGATCAAAGCACAGTCACATACACAATCTATTCCTCTATCTTTTAAAAGTTCCCTTTTGATTATCCACAGTAATGTCCAAGAAGCTCCCAAACAGCACATTAACCAAATACATAGAGCTTTAGTAAACTATTCTCCTCTCCGAAACAAATATACATGCATGCAAACACACACATACACATACAATTTTAACCCCTGCTATAGCAGAGACTGTTAAGTTGGTTCAAGGTCTGTCGCTCAAGTAGTAAGAAACCAAATTTTTAGCTAGACACATTGCCACCCAGCTAAAAGATAACATTCCCCTATCTTCCTTAAGGCTGAGTATGTTCACCTGCCTGAAGTTTGGCCAAGGAAATACAGATTGAAGTTGGAAAACTTAAAAAAGGGGGTAGACTCTTCTACATTCCTTCATCCTACTACCAGTCTATAAGGCAGGCTAGAGTTCCAGCCTCCATCTTGGACCACAAAAATAGACCACTTTAGCGATGCCAGAGGAAAAAGATGGAAAGGGTATAGATCTCTGGACAACTTCATGAATCTACCATTTCATCCCTGGATTCTCAAGCTTCAGACTTCTTTCATTTAAGAGGAAATAAATTTTGATCTTATTACTATTTAAAGTCCTCTAGTATATGCAACCTAATCAAATCCTAACTAGTACATGTGCTGATAAATCAAACATACTCTCTAGTCTTCCCATATAATATGACTTCCAGTAACTCTACCTAAACTGGTCACTGTGCAATCCTTGTCTTAGTTTACTTCTTTAGTGTATTTGACTCTGGTGATACCTCCCTCAGACTTAAAACATAAGATCATTCTCTACTTCTTCTTCCTCATATCTTAAATCAAAATCATTCCTTTCTTTTACCTACATGCTTTTCTTCTTCCACCTAGACCTAAAATATTAGCATTCTCTAAGGTTACTTCATGGTCCTCTTCTCATTCCATGCATTTTCCTTAGACCTACTATGCCAGTCAATAGAAAACAATCAATATTTACACTACTAAACCTCTATCTCCAACTCAATTTGCTAAAAGCTGCACATGTATTTATTCAACTCTTTACTGGGCATATCCACTTGAATGTCCCTCAGGGAATTTAAATGCCATCTTCCTCTCTGTTCTGCCACATAGTTAATGACACCATATCCACTCAGCTGCCCAAAACCAAAAACTTGATCGTCATCCTCAATTCCTCACTCTTACCTGATAGCCAACCAGTTACTAAGTTTTCTGGATTTTGTAGTCTATGGCTCATATCCAACTTCTCTGGCAACATCCTCACTGTTACCCTCCCAGGTCATTATAACAGTATTTGAACTGGTCTTCCTTTCTTCTACACCTGTTCCTGTCTTTAGGAAAGTCAAAAGATCATGCAAAAGCATCAATCTCTTAAAGTTGTTTCCCTAGTCATCATCAGTGGATTCCCATATTTATAGGATAGGGGACAGATACCTAAACATGCAAATATGGCCTTCCTAGATTTGGCAAATGCCACTTTCTACAATCTCATCTCCTACCTCACCCCACCTAACATACTCATGTTGAAACCACACTGAATAATTTCCCACATGGACAAGATTGTTTCGCAGCTACCTGTCTTTGCAAAGTTGCTACTGCCTAGAATTTTCACCTCCTGCTAAACCAGAAAAAAGACTTCTCCTCCTTGAAGAACCTAATCCAATGTTTTTTTTAACTGTGAAGCCTTTCCTAAACACCATCTTCTCCTCTCAACCCTCCTTCACCTTTGTACCATTACTATACCTTTGTAATAGGAATAATGCAAAAAATATATATTAAGACAGAGTATGGTAGCTAGTACTTCTTTTATAATTTGAGACTAGAAAAAACTATTAATCCTCTTTACATTCCTAGCACTCCTCTGACACTTGGTACATGTTAGTGGAAAGAAGAAAGGTAGGTAAGGAAAGGGAAAGGAAGGAAAAGGAAATTAGGAAAATGTGCCTCATTAATCCTCATAACAACTACCTGAGAAAAATTAAGACCCAGGGAGATTTCAAAATGTATTCAGGGCCACTCAATAATCAATATGTAAGGTGAAAAGTATTATAAGCATCCCTCTGTCTCTCAAGTTTACTTAGTCTCAGTATAATCATCTTCCTTTAAGGTCTACTCTCCTCCAAAATTTCAATCTCTTTTCTCTCTGTGTGTGTCTCTCTCTCCTCCTCCTCGCCCCCTCTCTCTCCCTCTCTGTCAGAAAATTTATTTATAAAACCAATGTGCCCTCTAAGTATAAAAAGTGGCCTACTGGACATCCGGCTTCTGGTCCAACATGTAAAAAGCTTAGAAGTCACCACTCCATCCTAACAACAAGTAAAAGGCTGGGAAAAAAACCTTAAAAATCAATAGCTATTCTTAGATCTCTAAAATATGTGAGGTCATAGGACAAACTGCTACTCCAAAACCTGAACAGACAGGTAGATATAGAGAATCACAACTTACTGGACAAGAAGCCCCTGAGCAGAAACCTCTGTAGAAACCAGTGCCAGGGCAGGAAAATCCAATCTGTTATTGACAAATTGCTGGAGGCTCAGTATGGATGAGTCTGAGAGTTCAAAAATACAAGGGAACCCAATTATTGGAGGGGCCTCCACACTTTTGGGAATTTTATTTCCAAGAACTCAAACTGGCTCTCACACTGAGTATCAGAGAAAAATACCCCCATTGTTCTATCAGGGGGAGGAATAAAGCAAGCATTTTGAAATACACCTGAGCATTCTGTTCCTCTTAACAAGGTCTGTCCTCAGGAGAAACTATTTTGCCAGAGCTGAAACCTGCTAGGTTTTAATCAGAACCTAACTGACCTGAGGGAAACAAAATATCCAACTGTAGCCCCCTCTAGTCATACTGTTTCACCTAAGGGAGTTAAAAAAAAGAGAGAGAGAATCCCTAATGAAGTGCACAGTCCAGGGGCACAGTCTCACCAAAAGACTGAGACTTATCATAGAACTACAGAAGGCTTGCCCTACCCCCTCCCCACAATACCACTACATTACTGAAGGCCTGTCTATAGCAATTCCTTATACCCAGTACATCACGTCCACTGTTAGCAAAAAGTTACACAGCATACTAAGAGGCAAGACACGGTTTGAAGAGACCGAACAAAAACCAGAACCAGAGTCTCATATGGCAGGAATATTGGAATTATCAGATCAAGAGGGTTTTTTTTTTAAAACTATGATTAATATGCTAAGCGGTTTAACAAAAAAAGTAGACAATATGCAAGGGCAGATGGGTAAAAAAGCAGAGAGATGGAAATTCTAAGAACAAAGCAAAAAGAAATGCTAGAAATCAAAAATGCTATAATAGAAATGAAGAGTGTCTTTGATGGGTTTATTAGCAGACTGGATGTGGCTGAGGACAGAATCTCAGCTTTAGGGTATCTCAGTAGAAACAGCCAAACCTGAAAAACAAAGAGAAGAAAGTCTGAAAAAGAAAAAGGATAGAGTATCCAAGAACTGTGAAACGACTACAAAAATCGTAATATATATGTAAAGGGAAAACCATACAGAAAGGAAAGAGAAAAAGGAACAGAATATATGAAGCAACAATGACTGATAATTTACCCAAATTAATGTCAGACACAAAACCACAGATCCAGGAAGTTCACAAAATAAGCACGATCAAGAACAAAGAAGACACCTAAACCTAGGCATATCATATTCAAACTTAAAAAAATCAAAGATAAAGAAAAAAATCTTGAAAAAAGTCAAAGGAAGAAAATACTTTACCTACAGAGGAGCAAAGACAAGAATTACATCTGACTTCTCTTCAGAAACCATGCATGCAGGAAAAAAGCAGAGTGAAATATTTAAAATGAGAGAAAAAAAACAAACCACCAACCTAGAATTCCCTGCAAAACTATCCTTCAAAAGTGAAGGAGAAATAAAGACTTTCTCAAACTGAAAAAAGGAGGTAATTTGTTGCCAGCAGACATCGCCTTGAAAGAAATGTTAAAAGAAGTTCTTCAGAGAGAAGGAAAATAATATGTCAGACTTATACATAAAGAAAGGAAGAGCATTGGGGAACAAACAAATGAAGGTAAAAGAAATACTTTTTGTATTCTTAATTGATCTAATAGATATCATTTTGTTCAAAATAAAAACAATGCATTTGATTACATATGCTTTTATATACATATATGTGTATGTATATACATATGCTTATGTGAAATGAATGACGACAATGATATAAGGAATGAGAGGAAGAAATTAGGAATATTTTGTTGTAAAAGATACTTGCACTACCCTACCATCAGATAGTAGTAGATATAGTGTTATTTGAAAGTGAACTTAGATTAGCTATAAATGTATATTGCAAACTCTAGGACAACCACTTATAAAGGGTTAAAAAAAAAAAAGACGAGAAAATGGAATCATATGAAACTCTCAATTAAAACCACAAAGGAAGGCACATATAGGAAACAAAGAACAAGTGTGACAAACAGAAAACAGTAACAAATATAGTAAATATTAATCCAACTGTATGAATAATCACTGTACTAATTAATCTTATGTGTCTGGGCTAATGGATACCCAGATAGGTGGTCAAACATAATTTCTGGGTGTGTCTGTGATAGTGTTTCTGGGAGAGATTAGCACTTGAATCAGTAGACCAAATAAAAGACTGTCTTCACCAATATAGATGGGAATCATCCAATCTGTTGAAGACGTGAATAAAACAAAAGATGAAGGAAAAAGGGCAAATTTTCTCTCTCTGCTTAAGCTGCGCCATCCATCTTCTCCTGTCCTAAGATGTTGGTGTTCCTGGTTCTCTAGACATTGAACTCAAACCAGGACTTATTCCATTGACCCCCCAAGTTCTCTGGCCTTCAGACTCAGACTGGGACTTACACTAGGCCTTCAAACTTGGACTAAAACTATATCACCAGCTTTCCTGGACCTCCAGTTTGCATATGGCAGATCATGGGACTTAGCCTCCATGAACACATGAGCCAATTACCCATAATAAATGTGTGTGTCTACTTATATATTAATATATACATAAATAAAATCTCCTATTTTTCTTTCTGGAGAGATCAAATTAATACAATCACTTTAAACATCAATGGTGTAAATATACCAATTAAAAGACAGAACTAGAGGCCATTACCTTAAATTAAACAAGTCAGACACAGAAAGACAAATGTCATATGTTCTCACTTATAAATAGGAACTAAATATTGTGTACACATGGATAGACAATGGAGTCTCAGAAGGGTGAGGGAAGTGGGAGGGATTGAATGATAAGGAGTTACTTAATGGGTACAATGTATGTTATTTGAGTGATGGACACCCTAAACACACTGACTTTATCAATATGCTATCAATATATGTAACAAAATTGTACTTGTACCCCATACATTTATACAAATAAAAAAAAATTTTTTGTGACTTCCCACTTTAAAAAACAAAAGGCTGTCAGGACATCAAAAAACAAGAATCAAATTATATGTTGTCTACAAGAAACCAATCTTAACTATAAAAAAAACCTATGGGTTAAAAGGAATGGAGAAAGATATACCATGCTAATGCAAATCAGAAGAAAGCCAGAGCAGCTATATTAATTTCAGACAAACCAGACTTCAGAGCCAGGAAAGTTATCAGGAATAAAAAGGGACATTACTTAATGACAAAGGGGTCAATACTTTAAGAAGACATAACAAACCTTAGTGTGTATGTACCTAACAAAATATGTGAAGCAAAAATGGACAGAACTGCAAGGAGAAACAGATGAATATACTATTGTATTTGGAGACTTTAAAACCCTTCTGTCAGAAATGTAAAGTTCCAGGAGGCAGAAAATCAGCAAGGATATGGTTGAACTCAACAGTACCATGAATGAACTGGATATAAGTGACATCTATAGGCTACTTCTTCCAATAACAGCAGATTGCACATTCTTCTCAAGCTCACATGGAACATTCACTAGGATAGACCAACCACATTTGTGCAATAAAACATATCCTAACAAATTTTAAAGACTAGAAATCATACAATATGTAGTTTCAGACACACAAAAAAAACTGAACTACAAGAAAACAATCTGATTTTTAAAATGGACAAAAGACCGAAGAGATGCCTCATCAATGAAGGATATACAGACAGCAAATAAGCCTATGAAAAGACGTTCAGTATTATGTCATTAGGGAATTTCAAACTGAAACAAGATACCACTACACAAATTTAGAATGGCCAAAATTCAAAATATCTGACAGCACCAAATGCTGGCAAGGATGTGAAGCAATAGGGACTTGTGGAAATGCAAAACAATACAAGGACTGGTGGAAATGCAAAACAATACAAGGACTTTGGAGGATAGTTTGGTGGCTTCTTATGTAGCTAAACACGCTCAGCATGTGATCTAGCAATCAGTCTCCTTCATATTTATTCAAATGAATGGAAAATTTATTTCTATACAAAAACCTGCACACAGATGTTTATAAGCAGCTTTATCTATAATTGTTAATACTCAGAAGCAATCAAAGTTATCTTCAGTAGGTAAATGGAAAAATAAACTCTGGTACATCCAGACAATGAAATACTATTTGGCACTAAAAAGAGGTGAACCATCAAGCCATGAAAAGACAAGGAGGAAACTTAAATGCATATTACCTAAGTGAAAGAAGCCAATTTGAAAATGCTACATACTATATGACTCCAACTATATAACAATCTGGAAAAGGCAAAACTATGGATATAGTAAAAAGATCCACGGTTGCCAGGGATTTGGGGGAGGGAAGGATGAACAGACAGGGCACACAGGATTTTTAGGGCAGTGAAACTATTCTGTATGATACCACAATGGTTAATACATATGATACATTTGTCAAAACTGACAGGATGTACAAAAGTAAATCCTAATTTAAACTATAGACTTTATGTGATAATGATGTCTCCAATGTGTTCACCAAATGTAACAAATGTACCACTGTGGTACATATAGGATGTAGATAATGGGAGATATTGGAGTAGGATACAGAAGATATATAGAAATTCTCTATACTTTCCACTCAATTTGCTATGAACCTAAAACTGCTGTAAAAATAAATATTCTTAATTAAACAAAGTTGCCTACCTATAAAACTACAGAAGGGGAGGCTTAACTGTTAATAGTGTTACAGAGCTTGCAACGTGGGCTACATTTACTTCTTTTATTCCTGAGGTAAGGGGCACAGAAGTTTCCATCACTTCATAGAGAGAAACTGGAACTTTACTGAGCAGGCAGCCAATTCTAAAACCCCAACAGGTGGGTTTCTAAGTACCTAAGCAATAAAGAATCCTGTTTGCAGTATGATGGGCAAAGGACACTCTTATCCACTGGGTGCTCTATAAAGTACAAACTATATAAAATCACAAATCACATTTAATCTGCCTAAAGTTAGTCTAGAAAACATTTAATTTGTTTTAGAAATAATGTACAATGAATACCCCAAAACTGCATTAACTGGAATCTTCTCTAGATTCTTTGTAAATAAAGTTCTTCACAGCATGCTGGATAAGTCTTGACATTTTTCTCAAAAAATTTCCCAGAAGTTTAGGAGGTAACAAAGCTAGTAATCAACTTCAACAAAAGAAGACTTAATGCACTGATTTTTTTTTTTTTTAAGGACAGGTGTCTGTCACCAAGACTGGAGTGCATTGGTGCAATACTAGCTCACTGTAACCTAACCTCCAACTCCTAGGCTCAAGTGATCCTCCCCCCTAGGCTTCCCTAAGTGTTGAGATTACAGGTGAATATTTAATTGAATACAGAATGCCTTACTATTTAATTCAACTAGTCATTCCTTTAAAATAAACAGCCATATTTATCAGCCACATTTCCATTAAATATCACCAAAATGACCATCAAAGTGAAATATATATGCCTTATAGATGAAATGAAAATTAATTCTAGTTACAGCTAACTCAAATGAAGATATCTTGGATATTTTTTAATGTAAATAAAATTTGTATTGTAATTTTACTGAATAAAATATAATATTTACTAAATTAATGGCATTTTCATATGTATATGGCTTCTCACTTTATAAATATAAACCAAGTCAAAGAGAGAATGTACTGAAGTATCAAAAATCAACTTGTAAAACCTGAGGAAATGTATCTTTTTTATATTTAAAATTTCTTTTTTCTGAGGTAATATTTTTATAAGACATGGTGAATTAAAAAAATAGTAATTACTGTACTTGGTAAATGCTAAACAAGACACTAAAAAAGTGACTAGGTAAATTTGGGGACTGAACTTTCTAGATTAACCATCATCATTAATCTAGCTTTAGAGTTATTACTTCTATTCACAATAAAAAAAAATACTATTTGCTTGGATTTTTAAAAACCCCTATGCCTCCTCTCTGACCCCATCAATGATTCTCTACCCTCCGTCCCCACCAACAACAACCTAAAGTGACAGTGCCCTTTCAAAATTCATATAACCAGGCCTTACACCTTGCAAATATATCCTCAATTAGAGATAATGTTCAGAGGAACATATTTTGAATAATCAGGAAAACATTGACAAATACACTGTTGTAACTGAGATTTCATTCTTGAATATATAAATATAAACCAGTTATAAGAAACAATAAGCTCAAACATCTAAAATCAACTTGCTAAAACTGAGAAAAATATAATTTTTACACTTAAAAATTTCTTATTTTGAGATTATATTTTCACAACATACACTGGATTAAGAAACCAGTAGCCAGGCGCCGGTTGCTCATGCTTGTAATCCTAGCACTCTGGGAGGCTGAGGCGGGCGGATTGCTCGAGGTCAGGAGTTCGAAACCAGCCTGAGCAAGAGCGAGACCCTGTCTCTACTATAAATGGAAAGAAATTAATTGGCCAACTAATATATATATATAGAAAAAATTAGCTGGGCATGGTGGCGCATGCCTGTAGTCCCAGCTACTTGGGAGGCTGAGGCAGGAGGATCGCTTGAGCCCAGGAGTTTGAGGTTGCCATGAGCTAGGCTGACGCCACGGCCTGGGCAACAAAGTGAGACTCTGTCTCAAAAAAAAAAAAAAAAGAAAAGAAAGAAATCAGTAATTACACAGCAAATGCCGAATAAATCACACCAAAAAAATGGCTAAGAAGAATTATTCTGGCTTAGTCTTTCAAGAATCACTCTTAAACGTTTACCTTTTATGCCACAAATAAACTTTGAAAAATATAGATATGACTAATGTCATTTTCTATACTTGTTTGTAATCCATAAGTAAATCATGTTTCCTTTTTAGATTTTTGTTGCTAAAAACTTTTCCCTTTCCTTTGACTAAATAAAGTTTAATTAGCATATTTTTTTATTTATGCTTTATTCTTTTATGGAATTTTATTTCATACTGTCTTTATATTCTGGTAAATAATATAATTTTTATCTTTGAAAAGATTTCAAAGATTATATGATTCAATGGAAAATTTAATAAAATGCATAAAACTAACATTTTTAAATCTGATTTAAAATGTGCTCTATGGACATTATGCATTTAAATATTTCCTAATGATATTACTGATAAAAACAGAGAGTGTCAATAAAAGGAAACAGTGTATAGGCAGAACCTGACTTGCAAATGTCCATCCTGCAGCATCTGACAAATTTAAGCCCCGGCTAGGCTGACTGCAGATTCCAGTTTTCTTAAATGTCACTATTGTTAAACAATTCCCCTCCAGTTTCCTGTCCTACCTCACTCCTTTAGGGTCAACTTTACCCCATCCCAATACTATCCCATCTTCCCTCAACTCCTATCCTTCCTTTGCTGGGTGCTAAGAATTCTCCAACCGTAGAATGATCTTTCATATAACTATCTCCAAGTACGGCTACTTCAATCCATTTCCCTAACTCCCAGGAGCCCTGTCTCCTTCCTGTCACAGCTGCAGAGGATACTCATTTCCCTCTTGTCACTGCCACAGCCACAGCAGGTGAAGGAAGAAATCCTCTCACACTGCCAATGGGCTGAGAGAAGAAATTTTGGAAAAAAAATCCCTGCTGCTCAGGAAGTATGGATGGAAGTCAAAGAACATTCTTCTGGTTATTGGAATTGCTTGTAGATTCTCTAAATTTTAGATTTACAGTTCAAATTCACATCCCCAAAGACCATGAGAAACCATAATTGTCAGTTCTGGACTTTAGCTATATTATGGGTACCATCTCGGAATGTAATTACAATTTATAATATTTTCTCTGTTGGGGATATGTTCTCTGTACCAAACAAGCCAATTTACATACCACCTTTTGAAAAACAACCTATTGAAACACAGGGGAGGGGGGAGCATGTAGAGTTATCAATTCGTATTTTCCATACTGGGAAATATAAAGTATGAGGAGATGAAACTATAAACTACTGAACCACAGGAACTTAATAATAGCAAGTCTTGTTCAGCATTATATCCCTCATCTGGCATTTGCCATACTTTAAGCATTTGATAAATATCTGGGGAAAGAAGATGGGTGGAGGTTGGGGATAGAGAGAAGTCCAGAATCTCCAAGAGACCCCGTCCATGAGACCCCATCCTTAGACTTCTGGCTGTCATTAGTTAGGAAAGAACACAGGGCATTTCAGAGACCAGAAAGAAAGGAGCCTTCTTTATCCTTCAAGTTACATGGATAAGTGGGGATTCTTTTTAAAATAATTCTAATTTATCCATGGCCAAAAACCTCATCATTACCAGGACTGGCTGTCAAAAGTTAGGTTTGTACGGTTGAAACTTAAGATGTTAAGTCATCTTTCACTGGTAACATTACAAGATAACTTAAAGTGATAAATGTTTTTGAACCAGCTGGAAAAATAAAAAGGAGTACTGAGGACATTTTTCTGTAAAAAACTGAAGATCAGGGGAAAGAAAACTCACTGTAGTAGAAACTCTTTCAGACTGAATTGTCCAACTTGGTTGTTTTTAGCTCTACTACTTATTTTTATTAAATAGATATGTTCTTAAGTATGCTTTTATCACTATAGTCTATGATAGCTTCTACTAGAATTTATGGAATGCAACATTAATAACCTTTGCCAGATTTTCTATTTTAACAAAATTAATATCAATATCAATGGAATGCAAACCATTATTTCAAGAAATAAAGCATAAAATAGTAAATATAATAGTTAATAATGATGATTATCAGCTCAAATATTTTTAATCTTATTTTTTTCTAGAACCACTTAGAAGAAAATTTTGAAAAACAAAGTGAAGCAAGACTTGACCTTCTATCCAGCTCTGCTATCTAATTTTCTGGAGATGATTAAAAACTCTTAAAGAAGAATTTAAGCCCCTAAATCCAGTAATAAATACTCAAATATCCAAATGATGCATGAAGAAGAAATGTATCAACTAAATAAATACTGACATTGTAAAAATAAATCTATAATTATTTGCCCCTCAAATAAAATTATCTAAAACCTCATCTATATATTCTTTTAAAAAATAAGTTCTTTGTACTGTGTTTTATATCCTAACTAATTTTTATATTCAGTTTCTTTTTTAAAACACTATCTCCTCATATGTTAAAGATGACAGTAGGAAATTTATGTGACCATTTAAAATAATCGGACTCTGACTAACATAGAATATGAATGAACTACAAAGAAAATAGAAAGTAAAAGATTTTTATGGTTTGGCATGGTGGCTCACACTTATAATCCCAGCACTTTGGGAGGCTGAGGTTGGAGGATTGTTTGAAGTCAGGGGGTTAAGACCAGCCTGGGCAACATAGCAAGACTCCATCACTACAAAGAAATAAAAAACAAATTAGCCTGGTGTGGTGGTGTGCACCTATAGTCCCAGCTAATGGGAAGGCTAAGGCAGGAGGATAGCTTGAGCCTAGGAGTTCAAGGCTGCAGTAGGCTATGATTGGGCCACTGCACTCCAGCTGAGGCTACACAGCAAAATCCTGTCTCAAACAATAAATAGAGATATAGATATAGACATATAGAGACATATATCTCCACTAAATCAGATTATAGTAAAAATAATTTTAAGACTTTTTTGGCATATCAAGCTTAACTTATGTTATATATAAATATTAATAATAAAAGAGGTGACCTAATATAGTCTATAATGCTATGTATACTATAGGTATTTAATAAATAGTTTTTATCTATATTTTACTATAGGTATCTAATAAATAGTTTTTATCTGAATGTTCCACCTATTTCCACATTTCTTAGTTTATACCACTTTCAAAAAAATGGTACAATTTAGTTCAAAACAAAAAGGTAAGAGAGTGAACACCAAAAGTTATCCTATTTTAAACAAAGAACTCATTTTCAGCAATAAGGAAGCGCTGAAGGGGTAGCAAAGGGATAAGAGCAGAAGAGGCATCTATTTAAACTGTGCATGCGTTTGCCAGGTTCCAATAAAACAATAGGTGCCAAACTCTATCATAGAGCAACTTGTGAAAAAACAAAATAGCCAATGGTTCAGAGTAGGGTCTAACAAACCCTTAAAACTTGAGTATGCCTGGAATAAGTTTAAGGAATAATAAAGCAAAAGAAGCAATGGCATATAATTTAAGTGTCTAGAATTTGGAAAGGAACTCTGCTTTAATAGATTTACACACTCTGAATGACACTGACATTCATTAGTCTACCTAACTAACCTAACACCTAATCTCAGTTACAAAGTCCTTATTCATGACACATCCTGAAGTATTAATGTGAGACTGAGAACAATTTGAGATCAAAACAAAAAATACTGCAACAGTCCAAATAAAGAATTGCTAAGTGTAACGTAAGATGAAGTGTTTGTCTTTGTTACTGAATGCAACTTTTTAATTGAGTTACTTTGAATAGCAATTCTTCAATTCCCACAAAAAGAAAATCCACTAAGAACTCCCAGGCAGCTCTCTAACACACTACTTTTATCCAAGACGGCAGCAGGACAGGGAGTCAAAATGTTTATCCTACGGACCATCATCACAGACTTCGCACTCATTGATAAACCTTACCTCTGCAACAACTGGCAAAGCCATATCTATGCCTCACTCACTCATGGGAATAAAAGCAGCAGGGGAAAGTGGAAATGAAGCAGATTGACTCTGTGGTCTCAGCAACCATCTTTCTGTTTAACTGGGTTACTTTTAGGCAAGATAAATATAAAACTGGAAGCCCAAAAAATGATTAATCCAAATTGATCAGTAAAAAAGGAAAACATGTAAATGAGTAAAAATAAGGGTGCATTTGTAAGAAAAATAAGCAGATATTTCCCCTATTGTTCCTCTGTAATCTATTGTGAGCCTAACTACAGGCTTCCAGTTTAAACTAACTAAAGGTTTTTAAGTTTCTTCACAGATATAGAAAAAATAATTTTACGCTTCGTATGGAACCAAAGAAGACCCCGAATATCAAGAGCAATTCTAGGCAACAAAAACAAAATGGGAGGCATTAATATGCCAGATATCAAACTATACTACAAAGCTGTAGTAATTAAAACAATATGGTATTGGCACAAAAACAGGAATATTGACCAGTGGAACAGATGTGAGAATCCTGATATAAAACCATCCTCATATAGCCATCTCATCTTTGACAAAGCAGACAAAAACATACGCTGGGGAAAAGAATCTCTCTTCAATAAATGGTGCTGGGAAAACTGGATAGCCACCTGTAGAAGGCTAAAACAGGACCCACACCTTTCACCTCTCACAAAAACCAACTCACGCTGGATAACAGACTTAAACCTAAGATATGAAACTATTAGAACTCTAGAGGAAAAAGTTGGAAACACTCTCCTAGACATCGGCCTGGGTAAAGAGTTTATGAAGAAGTCCCCAAAGGCAATCACAGCAGCAACAAAAATAAATAAATGGGACATGATCAAACTACAAAGCTTCTGCACAGCCAAAGAAATAGTCATGAAAGTAAACAGACAACCTACAGAATGGGAGAAAATTTTTGCATCCTATGCATCCGATAAGGGACTGATAACTAGAATATACTTAGAACTCACGAAAATTAGGAAGAAAAAATCAAATAACCCCATTAAAAAGTGGGCAAAAGACTTGAACAGAAATTTTTCTAAAGAAGACAGAAGAATGGCCAACAAACATATGAAGAAATGCTCAACATCTCTAATCATCAGGGAAATGCAAATCAAAACCACAATGAGATATCACTTAACCCCAGTGAGAATGGCCTTTATCAAAAAATCTCCAAACAATAAATGCTGGCGTGGTTGCGGAGAGAGAGGAACACTCCTACACTGCTGGTGGGACTGCAAACTAGTTCAACCTCTGTGGAAAGCAATATGGAGATACTTTAAAGCGATACAACTGAATCTACCATTTGATCCAGCAATCCCATTGCTGGGCATCTACCCAAATGATCCAGTGACACTCTACAAAAAAGACACCTGCACTCGAATATTTATAGCAGCACAATTCATAATTGCAAGGCTGTGGAAACAGCCCAAGTGCCCATCAATCCAAGAATGGATTAATAAAATGTGGTATATGTATACCATGGAGTACTATTCAGCTCTAAGAAACAATGGTGATATAGCACATCTTATATTTTCCTGGTTAGAGCTGGAACCCATACTACTAAGTGAAGTATCCCAAGAATGGAAAAACAAGCACCAGATATATTCTCCAGAAAACTGGTATTAACTGAGTAGCACCTAAGTGGACACATAGGTACTACAGTAATAGGGTATTGGGCAGGTGGGAGGGGGGAGGGGGGAGGGGGGTGGGCATATACATACATAATGAGTGAGATGTGCACCATCTGGGGGATGGTCATGATGGAGACTCAGACTTTTGGGGGGAGGGGGGGAAATGGGCATTTATTGAAACCTTAAAATCTGTACCCCCATAATATGCCAAAATAAAAAAAAATTAAAAAAAAAAAAAGAAAAATGAATTACAGACAATTTTATGGGAAGGACTGCAACAACCAAAAAAATCATAAACCTCTCAAAGACCATTTCTTCCCTGTAAAACTGAACTAACAAGAAGCTACCTCTTCGGGTTGTTTTAAGGATTATAGATCATCTATGTAAAGTGCCTAGCACAATGCCTGGAACATTATGATTAAAATAGTAACCATTAGTATTGCAATAAATACTTTGAAATATTGATAAATAGATAAATTTGACCACATTATGAACGCTAGGTTCATTCTCCTTCAAGCAGAACTGAAAGAGACAGAAATTGAACCACAAGTTGGGAAAGCCTCCTTCCAGGTTTCTAAAGTAAAAGAGAAGAATAATACCAGTATGATAGTAAATTCAATTGGCCCAATTCCAATCCAGTAACACCTTCAGCTTCAGCCCTACAAAGACACCTACAAAATATCCCATGGATGGAATGAAAAATCAGCCCTAGATAAAAACTCTATTACAGCCTCTGTGGTATCTGGGTCCAAGGTTCCAGAGTAAATGGGATCCTTGGTTTCCCTACCCTCCACCATCCCAACCCACTGCATGATGCCATACAAAGCCAGAGGGATGCTTTAGGGAAATTATTTCCTGAGGCAAACAAAGAAAAGCATTCTACAGAAATATTAAACACACAATAGGAAAATCTAATTCTGAAGTCTTTGTATTTCACTGCCCATCCTTGATCAATCTGAACAAAATCTGTAAAGATTTCTTTAAGCCTGAGCGACAGAGTGAGACCTCTTTCTCTGCAAAAAGAAATAGAAAAATTAGCTGGACATGGTGGTGTTTGCTTATAGTCCTAGCTACTAGGGAGGCTGAAGATCGCTTGAGTCTAGGAGTTTGAGGCTTCAGTGAGCTGTGATTGGGCCACTGCACTCCAACCTGGGTAACAGAGACCAACCCTGTGTCAAAAAAAAAAAAGATTTCTTTATTAACATCTCCAAGCATACCTTGCAGATATTGTGGGTTCAATTCCAGACTACTGTGATAAAGTGTGCATCACAATAATGCAAGTTGTCACAGGAAGTTTTTGGTTTTCCAGTGCATATAAAAGTTATGTTTACACTATACTGTAGTCTATTAAGTATGCAATAACATTATGTCTTTAAATATATATACATCCTTTAATTTAAAAATACAATATTGTTTAAAAATGTTAATTATCATCTGTGCCTTCAGCAAGTCATAATCTTTTCACTGGTACAAAGTCATGCCTCACTGTTGATGGCTTCCAACTGATCAAGGTGGTGGTTACTGAAAGCTGGGGTGGCTGTGGCAATTTCTTAAAATAAGGCAAGAATGAAGTTTGGCCATATTGATTGACTCTTCCTTTCACAAAAGATTTTCCTATAGCATGTGATGCTGTTTGATAGCATTTTACTCACTGTAGAACTTCAAAATTGGAGTCAATTCTCTGAAACCCAGGCACTGCTTTGTCAACTAAGTTTGCATAATATTCTAAATCCTTTGTTATTTCAACAATGTTCACAGCCTCTTCACCAGGAGTAGATTCCATCTCAAGAACCACTTTCTTTGATCATCCATAAGAAGCAAGTCCTCATCCATTAAAGTTTTATCATGAGAATGCAACAATTCAGTCACATCTTCTGACTACAATTCTAATTCTAGTTCTCTTGCTATTTCCACCATATCTGCAGCAACTTCATCCACTCAGGCCACGTGGAACCCCTGCAAGTCATCCATGAGGGTTGGAATCAACTTCTTCCAAACTCCTGTTAATGTTGGTATTTCAACCTCCTCCCATGAATCAAGAATATTCTTAATGGCAACTAGAATAGTGCATCCTTTGTGCAAAGTTTTCAACTTACTTTGCCCAGATCCATCAAAGGAATCACTATCTGTGGCAGATAATAAGAAATAAGATTTGAGAGCCAAAATTACTTCTTGATCCATAGGCTGCAGAATGGATGCTGCTGTGTGAGCAGGCACGAAAACAACATCAATCTCCTTGTACATCTCTATCAGGCTCTTGGGAGACTAATAGCTTTGTCAATGAGCAGTAAAAAAGAAAGGAATCTTTTTTTCTGAGTAGCAGGTCTCAACAATGAGTTTAAAATATTCAGTAAGCCACATTGTAAACAGATGTGCTGTCTTCCAGGCTTTGTTATTCCATCCACAGAACACAGGCAGAATAGATTTAACATAATTCTCAAGGATTTTCAAAACGGTAAATGTGCATTGGCTTCAGCTTAAAGTCACCAGCTGCATTAGCCCCTAACAAGAGAGCCAGCCTGTCCTTTAAAGCCAGGCATTGACTTCTCCTCTCTAGCTATGAAGTCCCAGGTGACATCTTCTTCCAATAGAAGATTATTTCATCTACACTGAAAATCTGTTTTTTAGTGTAGCCACCTTTATCAATAATCTTAGCTAGATCTTCTGGATAACTTGCTCCAGCTTCTATATCAGCATTTGCTGCTTCTTCACCTTGTACTTTTATGTTCTGGAGATGGCTTCTTTCCTTAAACCTCATGCACCTCTCTGCTAGCTTCAGACGTTTCTTCTGCAGCTTTCTCATCTTTCTCAGCCTTCATAAACTTGAAGAGAGGTAGGCCCTTGCTCTGGATTAGGCTCTGGTTTAAGGAAATGTTGTGGCTGGTTTGTTGTTCTATCCAGACCACTAAAATTTTCTTCATATCAGCAATAAGGCTGTTTTGTTTTCTTACCATCATGTGTTCACTGGAGTAGCACTTTTAATTTTTTTCAACTTTTCCTTTGCATTCACAACTTGGCTAATTGTTTGGCACAAGAGGAGCTTTTGGCATACTTTCCTCACTAAGGTTAATCATTTCTAGCTTTTTATTTGAACTAAAAGACAATGACTCTTCCTTTCAGTTGTACAGTTAGAGGCCATTGTAGGATTATTAACTGGCCTAATTTCAATACTGTTGTGTCTCAGGGAAGTTGGGGAGAGACTGGAGCAGTGAGAACACACATATTAATGGATTAAGTTTGCCATCTCATATGGATGAGGTTCATGGCACCCCAAAACAGTTACAATAGTAACATTAAATATCACTGATCATATACTACCATAAAAAATATAATTTTAATGAAAAGTTTGAAATACTGCAAGCATTACCAAAATGTGACACAGAGATGCAAAGTGAGCACATGCACTTGATAAAACAGCGCCAACAGACTTGCTGAATGCAGGGCTGCTACAAACCTTCAATTTGTAAAAAATGCAGTATCTGCGAAGCATAATAAAGCAAAGCACAATAAAACAAAGTATACCTGTACTATGTGCCAAGGACTGTGCTCAATGATTCCACTAAAGATGTCTCAAATGAAGTAGATGTTTTTGACTAGCCTAATTTCATAAGGCCTTTTATTTTAGTCATATCAAAACAAGCCATCCAAAATACAAAGGTATCAAAGCAGTAGACATCATTTTATTCTATCCCTCGGCCCCAAAGAAACTCCTGGACTAAACATAATTATTTACTTCAGCAGCTGTGAGTCTTGGCATTATAATGTTCATCACAAATCTCTAAACAGTGATATAATATGTACCATTCCACAAACCTATCTGACCCTTTTATCCTAGAATACCAGTTTACATAGTAATTAATGAAAAGTTTGGAAAATATTGTATGTTTTCACAGATTATTAAAATTTAACTGTATAATGAATAGGTATTATCTGAAACAAAAATTATATGGGACTAATAGAGCATACACTGGAAGAAATACAATGCTCATGGTGGTGCATGCCTGTGGTCCCAGCTACTCAGGAAGCTGAGGCAGGAGGATCGCTTAAGCCCAGGAGTTTGAAGTTGCTGTGAGCTAGGCTGATGCCATGGCACTCTAGCCTGAGCAACAGAGAAGACTCTGTCTCAAAAAAAGAAAAAAGAAAGAAAGAAAGAAATACAAGGCTATTAAATTTTTTTTCCATTTTTTTTTATTTCAGCATATTATGGGGGTACAAATGTTAATTCTGAATAATAAAAAAGATTTTATAACTATAGATAGATTCTTCCTTCTACTCAATCCCACTTATATGGGCTCTCATGCAAAGCAATGGAATCTCCAAAATAGACACCTGAAAATACAAAGTATATGAAGCACAATGCCAGAAAGTTCTGAACAAATGCAGGAATGCTATTTTTTTAAAAAAAACTAAGCTTATCATTTTACACTTTCATCCAGATATTTGAGGTGAGCTCTCTGCTAGTTCTCAATCCCAATAGAGAGAATCCCTATGTCAGATGACCCAAATGCCAGTTTAAACTGGGTCACTACATTTTTCTGAAATTTTATTATAGGGGGATAAAATCAAAATTTATTTTTGCAGCTTTCCACCATGTCCCCTTGAACATATACACAATATCTTCATTGCCTTTAGCCACCTAAGAAACCTGTGACCTACACCAAATTGCCAATCAAATCTTATACTGAAATACTGGACAATCAAAGAACTTTGATTTCTCATGCTTTGGCTGAATCTTAATGTACTCAAGTTGCAATAACTGGATATAAGAGCAGATATATATACTCCCCACTATTTACTACAACAGACAAGTTGGTCATTTTAATGAGAGATTTTGTCTTTTTTATTCTTTTTATTCCTTTCACACATATCTTATTCAGTATTCTTTATGTGGTAGTTACTTTGTTAAAGTGGTTCAATATTTAATTAAGGATTCAATGGTAATACAGTTTGCTTATTAAATTATAATAACCTTTAGTGTTTACATAGCTTTTTCTAATTAATTAAATGACTTAATAGAAATTTTAAAATTAGATTTAAAAGTGAGCTTTGAGAATACACAAGTTATTCTGAAGATATTAAGCCATGAACAAAACATATGCCAATCATGGTAGAACATACATGTAGTGCCAGAAACCCAGGAGTATTCTCAAGCTCAGGCATCCTGAGCTATACTCTGCAGTACTCAGCTATACTCTGCAGCTATACTCTGTGTGTCCTGTCATACGGACACACAAAATTTGGCACTGATATAGTGATTTCCTGGGAAAGGAGAAGCACAAAAAGTTAATGTGAAGAAGCCCAGAGGGAAACACAATACTTACTTCCAGGAAAAAAATTCAAAATAACTATTTCTTAAATTCAATTGTTTAAATTCAATTCCTCTTTCACTTAATTGTTAAATACTGAGTTTAAGTCTTTGTGTTTATTTTCCTAATAATAAATAACAATGGATTTACTAATCTCACTAATGCTTTCTCCTAAGGGAGAAAAACCATAAAGGAGCCTAATAAAGTCAATTCATTTCAGATTATCTTTCAGTCTTCTCAGTCTTTTAAACAAGTTTTTTTGTTTAATCCAGAGATCCAGAATGGGTGCCTAGTTTTTCACTGTACCCACTGACAGATTTTAGTTTGTTTCCTTATTATATTTTCTTATATAATAAAGAAACTGAGGCAGAGCTGAAGATATGTGCTATCTAAAATGAATAAATGTCAAAAATTCCTCACAATGGAGTTTTACTGCTGCTTTAGTTCCTTGGACATGAGAATAAAACCAGGAGCTGAGGAAATTGGCCAAGCTGAGCCATGTGGAATGGTCACATGATTATTGCTATCCACAGCTGCACTGGTTACCCAAGCAGTGAGGTGGAGGATTGGGATTGTTCTTAGTTAGCTGGTGCTCTTTTGTTCTCCTTCCTCAATCCTTTCACTGTGTTACATATTTAATGATAGCATGACTATAATTTGTGAATAGCATGTCAGGCTTTTCCTATCTCTATTAGTAAAAACTCTAATTTTATATATGCTTTCCAAGTCACCTATGAATCGTATGAAATACCCTCACTGGTTCCCATTTCCCTGCCATACTACAAACATCTGTTCAGTTCTACCACTTACTTCACATAAACACTCTCTGTTTTCCAAGTTCTGCATATACATACACACACACATACATAATTTAGGGATTTGAAAAGCATTCTCTATTCACATTAGTTTTTAAAAGGCTTGGCTGTTTAATAAGCAAGTTTCTTTACTGCTAGACCACTGAGAATATTTAATATGCTAATCTATATTAAAAATTTCTTGACATTAATATAATATGCCACATTTCGAAATCTATTTAGATACAGAGACATTTTTATGGCACACACCTTAGAAATCACTTAACCAAACCATTCAAAACAGACCAAATATATACTTATTTTTATATATTATATATATACACATAATATGAAACAGATTTGAATATATTAATTTATTCACTCATCCATTTACCCACCCATTCCACCAGCCATCTAACAGAGTATATGTAGAGTGCCTATATATGTGAACAGTCTTGGTGATGGGGAGATAAATTTGAAAATACATTTTTAACACATTTTTCTACCATTTTATTAATCTGCATATAAAATGTTTCAGCTTTGTAAAAGCCACTTAATGTATTAAAATTCTTTAAAAATCCATCAATAGAAAACATAACAGATCTCCCTTAAAAAATTATAAGTGATAAACCAAGGAAACATTACATACTTTACAAAAGTACTTTAATATTAAATGACAGTAATATATTTTAAGTTATATTTATTCTACACAATTTTACAGAAACAACTGAAATAAAAATAATTAACTAATCCTTCTAAGTAATTAGAATAAACATATACTTTAGAATTTACAAGCCATAAACACACCAAGACAATTAAATATATCCTACTTAGATGTCAACTAATCAATAATTATACAAAACTAATTATTTAAAACCTCTGCCTGTATTTCAGAGTTTTTGTAAAACAAGTCCTTTTTTTAAGCTCCCTCATCTTATTCCTGACTTCTATATTGCAAACTCTATGAAAAATCTAAAATTATTTGACTATGAATACTGATATCAAATAAAACTGAAAATGATAAAACATTTTAATTTGGACAGATGGGGAATCAAATATACCCATGATAAGTGTGTGTTGTAATTTAGAAACAATCTTTCTTGCCGTAAACAAATACTACTATAGATCCAGCCTCTAAACTTTTGCTTGAGCTATTCCCCTGTCCTTTTCTTTCATTTATGCATTGCCAGCACAGCCTCTTAAAATTAGTTCAATCCCAGTTGAGTGCAGTTATTTCCTAATGACTTCACCTACAAATATCCATCTCATCCATCTCAGAATTCATAGTACTTACAGTCCATACCTCTCAGAGCACGTATTAAGTTATATCTTATATTATTACTTTATACTACTAGTTAGCTTTTCACATATTCCAGCTTTCTATCTATAGTGTAACCTTTTTGAAGGAAGGGAACATTTCTTTTCCTTCTTTAAATCCTGAACTACATCTAGAATAGAGTAAGCACACAATTATTTCTCATGGTGATAAAATTTCACAGCAGAATCTAAAAATCCCCCATTTTACAGATGAAAAAAGGAAGCCTAGAATGGTGAAATAACTTGCCCAAGGTTATTCATTTAGTTGGGAACTGAATAAGGGCAAGAACCCATGTTTCAATCTAATCTAGTATTATTTTAGCCATTTTATTTTATTTTTTTTTTTGCCTAAAACTATGGTGTTCAATATTTTAGCCATTTTAAAAGAAAGATATTATGCCTAAAATACATCCATTCACTTTCCAGCTTTAACTAGTACAAAAAGACACCTGTAGATATAACCAAGAACTTTGCTTTGCCTCAAAATTACCATTTTCTTCAATATTAATCATTAGCCAATGCTAGTGATATATATAATATGTAAGTATCTGGTTAAATGTCTAGTGGCCAAGAACAGCCCTTATTTTGTGTAAGTTACATCTTCCTTTTAAAGTATGATACAAGGGAAAAAATGCAATTAAACTTAATAGGCCAGTTCTAGTTAATCCATATTTTATCTAAACAACAGTAATGAGTTCCTTGTCTCCCTCTGAATCTTACTGTTCAAGTCTTCTCACAAAAACAAAACAGAGCTAGGTACTCGATAGTCTAATTAATCTAAACTTTCCTTCAGAGACTCTTCTATCATCTGCTAAAGTCCCCTAGGCAAGTGGGCCATTTACATGCAGAGGAGAACAGCTGAAGCATGAGGTGACACACAGATTTACTTTAAGAGATTAGCCCCAAGAGAAGAGCTTAGTTCTCAGTTAACTTTGGGTATTCTAACTTAAGAAAATTTCAGGGATATAAAATCATAAATATGGCTTATTTCTACAAACTAATCATTAGATAACTCTATGGCCCTAAGGACCAGAACAGAAATGGTCTGTCAAAAAATGTCTTTCATTGGTATTAATTTCCTCTGAGAGGTAATGGAGCAGGCAAGGATAAAATGAGAAGTTTCTATTAAGTTCTTGGAAAGAAAAGTCAACATCTCCAGTAAGTGTTCATTTAATAAAAGGTAAATGTTATAGGTTAAAAATTGTGTCCCATCCCCTGAACCTCCCCCCACCACCACCACCACCAAAAAATGATATGGTAAAGTTCTAAGCTCCAATACCTCAGAATGTGACCTTTTTGGGCAATAAGGTCACCAAAGATGTAATCAGTTCAGATGAGGTCGTACTGAAGTAAAGTAGGCTTCTAATCCACTATGGCTGGTGCCTCTCATCAAAAGGAGAAATTTGGACACAGAGACACTGACAGAGGGAAGATGACGTGAGGACACAGGGAGAAGTCAGTCATCTGTGAGGCAAGGAGAGAGGCCTAGAACAGATCCTTCCCTTACAGTCCTCAGAAGGAACCAATCCTGCCAAGATCTTGATTTCAGACTTCTAGCCTCCAGAACTGTGAGTCAATAAATTTCTGTTGTTTAAGCTGCCCAGTTTGTGGTACTTTGTTACAGCAGCCTTAGCAAACTAATACAATAGACAATAAGAAATGGCTACAAAATGTGGCTGTAAGATAAACACAAAACCACACTGAACTAAAAATTCAAGAGCCCTAGATTCTGGGTTTTAAATTTGTCACCTTTGGCACAAATCTCTTCCTCAGTTTATTTACCTATACTTCTTTCAAGTTGTTGTCAAGATAGGACTTAATAATAATGTGTAAAAGTTCTTGTAAAAGTATAAAATATTAAGCAAGTAGAAAATGTTATCTAACATCTACAATTTACTTACCACATCTGGCTTTTAAGTAAGAAAAACAGCAAAGGTACAGGAAAGGCATAGGTGATTCTCATGTTTATTCCTTAGACATGAGACGCTAATAACTTCAGACATTAATCAAACACTAAATCAAATACACATACAAGTTAAAGCACCTCATGGTCAATATTTACTTATCTGTTAATATTTTAAAATGTAATCCCTCATTTAAAAAATTTTTTTAAAAACCCAAATAATAAAAATAGCTATTACTGATAGCTTACATAATAATTAATTTAGCAAATACTTTTTATCCTCTATATTCCAGAAATTGGCTAAATCTTAAAAATACAGAGCTCAAAGAGAGTTCCTGCCTTCAAGGAGCTCTCTCTGCAGAAAAAGAAATAGGAATTGATTAAAGATTCACATAAACTAGGGCAGAGTTCTGCATATAGTACAATAGAGCAGCTATATATATTTTACTTATATTTGAATGATGTTTAATGCTTTAGACAACATACTATAGCAACACTTCAGTGAATTAATTGAAGTTGTTCATTTTTTCCTTCTTAACTCTTTGCTGACCATTGCTTCATGTTAGAGACAGAGAACTTCATCTCTCAGATTTTTTAAAAAGCTTAGAACAAACACTGGTTTTGATTTTGTTTTTTAATTTGTTGCTTTGTGCTGGGGAAGAAAAGTATAGTTAAAGCTAGCTAGCTAGATTCATATTTTCATAAGAGAAAACCAGAAAATTAATGTTTCAACCCTTTCTGAAAATCCTTCTAAAATGTACCTTTTCTTCTCTAGTTTGTATATATGGGCAATGTATCCCAATTAAAGCTGTCTTTGATGGCTAATGATTTTTCCAAGTCCTTAGGAGTCAGCTGAGTATCAGTGATCCAGGCATGGTACTACAACTCTAAATAAAGAAAGAGTATACTGGGTTGATCTTTACTCCCTCCCTAGGTGGAGGATGGAGGGAGAGGCAGGGGCTAAAAGTCAATTTAAAGACAATTAAATCCACTAGAAAAACATTTTTATTGGATTTTTTTTTAAGAAAAAATATGTGAGATAACATCCATGTTGAATCTAAGTTAAAGCTTCACTGTGAGTCGTTTAATCTAAGAGCCAAGCTACACAGGAATATAAAAGTAAGCATGAAATAGTGAAATGATTCAAAAAGTCTTTATCACCCTCTTTGTTTACTTATGCCAATAAGAGCTTGAAAGCTATATTTGCAAAGGCTAAAACACAAAGCAGATAATCTCTCAATGGATAATTGAGTTGACACTATTAAAGTCTGGGAGTTTCAAAGGCAGTAGAAGTAATGGCCCCCATTTTCTGGAAGTTTAAAATTCAATGAGAAAAGAATGAGTAAAAATAAATAAACTGAAACAGAAGAGAATATATAACAAACTACAGCTATGGAGGTAATTCTCTTTCCATTTTCTTCTCCTTATCCCTTTCACCTTTCTTTCCCAATATTTTACCCTCTTCCCCTTTTCTGCTTTCTCTTTTATAATGCAGTTAAGCAAAAATCTTTCAAATACATAGTTTCCTCCATCCTGTCTACCAATATGTACAGTTCCTAATAATCTTAAATAATAATGTAATTACAACTCATTGTATATCAACAAATCTTAATCTAGTTCATATCCCATAGAAAATGCAAACATATGAAAATGTGACCAAGAGAAAAAAGAAAAAGCCTAGAGACCTGACATACTCTTGTCTAATTTGATCTCCAAGAATTTAAGGAATTCAATCATAAATGTGGAAAGAAAAAAATAGAGACTTCTAGATAATCCATGAGCTCTAGAACTTAATAGATTTTTCCCCTTCTGCTATTTAAAAAAGATATCTATTTTTGTATTAGTTTCTCTGTAAGCCTTTCTTTTAAAAAGAAAAAAAATATTTAAATCCCATGAAAAAAATTTATAAAAGCCATCATAGCTGATGGGTAGCACTTAAAGGCCTATTCCTTTGTATGTGATTTAGAAGATAGTTTGTCTGGGATCCAGTCTTCCCTCAATTCAATATTTTAATTTAAAAAAATTAAAAAGACTTCAGAGAAGAAGAATAAGAAAATTTTTATCAACACTTTTGTTCGTGATTTTAATTTTATACTAACGATCAAAATATCCAACTACCGATGGTTCCTGCACAGCGTCCTCAAATTCAACAAATTTACTCTTTATTAAATTACAAGAGAAAAAAACTCAAGAGGATGAACTCTATTAAAGAAAATTCAAACTGTTGATAAAACTTGATCCCATTTGCCATCAGTTGGAAAGGTTATTGTATACAATGGTAACTAGGGCAAAATTATAATGGGATGTAAAGAATAAATTAAGTAATGCAGTTTGGTAAATGAGGGTTGTCTAGTAGATACCTTGGAAGAAAAATGTGGTTTCTTCACAAAGGCAGCGCTTTCTGATGTTCTACGCTAACCTGAATATGCCTTTGCATCTTACATCAGTTTTACTGTCTAAATGAATCTCAAACACGGAATTATGTGATCAAGACTAGCATTGCTAGTGTTCCTCTTGATTAGAACTGGGGAGATAATGATGAATTTTCAAATGACATAAAGATCTATATAGTTACAAAATTTAGTCACATTTTTCTATGGAATTACTGTGTCAAAATTTATTCATCATCTTTTAAAGGCTTAAATGTAATATGAGGGGCTTCTAGATGGAAATAGAGGACCTGAATTGAAAACAACTTCTTATGCTTACTTGAAAAGTGCAAACCTACGAACAGGAAACTAAAAAGCACATATCCACAAATAAAACATTATCTCCAGTGTAGTATGAATGAATACACGAGTGATGTGGGGATCCCAAGCATCACTCTTACAAGAGTGAGTTGGAATAAGGGATAGATGAATTCTAAAAACACATGAGAGACCTATGTTTTAATATAGGAAACAGGCAAAAATTGGCAGGAAGGAAAGAACATTACAGTTATGAGAACAAAAATAAAAAAGAAATCATCAAGTAAAAATAAATAAATCTGATTTTAAGATTTGTAATATAAATAGGTAATTATTTTTAACACGTCATCAGAAATAAATCCTTAAGTATCAGGCATGAAAATAATTTTGAGGCCGGGCACGGTGGCTCACGCCTGTAATCCTAGCACTCTGGGAGGCCGAGGCAGGAGGATTGCTCGAGGTCAGGAGTTCGAAACCAGCCTGAGCAAGAGCGAGACCCCGTCTCTACTATAAATAGAAAGAAATTAATTGGCCAACTAATATATATAGCAAAATTATCCGGGCATGGTGGCATATGCCTGTAGTCCCAGCAGGATTGCTTGAGCCCAGGAGTTTGAGGTTGCTGTGAGCTAGGCTGATACCATGGCACTCACTCTACCTGGGCAACAAAGCAAGACTCTGTCTCAAAAAAAAAAGAAAGAAAAGAAAAGAATTTTGTGTCTACATTTCAATATAACTACTATATCTAATGTTCTTAAAATCTATTTAATAACAATAAAATAACAAATCTAATTCTTCCCTTTCAGGCATAAATGTAAATAGTTAAGAGGATACAAAACCCTAAAGCAGAGCAAATTTAATTCTATAAAGGGACTTGTTTATTAATATCTTGATACAGGAGGGGAATTAAATAATTAGGTGCTTGTCTTTAAGAGCATCTTTCTTCCAACTAAAACAAAAGAAACAAAAAGCTTTTTATGTTGTTAAAGACTAAACTCAGCTAACTAATTGATTCTGTTCAATAAGTTCAGAATGAAATATCTGTTCCAAATATACCAAAATACGGACAATTCACCTTCAAAGATAATTAATATTTGATTGTATTTGAAAAAGAGACATTTTCCTATAGCTCATCACTTTCCCAGAAATTTGCCATATACTTGAATAACAGTATAATGAAGCAGGAGGTAATCTTTGAAAAGTTGGGGTCAATGATAATTCAATAAAAGAGGATCGTCAGAAATATATCAACTGTATAAAAGGGAAAGAAGTCAAGCCTTTTAGGACATGCCAGAAAAGTCTAAGGTAAAAACTTATCTTCAGATAAATTACCAAAAGGACATAACTATTTTTAATTCTGTAGACTATTTATGATAAATAATGCCTACAGAGCTATGTAAAGTGTAGTGAGCAAATAAAATTGATCATTCTACCTGATAGGAGAAAATTAAAACCTTTATTTTGACCAAAAGAATCCCAACAGTATATGGAGGTAGTTTAACACAATAGTTAAGAGTGTGGGATCTGAATCCGGACTACCTAGATTCTTACTCCTCCACTTCCTAGTTTAACTGTGTTGACTATAGCAAAGTTACCTGTCTTTCTGTGCCTCAGCGTCCTCATCTATAAAAGAGGGAATAATAATAGCTTCTGTTCTACAAAGTTGGTGTGATGTTTCAAAAAGTTAATATATGAGTAGAGAACTTAGGGCCTGATGCTTAGTATACAACTATAAGCTTTTAAGCTATTTTTATTATCACTGGTTGCTATTATAGCTTAGATAGCCACACTGAATCTTCAGACATTTCTTGGATTACATATTGTAGCTATCATTAACCACTAGCTCTTCATGTAAAAAAATCAAAAATTATGGTCTAAAATAAATAAATAAATAAATAAATAAAATTATGGCTTAAGTCAGTCATAAGAGATCTAAGATGAAAGAGTTTGTGAGATGGATATTCCAAGACAGTCTAACAAAAGGGCTACCAATTAGGAATATGCCTTTATCATCTATTATATATTAGAAAAGGGAAAAGATTATGTCTTCAAAAAAGAAAGATTACATTCATAGATTTCTGGTTAAAGACGGTGGCCTGAAACAATATTTACAGGCACACTCTTCCATCAAAATGACAATTCAGAGGGGTTTTTTTTAAGGCTTAAATTGACAAGGACAAAGAGTCCACAAGTGAGACAACAATAACAAAATTATGGTAGATCACTTTTCAGACCCAAGAAATCTGAATACTAAGCAGGCAAAGTAGGGTTAGGATTAGGGTTACATTCTAGAATCTCCAAAAGGCTAAATTGGCAGCACCTGTACCTCTGGAAATAGGAGGGAAGGATTACAAACAAGAGGACTGGTTTAAAATCTGTTTAAAAAATTGTAAGATTCCCAATTCTCCACTCTACCCCTCCCTACTCCAGTTAGGTGAATGCCCCTCTCCTACCCTAGCAGAAGACTACAGTTTATTCTATGGACGAGATTTTTTTAAATGGTCTTATTACTAGATAACATAAGGCAAAAGTTTAGAATACATATATCACACTAAAAAAGAAAGTAATAAAGAGAAAGTTTATGTGTGTCTGCCCCAGTTTGGATTCCAAAGCACTGTAGGACAGGCTTATAACCTCCAGGCGTGTAACAGTCTTCTCTAGGGAATCTGACAAGCTTAAAATAAAATACCTAAAAATATGGACATCAGAGGTTCCCCAATAAAACAGATCAGCCAGATTATCCTAAACAGAAACCTGCAAGTCTACAAGCCCCAGCCAGAGGCACAGAATACTACTCAGCTTTTTAGAACTCTTTTCAGAATGAGTAAGTGAACTCTTAGAACCACCACACATTTAAGCCTGAAATAGTAATAGAAAAAACAGAGACCAGAGCAAGCAAACAGAAAAGAGTAACTTGGAAGAAACAGATAATAGGTAAAGAGAAGAAAATTTCCAAAAACTATCAATAACCCTCAGAAAGATAAAAGAATATAAACAACCATGAAACAAGAACAGATAGTAATTTTTGTTTAAAGTAGAGGTCTAAAATAACAAGAGAATTGTTTTAATCTACAGAGGGTTGGAAGATAAAACTGAGGAACTCTCCCAATAAAGGAAAACCAAAAAGAAAGATGTGGAAAATACTGGAAGAGAAAAGATAAAATAATCAGAAGACCAGTTCAGATTCCTGCCACATCAAAGAATACAGGAATTCTATGAGAAAGAGAGAAAAAGACAGAGAAATATCAAGGGAAAGAAATCAAAGAACTCAATAAAATTGCCAGAACTGAGCATAATTTTTCTAAGTCAAAAGAAGCTACCAAGTACTCAGGATGCTGCTGGAGAATATTCTCCACCAAAATAAGGACCCAATAGAAAGGAAATCAGGCAACAGTGAATCCAAGGCAAGAAAGAAGCAAAAGGAATCCCTAGGATGACAGGGATGATGAGAAAAGAAGAATCCAAGATAACAACTATGCAAAAACCAGGAGAAAAACCAGAAGACATTAGAACAGGTCAGAAGAATCTGAGAGCTATACTGTCAAGAAAATGAAATTAATAGAATAATTAAGAGGATATTGGCTGGGCGTGGTGGCTCATGCCTGTAATCCTAGCACTCTGGGAGGCCGAGGCAGGTGGATTGCTCAATGTCAGGAGTTCGAAACCAGCCTGAGCAAGAGCAAGACCTCGTCTCTACTATAAATAAAAAAGAAATTAATTGGCCAACTAATATACAAAGAAAAAATTAGCCGGGCATGGTGGTGCATGCCTGTAGTCCCAGCTACTCGGGAGGCTGAGGCAGGAGGATCACTTGAGCCCACGAGTTTGAGGTTGCTGTGAGCTACCCTGATGCCACGGCACTCACTCTAGCCTGGCAACAAAGTGAGACTCTGTCTCAAAAAAAAAAAAACAAGAGGATATTTACAAAACAGGACAGAATTTGGGGATAAACTAATTGTAAGTTCATAGAAAACTAAGCCACCTTTTTAACAAATGTGTGTATTCCAGTAAAAACAAAACTGTATACAAGAAAGAAAAAGTAACTGGAATACTATTACATGGAAAAACTATGAATAGCATTTAGTCATAACAAGGTAAATATTAAATACCAATCTAACCAAAATTAGAGTAACTATATTGGGAGGATGGAAAGACAAAAAATGTATGTATGACTATGGGAACAGGACAAGTAAGAGGACAAAATTCTTATCTTCCACTGTGGGAAGTCAATAGACAGTGTCTAAAAATATCAAGTAGCAGCAATATAAGTTGATTATTTGGAGATAGGACAGTAAATACCAAAAGAATCAGCTAAAATAGCTGAAGGTGTTTGTCTCTGAGAAACAGGAAATAAGGAAGACAGTAGACACTGAAGTCCTCCATGACAAGCTCATAGAACTATTTCACTGGCACCCTTTAAACAATACGCTTGTAAAACATTGATAAAATGCATATAAAACATTGATAAAATTAAATCAAAATAAAGATAGTTTCCCTAATTATAACATTAATACATGCTCATATAATTTGAAAATTGTACAAAGAAACAAAGAATAAAAAAAATTTGCCATCTAGAAAAAACTACTTTAATATAGTTTATTAATATATTTTAATAATATAGTTTATTATTAAAATATATTTATATTTATAGTTAATACTATAATATAGTTTATTAATATATTAATATATTGCTGTATTGACCTTAAATATTTTTGCTGCATACACACATACTTGTGCATGTGGAATTATTTTTTAAAAAAAAGATATATGCCAAAAATGCAAATTTACATAACCCTTTTTTCAATTAACATCAATATTTTCTGATGTCCTTAAATATTCTTTTAAAGTACCATAATACTCCATCTTATCAGCATCACTTATTTAACTATTTTTCTACTTATACTTGGCATATAGATAGTTAACATGGGTTTGTCTTCTCAAACTCTCATTCCTTGAGACTTCTTGATTCCCTTCCTCTCTCTAGTCATTTCTGACTCTCCTTTGTGGAATCCTTCCCCTCAACCTACCCCTTAAATGCTCGTAAACTATAGGATTTCACCTCCCATTTTTCTCTTCTCACTCTGGGTGACTTTAATAACAAAATGATACCCTGATAAATGACAACCACTAAGTTCTGTTAGTTCTACCTCTTAAATAACTTGGTTCGACCAACTTCCATCCATCTCTACTACTACCATCTAGTCCAAACCATCATTATCACCAGCCTAGAGTCCTAATTCATCTCCCAGATTCCACTTCTGCCCCTTCCAAAGCACCTCCACAAAATAGTCATAATGATTGTTTTAAACACAAATCTAATTTCATGGCACGCTGCTTAAAATCCTTCAATAGCTTAATATTGCTTTTAGAATAAATTCCAAAATGCTTCCTTGCCTACACAGTTGTACATAATCTGACCCCTGCCAATCTCTCTAGCTTCACTTTACACCACTCTAGCCTCATTTCACACACTCACTCTCTGATTCTTTATGCCCCAACCACACTAGCCTTTCTGTTCTTTGAACACACCAAAATCTTTCTTGCTTCAGAGGCTTGGCACATCCGCTTTCCTCTGCCTAGAACAATCTCTTCCTCACTCCCCTAACTCTGTGTTTGGCTAACTCCTACTCACCCTGAAAAATACCCTCAAGTTGTTCATTGTATTCTATGTGAACAGTGAGTGCCCCCTAGAGTTGAGCAATACTAGCTATCTGGAATCTAATATAGGCAGCACTTTAAAAAAATTTTCTAAATTGTTCAAAAGAGATATAAAATTTAAGAACAGTAATTAAAAGAGATGAGTAATATCTTCTTATAGAATATAAAGCCATGTTATATTTAATAGTAGAAATATTTTTAGTATGTAGTTCTAATTTCATCAATTACTTGAATATTAGTAGTGGAAATGGACATAGTTCTCTTGTACCTAACTTCAATGGGAATACTTCTAATATTTCATCAGTGTGTAAAAGTTTATTTTAAGGTTTTGAGAAATATCTTTTATCAGGTTAAGGAAGTATTTAATACCTTGCTGTTTTTAGTTTGTAAAGTATATGTATATATGCATGCATATACATATATACATTACGTGTATATAATATTCATTTTCAATTTGTGATTAGAGTTAATACTTTGCTAAAAATTTATTTGGGATTTTTGCATCTATACTCATAAATGAGATTGGCCCTTTGTTTTTCTATTCCTGTACTGTTCTTCCTTCTCTGATTTAATATTAAAGATCTATTAGCCTCATGAAAAAAAGAATTTGTAATTTTTCTGTTTAATTCTGTGTCTCATGAGCATGTAAAATGCATGAGGACAAATCTTGTTCAATGTTGGGTCTTAAGGACATAGCATAGTGCCTTATTTATCAATATTTGTTGAATGAATAAATGATTCCCACATCACCATCTTGCCATTCAAAATTCTCTTCAACTCGAAATCTACTAGATGTCCTATTAAGTTCCTTAAACTCAGCATATTCAGAACTGACATTGTCAGATATTACTTCCCCTACTACCTTTTCCTCATGCTGTCTTCCCATGGATGGCACTCTGTCAATTCTGCTCCTCAAATCTTTCCTAAATTGGTCTCTTCTTCTCCACCTATTTTGCCACAGCCTTAGGTCAATCCCTTACCAAATGTTATTGGAATTACCACAATGGCTTCATAAGTAGTCCCCATGCCTCTAGCATCAACCTCACCTGTCTTCTAACCTCAGTGTCACTATAGTGAGTTTTTCATAACTATAACAAATTTGGTCCTATCATTCTCCTGCTTAAAATCTTCAATGACTTTTTCTCCACATGTGAAATACTAATGCCACAATACTACTATACTGTAACATATTTTACCTGTCTGTACCTCCATTTAATCCTAAGTGCACAGAAGTCAGTGCTACATATTGTTTAATCTTTCTATCCTCAGGTCTATTAAACAGTAACACTCAAAAACTATTTACAGCATGACTGCCTAACATAATGACCTATTATAAGCATACTGGTATTATGAAATTTGGTATAAATTTTATAATTTTTGTACAATTAAGGGAATATATGGCTTGAACCTCACCAGAAGAAGTTTTTATTTTAAAGTTTCCTTTAATTATTCCTTAAATATTATATTCCTAGTTTTAAAACTATTAAGAAAAAAATTAAAAGACTATTGGTGCTTGCTATATAACCTGTTTGGAGACACTCCTTGATAGGTTTTCTCATAGTCCTAAACATATCCTAGGTATGGCAGGAATGCAAGATCCTGACCACTCTTTACCAGGGCCATGTGTCAGGGCTGTGTTTGCAGTGAACGACCTTGAAGGATGAAGTAAAGTCACCCTCCTGGACAAAGATCAGTCCCTGTTACTATAAAAGCAATGGATTCACCATGCTCAGTACTCCTCAGCTACAACCCACTGTGTGTACAGCATCTACCTGCACCATATTTTATCACCTCAAATAGGACTTAGGAGTAAGGAGAACTGAAGCAAATGCGCTAGTGATCATGCTGCTTGCTGAACCATGAGTAATAAACTCCTTTGTTTCTGACCTAGAAGTCCCATGTCTTCTACGAGCATCCATGAAAACAGTAACAGTCTACTTTAGAGTGAAACCAAATCCCAGACCCATCAACTTGACTCTTCGCAATCCACAAACCCCAGTGATCAAACATAGGAGAGTTAAGCTACTGAATAATACTGCCATTTCTTCCTTGCTACCCATTTTAAATAGGCATAATATATAAAAATCTATGTTTCCCACAAAATTCAACTTATTATACATTTCAAGATTTTCCACCTGCTTATTTTAACCTTGTATATATACTGCTTCAATCCTTTTGCCCCCAACCAAGTAAACTTCATAATTCTACTTATATTTCATTTCTCTTTTATTCTACATTTTCCCTAAAATGGAAGCATTTTCCTGTATTTTATCTCTCCAGCCATATAAAACCTGCACCCGAACAATTCACAAAGCCTACCTAAAAGGTACCAGAACCAATCAATGGAACATACATGGTTGTCGTCTCTCCACATAAAAAGTGTTGTCAATATATAGCTGAAGCACATTGGTACCTCTTCTAATTTCAGTTTTAATCTTGTAAGCCTCTGAAAACTCTTTTGTACCACCCTCTCGATGCTAAATATGTTTTTTCATCATTTATTTATAAGTTTTTCTTTTTAATGAGAGGCCTTAACACCTTCTCAGACATTAAGCAAATAACTAAGGAATTATATTTCTTAAAAGAGGCAGGGAAAGGAGATAAGGGAAGCTCATAGCAACATATTATCAACAGGGAAATATGTTTTAGGAATCGACATAAGCAGCAGGATGGAGGAAGTAACTATCACGGTTTTTTACTGTGGCTATAATATATATTAATATAATGTATCCCAGTGATAGAATTCAGAGGGCTAACTGAAATGAGTAGACCCACAGTAACTGACTAGCAAAGAAAAACCCATACAAAAGTTGAGAAAAATAGCAGATACTAGTGATAAGAAAAACAGAACGGAAAAAGATCTATCAGTTTTGAAAGCAGGCAGAGTAAGCTAGCAAATTCCAGAGATATTCCAGCAACTACCAGCCAGCCTCCTATAGGAAGCAGAGCTCAGACTGCTCAGGTGGGAAACCTAAGTGAAAAAAAATCCCCACATTCAAAGGAAAGTGACTGAGATTTAAGAGATCAGGAAGTTGGTGGAGGCTGAGGGTTTCACCATCTTCACTGAGCAAATTCTGATGATATTGTTCTACATTAGTTAAATTTATTAGCACAACTATGATAAGAATATAAGTTTTGCATGTCAGATATTCCTAGGAGTGCCACATAAGAAAAGAGAATGTCAATTTGTCAATATTCACTGAGACTATATCCCTAGGGAAATCTAAGCAAGAAATGCACTGACTATGGTCATTCCCTAACATTTAGCTACAAGTAATAGGACAGCAAGTAAGTCTGTAGCTTTCTTAACTACAAGGCGGTTAGGACCACAGAAATCTAATGTAAATTCTAAGGCCATTTCCAATCTATATATTGCTATAAATGTCTTACATAAATCTCACATAAAATATAGTTGATATTTCTTGAATGCTAAATTTGTGGTGTTTTGCCCATTTTTTCTCCATTGATATCTTTATAAAAACAAGAATACATTTTTGGCAGAATTATACAATATCGCTCTTTCTTCAGTAAACATTTATTATGTTTATTCCTACAGTGTTTCTACTGAAGCATCCTTGTTTATACATTAGGATCCTGAAGAGGTTGCCACAGGTCTCAAAACAAAGTATGATTATAAACTCCTGCTACAGAAGCTCATGGGTTGTTTTCAGATCGTGAGCATCAGAAGAAGCCTTCTGGCTCCATGCCTTCTGCAGGGATGAGCAGCTGCTGATGTACTTCCCTCTGAAGTTATCCAGCTCCGGTTTTCCAGGACTTACAGCCACCACCTCTTCCACCCTCCACACCCCCCCTTCATACAAAACCTAAAGCCAGTCCCAGAGAAGGAGAAGTAAGATTATTATCTTCACCTGGCCAAACTTGTTACTACTCAACATAGATCTTGCATGGACTTCTCAATGTCTACAACATGGTGTGGGCACTAAGGAATCACAGTAACACTGGAATCACTGTGACAGTGGAATCACTGTGAGTGCCCAAGATCTTCCTACCCATCTTGATTATGAGCTTGAATTGAGGCTTGGCCAAAGGTAACTAAGAGGACTCCAGAAGAAGGCCAGGCCCATGTTTTAAAATGTAGCTGGGATTTGTTTTCTTTGGTGATGGTAAAATGAGAGACACGGAGAGAACTGCGTTTGAAATAACAATTTATTACTCACAGTTCCAGGAGGCAGGAGCATGCCACAACACACAGGGCCACACAGGAAAGCACCAGGGACAGGCAGGAGGCAGAAGAAGAGGGGATAATATGGCACAAGCCTTTATTATGGTTTTCACAGAAAAGGCAAGGCAGGGAAGGGTAAATAGTTTAGGATTGGCTAGTTTGAATAATTTCAGTAGGCTCCAGGGTGTAAGGACTACCCCAGCTGCCTGGTACCTGGCCTTGGGGTGATACTGGGGCAGAGATATCTTGGCTCAATCTGAGAGCTCAATAAAAGAAGTAGTTGCAGTATGGACTCTGGATTGGCTGTTTTACATATGAAAGAGGTGCTCACAGGGGAGTCATTTGCTATCTCTAGGAGTTACCAAGTCCTGGAGAAGCAGTATGTACCAGCCAGCAAGGCCCCAAAATATCAAAGCACCATAAAATACAGAAAATAAAAAACAAGATTAATACAGCCTAGATTGTACTTCTGGCTCAAAGCCTATCCAGATTTTACTTCTTTTATCAACTTTGGTAACTCCAGCCATTCTCAGCTCCAGAGTTTCCCAAAATTAAAAGCCTTCTTTGGTCCAAAAAGCACTGCCAACCCTACCTCCACTCCACCGTGTCACCACTATCATGCCTTGATGGTAAAAGTATCAGAGTATTCATTCCAAATGTGCTTCTCATGGCTTCATACTGATCATTTATATCATAATTTGAAATCTATATCACAACCCCATCAAAATGATGACTTGGGCCGGCACAGTACCTCATGCCTGTAATCCCAGCACTCTGGGAAATTAAGGTGGGAGGATTTCTTGAGGCCAAGAGAGTTCTAGACCAGCCTGAGCAACATAACCAGACATTGTCTTTACAAAATATACATTTTTAAATTAGCCAGGCATGGTGGCACATGCCTGTTGTCCCAGCTACTCAGAAGGCTAAAGTAGGAGGATGACTTGAGCCCAGGAGTTCAAGGTTGCAGTGAGCTATGATTGTGCCACTGCACTCCAGCCATAGGTGATAAGAGCAAGATCTCATCTCTTTAAAATGTATATATATATATATATATAGACATGGCCTTTGCTACAAATTCTGAAAAAGTCACACCATTGCTATCAAAATCATTCAGAACACCAAAGCTTTAGGTGCTAAAAAGGCATACATGCTAAGCTTTCCAAGCTACACCATTAGCTACTGTTTAAATGTTTACATAAAATTTCAACAAAAGGAATACAAAAATAATTCCTCAGGATTTCAAATACATCACTAGTGTTTATCATTTTACAGAAGAAAAGCAAGAAAGCTAACTAGATAAATATCATGGCATCTCCTCCTCCCTCTGCTGCTGAGCTTCCAAACAAAATTTTGGCTCTACTTTAAAATGCCATCAGCTGTGCACTTTGAGAATTCACAATTTTGATTTAGCCACCATTCAGTACAGTAGATATTTAGGCGCAGGAAAACTTTGAATCTCTATATCGATTTTGTAACTGGTAAAATTCTTTTCACTGTTGAACTATTACACACATTTTCCTGATTATTCCATGTAAAAGTATAACTAGGTATGTTTAAAGCACACACACAAATGTAGTAGTACATCAATAACCAGAAGTTTTTTTTCAACTGTATGGTTTCCATAATCACAGGTATGCTTGCTAGGTAACATGATCAATAGGAAACAAAATATTAAAGAGAAGACTGGTTTAAAAACAAAACAAAATAGAAATAAAGCAACCAGGTATATAGACAGGCTTGGTTTGAATTCTCTAGTATATTTATTAACTACCAAGCTTAATATCATTTTCAGGGATTTTATAAAACAGTCACAATAGTAGGAAACCTAAAGTCTATCAACTGTTAATCAAGTCTGGATGGATACCACAAACAATATTAAGCCTATTACTTGATGGAATGTTTAGTCACAGCTTCTGAACATGGCAATTCAATCATAAGAAGTCATTTATTTAATCCTTCTAGATCAGGCTTGAGAATCACAGGACCTAAAAATGTTCCAAATATCTTTCCTAACTGCTGGAGAACTCTTCCAACTCACACAACAAGCAAATAAAATCTTAAAAATAGTTACTTAAGATTGATTGCCCAATAAAGCATCCAAATAAAAAGATCATGAACCAGTTCACACACCAAGCAAAATGCAAACAACTGCAAACAATTAAGGTTAAGTTCCAAGCAAGTACTATACGCAACCAAAGACTTTTATAAAGCTAAAAGCTGTAACAAAAATCTAATTATTTAACAGTTTAGTATCTACTGACTAACCAATCAACATGGAAACTGGAAAAAAAAACAAACAGGAAAAAACCCTAGGCAGCCATAAAACCTTTTAGAAAACTGGCAGTCAAAAGTTACTATCCTGTAGTAAATTCAAAACCTAAAATAAAATTCTCTAAAACAACAGAACTCTCTAATGGATTGTGAGATCACAGACATGACGTTTGGTTTCCTGAATCATTTCATCAACATCATAAGGAATCAAATGCCTTAGTAAAAATGAAACAAAAAATCTGTAAGTTCACTGATGAGAAATGGATAATTGGTCCAACAAAATTTGACTCTGCCCATGAATATCATCTCCTTATTAGGGTCTTTATACTTTCCCTGCTGCTCCATCCCTACACACTAGTCCACTGGAGCACACTGATCCTCACTTAAACTTAAGAAGAAAAAAGGAAAACCCTTCCCTCCTTTGGTTTGGTTCTCAACACTGTTGACCCATTGGAGCATTCCTTTACAAATATCTACTGCACAAATGCTATATGCCAAGTCTTATATTATTCATTGGAATTTTCTAAAAGATTTTACCAAATATTAACGGAAAATAAGGGCCAAGAAAACAATTCTTATCCTGCCATTAAATTCTCATTTCTGAACTAGGAGATCCATCTTTCTCCTATTTAACAACCACAGCACTCTTTCACAAGAATGACACACACCCTGCTGAAGAGAAGCAGAAGAAGAAACGAGAGAAGGGAGAGGATGGAGGGCAGAGTGAATGACCTCCCATCAGTCATCTGCAAACCCTCTTAAACATTAAAAGTCAGAAGAGTAATTGTGGTATTAAGGCAGAGTCTGTGTTTTATTCTTAAAGTAGTAATCACCTTAACTATTCTGAAAACACTGACATAACTAGCAAATGAAGATCCTGAGATTACTGCAATAAACAACCCTAGGCACTAGTTATATGACCTTGAGTAGGCATTTGATTTCTCTATACCTGTTTCCTCATCACATAATCATAAAAAGATAAACCTAATATGCTTAAGTGTAAAGTGTACCAGTGTAAATGAAAGGCCTGGCACAATGTGTGCCCCATGGCAAAAACACACAATAGGTCTCTTCCCTTTAAGTATGCATAAAAACCCAACATCATAAAATGGACAAAACTTTAACTCACCCATCTTCTCATATGCATACACAATCATATTATCAAAATTCTATACACTTTTAAAGGTTCAGCTCAAATAAATCCTTCCCTGATGTATCTAGCAAAAGTGCTTTCCCCTTTTGAAACGTCCTAACACTTTGCTAGTATCTCTCTATTAACATTATACTATAAATATTTATATGTATATTTTATCCCTTCCATGTGAAAAATCAACTTAAAACCAGAAGCTCTATTTTATTCTTTCTCCTTTTATTTTTGCTAATAAAAGAAGTTTTTAAAGGTAAATTAAAACAAATCTCTTTTAATTTTCATTCATTTAGGGAAAAAAAGGACTTCCTTGAATAATAGAAAGACGCTTCTATACAAATTACAAATCAGGAGTTAGCATCTTCTTTGAGATTACATAACTTCTTCCTTAATCGTTACACTTTGTTAGTAAGAGTTATACACATTTAGTAATTTGTCCTTTTAGAAGGTTCTTGCTTTTCTGGAAGAGAAAAAAATTCATAATGATCAGTTAATCATGCCAATGCAGTTGATTATTATCAGTAGAGAGTACGGAAGGTTAACTCAATTCCACTTTTCTCCTGCTTCTGGTCCCCATAAAAACATAGAGAGTGGTTTCATTCTATTTTCAGCTTGTTAGAATTCACAACTTTATGTGTTGTGATACAGAGTAAAAGTTTGACTCTGAAAATTGAGAGAATGTGTAGCATTGGATACCCTTGTTTTCTAAATGGATGAGCATTAACCCAAGTGCAGGTATACCTTTAACTATTTTTTATGGAAACTCTTTAACACCCATTTCTCTGCCACTTTAAACATAGCATCAAGAAAATATTAAAAGCTCTTCCTGATTAGTCAGGGTCCCCATTATGTAAGTGTCAACTACTGAGCTACATCTCAGAAATACTTGCTATAGATACTGACTATACCCCAGTCAGTGAATATTCCAGACTGTTGGATTAGACATAGTATATGTCATTAGCATCACACAGCAATGGCACTCTACTGAGGGACATTAAAGATGACTGTCCTCTGTTCTTACCACATTCATTTTCCCAGAGTTGGGAAAAGAGTATGTATTTATCCAACAGCCCCTGACTTTTCTATCTTCTATCTTTCCTAAGTTTCTCTGTTGAGAGTGCTATTTGCTACCACCACCACAATTTCTATCACTTCTCATCAAAACACTTAATCTCTGCTGCTCTCTTCCCTCTCCTCTGCTGTCTTAAATCAACTGCCCATCCATAAAAATACAAAATCTAATGACTAAAAAACACAATGATATAATATGTAGCCAAAATGTCTGTACTCTCACAATATACTGAAATAAAAATTTTTTTAAAGTACTATGAAACTATATATAACTATATATTTACTTTCAAACACTGACATATATTTGCAATAAATTCCAAATAAATTTTAGAAAAAGTGTGTCAAGGTATATAAAAAAATCTTACTGAAATTTTTATTGCCATTGCATTGAATTTATAAATTAATTTGGGGAGAACTGACATCTTTATAACATTATGTCATCCCATGGTATTTCTCTCCTATTAGCTTTGTCTTCTTTTATGTCCTTTAATAGGGTTTTATAGTTCCTCCATAATGGTCTTGTGCATTCTCTTTAAAGGTTAGTTACTTGATTGTTGCTATTATGAATGTTACTAAGTCAATTGTTAAAAAGAAGGAGGACTTGCCCTACCAGACATTAGGACATTGTGCAAAGCCACTGTAATAAAAACATTGACACTAGATGGAAATAGACAACTGATTAATGAAATATGAGAAAGAACTCATATGTGGTAAGGGTATACTACAAATCAGCAGGAAAAATACAAACTGCTTGTATTCTATAGGAAGAAAAATAAAATCAAACACTCCTACTCACAACTTATATAAAAGCAAACTCCTGAAGAATACAAACCCAAGTATAAAATATAAAACTGTAAAGCAGATAAAAAAAAAAAAACTTAGGGGGATTTGTGATACCAGGTTACAAAAGGATTTCTTCAGTCAACAAAAAAACAAACCACATGTTGATTTATATGTTGTGATGTGAAGATTTAAACACCTAAAATTAAAGATTCCTTACCAAAGATGATATCATAGACAAAATTAACAGATCACAATGTATAAAACCAACATGGATTAATATCTAGAATAGTCAAGAGACTTTTGATACGTAGGGAAAATGGGCAAAGGATATATATAGTCAATTCATATTTAATCATTCAACAAATATTCATTATCTACTTTTTTAAATTCTAGAGATATGGGTGTGAACAACACAGATAAAGGACTTAAAGGAACTTGAGAAGAGAAAATAAACAAATTAATACATAATATAATTAACATAATGTTTTGTGATAAATACTGTGAAGAAAGATAAAGCAGAATGAAGAAAAGCAATGGACTACTCTTTTAGACGAGATGGTCAGGGAAAGTCTCTCTGAAGACATGACATTTAAGTAGACATCTTAATGAAGTGAGTAAGCCATGCAAGGAGAGAGAGTTTTCCAGGCAAAAAAAAAAAAAAACCAGCAAGAACAGGAAGGACAATAGATAACAAGTATGTGAAAAGAAAATCAACCTCACTAATAATCAGAGAAATAAAAATTTAAATAATGATACATCACTTTGTAAATTTCAGACCAGCAAAAACATAATGTGAGATTAATACCACATGCCCGTGGAAATGGAGGCAAAGGGAACGCTCATGTACTGCTAGTGAGAAGGTATAGTAGTACAAACATTCTGGAAATCAAGTTGGCAGTACTTGGTGAAATGAAGTATTGTATACCCTACTATCCAGAGATCCCACTCTGGAAAACTAAAGTTCTCCCAAAAGCCCACAAGAGGACATTGTATGAAAATGAAAATTAGAGTTGTTTGTGGTAGCAGGAAGTTATAGGTCCCTGGTGACCATCACCAGGGACCACATAAGATGTGCATTCACTGAAATACCCACAGCAGTTACAAGTTATGCAATAGATATACATATAGAATATATACAGAATATACATTTAGAATATGTAGATATACAAATCTTTCATAAACAGATATAGAAATCCAAATGGACAGGGTTTTTAAAAAGGAATTGAGCACTGAAATGCTTATGGGAAAAAAACATGTCTTAGATTTGCTTCAAAATAAAACAGTTTAAAGAAGTAGAGTTGTGAGGAGGAGGTACAAGGAAAGAATGGTTAAAAATACTTATGAAGATCAGATATGAGTTGATAATCGTTCGTGCTAGATGATGGACACATGAGGGTCTGTTATATTATTCTCTCCACATTTGTATATCATAAAAAGTACATCATAAAATTATAAAATGTATAATTTATATAAATTAAAATACATGTGTATAAAACAACAGTATATATCTTTTAAAGATACAGACATGTCCAAAAACATTAGTATTAATGTCTATGTGTAGGCAGAGATTAGACTGGGAACTGGGGATAAATGAGAACTATTTTAAATAAAACAAGAGAGGAGCCTTGTACTCCCAAAGCTGATAGTGTGTCATTATCTGGGGAGTGTGATTAATTCAACTTTTTGCAACTGAGGTCTAAAACGAAACACTAAACAAAGTGCTCTGGAATCACAGAGGAGGGGTAACTAAATCTGACTTGGGAGGAGAGGGTATTCCCACCCCATACCCACTGAATCATAATCTCTGGGATTTGGCAAGAGGTACTACAGTTCAATTTCCATTTCACAGAGGAGAAACTGTAGTACAGTAAGTGAAATAATATTCCAGGCTCACAAACCAGCACATACAAGAAGTGGTATTCAAGCCCAGGGCCAGAACTGTCACTATTACTCACTGCACTGCCAATGCTGTATTATCACAATTTAAAACCTGCATGCTGCCCCCATATTGAACTTCCTAAAATTGTATTTTACCCCACAATGCCACTGATCTTGGCAACCACAGAAAAAATTAAATCCTATGTGGTTTATATAGCCCCCCAATCATCCTCATCCACTTCTTCAACAAATATCTCACTTTTCTCCAATATAAATCCTCTCTTCTGGCCACACTAGTCCTCCTTAATTCTTTCAGGATACCCACAACACTCTAATCCTCTAATAAGCACTTTCTTCAAAATTAAATACCCTCTATTCTCCTCTATATTTATTTGTATTCCATACATCCTACAAGGTCCACTATACAGAACACTGCAATAGCATTAATTGAATGAACTAAAAGTCCCACAGCTACTCCAAGTTTCCCTAATGACTTCAGCACACACCTTTTCCTTCTTTAATTTCTTTTGCACTTACTCTCTGCGCCATTCAATTAGCACCTTATTACAGTAACACCTCATTTATCCAGCATCATTGGGAAAGGAAAGTATTCATCAGAAGCAAATTTTCCAGACAACTTAAGCATTAATTTAGGAAGTAGCAAAGTAGAGTGAAAATAGTGCTGACTTTAGTTACAGATAGACTTAGGTTCAAATCCCAATTCTGCCACTTACTAGTTAGGTGTTTTTGAGAAAGTGTCAACACACTTCTCTATGTTTGTTGCATCATCTATAAATGGGAATATACTACTAACTTCACAAAGCTGTTGTGGATATTGAGGAAATCAAGAAGGTAAAGAATTTGGTATAAGGCCAGGCAAGGTGGCTCACGCCTACAATCCTAGCACTCTGGGAGGCTGAGGCGGCCGGATTGCTCGAGGTCAGGAGTTCAAAACCAGCCTGATCCAGACCCCGTCTCTACTAAAAATAGAAAGAAATTAATTGACCAACTAAAAAAAATATATATATACAAAAAATTAGCCGGGCATGGTGGCGCATGCCTGTAGTCCCAGCTACTCGAGAGGCTGAGGCAGTAGAATCACTTGAGCCCAGGAGATTGAGATTGCTGTGAGCTAGGCTGATGCCACGGCACTCACTCTAGCCTGGGCAAAAAAGTGAGACTCTGTCTCAAAAAATAATAAAATAAAATAAGAATTTGGTACAACATTCTTTAAACCAAGTCTGTAACTACTCCAACTATTAATACTATTAAGCACTAATACATTAAAATCATTTTTTGTGGAAATCTTCATCAAATGTATATGCTTTGAGATTTTTCTCAGAGGACAATGAATACAAATTAAGCATCTCTTGATAATTCATAATTCATTCAACATTCAAACATTCACACATTCAATAAATATTTATCCAGGGCTAACTATGTGCAAAGTGACTAAGAATTTAACAGTGAATGAGATAAACATGGTCCCTCCACTTACAGAGTTTGTAGTCTACTAGTCATTAAATAATTTCACTTTGTGTTACAGGATACAAGTGAAACAAACAAGGTGCTAGATGGAGAATAAGGAAGGACCTACTTTAGGAAGGATGGTCAGGGAAAGGCCACTGAGATCTGATAGATCAAAAGCAGTTGGTCATAGGAAGGACTGAGGAAGGGAAACACTGTCTCGAGTTATCAAAGGGCTAGCATATTCGAGGACTGAAAGAAGGCTACAAAGGGGATCATGCATGAGTAAGAGGGAAAATAGCAGGAGATGGGTTTGGAGAATTAGGCAAGGACCAGATCATTCAGGGTCCTGCAGGCCACAATTAAGGAGTTTGAGTTGTATTCTAAATTTAGAGAAAAAAAAACTAAATCTGGTGTTTAACGAAGAATGAAGTTTATTTTTTAACTACTTATTGAGTTTGAAAAGTCAGTGAGTATTGTATATTTCAAAATAACTAAGAAGGCAAATTTCAAATATCTCACCATTAAAAATGATAGGTTAGGCCAGGAATAGTGGCTCACACCTGTAATCCTAGCACTTTGGGAGGCCAAGGTAGGAAGATCACTTGAAGCCAGGAGTTCGAGGCCAGCCTGAGCAACACAGCAAGATCCTATCTCTGCAAAAATGTAAAAATTAGCCAGGTGTGGTGGTATGTGCCTGTAGTCCCAGCAACTTGGGAGGCTGAGTCAAGAGGATCACTTGAACCCAGTAGTTTGAGGTGACAGTGAGCTAGCATGATGGCACTGCACTTTCTAGTCCCAGCCAACAGAGTGAGACCTTATCTTAAAAAAAAAAAAGATAGGTAACCAAGGTGATAGATATGTTAATTCACTTGAGTTAATCATTGCACATTGTATACATACATCAAAACACCACAGTATACCCTATAAATGCATACAATTATGATTTTCAATCAAATATATTAATAAAAATTATAAGAAAAAAGTCAATGAGTTTAAGAAGTAAATAATATACTCTCCTAAATTTCTCAATGCTTTCAAAGTGTTAAATGTACTCACTTTTTATAAATTGCTGAATTAGGTTATATTTGCCCTTAAATAGTTCACCTGAACTAGCCTATGTTCAAAATTTAAATCTTCAAATAGGTTGGATTCTCTTTTTAAAAAAATAAAGAACTTGAAGATAGGAATTTTCAAGCAGTTATATAATGTAAAATAATAAATCTCCTATGCAGCAGTTAGAAATAGGGACTGGATATACATACAGCAAGACGGATAGGTCTAAATGGTTTCCTGTGGGGATGGGGGTTGTATATAAGGAGCTGGACTTAGTGACAGCTCACAGCTCACAGTGACAGCTGTAACCCCAGCAACTCAAGAGGCTAAGGAGAGGCAGGAAGATCACTTGAACCAGGAATTCAAGAGCAGCCTGGGCAACAGAGCAAGACCCTCTCTTTAAAAAAAAGCAAAAAAGAAATGGGGAATGGGAGTACATAAAAATAAATGAATTAGTGAATGAATGAATGTGAATTAAATAGCAGAAAGGCCTGGCATGAACCAATGATAATATTGTGCCATGAACTGGGGAGTATTATTAACTCAACCCTCTACACTTACAGGCTTACTCTCATAGTAACTTACATAATTCTACACTTATAGAAGGTTGAGTTATAAAAAGTGACAGTTATTTACAGAGGTCAAAATAAATAGTTATACACATAGGTAAGTATACCAGTTAGACAGACAGATAGAAAGAAAAAGAAAGACTAAATCTCATAATTTAAAATACCTAATTCTAAAAGAGTGGCCCAATATTATTAATTTCTCTTATTAATCTAAAAGATAAAAGGTAATAATTTTAGAAAATACACATATACAAAGTAAATTCTGACAGATATTGGAGAGAGAGAAAAAATGAGATTTTACCCGTGGTTGTTTGTTTTTTAATTAAATGAAATGATAGACTTCTATCCAGGTATGTGAATAAGCATCACAGATAACTTGACGTCACCAAAATATGTGTAATCTTTGTCAAATACACACTTTTAACTCCATTTTAAAAATGAATGCTTTATCACTACTAAAAAACAATTACCGAATAACTGTACCTTTAAAAGAGATTTTACATAGTCAAAAACATCTAAAAACTCTAAAAATTTTCAGTTTTACCTGAGTTTTCTCTCATAAAAAAAAAATAGACTTCTCATAGAGAGTGACAAACGGAAATACGTTTATTCTCTGATATAATTCTGATTTATATCTTATTTTTTAATTTTTCATCAACTAGATTTTAAAAAGAAATACAATCTTCTGATAGTAAGAAAACTAGACTTTTTACAGCTTAGTCCAAACCTAAGTAGGAACTCAGATTCCTCTCAAGTGATGAAATTTAAGCAGTTTCGTATCAGATGAGAGATGGGCCAAATGAACATTTTAACTCCTGTATAGTCCTCACTAAAAATTTATTTAATAAGTAAGCAAAAAGAAAATCACTTCTATAGAGTTTTATAATTGTGCACACATGACATAAAATTTGCCATCTTAACCATTTGTAAGTCTACAATTCAGCAATGTTACATGTATCACATGGTTGTGAAACAAATCTCCAGAACTTTTTCATTTTGCAAAACTGAAACTCTGCACCCATAAAAAAACAAATGTTCAGTGGAAACAACTGGGTTCAAATATGGATTTTATATATACTGAAATGTATGATCTTAAGTTTCTAAAGGCTTTTGCCTCAGATTCCTCGTCAAAAAAATATAGTACAATATCTACCTCACTGGGACAGCAAGATGATGATACATAAAGCCATCAGCTTAACATCATTATGTTACTTGGGTCATTTAAATATGTTAATAGTTTACTAAGAAATTATATGTTGACCTTTTATCTTTTTTAGATGAGTACAGATTTAAAGAATAATGACTAATATTTTCATGAAGTAGAATTATTGTCCTCAAAAAGCAATCACAAAACAGTCCATGTGATTGCCAAGCCAAATGAATCTCTGGCAATATCCTATGGAAAAATATCTTTACTTATGCCAAGTAAGAGGAAAGATTTCCTGGCTGCCTTAATAAGCTTCAGGCAAAAATGCTTATCCACTTCAAGTGTTCCAGTAACCATTCCAGTAAAGAACCTTAAAAAACAGAAAGTCAATTACTTTATTCAAATAAAGCTCAATATGATTTTCATCAATTTCCAAGTTTCAATCTATACAAGAGATTATCATCCAAGTTAGAAGATACTCTTTTCCTTTCCCTTCAGAACAATGAACTATTTATTTGTAGATTCCTTGGGAGGAAGAATACTCAAGATTTTGCTTCTCTCTTCCTTGTTAGTTATGTAGGGTAAGAAAGTGATAAGAGAAAACCCCAAACAGAATTTTCTTTTATTATAATATTATGACAAGTTATATTATAATAATAGAAGTTATATATAATAGTAACTTAAACAGAGAAATGAAAAGTTCTATCCTCACTTCAATTATCATGTCAGGAGAACAAAAACCTTTGCTGTTTCATCACTGCAGTGCAGTAGAGCGTTAGATTTCAGGGCCTTAAAATTGGCTTCATAAGATGGTCTTTGTTTTGATGTCTTATATCATCAAATCAAGGTTATCTCTAATATCATCCACCTATGTGAATCAGAAAGTCTTAATAGTAATCCTTAAAATGCTACCTTAAAAGTTGAAAAACATAATCAGAACCATAATATAAATTTATTTCAGAAATTAAAATATCTAAAAATTAATGGTATGTGAGGTTAAACCATCTGGCTCTTCAATTTTTTAAAATTATTTTTTTAGTTTCTAAATATGAAAACTATAATTCTCCTTTTCCAGAATAAAGTGGCAATCCATGATCCATAATATGAACAAATACTTCAATATAAATATTATTAAAAATTAGTATTTATAAAACAAATTAATAATAATTTATAGCCTGGAATCTAACACATGCCATAAATAGTAATGCCAATGCACTCTGCAAATTTACTCCTAACATCTTGTAAATAATGTCCTAAATGTTTTAAATAAAAAGATTTTGCTTTCACATGTTCAACTTTCTATTGAAATTGTACCAAGATTAAATGGAATCTCTCAAACTTAATGTTTTGAACTAAGTTCTCCATCATAATCTACCAGAAGAAATGATAATTTGCTTGTTTTTCCTGTTTTGTTGCTTTTTATAAGAACTTCCTTTTTTACAGGTACAATAAATTACATATGCAAATAACTAGAAGCAAAACCAGCAATGTGAATGCTGCTTTTATATGTAGTGTAATGCTCTGCAGCTTTGTTACTTTGGAAGGTTCATACAGAAGAAACCCTGACAAGTAAAAATGAGTTTTGTGCAACAGAGTATCTTATGCCCTGCCTATTAAATATTCTTTTTAAAAAAAGCACTCACCCAAACCCACCACCACCACTACCACTCCTTCCATCCCTTCACCCCTTCCTGAACTATTTTACAAACCTCATGCACTGCTGGGTAAGTGGTCTCTTGTCATTTTAGACAATTAGAAAACAGCACATTCAAAAAAATTCAATTTCTGTCTTTAAAAAAGTTTTAATTTTATCACTATTGGAAGGAAATAGATTTTAGATAGTAATTCAAAGCTATAAAATTTTTCAACTTGAATTATTTCAAAAGAGTTAAATTTCTAAAATATTTCAACAGATTTGTTTGTTAAATATTCTGGCCATTTTAGTTAGGCGAAATAAATATGCCCAGAATCCACCAATAATAGAAAAAGGTCTTATTAAGCTCATTTCAGTGTCAATCAGCAAGATGAAATACTATCAGTCATCAGCAACCAAAAAAATATGAAGGCCCAAATAATCTCAGGACTCCACTGAATGGAAAATATAACTTGGAAGTCAGCCAGAGAAGAGAACTTGTCATATAGTAATAAACATAGAGGGAACAGAAAGAGCTCCCATAACTTTCAAACAACAGAAAAATGAGTCTCTCTTAGTCATAGTAAATTATGGTTGTAGGAATTCCTATCAATTCATCAACACCCAGAAGAGAAAGGTCAGAAACCTTCTCTACAGCCACACAGGTAAAAACTCAGTCATAAAACTGAAATATTGTCACTAATAAGGTATATATTTCACATAATGGGAATTTATTATAATTTACCCAGAGTAGATTATTTAAAATGAAACAGGCTCAAGCATTGTCATTTTTAATCCTCCAATTTTGCTGACAAATCATATCTGTTATAAAATCTAAGAAATAACATATCTGTTATTAGCCCTATATTTTATTGATGCCTTTTTCCTTTCTATATAACTCACCTTGATCTGACCAAATGCCACAATTAGACAATACTGTACTTTCTTCTCAGCACAGTGCCTGTGGCAACATAACTTAGGAAATTGAAAGCTTTCCCATAAGCCTCAGCCACAGTGGCTATTTTTGTCTGAATAGGGCCCTGAATACCAAATAGCACTTATTTCAACTAAATGTCCATGCATTTAAAAAGATATGAAACTATTCCTTGCCCTGTCAAAGAAAAGGAAGTCTGAAAATGTTTTAAAGCTGTGGTCCCCAACGTCAGGCCACGGACTGAACAGGGCAGCACAGCAGGAGGTGAGTGGTGGGCCAGCAAGCTTCATCTGTGTTTAAAGCCGCTCCCCAGGGCTCACATCAATGCCTGAGCTCAGCCGTCAGATTGGCAGCAGCAACAGCAACATAAGATTCTCATAGGAGTTCAAACCCTACTGAAAACTGCACAGGCGGGGGATCTAGGTTATGTGCTCCTTGTAAGAATCTAATGCCCTCATGATCTGAGATGGAGCTGAGGCGGTGATGCTAATGCTGGGGAGCAGCTGCAAATACAGACCAAGACTATCACTAGCAGAGGTTTGACTGCACAATAAATGCAATGCACTTGGATCATCCTCAAATCATCCTCCCTCATCCGAGGAAAAATTGTCTTTTGTGAAACGGGTTCCAGGTGCCAAAAAGGTCGGGGACCACTGTTTTAGAGCATCGTCAGCCTTGCAATTGTTTGAAAAAAAGCAAATATAACTACGGAAATGATCAGAAATGGGCAAGTTGTGTCATAAATACGTATTCATTTTAAGTAAACGGACAAAAGGATGGCATTTTCTGATTAGAATTGACAGTCCAGACCCTGTGTTTTATTTGGATTAAAGCTTTTATTTGGATTTAAGTGAACTGGTAGATGATATGGAAAAGTGACATCAGCCTGTACCTGTTTCTTTGCCTTTTATAATTCCTTAAATACACAGATTAAAAAGGCCATTGTTTAATTTGTTGTATTACTTTCACTCTAACAATATCTAAGAAAAATATAAGTAAAATAGACAACATAATGAAGTATCTCTAAGCAACCTTTAATATCTCAAAGGTCTGTCAAACCTAAACTAAGATATTTTTCCTCTTGGTTTTAGTTTGTAGTTCGACACAAATATCTTCTTCTCACACGTCTATTCTAAATGACAGCAGGCCACTATAACATATACACAATTCTTACATATTTCAAACCTTCTGGCCTTGCCAAGAGGACACATAAAATAAGTATATCCATAATCCCAGTACACATCATATAGATAATCAACTAGCAAAGGAAAATGGACTTATAAATTCTCATGAATCTGTTAAGTAGAAAGATTTTTCTATATTTAAAGAGTATTTATAGGGAAAGCATTTAAAGATAGAATGCTACACTCTTAAGCCAGTGCCATCATTGCCTCTCCTATCAATAACCAGTTATTTTATAACTGGTATCAAGATCGCTCCCTTACAGGAAGATTTTTCAAATAAATGCCATTTTATTCAAGTCCCAAGAGAAAAATCAAATTGACCTGCATATGCTCCTCATTGCTGATTTTAAATGAATATAAAGCATGCTAAATTAATGATCAAATCAAAGTACTTAAGAATTTTGCTTAGAACAGCAATGGCTCTAAACTTTAGTTCATTCATCTCATGCTAGATATTGCAAATTATATTAAACATATATTTATAAAATTTAATTTACAGTATCTTTTATAACTATACAATAAAAATTAAATGATAGCCCCAACACTGTCAGTGCATTTCAAAGTTTTAACAAAACAGTCATGGTATTTGTGTAAAAGGCATATATGCTATTAATGGTATATTGCATAGGACTTTTTCTAACATATCTTAAATTTTTTTTTTTTTATCTTTTTTTTTTTTTAATATATCTATTGTGATGAAATTAAATTTTTTAATTTAAATACAGTCATCCTTCCATATCCATGGGAGATCCGATCCAGGACCACCCACAGTCCCCACCACAGATACCAAAATCCAAGGATGCTCAGTCCCTTACATAAAATGCTATTGCACTTGCATGTAACTTATGCACATCCTATCTATACTTTAGATCATTTCTAGATTACTTATAATATCTAATATAATGTAAATACTATGTAAATAGGTTTAATACAGACACAACCATTCATTTTTATTTTCAAATATTTTTGATCCACTGTTGGCTGAATCCATGGATGTGGAACCCACAGCTATGGAGGACCAACTGTAAACTTTCAAATAATAAGGAATTCATGTTTTAAAAATAATTCACAACACATCTGATAAACTTCCCTATACCAACAGAGCAAAATATAAATGTTATAAAATGTTAGATAAAAATAAAACATTAATAATAAACCACACTTATTTCTATACATGCATTTACTTTCCTGTAAGATTAAACTCATTACAAATGACAAAAGATATTTATCAATCCATCTGTGTTTTGTTGCATCTGGGTAAAATGAAATTGATATTTTTTAACATCTCAGATTACTTATTTCCTGTTTTCAGGATGGTAGAAAGTAAAACTCTGATCAAGTCACTTCCCTACTTTAAAAACTTTAGGCCCCACTGGCCTCGGGATGAATTTGGAATTCTTAGCCTGGCTTTCAAGAACTAGCCCACTGCTTATCTCTATATCCTCTACTACCTTTCCAAAAACGCCCCTCCCTGAAACACACACACTACAGCACTACTGAACTTTCTGTTTTTAGAAAGAATCACAGTCTTTCTCACTTCTGGACTTCTCCCAAGCACAAACTGTTCCCTATGCCAAAAGCCCTGTTTACTTCTCTGGCAGGGTTTATCTTACTCCCTGCTGTATCCCCACTGTCTTGTACAGTGCCGGGCACATAGAAGAACACTAAGTATCTAACAAGTAAATGAATTAATGAGCAAATTTAAACTTTTTTTTAACTTCGTCTTCCAAGGTGGGTATTTATTGGGAACGTGTAAAGTGATAAATGCTCACAAATGTTATATTTTGTTACATTTTCCCTTCTCTTATTTAAAATGGTGCTTTTTGATCCAGTGGCTTTAATATGTTTCTTATCAAGTAATATCAAAAATTTTACATGTATGTATGGATATAAAAACTATGTAGAAGGTTATATGGTTCTTTTCATTTTCTTCATTTTGCTTATCTGTATTTTTAAATTTTTCTACTTTGAATATTTATTAAATAATAAAAAGTATTTTAAAGAGTACTATTAATACTACTAAGCTAATTAAATAAACTCAGTTTGTGCTCTGTAAATAGGGATTTTACTCAAGTATTCTCATTTGTCCCTTCTATCAACTTAAAAAGTAGAAAGGAAATTTAGAGATATTATTCTATAGTTAGGAGTTAGAGTTTGCTAACCAAGGGAGATTTAAAAAAATAATTTTCCATCAAACATTTGCTTTAAAGGCTTATAGCCAGCCAGAACAGGCAGTTATTAATTTAGTTTTCCTAGTCATCACTTGGAAATTATCCCTTTATTCTAATCTGCTATGATTCAAAAAAGCTTTTAAAAGTCAGTGAACAAAAGCTAGCAGTGTAACCCATCCTAAAAATCATTTTTAAAAAATCACATACTCACAATCACTTTAAACATCCACCTACTAAAGCTAAAAACCACTTTACTTATTGACTTCTTTCCTTTCCATGTCCCCTATAGCAACCCATTATTGTCATCCTTTAACAAAAGAAAAATGTGGTCCAAAGCAGTTGACAAAACCTCTTTACAACATAATAAAACCAAATAGTTCCTCCCAACTTACGTCCCTCGTGCAAAATTTCCCAAGTAACAACAACAACAAAAACTATATTCCCTTCTAGTTGGCCTTCTCTCTTTGCTTCCTTTCTCAAGTGAATTCTGTCCACATTTGACATCTCCATCACCTCACCTTATACCCACTTCTCAAAACACTGCACACTAACTTCTCTCCACTGAAACGGTTCTCCCTAAGGTCCAGATGATTTCTTAATTTAAAAATTCAGTCCTGGTTAAGCTCCCTATTCATTCTACAAATCTGGCATGGTAACTCACACCTCCATTCTCAAAACTCCCCTTCCTTGACTTCCATGATACCAATCCTTTAGGAGATTCCCTCATATCTCTCTGGTGTTCTTTTCAGTCTCAATCTCAAACTCTATTCCACCAGGTCCTTAAATATTCCCTAAGGTTCCATCTATGATTTTGATCACACTTTCTCCCTGCACATTCCCATGAAGAATGGCTTCATTCCATTCTCACAGCTTCATTCCCATCTCGTGGCTTCAAATAATATGCAATGCAAAGAAAAACGGGTCATATATAAGGGACAAAAGCAAGCAAAACTAATCTATGCTGTTAAATCAGGCAGGGGTAGGCGGCACATGTGAAGCTTCTGGAGTGCTGGTAACATGGTTCTTCTTGATATGGGGGCTTAGTTACCTTGACTGGTATGTTCAGTTTGAGAAAATTCACCAAGCTATACATTTAGAATATGTGCTCTTTTCTGTATGAATATCATACTTCAATAAGAATATATTTTTTTTTGAGCGAGAAAGAATAAGGTAAACCTGAGTTCAGATCCTAGCTCTCACATGTGTGACTTTGCTAAAGTACTTACCCTATTAAAGACTTCAGTTTCCTCATCAGTAAAATGGAGATGATAATACCTACTTCACAGCACTGTAGAAAATGAAATAAAATGTAACATCTAAGGTGCCTGGCACAACGCCTGGTGCACAGGTGCCTTATGCTTGTAAATGTCTCTTCTCTGTCCCCATCCTTTCTCTATTCTGTATCTGCAGCCTACTCTTTTCCGTCAAACTCAAAAACTACACATCCAATAATTTCCTTCCAAACTGCTCCATCTCTAGGTCTGAATGGCACCTCAAACTGAGCTCATCATCTTCCTCCTTATACCTTCCTGTATTCCCTCAAAGTCTGTGATTGAAACTTCGACCCACAATTACAGACATCTTAAAAATCCTAATTTTTACAATTAGGCCACCAGGTCCCACCTATTCTGCATACTGAAACATCCACTGCACTGGTGTAGGAAAATAATGACACCTTAAACATTTGTATTGTTACAGCAGCTTACTTATTACAATAGCCCCCTAATGGATCTGTCTGCCCCTTTATCCCACCCCTCCACATTACTTCCAGAATGATTCTTCTAAAATGCACCTCAGATGATGTAACTTTTCTGCTTAAAACTGCTTATCTCCCAGGTCAAGCTGTCATTCAGGTTGTTCTTGAAATGGTTCCTGTTTAACTTGCCAGACTTATCCCCTACAGACCATCAAGTCATACCAACTGCATTGCAGTTCACAAATATACCATAATCTTTAATGCCTCCGTGTTTCTCTACGGTACTATACATGCCCCCCATCTAGAAAACTCTTTACTTGCCACACCCCCCAATTTGGCTAATGCTTGTCTTTTAATAAACATCTTTAGAAATATCTTTTGACACTCTCACAGCCCTAGGCTAGATTCAATTTTCAGAACTCACAGCACCTTCTGCATACTCATTAGGAGTGCTTGTTACACAGTGTAACTGACAGTGAGCCCCCTCTGGGTAGGGGGGTTCCTGATGGGCAAAGACTGCCAGGTTATCAAGATCTGACTCAGGAGGCTCAACAGAGGCTCACACACAACAGTTAACTTTTTTTTTAATGAATTAAGGAATGGGGAGATAGTAGAAAGCAGAATGAATATAATTCCCATCTCATAAAATATATATAAATGTATACTATCATAAAATAGTTAAACAAGTTTTTAAAACTAATTTGAAATATTTATTTTAGTAAAACCCAGCATTTTAAGAAGCTCTATTTCCTTAGGCTATTCTATACAAAGAACTAGAAGACTTGTTTCAAATGTGAAAAATAAAAATAAAAATAAAAATTGAACCTTGTGGTAGCTAGTCTTCATTTGTCCCATGAGGTGTACTCTCTACCCATTCTGCCCTGCTGTGACCTGGGAGGCTGATCTCTATAGACTATATATGGCCTAAATTCCCCTTAGGTTCTACAGAAAGGAGGCAGCAGCCTGTCAGGGGGCAGGAGAAGGTGGCCCCCTCCCTCCCAGGCCTCTAGCCTCTGTTTAACAATGGGTTTGACAGGGGCTGTGTGGTCCGCTTTAAACTAAAGCTCCAGGAGGCTGGCATTTCTCCATTAAGCAGAGCTCTCACCAGATCCTGGTAACTGCTCTTTCCCTTTTCCCATCCAGACCTAGGGGTGGTAAAACTTCCCTTCCTGATAATCCCTGGGTGTTCCCTCCATCTCTTGTTGGTTTTAATCCTGTACATAACTTCACTAAACTTTCTTCAATAACTCTTTTAAGAGAGCCATCCTGCTGGGGACCTGACTAATACAAACACAAAAACATTTTGTGAACTAGCAGCATTTTTGCCAGTACTTGCTATACTATCAGTTCTCCTGTCAATGATACTCCCATCTTATAGAAAAGCATCAACAGCCTTTGGCCAGGCCTAATCTTTCTAGCCCTGAATTTCTAAATCCAACCCACTTACTTAACTGACTCCGTACAACTTGAATTCAAAATGAATTAATAAGTCATTTCAAGTAAAATGAACTCTTACTTGAAACCTACTCCCAAAATATATTAGTATATACACACATACAGATACGTGTTATAAGTATGCGTAATATATTTTATGGTAAGAAACCTCACTCAAGTTTTTTACTACAAGTTTTCTAAATGAAGGAATTAACAGTAATCAGCCCCTAAATTTAATTCAGAATTTAAAAAATGTTTATTGAAACACCTTAATATAATAGCTTCCTAATAATAGCTATTGCTTCAATGCACTGATAATGTATAATCATCACATAATTTTAATCCAATTATAAGTGACAAGTAGCACATGATGCTGTGAAAAAAATAAATGAATTGTTTCTATCTTTTCTAATAGTCAGTATTACAGAAATGATTAGGTAATACACTCAATATGATTATACTACTGCTCCTGGACTACATGGAACTTTCCAGGTGCCCTAGTCCAAAAACAAACAGAAAACCAATAGGCCATATGCTGGTTGGAAGAGACAAGTAGAGGAGACTAATAATTACAGAGGAAAGTTTTTTCTAGCTATTACATATTCCCCCTTTTTTTTTTATTTCTGAATCCAAAGTTTAGCAAGTAAAGTAGTTTATGCCAGATTAACTTTGCCTCTTATTACAGAAAGAACAATGAAGAAACAGCTCTATGTGAAATTATAACCTGAGCTCCTAATTGGCACCTTCCTCTCCGATAAGCACTGACACCTAAATGCCTGTGGAGAGCACTTTTGGTACCTATAATTCCATCCACCTTTTTAGCAGCTGTAAAATGTTTAAGATTATTTCCTTAACCTTTCTTATCTTATTACCTCTTCACACATACCCAAAAATGCTGGATATGTGTGAAGAAAACAATCCAAGCATTCCCCTCCCACCCTCCACAACTTCCACTGCAATTTTTCCCCATGCTAAGCAACGAAATACAATGAGTCAAAATGGTTAAAATGGGCAGAAGAGTCAGAAACCTGAATTTGAATCCAGACTAGACAGTGTACTGTGTGGCCTTGGACACTTGGACAAGATACCTAACTTCTCTGAGATTCAATTTCCCCATATATAAAATGGGGATATTTACTTTATGAAGTTGCTATAGGAATTAAGCAAGAAAAGCAGCAAAAGCAGCTAGATACAAAAAGACAAATACTGTTATGCTCTCACTTACATGAGGTACCTAGAGTTGAATTCAGAGACAGAAAATAGAATGGTGGTTGCCAGGGGCTGGTGGAAAGGGGAATGGGGAGTTATTGTTTACATTGTTTTACACAGTTTCAGTTTGGGAAGATGAAAAAATTCTAGGGATGGAGAGTGGTGATGGCTGCACAATAACTGAATGCACTTACTGCTACTGAACTGTATGCCTAAAATGGTTAAAATTATAAATTTTGTTATATGTTTTACCACAATAAAAAAGAAAAGATGATTCTAGCAATAATTCATATCAAAAGACTCTTCCTCCCTTCTTAGGGAGAGGCATAAAAGGAAAAAAAACCTTCTCTCTCCCACCCTACCCATTTCTCCAAATTGAAGCTAACTGGCAAAGGAAGACAGAAGAGTTCATTGATAAAAATTAGTCTAAGCCTTCACAAATTAGAAACCCAAAACTACCCGAAATCCCGTATGTATCCACTTATATAACAAAAGCATAATGATTTCAAACAAAAATCAGATTTTATTCATGATAGGGTTTTGGAGTCAAATAATTTTATAGGATTGTGTTTAACAAACCATAACAATATTCTTCATTTAATCAAAGTACTGACATAAATTTGAACAATCATCTAATCTATAATTCTTTGTTGAATCAAATATGTACTTAAGCCTTCTTAAATATATATGAAGCTCTCATCATAAAAGAAACAATTATAGTATGATGAAAGAAACACTGACTTTGGAACCAAAAAATTCTAAATATGGCTCAGCTCTGTCACATTATTACCTGTATTACCTAGGCAGGTAAGTTGATTTCCATTCTAAATCTCAGTAGTCAATGGGGATACCACCTACCTTACAGAATTACTGTGAGATTTAAGTAAGATATTGTATATTAAAATACCTTGAGGGCAGGCACAGTGGATCATGCCTGTAATCCTAGCACTTTGGGAAGACAAGCAGGGAGAATCATTAAGGCCAGAGTTCAAGGCCAGCCTGAGCAACACAGTGAAGCCCCATCTACAAAACATTTAAAAATTAGCTAGAGGTGGTGACATGTGCCTGTAGTCCCAGCTACTCCAGAGGCTGAGGCAAGAGGATCTCTTGAGCCCAGGAGTTTGAGGTTGCAGTGAGCTATGATGAGGCCACTGCTCTGTAGCCAGACGACAGAGCGAGGCCCTGTCTCCAAAAAAAAACCCCTATAAAATACAGTTTCATTTATAGTATTAAATTTAACACACAAAGAAAAGGAAATGTCTACCAAAAATTCATATTAAAAATATACAAATATTTCATCATAATGTAAACATGTAATCTCTCCCATAGTCCTGAAATTCACAGAAAGACTACTAAATGCCTATATTCTAGAAAAATATTCTTTAAAAATTACATATTAATTTTCATACCAAATACTAGAAATATTGGGGAGAAAATTAGATATAGTCATCTACTATTGTGAAATTGGTTATATCCTTCATTCATTTATTCCACAAATACATAATCATAATTCCAAGTACTGTGCTAAGCAGTGGGAATATAATGGTGAAGAAGACACCATGGTCCTTGTCTTCATGGAGCTTCCAATCTAACTGAGAGATGAGAGATTTTTAAAAACCACACAGATAATTCAGTAATTATTTATGATAGATGTGAAAAAGGAAAAATAGAGGCTGCTATGAGAGCATCTAATCCAATCTGGAAGGTTCAAGAGGAATAATTATGCCAGCTGTACCATAATTCGTTAACCCGATAGGCTTTATGTGTTCAATAAATCCCAGTTATTTCTGTCATCAACATCATTATGAAAGCTCCATTGTCCTCCTTGGGAACAACAGTATCCCAGGAGTTTGGGAGGTAAGAGATAATCCACCCTATCATCTAGAAATACTAAATAAATGGGACTCACCACCCAATTCTTCAGTAAAAAACAAAACTAGAAAGCAAGCAAAGCTTCTTCATCCCAACTTTCTCTCATATTTCACATATCCTTGAGCAATTATGCTGATGCTAAGAAGTTCCCTCAGTGGTAGTTCAGACCAGCCTGAAATGTTCTAACCCCAAATCTTCCCATTATGCTTCTCCAAGAACCTTTCCCTGACTGTTCAGTCTAATACAGCCTCCCAGTCATTCTCTATATTACATCACCCTATTTTATTACTTTTATATTAATAGCATATATGACTATCTGAAGTTACAAAGTACATTTGTTTATTTACTTATTATTATATACTTCTCCTTCAAACCTGAAAGTTAAATGAAAGCAGAGACCCATTTTATTCTCCTCATATATCTTCCTTACTAAAGACTCCCTCCTTGGTTAGGGAGTTCAGGTACAGGGGGGGCAATGTTTCCAGCTCAGGGCATGAACAATGATTGATTTAAGCCAATTATGGTAATCCCATTACTTTTGCCAGTAATTGGTTTAGGGTAAGGAATTTTATAGTTCTATCTCTAATAAGGCATAAGAAGATATCTCCTAATCGACTTCAAGAAAAGGTTTTCCTCTCTGATGAGACATGAGAAAAGAAAAACCTTGCCCTTCCTCCTGCCTTTACACTTGAGTGTGTAAGGAAATGATGCAGAGAACCTGAGGCAGCCATGTTACATTCTTGAGAGGAAGACCAGGATAGCAGAGAAGCTAATCCTGAACCCTGATGTTCTTGATTTACTGTAGCAACTCTGGAACTACTACTTTCAGATATTGTTACATGAGATTTATTTTTAAGACTGAGTAGTTATACTATTTTCTATCTCCTGTTTTGATACCTACAGCTGAAAGCATTGATAAACTCATAGTTTTTTTAATTTTATTAAGAGGCAGGATCTTGCTCTGCTGCCCAGGCTGCAGAGCAGTAGAACAATCATAGCTCACTACAGCCACAAATTCCTGGGCTCCAGCTATCCTCCCACCTCACCCTCTGGAATAGCCAGAACTACAGGCACATGCCACCAAGCCTGACTAATTTTTTAACTTTTTGTAGAGATGTGGTCTCATTATGTTGCCCAGTCTGGTCTTAAACTCCTGGCCTCAAGGGAGCCTCCCACCTCGCCTTCCAAAGTTCTGGGATTACAGGTGTGAGCCACCATGCCTAGCCAAAATCATGATAAACTATTAAGCCTTTGTTTCTTCTGCAACATTAAGAGAAAATAGTACCTACAGCCTACAGGATTCTTGAGGGGATTAAAGGAAATAATGCAAGTAATGTGCCAAAAATAAGCAAAATACTCAAGCGATAGCACTGCTGTTATTGGTACTATTAAGCAATAATTTTCCGTGACAAAACTCCACGAGCTCTTTATTTAATATTTAGGATGTTATTTTACAGAAAACATTCATTTTAACCCTGTTTAATTAAGATGATTTTTAACAGAATAATTCATTTACTTAGATTTCTTCCATCAATAAAGTAGATTTTGGGTTTTTTCTCAAGTTTGGAGTAGCAAAATAAAAGGAGTATCAGGCAAATATCAGATCAAATTTATAATTTGATTATAAAGAAATATAATCAAATTAATTTCAGGCAAGAGCCCTTTTTATGCCAACAACTCCCCTCTTAACTTACATGGACAGGGACACATGTAAATTTTCATCTTCTACTTTTGCCTTCACAAATATTTTATCAGTACTTTAATATGATTTGGATTAAAAACTAATTAAAAATTAAAGTTAAATTAGTAATTAAAAATTATATTCTTTAATACCCACAATTATTAAAAAAACTTGAAAAATAGAAAAAAAAAGTGCTGTACTTCAGTCTCTACAATTTTTTCTGTGCTGAACTACTTATTTGACATTATACCCATGAAGCAAAATTAACACAGAAGATCAAAAATAACCGATTGTCAAGTCATTGGTTCAAGCTTACTCTGGCTGAATTGTGACTGAAAATGTTATGATGGCTCATTATTGTCTGAAAGCTGTTTAAGGTCCTATATGAAATATAATAATCAAAATTCTTTTTTTCAAACCCTATATCATCAAAATTCTTAAAGTAAAATATGAGAGTAGTTTTGTCATTACTATAGTGATACCAACTGAAATTTGTCTTTTAAAAGATGAACAAAAAAAATGAGTATTAATTCCTACATTGAATTGGGATTGCTCAAGCTTATCTGAGTCCTATAAATTATTTGGTCATACAATTATTAAAAAAAATTAATAGCTCTACTTTTCAAAAAAGCTTTAACTACTAACCTACTCTGACAAAAATTACTATTTACCCATTATGGCCAACCATAAATTTAAAAGTTACCTGTAAAAATTTTTTTTTTCCTTGGATGGTCCAATTTCCACCTGTTTTTCAATGTCCTAACATAATAAATAAGATATACAGTTTGGGGAAAGTAAGAACAGCTTCTGCTATTTCTCTAACATTATAGAAAATAGGAAGGCCACTAATCTTGGTGGACCATCCTTCAGGTCAACTTTTGTAATATAAATGAGGTTTTAGTTCAATAGTCAAGAAACTCTCCTAGTCTCAGTTATGTGAGGTTATACACATATGTTAACAAAACTTTACATGAATAGATGTTACTTAAGTAAAATATAATATAAGCAAAAAAGTTTATATTTTTTAAACTTGATAAAGTTTAAAATCTGATTACACTTAATTTGTACTCTAACTATTCTTCAGATATTAACAAATACATATTATTTTATTGCTCCAATGCTATTTTAAGTCTATCCTTTTGGAAACAGTAAGTTATTAATAAAATTAATATTTTAGCATACATTTACACAGTTTGATTCCTATAGTTTCACATACTACCAAACAATGTCACTAATATGCAAATATTTAATCTGTCATTCCTACACTGATGCCAAAGCAATAATATATACAGAATAGTAGAGAATATTCCCATTTATTCTAAAATAAAGTTATAATTATCTTGAATTCATATTTTTAAATTATATATTACCAGCAGGAGTTCCATATCCTTTTACCCCCAAATATTTTTCCTAATCTTATGTCCCAATATTAATGTAATGGTGGTTGTCTCTATGGAAGAAAGAAGACTCTAAATTCTAATAGGTTTTTCCCCAAATTTTACTTCTAAGTCTAAACTATTGAGGTAAAACGTTAACAGACTGCACCCTGCGTATTCCAGCTCCTGCCTCACAGAGTATGTTCTAATTTTTAAATCCAAATAATTCTATTTTTTGGTCGTGATTAAAGATGTAAGACACATGTGTTCTACTACTGAAGAACAACTAAAATTTATTTTGTTCATCCTGAATAGGTTTTATGTGGCAAACTGGCTTTTAAAGTGTGGGAATAAACCTTTCACTTTTCTCTTTCACAGCTCAGGAAAAAAAATTACAATATTAATACTACTTCTAAGAGTCACAATAAAACTCTGGATAAAAAATCTAAAATTTAAGTATAACCATCTTATACATCTTTACATATGTTCTCTTAAAAAATAGGGTTTTTGATACTAAAATGACAGAAAGAGAGCAATCAAAAACTCTCACAACTAAAATGATTATTTTGGATACAAGTTGTTCAGTAGTTTGGAGGAAACATCCTGGAGATTGGGAGGGAGATAGGCAATTTAGTATCTTATAAAAAATTTCATTTCCATAAAGATAATCCTTCCTTAGTTTCAGAAATCTTGAATTTCGTGAGCTGCTGGTCAAACAAGTTTCTGAAGAGATCTGTATTACTTCACTTGCTTTATTTCCTTCAAAAAGGAAGGAAGGTTTTCCTTGTGGGGGGGAGTGCTTTAATAGTAGAAAGGGAGATAAGGTGATGCTGACAGATATTAATCCCTATAAACTCTCTTTTATATGAAGTGGTATTTAAATGTTCATTAGATTATCACCACTTAAAGATGAGCATATGGTATTTGTTTCTTGGTATATTTAACTAAAAGATTAAAAATTTAAAAGCCAAAGTTAGTTTTCAGAACCCCAGGTTAGATACATAGTTTGATTCCTATACTTTCTGGCTACTTTACCTAATAAATGTCACTGTATATTATACTATGTTTATTTTATATCCAAATATGCTTTCTAGCAGATTTGTCTTCTTGTGCTATTAAATAATCAAATTAGTTTAATAAAAAATTAGTATCACTACTCATTTATTTGCAGGTGCCAGTTACTCTTTCTGTTGCAGTGTAGAATACTATGTGGCTTAAAGTTTAGTAATATTTCATACAGGAAATGTTCACAAGTATTACAATTAATCTTAAAACTTAAGTAATCAAACAAAATTCCCGGGGGGAAAAATCTGAAGAAACAAGGATTCTTCATTATTCTAAGGCTTCCAACTTTCACTCCTAAAATTTCCATGCCTTCCCCATCACACACATACCTGCAGTCTGCCAAAATGGAGGGTATCAGCACCAGGGTGCACCAATGGTTAAGACTGGGTATCTGATCAAATCTTTAAAGTCTGTTATGTCTGATTATATAATGCTGTTCCCTAAATCTGTAGCATCCTACCCTAGATCAGGAAGACAATCTGGTACACTGAAAAATGTATCTTTCAGCTTCAACTAAAGGTTCTAAAGTTAGAGAATTTGCGTTAGAAACCCAGCTTTCCTATTTTCTAGTAGTGTATCCCTGAGTGAGTTATTCAACCATAAAGGGTCTTAATTTTCTCATGTCTTTAATGGAGGGGGAAAAAGTCACCTATCTTGTAGATTTGTTGGGAGAATTAGAGAAAATATACATAAAGCACTGAACACCGTGACTGGCACACAGGATGGCAAACAAATAATAGTTACTTTTGTTGTATTGTTGTTTGGGGGTATTTCTGAAATACAACTAAGCTAGAGAATGTGGAACTCAAATTTACAAGTACTTTATCTTAGAGGTTGTTGAAAAAAAAATTTCTTCACATTGAAAATATTCCTTTGAGTCTAACATCTTCATTAACAAGAATTGATACATGCTTTCCACTTATTAGAAGGCACCTTAATGTCATAGATACCTCTGAGAAGAAATGTGAAGCATTATTCCCTACCCTCAAGAAACTTACATTTTTGGAAAAGCTACACTTTAAACAACCAAACACATGGTTAATTACAATTGTGATTTGTGTTATAAAGAAAGCCTGCTGACGAGGGAAATGACCTAACAAGATCAGAATTAAAATGTCTACACAAACAACTCACCTCCCTTCGAGGATTTTCAATCACTCCCTTTATAATTAAACCTAACCCAAACCTTTGAATAGACTTGATCTGTTTTTTATTCATAACGACAAAGTAATTAACCTGATTCTGGCCATTTTTATGTTCAGAATTATACACTGAAATTATAAAAACTGTGTAAAACCTACAAATTTATTTCAAACATTTCATATTGTGACTTCTTAATGAAAGAGAAAACAAAGATATAGGTAAACACTTGTCACCTACCCACTATGAACTCATGTTAGAAAACACATGTCTTGATAGATTATAAAAACCAATGTGCTTATTTCATGTGCACGCCATTTATAATAATGATTCATCTTTCAGAATGTTTTTATTGAAGCACATATTATTTATTACTGAAAAACAAATTATTTCCATGATTTTTTAAATTTTTTTGTGGAGATAAGGGTCTTGCTTCATTGTCCAGGCTGGTCTCAAACTTCTGGCTTTAAACAATCCTCCTGCCTCATCCTCCCAAAGTGCTGGGATTACAGGCATTAGCCACCATACCCAGCCAATTTCTGTGATTTTTAAGACCAGAACAGTTCTAACTTGCTTACTAAAGGAGAAGTCCTCCTCACTCAGGTACCTTTTATAATCTGCCACCTTAAAAATAAAAAACAAAATCTAGTGGCTTCTATTTTAAAGACAACTTCAAGATTCCTATGTTCAGATGTTAGTAAATTGTTGTAGAATAGTACCATTAAATTCCTAAGTAAACATAAAGGGAAAAACTGAATAATCAGATCAACTCTCCCACAAAAATGAAACTAAGTTTATTCTATAAAATAGAACCTACCTCAATGTTCATCTTAGATTCAAACAACATTCACCCAAAAATTGTTGCAACAACAATTAGCCCAGAACAGTCATTGTCAATTCTCCAAAGTGGCCTCTTCACCTATATTTAGTTCATAAGGCAAGCCAGTCAAGAATTCCTGCTGCCAATTGTAATGAATGGAAGAAATATATTTAAATCAAATAGCACCATCTAGCAGAGCCCTCATCACTTTGCTCACAAGTGTAGATTGTTAGTTGGTGTTCAGTTTGGTAGATTTGACAGCAAAAGTGGCAATTATTTGTTTCTATGACCAGGAATTACAAAATCAGAGCTAGAAAGGACCACAGCCATACCAGTTCCAACTTCTTTGATATTATATGAGAAACTAAAAATAATTTTTTTACAAAGTCATCATGATACAAATTAAATTCAGCCAAAGTTCATTCCTGAGAGTCCACCTAAAATCCAAAAATTTTACTTCTCAAATTCAGTCACCTCCAAAATAAGATTATGCCTCAATACATTTCAATTCCTTTACCCCCAGTAATGAGAAATCCAAATATTCTGTAATCATTAAAACATCCTGCTTCAGACATTTCTTATCAAATATATTACAACCAAATGATTAATGCACACAAATTAGACTGCATTTCAAAACTTCAATTCTAGTAACCGCTGTTTCTTAACAGGGGTATAATACTACGTCTTTTATATATTCCTTGTCACAGCAGCAACATGAGCCTGAATGTAGCTCCCCAGAAGATATCTCCGGGGGGGAAAAAAAACAAACCAGCATCTCTCCGTTAATTTTTTTGTTTTGTTTTGCTACATCAAGGCCTGCCACCTCTAAATCCTATGGGAACTGTGTGTGTTACTGCCAACACAAAGATTAGGAAATGTTTCCATCCCTAGGGCACAAGAAACTTTCAGGGGGAGACTAACTGCCTCAAGCAAGGAGGAAAACTCGGTCGTCCGCGCGTTCGGTTTTTATTTACGCTGCTATTTCTGTGCGCAAGGTAACCCAAAGTGCCTTTGAGAGATGCTCTCAGACTTTTCCCAGCCTGAACCCCTCTGAAAGGCAGGGTGCGTTCAATGACAAAGACACAAGCCTGCCCCTCAGAGTTGGGAATCACTGTTTGATCTGTTGCACAGGAGAAAAAAAACGAGGGGGGGGTTCTTTCTCACTGGTCACAGTCACTATCCGCTCTCATTTTTAGTAACAACCAAATCACCGTTACAAGTACACGAGAATAGCAGCAAACAACCCTGCTTCGCAGTGTGCCGTGACGGTGGCATCCCGGGCCGGGAGGGGGCTCCCACCGAAGTTAACACCTGTATCTCCGCACAGCCCCAACCGAGCAGCGCTTCCCATCTCACCGCTTCTCCCCTGCCCGCAAACCCCCTTTCGGATCAGTGCCCCCTACCCTCCGCAGGCAGCCCTACTCGCGGCGCCCGCGGCGACTCGCTCAACTTCCCCTCCGCGCGGCGCCGACCACCGCCCCGCAGGGACCGCCCTGCCCGCCGCGGCCCCCAGACATCCAGGAGGCAGCAAGTCCCCACAAAAGTTCTCCAGCCGCCGCTGCGGAGTCGGGTGTGCGGGGAGGGAGAGGCAGAAACATCAGCCTCCTCCTGCAGATCCCGCGCCTCGCCAGCACACTTTTGCTCGCCGGGAGCTCGGTGCTTCCCGGACTCCCAAACTTCAGCGGCGCCCCCGGCGCCCACCCGCCACCGCCCCAGCCCGGCGAAGCGCGGGGGACTGCGGACGCCGAGTCTCCCCGCCGCCCGGGGAAAGACCCGACGCCCACCCGGCCCACGCCCGCACACGCCCTCCGCGCCCCGCGCGCGTCTCCGCGCCCCGCGGGGCCCCGCTCCGCCGCTCTGCGCCCGGCTTCCGCCCGCCAGCCCGCCCGCCGCGCGCCCGGCACCGCCGCCCTCACCTCGCCCGGCGCTGCCGGCCCCGAGCCCCGGCGCCCGGGCCCCGCCGCCGCGCTCCCGGGCCGCCCGCCCCGACCCCAGCCGACCCGCCAAACACCCACATGCCCCCCGCGCGCCTTCCTCCCCGCCGCCGTGCCCGCCCGCCACCCTCGGCGGCTCCCCGAGTCCCCGGAGCCCCGGACCCCAGCTCTAAAGTTACTTTGTAAGGGGGCGAACCCGCGGGTTATTCCCCTCAGCCACCCAAACAAGTTTCCATCCTCACCGGCAGCACCACCGCCGCCCCTCGGCGCACTCGCTCCCGCCCTCCGACAGCCCCCACGGCCGCCCGCTCCGCGCCAGCACCTCCTGGGAAACAGCCGCTCCCCGCGCCGCACGCCCCCACCGCGGCACCCCTCCCCCTGCCAGCCCACCCCCGGCCTCCCCGGGCAGAGTGTCTGTGTGTCTGTGTCTCCGAGAGTGTGCGAGTGCGTGCGTGAATGTGCGCGCGTGTGAAGGCGGAGGTGGGTGAGAAGCGGAGACACTTACTTCTCCCGGGCCTGGCTGTCGGACGGGACGGCGCTGCTGTTACTCTTGCCTTTGCCGTACATGCTTGTGCCGAGAGCAGCTCCCACTGTCACGCACCTGTCAACCCATCACAGCCTCCCCGGGAACAGCCCCGTCCCCATGGCGACCCACGCAGCCACCCCCACTATTGGCCGCCCCACGCCAAAGCGCCGCCCCCTTTGCCCAGGCAACGCGCGAGACTGACAGGCCTCCCCCTCCCTCCGGCCTTCCGAAGCGCGCGGTGGCGGCTACAGCCTAAGCGGCAGTCTCCTCCCTCCTTCCCTCCCTCCCCGGTTCCCTCCCTCCCTCCTTCCCTCCCCGCCCTCCTCCCTCCTCCCGCTCTCCTTTTCCCCCTCCCCCTCCGAACCCCGGCGCAAGGGGGGAATTAGAAACTGCTCTAGAAGGATTTTAAACAACTGGCTGTTCTCTCAGCCGCCACCCCTCCCCCCGCGCCGCCCGCGCTCGGCTCCTCACTGGAGAGAAGGCGCCGGGAGGAGGAGAAAGTGCGGCCTGGAGTCTCCGGCAGGAGCCGGCGGAACTGGAGCCGCGGCGGCCCCAGACTTCGGGGCGCCCGCCGAGTACACAGACAGACCCACGGCCCCAGCCGCCCCGGGGGCCCCCAGCAGCCCCCTCCCCCGCTCCTCTCCTGTCTGTGACCCCGCGGCGGCACCCACGATTGATCTCTGCAGTCCTCAGCCCTACTCCTGGGGTGTCGCCCCCGCCCTCCCCCAGAGGGCCGGCTGGCGAGGAATACCCGCGCTGCTCCCTCGACCTTCTGGCGGAGCGACGGGGACGACTCGCCTTCCCTCCTGGGGAGGGACTGAATCTCCGGCCTGGGGCGCCGCTGGGGTGGCGGCGCCTGGCGCCTGGGGCCGCGCCCTGCGCCCCAGGGGAGCACCCTGCCTCGGGTCGACCTCCTCTCTGAGAGGTGAGCCTACTTCCCAAAGAGGCCCGGTGACTCCCAGGACCGCAGCGGCCCCTGCCCCTCGGAGGAGCACGGAGCCCCGTGGCGCCCTGCAAATCTTCCCAGATCTGCCGCAGGAAAGGGCCCCAGGCATCCCCACCCGGCCTGGTTTAACAGTTTGGGTTGGTGATGCCTGTTCATTCTGACCTCTGGAGTGGAAAAGGCCAGAGAAGGCCTTGAAAGATGTCCCTGTCCTTGCCCATCAGAATAGGCCCCAGCCATGCTCCAAGGTGTGCAAAACTGCCAGAGCTGAAAGGCTGCCTGAGAATATTTCTGGATCCAAATCTCGAATCCCATTTCAGTAAATGCGCAAAAGTTTCTGAAACACACACAACCTGGTCCCCAGTAGAACTCCATCCTTCATCTTGTAGAGATCCTTGACTGTAAAATCAGGGTGCAAATGGGGTTAGAAAGAAGAGATGAGCGTCAAATGGGGAGTGACAGGAAGACAGGTACAGGTGCAGGTGGGACAGGGCAACATCAGGAAAGGATGAATAAATAAGAAACAGCTATGGAAGGGGAGAAGAAATAGGATTCAAATGGAGAAAAGTACCTTTCTATTCCACACATATAGCTTTTAAGCATTTAGTAGTAGGATCATAAAAATGTATATAGAGATACAGAGATAGATGGAAAGGAAAGAAATGGGTTTGTGTGAGCATTGACAGCAAGTGATAGGAATAAAACATCAACAGAAGGTTAAGGAAGGTCAGTTTGTAAAAATGAGAGGTAGAGAATCAAAAACGTTAGCAAACAAATCAAAGACTGGGAAAAATGAAGAGACAGGAACCACTATTAATATACTGATGTTAAGGAAAATTTTTTAAAGTGAGAAAAGTAAGGTGTAAAAAGATAAGAAAGAAGAATAGAAGAAACAGGATTAAATGAAAAAGGCATAGACTGTGATAGCAAAAGATGATAAAAATACAACACGACAGACATTATGACAAAAAGAAAAAAAAAGCACTTTTATTAAGAGGAGAAAAATTCAACCAATAAAAGAAGTGACGATAAAAGAAAGTAGAAAATATATTGACTTAAGCATATTAATTTCCAAGAAAAGTAATTTGCCGTTTCTAATTCCAAAATTCTCCTTTCTGTTTCTAATGACCTACAATGATTTGGTGATTGGAGTGAGGCTGGAGCCAGTAAGCCTCTCTTAATGAATTTTTGCTTAAAATGCTTAAATGTGGCTAAGGTTGCCACAGTTTACAGCCTTTACCTTCAAGGTTAGATTTAGGAATTTGTTGTTCTACTTCCATTGGCTTTAAGCGCAAAAAATTTTTAGCATCTCAAGGCTCCATCACCCATAGAATACCCTCTATAAGGTTCTGCTCAAAGTATTCTGTCAAGGAGACAGCTCCAGCAGCTACTGAGCTACCCTCATGCTCACACCTGGAAAAAAGGAAGGTTTCCATTAAAAACCAAGAGTGGGCTTTGTACTGTCATCAAAAGACAAATTAGTTATTACCCTGCATTGGTGTTGGGACTCTCCTAACTATGGTTCTCAATAGTGGCATTTTAGAATTGCCTTTATTTGTTGTCATTATTGGGTTTTGTTTGTAGACTACCTCAATCAGAAACCATGGGAGTGGGCCCAGGTTTAAATGTTTTGTAATTTCCAAGTGATTCTTATGTGTAACCAGGGCTGCTTACCTTAGCTCTTTGGTATCCATATAAAGACCACCAGTGGGTACTATCAGAGCTTAGAGCAAGACTTCTATCTTGTGGCTGTACATAACAGATGCCCCTCCTCATGTAAGGCTTTAAGACAACTTTACAATGTACTTTACTTTCTACCACCAACCCAACAAACTTGTTAATAGGACGAAAATGTATGACCATATGTGTTCTCATAGTACAAGACCACAAATAGCCATGGTTTAATTTGCTATTTCCTATAGAGAAAGGAAAATAAAGAAAACAGTAGAAGCTGTTTGCTGTCTACGGCTGTAATTTATTCATTTGAATGGTTTTTACCCAGATTTGTTACGTGGAAAAGTCCTATGGGTAATGGCATGTTTTCTGATATTTAAAAAATAAATAAATTATAGAACTGCACAGTGGGGTATGGAATTTAGAACAATCTGGTCTTACTCTCAGGAAAGAATAAAATGCTAAAAGGTCTTAGTTCAGAACTTGCCAAGTTAATGTCAGAGTTACCTTTATAAGAATGTTATCATCTGACAAATATACAAAATAAAAGCATGACTTTTATTTGTATATGTACCCTGTATATGGTAACCTTAAATAATCAAATCAATTACATTAAAACATCTCAGCAGCTACCTAACCCATCTCTGTTTTATTTTCCTCTTAATGTTTACACATGTAAATAAAATGCTTCTTTGCCCTTGTTCAAATTATTTTGAGTACAAAGAGTGTTCTTTGCATCAGCAACTGTATCTCCAGGGACCAATATTGTAATTAACGAGATTTGAAACACATACTCGGAGCCAAATTTGAGATCCCAGACACAAATTTGAAGATCCATTGTTTTGTTTTTGTTTGTTAAAAAGGGGGACAAGATTAATGATTTAAAACTTCCCAGTGTAAAGAATCACAATATATTTTGAGATTTGGGGTTTGGGTTTTTTGTTTTGTTTTTGTTTTTGTTTTTTTTTTTTTGGTTTTTTAAAGCACAGATGAGGTTGATTAACTTTGTAGGCCTGAATAGGGGAATGTTGACCAGCTAAGCCACCAGAATGGAACATTTGCATTTGAGGTTGATTTTTTTTTTTAATTTTATTCTTTCAGATATGGAACATCATAACTACTCGATCATTAGGTCTTCCCACACGACCACCCCCATTTTGTTTTAGCACATCTGCACAATTTTCTCTTTCTGGAACCTGCATCTTATTCTTGGAAGTATTTATGATTTTAAAACAGGCAGTTCATTATACCACCTTGCACAAGCTCTAGATTGACTGTACATTTCTTTGATCCTAATTTTTTCTCTAAAAGATTAAGGTGAATAATGTCTACATTCTTACAGTGCAAGGAACCTCAGAAAAGAGTTCCCTGTTAACATACAACAAAGAGACTACCTCTTTATGTTTAAATGAAAGCTACTCATGAATTTAATTATTTGTATCATATGGAACACTTAACATGTTAACCTTAAAAAGAAAATCATTTAGAATAGAAAATACTTTTTAAAATAAAAAAACTATTTAAACATTAAAATCAGTTTTCTTGTTTTAGGGTAATTTTCCCAAAGGCCTAAACTGTTCTATTATTTCTTTCATAAAACTAGCCAGTTTACAAAAATAACAACTCAGTTGCATTCATATCACTTTTCATTTAAAATCATTTAACAGATATTCATTCATTAATACTCCAGTGAATTAGATTTCCCCAACCAGCTTTTTAAACTGGGTAAACTGAGTCCTAGAAGTATTCATTAGCATGATCTGATCCATAAGGAAAACAGGACTAGTTCCAGCAGGAGAACTCCATGTTCCTGGCTGAAAGTCCTGTTCCCAGACCACGAAGCCGCACCTCTTTCTCTCAGAAGTGACTATTCCACAGAGGAATGTGAGCAAGCTCTGAGATGTTTGTCACTCAAACTACCTTTATGAAACTTCACTCCCGGGCAGAACAGACCAGCACGCTCAGATTCACAAACTACTCGAATGCCATGTACCAAAGTAATGAAATGAATGGTCATTGCAACTATAATACTGTGCAATTTAGTCACTTATACCAGAATAATAAATGAAATAGGGCCTCAAATTAACATTTTTGACACACTATTATTGGTTTAGCATCAGTTAATCTGAGGCAATGACTGTTTACTTAACCTATTGCCCTGGATTTTTTAAATCCCAATTTACATATTCATAAACACTTACCAATGTGTTAGGAGACACAGTGTGCAGATCTACCAGTTCCAGAGAGTTCTAGCCCTAGAGTGCCTAGTCTTTTTTAGCACTATCAAGAATTTGAAGCTTAGTGACATGGAATAAAATAAAATTATCCTGATACAGAGAATTGTACATAAGCTGAAGATGAAGAAAAATTTTAAAAACAGGGCTACCATGTATGGCAATTTCATACACTTTAGCACATTTTACAAAACAAATTCCAAGTGTTGCAGTGTTCACTGGCTGGATTTTTGTCATTAAATGTTGAGAGTTATGTAATAGGAAGTGTGCCAAAGAGTGTTCTTTATTCAAAAGTATTACTATATTTTTTTAGTGCATTCCTAAATCTTCACAATGGTTTTTCACCTAGTAAGGTTATGCCAATATGATGTCTTTGCACTCTTGGAGCTAACAAAAGCCCCAGTCTCAAGAGGGAGGCCATGCAACATTCCAGGCAGTGTCATTTCCTTCTGATGGAAATGGAAACATAGAAAAAAAAAAGGTACCTAGTGCATTTGCTTTTCATAATATTCCAACATAATTGGGTTCTCTTAACCAAGTATGGCAGGAAAAGAAGATCACAAATTATACCATTATCACATTTTATTTACCTTGATATAGTTTAAAAATAAGGAGTTAAAAATATATCATGCCAAATAAAATCTGTTTTAAGACAAGGGCTGAATATTGCCATTGCCAATCATAAGCTATAAGGTATAAACAATCTTATCATGGTTATATATACACTTGCCAAAGAGATAAAGAGCACTTTAAACATTTTATTTTGGGGTGCTGAAAAAGTCTTTGAAACCAACCGGGCTACATTTATGCATTTGCACTGTACTGTATCTGCAGTACAGTGAGTATAGTAGTTCCTGAAGATTTCTATGTATTCTGTGGTGGTAATTGCCACCTGCCAGCATCATCATGTACCATTAGGTGATACATGTACAGTCAGACTCCTCATCAGATGAGTAATTTTATAATGTCATTATCATCAGCTTTTCAAACTCCTCAGGTCTTTTTCCTTGGACCTAAATTCTTGAAGAGGCAGAGGACAGAAGGATCTTCCTGCCACATGGTGTTGAGGTATTGGCAGTAACAAAGCAAATCCCCATTATCACAAACCAACTTCTAAGACCCATATTGTCTGTGGTCTTCTTAGAAGACCTATGTCTTGACGCCTATGTCAAGAAAGTTAAAGAATACACTTCTGTCTACTACTACTCTGTGCTTACTTCCTAAACTGTCCTCCCTGTAACTCTCTTGAGATTTTGAGGAGAACTTTAAACAATGTCTACAACCCTACAGATGCTATTAATACTTAGGGCTAAAGTTGTTGCTACTCCCTAGGTTAAAGATCGTTTTTGCCAGGGATCCTGAACTCTGGAATATTTTTCTCTTGGTACTAGTTTTGATAATATCGAGGTGCCCAGAAATTAGAAGTTCAGGAGCACTATGTCTATTTATCCTGGCTTTTCAGCCTGGTCTGGTTTCCAGAAGGGAGGCAGACAAAGAGCACACTATGGTGGTGGGTTAGTGTGGGGCAGGGAAGAACCCAGGTCTGGACTGGTCCCCTGTCACTTTGGAAGAGATACCTATTGTAAGGCTGGTGGCGGGCCTCCTCCCTTCCCTAGATCAAAAAGAAAAAGCTCATGAGACCAGACCCGCCAAGGACAAAACTGCCAGGCCCCGCTGAGAGGATCCACACCCAGATGTCCACCTGGATAAGAACGTTTTGGCTCCTGGATTCCACAAATACCTCCAGCCCCTCCTAAAATCCCCAGCTCTTCCTGCCAAAAGTCCCTAGCCAGGCCCAAAGGATATAAAAGGCCTCGGCCCCTTCAAACAGCCGCGACTTCCGGGGGCCCCCTCTCTTGGGGCCCCAGAACTTCCCCACCAGTGTATAATAAAGCCACGTGGTTTGGCCCCCACTCTTTCTCTCTCTGTGTCTGTCTTTTCTTTTTGCTGCCTCCGAAACACCTTACACCTATGCCCTGACTTTCCTGCACTGCTTCCTTTGTTCTTGCCTTGGCTCTTGTGTCCTTTTAGGACATGCCAGTTCTGTTTTATAGTTTGGGTTTTTTCTTTATTTTAAAGAAGCATTTATCATCTGTGGCTCAAGGAAACATATGCCATATCCATATCTCAGGAATTTTCTAAAGACTTACAGAACTTACCAAAGGATTATGAGCAGGGTGGGGAACAAGACTACCTCTTATCATCTTAGCTGCCAGTTCATATATGTTGCCTCAAAGGATTTTACTACATAAACCTCGGGCTTCTCATTCCTTCTTTTATCTGTTCTTCCTCTCTCTTCTGCCTTCTTTTTCTTTTTCTCTTCCTCTTAACCCCTGACCAAAAAAAAAGGTGAAAAAAACAGGAAAGTTTAGTGGGAACATATTACATTGAAATTTATGAAATTGCTATTTTTGCAAGTCAAAAATGGTTGACTGCTGGCAATGTTATATGGTTCAACCATGTAAGAATTTCAGTTCTTGCATCCCACGCTACAGACCTCTTATGTGTTAACATTAACTAACTAACATTTATCAAGTTCTTACAATGTGCCAGGCACTAAGTGTTTTACATGGTGTGTCTTACTTAATGCATTTAACAATCCTTTGAGTTAGGTATTATAATTTGCAAATTTTTCTGGTTCACACAACTAGTAAATGACAGCATTATAATTCTCACCCAGACACCATATCTCAGCAGGCCCTTTGGGGAATCTGATACACAAATGCTTCCACCCACCCTTGCCCCTTTACTCCTTTATGTACTATGATTCTAGAAGGGCAAACTTCTCTGTGAATTCAGGTTGGCCTACTCCATAAGCACTGTTTTGGGCTATCACTTCAGCTGACCAGCAAGGTAAGCAGCTCAACCCCCTGATTAGGCAAAACCAGAAATACCAAGCCACACCCTGCTTTACTGGAGCCTCATCCTTTACGAGGTACATCATTTCCTTCCATTTTCACTATTGTAAAGTGAATACTTTTGCTCATTATAGGATATTAAGAGGAGAAATGCTTTGGTGTGCATCTATTTCTCTTTTGATATTTTAAAGAGGCATTTTCCTTACTCTTACTAATTTAGCCAGTTCATGTCTTCTTTCCAATTTTCACCTTGTTCATTACTCTTTCAGTTAGTTACATTTACCAGTTCTGTGTGGCTGTGTGATCTATCGTACATAAAACCTGAAAACAAAGATCTTTGTTTTAATTCACATTCTGCTTAGGAAAAGGGAAACCTGGGCAGTAACATCAATTTACTGAATCATTGTAAATAAGTGCCCTACCTCTGGAAATGGTCAAAAACTGGTCCCCTGCATCTAAATTCCCTTGGGTTTTTTTTTTTTTTCCGTTATTTTGTTTTGTGTTTTGTGGGGGGGGGGTCCTTCTTTTTTCATGGATTATGGTAGTTCACTGTTACTTTGTCTTCTTCTCTTGTTTTTCTGGCTTCACTTCCTCCTTCTATTGTTATAGCTGTCTTTTTCCTCTCATCACATTTCCTGTTGCCTTTGCAGTTTGATGGGGCCCCATCCAACTCACTCACTGTCTGGCTCCAGAGTCTTAGGGGAGAATAGTCTTAGGCCAAATAGTCCCAATCCCTGGGGCATCAGAAGAAAGATCCCAGAGATTAAGTATCTCAAAGTTTTCCTTTATTGATTTTATACTAGAATGAAATTCAAGGATTATTAATTAAGAAAAATAAAAAAAAATCATCCTCTTGGCCTCCTAGCCCCAGACCATTCTGAATTCTGACAGCACCAACATCCATCAAATCAAACAATGAAATCAACTTTGGTTACTTAGCATAATAGAAATAAACGTGTAATATTCTATTAGTGAAGGATCAATGTCTCCTGTCTTGAAAATAAACATCAGAGCTTGGCCTCAACATTTATGTAGCAGCAGGAGACCATTATTTTGTGGCAACATTCGATTACATTGACATCAAGACAGATTTATTAAATTAATAAATAGTACATGATTTTCAGCCTTTCATTTCCAACCCTCACCACTACCACCTTCCCCAAGGTGATCTTCTGAAACCCTTCATCCATTTTTTTTGACTTCTTATTATCTATGACCTTTCTTTCTTTCTTTCTTTCCTATTTGTCACTTTATATCTAAATTAATTATTTGAAATACTCACTTTTTAGATAGAAAATTTAAATTGGTTATTAAGAACAAAGTTCATAGTAAGGAAACTCATGGAATTGGTAACTGTTAAAATATTTACCTAGCATAGAATTTGAGAGGAATTATTTCAGATGTGCTTTTCAAAGATCTGCATGTGGCTAACAACAAAACCCCACAGTTCCTGCAGCCTCTTTTTCTAACTTCCAGCCTCAGGGCCTTTGCCCTGGCTGTTTCCTCTGCCTGGAATGCTCTTCCCTCTGCTCTTTGCAGGGCCGGCTTTCTCTCATTATTCAAGCCTTCTGGAATGTCAATTCCACAGAGAGATTTTCTCAGAGAGTCCTTTCTAATGTGCTGACTCCCTCAACCTCAGTCACTCCTCATCCTGTTGCTCTGTTCTATTTTCTTTATAGTCACATATCACTATCTGAAATGCTTATGGTCTGAATTACCCATTAGCTTGCATACTCCATGGAGGCAGCAATCTTACTGTACTTCTCGTACTAGATATCTATGTCCCAAACCTAGAACAGTACCAGGTACACAATGGCACTCAATAGACAAATACTCATTGACTGAATGAATAAATGGGTAGATAACTCTAAAACTATCATACAGGAGTGACCTAGACCTTAGCTCTCTTAGGTATTCATGGCATACAATCTTTCCAGCCCTCCCTACGACCCCTATAGCTGTTTTTAGTCTTAGGAACAACAGTAATTGGACAGAAAGTGTCAGCACACGTTTAGATTTTTAGGCTTCTGCCCTTACTCCAACGTATTGTTCCAGCGTCTAAATCAACTTAGCAGAATTTTGGTGAGCAGGACACGAGAGAGGGAAATATTTCCTCTTCTTTTCTATCACTACGGATCTAACTTGCTTGAAGTTCCAAGTAGCTTAATGTTGCTGACAATAAGGAAACAAGTAGCACACAGTCAGCAGATTAAGTTTTCAGTAATAAGCTTTCATCATGTCACTCTCTTGCTCAAAAACCTCAATGCCTCCCCACTGCTTATGTAGGATAATTTCCTTTCCCCTTGGAGTTTTATCCAGTCTGATCCATCAGCACCTATAGCCTTCGGTGGATTATAGTTACTTACGCATGTCTGTCTTCCCTACTAGAGTACGGACTCCTTGAAAATAGCCTGTTCGTGCACAGACGCTTATAGTATACCTACATGTTGAGCTTGGTGTGGGGGAATACACTGTGGAGAAAGACATTTTCCTGTGTTCAAGCCCCACAATTTCTACTTCACTTGGGCTTTGGCTTTAGGAGTTACATACAATGTTTCTAGAATTAAATTTTAGTCCCATTTGCTGAAATCTGACAACCTGATTTGAATTCCTTGCTCTACAAATGATCAGCTGTATGATTTTAGGCAAGTCACTTAATCTCTCTGTGCCTCAGTTTCACCAATTACAAACTGAAATGATGTTACTCACTACATATCAGGGTTGTTATGGGGATTAAATGATAAAATGCATATACTGGGTTTAGCACAAAGCTTAGCACATCATAAGTGCTTAGTAAATATTTGTGAATGTGTTCTTCTCAGTAGAGCTGCCCTATAACCTACCTATGGGGTCTGTAACCACACACAAACATACCTGATACATCAATCAATACTGCATCACATGTAGTTCCCCTTGCTTTGAATGGTGTTCTCTACTCCCCTTCACCTCCAGCTCCCTTGGAAGCTATGTTCTGGTCTAAACAATCTGTATGAGATGAGACTGGACATGTTAGGGATGGTATGGCTGTATACACTATCTGTATAACATATAAAAGCTGCCTTTCACTAGGACTTAACTTTTCCTGTGTCTTATTTCCCCAGTGAGATATAAGACCAGGAATATTGCTGTGATTCTCTACTAGTGCCCAAAGATAGTCCTATACTCATAGTATGTCCCTGCTAACTCTTTTTTCAATGTAGAGAATGGTGCATGTAATGCCAAATTCAACAGCCTCTTTATTGGTAGCAGTTAGTAAGTGTAATGACGTCTTTTCAAATTTCACAGATTCAAGAGTGAAAATAGGAATTTTGATGTCATCTAGTCACATCTGCAAAGAGGGAGTTTCCACAATGTCACTGGATTCCAGTGGAGAAATTCTTTCTTATCTTTAGTGATACCACTTAAGCACTTTTCCTCATTGAATCAGCTGTAGCAATGGGGAAAAACTTAGTCATCCTCCTCCTAATAATAAGCCTGCATATACTTCAAGACAGTCATCAAGTAATCTTCTTCTCCCAAATGAACAATCAAAATATTTATTTGCATAGCTAATATCACAAATGGTCTAGGCAAACAGACAAAGTTGCTCTCCTGTGAATATTATTAGCTTGTAGTTCATGGTTCAGGGTGACTGCTCTGGAGTGAAATAAAAACATCTTCAGAGACTTCTACTGGCCAATCAACACTTCAAATATTTTTCTAAGCTATTCCTGGTAATTGGAAACTTTTAGGCATTTATTGGTGGTAGAATGGAAATATAGCAACAGCAGTACAGTCATCCATTCAACAAACATTCCTTGAGAACCTACAGTATGCAGTATTGAGCAACACAGTATTTTGCTAAGCAATGGAGGGGTTACAAAAATCTATAAAAAGCAGTAGCTTCCATAAGGAAGTTTAGAGAAAGGCACAAAACTTTACTGGGCACCTATCATGATCTGGGCACTGTGCTAAGTACTGGGTGCACAGATAAAATTTTTGTCTTTGAGGAGGTCATAGTCTAGAGAGGAGTATAAAAGTCTTAAATGTTCAATTACAGTCTAGTAAGTGCTATGAAAGATGTTAGTGGCAATGGGTACTCTGGGGCAGAGAGGAACACCTCCACCTAGAGCATGCTTGATGCTTGAATGGAGCCTTGAGGGAAGAATAAGTCTTACTTTAAAAAAAAAAAGATAAAAAACAATAAAAGTGGGGAAGGGCATTTCAACAAAGGGAGCAGCATGTACAAGGGCAAAATAGGAAGACAGACCACACACATTCCAGAAGCTACAGGACATTTGCCTGAAGTGGGGTGACTTCAAGGTAGTTGGGGAGATAAAGCTGGAGGGTAAGCAAAGACTAATTCATGAAGGTCTTTCTATGAGTACCACGAAAAAGACTTTGGGTTTTAAATCCTTGAATAGCCTTGGGGAGCCACTGAAAATTTTAAGCGGAGAAATGACCTGATCAGATTTGCAATTTGCAGAATTCACTCTGAAATTTGTGTGAAGGAGAGACAGAAGGGAGACAGGAAGTTAGCAAAGGAGATATCACAAGGATCCAAGTGAGAATTGAGGAAGGTAAGACCCAAGCTAGGTTCAGAAAGGAACAGAGAAGAGAGGGCCATATGCAATCTAGAGATGGAGAAAAATGAAAAGCTGGGACAACTATGTGCCCATTTCAAAAGACCTGGCAAGACGGTCTATTTAACCAACTTTTCACAAGATTATATTAATTAAATACCCAGAGATTTTACATAGGCAAAGAGAGTTTGCTCCTTATATTTCATATCTACATCCTTTAACTGTAAATTATTTCATGTGATAGAACCAAGTATATTTTGCAGATACAACTTTTCAATAACAGAGGAAATCAACAGTTTACTCTCTTCAGGTTTCTAATGTATACAGAGCTTCCTATAGTTTCTTCCTAAAAACAAACAAACAAACAAACAAAATCCCCAAAGAAACAAAAACAAAACAAAAATTAAAATAGCAACCAAACAAAAAATTATTTTTTTAAAAAAGATAGATAGATTCAAGATAAGGGACATTTCAAAATTCTGATTTAGATCATTCAGATCTTGACTAGAAAAACCTTCGGATCCTATGCTACTTACCTGCTATCTCAGGTTAGGTTCTCAGAAAGCAGGCTCTGAGATGAGTATGGAATGCATTATGTTTATTAGGGCTCAGCTCTGTGAAAGCAAACAAGGGAAGTAAGATTGGACAGAGAAAGAAATCAACCACAATACAGTCCTGACAAAGCCTGAACCAATCTGGCAGAGACCTCTGGAGCAAGTACTGTCCATCAGAGTGTCCTTTGTCCAGCCAAAATGGCGTGGTCTTTCCATCCCAGCCTTGCTTACTGGATATGACCTGCCCCAAGAAGGATGTACTCTGTCCAGAGGCGGTTCTCAGCCCCTGAAGCAGACCTTGAAGATGCTGACACTCCCCACAGCTGGGTAGCATGTTCTTTCTTGTAAGAGAATCTCTGTGTCTCCCACACCTGCACACCCCTGTTTGAATGGAGCTCAAAGATAGAACAAGGCCATATTCCTGGCCTTGGTAAAACTATATCTAGACTGCTCCAGCCAGATGGCTGTATCTCCTATACTTAGAAGTGCTATTTTAGAATTATGGAAACATGGAAATTGTGTTGGGAAAAGAATTCAAAATTGAGTTTTAAATCATTTATTAATAATCAGATATCAGTGGGAATTAAAAGAAAAGCAGAAAAAAATAATATTGATATGAAGATATTGTTCTCACACTTTTGTGCATGTATAGTGGAAATCACAAAATAAAACATACAAAGCAATCACATAGGTACATAGAACTAGAAGGAACATTAGAAAGTGATATGGAGCCTCCTGAACTATAGAAAACTGTGGCTTCCTTTCTTCATCCAGTCAGTTACAACCCCACCTGAGACATCTTTACCAAGACATTTAAATTCTCTTTGCTTGAGTTACTAATAATTGAATAATACTCATAAGGGGAATATGGTGATGTAGAAATTATGACATAAGCTACAGGATGGAAGGGGAGATCATTTTAAAAACCAACAGAATGACTAAAGAAAGACTGGCTTATCAGAGTTTAGAATATCAGTCTTTTTCAACATCATGGTAGATAGAGCTAGGCAGAAAATAGTGAAGGTCTTTAATTGTGATTCCTGTAACTTGGTACTATGTACTGAGCTCATAAATTCCTCATCCTCCAGAATTTATCTCTATGGTTAAAACTCATTGATTTAGATCCCATAAATTTGTAATGTTACAGTAACACAGTTGTAATGTGTCACTCTGGCTAAAAAAAAATTTTTTACAGCAATTTCCCCCCTGAAAATTATAGTCTTAACAGAAGGGGCTTGTTAATCTTCTCCAAGCATATCTTCAAATTTTAGGTCCATAGTGTCAAGGGTGGTAATGATCCACTACCATGGGTCAATAATGAGTTGTATTTTTAAAACCAATTGACCTATTCTTGGGAAATATTATTTTTTCATAATATGTAAATTATTTGGAAAATGATTAAATAGGATTTACTTCGAAAAATTTATTTTTCACTAATTTGGATGGGGTTTTCTGTTATTTCACACTAGGAGATTTATCACAGTTCCCATTGTAACCCCTTCCCCCAACCCAACTAACAAGGTTCTGCATTTCTGTCTATATACTATGCTGTATTCAAGAGAGTTGCTGTCCATCCAGGCCTAGAAAAATCAGATTAGTGTAATAATACAGATAGGAAAAGAGAATGGATGAAGAGGGAGAAAGAAGCTCAGAAATGGGTAAATAATAATATTCAAACTAACTATAAACCTACATGTGCCCCTAAAATATCTCAAGGGTAACTGTGCCAGGCCAATTTCCCACAAACCCTTTGATATTTGAGTGTATTGATCACAAGCTATATTATTTCCTTACAGAATATAATGCACTTAAAAGTTACCATCTTAATAAGTTTGAAAAATTCCAACAAATCAAGTTAAATGCTTTGGTTTTCAGAGAGTATGTGTTTAATGAACAATTGCATTAGATGTCTGTATTTTTTTTGGAGACAGAGTCTCACTCTGTCATCCCAGCTAAAGTGCGGTGACATCAACATAGCTCACAGCAACCTCAAACTCCTGGGCTCAAACAATCCTCCTTCCTCACCCTCCTGAGTAATTGGGACTATACGCATGCACCACCATACCCAGCTAATATTTTCTAATTTTAGTAGAGACGGGGTCTCCCTCTTGCTCAGGCTGGTCTCAAACTCCTGAGCTGGAGCGATCCTCCCACTCTGGCTTCCCAGAGTGTTAGGATTACAGGCATGAGCCACCACGCCAGGCCAAATTTTTTTTTTTTATTGTAAAGAAAATCTTGGTCTGAAGCACTGTATGCATTATGATTATAACAGGAAGACCTCTGTGGCCCTCCCCCTCTCTCACAATGAGTGCTATTAACACCGGGCACTGGGTGCCTGAGACCTCCTCCATTGTCTTCCCCCACAGCTAGAAGCCTCTGCTGCCACCTTTGCCAGAACATAGACCCTGTGAGGCACCTACTTCCTCTCATTGTTCTCTTCCAAAACAATTCCTCCCACAAGCAAGGTATATTGGCTGAGCCTAAGTCACGTATTTGCACCTTTGCTATAAGAGAAGTTGGGAAAGTGCATCTGAGGCTTATGCTTTGGAGAGGCAGGACTCCTGCTGCAGGAGGAAATCCTGAGGCATAGAAAGCGGTGTTCAAAAGGTGGTAAGTGGCCACAAAAACCTAGGCATATCTCCGTAAGAGTGAAATGCAATCAAATACAGATCTCGAAACTTGTGCATCAAGTTACTGGTAGTGGGTGTGAAATATCTCCAGTCATGGAACTGAGGGGAAATATTGGCATTCACAGGGCAGCTAGAGAGGAGTCATTTGAGCACTTCTTGCTGACATCTTTCCGTGTGCTCTGGATTGTTCCAGATGGCAGGAAGTCCCTGCTCAGGCCTGGGGCTGGGTCTTTCTCCACAAGCTGACCCTCAACCACTGCGCCCCGGCAGGCTGCCAGCGCAGCAGGGAACAACGACTCACCTACACAGGCGCAAGAAGCTCTCCATAAAAATTTGGAAATTTGACTAGCACACAGTGGGGAAAAGAAGAGGTTTTTCAAGCCTCGTTACTATATGTGTATCTCTCCTAATCATTAGGTAAAGGGTAACATTATAATTGAGTTATGAAACAACTAAATAAAAATAGAATACCTGACAGAGAACTTCTTTACATGACATTTTTACAGGAGAATAAACAATGTGTTCTTTGTAGAGCTTTAAAAAAAAAAACAGGGTTAGTTTTATTCTGTAAACTACGGTTCCTTGTTGTAACTAGACTAGTGCTTGTATTTGTTGACATTTTGATTTATAAAAACCTGAACAAGTTCAGTTTCAATAATTCTTTTTGTTCCAGCAACACAAGAGAAGGGGGAAAAGATTGATGATGTACCCCCCTAAAAATGGCATATGCAAAAGCTTTAGAATTCTCTTTGTTCAACTCTGGGTCAGATTTCATGAAAAAGCAATTGAAATTCCTTTTGCTTTCCATTCTTCCATGCATGTATGAAGGTTTGTGTCCTAATGAGCGCCAAGAAGCTTCCTTCCACAGAACTTTATCTTTGAATGATGAAATAATCTGTTGCCCTCAACTCTTCTCAATCTCGTTTCTCTATTATTGACTCCCCTCCTCAGCCACGACAAAGAATGTATGCTAATTAATTTACCAGTGAAAAATCCAATTTAATGCCTAGAATTGGTGGCATGTGCTAAGTAGTCAAACTAGAACCTAAAGCAGAGGAATAAAAGGTCCTTGGTTCTGTTTTCATTTTTTAACACCAAATCAGCATGCATAGGTAAAACCAAGAGTAACTGGACCTGTGAAATGGTAAATAAGTGGTTCATCATATATTCAGATTCATGCACTTGGCTTTATAATATACTTTGAGATTCTTTGTTTAAAAAGAAAGATAACAAACGAACGTAGCAATATATAATTAAAATGATTTGGAAAGACACCCATGTAAGCCGGGCTTGTTCATAAAATGTTACTGTTTTCACATATCCAATGATAAAAGTAAAAAAAGAAAGGAATACCCAAACTACAGGTTCTGGTAAAGGAAAGTGACCAGATGGTTTAAAGACAATGTCTCTAAATTAGGTGGTAATTTGTGTTATCTACAAAGAAATTCCCCTTCTCCAAGTAGCCCCTTAACCTAACTAAGGAATTACCCCTCCCTACCCATGTTTGCCTTTGTAATTCACTTCCCTACCATCATCTATGACTTGTACCAATAAAATAACAAACAATGGAGATTATTTTTAAAATTTTCTTTTCAACACAGTACATCCACTTTTGCTACAGGTTTCATTTTTTTTTTCAAACAAATATAGCAAGAAATTAAACTTAACTGCTTGTTCAGGCTTAACAGAATACAGAATCTTCCAGATAAATGATTCTTTAACAGATTAGTCAGAGTCCTCCTTCTCCAAATCAGTTTCTGAACCAAAGAAATTGAATAGTGCTCCAAGATACCCAGAAAGCTGTGAGATAATCTAATAGATTAATTACTCCAGTACTGGAGCTGAGAGGGCCAAGAAAGAGACCCATGTTGCTGTTGTCCAGTGACATGTTCTACCCCCTCATGTGGGATGGACAAAGGAGAAGGGTGATAACTTGTATTTCCAGCTCTTCCTGCTCTTTTTCTGGCTCTTCTGTAGAACCAATGAAACATGTATGGTGTTATAGAGACACAGATGATGTTTTAGGCTTTGTCAACAGAGTCATACCCTCTGCTTTTGGCAATGGGGATGTCAAGTGAGAGCTGACAGTTTCGGACCCAAAGTTGTCAGAAAATGTAAGGCTAGAATTTGCCCTGATTGCATGGTTTCCAAATCAATCAGACACCACCTGAAGCTCAAATGTGACCATGACCTTCTCATCCTTATTGCACAGTCTATTAAACGTCAAGGTTCTCTTTCCCTTCCTTGATTCCACCTTTCTCTTGGCCACTGAACTCCTCCTCACCAGAGAAAAGATCTAGAAAGAGAGAGAAAAAAAAGTGAAATTAAAATTCATGATGTGGGCTTTATGTTGGGGAAAACGATTTGAAGTATTTTGCAAAAAAATAACGTTTGAAGGTTATCTGTGGGTTTTCATCTTTAGCCCTGTTGCAAAACCAAGTTAGTTAAAAAATAATATGGTGCTTTTATATATACTTACTAAGAAAAGCCTTACTGTTTTTAAAGTCCTTTCACATAATTATTTCATTTGATCTTCCTAAAATTCCTGTGAACTATGTTGAACAGGTATTATTTATCTTAATTTTAACATTATCATTAATCATCTCATTTTGTAGATGAAGAAACTCAGGACAAATATTACTGAATGTCACTCAGGAATACCCAGCTAATAGTTGTAAAGTTAAAATTAGATACCGGCTCTTCAGCCTGTGGTTCTAGATGCTTTTTGCTTGATCAATCTGCCTCTGGTCTCTGGACAATCACACGGTTCTTACCTGGAAGGTTCTTACATACTATTGTCCCCTTTGCAAGCTGCTGTGCTCCAGAAATGCAGTTGTGGTACTTATTAATAGAATGCACTATCCCACCAGAACAATCGTGCCTATGTTCTATAGACTCCCATGTTAATCCATAAGAACCTATGCCTAGTCCATAAGAGTTAAGTATGTTACTTTGAGACAAAACATGTTTCCCAGAACAATATTCCCTCAAGAAAGTTTCAAGGGAAAAAGTTCCAAGGTCACAGAAGTTTGGGAAACGAGGCGTATATCATATATCTCTCTCAGAGTTTCATAATGTACATTTGCATATTAAAGGCTTTAAGTTTTCTTTAAAGAAAAGACAACTGTTTAAAATTATTCCATTGAGAATTCATCAACCTTCTTTGACTTTGAAACCCTTTTATTGAGTAACAGATATTAACACCCCAAACTACAGCTCCCCAAAACACATGTTGGAAATTGCTGCTGTAGGCAAATATGTTGTGTTACAATTTGAGATGTCAAAAACATCTCCCCCGCCGTGAGATTGGGGGTTACCCTGAAGGTAAGAGAGATACTGGTGATCGTTCCCATGATATCAGCCAGGAACTAAAGTTGGCGATGGGTGTTGGGACGTATGAAGCAGAGCCAGGCATTGAAGGATAAGGAACAGGGTGGGAATGATGCTTGGGAACACCGAGATGAGACCAGGGTGATGAGGCTGGAGACACATAAATGGTGAGAGTGCCACAAGAGCAGCTAGCTTGGAGATTTGTCCTGTCTTCCTTGTTCTTCTCCCTCCTCAGATCCTGCAGACACTCCCCTAGACTAAACCAAGAGTAGAAAGCAGGAATGTAGCAGAGACAAGGAGGGGTGGACTCAAGCATTCATGGCTGCCGTGGAAGGAGCTAGGTAAAGGGGACATCTGGTGGGAGTGACTAGTATCCAGTTGTTGTTTTCAGGAAAGGATGAGAGCCAGAGGCTGCCTTTGTGGCCTATGTCCTCCGACTATTGGGCGACCATCCAATTCATCATCCATACAGGGACACTTTGGGGATGAAAGGAACACCATGCCAGGACAATAAATGCAAACTGAGACTATCCCAGGCACACAAAAGATATGTGTTCACCTCATCCAATATTAAATGATATCCAAAGTATGAAAGAGTTAATTGGAGATTGCACTTATTCCTTTTTGAACTATGAACCATGGCATTCAGAAAAAGAAAAGATAGATAGGAATGTATTGATAGCGACAATTATAATGAATTGCACTTGAAATAAGTTGTTCAGACAAAAACGTTTTCATGACCCCATTGAGCAAACATGCACTGAGCACCTGCGATGTGAAAGCGCCGTGCTGGGGACCGATGAGCAATACACCTTGTGCTGGAAAGGAGCTTCAAGGCAACACAATCGATTAGGAGATGCGCTCGGATGGCCAAGCTGCGAGTAAATCATCACAGTTGCTTATAACAGCTAAGAACAAAATGCTGGGGAAGTTCTCAGGAGGGGAGGCTCGGGGGGCTTTGGAGACTTGATAATGCTTAAACAAGGCATTGGGGAGTTATTAACAGTCCTGGGGCACAGGGAAGGGGAGATAGAACTTTCCAAGAGACAGGACAATACAGGTAAAGAGAAGCCTGTGTCAGGTACCAGTGGTCTGATCTGGCAGGAGTAGAGGATTCATGAATAGGAAGAGTGAGAGGTGAAGTTAGAAAAGTTAAGCTGGGGCAAGCCTGTACAGGGACTTGAATACCAACATAAATTAAGTGGATATAATTAATTCAGGATATAATAATTGAAAGCTTTGATTATATAGTCAGTAGCAGCCTGGCACAACTGCCAAATAGAATGTCAGCTCCTTACTGCTCTGGAAAATTTTGGAAATATTGGGACCAGCTTTGCATTTTCACAAGGTTGAACCCAGAAAGCTGAGGGACTTGGAAACATTTGAATTAAACATAAACATTAAGATTCTTATCAAATCTAAATCAGGCAATCATGTCAGCTTTCTATTGCTGCTGTAAAACATTGCCATAGATTTAGTGGCCTAAAACAATACAACGTTATTAGCTTACAGTTCTGTAGGTTAGAAGCTTGACATAAGTCTCAACGGATTTAAATCAAGGTGTCAGCTGGGCTGCTTTCTTCTCTGGAGGTTTGAGGGGAGAATGTTCCTTGCCTTCTCCAGTGCCTCCTATAAGCCGCCCACATTCCCTGGCTCATGGCCCCAGCACCCCATCTTCAAAAGCAGCAATGGTGGATGGAATCCTTCTCCCATCCCTTCCCTCTGACCTCTTTGTCACACCTTTAAGAACCCTTGTTAATTATATTGGGCCCACATGAATAATTCAGGATAATCTCCCTACTTATTGATTAGTGACTTTAATTTCCATTTGCCATGTAAGAAACATAGTCACAGGTTCCTGGGTTTAGGACATGAACATCTTTGGGGAGCTGTCATTCTGCCCTCCATAGCAACTCAGCAGTAGGATCTTCCATGATTTTTCCTGATTCTTCCACACCCCTTTGCCTCCACCATGGGCAAATTGCCTCATCCTCTATTCCTCAAGGCACCTCTAATACCTATTATGTATAATAGATTTTACTAAAGATTTGTGGATCATAATTCTAGTGCAGTACAGAAAAACACTTACATTCGATTATAACACCTCTTTGCTTCTCAAATTTTTGGTCTCAGGGAGTTTCTTTTTAGCCATTTCCCCCGTTGGTCTGCCCACTCTCTCCATCTCCAGGGATTTTTCTCCCCTCTTATTCTTTCTTCTCCAAGCCCTGGGCCTGCCAAAATACTTCCCTCCTAATCCTCACTGGAAATGGAAAATTCCTGTTACTTTATTATTTAAAGCAATTTGGCTTGTTTTGTCTTTGCCTTTCCTATCCAGGATAAATTCTGGGCCTTCCCTTTCATAACCAATAAGACTCATCAGCATCTACTGAGACAAATTCTGTGTTTACAGTCCATTTTAATTCTTTTTAATAGATAATATTCTTCTCCGTACATGCTATTAGAAAAGGCTTTAATATCAATTTTAGAAAGAGCATTCCCTTTCCATTACAGGGGGATGACCTTGGGCAGTGCAGGGACTAATTGGACAGTGGCTTAGAAAATAATGAAAGTAACAGGCATGTTATCACCTGGAATAGTGAAACCAGCCTGAGAAAGCTAGGTCCTCATTCCAGTTGTGCCTCAAATAATGTGGTGACTTCGTGCAAGTCACAACCTCTCTGAGTCACCATTCTGTCATGTGTAAAATAGGAAAATTGAATTAGATGTTCTCTGAGTTCCAAAATTTTAGTTTGCTAGAATTTGTACTTTGCACTTTCTTGATGTAGAGTTCGGCTTTTGGAGAAATCAGCTCTAAGCAATCTGGGTTGTGCTCAGCCAGTGGGTCACTCCTAAAAAGTTAGAGGACTTTGATGAAATGATGGAGCTAGAAATATATATTAAAGATATATGTTCTAGTGCCTTAGGGATCTCTGATCATACTCTAAATGCCTCATCGAATTAGCGGAGTTTACGTTTGTAGCTGGGGAGGGGGTTACTTGACATAATAAGCAGTCGGAAACAACCAGTGTCACATGAGCTTTGGGGACTTGAGAAACTCTACTACTGTGATATCTGGCTTAATCTCTTGGGATTACATTCAATTTGGGGACCCTGAGCTTTTCCCTGTATTTTGAACAGGGCTGTTTGGATGGTCGCCAACCTGTGGAAGCCACCGTGACTGACTGAACAGAGAAATATAACGAGAAGCAGAGTTCTCTGAAAAAGATTAATCTAGCGGTTACATTTGAGGTGGAATAGCATAGTGGCAAATAGGCGGCAGGAAGACCAATTAAGAGGCTGTTGTAAAAGTTCAGGCGTAATAAAAATGTAACAGGATGCTGGATGGGACTTTTCCTGTTGTCTCAGGGTTTCCGTTGAAGCGCCAGGGCTGAAGACAATGGGGCAGCAGGAGTCTACACATTCTAAAGACAGTTGCTACACACATCCCTGCAGGACTTGCTAGCAGGATCTTTCTGTGTTCTAGCATGCCTCCAGACTATATATTAAGAGAAGTTAGTGAATCACTAAAGGGAAGATTCTGGCATGTGAGGGAAGTTGCAAAAGTGGAAAGTGCTATGATTTCTCTTTCCTCTGAAATCATATGTTCCTTGGAGTTTGAGGAACAGAGAGGCCGACGCCTGACTCTTGCCTGGAGGTGGGCAGGGACAGAGAGAACAGCAATGGAAGAGCCTGCCTTTCCAGAACGTGACAGGGAAAGGGGGATGAATTTCCCATAAGCTACACAGACAGCATGGAAGGTAGCTGAGTTCAGGGTCCCACAGGGGACCAGAGAGAGTATTGCTTTCTTGGCAGAGGAGTGCAGTGTTTAACATTCTTAACAGTGAAGTGGTAGAGGGGTGAGAGTCTCAGAAGAACCTACAAAAGTGCTCCATGAAAGAAAGGGCCTCAGGAGGACAGTTGCCAGGGCAGAGGCCATTGGAGAGAGTCCATCAAGAGAGAACTAAAAGAGAAGGAGAAGGAGCAGCAGCTGCCATCTCCACTGATTTGCCCTGCGTACCCCTCCATCCTCCCCCACACCACTGTCCTAGCCTTAACCTTAAAGGAGCCAGAAGCAGGTGACAGAGAAGGCAGAGCAAGGAGGGCCAAGGAACAGACCCCGAGCTGCCCCTGCCTCTGGTCTGTGGAATCCTTGGCCAGGCCTGAGCTGGGGAGAGGGGAAACGCTTTAAACTGGATGGGAAATGGAAGTTTTGATTTAGGTTGGATTAGACTTTTTAAATTCTAAAAATGAGACTGTTCTCTAATATCTTAATGTAACAGGAAAATATACAGAATATGCCTGAAGTATCATCCAGGAGTAGGAAAGGAAGATAAGACAGAACATGTTTCAAGCCAATGAAATTTAAAAATGAAACTATTTCCTGTTTGTACCTCACAGAGACCAGCTCCAATAATAAAGTGATGAGAAAGCAATAATAGGCAATGATAATAGCAGCAATAATAATAATGCAACCATTTGTTGAGTATTTACAGTTGTGCCAGACTCTTTTAGATGCTAAAGATGTTATTTTATGTAATTCCTAAAACAACCTCATAAGATAGCTATTACTATTAAATTTAATCCCATTTAACAGATTTGAAACTGAAGCTCAGAGAGGTTAAGTAATTTGCTGCAAAACATAGGTAATAAGTAGCTGGTTTCAGATCCCACACGACCCATGTAAAGCTAGAATAGGGCCACAGTGATAAAAGAAGAAAGAAGCACGAAGTGAATGAAGTATATGTGTTTATCATTCTAATCAAAGCATGGGTATTATAATTGATAACAAGCAATGACACAACTTATGTACATTGATAACGTTTCAATCATTCTACAACACCCAAATAGCACTTTGTGCTAAATAGGAAATTAATAAATGCATGTCTTAAATAATTTGCTTTTGGTGGGTTGTTTTTTTTTTTTTTTTTTTGTGACAGAGTCTCGCTTTGTTGCCCAGGCTAGAGTGAGTGCCGTGGCGTCAGCCTCGCTCACAGCAACCTCAAACTCCTGGCTCAAGCAATCCTCCTGCCTCAGCCTCCCAAGTAGCTGGGACTACAGGCATTCGCCACCATGCCCAGCTAATTTTTTTTGTATATATATTAGTTGGCCAATTAATTTCTTTCTATTTATAGTAGAGACGGGGTCTCGCTCTTGCTCAGGCTGGTTTCGAACTCCTGACCTCGAGCAATCCGCCCGCCTCGGCCTCCTAGAGAGCTAGGATTACAGGCGTGAGCCACCACGCCCGGCCTGGTGGGTTGTTTTTGTTTTCTTTTGTTTCATTGTTTCTTTGTTTTGTTTTGTTTTGTTTTTAAGAAATGTTCCTTGATCATTTTGAAATTAGTTCTCTGGAATATAAACAATATATTAATTTGTCATTTATGCAATATATATGTTCTGCTATGCCTAGGATATTTGATGGAAAGAACCGATTATATGTTTATTGTTTTAGTGATGATGTAGCTGCTTAAAACAGACACCTAAATTCAAGAATGACTGCTGCCCTGTGAACTCCTTGAACTAGGGATCTTATCTTCTTCCTCAACACGCTCTAACCTACATGTTGATGAGGTAAGTGTCTGGCCTGTTGTAGACACTCATTAACCCAGGACCTTTGTAATGAGCACCTACTAGGTTCTAGGCACAGAGTTGAGCATTATATGTGTAAGGCGGAGCACACTTCCTTATGGCGTATGTTTGCAGCCTTCCCCACACCCTGTCTGCCATCTAAAGAGAAGTCTGCCTTTTGCTCTGCAGCATCTATTCTTCTCTGCTCTCTGAGGAGAATCAGACTTTTTTCCAGGTTCCTAGACATTTGCGATACAGAATCAAGACACTGGGAGCCAAAGAGACAGAACTAATGAGGTAGGAAGAAGGGGAAAGCAAGGAAAGGATAGCCCTATGAGGACAAGACTCTGGGGAGAAGAATGGGGAAAGGCGTGGCCATTCGTGGTTTCTTGAAGTGAGTTTGCTGTAGGTTACAATCAGGACCTCCCTTACTGTGCTCTGAGAAACCCAAGTAAAGGTTATGATTCATTCTCACTGTTTCTAGCTTCTGTTTCTTCTCCGGGAGAGGACCATCTAGGTCCCAGATTACATATATATCATTTCTGATGCTTACAACACCCTGACAGTATAGGCATTATTGTTTTTAATTTCCAGGTAAAAAGAGAGCCTTACAGCAGGCAAGTCATTTTCTCAGGTCCCCACAGCTAACGAGGGGATTTGAAGCCAGTCTTGATGGGCTGAAAACCTGCTTTCCTTCCGCACTGCCACACTCTGTCCCCATAACCATCTGTTGAACTGAGCTGAATCAGAATGCTTCCCTTGTGAGGGACCTCTATTTATTCTGGTATCATACACAAATGGGAAAGGCTTATTTCTGATATTTGATTCAGAAGAGAAAAAGCTTAACTACTAGCCTGGAAAGCAGGCCTGCCTGCTATACTACGCTTGCCTGTGGGCTTGATGGTTCATTTTGAAGTCCAATCACTCTGCACCCAGGAAATGGCAATGTTTACCACAAAAGGTTCAGCTAAAACTGTTGCTAAAATTGCTCTGTGGCCATTCGTGTTTCTTGAAATCAATTTTTTGACCAGGTAGCTGCTCGATACAGAGAAGTGAGGAGTGGATTTCTTCAAACTGTCAACCAAGTTACCCTAGACCTTTCAATGGCCAGGTAGTAAACAAAAATGTATGTACTTGTTTTGGTGAATTATCATTTTAAAGGGTTTGAAGTCATGTTCTCATCCTCTATTGCCATAGAAACCATTATAAAATTTCATATAAATACCTCAGAAACAGGACTACCTAGCCCCATGGAAATGGATAGTGGGTACAATGGACCTCCAAGGAAATAAATGGCTGCTTGACAGAAAATAATACAAGCCATTACCAGAAATCTCTTTATGATCCAAGCCATAATGGAGGAGCTGAGTATATGAACAAGTAAGGAGAAAAAGAATATGGCAGTAGTACGATTTGGTTTTGGAATAGTGTGCAGATACTATTTTCCAAAGTTGAATAAACTTTCTTATTGAGGGAACTTTCCATTGAGGCATTAACAGCGAAGTGATTTCATCTATATTCAGAGAGTGCATGTACAGAGCCATCATAGACCAGACAGGAATTGTATAAAAATTATTTGATAAAAAAAAAAAATAGCCAGTCTGCTATGCCAAAATCCAGAGCACTCTTCAAGGTGAATCATATTCCATTCCAAAATGTCAAGTAGATTTAGTCATTTTAATCTTTTTATTAGATTAAAACTCAATACATTTATAAAAGCTAAAAAAAAACTGACTGGAATATAGGCTCCATCGCTGACAAACTGTGTGATCTTGGGTAAGTTGCTTGGCCTCTCTAAGCCTCAGTTTCCTCATTTCTAAATTAAAGGTGGTGCTTATGTTTACAGCAGGGTTAAATAATATAACCCATGCAAAGCACTCAACACTGTCTTCAGTGGTAAGCACTCAATGATAAATATTAAAAATTACTTATCAAAGGTAATAATAAATATAATAACTGGTAATAAGTTTGCTCAAATCATCAGCATATATTGCTAATTTTTACATTCTCTCTCTCCCTTGAACTCATAGACAGTATCTGATCTTAAATAATTGAAAAGCGTGTGCTTAAGTATAAAGCAAACATAGATCTGAAAGGCATAGTGGATGGATGCGGTTTCTGCATAAGCTCTAACCTTTCTGGTGTTGGTGGATCTGGAACTTTCAAACTGGCATGGGCATGCTTCTTGCAGTATTTCCTCCTGATGCTTGAAAAGAAAGTCTGTTTTCATAAGACCTTGGGCCTGATTTCCAGTGGGAAAAAGGCTGAAGAAATTTGGCTTCATTTCCAAGTATCTTTGCACTTTTCCCAATTGCACAGAACCTCCAAGCTTCCCCGGATTACCTCGTTTCAATGACATCGAATCTTTCAAAGGGAATGTAATAATTCCACAGAGAACTTAGCATTTCTGACAGCCTACCTCCCACTGTCCTCAGAGCTTCATAAATTATGCTGCTTTTGAATGTGAGCTGGGCAGCACCATTTTCCTGGCCCTTGTGTGATTCATGGTTTCTCTTAACTATGTCAGTGCCTCGTCAGCAAGGCTGCTCCTTTTGGAAGCAGTGTGATGTGGTCTGCTTCTTGGAGGACAGCTTGCTAATTATGTACTGATTTTATATACTGATGATTTTTTTTTAAAAAAACAATTTCAAGGTAACTTTAGAAATTACTTCCAAATTCAGAAAACATCGCCATTTAATTAACAATCTGCTCTCTGCAATACAGTGTGACCTTAGAAGACACTCTAATGGTAATACACTGTTACATTAAAATTAACTAACAAACCAAAAGAATGGTGCCGTTCAGGTCAGATATGGATAGGCCATAATTAAAAGAAAGTGAAACTAAAAACAAGTATCAGACCAAAAGATCAACACAGCGCAGACAGCCACTGTGCCAGCTTCCCTGTTTTGCACTGCCAAAACAGTTCCCTCCTGACCTGCAACTCCCAGGAATTCCAAACCTAGGCCCTTGTGGAGCACAGGACGGAGCCAATTTGTTGTGTAGTTTAGTAATGGAGGCTCAAAGCAAATAGGATAAAAAGTTCCTGAAAATGACTTGCCTCTAAAGCACCTTCTGATGCATCTATTGTCTTTACACATACGAATGGACTATATATTCTTTTTTTTTTTTTAAAGCATATGTAAGAATATTTATTTGGGATCGAATTGAAGAAATAAAATTACTGGGTCAAAGCATATGCCCATTTCTTTTCCTTTTTTTTTTTTTTTTATTTCAGCATATTACAGGGGTACAAATGTTTAGGATACATATATTCTTATAAATAAGTTGTGTCTTTCCCCACCCTCCAGAACTTCCCAGGAGTCTTTCAAGTTAGTAGGGCAGGCTCTTCTTGACTTAGGAACCTTCCACTCAGGGACAGTGGGTGGCAGTTGCTAACGAGGGCTCCTCTCAGCATTTCCCTTGCCCCTGTGTACTCAGAGAGGGCTCTGCTATTGCCAGATGCTTTCTTGGACTTAGGAAACACAGAGTTGGGAGGAAAAGGGCAAGAAAAGAAGGGAAAAGGCACATAGGATATGGCTAGTATTAATTATTTTGAAATTATCTTGTAGGTATCAGGCCATGTTTCTTGGACAGCGTGACTACCCTGAGATGGGGCCTCCCGAATTTTAGCCTCAGTAGAATTACGTTGGGAATGATTAGTACAGATAAACTGCAGTCAACTCTACTGCCGGAGTCCACCTGACTTCTGAAGCTTAGACACAGGAACCCTAGAGTCAGCGTTGGTACAAGGCTCCCTGCCCATCTCCCATCTTCTGCTGTTGCTAAGGCTTCTTCGCCAGCTCCATCCTGTGTCCCTCTCCTTATAGGGTTTTTTGAGACCCAGCCTTATAGGGAATAAAGGCATGCGGATTGCGCTCCCTTAGAAGGGTTTAAAAATTGGCTCAGGTCAGAGGGCTAAAAGCCATTATGGGTTAAGTAACATTGTGGAGTTTTTTGGTTTGCTTGTTTGTTTTTCCCAGAATTGATAATCTATTATTTTAAACATACTTTCTATGGGAAAAATGTGTTCTAATTCCCCCAAAATGAGTGGATATAGAGACTTTTTTAAAAGACAATTCAGAGTACATCTAGGATTGCCATTCAGTGCTTCTTAGGTTACACTGGCATTGATGTGGTTTAATTTTTATTTTCAAAGGACTGATGCAGCATTCACAGTTTAAAAATATGAGTATGTAGGCATGCATATATAAGTTAGACTATTGGCTATGAAGCAAGAGGTTAACAATAAATATCTTTGAGTGGTAATATTATAACTGACACTTTCTTCTCTATATCTTCATATTTTCAAGAATAAGAAAACAATGAGTTTTCCTTTTTTAAAAAAGCAAATTGGATTGAAAAAAATCAAATTTACAATAGTATCCAGAAACATTTTAAAGACTTAGGGATAATTTAATAAAAACGTAAGACTTCTGTGCTGAAAAAATATACAATATTGCTGAGAGAATTAAACAAAGATCTAAATAGAGAGATAACATGTTCATGGATTGAAACACTCAATACCATCAAGATGTCAATTCTTCCCAAAGTAATCTATAGACTCAGTGCAATTTCAATCAAAATCCCAAGAGTCTTTTTTTTTGTAGAAATGTACAAGCTGATTCTAAACTATATAGCCACGTATCTGCTTAATGATGGGGATATGCTCTAAGAAATGCATCATTAGGAGATTTTGTTGCACAAATATCACAGAGTCTACTAACACAAACCTAGATGGTAAAGCCCACTACACACCTAGGCTATGTGTTACAGCCTATTGAGTCTAGGCTACTAACCTGTACAGCATGCTCCTGTACTGAATACTGTAGGCACTTGTAACACAATGGCAAGTATTTGTGTGCATAAACCTTTCAAAACATAGAAAAGATACAGTAAAAGTAAGGTATAAAAGATAAAAATGGTACAGTTGTATAAGGTACTTAGCATCAATGGAACTTGCAGGACTGGAAGTTGCTCTGGGTGAGACAGTGAGTAGAGTCAGTGAGTGGTGAGTGAATGTGAAGGTCTAGGACATTACTGTACACTACTATCAACTTTATAAATACTGTACACTTAGGCTACACTAAAATATTTTTTTAAAAAAACTATTTCTTTTTCTTCAGTAATAGATTAACCTTAGCTCATTGTAACTTTTTTACTGAATGAACTTTTTAATTTTATTTTTAACGTTTGACTCTTTTGTGATAACACTTAGTTTAAAACACAAACACATGGTAGAGCTGCAGAAAATTTTTTTGCTTTATATTCTTATTCCATAAACTTTTTTCTATTTTTACATTAAAATTTTCTTTTTACTTCTTAAGCTTTTTTTGTCAAAAACTAAGACAAACACACACATTATCCTAGGCCTATCCCAGGATCATCAATATCACTGTCTTCTACCTCTGCATCTTGTCCTGCTGGAAAGGGGCAATAACATGCATGGAGCTGTCATCTCCTAGGATGGCAACGTCTTCTTCTGGAATACCCCCTACAGGACCTGTCTAAGGCTATTTTACAGTTATTTTTTTTAATAAGTAGAAAGAGTACATTCTAAAATAATCATAAAAAGTTATTTTTATATAACGATAAAAAGTGTAACATAGCAAATACACAAAGCGTTAACATAGTTCTCTATTATCAAGCAATATGTACTGCATATAATTATATGTGGTAGACTTTTATATGACTGGCAGCACAGTAGGTTTGTTTACACCAGCATCAGCACAAACGTGTGAGCAACGTGATGTGGCATGATAGCCACAATAGCATGAGACAATAGGACATTTTCCAGCTCCTTCATAATCTTATGGGACCACCTTCGTATATGGGGTCATTGACTGAAATGCCCAGAAAAAAATGTGTTGATCTTCCTTAACTTTTCACTCTTCCCAGGTGTGACTCCTGTTGCTTTTGACTGGGTTTATCTTCCTCTGGTCCAGTAACAGGGCTTCCATGTGCAAACTGGTGCTCAGGCTCTAGTTCCCTACCCAGGAACAGCCTTAGGTGTTGTAAGGGCAAATTCTACCCTCTGCCTCCTGCCCTGGTTGGGTGAGTCTATTTGAGAATATCTTAATGAAATGTTTCCTGATCATGGTGGACAAAGGGATTTTTATTGTTGGATTGGCCCAATATTCTCATGCCCAGGGATTCTTCCTTTATTGTTTTCTTTATCTTCAATTCTTTGTCCTACCATCTGCTCCTCTTTCATGGCTGCATGTGTCTTCTTTAACTGTTGAGGGTCAGGTCAGCAGCTGCAGGAGAACTTGATTAGTGCCTCGCCTCTTTGCAGAAGCATTTCCCTGACAGCATCGATCCTGGGAGGTTTCGCTTTGCAGGCATCTCTACAGAGGAGGAGCTCGTGCTGTAAAGCAGGTGTACTGTTGTCTGGTTCAAGGTGAGTTTGGGGCAGTCTCCTAATTCATTCCTCTTTGCTCAGCTGTTAATTTTGCTTAAATAAGAACTGCCTGCAAATTTTTATTAAAAATCCACTGCCTGACTGGGACCTTATGATGACAAGATTCAAAAATTTTATTGCAAAGTTATTAGTCCTTTGAAAGAAGTAAAATTTGGTATTTAATATTTAAACAGTATCTATTTTGTCAAATTCTTTGATATCTGAATGTTAACTGTGTAACCATTTAAGGTCGATTTCTAGAGACTTTGCAAGACACTTCAAGCATACAGAAATCTATTTGTAATGCTCCTACATGAAAAATCACCATCCGTTTCTTGCCATGGTGGTCACTGCCAGCAGATATGTCCATTAGGAATGAAATAAAGAAATATTTTATATTTTGAAGCATTTCAATTTGTCCATTATGCCAGACTTTTCTTGAGTACAGGAATAAATTCCTTTTATCTTCAAAATAAATTCCTTCCACTTCTTTAAATTTTAGAAAATTTAACAGCATTTAGCATAGGGAAATTGCATTATCTCTGGGCAAAGAGAATAACTCCAAGTATTTTCACTCAATTTTTTGCCCTTGATTTTTGGTTTGAGGTTCAGGAGTCATTATCAAAACTGGCATTCAGTATGTGTGGGTGTAGACTGGACTAAGGGTTCATTTCTCTATGCATTTAAAAATAGTCCTTTAAGATGTCCCCACCTTTATGGAGCCAGTGGCTCCCTTCACCAAAATGTTCCAGCTCCACAAAACTGTCACATGACATTTTAAAGGCATATTCTATTACCTGTACAGAATTGAACTATAATTACTCTATGGTCCGAACAAACTATTCAACTTATTCGTATCCGTAATTCTTACACATCTGTATAATGCCAATATGAGAAAATGCATCCACAAGCTGCCAATGGAGGACAGTGCAAATCTTTAGGACAACACAAAAATGTAGCACTAGGAAGGAAAGTCAAAACTCACTGTGGTTTCAAATCAACAAACTCATTCATGAATGCTAATTATGAATTAAACCATAGATTAAAAAGAACAAAACAACTTTCTTCCATAAATTGTGTACATTTCTATGGACAAAAAGGCAGCCTCATATGGTGGCAAGCCTAACAGACCTAGGCTTTGGTCTCTCATTTACTTTGCCAAATGACCTTGGGCACATCATTCAACCAGTTGGTCATAGTTTCCTTAAGTATAAAAGGGGGATAGATAATTCCAGCTCAAAGGAGATTATATGAAAACACTTCAAGAACTATAGAGCCACATTTATACTTTTGGTTTGAGTTGGAGACGTATTTGAAGTGCCAGCTTTACTCAGAGCCCCCTTCTCCAGGAACTGCCCGTGCCTGTCACCCTTGCTGAAGAGGTAGGCAAAGCAATCATGTTTGTGTCTCCGCCCCTAGTGACACTGGTGAACCAGGGGTGGACACCTGACCAAGGACACCCAACAGCAACGAGGAATCAGATCTTCTCTTGAAATTAAAGAGACTCAAGAGTGTAGTTTCTGCTGATCATGAGAAATAAGGACCTGTGGTGGTCATCTTCCACCATGAGCATGCTGATGAGTAGGCAGAAAGCAATGGGGAACGGAGCAGATGTACAGAAAGACGCAATAAGAGAAGTGGATGTACAGAGAAAAGCAAAAACTAAATCATATGGTGGCAGAGAAGGCAGAGGAAGTACCCTGGTTCTAGGCTCAGTCTTTAATATAGTTTGTGGGCTGTATGGTGATTTTTTTTCCCTAGGATGGCCAGAAGATGGCCCATTTTAACCTCACAATAAACTCCCCTGGAATGGCTTTTTCTTCCTTACAACCGATACAGCTTTGGCTAAAACAATAATACCGCAATTGAAAAGGTCATTACCAAGAAGATTGTAGATTTTATTGTACCAAAAGCAGAAATTTCCAACTGTTCTTTGTGGCTACCAAGATGAAACTCTTTCCAGATATGCTTTTCCAAATGTAAAATGCAAACTAGACCATAGAAGATTCAAGAATGGGCCTAATTTGCAGCATATGGATTTACTAACTAGGTTTGAAAATGCACTTTGAACAATATGAGGTGTTTTCCTCCAAAGGAATTCTCTCCCTCTGGTACTCCTTACATGAAGTTTCAGAATCCAGAAAAGGTAGCACAATATAGTGAAAATATCAAACAGTTTAGAGTTAGACCCAGATTAAAGATCTGGCTCCTCTAAATGCGAGCTCTGGGAATTTGGCCAAGTTATTTAACCTCTCTGAGCCTCAGTTTCCTCATCTATACCTTAAGAATAGCAATATTTCCCTTTTGATTTGTTGTAAGGAATAAATGAGCTAATCTATGGAAAGAGATTGGCACATAGTAGGTACTTGACAAATGTTAATCTCCTCCTTTCCCTTACTCACCATATGAGTCCTGTTATTTTATAGCCCACCACGGAATATCACTCCAAATTAATAAGCAGATTTGGGAAGAAAACATAAGAACCTAGTCAGCCAGAAAGTCTCCTGCATTAGTGTTAAAAAGAGGAACATACATAGGCTCAAAGTAAGACTTTAGGTAGAAGGGACTGTTTCTTAGTCCATCTGGGCTGCTGTAATAAAATACTATAGACTGTGTGGCTTATAAACAACAGAAATTTATTTCTCACTGTTCTGGAGGCTGGGAACTCCAAGATCAGGGTGCTGGCAGATTTGGTGCCTGGGGAGGGCCCACTTTCTCAGTGATGACGCCTTCTCACTGTGTCCCCACGTGGAGGAAGCGGGGAATGAGCTCTCTGGGGCCTCTTTGATGAGGGCACTAGACCCACTTACAGGGGCTCTGCTCTTTTCACATAATCACCCTCCAGCTCCTAATACTATCACCTTGGGTGTTAGGATTTCAGCATATGAACTTTGGGGAGATGCAAACATTCAGACCACAGCAAATTAGAATTGAAGAGAGCAACACAAAGGCCTCCTTTCATTCAGTAATGCATATTTTGGTCAACAGATTACTTTCTCAGTGAAGTAACATCTGATGCTAATACATGTCCAAGCTGGTGTGTGCTTGTGTCTACATGTACTAATAGCACATAGCTGACAGAGTGGCTTTTTTTTTCTCCAAATAGATATTTAAGATTGACTTGTTAAGCATATCTGCTCATTTGCAGGAAGAAAGCTAGAATATTTCACATGCCAGGCACACTGCTTCAATGTTCAGTAATAAAATCTATTAAGCTCCATAAGTTATTATTTAGCTTAAACGAGGAATATTTTTGACAAGGAAGCCCTAGGAGAAATGTACTGCATGATATCGCAGGGAATGATTTCTGGAGGACTGCAGTGAGTCTAACCACACTATTTCAGACATCTCCATAGTCCTGTCAGTCTATGTAACAGTATAGAATCACACATGCATTCACTAACCTGTCTGATTTCCTATGTGCTAGATATAGTAAAGAATCTCCTGGAAGCCCCACTTCAGTGGCTATGACTATTTGCACACTAGGATTTAGATTGCATGTTTTCAATGGAGGGACACAAAAAGAAAAGAGGGCAAGGGGACCGTGCACTACTGGCTACATGCATGCAAATTATTCCTTGTCCAACCTGATGGAAAACATACAAGAATCATGAAACACTAAAGGGTAAGACCCAGACCCTCTCCACCCATCTATATCTAGTTCTGCTGCCAAATAACCTTACAGCAGGTAGAAAATATAGAGAAATATTTATATCCTAAAAGAAGAGCTTCATTAAAAATTAGTCAAAATATCAACTATAATCTACATTATTTTGTAGTTATGGAAAACCATAACTCCATAAAGAATAAGAACAATGCACTTGCATTTATGTTATTCTTCTTATACTGTCTGTACACATTACATGCTAGTTCAACATTGTAACAGAGGTATCAACAATTACAAATCAACTTTAAGCAGGTTCTTAAATTAAGAAACTGGGTAGCACCAAAATTAATAAATCATAATCCACCGATCCATAGTTTTATACCAGCCTGTGTCTATTTAAGGTCAATTTGGAAAAGTTTTCAAGCAACTACTCTAAATCTAACCCCCTTTTCCATTTTGCTATTTGATTAGTTTTTAACTAAATAAGTTTATGACATAAGCATTAAGACTCTCTAAAAAAGCATCCTCCCTCCCCCCAAAAACCACTAATTTAGGTTAAAAACAAAGTAATGGCAGCAAAAGTGTCTTTAAGTTTTGCAATAATCCTTCCAGTACTTTTGCATCCCAAAAGGCTCCAGATGTGACCAGCCACTGCAAAATGGTACGTTGTTTATCAGCATTCTACAATGGGAACTGGCACCTGTAATTTTACTCTTATTTTGCATCAGCATTATTAAAACACCTAAAAAAAATGACCCAGTGAAGATTTTGTGTAATCACACCTACACCTTCAGGGTGAAATGCTCTGTCGGCTGTCTGTTGTCCTGAAGGGGACCTGCTATAGCAAGCAGCTTCCTTCTCTGGTGTGTGTAGCCGCTGTGAGCCTCCTTCTATAGGGAGTTTCTGCTGGTAGCTGTGGCTGGAAAATAATGTTGAAATGTTGTTCTCAGAGCCTTGAAAGAACTGATTGTTGATCGCTTTTGATAATGTAGAGAATCGCAGTGCTTTTCTTTCTCATTCATTTCTTTTTTTAATTTTTATTTTTTTTCCCCCTGTTCCTTGCTAATAGTCATCGGTAACTAGAAAGAGGCCCCTTGTCTGCCTCAGTCTGGAGTGCAGGTTTAAGAAATAAACATATTTGAATCATGTGATGACAATTAACCACTTTGTTAAGCCCTAGATCCCGACTTCACCCTTCCCTCCTCTTAACCCCGGGGCTCTGTTCCATCCCGCCTTAGGTTTTCCCGGCTGCCTGCTTCAGCCTGCTCCCATCTTCCCAGTTGTTTAGAAACATGACAAGCTACCTTTTGCATGCTGGCACTTTAACAATGCAGATTATTGGAACTTCACTTTTGCTTGACTGCTGATTTCCAACCCTATATAGCAACAGACTGTAATTTGGTACTGATGTCAAAATCAACCCGGGTTAGAAGTTTGCCTTTTTTTTTAAAAAAAAAAGTTTCTGTTCTTTTTTTTCTTGTAAAATGATTACCCACTCAGGTGCTTGAAAACAGGTCATTTTTAAAAAAGGTTTCTTCTTTAAGGCTCTTGCATGCATGTTAAAGGGAGACAAGTTGGGAAACCGAGGGGCACAGGGTTTAAGTGATCCACCTGTGTGGGATTGCAGAGTGAGTCATCACCAAGCTGGAGTTGGGACTCAGTGTTCCCGACAGGTGATGGTCAGCACAATACATTTGACTACGTTGCCTTGGGGGTTGGAGCTCCACAAAATTCTCATTTCTGGCTTAAGTTGGGCTCTGACTAGTTTTGTTTCTGCCTCTTATTGATGGCAATTAAACATGTATTGACACATTAAAATAATTTCAAGGACAGTCTGGGTAAGGTCATCCAGGGACCTCTAATTGCTGCTTGCCATGCGTAACATCCTGAAGCTTAGGGTGCTAAGAATGCCCAGCAAAACCTAGTGCTGTCCGTATTTCCCTGAGTTTGTTTTTATGTTGTCTTTAGTGCCGGTGGTGGTCAAAATGTTTATATCCATCCAAATAGCCTCCTGCAAAACAAATCTTACATCTGGCAGCGAACCCGTTGCTCAGTATTAGGAGAATCTCTTATTAAATGTGCAAAGTTGTGAAATGTGCAGGTGTATGGGAAGACAAAAAGATGTGGGGTGGTCACATCCCTACTCTAATGAAAGTAAGAGCTCATGCACGACTGACCAGATGAGAGTGACCATGGTGCCCAGTGACAGCTGTGTCAGGAACCATTAATGTTTCATAACTCACGGGGCCCATTATTAAGCATGCCTCTCTCCTCAACAGTGTTTGGGGGTTTAACCCCAGTCCTCTGCATGTCACTTCATTTTAAAAGGCTATTTTTCAAATATGGAACCATCATGCAAGGTCTCAAAAGATAAGTTCTTTAATAGATAGAGTATTTTCTAGTAATATTAGTTATTTTAAAGAAATAAGGTGAGATTCTTGAAAGCTGAAGCCAAATGATCTGCACTCAACTGGGTGCAGATGAAAAGACCCTCTCCTTCTCCACCATAAGCTCTAGGTGTAGGAGAGTCCATTGGGAGCAAAGAGAAATCTAGAGAGAACCAAGCTCTCCCCCTGAATCCCTCAGAAGCCTTTGGAGGAGCCTTAGAACCACCTGTCTCTAATTAGTCTTCTCTATTCTCTTAACACTTACACCTCATAATTATATTTATGATTGTAATTGTATTATATTACAGTTCAGATCCCCTTACAATAAATACCATCAGAAGGAAACCCTCACTATTATAAAAACGTTTCCCAGCCTTAGCCAATAACTTAGTTATTTCAAACATTCAATATGATAAGTTTCTAGTGAAATAAAATAACTTGGATGTTCCTTCAATTCTGCTGCAAAGGAATTTAACTTTGTAGCTATATTCTTTGTCATGTGAGATTTCATGGGATCTTCCATTGGATCCTATGATCCTTAACAAAATAATCCCTGACACAGTTTCATATGTACTAGATGCTTAATAAATGCTAGAACAAGTGAGTGATTTACAATAGAATTGGATGTGAAATGGAAACTAGTTCGCCTAGTATATGGCAAAGGCACCACTAGACTTATTTAACTGCAATTAGTATGGCCTTCATTCTTCATCATCATTTTAATCAGTATTTGAATGAATTAGGTGTGAAATGGTAGCCTTGATATGAAATCGTCTAGACTCTTGTTCATGCCTGATGCTTCTTTCAAAACCCAACCGGCTTAATATCAGCCAGTCACAGAAGTGCTATTTGTGTCAACCTGATTCTATCTGTCCTGGCATTAACTGGCTGGTTTCTGGCTGGTTCTCGTAATATTTGTTTCCCTATAGTTGTAAATATAACATTGATATAAATCCTTTATTATTGATGGCAAACAATTCTACATGGACCTCACTGGGCCATAGTATTATCTTTATGTATAAACCATAGCACATATTTGTCTACTCTTTTGGAAATCCACATTTTCAAAAGATAATAGTATAGTGGCTACAGTGAAAGTAAAACATTTTTTTTTTTTTTTTTTTTGAGACAGAGTCTCACTTTGTTGTCCAGGCTAGAGTGAGTGCCGTGGCATCAGCCTAGCTCACAGCAACCTCAATCTCCGGGGCTCAGCGATCCTCCTGCCTCAGCCTCCCGAGTAGCTGGGACTACAGGCATGCGCCACCATGCCCGGCTAATTTTTTTGTATATTTATATTTTTAGTTGGTCAATTAATTTATTTCTATTTTTGGTAGAGACGGGGTCTCGCTCAGGCTGGTTTCGAACTCCTGACCTTGAGCAATCCACCCGCCTCGGCCTCCTAAAGTGCTAGGATTACAGGTGTGAGCCACCGCGCCCGACTGAAAGTAAAACATTTTAAATTCAAAAAATTAAATATGGTAAGAGAATACTAATTTATTCTTACCAAATGTGAGCAGGATCTCAAATCAAGGAAGCAACGAGGATTAAAACTCTTACCTCTACTTGATAAGAAAAGATGATATTACAAGGGACAGAGTTGGGGGGCTTAAATGTTACCCTCTGATTGGATGATGTTTTCCTGGGTATATGCTACACATGCTCATTAAGAGAAGTGATTTAATGTATGAGAAGAAACAAATCAAACACATATAGCTCTATGAATTTCACAATCATTTCTTTCATTGTCGGAAGTGGAGTAGAAAACACCTAAAAAGAAAGGAATATGCTTGTAGTTCATGTTAATAAACTCACTTTAATACACAAACTTAAAGTGGCCCGAAGAGCAATAAATTGCAATCAGAATTCTGGATTTTTTGGTACCAGCAACTCATGTAAAGATAAGTAGATATTAAATAATTCCTTTGGGTATATTTGGAAAAGTAAGAATCATTAGGTCTAGTGGAGATGGTTGTACAACTTTGAGATTGTATTAATTTCAATGAATCATACGCTTTAAAATAGTGAATTTTATGGTACATGAATTATATCTAAAAAAATGGGGGTAGAGGTAGGGAAATCACTAGATCTTTTACGTCTGGGTCCCAAGCTATGAATAGGCAGGGGTACCCACCAGTTCCACAGATTTCCAGGGAAGGAGGCCTGGCTGATCCCGAGAGAAGACTTGTGTTCTAAAAATCAATCGATAAACCAATGAACAAAGAGATAAACTTGTCATTTGTGTGAGTTCAAGTGCATATTGCACTCAGACCCTTGGCATTGCACCTAAAAACCAACCTGTTTCCTGGGTTCCAAAGGCAAATACAACCTTTGAGTTTGTGGCATCAGTTCAAGCCAGCCGGCAGACCTGTGAGAGTGAGCTGACTGAAGACTCCAGGATTCTAGCAAATGACATATTACTAAAAAGCCACCTGATTCTGAGCATGAAACAGAGCCAACTGGGCATCTGATTCTGATAGAAACATTTTATAGATGGCAGTTTGAGCCAGTGAACCTTTACCCCTAATCATTGCCACCAGAATCAATTGTCAACCTTAGAATCAAACATTTTTTCACATAGTCTGAGTTTATGATGCCATGTAAGGAAGGGGAAATATTTGTGAACAAACTATGCTACAGCAGAGAAACCTGTTGCCATGTTTTAACCTGTGGTATATTTTAATATTTTAATGCAGAAGCTTTAGAGAAAGCAGGTGTCATTACAAGTAAAGCTGCTCTTTATTGAATGCCTCACAGGTGCCCATAGAAGTTAACTACTCTGACCATTAACAACACTGCAAGTTATGTGTTGTTACCCCCATTTTACAGATGAAGAAACTGAAGCTCTGGGAAGTTTGCTCAAGTTAATTTGCTTAAGCACAGAGCTGGAATTCAAAGCCAGTGCTGCTCTTAACATTATACTATCCTCCTTCCACTACAGAAAACTGCCTTTCCACAACTGAAAACAATTGATGCTAGGAGAAGTATTCAGTCCTACTTGATCAATAATGGCCCACAGATTGATGAGAATGGAAAATAATCCAACAGGGCCAAATTGTACAAAGTTGTACAAATAATTTAGGGCCAAATCCTATATCCTTCAATAAAGATGATGGTGTACTGAGAGAAAGGAAGGCTATGGAGGTTAATATTAAAATTAAATTATTGAATCACTAGTGGAATTATAGAATTCTTAAGTATGAGTTATCCTTTCTGTACTATTCTCCTATTTGTATGTCTATTAAAGTACCCAAAACTGATATCCAATGTCTAGCCCAAAGGAAGGGGCTAGATCCCCAAGATCTATAAGAAGAGGATTGCAGCAACATGAAATAAAACATAAGCTCTGAGGACAGATTTAGGTTCAAATCCCAGCTCTGGTGTTAGTAACTGCATGACCTTAAGCAAGTTATAGAACCTTTCTGAGTCTCTGCTTCCTTGTTAGTAAAATGAGGATGATGGTTACTAGCATGTAGTTCATAGGACTATTTCGAGTAATAAATGATAAAATGCAAAAATCACACTTGTGCAATAGTGAGTGCTCAACATTATTGGTTATTTTTAACAGTTCTTTCCTGACAAACTAAAATTTGATAGCCATCTCTATAAAAAATCATCTTCCTTTTCTACATGCCCAAATCCCTTTTACTGGATTCAATTTTTTTTGTGATATTGTTCTAATTAGACGAGAGAATCTATTTTCTCTTGAAAAGGAGCTGAATTAATGGTCATGCAAACTTCACTTTTTAATATTTTTGTAGGATGTTTGTAGACCACCCAGAAAATAATACCAAAATGAGTTTAAGGTACTTAACATTATTACTGTAGTTTAATGATTTTCCTTGAAGTTGGAAATTTGATAACAATAGTTTATTCATGGGAGTTATCATCTGGGCTCTACAGTTCCTTCAGATTCATATCCCTGACAAGAAAGAAAGCCATCAGGAGCTTCAGATAAATAATAAATGGGACTGTGGCTTTAGAAGGTGCTTGAGTAACACTGTCTTCAAAGTATTCAAGAATGAAAGGATACACATTGGAATAAAACCAACACGTTTAGGAGGTAGGGCATCTGCACTGCTGAGGTGCACCCCTCACGACCCAGGCCACCTGCTCTACAAGGCCTTCCTGGGCCTGTCACAGCCACAGGGAGGCACCTGACCTCACAGCTCTCGATGTACAACTCAAACACCCCGGTTATCACACGTCGGCCTTATTTTGTTTTGTTTTGGTTTATAGCACATCCACTGAGATTTTTTTCTAAGGAATTGAAATCTCTGCTGCTGGCCAGTTCAAAATATTTCCCACTGAGCCTGAACCACTTCCACATCCATTTGTGACGGGCCATGCTTCCTTCTCCAGCCTCTTCTTTTTCCACTCTTTCCCTCCTCGCCCTGGGGCAGGCTGGGCTCCTTCTCCCTTCTGGGCCTTGGACCTGCTGTTTCCTCACTGGAATGCTGCCTTTGCCCTCCCAATTCCCCAGCCCTGGGCATCTGGCTGGCTACTGCTAATGTCACTTTCTCTGGACAGCCTTGTTAGACCTTCCTCCCATAAGCCTGGGTGGACTGCCTCTTTCAAGTGTTCTCATAACAACCAATATATACCCCAATATCACACTTAAGACTTTGGGTTGAAGTGCTTGTTTTCATGCCTTTCCTCCCCACTAGATAGGAAGCCCACTGAGGGCAGGCACCAGGTTTTGCTCACTGCTGTAGCCCCAGCTTCTAGCTCATTCATTACCCAGCACATAAAAGATCCTTAGTAATTATCTGTTGCCTGGATGAATCTGAATCTATATACTTAAATTCAACAAAAACACAATATTACCCTTCAAGTAATAAGGGATGTATAACATATGGGGAAAACGTTATTTTCTTGGCAGCTGGTGTGAGACTGCCTTTGAAGGAAGAGGCTTGCTTAGCTATAAACAGACTCTGACAAGCCTGGGTGGGCTGGGAGCAAGTGTTCTGCTGGGGCACAGGCTTTGAGCAGAAGAAGACTCTGCCTGGTAAAGGAGGGAGAGCAGGCAGGTGCAAGGCCAAGGTCTTCCTGGGGGAGGAAGTCAAAGAAAAAAATTCTAGCTGATGTCCCAGCTAGAAAGGGATTTCGGGGAAAATTGCACGATGGGGACTTTGTATTTCCTATGCGGTGTGTGATGGAGAGCTCTTCCTCCATCCATTCTAGTAAATCTTCTGTTAGTCTATTTTTTTTTTTACTTTGATAATTAATGCTTTTGTGTAAAAAAAAAAAAGAGTTTTGTGATTTTGGAAGCTCAAAGAGGACAAAAGGGAAATCAACATATGGTTATCACACATTTTAAAAAGTACACATCTTCCCGAGTCTCTCTATGGACTTCCAAACAAGGCAGCCTCCCAAGACCCTATAATGTGAAGCCTCCAGCAACCGGAAGTATTCTTTAGATCATGTAGATCTATCGTCCTTCCCTGGGAGATAGAACTCTACAAGAATCAGCTGGCTCACTTGGTTGCCTCTTGAGGATATAACCCATCCCAGCCCGTCAACCAACCAAGCCGGGAGGAAGAGGAATGTTCAGGATCTTTAATTCTAAACCTAGCTTCATCTCTGTTAGCTTTGTCATTTCATGAAATCAATTAATGAATCAATAACTATAAAATTAGGTTTTATGAATGGAAAATGTGTGTGGAAAATAATTGGAGGTGGGGCTGTTATTCATGAGTCCACTTGCCTCTCCCTTCTAAGGGTTACTTTGGAGAGCTATTAATGTTTTGTGCTGAGTGCCAACATGTGGGTTTGCAAGTTTGGGGAAGCTAGAGAACTGGGGTGAGATGGCCACACACAAAGCAATTGTAAGAGATTGGGGGAGGAGGGATGGAGTCTGGAAGGATCTGCATGAGCTACAAGGGGAGGGAGGAAGAGAAGAAAAGAAGATGTGCTGTGGTGTGAATCTAGTACAGGGCAGAGATACTAGGGAAGAGAGGCCCTGTTGAACATAGGGTTCACAAGAGTGGATCACATGTAGAGTGCAGTATAAAACCTTTGATCTCCTTTCCAAAATCTTTAGTAAATTTTACATAACCGACGAATGTTTTGGGTTTGAGTGGATTATATTTGACACCATTGGGGTTTATAAGTGATTGGAGGGTGACTGTAGAGACTACACAGAAAGCTTTTGAGGGGCACATGGCCATGTTCACTGAACAATTCTGGTTCTCAGATTGCAGAAAATCACTGCTCAAAATTCTCTACTTATCAACTTATCCTTAAGACATTTTTTGCAGGAGCTCTGATCATCATCACCCCACACTTTGCACTGGGGCTGTTTCAGATCCAGCGCTGCTCTACCTCCCACATTCAGCCCAGCACAGCTGCGTGGCAGCAGCTTTGATGATGGACCCGTTAGGCACAAGAGATATGCATGCTGAGATTCTTCTGCTCTCAGAGGGAAGAACGAAGAGAATAAATATATATATATATATATTTTGCCTGAACTGGTGTCCATGTTTTGCTGTAACTCTCCTTGCATTCCTATATTCCAAATCTTTTTGGGAAGGAAGAACATTAACAGTCAGTCATATATGTTATGCATCTATGAGCCAGGACCATGCTAAAGAGTTAATATGTGTTAACCACAGGCTTACACTTTTCCTTAGGTATCTACCAAGAAACAATGGGCTAAGGAATCCTACTAGACTATGGGCCATCCAGACCATAATCTGATTCTACAGCATCTCAGCCATAAAGATTACTTGTAGGCAGATTATTTAAGGCATGAAGAAAGATCTTGTTTAGAGAGGGTCTAAACCACCATTTTGATTTAGAGACATCCTGAAGGTCAAGTTTATACCAGTCTCAGAGATTCAATGGCAGAAGCGGTTTGTTGTTTCTTAAGAACTTCCTAATTGACAGTTATAGACTATATACCTTAAATATTAATATTATCTTAAAACCTGCCCCCAGGATTTTAATCAGGTTAGCATGGTACCTAGGTAACATGAAGAGGTTCACAAAGGAAGCTAGTCCTTCTCCCTGAATAATTAGAAACCCTTTATTTTAGGATAGGGTAGGGATAATCTAGACTAATTTTTTTTTCTTTTGTCCAAGGACCTTCTTGAGTCAGAAGAAATCAGCTTGGGGGTGTTTCCAGACTACAACGAATTGTCTGAATTCAAAGCCAAATGGGTTAAAATTCAAAGCATCCCAAAGGCCAGGATGCACTCTGGCCCTCTGTGGCTGCTAATTTTACTGGCACCACTTAGAAAGAGAGAAACTGACACTCCAATTTAATATTTTCATATATTTGACTTCAGTGACTAACACTGTTTAGAAAGTAACTGAAGTTTAGAACCAAAGCATATCTAGAAATGTAAAAAAATTTCCATTTTAAGAAAAGAAAGAATTACACCAGGGTTAAAAAGTTTATAAATGGGGGCAATAGCATTAAAACATAGCTCAATGTTAGAACCAGGTGGCCATTTGCCACGAGAAAACTAACATGTAAATAGCTTTGTAATTCATTACCTTCTTGGGTTTGTGGTGTTCAAGATAATTTTCATTCATAAGGAAAAGGAACATCAAGCCCCTGGATAAAAATAAAATATGACTCACTAAAATAGTAGTTTAATGAAGGGTTATTTGTTTTTATTTTAAAATCTTAAAGCACATTGTAACATTACCTTGAATAAACACTGCTATTAACCTTCAGCTGTAAAGTGATTTTCAATAATGAGAAGAGGCATAATATTAAAGAAAATTTTCTAATACAAATAGGAATGTTTGGAGAGACTAAATAAAATGTGAAACTGCTTCATTGAAACTGGCCAAAGGGAGATGCAAATTAAGAATTCACCCAAAATGGAGTGGGAACCCATTTTATTAGGAGTAAAGCAAAATAAAGTCTTTAGCCACCCAAAGTCTCACACCAGTGATTTAATTGGAAAGGTCTTTTCTTATAAACAGGATTAATTCCAATTAATGGAAAATTCAAATTATGTTTATAAACACTAACAAAATGCTATCATTCCATAGCATATACTTGCACAGCACCTATCCTATAAGACATTTTATGAAAGACAAAGGTTCATTAATTTTGCTAATTCCCTATTTTATAGATGAAGAAACTGAAGCATAAAGCATTTAGAACACTGCGAGTTTCCAGAAAAGCTGAAGAAATTCCTTCCCTTAGTCCTTTGTTCATGATATTCCTCAAAGAAAAGAAAGAAAAAAAAAGAATTAAAAGCAAGCCCCATGTAGCACAAAATAAAAAGATGAAAGCTTTATAAAGGTCTATAGCAGCAACCCAGAAGAGATGTAGAATTGAAAATAAGAAATAACTACTTACAATCTGCAAAGACTTAACTTCCCATCTCTCTGGCCCTTCTAATAAGACATGCACTGAAGGTTCTGCCTCATTCAGAGAAAGAGCCTCTTGATACAAAGCTCTTATGTTTGTAGCTCCTGACATCCTCTTCCTTAGCACTTTGTAGACATTCAGCATCCTTGGAGCTAAGGGAAGTTCAAGCCATTGTTGACACCACCAGCCACAATGTGACCTGGCAGAGTGGGGTTTCTTTATGGAGGCCTGCTGTCGAGTTACAGGCCCAGGTCAACTCCTGACTTGCTGCACCTGGATTGAGATCTCAATTATAAAAAGCCCACAGCCCAGCAGGTAGGAGCAAAAGGCTGTCTGACCAACCAGCAGGAAAATATACCTGCTAAGATTCTCTATGAGCAACCCAGAAGCCACTGTTGTAAGAGATTGTCCCAGGCTCTGTGTGTGTGTGTGTGTATATGTGTATGTGTGTGTGTGTGTATATGTGAGAGAGAGAGAGATGAGCAAAAGCAAGTCTAGGGGACTTTGGTTGTTGCTATCTGTCTACCAAAGGAGCTCCCATAGTTACCCAGAAGAGTCTAGGAGAAGAGCAGCAAAAGATGCGGTTGGGGAGGAGAGGGCCACAGAGGGCCTGCACTGCTTTCCACACTATAGAACTCAGATTTCATCCAGAGGCATTTGGAAGCTGAGGAAGGTTTTTAGCAGAGAAACACACATTCGAATCATCATTCTGGTGGTCTGCAACATGGAGTAAAGGGACAAGAACTGCCTTGTTCATTATTATAGCAAGTGTCTGGTGCAAAGCAGCTAAGTAGGTGCTCAGTAATATCTACTGACTAAATGAATGAATGATTCAATGATTCAATGAATAAATTTAGTGGGGGAGAAAGAAGAGCCAGGCAAAGGGCTCAATCTGTTGAAGGTTACCAATAGTATCTTAATCACAAGACAAATGCGATTTATTCTTGTGTTAAAAAGGGGATAACATCACCTGTTTCCTAGGGTGATTCTGCCTTCTGGATGCTTCCACTGTAGTGGGAGAGGAAGAAAAAAAAGACAAATAAACTATTAACAAATTGTGGTTGGTATCATGAAAGAAACCAAGGGCCAACATAGAGACTAACAAAGAAAACCTATTTTAGAGGGTATTATTGAGGAAAATCTCCTTAGAATGTGATATTTCAGCTGAGCTCCAAGTGATGTTAAGAAACTATGTGAAGAAGCAAGGGAAGAGCATTACAAGAGGAGGAACAGCTTATGCAAAGGCTCTGAGGAAAGAGCTTGCTATGTTAAAAAAAAAAAACCAAAAAAACGCATAGTTTTTTAAAGACCAGAGTGACTGGAGTTCAGAGCCTGAGTCAAACAGTAACAGAGGCAGGGCCAGATCACAATGAGTTGACAGCTTCATCCAGCCAAGCCCTTTCCCTGTTCCAGCAGGAGGAATGAAAGGAATCCAAGCCGAGGTAGCAGAACTGATAAGCGGCTGGGAGTACTTTCAGACCATGTTTATTCTAAACCTTCCCCAAAGGGACTACTACAGCCTAAAACACTCAGAAAGGAAAGGAATATGTGCATTGAAAATAAAGCCTTCCAACTTGGTCAAATGAGATGCTTGGGGACTCAGATTCCTGGGCAAACTACCCTTTCTTCCCTCTCCCCAGGAAAAGAATCACTAAGCCACCTTGCAGAAATAGAGGGGTTTTTTTTTTTTTTTTTTTTGGTTTGTTTTTTGTTTTTCTTTCAACATTATAGCCCATGCCAAAGTAAAATTGATAAGAGGAAAACGGTGAAAGAAATGAACAGAAAGTACAAAAAAGCTCCCGAGACGGTGCAGAGTGTGGGAAGGTGGAGAAGCAAGTGGTACAGGGAGCTTTGCCTTTCTTTCCTTGGGGCTCACTCCTGCCCTTCATCCCCATCGCAAGGGAGCCTGGTCTGGCTGAGTGAGGGATTAGGTGGCCCAGAGGGAGGACGGTTTTTACCTTCTGTCTTCCTTGAACTTTGTGCATATTGTATTCTTCTCCCGAACAAAGGTACACCTACATGGGGAGTTCCCCGTATAGAGAGGAGAATGTCCTTTTCCTTTATTCTCTTTGATAAATCCTAATTCAAGTTCTTCAGACTTTGCCTGCAGCTCTGTAGTTCCATAACTTGTCTGGGAAGAAATATTTTGTAGCTGAAAGCAGATGGGATCTCACTAGCAGGAGGGGGAAATATGTATCCTCCTTGAACTGGGAAAGTGTGAGATGAAGGACTGGTTGCATCTTAAGCACCTCTGACTGCTGGGTGACTTCTCCCTGGGGCTCGTTCGCACTCGGCATAGTAAATGCGGGGTGAATCCCAGATCCAACATTTATACTACAGGACCTTAAGCAAGTTACACAAATGAGTCAAAAAATATCTTTTCTATAACTCTGTGTTTTTCCAAGATTGGTGGATCATTAATGGATCATGAATTCAATTTATAGGATCAGCAAACATTCTTTAAAAGAAATAAACAGAATCAAAAATAATAAAGTGCCTTGCATGCATATATACAGACTCTCTAGGTAGTCATCCATATGAATGTGTGTACATATATACGCACACTATGCATGCATGTTTTACTGGTCATAATGTCAAATGAATTGTTTATCGTGGGTAGTGATCAAAGAAATTTGAAAAATACTGGTAACTTAGTGTCTAGCTCCCATTCCCACTCAGAAGTAGGAAAAAAGGCTAATATTGTACATTTGACACCACTCAGCATCTTTTAGTTTAAACTGTCTATTTTGGGAGTTTTTTTTGTCTATTCTCCCTCCCCTTTTACTTCCTTCTTCTTCCCTTGGGCCATGTTCCTCCTCCCCTCCTTGGGCAGTCAGACTCTCAGTGCCTGGTCTCCATGGCATTAGAGCTTCAAGGAGACCAACAACCAACAATAAGCCCCTAATTTACCAAGAGGAACAAAGACAGTAGGAAATGCTTTTAAAAATATAATATCCCACACCATATGTATAACCTATCTGATACTCAGTTTCCTTACCTGTTAAATGTGGTGAAGCTCAGATAAGCTTAATATTTAAATGCCTGTAACATTTTAGGTACTGGATGAATATAAAATCTTTCTGTCTTTGGGCTCTTGTTCAAAAAGAATTTCTCCAAGCCAGCCCTTGCTCTCTGGGAACTTAGCTGGGAGATGGATGTGTATGGTACACAGAGACAGCGAAATGAAAACAAATCAATACATCAATGGAGTGGAAGGTATTTATATCATACTCAGTCAAGTGCGTTTTATGGCCCAGGGCCAAAGGTCTAAGATACTTCGACTGTTGAATCCCCCAGGAAACTAGTTCTAACATATTCAGATTGGGGAAAAGAAATTATTATACCCAATTACAACCGCATGGGCACAGGCAGGGCTAACTGACCCTAAGCTAATTTGAGATGCCTGTTTATCAGCCTCCCACCTGCCTGGCCCACTCTCTAGTTCAAGGCTTGATGACAGTCCCCTGGTTGAGCACTTGCTTGTCCTCATGCTCTTTTACAACCTACCCCCACAACCACCCCAAGAAGATTCTAATGGCATGTAGAATAATTGGCACTTTAGCCCAAACTCATTCTTACTCAAGTGTCCCTGTGGAGAGATATAGATATATATAAAATAAATGTTTTTCGCTAAAAGAATTTCCAACATATACAAGGAACATTACGAACCTTAATTTATCCTCCTCAATGTGGCATAGCAGATGAGGAATGTGGTGGAAAGGAGAGAGGGCCCATAGTCTGGCCAGCCCACAGGACATGTCCTCCCCAGCTAAAGACCCTGTGACCTGTCACTGAAGCAACAGAGGTAGAGAAAGATGGCTCCACCCTCCAGGACTGAGCTTGCCCACCCTACAGGTACTGAAAGACCTCAACCCCAGGTCATTATGCCCTGACGTGTCCCCACTTCACTGCTGTATTAGTGTACACACGCACATCCTATTGGTTCTGTTTCTATATAGACATACATATACAGAGAGAGAGAGAAAGAAAGAGAGAGTGTTTTTGAGATTTATTTCAAGGAATTGGCTCATGCAATTATGGAGGCTGGCAAGTTCAAAATCAGTAGGGTAGGCCAGGGAAGAGCCCATGTTGCAGGTGAAAGCAGCCTGCTGCCAGAATCCCTTCTTGCCTGGGAGAGGTCAGTCTTTTGTTCTGTTCAGGCCTTCAACTGATTAGACGAGGCCCAACCACATTATGGAGGACAATCTGCTTTATTCAAAGTCCAACAATTTAAATGTAAATCTTGGGAATATAAATCAGTGCAACCACTATGGAAAACAGTATGGAGGTTCCTCAAAAAACTAAAAACAGAACTACCATATGACCCAGCAATCCCACAGCTGGACATATATTCAAAGGAAGGGAAATCAGTATATCAAAAAGAGATCTACACTCCCATGTTTATCACAGCACTATTCACGATAGCCAAGATACGGAATCGATCTAAGTGTGCATCAATGGTTGAATGGATAAAGAAACTGTGGTACATATACACAATGGCATATTATGTAGCCACAAAAAAAGAATGAAATCCTACCACTTGCAACAACACAGATAGAACTGGAGAACATTATGTTAAGTGAAATAATCTAAGCACAGAAAGACAAATTTTGCATGCTCTTACTCATATGTGGGAGCTAAACATTAAAAACCATTGGTCTCATGGAGACAGAGAGTAGAGTGATGGTTACCAGGGGCTGAGAAGGGGAGCAGGGACAGGGATGATTAAGTGGGGATGGTTAATGGGTACAAAAGTATAGTTACATAGATAGAATGAACAATATTTGATACCACAACAAAGAAAAAAAATGCAAATCTTACAAAAGTACCTTCACAGAAACATCCAGAATAATGTTTGACCCACTATCTGGTTGCCGTGGCCCAGCCATGGTGACACATAAAATTAACTGTCACAACTACTAAAGCCGAGAGCAGGCCAAACACACTAACATTAACCCAACTGTTTTTCGACTCTGGCACTCTTTCAAAACTCCCAGATTCAAAATGTTATATTCTAGCACATTTTAAATTATTCAAGATTTTAAAGATTGTTTATGGTTGTAATTCCTTCTCCTTCTTCAACACACAGAAGCACTCTAATGTATTAGGGGGCAGAGCAGAATGGTTTCGTACAACTTTTTGGTTTCAAGACCCTTTTGTACTCTTAAAAATTAAAAAGGCAAGAAGACTTTGCTTATGTGGGTCATATCTCTAGATGCTTTAGAGAAGTATACATATATTAAAAATGAGAAATGAGACATTTTAAAAATATTCAGGAATTTATTTCAAAATAACAATGCTAACAAATATGTTAGCATAAATAACATATTTTTATGTAAAATAACTGTTTTCCAAACTGCTTTCCAACAAAAATAATTGGTGAGAAGTGAGTCTGTTTTTTTTTTTTGTAAATCTTTTTAATGATGGCTTAATAGAAGAGAGTAGGATTCTTGTATCTACTTCTTCATTTAATAGGTTGTGCTATGTATTATAGCTTTGGCTAAAGTATTAACATATAAAGAAAACCCAATGTCTCACAGATATGTAGTTGGAAAAGGCAAGGTTTGCCCAGGATTCCTCGAACTTTGAGAATCTCTGGGTTCATAGAAATCTCTCTTGTTTTGAGTCACAGGCCCCAGGTTCTGGTCTCCGCTCTGTCAGTGACCATCTGTGCAACCTTGAGTAGGTCACTAAACTATTCTGGATCACAGCTTTTGCATCCAAACAAGCAAAGGAATGAACGGTGTCCAATACCTACTAAGTGCTGGGCACGGTGCATAAATTATTTAATTGACTCTTCGTAACATGCAGTCATGTGGTGGTCAATATTAAATCAGGGAGAATAGGTTCAAAATGCTTATGCGGATGTGACTTATACTGCAGAGTGGGACATGAAGTCCAGGAATGACACTCACCTGTGTGGACACGTAAGCACCCCAATTACTTCTTTCCCATGATGGATAGCAATTTGGCATGGGATACACATCCAGGTATCCACTTTTCTCATAAGCCACTCTATTGAATTAATAAAATTCTTTGCTTAATGTGTGCTGTGAAATATATACAAAATATATATTGTATATATTTCACAGCGTGGTCAGCATTACGTCACTGGCTTCTGTTTCCATCTCTCCTCCTCCACTCCAGGGCTCGAGGGAGGGGTAAGGGAAAGAGCTGTTGTCTGGGGAGATAGGAGTGGATGAGGGAGGGGAGTGATGCAGGGGAAGAAAAGGAATCGAATCTGCATTTGATATTGATGGCGGAAATGATGTAGGACTTCAGGAAGTGAAATGGGAGGGGTTCGGCCTGGCAATACCTAAGCAGCTTAGGTGAGTGGGGGGTTAGGGTCAGCTTGCTGGCCTGAGGGAACCCCGATCTGTAGCATTTGCCAATTTCCAGTGTACAATTACCTCCACCGTGGCTGTCTTCAGGATACCAACATCTGAACAAATTGGGAAGAGATGTGTACAATTGGCTTTCAAGAGCCATGCCAGTGTGAGCAGAAGAAACTGAGGTCTAAAGAGATTAAATAACTTACCCAAGAATTTACAAGCTTTCTAAAGCATAGCAGTTAGAGGTGTTCTTCAGTATGAAATAAAATAACCAAGTAAAAGAGCAATGCCTGGCACGAACCAAGTACTCAATAAATGCTAGCTATTAATGTCATAAATATTGCCTTTTGCCACAGTGCCTAAGATGCCTTTCAACTCTAATGTTATACAAGCTCTGCTACTATGAAATGTCTCATTTAGAAGTGGATCGGTGCATAGCGTGCTATAAGAATATGTAATCTGTTTCTAAAGCCATTATTTCACATCAGTATTCCAACATTGAAGAGATTATGCTCTTCTGGATTTAGTTCTCAACTCATCTAATCATTCCTGTAAGACTTTCTGAATGAAGTGGCTTTTAGAAAACGAGCTAATTGTTCAAAGAAACCGAGGAATCCTTTGACTAGGAATTTTACTTCTAGGAATCTGTCCCACAAAATATTCGGTTTCATTCAGTAATGCCAGTGGTAGTGAAAATTTGGGAACACACAGAAATCTACCAATAAAAAAATGGTTATATAAATTATTGTATATCTGTAAGATAGAGTAATATGTAGCTATTTAAAAGAACAAAGTATGTATCCATATATACTAACGTGGAACTATCTTAAAGGCACTTTAAACAAAATAAATTTGATCATATTTAATATAAACTCAGTTACATAAAAAATAAACCTGTGTATAAATTATATATTAATGACAGAAAACCATTCAGACAGCTGTACAACTAGATACAAACTGTGAACACTGGTTTATTTAGGGAAAAGGAATAAAATGGGAATGAAGATAAGCAATTTTTATTTTTTACTATATATATTTCTATGTAGTTTTAAATTTTTTTACAGTGAGCCTCTAATCATGCATTCCTTGTATAATTTTAAATAAAACATTTTTCAAAGAGACTTAGACATATGGTTATATAGCCTTAACATATAGGATTCAAGGTTTTCAACAGCAGACTTTAAAGGGAGTGAGCAAGTCTCAGAGAAAGAGAAATTCAAAGACAGAGAAAAAGATTGAGAGAGAAAAATAAAGACTACATATATATATGAGTATCTCCTCTGTCGGATCCCTTAGCAGTTCTCTTTTCAAATCATTTTTCTGCAGTGGCTAACCTTGAAGTATTGAACATCAAGTGTCCTATATTCTCTGGCTAATTGGAAAGACCAGTAGCTTTTGAGTAGACTATATTAAAATTAACCTTGAGTCCCATATATAAACCAAGGTCCAGGTCTTAGTTTGTCAATACTTACTGAGCCACTTAGCTCGATTGGCTAAATCTGGGGTCAGCAGAAAGCAAATTTCAAATTGTTAACCTCTTATTCTTCAGGGATGTGTGTGTGTGTGGGTGTGTGTGTGTGTGTGTGTGTGTGTGTGTGTGTGTGTGTGTGCACACATGAGCTTGTGCATATGGTGGGGTGGAGAGGCTCTTGGTGACCTGGGTTAAGTAAGAAAGAACAGAAGGCACCCCTTTAAGATCGTTTTTTTTTTCACTTGTTACACAAATTGATGACTAACTTGAACTGACAAATTTTCCTTTTAAGGGCAAGAGTCATCAGTACCTTAGCATAAATTAACTTAGTAAGGCAATTGTCTTCCTTCTTTTCTGACACCTAAAACTTAAGGAATAGGAAAATTAATTAGGGAAGTAAAAAAAATTTTGTGGTATGGGCACCAAATTTTGGTGTAGGGAGGGGTCTCTAGAGAAATGGGGGTGTGTGGAAAGACAAGCCTGGATTTGAATCTGGGCTCAGTGGTCATTTGCTAAATTTTGCTTCCTAGGGCCAATTTCTTAATCTCTCAAATGCCAAATTTCCTCAACCATAAAATAGGGCTTGTATAAATTGTGGAACTGTAAGGAAATATGCACCTTGCATAGAGCTTGGTGCATAGTGACTGTGCAACAAACAGTATACTTTGGATAGCATGAAAAGGTAGCCAAAAAGACTTAAAAGAAACTCTCTGAATTGAGAGCCACTTAAATAAGCTTCCATAAATAAATAACCTTTACATTAAGCACCTGCAGTTTAGATTATCACTCACAACTTACATCAGGTATCAAAAGTTGGAGCCAGCCACTTTCTGAAAATGGGGTGCCTAGGAGTTTGTCAATACTAGGAGTAGGCATAGCAGAAGCAAAGAGGTACAGGAAGGGATGTGGAAAGAAGCGAGAAGAAAACACTATTTCATGGCAGGGCGCAGTGGCTCATGCCTATAATTCTAGCACTCTGGGAGGCTGAGGCGGGCAGATCGTTTGAACTTAAGAGTTCGAGACCAGCCTGAGTAAGAGCGAGACCCTGTCTCTACTAAAAATGGAAAGAAATTAGCTGGACAACTAAAAATATATAGAGAAAATTAGCCAGGCATGGTGGCATGCCTGTAGTCCCAGCTACTCAGGAGGCTGAGGCAGGAGGATCGCTTGAGCCCAAGAGTTTGAGGTTGCTGTGAGCTAGGCTGACACCATTGCACTCTAGCGGGGGCGGATGAAAGCTACAATACTTGTTTCTCAGATGTGTTCCCTTGGGCAAGAGGATATAGGAGAACATGGGTGATGGTTCTACATCCTTCCCCATTAACTCAGAAGACAACCCCAGTGGGCACTCTAGGAAAATCAGTCCCAATACCATCTTTCTAGAGTAAGAACCCAGCACGTCAATGCCTACTGTGCCTCACTCATAAACAGCAATGATGCTGCCGATAACGAATTAGATGGGGGGAGCCAGTCTCCCAGGGAAGTCTCAATTCAAACAGAGGATATTTAGGCCGAGAAGAACAGGATGTGTGAAAGACAGGGCCGACAGACAGCAGGGAGAGAGATTAGTTTCTGTCATCAGTCATTGCTGACGCTGGGCATTTCTGAGCTTGTTGTGATGGTCAAGGAAAAAGCCTTAGAGGAGAAAATGAATCTTTTGGAAAGATGTGAGGTTGCTTCAACTGAAAGACAGAGCTGGGGTTTGAAGAAGGAGAAGAATAAGACTGGAGTGATGGGAGAGAAAGATTAGGCAGTGAAGATTTTGAACTGACTGCAGCCAAGTGGGGAAGGAAAATGAGTTTGCAATAGTTGCGATAGGACCCGACACTGGTAAAGGTGGCAGTGATGATGGTGATGCCAGTGATCACAAAGATTGTAAAGATTATAACATTAGACCACACTTGCTGCTTAGAAGTCACTTTCACATTTGTCCTTTCTCTTAATTCTCTCATAATGCCCTGGGAGGGACTATAGTTGGTAAAGAAATCATCAGAATTCACGGACTGAATTCATTTAAAAAAAATCTGTCAATGTCAGAACTGGGAGGAGGAGGGTCAGATACTCAGTTTCTAAATTATTTCAGATTAATCACAACTTTAAATGTATTCCTAAGTGTCTGGCAAATCAAATATTTTGCTATTAAAAAAAAATTAGCTATGTCGTTTTTCTAAGACCATGAATTAACCACCACAAAAAAGTGTCCCTTATTGTCAATCAGGTAGAAGGTCCACATTCTGGGTGGCAATGACGAAAATCCAACCCACTCAAAAATGGTCATCTAACGTAGGTAAACCTTCTCAATACGCTGGAATTTTTTTCCCGTCTACTAAACATTGTTATAAAATACTTCAAAATTTAAATGAAATAATCTCTATAAAAGCAGACTGTAAGGATTAAAATAAAAATGGCAAGGAAAACTGCAAACTAAAGCATTACACATATAGTAATAATATTCATCAGGTGTTGGGCAGGTGGGAACGGGGTGAGGGGTTGGGTATACTCCCACCTAATGGGTGCGGTGAGCACTGTCTGGGAGATGGACACGTTTGAAGCTCTGACTTGGGCGGAGCAAAGACAAAAATGTAACCTAAACATTTGTACCTCCATAATATGCTGAAATAAAGAATTTTTAAAAAGCATTGTACAGTCGGCAAATACATAAAACTCCACATTAATTCTCTGAAGGAATTTAAATACAATTTCTCCCATTCTAACTAGCAAATTAATTTCTGTATATTGTCCTTGAAATTTGGATTGGGACTGAAAAGGAGGAAACTGTTGAAAGTGTGAAGATTTAATCTGAATTAATCAGCCGAGAGTTTAGACACTGGGGACCGAAGAATAAACTTTATAGTTTAGAAACCTGGCTGGGTGTGGTGGCTCACACCTGTAATCCTAACACTCTGGGAAGCTGAGATGGGAGGATCCCTTGGGGCCAGGAGTTTGAGACCAGTCTGAGCAAGAGCAAGACCCTGTCTGTACCAAAAATAGACAAAAATTTCATCTCGCTAAGAACAAAAACTTATTCTTTCACAGTTCTGGAGGCCAGAAGTCTGAAATCAGTATCACTAGGTGGAAATCAGGTTGTCCAGCTCCTGGTGGCTGTTGCATTCCTTGGCTTGTGGCCACATCACTCCAATGTCCAACTCTCTTTCTGCTTCATCTTCATATTACCTTCTCCTCTGTGTGGATGTGAGTTCTCCCTCTGCCTCTTTCTCAAATCCCTTAATTTAATCACACATATAAAGACTCTGTTTCCAAATAAGGTAACATTTACAAATTCTAGGAATTAGGACCTGATATCTTTGGGCAGTCATTACTATTCTGTTTACCACAGTGTGCTAAGCAGGCCATTGTGCAGATGTGGTGTAATTTAACAGATCTACACTTAGAGTGTTTTGTTTCTTTACAATACATATGAGGAAGGATACTTTTGCATTAGCAAATCGTTTTAGAGCATCTACATTGTGTCAGTTTCTCTTCTAGGCACTGGCGATAAAGCAGTGAATAAAACAGCCCCAAACCCCTCCCTTAGTGAGCTTATATTCTAGTAGTGGAGGGGAGGCAGACTAAAAATGAAAAAATATATATAGAATATTAGTTAATGATAAGTGTTATGGAGAAAAATAACGCAAGGAAGGGGGATAGGAAATACTAGGGAGTTGTTTGCTGCGATTTTAAATGGGTGACCAGGGAAGACCTCATTGCAAAGGGAGCAAATAAACAAAGAACCAGATAGGACCCAAGCCCTATTTATCTGGAGGCAGAGCAGCAAGGGCAAAGGCCTGAAAAGCAGCACTGAGTCAAGCCTGGAACAGAGTGAGTGGAAGGGCAGCAGGAACTGAGATATAACTCTTAGAACCCTTCTCCACCTATTCTTCAGTGGGATTAACGCAAGGAATATTATTATAATTTGTGAATGTTCTCTTTCTTTGCCTCCCCCAATAGTTTTGGTCTCTCCCCCTCTTCCACTTTTGGGGAAGACACATTCTTGATCCAAAGTCAGGGGGAGTAGGAGGAGGTACCTGGGGCCGGGGTAGGAGGAGTACTTTAGTACAGTGTTTGAGGATCACAGCTATAATGTACAGGGGTAGAGAATTGGGGGAGAGGATGAAAATGAACTTAATACCGTATATAATTCTGTGAGCCTGTCCTCTCCATAGGAAAGTCCATCCTGGGAAAAATAAGTGAAAAATGCTTGAGTTATTTTGAAATTACTTTGAACTGTGAATTTACTTCAAGTTACATGAAACTTGTATTCTAAGACATCATTTGGAGACCGAACTTCATGGGCCATGGCCTTTTTTCAGGATGAATTCCTATAAGCAAAATTGTGGGCCAAAAGGAATAGTTTCAATTTTGATACATACTATCAGATTTCTTTCCCCCACCCCCTAGAAAGGTTATATCATATTATACCCCAATAACAACTTGTTCCACACAAGCTCTCCGCCATTGAGCATTAATACTTTTTAAATCTTTGTCAGTATGGTACAGGAAAAATTATTTCTTAACAATATTTGAAAAACTTCCATCTTAGAAATGTGAGGGCCGATGTCTTTTCCTATGTTTGTTGGCCATTTGTATTTTCTCTCCAGTGAATTGTTTCTGCATGTCCTTTTTCCTCTTTTCTACCGGAATATGCATCTTTCCTTATTGACTTTGTTAGAGCTGCTTATATTTTCAGGATATTTTTCTTTTGCTTGTAAAATGTACAAGTTGGTCTCCTAGTGTGTTGTTAGGAGTTCTTGGGTGTATGCAACAGAAAGTGCCTGGCTCATTCCAGCAGAAAATGAGTATTTTGAAAGGATCCTTTGGTAGATCACAGAATCACTGGAAAAGCTAGAACTCTAGACTCTAAAAATAGAGCAGCTCCAAGGGAAGCTAGGCAGAACAACAGCCCAAAACACAGGATAGGAACAGCATGGTGAGGACCCTGCCAATTCTGACCCTGTACTCCGAAAGCCACTCTGGCCCATGTGCCCACACTGGCCCTGGAGACTTGATGCTGAAGCCACAGAAATGGAATCTCCTCTGTCCTGATTCAGAGTTCCAGACCACAGCGTCTGATTAGCTGAGGCCCCATCACAGCCTGTACCCTGGTTGCCAGGGAGCATAGAAAGTGACTATTTGGACTGTTCCTATCCTGTGGTGGAAAGTGGACCCTCCCTTTCTTCCAGTGAGAGATGGACTCTCCCAGTCATACAGTGGAGAACCCCCATGTGTGAGAAGGGGACGTCAGAGGGGGGCCAGAGAGAGACGGAGACCTTTATAACCAGCTTGTTTAAATTTAAATTTTATTTATGGTGCTTTTGGCTTTACAAAGAATTTTTTTGGTGAGTGTAATCTAAAAATATTTTCCTTTGTTATTTCTGATCTTAACAACTCTGCTGTCACCCATACCCTCTCTCACCTTCCTGCACTTTCCCAGATGAACCAATGAGGCCGATGCTTTTCTCTTGTTAAGGATTGTCTGCACTTGTATCAAGGGTTTTTGCACTATCCTTTGAGTTTTTAGGCAGTTCTGATGTCCCAGGCCTCCCTCTCATGTCAGAGATGTCCTTGGCCTTGAGACATCTGCAGTCCTCCTGTGAAGGCTAATTATCTTAGGTGGTGGCCTTGTCTCCTTTTGGGTTAAGAATCTATTACCTCTCAAAATGTTGAACATTCTGCCTTCTAGACAGGGGAGTTTTTTGACTTGTTCATCAAATATGTGTTTTCATGACTAAGGAGTCCCTTAACTCTCCTACTGCTGTAGGTATATTTTATTACTCAGTTAATTTCAACTGGCCTAGTACCATGGGATACTTGACATTTCGGTATCTTAGGCATTAAATTGAAAAATATCTAGTTGATCATTTTCATACAGTAAGTTTAAGTTTCCCTTTCCTACTCACAGAGATACAGTGCAGGCTTAAGGACACTTGAATATTTTCTACTGGTCTTTGAGGGGCTAAGTCATTTTAACTTTTCTTGTCTATGCACTTAGAAGCCTGTCTATCCACGTTGAACAGAATGGTAGCCACATCACGTGCCCATTTTGTATATTTCAAGAAAGCCGGAGTGCTGGCTCCCTACACATGGCTCTCCTCCGGACTCAGCTGCAGAAGAAGGAGGCAGAATGAGGCAGGCATGAAAACAATGTGGCCTGCTCTTCCACAGCCAGGGCACTCCTTGCAGAGAGAAGCCCCAGCATAGCACCATCAGGAACAAAGCATGGGCCAATGTAGTCAGAGCTACACCTAGAGGAGCTGGAGCCCACATGTGGGACATCCAATGTAGGTAAGCAAGAAGCTTGGAGACCAAAGTCCCCATGGGTGATGTATGGCATCTCGCCAAAAAAGTAGCATCTGAAATGTGTGGAGACAAGCATCAGGCCATAGCCCAAGGAGGAGTCCAGGGCAGAGAGACCTGAAATTGGGTACAAGTGGCAGGACTGCTGGCCTTGGGCTCAGGGCAGGGTCCCAGCTCCTGGGAGGGCTGTCATGAGGACCTAGGGCCCCAGGCAGCTCATAGCCCAGGCAATCAGGCAGATGGACCAAGTCAAAGACTTGATCTTTAGAATGAGAGAACAAGCTGGGGCTGAGGGTGAAGAATAAAAGAGAAGCTTATTGGGGGCGGGCAGGGGGAGTGGTTAAAGGTGTGGCCTGCCCAGCCAACCTTCCTGGCCAATCCTCCATTCTGCCTCTCACTACCTGTGTAACTTTGGTCAAGTTACTTAGCATTTCTGGCCTGCAGTTTCCTCATCTGTAAAACGAGAATAATAACAATGCCTGCCTCATAGGGTTTTTTTATGAGAAGCAAATGAATTGATATATGTAATGTGATTAGAACAGAGTAGGTGTTAATAATGTTAGTTATTACTGTTAGTGTTATTATTACTAAAACTGAAATAAATAATCAAAGCTGAAGAAGCCCCAAAGTGGTCTTGATGTGGAATCATCAGAGTGCTACAGTTATTCCACAGCTCCCTCTGGCTGAGGACAAGATTGGCCACAGATCTGGGGCGAGGCTAAGCTTGCAGACAGGGGTCAAGCGGTAGGAGAGAGTTGCGGAGGCAAGGAGCCAGACAAATTCTTGCAAATGCAGTTGAAGAGTGGCATTTTCTTTTTTGGCAACTCTGATACACAGTCACTGTGCCCTGTGGCTTGTCCAGTCCAGGATCTCTGGGCTGTCTGGAGCCCATACTAGAGATGTGAGTCGTGACAGAGAAGAGTCTGGAAAGCCCTCTGCTATCCTGAGGACTCTGCTATCTTGAGGACTCTGCTTTAGGCTGGCTCCTCTTAATCATCAGGGTGCGCTGTGGCCAGAGAGAGAGTGTGGACCTTGGCCTGGTGTTGGCCCTCTTTGTAGACCTGTGAGTCCCCAAAGTGAAAGCTGGAGTTTGAGGCATTAACATACATACCCTAGTCATGCCCTCATGGATCCCTCTTATACACATGCAGACAAAACGTGGCATTAAAAATAGTTATTTACAGTAATAACAATGGCCGCCATTGTTGGAGAGTTTAATTGTGAGCCAAGGCTCTATGGATGCAGTTGAGTGCTACCTATTGATTGCTTCAGTTAGTCTTCACGATAACCTTAAGAGGTAAGTCCTATTATTAATACTGTTCCTATTTTGCAGATGAAGACATAGGCTCAGGAGGCTCCAGTAACTTTGATCAAGGTCAAATGGCCAATAACTGGTAAAGCCAGAATCCAGCTCAGGTAGTTCAATATCAAGCCTGAGCTTTTAAGGAGAGGGGGGAAAAAGAATGCTTTGGAGTTACTTTCTTAAAGGAAAGACTGGGTTTTTTGACAGACGTGAAATATGTGCTGTCTGCTCCCTTCCTTGGTGAGCTGACACCAAGTTGAAACATTTGCTCCCCCCGGGCAGCATCTGTTTTGTTCTCCAAGGACATCAATTCACTCGGGAGACTCTCTCTGGGAGAGGCCAAAGTTCCTCATAGCTTCTGGGATCACAAAACCCTTTTCAACAAGATCCCTTAGGCCCAGGCCCCTAAAAACTATGTAATAAATTTACCATCAAAACAATCTCTCTTGATCCCTCTGAGACCATTATGCTACAAACAAAGGTAACATGATATTCCAATAAATATTTCTTCTGTGAAGTCATTAGGGTTTTTTTCCCCCTCCTACACTAAACTGTGTTCTTCAAATTTAATATAATTTCATAGTTCCCCTAAATCATTCATGGGTGTATGTATACAACATTCAAGTGTTCTACATCCTGTCATTTGAATAAAAATGATTATTAAAGTTTAGGCTGAGTCTAAAATGCAAAAGCATTTTACTGTTTTTATTATTAAAAAATGCCATAATGAAATATTTTAAAATGTTACAGCAATTATCTTTTCATTGCACAAACCTGCATTGTCAACTATGCCACATTAAAATGTTAAATCACTATTTTAGTATCAAATTACAGAAAGAGAGAGTGAGAGAGAAACTGCTAAAATTCATCTTCTGTGCTGTGTATTTCTCTACAGCCTTCTAGTACACGTGGTCTGTCATGGTTGAGAGGTGCTGCATTATACAGGAAACACCACAGAGTTTCAAGTCAGGTCCCAGAATTGAAATAACAAGGAAGTCTAGGAATTTTGTGTTTCTTCATCATTTAAAAAAAAATTTAGGATGATTAGCTATTTTTCTGGGTTCCCAAACCCAAGCCTGAAGGACATCAATGGATAGTGACCAAAACCTGAGCAGCTGGGCTTGTAAAAATGAAATGATTTGCAGAAGCCATTGTGTAGGTTGTATGCTTTGGACATCGCTGCTGTGGTCTCGATTCCTGCCAGGCCAGCTGCATTGGGCTCTCAGTGGCAGAGGTAACAGTAGAACGTTAGGGCAGCTCTTGTTGCCCTGAACAAGCGTTAATGAGGAAGAGGTGTGGAGATGAGAGATACTACACTCAGGCTCTTGCCTCTCAGTGAATCCTGCACTGTTTTCACAATATTATCTGTAAAACTGAGCTGAATGTCTTCATCACACTGAATATAATCATTACATCGAGGACTTTGACCTGTTCCATTAGGTGATTAAAAAACAAAAGTACATTTTTAATAGATTTCATGAGGAGCTAATTGTATATGACACTGGTTGCTTATGGGAAACTATCAGATGAGGTCCACACTGGGTCAATAACTCACTTGTAAGCCCTTGAAATCACATAGCCTTGTATTCCATGCAGGTTTTGAAAATGAGCTTGTTATCATCAACATTGAAAATCATCTAAATAGTACTGCTATAGTTGGGATGTTTGTCCCCCTGCCCCCAAACCTCACAATGAAATTTGATCTCCAATGTTGGGAGTAGGTGGGACCTAATGGGAGGTGTTTGGGTCATGGAGGTGGGTCCCTCATGAATGATATAGTGTTATCTTTGCAGTAATGAGTTCTTGCTCTACTAGTTTCTGAGAGAGGTTGTTGTTATAAAGATCCTGGTACCTCCTTCTCCTGTCTCTCTTGCTTCCTCTCTCGACACAGGATCTTTGCAGATGCTGGCTCTCCTTCACTTCCCATTGTGAGTGGAAGCGGCCTGGGGCTTTTACCAGATGCCCAACCTTCCAGACAGCAAATAGTAGCCAAATTCTTCCTAAATTACCCAGCCTCAGATATGTCTTCATATTAACACAATCAGCCTAAGACAAGTACCAACAGGTTATGTTTTAAACAAAATGCATTGTTTCTCAGCCTTTTGACTAAGATCAAGTGTATAAACAAATTGTATCATTCATAAGAATTTTCAGTCAGAAATAAGTTACCTTATGGGTGCTCAATAAATATTTGATTAACTGATTTGTGCTGGTGTTATTTATATTAACCCATCAAATCAGCCTTAAGGGATGCTATAAATAAAGGCCTATAACCTTAAAAAGTTTACTTTATATTAAGATGAACTTAAAGAAGTAACTCCATGAAATTGGAACACTTGCACACTGTGGGTGAGAATGCAAGATGGTGTAGCCATTATGGAATACAGTATGGAGGTTTCTCAAGAAGTTAAAAATAGAACTATCATATAATCCAGTAATCCCTCTTCTGGGTATATACCTAGAAGCATTGAAATCAGGATCTGAAAAGATACTAACACTCCCATGTTCATTGCAGCACTATTCACAATAGCTAAGAAACAATCTAAATGTCCATCAACAGATGAATGCATAAAGAAAATGTGGTGTGTGTGTGTATACACACACACACACACACACACATACACACAATGGAATGCTATTCAGCCTTAAAGAAGAAGGAAATTCTGCAATATATGACAATACATGTGGGCCTTGAGCACATTATGCTAAGTGAAATAAGCCAGTCACAGAAAGACAAATACTGCATATTCCATTTATATGAGGCCAGATTCATAAAATCAAAGACTGGAATGGTAGTTACCCGAGACTAGAGGGAGAGGGAAGTTAGGCGTTACTAATGAACGGGCATAAAGTTTCAGTTAAATAAGATGAATAAATTCTAGAGATCTGCTGTACAACATTGTGTCTATAGTCAATATACTGTATACTTAAAATTTATTACAAGGGTAGATCTCATATTAAATGTACTTACCACAATAAAATTAAAACACAAAAAGAAGTAATTCCTCCTATCTCTCCATCTCCCTCATCATATTAACATCTTTGTTTAAGTTCCTGGGTATCCCTAGGTTTAATTCCTTAGGAAACAGACTGAAATGAAGACACACATGGAGGAATTTTATTGAGGTGTGCTTTGGATAACACCACTTGTTCGTGGGTGGGGAAAGCAGGATTGGGCAGAAGGAGATGTTGAACTGTGATACAGTTGCAATGAGGCCTCAGCCAATCCCACTGGGAATCTGAAGCTAGATGGCCCCTCAAATTGAGGCAAGGCAGATAGGACTTGGTACTCCTCTTCAACTAGTCACTGTACGTGGACTGCCCATGGGGAAAGAGAACTAACTCTGCACAAGGCAGTTTCTCTTATCTAAGAGTAATTTCTGGAGAGGGATTCAGCTAAAAGCCATCAACAGGTAATACCCTAATAGTTGGGGAATAAGTGCCTTGGTCCTGAATGTTGAACGTGGGTGGCAACCACAGAGCACACGACTCTGGATTAGGCCGCAGATTCATTGTGTGGAAACTAAAACGTAGCCTTCCTATTAACAAGTTAAATTTTCCTTCTTACTTTCCTCTCTTTGTTATCAGCATCACCATTTTTCCTTACCCAAGGTAGTGGAAGAGAAATCTAAAGATTTCTAAAAATTGCCTTGGGCGATTTTTAACAGTCTGTCACATTTAATTTCCAGCATATTTATCCTTTTAAACAATTTTAAATAATTCACTACAAAGTGAAATCTGGCATAAGTCCTATCTGTCTTTTACTCCCTGAAATACGGAAGAAGCCAAGACAACAGATTTCTAGGCAGCTCAGGGCCTGGGTTGGGAACTGGTGATATAACCAAGGAGTGGGGAAATGGCTGGTCCATGCTGTTTTTTCTTCCTGTTTAAGAGAAGAAAGCCCAAATTATTGGTCAGGCAAATAAACTCTCAACTATTCTCTGGAAAATCCTCTCTGTTTATAAGAGTGTAAACGAAAAACCTTGAAAAAGAGTGTTGTTATTTTATATAAAAAAATTAGCATGAGCTAAATATTTCCAGAGATTGGGATTTAAAAACAAAAACCTAGCTAGTGATTGTGGAAGCAACCTCATCTTCCACTAGTATAGGCATTCTGTCAAAGACCTAGATGCTACCCTCAGAACACTGTCCTCAAAGTGCTCCCAGGGAAACACAGGAGATATTAAATTATGGTGTAATTAAATTAAATTATCACCTTGCAATCCCACCAATAAGGCTGAGATGGCACTTTTGTTATGAATCTTTGCTTGCAAATCCTTTTACTTTGGGATAAGAACTCCTTCCTGGCAGAAGCAGTTCTGGCTTAAAGGTGAAGTTGTGGATCAGATGATTATACAAGGGTTCTTGCACCCAGAAGATTCTCAGGACAAAAATTAAAACCCACTTGCTTTCAAGATTCGTGATCTTTGGCTTTTGAACAATTTTACCTGTCTGAGACATAGGTCTATATAGTATATATCAGGTGATTTTTGAAATCTAAAACCACTTTTTTTGTTGAGTAGTCAATGGGATAATGTTAGGAAATTAGAAAATATCTGTTTCTGAATGAATGGACCAAAAACTAGTACTGAAGGTTTGAAGCAAGAGCTGTGGGGCCACCAGAGTTTGTCATTTCCTCTGCACCTTCTGTATGCATAGCTCCTTTGAGATATCATAATGAGGTTCAAAGAGTGGAGAAAACACTATCTCAGATTTCTAAAAAAAGAAAGAAAGAAAGAAAGAAAGAAAGAAAGAAAGAAAGAAAGAAAGAAAGAAAGAAAGAAAGAAAGAAAGAAAGAAAGAAAGAAAACAATGTAGGAAGGCACTTGGGGCTCAGTTTTCCTTTTTTAAGCCCATAAGGTTTCTTAAGCAAGTCCCTGTGGATACATGGGGAAGATGGTGTTCCTCTAAAAAACACTCCTAAAGTCTCTAAGGCCACAAGAAGCCTGTGAAGCTTACACAAAGAAGCAGCACCAGCACACTTTAGATGCATGTGTTTGTGCCTGCACACAAAAGTGCATATGCTCATTGTATAAACAACTAATGGGAGAGAGAGATAGAGGTATAAATAGAGATAGAGGTGGAGGTATTGCTCTAAATAGATTTCTTATGAGGAATTGGCTCACAATTATGGAGGCTAAGTCCCAAGATCTGCCATCTGCAAAGCTGAAGACCCAGGAAGGCTGATGGTGTAAATCCTGACCCAAGGGCAAGAGAAGATTGATGTGTCAGCTCAAGCAGGCAGACAGGAAGCAAAAGGTATGAATGCCTCCTTCCTCCACCTTTTTATTCTACTCAGATCCTCAATGGATTGGATGATGCCCACCCACGTTGGGTAGGGCAACCTACTTTACTGGCTCCACTGATTCAATTTTGTCTGAAACATCCTTACAGGCACACCCAGAAATAATGTTTAATCTGGGCACCCCTGTGGCATGGTCAGTGGACACTATCATGCTCATTGCAGGGGTACATTGCCACGAATAAACCATATGTGATAACCCCATGGAATGGTTTCATTCACCCTCTCCTTATCCTTCAGATCTTTCCAGGATCTAGATGGGGGACACGGGTGGCAATGGCTGGATGCAGAGGGACAACTGCAAGAAGCATGCTGAGAAGCACATGGTGATGATAGGCCAGCATCCTTGGCCAACAGTCTTCACTCAGGCATGCTTTGGAGAAACCATGTAAACAAGGGAGGCTTAAAGCAGAAATTCTTAAACTTTAACCTGCAACAGAATCACCACAGATCTATGGGCCTCATCCCCATAGTTTCTGATTCAGCATATCTGGGCTGAAGCCCCCAAATTTGTATTTCTAACAAATTTCCAGGTAACACTGCTGCTCCTGGTCCAGGGATCCCATCATATAAAGAAAAGAGAGACTCCTCTGTCCTCTTTTGAGGCCTTCGAATTCATTCAAATTGCTTGGCTCGGTGGTGAGGATGACTGTTAGGTCAGTGAGTGAATGTCCTCAGGCAGATGATTCTAACATCCTGAGATGAGCCAACAATCTGAGGGGAAGCTGGGATTGTGGAATAGATCTGTACCAGGACTCTGGAAAATGAGACAGAAAGTTGATTTTTCTCTTCTGCTTCTTTGTAAATGATGCAATAAAGCCATCTAGCTCTACCTCTTGTCATACATGTCTTGTCGACATCTTTTTGTCGGCTTATTCCTGCTCCTTTGGGGAACTGCTCTTCCTGGCTCCAATCAAACATTTCTGATGAACATAGAATCATAGCCTCACACTTCTAGGCCTTATTCCCTCGGCACTTGACCAAAGCCTTGCCAATCAAAGTCCTTCCCCAGAAAATTTCTAAGTTTTATTGGTGGGGAAAGTTCTCATTCATTTCTGGTCACAAAGCCATAAGAATGTGTTCAAGAGCTGCTGCTGTCAGCCACATCTTCCACCATGTAGAACGTGCGACCAAAGGCAAAAAAAGGAGCAGAACTGAACCATGTCAGCAATAAGTCTCTGCTTCTAGTCACTAAGGGCTCGGGGCTATTTGGGTTCTGCCATGATTTCTTCAGTTCTGTGTTCTAAGACTGTCAGTATCTTTCCAACTCCTACTTCTCTCCATCTCCCCACCTACCCTCCTCCAATCCCCCCTTTTTTTGCTTAAAATGTTTCAGTTGAGTTTCTGTCACTTGCAAAGGAAGGAACCCTAGCTAGTGTCACTCTAGTAATCCAACCCATCAAGGACAAGGGCGTGGGGTGGGGTGAAGAGAAGCCATGAAGCGGTGTTGGTCATGGGCTCCTATAGGTCCTCATATGCGAGGCTCTTGCAGCTGCAAGAAACAGAGCCTTACTCAGGTCTCCCTAAGCAAAAGTGTGGGGACACATTTAGTGAAAAACCACTAAAAAACTGAGGCTGGCCTTAGGATCAGCTCCTCTCTGCGTCGGTCTCATAGCCTCACCTCCATGTCGTCTCTGCTTCCCAGAGTGTCTGCTCCATTCTCCATTTACTCCTATCTGGCCAAGACTCTTCCAATTTTCTAGCCCAAATCCCAGAAATTCAGCTAATTGCACTTCTGTCCCTATTGTACTGAGCCCTTTGTTCTTGGCCATTGTGGGTTGCCAGCCAACCTCTTTGGATGAGGCACCATCTCTGGTCCTGTCATGGCCCCCCGAATGACAATAGCAAAAGCTGGGGAATTTAAGATGAGGCAGACACGCCATTGTATCTGTTACAGGAGATGTGTGTTCCGGAACACCAGGAAAGAAGAGTCATAGTATGAAATATCAAACAAATATTGAATAAAAACATTCACACCAAAATGTAAAATGTGCCAGAAAGGGGTATATACAGACAAGATATAGGGATTCGCTGAACTGGTCTGGTCCAGAGCCAAGTGCTTCAGGTCCTAGAAAAAGCAGTGTTCCAGGATGTGGACTTTGGGACTCAGAAGCTCAAGGCCTTCTGCAGCCACAGCAAGGCCACTGGCCTCTGACTTCTGCCATCTGACTGGGCGAAATTGGGGAAGGTCCCCACATACTCTACCCTTTTCACCATCATTCCTAAAGTACTGAGGGGTCACACAGACCTAGGGTGGAGTCCTAATAAGTAACTTTGGGTAAGTTTCTTTGCTTTCAAAGCATCAGTTTCCTCACCTAAAGATGAAATTACCTGCTTTCATAGGGTTGTTGAAGAGCAAATATGGCAAGGCCTGTGGAGCACTTAGCCTAGCTCCAGCCACAGACAAAGTGCTCATTAAATGCTAGTTATCATTGCTATGGCATCGTCGTCATCATTCTCATCATTTTCATTATGATATTTTCAAGGTGAGTGAGTATAATAAGACTCCAGGGATACATTTGTGAGCAATGCTTATCTCCCTACCTGTTTGCTGATAACTAGTCATTTTTCTAACAAACATCCCCCACTTACAAATGAAATTAAAATCTAAATGTATTTAAATTGTAAAGCTGTCTGTTCAAAGTGAACACTGTTTTATACAATGTAGAAGGCTTTTATTTTAGAAATAAAGACATGGGAGGGAAGACGGAAGGAAGGAAGGAAGGAAGGAAGGAAGGAAGGAAGGAAGGAAGGAAGGAAGGAAGGAAGGAAGGAAGGAAGGAAGGAAGGAAGGAAGGAAGGAAGGAAAGGAAATCCTCTTACTTGTAAAAGTTATCTTCCACTTGTAAGATTTGACACTTCACTATAAAGGAGATTTTTATTGTTAACTGAGCCAACAGTGCAACAATAGCAGAAGACACCTAAAAATCCTTTCATTCTATAATACAAATATCTGAGTATATTTACCTTATGTAAAATCATTCATTTGGTCCAACATGCCCCTCGTATTTTTACTTTAAAACGATATGAAAAGGTTGGGAGGGTGTGGTTTAAATATAATCTACAATTTTAAAATTTAATTTTACATATTGCCATGCTGTTCCATTACATATGCAGGAAGGGGAAAAGCAGTGTTCTTCAGACTTGAAAAAATTAATCCATGTTTCTTGGCATGGCCAACCAATGTTATATTTAAAATATACATATATAATGTGAGACCCATTATCTAATAAAAATCATGAAATCTAGCTTGTTCACTTTGTAACTTATAATAACTGGAAGTTGATCAAAGAAAACTAATTTCATTTTTATTACACTGCTACTATTTTTATGGACAAAATTTAAAATGCATGATAAAAATTCAATGTACAATAATTGAAACATACAGTCTGACCTCACATTGCTCTGATAAATCTGTTCATTTCTGGCCATTTTCAGTGTTGCTATAGTGAACAGTGTTGACAAGTGGATGAAAAAAGCTTATAAATGGAATTCAGATCATAGATAAAACCGAACATAAACTATCTCCCAACATTTCTGCATGTTGGGAGGCCCGGTTTATGCCACAGATGGCCATCTCCCAATAATACATAAAACATTTCTTGCTGGAGCTCAGCACACATTGTTGAATGCACAGGTCATTTGAACAGAACAATAATTCAATTCACTTAATAATGACCTCACTGGGAACAAACACAGACACAGGATGATGCTGTTAGAAGAACAAAATTGTACTAGAGTCTTAAAAATGAAATTCTTAAATAGCCGCCATGCTCTCTTGTCAAAATAGCACTTAAATGTATTCAGTGTTTAGCGACCAGGCAGGCTCACTGAGTTTATTTTAGTCTCTTGAATTTTACGGCTGTGTCTCTGTGCCATGTTTCTTCAGTTTTCACGCTGGTAGTTTTCCTGGGAAGGTCAGTGTTGCCCACTGAACCCTCTATTGGCTTATTGGCTGAGCTCATTGATGAAAGAGCCTTGAGTTCGTCATTTTTTTCCTTTAATAGCTGAGATGGCAGTCCATGAAGAATGACTGCAGAAAGTTTCAGAGGGACACATGGGAATCATTTAACCAGACCAATAAAATCAGCTATTTATGTAAGTAACAGTTATTATAACCTCAACCATTAAGGCCATATTTTTTTTAGAATAATTTTTATTTTTAGGACTAATTTTATTTCAAGCTTGTAAGGCTTAAAATCCAGGATTCTCTACACTGGCTGCAATGAACAAACTCAGCCGGGAGAAATCAGAATCTAGATGACCTCTTTTCAGCATCTCAATGCTTATACCACTAATAAACGGGGGTTCAGATTCCACCCACCCAGAACTTTTAGCCATGATGTTCCTTCCTATATTTTAAAACTAAGCCCAAATGCTATTGAAATTGGGTACCTTATTGCCATAGATTTAACTATTAATATCGTGTTCTCTTTAGTCACTCACATTTACTATAAAAACACACTTAATGAATAGCAGGGGTTTTAAATATGTTTTGCTTAACACATTTGATTAAAAAGATCTTTAACTGTTAGGATCAAATCATAAACTTGAAGGACAGAAGGGTTAAAAAACCCCAAAAAGCAGAGAATTGAGATATAACCTATTCAAATCAGGATTAATTGGATGTTGGTGAGAAGGGAGAAAATACATATAGGAGTCTTGTCAACAATTGTTTTATAGTTTAATTATTTTATTCTCTATTCTTTTTTCCCCCTCTATCTATCCTAGTAGGCTTGAAAAAACTAAATCTACTTTCCTACAAAATAGTGCTTTTATGCTTGAGAAACACATTTCTCTATAGGAACTAACCCATTAGCTTATTTCTGTACCTGCCCCATCAATATCAGCTGGAATACCCTGTAATGGTGGCAATTTATTAACCTCTGCTGTAAAAGCAGGAGAAAGAACACTCATGCTATTTTTCCATGAAAATGGTGGTCACAGGAAGGGGTGTTTTGGGGAGGTAGTGATACGGGGAGGGGGGAAGGGAAGGAGTTAAAGAACAGAGTACATTTTCCACTAACATACATAAATTTTTTTACATTACAGAGATGTCCATAATCCAAACAGGATACCCGTTTTTCCTTCTTCATCTTCCCCTTCCACCTTTCATAGATAACTTCTCCCAGAAGACATAGTCTTTGCCACTAAAATAGCTTATTGTCTGAAGGACAGAAAACACAGAAGGTAAATAAATAAATAAATACAAAAGGCAGCAGGTCATTAAGGACCGTGTTGATGTTATAGGAGTTCAGAGAAGTCAAGATCAGGAAGGGTTCTAGAAGGAATTGCAAGGAGTGTGTGCACACCCCACTTCTGAACATTCCTGCTGCATTCTCTTCCATCTCCAAATTCGCAGAAGATCCTTCTGCAGCTAAGCCCAGCAGTGCTGGGGCAGCAGCTCAGCCTCTCGGGTCACCTGGCCCCTGCCTGAGGGCCGGGCAGGCCTTGCAGAGACTGAGCAGGTTGCTAAAGAATCCCTAGTACCTTCTTCTCAAGGGAAAGGGAGGGAGCTAGGGCACAGAAAACCTTGCTCCTCTCCAGGCTTAGGTACTTGGGAAGGAAAAGCAGGAGGGAGGAAAAAAGTTCATGGATGCTGCTAATAATCTCAATAGTAACGTTTAAACAGCACTTACTGTACGAGGAACAGTTCCAAACAATTTATGTGGGGTATTATCCCAGGTAATCCTCACAACAACCCTTTGAGGAAGTACTATTCATATCCCCATTTTACAGATGAGGCCCAGAAAAACAAATTAACTTGTCTAAGAACACACAGCTACTTAATGGCATAATTGAGACTTGAGCCCCGACACAGCCTGACTCCAGCATCTCTGCTGTTCCTCGGTTCACGAGGCAGGCTGCACATTAGAATCACTTGGAGAGCTGTTAAACAATACCGATACTTGTCCTCCATCCCAGAAATACTGATTTAATTGATCTGCAGTGGGACCCAGGGCATCAGTACTTTTTAAATTTCCCAGGTGGTTCTAATGTGCAGCCAGCATTGCGAGCTATCAGGCCTCTCCCTGTACTGTTATCTCATTATCTCTGCGCCTCTCCTCTCCTCCCTGTTACTCAGCCCATTACCCCCTGATCTTAGACTCACTACCTTCCATTTTTCTTCCCCTGTGGTGGTTTTAAAAGATGTCCCCAAATCCTTTGAGACCCCTTTTTTCAAGTGGTGGAGCCTGACTCCCCTTGCCTTGAGTAGTGACTCGCTTCTCATGAATAGAATTGAGCAGTGGTGAGGGTCTGTGACTTCCAAGACCAGGTCGGAAAAGACCTTTGCAGCTTTTTCCCCTCTTGCAAGGTGTGAATTGCTCCCTCTAAGGGCAGCTAGCTGCTAGATCGGGAGAACACTGACCCCTCCCCACCAGGACCTCATAGGGAGGAACTGTACACACCGTCCCCATCCCCACCCCCAGCCAAGGTAGAACTAAGCCCTTCTAGCAAATAACCACTGTGAGTGAGCCAAATTGGAAGTGAATCTTCCAGCCCCGGGCAATCCCTGAAATACCTAAAACCCTGGTTGACATCTTGAATGCCACCTCATGAGAGACCCTGACACCAGAACTATCCTGCTAACTATCCTACCAGATTCCTGACCCTCAGAAAGTGTGTAAGGTAACAAATGTCTGTTGTCTTACATTGCTAAATTGGGGGGCCGTTCACTGTGTCGCAATAGATAATGAATGCCGCCATCTTCACTCCCCACCTCCCACTCCCAGGTCCTCCCACATTGACATGGGGCTGAGAAGTTGCCAACCCTGCAATGGAAAAGTGTCTGACATCCCAAGGTGGAATTCTGAATGCGTTTACCATAGAAACATAGCTGCATGCATATTTATATATGTACATAAATGTATGTAGATGCATAGAAAAAGTCTGGAAGAAACAAGTCAAACTGTTAATAGTCGTAGAGCTAGAGATAGAAAGGGGAGTGGGAGCAGGGGTGGGGGAGAAAGCCAAGGGAAATTTTTATTCTTGCTCTGTAGACTGCGTTTGGATATTTCGCAGTGAGAATATATCCATGCATCGCTTAGGTAATTAAACATATTTCTCCTACATAAAAGTGAGGGAGGTTAAAAAAAAAAAAAAGAAGAAGAAGAATCCTAACTGAGGCTGGGTGCTGTTGGAAGCAGAGTATTAGGAATACAGTTATGTAAGTACATTCTGGATGCAATTATATTTTGTCACCTGTCCTGAGGGTCTTAACAACCAAGTGGAACACTGTGAATTGTAGGCACTGTGCTGATGAACAATTAAAGAGCAACGAACCCTGGATCCTGACCCTCACATGAGTTTGATTCTTGGCTTTAACATTTATCACCTTGGCAAAGTCGTGCCACCGTTCTGAGCCAGTTTCTTCATCTGTAAAGTTGGGATGATGACTTGAGAATTAAAGAAGCTAAACACATAGGAGGCTTCGTACAGTGAGTGATCCAGAGGCAGCATTCATTAAATGTAGCTACTGTCCTATGGACAAATATGTTCCTAGTTCCAAACACATACATTTTGGGATCATTACCTGTAAATAAATTGAGAGCTCCAGGAATTATATATTTTTATCTATTCACCTTTTGGGGGAGATACAAAAAAGTTCATGACCCAAAGTGGACTTTTGAGAAACATTTACTGCATGAATTTTGCTGACGTCCCGGTGGTCAAATATTTGTTTTCTATTTAAAGTGATAAAGGCCTGAACAAGTCATATTCCTCAGTTAGAAGGGAGAAACTGAGGACGGTGGAAGTGAGTGCAAAGTCCCAAAGAGTTGAAACAATGGTAGATCTGAATTCTGCTGGACATTAGTGCCACCCTCCTCACGTAGATTAGAGGCCACACATGGGGAGCACTCATACCCCAGCATGCCAATAAAGGTGCTTTGTTTGACCCATACAATATTTTTGAAAAGCATTTGAATTAGTTGCCCACATTTAAATTTGAAAGATTTCATATAAAAAAACAGATGTCATATTGCTCTTAAAAACTAATGTGACTGACTGTCGTGGGCCAGTTGGCTAGGACCGAGTCACAGATTACTCCTCTAGTCAGGGTGAGGGCCTCTCACCCAGAGGCCACAAGCCCCACTTGGACTGGCCAGCCTCACTCCTCAGGGCTACCTGCTTGTCTTTAGGCGTTGAGTTTGCACCTCTGAAACTCTGGATGTTTACTCCAATCCAACAGGAGTGTTGTTGGGATAGGATGATCACATTCTTCTATAATTACAAAAGCTGCCCGAGCATGCCTGCAATGCAGAGATCCCAGACATGGAGGCCATCTTTCTCTGTTTACTTTTTAATGAACCAAAAAAAAAAAAAGGAAAGGGAGCACTCTGAAATGTTTCCATGAGGAAATAAAGAGCTGTTATTTATAATCTACTATACTTCTACAATGAGCTAGTATTTATCAAGAAGACATCCAGTCTCTCAAATGGCCTAAAGTTGGGTGTCATCACAGACAACCTATCTGCATCATCTTTTCTATTTGGCTGAGTAGTCTGGGATTCTTTCCCTCTACACATGCTCAAATCCTGCAAATGGAAGAAAAAAGCTGAGCTATGACCCTTGCCTTTGATATATATAGAGAGATACTTATCAACTTTGGTGATATTGAGTTCACTTTTAATATCATGGAGTCACTTGTGAATCAATACCTGTCCAATACTTGTCTAATAAATGTTCCTGTCTGACAGTTATTAAAAATAAACAAAAATAGGTCCCATTTCCTTAACTCTGCTTAAAGATCTCTCCACAGCAAAATTATCCCCCACAATTAACAAAAGCAAAATATGAATTTTTTGTAAGAAGTCTTTCATTTACTAGTAATTTTTTTAGTTTAATTCATTTTTCCCTTAGGTCATTTTTAAATATTTTCTTTAAAAACCTTTCAAACATACAGAAAAGCTGAAAGAATGGCACAGTGAACACCCACATGTTCACCATCTAGATTCTACGATGAACGTTTGCTATATCTACTTTATCATATATTTGCTCATTCCTCTTTTAATCACTCTATCAATTCATCTTCATTTTCTGATACATTTCAAAGTAACTTGAAGACATTAGTACCTTTCACTCCCATACATATCAGCATTCATATCATCAAAGTTCAATGTTTTTTATGGTTTTAAAATTTTTTTATTGTGGTAAAATATACGTAAAATAAAATTTCTCATTTTAACCAATTTTAAGTGTACAGTTCTGTGGCATTAAGTACATTCACATTGTTGTATAACCATCACCACCATATATCTCCAGAACTTTTTCCTTTTCCCCAACTGAAACTCTGTACCCATTAGTCACTAACTCCGTATACTATAAATACTTCATATAAGTAGAAGCATACAATATTTGGTTTTTTTGTGATTGGCTGATTTCACTTAACATGATATCTTCAAGGGTCATCCATTTTGTAGCATGTGTCAGAATTTCCTTCCTTTTTAAAACTGAATAATATTCCATTGTATGTACATACTGCATTTTGTTTATCCATTCATCTGTCAGACACTTGGGTTGTTTCCATCTTTTTTCCCCCAAGACATTATTTTTTTAGAGAAGATTTAGATTTCTTCCACCTTTTAGCTATTGTGAATAATGTTGCTATGAACATGGGTGTACAATTATCAGTTTGAGGATCTGCTTTCACTTCTTTTGGGTATATACCCAAAAGCCATATTGCTGGATCATATCCTAATTCTATGTTTAATCTTTTTTGAGGAATTTATGGGTTTTTTAAATGTAAAATTTATACAGAGTGAAATGCACACATCTGAAGTGTACCATTTGATAGATTGTGACAAACGCATACTCTAGTGGCTTTTTTTTTTCTTTTTCTTATTTAGGTTCTCAATATATTTAAGAATTTTTCAATTAGAATGCTGACATATTCTGTGGCCAAAATCCCAATGGAAAGGATGGGGGCTTAAATGACACCAAGTCATGTGGTTTCAGGACCTACTGACTTTTTATTTTCATGTATTTTGAAATCTGTAAAAGATCTTACAGTTCTGAAATCAGGAATTTGCAAAAATAATCATCTCCATCTTCCACTACTGACTATAAACACTTGACCTTGTGTAAGCAATGACTACAATAGTTTCAAAGAAGGATTTTTAAACAAAAGAATGCATGTTAAGCTCAATTTTTTAGCTCCATTAGCAGGAAAAGATGATCTCTCCCTACATTCCTCATGCAGATTTTCCAGGGTCTAAAAATTCTAAGCAGGCAGTGAGCAAAGTTTATAGTACATATCAAGAGTTTATATTATTGAAAATAAAAACAACAATGAATATAGCATATTTTTGCTATCAGATGGGCAAAAAAGTGATAATAGTCTTATAGAGAATGGTGTGGAGAAACAGGCATTTTCAGATAATGTAGGTGGCTTTAAATAGTTAGGGCGATTAGCTAAGATCTGTTAACATTTTTAATATATCTTATTCCTGACCCAGCAATTTCACTTCTAGGAATTTTTCTTACTGAAATACTTGCACAAGTGCACCAATATATATTTGTACATGGCTGTTCATTGCCACATGGCTTGTAGTAGCAAAATTTTGGAAACAACCCAAATATCAGTCAGAAGGTAACTGCTAAAAATAAATCCTGATATACACACGTTTAACTGGTATAACTTGCTTTACCAGCTTGGACACAAATGAGGTTACATCTTTTTTATTTTTACAAATTATGTTAGGCCCAAACATCTATGTGCCAGATTAGTGCCAGAGGAAGTCCGCTGCCTGTCTCTTCTCTTACCCGGCCTCTTCCCTCCCCCTGAATTGTCCAAACACCCTGGGGCTTTACTTCTTGCAAAGCGGCCAGTCCTGCTTCTAAATGCCTCCTGGAGGGAGAACTAGAGAATCTGATTAGTCTATTAGGAGCCTTATTTTCAGCATCTGTTGCTTCTGTTTGCCATAATGTGACTGTTGAAAGCTACAAAAGTAATAAATAGGGACTAGTGCTGTAAAATAAAGATTAAAAAAAAAAGGTTTGATTGAGCCTATGGAGTCTATTTTGAAAAAATAAAAGTAAAGAGTATCTTATTTGTATTTAAGCATGATTTAATCTTTGAAGATATATATAAAAACAAAATTTAGCTTATACTCTAATTGTAACAATGCTCTAAGTTTTGGATCAAGTGTTGATTTGGTGAGGGAGCTTATTTTTCTAACAAAATTATTTGAAAACAAATTTGACACCCTTCACTTCACACTGGCTTTTATAGAAGAATGCAAGGGTCATTTTCAAGAAAGATGTGACGGCTTCATGAGAACATCTCTTAATTTGTTAATATTCAAATAATTCCCCTTTTGAAGCACTTCTCCTTATCATCCTTGTTGTTTTTCTCATCTTTAATTGTTAACTGATCTAACACTGCTAGATATCCATTTGCATATGGAACAGTTCCCCAAAATCACTTTCAATGACTTCATAAAATCCTGCATCTTTTGCAAGATTAGCAATTTTACATAGCAACTGAAATGCATTTTATTTACATTGTATTGCAGGATGTTTGTAACATCTCCAATCAGCAAAATTGGCTGAGTGGGGATAGATGCTGATATTAAGTCAGGAAGGCTATTTAAGTGGGGACTAATTTACTAAGTGGTCAGTTCATTAGTGGGTATTTTCCTGTTATGACCAATTTCTGCTTCCCTACACAACTTAGCAACTACTGGGATTCAGATAATGATAATGAATAGTTAGATAACAAGAAACTTCTGTACTCTGCAGCACTCGAAGGAATGAGGTGTGTATTGACATGGGAAAACATTCACAATGCATTGTTAAATTTATAAAAAGCAAGTTTCAAATGAATAGTGTAAACTCTTTCTATGAAATACTAATGTTAATATATGCATAAAAATAAATAAATTTAACAACCTGGAAGACACTCCCAACTATTAGCAGTCATTTCTGATGGATATGAGGAATGGGGAAAGACTTTCTTGGCAATCTTATTTCTTAATGAGCACTTACTACATTTTTGAATATGATAAAAGCCAATTAAAAATATTTTTAACTAGTATAGCTGAGATAGGGCCAAAGTAATAAACAAAAGAAGAAGAAGGAAAAAAAATGAAAAGAAAGAAAGAGAGGGAATAAGGGAGAGAGGACAAAAATGGGCTGTCACTTGATCAGTGTCCAAACAGGATACTCTTGGAGTTTCTATTAGCCTGTTTTGAAGAGATGTAGAAAGATTCTTCACTTGGAACCTATTTTCTTATAAATACCCCAGAGCTCATTTTCAAAATAATCAAATCACAAAGATTTGCTAAGAATCTGTTATTTTCAAGGTATGTGCTGCATTTAGTGCTCAAAGGAATACAAGGCTCTGTAAGACTTCTAGAGACTTTCCTGAAAAAAACTAACAATTTAGTTAAGAAGATAAGAAAATCCTCACTTGAGGTAGGAAATAGCATCTAGCCTTCAGTGACCAAGGCCTGAGCAAGATCATACACTGTGTAAAAGTAAAGAAATTAATGAGCTGATTTCTCAGCTTGCTATGGGTCCAAGCCTTAGATGACGAATGAGACTGAGCACAAGGTACTTACCCTCAGAGAAAAATGTAACTCTTTATCTTTCATGGGAAGGGAAATCCACAGAGTGGTCCAAAGGCCAGTTAGAGCTCCATCCAGATTTTATGAGAGTTTCAAGGGGCTTTTGATGGGGATACTCATGAAATGAGACAGTGAACAGTAGAATATGTCTTATTTTTTTCTATGCCCCATTTTATAAATGAGGAAACTGAGATTAACTCAGGGGTACTGTGTTTCCAAAGGCAAAACCAGGATTTGAACCCAGGACCTCTGACTCCAGAGTTTACACTCTTAATTTTTAAGACCCACTCCTTTATCACTGCAGATTAAAAGATGATCACATGGTACTCGTACAAGGAAGAGATGTTCAGCAAGGCACTAATCAATGTATATATTTACTGTGTCGTTTACTCCAGAAAAAAAGAAGAAACCAGCTGCGTGAATGGAATTTGGAGGAAGGTAATACCTGCTGGCAAACAATAGCACTACCTATGAAATTTCTGTAGCCTTCCTGGATAAGAGGTTGCCAAGAGTTCTATAGACTCGGTCTTCCTTTCCACTCCTGGAAATAACCCTTTAGGGCAAAGTTGAAGCATATGAACAGAGTGACACTTTCTCTTCTGTCTCTGTTCTTGCTATAGAATGAAAAGAAACTACTTCTGGATAGTTGGTATGGGACATGAAATGCAAAATACTCTTCTTTTATGGAAAATTTCTAGGAGTCATTGCCTTGAAAAGTTTTTAAAAGATATTCTCAATATCCCAAATGATAGGAAAATAATTTGTGTTTTGACCATGTCCCCTAAAAACATGTGCTAGATAATCAATCCCCAGTGCAACAGTGTTGAGAGGTGGGGCTTAATGGCAGGTGTTCGAATCATGAAGCCTCTACCTTCACGAATGGATTAATGCTATATATTAAAGGGCTTGAGGCTGCAAGTTTGATCTCTTACTCTGTCTTGCCCATGTGATGCCCTCCACCATGTTCTGATGCAGCAAGAAGGCCCTAATCAGATGCAGCCCCTTGAGCCAAATAAATTTCTGTTGTCTATAAATTACCTGATTTGTGATATTCTGTTATAGAAGCACAAAATGGACAAAAACAATTAGTTACAAACTCTTTTTCTCCTTCTTTGCCCTCTTTCTCTCCAAAAATGTGAGGACTTAGCATTGAACATCACAGTGATTTCTGGACAATGTCAAAGGTCCATGATAAATAATAATTTGAATTCTTGCTGAAGCAAGCATCATAATCCTAAACATTATTGTCTGAGAACAGGTCACATGATAGTGAGTGGGCCCAGTCATCCACCTGGTATTCAGATCTCAAGCAAGAGCTTATGGCTCTAATTGTCATATTTGCATTAAATCCTATGAAGAGATATAACTTTGTTTCTTTGGGGAAAATGGCTCTGAAAAGAAAGTCAAATGAAAGCACAGTGCTAAAAAGCGATGGCCTTTATTAATTTGCATGATTTATTTATATTCAGATTACAATTAGATGCATGATGTTGACAGCCTCTTGATTCACTTAAAAATTTGCAGACCCTCTATGTACAGAGACATTTCTCTGCAGCCTGGCACATGTCTTCTTAGAACAGAAATGGCAAGACATCTTCTGGTTTTACCTGTTGGTTAGGAAGAAAAAGAATATATTATATTACTATGATCTTTTGGGAGGCAAGCCCCTTTGGTAAACCAAATGTACTATGTAACTGCTAGTGTCTGAGATTGCTATTCAGCAACAAAAGCTCTCTTAGGCCAGTGAAATAATTGCTTTCTCCTAAATTTTTCGTTTAAAAAATCCTCCGCAGTTGACTTTGTTGTTCACCACTCTGCAGCTGAGAAAGAGCTCATTGTTTTCAGCTGAGAGTTCCATACTGCAATCACAACAATGCCAAAATTATACAAACCACAGAATTAAGGTGGCTCCCCAACCAGGTATCACCAGGCTACGGACAGGTGAAGAGCAGATGCCATCTTTGAAACAGATTTCCAATGTCCATTCCTGTTCCCAGGAATGTTATTGGGCACATTAGGTTCTAACTGGAGCACTGAAGGTTGAATCACTTATTATTGTGCACATACCCCTTACCGGTAGTCAGTGAAACTCAGATGAGAATACTCTATCCAGGATTTGATACATGGCAAGACGTCTAGCATCTCCAGAGGTCTTAGATGTTTGGCCTATTGCCATTGGAGGAATGGCCTCTCTGATTTTCATTTGGACTTCATGAGGTTCTTGCAAAAAGTACTCTTATAACTGGCTCTAGCAGTAATTCTTAATGGTTGTCTTGGAAAGGTGGTAGCATCACACAGTTGGGCTTATATACTCGGAAGAGTCTCTGCTGTCTCAGAAGAACTCAAGGAAACTAAATCTCCAGCCTTGGAAAAAGATCCATTTTATGGAGCCACTTGTTCAGCCTTGTTGGTTTGAGTAAAATAAAGCAAGTTACTCTTTATGAAGCATGAACAATGCCAGAAACTCATCATTAAAATGTTAATTTAATTTGATTTGTTGATGTAAGAATCCAGACAGTTCAGTTTACCTAAAAGTGACTGGGATTAGTGGTACTGTTGTTGATCTGGAATAAATGTGGTCATGTGAATAAGAGTTCTAAGTCAAGGAGAATGGGTCTTGTTATGAAGACTTTGCACCTTTGCTGGAGGCTCAGGACCAAAGAATTGAACGTGCTTTGTTCAGAGTTGTTGATTTTGTACTTTTGGCAAACATTAAATCCCCTTTTAAGAGATAGGTGAAAGTTAAAATACATTTGGCTGATAGATTTGATTTTGTGATCATGGGTTTTTCATTTGTTCTTCCTTTCCCTGAAATGCCTCTGAACTAAAATGGGACAAAGGTCTCTTTCTCAAACGCTACAATCTTGTTTTGCAAATCACCAGCAGGTCCATTGTAGAAGTTAAAACTTTATAGGCCCAGATGTCACAAAAGTATTCTATTCTATTTGCCAAGATAAAATCCCAACTTATGGCTTGGGACCATACTGTAAAATGTAAATAACATTTTAATGAGCACTATAGAGGAAGAGTGTGCTGGGCCATTTGCCCACCACTGAAGGGCTGGATTTAAGTATACCTTGGGTCATAATGAAACTAGTTTGGTGGTCTTAGCCTCCCTAGTAGACATTTTCCCACATTAGAAAACCAGCACAGGATTTCATGCAATTCCATACAAAGAACAATTGTAGCTCTGCCCAAAACCAGAAGTGGAGTGTGGATGGGGTAACTGGAGGAGAAACTAGAAGAGAAACAACAGGGAGTCTTTCAACCCAATGTTAAATTCCTGTCTACATTTAGGAGGAAAAAGGGAGGGGGAAATTACTGCATGTGTATTTTTATTTCTGTCCACATTCTGTAATCTCAACTCCCATCCGAAGGCTATTCTTCTTGTTTCCATTTCCTTCATTGTCCATGTTCTTGACTCTGTGAGAAGGTATGTTTCAAAAACATTGACTAAAAGCGTTGTGCTAACCTCTCTATACTAATAACTCCAGTTCCTGGAGCTACAGGACTAAACACTCACATCTCCACTAGATTCCAAATTCATTTTTTCAAACTAGCTGTATCTCACTTGTCCCTTAACCCAGACACAGTCCCAGTTCCTACAGGGAGCCCTCTGTAATGACAAGTATACCTCTTCATCTCTCCTTTTTTGCACTTGTCTACATGGAACAGTTAATGTCTAAATCATAATCTGATATCTAATTTCCTATTACTATTCTATTTGACTGATGGAAAGTATCAGCAAACATTTAAAAGGTAGAGAAAAAAAGCCCCAAACATAAGATGCTACATCCCTGACCTCTCTACACTTCAACAAAAGAAACTTTGTTAGTCTTTTATCTTTTTGGAAAGAGACTCTGTCTCTAAATCCCTTAATGATTCTACCTGATTTAAATCTGACTATAATCCTACATGGTAAATTAAGATTCTGTATCTTTTTACCCTTGCTTTTGGAATAATTTGTCTAACGCAACACCTGCATAAATAGACCAGATCCTTTAAGTGATTCAAAGGCATTCTGTTTGGGAATGGAAATTGTAGCATCAGCCCCAAGGGAAGCAAATGGTGCTAACTCCCATGCCACCAGGAAATGTCTTGGCTTGGACAGTTGCATGGGCTTCATGAGGAGTTACCTGTAGAGATCCACTCACTGAAGGAAGGAAATTTGTTTCTTTTGATTGCAGCATGTACAGTTCCTTAAACAGTCACTATAGGTCTCTTACAGCACTCCCTCCCCCTCAATATACCCTACCTCCACCATACCCCCCAATAATCAGACAAGCCTATCTTCTGCATAGAGGAAGAAGGCATTGTCCCTGGGAGGCTCCCAGGTAGCCAGCCATTAGAAGAAATCCTGAGGCTTGTCCCCAGCACCTTAGTTCCCTTGTAGCAGGATAATGTGCCTTTCCTGGAGAGGAGCCAACTTTGCCCTAAGGTTACATTTCTACACAATGAAGCCTTTAAGGGTGCTGTAGCAGGCCTCCACACTTGGAGGTTTATGTCTGTCAATCTTAGAAAAAAGGAGGCCGTAATAAAACTGCAGGAGCCTGCAGTGGGGAATTACAACTCCAGGATCAGAGGAGGTCTGCCTCACAGCCTTGCTTGGAGCTGAGCATTGGCCTCTCTGAGGATGGAGAACAATAAAGCGGAAGGAATTTAAGTCAATTGACTGCTGGATTGCATTAGCAGGACTCCGAGAAGGGGGCACTTGCCGAGGGGTGGTGCACGGATTCTAGGCCACTGCCCTTGTGCCAACCAAGCCAGGAGATCCAGAATGTGAGGGAGTGAGAAAAGTTTACCCAAGTCCAACAAGTCAGAGAGGCCTGCTGGAGGCTGTGTGCAGCCATTGCAACTCCAAGTGCAATGCAGCTGACCTGCAGTTAATATAAGAAGATGAATTAAGGTCTCAAGGAGTGACCAGGATAGGCAGAAAAACAGGAAATACATCAGAAAGTGGGCTGGAACACTTTGCAAAGAAACAGGAGGAAAAACAAGGGCATCTGGAGCTAGGCAAAGAGAGGGCTAGGGCAGCCTGCAAGGGGACCTGCCTGGTTGAGGGTGTGGGGAGCAAGTGGGTAATGGAGAATAGAGGAGCAGAGAATAGAGAGGGCATCCCTGCTGCCTGCCCAGCAGCTCTGCAGCCCTGGTTTTTTGGCAGTGTGGTCCTGATGCCTGCACTGAAGGCTTGTTGGACCCAGCTTGAGAGCTTCCTAAAATATCCGTGGGCCTGATGCAATATCACTTTGTGATGGCACTGCATTGCGATGTGGTGACAGGATAACCTGGTGGTGGGGAGGGAAGGCTTTTTATGTCTTCATATGATGTCATCTGAGAGGCCAAATAAGCCCAGCATTCCCAAAGGAGGATGGGTTGGTTGAGGAGTGGTTAAGCTCTCTGATGGGGAAGGAAAAGAGTTCCCATCCACCCACCCCCACTCCAGAGGCCCGGACCCCTGGGGAGGTGCTCAGTCAGGGGGAAGGAGACTCAGGAGGACAACCCCTAGGGGCCTCTCAGCAGTCTGCAGGGCCTCTAAAAAGCAAAGGGGAGGAAAGGCTGTGCTAAAACCATCACCCTGGAGAAAGTAGCACAAAGAACAGGGTAGCTTTTCCCCCTAGAATATGTCCTCTGACTAAAGGCAAAGGGGTTGGCCTGGGAAAGGAGAGAAGAGACGGGACTAGTGTGCAGAAGGCCACCAAGAGCTACCAGCACCCTCCAGGTTTGGCCTAGGTCATCTCCAGATAAAAACAGTTTGCCTAGCTCTAGGCAAGCCCTGGTTCTGCATAATGATTTGAATTTTGAAATAGGACTAAAACCATGCAAAGGAATGCAACTCTTTTCTTCCTCCCCCAGGCCATTCTACGTTTCTTAGAGGGCCAGAGTGGGTCCCAGGCAGGAAGGTTGAACATTTTTGCCCCTTTACCTAAACGTGGAAAGTGTCAACCTCTCGTCTCTGCCATCCCCGCCCCCAATGCTCAAAGTGTTCAAAACTAAAAGCTGCAGCATTTTTTCAGCAAGTAATCAGCACAAGTTGAAAGGCACATGCTGTTGCATTTCTGATCAGATTGTATGTTAAGCAGGAAAATATGCCCCCCCCTCTTTTTGGCTAAATGCATGTCTGTTTAAAGAAGCCACCAGGCAGTGCCTCTCACTTTGTCTTGGCAGGGCACAACCATCAGACGAAGTGGGAGGAAGAAACATTAACTTCAACAGCTGTTTCTTGACCCCGGCTGTCAGTCTTCCCAAGAATAAATTTTGGAGAGTCCTATTTGAAACAAAGAGGGAGTTTTAGGGGAAAGAAAAGTTGGTTGGTTCCAGGGCGACCGCCCAAAGGAGCAGGGAACAAGATGTTTGCAGTTACCACGCAGCCTGCAAGCCTCTGCCGGGTGCAGGGATGGAGCAAAGTAACTTGAAAGCTCCCCTCTCGGCGCCCTGTGCCTGCAGCTCCCCCCCCTAACGCGCGCCCAGATCCAGCGCCGGTGGTAAGAGCCATAGCTCGACTACAGTAATTCCCCAGCTCGGGCGGCTTGAAACTGCTCGGGCTGAATAGCATTTGCTGTTCCGTCCTGCGGCCGCCTCCCGCCGCCGCTGCCGCGCTCCCTGCAAAGCAGCTCTCATTATCCCGGAAGTTGTGCTGACACAGTCTCGCTGCCACCAGAAGTTTGTCAACATCAAACTTCTCCTGTGTGGGGTACGTTCACCTTCCACGAGTATTTAATCGAGCCAACAAGCAAACAAACAAACCCAAATAAACCTGCCCGTGATGTCATGGTCTCTCTCTCTCTCTCTTTTTTTTCCTTTCCTGGAAGGCTGGGGCTGTAGGAATTTGCTGGTGGGCTCTGAGAGTGCCTGTGGGTTTGGGGCTGGGGGTGGCGATCAGGGACGGCCCCCCGGGGTGGGAAGTGGGGACCCGGGGGCGGAGGGTGCGTGGGGGCAGTTGGGGCTGGGGGCGGGGAGGGGGCCGGGGCCGGGGCCGGCGAGCTGGTCCTGCAGCCTGTTGGCTGCCGCTTGTTTTGAGCATGCACCGACCCGGGTGAAGGTGGCTTCGCGTCTCCTAACCCCTCCGCAAAGGTTATTTGGAAGCGGTGGCGAAGCAGATCTGGGGTGAGGGGGTGGACGCCCATTGCACTTCCAACACTCCTGCAGGACATTTCTGCAGCCATCTCTCGGGATCTTTCGGAATGAAGGGCACTGGGGTCATAAAATGTATTTTGAGACTTCAACATACAAGAAATCCATGGGATTTGAGGGCAGAGATGTACCTTCTTTTTTTGTCTTTAATGGGTTTGTTCTGCTACCTCAATTAAGACCATTTGCTCTAAACTGAACCGACTCCTTCCCCAAGCCAGGTCTCGGTGTTTAGTTCAAGTTGCTGCTACCTACTTTGGGTGTTTGTGGTTTCCAGTTGCTCCCCCGCTGAGATGCTCCTGGCGCTCCCCCAGCGCTGGGGGACTCTGATTAACCCTTTCCATTCCACACTGTTACCCGGACACCTTCGATCCTGCTCGAACTCTGGAGAGGACAAGGCGGGCCTTGCTGAGTTGAGACTCCAGGCATTCCATGAAGTGGTGCCACTTGGGGGCCACAGGTTTTCGTGGAGGAGCTGGAATTTCAGACACTGATAATGAACTTTGTATTTACTTTGGAAAGCCACGTACCGCATTCAAACAAGGGAGAACGGAGAGGGGGGCTGCAGTATTGCCCATGCAATGCCAAGTCAGTTGGGGCAGCTGAGAGGGTTCAACATCTATCTACTTGTGGGAGCAGCAAAATTCTTCTCTATGCTTCAGAAAAGTCGGAGTAAATATGTCTGAAAAGAATATTACCTGTATCCCACTATGATATTGTGGGAGTGGGAAGGCAGATTGAATCGGTTTAGGGAGCCAGGAACTCAATTTACTCTTCTTGTTGGTCAGCTGCTGGTGACTATGTTTTTAGAGAAATTAGGTCTATAGTCATGTATCTTCAATAACAAGAAGCAGGACACTTCCCCCTGCTTTCAAACTGCCTTAAGCAGCAAAATTGTACTAGCCCCAAAGGGCCATCTTACCTTAAATGCAAAACAAAACCAAAAAAAAAATCTAAAGAAAATGGAACTGGACTGGAAGGTACTTTTGACAAACAAATCAAACTGATTCAAATACAGTTCTTAACACACACACACAGAAAAAAAGAGATTTTCTTGAAAGTTTAGCTATTTACTACAGTGAGTTTTCTCTCTTTGGCAGTGCCTCAAAAATTTCCCTTCATTAACCAGACTTCTTTTCTTTGGTTAGTATTTTTACTTTCTTTATTTTCTTATAATCCACAAAGTAATACTCAACATGTTGTGCCTCAGTGTGGACGTGAATGAAGAAGGACGTGTGGAGGATTCCATTTCCAACCCCATGTGCATGAATTATTTGGCCTGGTTGTTAATCTGTCATAGTGTAAAAAGCCTGATTTACAAAGGCTGGAGGACTTTTGCAGAGCAAGGTATTGTATGGTTCCTATGGTTGGCTTATTTACAAATAAAACTATTTTGCATTTCTGTCTGAAATTTCCTACTTGCACAAGGATAATTTTCAGAGTTTTCAGCTTCTAGTTCCTGAATGGGAGTGGTGAGCATGAGGAAACAATTTCTTTTCACGGTGATGTGAGCTCTATGCTCATCTGGATTTAGTTACTTCATAAGGTAAATATCACTAAATGTGCATTGGGATCTTTGGGGATCTAAGGCGCTGGAGTGAAAATAGTCTACTGTGAAATGCTGAAGAATGTCAAACAACTGAATTCGTTTGCAGAACTAATTGGGTCAACTATAGTAGTATTCTTTAAAGTGGAGATTAATTTGAAAAATTTTAAATGTATTTTCAGTTTAATTTTGATTGCATTTAGGTTATTTTAGTCAGAATGATTTTTAGAATTTTACCCCCGAAAGTCAATTAAAACAGGGCCTTCTGAAAACTACATTCTAGCAAATGAATAATGTCCACTAGTGAAAACGTAGGTTTTGAATTTCATGCTAATTACATTTTTAAATAATGAAGTTCTTGTAATTATTTTTATTTAAAAGCAAAATATCTGCATAGATAATAGCCAAAGCTAACCAAACTGCTTTAAAAATTAATGAATATTAATGAAGTTCATGAATAGCACAGTACTACCCCTGCCTGCCTCAGGAAAACAAATGTATTGACTCCATTCTCCTAATATAACAACCCTTAGTTATTGATGGCTAAAATAATTTTATTGCTAAAAAGATTGCAGATAATGCAATTTCTGTGATTCATAAGACTTGGCCCTGTTTACTAGACTTAGATCTCTTCCCCCAAACTAAGTCTGTTATCTTTTTACATATCTGAATGCTATTTCTTTTCATTAATTTGCTATCTTGACACATATCTTTCTCATTTTTCTAAGTTTCCCTGCTCCCTCATTTTAGTAGTTCAAATGAGAGACTCAGGGTTTTCAGGCCTTCATTTATATTTGGTATAGATAATAGCATCATTAGTCAGCGCTTTCATTCATCTAAATTTGTCTAAGCATATTGGAAGCTGCCCATGAAATTTTCCAATGAAAATGACAAATGGATGTCAATCAAGTGGCCCCACCCATTTCAACCTTGTTTTGTATGATGTGTGGAATGTTTGTGTATATTACTTCCATAAAGATAGGCTAGGCTATTTTTTGATCTGGACATCTGCCTGCTAAGGCAAGTTTCCCAGGCAGATCACTGGTTGGCATTAGACTAAATTTGCAAAATTTAACACCAAATAAATGACAAAAGAAAAGAAATAGTATATGAAATGAAACAATGGCAGAATCCATTCTCTTAAGATAAATAATTTTTAATGCTCTAAATTTCAAGATTCTACAGTTTTACTTCAAATGAATTTGTAATGAGAAAGGTAAAATCATTTCAAGTAAGCCAGCAAATTTGGGTCAAAATGAAAGCAGTTCTGTGAGAGAGAGAGGGAGAGAGAGAGAGAGAGAGAGAGAGAGAGAGATTTCTGCTTCCCATGGGGCTGTTTGGGATTCTCTGTCTATTAAAAAAATACATATATATTTTTAATACCTATACACACTATATTCTCCATGTATGTATTTATTATACTATATTCTGGTGTTCTATTCTTGTTTTCCTTCTTTGTTTTTAATAACCAGTCCAATCTTTAGTGCTATTTGATAGGTGAATGTGCTTAATAAGACTTGATGCTAGTTTTAATCTGAGATTACTTGGACCGCTCTTGAAATCTATTGCTGTTTTATAACCTGTAACATGTTTTTACATGTTTAGGAGTGCCGCTGCTGCTGCTGTTGCTGCTACTGTAAAAAATTCTGTGTTGATATTATAATGAGTGTATGTGTTTAGCCAAAAAGTGTCCTATGCTAAGATTAGACAGGAAAGATTCTAAAATCCTAAATGGGTTAGTAAACCCCTGATAATAATTGTAGTTTTATGGACAAAAAAATATTTTAACATTTTAATACTGCATAGACTAGTTGGATTTTTTTCCCTAAAGTTGTTACGGAATCTCTTTGTCCATAAGGAATATTAAAGAAAAGTTTATAATTTGAAGTTATTTGATTTGGAAATGCTGTGGAGTGAAGCTAATCTTTACACCCAGGACCACAGATTGCAATTTCACTTACCATTATCCATGGCAGGATATTTAATTTTACTCCTATGACCCAAAGAATTTTTAGTGACTTTTTAGAAGTGAAATGTGGAGAGTATCTTCAGCTCATTGCAAATGTGGGAATTCGATAAATAACGCTCTAAATGACCATTTACTCTATGACTTATAATGAGTAGACATGAAAAAGAAGTTATCAACTAAACTGTGGGTTTAAAAGTTCAGAATATCTTTTGATTGTGGCTATAGTCAGAGTCATCATGGCAATTACATTTTAGTATTCCATAGGTTTTTTGGTCCACAAGTGCTTTTCTTTCCAAATGTGCTGTATATAAAGGTACAAATGAGATTTTTCTAATGGCCTATTCTGCAAGCTCAACTTGCTTTCTAAAAATCAGACTGGGCATCTCTTTCTGTTTATGTATGAAAACAAAGAATCCTGAATTAGAAAAAAAAAATCTGGCTGTCTTGCTTATGATTTTGGAAACAAAGCAATATTTTTTAATATACATATTTATGTTGTAGGGCTAACCACCTTTTTTAGGGGGAAAAGGAAGCCTTGGTTTTGTTAATGAACAATACTAACCCAGCTCAGAAAGTAGATAGGGAAAGGTTCAAGCTGTTCTGGCCTAAATTTTCAGATATGTGACAAGTGTGGTGACCACCCGCCTGGTGGTTAAATAGTATGTGTATGTACTTTCTTACAATTTTCTGAAGACATTTGACTTTGGAGATTTATTATGGCTCAGGAGCCTAGTCTGGGAATTCTGGCCTAGCAAGGGTCTCCAGCCTTGTCAGTCCTTCCTCCGTGTTGGTGGTCCCTTCCTCCTGCCACACACTTGACCCCTCTCCCTCCACCCCCTGCAGTTTGCCCCATTCCCAGGAGGCAGCTGTTGAATGGCTGGATGACACCTTAGGAGTGCAGATTGAACAGGTTCAGCCTCACTTTTGCAAGCTCTTTAAGGCTAAAATTAGCCAGGTTTATTCTCCCCCTCTAAAAAGTTATTTTTAGCCAAAGGATCTTAAGGATGGAGAAGCTCTAGAAGAGGCTTGTAAGCTGAAGCTGCATTCAGGTTGTGGTTCCTGGAGAATCCATAGCCCAGGGCCCAAAAGCCCTTTAAAATGTTTTATGATCATTGGAGGGCTCAGAAAGAATCCCTAAATGCCTTTAAAAGTCCCAGAACCCTCCCCATTCAGTCAGTGCTTGCAACCACACTGGGCCCATTCCCATAACAAGGGCATGAAGGAGCTTCTGGGTAGGCTTGGAAAAATGACAAGGATGGATGTTTCCCATCCCACTACTTCAAGGAGAAGATTGGAGGACAGGCAGCTGAAGGGACAGATACCCTGTCCAGACACTTGACGACTCCTGGGCAGTGGGCCAAGCAGTGGGCCAAGCGCTGGGCACAGCTCCAGAGGCCGGGCCCGTGCCCAGGGCACTCAGTGATTTAAAGCTGGCAAAAGAGAACACTCCTGCCGGCAGGAAACCGAGTTGAACAGATTGGGAAAGCGCAAAAACAGGCTGCCCAGGAGGCTGTCTCCCTGGACTCAGTTCTGAGTTGTCAGCGGCAACCCGGCAACCCGGGGTGGAGCAGATTCTGGGTTTCCTCCTGCCCTGGGGTGGGGGGATAGGGGGTGGGGAGATGGGGGAAGGGGTGGAGGTGGCACTGAGTCCAGGGCATGTGCAGGGCATGAGGACCCAGCACAGGGAGGCACAGAGGAGAGGCCTGGCTTATAACCACGCTGGGGAGAAACCTTGGCGTGGCAAATGTCATCAATTTAGGCCTTGCTTTGTGTGGGCTCTGGAGTGCCCCTGAGAATGGGTACCGGGGCAGGCACAGGGCTTTCCCTGTGAGTCTTGCTACTTTTTAATTTCTGTAAAATGTTAGAACTTCCTTGCCCCAGGTTTTACATCAAGAAGTTTCTTTGAGAGCAAAAGGAGGAGCAAGATTTCCTTAGCCTCTTATTTTATTTCTCTTTTTTAGTGCTTACCCTAATTTTATAAGAAAGGGAAAAATGGAAGGCTGTGAGAAATTCCCCTCCCACGGCTTTAGCATGCTGGTGCTTTTGATGTGTTAAACCACTGCAGCCATTTCTCACGGGTTCAAAGTTGGAAAGTCAGTCCTCTACTCCTACAGGAAGGCAAACTAGTTCTGAGTGTCAGAGAATTCTGGACCTGGGGGAACGCAAGCATTGGGTTAGAGCCAAGAGAACAAGAAAGAGAATGAAGCTTTGGATTTGCAGAAATCCAAATGGGCTTCCTGTTAATAGTAGGGGATTTGAGCTGGTGGCTCATATAATTAACAGGGAGAAAAAAACATCTTTTTTTCCTTCTCTCCTGAAGTAAGACATGACAATAAAACCCAGTAGTCATCTCAGACCTCCTGACCCAGCATCTTGGGTGGGGAGGGGAGGAGGGTGTTCAGGAATCTGCAGTTTCAGTACATTTCATAAGTGACTTTCATATATGCTGAATTTTGAGAGCTACAGCCACACAGTTTAAGAATAATTCTATCCTTCCATTATCCCAAATCATGAAGAGAAATAGAGACTTCATCTAAAGTCATTTCTCTGTTGTTTTTGGAAGCATTGTAATCATTTTGCAGGACAATTTCCTTCCTAGTTGCCTTCATATAGGGTGGATTTTATATTGGTGACATGTGGCAGCAGAGGCTTACTAAGAGGTTTAATCTGACCATTAGTAATTATAACAGCAAAAAAATTATGCTACTCAATATTCTGAGTGTTTGGATATATTAGCCCCATTTTACAGATGGGGAAATGTGGGCATAGAGAGGTCAGGCAACTTTCCCAAAGTCAAGTTGAGTGGCAGAGCCAGGTAGCATTATATCTCTGCTTCTAATCACTCTGCTCTGGGCAAGTTACTTAATCTATGTAAGTTTAGTTTCCTTGTGGTTTACTTAGGGACAGCACCCATCTCAAGAAGGTGTGAGGGTTAGAGCGGTTACATGGGTGAAACTCCTGACACATAATAGTCACTCAGTGAATGGCTGCTCTTATTTTTGCCAGGTAATGCAGGAAACCAAGTGACGGCTAGTCCACGGAGAAACCAGGAATTGACTGGACTTTCTCAGTCAGCTTCATGGTTACATTTTCTTGAGGCTGCCCACCTACCGTCATCCCTAGTTTGTATTTAGAAAGTCATTTTGTGGTCTCTACCCAGTGCTCTGATTTGGGACCACAGTGGTTGGAAGGTAGATAAACCACAAGGCTAGAAACCTATTGCTGGGTTTTTCTAGTGCCAATTTGGATGCAATTTGAAAATCATTTCCAAACATGCAAGACAACTGGCTGAATTTTTCTTGACTAAGGTACGTAATATCTAAGCACAATTTCTTACAAGAATGAGTAGCTACAATGCCACGCAGTGTCTCCTGAGCCTTGAAGTCAGTTTTAAGAAATTGATTTGGTTAGCTCATTGATTTATGAAGACCATAAAGTCTGTCTACCTACCCTGCCTAGCTCATCTCCCCAGACAGATATTCCGACACTTTCCAACATGCCTTCCCACACATTATTCCCTATGCTTGGAATATTCCTTCTGTCTCTTTCTGGAATGTTCCAATTCATTCTTTCTGGAATGTTCCAATTCATCTCAAATGTTACCTTCTGTGTGAAGCCCCCTCATCCCAATTGTCCAGGGAGATTTACTCTCCTTACACAGTCTCACTGGGTTATAGCACAGTGACAAAGTATTACATTGAAATGATTTGTCCTGTGAGCTCTTCCAGGACAGGGTCCTTGATTTACTCATCTTTATGTATGTCAGGAGCAGCCCAGCCTATATAGCACATTTTAAGTGCCATATAAATGCTTATTAAAGGAATAAAAAGTGTTAAGTAGCATAGGTTTTTTGTTATTACTAAAGGGAATTTGATTATACAAAGTCATCTTGGTTTTGGTGGGCTAATCTAGGAGTTGTTGGTCATTCACTGTGAAGGAAGAAATGAATGTGCCCTGATGCACATTCATACTTTCTGCTCTCATCTGTTGTGGCGGAAGTCCTCTTTAAGAACACGATCTGGGATAGGTAAAAGGAAACAAACACCAGCAGGAACCGTAGCTGCAACTGCACTGCCTAGAGGTAGAAGAAACCCAGAGCAGAGGGCCTTGGTTTAGCATCCTTCCGAAGTTTGGAGTGAAAGATAGACTTGGAACAGTTTAAGACCAATGACATCTTTTATTCAATTTTCAGTTGTCCCCTGTTCTGAATGATGCCATATTTCTACCTCCATTATTCTCTAGCTTTATATAAAAATTCTTTTTTTTCATGGCAATGGGATAATGGTACATAGAGAATTAAGGGAGAAAATAAAGAGAAGTGAGGTCTTTCCTTCATTTCTCTTTGGCTAAGACCAGCACCTTTTCAAGGAAACTGGAGTCTTACAATTCCATGTGGCGACTGACCAGTGGTAGAATGAGTGAAGATTCTGGGCCCTGCGTGCTCTTGCCACTACCTTTCTTCCAGCATCATCCAGCACAACGTGGTCTCTGTATCCCCCTGTTCCAACCACACATGTGTTATTTTGATGTGCTGCTTCTTACAGACACTTTTCATAGGGTCTTCCATTTCCTTTTTGTGAGGTAATTCCTTCTCATCCTCAGCTCAATCATCATTAATACAGGGAAACTTCCCTGTCCTCCCCAACTAGGTATTTGCCTTCTGATAGCTTCCCCATAATGGCAAGCATCATGGTTCACAGTTTTACATTTATTTGTAAGATTACCTTGTTGATCTCTGCTTCCACTGTGATTGTAAACTCCATGAGGACAAAGATCTTATCTATTTTTGCATCATTATATCCCACTTTCTAGCATAGTGCCTGATGCAAAGTGGGCCTCAAAAAATGTTTATTCTGTAAAGTCAGTCATAAAAGCAGGCTTCAGTGTGGACTGAATCAGAAGCAGATATGAGAAAAACTATTTTTCCCAAATACACTAGGGGTAGGAGACCCCTGAAATGGAAGGCAGCAGACACTTGTGTTGTGTATGATTCACCAAGGACCTCCTGGGTGCCAGACTCTGAGCTAAGTCTTAAGGATACCTGATGAATGAGACATTGGGCCTTGTCCTAGTGCTGTCTTTAAAGCTTCTCTTAACTAGGTATAAGCTTACGATAATGATATTGATGTGGTAATAATGTAAAGTGATAATGTGTGTAGTAGATTGAGTAACTACTACACAACATATATAGTATAATATAGTGTCTTATATTCATCAGTTCATTTGATTTTCACACAACAACCTGTGAGGTAGACATTTTATCATCTCTAGGTTATAGTTAAATAAATAGGATCCTCAGACAATTTCTTGGTCAAGATCACACATCTAAAGCTGGAAATCAATGAGAGACTCTGGTCTGGATGACTTTGAAGTTGTGGTTTTGGATATTAGAGATAAGAATAAAAGTTGGGCAGAAATGAGTCTGAAATCCTCCCAAATTCCTAAACTCCAATATCCTTTTCTCTGACCATAGCCTCCTGTCCTTCTAGGTCTGTCTTTCTCTCACCCCAATCCCAATCAACCTCACAGAGATCCTCAGAGCCTCAACTTCTTTCTTTCCCTATCCACTGACTTCCTTCCAGCCCTACTGCTGTCCTTAGCTTTCACCAGGCTTGATCCCTTCTTAGCCCTCTACATTCACTGCATCCATCAGTGAAATCTCATTGCCATGATCAGCTTCCTCTGCTCTGCACAATTTGATCTTCACATCACCCGCCTGGAGTTGTGATGAGGACTAAATGAGTTGGTACATACACTCTCTAAGAACAATGCCTAGTGTTGTTACCTAGTATGCATAATATTATTGTTTTTATTTATCCCTGCGTAGCTAAGGACAGATGGATGGAATCTTGACTGTGCTAACATAGTCAACCTCAGCTGGATCCTTAATGTTTCTGCCTTTCAATCTTGTTACTTGACAAAGTTAAGCTCCCAGATATTTTTTGAGGACTATTCCAAATCTTCTTTACCCTTCACAAGCCTTCTACTGAGCTCCCAATACCCTTGCCATCAGCAAATGACCTTGGTATGGTTCATCTCTTATTGCTTGCTCTGCATCCATTCCTCTTTTATTCTGGTAATAAAACCACCCATGCACCATTCTAATCCCTGTGGTTTGGGTGGATGACCATGTACTCTTGGCCATAGTGATTGGTTCAGGGATAGGCATTTGACCCAATGTGAGCCAATCAAAATCTTTCCTAAGACTATGACTGCAAAAGGGACTGTCTTCTTGAGATCATTGCTGCTAACTAGTGTAAAAGAATGAAGATGTGGGCACATGCATAGAGCCTGTCTAGAAGGGAAATAAAATTGACAGTGGACAACAGCACCAAGAAAAGCACAGATTTTTTTATTTTTTTTTTTTTGAGACAGAGTCTCGTTTTGTTGCCCAGGCTAGAGTGAGTGCCATGGCGTCAGCCTAGCTCACAGCAACCTCAAACTCCTGGGCTCAAGCGATCCTACTGCCGTCAGCCTCCCGAGTAGCTGGGACTACAGGCATGCGCCACCATGCCCGGCTAATTTTTTCTCTATATATTAGTTGGCCAATTAATTTCTTTCTATTTATAGTAGAGATGGGGTCTCGCTCTTGCTCAGGCTAGTTTTGAACTCCTGACTTCGAGCAATCCACCCATCTCAGCCTCCCAGAGTGCTAGGATTACAGGCATGAGACACCGCACCTGGCCAAATGCACAGATTTTTGATGCCATCACTTTGAGTATCTGGCTGCAGCTACACCCAATAACAGTATACCCCTTTTAAGTTATGTGAACTAATACATTTCCTTTTTTTTTGTTTGTTTGCTTAACCTATTTGAATTTGGTTTCCATCATTTGCAACTGGCAAAGTCTTGACTAATATGCCTTGCCTTGCAGTCATTGATAAAATGAAACGCATTACCGTTGTTTTCCTTGATGCCTGCTCCATCGATACATTTCTCCTGATCATATAATTTCTTCTTTGCTCAGACAATGAGTGCCACCGCCTTTTCAAGGCTTACCCATCTCACTCTCATTGGTGCTTCCAGACTTTATCTCCCTTTATGTACCTCTCGCTCTTCTATCTTCAAGTGCTCTCTTTCTACACATCCTTTACTGTTAGCCTAACGTGTGCTCATTTTCCTTTTTATCCAAACTACTCAGTGTTAGTTTGCATCATTCTCTTCACTTCCTTATCTCCCATTCCCTTCTCTGTTTACTGCTTTCACATTCATATTGGCAAGTCCAATGACTCCTTTAGACTGACACTAACTGGACCTTTCTTTTACATGGGACAATGTCTGTCTCTTTACTTCTCAAAGCTCTCTATCTTGTTCCTGGGTTTCAAGACACTGTTTTCTCCCAGCCCCCTCTAAAACCTTCCTAGCCACTCCTCTCTCTGCTTTGTAGGTTTTTCTTCTGTCTATTGCTCTTAATCATGCTGCATTCTCTCTTTGGGTGATCTAATTCCTCCAAGGTTTTAATTTTTACTATTTGCTGATGACACTCATATCTATATGTATCCAATCCAGTGTTCTACCTGGAACTTCACATGGTTGCTGTATATTTGTTTACACCTTGATGTTTCAAGGGCACCTCAAATTCAATGTAATGCAAACATAACTTATCTTCCTCTCAAACCTGCTTCCCCTGCTGTATTCTCTGTCTCAGTTTGTAGTACCACAATTTCAGCCATGCGAGCCAAATTCATGAGTATCGTATTTGTCTTCAAAGTTTCACCTCCCAACACATTTTTGACCCTCCAAAATATTCAGTGAGTTGATTTCCTTCCTTGTAGCAGACACTAAGGGCCACCTACCCTGCAAATATTCTCGCTGCCTTCTTCCTTGCTAAGAAAACCCTGGTTTTGCTCAGATATACACGATTTATAAAGTTATGTGTTTGACGAAAAGCTATTAGTCTCAGTATCAGCTGCAAGGGATAAGTCTTTATTTACCTACTCTAAGTCAATCATGATAATTCTTATCGAAGAATAACTTAGAAATAGTTATTTGTACAGAAATATTTGACTCATATATGAGGAAACTGGTCAATAGATTGTTGACAGTGAACAAAAACAAAATAATAGGAATTATAAGGTGCAGTGGGAGAGGGAGAAAAAAGACCCATAGACATTCTGGGAATAGCAAATCTTGTTTTATATTTTGGATAAACTGATTAGCCAGCAGCAGCTTTTAATTCATTCTGCTGCAGCATTTTGCAGCTTTTTATCTTCTCCATCTTCTAGTGACTCAGGTATGATGTTCTCTAGGAAAACTTCCTAGCCAACCCTTGATTCTTGCTACACACCAGGTGTATTAGAAACCTGTCCTTTAGAACACACACACACACACACACACACACACACACACACACACACACACACTACATGCTAGATGCTGCATGCTAGATTACTCTCTTTCTAGTTGGTGGGCTAGTGGGAGGGCCTACAGTTTAGGGAGGCAAAAATGTGCTACAGATAAATGTAGACATAGTTGGATAGGGTGGGATTTTTAAAAAAGGAAAGAAAAGGCCACATTCATTGCCTCTGATTAGTTGTGACTAAAAGACCTTTTTTTCCTGCAATTCTAAAAGTTGGATTATCTCACATATGTCATTTCTGAAATGTGTAGTTAACTAAAGTTGAACTTCTAAATAACCAGAGAGAGACTCTCCTAGGAAGCACTCACAACTAGATTTGTCATTTATTTAGCATTTTATTCAAGTGTTATAAAGTGCTTCATAACAGTTTTGTTCATTAATACTTTCCCAGGGCAAGTAATAATTTATTGAACAGGTATAAAGTTTCCCATTTTATTAATTTTCTGCTATATATTTTGTATAGAGGACAATAACCCACAAAGTTTTTGGTTTTTTTCCTCTTTTTATTTTGAAAAATTTCAAGTACAATGAAAACTCATCATACCTTTCACCTGGAATCACCAATTATTAACATTTTGCCATAGATGCTCTCTCTCCCTTCTTCTCCACCACCTCCCTCCACCTGAACACCCCCCCACACACACACTTTTTTGGCTGAATAGTCTGAAAATAACTTTCAGACATCATCACTTCACACCTTCATCCTTCAGCATGTATCTCCTAAGAATAAGGCCTTTCTCCTACACAGCCACAATATCCTCATACTGAAGAAATTTAGCTTTGATATATTAAACTTATCTAATATACAGCCTATATTCAAATTTCCCTAAGTATAGCAAAAAATTCTGATCTTTTAGCTGCTTTTTCTCACCCAGATCTTATTGAGAATTGTGTATTGCATTTAGCTATTATGTTTCTTTAGTCTCCTTTTGTTTAAAACAGTCCCTCCACTTTTGAAAAAAAAGAAAACTTTCGTGACATTTTTAAAGAGTCCAGACCTGTCATTTTTTAGTGTCCCACAAGACATATCTGAGTGTTGCATTATGGTTGGATTCAGGTTAAGCATTTTTGGCAAGAATACTACATAAGAGATATTGCTTTCTTCTCAATGCATAGCATGAGAAGGCTGTTCTATTATTGGTGATATTAAGTTTGATCCCTTTTCTCTCTCTCTCCTTTTTTTTTTTTTTGGTATACTTATCAACTAAATTATTTATTATGGGAACCTCATAGAGATGAGACCAGTATTTTGATTCATTGATCACTTAGTAAAGTGAAATGGAGAATAAGGTAATTATATATTTTTTAAAACTTCTAAAATAAAATGATGAGGTTTCAATTATCTGGATATTTTCATTAAAACATTGCTAGCATCTTAGGAAAAAGAATTATCTGCACAGTTGCCTCAAATCTGCAATTCTCTTTGTTCACACAGATCTGGCCAGCTAATGGCATCTATTATCTCCAATTCACAGATCAGCACAAAAGTTAAATGGCTTAAAGGCCACACAATGTAATGGAAAGAAGTGATTAATCCAGAGTCCAGAATCATCAAACTTGTCTCATGACCTTAGGCAAATCACATGCCCTTCCTGGGCCTCAGTTATCTCTTCTGTGTAATGGAGAGACTGGACTTCAGAATCTTTAAAATTCTACCATTTTGAAGGTTCATTCATATCTGTAGTTAAGTGCTATATACCTTATATCATTTTGATTCCTAATTCTAAGTGCTTATGCCTTGTGCAAGATCCCATTAACTTAATATGTTTTCCCGGAGGAAATAGTCACATTTTAGAAATAAGTAGGAGCTGACCAGGCATGGTGGCTCACGCCTGTAATCCTAGTGCCCTGGGAGGCCAAGGCGGGTGGATCGCTCAAGGTCAGAAGTTCGAAACCAGCCTGAGCAAGAGCAAGATCTCATCTCTACTAAAAATAGAAAGAAATTAATTGGCCAACTAAAAATATATAGAAAAAATTAGCGGGGCATGGTGGCACATGCTTGTAGTCCCAGCTACTCGGGAGGCTGAGGCAGAAGGATCACTTGAGCCCAGGAGTTTGAGGTTGCTGTGAGCTAGGCTGACGCCACGCCACTCTAGCCCAAGCAACACAGTGAGATTCTGACTCAAAAAAAAGAGAGAGAAAGAAATAAGTAGGAGCTATAGTAATTATCCTATCAGCCTCCCACCTGAAGTGGGAACCCCGTCTGATTGGTGGCACTCTAGTCTGTGCTGGAACACTTTAGGTGACGTGGCGCAACACACCCGAAGCAAAGTGTTCAAGTGTGGACTCTCTGAAGCTCTGCCTCAGCACTTTAGGTCTTCCCTGATGATCCATGAAGTTCCCAGGCTCACCTCCTCTTGACTCCATAAATCCTGTCCTTCATTCTCCTTCAACAATACACCTGCGTGTCTATCTATGTGGGACTCGTAGCTCGGGTCTTCTCTACCTCTGAGATCCAGACTGTTGGCCTCTCCTTTGACCATCCTCCCACCCTTCTCATTGTTCTTGAATCACACTAGGATGTAAAGTCACTGGACACCTCCCTTTATCCCTATCTACTCCACCAATTCCTTCTGACTATATATTTTTCTTCCGCCCAGCCTGGGCAATCACTTCAGCATTGCCCTTACAATTTCCTCAACACCCACAGCAGTTCTAATTATACCAGGTATACTTGAACACTTATTTATATGCCAAATACTGCATAACATAGTTGCATAATACAGAACAGCTGTGCAGGGAAACAAAAAAATAACTTGTGAAGAATTCTGTAAGGTGATTGTACACTTTTTAGGATAAAAATATATATTTCACTATGTTGTAATCTGGCCAGGCACATACCACTGACCAAATCATATAACTATTTATTCATATAAGAATAATAATAGCAACTTCTCCAGGTGAAAATGAGATACCTGCCAATTTGCTAATGTGAGATTGAAAGGATTACATACATAAAGGTCTTAAAATATTGAGGTCTGCAGGCGCATGAGGTAACAAATATTCCCTCTGATGTGTAGTGATGTGCTATGATTTAAGTTGAAGGTAGAATACAATGATTATAGATGTGACCCTGAGGGTTTGGATGGTTTTTATTGTATTTTTCAAGAATAAATAAGTGCATTATATTTCAAATCAACATACTTTTAATGCTAATGTAAATCATGGGCATCTTTCTTCATATGTTACTCCCAGGAAATTTCTTTGCAAGGTCTTAATGTGAGTAGTTATATTTAGAAATCAGAATAAAATATTAGTTCTGGAGGACTCTTAGAAATCATTTATTCTACAAGTGAGGGAATTGAGGCCCAAAGGGGAAATGTCATTTTTCTAAAGTTGCCTAGCTCTGGTGGTGGAGCCAGATCTAGAGCCTGGTTTCAGAGTCAACGTATTTTCCCAATGATTTTCAAATTGTTTTTCCCAGAGCCTTCAAGGTCTTTGGAGGTATATTTGGGCCACCTTAGTGAAGAGAGTTGATTGTTTCTCACTTTCACTAGAACCACACTACTTTCAAGTGTTTTAGATATTGTGGTCCCATTTAAAGATTTGAATTAGAGAAAATGATCCTAGTGTTAAAATGTATATATTTTAAAAAATTGGTAGCCACGCCTAATCCATCCATTTTAGTAACTAAAAATTTTTCCCTATAGCAATTACTCAATATTATTATGAAGTTCTAAATTATTTGCATTTCATATATTTTTGTTTAAATTGGTTCTTTAAGTAAAAACATAAATGTTTTCCACAGATAAAGATTCAGATGAGAAAATTGGATAAAATCTTCTCTTTTGCTATTGTCACCATCAGCAATCTTCTCCTTGACTTTGCCAGCATGCTACTTAGCTATTTCAAAATGATGAGAGCTAAAGAACATAGTAGAGGCCATGAGATAAAATAAAAAACCAAGAAAGTTTAGGTTTCTATAAACTTACCCAGCAGTGACTTGGTGGGAGCATGATGTGTTGTTGTGTGTAAATGGCCAGAAGCCTGTCAGATTCATGCTATTATGTAGCAGGAACATTTATTTTCACAGCTCTATTCTTTAAGAATTTCTTCCCTGGGAATACAAATGCTGATGAATACCAGATTAACAACACCACACATTTTCCTAAGTTTTTTGGACGTTACTATTAATAGTAAGATTTCTCTTTCTAACATGATGATGACTGTAGCTATCCATGCCTCTTTGGGTCATGGAATGGTCTATATTTTAGTTCCTATGTGCTTTCTGAGTCTCTAGTTAGCTAATGTTTGCAAAGTTAATTCTGACTACTTAGTGCCTAAATTTTATCATTGGTCATTTATTTCCTCTTAATTCTAAAAAGGATTTGATAAACAAATAAGTTTGAATAGACTGTTAAAACTAAAATTCAAGCATGAACATTCTTTGAAGTGGTTGCTTTCCCCATTGGGACAAACCTGAATTTGCACATTGATAATTCACAAACATTTTGGATTTCAGTTATGAGCTTCTTTCTTTCATTAGAGAAATTAAGTTCAATGAAAATGGGAGCACAGGTCAAAAACACCAAGAACATGGATTTTTCTTAAAAAAACTTTTACAGAAATTCAAGATTATCTGAGCTATAATGCCATTCTTTTGACACTTACATAATAGGTATATAGCTTTCCTCAATCTAGTTGTTTTCCTTCAGTACCTGTGGTGATGTGGTTGCAATATTAAAAACCAAAGGTGTTCACTAAACTGGCAATAATGTTTCTAAACTAATCCAGCATGAGGAGAAAAGTGATTAGAAAGGAGACAGTTCCCAATGGAAGATGGATAAGCTATTTCTAGAAACTACCATTACCACTGAAAAAACTAATTGCTTTCCTCTTGGTTTTGGATATTTCCTTCAGTTCAAGAAGGAAGAAGTGTGAAGAAACTTTACCTTGCTGCTACTAATAGTGTTTCTCCCTTGAAACTGCAGAGCCTTGGGGTCTCCAAAACAACTTTTTGAAACAATAGGCTACGAGTGCTTAGGAGAGAAAAGATGGGGGTGTTTCTGTGTCTATAAATGATGAGATCAGTAACTCATTTGTTCATTTAATAAGTATCTATAGAGTGCCTCCTTTGTGGCAGATACTGTGTTATTAAAAGAAACAACTAAGATAGGGTCTCTGTCCTAGATGAGCCTACATATTAATTCTAATATGACTCAGGGAATAACAGACAGTAAGAAATATTACTATAGAAGTCCTAGGAGCAGGAATAACTCTTAAGTATTACTCCAGTGCCCTTTAAGAGCCTTGCAAAATTTGTTTTCAGCCAGTTCCACCCTACCTTATATTGTTTTTGTTATTTAGACCAGCAATTTATTATGAATATGGAAAATAAATGATATATTTTTAAGTTCTACAAAGTTCAATATAACACACTAAACATACATCATGCTATGTGAAGATACTGAGGCTAAAGATTGAAAGCAAGAGCCCTACAGTTGTCTAAGGGACTGTTCTTCGTGGCACGGTATTGTGGAAAGAACCCAGGCTTCGATCTGCATCCAAGTTCTTCCAGTTATCAACTGAATTAGCACGAGCAATTCACTTAGTTTTCCTCACTCTTGGTGTCCTTATCTGTAAAACAGAGCTAAACAAATAATATCTGCTTCCTGAGGTGGTTATGAGAATCAATCAAACTAACGTGTGCAAGCACTCTGTAAAATTTTGAGTTCGATAAAAAATTACTTTTTTAGAGCAAATACACAACAAAATCCATTCATCAACATGGAAAGAATGTAGCTGTATTCATAGTACCAACCTTTCAGATGAATGCCTGTCCAAAGCCCTGCCTGCAAAGGACTACAGTGGTGCGAGTATTTATGATTAATATTGCCATAGGGCTAGTTAACACTTGTAAGTAATAATTACTAGATTTCATGGAAAGAAAATTCTATTTCTTTTCATGAGGAGGTTACCAACCATTTAAAATGTATATAGGAGGTGGTGGCACATGTCTGTAATCCGCTACTCTTGGGAGGCTAAGGTGGGAGGATCACTTGATTCAAGTGAAATGGTTATTTTAATGGTTTAGCCAACAAGTTCTTATCTATCCAAGTATGACTTCTGTAATTAATTACACAGTATACGGCTCTTGTCAATCCATCAGCCTTTTCTCTTAAGCCATTTTAAAATTTGGTTTCTAATGTAGGCTGGGCTTTGATAATACAAATATAAACAGTTAAGAACCAACTCCCACCTGCTGACTCAAATGAGGGCTGTTGTAATTTGCTCTCTGTTCATGTTATAGCTCATTGATAGCTGGCTTTATATTATTTCTCGTTCTGTTAAAGCTAGATCTAAGTTGTGACAAATTGTTTTTTTTTGTAAATGCCATCTCTTCAGCCCCTGCTGGATCTAGCAGAGATATACTATGTTGTGATTCCACCGACTGTCCTCTAAGAAGGAATGTTAGTTTCAGAAAAAATATTAGCTGAGGGACAGCCTAGGAATGTGTATTTCTTCAGACGTTGGATTCCTAATAAGTTTTACCTTTTCCTCATAATTTTAATGAGTTACTACAGTATTTTTGTACACAAGTTATCAGATGAAATGAGCCCACTGGCAAAAGAAATGCGTGAACAAAACATATGTCCAAAAGAATAAATTCAGACAATTGCAACTTCTGCCTGGCCCCCCTCCCATTTAGCTTACACCATCTCTCAGTCTGGCTTCAGATATTAGTAAGTAATGAAATAATACACAGGAAATGAATTGCCCCTCCTCTGCCCTGTAAATCAGAAAAGTCATTTACAGGAGCTGAGCGACTGAAGGCAGAGGTACATGGCAAAGGAATTGAACCTTAATGGACCCTCAAGAGCTATAATCCTCCATCTCTCTGCTAGCTTTAGTCAGTCTCTCTCTCCTTCCCTCCCTCCCTCTCTTCTCCTTCTACCTCATCTTTCTCAATATCTTCCCACCTCTCACTTTCTTTCTCTTTATCTCTTAATCTCTTTGTCTTTTTTTCTTCAGTTTACAAATCTCTCAGGCTCTGGAGCCTATTGCCTCACTGAGAAGTGGTCTGAGTGTCTTAAACATTGAATGAAAATTCTTCAAAGTCTTTAGTCACTCCTTTGGGTAAACTTTACTTTTTTAGGCAATAGGGCACTTGCTGACTGGTCCTCCTTGGTGGCCTCTGTTCTTCTTCTTCTTTTTTTAATCTGTGTAGGATTCTGAAAGATGTTAATTGCATGGTTCAACTCTATGTTACCCACGAAAAAAGTCGGAGTCATGGAAAAATCAAGATTAGTAAATAGTAATAAAAAGGTCATCAAAACATTACTTGGAGTGTATTTTCTTCTTATATTTAAATACAGTCACTACAGCAAATTGGGAGTTTTTGAAACTTTGAGCAAGACAGTGGATAGTTCTACCAAGTTCTGGAACAAGAGTATGAGGAGTTATCATTCTTCTTTATCTACTTTACTACTTTCTACTACCTATTCTCCTTCTTTCAGCTGCAGACTAGGTGTGAACTGTCACTTCTCAAGACACCAGCAGATCATCTAAACCATTGAAACCTTGGTTGGACATTGGAATCGCCTGGGTCACTCCCCAAAATTCTGAGGCTTGAATCTCTTCTCAAAGTTATGATGTTATTGGTCTGAAGTAAGCCCTGGGCATTGAGATTTTTAAAAAATACCACAGGTGACTCTAAGATGTAACCAAAATTGAGAACCATTGATTTAGTCTCAACAGTTTCTAGTTTCTACCAACCTGAAACCATGAAATATATAACTTATTGGCCATTTTTCCAGTGACAGAGAGCTAATTGCTCTGCCTTTAACATTTTCTTTTAGAGCTTCTGAAGGACCATAATTTAAAAAGGCCTATATCTAACAACCATGTTAGTTAGCGTCCTCCAGAGAAACAGAACCAATAAAGGATATATACAAAATAAGAAATTGACTCATATAACTATTGATGCTGTGAAGTTCCAAGATGTGCAGTCAGCGAGCTGGAGACCCAGGAAAGCTGATGGTGTAAGTCCTAGTCTGGAAGCCAGCAGGCTTGAGCCCCAAGAAGAGCCACATTTTCAGTTCAAGTCCCAAGTCAGGAAAAGGCTAATGCTCCAGCTCAGCAATCAGTCAGGTTGAGTTGCCTCTTATTCACAGGAGTGTCAGCCTTTTTGTTCTATTCGGGTCTTCAACTGATTGGATGAGGGCCAACTATGTTAGGGAAAGCTCTCTGCCTTCCTGAGTCTCCTGGTTCAAATGTCAATCTCATTTGAGAACACCCTCACAGACACATCCAAAATAAAGTTTGACCAAATATCTGGGCACCCCAAGAATTAATGAAGTTGACACATAAAACTAACCATCACATCAACATAGTACTTAAATAAGGAAAGTGAATGGGAGCTTTGATAGGGAATTAAAGGCAAATTAAGCCAGAAATAATCCTTACGTGTTTATAATCTGTATCAGATATCAGAGATGATTAAATAATTTTCAACATGTTCTAGTTCCAATTAAATCATACATATTCTGTTGAAAAATTATACTAAGGCACAGGAGGGGAGCAAATTCCTCTTCCCCATCAATCAGCTGATCATTAACTATTGATCCATTCAGATATCTTAGAAGAACCTGGAAGGGAAAAAATACAGGGTAAATAGAGCTTCGATTGTAATTATAGGTCTTATGGAATTTCCTTCCAAGGACTTGGATTATCAGTGTTTGAAAGATACATAGTATTTAATAAATATTCAATAAATATTTTTGAATAAATAAATAACATTTAAAAGTGGAACTCAACCTGTGACTTCTTCAGATAATTTTTTATTTAAGGACATGTAGGAAAAGATAAGAAGGGTGGAAGATGGCATAAGAGAACCTCAAGTAGTATGATAGGGACAAAATTTATTAATGTGTGAGTGTTCTCTCCTTCCTTTGCCAGCTTGGTTTCTAGATATTTTGAACTGCAGAATTGGGAGAATGCATAGGAAGAAAGAAGACTCAATAGACAGGAAGGAGTAAAGGAGAAGGACATAGCAAAGGAAGTTAGGTGGATCCACACAATAAAGACAGTGGGAATGGGAAAGACATGATGTGGGCTCTTATAGAGTGATGTTTTCAGATCTGGTGACTGGAGGCTTTAGAATAGCTGTGGGATGTGAGAGAATTGGAGAGGAAAGGGAAGTAGATCTGGAGACATGGTTCTATAAACTAAGAAATAATTCCCCTTTGGAAGATTTAGATTAAAAACATATTTTTGAAAATTTCTTTGGCATCAGAACTGTGCTTCTTTAACTGTAACTCAGTTCAGAGGTAGGCCACATGGGCCTCCAGGATTTATTCAGGTTACATGTTTTAAGTCCTGGAATGCTGTCTATGGCACTTTTCTCTCTATAAATTTTGTGATCACTTAATGATTCCACTGATCCTGGGTTATTTCCCCACTTAGAGAATGGATTATTCTTAGTGTTTGCTTTTAATTTAGAGATGGGGTCAGGAAAAAAATAGGCTATTTTGAAAGGTAAATGAAGCATCTTTTCTTGTTGGTAGTTCACCTAGTATGAATATGAGAATGCAAATTAAGTAAGAATCATTTATTCTTTTAAATGGAAGTCAAAAGTAGGAGGCTGAAATTTAGGTGTGTACTGGGGTTCTAGATCCTTTATATAAATGATCTTTGTTTTGTTCTCATGGCAGTCATAGGGAATAGGTATTATTTCTCTTATTTTACCCAAAATTACATAGCTACAAAGTGGTAGAACTGAGATTCACACATAAAATCTGCTCTTTCCACTATACCCTGCATAATGGGAGCTTTATTATCTGGCTTGGTTTTTAAAATTCCATATGAGAAGTCATTGGTGATTTATTAGACAATTACATTCTTAGGCATTCCCTGCTTTCCTCTAATAAGACTATAACTGAATGGAAGGGTATTTGTGAAAGCCATATGAGACATATAGCTATTTTCCCCTCTAACAAAATATCATGTAAACAGCTATTTTGTAGCAAACTATGTTCCGACTCTTTCACTCTGGTCCATTTTGGAAACAATGACAGTTACTTGATATATTAAAAAAGATGGTATGAGTCATCCAGATTGTAAAGGAAGAGACTATCTCTATTAGCAGATGACACAATCTTGTATATAGAAAATTCTAAGGAACACACACACACACACACACACACACACACACACACACACATGATTATTAGAACTAACAAAAGAATTCAGCAAAGTTGCAGGATATAATATTGATATTAAAAAAATCAGTCATATTTCTATATATTAGCGATGAACAATCCAAAAACGAAATTAAGAAAACAATCCATTTACAATAACATCAAAGAAATGGAACGAAAGTATGGAAACAGTGTTGGTTCATATGTTAGGGTCAGCCAGAAGAAAGTCTTTAGTGCTACCCAACAGATTTCAGTCCTTGGTCCTTGGCTAAGTAGTTTTGGTTAAAAATTTGAATGAAGACAGAGATGACTGGATGATATCGATATAAGATATCACATAAGCAAATGAAACAAGCTGAAAGAAATGAATGGAGCGAATACTTGGAGTGAAATTTAGATACTTCATGAATGTGTAAGAAAGGAGAAAAGAATTTTACATTCATTTGAAATTAAAGTGAGAGTTTAAATTCACAATGTAGATTTATGCAAATTAAACTTTATGCCAAAAGTCAATAGTCCTCTTTGGGAAGTTATCTAAGAATCTTGAATGGACTGAAATGGTTTTTACTCTATGAAAAGTTATTGTGCAGAAATTATGAGCTAGGTACTGAGCTAGGCATCGGAATGGAAAATGTCTTAGTCTTGGTCCTTGCCCTTGGGGTTACCATAGTAGTGACAATCTAATGAGATGTAGTATGGGGGTCAGGGTCCCAGGAGGAAACAGATGGCACATTATAAAAGGCAATTTGAAGAGAATTTCACGATAAAAACATTTACAAATGAATGGGTAGAATTAAGAAAACTACTGAATATGATGATGCACCCAGAGATTAGCAACAACAGGAAGCTGTTACTGCCCAGCATGGTGAGACCTATAGGCATGGGGAAGGGCTGCCAGGGAGGAGCTGTGGCCTTTTGTAGAAGCTTGCAGAGCTGCCAAACTAGGAAGTTGGGAAAATAAACACCTTAACGTTTTTTCCCCTACCTTCTAATCTCCTGACTTCCATTGGTCAAATCCAACTGGAAGCTAGAGAACAAGTGACTCTGGACTATACAGTCTATACACATAAGTCTCCCGGGGCACAGAGCAGCATGGAAAAGAGGAGAGGGTGGATTTATTTTATTTTTTCATTAAAAATTATTTTTTTTTAGTATCAGGGTCTCACTCTATTGCCCAGGCTGGAGTGCAGTGGCAGGATCATAGCTCACTACAGCCTTAAACTCCTGGGCTCAAATGATCCTATTGCCTTAGCCTCCCAAGTAGCTAGGACTACAGGTATAGGCCATCACACCTGGCTAATTTTTTAATTTTTTGTAGAGACAGGGTCTTGCTATGTTGCCCAGGCTGGTCTTGAACTCCTGGCCTCAATGATCCTCCTGCCTCAGCGTCCCAACATTCTGGGATTAAAGGCATGAGCCACTACACCAGCTGAGAGTAGATTTAGAGGGCCAAATAGAGAATACTGCATACAGAGGTAAAACAGATCATTACAATAAAAGGTTAACAATGCTCCATTTGAGATGAGTCTTGGATGTTGAATGAGAGTTTGACAGGTTGGGATGTTGATGTTTGAGAAAATAGTATATACAGAGCAGGTCCTAAAAGGAAGTGCCTTGCTGGGGAAAATGTAGAAAGTTCCATGTGCATACAGTTGAGGATGAAGAGTGAGGGTTATGAAAGAAATTGTAAAACAAGGATGGAAACCTATGTTTGGTGGGCTGGTCCCTTTGTGAAGGACTGTACAAGTTAGGCTATACGTTTCACTGTTGTGACAGAGATCTAAAATATTAATAACAATGGCTTATACACAATAAAATTATTTCTCTCTTATGTTTCAGACTGAGCTAGTGGGCACCTCTGCTCTGAGAAGTTATCAGAAGCCCAGGCTCCTTTTGGCTTGTTGCTCTGCCCTCATCTACATGATTCAGAACACTCACCACTGCGTCCACATTCTAGTCGGCAAACTGGGGTACTCTTTCCTTTTACGAAAACAACCTAGACATTGCACGTGTCACCTCTGCTCCTGACTTACTGGGCGGAACTTAGTCACAAGGCCACACCTTTTTGCAAGGGAGGCAAGAAAATGTAGCCTTTAATCTGAGCAGCTATGTCCCCTGATAAAACTTGGGATTTCTATTAGTATGAGGAAGAAGACGAGGTATTGAAGGAAATTGGTATTCTTCTCTGTAGACATCCTCTTGCTTTTCCAAGGTGAGATCCTGGAGGTCGCAGAGAGGATGGGTGCAGCAGGAGGCAGGGAACAGTAAAAGAGGAGAGAGAGTGATTGCTGTGTTCAAGGTGTTGGGGTAGGAGTCTGCTCGAATAAAAGACGGGTAGGGCCCCCAGGCTACAAGTGGAAACCACTAGGACATCTAGAAGGATCGCCTGACCTGCACTGTGGCTGCTGCTGTCTTGCCATCCCATATATGTATTAATAATAATTAGTATAAAATGAGGGCTATTTATCAGGGTCATATTCTGACCCCTGGGTGAGCTTAGAAAGGAACATTTTTTTCCAGTATAGGATTGCAAAATTTAGCCCTGGGTGAGGGATTTACACTTTCCTTTCAAACACAGGCCTCTGCTGGTGGGCATAGAACACTGGGTGTGTTGATTGCTAACGTGATTTATGGCAGTCCCTGTGTATTCAGCTCCATTCCATGACCTTTCTTCCACAGTGTCCTCTACCTTGATAAAATCGCTCCATTCTTTGTCAAGTCCTTTTAATCCCTTTTCGGAATCAAGTATGAAACAATTTCCAATGCATTCAACTCGAACTTTCTTTGCTCATTGTTTATTCCCTGAAGACTGAATAATACATTTAGAAGTAGAAAAATTACAAGCTGCTGCTTTGTACACAATACCCTTAACTTTTTTGTCCAGGTTTTCAGGCTGGCCTCTGATGAACCTCCCTCCCCCCTTTTTAACACATAAAATTTAGGTTCCCAAAGTTAATCACTTGTGTTTTCAATTAATCATTTATATCCCCCAAGTCATGTGGAATCATCTAATTGGGCACATGAGGGGACAATTGTACATACAAGAAAGAATAGTAATGAAGCAGTTATGCATAAAAGTAGTATTTAAAAAAAATAGTTCTTAGGAAACTACCTGGAATTTCGGCCTCTGGTGGTTCATTTGTCCATCCATTTTTATTTCCACCCACCCATCATCCATTCACCATTCCATGCAAAAATCTTGCAAAGTGTCAATCTCTATAGAAGCCAGCAGGGTTCATAGATTATGATGTTTCCAGTCCTTGAAGAGTTCTTACGTCATAACTGGAGCAGACTCAGTTTTGAGGCATGGCTGAGCATAAAGGAAGGAAGGAAGTGGGATCATATACCACCTGTGTACTAACTGATATGCAACGCTATATATTAATCTTATTTAATGGCCAGGACCAAGGAAAGCAAAGGCTAACATCACAGTTTAGTAGAAGGAGACAGATGCATAAACAACTGTGAACCTGTGCCATCGGTGCTATAATGAAAGATAAAGGATAAGTTGACCCTGCCTGGGATGGAGAAGGAAAGCTTCCTGGAGGAGCTCAAGTTTCCACTGGGTTCTGATGGATGATCAGGAGTTGCCCAGGTAGAAAGGTAGAAGAGGCACTGTAGGTGAAAAGAACAGTGTGCACAACAAGTGGAGATGTGAGGAGTGGGGCAGGTTTGGGCAATGCTGAGTGGTTCAGTGTGGCTGGCTTGCAGGGCACGTGGGATAAGTGCTAAGACGAAAGATTGGAGAGGTGGGCTGGGATTCTGTATACCAAACTAAGGCATTTGAATTGTATTCTGTAGGTAATGGGGAGCTACTGAAAGTTTAAAAGCATGGGAGTGACACGATCAGATTTATGTTTTGGAAAGACGTCTAGGGAAAATAAGGAAAGGGGGAAAAAACTAAATTCATTCATTTTTGTCTAGCAAATATTTATTGAGTGTTTACTACATGCTGGGCATCTCCTAGGCACTTGAATAAAGCTGTCAAAAATTCTTGTCTTCATGCAACTTTAAGTGGTGGAGCAAGACAAGTTATAAACAAAACTATACATAATCATTTAGGTGGTGATAAGTGCTATGGGGAAAATAAAGCAAGCAAGGAAGATAGTGCCAGTCTTTGCAATTGAGTGACCACTTCACCTTGTAATGTCCCACTGAGCAGGAAGGGGACATTTGAGCAAAGACCTAAAAGAGATGAGAGAGCAAGATACATGCATATCTGTGGGAGGGAAATTTTAGGCAGGAAGAATTGTAAGTTTAAAACCTTCAGTATATTATGAGAGCTTTGCAAACCCCAAGATGACGAAAGAGAGGGACTTAAGACTTGAATATTTATATGAAGGGGCACTGAGCCAAAGAAATACTGATTACCCTTCACATATCGGTCAATGCCTTGTCATTTGTTTGTGTTTGACAGGCTAGACCAGGATCTCCCTGGTCATTGTCGGCCATAATTTTGGAGAGAGGTAACTAAGTTATTTTCTACTATCACCCAAGACCAGCGATTTTGCAGTTAAGCAGTAAAGTCCAGTTATTATTCTGAAGCCAATAGAATGTAGTTCTTTGTCTCCTTTGCAGTTTGAAACCATTCATTTCATTTTCAGATGCTTGATGACCACATTTAAGAGAAAGTGCCCCCCGCACTAACCTAACCCCTAACCCTGGCTTGGATGGCACATAGGAAGGGACCCTTCAGCAAATTAGCAGGATGAGTGGAATTGTGAATGCATCTGCTGATCACGAGCTAGCTGAGTGTATTGCACACACACGAGATAAAAATGAAGCCAGAATCTGGAATGAGATCATTAGTGTATACCATCCTGGTACAGTAGTCAGACCACACACATATTTAATGCACTGAACCCACCTTGAAATGCCCCTCAGCCTTAGGAGAACAAAGTAATAGAAAAAATAAGGGGCCGGGGAGGATGCTGAGTGATCCATAATGCTGTCAATGTCACAATCCATCCCGAACAGCAGAATAAAGTTAATAGGCAAAGTTCTTTAATGCTTGTTCTGCTGCCTGCCACCCAAGTCTGTGGCAGAGCTGCAAGGAGAAAATAGATATATCATTATAGACTGTATCAATAATAAATTATAGAAATGCCTTCTATACAAGGAGTAGTTCCTTGTGGTTATTTGAAAGTACCAATTTTTAGTACTGTTTATTTGACCACTCAATGCCAAAGAAAATGTAAACACAAGCTTAAATCATTTTTTAAGGACTATTGATATTTTATTAATTTATTAAATTAACAATAAAAATGTTGAAGACAGGGATATTTAAAGTGTCAAGAAAATGAAGAAATAATATCTTTCCTAGTGTTTAATAAATAAAAATTGCCTTGGAATAAACACTAAATCTATTTATAGCATACATAAGAAACATCTCCTGGAAGTCAAATATTCTATCTGAATTCTAAGTGTTATGTTTCAGCTCACAGAATTTCATGGTTTAGAGTAGAATATTTTCATTCCAAGTCTATGCACCTTTTAGCTCCTAAAAATATTTCCTAAACTCTTCCAGCATTCCACTACTTGCTTATGGAGTAAGAAACTTACACAATTCAACTAACAGCTATCAGACATTTATTTAAAGGTTAAACACCTTCTGTATGCAAAGTGCTGGACTGGGCAAGGTATTGCAGGAAATGGGAATGGAGTAAAACTTAGTGCCTGCCCCGAAGGAGCACAAGAAGGTAAGTAAAAGCTGATGTTACAAAGAGTCAAAATATGCTCAGTATCTTAAGGGATCCAAAGAAGGAGAGATGACCATGGGTTAGAGAAGTCAAGGAAGGCTTCAAAGCAAAATGACATTTGACCTGGATCCTTGATAGACGGGTAGAATTTCAATAGGCAGAGACAGGGTTGGTTTGAGGGGGGATGAGGAAGGCAATTGGGGTGAAGACAGGGCTTATGTGAGAAGAGGGGTTGCTGCTTTGTGGGAGCATGGTGCATATATGTGGGTGTCATGGGACTAAAGCTGGGAAGGTGGGCTGCAGTCATGGGGTCTCTGGGCTCAGATGTCAGCCTGAGGAATCAGGACTAGATTCAGTCGGCAGTGGGGCTGCACCGAAGTCGATGTGACATGATGTGACATGACACTGCTCTATTTATGCTCTGATGCCCATGCTTTTGTACTCAGTTGCATGCGCCTGCTGAAAGGGTGAAGCTGGTTCTCCAGCCCCTGGGGGAGAGATTAGCGCTGTGCTACAGATTTACTTAGAGGACAGAGCGCAGTAGGGGTCATTTGGGTGTATCTCCCCCTACCCCCTTCTGCCCCCCTGCACACGCAAAGGGGCGGTCTAGCTGCCAAATGTGGCCTCTGTGTTCTGGCTATTTAGATGTCATTTGAACTCCTATTTTTCATAAGTGAAGGAAAAAAAAGTCATAATTCACAAATATTTGTTAAATGCCTACCAGATGAACAACGGCGATTACGCCCTGCTCTAAACCAGGGGTGAAGTTGCAATCCCAGCCAGAAGCCCCATAAAAGCTGGAACTCAGGTCAGAATACAAAAGCGCTAGGGACATACACCCAGTAAACAAAGCTGGGGAATCCCTACCTATGCCATACTGCACTATTGTATATTATCCGCTCAGCTAATTGTTTTGAAGGTCTAATTTAGGAAAAGTAGAAACAGTGTTAGGTATTTAGGGAGATTCAAAAGAAGCAATAGCCATTCAATAGAAACTTTTTTTTTTTTTACTGTCAGTTGTTTTTATTTTATTTTTCTTTTTATTTTGGCATATTATGGAGGCACAGATTTTAAGGTTTCAATAAATGCCCATTTCCCCCCTCCCCCACAAGTCTGAGTCTCCATCATGACCATCCCCCAGATGGTGCACATCTCACTCATTATATATGTATATACCTGCCCCCCTCCCCCCTCCCACCTGCCCAATACCCTATTACTGTAGTACCTATGTGACCACTTAGGTGCTGTTCAGTTAATACCAATTTGCTGGTGAGTATATGTGGTGCTTGTTTTTCCATTCTTGGGAAACTTCACTTAATAGTATGGGTACCAGCTCTAACCAGGAAAATATAAGATGTGCTATGTCACCATTGTTGCTTAGAGCTGAATAGTACTCCATGGTATACATATACCACATTTTGTTAATCCATTCTTGGATTGATGGGCACTTGGGCTGTTTCCACAGCCTTGCAATTATGAATTGTGCTGCTATAAACATTCGAGTGCAGGTGTCTTTTTTGTAGAGTGTCATTGGATCTTTTGGGTAGATGCCCAGTAATGGGATTGCTGGATCAAATGGTAGATTCACTTGTATTGCTTTAAGGTATCTCCATATTGCTTTTCACAGAGGTTGAACTAGTTTGCAGTCCCACCAGCAGTGTAGGAGTGTTTCTCTCTCTCCGCAACCACGCCAGCATTTATTGTTTGGACACTTTTTGATAAAGGCCATTCTCACTGGAGTTAAGTGATATCTCATTGTGGTTTTGATTTGCATTTCCCTGATGATTAGAGATGTTGAGCATTTTTTCATATGTTTGTTGGCCATTCTTCTGTCTTCTTTAGAAAAGTTTCTGTTCAAGTCCTTTGCCCACTTTTTAATAGGGTTATTTGATTTTTTCTTCCTGATTTTCGTGAGTTCTAAGTATATTCTAGTTATCAGTCCCTTATCAGATGCATAGGATGCAAAAATTTTCTACCATTCTGTAGGTTGTCTGTTTACTTTCATGACTATTTCTTTGGCTGTGCAGAAGCTTTGTAGTTTGATCATGTCCCCTTATTTATTTTTGTTGCTGCTGTGATTGCCTTTGGGGACTTCTTCATAAACTCTTTGCCTAGGCCGATATCTAGGAGAGTGCTTCCAACTTTTTCCTCTAGAATTCTAATAGTTTCATACCTTAGGTTTAAGTCTGTTATCCAGTGTGAGTTGATTTTTGTGAGAGGTAAAAGGTATGGGTCCTGTTTTAGCCTTCTACAGGTGGCTATCCGGTTTTCCCAGCACCATTTATTGAAAAGGTATTCTTTTCCCCAGCGTATGTTTTTGTCTGCTTTGTCAAAGATTAGATGGCTATATGAGGATGGTTTTATATCAGGATTCTCACGTCTGTTCCACTGGTCAATATTCCTATTTTTGTGCCAATACCATATTGATTTAATTACTACAGCTTTGTAGTATAGTTTGATATCTGGCATATTAATGCCTCCCATTTTGTTTTTGTTGCCTAGAATTGCTCTTGATATTCGGGGTCTTCTTTGGTTCCATACGAAGCGTAAAATTATTTTTTCTATATCTGTGAAGAATGCTGATGGGATTTTAATAGGTATTGCATTGAATCTCTACATCAGTTTGGGTAGTATAGACATTTTGGTGATGTTGAGTCTGCCGATCCACGAGCATGGTATGGATTTCCATCTGTTTACATCCTCTGCTATTTCCTTCCTCAGTGTTTCATAGTTCTCCCTGTAGAGGTCTTTTACGTCCTTGGTTAAGTATATTCCTAGGTACTTTAATTTCTTTGTTGCTATTGTGAAGGGAATTGAGTCTTTGATTTGGTTCTCAATTTGATTGTTGTTGGTGTATATGAATGCCTCTGATTTCTGTGTATTGATTTTGTATCCTGAGACTTTACTAAATTCATTGATCAGTTCCAGGAGTTTCTTGGTTGAATCTTTGGGGTTTTCTAGATATAATATCATATCATCAGCAAATAGTGAAAGTTTGTTCTCTTCTGCCCCTATTTGGATACCTTTAATTCCATTTTCCTGTCTGATTGCTATAGCCAGGACTTCCAGCACTATATTGAACAGAAGTGGAGATAGTGGGCAGCCTTGTCTGGTTCCAGTTCTAAGTGGGAATGATTTCAATTTTTCCCCATTCAGTATGATGATGGCTATGGGTCTGTCATATATGGCTTGTATCATTTTTAGGTATGTCCCTTCTATGCCTATTTTCTTAAGTGTTCATATCATGAAAGGGTGTTGAATTTTGTCAAAAGCTTTTTCTGCATCTATTGAAAGAATCATGTGGTCTTTGTTTTTGCTTCTGTTTATGTGGTGAATTGCATTTATAGATTTATGTATGTTGAACCATCCCTGCATCCCTGGGATATAGCCCACTTGGTTGTAATGGATTATTTTTTTGATAAGCGTCTGGATTCGGTTAGCTAAGATTTTGTTGAAAATTTTTGCATCTATATTTATTAGGGATATTGGTCTGTAGTTTTCTTTTTTTGTTGCATCCTTTCCTGGTTGTTAGAGACTAACACTCTCAACACCCCAACGACTTGTCTACGCACGGGCCTCGCCCCGGAAAATTCCCAGGACGAAAATAAGCACCCAACCCTCCAGCTATGGCTCGGAGAAGAATGCATTCCATGACGTGCTTGCTCCAGGGTGTGCTACCTGCAACTGTTTGCTCCAGGGTGTGCCACCTGCAATTGTTCCTGACCCCCGCCAGGTTGAGGTTAAATAATCAGTTACAAACAGCTTCAATGCCAATAAAATGCTAATTAGAGCTAATTGACCCAAACCTGAGCCTCAGCATCCCCCCACTCTATTTTTCTGTTCATACTTCCTTGTTTGTGTATAATTATAAAACCAGCAAAAAATCTAAATAAAATAGACCTTAACAACCCTTTACTTGGTCTGGTTCCTTTCTCTCTCCCATCTCTTTCAAACATAGTCCCCCTTGACCCCCGCGAGTAACAAAAGGTCCCACGGGTCGAGACGCCTGGTTTTGATATCAGAGTAATATTCGCTTCATAAAAGGTGTCCGGGAGGTTTCTGTTCTTCTCGATGTTGTGGAATAGTTTTTGCAAGATAGGTACTGGTTCTTCTTTGTAAGTGTGGTAAAATTCAGGTGTGAAACCATCTGGACCGGGACTTTTCTTTTTAGGGAGATTTTTAATTGCTGTTTCTATTTCAGCTCTTGAGATTGGTCTGTTCAGGAAATCTATTTCTTCCTGCTTGAGCCTAGGGAGGCTGTGTGTTTCTAGAAATTTGTCCATTTTCTCCACATTTTCCAGTTTGTGTGCATAAAGATTTTTGTAGTATTCATAAATTATATCTTGTATCTCTTTGGGATCAGTTGTGATATCTCCTCTTTTCTTCCTGATGGAGCTTATTAGAGATTTCTCTTTTCAGCTTTTTGTTAGCTTAGCCAATGGTGTGTCAATTTTGTTTATTTTTTCAAAGAACCAACTTTTTGTTTTATTACTCTCCTGAATAGCTTCCCTGTTTTCAATTTCATTTAGTTCTGATTTGATCTGTTGATTTTACTTCTTCTGCTGGGTTTGGGGTTGGTCTGTTCTTCTTTTTCCAGCTCTTTGAGTCGTTTCGTTAGATTGTCTATTTGTGATCTTTTTGTCTTTTGGTTATAGGTATTTATGGAGATAAACTTTCCTCTCAGAACTGCTTTAGCTGTGTCCCAGAGGAGTTGATAACTTGTGTCTCCATTGTCATTTTCTTCATAGAATTTTTATTTCCATCTTGATTTCTTCATTTATGAAGTAATCATTTAGTAGGAGGTTGTTTAATTTCCACGTTTTTGTGTAGAAATGTGAGTTTCTGTTAGGATTGATTTCTACTTTTATTCCACTGTGATCTGAGAAGGTACATGGTATGATTTCTATTTTTTTAAATTTCTTGAGATTTACTTTGTGTCCTAGGATATGGTCAATCTTAGAGAATGTCCCGTGAACTAATGAGAAGAACGTATATTCAGTGGCTTTTGGGTAGAATGTCCTGTAGATGTCAGTCAGACCCAATTGTTCCAGGGTTTTGTTTACGTCCATTATTTCTTTATTAATTTGCTGTTTGGAGGATCTGTCTTGTGCCGTCAGTGGGGGTGTTGAATTCACTGGTGATTATGGAGTTGCTATTAATCCATTTGCTTAGATCCAGTAAGGTTTGCTTTATGAAACTTGGTGCACCTAAGTTGGGTGCATATATATTTAAAATTGTTATCTCTTCTTGTTGAAGTGTGCCCTTCACCATTATATAATGACCCTCTTTGTCTTTCACTACTCTTGTTGCTTTAAAAACGAAATAATCTGAAATTAGAACTGCCACGCCAGCCTTCTTTTGGCTTCCATTTGCTTGGAATACTGAGCATCCTTGCAGGTTAGATATGTTTCCTGAAGACAGCATATACTTGGCCTGTATTTTCTTATCCATTCAGCCAGCCTATGTCTCTTGAGTGGAGAATTTAAGCCATTCACATTTATTGAGAGAACTGATAGGTAAGGTAGATTACTGTTCATTCTGTTGGGTTGGATGTTGTTGCTTTGGTTTCTCTCTTGAGCCATTGTATTATCTGGCCTTTAATCTTTGGGTTTTGGTTGTTTTTATATTTGTGAGTTTTTATTATGGTGTTCCGTGCGTAACACTGTTTTGAGTACTTCTTGTAGGGCTGGTCTTGTCTTGGTGAATTCTCTGAGACTTTGCTTGTCTGAGAATGTCTTTATTTCTCCTTCATAGATGAAGCTTAGTTTTGCAGGGAATAAGATTCTAGGCTGGGCATTGTTTTGTTTCAGAAGAGTGAGAATGGGGCCCCAGTCTCTCCTTGCTTGTAAAGTCTCATTAGAGAAGTCTGGTGTTATTAGAATTGGCTTTCCCTTGTATGTTACTTGCTTCTTTCGTCTTACAGCTCTTAGAAGCGCCTCTTTAGTTGATATTTTGTTCAGTCTGATGACTGCATGTCGTGACGTCTTCCTGTTTGCATTGAATCTCCCAGGGGTCCTCTGAGCTTCTTGAACTTGTATATGAAGATTTTGAGCAAGGCCTGGGAAATTTTCCTCTATTATATCTTCAAATAGCTTGTCCAACCCTTGAGTGTTGTCTTCTTCCCCTTCTGGTAACCCTATGACCCTCACATTAGGTTTCTTCACATAATCCCACATCTCTGGTAGGCTTTGCTCTTTTCTCTTATTTCTCTGCTCTATCTCTGTGACAGTTGGAGGGTGTTATCTTCAAGCTCTGAGATTCTTTCTTCTGTTTGATCTACCCTGTTCTTGAGACTTTCCACTGTATTTTGTAGTTCCCTGAATTGATTCTTCATTTCCAGGAGTTCAGTTAAACTTTTCTTCATTGTGTCTATTTCTTTAGTGAACTTTTGTTCTAGGTCCTGGAGGCTTTTTGTAGTTTCTTTGTGTTGGTTATTGAGTTGTTGTTGCAGGTCGGTGAGTGTTCTTATGATCCACATACGAAATTTCTCTTCTGTCATTTTGGTTGCCTGATTTTGGTTGGTGTCCATTTCTAGGGGGCTGGTGCTCCTCTTTGGGGGTGTGTTTTCCGTTTGGTTCTTCATATTTCCTGAGTTCCTTTGCTGATTTCTTCCCATGTCGATCAGTTGTTGTTTCTTTCCTTTAGGTTTTTGTTTGGGTATTCACACGCCTTGTTTAGTTTCTGAGCTGTTAGGTGGTGTCTGTGGGTGAGATTCGACCACTCCCTGTATAATGAGTCAGTAGGTGCCGTATAAAAGCTGTGCAGGATGCTGTCCCTGTCAGTAGGTGGCGCTTGCTTGGAGGAACAGGCTATGCTGTTGTTTTTGTGTCCTGCTATCAGCTCTTGTTCTGGGCGGAGCTGGGTTGGGTAAGCCTGCCCTCAGGCACCACCAATGTTGTTAGCAGGGGTCAAAGTTCTGTTCCCTGCTTCCAGGAAAAGCTGTCAGGGTGGGGCTGGAATGGCCCAGCTCAGCCATAAAGTCTGCTTGTGGGGGTGGGGCTGTCTGAGACCCACAGTATGGAGCAGGCCTCGCTTCTTTCCACCCTCCCCAACTCCGCAGCTACTCCTGGGCCTCTGCCAGCAGGCCAGACCACACGCCACCAGGCCTCCCCGGATTGTGATGCTGGCGGGGAGGTTCCCTTCGCAGGAACGTCACCTGGGCTGGGTGTATGGCCTCCTTTTGGGAGGAGGATTGCCTTCTAGGACACTGATCTGCCCCTGAAGGCACACATACCTCAGTAGGATGTTCACGTATAACCCTTCTGTGCCCTGGGCAATGCTAGACCTCGGTGTACGGGATCTGGTCTGCAGGTCCGACCTCTGGGTCCAAGAGTTCAAACTTATCTCCACCAGGGAGAGGAGTTCCGGTCACAATTCACCCACAGGGAGCCCAGGCTGGGTCTATGTCTCTCAGCCTCTGAGTCTGCACTGTTCTCCTGGGAATACCGTGCCAGCAGCACCTGGGAGGGCTGGCGGGTAGGGAGCTCACAGTCTGAGTTCCCCTTAGTCAGCTGTATGGTCCCAATAGGGATGGTCCCGTTCCCTGGAGGTGCCTCCAGCTGGTGGCTGTATTGTCTCTCTGGGCTGCCTCGGGTAGGGTCGGCGGAGGGGAGGAGGAGGCAATATGGCGCCTGCCGCGCAGCTCGGGTCTGTGCACACGGAGGTGGCGGGAGGGAGTTGGGAGCCTGGTGCCGCGTCCACTACAGGCTCACCACTAGCTGGCGGCGGCAGTCTCTGGGCTGGCGTCCGCAGGTCTCTCCACCCGCTGGGGAGCCCACCAGCAGTCCCTAATGCAGGGGAGGGGAAACGGCAGATCACCTACCTTTCCTGCTGGTCTCCGGGCTGCTCCAGTGGTCTCAGCTTCCAGTTCTCCTCTGCGGCCTCCTCCTGTGGAGTCTTCCGGGGTCTCAGGTACCCCTCCTTCTGGCCCTCGTCCGCTGTATGCTCGTCTTCTTGCTTCTTTTTTCTAATTTCTGCTAGAATCTGTCTTTTCTGCAGAGACACTCTGGCGGTGTTTCTTGTCCTCCATCTTGTTCCTCCCCCCCAATAGAAACTTTTTAACCTATAAATAATGCACACTATATAACATATGCTCTAAAGGCAGCACATAAATTCCCAGGATGTTTTCTGCCATTCTTGGGTAACTTTCGGCACACAGAAACCTTGTTTAGGCATCGTCTGACCAGGGCTGTGTGCTCTCCTGGTTGGTTCTTGGCATCAGAAGCTTGGTTGCAGTGGTCAGTTGGGTCCTAGAGATTTTTCATGCAACTTAAAGTGGTTCTTTAACTTGAGACTTTTTTCTCTTCTTTTTAAACTCTAATTCTGGTCAGATGCGGTGGCTCATGCCTGTAATCCTAGTACTCTGGGAGGCCACGGTGGGAGGATTGCTTCAGCTCAGGAGTTCAAGACCAGCCTCAGCAAGAGCAAGACCCCATCTCTATTTAAAAAATAAATAAATAAAATAAAAAATAAATATATAAACGCTAATTCCATGACAGAGCCGAGACTTTTTAAAGATACAGAAACCTTAATTAAGAACAACTGTAACTTTTGTAGAATGAGCTCTTTATCATAGAAATTCATATTTGATAAGACCAAAAATAGTAATGGATCAGTTATTCAAAAAACTTGGTTAAAACCCCAAATTCTAAAGACTATAACAACATAAAAAGCATTCATATTCACTTGACAATATTTTGATTTAGGGCCAAGACCTCCCATTCCCCCTCCACTCCAACATAAATCTGTGGAGTCTTTCTTGCACAAATCACAGCCCTGATGCATCTATTTCCAGTTTCCATTTATCTAAAGTGAAGGAAGCATTTCTGAATCTACAGGCAGCTGAATCTAGAACCTGGTTGGCCTTTTATGATTCCTGTTCGAGTCTTTTAAATTTTTCTTGCTCACACCTAATGGAATAGGAATTCCTTTTTCATTGAGACTTTCCAAAGCATTCAACTCTTAGTTTCCAAATAACAGCTACATTCCTTTTGCTCTTCAAGTTTGAAGATTTTCATAATATTTAATTAAAATATGCTTAATTTAATTAATTAAAATACTACAGTCACAAGTCTAATTAATCCAAACATGCTTGGGAACAAATACAACTGACTCCTGGTTAGTAAACAACAGCAGAAGTGGGAGCAGGAGTCCTTGGGTATGTTGGAGGGTGGTTACTGCCCTCAAGCGCTCAGCCTACTGTGCAGACCAGAAAATTCGGTTCACGAAGGGGAATGGAGAGCATCTGTGAATCTGGCAAGTTAGTTTAGTGGAAGTCAGTTGAGAACTTCTGTATAAAGTTGGCAAAGCAGTTAGTTTATGTGTATTTCACTACCCAAAATATGCTGTGTGGATCTGGGTTAGCATCACTAAATGACTGGTTAAACACACACAGATGTACACGTACCTAAAAGCAAATATTTTTAATCAGGTATTGATGAAGGAAGTATTGGTTCTGGCCCTGCTGGGGACTTCATCCTATTTGTCTTTTAATATTCTTGAGTGTTCTATCCCGAATGCCTCTTTATGCTGTAATATTAATATCTATATATCAATAACAGCATTTTAAAATATCTTAATAAAATACAGATAGTATTTACTGTACAGGCTTTTCCAAGAATTAGTGAAATGATGTCTATGGAGTGTCTAGCACAATGCTGATGACTTTAGCCCTCTCTATCCACTTTGCTTTTGAGTGCAATTGTCCAACGTTCAGACTCTGGAGAAGAGAATACAGAATCTACAACTAATAAATGTAGAAGGAATGACAGAAATAGGAAATTATTTTACAACCACCATAGTAATTTTTAATACTTAGTCAAAAATCATCAATGGATGCTAAGACCACTGAATGAAAGAACACTGGGAAATGGGATGTTCAAATAACTTTACCTCATAGATTTCTATTTATTACTAAGGGAAAATGTACCTTTAACAATGGAGACATCTGGTGAATACCACCTTCACCAAGAGACCACACTTGGCACCACCAGTGAGGTACAAACTGACATTGTGAGGCCCCTAATTTAATGCATACAATGTCATCTATGTAGTTACTATTCTTGCCCCTCCCCATTCCAGTTTAACCTGAACTTAGTTATGAGAAAATAATCAAACCAATCAAATTGGAAAACATTCTGCAAAACGAAACAACATCAACAATAAGATATGCGTATCAATATTGCAAAAGAGAGGGAAAGACTAGGAACTGGTGTAGGATAAAAGAGACTGAAGAGACAATTGGGGAAATTTGAATATGGCCTGTATAATATATTAATATAATGTTGTCATATCAATGTTAAATTTCCAGTCTTATGGTTATATAAGAGAATGCCTTTATTCTTAGGGGTAAAGTGTCAGCAAAATAATAATGTTTGCATATACAAAAGCATATGTTTATATAAACAAATACATACGTGTGTACAGACAGAGCAATTCTCCAATTGTTAACATTTAAATAAAGGTTATATGGCTGTTCATTGCATTATTCTTGGAACTTTTCTATAATTTATTAATCTTTCAAAATAAAAGCTAGAGGGGAAATAAAGGCATATCTGTAGCTTTAGGTACTGCTTTTCCTAATTTGCAATTACACAGATCTGCATAATGTTAGACCATCAAGTCCAGAGTCTGCAAAATTGTCCTCTGCCTATTATCCAGATAGGTTTGCTTTGTGATGTGCAGTCTCTCCCAGAGCCATCGCCCATAGTGGAACTTGCAAAACCAAAAATCACCTCTTGCAAAATAAAGCAGAAATAGCCTTGACATCTTTACATAGATTATATGCAGATTTTAAGGAAATTTGGTAATAGCAGGAGATATACTAAAGAGCTGGACTTCTGACAGGGTCTGAGAAATACTTGCTAGAATCCCCAATAACGTCTTAGAATATTAAGCTAGTCACCCTGGTTCCCTATGCAATATTTCAACTTGAAGTATACATTGTTGAGAAGATTGGGAAAAATAAACAGACCAAAAAGCTGATGCAAGAAAATAAAGGTAGATGGCAATCATAGGATACATGTCACCACTGAACCAATTCAAACTCAAAAGTTCAGGAGAAGGAGGCTGACAAACAGGCGGGAAGGGCAACTGGAGAAAGAGCTTGCTGAGATGGAGCTTCCCCGGTGAAGAGTCCAGTGGACAAGAGCGGGAGGGCCAGCCTGCCACCCACCAACAGAACAGCAAGGTGTCACTCATGAGTAGGGCGGGATACTGCTACTGTGGAAATCTGGTCTCTCTACACTCATCTCACAAACAGTCATGTAAGCAAGATCCAAATATAAGAAAGAAGGTCCTGATACTCAGGAAAACTACCAAGGCAAAGTGTAGATCACAAGGTCAGAAAATTCACACAGGCAAGAGGTACAACAGCGTGGCCAAGGCTACGTGTCTGCCTGAAGGGTTGGTTGAGACATGTCCAGCTCTTCAGCAGAATACTCAAGAGTCACTGTCTTAGAGCTTGCCAAGGTTTATGTCGAGTAATTTTCTTCCTTTTCAGACTAAGGGCATAAACATCTTTAGTCGGGAGTAAAAAAGAGAAGATGAAGACAGCAAATCATGTTTAAGGAAATAATCCCCACCTACGCTGATTGTGTCCTATCGTTACAGGATTAAAGCAATAAGAATGTATAAGAAAGCTACAGAGCTTCCTACCTTTGGTATGAGGGAAGGGTCCTATCTGAGCCAGATTTAAGTAGTCTAGAATGGGAAGACATTTTGAACAACAATAACCAAAAAAGTCAGTTTTAGGAGTAATATAAGAACTGAAAAGTCAAAGTAGATAGGCCACAGGAATGAAATATATAACCACATTGCAAATATATATATATATATATATATATAACCACATATATATAAGTTGTGGCTGCTCCTTGTGGATTTTCTCCCTCTAGAATCAAGTTCTACAGGCATCACAAACATTCTAAAGAATATAAAGCATCAAAAAATAAAGAAATGCTTTAAATGTGGTAATACATATGAAATAATAATGTCTGGATTTTTCAAATACTTATTCTGTGCCAGGCACTGTTCTAAGCATATTATCTCATTGACTGTTCAATTCTATGAGTGAGGTGCTGCTAATCCCATATTCCTGCTGGGAACCAGAGGCACAGAGCAGTTAAACAATCCATCCAAGGCAGAGCCAGGGTTTGAAACCAGGTGGCCCACATGCTCTTAACTACTGCTGTATGCTGGAATGTTCTTACACGATTACAATGATCTTTTTGGAGGCTATTTAAAGGCATGATAAAGTGTTAGAAAATTAAAAACAATGGCCAACCCGTATGTGAAGTATGTTCCCAATTTTAAAAGTATGAAGAAAAAAGGAGAGCAAAACAACATGCAGGCCGGGCGTGGTGGTTCACGCCTGTAATCCTAGCACTCTGGGTGGCTGAGGCAGGCGAATTGCTCGAGGTCAGGAGTTCGAAACTATGCTGAGCAAGAGCAAGACCTGTCTCTACTATAAATAGAAAGAAATTAATTGGCCAACTAATATATATAGAAAAAAATTAGCCGGGCATGGTGGCGCATGCCTGTAGTCCCAGCTACTCGGGAGGCTGAGGCAGGAGGATTGCTTGAGCTCAGGAGATTGAGGTTGCTGTGAACTAGGCTGATGCCATGACACTCACTCTAGCCTGGGCAACAAAGCAAGACTCTGTCTCAAAATAAATAAACAAATAAAATAAAATAAATACATGCACACACGTAGTGGTGGGGCAGGTGGAGGAGGGGGCATGAGCATTAGCAAGCTCAAAAGAGGGTAGATAAGAGGGCAAGGTACAAGATGTTAACAGTGGTAATCTCTTAATCATGGTTTCTCTGTAATTTTAGTCTTCTTCCTATTTTTATTAACTTTTCAAGTTTACTATAATGCAAATGTAGTCATTATAATAAAAAATAAGAAATGTTTGTGCCTCTGCAGAACATCCTCTCCCACCATTATTCTGCTGAGATCCGTGGAATTAGGAAATCCCACATTCAGTCTCTTCTTGGAGGTGCAGGGCTCGAGGTGCAGGGCAGTAGCATTGCGTGGAGGAGGAACTTCAAAAGAGATTGTGTAATTCAAAGCTCCATTAATTCCAGCCTAATCATGACCAAAAGAAAAGAAAGACAGGTATTTCTACTTATCAGCTGAAAGTAGCACTACCGTAGCAATAGCATAAACCCAGTTTACAAATGCGTCATGTACCAGCTTTGAAATTGAGATTCTTGACACATTTAGAAGCAGTTTCAGAATTTGCATTCTTTCCATTTTGTCCAGGAAGACTCTGTTAATTATTTTATATGACATACGTTTACATTGCCTTAATTCTAATTTGCAAGAATTAGAATTGCCCTGTATCAGAAGCCACTGTCTCCTTCCAGGGCCACAGAAGTTAGCCTCTGGGAGAAAGCCGTTCCGGGCAATACCTCTCTTCTTGATGATGACGCCAGCCTCTCGCTGTGAGCTTGGTTTTGGCATAGAAGCTTATGCTCATTATAAGCAGTGATCTTTCTGAGCTTTTTCCCGGAATGAGTCACTTCTTTGACCTTTTCTCTTTCCTAATATGCTATAGGTCTGTAGCAATATCACCAGGCTTCAGTTTATTCAAGTTCCTCAATATGAATCTTGTGAATGAGTTTGCAGGTTGCTTTATCTTTAAGGTATAGAACCAAGATATTTATCTACAAAAGCATTTAACACCTCCAGGCAATTAGATTTCTTCAATATGTCTCTCTTCATCACTGGGTCTTTAACAAGAGTGTCGAACAACTCTAGACCTTTTCTAGTACTTTCAGATGACCTGTTATAGTCCTTTGGATTAAATATGAGGCACTGATACATGTTACCTCGGCTCTACCTGAATGTCTTTGACCAATGTTTTCCAAATTGAATTTTGGGACTTAGAAAGGTCAACGGGGAGTTCTGAGGGCATTATAGAAATCAGAGAAGCAGATACAAGGACTCCAACAAAAGGAACTGTCCCCCTTTTCCCTTGGCTCTTCTGTCTGAATTTCCTGCTCTTATTCAGAAATAGCTCATTTATCCAGAGGCTGCTTATGCAGTTATATCAAGCAACTAGCATATTCGTAGTACCCAGAAGTGGAACAAAAGAAAGCCTCTTAACTCCAAAACTTTTCAAAGTGTCATGCATGATGTTTGGGCTCTTTACTCTTTTGTATAACAGCTTTCCTCAATTATAATTCACATATCTTAAAATTCAGTCTTTTAAAGTGCACAATTCAGTGGTTTTTAAGTATATGTACATTGTCGTACAAACATCACGTAATTCCAGAACATTTTCATCTCCTCCCAAAAAACTCCAAACTCATTAGTAGTCACTCCCCATCCTCCTCTTCTCCCAGCCCTAGGCAACCACTAATCTACTTTCTGTCTCTATGGATTTGCCTATTTTGGACACTTCATATAAATAGAATCATACAATATGTGGCCTTTCGTGACTGGCTTTCTTTCAGTTAGCATAGTATTTTCAAGTTTCATCCATGTTGTAGCATATGTTAGTCCTTCATTCCTTTTTTTTTTTTTTTTATTGTGGTAAAATACACATAACAAATATATCATTGTAAGCATTTTAAAGTGACCATTCAGTGTCATTAAGTACATTTACAACGTTGTGCAACCATTACCACCATCTAGTTCCAGAACTTTTCCATCACCTCAAACAGAAACTCTGTATCTATTAAGTAGTCACTCCCATTTCCCAATCCCCCAGGCCCCTGGAAACCACTAATCTATTTTCTGTCTCTACAGATTTGCCTTTTCTACACATTTCACATAAATGGAATCATATAATAGGTGGCCTTTTGCCTCTGGTTTATTTCACTTAGCATGTTTTTAGGGTTCACTGTTGTGATAGCAGTATCAGTACATAATTTCCTTTTATAGCAGAATAATATTTCATTGTATGGTTATATCATTTTTTTTTTATCCATTCATTTGTTGATGGACATTTGGGTTGTTTTTACCTTTTGGCTATTGTGAACAGAACTGCTATGAACATTTGTGCACAGGTTTTTATGTGAACATCTGTTTTCAATTATTTTAGGTATATATGGTCATGCACTGCATAACAAGTTAGTCCCATAAGATTATAATACTGTATTTTTATTATATGTCTCCTGTGGTTAGATACATTTAGATACAGAAATACTTACCATCGCCTTACAATTGCCTACAGTGTTCAGGACAGTAACATGCTGTGCAGGTTTGTAGCCTAGGAGCTATAGGTTATACCACACAGCCTAAGTGTATAGTAGGCTAGACCATCTATTGTTTTGTGTAAATACACTCTATGATGTTTGCACAACAACAAAATCTCCTAACGAAGCATATCTTAGAACTTTTCCCCGTGGTTAAGCTATGTTCTGGACTAGGCCCTTATCAAGTATATGAAAATTATACCTGTGTTTGGTTAAGCCATTCCAGTTGAGTTTGTTCAGACATAAAATCCTAAATGAAACTAATAGGGTTTTTGAGAATCAGATGGGACAGCGCATGTATAGCTTGACACACAATGCAATTAATATTGTTATTACTATTATTTTCACCACATTTGAATTCATTGAGAGAAATGAGCCCTACAGCACTCACTAGGCCTAAAAGATATAATTTAGTAAATGCTTATGAATTCCTATTATCTACAAGACACTGTTTGGGAGATGATGCAGGCTCAGCTGCGTGGTGTGTGGCCTGTGCAGTCACACAGGGTCCTGGGCCTGGTTTAATTCTCTGCTGTCGTCATCCTGAAATTCTTAATAAGTTTTGAACAAGAGGCTCCGCATTTTCATTTTGCAATGGGCCATGCACATTATGTAGCCAATTCTATTATGATGAATAGGAAATTCTTTTTGTTCAGAATAATAACTGATGTTTCTAAAAATTACCATGTGTTATTCAGAAAACATTAAATTCTGCTAAATAAACTCTCCTTAAGAAGACTGAGAAATACACAGGATATTTTTTAAAACATCTCACCAAACACGTTGTAAATGAAGAGTTTTGACATTTAACAGGTAAGCTTTAGTTATCTGAAAAATTCACTTATTCAGAACAGTCAAATGCCTGATAAATAAAATGTCAATGTATTTTGCAATAATAAGAAAGAGTGAAACTGCAGGCTTTGTTTTGGTAGTAGTAATTAGGGGTTGGGGAGTTTGCATTGCTCAGTTTTGGGGGATTATGACGTAAAACTTTTGAAGTAGGTATCTTTCCCCCAGGTTATTATTGGCATAACATTAGGAAGGAACTTGCTGTGAGACTTTGAACAAGTTGCTTAACCTCTCTTAATCTTAGTTCCTTTTTCTGTAAGAGGAGGATAACACATAGCTGACAAGTCTACCTGGAAGATCAGACTTTTAGCACTGTGTCATATGAGGTCCTCAATAAATGTCCCTTTCTTGGTGACAATAAAAATTAGTACAGCCATTATAAAAATTTTATGGAAGTCCCACAAAAAAACTAAAAATAGCACTACCATATGATCCAACAATCCAACTTCTGAGTATTTGCCCCAAATATTTGAAATTAGTTTGTCAAAGACATGTCTGGATTCTCATGTTCATTGCAGCACAGTTCATAATAGTCAAGTTCTAGAATCACCCTAAGTATCCACCAACAAATGAATGGATAAAGAAAATGTGGTATATATATATATATATATATATATATATATATATATATATATGCAATGGAATACTATGCAGCCTTAAAAAGAAGGAAATAACTGTCATTTGTGACAACATAGATGGAATTAGAGAACATTATGCTAAGTAAAATAAGCCAGACACAGAAAGACAAATACCACATATTCTTACTTATATATCAAATCTAAAACAACCAAATTCATAGAAGCAGAGAGTCGAATGAGAGTAACAGAGGCTGGAGTGTGAGAAGAACAGAGAGATGATGGTCAATATCTCAGCTGGACAGGAGGAGTAAGGTTTTTTTTTTTGAGATCTGTTTCTCAGCTTGAAGAGTATAATTAATAATAGGTATGTCATCCATTCTAAAATTGCCAGGAGAGTAAATTTCAAATGTCCTCACCACAAAAAATAAGTATTTGAGCTGATGGACATGTTACTTAGCTTGACTAAATTATTCCCCATTGCATTATATACATCACATTGCATTATATACATCATTATATCACTTTGCACACCATAAGTATGTATAATTATAAATTATCAATTTACAATACATTTTAAAAAGAAATTTAAAAAATTTAAAAAGTAAGTGTCCCTTTCTCCATTCTCCCTTCAAATATCTGTTGAGACCTACTCCGCGCTATGGCTCCTTCTAAGCACTGTGGATGGACACAGCTGAGTAAGAATCCTTATTATCAGGAGATTATATTTTAGTAACGAAAGAGGGGTGGTAAGCAGGCTGAGAGTAAGTATGATCATTTCAGGCTGCAATAAGCGTTCATGAAGAAGATTAAATGAGTAGGGGCTGCTTTAGTTAAATGGGTAGTCAAGGAACAGCTCTGTGTAGGTGACATGGGCGCTGAGCTCTGAATGATGAAAATGAGGAAGGCAGGTGGGGATCTCAGCCAAGAGTATTCTCAGCAGAAGGCACCATGAGAGTGGAGTGAGCTTGGTTAGTGGAGACATAAGGAGCCGTGGTGACTCTCACGCTTGGAGCGTGGGGAGGGACGGCTGGGACTGCAGAAGACAGACCGTGCTGGGCAGGGCCAGATGTCCTGGTGCAGGAGAGGCCTGTGGGGGGAAATATGTCATCTGATTTATGCTTCTGGAAGATTCCTCAGCTGGCTGCTTTGTGGAAGAATCCCAGGGACTGAAGGGAGGCAAGCGGGGTGGCAGAGTGACCACTTACATGGGGCTGGGGGTTTTGCATCAGTCCAGGAGAAAGATGATGGTGGCTTAGGCTAGCGTTGTGGTCTTGGAAGCCAGTAAGAAGGAGTTGGATTCAGGATATACTTTGGAGACAGAGCTGACAGGATGTACTGTTGGATGGAATGTAAGGATGGGAAAAAGAGAGGGTTCCCCCCCACCCCACCTTGATAGAAAATTTCATACAGAGTTTTTTTTAAAAAAAACAACAACAAAAATAGGAGAGAAACACCTATTTCACCCCGTTTAATACAGAGTTTTCTAACCTTATTTTATCTCAGAATCTTTTTATTTTTGTGATGATTGTTCTATATAACATGCATTACAATTCCTATCACCACAAAACATGATCTAGTACTGCATTAGATCTTTGCTTCTCTTTTCTCAATATTTCCCTTACAGGTCGAAGTTACATTTGCAGGTTCTAAGCCCAAGCTCATTTATGTGGTGAACCAACACAATTCTTCATGAAAACTTCATGAGCATTTAATCTAGTATTGGCTTTTATCCCTTCTCTTAACATTCTAGGAGACAAATGTTGTCTCGATTACATTGTTTTATAGTTTTTTTTTAAAGACTGTGTTTCTAATCCAAACCTACCAATTATTCTTATAAAAGAGGTGGAGAACTTGTGGAAAATTATGTTTAAAATTGACATCGTCTCACAAATATCTAATATTTCTCTTAACGTAGAAAGTGACAGCCAGTGGAACATGAACTGCAATGATAACATTCCACTAGTAGAGAAAAGGGAAACTGAGTTTCAAACCCAACAATGCACACCCAGGTGTTTACACATGTGTGCAGTAAAAACTCCTTAATGTGAGTCTTAGCTTGGTTGTTTAATTTGTAATTTCAGAGCATCAACAGTGGGCATTTAGTGAGGGTCCAAATATCCCAGAGGGATAGTAGAACAAAGACATATTTTCTTTGTCCTTGTAAGACTTGGAATTGTCTAAACTGTCAAGAAGAAAAAATATCTGGTTTGGTTTTTAATATTTTGGGTAGATATTGGTAATAATAATAATGAATGCTTTTATGCCCTGGCAGCAGTTGGTGCTCTTTGTATTATTAGGTAGATGTGGTGTGCCTTATACTCAGCTTAATTTTAAGATTTTAATAAAGGAAAAAATCTGTAGAAAGTGTGGTATATTATCACACTTAAAGCAGCCAATTAAATTAGTCTCCCGATACAGGCTACTTTATAAACTCATTTATCACACAAGTTAGCTTGGTCTGACCTTTCCACCCCTTCTTGGATAAGGATGGTAGCAATTTCTCAGTAGCAAAATTATTGATTTTTTTTGACAGAGCTTCTTTTCCTGTTTGATTTTCCTTCTTTTTTGCACTTGTATTCTTGTGTCACCTTCTCAAACAGAGACTGGAGTCCCATTTATATGTTGGCAAGAAAAATGCTGTTTGGAAGGATATGGGAAGCTATATCTTAATGTCCAAACTAATTATCCACACCCAACCAATTTATGAAGGCATTTTGCTCAATATGGAGTATTTCCCTTAGTCTATAAACAGAAGAAAGTGTTGATTATCCACTGAAGCTTGGCATGCTCACCAAGCAAATGCCACTTCTTTTCTGTTGAACTGTTCAAACCCATGAGCTCTAATACCTTTTGCCTGAATTTTAATGATTTCCACACGTTAAATGACAATCAATTTGTCGCATACAATATTGACGTGAAACATTTGCTCAGCTAATTGAGAATGTTTCCCTTTATCAATAATTTTTTTGTGGTTTGGACAAAGCATTTCTTTCCAGGGAATAATTAGAGAGTAACTACAGCCTTCTACCAGATGTGGGAGATTTTAAGAAATTAACTACCTTATTGTAAAAACTTTGTCTGAAGTCAGTCTTTGTAAAAGATAAAGATTTTCCCAGAAAAATAAGAGGGGAAGGGGTCAGAGATAGAAAAGAACTTACATTTACTGAAGACTTATTATAAGCCAGAAACTACGCTGGGAGTTATACATATATTATCTCTTTTAATACCATGAGATGGGACTTCCGTCTGCATTCTGGAGGTAGTGAACTGAAGCTCAGGGAGGCTAAGTAACTCATGCCATTAGCTGATGGATGGTTGGCCTGGGATCTAACACCAAATCTGTTGGGCTAAATTCCATTCTCCTTCCACTCCATTATGCCTTGCTGCTTGCATTGGCATCACCAATGTGGTCTCAACACTCTGAAGGTTGCAGTAACCTAGTGACCACAACTGGTTTAGATCTCCAGGGTTCCCTTGACTTCTGTCTCAGCAGTGTTAATGAAGTGGCAGGAGACTGTTACGCCAGGTAGCATTCATCTCTCAATCATGATCGAAAGCAAGCAGTCTCCTAGTGTGAAGCTGGGGTACCAAAACCCTCCAGATGCTCTCACAGAGATGAGCAACACTTCCTAACAATGGTGGGCTTTATTTTTTCTTGGTAGCTGGGATTTTGTTCTAAGGAAGGACATTATTATACATTTTCCATTGTGCTATTCATACCATTATTGGTAACCACTCAGGCCAACTACACCAATCACTGGTAGGTTCAATTCCCTAGTATTCTAGACCATTATTCTTAGTATTTCTAAGACTATTGTGATATCTGGTTCTGAGAAGCCAACAAAGAACCATAAGATTGACATTCCTGTGTTTGCACATACTTTTATGAACCATCAATGCAAGAAGAAAATCCTCATTTCTTTGGATTGTGTTTTAAATCCCTAAACATAGTCCAGTTTTCTCAGATTTTCAAAGGACTATCAAGGTCTAAAAAATAAAAATAAAAATATGTGCATATTAGGATCAAGAGGTAAGAATAAGTATCAGATTTTTCTTTTTTCTTTTCCCTCCCTCCTTCCTTCCTTTCTTTCTTTCTTTCTTTCTTTCTTTCTTTCTTTCTTTCTTTCTTTCTTTCTTTCTTTCTTTCTTCTTTCTTTCTTTCTTTCAAAATATAATGGCATTACTCTTACCCCAACCATTATGATTTGCCTAGGCCAAGGTTGAATTCATCAGGTACCTTATTCTGATAGGAGCAAAATGGATTTCACTTAAGTAATCAAGTTAATTGTTTCTGAACAAGTAAGGACCTCAGGGATCTAAAGAAATCTCAAATTTTAAAATTTACTTTTTATTCTGACTATGTAATTTCACTAAAATTTTTAGAAAATGTAGGTAAGAAAAAAGAAAATTAAAAAGATCTGTGATCCCTCACACCTGAAGATAATCATTATTAACATTTAGTGTACATCAAATCTATTCTCTTTGCAATTTAAGTAACTGGTGCACTAGTCAGGAATCTTGACTGAATGCAACGGAACAAGCTGCCAGTCCTTTAAGTAGAAAGGATTTTATTGAAAAGATACTAGTAGTTCAGAAATTCACGGGGAAGCCTGGGGAACCATTCTTGAACAAGAGTAGGTGTAGGAGTGATAAACGAGGTTGATAAGCCAGAGCCAGAGGCCAGATAGTGCCGTGGAATGCCCCAGGTGAGGCTCCCACGCTACCACTATGAAGACCTTTCACCGAAGCTTACACCTCTGCCACCGCTGGCCTGGATCCTGATGCTGGCTCTGCCAGCCCTGTTGCCCTGGAAACATAGTTGCTGTCCTTGGTGGGATGGGGTTGCCTCCATCCTTGCTTCTGTGGGTCACTGACTGTCAATTCTAAGCCCCAGGGTGTCAGGGTGATCAGGGTGTCTGGTCAAGTCCAGGCCAGGTGCCTGGCCTGGCCAGGAGAAAGGAAGCGGTGATGGAAAGTCTCTTAATTTCTTGCCTCTGTAAAGGCAGGAGGACTTCACTGCACAGGAAGAGCCACATCGTAGGAAATTCCTCAAACCTGGGAAGGGAATGTAGATGCTGAGAAGCCAAATCCCACACGATGTTTGCCACAATGAGCTCATGCGGTTTTAAATAGCTCTGTGTCCTGCTTTTCCCTCAAATGTTAAATCATGGCTATTTTCCTAAAATGTGAAATATTTTTCAAAATTAAAATTCTTGATAACTGTGTCATAACAGTTTCGATCTATTAGTAAATAGCATGTGTTATATCAATTGTCCCAAGTAAGGCTTGAAAAGCACAGGTGCTACAAAGGTAGAAGCGTCAGTCTCAGGACAGAGGCATCTGAATTCCTTTTCTAACTTCAGTTAGCACTCAGCAGGGAGAAGGCGGCTTCTTGAGCTCCAGCCTTTGGGCCTTGGGACACTGCCTGAGGTGGCCTGAGTGTGGCAGGACAGCCTGGCACCGGCAGGCTCAGGAGCAGCTGCAGGAGCTGAAAGACAGTTCAGTCCAATAGCAAAGGAACCCCACGTGTGACCAGGACAGGAGGCAGTCAGGAAGCTGTTGGCCTTGGGAAGAATCTAGAAGCTGTCGACATTTGAGATTGAACATTCCAGCCTTCGTCCCGAGGCTCAGGAGCAGCCTAAGGGCTAAAAAATTAGAAGAAGGTGGGCTTTGGTTTTAGAAGGAGTCAAAATAAATGGCCCAAAGCAGGCAGTCTCCTAGTGTGACGTTGGATGCCAAGACGAGGACAAGACATAAAGCAGGGCTGCAGTTGGAAGTCGGGCAAATAGGGTGGGAGCAGGTTTTGCAAGACTGGGCATCAGATTTAAGGCACACATCTGCATTTTAGCCGGCAGGCAGCACGATACTGGGTTTCAGGCTCGATTTCCTTAAGTTGTTCCTGACTAAGGTTGGGTCTGGGGAGATCTGTTGCAGGAAGGGGCTGACAGAACAGCTGCAGAAGGAGCCCCAGGGATCCCCCAGTGAGGACAGCTTCAGGGGCCGGAAGAATAAAGGCCATGGGAGACAGGCTGTATCAGCTGAGGCTGTGCACCAGGAAGTCAGACTAGAAAGGGCGGCACAGGGACAGGTGGGCTAGAGGAGCTCCACCTGAGGGCTCTGCAGAAAACTGTCCTTCTCTCGGTCTTGGATCTTCTGAGACTGTGAAGAGCCACCCCTTTTGTTCTCCCTGGGATGCCATTAAAAACTTAGCTTCTCTTCCCATTCGGTTTGTTTATGGTGTTCTGATCCCTGTAAATAAGAGTTTCAGATGGCCCGGTTCCACTCCTTTGCCCTGAGACTCTCACCTTTTAGATCGTCCACAACTTGTTGACTGTCGAAGGATCCAGCAAACCAACCCAAAGCCAAGTCACACACGGAGTTAGAGCCCTCAGGTAGGAGACTGTGATTAATTGGAGTAGAAACTGTCATTCTGCTCCGTGTAACTTTGTGTGTTGATGCCATAGAATTTTTAGCCACGAGGACACTATTCACAGAATGTGTCCGTGGCAAGTTTTGAGTTGACTGACGAGAAAGAACACTGCGTCAGCCGCGGTGTAATGACACTTCCTTCTGCACAGCTACGTCCATGCCTGGCGTGTCGAGTCTGCAGAAGACCAGCTGTGGACCGGGCAAAGCCGTTACGGTAAATTGTCGTCATCATCCCTCAGGAGGCTGTGCCACGCTCGCCCGCCGCCATTGGACGGACCTACCTTTTAAAAATAGATGTGTTTTTGCACTCTTGAAACTACTTATTTTCTTACACTTTGTCACAGCCAGCCTAGTTTAAGCTGATGGTAAAAAGAGGTTTTGGAGGTTTTCCACCACAAGGTTATTTAAAGTTCTTTGAGCTGCCGCCAGACCTTCATTTAGCATTTTAATAAACTTCCTGGGCCAAGGAGTAATTTTCCTGTATCCTCTTTGTCCTTAGCATGAAGTAATAGTACAAAAGAGGGTCATCATTTTTAGGCCAGTCATCTGCATCAATTATAAAATTATCCTCATGAATAACCAGATATAAGATCTGGGATATAGAAAAAGGGGAGCTGGTTTCTCTCTGTGATTAACATTAGAAAGGGGGGTCAGAGACACATGAAGGATTTAAGAAAGTGCCAACAGAAACATTTTTTACTCAGATAGTTAGAAAGGACATTTTTAAAAACTGCACATACAGTCAAGTTATAGCAAGATAACTAGAATTAAATTGCCTAGACATTTGCTTACTTGTGGTGTCCTTATCTGAGCCTCTCTAAAGGCAGAAGTACCAATAGACTCACATGTTTACATGGTGATATGGAAATCAGCCTCCAAGACAGTTCGTTGTAAGGATCCCCGGAGAATTTTTTGGAACCTGCATCTGTGGGTGCAGTGTGATGTCACTTTTCAGTGTTTCTAGGCATTGGGCCAAAACTCGGTTTCAGGAAAATAATTGCAAAAATGTTTAAATAATTTGCATGAGGTTTGTGAAAGCAAAGGAAAGGCTGCCTGCTCCATTCCCAAAGGAGATTTCAAGACACAATCAATGTTAGGCCGCAAAACACTGTTTAGACAGAATAATTATCAGCCTTTTCCCTTCTCTTTCATTATTAAACTGAGGCCTATTCCCTCGGAGGGTTTCACCTGGCATATGGAAATACTGTTGTTGCTAAGTCGCCTTTATGGATGTTCAAATAATCTAAGGAAATTCACGGTTTACTGAATTGGCTTATTCACGGACATTATTTGACATGAAGTTGCTTCTATGTCATGATTAGCTTTTTTGTTTCTCTTCGTGTTATAATCAAGTAGGTAGAATTATGTAAGATGGCTTCAAACTATGTGGAGCATTCTTTGAAAATATATCCCAATGCTTAGTTCATTTCATTAATTGTTGACTCCTTAAAACTGATCTCAAAGAACCCTAAGTGAGAAGATCTTCAAAACAATGTACAGAAGGATGCAGTGGGTCAGGATTACATCAAGACAGAAAGAGTGAAGCATGGTTAAATGGTGTTAGAGCTATCAATGCCCAAATTACGGTCCAGTTATTATTCTGTTAGGGAACTACTTAAAGTACTATTTGAATTGAATCAACTTTATTTTTATAAAGATTCTTGAAATAACATTATGTGATTTAAAGACACATGGCTATCTTTCATACTGTTATTTTATTGATTTTGATAGCTCAGGAATGGAAACATTGAATAAGTGGCACTGTTAAGAGTTCAAACATTCACGCCTGTAATCCTAGCACTCTGGGAGGCTGAGGCGGGTGAATCATTTGAGCTCAGGAGTTCGAAACCAACCTGAGCAAGAGTGAAAAAATTAGAAATTAGAAAAAATGAGAAAAAATTAGCCGGGCATGGTAACATATGCCTGTAGTGCCAGCTACTCGGGAGGCTGAGGCAGAAGGATGGCTTGAGCCCAGGAGTTTGAGGTTGCTGTGAGCTAGGCTGATGCCACGGCATTCTAAATGGGGTAACAGAGTAAGACTCTATCTCCAAAAAACAAAAAAAGAGAGTTCAAACAAATACAATTTTACTTCCTTACCATACACCACACACTGTCTATTGAAACTTACTTTACGCAATTAGTTCCACTGCCTTTGGGCACAGGCACACACACACACACACACAGTTGACACTCGAACATAGGTTTGAACTTCAAGAGTCCACATATATGTGGATCATCTTCCACCTCTAGCATTTCTGAGACAGCAAGACCAACCCCTCTTCTTCTTCCTCCTCTTCAGCCTACTCAACATGAAGAGGATGAAAACCTTTATGATGATCCACTTCCCCTTAAGGAATAGTAAATACATTTTCTCTTCCTTATGTTTTCTTTTTTTTTTTCTCTCTTTTTTTTTTTTGAGACAGAGTCTTACTCTGTTGCCCAGGCTAGAGTGCCATGGCGTCAGCCTAGCTCACAGCACTTCAAACTCCTGGGCTCAGGCGATCCTCCTGCCTCAGCCTCCTGAGTAGCTGGGACTACAGGCATGCGCCACCATACCCGGCTAATTTTTTCTGTATGTTTTTGGTTGGCCAATTAATTTCTTTCTATTTTTAGCAGAGACAGGGTCTTGCTCTTGCTCAGACTGGTTTCGAACTTCTGATTTTGAGCGATCCGCCTGCCTTGGCCTCCCAGAGTGCCAGGATTACAGGCATGAGCCACCGCGCCCGGCCTCCTTATATTTTCTTATTAACATTTTCGTTTAAAGCTTACTTTATTGTAATAATACACTGTATAATACATATAACATACAGAAGTATGTGTTAATCAACTGTTTATGTTATCTGTAAGGTGTCTTGTCAACAACAGCAGACTATTAGTAGTTTGGGGGAGTCAAATGTCATACACAGGTTTTTGTGCAGGAGGTTGGTGCAAGGGTCAACTGTATTCATGCATATATACGCAGAGGTATATAGAGATATTAATATATTGATATAGATTCTTAGCTAATAAAATGCCCTTTGGACACTTTTAATCATAAAAGAGACTTAGGTCAGTAATTAAAATGTTCAGTTGCATGTGATAGATAAACATTGAAACATTGATTTGAAGTTAGTCTTTTCCTACTTTGGGCCTCCAGTGGGAAAATGGGGAGAAGTCATCTGCCTACCTCTACTCTGCCTTCTCTTCCCTGCCACTCTCTGTGACTCCTAACCTCTTTGGTATTGGGATGTGGGTGATGGAGAAAAAACGAGGTCAGGAAACAGACAAAGGTTTTACAGGACTGGTGCAGTACCAAGCTGGGATTGGCTGTCTTCAGCCTTGGCAAAGTTTAAGACTTTTTCTCTTATGGACACTTGTATGTTTGTTTGTTTGAGATTCCTGCATCATTGGAGAGCTCTCAAACGAAATGTCTTTTGAAAAATGGAAATGCATCTTCTCCAGCTGGTATTTTTTGATTCCTCCATTAGTCCCTGAGTATCAAGCAGAAAATTTTTACCTCTTCATGCTGAGGTCTCCTTGTCCTTCCAGGTAAAGCAGGACCTTAGACAACTCCAGCCTGAGTTGCTTACTCATGGTTCCGTTGGGTCCACAAAACACTGACGTGGTGTCTCTTCTACTTTGTGACTACGGGTAGCTTGAGCCCGTATATTAGGGCCTGTGTCAGACTGTGGCCCCTAAACGATAGAGAACACATAAGATACTTTCTGGATGGTCCCCAAAGAGGCCTTCTGACATTGAGGTAAAGAGAAAGTATCCCACCACCCTACCACCTTTAAGGAAGTCAGGGTCTCAGCACAGCTCCCTCCAAAGACATCCTCTATGTTGGCCTCTCTAACCTCTTTTTTAGGGTAGAGTTGGGTAGTTTTTACCAGTTCATTTCTGAGTTCTGCTTACATGGCCTCACAACTCTCTTTGGAATGTTGCTGTAGATGGAATCTAGGACCACTGAAGGTGACCACGCAGTTTGTACCCTATACAAAGATGCCAGGCTCAAGGGATGATTGAACGCCGAATTCAACCATAGGATTGAACTTGCACCCTTGAAGTTCACCCTGGAAGTTCAAGGGCTTGAACTTCCAGCCTTTGCACCCGTAGTGACCCAGGATGCCAGAAGGGGCACTTTATTGTAATTTATCTGCCCACCAGGGGTGATTTTTTTGGTAATTTGTATTTATGGCCTCAGAGCCCCCTTTGAAATTGAGACAGAGTCCCATTTAAAATCCCGATTCAGTTAGATAGGTTGTAGGATTAGTTTCTCTATATGAAAGCCATCTACAGGTATCAATGACATCTGTGACAACTGTTCAGAATCATGTGAGAAAATTTCCAACAAGCCAAAGGATGCTCATTGTCATCCTACCACTTTTTATTAGAACAAAATATCAGATTTTTAAACGTGAGGTTTTTCTTAAACAAGAGTGCTAAGACACTTCAATGGGGATCAAATAGTCTTTTCAGAAAAAGGTGTTTGAACAACTGGATATCCACATGCAAAAGAATGACCTCTACCTCATATGATATACAAAATTAATTCAAAATGGATTAGAGACCTAAACATAAGAGCAAAAGCTATAAAACTCTTGGAAGAAAAAATAGGAGCAAATCTTTATGGACTTGGATTAGGCAATGGTTTTTTAGATTTGCCAAAAAGCACAGGCAACCAAAGAAAAAAATAGATAAATTGGACTTAATAAAAATTTAGAAATTTTATGCCTCAAAGGACACTATCAAGAAAGTGCAAAGACCCACAAAATGGGAAAAAACATTAACAAATCATCTGTTTGATAATATATATTCAATCTGGGGTTTCAGCACCAAAAAAAAAAAAAACCCAGTAAAGAATATCTAAAGAAATCTTACAACAACAAAAAGACAAACAACAAGAAAATGGGCAAAAGATTTGAGTCAAAATCTCTCCAAACAAGACATGAAAATGACTGATAAACACATGAAAAGGTGCTCAGCATCATTAGTCATCAGGAAATGCAATCAAAAGCAAAATGAGATAGCACTTCACACTGACTAGGATAACTATAATAAAGAAGACAAATAATAAATGTTGAAGAGAATGTGAAGAAATTGGAATCTTCATACACTGCTGCTGGAAATGTAAAATGGTGCATCCACTTTGGAAAACAGGTCAGTAGTTCTCCACAAGCTATACATAGAGTTACCATATAACCCAGAAAGTATTCCTAGATATAAACACAAAAGAATAGAAAACATATGTCCACACCAAAAATTGTGCATGAATATTCATAGCAGCATTATTCATAATAGTCAAGGGAAACCACAAGTGTCTATCAGCTGATGAGTGGATAAACAAAATGTGGCATATTTGCACAGTGTAATACTATTTGGTAATAAAAAGGAATGAAGAACTGATTCATGCTACAGCTTAGAAGAACTTTGAAAACATTATGCCAAGTCAGAGAAGTTAGTCACAAAAGACCACATATATGATAATTTCATTTATATGACATGTCTGGAATAGTCAAATCCATAGAGACAGAAAGTAGATTTTTGGTTGCCTAGGGCAATTTTATTTTTGTAATGATCATTGCTAATCTATAGATATGCAATTGAGTTCTGTATATTGATCTTGTATTCTGCAACCTTGTCGAATTTATTTATTAGTCTTTTAGTACATTCCTTAGGATTTCTGTATACAAGATCATTTTATCTCCAAATAGAGATAGTTTTATTCCTGCCTTTTCAATCTGGCTGCCTTTTATTTATTTATTTATTTTTGCTTGCTTTACTTCACTAGCTAAAACCTCCAGTTCTGTGTTGAATAGAAGAGACGAGAGCAGATATCCTGGCCTTCTTCCCAATTAGGTGAAAAGTGTTTAGTATTTTGTTTGCTGTGAGGTTTTCATAGATAGTCTTTTTTTTTTTTTTTTTTTTTTTTGAGACAGAGTCTCACTTTGTTGTCCAGGCTAGAGTGAGTGCCGTGGCGTCAGCCTAGCTCACAGCAACCTCAAACTCCTGGGCTTGAGTGATCCTTCTGCCTCAGCCTCCCGAGTAGCTGGGACTACAGGCATGCGCCACCATGCCCGGCTCATTTTTTATATATATATCAGTTGGCCAATTAATTTCTTTCTATTTATAGTAGAGACGGGGTCTCGCTCTTGCTCAGGCTGGTTTTGAACTCCTGACCTTGAGCAATCCGCCCGCCTCGGCCTCCCAAGAGCTAGGATTACAGGCGTGAGCCACAGCGCCCGGCCCATAGATAGTCTTTATTGGATTGTGGAAATTTTCTTCTATTCCAAGTTTGTTAAAAGTTTTTTTTTTAAATCATGAATGGATTTGGGATTTTTCCAAATGCTTTTTCTATGTGTATTGAGTTGATTATATGGTTTTTGTCCTTTATTCTATGAATACGGTGTATAAAGTTGAATGATTTTTAAACCAACCTTTTGTTCCTGGAGTAAATTCTACTTGGTTGTGGTATATAATCATTTTTATATATTGCTGAATATGGTTTGCTAGTATTTTGTTGAGAAATTTTGCGTTTATATTTACAAGGCCTTGTATTTTTTTAGATATTTTCTCTCAGTCTGTTTGTCCATTTAACTTTGCTCATTGTGTCTTTAGCTGTAGAAAGTTTTTGAGCTTTTATGTAAACAAAGTGATTAATATTTCCCCCTATGTCTTCCTAGTATTTTTTCTCTCTGAGGAAGGCCCTTCCTTCTCCAAGACCATAAAACTATTTACCCATATTTTTATTTTTTTTATTTCAGCATATCATGGGGTACAAATGTTAAGGTTACGTATATTGCCCATGTCCCCCTTGCTCCTTCCCACCCACCCAACACCTGATAAATGTTATTCCTAAATGTCCACTTAAGTGTCGATCCGTTAATACCAATTTGCTGGTGAATACATGTGGTGCTTGTTTTCCATTCTTGAGATACATCACTTAGTAGAATGGGTTCCAGCTCTATCCAGGAAAATAACAAGAGGTGCTATATCACCATTGTTTCTTAAAGCTGAATAGTACTCCATGGTATACATATACCACATTTTATTAATCCACTCATGTATTCATGGGCACCTGAGTTGTTTCCACACCTTTGCGATTGTGAACTGTGCTGCTATAAACATTCGAGTGCAGGTGTCCCATTTGTAGAGTGTCATTTGATCTTTTGGGTAGATGCCCAGTAGTGGAATTGCTGGATCAAATGGTAGATCTACTTGTATTGCTTTAAGGTATCTCCATATTGCTTTCCACAGAGGCTGAACCAGTTTGCAGTTCCACCAGCAGTGTAGGAGTGTTCCTATCTCTCCGGATCCACGCCAGCATTCGTTATTTGGGAACTTTTTGATAAAGACCATTCTTACTGGAGATAGGTGATATCTCATTGTAGTTTTGATTTGCATTTCCTTGATGATTAGAGATGTTGAGCGTTTTTTCATATGTTTGTTGGCCTTTATTTTGTCTTCTTTTGGAAAATTTCTGTTCATGTCCTTTGCCCACTTTTTGATAGGGTTGTTTGATTTTTTCTTGCTGATTTTCCTGAGTTCTAAATCAATTCTAGTTATCAGCCCTTTATCGGATGTATAGCTTGCAAAAATTTTCTCCCATTCTGTGGGTTATCTGTTCGCTCTCTTGAGAGTTTCTTTGGCTGTGCAGAAGCTTTTTAATTTGATCATGTCCCATTTATTTATTTTTGTTGCTGCTGTGATTGCCTTTGGGGTCTTCTTCATAAATTCTTTGCCTAGGCCAATGTCTAGAAGTGTATTTCCAACGTTTTCCTCTAGGATTCTAATAGTTTCACACCTAATGTTCAAGTCTGTTACCCAGCGTGAGTTGATTTTTGTGAGAGGTGATCATTGTGGTTTTTTTATGTTTAGAGAGTTAATTGAGAATTTACCTATGTCTAAGCTATAAGGTAAAGATCTAATAGCCTGGTTTTCTGAATTCATTTAGTAACTCACCAATTTATTAAAATTCATTCAATAAAAGTATTAAACACCTGATGAGTGCTCAGAGCCTTTGTAGGTATTGTAAATGAAACTGTAAAAAACAATGGACATAGTCTTTGTTTTCATATAGCTTATGTAGAGGAAACATTAAATAAAAAATTAAACAAAAAATAAATAAGGTAATTTCAGATAGCTAGAAGTGTTATGAAGGAAATAAAAGATAATACGATGGAGAATAATAGAGCTTTGTTAGATATGATAGTCAGGGAAACCCGTCTACAGTGGCATGTTTATGTTGAGTCCATAATGATGAGGATCCAGCTATGGAAAGAGCCAAGAAAAGTTTTGCAGGCAGAGGTGCAAGCATAAGCAAAAGCTTTGAGGCAGAAGCAAGCTTGGAATATTCAAGCAACAGAATAAAACCACTTTGGATGGAGTAAAGTGAGTGAGAAGGAGAATATTAGCAGATGAGGCTAGAGAATTGGGTAGGGGCCAGTTCATGCAGGGACTCTCAGGCTGTGTTAAAGAAGCAGAGGAAGTCATTAAGCAGGAGAGCATGCAATCTAAGTTATACTTTAAAGGTTCCGTTTAACCAGTGTGCGAAGAATGAATTGTAGTGGGGCAATAGAGACAGTGGGGAGATCAGTAAGAAGGGAAATGGGGGGATTGAACCAGGAAGGCACACATGAATATGGAGAGAATTGGACAGATTTGAGATATATTTTGTAGACAACAATATCTGACATTTATTGAATACGTAACATTCATCAACTGCTGTTCCAATCTGTTTACAACTCACTAATTCCCACATTACCCTATGAATTAGATAATCTTGTTACCTTTGTTTTACAGATGAGACAACTTGATCAAGTATAAGTAATTTGCCCAAGATTACAGAGTTGGTAAATGGTAGAGCCAGCCTCTGAACCTAAACAGTGTGGTTCTAGGACTCACGTTCTTAACTTCTCACTTATTTTTTCCTCTATGAATGTGTTGGTACAGTGAATGCTGGAGGTTGAAGGAAAGGGAGAAATCAGAGATGACTCAGGTATTTAGATTGAACACCATGGTAGATAGTTATTTACTAAGATAAAACATTTTAGGGAAGCTGTTAAGCCAGGGAGGGGTGTATGTGTTTGGTGGTGGTGAGGGTGATGGTGGAAGGGTAATTACTTGTTATGTTTTAGAAATGTTAAGTTTTAGAGATCTCAAGTAGAATATCAAATAGGCAGCTGAAAGTAGGAAGCTTGAGTTTCAGAGCTAGGTAAAGACCAGAAAGAGTAGTTTAGGATTCATTGATAGAGTTGACATTAAAGCCAGAGTCCAAGATGAGGTAGCTCTAGAAAACAATAAGGTCCATGTTCAAGTTCTGGCGGAGTTATTTGGAGATGGAGAAGCAAATAAATGAGACAGAAAAAGAGCAGCCAGCAAGGTAGGGATAAAACCGGTAGAGTGTGGTGTCTTGTAAATCATGAGGCAGTGATTCCAAAATACAATTTGTTGAGCAACTCATCTCTTTCCCTGCTAATCTGAAATGCCACCATTATCATATTTTTTCCATATTTATCCAGGTTTGTCTCCAGAGTCATCCACTCTACTTGTCTGTTCTTTCCTGAGCATAAAAACAAGGTGCTGCAGCAATCACTGCCTTACATTGCATTGTAATTTTCAAACGATTTCTGGCTGCTCTCGCACATTAATTCTTCCAGATCTGCACCAACCTGTCATATTCTAAATACCCCTATTGAAATGGCATTGAATTTCCACAGTTACCTGTGGAAATATTAACATCATAATCCTCAGTTCTTCTAACTAAGAGAGGAGTATGCTCCTCTTCCATTCAGGTTTATTCCTATGTCCTCAGCAAAGATTTATCGTTTTCTTCTTGAAGGTCTGACATGCTTGCTTGTTAGTTTATTCCTAAATATTTTATAGTTCTGGTTGCTAACATATATCAGCTTCTTTTTATTGCACTCCTTAATTGATCATTGCTGGGTTTATCAGAGTTCTTTGCTGCAACACACTGATACAACTCTGACCAACAGAAGCCAGAAGGACACTGAATGGAAGCAAATGAGGCATTCATTTAATTAAAGGGGAAAGGAAAAATCAGGTTCAGAATACGTACCACTTTTTATAATAATAGGAAAAGCTATTGTCATTAATACATTTTATAAAACTAATAACTAAAATTAAAATATGGTGGTTAGGAGGTTTAAAATGAGAACATACTAATATCCTTATTAAATAAATAACTTATAACATTGATAAAATTGTAAAACAACATGATCCCAAAAGATAAATGTTCAAAGGACAAAAATACACACTTTATAAGGTAGAAAGAACAATTAGCAAATATATGAAATCTCATTCAGCCTCACTAGTAGTAAAAGAAATATCACATAATAAGATACTGGTTTTTCATCTGTCAGATTAACAAAGTTTGTTTGTTTGTAAATGAGCTATTCTAGCAAGAGTATAGGACAATGGTATGCCTATTCATTGCTGCTAAAATGTAAAATGTTATACAAAATGTCAAAAGCCTTAAAGATGTTCAGCAATTATGCTCAGTAATTGACTTAGTAGTTGTACCTTTGGGGGCTTTACCTTTTGAAAGTGATTCCAAATATAGAATAAGTTTTATGTGCAAAGATGTTCAATGTAGCTTTATTTATAAAATATATTTATAAAATATAAAAATTGGAAACAGCTCCAATGTGAGAAATGACTAAGTATATTAAAATACTAAATAGTATACTATTTAGTAGTATACATAGCACATTTACTTGGTAAGATATTAAATGCACTTTTCATGTGAGCTTTATAAAAGCTAAATAATAACTACAATTGCTCATGTTAATGTGTGTGTGTGGGGGGGAACACCCAACTGTCGAAAAGGAAATACACTCTAGTTGTTATCTTTGTTTCCTGGAACTTAGGTGATGTTTCTACTTTTCCGTAATTTTCCCAAATTTTCTATAGTGAATATATGCCACTTCTATCATATACTAAAGATATGAAAAAATTTCCAGCAGGGCCTGTGTCTACTTTGAACTGGTTACTGATTGCTTTTTAAATTCTTATTTCCTAAAGGCAAGGATCTCAGACTTGAATGTTCCCATCTTCCCTCCTCTCTGCCTCTAAACGGGGCTCTGTCTGTGTCATCTCCGTGGCTCCTCCCTTCTCAAGGCCGGCTCATTTTCTCTGGAATCCCGCTCTGTCAATTTCCCCATTCTGCAGCATCTTCAATGTTTTGTCTTCCCTGCCTCCTTTCCCTCAAGCAACAACGTACACAGCTCTCATCTTTCTTGAAACAATCGTTATTCGACCCTGTTGCTTTTCATGCTCGTGATCCTTTTTCTTGTCTTTTTACTGCCAAACTTCCTGTCTTTCATTATGATCATGTTCTCTCTCTCTCTCTCTCTCTCATCCTCTATCCAAAACACGTCCTGGAAAGTCACTAGCAACCTTCAGTTTGTATATATTAAATGCTGGAGCTAGCCGGTCCCCCTACACCAGGCAAGCCACCTCATGGGACAGAGTCTGGCCCTGTCACTTCAGGCTGTCCTTCAGAGCTCTCTGTGCTTCAGTTTCTTTGTCTGTAAAATGGGGACAATGTTGGACTCCTGCAATGAAGTTATTGGGGGAAAAAATGAATTAATACATACAATGCTTACAGCAGTGCCTGACACATAGAAATATTCAATAAAAGATGATTGTTTCCTCTGTAACAATTATTATTGTCACAGATGGAAGTGAGGGGCTTTGCTTAAGCAATGGCCATGCCAGGACTGAGGACCTGATTTCTCTCTTCCACATCAGCCCTCCTTGTACCTCCTTTAAATTATTTCCTGGGTTCCCGCTTCCTTGACCTTTCTGTGGTATTTGAAATCATGGATTACTTCCTCCTTGAAATCCTACTGAACTCATGATACCACTTCACTCCTCCATGTCCTTTGACAATAGAGTCTCTCTCCTACCCCTTCACTTTCCCCGAAGGCCAGTCCTAGCTCTGTGTTCTTCTCCTGGTTTGCTCTCTCTCCTTAGTCTTATGACATCTTGGCTTCATCTATTTCCTCCATGTAGTATTTCCCTGCCTTGACCAGGGTTGCAGCTGTGTACAACTCCAGGGGGTGGCATTTACGTCTAGTCTATGTGAATGCCACCCTCAGAGTTATGCAGTACGCAGCCTGTGTGTCCGTCTCCTGTGACTCTGGTCCTAACCTCCCCCCTGATTTTCTATCCCACATGTCAGACTACTTGTCAGACATTCCCATTCAGATGGTCCACCGTCACCTTTAATTTGAGTGTCCAAAGCAATTCCTCACTTTACCTCTCAGACTGGTGGCTTTTTCTCACCTTTTTACTTGCATATACAGAAGCTCCACTCTTCTAATCCCAAACCCCAGTCACATCCTCCCTCTTAATGTCTTATCACTCTTGCCTGAACAACGATGAGCAACTGAGTTCTGTCTTCGAAACCAGCGCACACCTAGAGAGGATGCTGGTAGATACAGTTTGGGCTTAGGCTGGGGTCTTGGAGGAGATGCTTGGCTGAGGAAGGCAAGCATAATAGGCAAGGGGACAATGTGAACTGTAGTGACGGAGAAGATCAGGGTTCAGAACCCGAGCAGCAGTGTCAGGACTCAAATCCAAGGTGTGAAGGAGAGAATATGAAGACAGAGGGGTGAGTGATTGGCACTGGAGACATTGGGGACAGGTGAGTAAACAGGGTGCAAAGCTGACCGAAAACTCAGGCTGAGAGTGTCGGGATCTAACCCTATGCTGCCCGTGTGGCATGGGGACTCCTCCCTGGGGTCTTCCTCTAAAAAGTGGCTTACATTTGTCCCTACTCATTCCCACTGACGTTACCTTAATTCCCTGCCCAGGTACATTTGCCTCCTTCTGTGTCTCCTTATTTCTAATTATACTACCCCCACCCCTCCCTCCCCCCAAACCCCCGCAAGATTAGTTTTCTGAATTTTCTGCTTTGAGCATCTAATCTTCATATCCTGGAGCAAATAAACCCCAAAGACACAGGGCTTGCCATGTGGATGAGAGTAATGTGTTTTCCCACTCACTGTAGGCTTTGTTTGAGATTTGAGCAGCAGATTTGAGCCTGGGCGGGCAGTGGGTGTTTACATAACAAGGCCTCCCAAGGCATCCCAGATGGGGGCCTGAAAGGGGAAACCAAGTAAGGAACAGAGGGTTTATTCAGGAAGAAAGCAGTCAGAAGAACCCATATCCCAAATGAGAACAGTGTGCAAGCGAAACTGGGAGTTGGGGGGAGAGTTTCAGGCAGTGGGCTGATGCAGGATTGCAGGACACAGGATGCATCCCTGCTGCCACAGCTGGCTTCCATGGGCATTGCCAGGCACGCAGTGACCTTCAACACAAACGGCACCTGTGATGGTTACTGTTAGGCATCAACTCGACTGGGCTAGGGGATACCCAGATAGCTGGGGAAACATTTCCGAATGTGTCTGTGAGAATTATTTCTGAAAGGAATTAACATTTGGATCAGTAGACTGAGTAAAAGAGATTCACCCTCACCAACGTGGATGGTCATCATCCAATCCAAGGGGGGCTCACATAGAACAAAAAGGCAGAGGAAAGGTGAGTTTGCTCTTTCTGTTTGTTCTGGGACATCCACCTCTTCTCCTGCCCTGGGACACTGGTGCTTCTGGTTCTTGGGCCTTCAGACTCAGGCTGAATTATACAACCAGCTTTCCTGGTTCTCCAGCTTACAGACAGCAGATTGCAGGACTTCTTGGCCTCCATAATCACATGAACCAATTCCCATAATAAATCTCTCTCTCTCCCTCTCTCTATGTGTGTGTCTCTCTCCACACACACACACACACACACACATGTTCTGTTTCTCTAAAGAACCCTGACTAATATAGCACCTAAGTCAGTACCTCTCAGTAAAGCAAGGCTCATTCTTCTTTTTTTTTCTTTTTTCTAAAAGCAGAATGTATCCATGCCACATGTCACAGGATGAATGCTCATGGAGGTCAGGGCTGAATCTCTTAAGTGATCATGAGGCATATGGAAGAAGCAGTATCGTGACTGTACAGATGATGCTTTGTCATGTGCTTCCTTTTCATCACGTCCCTACAGTGCAGTTTCCTGCCCTGGACAGTTCCTGGCCACGCTGGGGACTTGGATGGAAGCCAAGCAGCCGAGGGCGAGTCTAGGTAAGGTGGGAGGGGGATGCTCCAGGGAAAACAGCTGGCTAATGTCATTTCATTCATTGTGGTTCCTCTACCTGAGTAAAAAGACTAATAATTTTCCACTTTTATCAAATTTTAGTATCTGATTTTTTAATATATGGAATTGCTTTTGAAGCCTTAAATGATAGTTTAAAAAGCCAAGAAAGTGATTTTTTTTTTTTGAAACCAAGTCTCACTCTCTTGCCCTGTGTAGTGGTGTCATCGTAGATCACTGCAACCTCAAGCTCCCAGGCTCAAGCAATCCTCCTGCCTCAGCCTCCCGAGTAGCTGGGACTACAGGCACATGGCACCATGTCCAGCTTATTTTTCTATCTTTAGTAGAGATGGGGTCTCACTCTTGCTCAGGCTAGTCTTGAACTCCTGATCTCAAGCAGTCCTCTCGCCTCAGCCCCCCAGAGTGCTAGGATTACAGGCGTGAGCCTCTGTGCCAGGCCAATAAGCAATGTTTTGATGAGGAATACTATTGGAAGCAACACATGTGTGACCTCACACTTGTGAGAAGACATTGGTGTACATGTATATATACAGACAACTGTGTATATTTCAGGTCACTAAGCCTTAAAAAAGACAACATGGATCAAAAAGAAAAAAAAAAAACGATCCTTGCATGGACATCTAAAGTGACTAAAAGACTGTGGCGGTTTTTATCATGAGAACAAACGGAGAAGATGAGGGCTTTTCATCCTGAGAGGGTCTCAGAGCGAAGCCTGTAAATCGAGAAGCTGTGGGAAGCACAGGGCAAACATGGCTTCGTCCTGCAGACCCCATGGGACGCCCACTGAGAGGGCCAAGCAGCGCTGGGCCCAGCCAGGATGGAGAAAGGTAGACGGCAAGTCACCCACTAAATAAGCAAGAACTATGTTTATTTCATGGGTTGTGCAACCAAAAATATGAATATGCTTGATAAGAGTTTGTAAACATTGATCAACGATCCTTAATGGGCACGTTAGGGGCATTTGAAAAATACTCGTGGTGTAGACTTTTGAGGTCATGGAGAGGGATAAAACGACATTCCGGGCTGGGCAGTTCAAACAGGTGACCCAATACAGCATTTCTTATATCATTTTGAGGCACCTTTTTTTTTTTTATCTCTGACATTGAAGTTGTAACCTCACTTCTCACCATCTACATCTGCATTTTTATTCCCACACTTTATTCTAAAATAGAAAGTCATTTAGGAATTGGTGTGCTGTCTCTTTTGTTTTATAGTAAAATGGTTTAAAATGTATATATTTCTTGATGCCATTATGCTTGCTTGAGGGAAGATGAGGTCATTTCCCAAGTCATTGGAAAATTATGTTTAAATAGAATGTGAGAATCGCCTGGTGGGAGTTTGTTAAAAATGCAGATTCCAAAGTCTGCCTCAGTAGTCTGAGAAGAGATTCCGAAATCCAGCTTGTTGAGCTAGCTCCCAAAGAGCTCTAATGCTGAGACCACGGTTTAAGAAACATTGAGAAAAAAAGAGATTTCCTTCGGCATCATTGCTAGCCTGTACGGTTGTTAGTGTAAATTGGAAAAAATGCACCTCTTCCTCAAGAAACTTGATTTCCATCTGCCAGAAATTAAATACACAAAGCGACAGTGGTGACCAGCACTCCAGAGCTGTGCAGTGCACAGCCTGCACACATGTATGCGGCCTTGTTTGCTTTCAAGCTTTCTGTTTAAAAGCCTGAGCGTCCTTTGTGCACAAGAAGCACCAGAGAGCAAGTGCATCTGTCCCTGGCAGGAGGCCCTGGCAAGAGGCTTCTTATTCTCTTTTCACCCTTGTTATCGCAATTGACTTCTGGCCAAAGCACGGACACGAAGAGAGACACCTAGCTAAAGGAAGGGGTGGGGGACAGAGAGAGGAAGTTTTTAGTTTTTTAATTAAAAAAAGTAATATGTGCTATCAATAGTGATCGTTTATATTAATAATTCAGAAATAAAATAGTAACCAGACAGCAAGCATAGCATTTGCTTTAAAAATAATACCAATAAGAAACCCCAAGTCTGAGTCACAAAACAAGTTGCCACCTTGATTTGACATTTTGGAATATTGTCATTTTCTTCTCAAGTTTTTCATCTACAAAATGGTAACTTTCAGCTCCATTTAAAACATTTTATATTCTAGGCTCTATCCAAGCAACTGGCAGTTTACATTTCTGGATGCCGCTCTCTTCCCATGCGACGCGAGTTTTCATCCTTATTATCTCTTCCACTTTCTTTCTGTCCTGCCTTCGTTCCTTCCACTCTCTCTGTGTTTTTCTCCTTCCTCACCAGTGACACATTACAAGCCATGTGGCAGTTTCAAAACACTGTCACTCAGTTTCATCCACTTCTCTCCATCCCTTCAGTTGTCACCTCAGCCATCTGCCGTAATCCTGTGCTTGGATTACTGTGTTCGGCTCTTCCTGGTGTCTCTGCCTCCAGTTTCTTCTTCTTCTAGCCCATTCCGGACGTCACACACAAAATAATTTCCTAAGATAATTTTTTTCAGAGTGTCTTTTCCTTGTTCAAGAATTAATCAACCCAATCAGGTGGTCCCAACTCACCTGTCTAGCTTTTCTTTCACAGGCTCCTGTCCTGTCGATTTTAGCAACATTCACCATTCTGTGGTGATTTTCTTGCCAGCTTGGTTCCTTTGCTCAAATAGCTCTCCCTGTGAAGTTGCCTCAGGGCAAAGAGTTTTTCGTTTATATATATAATATATATTTTTAATTTTAAAAAATGTTTATTTTTTAAGACAGGTCTCGCTCTCTTACCCAATCATAGGTCACTGCAGCCTTGAACTCCTGGGCTCCAGTGGTCCTCCTGCCTCGCTCCCAAGTAGCTGGGACTACAGGTGTGCACCACCATACCTAGCTAATTTTAAATTTTTTTGTAGAGGTGCAGTCTCACTACATTGCCCAGACTGGTCTCTAACTCCTGGCCTCAAGAGATCCTCCCACCTCGGCTATCTATCTATCTATCATCTATCTATCTATATCTATATCTATATATATATAATTTAAATACATCCTTCAGTGGTGGTTGCATCAGAATCACCACTGGGAGAGATTTTTTACAAACACGGTACTGTTCACTGTCTCTCAGGTTCTAGGTGGGTAGGTCTGGGTGGGATCACGGCTCAGAGACTGTTCATAAGCTCCCCAGCTGATTCCGGGGGGGCAGTTTCAGCCAGTGCTAGACATGCAGCAGGTGCTTAGCAGTTCTTGAGGGAATGAACGTGTGTCACTCCATTCCTTAAAATCTGCTGATCACTCTGCATAGCTCTCGGGATATATGTCAAACCCCTTGGCTTGGCACAAAACACCTTTCATGACCTGGCCCTCTCTTACCTCTCTTGCTTTCTCTCCTGCCATTTCCCCACATTCAGCCTTTGCCGCAATCATTCTGAATGTTCCGGCCCAAGAATCCCCACAGCATTTCATTTGTACCTCATATGGTACATCACTTCTTCTCTTCTGTGTCAGTCCTTGTGCCCAGTTCTCTTCCTAGGCTGTAAGCCTCTCGAGGACTGATCTTTCTGATGCATCCGTCACTACTGTGGTACTAGCACAATATCACACACATGTATATATTTGCTGCCTAAATGAATGCATTTTGCTAATGTTGTCACTGATATATACTTGGATGAGTGAATGCATTCTCCTTTTCCTTTCATTGTTCATTTTCAATCAAACCTTATTGTGGAATGCAAATATTCCTTACACCTTTAAAAAAATGCCCCTTCAGATGGGGTGTTATGCTTTTCAGCACATACTTTGTGTGTGAAGCAGTAAATGAAGTAAACACACATAAATTTTTCATTAAAATTGCCATTGTTGAAGATATAACTGCAAGTGGAAGATGGGGGCCCATATACATTTCATAGTATTCTTATCCCCATGGTGAGCATACAGATAACATCAAGTATGTTTCCATTTGAATTCAGAATAAATTATTCTTCAAATTTGCTTGAAACCTAGAAGAGTGTTATCCAAGTGTGGTCTAGGGATCTCCATCAGAATCCCTGGGAGTGTATTTCAAGTATAAAGAGTCTGGGTCCCACCCCAGACACCTCCCCAGTCAAAACCCCTAGAGGTGACAATCCAGGATCTGTGTTTTTAACGAGCTCCACACACGATTCTCAGTGCCAGTAAAGTTTGATACCCACCTGTCTAGAATTAAAATAAATGCTCCACTACATTAATTTAGCATGGATAATAGTCTGAGTTTAGAGTATTCTCTCATTAATGAGAAATACTTAGGTAAAGATGTATTAAATTAATGACTAGCTTGAATATAAGATATAATAACAAGATAAAAATCTCTTTGGTATTCATTAGAATGACATCTATAGCTAAGGTTTTATGCTTCTCTTGAAATTTCTGAGCTACTTTCTCAGCAAGAAAATTTCGGAAAGGTCCCATGAAACATATCTCAGCAGTCTTTTCGCAGCAGTTTGAAATTTTCAAAATATATCCTCTCAGGGATGGGAAATTTACCATTCTTGAGACTTTGGGTTGACTTCTTTAGTAGTTCTATGTCATTGTTAAGACATCAGGACACATTCTCCATTATGTGGAATAAAAAGGAAGGTGGTTAAAGACAGACTAAAGAGGTTTTATAAATTCTTCCTGCAGAATCCTTTTTAAGAATTGTAATAGTGGTTGGGTGCAGTGGCTCACACCTGTAATCCCAGCGCTTTGGGAGGCCAAGGCGGGAGGATTGCTTGAGGCCAGGAGTTCGAGTCCAGTCTGAGCAGCATAGCAAGACCCCATGTCTACAAAAATTAGGAAAGTTAGCTGGGTGTGGTGGCACACGCCTATAGTCCCAGCTACTTGGGAAGCTGAGGCAGGAGAATCACTTAAGCCCAGGTGTTTGAGATTGCAGTCAGCTATGATGATGCCACTGCTCTCTAGCCCAGGCAATAGAGTGATACCCTGTCTCAATAAAATTTTTTAAAAAAGAATTGTGTTAGTTTGTCCCAGGCTGCCGTAACAAAAAACCATGAACAAGGTGGCTTAATCATCAGACATTTATTTTCTCACAGTTCTGGAGGCTGAAGTCCATGCTGGCAAATTTAGTTTCTGGTGAGGGCTCTCTTCCTGGTTTTGGTTGGCTAGCTTCTTGCTACATCCTCATATTACCTTTCCTCTGTGCTTATTGGAGGGAGAGAGGTCTGGTGTCCCTTCCTCTTTTTTGTAAGGATATGAATCTTATCATATTAGGGTCCCATCCTTATGAACTGACTTAACCTTAATTATGTCCTTAAAGACCCTGTCTCCAAATACAGTCACATTGGGGGTTAAGGATTTAACATATGTATGAGTTGGTGGGTAGTGGGGGACACAATTCAGTCCATAGCAAGGATGTTTACAATGCCATTGACCTTGTTTTCTAGTCTTCTAACACTAGCAGTTGACAAACATATTCTATTCATTTCTGGCAATTTTTTCTTTCAAATTGTCCACACAATACCAGTTTTTAGTGACCATAGGATCTTGTTGGGAGTTATCTCTAGAGTTTATCTAATTTAGCTGTTTATACTTGCTCATGTAGATAAAGCCATGAAAAGGTCTATTATCAGAGGGCTGTAAAACTGTTCACAAGTGGCCTTCTTTCATAGGCTTCTTCATGCTGAGCCTTCTTTTGAAGGCCATGTGCCATGATAGAAATTTGACTTATCTATGGTACAAGTTACTATTTATCTGCCTCAGAGAAAACTGAGCACAGTGACATTCACTTGTTAGGATAACCACGTTGGAGGTGGTATTAGTGGATATTTTACCTAAACACAAAAGGGCAGGCTCCAGGTTATTATCTGTAAATATAGTAAATACAGTTACATCTAAAACAGAGCTGACCAATAGAATTATAATGCAAGTTGTCAATATAATTTTAAATTTTCTAGTAGCCACATTTAAAAATTATAAAGAAACATAAAATAATTTTAAAAACATACTTTATTGAACTCAAAATAACTCAAAATTGTGATTTCAACATGTGATCAATATTAAAAACATTGATGAGGTCTTTTACATTGCTTATTTTTAATAAATCTTTGAAATATAGTGTCTAGTTTATATGTACAGCGCATCTCAATTCTGACCAACCATATTTCAAATGCTCAATAGCCACTTGTGGCTAGTGGCCACTGTATTGGACAGCACAGATGCGAAATATCCGTATCTGGATACAGAGGCCACAGTTTCAGAGCTAGAAGAGAAATCTAGGATGTAGAGGATGTAGAAGATTTCATTTTTTTATCACATGAAATGTATCCATCTGGTATACATTTTCACACAGTAGGGAACTATTTCTGTTATGTTTTTTCTCCCTGTGGTAGGAAGGGCCTCTCTTTTAGGTGTCAGCATCATAACTTAAGTTCCTCCTGACAATCAGCTGGTCAGGTGTCAGTTGTGATAGGAATCATTCATTTGTCTACAATTTGTGTAACTGCCATCTTCCATCACAGGACCAAGATGATAAGTTATGCTCATTAGCAGAGTCATGTTCTTCCAGTCCCAGCCATTTACTGGACCAAGGCAGGAACTTATTGAAAGAGTTAATGCAGCTTTCAAAAGAGTCTAACAATTTGGTGGTAGTTTTGGCCCCAGGAGATGATGGCTCCTCATGGACGAGAATGTACCCAATTTAAACTGCTTTGAATTTTGATTCATCTTCCTGAATAATAAACCTCACTGTCATTCATTAACCTCTGGGAGAAATTGAGTCTTTTCTTTATTTGACTTAGCCTTCCATTGTCCTAAGTTAGGTTTTTAAATGTCAAATTTCAAAATATAGCAGGGTTGATAAGGTTCTTTGAGGGGAGATACTACAATTGGACTCCTTGGCCATCCATTTCAGGTGGAAACAGGTCAAACCTCATGCCTGAATAGCTGCTTCTAGTTCCTTCTTGGGTCTGCCGCAGCTCCTAGCACAGCATCCTGCACATAATGGGGATGCCATACATACGAATGAATAAGAAAATGTCTCGTAGCTGGATTTCCCAGTTGAATCTCAACTGGAATGCAGACATCAATTTACCAATGGAGGAAAGAGGGGTCCTTTTTGTGTCTCAGGCTAGGGACTGAAACAACAATGAGGTAAAGGGGACAAGACGACACCCCCATCATCCAGGCCTGCTCAGGGGCCAAGACTAATCCCTGTGGAGGGAAGATCATTGTCCCCACGTCTGCATCTGAAGGGCTTAGCTCCACAGAAGGGAGGATTGAAGGTGTCACTGTGACACCCTGAAGGTTTTGTTAGAGAGACAGGATCCTAGGCAGGGCAGCCTCCTAGTGGAGGCCCAGTGGAGGCTGTGGGTCCCACAGCAAGTTTGCAGACTCAGTGCATGTAGAGAGGAGATTCGGTGTAAAAGTGGCAGAGCATGGACTCTTGAATGTATTTGAAACACCTCCATGGGTTCCTAGAACAACTCGAGGTAGAGGGAGATATTGGCAAGGCACTGTGGTCCTCCAGTTATGAAAGTTGACGGCACCCTCAAACCACATAGGTAAGGCCAGGGGACATTTGGTTTACAGTTGCAAAACATTTCAAGAGCAGAGCTAATGCTTAACCCCCAGAACGCCAATCTCTCTCTACTTCCACCCACACTCTGAATTCTTCCTCCCTTCTTTTTCGCTATTCACATAGACATTAAATAATTCATTACATAATTCATACTGTGTTAGGTAGTAAAGGGGTATCAGAATATAATTTTTTTTAAAACTCCAACAATCATGACAACTTCTGTTAGAAGCCAGTAGCTGTAGAGGAAATACTAAAAAGAAAGTTATTATATTGGATGAAAGAAACCTTTTGGGGGAATTGGCTGTATGGGGCTTGGTAAGTATATAATTAAAGATCCAGGGAGTTGCATAATTTTATTAAAAGCTAACTGCAGATCAAATGACTTAAACTTTTAGAATGCCAAACATTGGTTGTTACAAATGAGGGAGTTCATTGAAGATCATATAATGCCTTTATAAATGTGCAGCAGTAAATTTCAGGAATGTATACCTGAACAAGCAAGCTGGCAACTACTGAATTCCAAAAGGAATTCAATTTTAGCACTAATAATATATTTTAGCACTAATAATATATTGAGCTGCTTGAATAACAAAGATCCATAATACTCATCAGAACAGCAATTAACTTATATCAATAACACACACACACATATAAACATACACACATACATGTGCAGATGCATTTATATTTTTTGTGGTAGGACCAAGTATGGCAAAACCTTAATTGAAGGTTCAGTGAGGATTGGCCTTGGCTTCTGCCAGATGCCCTGGGGCGATCTTGATCAGAAGCATCTGGCATGGACTTTCCTAGACCATGCAAATTCATGTGAATACCAAACCCATGTGCAGGCAGGTTCATGCTTATGAATTCACCAGGTAATTTGTTTTCTCCCTCACCCCATACTGGATCTGTGAGAGTCAGATTTCCTTTAATGGTTCTTTTTTCTAGAAGAGATTTTTTTCTCTCTCTCATCCTCTTACTATAGCCCTTCTAGCATCTTGGCTGATGTTTGGGTAGGTCTCAATTTTGAATCTCCATTTCTTAAGTTCAAGATTTCTTCTTTTGGCTGGGTGCAGTGGCTCACGCCTGTAATCCTAGCACTCTGGGAGGCCGAGACGGGCAGATGGCTCGAGGTCAGGAGTTCGAAAACAGCCTGAGCAAGAGCAAGACCTCTGTCTCTACTATAAATAGAAACAAATTAAATGGCCAACAAATATATATAGAGAGAAAAAATTAGCTGGTCATAGTGGCACATGCCTGTAGTCCCAGCTATTTGGGAGGCTGAAGCAGCAGGATTGCTTGAGCCCAGGAGTTTAAGGTTGCTGTGAGCTAGGCTGACGCCACGGCACTGACTCTAGCCTGGGCAACAAAGTGAGACTCTGTCTCAAAAAAAAAAAAAAGATTTCTTCTTTTATCTCATACATTGCTGTTAATCATGAGCCTCTGACTTCCTTCCATGGGTAGATCCCTCAGAGTAGCCTGTGGTGCTTGCTTACCGCTGTGATTCAGGCTCTCTTTTCAACCTTGGCTACTATGGATTTCCCTTTGCTGTACAAAAGAGGCTCAGAGTGAACACCAGCAACAGCACTTGGCAAAGGTGGCCAGTAGGTACACAGGTGCCCCTGTCTCTTGGCACCTGTGAAGAGACAAGCTTGGCCTGGGTTATGGCTGGGCCACAGGCAGGGATGCTACGTATCTCCCTCTCCAACAGTGAGTGTGGGAACAGTCTTTCATGAGGTGGTAGTAGGAGTGTTGTCTTATAAATACTTTTTAGCTGGGTATAGAATCTATGTGGCAAATTATTTCATCTCGGGCCTTTAAAATCATGACATCGACTTCTACATTGTCCTATGCCTTTGCAGGTAGTCTGTTTTCCTCTATGGTAACTCTGAATAGTTACCCTTTGTCTTTGATATCTGCAATCTCACTATGATCTGTCTGGATATATTTCTTTCTATGTATCCTTCTTGATACTTGTGATTCCTGAATCTTAATGTCCTTATTCTTTTATTCTTGGAACTCAAATTCACCAATTCTGAAAATTTCACAGTCATTAACTCTCCAGGTATTTCTTCCCCATTTTGAATATTCTTCTATGCTGGAATTCCTAAGTTGTACTTTATCATTCTATTCTGTCATTCTATTCCTATCTGTCAATAGGGTGACCAGCCATTAAAAATGGCCCAAGAATAAGGAGTTATCCAGGATGTGGGACTTTTCTGAAGGAAAAACTAGCATCTGCTCCTTTAAACAACAAAGTTAACACACTTTTCATATAAAACTCAGAAAAGTCCCAGGCAAACCAGGACGATTGGTCACTCTACTCTTTAATTCTCATGTTTTCTATCTCTAGATTTTCTGCATTTTCTGTAATAATTTCAGATCTGTCTTCCAGTTCACTAATTGTCTTTTTAGCCATGATTATTAAACATTTTAGTAAGTGTATTTTTTGTTTCTTAAAATTCTATCTTTTAGCCAATCTTTGCTGTGTTTATAATTTCTCAATTTTTAAAAAATAGTTTTAAATATCTTTAATATATAATCACATTTTATGTGATAGTTTATTAGATTGTTCAATTATATAATAAAATTCTTAGGGCCAGATCTTTATTGTGTCTGCTTACTGTAACTCATGGTGGATTATTTTCATATATGTTTTGTAATTTTAGATTTTTAGGCTCATTTTCAGAGAGGTTTGATCTACAAAAATCCTGGATAGTCTGAGCCAGGGATATCTCTTTAGAGAGGTTTTGAATTTTCTTCTTTGAGGTATCTTGGGATATCAGTAGCCCAGGAGTAATTTTTACCTTAATTTTTCAGTTTGAAGGGCTCCAGGAGCAGACAGTAGTACAAATTTGAACTCCATAGTCATGGGAGTAAAAAGCCTATGGTTGCATATTTTTGATGCAGAATTTTTCTATTCATAACTCAGCCCAGGTTGGGTATGGTGGCTCATACCTATAATCTCAGCACTTTGGGGGCCCAAGGTGGGAGGATCGTTTGAGCCCAGGAGTTCTAGAACAGCTTGAGCAACACAATGAGACCTTGTCTTTACAAAAAATAGAAAAAGTTGGCCACGTGTGGTAATGTGCCCCTGTAGCCCCAGCTACTTGGGAGGCCAAGGCAGGAGGATCCCTTGAGTCGAGGAATTTGAGGATAATGAAGAGTGGAGGAATATAATAAGTGAAATCACTAAACCTTTGGTAAAGGGTAAGAGGTTGCTATAGTCCCCTTGTTCTCATATGGATAGCCTCCAAGGGCATATAGTTGTTCTCAATGGATAGCCTCCAAAGGCAGCACCAGAATACTTGGGAACTTGTTAAAGATACAAATTCCTGGCCTCATCCCAGATTATTAAATCAGAAACACTGGAATTGGAGCCCAGAAATCTGTTTTAAGAATCCCTTGAGGTAATCCTGACGCACCCTAACATTTAAGAGCCATTGCTATCATCTATTTAGGATTTAATTTATTGCAAACACCAATGTCCTTTATAGAGTAGGATGTTGTTTTGCATGTGACCACAGTAAGTCTCCACGCATCATAAAGTATTAACACTCGAGGTGAAGTTTATTGCCTTTCTAGTGAAACAGGGATATTAGATTCCCTTTCAATTTCTTCTCTCTCCTATTATATTGTAGCAGGTAATACTTCCTTTTAAACATCTAGATTTTTTAAAAAAGGAGTCCTTGTCATTTAAATTAATAGGAAAGGAAGAGTTTGGAAGTTAACCCTTCTTTTTTATGTAAAAAAGATAAGAACACCATTACTCAATCTCTTTTGCATTTCTATTTAGTAAACATTAGTTGAGACTTTGGATCTCTTATAACAGATCAAAGATATAACTCCAGTTTTATAACATTTTTTGTCATAAGTACTGACTAACCAGTATATACAAGCTGCCACTGAAGTTTAACAGTATTTTAACTAATTGTCAAGATGTTTTCTACAGTAGTTATTTCTAATGTCTATATATAAAGTGTGTTGATGTTCTTTACTTTAACATACATTTATTTATCACGCTGTGCCAGGCACTGTGCTAGATGCCTAGAGAATACAACTATGACCGGGACTGACATAGAGCTTAAAGGTTGGTGGAGAGATGGACGAGAGAGCACAGGTAATTACAATACAGCATGATAAGTGCTATGATAGGTGAAATAAAGGGCGCCATTGGAACTGTTCTCAATAAAAATGCAACATAACTGCTGTCTGAGTGATTTATTGCTTTTGATTATAAAATATGCCTGCAATATAGAAGCTAACTCCTACTCATCCTTCAGAAGGCAGTTCAAGTTGTCATGTCCTCACATCCTCCGTGAGCCTTTCCTTCCACCCCACCACCCTGTTCCCTACACTTGAGATTAGGATCCTGTTCATATGCGTCCATCAAACTCTGTATATTCCTATTATAGTACTTCCCACATGCATGCCTGTGGTCTGTTATGGTCTGTTCAAATGTCTGTCACTCTGCTATACTCTAAGCTCTTGGAGGATAAGGACATTATCTTATTTATCTTTGCAATTCTAATACAGTGCTAGCACCAATACTCTTTTAAACTCTTTTATTGCATAGTTTAGGTTTGTCTCTTCACTATGGATCACTATTATATTCTTTATCACCTTGAAAAATGTGCTTTTTTTATTGATCTTTTTGCTACTAGGAACATGAGGTCATTATAACTCCCTTCCTCTAATATCGATACTTATATAGAACATGTACCTCAATATTATCTCAAAATAAGGATCAGTAGCATTTGTATTTACAGAGAACAAATTCTAGGGATTAGAGAAGGAATTAATCCTCGCCCATCATCAACACCTCTCTTAGTGATTTTTTTCACCTGGTTGGTGGTCTCTCCATTTTTCCACCATTCCTCCTAAGGCTGTCCTCTGAGAGCAGGAAAACTAATCTAAGATGCATACGTGGTAAGGCCTAAAATAAGGAAAGTATAAGATGCTATTGGAGTACCTAGCATGGCACCTAATCCAGGCTGGCTTCTTAGAGGAAGTAACATCTAACGTAAGATGTGAAAGGTAAGGGACAGTTGGCCAACAGACAAAGAGGAAAAGGGTAGAGGATGTTTGTGTTATTCTGGTAGTTTTTTACCTGACACTCCTGGTAAAAAATAAATTTTACGTCATGGTTCATGACACACACAGACACACACACAGAGACATACACACACACAAATTTATATTTCCAAAATAATTCCAGACCTTTACTGTGGATTATATTCCTTTATGTTTTATAGTCTATTTTTTCTATTTCAATTTTTTTAAATGTTGATTGAGTTTAGGAGGAGAAAGCTACAAGAGAATGTTACTACACATCTAACAGTAAGAAAAGAAAACTATAAAATCTACAAAATCAGAACTTTTTGAGCCCATCAGAAAACTGAGCTTTTAAGACAACTAGCTAAATGAATTACGGCGTTATAAGACTCTTTGATGAAAGACAAGACACACAAACAGTTTTATCTTTGACCAAACAAGAAAGAAAGTGGGACAAATCATAAAAGTGGCAAATGAGAAAACAAGGGAAATTTCAATAAATTCTTAAAGGCCAAGTTTAGACTCTCTGGATGTTCCAGACAGGAGAGGAATCTATATCGCCTAGACAGCTGTTTTTTGGTTTTTGTTTTTTGTCATGAGTCTACTTTGGGAGCCCACAGGAAAGACTGGACATGAAAAGCACAGGAAAGCAGGAGATGTGATAGAGTCTCCTTAAGAAGCATTGGTGCGTGAGCACTGGCAATGCTCGAGGGTGCAGCAGGAGTACCAGAAGAAGCCCCTCCTACACACACTCTGGCCCCCACATGAGTATAAAGTGGTGATCAGCTGATGATAGGTGACAGGAATAAACTCTGCTTGTCCCCCAGACTCTTCTCTGATATGAAGCAAAAGCCATTTGCTGCTGACAGGAAACCCTCTCATGCCCGGCACATCCTTCAAGGATACAAAACAGAGATCTGATGTCACCAGGGAAGGAGCAGGGCATTTGCTCATGACCAAGACCCCAACTGATACAAGGCAGAGTTTGGTTGCAACATGGGGCAAGGGGCAGGAAATGCCTCCATGCTCTATACTAGAAGTTGGCTAACTAAAGTCTCCTTGCCATCTTAGGTTCATTTTCCTAGTTTTGAAAATAAAATTTTATTGGAACACAGCCACACTTACTTGTTTACTTATTGTCTATGGCTGCTTTTATGCTATGACTTCAGAGGTGAATAGTTGGAGCCTATAAATGGAGACCGTATGACCCTCAAGCCTAAGATATTCACTACCTGGCCCATTAATAAAAAGATTCTTGCTCTTGACTCTACTAGGAGGAAAAGGGAAATGTTGTCCAGCACTGGGGCAGGGGAAGAAAAGCTGAGAAAGTCCCACTCCTGAAGCTCAGGTTCTCAAAGGCCACCTAAGACTGAGGCTGGAAAGAACCCAGAAACTACCCACCTCCACTAGGAGCACTGAATAATAAACAAGAGCAGTCTACTGTTAGATGAAAGCAAGGGAGGTCTAGAGCAGGGCCTGTGAAGGCTGAGAATGGAGCTTTCATGCTCAGGTACCGAGGAAAACCTTCCAGCACTCTAGATCTCACATTAAACACAATGTAACAGCAGTTCACTATCAGTGCAATGATACCAAATATGGCAAAAAGAAAACCCAAACCCAGTTCAGCTCCTGACTAGATTGACTAACTTTGCACACCAGTGATCTGACAGAAAAGCGACTTGCTCAATTTGTGGCATAAATGTTATTTACCTCAATTTTTACTGTTCTTTTTCTACATTCAAATAAAAATTATAGCACACACACAAAACAACAGCAAAAAAAAAATATAATAATACATCTTCGGGAGATCCAACAGTCAACAGAACAAGACCTAATGATGACCTAGATGTTAGAAATATTTAAAATAATTATGATTGAAATGTTAAAGGACCCAGTGGCACAATAAATTCATGAGCAGTGGGGAATTTTAGCATAGAGATGGAAACTAATTTTCAGAGTCAAATAGGAATGCCAGAAATGAAAAATATGACATCAGAGATAAAGAATTCCTTAGATAGGCTTACCTGCAGACTGAATAGAGGAAAGAACCAATGATATTGAAGATATGTCAATAGAATTTAACTAAACTAAAGCACAAAGATTTAAAAAAAAAGGCCAGGGGGATGGGGGTAAGGAAGAATAGTATACCCAATGGTTGTGGGATAATTAATTGTGTTTCTAAAATAACATCAAAAAACATGAATAGTTAGGTATAAATTTAACAAAGGATGTGCATAAATTATATACTGAAAATAGAAAATATAGATGAAATTAAAGAACTAAAATATATAGAAATATACCATGTTTGTTGACTGGAAGATTCAATATTTTTAAGATATCAAAATTCTCTCCAAATAGATCTATATGTTTAATACTCTTCCAATAAAATTTTTGGCAGACTTTTTTGATAGAAATTGACAGGCTGTTTCTAAAATATGGATAGAAATTCAAAGGATCTAAATAGCCAAAACATTTTTGAATAAGGGGAACAAAATTGGAGTACTTAACCTACCTGCTTTACTAAAAAAGCAAAAGTTCTCAACGCAGGGTGGTATTTGCATGAGGATAGACATGTAGATCTGTGGAACAGAATAGAGAGTCCAAAAACAGGGCTATGCATACACAGTTCCTAAGTCCCATAAGTTCAGATGGTTCCTGACCAAGCCATAAAATGCTCAGCAGCCCTCCAGAATTAAGTGATGAAGGCATAAGTGTATTTAGTAGGTCACTTAAATTGCCATAGTGACATTTCCACAACCATACTGACCCACCTTCAGCCTACTTATATGGACTCATGAATTGAGGTAAAGATCTTCATTGATTCATGTTGTGTTGCTTGATCAAGAACCTGTTTGATTGAAAACAAGGCTTGAGAAAGAGATTTATGGATGGATCTCTCAGAATGGGTTCAGATAATGTCATTATTTTGTACCTCAAGTGGGCATCATAAGATGCCTAGAAGGTGGGCAACATGATTGTACAGTTAATCTCCTTCCCCAATCACCCCACAGCTAGCTAAATGGTCTACACATAGCATAAGTGATGCTTTAACTCAATTCTCTTGGTGAGAATTCCTCTAGTCAAGGCTGGCCTACTTATGGCCGTAGTGAGCATCCCATTTGTCAGCAACAGCTATCAGTCCGAAACCCCCTGATGTGGTACCATACCTGTGTAGCAGTGATGGCAAAGGGGACCAAAGGTTCCTGCTAGTAAGATGACTGCATTGGATCTTTATCATGGATTTCCTCTTGGAATAAACACCTATCCTGAATTTGCCTTTCTTGACCACCATGGCTGCGCTAACATTAGCACTGTGGATTTATTGAATGCCTTTTTAATTATCATAGATTCCTATTTGTTTTTTTTGTTTGTTTGTTTTTGAGGCAAAGTCTCACTCTGTTGCCTGGACTAGAGTGCCGTGGCATCAGCCTAGCTCACAGCAATCTCAAACTCCTGGGCTCAGGCGATCCTCCTGCCTTAGCCTCCCGAGTAGTTGGGACTACAGGCATGTGCCACCATGCCAGGCTAATTTTTTTCCTACATATTATTAGTTGGCCAATTAATTTATTTCTATTTTAGTAGAGACAGGATCTCGCTTTTACTCAGGCTGGTCTCGAACTCCTGAACTTGAGCGGTCCACCCGCCTTGGCCTCCCAGAGTGCTAGGATTACAGGCGTGAGCCACCGTGCCCAGCCCTCCTATTTGTTACTGACAAAGGATCTCACAGTAAGAAAAAAAGTTAGGCAATGTTAGGTAATCCAGTTAATGCCCACAGGGTTATTTTGTCTTATGACATATCTAATCTACAGAAGCAATAAGTTTACTTATGGAACATGAATAACCTATTTTCAGTTACAACTCCAGCTGGGAAAGAAAGACCTTGTAAGGTCGAGTTTTAATTCTGCAGTATGATCTGAGCCGGAAACTGTATATGATGATGTTTTCCTATGAATGAGTCAATAAACAAGGGTTGAGATGAGCATGGAGATTCTCACAATTACTCCAAATGCCCATTCATACTCATAGCTTCTGTTCTCCCAACTCTGGATATTTGTGGTTTAGAAGATGAGTAAAACTTCCAGAGGACACAAAAATGTTTCTATTGGAATAAGAAGTTGAAGTTTCCATCAGGCCATTTTGGGCTCTTCTCATCCTTGGTAAATGGGCCAAAAAAGAGATTACATGTTTTGGCTGGGATGACTGGTTTTGATTATCAAGGAAAATAAGAATGCTTGGAATACCTGCATATTTACAGCTGAAGATGCTTCCAATCTTATAAAGGCAAGATTGCCCCACTAGGAAATAACTCTAATCAGCTGAAGTCAAGGGAAACCTTGAATGGGTCGGGTAGGAGAGACTTTATAAAATTCAAAATGTGACATACTGACAATTTTTAGTAGTGATTGCCGTAACATCTCTTTGGGGAAGTACAAGGTAAAAAGTATGTGTTGTGTGATCAAACTATGGATCCAAGTGGGAATCTAAAATTTTGTTGACCATTGACTATACTGAATCTTTTTCCTACTTCGAGGGCAATCCCCCATTGTGTGAGTCTTGGTGGGCATTAGGGTCCTAACTTTGCTCCAAAAGTCAAACTACCCAGATATCATACCCTCTTCTCAACCCTAGCAGCTAGGTCACAAGCATAAGATATAGTCTTGGCCAATCAGACTTGAGACTTTGAACGTCAAGTGAATCATGCAAGCTGGAAAGACTGGTTTAAATATATTCCCAGTGGCTAGAGGCTTCCACATGGTATCTGGCAGTATGTTCACCTGTGGTGGGGTCAGCAGAGGCATCCTAAACAAACCTGGATGTGACCTTGTTGTGTGGTTCCTAATGATTACCCTTGGCTCCTGCCCATTTTCTTTTCTTTTCTTTCTTTCTTTTTTTTTTTTAGCTTGGTTCTTCAGTCTTCATGTTGATTCTATGAGCTACTTGTTATTCTGCCAATAAATTCCTTTTCTGCTAAAATTAGCCACTCAGTTTCTATTGCTTGTGACCAAGAACTTCATCGTTACGCTGCTTTGCTCAAAGTAATTTGCATTTAGTAGTTACCAAGTAAGCAGTTGTTGAATGACTATGTGGCTATCATTTTTTACACCTTACCCTAGTATTTTCTCTGCGGAACTATATCTGATTTAATTTCATGTAAGACAGAAGAAAACTTATTTTATGACATATTAATTGACATTTCCTAGAATGCATATGTTCTATACGACAAATGATTCCTATGAAAAATTTTGCAAAGCAGTAGGAGGGTAGGGAGCCTCTGGCACAACCGCATGGAGTGTGGGGAAGCAAACACAGGACTGAAATCCCTAAACCTATCCTAAGCCAAATCCTTCCTCCTAGGGGAAGGTCAACTTGTGTTTCAGCCTGGTATTTGTTCACTGAGCCTTATCCACAGTGAAACTCGTGGCGGCAAGCCTCCCAAAGGCTTTACTCGGCCCTAAAAGCTTATGTTCAAGTCTCGGGTTGTGAGGATGTGCTAAGAAGGCTAAAAGGAACCGTTGGCTTCAGGATTTGAGGCTTGAACATTCTTGTACTCTAGGAATATGGCATATTGTAATAAATGTTTGGTGCTTGATGCTCTTTTTTCTTCCTTTTTATTCTCCTCCCTCCTCCACATCACGTTATGATCTATTTTTAAAGGTATTGATAACTTTTTTTGTTTTCGGTTTTATACCTTATTATTTGATTACATTTATTTATAGCAAGTTTTCTCTTTGATAACTTGACATTGTTAGTTTGCATTTTATCTTCCCAATACTACTGGTTTTTAAAAATAGAAATGTATTAATATATTGATTATATTTACAGACATAGCAATTTAAGAAAACTTTTTTAAAGGGGATCCAAATGGTTGAATGCTTCTCTCTGAAATTTACTGATTGTAATTGAAAATAGTATTATCGGGTTAAGCTTTGGAAGTGTCAAAGAAATGATGATCTTACATGTAATTTACATGTAGTTGTCACATATCATCTACCTATAGTTCTATAGTTCTTTTCACTGCTCTTATCATTTGGTACTCAGAATAGCAATCTATAATAGTGTTTCTAAAAGCATCTAGGAAATTTTCCATCTTGCATACATCTAACATTTAAATTTAACTTTCATGTGGTTCTTAGGTATTATGTTTTGGAATAACATACAGGTCTGTGGTTGTTTGTTATTGAAGCGTTCTTAACCGATTTCCATATCAATAGATTCTATGTCTTCTTGTAATGTAAATAACCCCTACAGATACAGTAAACTAGTGTTTGCACTTTAGTAAACAGCTCTATCAGTGGCTTTTAAAGACATGGAAAGGCTTATCAACATTATTAATATCAATGCCTGCCAGATTGTATGCATATCTTTATTCTTGGGAAAGCTTTGACATTCCTCAGCCTCATAACACGTTCAGGATCGATTTTTTTCCCTCATTGTTTGGGGTCTTGCTGACCATAGGCTCTAACCTCCGTCAAGGCAGGAGCAGTGCTTATCTTGTTGATTGTTGTATTTCTAGCACTTAGCACAATGCCTGGCATATATTATATTCTTGATGTGTTTGTGAAAAGAATGGATGAATATTAATCAGCTTAACACTTTCCATTTTGTACAGAGGGAGCCTGTATTATATAGACCCACTTATTTGAAACAGGTCTCCTTGAAGTCCCCACTTTACTTTTTAGCCTGACTCCCTTCCTCATAGCCCAGAGATATTGCTGGGATTCTCTTAGCTCCAATGTGCCAATACCAGACCATTTTGTTTGCTTATCAAATAAAATTTTTCTCCTATTGAGCTCTGTATCAAACCATCAATATCCCTTCTTACCATCCTCATCACTATCTTTTTCTTCATCCTCCACATTCACTTAGGCTTTTTTAGCACCAGGCTCACTATCTTTCTCTCCATCCCAACTCAAGGCCTTCATGAATAACCCATTGACTACTTCAGTCTCATAATTCTGCGTCTATTCAATGCTTAAGGACTTTGCTCCCATTCCACATAAGCAACCCACCTTAGATTGACCTCTCAGGCTCTGTGCCCACCTGGAGGTAACTGATACACCTGTAACTTCACACATGAATCTCCTCCTCTCCAAGCACATCCTCCTATGCCGCTGGTTCTCTCACTCCTGTCTCTACAGGTCTGCTCTCTGATTGACGGATGCCCTAGTTCAAGGCTATTGGTTCCCCTCTCAGCAGCACTTCCTCCCTATCCACTCCAGACCCCATGGACCTCACTTCTATCACTCTCCTGCCTGCAAGTTCAATCTGCCCTACCTTTCCAATTCTCTTCAACACCCCTGCAAGCCTGCAATACTGAACTCACCCACTCATCTGCCTTTTATGCTCTTTCACCTGACCAGGGTGAATGGTACTGAAAAAAACAATCACATAAAATATAGGAATTAGGACCTTCATGACTACAGAAATCCAGTCTCAGCTATACTTCCAAATCCTATATACCTCTTCTCACCTTCTTCCATCTTATTTTAAGACTATTAAACACTTTTACTTGTTTTTAAGGTCCCTCTCCTCACTTTTGGAAAAGAGCTCTGCTGACTTCCTATGTTGTAGAGAAAGTGGAAGGGATCAGATATGAACTTCCTTCAACCCCCTTTTCTCCCTGGCACTTCTTTCCTCCCAAACACAAAGCCATCTGTTTCTACTCCCATCAGTACATCTTTCTTTTTGCCCTCCTTCCACTTAATGCAAATGAGTACTTGGGACCCAACCCCTATGTCTTCAGGGGCTGTGTTACCTCTGTTATCTCCTCTGTCCTTTTGGTTCTGGTTGTTCTGTAAACTGGAGCAAGTCACACCCAATTAAAATGTGAGATACCAAAGTACTCTCCCTCAGCTCGAATTCTTCCCTGCCTGGTACCCTAGCCTTTTCCTTCTCTTCACAGAAAAGCTTGAAGTCTCTACTTCCTTGCCACCCCTACACGTTTTTTATTGTTTTTACTTATTTTTAAAGTAACCCATCTGCTTTGTAACCCTTCTGAAATGGACTTAGACCATCACCATAATAATAAATCTGCTTTTGCTAGGGTCATCAGTCTTAATGGTTATTTTTCAGTTATCTTCCTTGGTTTTTTTTTTTGCTTTATTTTTGATAATGTTAATTACTCTCTGGAATCTCTCTTCTTGTGTGTGTGTATATATATATATATTTTAAAAATTATACTAGTCTTTCCTTATCCCCTAGGATTCTCTTAGAATCCTGTGGGCTCTTCTGCCTACTTTTAAAATATTGATGTTCCCTAAGATTTTACCCTCAGATCTCTTCTCTCACTGTATATACTCTCCTTTGAATAGTCTTTTCTAAGACCATAACTGCAACCATATCCATATCAATGACACCCAAATACAGTGGAGTGACTTGTTCTGAGAGGGTTAGGATCTAAAGTCAGTGTGAAAGGCAAAAATAAAACAGTTAAAATTATCTTTGAAAATCTTTAAAATTTTCCTCTAAAATACTGTATACATGATTCTGAATGTATATACTATCAATCAAGAAATCCTACACAGCCAGTTTTCCTGCGCTATTGGAACAGAAGGTTGTTTCTTTAGTTAAACGCCAGATGAAGTTGTTGGCTTGCATTTAGCGGCCATGTTATAAGAAAAATATGTTTTTGTTTTTTGCCAAACGCATATAGTAGAGTTAGCATAAGTTAAGTAAGCATAGGCGATAACTCCATTGTACATATTTTTAGCCTGACCTCTTCCATGAGCTCTGGACTTATACATCAAACTGCCTACTGGGTATCTTCCTTTGGATATTCCAATCCAGATTGTTTTAATTATATTTCTGAAAGCGGAAGAAATAAGATAACCCACATTCCGTTTAGCAAAGGCATTTATTGACAAGATACAGTGATGTGACATGGTACAGCTTACATGTGGAGTGTTTTCGTACCATCTTGACTGATGTCCTTATTCCAGGCAAATGTCCCCTAGCACTATGCAGCTGCCCACACCCCAGTCTGCCTGGCTGGAGCCAAAGGCAGCTTCGGTTTGGTGGAATCTCGAGACCAAACATCACACAGGCCAGTAACCGCAGGCTGAACAGCCTTAATGAAACCAGCGGAATTCATAAGCATCTAGGAAGGCGTTGCAATTCTTTATTCGTCCTCTCAAGTGCCATACTTCACCCACTGACTGTTACAGCACCCTGCAGACTATCCTCATGATGACCTCAGGACCATCCAGCCAAGTGAAATCGCAGCATTTCCCCATTGACCAGACGGAACATCTAACTATTTTAAGCAAGGTATATGTTGTGTGAATTAAGAGCCAACATGAGAGACAAGTCTATATGGCAATCTACTTCACCTCCTCTTTATCATGCACATCAAACAGCATAAATATTTAAAATCATCATAGTACAGAACCACCAAACATTACATCAAATATGTAGCAATACTACCCAAATGTGTGCAGCTTCACTCCACATTCGGCATTCTAACAACAATGTAATTATAATGGGACTGGACAGCTTTCATGATATCCTCTTTCTTCCCTATCAATATTCATGTCTCATAATATGCCTGTTTGTGTATATATGGAAGAATGTCTCTTTCCACCCTTCCACTCTATTCGGCCTTTCATATGAAGAAGACTGAACCATGCAGGGACATTCTCTATGGCCAACTTTGGGTTGTAGAAGGTAAGAAATCACACACTTGGAATGTCCCATTATTATCCTTTGCTGGCCATCACATTTTGGCTTTTCTTCCTTTAAAAAGTTTCCTTTTTTCCCTCCACTGTTACTCCTTTTACAGAACAACAGGATATAATTTATATCCAGATAACAATCCTTTTTTTTTTGTTAAATATATAGTAAAGTTAAGATTATAAATAATTTGCTCCCATTTAAAATCACAGATATCAATTTTAATTTTTTAAATTGAAGATAGCATTCTTTATTTTTCTTATAATAGACAATACATTATTTTTTCTTGACTCAAATACCAAAAAAGCATAAAGAATAAAAATCACCTATAATCTCCTCACCCAGAGATAGCTATTATTAATTTTTGGTTATAACCTTTTACCATTTTTCTATAGGGCCATAAATGAGGTCATTCTTTAACACCCTTTTTTGTACCTGGTCATCTGTCCATGTTAGAATATACAGATTATGCTGGGCATGGTGGCTCAGACCCATAATCCCAGCACTTTGGGAGGCCAAGGCGGGAGGATTGCTTGGGTCAAGAAGTTCAAGGCTGCAAAGAGCTATCACGGTGCCACCGCACTGCAGCCTGGGCAAGACCCTGTCTCTAAAAAAAACTCAAAACACAAAAACCGAAAAAACCCAGAAACACAGATGACATGATCACATTAATGATTGCAGGTATTATTCCATTGCCTCTATTCATCAGTCCCATAAATTTGAAAATGTGTATTTTTTGGTCTCCACAGCCCTGCAAAACTAGGATTATTACTACTTCCATTTTATATAAATATAGATCCTGAGGCTCAGGGAAGGCAAGTGACTGCCCAAAATTTACATATGATGTAAGTGACAGGACTAAAGCATGCCCTGTGACTTCTTGACCCTGAATTGGTGCCCTTTCCACAGTGTGCATCCTATCTCACGAATGAGATAATGCAGATGAAGGGGCCAGACAAATGCATATTATTGTTATTTGTTTTGAGAGGCAACCTAAGAGGAGTTATTGTCTCAGGAGCAACTCCTGATCTAATCTGAATCTAGAGCAGCTTCCTAAATTAAATCTGCACAAAGGCTTCTGTTTGCAGACTGAACTTGTCTTCATGCAAAATATTATTATAACACACCAGTATCAATATGCAATTGAATCCTATCATCAAAATTAATTCCTGATTAGTAAACATAGCCATACAACATTTAAGAAAACAGATCGTTACTGAACAAGGATATTCAAGCCCTAACTAAAAAGAGATGGACCCTGGGGCACATGCATTGATCTTGTTTCATTACCCTCATGGTATTTTCTTTGCAGGATGGTGAGTAGAAAGTTCAGCAGGGAGCCAGGCGTGGTGGCTCACGCCTGTAATCCTAGCACTCTGGGAGGCCGAAGCGGGTGGATTGCTCGGGGTCAGGGGTTTGAAACCACCCTGAGCAAGAGTGAGATCCCATCTCTACTAAAAATAGAAAGAAATTAATTGGCCACCTGAAATATATAGAAAAAATTAGCCGGGAATGGTGGCGCATGCCTGTAGTCCCAGCTTCTCAGGAGGCTGAGGCAGGAGGATTGCTTGAGCCCAGGAGTTTGAGGTTGCCGTGAGGTAGGCTGATGCCACGGCACTCTAGCCCGGGCAACAAGAATGAGATTCTGTCTCAAAAAAAAAGAGAAAATTCAGCAGGGGAAGTTATCTTGGTGCATAGTATGAGGGTGCTTTACCTGGGGCCCAGAAAGCATGGCATGCTTGAATCAAAAAATTTTGAGATTCTGGACTTATTACCTATAGATTCTTTATTTTCCACCAATTGCTTTCCAAATCAATGAATCTGGATATACGGTGCTGCAAATACCCTCTGGTACTAGTCTTTTCTGCACTGTTCAAAGGTGGTGTACATTATTTTAGCACACTTTGCTATTGATATACTTTCCCATTTACTTTTGCTTGGGCCTTTCACCATTTTTCACTCAAAGATCCTTTGGTCAAGATTTGGTTCACCTTCCTGGGCAACTGTCCTCCTCTTCCTCCAAAGATCTGGACTGCTCTTCCCTTTAGTGGTCCTGGACATTTCAGTGAGGTTTAGGACTGAAAACCCACATTGAGGATTTATTCTTATGAGGTTCTTGGGTGTAAATTGACACTCTCCTTGTAAAAGATAATTCCAGAAAAAGGTAAAATCATGACTTTTATGCAGACATAAAAATGAACACATATTAAAGAATTCATTTTACTCATACGATATGAAGAAACCAGGCAAAATGGGATAGAACTGGTTTTTCCACTGGAGTTTGTGGGGGGAGGGGGACAGTCAATTAAAATTACCACCAGACAGGATAGAATTTATATATCTGTCAATTACCTACAACTTAGCTCATTAGGTATAACAAACGTACCACACTAATGCAAGATGTTAATAAAAGGGGAAACTATGAGTGGGAAATATGGGAATTCTCTGTACTATATGCTCAATTTTCTGGAAACCTAAAAATTTCCTAAAAAATAAAGTTTATTAATTTAAAGAATAATACCAAAAAAATAAAAGAGTCCATATCAAAGAATGAAGTTGAGAGAACTGATAACAATCACAAGTGATTCAAGCTCTCTATCATACCATTTGTTATTGTTACCTTTACTACATGTGAAATATTCTTATTTTTGGTTTTTGTTTTGTTTTCATATTTTTAATAAATTTGCCTGAGGTATAACATATACAATAAAATGCTCCCAAATTAAATCTACAGTTCAATGCAATTATTTTATTTATTTATTTATTTATTTATTTATTTATTTATTTATTTATTTATTTATTTATATATTTTTAGGGACAGTGCCCTACTCTGTCGCCCAGGCTAGAGTGAAGTGGCACAATCATAGCTCACTGCATCCTTTAATTCCTGGGCTCAAGTGATCCACCTGCCTTAGCCTCTCAAGTAGCTGGGACTATAGGCACATGCCACCATGCCTGGCTAACTTAAAAATTTTTTTGTAGAGCCAGAGTCTTGATATGTTGCGCAGACTAGTCTCAAACTCCTGGCCTCAAGCCATCCTCCCACCTTGGCGTCCCAACGTGTTGGGATTACAGGTATGAGCCACCGTGCCTGGCCTCAATGTATTTTGGCAAATGTATACACCCATGTGCTATGATCTGAATGTTTGTTTTTCTCCTAAATTCATATGTTGAGATCTTAATCCCCAAGGTGATGGTATTAGGAAGGGTGGGGGCCTTTCAATGAACCTGGAACCAGGTCCTCACTAGACAAAACGCATCTACTGGTGACTTGATCTTGGACTTTCTAGCTTCTAGATCTGTGAGAAATTAATTTCTGCTGTTTATAAGTCATCTAGTTTATGGAATTTTGTTATAGCAGCCCAAATAGACCAAAAGAACATGTAATCATCACCACAATCAAAATATAGAATATTTCATCATCCCCAATAGTTACCTCATCCTCTTTGCAGTTAATCCCTTCTCCAACCTTCAGACCCCTAGCAGCCATTCATTTACTCTAGTGATTCTAGATTAATTTTGCCAATTTTAGAAAATATTATCATGCCATAGGTATATGTCTGTCTTCTTTTGCTCAGCATAAGCAAGATTCATTCATGTTGAATGAATGAATGTTTTTGAGATTCATTCATGTTGTTGCATATATCAGTAATTGCTTCCTTTTTATTGCTGAGTAGTATTCCATAGCATGGTTATACTGCACCACAATTTGCTTAACCATTCATCTGGGAAGGACATTTAGGTTGTTTTCAGCTTTTGGTTATTAGGACTACAGCTGCATGAATAATCACATAAAGTAATTTTGTGGAGATATATTTTTATTTCTCTTGAGTAAATATCTAGGTGTAGGTGTATATTTTGGGATCAGTATAGAAATAAAAATTGTTTTCTACTAATATTCTAGACTGATCACATTCTTTAGCTCGGAACTTGTCTTACTTGATGATTCTAATTTCAATTTTAATTTAGGGAAATCTTTGTTCTGAATTTGTTTAATGGAATAAAATAAAATGGAAGTTATTATATATTTGATTTTTAGTAGTAGACATGTAGTTATAGTATGTAAAATTGGGGACTGTGGCATGACATTCAGGATTCAAATATTTGTATGAAAATAGCAATGAAGGATTGTTTTTTTAAATGACAATCTATAATTCTATAATTATCTGTGTTTCATTAGAAAACATTTAAAAAATTTTCTGAAGGTTACTGAAAATTAGTTGTACAGTTTTGATGCTGGCAAATGATACAGGTAATGTGAAGCTGCAGCAGTGATGTGCTGTAGCTAAGAATACATAGCAATGGGATTCTAGCTGTGCTTATGTGTTGACGATCTTATTCTTGAGGGTCTAGTTTGTACTGAAAGGTAGAGCACATGTCAGGAAATTATTCAGTTTGAACAATCTGAATAAGGATTGACATAATTTGCTTAGTGAATTTTGATATTTGCTTTGTCTGTTTTCTAACATTCTTGGTTGGACATTTTTATCTTTCAAACATCTGAGGACATTTGGGAACTATAACTTGTGTTTTAAATTTATCAGGGGAACTCAATGTTCTGAAAGGATCATGCTGGCAGTAGTCTGATATTACTCAGGATGCTTGGTTTTTTCCACTTGAATTTGTTGAGCGAGACCTATGTGCTTTTCCTGTTGGGGATATAGAAAGACTATGCATGTTTATAGCATGTTATCAGAGTCTAACCGTGTTCATTGTCTTTGAGATAATGCATTTTGACAAATGCACAGTGTCACATATCAACCATCACAGTATCATACATTATACTTTTGCTGCCCTAAAAATTGCCCTATTCTTTACGTGTTCATCCTTCCTCTCTTTGCCTTTCTTCCCCCCAATTCTGGCTGATCTTTTTACTGTTTCTATAGCTTTGCCAACTATTTTTTTTCCTTATGCTTTAGGTAAGTGCTATGCACACAAAGCTTCAAGACAAGTTTCTTATCTCTGTCATCCAATCACATTACTTTCTGTAACTCTTTTATATAATCTGTCTTTTCCTGGGGACCTCCTGGAGGGTGGTGGAAGAAATCCAACTACCACAAGCTACAGGGAACATGGCTTTTGTTCCATTTGTTCTCTTCTTCTCTTCTTCCTTTAATAATAAAACATTCCTACCCTGTCAAGGTTTGACTGAGCCCATAGCTAGAAACTACATTTCCTACCTTCCCAGTATCTCGGTGTGACCTATGGGATATGAGCAGAAAGGATATGTACAAGTAATAAAAACTGACAAGATTGAGAAAATAAGTCATTTACCATGTAACTTTAAACTTGTGTCCCATTATAGGACCACATTATCTAAAGGATATTATGAATTATTTAAAAATAAATCCTGCAATTATCTCATAAAAGACCCAAGTATGGCCAGGCGTGGTAGCTCATGCCTGTAATCCTAGCACTCTGGGAGGCCGGGACAGGAGGATTGCTTAAGCTCAGGAGTTCGAGACCAGCCTGAGCAAGAGTGAGACCCCATCTCTATTATAAATAGAAAGAAATTAGCCAAACAACTAAAAATAGAAAAAATTAGCTTGGCATGGTGGCGCATGCCTGAAGTCCCAGCTACTGGGGAGGCTGAGGTAGCAGGATTGCTTGAGCCCAGGAATTTGAGGTTGCTGTGAGCTAGGCTGATGCCAGGGCACTATAGCCAGGGCAAGAGAGTGAGACTCTATCTCAAAAAAAAAAAAAAAAAAAAAAAAAGAAAAGAAAGGAAAAAAGACACAATTATATTACATTGTAATGTTTGGAAATTAAAGTGTTCATTGGTTAACGCAAGATGACATTGAATGTAATACAGTTCATACAACCCTATTTTGAATTTTTTTTCATTTTACATGAGTCTCAAAAAACCAAAACAAAACCCAAAAAAGCAGAAGTTTCAAATTCCAGGAGGCCCTGTGTGAAACGAGGGCATTTAAAATGCAATGGACAAACAGAAGCCTATGAAAGTAAGAAAAACAAATGGCTGGAGAGCTGGAAGGAGACTGAGGGGCCTGTGGTTTTATATAAACTGGTGGAAGCAAGCAAGACCTTTTAGAAGTGAGCAATGTACAAATGATACATACAAACTCTAATAAAGTAAGTACTAAAAGGGATTTAATATTAGGATATCATTACCCTTGACTTGGTTTTCACATCTATAAAATGGGTATCTCATGAGGTTATCATGAGTTCAACTATGTACTGTAAAGCTTCTAGACTATAGGAGGTGTTCAATAAATTTTAGCTTCCTTCCTCTCATTTTGTGGTCAATTCATTGTTCTATTCAACAAATGTTCATTATTATTGAGGAATAATTACAGACCCTGCCGTAAAGCACTTTACAGTGTAGGTTAAATACATAAACAGGCCAGTACTATTCTTTTCCATGAATGAGAAGTACATGGAAGTTATCTGATTTATTTCTTTTAGTTTCTGACAGATGAATTATGAAACTTTAAAACATTTCCAGTGCAAAAAATATATATACATTTTAAGAGACAGGGTCTCCCTCTGTTGCCCAGGTTGGAGTGTGATCATAGCTCATTATAACCTTGAACTCCTGGGCTCAAGGGATTCTCCCAAGTGGCTAGGACTAGAGGTGCATGCCACTACAACTGGCTAACTAATTTTTTTTTTTTTTTTGTAGAGACAGAATCTCTCTATGTTCATTGTCTAGGCATTGGTCTGGAACTCCTGGCCTCAAGTGATCCTCCCACCTAGGCCTCCCAAATTGCTGAGATTACAGGTGTGAGCCACCAAGCCTGGCCAAAAAATATTTTTTTAAGTTAACATGTCAGAGTTTAAGTTAATATGGCAGAGTTGGTGCATGAAGTGTTTCTAAAATATTAAGTACAATGTAAAGCAATACATTCTTATTCTTTTCTCTGAAAGCTTTATATTTTTAGGGTATATACTTAAAATTGAAGAGAGACACCCATCCACTAAAGATCTCATTCAGAACTCACTGCTTCGTACTTAAAAAAAAATCAAATGGATAATTTAAGTTGGCAGCTACCAATTACTTTATATTCATAACTGCTCAAAAATGTTATTAGAAGTTCACTTTTACTAGTAGTATCTTCTTAAAATTGAGTTTTTTTTTTTTTTTTTTTGAGACAGAGTCTCGCTTTCTTGCCTAGGTTAGAGTGAGTGCCGTGGCGTCAGCCTAGCTCACAGCAACCTCAAACTCCTGGGCTTAAGCAATCCTCCTGCCTCAGCCTCCCGAGTTGCTGGGACTACAGGCACGAGCCACCATGCCCGGCTAATTTTTTTATATATATATATATTAGTTGGCCAATTAATTTCTTTCTATTTTTTATAGTAGAGACAGGGTCTCGCTCAGGCTGGTTTTGAACTCCTGACCTCGAGCAATCCGCCCGCCTCGGCCTCCCAGAGTGCTAGGATTACAAGCGTGAGCCACCGCGCCCGGCCAAAATTGAGTTTTAAATTACTTTACATGCAGTAAAATTTATCCCTTTTATGAATTTTGATAAACAAAACTGGTTTAATCACCAACACAATCAAGATATAGAACAGTTTCATCACACCCCCCCATTCCCTTGAGTCCCTTTTCCGTTAACCCCTTCCCTCAGCCCTTGCCCCTCGGCACCATTGATTAGTATTGTGTTCTTTTAAAAAAACTTTTTATTTTTAAATCATCATAGACTCACAGGAAATTGCAAAGATAGTAGGTAGTACCTTGAGTCCCATGTACCTATCACCAAGTTTTCTCCAATGGTGACATCTTATACAACTGTTTAACAAGATCAAAACCATGCCCTGTGTAGTTTGAAGGCAGGTTTTCCTTTCACTTCCCTTGCATTTACTCCTTTCATTTCCAACAAATTTAACACATTAACTGCCATGTGAGTTGTATTTAACTCACGCTAGTTTTGAGTCGAGGGCCTCCTGAAGCATACGTAACTCACACGTCTCTTCACTTATGGAGCCGAGTGAACTATTTTTCAAGTTCCATATAACTCACACACAGAAAACAATAAAAAAAAAACCTCCCAAATTTGTCATTAAACTAGACAGGATCGTTTTGTTTTCGAAGTTTTAATTCTATTTTCGTAATAAAACACCCTGGCCCCAAAGAAAAAAATTGTTTTCTAGTGTGGCAGTCAGTGTGTTAACTTTGTTGTTTAAAGGAGCAGATGCTAGTTTTTCCTTCAGATGTCTGCAATCACCCTTGTTGCTCCTACATTTTTCTCTAGTCTTTATCCCCACCATTTCACCCCAGTTTAATTTTGCTGCTGCATTTTTTCCCCCATACTTTGCCACAGATGGTACTATTGTCACTATTCGGATTCTTAACTTCTCCCTCCACACTTAAGTTTTGGAGGGGTGGCCGTGCTGGTGCTGAACAGTGTTTACGGGACTTTTTGCAGTGTGTATGCTGCCACGGCTCTCCAACCTCTCCAGGGACGCCAGAGGCACTACACAGTTCGTCCTCGTTCTTGCTCTACTCTTGCTCCATCGATCCCTGGTTTATTTTTCAGATTTTTGGCAATCTGCAGGGAGTGTGTAGGGCAGCCCCTCCGCCGGGTTGCGGCGGGCCCTCTGGTCCCACCCCAGGGGCCGTCTTTGTGCTCCGCCGAGGGCACCGCCTGCGTGCGGCTGGGGGGAAGGGCCGCCCGGGAAGCGCAGGGCGGGGCCTCGGCGGCTGGGCGATGTCACCTCCCTCCCCTCCAGGCCCCTGCAGTCCCAGCCCTGGTCCCCGCCCGGCTCCGGGCCCGAGAGCGCCGCCGCCGACGTCACCTGCCTGCGCTAGGCTGCCTCCTACGGTGCTCGGGAAAGCGCAGTGCGCATGCTCCGCGCGGTCGCCGGCGGCGGCGGCGGCGGCTGAGGGAGGGGTTAGTTACTTCTGGTGGGCCTCGGAGCGCCCTGGTTCCACTCCTCCGCTGCCGCCGCCCTAGCGGCCCTCATCTCTGTCCTCCTCAGGGCCACTGGCGCGGCGGTAGCCTCGGTGCCCGGGACCTCTCCCCGCTCCCCTCCCCCCGGCCTCGTCGCCCCGCCCCCGCCGGGCTGGGCTGCAGGGTCAGGGGCCGAGCGGAGCGGGTGAGTATTCCCACAGCACACGCCGGCGCCTCCTCCGGCTCCGCTTCCCGCGCGGGCCTCTCCGCTCTCCTCGGACGGGGAGGAAGGGCGGGCGCGGGTGGGCGGGAAATAGCCCAGTCCCGAACAAAAGGCCGGGAAGCGGGACTCCCGCCCGGGAGCGGCGGGCCCTGTGCTGGCTGCCGCGCCGGGGAGGGCGAGGGGGCCCTGTTGCCCCTGCCCCCGGGGCTCCGGCTCGCGTCGCGCGCACCCGTGTCACCAGCACTCCGGGGCCACTACCCAAGGGCCTCACCCTCGACGTGGGTAGCCACTTCCTTGTGTTTAAGATCTGCAAATGGATAGCAAGCCTTTGTCCATGTGACGTTAAAACAAAGGGTATTAAATTACTGGTCATTCCAGCGGCCAAGTCCCAAGTCATTTGAAGGGTTTCAGATTCATGAAGTGGCAGGAGGAATTTTTTTAACCTCCCAAATAACCTATAAGGTCACGAGTAGGCGGCGGAGGGGGGGCTGGAGGTTGGTAAAGGAATAGTTAACTGATTTACAGAAACATACCTTTAGTGGTGGTAAAAAACTACAGAAATCTTGGCAATAAGGCGAAAGGATGGCTACATGTCCTTTGAAAGTCAAAATGGAGCCTTGTCTAACAGGCCCACCTGAGGATGATTTAGTTATCTTGGGGACTGTATTTTGTTTGACATAATATTGATTAGGACCCAAGATTTGCAGTTAGCATCTTTTAGACTAATCGAGATGCAAGTTATTTCTGACTGGGAGGGAAAAAAAAGTATTCCTAAAGTTTGTGGGGTTTTTGCCTTATAGGATATTTACCATTTTTCTGTCTAACCTAGCAATGTTATACCATCATTTTTTCTTCAGTATTTGCGCTCAGTTCTCTAAATGTTTCTGAGCACACTTTCCTATTCAGCTTGCTCCTTCATCATGAATTCAATAAAACTTTGCCATAGGCTCACTTTGAATCATGTTTATAACTTTTATAATTGGATAATGGCTTCTGCTCTTCAGTGGCAAAAGCTTTAAGTTTCTATGCTTTTTAGGACAAGAGAGCATAGGCCTTGTGTAGTACTCAAATACATCATAGGACCCCAAGTAGAATCCTTTCTCATTGCTTCTGAAGGGTCAATTATCAGAGGAAGCATTACAAAATGAAAACCTTGGCCAAAAAATAAATCTTGAGTATTGAGAAATTAAAATTAAAGTCTTGCAAATTGCAGAGTTTGAAAATTATTATTGATATTTTAAATTGAGGAAACTAGTGGAAATAGTGGTTCTAAACTGGATACAATTGGATATGGAATGTTACAAGATTGTTTCCCCTGTCCCCTGTTCTCCCCTACCACTTCCTTTTTTATTTAGGATAAGGTTAACTAAGATTTTGCCACATCATGGACCAATTAAATTATGTATAACATTGTGGGACAAACTCTATGTTCACAGGAGTTCTTAATGCCTAGTAAATTTCTGAGAAAGGTAGGCAGCCCCTTAGAAAAAAGAAGTAGGGTAAAACTTACATAATAAGATTGAATAAGACTTAAGATTTGATCATTATCTTTGAAGCCTGGAGATGTGTTTGGGACCCAGGAGGTTGTGTTTGAATCATAAATATAATCAGGGAACCATAAAAAAAAAAAAAGCCATAGAGATTATTTGGTGATTATCTGTTGCAAAAAGTTTTCAGGGGCCAGGCAGGCTGGGTTTAAAACATTTGGAAAGTGGGGGAATGGAGAATAAGCCCTACCCAAAGGCATCTTGATTAGGGAAAGGTTGAAAACTGCAGAATCAGAGGCTTCTCCAAATGTGCTGCCTGGCACCACAAGCCTCGAAGTGCCTGATTGCATAGATTTATAGGATCCAGGAGCAGTACTTACTAACAGTATAGTTTTGAAGTTAGGGTTATTGCACATCACTGTCACGTAATATCATTCTGAGAAAACCTTTTTGTCTCTTACGAGCTCGGACCCTACAATGGGATCATGTCACCCACTGTTTTATGTGGAATCTCCTTTGAGATCAAATTTTTATTTTTTTTAAGAGAACTCTTTTGCGCTTTCAACTGCTCTCATGGAGTAGGGCTTAGCCCATGAGATAGGACAGAGGATCTGAGGCCGCCATGGGCTAATGGACCTACAAGGTCACAAGCAAGTAAGTGGTCCAGCTGAGAGGGAGAGAGAGTAGACATGTGTGGTCACCTTGGAAGTCTCAGCACGGACAAGCCTCACCTGGTTATCACTTGGGAGACCTGGAGGAAGGAAGGCGGAGGGGGCAGGTTATTATCGGGAAGAAAGCAGGGCCCTGGGGTTGGGCCTGAAAGAAGGGGCTTTCTGTGAGCCTGAGGATACCCAGTGACGTGTACACACTTGGCCCTCAAGGCAAGTTCTCTGCTGGCCTGTTAAGTCTTCTCAGCAACTCCGGTGGGATATTTTATCCCCACTTTACAGGTGAGGATGCCAAAAGAACTTCATTCAGCTCCTCGTTAGGAGGTGACCACACACACATGCTCTGCCTTCAGGTCCTTCCCATGTCCCAGTCCCCTAATCCGTTACTCAGGCTGCATCTTCCTACCCATCCCCATCGTACCGTGGCCAGCTGGTTACGGTGTTCTTGTCTTTTCACCTTCTGAACCTGCGCACCTGTTTTTCCCTTTGCCTGGAATGCCCCTTCCATTCCCCATTGAACTCCTATTCATCCCTCAGTGCCACAGCCTCCCCGGTCATTCAGCCAAGCAGAACAGAGTGCCATCTCCCTGCCCATTTCTCTTTTGGCTCTCATCCCATGTTTCTAACCAATGGCTTTTTTTGGGGGGAGGGGTTTATTTTAGTGTATTATGGGGGTACATGTGTTAAGGTTACATATATTGCCCATGCCCCCCCTCGAGTAAGAGCTTCAAGTGTGACCATCCCCCAAACGTTGCACATCTTACTCGTTTTGGTTGTATATACCCATCCCCTCCTCCCCCCTCCCACACTCCTGACACCCAATAATTGTTACTCCTATATGTCCACTTAGGTGCTGATCTGTTAATACCAATTTGCTGGTGAGTACAGGTGGTGCTTGTTTTTCCATTCTTGAGATACTTCACTTAGTAGAATGGGTTCCAGCTCTATTCGGGAATATACAAGAGGTGCTATATCACCATTGTTTCTTAAAGCTGAGTAGTACTCCATGGTATACATATACCACATTTTATTAATCCACTCATGAATTGATGGGCACTTTAACCAACGGCTTTGAATAGAAATGTGGGATCCCATTTCTGGGGACTTTGGCTTCACTCCTCTGTATTCCAGTGCTCCTCAGCGTCTCTGCCACACACCGGGCTCCATGTGTTTGTTGGAGGAGGGAAGGAGCTCCAGGAAGCCTGTGTTGCCAGGCTGGAGTGCACTGGCTATTCTCAGCCCTGATTTTAGTATACTAAAGTCTTGAACTCATGGCCTCAAGTTATACTCCTGCCTCTGCTTCCCAAGTACCAGTAAATTAAATTGGCACACGTAGCAGCTGTGCTAGCTTGGGCAACTTACTTATCCTCTCTGTCTCAATTCCTTTGTCTATAAAATAGAGAAAATCATAGTAACTTACCTCATCGGACTGTTAAGAGAATTTAAGTTACCACAGTTCTTAATACACACTAAGGGCTTAATATGTGCTGTTTTAAATTATTATTATTATTATTTTTGAGACAGTCTCACTCTGTTGCCCGGGCCAGAGTGCTGTTAGGTCATAGCACTTCAAACTCCTGGGCTCAAGCGATCCTTTTGCCTCAGCCTCCCAAGTATCTGGGACTGTAGGCATCCGGCTAATTTTTTTCTATATGATTTTAGTTGGCCAATTAATTTCTTTCTATTTATAGTAGAGATGGGGTTTTGTTCTTGCTCAGGCTGGTTTTGAACTCCTGACTTTGAGTGATCCTCCTGCTTCGGCCTCCCAGAGTGCTAGGATTATAGGCGTTAGCCACCACGCCCGGCCAGAACCAACATTTTCAGACTAAATCCTGACAGTTGTATGTCTTATCACTGATTTTTACTATCTTTATTCTCTAATCTTTTCAGTTTGAATCTTTTCTTAAATATATGATTACTTCGAGAGGAATGTATATTCTGAAAAAATGAAAAAAATTGATTACAAACTGTTGAAGGCAAAGACCATGTATTATACTGCTTTTTAAAAGTCTCTTAAACCTCTCAGGATGATTCTGGGGGCTTAGCATAATATGTTTTTCTGATCATGTTACTATCTAATTTTCTTTTTTTCTATTTTTATTTTACTTGTGTTACATATAGATTTAAATTTGTATCCTATTTCGTTCCAACAATACTTTGGGTAGCTTATAAACTTATATATAATAACATATAAAATAAAGATAAATCAAGGTCATGAAAATATGAAGCTTGAAATAGATGAGATTAGGGTAAATTATACTGAAATATATACTGTGAAAAGTGTAGTTGTTAAAGGTAGCCATAGACTAAGTTCTGAGCTTCATGATTGTCAAAGGAAAGAAGGAAACATACCACTTCCTCAGCAAAAACACAGCTTCCTATGTTAAAATAATCAATTGGGAGGCCATTGCGTGGTGAGGCTCTAGTGCTGTAGGTTCCTGTGTAAGCAAGCTTAAACCCAACTCAGTGTAAATGGGTATATTCTAGGAAAATGAAACAAGCTTAACCCATCAGAAACCAGCAACTAACCTCTAAGTGTGGACTTTACGCTAGAATGATCCAAATAAGTCCTACTGGTCCACTTTAATCAATCAAATATTTCCTTTACCTTGCTTCTACGTTCACACTATAAAAGTTTTGTCTTCATGCTCCTTTGGTGGAGCCCCAGACTGCTTGCATTCTGGAGCTACCCTGTTCATTAATCACTGTCTGTTCAAATAAACTTTTACATTTTAATGTGCCTTAGTTTATCTTTTATCTCTTGGAAATAGTGAGTGAAATGCAGGTTGTAATTTCAGATTTGAAAGGATACTCTGAGTAGCCCTAGAGTTAAGTTCTCTAGACTTTGTTAATCCCAACCCTACTTCCCAGTATTCCTCAAAGGAGGGCTTTGCTGGTATTTTTATGGACAACTCTTCATTGTGTGGGACCGTCCTGCACATTGTAGGATGTTTATTATACCTAGTCCCTGAGCACTAAATGGCTGTAGTAAACTATAACATCCTTTCTGACAACCCAGTATGATCCTACTCATTTCCAAACACTGCCTTGGATAGTGGGTCCTCCCTAAAGTTGGGACCTTATTTGCCCATACTGAACTCCACCCAAGCTATCCAGTGCTATCCACTGCCATTTTAAAAAAAACTTTTCAGGCCCTGTCTGCACAAGGTCTTCTATTTTTCCGGAGTGCCTTTGCCTCCACCTGCCAGGAGACAAAGGCTCTTATTCAAATTTCAAAATCAAGTTCTTCAAGAATTGAATTCATGTCTTTAAAACTCCCTTTTTTGGAGTGCCCCTTGATTTTCCCAGGAAAAGTTTGACATTCCTTCCTTGGTGGATACTCAGAAGAAGTACTAGGGTATTGTAGGTGGTGAGTGAATGAATGAAAAGCCTGTGGAGATGAGAAGGCATATTAATCTAATCTTTGAACAAAGAGTTTGCAAAAAGAAAGATTTAAAGAAAATGTCTCTTCCATTACAAAAATATCCAACCATTTACTTTTTCCCTCCCCAAACCATAATTGGCCATGTTTTAAAGACATGTTGCTCTATCATCTGTATTCAGACTGGCACCGAGTCTGTAGCTTCTGATAGCATGCTGATCTTTTTTGTACCTTCTTATTTGTTGGATATTTTTGGCCAAGGTCATACCCCATTAATTCCTACTTCTGGGATAATTCGAATATGTGCTGACTGGATGTTCTACTAGTTCGACTGTTCAAAGGCAGCAAGAGAATCTGAGCTGGTGGATCAGCTCAAATCATCCCCAGTGGTGGAAAAGTTTCTCTTATGTGCTTGCAGAGAAGTCTTGTTTTATATATGTAAAAAATGATAATCTTTTAATAAAAGTAATGATACTGGTATCATAAAGATTAGATGTTATATAAATCCGAGTGGGAAAAGATCCAATTGGTGCTGGAGTTTGAGACCAACCTGGGCAACATAGCGAGACCCCGTCTCTTAAAAAAAAAAAGATCCGATTGGTAAATAGACTTGAAAGTTGAATTGAAGGAAGGTACTATAAAGAGGTAGAGATATGTAGAATAAGTTCATTTAAGATTTAGAATTTTTCTTTTATTCATTACAAGTTTAATGTATACGGTATGCCTATCTGTTATTGGTGTTAAGATACAAAGTATAAATCGGAAGTCCCCAGACATTGCTCTGTCATCGTCTGGCATTCATTGTTGTGGGAGACAGATGGCAGAAGCTACCTTGTTTTTTGTTCTCTTTGTAGGTAAACTGATTTTTCTGTGTGGATCTTTGCTTTTTCTTTTTTCTTTCTATTCTTCAAATTAAGGCATTCCCCTAGGCTGTGTTTAGGTATAGGTTTCTTTCTAATAGTTTTTTTCAGAAACATAGTGAATCCTTTCAATTTATAGGTAAATTTTTTTAATCTTTTTGTTTTTCTAGGTTAGGAACATTTCTTTCAATTGTACATTCATTTTTTATTTTAGTGCAAAAATGCTGGTTATTTGCAGGTTGGATTTGTGTTCTTTGTCCTTCCTATCAATCAATATGCACTGTTCCCACTTGGTCCTTTTTCTTCTGTGTTTGGAGAGCATCTCGTGTATACACTAAAATACTAATTTGATTTTTTCCCAGCTTCTGTTCAACTCTCTGTTGCCTCTAATGTAGAATTAAAATTTCTACTATTGCATGTTTGAATTTCTTTCCAGTTTTTTCTTATCCAGTTTCCTTTTTAATCTCTGTTGTTTTTTTTCCCTCCTCATCTCTTGCTTTTAGAGGACTTGTTTTCTTTTTTTCTTTTTTAATTGGGAACATGGAGTAGATAAGTTCTCAGTTTTTTTCCTGATTCCCAGTGTAAAAAGCTCATTACAAAAAAAGCAAGTTTTCCCTCTTCCTGTTTACGGCTGTGCTCTTCTTTCCTTATGCAACAGCTTCCTATTGGTCCCCGGTTGTGTTGTTATTGATATTTTTGATTTCTTTACCTTTACAGAAGAGGGACTTGTGTACGGATGGTGTTTATTTAAACATTTTTTTTTTTTTTTTTGAGTCAGAGTCTCACTCTGTTGCCCAGGCTAGAGTGCTCCCGTGTCAGCCTAGCTCACAGCAACCTCAAACTCCTGAGCTCAAGCAATCCTCCTACATCAGCCTCCCGAGTAGCTGGGACTACAGACATGCACCACCTTGCCTGGCTAACTTTTTTTTCTATATATTTTTAGTTGTCCAGCTAATTTCTTTCTCTTTTTAGTAGAGACGGGGGTCTTGCTTTTGCTCAGGCTGGTCAAACTCCTGACCTTGAGCAATCCTCTTGCCTCGGCCTCCCAGAGTGCTAGGATTACAGGCATGAGCCACAACGCCTGGCCAAGGGATGGTGTTGACTGGTGAGCAACACTCCTTCATCTCCCTCCCTAAATTTAGGTGCCAGAGGAATCTTCTCTCAACATTAGGTTGGAGAGTAGGTGGGTGGGTACAATCAAATTTACAAAGAATAGGTCTTTTTCTGTACTCAGGAGAGGTCTTCCTTTACTGATGTTTAAACTTTTCATCCTTTGACTATAATGAGGGGAGTATTTTTGTGTGACTGGAAATAATTCAGAGTGTTTTTGATGTTTTCTTGTGTATTGGTAGTTAGAATACTATTCTAAGGGTTTATTCTGTTCCTGCAGCTACCTATCACCTGCTACATGGTATTCAGTGCACCACATGGCTTTTCCTTCGACTTCTGGCCATGCTTACTGCATTATTGGCAGAGAACAGCCTTGAAAGAGAATTAACAATGGGCACTACAAACCAGTAGGGGAAAGGCAGCTCAGAACTCAGGATCTGGTCTGCTGCTGTCATGACTGATCTGACTTCCTCTCTTTTGAGCTTCCCCATGCTATATATTGGATTGCCCAGGGCCGTGCCTTCTGTGCCCCACCCAGGCTGCCAGAGTCCTTGAAATCCAGGTTTTTCACCAACTCTGTCAAAATGATCCATCTTTTGTCTCAGTTTTCTAGCATGATTCTTCATCAAAAGTATCCCTGGTGATAATTAAAAGTGTTTATTTTGAGGGGTTTATAATCAGGTAATCTTTCTGGTCAGGGCCTAAGATTTCACATTTAAATTTGTACCCTGGGCACTTCCTTGTTCTCTAAAATTTGAGGACCACTGTCCAAGGCCCTTGCTAGGTAAGTGATTAATCTAAATGAATTCAAGCCAATTGCCATAAAGGTAATGGGTTGACGTTTGTATCTCTTAGCTGGTTATTACATGTTTTTTAAGGAAAGTCTATATTTAAAGTTATAAATAATGTGAAATTGTTGCGAGGAGGGACAAGTATAGAGGAAGTAGCCTACTTTTATTAGTCAAAACTGACTTTTAGTGTTTAAATGTATGCAGAGCATGTTCTGTGATAATCACATTTTTGTAAATGATCTTAAGTTCCAGGAAATTTAGTTATATTTCTCATACTGTTTTAGTCTCATTATGACTCTGATACACATTGATTTATAGGTTCATCAAAAGAAATGTCTCTGATCAAAAAAACACACAAAAAATTAGTTCCATACACATTAGATTAAAAAATCACATAAAAATATGGAGAGTGGTAGGGAAAGATTGTTTTTAATTAAAAAGGATCATTTGAGCAATGATTATAAACACTGTTAGAATTCACTGGGGCTGCTTTTCTGAAAAGATATATTTGAACAGTAGCAGAATAAGCTTTTTTACACTGTCTGGTCTGAGAGCTAACTTACAGTTTGGAAAGACTTCTCTCACTTGGTGGGGAAAATTATTCTATATTTTCAATCTTTAGCCTCTGCTGAAGCCATTAAAAAAGGTTTTGATTGAGCATTAAAAAAAAAATCAAACAGCTGTTGAGCCAGAGTAACACTCAAGCAAAATAGATGTATTAACAACTTATACTTTGACACGAGGAGCTCTGACTCATTTCTGACTTCAATTTATAATTAGAAATGAGAGGTTCATTGTTTAGGATGAGATGAGAATTGAAATTCATCTTTTTACCGAGAGTTCACCTATGTTCTGTTGTCACTTCTAGTCTGAATTTAGTTTAAGATAACTTATGTCTGGAAACATAGGCAGTTCACCTGTCTAAGGTTTTTTATTTGCAAAATAAGGATTCTACTTGCCATTATTGCTTAATAAGCCACAGTTGTGGTTATTTCCAGTTTTGACCATATTTTCAGCCATCTCATAATAGGCAGTTATGAGATTCTAATTTCTGCCTCTACTAATGTATGAACTTGGTAGAGGACCAGAAAGTATTACAACTTGAAAAGTATGTATAAAAATGTTGATTGAATTATATTTACATTTTTGAGTTGAAATATTCTTGAGCAAAGAAACAATAATTATTCCATGATATTTTATTATGGTATATTATGATGATTCTAGTTGAGATGGATATCTTTTTAATATAATATAGTTCCTAATTTTGTAATCAAGCCATAAGTGTTTGTATTATTGTATGTAACATCCTTCAGCAAAGCCCAGTCCTTAGATAATTTGAAAAGTATTCAACCAAATATTAATTAGTGTTTTCATGTTCAGTCATCTTGCTAGTAGCACAGTACTGTTAATTAGATAAACTGTGGCAATTGAGTGAAATTTTATGTTTCAACTGACATTTTCAATAGTTCAGTAAACCTCAAGTAACTGGAGGGCTTAGGGAATGGAATGTTTTTACTTAGCTCAGTTTTGTTATTAAGTAAGAGTTTGTTGGAATTTAAAAAATATTCCTAAATATATTAGCATTCTTTATGAATTAAGGCCAATATTTAAAATTTAGTATCTATCTCTCAATATATGTAAGGATTGTCATACAGTTGGAAAACTATCTGGCTGCTGCATTTCAATCTTGTCTTCCTCTTCTGTTTCTGCATTCTCTCTCTGAGTGATGAAATGGGTTCTGTTACCATGTATGTAATACTCATTTAGAATCAACATTTCCAGCTCAGATTTTTATTCCTTTTGAGTTCAACATTTCTAGCTCAGATTTTTCTTCCTCTTGAGTTCAAAACACCTCAAAATGCCTGCTGGATCCCTTCACTTGGGTGTTTTAAACTGAGACTCAGTATGGCCAAACTAAGCCCATCTCTTTCCCCAAACCTGGTCTTCTTCCAGGGTTCTCTCTCAGTCAGTGTACCATCACCTAAAGGCAGAAAGCTGGGAATCTGTTTGAATCTTTTCTCTCCCCTATTCCTCATTCCTCCCCAGTCTTTTCAGTTGCATTGGTCATACCTAGTTCAATAGCAGTTTATTTTTCTTACAGAGACTCACCTTTATTAATTCTTTCTAGGGCATCCAGTCATAGATAAAACAGTAGTCTTTCTTTTTTACTTATATTTTATTGACCTGGTTTAACATTTAACACATGACACAAGGATGTGGTTTATGAATGTATAGTCAACGGATGGGAGCAGAGATGCTTCATGGTCAACATGCTGTAGACATCAGTGTTTTACAGAGCGACTGGACATTGTGTTGATTAATCTTTCAAGTTGGTTGAATGGAGGTTGGTTTAAAAGAGTTTCAATTGCTTATCTCCTTTTGTTAGAATATGAGCGCTTACAAGGTAAGGACTATATATCTTTTCATTTTTGTATAGCTAATTTTCCCCATGCACAGTGCCTGTTACTTAATAGATATTCCATATGTATTTGTTGGATGAATGAACAAATTCTTATATAGGTTATACTAAATTTGAATATCTAGAAATAATTTTGGTTTGGGAACCAGTTGGTATAGAGAGATCATTGGTCCTGGAGCCAAACAGGTTTGAGTTCTTTTTCGTTTGTATTCTTGAGTAGATTACTTTTTCTTTTTCATGGAGGAATGGAATCTCCCTTTGGGTTGTGTGAGGATTAAATGGGATGTGAAGTGTTTGACATAAGCAATAGTCCTGATGATGTTTATCCTTAATGAGGAGAATGTGGAAATTCACTTGGTCTGACTTTTCTCATTGAGAGGCCTGAACTACATGATCTATGTGTTTCCTTCCTGCTCTAAAATTCTGTTTCTATAAATAATGTTTCATGTTTTGGACAGGCTTAAATTACAAATATATGAATATTCCATGATACATCATATTTGTAGATTTGATAAAGTAGGTAATTAATGAGGTGATTTATTATAAGATAACCTTCTACCTTGGAAAACAATTTCAGGCTTTAGAATATCATTTGTTAGGCAGTTGAACTTTCTAATAAAGTGTGAAGAACAGCTTCACAACACTAATCACTGTTATGCTATTAAAATAGGTACTAAAGTAGGAGGTAGAGAAGGAAGATCTGAGGAGGTTGTATGGGAGCATTAACTTAGAAGAGGTAGGAAAAATTAGGCTCTTGAAACTAAACTTACGCAGAGAGACTAAACTTTTTAGTAAACGTATTTACTAATTTCCTGCTAAAATGTAACAGAATTTCTACTGTATTCAACATTACTCTTGTCATTATAAAAAACATAGATATGTATTTGTTACAAAACTAGGTTTTGGGTTTTCATGTTGATCACATTTTCCTCCAAATAAAAAAATGGGGAAAGAGTGAGAAAGATGGAAAACATAAAAATACTTTTTGGAATGGTCCTGAGATTATTTTCTATTATACACCCCAAATTTTGGTTTATTTAAAGAAATTAGTCAAGTAGAATTTCTTCAATATTCATTCTATATCTGATACTAATACTTAGTTTTTATATTGCAGTTATTTAACATGGAAGAAGATGAGTTCTTTGGAGAAAAAACATTCCAGCATTATTGTGCAGAATTCATTAAACATTCGCAGCAGATAGGTGATGGTTGGGAATGGAGAATGTCAAAGGTAAAAACAGAAAGTTTTGTTTTATATTTCAATGGAAGATTTTTTGTTGTTTTATTTTGTTGCCATGTAAAACCTCAGTAATGGAACCTAAGGTATGAAAACTAGTTTGACTTAGTAAAAGGCTTAAATTAAAGAATGTTCTAAAGCAGATGTCTATTTTATTACTTCAACTATATATGCTCATTATTAGGTTAATGAAGTATTATTTAGAAAAGTCCTTAGGTGACCTGCTTTAATTTAATAGATAAGAATTAGCACATTAATTATCTGATTGTAAACAGATGCTTTTGTGGTACTTCACATCATTTGTTTACACTATTAATTTTCTTTGGAGACTACTTGTGTCTAAAGAGTAAAAAGATAATCTTGAAACCGAACCATAATCAACAATCACAAATTCTGAAATTTTGAGGACTGTATCAATTGGGAATTTCTTAATAATATAAACACATTTCAAAACATTTTTTCTTTTGGTTCTATTCAGTAATAATAATGTAAAAAGGGCCAGTGTAGTGGCTCTTGGCAGTAATCCCAGCTCTTTGGGAGGCCGAGGTGGGAGGATTGCTTGAGGCCAGGAGTTCTAGACCAGCCTAGGCAACATAGCAAGACCCTGTCTCTTCCTCAAAATATTATAAAAGAAATTTTCCTTTATTTCAAGCTGGAGGCAGATTGACAGAAACTCCTGTAGCCATTTCAGTGACTTGGCAGAATTGGATAGAAGGTTAGGGAGGGAGCAGGGGCTGTGTGTACATTTGTGTGGTATGGGAAGTTGAGAGGGCCAGGGCTGGGTAGGATCTTCAGGAAGGAAATTATATCTGTCAGAAGTTTCTTCACTGAAGTAAACTAATGCCCCAAGGACCAATTTTCAGCATTTGTTTTTATTATTGGTTTGTCTCTAAAAAGATATGGCTAAGTCTAGCTTCTTGTTTGCTGCCAGTGGTTGCCTAGTTAGGAAATTTCCATACCCTTTGGCATGAGAGTTACACCTCTAATTAAGGACAATTTACTTTCATGTGGGGGATAAGCCCATTGATAGTATCAAAACAAAACAAAGCACTGCTCAGAGAAAATCTTAAGGCAAGAACTGCAAACTCAAATGTCTGTGGACCTGGGAATAGGGCTGGTAGTGTAAGTGGGTGGAGCTGCCAGGGACAGAACAATATGAAGACTGAGTCCAGTGGTCTGTGGCTGACCAGAGTGCTTGGCCTATGGTGGGGTTGGAAACGTGGGCTCAAATGTTATCAGATCTTTTGATATTTCAATAAAAGTTAAAAAAAATCCAGATTCAGGGGGAGAAGTCTCTGAATTTTTAAATGTTGGCAACTAATTCAAACAATGAGGACCAAACCAAACATGTCAGTGATGCATAATATTTGGGCTGGGGAGGGCAGTTTCTGATATCTTGGGATTGGATGTGTGCATAGCATGATGGTTTCTCATCCAGCCCTGCCTTACTGCACGCTGTTGATCTGAATTGGGGAAAGGGGCCCCAGGCAAAGCAAATCCCTGTCTCTTGAATTTGGGTGTATTAGTATTTTTGTCACTTACTTTCCACTATCCTGTACTAGTTTTCTGAAGGGAATTGTGAATTGGTCCCTTGGTTATATCCTTCAAATCTTCTATTGTATTATGCAGTATCTCAGTTTTTTCCTGGAAGTTTTTGGATACAATATACTATTGTTTTGCTTCTCGGGTCCTAGAAATTTAGTTTTGCTTTTTAAATATTTAATATGACATTGAGGTATAATTGGTATAGAATAAACTGTACATATTTAAAGTATACAATTTGGTAAGTTTTGATACATCTATAGACCTGTGAACTTTTACTACATATCCTTCACCCCAAAAAGTTTCCTTGTACTCATACCTTACAATGCCTCCCTCTGTCCCATCTTGCTCCTGAACATTATTTTTAACAAGAATCTTGTTTATACCTATATATAGAAGCTTCTTTAAAGAGTATACATATTGTCACTCATACTTTCAGGTTTGTTTGTAGATCATTTTGGCACCATCCATTTTATTTTTTAATTTTAAAAGAATCCTGACAATATTTAGAGAATTGGTATAATTCAGCTTTATAGAAAGGTAAAAGATTACTTCTCAGGCAAAATTGATGAGAAAAAGTGTGAATTAATGAAACATGTAAATTATTTAAAAATCTTAGTCAAAGAGGTCCTAAATTTTTATATCTGGAGCTAGGCAGAATAGGGAGAGTACTTCTAAATGGGTATTTTTTCAGTGGGACTTGATGCTATTGGCATCTGGGCAGAATAATTCTTCTTATTCCCCTACCTCTAACTTTTCCAAACCCATTAGGAAGGTGGTACACTCATTGAGAACAATTATTTAATGTGATGATCTGTAAGATGTCAAAGATACTGTTTAAGCACATGAGTTTCACAGTCAGATAGATTCAGGTTCAAATACTTGCTCTACCATTTACTAGCTGAATTTTAGGCAAGTTACTTAATGTCTCCAAACTATATTTTCTTTATCTATAAAATAGGAATAACAATAATACTCTCATATGCTTGTTGTATAGATTAAATGATATTTTTCATTCAAAGAGTTTAGCATAGTTTCTGGCACATCGAAAGCCATCATATAGTTATAATTTTTAGTTGGTTGTTTAAGTTTTTCAGTGTGGTTTTTTTTTTTTTTTTTTTTTTTTTTTTTTTTTTTTTTTTTTTTTACAAAAGCAATGCTACTAATGAAGTTATGGTTAGGTTCTTAGAAAATTCTGTAAAACCTTTTTAGCACCAAAAATACGGTGCTGGTCAGTAGTATATTGTTCTGAGTTTCTCTAGGATAAGAAGAGAGAGCAGAAGGTGGGTACAGAATAAGAACAGGAGCCTCAGAAGGAGAATTCTCTCCTTCCCTTACCAAAATGTTTATCATCCTTTCTTTAGCAGCCTGAAATCTCATCCCTGCTTCACCTGTTGCATCTCCCTTAGTTCTCACCTGAACTTCAATAGCCTTCCAACTCTTCTCCAATTCATTCAACAAATTGCTGCCATAGTTAACCCTTTCAAAAGTACCTTTGATGCAGTCCCATTTTCTACATGATTTTTTCCCTTTGTATTCAGTTTGAGCTCCATCTTACCACAGAATAATATAGAAACTCCATAACAGAGTGTTCAAGGTCCCACATAGTGACTTCCTGCTACCCTTCCAGCTTCATTGTCCACTCTAACTCATTTCCTTCCATTCTCTCTCCAAATTCCTAGAAACGAAGGAAAAGCTCTTTTGAAAAATAAATAGGTAAATTTTTATCAGTTCTAGAAAACAAAACAAAAATCTTTAAGGGATAATAAATCTTGATGGTTTTCTGAAAGGTAGAAAGATGAGATTGGGTTGAAGGAAGAAACCAGATCCCAAAGCCGGGTTTAGAGAGGAGAACTGGGGAGAAGAAGGGAGTTAGTGCTCCAAGTTCAAAGGCTGCAGACCCAAGCACAGTTCTGAGTTCCTTACTCTCTGCTTTTATAAGTTGTTTTGAAGTAAAAATAAGCTAACCAGCTTGAAATAAAGCCTTTTTCCACTTAATTTTGGATAATCAGTTTTACTCTTGAGTATCTTTTTTTCACAGTAATGTTTAAGATGCACTCTTACTGTAGCCTTTGCTATTGCAGAATTTTCCTTATTTGTATTAGGAAAAAATGGCAGAAACAAATATGTGAATCATTAATGTTCTCCTTAGGATCACCCTATAACCACATGGTCAATGGATATTTATTATGATGGATCGTAAAACTATGTCTACAAGCATCATTATTCAAAGAAAGGTGGGGATTGTTGTTTTAGTTCATTAAGCCTGACATTGCATAAACAAGTTGCTGACATTCTCTGGACAGAAGTACCAAGAATCCCAGGTAGTTTTTGTACATTCATGGACTCCTAAATATGTGTCTGAAAATTAAACATTTAAATAGACCTGCTTTCTGTTCCTGAGAGCTGAAAAACACCATATAATCTTAAATTTCACCTTGCTTTTAAGATACAAATTTTGAGGATATTTTTCAGAAATTTCACATGTGTTTTTATTGTTCTTTACCTACACAAATGAAAACAGTCGAGCACTTTAAGTCCAATGCATCAGTTGAGGCAAAAGATTTGCCACTTTTGGGCTGCCTCATGATTTCTCACTTTGTATTCACTCTGAGCCTTGTACTTCCTAAGTATCATCATTTTCATTTCCTGTTTTCTACTCATTTAAAAAAATAAAAACAAAATGCACTAAAATTATATAATTCCACAATTATATAAACACTAAAGTATAAAATTGGTGACCCAGGTGAAAGTGATCTACTGGCAGGCAGTGCTACTCTGTAGAAGCTCAAAATGGTGAAGGAATGTTCTAATTTGGCATAAGAAAAGCAATTTAATTATCTTAATGTAACAATTCATAAACAAATGTGTAGGTTACTTAAAAATACAGTGTATAAAAGTTGAGTATTGCTTGTAGTTGGATTTTATTTCTGGAAATAATTTGTGTTGTGGAAAAATTATATAGAATCAGAGATGTAATGACAAAAATTGTATCCATAAAACTGAGACTTTGATGCAGACCTAAATAACTAGTCCCAATTCTGCTTTGGTTGTTAAATACTTTTTACCTAAACTTACTTTATTTTATTAGACTTTAAATTTACTTTATCATTTAATTTAATTTAAATTTATTTTATTTTACTTTATGAAGTAAATTTATTTTAATTTAATTAACATAATTACTTATGTCTGCTTAACTTTTATTCTTCTTCCTCTAGTTTACTTAAAAAATTTGTATATCCACTTAAATTTTTCAAGTGTTGGCAAGACCTACGTCACCAATCTAGTTCTCAGTTTCAGTGTGAAATGGGGTGGTTCCTAAATTTTTAGTGTTGATAACATTATTGCCTAGGTGTTCTTAATTGATGGTCCATGCTTTAGACTGCAGGCCACATGGCCTCTAGTGAATGCTTTGCAAAGAGGCACATTAAAGGGAATATGTATCAATAGCAAATGGCAGTCATGTGCTAAAGGTGAGATTAGGTTTGCAACTGAGAGTAAAATTTGTGGGCAGAATATCACAATGGTTAAGACCTTGACCTTTGGAGTTGTTCAGACCTGTTTTAAATCTTAAGTATGACCTGTATCCTTGGGCAAATTATTTTTTCTTTTACAGGCTTAGTTTCTACATCTATTAAATGGGAATGATAATATTTATGTGGATGATTATAAGGATAATGAGAAAACACATATAATAGTACTTAGCAGAGTACCTGGTATATAGGAAGTGTCAATACATGTTAGCCAATAAAAAGTGTTAGGAGAAAAAAATGATTTCAAGTGACCTAAGAACATAGTATTTTTACTGTACATCCTTAATGGGATATAATTGAATAGTAAATAGTGCTATAAAGAGTCTTGAACTTTGTTTTTAATAGTTGAATTATTAATAGTGTTATTGGTATTTTATTCTTTTATGATTATTTTATATCTATTTTACAATAATGTAAATAAATACTTATGTTAATGTCATCAGGAGCTAAGATTTACAATGTAAGATAAAAGTGGCCAATGTAAAATCAAACACATTAAATAAAAATTCTATAATATTAATCTGTATTGGAAATATCAATGAGAATTCAAATTACATATTTTTTAGTTTTGTCCACTAAAGTGTCAAGATTGTGTTCTATAAATACCATTCCTCACAAAAAGGAAGCAAAGTTTCTTGGAGGAATGGCTGATTCCAGGCCTGGGGGAGGAAGTATACAAGGTGAGCCTGGTTATGTGGATGATTGACAAGAATGCAAGGAAGTTATCAAAGACTAGTGGCTAGAGGGAGAGGTCTTGTCAAAAGGACATAAGAGTTAACATTAAGTGGCTTCTGGCAACTGGGAAGGCCAGGCGGGAGGATTGTTTGAGCTCAGGAGTTCGAGACCAGCCTGAGCAAGAGCGAGACCCTGTCTCTACTAAAAATAGAAAGAAATTAGCTGGACAACTAAAAATATATAGAAAAAATTAGCCAGGCATGGTGGTACATACCTATAGTCCCAGCTAATTGAGAGGCTGAGATGGAAGGATTTCTTGAGCCCAGGAGTTTGAGGTTGCTGTGAGCTAGACTGATACAACAGCACTCTAGCCAGGGCAACAGAGTTTTTTTTTTTTCCTGTCTCAAAAAAAAGGCTTCTGTTGGTCAAAGATGAGACCATTTGAGCATCATAAATAACAATGCAATTGTTTGAAACACACAACCTATCTTAAAAAACCATGGGTTCACAATGTTAGAGAGAGAGATGTGTACAACAGCTCTCAAATTCAACTCATTGAACATTATTGGAAGTATCTAGGACATCAACACCTTGGTTTGAAAATTGGTAATCAAAAGGAAAGAAAGAAGTATCTATCTTATCTTTCCTACATGAACTATATTTCAAATAGTCTAATTTGATGAGAAGTCTCCCCACCTCACAATTTTATCTAATGAACATAGAAAGGATGGTAGAGTTAGAAGATCATCATTTTTCAACCCCTGATGAAATGAGTTAGGCAACCATAACTTGTGGATGAAACAATTAGATAAAAGGTTGATGGAGAATTTACAAAGAGATTGAGTTCTTATCACCTGAGCCTACTAATCAATCTTGGCATTACCAAAAATAGGGCTACCAGGTATTAAATATTTTTGGAAGTCTTATAACATGAATCACAGGGTACTATCTGTGAAGTATTTGTGGTCCAAAATTGAACCTGAATAGAATCAATGATAGGAAATCAGGTGACAGAGGACCAAGTTAATTGACACCATAGGAAGCAAACAAAAAACCCCAGAAATTGAAACGATAACCAACCCAATTTCTTTAAAAAGGCAGGATAAAGAAGTGAGGAATAGGACTGTGTCTCAGACTATCTAGGATTAAGCACCAGGTTTTTGTTTTTATTTTTGTTTTTTAAATGTCCTATCCAGGCAGCAACCAGTCAGTGGTCCCAGTGCACCTGGCTAGTGTGCAACTCAGGGCATGTGCGGCTCACAGCTGGAGTCTGCCCACCAGCTGGCTCAATGAAATGAGTTCACTCATCCTGCACTTGGATGTCTTGACAGTGTCAACTTGCTAGGAACATTTTAAGTGCTCACTTTCCTTTTCCGTACTTATCTTATTGAGCTGTAACAAAGAGTTTGAGGTCTAGTAACAAACAGTTTTTGCATTGGTAACAATTAGTTCTTTATTTTTATTTTTATTTTATTTTATTTTTTTTTATTAGAGAAACTGCAGCTGGTAAGTAACAATTAGTTCTTGAAATGGCACCAATTCAAACCACTTATCACGACTCTAGATTAAAAGAAATTTAAGAGACATACCCTAATGTAATATATGAACCTTATTTGGATCCTGACTCAAATAAATCAACTATAAAAGACGTTTTTGTTTTAGATAATTGGGGATATTTGATTATGGACTAATGTATGTAATGATACCAAGGAGTTTAGCAAGCCAAAATAAAACCAACAATGCAAACGAAAAACAGGGATGGATGTGACAAAATCTTCATATGTATTGAATGTGGGTCATGTGTGTATGGGTTTGATTTTGCTATTGTTCTCTCTACTTTTTGTATGTGTATGCTTCCTTTTCTTCTATCTCACCACAATTTACTCTTATTCCATGAACTTTATTCATAATTAGAAATGTTCTTAGCCTTTTCTTGGATTCAGCAGACACTTTTTGGGATTTGTGCAACATTAAAACTTCCAACCAATTTGCTTTCTAGAATTTTTTGTTTGTTTGTTTTATTATAGTTTAGGGTTCTCAGTTCTCAGTTCTGTGATTCCACCTTTCACAAGTTATTGATAAAATACTTTCCCATAGGTTTTCAACTTCCTTCTTTCACATTTGTGTAGCAGAAAGAGGCAGAGAGAGCATTCAGATACTATAAAAACAAAATACCCTGCTTTCTTGAGATTATGTTTTATACAATTAATACTAGATTATTTTGTATGTTATTTTCAAAGAAGAATTAAAGAGCCTCTCCTCTCCCTTGTCTCTTCAGTTAAACCTACGTAATTATATTTTTTTAAATTTATTTTTTATTTTTATTTTTTTTATTTCGGCATATTATGGGGGTACAGATTTTAAGGTTTCAATAAATGCCCATTTCCCTCCCTCCCCCCAAAAGTCTGAGTCTCCATCATGACCATCCCCCAGATGGTGCACATCTCACTCATTATGTATGTATATACTCGCCCCCTCCCCCTCCCCCCTGCCCAATACCCTATTACTGTAGTATATATTTTGAAATATATATAGCAACACCCCAGAAATATTTTGATTACCTCCATTACAGCTTAGGAACTGCTTATTGAAAGGGATTGTTTCCTAATTTATATAGAGTAAAATTTTTAAATTTTATTTTATTCTGATTATAAATTTAAACTGATTTTACGATTCCTTCTTTTCAGTAGTTTTTTCCTCTGGTTAATTCACATTGGTTTTCTTAAAACCTTTCACCATTTATGCTAATTACATCAAATTCATATTGTTAAAATAGATTCCAAAATATCTCCATATTTTACTTTATTTAATCTTTCAACACTATCTGAGTATAAAGCCCACCATGGCCTTTCTCATCATTTTTGCTGCTCTGCTGAATTTACTACCTTGTTTATTTGCACAGCCATCTTTATTTTTAAATGTATTATAATGAAACATTTCAAGCACACAAAAGTAAAGAGAATTGTATAATGAATTCCCATGAACCCGTCACCTAGCTCCCACAATTATCAACTCATAGCCAGAGATGGTGTTTTAAAGAATCTATGCCATATGTGAAGTGATGTAATATATCTCAATGTAATTAACTTAGCTTTCTTTATTTTTCCATATGTCTTAAAATTATGGGTTCTTCAAGTATGCTCTGTAAATTTACTTATTGTCATATATTAAAATTAATGAATGAACTCAAGAAAAGACTCTGGATACATGAAATATTATTTCTACAAATTGTTATTTATACATTTTTTAAAAATTTGACAAAACACACGTAACATAAATTTATAATCTTAACCATTTTAAGTGTACAGTTCTGTAGTATTAAGCACATTAACACTGTTGTAAATCCAAGCTCCAGAACTCCTCCTGGCCCCTGGCAGCCTCCTGTGTACTTTCTGTCTCTATGAATTTGCCTACTCTAGGTATCTCCTATATGTAGAATCATACAGTATTTGTCTTTTACTAACTAGCTTATTTCATTTAGCACAATGTCTTCAAGGTTCATCCATTATATCTACAAACTTTGATTTAGGAGGGTTTGTGAAGAAGAGAGCTAAAGAGAGAATTTGGAGTGAATTTCTGTTAGATATTGGCTTCTTGAATTACATAGCTTCATTCTGATAAGAGATTGAATTTATTTTATTTCTGAAGCACATTGTTAAAGAGGATTAAAAATGCTTTCTATGTGTGTCTGAAAAGACCAGCATTTCAACATGTCTTACATTTGCTGATAATATATAAACGCAACTGGATATTTCTATCAGAAATATAATCAAATTGGAGAGTAAATAGTAGAATTCATATTTTAAATACTTTGCCTACCTATTCACTTTTGTGTTATTTATATATACATTGAACTGTTAGAAATAATTATTTTTACTTCAGGGGTGAAATATTAAGTATCCATTTAAAATTTTAATCTCTATGTATATAATATGCTTAGAAAGATTCTTTCCTAAAATTTAATGACAGATTTATGGTTCACTAAAAGAAATAGACATTTCCTACTGGTTTTCTTTAGAAATAATATTGCTTTATGTGAGTAACAACTAAATACATTTGTTGGTCTGAAATACTTAATTTTTTTTTTTTTTTGGTTTTTGAGAGAGGGTCTTGCTCTGTCGCCCAGTCTAGAGTGCAGTGGCATCATCCTAGCTCACTGTACCCTCAAACTTCTGGGCTCAAGGGATTTTCCTGCCTTAGCCTCCCAAGTAGCTGGGACTATAGGTGTGTGCCACCACATCCAGCTAATTTTTTATTTTTTGTAGAGACAAGGTCTTGCTACATTGCCTAGGCCAGTCTTTACCTCCTGGCCTTAAGTGATCCTCCTGCTCTGGCCTTCCAAAGTGCTGGGAGTACAAGCGAGAGCCACTACACCTAGCCTGAAATAATTAATTTTTGATTAACTTTTATATACTTTTATTAATAATCCTTTTTGAGAGGCATGAGCATGTTACTGCTATTCATTTTAGTATAATGCTGTATCTGTTTAAATCATCTACTGTGAGTTATGTCACTAAAGATTAAATATATTGCCTTCATATCATTTCTTGATGAGAGTAATGTAGATTTTTTTTTTTAGTTTATCTTTGGAGATTAGGAGAAAAATGCACTTGGAGCAGTGTGCTGTGTTTTTGTAATAAATATTGAATCCTAGTCAGTAATACTAGATTTTTTCATTCATAATTTATTGAGTGTTATGATGTGATTTGTCACTTAAGCATATGTAAATCTTAAGCAATCATTTCAAGAAGAACAGGTTGTATCAATGTGAATTAAACACTTCTGAACACCATTTTTAAGGATTATCAAAAGAGTATCTGAAAAAGGAAAGCTGTAATACTTTGCAAATTTATAAATTCAAATTTAAATAATGATAGTTACTGTGCAAGTTTAATAAGAGCATATGCTTAGTTAACAGTGATGTTTTGGTTCACTGGGCAAGCTAGCAGGCTATATTTCAAAAAGCTATGTACTTACACATGGTGAGTTTATCGAGCCCAGGATCTGACCCTCCGGTTTTCTGGTTCAGATGGAATGGGATGGAATGGAGCTGTCTCCCAAAGAGAAACCGCACATTAAACAATGTCAAAGGATGGATTATATACATATATAGCACATATACATATATTAGCTATGTATCTTATTTATGTATAATATTTATATATCTGTATGTGTTTGAATATATCTATCAAATTCAAACTTATTAATTTATAATAAATAGAATTGTCAAATGAACTGTGATTCCTCCTCTCAGCATGATGGTTCATTTTTGTTTTGTAGGTGACCAAATTACAATCCTGTGAATACAGAATGAGTACAAATTCTCATGCATAGTTGCATGAATGAAATATTTAATGGCACAATCTAAAAGTGGCATCATACATCTTGCTCTACAATAAAAGTAGTCATCTTATTGAGGCCAAATTGTTTAAAGTATGTAGGGTTAAGACTTCTTCTCTTGAACAGTGTTGTGGACACTACCAGTGTTTGCTTCATTGATTTATTTTTTTAAAGTATTTATTACTGATCAATCTCTCTTCTGGTTGCTATTGGGTTCCAGTTTAATCTTTCAGGCTAGGGAGCCATTCTCTCTCTTTAAGGTAATTTGCCTATCTGCTCTGATCTATTAGCTATGATCTGAGCTCATTTCATGCTTAAACTCAGAAAATTCTTTCTTACTTATTTTCAAGGTCTTGGAGAATGTTTCCAAGTACAGACAGCATTCTGATCATGAATATTTGTAAAAATGGAAGGGAAAAAAATCACCACTTATCCCGCACCCCCTAATATAATTGCAGTAATTTTGGGTAATTCCCCTCATATGTAGGCTTTCATTTTAGATATCTGTACTCTTAATTAGATAAACAAGTGTTGCTGTATTTTCCAATTGGGATTTTGATAGTTGTCCCTTTAAATTTATGTATTTAGAGTGAAATTACATATCTACATTATTTCCATTTTAGGAACATGATAGGTGCACTTTTTAAAGTCTTCAGTGAAGTTTAAAATTTTATTCTTACAGGCTTTATTAATTTCTTTAAGTAGATCCAGGACAGGATAAAACAGCCATAGATCTAGCTTTATTTAGAGAGACTAGAATTTTTCCCATTCTAAATCCTAAAAGGTTATTGCTAATATGTAAAGATACTGATTTTGTTAGGTATGTTTTGTAACTGGTCACCTTACTGAACTAACGAGTTTTACTAGTTTTAAAAATAATTCTTGGGTGTTTTTCATGTCATCTGACATAATGAAAATACAGTTTCTTTTCCAATATTTATGGCTTCATTGTAATCATATTGTATTAGTTATAACTTCCAGAACAACTCATGCACTATATAGCAGCACCTGCATGCATTCCTGTTTTACGGTATTCTTTTTATGCTCATGATACTCCTATAAGTATATAGGGCAGTCTTATTTTCTTCATTTGCATAAGGATAAATAAGTGAATAAACTTAGCACCAACATAACAATTGACTTGTCAAAGTTTGAGCTAAACCTGGAACAAGAACCCAGGTCTTGGACCACTACAATTTCACATTTCCATATGCTACTTTTCTTTTTCTATATAATCAATTTTACACAAAGTTTAATGATGCAAGCAATCTCATGGATTAGAGTTCTATAAACCTCAAACTCAACATGATCAAAACTGAGCTCCTCTTTTTTTTACCCTCCACATCAATTGCTGTTTCTGAATTCTTTGTTTTAGTAGATGGCTCCGTCATCCTTCTGCCTTAGGTCATGAACCTGAAGGTTTTTGCATTCCTCTGTCTCCTAAATACTTATACCTAATGGATCATTCCATCAATTTATTCTACCTTTAAAAATCTGTCAAATTAGTTTACCTCTGCCCTCCTTGGCTATCACCACTGTTTTTGTTGAGACTGTTATTATTTCTGCTCTTTGTCTCTAGTCTTGCCCTCCACCAGCCTGCCTTTAACCCTGCCAAGGTGATCTCACAAAATGCAGTTCCAATCCATTACTCTCTGGTTAAAATCCTTTAGTGATTCTCCATTATTCAGGATATAGTTTAGTCTCCTTAGCAAAGCAGGAAAAACTCTTGCCTAAAAAGATACACTCTATTGAGTCTGGCTTCTTTGTCTCAACATTACCTTTGTCCATAGCGTCGTTGACAATCAGTGATTGGTCAGAGGTTGTGCTCAAACACCCTGAGCCAGTATGACTTCCCCCTTCCTGATGGGTCCGTGTGTGGGTGGGGAGCACATTCAAAAAGTTCAGGCAGTGTGCTTTTTAGTTTCTCCCATGTACTCTATGCCTGTGCACGGCCTTTCCGTCTATCTGTCTGGATATGTGGAAAGCTTCGGTTCCCATGGCCTCCCCTAAGCGTGGGTGGAAGGCAGCCAAGTGTGTGCATAGTTATCAAGCCCCTTTATGGATCTTTCACTTCTAGGATCTCCCTGTTACTTTTCTGGTTATGGTGCTGGTTGTTTGTTTGTCCTAAGTGGGATGGCTACCTCAGGCTCCCTGCAGAGATTGCTACTTTTATGGGCCACTGCTCTGCTGGATGGCATATTTTCACCTTCAGCTTCAGGTCACTTGAGCCCCTCTGGCAGTGAAGCTGCCAGTTTCACAGCCTGTGGTCCTGGTTGAACCAGCATACTGACCACCTTGGAGGGGTGGGAGCAGCCCCAGAGAGGAATGTCACAGACTCCCACTGTTCTTGCCTGAATTTCAACAGTTTTTCATGAATAAGTGCTTCTTAATAATTTATTTGCTTTTGGTCGATTTCCAGATCCCTGAAATGGTTGTTTTTAATAATTTTGTTCAGTTTCAAAGTTGTTTTTTAAAGAGGATTTGTAGTCCTGCTTCCTGAGGCCACACGATGATTTTAATGTTCATTTTCTAAAAATTAGTTCATCTGAGCACCTTTTCATGTGTTTATTAGTTATTTGGTACTTTCTTTTGCGACTTGTGTGGGTAAGTCTTTTGTCCATAATCACTATATATATATATATATATTTTTTTTTTTTTTTTTTCAGATTAAATTTAAGTATCACCTGCTTCACACAGACAACCTTGCTCTCCCAAGTTTGGCTCCTCTTTGTTTCTGTACATTTTGTGTACAATTCTGTGTGATGATTATCTGTATAGTTGCCTAATTCCCCATAGTACTCTGAGAGGTCCTTGACATCAGGGACTATGTTTTTTGTCTATATCCTTGTTGCTATATCTTTGGTGCTTAGCTTCATAAGTACTCTAGATTCATTTGTTTAATTGAATTGAAATCATATAAACTACAAGGAGTTCAGTTAAGTTTTTTTATTTGTGTAAATACATTCCATTGTATTTCATTTCACTATGTAATATATTGTTTGAAATAAGTGGGTCATTGACTGGCTTTTAAAATCCTATTTGTTTTAGAAGAATTTTTATTAAATAGTGAAATTCCTTTTTTAGTGAGATGAGCCATTGGGTCTAATATTATTAATATTATGTAATATCATCAGTGACCTCCAGGCTGCCAAACTCGTTGGTAAATTATTTGATCATGGATCATCACTGGACAGGATTGATCATTCTTTCCTCCTTGATAAACCTTCCTCATTTGGTATCCTCACTCTCCTGGTTCACCTGCTGTATTACTCTTCATTACTTTTCAGTCACTTTGCTGTTTCTTTCCTTTTCCCTTGGTCTTATAATGTTAGTGCCCAGGCACAGTCCTATGTCTTGTTCTCATCTCTAGCTATCTCATGACCCTGGAGGTCTCATCATCTAAATTCCATCTAAATGCCTATTACTCCCGAATGTACGTCCCCTGCCAGGACCTCTCTCCTGAATTCCAAATTCATAAGGCCAACTTCTTACTTGACATTTCTTTGCTACTTTTGATGTCTTCACTTAGATCCCAAAGTCAACATTTCCAAAATGAAGCTCCTAATCTCCCCCTCCCAGACTCACTCACCTAACACCACCTAAACCAGCTTTCTTCTTGCAATTGAAGGCAACTCCATCTTTCCAGTTGTGTTAGCTGCTGGAGTTATCCTTAACTTCTCTACTCCTCTCATGCCCCCATCTAATCCATTAGGAAATTCTATTTTCTCCCCCTTCATAATATTCAGAGTTGGACTATTTCTCATCATCATCCCTGCTACCACTCCAGTGTAAAGTGCCATCATCTCTTACTCGGATTACCTTTCTAATGATCAGTCTGCTTTTCGCTCTTACTTTCCTATGGCATAACCCTTTTAAAATACAAGTCGTATTGTGTCCTTCCTCAACTCAAAGTCAAAGCCAAAGTGTTTACAATGCCTTATAAACTGGGCACTCTACTCCCTTCCCCACCTTTCTTACTCCTTTGACTTCACCTCCAATTTCTCTTCCTTTTGTGGCAACCATCCAGGCACACTGACCTCCTTCCTGTTCTTCAAACTTGGCGAACCCTCTTGCCTTGGGGCCTCTGAACTGATTGGCCCCTCTGTCTAGAACATTCTTCTTCCAGATATGGCTCTCTCTCCCAGGTCCTGTGTGTGGTTGCTCACATGCCACCTTCTTAATGAGGCCTCCCTGCCCACCCCACTCAACATTTCAAACCACCTAGCTCCCTGCCTGGCAGACTCACTTCTGACACCTGATTCCCCTTATTCTACTTTACTTTTTTTTTTTTCTTATACTACTATTTTCACCTTCTAATATGCTCTGTGATTTACTTATTTATTATGTTTATTGTTTAATGTCTGTCTTTCCCTGCTTAATCTGTGAAGGTGGGATCTTTGTTTTATTTGCTGATATGCTTAAAGCAACTAGAATATCACTGGGTATAAACTAAGCAGGAAAATAGATATTTATTAAATGAATGATTGAATGTCTGATTTTCCAGAAAAAGTTAAAATTCACAATTTGATGAATTTAATTGAATAAAAAGTTTTATTTGAAAAATTATGAGAAATGAAAAAAATGCCAGTGTTCCTTTTTCATCCCTTAATTGATGAATTAAGATCCATGAAAACACCATAACATTTACATAAAAAGTTAATAAATATCACTCAAATAACCTCTTCAGGGCAGTCTTTTTAATAAAACTGGCATTTCTGTAAAAATGGAATTTTTCTATAATGATATGCAGTATAGTAGAATTTAATGCATACTTTAGATTTAAAAATAACCATGTAACAGTGTGTTGAGTGGGACCTTTTTATCTTGTTCCAGAATTGCAGCTAAAGCCCCAAGCTGAAGACAAAAGACTCTAAGTAACTAATTTTCTATATTTGGATTGCTTGAATAATCTACTAGCCACTGGGGCCAGAGACCTGCCTGCAGAGGTCTGGGGACCCATTCCTGAAGAACTGGGATCCTCCACCCCAGTATGAGGTCTCAGCAAAGGGCAGAGCAATGTTCTTAAGGAAAAATGATTCCCTCCCATCCCAAAGCCTCCCTTCCTTCTTCGAAGAAACACTTGTAATGAGTATGGTTACCTATAGGTGGGGAGAGAGTGCGGAGGAGTGGTCATTTCATTGCCTGCTTGGGCATTTGCTTTAGCTGTGGATTCACGGATCTGCCCTTTTTTCTTGCCTGAGCAGGGGTAAAAAGGAAGCTGAGCTCAATAGTGGGGCTACAGAGGGAATACTGTTTAATTTGTTTAATGTGGTCACTTTGGAGAGTCGCTAGGCTTGACCTATTTTTCTGTTGTCCTGCTCAAGAAGGCTGACAGTCAGATAAAGGGACCCTAACTGTGGTAGAGAGGGATGGTGGCTGTCTAGATTAGATAAATGTGCCACGGGATGGTCTCCCTGCAGAAGCCTCATAAGAACTAACTGTACAGTCACCCTAAGAGGGAGCAGTAGCTGTGTGTCTGCCACATGGAGGGATATTGACACCCAGGCAGTGTCAGCTGGAGAAGCAACAGCAATCAAGTAGAGGACTGTGACTGCATCCACGTAAGCTAGGAGACGGTGCACCTTCCTCCTTCCAATTCTCGAGCTGTGGACTCCTAGAAGAAGTAGTGAAGAGCAGGAGGTTTTTCTGAGTAAGACCATCCTTCATTTCTCCATTTCAAGCTGCTGAGGGTGTGGGTTGAACTACAGGAAGAAAAGAGCTTTGGGCTGATTTGGAGACCGAAGTCTTCAAAGTAACAAAAATAATAATAGGATTGAGTCTTAATTATCTGAAGGATAGAGTTCTAATAAATGGAAGCATCTAAAAAGTTATGGACTGGGATCAAGTTGTTGTTTAAGGATTCCTAGTATATCAGTTAGGTATTGCTGCATGATAAACCATTCCAAACCTAGTGACTTGGGTCAACCATTTATTATTTCTGAGAAGTCTGCAAATTGACTAGATAGTTTTGCTGCTCTGCAGCAGGCTCATTGGATGTCCACAGGGTTTGCTTATGCATATGCCATCAACCGAGGATTGGCTGGTGGCTGGCTGGTGTAGGATGGCCTCAGTTGGGATGATTCTGCTTTGTTCCATGTTCTGGAAGGCTAGACTGAGCTTGCTTTCATGGTGGTGTTTAAGGGTGCAGAGGAAGGAAGTAAAAACACTCAAATACTTTTTTAGACCTCTACTCGAGCTTTTTCATGGGGGCCAACTTTAGAGTCAGTGTGGGAAGGCAATTCCAAAAGGCATGGAAATAAGGAGGTGTGAAAAATTGGGGTCATTAATACAATCAGTCTGCCACACTTACCAGATAGGAAAGGAGATTCCACATGGGAAAGTTAAAAATAGGGAAAAATAAAACTATTTCATGTTTGTACTCTGAGTAGAAATCCCTTGGTAAGCAGGTTACAATTGAATTATACTATAATACTTAGACTCCAAAGACAGAGATTGCTTTTTGCTTCTTTTAGACATGTATTTTTTGCAATGTGTGAATTTAACAGAAGTCATTTTTTTAATGATCCTGATTTTTTAATGTAAGGGTCCCATTGAAATTGAATATATATAAAAGCTACCTAATAATTCAATGAATCAAGAGAAAGCTATAGACATAAAATGTATGGAATTTGCAATTGAATGGTAAAAGAAACAACAAGGAAAGTTGCAAGTGGTTGTGTCTGGGTAGGCTGGCCAGAGTATGTGGAGGGGTGAGGAAGGTGCTGGTTACTTTTGTTATACAGTTGTCCCTCGGCATCCCTAGGGGATTGTATCCAGGACTTCCGTCCCATACCAAAATCTATGGATGCTCAAGTCTCTGATATAAAATGGTGTATGTAGTATAGGTGGTCCCCATGAAATATATTCCTGAGAAGGTGTTTAGGTCAGATTTGTATGTAACTTGGGTCCCTTATGAACAACACATATATGGTAATACTACTACTACTGTAATGGCTCATGTGGTAATAATAATAAGGCATAATACTGTAATAATAATACCTTTGTACTATAATAATAAGTTACCAATACTATTGTACTCTTTTTTTAAAAATTCAAACAAACAACATAAAACAAACTCATACAAAAAGTCTAGATAGGAGACAGGAGACATTTGAAAAAAGATTATTAAAGATTAGCACTTGCCTAATGTTGCATCAACTGTAGGCTAATTGAAATGTTATGCTTATTTTGATCTTCTAACCAAATCAATAATAACCTTTCCATTTCAATAATTAATCTACTATTATGCTTAGTAATAATTGATGCTTTCATTGGAGCACTGCCTTTCACATGTTCCATTATTCTCACTTTATCCTTTATAATTGTTAGGATAGTTGAGTGAGTGAAGCCTAATGCTCTCCCAATGAATGATGTTGTCTGGCCTTTCCCTGAATGCTTAATTATTTCTACTTTCCTGTTTCCATTGTAATCACCTTTCTCTTTGCTGCAGGCTCACCTGGACTTGCAGTGGACTTTCGCTTTGGAGGCACAGTTATAGGGTAAACCCAGACTCATAAAATCAAATAAAAAATTTAAGACAAAAGTGATGCTATAAGTGACCATATAAACAATGAGACTGATGCTGCAGTGAACCAGTTACACCATGTGGGTTTGTTTACATGCATGGAAGAAACTAGTTCTTGAATTATTAATTTAATTATTTAATTATAAATTATTCTTATGGGGAGCCTTGGGAGCCGCATTGTAAGTATTAACGCCGTTAAGTCATGTCATCTGTAACCTGGGGACTACCTGTGTTTTCATATAACCTACGCACATTCTTCTGAGTGTACTTTAAATCTTCTCTAGATTACTTGTAATACTTGATACAGTGTAAATGCTATATAAATAGTTCTTATGCTGTATTTTTTAGGGAATAATGACAAGGAAAAAAGTCTATATGCATTTAGTACAGATGTAATTTTATTTTTGAATATTTTTGATTCACGGTTCAATCCATGAATGCGGAGCCTATGGATACAGAGGGCCTACTGTGTATATATAATTTAGTGCATATTTACTTTTTAATCTATTTGCTATATTACCTTGATTAAAATGAGTAATCATTCTTTAAAAGAGGAAAAATCCATTTTTAAAGCACCATCACTGTGCTGTTACTTACATATATCTCATTTAATTTAACCCCCATGATATCTCTGCAAGTCAGCCATTATTCTTTTTCCTGTACATGAGGCATATAGGCTTCGATAAGTTAAATATCTTGTCCCAGGTTATATAGTCTTTATGTTTGAGGCAATGTCAAGACTGAAATCAAGGAGTGTTTGCCTCCAAAGAATGTTGTCTTAACTCCTAACCTATAGTTTAATATTTGAATATTCATTGATTAAGTTACAAGCTGAAGTTTAATCCATCCCATACCACTCTTCTGTAGCCAACACAATGGAACTGGAATATATATGTGTGTATGTATATGTGTGTGTGTGTGTGTGTGTGTGTGTATCTTTTTCTTCTTTCCTCTTCCCCACTAACAAACTTCAGTTGCTTCTTATCAACATGTAGTCTTGAAATGAAAAAGTAGCTATTGGGCAAATTCTTTCAGTGGGAATATGATGAATATCCAGTATGAGTAAACTTGCCCTAAGGAAAAAATAGTTTAATACTTTGAGTATTACATTAGGTGCTTACATTTCAGATATTGGATTATAGCAGCACATATATTTAGATTTTTTTTTTTTAATTATACTTGTACTGTTGCAGTGGTCCCCAACCTTTTTGGCACCAGGGACCAGTTTCATGGAAAGGGGGCAGGCGGAGCTCAGGCGGTTATGCCACCTATGAGGAGTGGCTCTAAATACTGATGAAGCTTTCTTGGCTTGCTCACCTCCTGCTATGCGGCCGGGTTCCTAAGTTTCATGGAAGATAATTTTTCCACGGACCACAGTGGGTAAGGGGGGCCTGAGACAGAGTTCTGTGGCCCGGCCCCTAATGTGCTGCTGACCACAGACCTGCGGGTGGGACTGCAGCTGTAAGGAAAGCATTTGCAATTAGGAGCTTTACTAAGAAGAACTAACCTGTTTTCATGAGTTTTCTAAGTTATCAATATCCAGCTGTATTATCTTACTTTAGGTGTTAAGTTTGATACAAACTTCATATACTAATTGCTTTTAACAGCCGCTGTAGATATTTATTGCAAAATATCACTGAAAAGACAGATTTAATATATTAGTTTAGTACACATGGAGATTTAAAGTTTAGAATATGTTAAATAAACTGTGTCAGAGATTATAAATAAACTAAAATAAGTAAAATTATCCTTAAATGCTAGACAAGCCTTCACATTTAATGTTACATTAATGAGTTTTGTACAGAGACTGTTTAGAATAAAATCCTTTTTCATCAGATGTTGCACATATGCTTTCACTGTTTGTTTTTCTTCAAAGTAAAACTTAATGAAACAGCTAATAAAACCCAATTTTGCTCCTGATTCTTGAAAGAAACAAGCCCTTGAAGTGCACCCACTGTTTATTCTTTTGTACTGGTTTTTGCTACTTTTCAGCATGTAAATTTTCCAGTAATGGGAAACAGTCAAAGCTATAAACCTTTTCTTCCAAGTCTTATAAACCCACTGTTTATTTCTTATTTGTAGAGCAATTGCACGATGGAGACATGCTTTACACACGTACAGAGAAGTTTGGTCTCAGATCTTCATGTTCACCTCCTGCTGGCTTCACAAGGGTGTAGTGCATGTGCATTTAAATGATCTTTATTATGTAAATAACCAAGAAGCAGAATAGGGGTTTAGCTAACCTAAAAAACTGAAAGGTTTCAAAGGAAAAGGCATATATGAGACTAGCCCTGTTACTCTCATAAACCTCAAAAGTGTGTTAGATTGGTGAGTAGTCTATGAAAAAAGATCAGCTTCTATGACTTAGAAATCTATAGATGGTAAATGTGTATGCATGCCAGGGGCTCTTTCATTAATCACGGAATATACCATTCTATGTCTTTCAGCTTCTTTCTGAAATGACTTGTTTAACTCTGGTGACAGAGTGAAGGTAGATGTTTGGGCTGGGATGAGAGATTATATTTATATTCTAAAGCAGTGTTACCCAGTATGGTACTAGATTGGAGCTGGTGCAAGGAGATGGTTCAGAAATTAAAAATAAGGGACTAGAAAGTTTTAAGCAATTTGATGATTTTTATGTCTGTTGAATCTAATAAAAGAATTGGGGCTTGCATTTTATTTGATTTTTTTTATCTCACTTTTTCTAGTAATTCATTTTTAGTGTTTTTCACAAAAGTATGTCTATGACAGATTGGAAATAAAAATCCTGATCTTTCACCACAGATGGTTTGAAAAGCATTTGGTCTAGGATAAGATTTTCAAATGTTGATTTATGTCCCTTTGCCCCAAACATAACATTAAGTATTGAACTTTCAGTAAAGGGAAGAGGCCATCATTTATAGTTCCAGTACCCTAAGAAAAGAGCTTGATGCCACTGCACAATTAATAAGCTAAGGGTTGGATAGTAGAACCTGAAGTAGAAATATTCTGTGTTTCCTGTTAAGGGCAGGTCCATATGCTCTAGTGACCACAGAGTGGAATTGGTGTTGACATTCTCATTTGAAAATTAGCAAGTCCGAGCAGGATTCCTGCCTGAAAGGAGTTGAACTATTGAGATTTTAAAACTGAGATCTTAAAACTTGGGGCCAGGTTTTAAATGGAGGGAAGGGAAGAACAAAGAAAACTGAGTTAGATACTTTGTGGTACTTTTGAAGGGTAATGTAAGATAATTAGGAACTTTGGACCACCATGGTACATTATGGAGGCTTTGACAACAAAGTGGAGGTAGAAATGGGACAGCATCAATGATAACTTTCATTTACTTCTCAGTTTTACCTAGGATGTCTTAGTGCTACTAAAAATCATGAGGCATGCCTCCTTGATATGTTTTTTATTCATTGCTGATACCCAGACAAGCAATCAGAATATAAAGCTGAGATTAATGTGTTACATAACTTTGGGTCATAAAAACGTACATAAGTCATAGAAATAGAGGTTTAGAATTAGAAGGTCATATAATTCACCTTGTTCCAGATATTGCTTCTATTAAGGCTGCTTACGATGCATTAACTTTTTTGTAGCCACTCTGTGAGTTTTGCTTACAAGGATGCGGCGTGCTGGAAGGTAAATGCCCTTCAGTATACCATTTAATAAGGAGAGGTCCCACATCATGGTTGAACTAGGGTGAGATTCACCCAGGTGATTGTCAAAGAGTATGCTGAGCCTGTGAGAGAGAGGAGGCTGACGGGGCAGAAAGCTGAAAGTTGAGGATTAGATCAGAGCTTCCTAATTGCTATGCCATGGCACGCTGCTGTGCCACGAACAGGCTACAGGTGGGTTCAATATACTAATTGTCATAATTCATTAGCAGTGTTTTGTACCACCATTCTAAAACTTATGGTAGTTGAAATGATATTTGAGTGCTATTTGAAGGATTCCCTATATAAACTCCCTAAATTCGCTAATTATTTTGAACCAAAAAGCTTTAAGTGTAGCACCAGTGGCCAGGAAATTCTCTGTAGTAGCCATACCACCTACCCCTGACCTCGGACTTTGCATCATTCTGGTATATCTGATTACACGTTTGTGATATATTTATCATAAGTAATTTTTTTATTTTTAAAAATTGTCACAAAATATACATAACTTAAAACTTAACAATTTTAACCATTTAAAATTTAAAATAAAACTTTATTTGTGATAAAAAAAATGTTACAATTTACCATTACTATTTTTTATTTTTTTTGAGACAAAGTCTTGCTCTGTTGCCTGGGCTAGAGAGCTGTGGTATCAGGCTAGCTCACAGCAAACTCAAACTCCTGGGCTCAAGCAATCCTTCTGCCTCAGCCTCCTGAGTAGCTGGGACTATAGGCATGTGCCACCATGCCTGGCTAATTTTTTATATGTATATATTTTTAGTTGTCCAGCTAATTTCTTTCTATTTTTAGTAAAGACAGGGTCTCGCTCTTGCTGAGGCTGGTCTTGAACTCCCGACCTTGAACAATCCTCCTGCCTTGGCCTCCCAGAGTGCTACGATTACAGGTGTGAGCCACCATGCCCAGCCTACCATTACTGTTTTAAAGTATATTCAGTTCAGGGGCATTACGTACATTCACATTGTTGTGCAGCCATCACCACCATCCTTCTCCATAACTTTTTCATCTTCCTCATTGAAATGCTTTGCCATGAAACAACTAATCCCTATTCTCCTTTCCCCACAACCCCTGGCAACCACTATTCTACTTTCTGTCTCTATGAATTTGACTACTCTTGGTACCTCATATAAATGGAATCATATAATATTTTTTCCCTTTGTGACTGGCTTATTATCACTTAGCATGATATCCTATGTTATCCTACTATCCTATTTATGTTGTAACATGTGTCAGAATTTCCTTTTTTAAGATTGAATATTTTATTGAATATGTGTGCCACATTTTGTTCATCCATTCTTCTGTTGATGGGCATTTGAGTTGCTACCACTTTTTAAAATTTTGTTTTGTAATGCATGTAAAATATTGGTATTTTATTTCAATTTAGATTCCCTATTATTATTTTTACAATTTTGCTGACTTAGAACACATGTATGATTATTTTATTACTTTTGTTACTGTTTTCTGATACTAGGTGTTGCTAACTAAAACATTGATTTTGTTACTTCTTGATTAACTTATTTACTTTATTTACTTAGTTTTTGCTTTTGGTGTTAACAATTAGCCAGAGTCACATTCTTGATAGAATTTCATGATGAATTGTTTTTGGAAATTCAAAAATATATTTATTTCTAAACATCAAGTAATAACTGAATGAAATTTAATTAAGTTGATTCATTAAAAGGCCTTTTAGCTTCAGAAAATGAACTTATCAAAATATTTTTAATCACACATGAGTATATGTTTTTTTAAATATTTCAGAATTTTAATTTTTGAAGTAAACAAAAATCAACAATTGTTTGAATTGTGATGAAATTTGGGTTTTTTGTTTATTTGCTGTTTTTTTTTTTTTTTTTTTTTTGAGACAGGGTCTTGCTTTGTCACTCCAGGCTAGAATTCAATGGCATCATCATAGCTTACTACAACCTCAAATTCCTGGGCTCAAGCAATCCTCCTGCCTCAGCCTCCTGAGTAGCTAGGTCTATAGGCATGTGTAACCACACCCAGCTAATTTTTGTATTTTTTGTAGAAATAGGGTTTTGCTCTTCCTCAGGCTGGATGAAATTTGTTTTTCAAATGTTTTAATGAATGCAGAAGATTCCCCATCCCTGTAGATTTTATGGAGTTGAAAAATCTATAAGCCCCATTAATTCTTTATATATAAAAAAGATTTGGCCGGGCGCTGTGGCTCACGCCTGTAATCCTAGCTCTTGGGAGGCCGAGGCGGGCGGATTGCTCAAGGTCAGGAGTTCAAAACCAGCCTGAGCAAGAGCGAGACCCCGTCTCTACTATAAACAGAAAGAAATTAATTGGCCAACTGATATATATATATATAAAAAATTAGCCGGGCATAGTGGCACATGCCTGTAGTCCCAGCTACTCGGGAGGCTGAGGCAGAAGGATCACTCGAGCCCAGGAGTTTGAGGTTGCTGTGAGCTAGGCTGACGCCACGGCACTCACTCTAGCCTGGACAACAAAGTGAGACTCTGTCTCAAAAAAAAAAAAAAAAAAAAAAAAAAAAAAAAAAAAAAAAAAAAGATTTAATTTTTACAGATATTGTACTTTTCAATCTTACTGGATAACTTTTCATTAAAGCTAGAAAGCCATGATATTCATAAGACAAACACAGCATTAAACAAGTTAAAGTCACTAGTTAGGTAGTGAAATGACAGTCATCTCAAATTTGGATGTATATGCACAGTATCTCTTCTTTTCTCCCAACCTAAATGCCTTACTGGTAGGGAAAACTTATAAGATGAAGACAAGATGCCAAGCAAACTGCACTGGCACCTCATTACAAACACCCCTCAGAAAAAGATTTGAACATTTTAAAGTTCTGCAAAAGCAACACAAAAAAGCAAAGCTCTTTTTGATATTGGTTCCAACAATGTTAGATTAAGCTAAGTAAATCAGTTACAAGATCATGCCATTAAAAACTGAAGCCAAACTGCCTCAAATGAGGATGGAAACCCTCATTTTTACCACCCAGTATGGAAATTGTTTGAGGCCAGTAAATAAAAGGAATGGCAAAGGTGAAATGCTCAAATAATGCTAGTAAGTGTACTGATGTTATGTCAGATGGAATACAGACTATCAATCTATATTATTATTAAATGAAACTGGTTTCATTTCAGATTGATGAATCTATACACATTTGAAACTATTAAATTGCAGTACAAGTTAGGATTCCTAAAGAAAAAATGCTGGGAAGAGTATCAGTGCTCTGTAAAGAAGTACCAAAATGAATTACTAGGGCTGAGATATTGAAGGAGGTACACTCATACTTTGAAACAAATAAGGTATTATGGAAACAGGCTTGAATTTGTATACTTACTGATGGGTGACTGCACTGGCAGGAAGGTGTAATGGCTTCACACTAAGAGTACTGTGAAAATACTGAGTAAGATTCAAGTGGTACCATGTTTCATGCACAGAGAACATCTTGTGCAATAGTTCCACGTTCTGATGTAGCGAAATTGAGAATCAAATACTACTGAAGCTGCTTTACTCACATTTGTTTTTAGCTTTATGTAAAGAAATGGGAATATAACTTTCTACTGTTTCATAGTAAAGTGCAGTAGATGTCCAATAAAGAGTTTTGTCAAAAGTTCATGAACTGGCCGGATGCAGTGGCTCACGCCTGTAATCCCAGCACTCTGGGAGGCCCAGGCAGGCGGATCACTCAAGATCAGGAGTTCAAAACCAGCCTGAGCAAGAGCGAGACCTATTCTCTACTAAAAATAGAAAAAAATTAATTGACCAACTAAAAATATATAGAAAAAATTAGCCGGGCATGGTGGTGCATGCCTGTAGTCTCAGCTACTCGGGAGGCTGAGGCAGGAGGATTGCTTGAGCCTAGGAGTTTGAGGTTGCTGTGAGCTAGGCTGATGCCATGGCACTCTAGCCAGGACAACAGAGTGAGACTCTGTCTCAATAAATAAATAAATAAATAAATAAATAAATAAATAAATAAATAAATAAATAAATAAGTAAGTAAGTAAGTTCATGAACTAGAAGGGGCATTGGAACTTTTTTGGTAAATCTTACTTAGAAGATTTGTTAAAAGGTAGTTATTGGCTTAAAAAATAGTTTAATTAAGTTGAATAAATAAACCTCATAGAAATATTGTTTTCATATGTGCTGATAAAGTATATAGATTCAAGGCAAAAATTTGATCATGGAAATGTGAAGTTAAAATGATGCACTTGTTGTTTAGTCTGTGTCACACACAGTTTGAGTAGGAAAGACTAATTATTAAGACAAGTAGAACAACATCTTGTGTACTTAAGGAAACCTGCATGATTGATTTGAAATGTATAATTTCAGTCACATTCACAATTTATTCATATTTTCATAAGAAATTTTCATGTTCCATTTGTCAATGACAGTAAAAGAAGATCTATTTGATTTACTGAAAGATGACACTTTTGAAGTATAATTTAGATTTGAATTAACCAAATTCTGGTTTATACTGAGAAAGGCATTTCTATCATTTTGAGAAAAGTGATAAATATTCTCTATAGAGACAGAAAGTAGATTAGTGGTTGCCTGGGGCAAGGGTAGGAATGGGGATTGACTGTAATAATTATACAATATAAAGAAAACTTACTTAAGGTTTTTTTCACAAAGTTTCATATAAACACCACGAATCCCCTCAAGTTTACACTATTATACTGTTCAAAGATGAACTTTTATGTGTGTCATGACATGAAAAGGGTTAGGAAGCACTGGACTGAATCGTATGACAACCTAGAAGGAAGCAAGAATGTCAACTATGACAGATCCCAAATTCAGCAGTTAGGAGACTTCAGAGAAGGAAGTAAAAAGCAAGGACTGGGAGAGGGAAATGTTTAAACTTACAATAAACTTACAAAGTGGGCAGGGCCCACTGCATCTTATGTCTTCCTGATATAGGGAAGAGGGACAGCAGTAGTGGCATGGGTGGGTGCAGGAGGGTGACGGACCAGTCTGAGCAGTGAGCCAACAGCTCTTCAGATGGTCTCTGAATTATGTTGAAGAATAAAAGCCTGGAAGGAGAAATAGATTATTCTTACCCTGTTATAACTCACTCGTGGGATTGATTAAAATAAGTTGATTCTTAAAACTATTTTTTGGAAAAAACACTCATTACCAATCACTTTGTACCAGGCTCTATTCTTTTCTTTCTTTTTTCTCTTATTTATTTATTTCAGGATATTATGGGGGTACAAACACTTTGGTTATATGTTATGACTTTGCCACACCCAAACCATAATTTGGGGTGTGCCTTTTCACCCTACAATGCTCACCGCATCCATTAGTTATGAGTTTACCCACCCCCAACCCCCTAGTCCCTGGAGAATGTTACTACCATGTGAGCACCATAGTGTTGATCAGTTAGTGCCAATTTGATGCCGAGTACATGTGGAGCCTATTCTTCCGTTCTTGTGATACCTCACTTCAGAGGATGGGCTCAAGCTCTATCCAGGAAAATATAAGAGGTGCTAGATCACCATCATTTCTTATAATTGAGTAATATTTCATTGTGTATATATACACCAAATTTTAATAATCCACTCATGAATTGATGGGCACTTGGTTTGTTTCCACATCCTTGCAATAGTAAATTGTACTGCCATAAACATTTGGGTGCAGATGTCTTTATTATAGCATGTCTTTTGCTCTTTGGGGTAGATGTCTAATAGTGCTGTCATCCAGTCTGGAGTGTAGTGGCATGATCAGAGTCCACTGCCACCTTTAACCCCTGAGCTCCAGGGATCCTCCTGCCTCAGCCTCCAGAGTAGCTGTGGTATGCCACCACACCCAGCAGAGCATCATCTGTATAGTTGTGCTTTAGAGTGTGGTAGCCACTAGCCACATGCGGCTGTTCAAATTGAAATTTAAATTAAGTAAAATAAAATAAAATTTGGTTCCCTAATTGCCTTAGCCACATTTTAAGTGGTTATTGCCTGCCATTTTGGTTAGCACAAAGAACATTTCCATCATTGCAAATGGTTTTATTGGACGATAGCATTCTCACAGGTCCACTTTTCCAAGTGTGCTGTATCAAAGGTGAGAGCTCCTTTTTTTATTGGCTTCTAACTCATCAATTTGCCATACTTCTCATTGGTCCCACTATTCTGATCCTTCTTCATATTGGGTGGTGATTAGTTGCTGGTTCATACAAGATTTGCTTTCTTAAAACAGTTCAGCAATACTGTTGACCATGCTATCCTTACTGCATCCTGCAAGTATAACAATTATAAACTGAATTCTAAATTTCCCTACATGACAGCGTGTCACACCTTGGCTCCTATTGAACTTTGAAGCATCTTTAGTTTTTGTGTCTTAAAATTGTGCATTACTGTTAAGCAAGAACTCCTGCATTTGTGTAGTTGGATTTTTTTAGCCCGAATTTAGGATTTTATTTTTATTCATGCTAAGTATCATCTCATCTCATTTTTGCCTGTTGTGACTTAAAAAAAAAATTAAATCTTAATTTAATCACCTGAAAACCCATTATTATTATTTAGCCAGCTTTTATAAATATACCTTTGTAGTTCGGCTAAAAAGAAGTCATGTTAAACTAACCTCTTATTTATTTATTTATTTTTTTGAGAAGGTTACTAGATTAGCAGAATGCTGTAGAAATAGTGAGTTTGATCTCAATCAAATCATTTAGTATGCTTTCAAAGGGGGGCAGTCATGTGAGTAAGGACTCCAGAAATCATGTCAAATTTGAAGAACCTGACAATATTTAATCTGAAGAAAAATAGACTCCTTTAGATATTCAAAGGACTCTGTTGAGTGAGTAGTGTTGATCAGAAGGAAAATTTATTGTATAGGGAGAAAAGTTATCAAGGTTGGTTATGAAAAATATAATGTGTTAAGTGTATTCAGGGGAACACACAAGACCTTGGAGCAACACCACATAAGAAGGGGTAACTGTAGGATATTTCCATTCTTGTGACCACAAAGGTGAAGCGAGCCAAAAAATACAGTGGGAATTAAACGAAGTAGGGTTAAGTTTTCATTAAAGGCTGTGCCTGCATTCACCACTCCTGGTTGCCTTGGCAACGGGGCTCCCTCGCATGCTAATGACATTATAATGAGAAAAAAACACATGCAAATGCAGTAAATAGTAATTAGAGGCAGAGGCATACATGGAGTAGTGTGCTCCACCTTGGGAAGGTCTGGGAAGAGCTGGTGAAGTGTTTGTACTGAAGACAAAGAAAAAGGTGGTGAAAGAAGGATACAGAGTTATGTGTAAAAGGGTTAAGTTGAGTCTGCATAAAGCACACCCTAGCATTTGTGTACTGTTAATACCTATTGTTTCTGCAACAGAATTTAGTCAGAAGTCATGCAGTTGTACATCCACATTGTCTTAACTATTTTACCTGTTGGCAGCATTGGATGGAAAGAATCTTAGCTGTACTTTGGCTTAGGTTTGGATTAACTGTAGCAGCTTGCTGCTTGGCATACTCTCTCTGCCCACACTGGGCAGGGCTGGGCCTGCCCAGACAAGGTAGTGGGACCAGAGTATGTAGCCAAAAGTCTGTCTTCGTGAAGAGAGAGAAGACTTAATTCTGCGTTGCTTCAGATGAGACAAGCAGGACCAATTGGGACTCTGGTTAACATAAGGTGTAACTGACTAATAATATTAATATATGATGTCATGTCACTAGAAATGTGTAAGGATTTGCTGGGTGACTGCCTGTCTTAGGTGTAATAGATAGGGGTTTGTTTTTTTTTTTTTTAGACAGAGTCTCGCTTTGTTGCCCAGGCTAGAGTGAGTGCCGTGGCGTCAGCCTAGCTCACAGCAACCTCAAACTCCTGGGCTCGAGTGATCCTTCTGCCTCAGCCTCCCAGGTAGCTGGGACTACAGGCATGCGCCACCATGCCCGGCTAATTTTTTTATATATATATCAGTTGACCAATTAATTTCTTTCTATTTATAGTAGAGACGGGGTCTCACTCTTGCTCAGGCTGGTTTTGAACTCCTGACCTTGAGCAATCCGCCTGCCTCGGCCTCCCAAGAGCTAGGATTACAGGCGTGAGCCACAGCGCCCGGCCTAGATAGGGGTTTTGATTAGCCTGAATAGTTAGACTTAGGGTCTATGAATCTGTGCTCAATTTCGTTCTGTTTATTTTCTTTCATTTTATTCAGGCTCTTCTTTTCTGTCTTTTCTATTTTTATTGCCATTATGTCTGTCTGTGTGTTTTTCTTGGAAATGGCTAGAAAATGTATTGCCTCCTTCACAATATCCCAATTCTTAGATTGATCGTTTTGGTGTTAGTTGAAACATAGGTCATTTAATGAAAATTGCCAGGAATAGCCATTGATATCTATAAACTTTTACTACTCTTTTTCTTCTCTTAATTAAAGAAAATGTTAAAATTTTCACAAGGAAACACGTATGCTTCTGTAAAAATTTGCATTAGTATATTATTAAAAATCCAAGTAATATAGAAATATATATGGTAAAATGTTTAAGTAACTTACCTTTCACCCTGTCTGCCAACTTCCAATTCCAAACTTCTCCTCAGAGATAGCTAGTGTTAATAGTTTGGGAATTTAACTTCAAAACCTCTTTCCATGCACTTGTTATTATATGTTGTTATTATAGATTATAATATACACCATTAAGATATTATTAATGGCAAACACTTACTGACTGACTCCTATGTGCCAGACACTGTTCACACCTTTTTTGTATATTAATTCATCTAATCCTTAGAACCTCCCTGTGAGGGATTTTATAGAAAGGGAAAGGAAGGCCAAGAGAAGTTTAGAGACTTGTCCAAAGTGGCATGCCAGATTTATATGCTAGGAAATCTACTTTGGATGGAGCTCATGTTTTCTCTCACCACACTACCCTGCCTGCTCTAGGTAACATATACATGTATGTTTTCTTTTTCCATATATTGGAAATCAGTCATTCTATATGATTATTCTTCAAGTAATTTTTTTCATTTAATATTTCAAAAGTCATTCTATATCAGCACCTTTCCTCTGCCAGCTTTTAAAAATTGTTGTGTTTTATTCTCTTGTTGAGTTGCACCATAATATAACCATTCCTTTATTGATGGGTATTTAATTTGCTATTACAAATGATATTTTTTAAATATCCATGAAATCTCCCAAAATAAATTCCAGAAGGATTAAAGCCCTAAATATAAAAAATAAAATAATAAAGGTCTAGGGGAAATAGAAGACAATATTTTCATAATTTGGAAGTTGGGAAGGATTTCCTAAGCAAAACACCAATCCAGAGCAAAAGACTGGCAGATTCATTAAAAATTAAAAACTCCATACGACAAATAATACTATTAACAAAGTTAAAAGAAAAGTGACAGACTGGGAAAAAATATTTGCAATAAATATAGAAAATGAACTATTATAGTCATATATATTACTCTTACATATCAATATTTTAAAAATCCACAGTAAAACAAAGAGCATAAACAAGAAATTTCTAGAAGAAATATCAGTGACCAATAAGCATATGAAAATATGCTCAACATCAGTAGTAATGAGGAATATGCAAATGTAAACAATGTATCATTTTGTGTTCTTTAGAATGAAAAAAGTAAAAGGATCAGTAATATCCAATTTTATAGAGCATATGAGAAAATGGGCATATTTGTATAATTTTTGATAGGGGTACAAATTTGTATAGTTTGGAGGAAAATGTCCATTTTCTCATTCATTCATTCATTCAATAAATATGATTGAACACCTACTTCATGCAACTGCTGTACTAGGTGCTAAGAATACAGCAGTGAACAAAACAGACAAAAGTTTTTGCCCTCACAGAGCTTACATTCCACAGGGCAGGGTACAAGATGGAGAAGATAAACAACAAATAATTAAATATGTAGAGCAAGCGGTTTTAAGTATCATAAAAATAAATGAGGGCAAAGGGGATTGAAAGTGATAGTGTTTGGAGGATGCTATTTTATGTAGGGTGAGCAGGTGGGATCTCACTGATGAGATGCCATGTGAGCAAAGATCTGAAGAAAGTGAGAAAGCAAATCATAAAGCTATCTAGCAGAAGAACACACAAGATAGTGCGAACAGGAAGGGCCAAGGCCCCAGGACATTATCTTTATAATCTTAATGGATTATTGCTAAAATTTTAAGAGTTATTGATTTTAATATGTTGATCTCTTCCTGGCCACTCTCTGAAACTCTTATTCTATTAATTTTTCAGTTGAGTCACTTAGATTATTTAGGTAAACAATTAAACCATCTGTAATTTTGTCTTTTCTGTTATAACATCTAGAACTTACTTTTTATGTCTAATTGGATTCTGGTACAATGTTGAATTGTAGCCATGATATTGAGCATTCTTCTATTTTTCTTTGCTTTAATGGTAATATTGATAAATTTAATCATTAAGTATGTTTTTATCAGATTCTTTTTATCAAATTAAGAGAAATGTCTTATGTAATAATTATAGTTTTTTCCAGAGCTTTTTAAAAAAATTGGGATTCAGTGTTGAATTTTATTGAATGTTTTTCAAACATTATATCAATGTAATCATATGGATTTTCCCCTTTAATTTATTAATGTAGTAAGTACATTGGCAGATTTCCTAATATTGAACCATCCTTATATTTCTGTTATAATCTTACTTGGTAATGATGCATTATGCATTAATATGCTTCTAGATTCAATTCAATATTATCTCATTTAAGATTTTTTGGTACATTTCTCTTATTCCTAAATATGGTTTTTATTTTTCTTTCCTTTTAGTTTTTAGTTATATAGTAAAATTACTTTTGGTTGCCAAAGCAATACACTCTGGGTAACCTAAATAGAGATTTATTTTCAGGATACAGAGTATCTTAGCCTGAGTTTTTTTAGAGCCTGAAATAAAGGTTTGCACGAGGGTGTTTATTTTGGAAAGTAATCTCATGAAACATGAATACAAGACAGGGAGAGTAAAGAAGAGAAGGAGGAAAAGTCACTTCAAAGATGTGATATTGAGTCCCTATGGGTTGGTGTCTGGTTCTCAATTCTTCCAGAACCTTCTGAGGAGACTTATATAATAAGGCAGTCTATTCATGACATGAAAGCAGTGGGGAGGGGGATTCATCCATTGGTTTCCTTTGCTCATTGTTCAAAGGTGGCCCCATAGTGTCTACTACCTGCAGTTCCAGATTATGTACATATACCATGTAAGTGTAGAGTAAGGGTGGGCTTCCACAGCCAGAATGGAGGTGCCACAGTATGAGGGTTGACCAACTGCACCTGTGTGAAGCTGGTCAAAGCCTCCATGGAGTGGTTTTGGGAGCAGTGGCTAGAGTAAAATGTGGGGCTGAAAGGTTTTGAAATGTGCACAAGAAGTTTCCAATACCCTGGGATGCTTCATAGTCTTGTTGTGAGTTCCCTGGGCCAGTTCCATCTTTATAAACTGTTCCAAACAAAAACTATGTCGTAACATTGTTACAAGCTTTTGTTGTTGCTGCCATATTGCCTCCAAAAGTTTTGAAGGCTAGCCTAGGCCTCTCATATAAAGCTGTGTAATGTTTTAACTAGATCCTAATGTTGTGTTAAAATATACATGTGTTTGATTTTATTTCAGTTATGATGAGATTGCTCTCCCCTACCCCCAATTTATCTAAGATCTTCTCTACTTTAATTCTCAGAAAACAAGCACCCTTCAAGGTTTTGGAGAAAGTTATATTCACATTCATTCCTTTGTAATTAGGGATAGAACATTACATAGATTAGCGATATTATTCATTCCATGAACTACTTTATTTCTGCTTTGTCATAAAAATAGGGAAGAAGCAGGGAATTAAGATGAGAGAACTTGGAAGTATCAAGAACAATTTTTTCTCTGATAAACTATAAGCAAATTTATATCAAAGTGGATTAAAGGTTAATCCATTTATACACTTCTATTATAAATTGCAGGAATGTTATAGGAAAAGACTTTCATAAACTTTGAAATGAAATGCTAAAACACTTAAAATATTTATAATCAAGCTATAATCAAAATTAAAGGGCAAATATGTCATGGAATATATGTTAAAATATGACAGATAAAGATTTATATATTTATTCTGTAGTTACTCAAATATATTATCAAAAACATTAACACCTCAACAGATAAATGAACTTAATGTGTTTTTGCATAAGCAGATAATTCAAAGAAGAGAATATACAGTTCATGTTTCAGATATCTCTTGCTTTATAAAAAACTAACCCCAAACAAACCCCATTAGACAACAATTAATTTTATTAAATCTCATGATTTTATGCGTCAGGACTTCAGCCAGGGCTTGGTTGGATGATACTTTAAGTAGTGTTTCCTGAGTCATTTGGTGGTGTTCACCTGGCTGCTGGGCAGGCTTGGAGGGCCCAAGAGGCTTTACTAACATGCCCAGTGCTGGGAAATACAGCTGTTAAGGGTGAACTAGGGTCTTACATGGGGCCCTGGGGGCTCTTTATGTGGTCTCTCCAGCAGGGTAATTTCACTTCTTACATAGCTGCTCAGGGCTCTGAGAGGCCAAGCCAGAATCATCCAGTCCTTACTAAGGATAGGCCTGGAACTGGCAGAGGGTCATTTCCCCTGTATTTTATTAGTTGAAATAGTCACAGGGCAGCCCATGTTCAAGGGGGAGAGAAAACACACCTTGCCTCTTAATGGGAGGAATGTCAAAGAATTTGTAGTGCTCTTTAATCTGCCACAGTTATTAATAAAAGAAATACCAGATAAAGGCAACATTGAAATATAGCTTTTCACACATCAAGTTAGCAAAGAATAAAAACAAACTGTATAGATTTATAAAACAACCAGAATGATAAAACCAGTCCTGGCATGGGTGCAGTGAAACAGGCATTCTCATACATTACTGGTGGCATTGAAAGGCAGATTTTGAAAAGATCTTGGCAACATACATCAGAAATGTTAAAAATAGCAATATTTGACTCAAAAATTGTACTGTTTGAATTCTGGGGGAAAGACTATTCACTAGATTACACATTATTTTGAATCAAAATGTTAACAATAGTGAATGCACTTATTGTGAACTGTTATAACCACCCATATGCAATTTTATGTAGCCATTAAAAGTGATATTCACAAAATCTATAACATAGAAAAATTTTATAACATAGTATTCTTATTTGAAAAAGGATTACAAAGTTGTATTTACAGTATGGTTAAGACCAAGTTTAAACAATTGCTATTTATAAAAAATGTACTAGAAGAAAATATATTACAATTTAATTGGACTTGTCTTTGTATGGTTAAACTACAGATGATTTTTTTCCCCACTGTGGTTTTACTTGTTGAAGAAAAAGCAAAGTCTTCTATTTTAGAATAATTTCAGCATAAACACTTGGAATAAAATGGATAGAAATATAAACCTCTTGTCATGGCCAGCAAGTCCTTACATGATCTGGCTCTATTGCCCTTTTTGCTGTTCTTCACATACAGCAAACTCATTCCTGCCGCAGGACCTTTGCAGAGTTGTTCTCTCTGTCCAGAATTCTTTTCCCTTAGGTCATTGTGTTGCTTGCATCTTTACTTCATTTAGAACTACTTGCTTTATGTAAATGTCAACATTTATGAGAGGTTTTCTTTGATTATTTATAGAAAGAGACTTCTTTTCATACCTTTCTAATAGCTGGTCGCTCGATTTTGATCTTCAGTGTGCTTATCTTTATGACATAATATTATATAATTTTTCCTTTATTTATTGTCTGTCTTCTTTCATTTTTCTTATGCTCTATGAGAGCAGAGACTTTTTTTCTTTGTGTTGTTTTCATTGTGAAAATTATTACTGCCTAAATTATATAATATATTTTATTGTTTATATATTTGTTTTCTGTTTTCCATATCAGAATATAATTTTGCCAGGGGTGAGATTTTATGTATCTTGCTCACTGCTGCTTCACTAGTTTACAAAACATAATAAGCATTAAATAAGTATTTTTGAATAAATGAATAAGTTTAGAATTTATATAAAGAACTGTGTTTTTGAGATATTTTTCACATATTTACCTCTTGTTGTCAAAACAGTAGTACCTGAAAGTTAGGAAGAAACATTGGAATATTTCAAGTGTAAGACACCTTAGAGTAATTGGGTAATAAGTGCTTCAAATGCTCAGAATCAACAAAATAGAAAAAGACTCTTGAAAAGAAACAAAAATATAAAAATAGGTCTAATCCTATAGTAAGTAGAATACATTTATTTTTACTAATACTTAGAAATGTAAAAATAAAAGTGAATTGTTTTTTGGTTAATTAGCTCCAAAAATTGGATAAAGTTGGATAAAATACAAAATGATACTTAGGATTCCAATTACATGGTTTTTAGGCCACTTAGTGTTGGTATTTTTTTCTCTCTGCGTTTCATTTCAGACAGTTTCTATTGCTAAGTTCACTAAGCTTTTCTTCTGCAGTTACTAGTCTGCTGTTAATTCTATCCAGTGTACTTTTTAGTTTAGATATTGTATTTTTTTTAATCTCTAAAAGTGTGATTTGGGTCTTTTTAATATCTTCCATTTCTCTGCTCATTAGTCTCAGGCTTTCCTCTGCTTTCTGGAACATATCGAGTATATTTATGATAGCTGTTTTCATGTCTGGTCTTTAATTCTATCATCTGCATATTTCTGGGTCCATTTCTGTTGACTGATTTTTTCTTCTGGTGTCAGTCATATTTTACTCTTTCTTTTCATGTTTGGTAATTTTTGTACTGAAAGCCAAGCATTGTGCATAATGGATTTTTTTTCCTTGAAATATTTTTGGGCTTTTTCTGGAATGCTGTTAAGATCGTTGGAATCAGTTTTGATTCTGTTAAGGGTTGATTTCTTAGGGCCAGTCCTGAACAGCCTTTAGACTAGGTCTGATTTGGACCACCACTGAAGCGTTTCTTTTCTGAGAATGCCACTCACTGCTGTGCAAGTTAGGATGTTTCTCTGCTCTTACTGCTGGAAATGTGAACTATTCCCAGCTGGGTTCTAAGGGTTGTTCTGCCTATTTCTTTTCACTGTTTCTTGCCAGGACTCGGTAGTTTCCTCACATGCAAATGCAGATCACTGGGACTCAAGTGTGCTTCCTCTTAGGATGTCCAGAATTCTCTTTATGCCTCTCTTGCACTCTGCCCCATGGAGTCTTGTCACTCTGTTTTCCCAAATTCTGAACTGTCTCCTCAACTCAGTGGTACCAGAGGCTCTATTTGGCTTCCTTATCCCATTACTGTGGTCTAGAAACTTCCTTCAGGTAGGGAGCTAGGATACTTGTCAGGCTTGCTTTATTTATTTCCCTCCTTGCAGAGATCACTGTCCTGTACAGCCTGTGTCCAATGTCTGAAAACCCCTATTTCATATTTTTTGTTTGCTTTTTCTAGTTGTTTAAGGTGAGAGAGTGAATCAAGTTTGTTATTCTATTATGGCACATAGACCAAAGAAACATTTAGAAGAATACACAAATATTTGAAGGATACCATTTGCGCTTCCTCATTTATATGAAATGTAAATTTAACAAATACAAATTTCAGGCTGACATTATTAAATATCTGATCATCAGTTCAATTGGCCTGTTTCCAACCCTGAAGTTAGGAACATAACAATGGGAGAACTTGATTAACTCATGGAAATAAAGGAGAGGAGATACAAAAGGGAGACTCCCTAAGGTTTGCGGCCTGGGGGTGGGGTGAGGTGGTGTGCTTCTGCTCCTTCAGCTGTTGCATGCCTTTCCCTAGCTCTCACGTAGGTGCTGTCTTGATGCAGAAACAACAGGTTTCCTCCTTTTTCTGAGATTTATTTAATGCCAAGCTATGGGAAGCAGGAGTTCTGATAGATGATACAGAAAAAGAGGGAATTCAGTGTAAGCTTTAAACATGCACAGGCTTGGAATGAAAATGACTGGGAGGGCAGAGATTGTGACTCATTCTGGGAAATATGTCAAGAAACTTTTGTTACATTAATAAAAAAGGCTGAGTGGTTTATATCCTCCCTCTCTCCTTGCTTGTCTTCCCTCCTCTCTGCCGACTGTATGCATTTGCCATGTGTCTGGTATTGATCCAAGAAGTGAATATTGAATCCTCTTATTGGCAAGCAGAATGACCTCAGTAAAGTCTTCAATGTCATACTATCCAGGCTCCATGGATAAAAAGCAGTGATTGTTCTGCTATGCAGGCTTCTCTAAAAGCTGTCAGTACCCTCCACCTCATTCTTGGTCAAAGCCCCTTTGGTTTCCAGCAAAGCTCTGAGAATTTGGTGTAGTGTCCTCAGGCTGGAACAGCTTCTGAAGCACTGGCCATCGCTTCTGTCCTGCCTGCCTTGGCTATTCTCTTGGGCAAGCTGTCTCTAGGTTAGGTGCAGCTGTGGGGGCTGCCTTTCTCCTACCTCTTCCTGCCTCTCCACCTGTACGGGGTTGAATAATGTCCCCCCAAATGCATGCCCACCTGGAACCTATGAATGTGACCTTATTTGGAAATAAGGTCTTTGTAGATGTAATCAAAATAAGATGAAATCGTACTGGAGTAGGGTGAGTCCTAAATCTAAAATGACTGATATCCTTATAAAAAGAGGAAAATTTGGGCACAGAAACAAATAGGGGAGGCAAATAGGGGAGAAGGCCATGCGAAGACAGATATGGGGATTGGTGTGATGTGTTTGCAAGTTGGCAACAATCAGAATTCAGGAAGAGGCAAGGAAGGATTCTCAGCTAAAGCCTAAAGAGAGAGCATGGCCTTGCCAATACCTTGATGTCAGACTTCTGTCCTCCAGAACTGTGAGAGAATAACTTTCCGTTGTTTTAAGCCACCTGGTTTGTGGTACTTTATAGAGCCCATCCCAGAGGCTTTCTCCCTCCCCCGTCCTTCCTCCCACCCTATAGCAGGATCCTTTTCTGAGCAGCTAAACTGCTTAAGCTCAGGCACCTTTCATTTCACTAAAAACCAGGCAAATTAATAAGTTATCTGTACTGCTTTGCAAGGATAGTGCTTTGACAACTTGCTACCCTGATAATCTTTCTACCATCAGTACTATCAAATTTCCTTCAAATTAATAAAGTATAAAATTACTCTCTTAATTCTCTGGAGTAATTTCTCTTATAACAGCCAATGGTTTAAAAAGCAATAATTTATTTATGAGAGGAATGAGATTTGGAGTAACTTTTAAATCCAGAAATCAAAATGGGGAAGGTCAGAACTGGGTCAGCTGTAAGTTTTTTTCTTATTTTATCTATGATATTGGAAAAGCAAAACTAAACCTTTGAGAACATTTCAATGAGAGCAAACAGACAAAATACCATAAAATCTCTACAAACTTAAATTGGAAGCAAGAACAGAAAAGGAAAAAAGATAGTTTTCTGCAGCAAGCCCCCACATCCGCTCCAAACAGTTATAACATCCGTTGGCCATTCCTCTGGCACAAATAAGCAGGAACATTCTGGGAGCCAAAATCAAATTGTTTAATATAATAAAAAGTATGAGGGCACGCATGGAGGTCCCACATCTGTGAACTGAAAATTGAAAACTCAAAATGGGCAAGTTGGAAAACCTGAGAACAAAATATTATTAAAAAATGAAAGAGGGAAAAGAAAATGCTTAATAGTGAAACCTAACGTTGTGGAAATATCTGTTGACATTGTTAATAAGGAAAATGGAACTATTGTGTCTTAAACTTAACTGTTAATGCTTTGGTTCCAAGCAGGGGAAAGGAGTTAGCATCATTTAAACTGTAATTGTTTTTTAAAAACTTGTGTTTGATAAACAGGTGTGGAAGTGTATGTAACCATACATGCTTGTGTGCTTCTCCCAAATAAGGTCACCGTGTTGCCTTGGGAAACCTTCTTTTCTAGCCTGACATGTGGCTGGTTTTGTTCCTGCTCCTTATTCTTTGGAGCCACTGTCCTTGGTGTGCTTTGTCCTGCGTTAGGGGATGGGGAAGCTGTGTTATACTGCTCACCTAGGAAGTCAGAGAGGGCCTGGAGGTGAAAAGAAGGGTGACTTGGTAGGTTTGAGAGTCCTGCCAGGAAAAGGGAGCAGGAATATTATAAGAAAACTTATTTCTTATACAAATGAGCACAGGGCTGGAGTTCTCAGCATGTCTTTATTAATGGAATTGACAATGGAAAGCCATAAGTGGTGTCAAACAATGTCTACTTTAACAACAGAGTGAAGGTATGCTGTAATTAGGTAGTAACCTAGGAAAGAAGTACTGGCTTCATTTGGGTTTAGTAACTAGAGGGTGGGTTCAAAAAGGATAGAAAATAAAAACAATAATTAGCTTTGTTTGCTGGAATATTTCATAGTTCTTAGAATATTGATCTCAGAGTGAAAGGAAAGTTTTAATGAAGTTTTCTTCCTTCCTTTTTTATGGATTTGGTCTGTACTTTTGTAATTACTTAATGAGAGACGGTCACCCATGCTGGAGTGCAGTGGCAGAATAATAGCTCACCACAGCCACAAACTCCTGGGCTCAAGCGATCCTTTTGCCTCAGCCTCCCAAGTAGCTGAGTTTATAGGCATCAGCCACCATGCCCAACTTTATTTTATTTTATTTTTATAAGGAAAAATAATACATGATTTCTTTGTAAAAATTATAATAATATATAGATATGTGAAGTAAAGATGAAAATGTTTTTTCTCTGTCCTCTGACCCAATTCTGTAATTTGTTATCTATGCGCATATAAATATATGTATACACATTTATATACGTATATTTACATAAATGGGATCATTTTTCTACAACTTTTCCACCTAACATTACATCATTGACATCTTTCTTTGTGAGCATGTATAGAATTATCTCATTATTTCTAATAGCTATTAAATATTCCATTATATGGATGATTTTAATTTGTTTAATGGAACCCCTATTGATGATGAATAATCCCTTAGTTATTCTCATGGTTATGCTTATAACTTTAAACAACACATTTCTACTTCATAGCTTCTCATCTTTGGACAATAGCTATTGATTCTTGCTATTATAGATAAGGAATTTAGTGTATTAATTCTACCTCCCACCTTCCTTCCTGTTCTTTCTTTGGAATTTTTGGTTAATTATATTATTATTTTTATATCATCAAGATTTATAATATTTAGATTCTGTTCAGTGACTATAATTTGGTGCTCTGTGCTTTGTTTATAGGATGGTTAACTATTTAAACCTAATAAAAGTGTGTAATGAGTCTGCTTATGTAAATGTGATACACTGCAGCACTGCGCTGTGATAGAAGGCACTGTAATCCTATGTCACAACTGCTGCTGGACAGAGACTTTCAAATCAAAATCCTACAAATTCTTTAGTTTAATACCATGACCACACTAAGAAAGCTCTTTTAAGCTGGGCAGGGGAAGAGAACCTCCAGTGAAGGATTAACACTCACAATATTTTTACATGGTTTAATTCTTAGGTAGTGAATAAATGTTTCTGATAGGGATTTATAAGTTAGGTCACATAAATAAAAGCATTAATCATGGCTTATAATGTGCATATGGTGGAGCAAGGGAATACCAGCCTGTATTGGGCTGAACATATCCAGAAGATCTGCTTCTTCCCCAGAAGGAGAGGCCCATCTTCCTCTGGTGGAACTTGCTGTCTAAGGTATATCTCCAACCCTTTCCCCAGAAAGTTCTGAGGTATGCGTGGACTATCCATGGCTGTGTCTTGTTTAATAAACTCCTAAATACTATGGAACTGGGGGAAAGTTAGAAACATAACAAAGTTCTTTTTCAAAGATGAAATATATTATAACTTTATTTTCTTTCACATTTGAATTCTTGGTTTCTTGAGTTTTTGGTCTTTTGAATTTTTGTCTAAATGAGCCAGAGGCTAGCAGTTACCCATAACTTGCTTTGACAGGGTCCAGTCACTCTTTGTATTAACTCCCCTTTGTATACAGCATAACCAGAGGCATCAGAGTCCACACCTGCCAGGATCCACACCTGCGTCTGGAAGGTGTAACACAATCAGAAATGGAAACCAGTGTTATTGGGGTGGGAGGGGGATGAGACACAGTAATGTATTCAGGACTGTGTTCTGGGGATATTCGATATCCATAACAATTACCTTCCTATACTACTTAAATTACCTTCCTACATTACTTAAAACTTTGGATTTTTACAAAATGGATAGATAGTAGTTTCATGTCTGACCTATCTAGTATAAACTTTGCTTCTCAGCAGCAGTTTTTACTTTCTTTTTTTCACCCTCAAGGTTAATCAGTTTGGGCAGCTACTAGTAGTATTAGTTTGATCTCCTGCAGCAGCAAAGAACAATCACTTGAGATCTGTGGCCTAGGTCTGGCATATTCCTGAGGGCTCCACTGACTTTGAGGACCTTGTTTGATCAGTGCTGGCAGTGACCTAGAAACTTCATTTGTCTTCCTTCCTGATGGACTTGTGAAGCCCTTCCTGCGGCTGATCATTTTGGGCAGTTAACTTGAGTTGAAGTCCTTCAGGCAATGCTTTATTCCAAAGTAGAGCCGAGACCCTTAGATAACCACCCATTTTCTTTTAGATTTTTCTAGAGAAGATTTTTAAAAGCTTATTAAAATTCAGCAACAGAAGCCCCATAATTACTTGGGTAGCTGTATTCTAGCAGGCATAACATGGCTCTCTGGGTGGCATAGCCCTGACGCTTGTAAGAAAGCAGACCCAAACATGTTCTGTTGGGAAATCCTTAGATCTTCATCCAGAATGCAGTCAGCACTGCACTAGAAAACTTGCTTGTCTCTCTGGGATTCTGTAAGGCCTACAGTATACTTTCTCCCTGAAAGTTCAAGATTGGAATGTATTGCAGCAATGTGATGGCCTGGAGGCATATGCACAAAGGGCAACTACTTTTTTGTTTAAAATGAAGTGTTATTTATTTAAAGGCACAAAAGGGCTTCTACATTTAAAAGATAAGTCTCTTTTCTAACCCTCCCACTCTCCTCACCCAAACCTTCAGAGATTACCACTGATACCAGGGTCTTGGATGTCTTTCCAGATAGATTCTGTGCACATAGAGCATGTGGAGTCACATGTAAACAAATGGTAGCGTACATATATACGTACTGTTCTGTACTTTTAAAAACTTAACGATCTATCTTGGTTATTATTGAATATCAATACTTATAGAACTCATTCATTTTTTGTGGCTACAGAGCATTCCATTATTTAATATATTGTAATTTATTTAACCAATCCTCACTGATGGACATTTAGATTGTTTCCAATCTTACACTATTAAAATAATACTTTAATACATAATATTACATGAATTTTATTTGCTACATCTCTGACTATATCTGTAAGACAAATTCCTGAAAGTAACATTTTTGGGTCCAAGGTATATGCATTTTAAAGGTATATGCATTGATAGTTTTGCCAACTTGCTCTTCAGGGATGTTATACTAATTTAGACTCCCCTGCCCCTGGCAATGTTTGAGAGTGCTTGCCTGTTTTATCTACATCTTTGTATGGCCTATTTCACACTTTTTTATCTTTGCCAATCTGATAGGTTAAAAATATTATCACATAGTTTTTAATTTGCATTTTTCTTATGGCTAACACTGAACATATTTTTTATTCATGTGTATTTCTACTTTAGTGAATTTTCTGTATATCCTTTGCTCATTTTCCTATTGGGCTGTTGTTCTTTTTCTTATTGATTTGTTGGAACTATTTATATTTTGAGGAGATTAAAGCTACTTATATATTGAAAAAATTAAGTCTTTTTTAAATTATTTAAAAATATTATGGGGTACATATGTTTTTGGTTAATGGGTTGCTTTTGTTATGCTTGAGTCAGGGTTATAAATATGCCCATCACTCAGATAGTGTTTATTATACCTGTTAGGTGGGTTTTCACCCATTCCCTCCTTCCCACTCTCCCCTGTTTGATTTTCACTGAGCTTTACATCCATCTGTGCACATGTATACCCATTGGTTAGTTCCAGTTTAAAAGCTAGTACACGTGGTGTTTGTTTTTCCATTCTTTAGGTACTTCACTTAGGATAATACTCTCTAGTTCCATCCAGATTTTTACAAAAGGCCTTAATTCATCCTTCTTCTTGGCTGAGTAGTATGCCATAGTATACATATACCACATTTTGTTAATCCACTCATGAAGTGATGGACAACTTGGGTTGATTCCACATCTTTGCAATTGTGAATTGTGCTGCAATAAACATTTGAATGCAGGTGTCTTTTTGATAAAATAGCTTCTTTTCCTTCGGGTAAATACCCAGTAGTGGGATTGCTGGATCAAATGGTAGGCCTACTTGTAGTTCTTTGAGGAATCTCCATACTGTTTTCCATGGAGGTCGTACTAATTTGTAGTCTCACTAACAGTGTAGAAGCATTCCCTTCTCTCTGCATTCACTCTAGCATCTATTGTTTTTGGACTTTTTAACAATGGCCATTCTAACTGGGGTAAGGTAATATCTCATTGTGGTTTTAATTTTGCTTTTCCCTGATAATTAGTGATGTTGAGCATTTTTTTCATGTTTATTGGCCATTTGTCTATCTTCTTTTGAAAAACTTCTGTTTATGTCTTTAGCCCACTTTTTAATGGGTTAGTTTTAGTTATTGTTGATATATTTGAGTTCTTTGTAGATTCTGGTTATTAGCCCTGTATTGGATTTATAGCTTGCAAATATTTTCTCTTATTCAGTCAGTTGTTTATTTGCTTTGTTGATTGTTTCCTTGCCTGTGTAGAAGCTTTTTAATTTAATCAAGTCCCATTTATTTATTTTTGTTGTTGCTATGATTATCATTGGGGTCTTAGTCATAAATTTTTTGCCAATATCTAGAAAAATTTTTCTAACATTTTCTTCTACCATTCTTATGGTTTCATACCTTACATCCATCTTGGATTGATTTTTGTTAGTGGCAAGAGATATGGATCCTGTTTCATTCTTCTGCATGTGACTATCCACACTGTGCTCTCTTTTCAGTTCTGCCCACACAGGCTCCCTTGCCTCCTGAGGTTAGCTCACAAATCTCCTCTCCATGCCCCCTAGCAACACGATCAAGTCCTGTGGGTACAGGATCTGGCCTGTGGGCCTGTCTCTGGGTCCCCAAAGATTAATCCCTGTCCATGCCAGGGAGAAGCGTGCTGGTCCAGAGGTGCCTAAGGAGTGCTCAAGCAGGTTTGATGTCCCTCCACTTTGGGGTATGCCTTGCCGTGATGGAGCAGCCAGGCAAGCAGTGCTGGGGAGGGCCAGTGAGCAGAAAGCTCACAGTCCAAGCACCCCTTGGTCTTCTGCTGGCCTTTAAGAGGAAAAGTTTTAATGCCTCTCTCTGTGGAATCCCTGCTGTGGTGTATGTATGCACCAACAGGGGGGAATCAGTAGCTCCTGAGAGTCTTAGCTCAGTTGTCTCTCTTGGCAGCCATGGGCAGGAGTGGGGAAGGGAAGGGAAAGAGTCTGGATGGAGGAAAGCTAGCACTGTAGTTGTCTCTGTCCCTCTTTCTGGAAGGTAGCCTGCCTGGAATGGCTCTGGGGTTAAACAGATCCCCTGGGACACACTGGCTCCCTGTGGCTCCCGTAGCCTGGACCAGAGTTGGGAAATATTTATGTGGGAATGAGCAAGATGAAAATTGAGGGGCTGAAGCCCCGTGGGGAGGACAAAGGTGCACAGTGGACGGAGAAGCAATATGGCACCTGCTGTCTTGGCTGGGGTCTATGGTGATGGGAAGTGACCCAAGTGGGCTGGCAGCTTGATGCTTTGTCCTCAAGAAGCTCTCAGTTAATTGGCGGCAATAGCTTTTGGGCTTATGAAAGTAGAAAGTCTCTCTAGCTACTCAGGGGCCTGCTTACTGCCAGAGATGTGAGGGAGGGAGAAACAAACCACTCCACTTACCCTTTTCGCTGGACTCCAAGCCTCTTGGGGGTTGTCTTCTGCTGATGTCTTGCTCCTTCTTGTTCTGCTCCACAACTTCTTCCTGTGGAATTGCTTGTAGGTTCTGGCACTTTTCTCTCAGAATTACACCCAATCTATGGTTGCTTATTTGTTTGTGTTTTCTTTTTCATCTAAAACTTTTTCTTCTTTCTGAGATGATCTGGCAGCTGGTGTCTCTCTGGTCAGCCATCTTGTCTTTCTAATTAATCTTTTTCTATGACATGAGCTATACATCTTTTTTCACATTTTGATATTTGTCTTTTGACTTTATGGTGTTAAGAATTTGTTTGCATGTGGTAGAATTTGTTAATCTTCTATGAATTCTGTGTTTTATCCTATTTAAAAAGGTATGTATTATATATATTGTCTAGTATTTTCATCTAGCACATTTATGATTTTTTTCACTTAAATCTTTATTCCTTGTTTTGGTATAAGGTGAAGAACATTCTATTTAGATAACTGGAAGAATTTTGGCTGTGAGGAAGTGTTCTGTTTTTTTATTAGTGGTGTCTGGGTTATAACAGTGGGACATTTTCTATTAATTTCTCTTCTGTAATGACAGAGTGAAGCAACCTGCTTTGTGGTGATAGGCAGCAAGGTGTCCTGAGAGCTGAAGTGTAGGTGGACATGGAACAATTTTAAGTTAGAAGATTAATGTCTGTTATTGAGGACCAGGTCAAGGCTGGGCAAATTGCCAGAAAGTAGGGTTTGAGGTAGTGTTAAAGACCTCTTAAAAGGCAATTTTAGCATGGCCAAAGCTCCATGATGAGCATCAACAACAGGTGATTTTAGCATTTGGGGAACTCCAAGTGAGCTATGGTGTTTATGAAGGTCTTGAGTTATTCGTGGCCTTCTCTCTGCTAAAGATTAGTTGGTTGACTCTATTTTTCATTGAGTTCAAAAGTACGGTGGTTCTCAACCCCGTTGCTGCATTAGAATATGCTAGGGAGATTCAGACTTAATTGGTCTGAGGTGAGACCCCAACAGCAGCATTTTGAAAACGCCCCAGTTGATTCTAATGTGTAGTCAAGATTGAGAACCACTGTTAATGCCATCAGTTTGCAATCTCTTTGAGTCAGAGATTACAATACACGCTTCCAAATGTACACACAAATCACTTGGGGATTTAAATACAGAGTCTGGAGGTCTAGAGCGGGGCTTGAGATTCTGCATGTCTAACAAGCTCCCAGCTAATACTGTGACTGCCAGTCCCCAGAACACACTTGTGTTGTTTGAGCTTGGTACTCAAAGTGCAAAGCACTGGCCTATACCAGTCCACAAGAGTCAAAAAGCATGTCTCTGCCATGATACTGCTTTGGCAAAATTTACTTAGTATACTAGAAATAATGCTCGGGTCAAGAGATCTGCTTTCCATTTCCAGCCCTGCCCGTAATTAATTAGCTGTCAGACGGGTTTCTTAAAAGTGCTTTAGTCCATCACACTCTTATCTCTAAAACAAGAGGTTGAGCTGGGTAAACAACAAGGTTCCCTTTGTTCTTACATCCTCCCTGCTGGTCCAGGATGTTTTCAGACCCTATGTGCCTCATTTTTATGTGGAACAGCAGTCTGGATTCTGTAGTTAAGACCCTGGCATCCTTCAGGAGCTGGGGCCTAGGTGCTGAGCTTATGATCTATTGGGGAAAGTAAAACTCAGAAATGTTAAAAATTAAAGAAGAGTTAAATGTTAAATTTTAAGCCATAGTAAGTACAGGAATAATGCAGGGAAGCTAGAGAGGAGTGTTGATTGGAGCAGTCAGGGAAAATTTCATTGCCAAGGGGAGATTTGAGTTAACATCATTTACTGAGCTAGACAGACTGCAGGGCTGACATAGGACAGCAGTTCTCATGCTTTTGTGTTTGCTTGTCTCTAGGAAAACATCCTTCAACAATGAAGAACAAAACATATTTTTCTGCCCTAAATTAAAACAATGTAGGAGAAAGACCTACTTCTGTGGAAGTAAATGTTTGAAGGGAAATCAAAATGCTAAAAACTCCTTTTTCTATATTTAATTTTTCGAGACTAATCTTGACTCTTAAGAGATTGATACTGAAGAGAAAATCATTACTACCAAATATAGGCTGAGTCAAAAACCCTTTTACACACCCCTACAGATAATAATAAATAGTATTAGAAATTATCTAAAATGGAAATAAAAATTTCTTGAATTATAGGTAATATTGAAAATGACATATCTCTATTTTAATTCATTGGAAAAGAGACCAGATAATTTAGATTTTATAACATAGGGGCACAGGAATCTTTGATTCATCTCCTTTGATGTCAAAGGAGATGTATTTTGCATTATAATTAGAATTTTATTAAATTGTATTAGGTCATTAAATATGAAATATCCAATTTCGAATCAAAAGTGTAGTTTATTATATCTCAAACAAGAAGAAGTACAATTAATCAAAGTATCTGCATAAACTATCGACATAGTGTTGCCATCTTAACGGTAGCTTGTTTATGCCAGCAGCGAGGAAGCCTGGAGAGTTGAATGGGGATGAAATCATGAAAAGCATTTTTCACAGCTTATTGAGAATGGAGTGTTTTTCCTTGCAAGAAGTGGTCCAAACACTGGAAGAAGTGGTAGTCAGCTGTCGTAAGGTCTGGTGAATATGGTGGGTGACAGTCCAGCTTTTGTAGTTTCAACAACATTGTTTGTGCGACGTGTGGTCAAGTGTTTTCTTGCAAGAGCCCTATCTCCATTGACCAGTCTCAGGCTGCTTAATCGCAAGCATCCTCATCATTTTGTCCAACTGGTTGTAGTAGACATCCACTGTAATCAAGTGATTACCTGGTTTCATGAAGCTGTAGTGGATAATACCAGCCCCGGACAGACATGATTAGATTTTTTGATGAATATTGAGTTTTGGACTGTATTTCAGCACTTAATCTTTATCCAACCATGTGCCAAATGCTTGCGATTGTCAAAAAGAATCCATTTTTCATCACACGTAACAATACGGTATAGAAATGGTTCACCTTTATGTCATGACAGCAAAGAAAAGAAAGCTTCCATACGATTTCTCTTCTGACGGTCATTTAATTCATGTGGAACCCATCTATCCAGCTTCTTTACCTTGTCAATTTGTTTTAAATGGTCCAATATTGTTGGGATAGTAACATCAAACCTTGCTGACAATTCACGTGTAGGTTGAGATACCTTCATTCCGCTACAGCTTTCAGCTCTTCATTATCCACCTTGGTCTCAGTCAGGTTGCCCACGTGACTCATTTTCAAGATTAAAAATCATCAGAACTTCTCAAACCATCAACATACTGTGCATTCATTAGCCACATCCTTCCCAAATACTTTGTTGATATTCCAAGCTGTCTGCGCTATATTGGTTCCATGACGGAATTCATATTTGGAAATAACTTGAATTTTTAACTTATCCATGGTTTCACAAAAATTGCTCTGAAAAATTTGAATGATAATCACAAGCCAAAATGTACATTTGAAAGACTGAGATGTCTCTTCACAATAAAATAAGAAGTGTCAAAGTGAAATGTCAGAGATATCAACTGTCAAACTTAGAACTGTATCCAAATTTTCCTCTTCTTAAAAGAAGATCAAATAGCCATTTCTTCCTTAATTATTATTTTAATTCTGTTAAAATGCAGATATTGGTGTGACAGTTTGGTGGAGAAATTAATATTTATTGGTTTATATGTTTGTGCATGGGAAGTTATCACATTCTTACACATGACTTTATTGAATTCAAACAAGCGTTGCTTTAAAAAAGAAATGGAACTGACCACAGTGAGATGAACAGCATCCATTAGTATATTTAAAAGCAAGTACAAGAAACAGGAGGGAAATTCAACTAGTGAAGGGCTCAGAAACCATATCTTGTAAGGAATATTTGCAAATGGTGGTAATTTCTTCAGCTCTTTGAAGAACAGCCCTGTGGTAAATGGATTAGACTCTAGAGGGCAGAACTAGAACCAGTAAGTTAAAGTTAAAGGGAAACATTTCAGGGCAGTATAAGACAAAACTTTGTCAATGTATGATGCACCTAAATGGAAGTGCCTGTTGGTAAGGCACTAAAGAGTACAGATTCCTGGAAGTGCTCAGGCAGATGCTGTACAGTTACCTTTCGGGGACATTTTCATAGAGATCTTGCCTTGAAAAAGAAATTGAAAACAATTTTTTTTTTTTTTTTTTTTGAGACAGAGTCTCGCTTTGTTGCCCAGGCTAGAGTGAGTGTCATGGCGTCAGCCTAGCTCACAGCAACCTCAAACTCCTGGGCTCAGTGATCCTTCTGCCTCAGCCTCCTGAGTAGCTGGGACTACAGGCATGCACCACCATGCCCGGCTAATTTTTTCTGTATATTAGTTGACCAATTAATTTCTTTCTATTTAGAGTAGAGACGGGGTCTCAGTCTTGCTCAGAGCTGGTTTCGAACTCCTGACCTCGGGCAATCCGCCCATCGGCCTCCCAGAGTGCTAAGATTACAGGCGTGAGCCACCACGCCCGGCCTAAGAAATTGAAATTGAAAGTCCCTTCCGGCTTCAAGATCTGATCAAATGCTTTGAAAATAGTTCTCTATGTATACACTATGAAAATCAATATTATATGACAAGATATTTCTATGAGTTTAAATGTGATTTAAATGCTGTTTAAAACTAATAGACTAATCTCTTTATCCACATTATCTCCTCTCAGTTAGTACACTTAGTTTTTCTTTGCTCAGTTTGGAACCTATGAAGTAGTTTTTAAAATGATGAATTCTTAAAATAATTGGCATTTTCTCATGTATTTTTTTGGTGATGACGCACAGGACTGTTCTGATGGCTACATGTGCAAAACACACTTTAAAATAAAAAATGGGACTGTGGTATCACATCCAGGAACATCTGGCCACGGACAGACATGTCTTCCCTTGGAGGTGAGTAGTTTAATGCCTCATGTTCTCCTTTTCAGTTTTTGTGAAGTACAAGTTTAAGAATTTAAATCTGTTAAGTACATATTTTAAAAAATTAACTGCCATTGAATCCTGAGTCTGTTGTAGGGGGCTAAGGAGGTGTTTATTTTTATAATATTGAAAGCAAGAATTGTAGCAAAGTTAATATCCCCTCTGAGTCTGTTCAGACTGTAGTGAGCCTTCACACTTATGGTTTCTCTTGGACGTGAAGACCACAGATGCCTTCTGTTTTCTATTGATTTTTTTTTCCAGTCATATTCCCTCAGGATAATACAGACCTATCCCTGAGCTGGCTTAATACCTTACTAGAGATCTCTTTGCCTGGTCTGTATTTAACCCTTTTTCTCTATCCCCTTGAAAATATGCTGGGTCTGGGTCTTATTCCTTAGGGGACTGTAGCCTTGACTTGAAAAACTTTGCTAAATTAAATTTTTACTAAGGTGCTAATGGCTTAACAATTTTCTGAGATACTTTCAATTTTCTTTTTATCAAAATGTAAATAGCCTTATTTTATTACTTATTGTTTAAAAATTATATATATCCATTGTAAAAAAAACAATAGATAAGTGTATAAAAAGGGTAAAAAACAATCTCATATATACCCACCCTTTAACAGGTAACCACTATTAGTATTTTAGTAAATATCCTTTCATACATTTCTGTCATACACAAATATGCATACTTGCTTTTTTGCAATGAATGAGTATATCATGGACGTCTTTTCATGTTGGTAAGTGCGGATTTCCATAGTTCTTTTTTTTTTTTTTTTTTTTGAGACAGAGTCTCGCTTTGTTGCCCAGGCTAGAGTGAGTGCCGTGGCGTCAGCCTAGCTCACAGCAACCTCAAACTCCTGGCTCAAGCAATCCTGCTGCCTCAGCCTCCCAAGTAGCTGGGACTACAGGCATTCGCCACCATGCCCGGCTAATTTTTTTTTGTATATATTAGTTGGCCAATTAATTTCTTTCTATTTATAGTAGAGACGGGGTCTCGCTCTTGCTCAGGCTGGTTTCGAACTCCTGACCTTGAGCAATCCGCCCGCCTCGGCCTCCCAGAGAGCTAGGATTACAGGCGTGAGCCACCGCGCCCGGCCTCATAGTTCTTTTTAATGGTTCCATTGCATTCTATCCTATGAAAGCACAGTTATGTGGAGTTCATTTTGAATAAAATAATTGAACTTTGAAAGAGTGTTTGTAGGGACCTAGTTGTTTCAACACCAAAGAAGAAATCACTAACACTTAAATTCTAAGCATCCTAGTAAAATAGGAGAAGTGACTTTTTTTGTGTGCAGGAAGAGCTCTTTCTCAGGACCTGTGAAATCAAGCAATCGAGTATTAGCCGTCTCTGCCTGTGTATAATGCTGGCCTGGAAGTAACTTTCACCAATGTAATTTGGTTTATGAGTTATTCCTAAGGGTATTGTGCTTGGTAATAAGCTAAGTGCCCCCAGATGGGTGCTTGAATCTTGATTACTGCTTCATGGTTCCAATAACCAACATCAGAATCTGAAGCCAAGAATATTAGGAAGCTTTTCAATTCATTATATATTAACTTTAAGAAGTTTTAAAAATTAACATAAAAATGATGATTTAAAAGATGAATTACCAGTTTTTGCCTAACAAGTTGGCAGAGATTTGAAAAGCACTAAAAAGTGGTGTTGACAGTGTGAGGGAACTGACACTTTCTGGTTGATGTTTTAACTTCACAAAGTTTAAAGATGTGCACATACTACGAATAATCTATTCCAATTCTAGGAATTTAGCCTCATAAAATATAATTTTTTCCAACATTTTTTATTTGCAACATTTTCTAACAAATTTCAAACATATGGAAAAGTTGAAAGAATTTTTCAGTGAATCTCCATATACTTACCACCTAGATTCTACCATTAACATTTTGCTGTACTTGCTTTATCATATATTGATCCCTCTATCCATCTATCAATACATCTTATTTTTTGATGCAATGATTTTATATTGAAGTAAGTTGCAGACAAATTACTCATAATATAAAATGTAAGCAATGATTTGCCTGCAAGTATTTTTCTCTCATTATTTATAATAGGAAAAAAGTGAAAACAACAAAAATGTGCAACAGTAATGGATTGGTTAATCATGACACATCTCTATATGATGGATGCAGTTATTAAAAATGACCTTCTAGGTGACTATTTAATTACAAGGATTAAATGTTCATATTAAGTCAAAAAAGGGTAGATTATGTGGTATGAACAATAGAATACAAGTATTGTTAACATTCTTCAAACTATCAATTGACTATTATGATATTAAATCATTATTCTTTTTTCTTTTTTAATTTATCTCTTCAAAAAGTGAAACCCATAACTCTTTTTTTTTTAACCCCCTTAAAATCCCTGGGCTTATTTTTGCTTGGTCTAGTGATTTCATTTGGAGTCACCATCCATTCTTATAAGCTTCCTTTACTGCTGTTGCTGTAGTAGGCAGCTCACTGTCTCCCTTCCCAAATAACAGAGGAAGATTTTAAACTTTACCTCCTGTGAAAACACTATTAAGAGAAGAAAAGACTGGGACAAAATATTTTGCAAATCTTATTTGTAACAAAGACTTGTTTCCAGATTGTATAAGAACCTTTGAAACTCAATAATAAGAAAAGAAGCAGCTTTATGTTTAAACATGGGTAAAAGATTTTAACAGACACTTCATCAAAGAAGATGTGGGGATGACAATAAAAATATAAAAATATCCTCAATATATTTATTCACTAGTGCAAAAATTTTTAAACCACAATGAGATATCACTGCATACTTATGAAAATGAAAAGAATGGCAATACCAAGAGCTGACAAGAATGCAGACAACTGTAACTCTCATGCATTGCTGGTGGGAATGCAAAATAGCACAAGTCTACTGGAAAACAGTTTGACCTTTTCTGAAAAAGTTAAGCATATACTTATTATATGACCCAGAAATCCCATTACAGATATTTATCTAAGAGGAATAAAAACCTATGTTTATATAAGTCCTGCATGCAAATGTTTGTTTATAGTAGCTTTATTTTGTAGCACCAAAATCTGGAGACAACCCAAGTGTCCTTCAACAAATAACAGGATAAACAAATTGTGGTATATATTCCATTGTAGACTCTTGGGAAGACAGAGAAACTACTGATTCCTTTAACAACATAGATGACTCTCAAATGCATTTTTATTAATATATGTGAAAGAAGTTAGATGTGAAAAATTATGAACTGTATAATTACATTCTATGACGTTCTGGAAAAGGCAAAATTATAGGGACAGATGTCAGATTAGTGGTCTCCAGTGGTTAGAGGTTGGGGGGCATGGGTTGGATCTAAAGGAGCAGCATGAAGGAATTTGGGAGGTACTGGAACTATTCTGTATTGTGACTGTAGTGGTGGATAGATTACTCTATGTCTTTGTTAAAAACCCATGGAACCATATACCACAAAGAATACATTTTGCTGTTTGTAATTTTTAAAATTAAATAAAAAGTACTTTGGAAAATTAAAAAAAAAATTCAGAATAAGACAGTCCAGCATGCCATCTTAGTGTATCTCCCATGCCCATAGCAGAAACAGTAATTGACTGATTGCATATATTAATCTGTAATATATTTTGACAGATACAAACATATGCATATAAAGCCTAGAAATAATTTTCCCCTTCCAATCAGATAAGATTTTCTTACCTGTTTTTTTTCTTTTTTAGTAACTTTTAATTCTTGTTTTTTCTGTTCAAAGATTTGCCTTAAAAATATATGTCCTTTGTTTTTCATACTTATTACTCCTCAGATGTGTGCTTATTGTTTTTAAACAGATTGCTTTCTTAGACTGTAAACCCCATGGAGGTAGGGCAACTTAGTAAATATATATCATGCGATTAAATCTTCAGATATGGTCACCCTTAGAACCAGCTCAGATATCTTTGCATTCGATATAGGCTGGGTTATCAAGTGAATTACTTAGAATTGATTGAATTCCAAGTGAGTTTAGTTTCTACTAGAACATGATTTTTTTTTCAACAATAAATTTACATAGAAAAATTAACAATATTTAACAAGAGAGATTTGCAGTGAGTTTTTAGTAGTTTATGTTTCTGAGTTGTCACAGGAATGGAATTTGACGATAAGCCCTTCATCTTCCAGTCAGCGCCAATGTTTTATTTTTAATTATTTGGTAACTCGTAGTAAATTTAGACTGCCTAATTTACTCAGACTATAACAACAGCACAATTAGAAGAAAGAGTGCTAGACTTGGAGTTAGAAGTTGTTTTGTAGCTCTCTTAGCCACTTAGTAGTAACGTAACCTTGAATAAACTTCAGTTATACTGGCTCTACTTACTTGTTTCTTTTCATTGGATGTAGTAAGCATAAAAGGCTATTATTATTAATACTAATAATGCCATACATAGAATTATTTTTTTATGGCTATCTTATAATTGTGCAATAAGCATGATGTGAACGGAGAAATAGTAAGGGGCAGGAAGGGAGCAGAAACTCTGTAACACTTCCTTTCTTACCGTATTCTGTTCTTGCCTTTTAGAGGTTGGGAATAACCCCCAAGTGGGAAGATAACCGTTATTGAACTACTACCCCCAGTATCTCAGAGAGTGGTACAGAGACAATTGAAAATGACTCTCACTGAAAAATAGTGTTGGACCAATTAGGGCATTTAAAGCATTTCATTTGAACTGCATATTATAATGTCTCACTTTCCTAAATCAATATTGGACAAATTATATTTTTCTCTGAAGTTCTTTATTTCTTCATCATAGACTTGTTCATAACTTTTATTTATTCAGAGGTATGATTATAGGTATGATGATTTGAAATTTGTTAGTTTTTCATTTTTAAATACCTCATAATTAATTTTTTAATCTTAATAGTACTATTTGTGACATCAGTAGAAAATATGACAATTTAGATACATATTTAGGTGGAATGTAATTAGATGAGGAACAGCCATCTATTATTTTCCTCAAAAATGCAATGGACCACTGACACTTAAACAATTCAGTATTTAACCAAATTTCATGGAAAGAATTGAGTGTGCTCATGATAGATAGAAGAACTCAAGGGATGTCTAATCCTAATTTGTGAAAATTGTCAAATTCAGCTGTAAGGGTATTTATAGGCTATAATCTGTCAGTATTGAAAAATTATCAGTAGTTTTGTGATAATTAATGAGCTTCATGACCTTTTAAACAATTGTGTAAAACAACATTATTTTTCATTTTCAACGATCACTTATCAAAAGATCTTTCAACTCTATGCTGAAGGGTGATAAACTCTTAGCAACTGCCGTCCTTGGCATTATGAAAATTGGGTTTAGGTAAAATACATCATCTCTTGATCTTAAAAATATAATGATCAGAGAGCTACAATAATTATTATGTTTTTCTTTTAAGTTGATAGTTAATTGTATTTGTAGATAGTTGAACAATCTTACCAAAGGAATGTAGATAAGTGAATGAGTGGATATCAAGCTTGAGGGATGGGCTTTTGTGGAATTACAAAGCACTTCTATTTGCTTAGCTCACATCAGTATTTTTATCAATGACTTTAACAAATGCTTTTTCAACAAATATTTGTGCCAGCATTCATGCTTTCATCTATTAACATTTTAATTCTCACAATATAATACTTATTATGACCATTATTGACTCCCTATTATGTGCCAGTTTACCTTACTAGTTGCTTTATTGTCTCATTTATTCCTCACAACCCTCTATGACAAGAGATATTAATATGCCTAATTTATGGATAAGGTTAGTGAAGGTGGATCAAAACACAGTTGATAATAACAATAATAACAATAGTAATAGTAAAAACAGTCTAAATTTATTGTGCACTAACTACAGACACTGATGTAAGTGATTTGCATGTATCAATTCATTTCGTTTTATGATATGGATACCTTTATTATCTTCATTTGACATATGAGGAAACTGAGACACAGAGGTTAAGAAGCTTGCCTGAGGCCGGGCGTGGTGGCTCACGCCTGTAATCCTAGCACTCTGGGAGGCCGAGGCAGGCGGATTGCTCAAGGTTGGGAGTTCGAAACCAGCCTGAGTGAGACCCTGTCTCTACTAAAAATAGAAAGAAATTAATTGACCAACTAAAAATATATATACAAAAGAAAAAAATTAGCCGGGCATGGTGGCGCATGCCTGTAGTCCCTGCTACTCAGGAGGCTGAGGCAGCAGGATTGCTTGAGCCCAGGAGATTGAGGTTGCTGTGAGCTAGGCTGACGCCACAGCACTCACTCTAGCCTGAGCAAAAAAAAAGAAGCTTGCCTGAGGATAATATCTAAGAAGTGATTAAGTTTGATTCCAGAGCTCACACCCTTAACCATTATATGAGGTTATTGCTTTAGTGGGCACCAGAATCACCTCAAGGGCTTGTTAAAACAAATTGCTTGGGCTCCACCTTCAGGGTTTTTGATTTATAGGTCTGGAGTAGGGCCTGAGAATTTGCAGTTCTAACAGGTTCTCAGAGGATGCTGATTTTGCTGGCCCAGGGACCACACTTTGAGAATGACTACACTACTCAATGGTAGAATGCATAAAATAAATAAGATGCTGCACAGCTGAGAAGATTCATTAGTATCATGCATGCCAGAGTCAATATATTGCAGTCATCTTGATGGGATGAAGGGTGTCTTGGGTTGGGATCACCAGAAGCAAAGACTGAGATGGGATTCCTGCTCAAGTGACTTATGAGGGATGTGTTCTTCAATGAAAGCAAGTGGGGGAATCAGGACAGGGAAAAGGATAAAAACTAAGGAAGAATGTGTTCTCAGCTAGAGGCTAACTTTAGTCTGATCTCCTAGGAAGCTCCAGAGTACAAACCATACCGCAGAATTGGTCTCACTTTGTGTCATTGGGGCTAGCCGTTTGTGCTCTGTGACAGTCACTGGCTTATCAGTCATTCATTAGCTAAAGTGCAGGTGGACATTGCCTCCCAAACCAGGTAGCTCTAGTTTTACTGAGTAATTCTCTAGAGAAGGGCGCTGCTCTGAGTTATTAGCCAACAGTCGCAACAGTTGGGTTTGCATAGGTGCACCAGCCTTAAGGGGAATCCGGGCAGGGCACTAACAGCATCATACCAAAGAGTACTCTGAAACCAGCAAAATGGGATCTATGAAGAAATATATGTGTAAGGTCTGCATTTAAATGGCAAAAAGGAAGCTTGTCTTGAAAGCAGTTTTTTGAGAAAGAGCTGTGAGTTTAGTTGACAACAAGCTCAAGATAAATGAAGAAAATGCCACAGATGCTAGAAAACCTAGGAACTTAAGCTACATTAATCAAAGCATAAGTGGACCTCAAATATGGTCTGGGGATCCCTGGGGGTCTCAGAAATTCTTTTAGGGTGGTCCACAAGATCAAAACTATTTTTATAAGATGTTAAAAATAGTAAGATGTTATTTGTAAAACTGTTTTTATAAAATTTTAAAAATATTAAGATGTTATTTGTTTTTTTTTTTGTTTTTTTTTTTTTTTTTTGAGACAGAGTCTCGCTTTGTTGCCCAGGCTAGAGTGAGTGCCATGGCGTCAGCCTAGCTCACAGCAACCTCAAACTCCTGGGCTCGAGTGATCCTTCTGCCTCAGCCTCCCGAGTAGCTGGGACTACAGGCATGCGCCACCATGCCCGGCTAATTTTTTCTGTATATTAGTTGACCAATTAATTTCTTTCTATTTATAGTAGAGACGGGGTCTCGCTCTTGCTCAGGCTGGTTTTGAACTCCTGACCTTGAGCAATCCGCCCGCCTCGGCCTCCCAAGAGCTAGGATTACAGGCGTGAGCCACAGCGCCCGGCCTGTTATTTGTATTTTTAACTATCATTCTCCTCAAGCTTTCCAGAGGCTACCTGATGTGTGGTACTGCAACAGGGTGAATGCAAAAGTCCACCTGTCTTCTATTAAGCCAGACATCAATTGGTGCCCCTAAATCTATTAAAATAAAAAAGGAAGAAATAAAAATAAAAAAATAAAAAATAACATTTGCAAAAATGAACAGAATTATTAAATATTTTTTATATTTTCAATTTTGATTTCTAATACCATGAATATTAATAGCTATAACTCTCTTAAACAAAAGCTTATTGGGATCCTCAGTGAAATTTAAAAGTATAAAGATGTCCTGAAACCAAATATTTGAGAACCACTGATTTAGATCAGGGAAAAATTACATTATTACATGTGAAGAAGAACATTGATAACTATTATAAATAACAAATTAATACATAAATAATAGTTAAAAGATAAATCATAAATAGAATTCACCCAGGCAGAGGAGCTTGGCAATGGCAATGGGTGTGCTTGGAAACATACTATTATGAGAAATATTTGGGGACTCTTGGGATGTTATGGTAGAACTAAGGAAGGAAGGTTAGTTGCTTTCAGGTATGTAGAAGGTTTTCCTGTGGAAGAGAGAGTAGACTTTGCTTGTTTCCAAGATAGGACTGGTTCCAGTATCTGGAAATTATTCTAGACAAATTTCCCTTTTGTTTAGAGTTGCCTACAATGAAAGTGGTCAACTTGCAAAGTTGTAAGTTTCCTCCTCTTTAGTGGAGAACTTCATCCGTAGCATGGATAACCCTCTCTGTAGAACACTGGTTACAGACTCCAATGCTCAGCTGCTTAACGCAGCCTGGCCGATGATGAGAGAGTGAAGTGGGTCAGCTGGAAGTGGTGGGGGCTGTAGAGAAGTGGAGAGGCAAGCCTTCTCCAAAGGGGCAGCAGGCATGCAGCTCCAGGTGAATTTTCAAGAGAAGGCAGAGGTCTGGATTTTTGTGCGTGGGCTTAGGTAACAAAAATAAATCCTGTGCAGGCTAAATAAAATGTATCTATGAGCTACAAATGGTCCTTAGGGCACCAGTTTATAACTTCTGGCCTCAAATAGTTGAGAAAAGATTCCTGCATTGCACAGAAGATTGAGCTAGGGGACCTCTAATTCTCTAGAATTTAATCACCAATATTTCTATATGCATACATCACATTTCCTGTTTAAAGATGTTCAAAAGGGATGCCTCTACTAATAGTTGTTTAAATTTTTTTTTTTAATTTTGGCCTTCAGTGATGTGGGAAATCAACTCATTTCCCTGTTCTATCCTGAACCAGCAGTCTTGGTTGTAGAAAGATAGCTGGATTCATGATTTTTATCCCTGTGAGATTATCTAAAATGATATGTAGATAATCGTAGGATTTAAAAAATCAAAGCAAAATATAATGGAAAATGAAGTCATTTGTGAAAATCATAATCTCTACCTTCTTTGGATTTTCTAAATAGTATTTAAAATGATAGTTAAAAGAATGAGATAATACTCAGAAATCCACTAAATATATTGGGCTGTCTTTTAGTTCTGGCTTTGAGAAACAGGAATTCTTATAGGTTAGATAAGACATTTATTGAGAGTATTTACTATGATTTTACTTGTGGTATGTCCTAATTTATGAAATAACAAGACTGGATATTTTTGGACAATATCTTTATCAATGACCAAAAGAAATCCATTGTATCAGTTTAAAATCCTCTAAATATAAGTGAACTTAAAAAATGTTTTTTTAGAGACAGGGTCTCATTCTGTCACCAGGCTAGAGTGCAGGGGCATGATCATAGTTCACTGTAACCTTGAACTCCTGGGCTCTAGTGATCCTCTTGCCTCAGTGTCCCAAGTTGGTGGGACTACAGGTACATGCCACCATGCCTGGATAAGTGTTTTTTTTTTTTTTTTGGTAGAGATGAGGCCTCACTCTGTCACCCAGGCTGGCCTCAAACTCCTGGCCTCAAGCAATCCTCCCACCTCAGCCTCCCAAAGTAGTGGGATTACAGGCATGAGCCACTGTGCCTGGCCTAAGTGAATATTTTCGACAGAAGAAAACATAATCAACACTGGTCCTTGGGATATGTTATTTTATGTGGCACTTATTTTCATAAGTGGATGTTGGTGCTACTATGTCACTTTATCAATTTATGATTTTTTGGATTTAATTGAAGGCTATTCTTAGAGAAATTGAGATATGATCATTTAACAGTAGTGAAAAATATGATTTAAGAATTGATCTGCTTTAATGAACATAAGCTTATTGTGGAAAGTCCTTATTGAAGCCTTATTTATAGAAATGAAATCATAGTTTGAGAACAGAAATGGGAACACAAGCTCTATATTTCAATTAGAAAATTTTTTGGTGAAAATTAGCCATTAACCTTCAAAATTCACATGTGTATATTATTGTAAAGTAACTGCTAAACTTTAAAAATACTTTTTAAGATTCTAAATTAAGTTACTGGCTAATAAAGGCTAGCGACACTAGAGTGAAGTAATAAGTTGTAGGTTTTCTATCATGTTTAGCATTAATCTACTCAATAAGAGAAAACAGTGAGATGCATATTCAACATAGATAGCAATTGTTAATAGCCAGTAGTAAAAGTTATTAATGAATGTTTAGAAGAGGGAAGTATTTGAAAGTCTTTCTTATATAAGTAGTGTTCTAGATGACATTGCTTTGCATTTTCTTTTTGTTTCTACCTTCTTCATTTATGAAATTTTGAATCATTTTCAGAGAATAGAGGTGGACCAGATTTTATCCTTTGATTAATACAATTCAGATACCCATACATATTTACATTAAATCAGTCAATAATTTTTACATTATTAAAGTTTGATTTCTTCTATCTAAAGTTCAATTACTGCAGTTCCACTTCTTTCTTCTGCAGAGGTATCAGATGGTAACTGAGCGTATTTTATTTATTCATTTACTATCCTCGTTACTTTAGAGCCTTAGGTTTCACCTTCAGATTACATTTTTAAAAACTATGAAAATGATGGAGTCATAAAAATAGCAATGGTATGCTACTGGAAAAAAAGATTTTTATCCTAGGGCCTTGTAGTTCACTAACTGGAACTTTCTTTAGACTAGGGCAGGTGGAGAGCGAGGGCCTCAACAAAAAAAAAACAACCTATCATAAATTCCCTGAAGCATAAAACAGAGAATCAGTAGCAGGAGATGATCTCAATTGCCAAAGAACATATTCAGAGAATGATGATCTTCTGAGGTAACCAGGGCTTCAGATATACTTATTTGCCCTAAGGATTTTATTAAGTGGCTTCTAGGATGAGTTCTATTTTGTATGTCCAAAATAGACTCATATGTCAGAATATTATGCTTTTTTTTTTATAATGGAATAAATGACAAGCCACAGTTCTCAGTAAGTGTTAACAATTTCTCTGTAAAGCAACTGCTATTTTTAGACTGAAGTATAGACATGTTGATAAATGTAAATGGATGAATAAGAAGCATGATTACCTCTAGTATTCAGAAATGTAATTATTAAAGCAACGTTAAAATACCAGAAAGTCTGTTATGTTTAATGTATGTAGATACAAATGGAAGCATGTGTAGTAGTCACTAAGTATAATTTATTGAATTGATGAATCTAATGCTGATAGATTTTTTTAAGGAAACAACTATCAATATAGCAGACCCCAATCCCACGTTTGTTGTTTTCTTAAGGTATTATGAAAGGGTTCAAAGACAAAGTAAATTTTAATTCTATTTAATTTAAAGTGTAAATATATGCCATAGAGTGGTGTGGTATTTGAGAGGGGAGAATATAGAATGTTCTGAAAACCAGTCATGTCTGATTAGGATCTTCATTTCCAGTAAAACTGGGAATTATTGCGTTAGATGCAATATTTATTATACAGACTATATTTCCTTAACTATTAATAGTATATGGCAGAAGTGTTTGTTTACTCATTCTTAGAACTCATCGGAAAGTATCACACAGAAACATGGCACTAAAACAATTTGAACTGTCTCATGAAATTTGTGACATAGGGGTCTTGATGCAATGTGGTGTTCTGCTGTGAAGCCAGGGAGTCTTATATAGAGACAAGGTCATGCTTCACATTCTACTGAATCTTCTTTCTTATTTAAGCCCTTGGAACCTGAGTAATATTACTTTGTAAAATTCAGGGAATATATTTGGTTCAGTGAGAGTCTATAACCTAAATGGCTTAAGGTTACTTCTACCTTTGAAATTCTCTGTGCTGTCTTCTCCTTGGCAAAACAAAGAAATAATCTATGTTTTGAGAGAAATCAAGTTGAATAAATCCAGATATTAATAGGTAATGAATTCTCTATTTATCAAGCTAGCAGAAAAGCCTTTGTAAAGATGCCTACCATAGCCATTGTATTTTAACTCAGCAGCGAGTTATATCGGAAAGTTTGCTTTATGTGTAGTTCTCATGTTGAGGTTTTCCTTTTTTAAAAAAATCAAAAGTAAGATTATTTTTAGCAGCAGCTGTGTACTTAAGAGAATAGTGAGCTGATATTCTGTACGAAATCTGACAAACTTTACATGTGGGGAGTACTTATGTCCAGTTGTAAAGGTCTAAGTTAAGAATCAGTTGTTTCTGAGGAAGGTCACTTAGTGCATTATTTTAATTGCCCTAATTACTTATTCCAACCATTTCTTTTAATGAATTTGCGATGCTTCCCATGATGTGGCTTTTAAAAGACACTTACTGGATTGATTGGGGGTTTCAAACATTATGTGGGTCTTTTTTAATGGAGAATTTCTGAGCAGGATATCTTGATTTTATAATCAAATCAGAAATAAATGAAAGTGAAGCCACTACTTAGTAATTTTTTCTCCCAATTTGACTTTTTTTTGAAGCCAGTAGAAACTTCATATGCAAAGAAAGATACATTGCTTAAAATATATTACAATGAGATTTGATCTCACAAAAGATTAAATAGAATCTAAAATATTTGAGCTTTCAGAATTATTTTATTAATTATATTTAAAATTATTTTTCTTCCTTAGTTAAATTGAAAAGGTTAATTTTAAAAATATTTTATGGAATGAATGAAATATCCATTAGCATAATTTTATATGCAGGGCTCAAAAAACAATCTTCTCATATAATGTAAAGAAATTAAATGTTAAAATAGAAATGTGAATCTCATTCTATAAACTGCAATCTTCAGATGTTAAAGGGATTATTGAATATTTTGTTAGCTTGAATGAAGTTAGCTACTTGTCAGGATTTTTTTTAACTGTCGGGTGAAAACTTGTCATTATGTAGAGTATTATTTTACTACTGAAACATTACCCAGAACTAGGGACAGTCAGTCATACATACAGATGGCCCATATAGCCACCAGTATTTCATTCACTAATACTGGAAATGCTCAGCTTTTATTTAAAATGCACATAGATTATCTTGGAGGGAAGGGAGCAAAATATTTTCAAACTGGAATAATAGTTCTGAACCCTATGACTGGACTCTACGTGCTGACCTGGTTAGATCACTTCTATCACTACTGTTTCCTTAGTGTCTAGCACAGTGCCTAGCACCTAAATGCCAGAAACTAATATAGTTTGTCTCTTGATTTTTCTGGATAGGAACTATCTGGAATTTCCCCTCTCCCTAGTATATTACTAACCTAACTAAAAGCTAGCAATGTTAATATGAATATTTTGTCATTATCAGTTTATTTTATATTTACTAAAGGGTACTTATTAAATAAAGTGGCCAGGAATATTTTGTTAAAGCTTGTTTCTGAATTTATGTGCCTAAGGGTAAATAATAATTTTATCTTAAAGTAAACGGAAATAACCAAGAATTGCATTGTAAAAGATTTTCAAAATAAAAAGCTCAGGGGAAAAACTCTTTAAGAGGGAGACATCAAAGTGTTTTAACAGCATTGTTTTTTTATTGTATAAATGGGATATGGGAACTTCAATAATGTTCTTCCGTATGGTACTTGCAAATTTGGTATTTTAGAGGTATTGTTTGCTCTTAGCAAACTGTTAGTCTTAGGTATGTGTGATAAGCATTGAGAGAAGCTACATGTAGTTCTAGCTGACCTCAGAGGAGCCTTGGGATAGAGATTACAAGTTTGTCTCAGCTATAGTTTAGGATGCATTGAAAAGAGTAGGAAGCCTGTCAAGCTGGCAATGTTACCTGAAGAACATCCGGATGGATGCCTGAGAGAATACCTTTTTTGGGTCATGGGGCACAGCAGACTGGCAGGCTAAATCTGGTTCCAGTTTCTTGACCCTAGCTTATTTTGAAGGAAAAGAAAAGTAGTAATCTGAAAGTGAGAAGATTTTTTTTTAGGTGAGGTACTTAAAATGACTTTTGACTATTCCGAAGTGATGTTGTTAAATGCCCTATGATAATTATTTGTGAAAGAGTTCACCCTCAGCCTTCCTTAAGTTAGATGTGAAACAAAAGGAAAAAAAAAAATAACAGTGATCTGATACTCTGAAATCCTCTTTTCTGCTTACAACCTTCTTATTTTATTTATGCTTCTCTCCCTCTGAACATGCTTTGTATATTTTTTTTGTCCCAAGGCCCACAATGACATCAGTCTTCTTTTTATTTCTCTTGCTTCATTACTTGGTCTTGACCTTGGCCATTTCAGCATTGCCCCCCACACTTACGTTCTATCTATGGCACTTGACCCTACACCTTTATGTTATACCTATATTGCCGTTTCCTAGTCCTCTTCTACAATCCCCTTTCTCGTCTTTCCTTCATTATCACATTTTATGAATAAGTAATCTATAGTACCTTTACTGTTTCATCACTCCTTCCAACTTTCCCTCTTTCCTTTGACTTCTACCAAAGTCAAATTATGGAATTGCTTTCTTGTGAATTACTAGTTACCTTGCAATCACCACATCTAGTGTCTTCATTCTCTTTGACCGCATTGCAACATTTGATGCTATGACTAAGCCCTTTCTTCTTGAACTAATCTCTTGTTTTTGTCTCTGAGACATGGGTAATAATGAATGCTTTTTCTTCTCCCCTTTCTAACAGGTCATTTTAACTATTATTCTATGGTAATAGTTCCAACATCTCTCCTAAGTCAAGAGTCCTTGGGGAATGTTGGAAGTCAACCCATGCAAACAAAGATGAATCCAGAGGGCAGGCATGGGGCTGAAAATGAGAAACCAAGTCAAGTGTTGTGACTGTAAAGCTAATCATTAGAGGATCTTGGGGGCATTTACCTCCAACAAAGGCAATTACCTTCCAACAAAGCTGCACTGCCCCTAGCTTTCTAGTATGACAGCTGGCATCCTGATAAATTGGATTGACTTAAAAAATACATGATTGGAATCTGGCAACAAGAAACTTGAGTGCTGAGGATGTATTCCTTCTGTCCCTCTGTCTGCCTTATGAATCCATCAACCAACCCTGGCTTCTACTTCTCAGAAGTTAGGAGGGAGGCTGCAGCACATTCTTGGTATTCTTGAGGTGGAATGCCAACTTGCAAAATGTTTCTCCACATCATTCTCTTTTGGTGACAGAGAGAGGCATTAGCCTTTGTACCAGAAGGAGTCTAGTACCTTTCCCATGACATGTTCCATCTTGCATTCTTGGGAATGGCTGTAGGAGGTATACATGGTGGTTAATATAGAAGGTAGTGGTGGGGCTCTGCACTAAAGAAAGTTATTGTGGGTAGAACATGAAGAGTGTTGAGCTGTGACGTTAGATTGGGCTAAGTGGTCAGAGTTTTCAGCAGGGTATACCTGGATCTCCTCTCTTGAGGAGTAGTAGGCTGGCTGAAATAGGGCATAGTCATGTTGCTGGTGTGTTAAGTTCCTGAATCTGGGATGCTCATTCAACTTCTGAGAGTCAGAGAGACTCTCTGACCAAGTCAGAATCCATGAAGGAAAGCTGAGATTTAAACACCAGAAAGTTCCCAAAGAATTTCAGGGAGTGATGGTATCTGGGGTTTGATGTTAGGCAGAGATGAGACCATAGTGAGGTTAGGTGGGGAAGAAGTGAGGAGGATCCTAAGTGATTGCCCTGACCAATTTGGAGTATGTTGGATCTGCATTGCAGGTCTTGGATCAGTGGTATTTGACTGTGTCAGACAGGTTTGAGGGGTTAACCAAGAGGTAATAAGACTAGAAGAACCAGATGGAATCTCTAATTTGCATATTTTCTCCTGGCCCAGGTCCTTGTCTGTATATTCTTTGTATTAGTTTTTTGCTTATTAGAGGGTATCTGGGGAGTCTTTCTGGATGGTCTACAGCTGTTGCAGGTATCGGCTGGTAGCTGAGAGTTATAGCTTTGCTCAGAGGTGCTAGGAAGCAGCTGAGTGGAAGTCATATTGTCTAGGGTTATATCTCCCCTAATAAACTGCTTGCTCCTTGAGTGCAAGGTCCATAGCTTATTTATCTTTGTAGCACTTTCTCAGGGGATCATTTTTTAAAGTGTCTTTTTTTTTTTTTTTGAGACAGAGTCTCACTTTGTTGCCTAACCTAGAGTGAGTGCCATGGCGTCAGCCTAGCTCACAGCAACCTCAAACTCCTGGCTCAAGCAATCCTTCTGCCTCAGCCTCCCAAGTAGCTGGGACTACAGGCATGTGCCACCATGCCCGGCTAATTTTTTGTATATATATTAGTTGGCCAATTAATTTCTTTCTATTTATAGTAGAGACGGGGTCTCGCTCTTGCTCAGGCTGGTTTCGAACTCCTGACCTTGAGCAATCCGCCCGCCTCGGCCTCCCAGAGAGCTAGGATTACAGGCGTGAGCCACCGCGCCTGGCTAAAGTGTCTTTTTAAATTGAAAAGCTAGCAAACTGCCCAGTTACATTTTTTCTCAAAAAAACCACAAACTGGGTAGTAACTAAGTCTCTAGTTTAGGCAATACATTCAAAGCTAAGATAATTAAAAATAAAAAGAAAAACCACAAGTCTCAGATCCAATTAAGGGAGCCCACTATGTCCAGGCTAATCAATACCAGTGGTACTTCTTGACTCTAGGAGGCTGGAAGGCATCCTAATGCCCCCACTCAGCCCATTTACTTTAAGTAGCCTTTCTCCAGTTTCTAACTCATGCATTAAAATAGTATTTTCTTAATTCTATTTCAGAAAACTTTTTGCAAGTTGTTTTATGTGCAATGCCAACTTTTTAAAAGGTCACTAAAGTTAGCTGGACAATAAACTGGGCAGAAATTGCTTTACAAAAAAGAGGAAAAGCCCCAAATGCCGCTTCTATAGAGAACCCACAGTTCCGCTTTATTCAGAGCAAAAAACAAACAAACTTGTAATCATACCAGAAGAAAGTCAGCAATAGGTTTGGAATATTAATTCAAACTACACATGCAGTGAGGACAATATTCTGCAAATACAATGGATTTGCTGCTGCATTTGTCTGCTGTTTGTCCAATGTTAACAATTATAAACAGAGTAGCACAACTAGTATTTGGAGCAATCCTTAGTGTTACAGTGTCAGGCACAACATTTCACTTCTCTTTGCACCACTGGTTCTCTTGGTGTACCTGGGCTTCCTCCTTTCAGTAAAGTCATTTTTGCTATTGAAGGTCTTGTTGATCTCCTCAGTTTTCCTCTCGATCATATTGGCAACAATCTTGCACGTAACATCAAGCAAACCTTTGATGTCTACGTAGTTTGCAGTCAGAATAAGTTCAAAAAGTGTTCCTGATCAACTTTCAGGAATTCTTGGTCCCAATCAAGAATATGTTCTGTTGGCTTTTCTTTGTTCTCATCCTCTTCAGGAGGAGGAGGGTCATCCTAGTGGTGGGTGCAACCACTACCTTTTTCAGTATTGCTGTATTAACATTTGGTAGAGGAACTGGGTCATCATCTCCTTCATCCACTCCCAAGTCTTCCAGCATGGTCTTGATAGTCACAGGCTGTTTGGCAATTTCCACATCAACTTCAAATATCTCTCCATCAGAACTCTGCCACTTAATTAAAGGCACAGTGTTCAGGCTCAGAGGACAGACAACCAGAGGCTGACGAGAGCTGGGCAGTATCTGCACAGTAAGAGAAAGGTGGAGGACAAGACCACTACTCTCTCAGGGGATCATTTTGAATAAGTGACATACCAGAAGGAATATTATAAAGAACACCACGTTTTACTCTATAGAAAAGCTTTTTGACAAACTATCCAGTGTGACATTATTGTTCAATGGTACACATTTTATGAAATAATGAAGGACATATTGAGAATATGCTTATTCTATTGAATAAGAATATGCTTATTCTGAATCTGTTGTTTATAGAAGCTCCATAGGATATTCAAATGAAATTTCAATTGCCATGTATCCCAAAGGACCAAAAGTATATATTTGACACATAATCTTTTTCAAGAAAAGTCTATTCAGCTGCCACACTGAAACTTTTATATATGATTGGTAGTTTAGTGTTTTTTTTTTTTACAAAATAATAAACAAATGAATGTTTCAGGAAATCTGTGATAGACTGAATCAGGTGGAACTGATTTAATGTTATGGATAATTACATAATTAGCACTGTAAAAAATAAACCATACTATCTACTTGATGGACTGGTACTGCTGTGAAGGGGGTCTGTAATTACACAATCAGCATCCTGCTCCTGTGCTGATTCTGGATAATCCATTCTCTGCCTCGCCCGAGAAAGGGCTTCCTGTCTTGTATTTCCTGATGTTAAATTTAAGTAAAGAGAGATGAGCATTGAGTCGTTCCCAGTCCCTTGATAAGTCTTTGCATGAGTCGTTCCCAGTCCCTTGATAAGTCTTTGCATGATCTGGGTCTGTGTGAGAGCATCCTCTGAGACCAGTGGCTTTCAAACTTTTTTGATATAAACCCACAATAAGAAATACATTTTACATCAGGACCCAGTACACTCCACACATGCATACCTGAAACTGAGGTTCATGAAAAAATCTGTATTCTTTCTGATCTACTCTATTAATATATTCTGCTCTATTTTGTTTTTTAAAAATGCTGGTCGAGGCCCACCAATTGACTTCAGAACTTGTTAATAGCTCATAATTCACGTTTGCGAGATACAACCTTAGACCCTTAGTGACTGCTAACGTCAGTGGAAAGGGTTCGGAGCAAAGCATAATGGGGCTGCCAGAGGTTTTCTGTGGCAGGTGGTGTGGCATAGTTGAAAGAACAAGAGCTTTAAAGTTGGGCAAATTTGGCTTTAAATCTCTACTTTCCCTCATTTTAACTGTGTGACTTTGAACATGTTACTGAACCTCTTTGAGCCTCAAATCCTTTATCTGTAAAGCGAGGCCCTGGATACTCACAGGCATCGGGAGGTGGGAAACTGCGGGCTGTGCATAAGGTTGGTGTATGTGGATGTGTGCAGATGTGCATTAAATATCATGAAAGAAAACACTTGGCCAATGCCTGTAAAGTAAAACACGTATGTGGTAGGTGCTTCATCAAGTTTAGTTTTCTCTCCCAACTCTTTCTCAAACTCAGACAGCTCAACTGGAGAAGGATGTATTTACAATGCCTGCCTCACAGGGTGGTTCAGAGGGTCAGATAAGATGATGGGAGCCAAGAGTTAACAAATGTGCATTTTTATTAGTGTAACTTTAAGGCAGCTGTAGGAATGGTGAGTCCTACAAATGTTAAGTGACAAAACTAGAGAACAAAACTGGTTTTGAAATTCTGTATCATAACTGTTAGTAGCAAGAATTGCTTTGAGACACAGTGGTATTGCACGTTGATATTTGAATGCTTGTTGAAGGGTAATTTATAGTGCCTATTATAAATCACAGTATACATTTGAAGTTCCATATTACATTCTATATAGAATTTAAAGAAACTTTGAAATTATTCCACAAAAGAATTTGCTTCCAGACCTGAAAAATGAACATCAGATGATAATTACCCTTTTGTATAATATTTCTGTCAAATATTCTTTATCTTAACTGGAATACAACATAATAATTTAATTGTGAGCCTTAGAAAAAGGTAACCCACATCTCACAACATGAAATCTCAGGGCAGGACTTTTCAATTATACACTTATATATTTTTATAACCCCCCCTCCCTTTTTTAAAAATATGTGATGGTTTTTACTGCTGAAATAGTTCATGACTTTGAAATGCTAGTTCTTCACTTGTTTTAATTTTGTACTTGCCTGAAAGGAAATTCCTTGGTTTTGTTACTATCTGTGCTCCTCTCTTTCATTGAACATTTCTCTGGGATTCTACTGAGATTGTGATTATTTAGTGGTAACCTGGGCTTTGTTGGTTGTGTGGAAGGGACATAAATCAGCCAAGGCAAGTGTGAAGCAATGACAGCTACAAAGCATCTTTTCCATATCTCTTATTTTCCATGATATCTGATCTCTGGTTGCTCTCAAATGTTTTAGTCTCACTTTAGGCATGTGTTGGTTGATTGCACTTAATTTTAATGCTACTTCTAAGTTGCCATTTCTGAGTTATATCGAGTTAGGAAATCGCCTAACACTCTATGTTAAGTTCAAATTGCACTTAGAGACATTCAGGAGAAAAGGCCTGGCTCCTTTAAGACAGAAACACCTTTTTCTCTGCCAAAAAGCTCTTTGTAAAACTGAAGGACTTAACCAAAAAGGGCTTCAATGTAAATTGAATATTGATAGAGGAGGGAGGTTAATTGGCCTTAGTAACTTGGTTGCTAAGGAAGCATTTTCCTGATTGGGAGGAAATTCTCCTGGGTGTTCTGTAGCTTCATGTGGACCTAGGATGCTTTGTTTTATCTTGTGCTTTCTGTTTCAGAGTTGGAAGAGGAAAGAGCAGAAAGCTATCATAGGAATGAAAAACTGTGTGAAGCAGATGGTTGCTCTCTCTTCGCTACAGAAAGAGAGCTAAATACTGACTAGCAACAAGCCAATGCCAGCAAGGACTCTTTGTTTAAGGCAGACAGTTGGAAAATACCATGAGGGCAAGATATAAAGAGCTTGCTGGGAGGACATAGGAGAGGTTAGACTAGGGTTTATTCAGTGCCTGGAAACATGTAGGCAAGAAAAAATAAAGGCTATTTTGGATGGGCATCTAATGTCTATGTTAAATCATGGAGTTAAATGTTTTCAGTATGGTTGGGTTTATTAAGAAAAGTTATTTAGCTTGTATTTAGCTGTTTATATTTTGAAGGTTTTGAACTATATTGTATGTAACATTTAGCAAATTTATAATTATTTTAATGAAGAATGTTTAGTCATAAATATCTATATTATTGTACCCTTTATCACTTAGTAGTAATAAAAGTGACTTTGGAATAAATAAATTACACATTTTTACTAAAATATTTTCCAAAGCAAAAATGTCTTTGTATATTTTGCCATACATATATGGTAAGCTTTGTGGATATACTTGAGTGATTTGTAAAGTATTATTTCTGTGTACTGAATGATACTCCTTTAACCTCAGGAAGTTAGTGCCTGTATTTTGCTTAATTTCATTTGTTTCCTTACTACTTCCCTCAACAAATATTTTTAAGTATCCATGGGGCATGAGGCACTGTGCTTAAAGATACCACAAAGCATAAAACACTTCTAGGAGATAGTGACACACTTTTAAGAAAAATTTGGAAAAATGAAAGTATTTTTGTTGGTATTTTCTGATTTGAGTTAGGTTTTCTGGGTCTTTTTCATTATGAGTATTGAATATTATTATTTGTATTAAGTACTATTATTTAGATTTTAATGGCACTTTTAAATTATAAAATTCTTTTCAATAGTGTTATTTGGATTATTTTTGTGGACATATACTTTAAAAAAGGGCTAGAATTTCTTGGCTCTGTCTACAACCCTGGAGTATCATAGGAGGATATGGAAGTCCTCCTTTGCAACTTCTCTTAACTTTACCTTTGGTTTTTGTGGCCATGTAGATTTTTTTTTTTTTTGAGACAGAATCTTACTGTGTTGCCCAGGCTAGAGTGTGGTGGCATTAGCCTAGCTCACAGCAACCTCAAACTCCTGGGCCCAAACGATCCTACTGCCTCAGCCTCCGGAATGGCTGGAACTACAGGCATGTGCCACCATGCCTGGCTAATTCTTTCTATATATTTTAGTTGTCTAGCTAATTTCTTTCTATTTTTAGTAGAGACAGGGTCTTGCGCTTTCTCAGGTTGGTCTCGAAATCCTGAGCTCAAATGATCCTCCCACCTCGGCCTCCTAGAGTGCTAGGTTTATAGGCGTGAGCCACCGCACCTGGCCGCCATGTATGTTCTTGTCATGTCAATGTAGCAGAAGGATTTCAAAGAAAAAGTGAATTGTGGTGATTCTTTTGAGGGCTTCTGATTATGGTAAGATTCTAAGAGAAGCTAGTAATAGTTTAATATAGAATTACTTAAGTATAACCAGAGAGCTTAGTAAATATACAGATGGTCGTCAGTGATGAATCGTACACTAGAAAGCTAGCCAATATTATTATATCAAGTAAAAAAATTCATAAAATAATAGGCTAAATTGATCTCCTCAATAGTATAGTAATAGAATAATGCATTAAATATATGAAGAATACTCAATGGTCCTCTTTCCTTTTTAATGCTTAGATACCAGTGTGTTGTGGTTGTTTTACAAAAATTATATGCTAAGTCTACATTTCAGATTGCCTAAGTCTATTGGTTTAGGCTTTGGATTGCCTTCGTAACTTGCATTGCCTTTTAAAGATTGGAGGTTTACTAAATGACAGGTGTCTTCAGTGAGAAAGGAGGACAACAAATACAGGATTCAGTGTTAAAAGGTAAATATTTTATATAGATTTCGAGCAGAATGGTGATAAATGAGAGAAACTGGCATTTGTAATAATAATATTTAATGGCTTTTTGGATATTGCATTTATTTTCCCTCAGTATCCATTACTTTATAATAAGTGCATTGCTTATTTTTTGTCTGTGAAAGAGGCTGCACTGAGCTGAGATTTAAAAAAAATTTTTTTCAGAACTCAACTGCTTCTATTTAAGATGAAGCTCAGCTAGTAAACTCATTAAGTGAGGACCCTAGGCAGTTCTCCAGTGCTGAGTCTGAAAGCACCGTAGTGCAGACATCTTTGCATCACCGTCATGAATGACCTTGAAGGAAGCCTGCACTTCATAAAGCAAAATCCTCACTGTGGCACTTCGTTCTGATTTGATTGATGCTTTAGAAAAAGCTGTAAGATTTTCTTTTCTTTTATAGTGTGGGGTATATACTCTTTATACTTCATAGATTTTGCACTTGTCTAGAGTATTTTGTTGGCAGGTTCTTATAGGTTCTGATCTTTCACTGACTGCAGTACAACCAAGCGATGAAATCACTCTCTTTTGATCAATTATTATTAGGGAGTAAGGTCTTAGTGCATTGGGATCATGGGCTTTAACAATGGAAAAATACTGACTTCCTAACATAAGTGTAATACAATCATTTTTCTTCCATCATAATCTTCCAAGTAGCTCAGTGGGTCGAAGGCTCTTTAATACTGAGATCCTAGGATTTATATTATACAAAGGATATACATTCCTGTCTAGCCACTATCCACTGTACTTTCTTAGATTGATAGTTCCCCTCCTTTTAGTTTTTTACTTTAATATGTAGTAAAAGCTTGTAGTATACAGTTTTATATCCAAAGAAGACAACAGAAATCTTAGAAGATGAAATGATTATTTTATCTTTTTGGAGTTACTTGGTCATTTCTTATACAAGAAGTTACACAAAGGCACAGTTATTTGTTTTGACACTCTTGGCTCTGGAAAGTGTGTAAGAGCTATGTTATGACCCTTGGGGACAGGTGTTTAGTCATTAGCACAGGCATTGCAGTTAGGTGAAGGTGGACCTCCCATCAGTTGCAACCTGGTGAGTTGCGGAGACCATTTAGAGTCCCTCTCTACCTAGGAGCTCTGCCAGCCAGTGAATTCAAATCCTGGTGCCTCATCTTTTCCCCTTGGGATCTGAACTTGATATTCCTGACCTACCCCTGCTAAGGGGCCTCTGAACTTGGCCCTCTTTTCTGCTTTTATTTGCCCTTGGTCCTGTATAAGTCCCCATGTGTGTTTTTAATGTCATCTTTATAATTTGATTCAGATTCCCAGTCTCTCTCTCTCTCTGTTTCACAATTTGGTTTGCTGCTCTATGCTTATACCTGGACTAAGCCAATTATTCAGTTTTCTTGATAGACTTCAAGTGCTTACCCCTAAACTTCTGTCTTATGAAGACAAAATGGTAAAATCAGACTGGCTTTTATTCTAGGCTCGTGGCCATAAGGATTCATCATAGTCCATATATCTTAGAATTCAGTGAAATGACTGTGTGAGAAGTTCTGAAGAAGGTAGTTAATATATGAGAAGTGTGATTCAGGAATATCTAAACACTTATTTTCTTATATCTTCAAAATTTGTTGAACCCAGAAATATCTCAGTAAATAGGCACTTAGCCAAGCTGAGTTTTTTTTTTTTTCTCTTTCAATTACTTGATTAACGTCGTGTCTCGTGGGCAGCTTCATTTTAAAGACCCTCTTGAGAGTCTTTGAACATGCTTAATTTATTCTAAATCCCTTTTATAATATATTTTCTGGCTGATGGACTTCTAGATTTTTCTCTTTTAAAAGTATACTATGAATGCATTGAAATGAAAATAAATTCTCACTCAGCCTTTTAGCTGTTAGCAAATGTTTTATTATTTTATTTTTATTTTTTTACAAAACTAAAATGGTTAGAAATCTATTCACTTTCATGAAATAGAAAGCAAATCAGGAAATATGGAAGACTGGGTTTTAGTAAATAGAGATATATTTATAATTTTTCCAGGTAATCACAATCAAGGTTTTCTTAGAAACTAGGTTTGTAAATTAGGTAGCTAAACAATTATAGTAGAAAATTTAAAAGTATTAATGGTACATATAGAAGAATTACAGTATGTACTCACTAAATTTTTAAGAAACTATTACTCTGTTAAGCTAGTAAAATATGGGTATTTGTGAAAGCGGGGTAGAAAGTTTGAACAAGGCTTTTCGAAAAGGTTTATCTATTTTTGTTTAAAAAGCTATATTAAAGACTTGCATTTATTTCTAGTTATTTCCTAATAGGCCCTCAAAATACATTTAAAATATCAAATTATCTTATTTTTATTTGTGAATTGATTGTTGGTTTATTGTACAATATACATTTTGGAGTAATAATGGATTAGAATGGATAATATTGAATTAAAACAAAAGCTTAAGAATTTTAAACAAACGTGACAACAGATGTTAAATAAAAAGTCTTTCGGTGTTTTAAAAATTCTTAATTGGGTCAATGGTGGATTCAGTTAAAGATGTTTGATTGAATTTTTCGCCACATGGTCATTTCCCATCATTTCCCAATTCAATTCTCAACCTTTATTGAATAAATACTACATATTACTTAATGTAGAAAGAAAATAATCAAGATATTATTCCTACTTTCAAAAATGTTTCAAAGGCTACATATTTTAATGAACAATTGAGTGGATTCTACAAAGAGAAAATGTTTTCTGGTTACTGTTATTAATAAGCCAATCATAATTTATAGTATGAAATAATGGAATAAAATTAAAAGTGGCAATAAAATTAACAAAATAATACCATGGAAACAACAATAGACAAATAAAATAGTAAATATCTCTAGGGATGTGACTGAAAGAAAAACATATGTTTGTTTATAGTTCTGTTTTGCATGTGCCTGAGTAATTATGTCTTAAGTATGTGTTGTAGTTTGTATATTGCTGGCTAAAAAGCACCACAAAACTTAGTGGCTTTAACAACAATCTGGGACCGGAGACACCATAAGCCTCAACTGGGATGGACATCCAAGATGGCTTATTCTTTCACATATTTGGCACCTCAGTTGGGATGACTGGAATAGTTGGGGCTAGAAGGCTCTCTCTTTCCCTCCATGGCCTCTCCACATGGCTATATCTTAGGTCTCCTCCAGCACGGCTGCTTCAGGATAGTTGGACTTCATTGCTGGTGGCCTTCATCCTTTAGACTCTAAAGGAACACATGATTCAAGAGACCCAGATGGCAGCTGAAGGTTTTCTTATGATCTAGCCTTGGAACTCATACAGCCTCACTTCTACCACATTCTTTTGGTCAAAAGTGAGTCTTAAGACCAGCCCAGTTTCAAAGTCAGGAAACCAGACAAGGGCACATGTACCAGGAGGCGTAATTTGTTGAGGAGAGGGTAGATAGAAGGAGAGACATCTTAAGGGATTAGCTACCACAATGTGTAATATGCATTCACAACTACATAATAATCCTTTCGCTGGATATTTAGTAAAATTTATATCAGTATACTTCTAAAATTAAAATTCACATTAATTTTATGAGTAAAAAGATTTTGTAGCCAAAATATACTTTCATCTGTATATTTGTAAGAGTTTTAGTTGCAATGAGAAAAACAAGTCTTTTAAAAATAATTGCCTAATGCTTTTATTTGAGTTCATGTTGAGTATCTTCTGGGTGCAGGGTATTGTCCCAGTCATTAGGGGAAAGATTCAGGAAATTATAAGACTCTTCATTTGAACCAGTGCTCAGAGAAATGTTAGTTTTTGAGAGAAGGTTTACACACCAAGAGTCAAATGGCAATTCACAGCAGTGACACAAATTTTCAAGGAAGGGAGAGATAAAGATGGTTTGAAATTATTTAGGAAGGCTTCATAATAGAATCGAGACTAACGTAAAGACTGAAGGATGGTAGCCAGGCATGGTGGCGTGCACCTGTAGTCCCAGCTGCTTGGGATGCTGAGGCAGGAGGATTCCTTGAGCCCAGGAGTTAAAAACCAGCCTGCCTCACATAGCGAGACCTTGTCTCAAAACAAAACAAAACAAGCAACAACAACACAACAACAAAAACCCCAAAAGACTGATGGATGGGTTATATTTTGATTGACTAAAAGGGTGTACAGAAGTATTTAATATACTTGAAAGTGTTGTATAATAATTGAAATTATTATGAATCAGGCTTAGAGGATCTACTGAATAGAACAGATCCACCGTAACGTATGGCTAGATGATGGATAGCTTTTGTAGATGGCATCTGTTGCTTTTCCCTGTGTAGCACTCATTTTCCACTTTCTGATTATGCATGTCTATATTTTCTCACTTATTCACTGAGCAAATATTTACTGAGTTCATACAATACTCCAGATACTGTTCTATATGCTGGTGATATAGTGGTGACCTGACTGTCAAAGCCCTTTCATCAGAATCTCTTCCTTTCTGCTGTAAAGAAAATCTTCCAAACTACTAGAAACTAGGTTGATAAGACACTTAGTCAAAATACCCTGCGTTCCTCTAACCATAACTAACCTTAGAGTGGCACAGGGATGGTAGACTTAAAAATTTGCTACGAGGGTAGATCTTAAGTGTTCTTATCATCACCATAAATACAGAGGGCAGGGGGAAACTTTTGCAGATGATGAACAGGTTTATGACATAGAGTGTGGTGATGGTTTCATGAGTGTATACTTATTTTCAAAGTCATGAAGTTGTGTACATTACATATGCACAGAGTTTTAAAATATGTTAATCATGCCTTAATAAAGTAGTTTAGAAAGAGAAAAAGAAAGGAAAGAAGGAAGGAAGGGAGAAAGAAAGGAAGGAAAAAGAAAAAAGAAAGAAAGAAAATGGTTCGAGTTGACTCATCCCAGTGGTTGTACACTGAAGAATGTATTAGTTTCTTCCATCCTTTTTCCCAGAGCTAACATGATTCCTTTCTCAAGCATAGTTGTTTAGTTTTCCTTAAATTGTGGGAGCTACCACCCATCTTTTTAATAAACTTTTTGCTTAAGTTGGTGCCAGAGTCAGTTGCTATTGCTTGCAGACAACAACTTTAATATAGCATTAGATGCCTATGTCTTTTCCTAGGGGATTTTAATTATATTAAATAATCAGTAAGACTCTTCACTGTTTTTGAACACAGAGAGAGTTGTTTTCAGGAAGATTTGGGGTTATATTGATAGGTTAGAGTAGGGAAAGATTCCAATTAGACTGACCAATTAGAAGGCTATTGAAATATCAATTTACATAGGAATAAAGGATTGAATTAAGGCAATTGCTGGGGAAGAAAGAGGTTAGTGATTGGGAAGAGCAGAGAGTGTGGCATAAAGAACTCACCATAAACCATAAAGAACTCACCTGCAGTGAGTGCCTCCTTTAATTTTGTGCCCTAGGTGATTCTCTTACTTCATCTTGGTCCCAGCCCTAGAGGTGATATTTAAAGGAAAAATTGAAGGGCTTGGTGACTAATGGATATAGGGAGTAATCATAATCATGATACCTGCCATAATGTACAAATACTATTCTTAGCACTCTGCCTTTAACTGTTAAAATATCTATGTGGGTAAGTTTATTATCTCCATTTTCTGGTTGAGTAAACTGAAGAAAGCTCAGTGAAAGGCTTAGGGAAACACCTGGGGTGTAAGAAAAAAGGAGGATTTAAAAGCAAGAATTCTACCAAACATAAAAGGAAGAATTAGTACCAGTTCTATACAATCTCTTTTTAGAAGAAGAGCAACACTTCCTAATTCATTTTATGAGGTTGATATAATCCTAATACCCAAACCAGACAAAGATAGTACAAAAAAAGAAAAGAAAAGAAAACTATAGACCTACATTCCTCATTAACATAGATGCAAAAAATCCTGAACAAATATTAGCAAATAGAATTTAGCAATATAAAAAACGAATTATACACCATGACCAAGTATAATTTATTCCAGGGATGTGTGGCTAGTTCACTATTGTAAACATCAATCAATGTAATCCACCATATTAACAGGCTAAAGGAGAAAAATCATATAATCATATTAAGCAATGCAGAAAGAGTGTTTGACAAATTTCAATACCTGTTCATGATACAAATTCAGAAAAATAAGAATAGAAGGAAAGTTGGTAAGGAAAGCCAGCTAACATTATTCCTAATGGTGAAAGACTGAACTCTTTCCCCCTAAATTTGGGAACAAGTCAAGGATGTCTACTTTACCATTCTTATTCAAATAGTGATAAAAGTTATAGCCAATGCAATAGGTCAGACAAGGAAATAAAAGCCATTCAGATTGGAAGGGAAGAAATAAAACTGTCCCTATTTTCAGATGATATAACATGATTTTTAAATGTAGAACATCCAAAGGAATCTATTAATACAAAATAACTTCTACAACTAATAAGTGAGTTTAACATGGTCACAGGATATAAGAAATATATACAAAAATCAATTGTATTTCTATGCACTAGCTATGAACATGTGGCAATGACATGAAAACTTATATTTTCTAGAAAGAATCTGAAAGATTTATGCTTAATGTATAAATCTAACAAAATATAGGTCTTATGTGCTGAAAACTACAAAACACTAATAAAAATATCAAAGAAGATCTAAATAGATGGAGTGACATACTGTGTTCATGTATTGGATGATTCAGCACAGCAATGATATCAACTCTCTCTCTAAATTGATATACAGATTTAAGATAATTTCTATCAAAGTCCCAATAATATATATATATACATATATATATATATTAAGAACTCTCAGACTTTACACTGTAAAAACAAACGGTCCAGTAGAATAATGGGCAAAAGGCATAAAGGAGTCACTAAAGAGAATATACAGACAAGTGCATGAAAAGATTTTCAACATTATTAGCTTTTAGAGAAATGCAAATTAAAACAATAATGAGATGTCACTACACACCTATCAGAATTGGCTAAAAATCCCCCAAACTACACCAAAAGCAAATCAGACTGACATAGTTATAGCACCAAATTCTGGCAAGGATACAGAGAAAGTGAATCACTGGAACATTGCTGTTGGGAATGTACAATTGTATAGCCACTCTAGAAAAACACTTGGCCATTTCTTTAAAAACTAAATGTACAATTAGCATATGACCCAGCAGTTATGCTCCTGGGCATTTGTCCCAGAGAAATGAAAACTTATGTTCATACAAAAGCTTATACACGAATTTTTATAGCTATTTTATTTGTAATAGCCAAAACCTGGAAACAACCCAGCTGTCCTTTAATAAGTGAATAGTTAAACAAACTGTGGCACATCTATTCCATGAATCTTATTCAGCAATAAAAAGGAACAAAGTATTAATATGCACAACAACCTGAATGAATAGCCAGAGAACTATGGTTAGTGAATGACGCAATCTCAAAAGGTAACATAGTGAATGTTTCCATTTATATAATATTTTAAAATGATAAAATAATTGATTGGGGAATAGATTACTGGTTAGGGATAAAAAAAGAATGAGGTTAGGAGGGAGGTAGATGTAGCTATAAAAGCGCCACAGGAGGGATCCTTGTAATGGTGGAAATGCTCTGCATCTTGACTATCAATATCAACATCCTTGTAATTTTGCACTATAGTTGTGCAAGATGTTACCATTGGGGGATATTGGATAAAAGATACACCAGATCTGTGTGTATTATTTCTGATAAAATGTGTGTATCTTCCCTGTGTATGTATAATTATTATCTCAAGATTAAAAGTTTAATTTGAAAACGATTTTATATTTCAAAGCCAATAACTGGCAGAATGAAGGTGCTTTGTAAATATAATTAGGAAAATGCCACTCTTTTAACACAGGTGATTTCAACAATCTATTAGAAAAATCCAATGAAAGAACAAATTGACACAACCATGATGATGCTTGGTAAGCTCCTACACATCTTAGAGATATTTTGTATATTTTAGAAAGAGCGAGCCTACCGACTGAAATGAATCTCTGTTGCGATTTCAGACAACATGACCAAACCAGTGAAGCAATCCTAGTGATGAGGAGATACTTTGGGGAGGGAGTGCTATGTAGGCAGGCTGTCCTTTTCTAGGGACCCTGTCTGGGACTCAGCTCTGATGTGCTGTTTCTGCTTTTTAAAGCTTCTTTCTCTCCTCGCATTCCATGGCTTCCATGATACTCATAAGGGAAAATTTGACAATGGGGTAGAACTATAAGGAGGCAGTTCAACAATAATCATCTGAGTACATACTTGAAAGTTAGGAACTGGATTTCTCTTTTAACAGAGATCTTCTTAAACACTGTTAGCACGTTTTGTTGATAGGGATGTAGGATTTAATCTTGCTATTATAGTAATTTCCATAAAATGTCTCCTTACAGATTTCACTTTAAAGGTCTGAGAAACTCCCAGGAGACCTGCATGTTTACAAAGTCCTACCTGGAATTTAATGAGATCTCTTTTTTCCCATATTTTTACAATGTGGAAAAAATTGACTTGAATTTTATCTCATATTTATAGATTGTAGCGAGCATTTCTCAAGAAGCATTTGCAGTTGGGTAAGTGCTGACTTAAGGTCATTTGGTTAATACATAGTCAAGGAGCTGTAGAAACCACATTACAAGACCAGGGTTAATTAGTACCAGTAAAATCATATTACAGTGAACACAATAGTAAAAAGCTTTCTGAATAATAAGACTATTCCCATGTCAAAATGTTAGAAAACACATGTTTCTGATTTTCTTCTTGAAATGTAGAAAAAGAATATTTATAATAAAGTATCCATATACATATTTAAAGTGGAAATATGGAATTATTTATACAAACACTACTAATTTAATTAATACTTCTTGTATTTGAAGGTGGGCTCGAACATTTTCTTTTGGATTTGTCCCATTAAGCTATCCTTAAAATTTAGTACAGGGTAAAAGTAACATTCAAATCAATGGGAGAAAGAATGGTTATTTATTAAATGTTATTAGGATAACTCTTTGGAAAAGTGAGATTGTATGCCACATTCATTCATATGCCAAAGTGAGTTAAACTGCTAAGTGTACAAAATTAAAGTATAAAAGCACTGGAGGAAAATATAGGGTTCTGTTTTTATAATATGAAGTGACAGGACTTTTTAAACATGACACTGATAACCAAAAAAGTATATTTCTGGTATCTATTGTTATAAAACAAATCATCCCAAAACTTAATGGCTTGAAACAACAGTGATTTATTGTTTCTCAAGAGTCTGTAGATAAGATAAAAAGTTCTTCTGTAGGTCTCACCTGGACTCACTTCTAAGGCTACTGATGGGTAGGCCAGAGCTGAAGGAAGGGCCTAAGAGGCTGTGACCACTCTCTCTGTGTGGTGTCTTATCATTCAGCCTTCTTCACATGGTGGCTGGGTCCCAAGAGATTGAAGCAGAAGCTACAAGGCTCCTGGAGGCCTATGCTGTAGAACTCATACTCACTTCTTCCACATTTTACTGGTCAAAACAAGTTGTAATGTCAGCCAGATATAAGGGGATGAATAAATAGATCCCATGAGTAGCAATATAACATTGCAAAGAGATGCAGATATAGTGAGGCATAATTTTTGTTAGAAACTATTATCACAATGTTCTCCTTTAGTATCTCTTGATATTCAAACAGTCTGCCTAAAAACAAGAACCAAGTAGATTTGGATAAATTTTTAGATAAATCCTTTATTATCTGACATTTTGCTATTTGCTGTATGAAACTGAAGATCTAGATAGATTTGGATTATGTGGTAACTTCATTATCTGAACTTGGCAACCATACTTGCACTATCCTAACTCAGAAATGTGATAGCTTTATCATTGACTTTAAGCAATTTGATTATGAAGTGCCTTGGTGTAGTTTTCTGCATATTTATTGTTGTGGGCTCATTAAGCTTTTTATATGTGTGAGTTTATAGTTTTAAAAATATTTATCTCCCCCTATTACTGTCCTTTTGGGACTCCAATTACACATATATTAGGCTGCTTGGTGTTACCCCAGAGTTCACTGATGCTCTGTTTATTCCCTTAGTCTTTTTTTCCTCTTATGTTTCATTTTGGATAATTTTATTGTGTCTTCAAGTTCACCAAGCTTTTCTACTGCAACATCTAATCTTTCTTTTCCTTTCTTAAACATTATAGTTTTTATCTCTAGAAGTTTCATTTGGTTCTGTTAAAAAAATCTTCAATGTCTATACTTAACATGTTCAACCTTTCCTCTAGTTCAAGGGATGGCAAATGTTAGCCCATTAGTCAAATCTGGCTTACCACCTGTTTCTGTAAACAAAGTTTTATTGGAACACAGCCATGCCCCTTTTTAAAACACAGTTTTGTGTTGGTTTCAATTGATATATTTTTATCTTCATTTTTCTGTTTCTTTGCCTGCATTGGTAATTTTTTGTTGGATGCACAGACATTGGTCAATTTTACCTTGTTAGATCCTGGATATTTTTATATTCCTATAAACATTTTTTGATTTTGTTCTTAGTCTTGCTGTTAAGTTTTGTTAGGAAGGACCAGAGTAGCCTAGTCTAGAGGTAATTTTGCCCCATTACTGAGGCAAAGCTCTTCTGAGGACTTTACCTACTTCCTTATGATTTATGACAGATGTCAACCCCAACTATTCCCAGCCTTAGTAAGTATCAGCTATTGTTTCCTCTAATTCTTTGGATAATTCTTTTCTTGACCTGGGTTCTTTCCTTATACACATGAGCTGATTTGTGTTTAGCTGAATATTTGAGAGAATTTTTTTCTGTGCAGCTCTCATCTCTCTGATTCTTTTTCCTGTAACTGTCTTGACCTACTTGGATTCCCAGTTCCATCTCCTCTCAGGAAGCCTTATGGGCTCTGCCTGGGTTATGACTCCCTGTACTATGTTCTGAAAACTCTCTAGATAATAATTTGGGCTTACCTTATTTCTCATATCTCAGGAATCACTATCCTCTGTTGCTTGATGTTCAATGTCTTGGAAAATCATCCTTTTATACATTTTGTCTAGTTTTTTAGTTGTTTCAGATGGCAAGATAAATCTAGTCTCCATAACTCCTTCCTGGCTGGAAGTAGAAGTCTTCAGAAGCCTAATAACTTTAGTTGGCAAGTGATATTTGCATTTTAGCATATTAAAAATAAATAACAAACCTATAGAAGACACTATAAACAAAGTTGAAAGACAAATGACAAACCGAGAAATCTTTTCAATTATTGTGCCTGACTAAGGATTAACAGCTCTAATATATAAAGTAAGTCTTGCAAATTGATAAGAAAAAGATAAGCAATCTCAATAGGAAAATGGGAAAAAGTATTTGTATTTGTTAGCTTTTCTTAATTGGCAGTTGACAAAAAAAAAGAAATGAAAATGAGCAATACATATATGAAAAGATCTTCTGTCACAATTCTAATCAAAGATATACTAATTGAAATGACCAAGAGATACTATTTTTTACTTGCCATATTGTCAAGGAAGAAAACAAATAATGATATGGGGAGGTGACAAAATGGGTACTAATACATTTTGGTCAGAATATAAATTGTTACAGTTTTTCCAGAAGGAAATTTGGTAATATTGGTCAAAATTTTAAATGGTTATTTGATTTAATAGTTCCAAATGTAGAAATTTATCCCAAGCAAATAATCTCATAAATTTATAAATATTATTTAATGTAGAATTATTGACAAAACTTATAAATAACTTGAATGTTAATCATTAGTCCAATAATTAATCATTGTATAAATAAATATTTATTATTTTAAGATTCTACAATAATATAATATCTATAATTCTATAATATCTTTGCAATTTTTTGCAATTATTTTCTGAGTTAAATATATTACTGTATATTTATTGAGAATACCACTATTTTCCTATGACAAATAATCAAGTAGATATACTATTTGTTAGCATGAAAAGATGTCATCAACATACTGAGAAAGCAAGTTTCAAACTAGTATGTATAAATGATAGACTGGGAAATGTACATACACAAGCACATATACATATATATATATAAAATAGTCCTCTGAGTTAGACTTAGGGGTGATTTTCATTTTCTAGCTTTTGTTCTTATTTTTTTACTTTTTCAAAATAATGAGCATGTATAGCAGTGAGCAAAAAAGGAAATTAAATAAATAAAGCTCTTACTATATTTTTTAAAGGAAGGTAATAGAAAAGCAACCTTCATAGAGAAGCCTTACAAGGTTCATGGAAGCTAGGTTGCAAAATAGAGATGAAACCTGTGATTTGTCAATTGGGAGGTCTGAGTGGCAGAAAAAAACTGGACCTAAATCTGAGCTCTGGCTCTTTCCTTTATAGGTAGGATGATCTTGGGTAAATTTCTTAATGTATTTGACTTAAAGTAATTATTTTCAAATAATATATCATACGATTATTACATTTATGTCACAGGTAATATAAATACTCGGCAAAGAATAGATTTTTTTTTAAATAAAGGAATAAGAATAGTTTTTACCAGGCACAAAATCCACTTGGATTATGGGATGAGTTTATTATCATCATAGCGCAATTAGCAAATACTAATTATCTCTGTATGAAAGCTGCCATCTTTAATTTCAGTTAAGCTCAATTTTTGTCTAAAACCTGATTTTCAATTAAGAGAATCACAGAGTATTTTTGTTTCATTTAATTTTACCCGGGAGTGATGTCTGTTCTTGGAGATGGTCGTTCCTCTTGGCCTCTCTTCCCTTGGTGTGCCTTGGCCCAGCGCTGTTCCTGCCGACTACCCCGTCTGGCTGGGGAGAGCTGGCTTTAGACAAGGGGGTGCACGGGTGCTGCGGAAGTCGCCGTCACATCGTGCCTTTCTCATGGGCGTTTCTCAGACTTTTCTGTTTCTACCCACCCTTCACTTCTAGGGATAAGCTGACTCTGAAGAACAAGAGGAAGCACGTTTTTCTTAAAACAAGTTGTTATTTATTGGTAAGAAAATTAATAGACATTAATGATCTCGAACTCTTCAAATGAAAGCATTTCTTTACTCTTTTTACACCCCTGTGACAGCCCAGTTCTGGAGACTTCGCAGAGATAGGAAGTCCACCAGCTTCTTTCCTTTGCACTGAATATAGTTGCTTGTCATTAATATTGTAGAACAGAAACTAGCATTTGTTAACAAAGACATTACTAATGTTTCAAATGAAAACACTGGCACATCAGCTATCACACAGATATTGTTTTATAGTCAAATAAAGACTCAAAGCATCAGTGCTGCAGTCTGTCTGAGTTTGGAATATTTTTATGCACTGCTGTGAGGAAAGCAGGTGCACTCACACATCTATTTCTAAGATTTGTCTGTTTTGTCAGATGATTTGGGTTTAAAATTTCTGCAGATGTCAATTTAAACCATTTTTGCTATTAGTAGAACAGTTTAAAAGTTAGCTCTTGGAAGTCTCTCAGATATGTGTTTCCTGTGAAATGACTTAAATCCATAGTTAGCTCAAAATGGAACCCCTCCCCCTATTGGAATATTGCTGTTTCAGCCTCCCAATCTTTTCCAGCCATGGTATCAACACTCCTTTGCAATTTCTTGTGCTGCCCTCCAGCCCTTTGGCTTCACCTTCCATTATTGTATTTCCTTGAGGAGAGCCTGTGCCAGCTCTGAGGTCTTGAAAGAAGGGGGTTCATAGACTGTGGGCTCACTAGGCCAGCTTTGTTATTGAAGTCTCCAGAGCTTATAATGGGGCCCATCTGTCCACAGTGGTCAAAGTGTGTTTGCTGATGTTGGCATCCTGGTGGGAAGTGTGAGCTAGCCTGGTAATTTTTAGCATTTCATCTTGAGGTGAAGGTTTCCATGAACACATCATGGAGACTAATGCCGCTACTTAAGAAAAGAAATCATTATTAATTAGTAATTCTGTATTCTTTCATAGTGTGCTCTGCCACCTCTCCACTGCCCTAGTCTTCTTTTTCTAAAATCATCTGATCAAATATCATCTGTCTTTTAATTGTTGCCTTTCATGTGTGTATTATTATATTCATTTTTCTTAAACTACCTACAAAGAAATACTTACAAAGGTAAACCTATGAATTACCTACAAAGAAATATCTTCTGTGTTACTTCAAGGTTAAGGTAAATTAGCTCCACTTACTTAGTAGTTTTGTGTGCTTTTTGAAGCAATAATATATTCTATTTTTAAATGTAGCAAACCTTAATCTCCTGCAAAATTATAGCTAGTTATATCTAAAATATCTTTTATGTGTTTTGTATAACAGAATTTTTAGTCACCCTGGATTTTTTTGTTAAATTAAGAAGGAATTTTCTTTCTTGAAGAAGAATGCTATGTAAATACAAAGTATTATTATTGTTATTATGGATACTAATGACCTTTATCCCTACAAATATTAGTATTAAAATTTAAAAACACCTTCTTTTTGCCAAACCCAAACATTCCTGAATAAAGATCAAAGGTCAAAGAATTAAAATGATTCAGTAGTAAAATATCAAAGTATTTAAAAAGTCCTTCTCACAATTGCTTGAATTATGTGAAAAGGTTTATCAAAAGGTCTAGGACCATCTTAAATTATAGCACAATATTTGCTCAAAGAGGTCTCAGGAGAACACATAGTAGATCCATGCTGCAAGGATTTCAACCTCAGCAACAAGATAGCCATGTTTAGAGACTAAACTCAAACTAGAAACATGAATCATTTTCGTCCTGTAATTTTAAAATATATTTCAAGTCATTTTCCATTATATTGTTCAATTTTAATAATTGAAGATGCCAGACTTGCAGGGTGCAAAATAATGGGCATATTTCTACTCTAGCAGACGTTTTTTTTCTTACTATTGTTCATATTGCTCACAAAAACAAAGCAATCTTGTAAAACTGGGGTGTCATTTACCATACCCCAAAAGCAATGCATCTGAAAGAAACTGTTCAGAGTGGTATGGGCCTTGGAGAGAACTGAAGTATGGAGCTGGACAACTGGAAGGAAGAAAATAGAATGGACATCTTAAAACTGGCCTGACAATGAACACACCAAACAATAAAGATACCATATGGAAAAGGATGAAATGCTGCTTTCAGGAAATCTTGTTTCCCACTGTGACATTGAATCTGGATTCTGCTATAGTCCTGTCTCATTCAACAATGGTCAAGACAGTTAATCTTTCAGTCCTAGGTCTCAAAAGCTAAAGTCAGGTAAAGACGTTATATATTTTTAAATTTAGATTAATTAATAAACTTTAATATATAAAAGTGAAATGTTTAAGTCTTTCCTTGAGCTTAACATCTTAATATCTAAAGAGATAGAATATATGGTAATAGTGAACTTAATTTTTTTAATTGAAGTCAGCTTTTTAAATTTATTTGCTAATGTTAGTTTTAATTACCACTGCACATGAAGGGATCACTATTTATGACTTCCATACTTGATTTGACCTAAAGACAAAACTGTTAGCAAGTGAGACCAATAAAAATTTTTCAGATCATTCAGAATTGAGTAAGAGTTACGGAAGCAGTCATAGTCAGCTGCAAGAACAATGTGAACTCACAAATACTGAACAGATATTTCTCCTTTAAGTGGTCCCCAACAAGTCAGCCTGACCAGATTGCAAGTCTGTCCAGCTCACCCACAACATATAGACTTATTGATAGCATTGAAGTAAAATAAAAAAAAGAACATTATAAGAGCAATAAAATAGCATTATATCTTGAATTTAATTTAGATTTAGTTAGGAACTTGAACTGACATGAACCATGAACCAAAAAATAGACAAAACCATACTAATTTACAGATCCTTCTTTCTCTACCAAAAGGAAGAGAAAAGGCTATCAAAGCAGTTCACGCTGCAACTTTGTCTACATTTATATTTTCTCAGAGTACTCATTGGAAAAGATACTAGAAAATCTAAATATTTATCAAACCAGAATATGTTATTTAATTGGAAAAAAAACCTTAGCATCAAAAAGAAAAGAATGAATGCAGTTTGTTCCCTATTTCATGGTAGCTTAATAAATTGAAAAAGTACAGTGATTGGATAAAAGATTGATAAACATTTAATAATTAATTTTAAATAAATTATTGTTTAAGTATTGAGTAATTTTAGTTAAGATATAACTTATTTAAGAGATATTGGTATAATGTATGATGAAGTATTATTTACTTTGTATAATTATTTTTTAATCAGCAATAAATATGTTAATGCATATTTAAATATTTCTGTATACTCTTTTTAATAAATAGAATGACATTTGTAAATACAAAGAACCCTTAATTTATAGTGACTGAACCTACATGAAATTAAGTAGCAATGAATATCCAAATGTTTTGCATTGTGTATGTTAGACTATGCCTTTTGTTCAGAAAATAGTTATGTAGCTCTTTTAAAGTCAATAACAATAATCATAAACAAGATAATCCCATCAGCACAAGTCAGTCTTCCTCTGCATATTAATTGAGCACAGTATTACACAATAAATTATCATTAATCATAAATATGTTTTCACATTTGCATATTTAAGGCCTTTAACATTTGCAATCTTGGTTTCTCTAAAGGGCTAAGGTAAAAGACACTCATTTCAAATCTGAAATGCAGCATAATCAGTCTTTTGAACCCACTGCAATCAATATCTATGCAAATAGACGGTTATGGAATTTACACTGCTTTGTCAATCAATCACCAGTCAAGTCCCCACCTTGTACTCAATGTACTAATAGACTTTTTCTTTTTAAAGAGACAATGATTTCTTTTTTCTCAGCATGTTATATAAATGAGTGCTATTGCTTTGACTGCCTCCCCACCCTTACCTTTTTCCTGCACACTTACCCATCTCCACTGTGTCCACTCATAGTGCCAGTGCCTCTTGAGGTGGTAGTAGTTGAGGAGGGGGGCTTCTTGAGCTCCAGCCCCAGGCTTCCCATGGCCCTATACTTGGCCATGAATTTCTGGAAGGTGGAACAGATCATTGGGAACTCAGAGCTGTTCGAACCAGCATCCTAGAGCATTGATTATAATCTCCCCACCGACTGGAGGGAGATCCTCAGTGGATCACTAAAGGGCTCTGTTTTTTGCCTTGATCATGTTTTCTTCCTTAACAAGGACTTAGTAGGGCACAGAATACTTGCTAACCAAATAAGCAGAAGATATAAGCTAGGAAAGATAATTAAGTAGATTTGATACTATAATTGGGATTCAAAGTTTATTTCCATTGTGTGGAATAATAAATAGACTATAATAAAAAATGTAATAGAAGGAAATCTTAAGTTCTACACATACGTTAAAGAGTAACAAATGACTGAACATATACAAGGCAGAGAATGTCTGGTTTAATAACACTTCTGGTGAACAAAACAAAACAAAAACTACATTTTTTATGGCTGCCTATAACCACAGCATGGGTCTTCAGTCTTGAGGACTGCTGAAGAAGCTAATGCATTAGGCTGTCTTGGCATGGGAAAAAAGAAAGTTAATTTGTCTCGTTCTCTGGTGAGACCATGTGTGGTGGATTTCATTGAGTTCTATTCTTGAACTTTTAAGAAGGATTCTGAAAAGCTTGAACTTGTATAGAGGAGAATAACTCAGATGATGAGAAAGCCTAACATGTTATGTTTAAAGTAGAGAGGATGTAGGTAGAATGTGATGCTTTTCAAATATTAAAAACTTACCTGTAGGGAAAAAAAAACAAAACAACTCTGTAGACTCAGTATGTGAATTGGAAATTAAGCTCCTAGTTGAGTCATGGATGACAAGAATGTGCACAGTAGGGTTGCTCTCTTATATAAAAAAGGTCTGCACATGAGTAGTGCAGAGCTGGCAAAACAGCTCTGTGAAGTCACTTAGTGCCCTGACTCTGGTATCCTCCATGTATGATTACTTCCATCCTCAAGATCACCTGGCAGTAAGTCAGTGAACTGTTGCAATCACATCCGTATTCTAGACAGCAGGAGAGGCCGGGGGCACTTCTTTTCTTTGAGAAGACTTCCTAGAAGTTCCATTTCTCCTTACACCTTTTTGGCCACAACTTAGTCAGTCTTGTGGCCATACCTGGCTGCTGTGCAGGCGGGAAATGTAGTTTTCCAGTTAGGGGTATTGCCCAGCATTTTTTTTTTTTTTTATTGGGGAAGAAGGAAGACATGGATATGGGAAAACAAATACCTGCATGTAGCATGTCTAAACTTGGAAGGCAGAATGGAACCAGTAGGTAGAAGTTAAAAAGAGGTGTATTTTACTAAATATAGAGAAAAATTTTCTAGTAGTTCTATCTGCCCCAAATTGGGTGTGCTTTTTTTTTTAGAGTTACTGATGTCATTGTTATTGAACATTCAAAAGCAACTTAGAAAATTGCTTATCAGGGAAATTTTAGAAGGAGATCTGATTTGTGTGATTTTTTCCAATACTATATGTCAAAACTATTTCAATATAAGTGTGAAGAAGCCATGCTGAGTTTTAGTTTGATGAACTTTTTTATTAACATTTTGGTAAAATAAGATTTCTGTTTACTATAATCAATAATGACAAGTGGTCCTTAAAGTGAACACTTAGTACACAAGACTTGTTTTCATGTTATGCAGATGCCAGCATATTCTTTTAATTGAAGGCCCTAGTGAAATAGAATTCCATGGATACATACTGACTTCACACACTTAGCAGTCTTTCTGATACATGAAGTTCTGTGCTTTACAACTTTTATTATTGAATAATTTGTTAACACAAAAGATTTGATTGTATGACCCAAATTTCACTCAATATAGCTATAAGATGGATACATTTTAAGATTTGTGGCACATGAAATGTATAGCCTTAGTCTTATTTTATGGTTGAATTAGAATGTGTCTAACACAAAGAAATGATAAATGTCAGAAGTGATGGAAACCCCAATTACCCTGCCTTGATTAATTTACATTGTATGCGTGTATCAAAACATCACATGTACCCTGTAAAGATATACAACTATTATGGGCCCATAATAATTTAAAATAAAAAAATAAAAAAAAAGGAGCTCATACACATTACAAAAAGCTCAATGAGTGTTCACAAAGTGATCACAGTCTTGTGTTCAATACCCAGATCAAGTAACATAACTTTGCCAGAACCCCAGGACTCCCTCTTGACTTTTGATCACAGCCTCTGCCCCACTAGCTACTACTAATTGACTTCTAACACTAGTTTCATTTTGCCCCGATTTTCTTTTTTTTTATTTCAGCATATTATGGGGGTAAAAATTTTAAGGTTGCATATAATACCCCTGCTCCCCCCAATCCCCTCAAGTCTGAGCTTCAAGCATGACCATCCCCCAGATGTATATACCCATCCCCTCCTTCCCCTCCCACCTGCCCAATACCCAATAAATGTAATTCCTATGTGTCCACTTAAGTGCTGATCTGTTAATACCAATTTGCTGGTGAGTATATGTGGTACTTGTTTTTCCATTCTTGGGATACTTCACTTAGTAGTATGGGTTCCAGCTCTATCCAGGAAAATAACAAGAGGTGCTATATCATCATTGTTTCTTAGAGCTGAATAGTACTCCATGGTATACATATACCACATTTTATTAATCCACTCATGTATTGATGGGCACTTGGGTTGTTTCCACAGCTTTGCAATTGTGAATTGATGCTATAAACATTCGAGTGTAGGTGTCTCTATTGTAGAGTGTCATTTGATCTTTTGGGTAGATGCCCAGTAGTGGAATTGCTGGATCAAATGGTAGATCCACTTGTATCACTTTGAGGCATCTCCGTATTGCTTTCCACAGAGGTTGAACTAGTTTGCAGTCCCACCAGTAGTGTAGGAGTGTTCCTCTCTCTCCGCATCCATGCCAACATTTATTGTTTGGGGCCTTTTTGATAAAGGCCATTCTTACTGGAGATAAGTGATATCTCATTGTGGTTTTGATTTGCATTTCCCTGAGGATTAGAGATGTTGAGCATTTTTTCATATGTTTGTTAGCCATTATTCTGTCTTCTTTTGAAAAGTTTCTGTTCATGTCCTTTGCCCACTTTTTGATAGGGTTGTTTGATTTTTTTCTTGCTGATTTTCGTGAGTTCTAAATAGATTTTAGTTATCAGCCCCCTATCAGATGTAGGATGCGAACATTTTCTCCCATTCTGTGGGTTGTCTGTTTGCTCTCATGACAGTTTCTTTGGCTGTACAGAAGCTTTTTAGTTTGATCAAGTCCCATTTATTTATTTTTGTTGCTGCTGTGATTGCCTTTGGGGTCTTCTTCCTAAATTCTTTGCCTAGGTCAATGTCTAGGAGAGTGTTTCCAACATTTTCCTCTAGAATTCTGATAGTTTTATACCTTAGGTTTAAGTCTGTTATCCAGCATGAGTTGATTTTTGTGAGAGGTGAAAGGTGTTGAACCTGCTTCAGCCTTCTACATGTGGCTATCTAGTTTTCCCAGCACCATTTATTGAATAAAGATTCTTTTCCCCAGTGAATGTTTTTGTCGACAAAGCAGTGAATCTGCTTTGTCGAAGATTAGATGGCTATATCATACATTACATGCTCTTTTGTGTCTGCCTTCTTTTGTTTGTAAAATGCATCCAAGTTGCATGTAGTTATTTGTTCATTATGCTTGCTGTATATAATAATAGTTCCATCATGTGAATATACCACATTTTGTTTATACATTCTACAAAATGATAGACATTTATGTTCTTTCCATATTTTTGGCTATTATGTAAAGTACTGCTATGAACATTCTTATATGTCTTTTTTTTGGTGAACATCTGTACGTATTTCTTTTGGGTTATACCTGGGAGTGGAATTGATGGATCAACATGTATTTATATGTCTATCTTTAGTAGATTGTGCCAAACAATTTTCTACAGTAATTGTGATAATTTACTTTCTTACTTGGCTAATAATTTTGAAAGAGCCTTTTGTCTGTCTGTAGTGTGAAGTATATGAACTCTATATTAAAATTTTCTCATCTTCTCTCATTAAAATTACCTGTTAATTTTTATATATTGCTAAAATATTTTTTGTCAGTTTTGGATTAAACTTTGTGCAATTACAAAATATCAGTATAAAAAAATAATACAGTTTAATCTTAATTAATTAATCTGTTTTCTGCATAGCATTCAAATAACTGATTTACCATCTGTTTTTACACTAAACTAAGCAGTAATGTTAACTGACCAGATTCTGTAATGGTTTTGGTTGCCATATTGAACTTAGATGAAGGCAACAGAGAGGACAGAGAGTTACAACAAAACTAATAGTATTTAAAACTAATAATTGTTTCTTAAATGTCATTATTTTATTAAATTAACTTTTTTGCAAGGGTCTGAGAAATAATACACTTAAAGATCTACTGATCTCTACCCATCTGTAGTCCATACTTAAAAAAAAAAAAAAAAGATCTACTGATCTAAAGGGGAGATAATATAAGATTTATTGTTGAAGCTATATATGACCTTATATTGAATTGTCATAGAGAAAGTCTTGTTATTATCATCATTTTCTATGGGAAAAACATCTGGAATATAAAGTTATATTCATTTAAATGCATTTTTGTTTTAAAATTTCTAGTATTATTGATGCTGTAGATATTTTAAAATAAATGTAACATAGTTGGTTTTCATGCTGCATCAGTCTAGAAAGTTATATATACTGATAATAGAGTTATTATGGTAACACCTAATAATGCCAGTGTTCTATGGCACCACACACTTGGACATAATGACATCAACAAATCTGGAGCCTGGTAAATGGCTTTCCTTGACATCTTCTCTACAAAGCTTGTTTAGTAGTTTGCTATAGTGGTATTGGTTAAGAGGGTCAGTGGATACTAGGTTACTGTAAGGAATGAAAACAGTGTAGCTTTTGTTGGATACTACTGTTGCCATTTTGCAACAGACCACCTCATAAGTCTCTTGTGCTCATTCATCATTGGGTTTATATGATGTTAAATGAAAATGAATCACATTTTCTGAATACTTTTCTCCCACACTTCAAAATGTCTTTTCAGATATTGTCTAACTGCCAGCTAATTTACAGCTCTGAAACCTTGTGGTATCATTTGGAATAGAGCATTTGATAATTTAAAGTAAAATGCATCATTGGTTGATGAAGAATTGCTGTTAAATCTTTTGGGATGTAAGGGTTTCTTTGCTACAGTCATGTATGGAGATGTGCTTTTCAGTGAGTATGCCCTCTGAACATTAGAGGACATATTCATGAGTTAAAATTCCAAAAACAAATCTAATAATTTGACAGCTCTGCTCAAAAGCCAGACGCTCAGCATTTTAGAGGTTGTCATGTACAGGGTGAGTCTGGGTGAGCCTGGGAATATCCTTCTGTCCTGTGACCCTCTTCCCACTCTTATGTGAGTGGCTGCCATTGTTCCTATGGCCCCCACCTGACAGAGAGGCACTCACTCACCAAACAGTCTTTGATCCTGGCAGTTGGAGGGGCTAATAGTCAAGAACCTGGGCACAGAATGCTAGCAGGAGCACACTGTAGTGGCTAAGCCCTTGTCCTTGTTCACATGGAGATTTCTTAAGGAAAAATCATTTCCAAGCTATGCAAAATAGATTAAAAATACTGTTTTGACCTTCTCATAGCTGATTTCAACACAATTTTCAGTGCCTAAAAATTCAGAACAGAATAAATATTTTCACAAATTCTTTGAAAGTAACTATAAGCAGATCTAAATATATTGACTATTTTTCCTATTTGGTTTCTTCTGGCTAGACTATTGCTTTTAATATTACTGCACTTCATTTTTATGGATAATCAAGGATGTGCATGAAACCTTAATTTCCAGCACAGAAGGATAATTGCTCAGTGATCATTTACTTTCTTTAAAACATAACTGAATATAAACTAAGATAGACACTAAGAAAAAGAGCTATTTTTAAAAATGGTGTCGAAGTGGGATATGAACTCATATAGCATATGAAAAACATACCTTGGTGTTTTCTTTCTTTTTTTCTTACTGTCTTACACTTTAGTAACTTAAAGTGGGCCTATCTAGTTCACCTGTTTAGTGAGGGGGTCTTAGGAAGCAGCTTGCTGGTCACGAGTGGTATGAATCCTTATTTGAGAGGTTAGGACATAGAACCTACAGTGTGGTGTGATTTGCTCATTAACAAGTGGTAGCTCCAGCAACTGCACCTCTTAACTATAAGCCTTTACTGCTTTTTCCACTTGCATGTGGTTTACTGTTCTTTGTTTCAACTACAAGGGTGAGATCTCATTTAACATGTTTCAGATTAAAGAGGTTTATAGTAGAGTTAAAAGCATGTAAAACAAGAATTTATTAGAAAGGACACTGATCTTTAACAGCCTCTGCTGGTCTCGGGTTAATCTTACTGTGGTATCATTTTCTAAAAAAATCAATTGTCATAAGACATATCATAGCTCTTGTATACATATTTGCAAAATTACCTAGCTATAGTGTGTGAATAAATATTCCCTAAACTGATTTTTCTTACCACTCTTTGCTACGAGCAAACAGAACACCATTTTGAAGGAAGAAAAGTAGAGGAAAATAGAGAAGTAATAAGGGGAAATATGAGCAGTAACTGCACCATAGTATCCGTGGGACCCTTCTCCAACTTCATGTGATAGCGTGCTGTATAGAAAAGGTTCTTTCAGCAAGTGTTTAGGAAAATATGTTCCAAAAGATCTGCATAACATTAGTGTAACCAAGTGTTCCTCTCTGTGGCTTCCTGTTTTGGAATTAAATGCCTTCAGGGTACTCAGAATAACTCTGTTTAGAAACACAAGAAGAATTTAACCTCTTATGTTCCTAATCAGTTTTTTAAAAAAATATATAGATTAAGTAGAAAGCAAAAAGATCTTATCCTACTTTGTTTCTCAATAGTTTTTGCTGAAAATTAAAATGGTTTATACATGAAGTAAGTGGTTTAGTTAGAAAACAAAGGTATAAACAAGAATTCTACCAGGAATTATTATCATCAAAATTATAAGATCAGTTTTGTCTCTTTATGAACAAATTTCATAGACAAACCTTTTTACATAAAAGATTATTTCCAAATGAACTCAGTGGAAAATTTCTACCCTGATTATTTGCAGGAGGTAAAGGGAGCAGATAAGCTGAATTTCTGTTTACTTCTTTGTGGTGGTATTGTTTAACATTCTTAAGATGCTGCTGCAAAGCCAGCAGAGGGAGCACCAAACAATATTTTTATTTATCTTAAAGCTTAATAATGTATTTTTAAAACACTTTCCTTCATTTGCATTTAAAAAGATGCCTACAAGTAATCATTTATTGATTATGCATTTTCAATGTATAGTTTTAATTTTCTATATGCTTCTGCTCTGAAATTAAAAGACTTAAAGGGGTCTTTTTTATGCAATTTAATTCTACAAACATTCATTAAATGTTTAATGTATATAAGACTTGATATAAAGAGTAAAAGGTGAATTTCCTCTATTCCTCAAGAATTTATAAATTTGTTGGAGAGAAAGAAATGTAAAGATCCTCCATTTACAAGGAAGAAGGATAATAAAGGTAGAGTATAGTCTAATTCTTAATCAAGAAGCAGTGAGGATAACTTAGAGAAGGTGAGATGTGAATTAGACCTTGAAGGAGAGGTTTCCAAAAATGGAAACTGCAGACTGGATGGAACAGCATAAACACAGGGTGTATTTGGGGAAAGGTAATTACAGGGTTGGAGCTAGATGGAACTGAGGTGAGAAAGGGGATGTATGGGAGGTGAGAGCAGAAAGCTAAGGTAGAGTTCGGTAATGGAGCATCTTGAAATCTATGCTAAAGACTTTTGATTTTTGTTCTGTTGGCAAAGCAGAGCAAATCGCATACCATTAGGAGGGCACAAATGATGTTTTAATAAAATAAGCCTCATTTCAGTGTGAAAAGGTTGCCTGGAGAACTGAGAGATTAAAGATTGGACATTTTAACGGTAGATAAGGTCAGACATTGTAAGATCCTGGATAATAATAATAATGCCTTTCATTTGTATATATACATATCACACATATATACACATGCATACATACATATTTGTATGTATATATAGATATAGACACCTAGATACCAAACATGTGCATATATATATACACAGTATATACAATATATTCATTCCATATAATATTTATATATCATATACACGTATATAACATATATATATCTCTCATATATGTATGTACACATATCCTTCAGAGTAATCCTATAATTTAAAGATTTATACTCAAAATGTTAGGTAATATGTAAAAGGTCTCATAGCAAATTCAGAGCAGAGCTGGTACTCAGATTCTAGGTCTTCTGAGTCCAAACCTGATATTCCTTTTATCATACTGTGCTGCTTTTGCATTAGATGTGTCAGTGTGCATGGGAGGGTGGAATGTGCATGAGAGACATTATGAGGTTTAAAATATGTGGTGGATACAGGCAGAGGAAGAAGTTGAAGACAACTCCCAGGTTTTCAGTTCGTGTGACCAGAAGATGGAATGATGTTGCCATTGCTCCTATAGAAGATGTAAAGGGAGAAACAGATTGGGGAGTGGGATAGGAGACAGCAGGGGACTGAGGGGTGGGAAGAAGATAATTCAATTTGGGGTGTCAAATTGGATATGCTGGAGGGCATTCTTATAAAAATGTCTAGCGCACACTTCAAATTTTAGATTTGGAGCTCAGGAGAGAAGCCAGAGCTAGAACTTGGGAGTGGATGATATATTTCAGAGAAAGTGTATAGACTAAGAAGAGGAGTGAAGCGAGAGCCAACCGTTGAAGGATGCCTACATGTGGGAGGCTGGGAGAGAAAAAGAGTTGGAAGGAGCCTGCGCTGACAGTGACAGAGGTAAGAGTGGGCAGGAGAATGCCCTGTTCATCAGTCGGCAAATACCTGCATTCCTGCTGTGTGCAAGGGGCTGCAGCCTCTGCCCAGAGTGTAAAGGAGGTGCCTTGGCAGAGTAAGCTGTTTCAGGGAACAGTTTAGAATGGGAACTGAGGCGAGGTCATTGGGCTTGTTGACTCAGGGGATCACGTTTCCTAAATATGCATGGAACTTTAGTTGTGTACTAATATTAAAGTAGACTTCCAACTCAGAACTCTCTTTAGAAGTTAAAAGATCTCAAAGGATCTACCCCTTAGCCTGAAATCTATGAGCTATAACTTTGATATCCAGATGAATTGTGGATCAAACTCACTTTCCTAGTTTCCAAAAGATATAATTCTCTTGTAAGCTTGATCACTTATCTTTATTTTATTACTAATTTTTATCTGATTTTTTTTTTGGTGAGAGGAAGAAATATCACTATTATTTTTGTATAATGATATGTATTCACTATAAAAAATTCAAATACAAAGAAGAAATTTTAAAATCAACCCTCAAATAACCACCATAGTACATTAGATAACCAAAAATAGAATGTCCTCCCATTTCTAATTCCTTCTTCTCTCCCTTCCTTCTTTCCCTCCTATTTATCTGCTGATCATACAATGTCTGTTATTTTAAATAAAAGTATTAAATTTATTTTTAGTTTATAAAAAGCAAAAGAAACTAAAGGTACCTAAAAGAATTATAGAACTTCCAAATAAGTGCTTGTCACTTCATGAGATAGTATATATGTCAGAACATTTGTCTAAACAAAAGAGATTATAATAAACATAATGAGGTTAGAGTTATGGTTTTAAGATACATGTTTCTATTTAGACCATATATATTGATCTGCCTTTAAAAACGCTTACAGGCCGGGCGCTGTGGCTCACGCCTGTAATCCTAGCTCTTGGGAGGCCGAGGCGGGAGGATTGCTCAAGGTCAGGAGTTCGAAACCAGCCTGAGCAAGAGCGAGACCCCGTCTCTACTATAAATAGAAAGAAATTAATTGGCCAACTGATATATATATAAAAAATTAGCCGGGCATGGTGGCGCATGCCTGTAGTCCCAGCTACCCGGGAGGCTGAGGCAGAAGGATCACTCGAGCCCAGGAGTTTGAGGTTGCTGTGAGCTAGGCTGACGCCACGGCACTCACTCTAGCCTGGGCAACAAAGTGAGACTCTGTCTCAAAAAAAAAAAAAAAAAAACGCTTACGTATACTCTACCTTCCTTCCCCTTCCCTATTTTGTTTGTTATAACAATATTTTTAAATTATCAAGCTTTATAACATTTACATTCAGTTTTATAATTAAATCTTATATTAATAATTGCTTTAATTCTAGTTCTATATTTAACTGGAATATATTTAACTGGAATTAGCCCTCACCTTGATTTTTTACCTTGAATTTTCTAACCCTGAATTTTAACTTGATTCATATTTTAATTTTCTAGTTTTCATCATTAAGTAGAATTCTTCTGGAAGGTCTCCCCAGAGGCTACTTCATGTTGCAAATGTGTATATATACATATATGTAAAGAGAGATGTAGAGATGGGGTCTCGCTCTTGCCCAGGCTGGTTTTGAACTCCAGACCTCAAGCAATCCTCCTGCCTCCCAGAGTGCTAGGATTACAGGCATGAGCCATGGCGCCCAGGTGCAAATGTCTTCTGGTCTTCTGTTGGATTTATCCTATATAGACATCTTGCTTATGGAGACTGCTCTTGGACCATGGTTTCCTTGCTTCAGAACTCTGCAGACGTTGGTCAGTTGTCTCTCAGTTGCTGTGGAGAAGTCTGAGGCCAGCCCACTTGTTCTTGGTTTTGTGTGTGATTTTCTTTTTTCTTTCATTTGTTTATTAAATTTTTTTATTTTTTTGGTATCTCTATTCAACTTTAATGTTATAAAAATGTAGAAAATGAATTAAGGTGAACCTTATTTCACAGTGTGCCCCAGAATAAAATCCTAGATGGACTGAATAATTAAACTTTTGAAATGAAGTCATAGAACTAGTAGGTGAAAAGATTGGTGATCCTCTAATCTTTCTACAAATGGTCTCAAGGTAGAAATTATGAAGGAATGATCCTATAAGTTTGTCTGCATCAAAAAGGAAAAAAAACACCAGAAAACATGAAAAACGCACAACAAAGTATGAATGTGTGAAAGGATACATTACAACAGGTAAAATATTTCCAACGTATGATAGATGATGGATATTTGTGTTTTATTAATGATAAAACCAACACTACAAAAGAAAAGTGGATAAAGGTTAAGCAGAAGCATTTCACAAGTGGAAAAACTCAAGAGAAGAAAAATGCCTAATCATTTAATGTAGGCTTAAAGGTGAAACTTTGAGAAATCAGAAAGAAATTTTTTGGTTTTGAACACAGATTTTTTCATGAGTAGTTACATATATTGGATTAAATAAGCATGAACACTTCTTTAAGCTATGAAATTCCATAGTTTGGGGATGTGTGTGTCTTATCCTTGCTATTAGATTGTTTCCTCTTTTCTAAGTCCAAGAAAGATGTCTTGATGCCTCTTCCTGCTCTTCAAGGTGCATAGCTCACAACTTTGCATGTACTGGTCCTGAAATAAATATTTATTGAATACCAATAACTTGAATTTTTTAAAAAATTAATGTTTGTTAACCATTATTTTATAAAATATATTTGAGGGGAACTAAAGTCTTTTATATAAATACTTTAATTAAGATTTGTTGATTTTTTTTCAGATTTTTTTGGGTATAGTGTTTTGTCTTATGTTTAGAATTTTAATTAATGCACTTTATTATTCAAATAGAAAGATTTATTATTTTGTAGGAAAATATATACCTAAATCTCATTTTGCAAAACTCTATTTTTGTTAATTTTACTCAATGATCATATATAGAATTGCATTTTTAGACTTTGATTTTTATGAACTGCAGAAATTTTGTTTACTATATATGCGATTTATTGGACACTAATGCTGTAATTACTAAGGACCTTTTAAAAGGATTGTAATTTGAAATAATGAAACTATGGCATGAAAGTGCCCTTTGCATATATAATTGATCATTTTTGTTATGTTGATTTAAATAGGGAACCTGAAGATTTTCTTAAATCAAGGTGCATACATGTTCAAAGTGCTAGGTTGGTGTTATAGGCTATTTAACAGCAAACTTTGTTTGGGAGAACCATGTTGTGTAAGTGGTTAGTGATATTAAAATTGGTATCAGCCTTGGCATATCAGATGTATTTATTTTTAACTTTTATGCAGATATAGTTATTAAAATGTACATTTCAAGTACATTTTGAGTGTCTTTCAAAGTATTTTCAAGTGATTTCCATTTGAGAAGTAAGGAGCTAGGTTTGTTAGTTATTAATCCAAATATAGTAATATAGCTTATTTTATTGATCTTTCTATGATTTTTAAAATTAGGAGTGAGAAAAGTCACAGACGCAGTTTGTTGACATATTGCAATCCATATGTGTGCTTTTTTGATAGGGAAGGTATAGCATATACCATTCCTCCAGAACATTTAGCACCAGATTTATGATTTTTCTAATTTGGTTTGTAGCTTGCCAAAGAGCATGTGAGTGCATATTTGATCAGAAGCATATTTTGCTTTGAATCAGATGAGGAATACTTAATGAGTCAATGCTAAGAAGCAATGCAGAGAAGATGCAGACTAGCAGACTAAAAAGGCCCTAAAATAGCTTAATGTAAAATATAATAAAGTAATATTACATAAAAAATCAAATTTTTTAGTTTTTCATGTCCTTCTCCTTAATAAAATTTTCCACCATATCTACTGGGAGTGATACTTTGTATTTATGTGGTGCCATTCACATTTTCAGTGGGATGAAGACTTATTTCATATTGTATTCATTCTCTCTTGGGGGCTGAAAGATGCTAGTTCTACCTTAAAGGTGCCAGTAGCCCTGCTCTCTCTAGCAGGCCTCCCTCTAAGAATGAGTGCTAGAAATTGCCCATTGAAATTAATTGTTTTCTTCCTGTTTGTTTGATAGGAAAAATTATCTCTTTGTTTTAAGTTGTATCTCTTGGATTATCAACAAAGCTGGAAAATTCCCCTGTTTATTTAGCCATTTACATTTCTTCTTCTAAAAATCGCTTATCCTTGTTCTTTGTCCATTTTTCTTTTAAGACACTCACTTATTACTCGTTTATGAGATTATTTATTTATTAGGATGTTAGCACTTTGTTTTGTATGTTACAGACATTTTGCCTAGTTTTTTGTACTTAAATTTTGTTTGTAGTGCTTTTTGGCATACATAATTTAAAAAAATAATTATAGTCAAATCTAGTAATCTTTTATTCTGTGATTTCTTTGTCAAGATTTGAAAGACCTGCATCAACCCTATATTATATAAATTTTTCTTTCTTTTTATTTTTTGAGACTGATGGAGGAGAAAATAATCAGGAAAAGCCTTTATATTGCTTAGCTTAAATAAGTTATAAGGAATTACCTTTGTTGGACTCTGATTTTTGTTTATAATGACTTACATCTCCTATGTATGATTGGCTGTTTTTACCTCAGGCTGGGAGGGCTCTCCTGGAGCATGAGAAGTGTTCTCCAACATTCTGCTTTCTTTGTTGCTACTTATTCTCTACCATGGCAGACCTGGAGAAGAGGGAGAGAGAAATGAAACATGTTTCTGACACTCTTTTCTTCTCTACCTTGAGGGACACTTTTACATACAGAAATTACACTATGCATAATTATGTAGTTTCAGGCTAGCCCACAATAGCAGTAATAGTTTTTTCCGACTGTTCATTGTATAAAATTCCAGTTATACTTTGAGTTAATTGGGGTTTTAAGGGTAGCCTGGAAACCTGAATAAAATTGTTTCAAGATCAAAATAAGTTACAAGTAAACTTTTGAGGTGTAGCGCATTCGTAGGTTGTGACCTGTTCATCAGCCTTCTTGAGAAGCCACCTCTAAGGACTGAGGATAATCTAATTGGTCTTAGATGACTCTAGAGGGTCCACAGTGATTCTGCACCTTAGGTTTACAGTGAGACTTGTTTTTCAAGTTCTTTGTAGCAGGAGGCAGTCTGACTAGTGCATAGTAAGTCTCTTTAGGACCTAGAACAGCATTAGCCAATAGAATTTCCTGCAATTGTGTAAAATGTATACTATTTGATAGTTTGTTTACTGGTGGGAGAAATTTCCTATATTTGCAGTCCAGGATGGTAACCACTAGCCCCAGGTGGCTATTGAGCAATTGAAATGTGGCAAGTATGACTGAGAAACTGAATTTTTAATGTTATTTAGTTTTAATTAATTTAAATAGCCATATGTGGCTAGTGGTTATTATATTGAAAGGCCTAGTTTTAGAGGTTTGTGTTCAATAGAGTCAAACACAGAATTAACTTTTCCCCTTTTTATCTGATGAGAAAATGTCATACAATGTGTAGATCTTATTTGGATCCCGTTTAGACAAAACCAGCTATGAAAAGGTTAGAAGACATTTTTGAGACAATCTTGGAAAATTGAACATGGATCAGGTACTAGGTGATTTTATGGAATTAATGTTAATTTTTTTAGGTGTGATAATGGCAATAGGTTTATATTATTAAAATACAACAGTGAAGTTTTCAGATGAACTAATATGATACCTAGGATTTGCTTTAGGAAAAAAAATATTGGCTGGAAAGTGGATGAGACAGGATTATCCAATATTCACAGTTTTTGAGCTGGCTGATGGGCCTATGGAATTTGTTATACTGGTTTTATACTTTTATGTATGACAGAAAGTTCTCATAATAAACAGTATTGAGTCAAGAGAGCTCCTGGTAGGTCATTTTGTCCAGCCTTCTGTCCAGGTTCGTTTATTCAGCCATTAAATGACAGAGGTAGGGCTGGGCGAGGTGGCTCACACCTTTAATCCTAGCACTTTGGGAGGCCAAGGCTGGCCTATTGCTCAAGGAGTTCAAAACCAGCCTGAGCAAGGGCGAGACCCCATCTCTACTAAACATAGAAAGAAATTAATTGGCCAACTAAAAATATATAGAAAAAATTAGCTGGGCATGGTGGCACATGCCTGTAGTCCCAGCTACTCGGGAGGCTGAGGCAGCAGGATTGCTTGAGCCCAGGAGTGTGAGGTTGCTGTGCGCTAGGCTGACGCTGCGACACTGTAGCTTGGGCAAACAGAGTGAAACTCTGTCTCAAAAAAAAAAAAAAAAAAAAAGACAGAGGTAGGATTCAAATTTAAGTCATTTGGCTTTAAGTTCTGTTGATTTTTCTATGACATCAAATTGTATCATATTTAAGACACATGGTTCTATACTCTACCTGCTCCATGACCTTTGACAAGTTCTCTTGCACATTGCCCTGTTGTGTGGAAAGGCCAAATTTGATAGCAGAGTTGTTCACATAGATCAGCAGAGGCTAGGGTCTTTTATGGCAAGTTGGAACAGGTTGGGATTTTACTGGATTCAAATTTGAAGGCTGAAAACAAATAGCTTGGGAAGGACACCAGATGAGGGGCACTAGTAGCAGATTCAAGAGGAGAGAAAGAAGCAAAGTCAAGCTCCTAAGAAATCTGGAGTGGATGCAAGGTGGCAACAGGTAAAAAGGCTGAGAGCACAGTTTGTGTAGAAAATTAAGAGTGTTGACTGTTAATTCTTACTGGAAGATGGTTATACATTTCAAGGGCAATTTAGCTGACTTGGCATATAGCCAGATTGACATTCCTCCTTGTGAAACGCATGTTCCACTATGCCTGATTATCTTTATTTAATCTAAAATAATTGTAATAATATAGAACTTTTATCCAGAAGGGGCTGTTGAGGTCATCTCATTCAACCCACTTACTTCTAAGAGTCTTCAAATTCATATTACATTTCCAAATGGTACTTGGCATTGAATTATGTTCCATAAGGGTTACAGAATTTCAGTTATGTATGTTCTCAAGAAGATTTTGAGAGAATGGGTAGATAATAGTTATGATTATTCAAGTAATACAACTGTTTAGTTAAGTTGATTATTGGTTAAAGTAGAGAAGAATTTTATTTATTTATAAAGGAAGATTTATGAAACATAATTTATGATTTATATTACACTTTGTATATTGCACTTACATTTCTAGTATCCAGACTATTGTTAAGCAAGAATTTCTCCCATCAGTAAATGAATGGTCACACAGTATACACTTTAAATTTATATTGCAGATGTCTATGTTTTATATTTCTTGTCAGGAGTGGGAAAGGGAATTTTGGCAAATAAGCCATTAATGCCTAGCAATAGACTGCTCAGTAGAATGTCTGTTACACCATTGCCTCACTAGGACCTAACTATATAAAAGCAAAGCAAAACAAAACAAAGCATTATTAATAGCATCCTATTGGGATCATGATATTTTTCTAATTATATTTATTTACATCTTTCTTGAGCTATTTGAATATTTTTTTAAGTTCCACTTCTGAAACAAGAAAAAATATTAAGCTTCTCATCCTGTACCCAAACTATTCTATAGTCAAAAGGAAAAAAACTCCCAATTTCTAAGTTTAATAACAGATATTTGTATTTATTAGGTACCATTAAGTTAGGACTACTAACTTCATATGTTCATCTATTAAATTATTATACATGTTAATTCATTTAACTGCTTACTGTCTGTTTTCATAGAACATAAAAGGATGCATAAGACATAGCCCCTGCCCTTATGCCGTTCATATTGTAGTTGAGTAAACAGATATGTAAGTGAGTAACTGTGACTGCATGTGCCAGTTAAAATGGAAGCATATACAAAGAACAATGGGAACATTATGGAGAAAATGATTGGTTAGGAGATAGAATGGGGTTTGGTTACAGACAGTTTTTACTGAGAAGAACCATGAAGAATAAATCAGGGTTGATTAGATTTCCCACTATGTTAATCTTAGCAACTGTGAGAACCAGATTTTAAAAAATCCATACAAGACATCTGTCCTTAACTTTGAAGTTATTTCTGGTTCATTTCCCTGATGCCTGTTTCAGATATCTTTTTGTTCTGCAGTCTTTGATCTTTGTCCTATCTGGTTTTGTTCTTTGGATCTTGGTTGATACCTGGTCCATTTTGGATGATTGACCTGATTTTAAGCTACCTACTGGCACTCTCAAAGTATACTACTTCTCATAACTACTGTCCTTGACCTATTGCAGCTTCAGGCAAGAGGAATTTCACTCACATGATCCGGCCAGGTGTCCAGAATGCTACTCCAATCAGGACTCCAGTGTCTTCCAGCCAATTTTGTTTTTCTGAGACTGGATATTAGAAAGGAAGGTCTGAGAGAATGCAGGTGTAATAGGGCTAGAGACCAGGGCACAGGGGATTGAGAGGGCATGCACTAAATGCGAAAAGGGAAATGAAGGCTGGACTGTGCCAACCATAAGAATATGGATTTGGGGCTTATTCTGCAGGCCAAGTGGGGCCCATAAATGTTTTTCAGGAGGATCGTGACACCATCATGTCTTTAACTGTGGAAAGGTAACAGTGTCATCACAGGGCCATCAACAGGAGATATTGCAGTTAGGGAGACCGGTTAAAGGAAAGAGATGATGAAGCCCTGAGCAAGATAATAATGATGGAGAAGAAGAAGAAATAAATCAGAAAAATTTCAGAAATAGAATCAATACGATTTGGGAGCTAATTGGACATTGAGGGTGAAGGAAAGAAAAATACTGAAGTTATTTTCAAAGTTTTCTGGTTCAGGTGATTGAACAGGTTCTGTTTGCTTTGTAACTATTCTTGTAATTAATGTAAAAAAATTAATTACACTTGCAATTATTCGTTTAATGTCTGTCTTCTTTATTAGACTGAATTCCATGAAGGCAGAGACTGTAATCTTTCTTGTTTGTATCTATATTTCCTAGTACCTGGCCCAGTGTCCGGCTATACTAATATATTCAGTTAGTAGTTGTTGACCAACTGACTAGTGTCATTTATTTATTAAATTTTTATTGAAAACCAGGCACTATTATAGATGAATTTTGATACCTTTAACTAATATATTAAATGCCTGAGGACAACCAGTTTCAGTGAAAAGATCATGGATTATATTTTGGACATATGAATCTATCTAAACTTCAAAAGAGTGATGTCTGGAGATTCAGATTTGGAATGTAAGTGAAGGCTGAAGCCATGGAAATTTGAGATTAATAGAAGGAGTAAAGTGAGGCATGATAATGATTGACGACAACTCTTGGAATACAAATATTAAGAGGTTAGCAGAGAAAGAAGAGCTAATTAAAGCAACTGAGGTTTTAGGAGAAAAGTTTGGGGATAGTTTTGCCATCAGAGAGAACAGAGGAGAGTTCAAGGAAGAATATGTGTTGGGGTAGATTATTTGAGAAATTTGAATCCCTAGAAGAGTTCTAGGAAGAGCAGGGAATCTTTGAATATTTTACTATCCTTTGTTTTGCCTCAGAATTTATGTTTGAACTCTTTAATTGAAGGTCAAAGTACTTTAACCTGTGGAGATTTCCTACTACCGTAAGCCTATGAAATTCAAATAAAATTCCTTCTTTACTAGTGTGGTTCAGTTTATAAAGGCTTAAGATTATTGCTTGACGATGAACTATAAGACAAGACAAAATTTGGAAGTAAGTTTTCACTTTTTGATGAAGTGTATATTCTAAACTATTTTCTTCATTTCTTCAACTATTTTCTTCACATTTTCATGGTCCATTGCCTCTTTTACTTGAATAAATTTTCCTTTTCAATAGTGATAACACTTTTAAAGCAACTAAAAGACAAATGAATTTCTAGCCATTGTAAATGATTGTTAATGCATTAAAGGGTATTATTATAACATTTGTGCATATACTAGTGTGTGTGGTAGAATGAGGAAGCTGTAATTCTTTGATTTGTAAGGCTTTTTGAATTCCCATGAATTTTTAAAAACAACAATAAAGATCACAATCTTGCTTTTATTCTCCTCATTTTCTTTGGAAAAGCAAATTATTTTAGCAATAGACTAGGTTCCTTAACATTCAACTAGCAAAAAAGAATTAAAAGACAGACAAAAAAACTTTCTTTGAAAATAGAAACACTTGAATATATATGTGTATATGTCTGTGAGAATCTGTTTTGCAGCTCTGAATTTACAAATTGGACGGGTTGCTACTCATTTATGACTATGATGGGTTTCTTTGGAAATAGACCCCATCAATATGTACTGCACTCCCACTAGATAATCAGTAAATTTGGGTTGATAGATTATGAATAAGATTTAGAAATTACCTAATGTTTCAAAAATGACTGACTTGTTTTAATTATATACAAAATCTTGAGCCTTCTGATTCCTCATCAGTTGTTTTGCATAGTAGAAACTTCCTTGGCCTTTTGTTAGGTTGTAGACCCTGGTGTTTTGTGGCCAGGTGCCAGGAAAATCTTCAACAATGCCATTGTCTGCCCAGATACCATTAGCCCAGCAGAAAGGTTCAGAGCTTGTGGGGTAGATATGAAAAGAAGTTACAAAATAGCTGGACTGAATATGTACTTAGGACTAGTTAGGCAGGGAAAAACTATAGAAAGAATTGTTCAGATTTTTGATTTAGGCAAATCTTACCTGAAGAGGGATGGAAGTGACTTGATTAAGGGGAAGTGATCTAATAGCCCTTTCCCTGATTTCTTGATAGGGATTGATTTTGCTGATAAAAGTAAAAAAGGAGATAAAAAAGTAAAAAGGAGATAAAAAAGAATCCTTGCTTTTACTTTTTTCTGTTTGTTTTGTTTTTATTAGCCCCAGCCACTTCCTCTAACAAATCTCACTGTCTTTGTTGATATTATACTCTCTTTTCCAGGCAACATTGCAGTCTCCCTTGGCTGAGCAGAAGACTAAAGATTTGGCCTGAAAGGAATGGTTGTTGGTTAGCCAAGATTTAGGACAAGAGACAGAGGAGACAGTAGGGTGGTTTAGAGGTCAAGTGACCTGAAGAGGGATTGTGGGGAGGGTGGGGGTGGAGCTGAAAGTATTTACCCATTTAAGTTGAAAGGATTCTAATATTTCTAACAAGAAGATTCATATTTATTACCCTGCATTTATTTGGAAATCTTATGAACTCTGCATATAAGTGTTATCTTCAAAATATTTGTTAAATGAGTGAAATATAAACATTACATTCCGCAATATAGGATTTAATAACCCTAACATGGACCCAGAGTAAAGGTTATACCATCCCAGGGTGTTTTTTCTTTAAGTGGCCATGTCACCAGTCCTTTTATGGTTAATTCCTCAGCTTTAAGTAAAAGGCATTGCAACTTGGGGGCTCATGGGGACTCCTGTGATAGCTTCGGTCCTGTGTTTAGCCGCTAAGAAGGTGACATGGGACATGAATGCCCTCTTCACACATTGTCAGATTTGTCTGTTAAACATAATTAGGTGGGCCTTTTACAAAGCTGTTAAGTAGACTAAGTTTTTTGTTGTTGTTGTTAGATATTTTGTTTTATTTATGGAGACGGTTTCAGAGATGGAGCATGTAGAGTAGTCCAACCCTAAACCACTATTAAAACAAAAGGAAATGGTTGAGTTAAAAATAGGCTATCTACTTCTTGTTTTATTCCCCTTATATTCCGTGGATTCTTTTCAGTATATCCAGTGGTTAAAAATATTTTTGGCATGTTTGTAGAAAGTAGTATCAATAACAATGTTACTATTTAAATCTTGGGATTTGTTTTGGTAAGAACAGAAGTTGAAGCCATCTAATGAGAATGGAAAGTAGAGCAAGATATAGGAATTAATAATCTTTATTTGATTATTTTTGTTGTTATTGAAGCCTATCATGTTTTAAAGGGTTTCTCGAACTGATACACTTGATTTGATCACAGTCATTACTAATTAAGCTAATTAAGAAAATTGCTTTTTGGGGTTTAACTTTGTTGTGTCTTTTACTTAAAATATCTGTGGACTATACAGAAAATGTGTTTCCTGCCTGATACCCTCTTTTGGTCTCAGTCACAAGTTTGGAGGGGACATAAAAGTGAAGAGGTAATGCTAAATTATCTTTTAAAAGTATCAGTCACAATATACCCAGAAAAGACTGAACAGATGAAAAAAAATTAAGCTACATTGGGCAAAATGCCCAGAAATGCCAACAAATATAGCTTACTTTAGACTAAGAAAAGGAAAATAGTAATGAGTGTATAAAATGTATGTATAGGATTCAGGAATTTTCTTCCTTTGCTCAGGGTAGTCTCTTCCTCTTCTGTCTTAAGGCTCGTTCCCTTATATATTTTTATAATCCAAAATTCTAATTAAGGGATAAAGTTACATACACAACACCCCCTGCCAGTAAGGCCATTAAAAAAAAAAAAGCAACCCAAAAGATCCCTATTACCCACAGAATAGTCTCATGTTATCTTCTCTATTTGTATATGGCACTAGTTCTACCTTCTTGTCCTGCCACGTTAGCCTATTTTTTAAAACCTTAAATTTCTTTTAAATTTTATAAAATATAAGTTATTTTAGTTTTAATGCCTTGACTTATAATGCCATTCTCCCTCAACAAGTGAATGTAGTGTTACCGTACATATTGTAGAATATATAGAGCTTAGAAATGGATGATGCAGTGAGAAAATAAGTGTTGGAACAAGCCGCTAAATTACTCCCTATATTCATTCAACAAATACGTGTTGAGCATCTGTGTGCCAGGTGTTAGGTATCGAGTTGGGAAGGCTAAAGACATAATTTCTTTCCTCAAGTCAATAGTCTAGTGGGCAGACTCACTCACAAACAATGAAAATACAATAAAATGATTGCTGTCAGTGAGATATTTACTATTATGTGGGAGATGCAATGTCTGAGTTTGCCAGAAAGTGTCTGGAAGGTTTCCTAGTGGAGGTCGGATTTGACCCGGACAGGAAGAATGAGTAGGCATTTTCTAAGTGGAGAGCTGACTGGGACGATACATGTGTAAAGGCACAGTGGTCAAGAGAGAGCAAGAGAACTGGGAGTACGTGCAGAGTGAGAGCAAGGTTGCTAATAGGGAACAGGAGGAAGGTAAGGGGTGCACGTATGGGCAGGGTGGCTCCTGCGAGTGAAGAGCCTCTAAGGCCATGGTTGGAAATGAGATAGAATTTCCATGTGTAATTGTGTCCTGATGTGTTAAAAAGATTACTATGGTGATAGTGTGGAGGGTACATCAGAAGTGGTTGAGATGTGAGTTAGGACATCTGCAAGGAGACTATTCTAATATTCCAGACAAGAGGTAATAAGGGCTGAAATAGGGGAACAGCAGTGAGTATGAAAAGAAGGGGTAGATTACAGCAATACTTGGGAGGTAAAATCATTTAATTTGGTGATTAAATCTGGGGTTGAAGGGGAAAGGGAGAAATTTGGGATGATGACTCTTAGACGTCTTAGTATTATATACATCCCATTGCCAAAATAGGGAATGGACTCCTCTTTGATGAAACAGGGAGTTGAGTTTGGATCTGGTATTCAAGGAAGAGGTCTAGGCTAAAGTTACAGATGTCAGATCTTTTTGTAGAGGAGCAATCGTTGGGCCTAGGGAGCGAGTAAGACCAGGCGCACTCGGATGGTCGTCAGAGTCTTGGGAGTGAGCGAGGAGTGACAAGAAAAACACAGAGGTAGAGCCAGAGCTGTGGGGATACTGTCTTCATAGGTGTGGTAGTCAGAGCTACTAGAAGTCAGACCATGTGCACAGAGGTGGTCATCAGGGCCTTGCGAGTGAATAAGACCATCACCACAGAAAGTTAAGAGATGTGAGGATGAATGAGACTCAGCACAGAGAGAGTTGTCAGAACAATGCAGGTGAATAAGCCATTGCACTGAATTGATCACTAGAGTCATGGGAGTGAGCAAGGGGGAAGTAAGACCATCGGCATCCAAGAGGATGTTGGAGACATGGGAGTGGATGAGATCTCCTAAGGAGTGTGTAAGGTGAGAAGAGGACCAATGCTTGATCCCTGTGGAGCCCAGTAGTTTTGATACATTCAGTGAGGGAGGAGGGCATGATACCACAGCGAGCAAGATGGCAGAGAACTTCACACAGGAGGAGAGAGTGAACTGTGCCTTCACAGGTTGAAAATTTGAAGGCGTTCTAACTGAGAGGTTACCAAAATGAGAGCAGTGTCTGTGGGCTGAAGAAGGAAGCCAGATTGCCCTGTGCAGTGGATAGCAGGTGAGGAAGTCCAGACACTGAATGGAGTGAAAAACAGATTTATGACAGTAGCTAGTGGAGAAAACAGGGTCCTGGGGGAGTAATGTTTGTGTTTCTGTGGACTTTAAAGATGGAAGGCATTGTAATACATTTCATATATGCTGAGAGTAAAAGACAGATTGGAGACAAGAAGCTCAAAATGTAGGAACGAGCTTGTTATCACTGTCCTCTTCTCTAGTTGCTTCTGCCAACACAGGATTGGTCCTTAACATGTTTTCATGGGAGAAGGGATATTGATTTATAGTTTTCTTTTCTTCTACTTTCTTTGTCTGGTTTTGTTATCAAGGTCATTTTGTCCTCAGAAAATGAGTAAAGAAGAGTTTACACCTCTTTTATTTTTGGAAAGATTTTGTATAGAATTGATATTTTTTCTTTAAATATTCTATAGAGCTTTACCAGTGAAACCATCTGGGCCTGAAGTTTCCTTTGTGAGAAAGTTTTAAACTACAGCCAATTTCTTTAAAGATATAGAGCTATTTAGAGTATCTATTATTTCTTTAGTGAGCTTTGGTAACTTGTTCTTTCATGGAATTTATCCATTTCATCTGAATTGTTAAATTTTGGGTATGCAAGTGTTCATAACGTTTTCTTATTATCCTTTTAATGTCTGTAGAATCTTTAATGATAATTCCTTTCTTATTTCTGGTTTTGGTGATTTTTGTTCTCTCTATTTTTCTTGATCAGTCTTGCTAGAGGTTTATCAGCTTTATTGGCCTTTTCAAAATATCAGTTTGGGCTTTCTAATTTTTTTTCCAGTTATTTGTCTGTTTTCTATTTGTCAATTTAGCTTATATCCTTGTTATTTCCTTCCTTCTATTTGCCTTGGGTTTACTTTTCTGTGCTTATGGTTGAAAGTTAAATCACTGATTTTAGACCTTTCTTGACTTTTTAAATATAAGCATTTAAAAACAATAGATGTATGTTGTTTAATTTTTAAATATTTAGGGTTTTCCTAAATATCTTATTGTCACTGATTTCTAATTTAATTTCATTTTGGTCAGAGATACTTTGTATGATTTCAGTTCTTTTAAATTTAATAAGACTTCTTTTATTGCCAAGCATATGGTCTATCATGGTTTATGTACCATGTGTACTTGAAAAGAATCAAAATTCTGCAGTTTTGGGATATACTGTTCTATAAATATAAATTAGATCATAAATCCTCTACGTCTTGGCTAAAATTTTGTTTACTTTTCCTATTGATTGCTGAGAGAGGGATGCTAAAATTTCTTACTATGATTGTGGACTTGTTTATTTCTTCTTTTAAGTCTGTCAATTTCTGCTTCAAGTAATTTTAGGCTATTTCAGACACATATACATTTATGACTGATATCTCTCTGAAAAATTGCCACTTTTATCATTATGAAGTATCTCTCTTTATCTTCAGTAATATTCTTTCTCTTAAAGCCTTTGTTATCTAATATTATTACATCTATTACAACCTTCTTATGCTTATTGTTTAAATGACCTATCTTCTTCTACCTGCTTAGTTTTCTCTTACAGGCAAAGATTGCTTTGTTTCTTTAAAATCTATTCTGATAATCCCTGTCCTTTAATTGAAATATTTAGTGCATTAACACTTAATGTAATAATTAATATGATTGATTGAAGTCTATCATTTTCTTAATCTTTTCTGTTACTCTACTTTTTTGTATTTGCTATTATTCCTCTGTTTCCCCTGTCCTGTTTTCTTTTGGATTATTTTTTAGAGTTTCATTTTAATTTATCTCTTGACTTTTTAGATATACTTCTTTGTATTATTTTATGAATGATTGATTTATATATTAGTACAATATACAGTCTTACCTTTTTGCAGTCTACTTAGAGTTAATCTTATGCCAATTCACATAAAATGTAGAAACCTTGCAGTTATATTAGTTCATTTATCATAGACCTCACCATCCTTTATATTATAGTTGTCACATGTATTATAAAACTTAATGCATGTATATACACAAATACATTATTATAATTTTTATGACAATGTTATAACTCTTGCTTTGAGCTGTCACGTGTATTTTGAAAAATTTAAGATAGAAATTACAGTCCTTAGTATTTATCCAAATATTTACTGTTTCTGGTGCTCTTAATTCATTCCTAAATTCAGATCTGAATTTCGCTACGGTATCATTTCTCTTTGGCTTGGAGAACTTCTTTGTTTCTGTAGTGCAGGTCTCATGGTAATGAATTGCCTTAGTTTTTCTTTAGCAGAAAATATCGTTATTTCACTTACATTCTTGAAGGATATTTTCACCCTATATAGGATTCCTTAAAGATATTGTCCTATTGCCTCATAAAATGAGTAGAGAAGTATTTGGTCTTCATTATTTCTGACGAGAAATCTGTGGAAATTCTAATTGTTATTTCCCTGTATGTAATGTATTTTTTTTAAATGGCTACTTTCAATATTTTCTCTTTATTTTCCATTTTCATTAGTTTGATTACAATGTATCTAGGTGTTGAGCTATTATTAATAATATTTTTATTTGTGCTTTTCTAAACTTCTTGAATCAGTAAATTTATTTCTTTTACTAGATTTGGAAAGTTTTCTGCCACTATTTTTTAAAATATTGTTTTTCTGCCTCATTCTCTGTCTCACTTGTTCTTCTGGGACTTCAGTTGTCTATATGTCTGACATTTAGAAATTGTCCTGCAAGTCCAAAATACTTTCTTCATTTTCTTTCAGTTTTTTTCTCTCCTTTAGATTGGAAGATTTCAGTTCATCTATCTTGTATTTAATTATTCTTTCCTTGGTCATCTCCAGTTTGTTATTAATTAGACCTATTGAATTTTTATCACAGATATTTTTATTTTTCAATTATAAAATTTCTATTTGATTTTTTTTTTTGCAATTCCTATTTCTCCACTGACATGTCCTATATTTTAAATCAGTGTGAACATATTTTTCCTTTCCTCACTGAGCATACTTAAATAGCTGCTTTAAAGTCCTTGTTTGATATAACATCTATGTTATCTTTTCTCAGTGGATTGAGTCACATGAATACACTCAAGAATTACCCAACACTGGAAGAACAGGAAATTATCTTGGATGTTGTGGCTGTTATGTTTTTTTTTTTTTTTTTTGTCTTTTAATTTTTTTATTTTTTTTTTTATTTTTTTTATTTTTTTATTTTTATTTATTTATTTTTTTTTTAATTATTTTTTTTTATTTTGGCATATTATGGGGGTACAGATTTTAAGGTTTCAATAAATGCCCATTTCCCCCCCTCCCCCCAAAAGTCTGAGTCTCCATCATGACCATCCCCCAGATGGTGCACATCTCACTCACTATGTATGTATATACCCGCCCCCCTCCCCCCTCCCACCTGCCCAATACCCTATTACTGTAGCACCTATGTGTCCACTTAGGTGCTACTCAGTTAATACCAGTTTGCTGGAGAATATATCTGGTGCTTGTTTTTCCATTCTTGGGATACTTCACTTAGTAGTATGGGTTCCAGCTCTAACCAGGAAAATATAAGGTGTGCTATATCACCATTGTTTCTTAGAGCTGAATAGTACTCCATGGTGTACATATACCACATTTTATTAATCCATTCTTTGATTGATGGGCACTTGGGCTGTTTCCACAGCCTTGCAATTATGAATTGTGCTGCTATAAACATTCGAGTGCAGGTGTCTTTTTTGTAGAGTGTCACTGGATCATTTGGGTAGATGCCCAGCAATGGGATTGCTGGATCAAATGGTAGATTCACTTGTATCGCTTTAAGGTATCTCCATATTGCTTTCCACAGAGGTTGAACTAGTTTGCAGTCCCACCAGCAGTGTAGGAGTGTTCCTCTCTCTCCGCAACCACGCCAGCATTTATTGTTTGGAGATTTTTTGATAAAGGCCATTCTCACTGGGGTTAAGTGATATCTCATTGTGGTTTTGATTTGCATTTCCCTGATGATTAGAGATGTTGAGCATTTCTTCATATGTTTGTTGGCCATTCTTCTGTCTTCTTTAGAAAAATTTCTGTTCAAGTCCTTTGCCCACTTTTTAATGGGGTTATTTGATTTTTTCTTCCTAATTTTCGTGAGTTCTAAGTATATTCTAGTTATCAGTCCCTTATCGGATGCATAGGATGCAAAAATTTTCTCCCATTCTGTAGGTTGTCTGTTTACTTTCGTGACTATTTCTTTGGCTGTGCAGAAGCTTTGTAGTTTGATCATGTCCCATTTATTTATTTTTGTTGCTGCTGTGATTGCCTTTGGGGACTTCTTCATAAACTCTTTGCCCAGGCCGATGTCTAGGAGAGTGTTTCCAACTTTTTCCTCTAGAGTTCTAATAGTTTCATATCTTAGGTTTAAGTCTGTTATCCAGCGTGAGTTGGTTTTTGTGAGAGGTGAAAGGTGTGGGTCCTGTTTTAGCCTTCTACAGGTGGCTATCCAGTTTTCCCAGCACCATTTATTGAAGAGGGATTCTTTTCCCCAGCGTATGTTTTTGTCTGCTTTGTCAAAGATGAGACGGCTATATGAGGATGGTTTTATATCAGGATTCTCACATCTGTTCCACTGGTCAATATTCCTGTTTTTGTGCCAATACCATATTGTTTTAATTACTACAGCTTTGTAGTATAGTTTAATATCTGGCATATTAATGCCTCCCATTTTGTTTTTGTTGCCTAGAATTGCTCTTGATATTCGGGGTCTTCTTTGGTTCCATACGAAGCGTAAAATTATTTTTTCTATATCTGTGAAGAATGCTGATGGGATTTTAATAGGTATTGCATTGAATCTGTAGATCAGTTTGGGTAGTATAGACATTTTGACGATATTGAGTCTGCCGATCCACGAGCATGGTATGGATTTCCATCTGTTTACATCCTCTGCTATTTCCTTCCTCAGTGTTTCATAGTTCTCCCTGTAGAGGTCTTTTACATCCTTGGTTAAGTATATTCCTAGGTACTTTAATTTCTTTGTTGCTATTGTGAAGGGAATTGAGTCTTTGATTTGGTTCTCAATTAGATTGTTGTTGGCGTATATGAATGCCTCTGATTTCTGTGTATTAATTTTGTATCCTGAGACTTTACTAAATTCATTGATCAGTTCCAGGAGTTTCTTGGTTGAATCCTTGGGGTTTTCTAGATACAATATCATATCATCAGCAAACAGTGAAAGTTTGATCTCTTCTGCCCCTATTTGGATACCTTTGATTCCATTTTCCTGTCTGATTGCTGTAGCCAAGACTTCCAGCACTATGTTGAATAGAAGTGGAGATAGTGGGCAGCCTTGTCTGGTTCCAGTTCTAAGTGGGAATGATTTCAGTCTTTCCCCATTCAGTATGATGTTGGCTACGGGTCTGTCATATATGGCTTGTATCATTTTTAGGTATGTCCCTTCTATGCCTATTTTCTTAAGTGTTCGTATCATGAAAGGGTGTTGAATTTTGTCAAAAGCTTTTTCTGCATCTATTGAAAGAATCATGTGGTCTTTGTTTTTGCTTCTGTTGATGTGGTGAATTGCATTTATAGATTTACGTATGTTGAACCATCCCTGCATCCCTGGGATGAAGCCCACTTGGTCGTGGTGGATTATTTTTTTGATAAGTGTCTGGATTCGGTTAGCTAAGATTTTGTTGAAAATTTTTGCATCTATATTCATTAGGGATATTGGTCTGTAGTTTTCTTTTTTTGTTGCATCCTTTCCTGGTTTTGGTATCAGAGTAATATTCGCTTCATAAAAGGTGTCGGGGAGGTTTCCGTTCTTCTCGATGTTGTGGAATAGTTTCTGCAAGATAGGTACTAGTTCAGAAATCAAGACGGAAATAAAAAACTTCTATGAAGAAAACGACAATGGAGAGACAAGTTACCAACTCCTCTGGGACACAGCTAAAGCAGTTCTGAGAGGAAAGTTTATCTCCATAAATGCCTATAACCAAAAGGCAAGAAGATCACAAATAGACAATCTAATGAAACGACTCAAAGAGCTGGAAAAAGAAGAACAGACCAACCCCAAACCCAGCAGAAGAAGTGAAATCAACAAGATCAAATCAGAACTAAACGAAATTGAAAACAGGAAAGCTATTCAGGAGATTAATAAAACAAAAAGTTGGTTCTTTGAAAAAATAAACAAAATTGACACGCCATTGGCTAAGCTAACGAAAAGCAGAAAAGAGAAATCTCTAATAAGCTCCATCAGGAATGAAAAAGGAGATATCACAACTGATCCCAAAGAGATACAAGATACAATTTATGAATACTACAAAAATCTTTATGCACACAAACTGGAAAATGTGGAGGAAATGGACAAATTTCTAGAAACACACAGCCTCCCTAGGCTCAACCAGGAAGAAATAGATTCCCTGAACAGACCAATCTCAACAGCTGAAATAGAAACAGCAATTAAAAATCTCCCTAAAAAGAAAAGTCCCGGTCCAGATGGCTTCACACCTGAATTTTACCATACTTACAAAGAAGAACTGGCTGTTATGTTTTGAAGTCTCTAGATTTTGCTACATTCTTCTAAAGAGTGTTGATTTAGAATAGTTGGCTAGACTCAAATTGCAAACTGTCATGTCTTTAGTGGGCAGTGGCATAGATCTCAGTTCAGTTCTTTAAACCTTGACTATAAGCTACTTTTAGATTGTCCCTCATATACGTGGTTCTGGACTCAGCCAGAGATGTGGGCTGTGTTTAAACGTAAAATTTGGGATTCTCTTTTTACTTCTTTCTTCTTTCTTGGGCTTCCTCATTATTCTCCAGCAGTCTAGACTCTTTTCTCCAGTTTCCTCCAGTCAGAAAAGTGGCAGGAGTTATCACTGCCTACCTTCCCCCTACCCCTGTGCTACCACCACTGCAGCTGCCTCCAGGGCAAAACTGCAAAAAACAAGTCACTTGCTCCAGGGGTTGACTCCTCTCCAACTTCTGTGTACCTTTGTTAAATCCCCAAAGCCATCAAACAGGTTTTCTCCCAGAATTTGTATCTGTTATTTGTACAAGGATTGGTCTATAAGGCACTCACTCCTCTATACCCTGGGTCAGCAGATTTCAGCCCTTGTGCTAAATTCAGCTAGCTGCTTATTTTTGTTAATAAAGTTTTATTGGAACTCAGCCACGCCTGTTGGTTATATAGTGTCTGTGACTGCATTCATGTTATAATGGCAGAGTTGAATAGTAGTTGCAACAAAGACCACATGCCTAGAAAGACTAAATAAATATTTGCTATTTGGTCCTTTACAGAGAAAGTTTGCTGATCTCTGCTTTGTGTCAAAAAGAGAACTCATCTGATACTTTGACCTCTGGTCCAGTGGTTAGATTTTATTCCAGCTGCCAGTAAGCACAATAACACCATATACTAGAACATCATCTGGAATTGCTTCTCTATGAGAGTACTCCCATCTTAGGAGAAGCAGTATTTCTCCTTTGTATATGCCTATACCACTTCATCTCCTGAGCATCACTAAGTCTAAATCTCTCTTAGCATCCTCAGTTTCTTTTTCTCCACTGATTCATTCTATTCAACATACAGATAAACCCAGATTTGGATACATATTTTTAAAAGCTCTTATTTTGACATTTATATCCCCTCAAGCTCTCTATATGTTATCTTTCTGGGTTGTTTTTTGTTTGTTTGTTTGTTTGTTTGTTTTTTGTGTGTGTGTGTGTGTTCAATAATTTTTTTTAACTTCAGAATATTACAGGGGTACAAATGTTTTGGTTATATAAATTGCTTTTTATCTTTCTGTTTTCCTATGTGACTTCTCATAAGGGTTATCTGTTCTTAGTACTTATACTTCTTCACTACAGTTCATACCACTCTTTACAATTTTGCATTTTCTTCCAGCATGCTTTTGAAATTTCTCTCTTGAAAGAAACCAGTGAGAACTGAAACCTCTATTCAAATTGCCTCTTCAGACTATCTTATTTCATTTTTCTGTGACATCTGAGGCCACTGACCACGATCTTCTGGAAGCTGTCCTTCTGTGATTTCCATGTCATTTTCATCTTTTTGTTTTTCTTTTTTACCTTTGAGGCTCTTCCCATTGCTAACTCCCCTTCTCTCTCTGTCTCTGAACTATGGCATTCCTCAAGATTTTTCCTTGGGCTTATCTTCTTTCCCCATTAAAAATTTCATCTACTTCAGCTGTTCCAGTTAGTCCTTTTATGCTGATGACTCAAATCCAAAATATATCAAAACTTTAAAATGACACACCTGCGAAGAATTCTGGAATTCTGGTTCTACCTCTTACTAACAGTGACCTTAGGCAAGTTGTGCAGCCAAGATCTTTAGGACCCTGTTTGGATAAAATAATAATGTCTTATCTCATAAGTTTGTTTAACACATTGGCATGCATAGTTTATAGTAGACATATAGCACATTGTTAATGCTCAAATATTGGTAACTGTTTTAAAAGTCACATCTATAGTTCTCATTTTTCTTTAGAATTTTGACCTAAAAATTCAGTACCCTATAGGATCCATTGTCTTAAATCAGCATCTCCAAAATAGTGCTGCTCCTGATGTGCCTTCTACTCTTAATGACACCACCCTTTTCCTAGTTATCCAGGCCCAAAACCATGAATTTGTCTAATTAATGGGCTTGTTCTTTGGCCCTTTACATTTAACAGTAATTTGCTTAGACAAATAAATACTCTCTTGGAACATTGTTCTCATTTGTTTTCTCCTTCCCAATACTGCTCCCAATCATTTATTTTATTTTTTTTAAAAACTCTTATTACCTCTCCTTAGGATCATTTCATTTAAATAGACTTCTAACTGATCTCACCATGTCATCTCTCTCTAATTTCCAATCAAGCCTTCAGTTAATTGCCAGATTATTCTTTCTAAAGCAAAGCTCTAATCATGTTATTCTAACATACCACTAATAATAATAACCTAACATTAATCTTTTCTCACTTGCTAAGCAGAGTTTTACATGGGTTATTTCACTTAGCCCTATCAATAGCTCCATGAACCAGGTATTATCATTATCATTTCCATTGAACAAATGAGAAAACAGTCTTTGAGAGCTTGAGTATCTTGTGATGTTACACAGCTAATAAATGATTCAGTCAAGCTCCAAACCCAGGCAGAGTGCCTCCAAAGTCTGCCATCTTAATTCGTTAGGCTACACTGCCTCACAACTACTTCCTTGTGATTCCCAGTGCCTATCAAATATAGCTGAAATTCTATATTTTGCTTCTTTACAACCTGACTTCAAGCTAACAATTCTGTCCTATTTTAATTCTCTCATACAACACTACATTCCAGACAAACAGGGTGACTTGCTAAGTTGCCATGAGCTTCAGTGTCTTGCACCTTAGGTCTTGCCATTACTTCTGCCTGGCATAACCTATGTTTCGTTTCTGTCAGTTGGGATTGTTCATTATTCAGGCTAAATGGCGTCTTTTAAACTGAGATGTCCTGCATCCTTTCCAGTTAAGATTGAGGTCTTTATCCATAATCCCATGGATGTGTATACAGCTCAGACAGCCATTTCCACACTTTGCTGTGGGTTGCAGTCACTCGTTGGTGTGATTTATGTGACTTGGCTCTCTTACCTAATTACACAATTCTTGTACAAATGATTGCGGGGTTTATTTATGTTTTTTTAAAAAACATCTACCCAGTACACTGTCTTAGGTCTACTGTATGCTTAATAAATGTTTATTCAATGAATAAATGTGATTGTGGATCGCAATAATTAAGATTATTGATTTGGGTCTGAAGCATCTGAGCTTGAGAGGCTGATGTGGAAATTATGCATGTGATCATTTAACAAGACCACCTTTTAAAAAAAACCTGAGACCTTTAGATATTCATACTTTAAAATCTTTATCTTTGGGTTGGGTTTTGGTTTTCCTGGGGAGTTTTTGAAGGTGTAGATTTTTAATATTTTAAATAGTAATTTTAACACTATTAGCCATGATGAACATTGTCCCTAAACAGAACTTGGATGTTGGATTAAAGAACAATCGTTTTGCAGACTTTCATATGGTTATTAACCAATTTTTTTATGGTTTTAAATTTCTCATGTTAAAGTTAGTACATTTTATTACAGAAAGAGGAATATGTTACCAATTTATAACTGCCACTGTTCATGTTTATACACACTACTTGCCTTCCTGCTGCTGCTGCCCAGGGTTCTGTTCCGGCCTCCCGTGCTGTGAGCTCAACTGTCAGTTTAAAATCTTGGCTAAGATTTTTAAAAAATTTAGGCTGATAATGATTTTAAGTGTTTGCCTCATTCACAGAGAAAATGCATATCCTCCTGGCTTGGAGGCCTTTAAGGTGCAAAAGAATTGATCTCCAAGGGCAAATTTCTCTGGCTGATCTATGGGAAGGTGGTGGAATGATTTGGTGTGGTGAGGCCTTTCTTGTACTCTCAGATTTCATCATGTTGAGTGTAAAACTGATCCTGACCTTTTGTATTTATTGCTGCAAATGATTTTGTGTTCACTTTCTTGCAAGCGAATTGCTTGAGTTAGAAGTTGAAGTTCTTGACACAACTTTTAATCCATTAAAAAAAAAGTAAAATTCATTTATAGAGGAACTGAAATCATTAATTACGTTGTAGCTCCTTATCTTTTTTATGTTACACGTATTGCTGTGGGTATAGTGCTCTAAAACATCTGCTCAATAGTCCGTTATAGAGGCACAAGAATGCTTTTACATGAATGTAATAAAGTAGCAGATGCTTCTTAACGATGACTTCTCAATTCATTTAGGAAACAAGTCAGTTCTGGATTTGGGTTTTTTCTCCCCCAAGTGTGGCAACTGTGTAAGCAAATGATTCCAAAAAGGTTAGAACCTACAAATCAAGTCACTGTGTATAATTTTTTAGGGTACTGCATGTGAGTCCAAAAGCCTTACGTAATAGCACTTTAATAAAATTAGCATTTTTCTTGCTATGCAAATAATTCTTTGCCATTATAAGTAACCAGGAAAATACATTAATTCAGTATTACCAGGCTAAGCTTCTTTTTATTTTCTTCTTTAGAAACTTCTGTTGAATGTTGATTTATCATTCAAGAAAAGAAGTGGTGGAATATAAAACAATAGTCTAATCAGATCTTTCAAAAATTGGCTCTCCAAATTTGAAATGAAGGAAATTATTTGCAATATGGATTTGCACTTACTATCATTAATAATGACCCTCAACCTGTGTGGCAGTTGGGCATTTTAAGTAGAAAAAGTGGTCAAATGCCCAGGCTTGGTAACAAGGAGACATGGGCGTCCACCATTAGGAAGTCAAACATAGCTCCTTCCAGGAGTGATTTGTCATATCAAAGAGAGACCAGGAGACACTGGTGAGGGCTATACCCCTTCAGCGCAGTCATTGGTAGGGCTGGCCTTTCCTCAGTACAGTAGGCAGTCACGCACAGGGTGTGTGCTGCTGTCACCACTTCCCCAGACTGTGGTCTCTGTAACAGAAACTGGGTGGTTGGTGACTCTCATTAAGATTTCCACATTCAAGGAGCCATCTCTTAAAAGCCAGAGAATCTTGGTAAGATTAGTCTATCCAGCCTGTAACACTTAGTATTGGTAAGTTTATCGGGTCCCTTTCCTGTGAAAATCAGGTCAAAGGGCTGGATTTAAGAACTTTGTGTTGAAAGAGGAGAGCAAGACCATGAACAGCAAGATGGAGAGGATGCCAAAGATCAACTTTGCCTTCTTCATAACTTGGTTTAACAATGGTTTAGGTCACCAGCACAGAATCTTTAAAGTAGATGCATGCCCACAGAAGGGTTGCACAACAATCCACTGTGATGTGGGAAATAACATTGGATCTGCTATTTACATTTATTGATTTTTTTAAAAATTAAGCTTCAGTAATGTTTATATATGGATTCATGCTGGTGTCTCCAGTCTATTCATTTGTCAGAAGATCAGTTGTCATAGGTGTTACTCAAGGCATCTATTTTTTTTTTTTTTTTTTTTGAGACAGAGTCTTGCTTTGTTGCCCAGGCCGTGAGTGCTGTGGCGTCAGCCTAGTTCACAGCAACCTCAAACTCCTGGGCTCAAGCAATCCTACTGCCTCAGCTTCCCAAGAAGCTGTGACTACAGGCATGCGCCACCATGCCTGGCTAATTTTTTCTATATATATTAGTTGGCCAATTAATTTCTTTTGATTTATAGTAGAGATGGGGTCTCGCTCTTGCTGAGGCTGTTTTCTAACTCCTGACCTCGAGCAATCCGCCTGCCTCGGCCTCCCTGAGTGCTAGGATTACAGGCGTGAGCCACTGCACCCAGACTCAAGGCATCTAAAAAGAAACTGGGACCTAGATGATAGGAAGGAGCTAACGGTGGTGCCCTCACTCCTTTCAGTGTTTGTTATGCATTGCAGTTTACCTGGATTTACTGGAATGATATCATCCAATTTTAGTTAACATAACTCCTGCTTGTGAGAGTAAGGGCTTTAAAAGCTTCCTGCAAAGAAACGCCAGAAGAAAAAAAAGTGGCAGAACGTGCAAACAATAGTCTAATCAGATCTTTCAAAATTTGGCTCTCCAAATTTGAAATTAAGTATATTATTTGAAATATGGACTTGCACTTACTATCATTAATAATGACTTTCAACCTGTGTAGAAGTTGTGCCTAATGATAGTATGAAGTGACCATGATTAGCAAAATCACTGAAAATCACCCAGAACATGAAGACAGAACTCTTACAACTGGAGGAAGGGGATTGAAATATGAATGTCATGATTTACTAAGTACAGCCAATGATGTACTTCCTCTATGTGGATCTGTAGATCTTTCTCATCTATTGCAACTATTAAAATCACATATCCAAATAATAGGCCAGGCACAGTGGCTTACACCTGTAATCCTAGCACTCTGGGAGGTCCAGGTGGGAGGATCACTTGAGGCCAGGAGTTTGAGACCAGCCTGAGCAAGAATGAGACCCCATCTGTAATAAATAGAAAAAATTAGCCAGGCGTGTTGGAGCACACCTGTATTCTCAGCTACTTGGGAGGCTGAGGCATGAGGATCTTTTGAGTCCAGGAATTTGAGGTTGCTGTGAATAGGCTGACACCACTGCACTCTAGCCCCACCAGCAACAGAGCAAGACTCTGTCTCAAGAAAAAAAAAAAAAAAGAAAAGAAAAGAAAAAAGAAAGAGAGAAAGAAAAGAAAAGAGAAGGAAGCCAGACCTTTGAAATGCCATATCACAGTCAAGATTTAAAGTAAAACAAAAAATTGTATATATATCAAATTGCTCTCTTCGAAATATTACTGGCAAGAAAAAGTATCTGTGCCAGTAATTAATAAACTGATTTTTCTGTAATCTTTTATTTACTGAGTAGATTTATACATTTGGAACCCAGGGCTCTTTGTCTCTGTGGATTAGGATGGGGTTCCTTATGAAGAGAAAGGAAATTACCCCTGGCTCTTCAGAGTCTACTTTGAATTAAGGCTGCAGCCCCCAGAGTTGGAGCTAGAGACAGGACTGCTGGGCACGTGGGTGGGATCTGGGCATTTGGTTTCTGGGTGTCTGATCATCTGGGACTATGATCTGGACAGGCTGGCTGCTTGGCAGCCCTGACTCTGGAGTCAGGAGCCCAGGGAAAGCCAGGTGACTGTGTGCTCATTTGCATGCTACTTACATGTGTAACATTTCGAGGTGCTAAATTTTCAATGGGAACCATAAAATTAACATTTCTGAAACTTTATTCAGCTACAACTGCCGGCCCAGACAGAAATGTGAGAGCAAACTGGGCAAGATACCCAATGAGGGGTTGAGGACCCAAGGCCAAACAAGGCCCTTTGGTGCTCAGAGCAAAAGCTGGGTGAGAGGGCTTCTTCTGTTAGTACCTAGATCATTCCCTAACTAAAATAATGACCTTGAAGATCCTTTTCCTTCATATTTGTCTTATCTTTAAAATTTTTCTATTTTAGTGTATTTTACAATACATATAGTATATTTTACAGAAATATACATTCATAATTGATCAAGAGGTAAATATACACATATTAGGAATTAGTGCTTAAATTTTTTGACTCCTAGAATCACAATCAACGAAGTTTAGAGACCTCTGATTTATAGGATAGAAATGGCAACAGATAGTTTATACTCATTTCCTTTATTTATTTCATTCAGCAGATATTTCATTCAACAGATTTCATTCAACAGATTGAATGCCCGTTATTAGCCAGGTGCTGTTCAGGATGCTTAGGATACATGAATGAATAAGACAGGCAAAAGCCTGCCCTTGTTGACATCTCTTTTTTTTCGGAGACAGGGTCTTGCTCTGTCACCCAGTCACCCAGGCTGGAGTGCAGTGGTGTCATCGTAGCTCACTGCAACCTTAAATTCTTGGGCTCAAGTGATCCTCCTTCCTCAGCCTCGTGAGTAGCTGGGACTACAGGTGCGTGTCACCATGCCCCCTTGCTGGCATTCCAAGGGATGTGTGTGCACCATAGTAGGAGAAGCCTTTCATGACCTCTTGCCCCCAACCAGATACGGCCCCCATGATGCATTCTTATGTCCTTATAGCACTTACAATATTGTGGTCAAATAATTGTTCCTGGAATGATTTGTTTTTCTCCCACCTTCTTTCTAGTTATAAGCTCTTTGAGAGCTAAGACCCTGTCTGTTTTGTTTGCCAACCCATCTCCAGTGCTGTCACTGTGCCTAGCCCATAGTAGATGCTCAGTGATCAGTAGTTGGATGAATGTGTATGTGTGTTATGCACACGCATGCAAGTGGGCACATATGCACATGCATATAAAATGGCTTTGTAACATTGAGAAAGAAACCGTGGGGCATTTTCAGGTGGAAACTATTGGCAGAGGCAGAAGGACATGCATCAAGCAGAACAAAGTGCGTGCAGAGACTTTTTAGTGGGCTGCCACAGGAGTTTGTTAGGAAGAAGCTTGGGTGGTTAGAGATGACAGGGGTGACAAATTCTAGGTGATAGGGCAATCTGGTGAACTTAGACAAAAACAGTTCCTAAAAATCTATCAGAGTGGGTGGTATGATCATTGAACTAAAAATAAACTTTGGTAAAGGGTGATTAGAATATTAAAACGGTTGGTGCTATATAAAACTGGTTTATATTTGAAAGAGCTGGAAAAAAAAGATTAAAATCTCACAAACCACATTTATAGATGAGGTGAAATTATATATCCTTGAGGACTGTGTGCATTTTCTCTAATAGCACTTGTTGTAAGTATAATTTTGTATTTCTTTGTGTGATTATTTATTTCATGGATCTCCTCACTTTGGTACATAATATCTCTTATTGTTCTCTCCTTTATTCTCAGGTCCTGGGACACCATCTAGAACAGGGATTGGCAAACTATAACCTGCTGCCTATTTTTGTACATCCCATAGCCAAGAAGGGCTTTTACATTTTTATAGGGTTAAGAAGAATCAAAAGAAGAACAAAATTTCATAACATTTAAATAATATGTAATTGAAGTTTTAGTGTCCATAATGTTTGATTGGAACAAATCCATAATCATTAATTTATTTATTATCTAGGCTGCTGTCATGCTACAGTGGCAAAGTTGAGTGGTTTTGACAAAGACATATGGTGCACAAAGCCTAAAATATTTACTGTCTGGACCTTTAAAAAATGTTTGGGCACTCTTGGTCTAGAATGTAGAGGGTACTCTATGACATTTGTTGGATGAATGAATGAGTTAATTAGAATACTTACTGTGTGCCAGGTTGTTTTACATATTATCTTGTTTAATACAACACATTATAGAAGGGAGAAGTGCTTTTATTTAACAAGTGAAGAAACTGAGGCACAGAGGGGTTAAATGGGCTGCCCACCCTATGAGTGGCAGAGCCAGGAATTGAACTCCAGGCTAACTCCAAATTCTGTGCTCTTTTTCGCTTTTGCCAACATGACACTTCTCTAAAACCCAGGTGTTACCATCTGAAATTTTGAGCTTCTTCTTGCATCCCAATAGGAAGATGAGAACTTCATCTTGCCCTCATTACTGCTGAAATAGTGTTATTTAACAGCAACAACTATGTCTTTATCTTAAAGGGGTTCTTCTGGTAAAAAGCAAGCAAGCAAACAAATGAATCCCTGTTCACATCCAGATAATCCAGAGACAGTTTTGAGGACGGGGGAAGGAACAGAACAGTTCTTTGCTGATTCCCAGAGAAGTATTCCCTGTGCAAGTGGGAGAGGCCTGTGCATTAGGATTCACAATCCTACAATGCTTGCCTCTGGCTCTGTTTATCAAGATCTTATCATTTTCACTCCTTGCCAGTGAAATTTACTTATTTCTGGATTTGAGTGTAGAAGTTTATTCATATGCTGAAGGAATTTGCAGTTTATTCATCAAGACATTTAAAAATCTTACTTGTTTAAATTAGGGTAGTGCTATCTCTTACTCTAGAAAATGACTTCAGCCAAACCCCAGCCCATTGAATTTAATTATCATCATCCTTTTAAGGCTCAAAATTTCTTATCCCCTCAGGAAATTTAATGTAACATCCTAAGATAGGAAAAAAATGGAAGAGGGGGAAGAGTTCACCAAATGGAGACACAGGTCCTTTAATAAAATTCTGCTTAGTGCTTATAAAAATATAATAAAATAAAATTAAAGAAGGCCTTAAGATGGATTTGCAGGGGTAGGCAAACTAGGGTCTATGGGCCGTGGCTTGTTTTTGTAAATAAAATTTCACTGGAGTAGAGCCACGTCCATTTGTTTACATGTTGCCAATGGCTGCTTTCAGGCTTCAACTGCAGGGACCTTATGGCTCACAAAGCCTAAGATACTTTACTCTCTGGCCCTTTTGGAGAAAGTTTGCAGATCTGTGGAACTAGAGAAAAATGAGAAGAACTAGGATATTTAATATGGGGAAGAGAAGTCTGAAGACAATAAATTTGTTCATATTTTTGCAAGGATATTATATAAAAAATGATGACTCTTGGTTTTTAGTTTTCTGCAAGGATAAATCTGGTGGAAACTGATTTACTCTGCAGCAAGATAACAAGGAAGAATTTTCTGGCTCCAGAGTTATAACCTAGAATGCCCTATAAGGCAAGTCTCACACTTTAGTGGTTACATGCCTGGTGCAAAATTTATCCCTTTTTGGCACCCCAAATCCCACTATTAAAGATTCCTTCCCTGGTTTGTTTCTGGGTTTTGGCACACACACAAAATAAATTGCTTTTGATTAGGGTTATCAGCCACAAATCTGCTATTGAATATAATAATTGCTAAAGGAGTAACATACTAAGCCATCAGTGGCCATTAATACTTTAGCAAGAATTATTAATATTTAATCAAGTAGAAGGAAAAGGACAAAATGAAGGAGTTTTTGGATAGGAGGAGATAAAGGAAAGGCACAGTGTACTGGGAGTGGGGATGATGAGCTGAGGTCTTAGGTTAATGGAGGTGCATTGGGCTTCTCCAAGAAGAGACCAAATGAGATGACAGTGCTCCTAAAAACATAGATGAGTAGCTAATGAAGGCAGACTAGCTTATGGCATAATTTTGGGTCTTGGTGATTGAACTTTCCTGCCTTTATAATTCCATAGACTACAAAAGTAAAGAATCACAAAGTAGACCCTCTCTGTATATGTGAGGCAAGGCTTCTTGGAGTGGTCCACTGACCACCTACATACCATCACCGTTGTTTATAAGGTGGATTCTTAAAACCCTTCCCAGAACTCCTGAATCAGAATTTTGGGGGTGGAGCCTGGGAATACATCTGTTTAACATTTCCTACCCCCAAAAACCTAATGGCCTTTGCAGAGTGGAGAGAACCCTGGGCTTAGAGCCCGAAGGCTTAGGTTTGTGCCCTGGTTCCATTTCTTACTTGCTGAGTGACCTTGGGCCTTCTTCCTAGAGCAGAGAAACAGATGACATAATGCATATCAATAGGCTTAGGAAAACCATAAACCCTTACAACTGATGTTGGTCTTTCTTATGCAACATGTAAAAGGTGACTCTGAAGAGAAACACATTTGACTTATTTCTGAAGCTGAGAATACCAAGTAAAAATCTTTCCCTCTTCCTTTTGTTATTCATGATTTAATATAAAGAATTTCTGATTTTCTTTTCTTTTCTTTCTTTCTCTCTTTTTTTTTTTTTTTTTTTGAGACAAAGTCTTGCTCTGTTGCCCAGGCTAGAGTGCCATGGTGTCAGCCTAGCTCACAGCAACCTCAAGCTCCTGGGCTCAAGCAATCCTGCTGCCTCAGCCTCCCAAGTAGCTGGGACTGCAGGCATGCACCACCATGCCTGGCTAATTTTTTCTATATATTTTTAGTTGTCCAGCTAATTTCTTTATTTAGTAGAGACGGGTCTCACTCTTGCTCAGGATGGTCTAGAACTCCTGAACTCAAACGATCCTCCCGCCTCAGCCTTCAAGAGTACTAGGATTACAGGTGTGAGCCACCACACCCCGCCAGGAATTTCTAATTTTCAAATCCCATATCCTGTTAATTCTTTTGCTTTTGGATGTGTGGAAATCTTAAAAGTAGAACCTACCTTGCCTTTTAAAAAGTCCTTCTGAGCCCTTCTGATTTTTTCTATGAAAACAATGCTTTTCATATATTGTTATGATGTAGGAACTAATCTCCCTGAGCATATGATAGGTGCTATTAACCATTATTGCTCTTTCTTCTTGCCAGAGAACCTGTGTTCTCTAGCGTGGACTCTGAGAGACAACCTCGTCCATAGTCCCACCTCTTACTCAGCCTGTTTGCTAGCTGCCCAGCTCCAGGCACTAGCTGTCTTGCTGCCTTCTATGCAGTCTTAAAAGGAACAGGGCCTAAGAAGCACAGTGGAACCAGCTGTAAATATCCAGAAAACTGCCACATGTGCTCTGGTGGGCTTCTGTGTCCCCTCCCCCCTGTCTTGCCCTTGAACATGCCAGTCTGCAGAAAGGACTCAGTCCTGCACTGGAGACAGATTGTTCTGCCCAGTGGGAACCTACATGGGCCATACTGATGCTAATTCACTCCCCTCCAATGTAGCAGGGAGAGAGCAAAGAATGGCACCTTCTTTTTTCTCTTTTTAAAAAATCAGTAGTAGTAGTGATAATATTACTGGGACAGGGGGAGCCTATCTTTGGGATCATCTCGTGGCCACCTGTTGTTTCAGTGTTGCCCTGGCTGCTGTCACATGTATGCCTGCCTTTTGTTGAACCTTCTCTTACATACCAGATACAACATTGACAGTTTCTAAAAGAATGGCATTGCTTGCAAAGGTTCTTGACAGTCACTTACTCAAAAGACAGTCACTTACCCACAGAGATCATGAAGAAAAGTCATTCTAGGAATTAAGGTAGTGAAAAGACCACCCCACTGTAAAATGATGAGCCATGAAACAAAAAAAAGGAGCTGGTTACTTAAAGCCCCACAGATTATTTTTATAATTCACTTTAAATGTTTTAATAATTAAAATTCTTTCTTAAGGAATTGATTTTTCAATGGTTTGTCAAAAGGCTTCATCAGTCTTCATCAATTCTGAAAATATTAAATGGTTGTTGGCTCAGAAATATCAGCAAATGAAGAGTTTGTTACGTAGCCCATCTTTCCACTGTGGCTAGGTGGTTTACGTGTCCACTGATGGATACAGGTAAGGACTGTCTCTAAGCCAGCCCTGCCTCTCTGTCACTCTTGGCTCCTTAGCTGTAATTCTAGTCCAGTAATGTTAGGTTTGAACTAAAGACCTGAGTGGTAGAAGATAAACAAATCGACTCTTTTTTCCTCAGGGATATTATGAAGAAAGCTCATTACTTATGTTTGCTCAATAATAGTAATAGAGATTATTAGTGATAGAAGAAAAGTTTTTCTAACTTCAATTACTTTTCCCTGTAGGCTAAATAGAGATATGGATCTCATTTCCAAAGCCCAATACGCTATTTGGGTTTGCTTTCAATAAAATATCTATGAAGCGTCTTCAGCATGATCCCTATTTAATGGGATTTAGTTGTAAAGCTTAATTCATATCAGATTTTCTAAATGAGAGATCACTGTCAACTTATTGTTAATTGAATTCAGTAAAATCAAGGTTTCTATAATTAATGTGAACCACTTAATCTTCTAGCTCCTTGAATGAATGTAATTTTCTAAACACAGGTATCTCATGAAATGGCAACATGTTGAGGAAAATAAATGTATTGTGACTTCCCTGTTAATATCAAATTAATATCAGATGAAATACAATTGGCCCTCCGTATCCATGGGTTCCGCATCCATGGATTCAAACAACCAGGGATCAAAAATGTTAGGCCTACAATGGTTGCATCTGTGTTGAACATGGACAGACTTTTTTCTTACCAGTATTCTTTAAACAATACAGTATAGCAACTATTTATAGAGCATATACATAGTATTAGGTGTTATAAGTAATATAGGGATGATTTAAAGTATATGGCAGGATATGTGTAGGTTATGTGCAAATACTATGCCTTTTTATATCAGGGACTTGAGCGTCCATGGATTTTGGTATCCTTAGGGGATTCTGGAACCAATCTCCCACGGATACCCAGTGCCTACTGTATATCCAAATCCTTTAAAAATCACATAATAAAAGAAAAATAATAAAATATTAACAAACTAACTCAAGATGTTAATATTATGGTGTTTAGAACATCAGTCCAAATTCAGTATAGTGATAGTTACGAAGTGGCATACTACAGTATAAAGAGCAATGGTTTCAGTGTCAGTAGACATGAGTTATAGGACTTCCTGTGCCTCTAACTATAGTAGTCCCCTCATTATCTATGGGGGACTTGTTGTAAGACCTTCAGTCTTAAAAATGCAAACAGTACTGAACCTCATATATACTATGGTTTTTCCTACATATACATACATATGATAAATTTTAATTTATAAATTTGGTATAGTAAGAGATTAACATCTTCTCTTTGGCATATCTAAATTGCCAGCATCGCTACTCTTGCACTTTGGGGCCGTTATTAAGTAAATTAAGTGTTACTTGAGCAGAAGCACTGTGATGCTGCAACAGTTGATCTAATAACCCAGATGGCTACCAAGTCACTAACGAGCTGGTAGCATGTTTGGTATGGATATGTCGGACAAAGGGCCGATTCATGTCCCAGGCAGGCGAGACAACAGGAGATTTCATGACGCTACTCAGAAAGACACACAATTCAAAACATGAATTTTTTGTATCTGGAATTTTTCACTTACTATTTTTGGACCATGGTAACTATGGGTAACTGAAACCTCAGAAAGTGAAAGCACAGATATGGGGATGCTATTGTACCTATTTGGGATTGGGTAGGTAACTAACCTTTCTGGGCCTTGTTTATATCTATGAGATGAGAGTGTTGGGCTAGATGGAATGATTCAAGTTTCTTTCACCATTAGAGTTCTGATTCTGTGTTCTGTAATATGGTATCAGAAACTTTTTTCACCTTAATTTTTTTATTTTGGAAAATTTAAAACATTCCTCAAAGTAGACAGAATACTATAATTAACTTCCAGGGACCCATCAAGCCCCCCCCCCCCCCAGCAGTCATCACTCCATGACCAATCATGCCTCTTCTGTACTTTTATCCACTCTCCTTTCTCCTGTATTATTTTAAAACAAATCCCAGATATTAGATTCTCTTTATTAGCATGATCCCCCTGCCATCTGTACTGATAGCACCTTAAGGTCTTAGACATTTTATTTAGTTTTTAACAAGTCTCAAATTGCCTCACTGTTTCTTTGCTTTTCATTTTTAATTTGAAATTTTTGAGGTAACTATAGATTCACATGAAATAATAAAAAATGGTTAGAAAGATCCCATATACCTTTTACCCAGTTTCTTCCATTGTTTTTGTAAAACTCTAGTATAATATCACAACCAGGATATTGACATTGATATGATCCACTGATATGCATATTTCTCCAGCTTTACTTGTATTTGTGTGTGTGTGTGTGTGTGTGTGTGAGCTTGTTTCTGTACAATTTTATAACATGTGTAGGTCCTCGTATCCACCACTGTATTCGAGATACAGAATAGTTCCATCACCACAAGGATTTCTTATGTTGTCCTTTTATAACCAGACCCCTCGGCCCTCCTCACACCATCCAACACCAACCTGCTCTTTTTTCTTCATTTCAAAAACTTTGCCATTTCAAAAATATTATATAAGTGGAATCATACAGTATATTACCTTTTGGGATTGACTTTTATCACTTAGCATAATTCCCTGGAGATTATTGTATGTATTAGTAGTTTTCTCCTTTTAATTGCTAAATCGTATGGTATACATGCACTACAGTTTGGTTAACCATTGACCTGTTGAAGGACACCAGAAATGCTTCAAGTTTTTAGCTATTCTAAATAAAACTACTATGAACATTCACGTAATTTTTATTTCCTTGATGCTTAATGATGTTGAATGTCTTCTTCGTGTGCTTATTTGCCATTTGTGTATCCTTTTTGGTGATATTTTGCACTTTTACTTCTTCATTTACTTTTTTTCAAACTTTGGGGTAGTTGAATGGGGTTGCTGATGAATTACCTATGAAGTTTGTTATATTTAATAATATACCTAGTTGAAAAGAAACAGAAGACCGAAATAGAACATGTTGCTTACTAGGGTTCTCAGCTCTGTACTAGAGTTTCTGGGAATACAAAAATGAGTAAGAAAAGAACCTTAGTCTTGAAGTTCTAAAACCATCTGGCACTTTTAACTGTAAAGGGAAGCAGAAAATATATAGAAGTCTGAGATTTCCAAATTGCATGACTTCAAGGGATGATATTTGCATGAGTTTTACAAAGGTGACCATGAATGATGGAAAGATTCTAGCAGACACAAATCAAGGATTCAGGTTTATCTAATATGAGTAATGGATGCAAAAATGTGCTTGCACATAGATGGCTGCCCAGAGCATAGTAGCAGTCCTAATTAGAGGACAAGCACCCCTGGCCTTCAAATGCCACAAATGCACTCAGCTGCTACTGAGAATAGTGACTGGGAGGAGACTTCTAACAGGCTCTTCAAGAAGCTTGTTCTTTCTTCTCCCCCTTATTTCTTGAGCCTCCTACCTGTTCCAGAGAATGTGTATCTATGCCTAATTGATCACCAGTGGCAAGTACCTAATGTCAACCCCAGTACATTCCTGAGTGCTTAATTTAAATTTGGGCGAAGAACATTCTTTCCAAAAATTTTATCCTCCCTAGCAGCACTGAGTCTCAGGCAGTCTATTTCTGCAGTTTTCTGCAGAAATTAATGACCCAATTTCTTAGATTCAGTATACACTAAAGAATTGCACAGTGATGGTCTAAGAGAAGAAATAGCCCAATAGAGAAGAATAGAGAATAAACACACACACACACACACACACACACACACACACACACACACACCCTTAATTTCTAGTAATGGTGACATTTTAAATCAATGGGAAAAAGATGGACTATTGCAATTATCTGGGAGAAAGTCCTACCACACACTATATACAAAAACAAAATTCAGGTGGATTAATGATCTAAATGTTAATTTTAAAACATATGTGTGTATATAATTAAGGAATTTAACATTTTTATAATTTTTAAAAATGAGGTGGGGCATAGCAGAAGGCCTTCTAATGAAAACATGTAACTCAGAAGCTGTAAACAGAAATGTACAGATTTGACTGCATAAAAATAAAACAAAAAATTATGATAAAAAGTACAATCAATAGAGTTGAAAGAAAACTGAGTGAAAAAGTTTTTTAGCCAGTTGCGGTGGCTCACGCCTGTAATCCCAGCACTTTGAAAGGCCCAGGCAGGAGGATTTCTTGAAGCCAGGAGTTTGAGACCAGCCTGGGCAACATAGCAAGACCTCATTTCTGCAAAAAATAAAAATATTAGCCGGATGTGGTAGCACACACCTGTAGTCCCAGCTACTTGGAGGGCTGAGGCAGGAGGATTGTTTCAGCCCTGGAATTCAAGGTTACAGTGAGCTATGATCAGGCCTCTATACTCTAGCCTGGGTAACAGACCAAGACTGTGTTTCTTAAAGAAAAAATAGTTTTCTGTCTATATGTATATATATCACACATATCCTTGTACACGTCTGTTTTTCTATGGTGCATGTATACTTAACTCCAATAGTATGTTATTATTGCTTATATACAAAGAGTTTATATAATTCATTAATTAAAGTACAAACAACCTAAATATCAGAAAATAAAGAATAAGAACAAGCAAATCATGGGAAAACACAAATTATCAATGAATTTATGAATAGCTGCTCACCTTTACTAGTAATCAAGAAACTATAAATTAAAACAACAAAAAACTGGCATTTAAAAATAATCAAATAGGCAAAAGTTGAAAAGAAATGATATTCAGTATATATTGGATATTGGAAAAGGACATTGTCAGACATTTTTTTCCAGGAATATAAATCGACACAGCCTTTTTCTGAGGACAGATTGGCAGTGTCTCTTGAAATTCGAAATGCACATACCTTTGGTACAGTGATTCTACCTTTAGAAATCTGCACCATAGAAAAATAGAGGTGTACAAGGATATATGTGCTAGGATATTCATTGCAGTATTATATGTAGTAGCAGAAACTTATAATCAACCTAAAATATCTGGCAATATGGAAGTGTTAAAAGAAACAAAAAGCAACTATGATATAGTCATACAATGGGATATAGTGAAGGCATTAAAAGATGCTAAATCTACAGCAGTGACATGGCAGCATGTGGCAGGATGCCCATGAGTGAAAATACCCACTCTCAGAGCATATGTATAGATAGCAGGATTTAATCAGAGACGGTGGGGTGGGGAGGAGGTGTGTATGTGCATATGTGACTATGTGCCAAAAAAATTGAAAAGTCTGGAAAAATACACACTGGCCTGCTAAAAATGGTTACAAATCTGAGGTATAGGAGTGCTGGGACGAGGGGAATTTCACTTTTTCTTTTATGTACTTGTGTAGTGTTTGTAATTCTGTTTTATCAAGATATAATTCCTTTATAATGCTAAGAAAGCAAAGAGGTTATAAATACTAAACAACCTAGTTGTTGACAAAAAAAAAAAAAGAATTTGGTTAAAAGAATTGGTAGAAAAGAAGGCATAGCTACCTATGCCTAATGAAAAATTGAAAAAAGAAAAAACTCTTTCTTGCTACTGTTATTAATTTTCTCTATTTGGGATATTTATTTCAGTGATTTCTCCCTGGTTACTTTATTGTGTTTAATTGATAGTGTTTACTGGAGTTTAGCGAAAAGTACTTCATAAATATCTCTAGTTGTGACTTATCCATTGTGGTATCTCCCCAGTGAACTGACTGAGAGTGGGGAATTACAGAAATTATCTGGAAAGGAGATACAGATCTGGAAAGTAGTCTGTGGCTTGGCTTATCTCCACAGGAAACCTTATTTCATATTGATAAAGTTTGAAGTCTTTCCTGTAGTTCTTTCTGATTGTTCATTGTTGTTGTTACTGTTTTAATGAGAATTAGAATGAACCAAACCAACGTGCTTCTTTCCTGCTAGTACTAATTTCATTTCAAAGGTACCAAATAAATAAGGGAATGTGGATGGATCCAGACTCGGACTCAACATGTTCAATTGGTTTCTCCTAAACATTAAGATACATTCTTTAAAAAACCCCACACATGATAGAAAAAATAATCAACCAGTAAAGAATGATTAGGTGAGAAGAGAGATGACTATCATCTCTATTTACAAACCCCGTTTAAGTTGACATTTAATATTCGCCATCTAATCTATTATAAATCAAGATTTATTATAGAAATATACCAAAGATAGCACAATAATGAAGAAAACAGAATCATCTCAGGTTTTGAAATACACCTAACAAACTCAACCTCTTGCAAAATAACTTTCTTATTCAAAGTGGAACTGGGAATTGTTCAGCACACAATGAATCATCTTTTGGCAAGTACAATAGAATCTTTAGGGACATTTCACAGCCTCTTGTTCAATTGTTAGGATGTTTTTAGCTTTCACAGGTAGGGAAGAAAGTAGCTCGTATAGCTATCATCTTGTTGCTAAAATTGTACAGTAAAGATTTTTCAGAGTTGCTGTTGCAATAGATGTTTTTGCTTTTTTTTCTTCTTTTTCCTGTTTCTTTACTCAGAGCTGCTTTGTCTCTCAAAAACAATCTGGAATTACTTAATGCTAATGTTTTCTGGTTTTACTATTTACCCAGGACTCAAATGTTAAACATTAATATGGGCAACTCCCTTATCCTTACCTCATAGCCCTATGTTTATTTAACTGTTATTTTGCAAGAAGAAAAATCTCCTCTTTTCCTCTTCATGTTATTTAGTACTTCTCTTATTGACAAACACATTTTGGATTTTGTTTTTGCTTTATTTCAGGAGGCTTTAGAGCTACCCTCGGATGATTTTGAAGTGACTGAGACGGCAGCGGCGTCCGAAGTGATTAAATATGAGTATCATGTCTTATATTCCTGCAGCTACCAAGTGCCTGTACTTTACTTTAGGGCAAGCTTTTTAGGTAAGACCGTGTCTGAAGCTAGAAGTAAAGTTATAACATTTACATATAAGGCAGAAAGCATATTTGGAAAATTATTCTCGAGTAGAAAAAAAAAAAGAGTTAAAAATAAGAAAACTGTGGGTGAGGTAAGGTTTTACCAGTAAATTTTCTCATGCTTCAGAAAGAGTATCAAGACTTCAGAGTGAATGATATCATCCCAGCCTTAAGTCTGATCTTCAGATTCTTGGCCTTCTGCCTGAAGTTGACTAAGCCCCCTGGCCCTTTCTCTTTTCTTTAAACAAGTAAGAACGACTTAAAGCTACAATGTTTATTTACTTCTAACTATACAGTAAAAATTTCTTTGAATTTCAAGTGATCCCATTAGCTCAAAAGCCCCTGTGCCTTCTTCCCCAAAAGCTAATGATTACTTCAAGAAATGTTGATCAATTAGGTTAAGCCGTGTTTAAAAATAGCACTAACATTTCCTTCAGCCATCTATACATTCCCAATGCCTTCACTTCCTGAGATGCTGTTACTCAACTCATTCTCCTGCCAAGAGGGTGGAACACCCTGTCTCCTCGGAGGCCTTTGCTAATAAAGCTTATTTAATCAGCAGCCACATGGCATCCTCCCCTGCAGTGCAGCCGAGACTCCCCGCTAATGTCCACTGCCTAAGCCCGGTGAGCACTGGGGCGCCCTGCCACCCTGGCTTGGCACCAAGACGAGCCCCCTGTCCAGCTCACCCCCCACCCTATTTCTCCTTTTCTATCTGGCCTTATCAGCAGCATTTTGCATTTTGAACAATCCTGTAACTTTTTTCTGGATAGCTAAGACTTCTGAATTTAGCCAATGATATTTTATTTTTAATTAAAAAGTAGCTTAAGCTGCTTTGAATGTGTATTTGGTAGATTTAATCACTTGCTGCCTTATATTGTTTAATGGTCTCTAATTTTGCAGTGTTGGCGGTTTAACAAGCACTTAGGATTTAAAACACAAGAACAAATTCTCATAGACTCCCTGGTGAGAAGATTTTAATCTGAGGTGCAGTTCCTAAGAAGTGACAATTTGGGGTAAATTTTCAACATGGGACATGGGGAATTGAGGACACTGGTAGTTCACTAATGCACAAACTCGTGCTGCAGATTTATCCATATAATTATTACAAGCCTTTAAAACACTCATTGTATTGTAATTATGTTTGGTTTGGAGCCCAGAGGTTAAAGGAGGTTTCTTGTCAGTGAACTGTACTATACTAAAAAGTAGGAGATATATTTATTACCCAGGGGGAGGAAGATGTTTTTCTTGGTTCTGGTTTGCTATGGCTCTACCTAGTAGCTTCTAGATTCAAAAACAAGTCGTGGCTGCAGGTAGAGGAAATAGGACATTTCTTCTTCAATACTGTACTTTCATATAATTAGTATTCACCATAAGCAGTTAATCACTAGAGAAGAGCTCCCAGAGACAAAACAAGTTGTTTAGCTTGTCAGCATTAGGGAATCAGAGGTGTTGAAACATGACTGCTTCTAGCTGGAAGTGGGTCTTGCCAAGGCCGGGGATGAGCTCATACGTGTGCTTTGCTCTTATGTGCCAACAGCTCCCCTTACAGTACAGCACAGTAATTGTTCCTGCAAGTCCAATTATATTTTAATGACATTGGTATACTTCCTATGATCCTTTCTTTATGGTTTTCTATTCCTTAAAAGAAAAAAACACACAACTAGCATTCTTGGATTCTATTTATATACTTTTAAGATGCTCTTCATTTACGCCTAATAAAGGAAAGCCAAATTTATTTTATGTAGAAGCATTCTTCATCCCCCACTCCCATTCTGTGTTGTATAGAATGGGTATCAGGAATTTTTTAATTCATCTGAGTCCAGAATTCATTTAGTGCTTGTTTAGGTACATTAAAATATCAAATTTAATTTTTGCAAAGCATATTAAATGTTTTCTGGTGGCAAAACATGAAAAATGTTTCTCTTCTTTATCATATTCTAATAATTTCTTTTTTTTCCCAGCCTAAATTAACCTCATAGATATTCTAAAAATATATGTCCATTTACTGTGGGGCCATAATTTTTCTTTTATTCCCCTTAGTCCATTACCTTTTCCTGTGGTATCTGATTACTCTGGCCTTTCATCTGTTTGTTAAACAAATCTCTTGTCAGTATGGTGACTGGATTCCTAATGTCTTCCTCTTATTCCAGGTCTGGATTTTTCTTTGTCTCATTCTAAGAGAGTTCCGACCTAGAAAGAGGATGACTGTAAAATTTCTTGCCCAGGGGTCTTTTTTTTGTGTGTGTTGCTTCAAAAATAGTTCACTTAGCCTTGTTTTTGACAGATATTTAGAATTTCTTTTGCATTTGATTATTAGTAAAAATTAATTTCTCTGCTTTGTTCTGAATTTTCTTCTTGTACCTTTTTTTTTAAGCATAAGCAAAGCAAGTAATAAGTAGTTCCTGTTTAAATTGACATTACCCTTTCTTCTATCAGCTGGATTCGATTTCCTGAGAAATCTTGATTTCATTTCTTGAAATGCAATTCCATTGGGCTATGAATTCCTCTTACTCCTCTATATGGTCCAGTGTCCACCAGGCCAACTACTGCCCAACTTAGCTAACATGCCACCTACTCTTGTCACTACTATGTCGTATCGTATGCTAACATATAGTCTATAATAGCACAAGTTTCATTCTAGCAGAATTATTTGTTTACTTGTCTTCTATAAGATGGCAAGCTACAAGGTAGGGCTTTAAGGTAAAAAGAGGAGCGAAGGAAATTAATATTGAGTACCTACAAAGTGAGAAGCTTTATTTATGGCTCTATGTGTGTGAGAGCCATATACTGTGCATTCAGGTGTGGCACAGCATCAACAGTGAACCACTAATGATGAACTTCTGACCATTTGTGAATATAACCTAAAGACTGAAACATTGTGATGGTGCCTTTTCCAACTCCTCTGATGGGTTCTAAGGAGGAAGTAATGCTATTGTCTCCAGGACATCTAGGACCCAAACCATCTATATATCTTCATTCTTTAGTCTGACACTTTCCAGAGACTATAGGGTCAGTGGACTAAAAAAAATAGAATGTCCTGAGGACTCAGAAGTGGGCATCCAAACTAGCTGAGCAGCTGCTCCACTCCTATAAACACATATCTTTATTTGATCCTTGAAGGCAGACAGCCAGGCTGAGAAAGCATTCCGTTTCTGGATGCCTCTCATTCCTACTCCTTGGACTTACAGGAGCTCAGTTTCCAAGGGGATAACATGGATTTAAGAGAAGAAATAAAGTAGGTGTGGTGGCTCACGCCTTAATCCTAGCACTCTGGGAGGCCGAGGTGGGAGGATAGCTTGAGCTCAGGAGTTGGAGACCAGCCTGAGCAAGAGCGTCTCTATTAAAATTAGAAAAATTAGCTGGGCGTGGTGGCACTCACCTATAGTCTCAGCTACTCGGGAGGCTGAGGTAGGAGCATCGCTTGAGCCCAGGAGTCTGAGGTTGCAGTGAGCTACGATGATGCCACTGCCCACTAGCCAGGGCAATAGAGTGAGACTCTGCCTCAAAATAAAAATGAAAAAAAAAAAAAGGGAAAAGAAAAAAGAAATAAGTCCTTCCTTCCCAACGTGTCCTCCCTTCCCAGTATTCTGTTTTTCCTTAACTACTTTTGTCATGTAGGTTTGGGAGAGGTGGTGGGTCAGGGTTAATATAATTTGCCACTCAGCAGTGGGTGAGAGGTAATTACACTTCTGCTGGGTAATAATAAATAGGCTAACATTAGAATAGTGCTTTGTACTTTAGGAAATCCATTCCCACAAAGCATTGACATCTTCAAGGGCATGCTGCTTCTTTGTTTCTGTTTTTTTGCCTACTGCTTTTGAAGCACACCATATTAAAAAATTATTTGTATCATACCAAAGCCTCCTATCTATTCTCTGTCATTCTTATTCTATCACCCTTTTATGTCCCATTTTCCCTTTGGGGGGCTTGGCTTTGATGAAAAGCTGGTGGCAAATGATAGAAACATGATAAAAACCTTAGGTATACACATAATGGCTTTTGGCTTCACCAGAGTTCTAGGCTTAAATATTTCCCCTTACATTATAACTAGAGATTTCTATTTTATTTCAGCTTGAGTTCTGATTTATTTCTTTCCTGTCTCTTTTCCTTTGTTCTCTGTTGAAAAATGGACCAAGTGGTTCTTCTCATTTTCAAAATATTTAATTCTTTGGGTGACGTATGGGTTCTTCTTAAGAACTGTTTTGACGTATTTCTTTAATTAGTCAGAAGGGCTGCTTTTGAATAGAGAAGGAAGCATTTCTTCCATTTAGCAACTGAATGTCCTTTCCGGAGATCCATTCTATTATTGGCCCAGGAAATCAGGGTAGAGAATTAAAAATGTAGCCCAGATATTTCATGCGAAAGATGTGTCCACTTAGAGGCCTGAAGGATGCTCATGGAGAAACAGGGCAAAAGAAATAATCAAAGAATAATTCCTTCTCAAAGGCAGCATGAACCAAACCAAAATAAAGTCCAGGATAAAGACAGAATAATGGAAAGTTTGCAATTAAAGCAGTGCACAAGCCATCAAGGAGGAGGAGGAAGAGGGTTGTCCATGGTTTGGAACAAAAGGAAATCTTTGGAGTACATGGAGGAGAATGATAGGAAAACAGGAAAGATGGGGGTTGGAGGAAGCTGAAGAATGAGAGTGGAATATCCATAGCTCTGCCCAAAAACTTTCAAAGGATGTTCATGGGTTAGGTCTCCTGAAAAGGGACAGAAAAGCATTGTAGAAGGAGAAGAGGGTGAGTGCCGAGCTGTAGGGGCTGGGAAGAGCGTTGCATATTTGAGAAAGTGAGAGTCCGGTTTGGAATAGGGATTCCTTTAGGACAGATCGTGAAAGAAATGGTTGAAAAGATATGTTGAGGTTAAATTATGGAAGAGATAATGGATGGGAAGGGATTGGAGGATTTAAAGAAAAAGTGAATGAGATTGAGCAGAAGTGAATGAGACCCATGGGGGATTTCCTAGAAAGTATGACTGAGCAAAAAAGGAGGAATAATTGAAGGATGAGAATGAAATTTGAAAAAAAGGAATTGGAATTTGGTGTTTGTAGTTATTGTTATTAGCATTATTAAAATTTAAAAATAGTAACCTCTTAGAGAAAATGAGCTGGAGGAACATATTTTTAGGGAAGAAGTACCATTGCCACTACAGTGAAAGTTAAGGTAGCTTATTGAACAGGAAGAAAAAAGTGCATTAGAGAGACACTTAAAGACTGGGGCAATAGTTCACTGTTACAATGAGCAGAAAGTAGAAAATGATTCTATAGATAATTCAGAGCCTTATTTGATTGTAAAGTATCTTTAAGAAAGTTTATTTTTATATTTATACAATACTTATATTTATGTAGATAATAAATTTAGCCAAAATCATAACAATGAACTGGAGCATGAATTTTGGTAGATTAAAAAGAGATTTTAGGGATTGAAATGAGATTTGAAGAGCAAACAGTGAAAGTTATTAAGAAAAATAATGAAAAATTATTTAACTAATATAAATATATTCAAACTGAAAAGTCCAAATAATAGAGGAAATTTAATAAGAATTATTTATTGAACCATGCAAATGTTTGAAACATTATGGGGAATTAGGATAGAAGTTGGATGCTGGGTTGGAACATGTGATAGGAATAGAATTGAAAAATCAAGCCCTGGTTTAAAAATGTACTCAAAGAAAGGCACTAAGGGAATAAGAAACAAAACTACACAAACAGATGATTAGCTAAAAGGTTTATTCTAACCCGTGTTAGTACAAAACACCACATATACAAAAAGCAAAATATTTTAAATGGACCCAGAGACCTGGAAGAAAAAATAAAAAGTAAGTAAATTTATTTTCTTAATTTGTAGGAGACTATATTTTAGGTTTCCTGGACAGATGAATATTTGTGCTTCCATATGGAAGAAATATCTCTTTGCTTACTATTGGCAAAATTAGCCCTGTTTGAAACATCCTTTGAAACATACATGAGTGCCAAATGTGTACACAGCACAAAAGCCATTAGCCTATTTAAAAGGTATGCTGAAGGAATGCCCTTCGCCCCCCCTTAGGGAGAGGCAAAGATATACAATGTAACCAAAATGTCAAAAAAACCACACACAACTTTTATCAGGGTGGAGGGCAGGTGGGAGGGGGGAGGAGGAGAAGGGTTGTACTTACATAATGGGTGCGGTGCGCACCACCTGGGGGTTGGACACGCTTGAAGCTCTGGCACGTGGGGGGGAGAGGGGTGGCAGGGCAATATGTATAACCCTAACAATATTTGTACCCCCATAATATGATGAAATAAAAAGGAAAAAAAAAGGTATGCAGAAACAAATCACTGCCCAACTTGTAACTCGTTTATTGCTTTTCTCTTCCTTTAAAGTCATTGAAGTCCATATGTTAGGTGCTGTGTTGAAAAGGCAGAGACTGCATTCTCTGTGGGAAGGGGACCAAGTTGGATGGTGGAATAAGGATAGTCAAAATGCTAGTACAGGAGTAATAAGTCCATGTTTTGGGGATACTGAAGTTTGAGGAAAACCAGGAGTCCAAATTGCTGGGTACTGGGATACCAGACCAAGAGGTAGGATGAAAACCTCAGAATACTTTGGACAGGATTAAAAGTAGAGTGTCTTCTTTAGAACAGGAGACATTAGGTTGTAGATAGATATCTATCTGGAGATACGGTCTTTAGAATTCTTGATCAATAATAGTATTTCAGTGTTGATGTCTTAAGTACTTTGTGGATCATCCAGTATTGCTTCCCTTGGGACATTTTCTGATTCAGAGATTTCTCAAGATGGTTTTATATGGACTTCTACTAGGTTAAGTGTTCAACTTAAATGAAATGCAAATGTTACTTGCATTATTACACAGTGTGTGGACGGTTTAAGATAACTCAAAATTGCTCCTTTGTGTGCTGTTGAGCATGTGTCTCATAAATATAGATTGTAACATTGCATACTTTCTCATGTAATTAAAAACTATCTTACATTAATTTTTCTACTCAAAATTACTAGATAAATATATAACATTTTAAAATTGGGGAATAATAATTTTGAAAATATTTATTAAGCAAGACTTTTAAATTATCTATTTGTGTTATATTAGCTAGGTACATTTGGTTGGGAATAATTGAACCTGACCATCATAAACAGAAAGGGTTTATTGAAGGGTAGATCATAGAGTCAACTGAAGGAAGTAGGATGACAAGGTGAGGGAAAGTCTGCCTCCGTTTGGCTTTAGTGATGGGAAAGTGGGGCTCTGCCTTCCACTTATTTTAGAGTTTCTTTCCCAAATTGGAAGCGTGTTTGGATACTGAGAAATCAAATATTCACTATATGCTTAATGGTATGGATTTACACAAGTATGAGAGTTTTTAAAATATAAATCCAAAACATTTAATCAATGAATTTTATTATGACTATTCAGTCTTTATTCTTAGAATTGTGTTAATTGCTGTAGAAATAATGTTGAACTTTCATCTGTTCATCTATTTGAAAACACTTATTCATAAGCCATGAAGATGTGTCTGAAATGCAGAGATAAATAAAGGAAATCAGAGGCAGATGATGCTCTCAAGGAGCTTACAGACTAGTGAAGGAAACGAGACAAGTCTGAACTTCCCTTTTACAAGTGCAGCATGTTAAGGGCCATAAGAGAGGTAAAAGTTGGCACCAAGCCTCAGAGAGCTGCGATCACCTTGAACTGGAAGGATCAAGAGAGGCCTTGGCTGGACATGGGCTTTGTCCATGCAGTGAGGGGAGAAAGGGCAAGCCAGGCTTAAGGAGAAAAACAGGAAAGAGAAAATTCTAGATACTCTTAGGTTAGACAGTGTTGGTGGAGACTAGTAGTAACTACCATCACTTTACAATTTACAAAGAACTCCTGTATACAGCGACACCTACAATGTAGTGGTAAAAAAAACACAAGATCTAGAGCCAGAAAGGCTTGGTTCTGATTCCCAGCTCTTCTGCTTAGTGCCTGTGTGACCTTGACAGGTCATTGAACTTTTATGTTTTATTTCTTTCACCATCTGAAAAAAAAATTGAGATAATAATAATACATATTTCATAGAGTTTTGAGGACCATGAGCTAATATATAAAATGGGACTTGGCACTTGGTACCCTTCAGTAATGCTAGCTGAGTTATGTATCTTGAGCCTCACGATAACCTTAGAAGGTAGGAACTGTTACTATCTTCATGTGCAGACGTAAAAACTGACTGCTCAGAGGGGTTAAATGATTTAATGAAGGGTACATAGAAAACTCTGTAGTTGGGACTTGAACTCTATAACTCAGTTTTTACTACATGACACTTTCATCCAAATAACTGAAATTTAAGAAATGTAAGAATTAAGTTAATTAATTGACATTATATATAAGTAAAAAGAAGTTGCCACAATCTGTATTTTTGGGATTCCATTTAGATTTCCTGAGATTAATAAAGATACAAAGTGCTAAAATGTTTGCAGGAATAAATAAAAATTGCAGAATTAGCCAGCATAGTAGCTGATATGAACGTACATGAGCAATTACACTCATTTCATATCACAATATAATTTTCTCACTGCAGCAGACATGAATTTTCTCCTTTGGTGGAGCTTCATTTCTGCCTTACTGTGGAGTATGACATGAATTTTTATATCCTTCAAAGCTCTGTTGAAGACAATATATTGAATAATGACATATTTCATTGTGAAAAATCCACTCTTTCCTAGTGACCACATTGGAATATTATTCTTAAACTTACTCTGAATAATTTATTGTCTTTCTAATCTTCATTTTAGGAGTTAAAAAATTTTAGTGAAACTGTGCACAATAAGGATAAAGGTGACTTCAGGATGCTTGCACTAGAGTTAGGTAGTGCTAGTGAAATATCTCATGCTGTTATTGGATTCATGAAAACTAATAGCCTGGAGAAATTTAATTTAGAAAGCTGCACATTTTGAGTAATATATAGACTACTTGACACGTGGGTTATTATTCAATTGAAAGATTTTATATGAAAATGTTAAATTAAATGCTACTGGCAGTTGCTAAAGATTGTACTTTTTAATTATTCTATTTTTCACCTAATATCTCTTCCTCTTTTGTCACTGACATTTTAGATTACTGACAGAACATTCCTTTAGTTTAAATGTGTATTATCATTGCAGGTGATACAGGCACATAGTAGGCACTCAATAAATACTTCTTAAATAAATGAACCCAATTTGCCATGTTCACTTTGTAGGTTCTTGCTGAAATTATTTTGGCTTCTACTTCAGTTTTTCAAGTATTCAAGGGATTTTACTGAGCTTCTCAGCCTCAATGTGATTAATGAGATTTCTAAGCATGTTAAAATTGGTGCTATCAAGTATCTTGGGTCTGAAACTAGGGAGTTGTTGATTGAGCATGCTTGTGTTTCCTGTGACTGAGGGCAGACAGAAAATATATACCCTCTTAACTTGGCTTAAAGTTTCCAATTGAAGATAATTTGACTTGAACATGTAGGTACATAATAATGTGTTTCATTCACTTAACCAAGTATTTATGCCTGTATTTTAAGTTAAAATTTTGAGTCTTCAGTTTTTATAAATAGATGGAATGTACAAAATTCTTCAAGTTTCTTCTTTATTTCTATTATGTGCTTCTTTATATATTTGGCTAATCCATTCCAGTTGTTTCAGTAGGATTTCTAAAGACTCCATTTTGTTTTTGAAATAGACTCACAGTCATATTTGAATGCATTTTAGGTAACAATGGTGTATGCCAGAGTTTTGAAGATATTGATGATTAGGTCATTTTTTTTTTTTATAAAATATCTCAAAAACTACGCTTATCTTTGATCATGAGTTTGTGAAGTATAACAAGGTAAACCAAAGATGAAGGCTTGGAGAAGAGAACCTACATCATATCTCATTAAATCACTGTTGTTGTAAAGACAAAAGTATTTTTACTCAGATCCTTTACAGTGTAAATGGTCAGCAGAAACTGGAGAGATCCACAGAGACACAGAGGAAAAGCAAAATTATAGCCTTTTGCCAACCATACTGTGATTACTCAACAGCACATTTGGGAACTGCTGGTTTTGAAACTTCTTTTAGTCCTTGTGGCTAAAAGTTGGCAGAGGATTACCCATCAAAGGTGAATTTGTCTTGAGATGACAAAAATCATTTGGAGCCAAATATAGGGAATAAAATGAGCATAATTTTTTTTCCTTTGCTTAAAACCTATTTGGGACCACAAAGTAATTAGTTCCTTGTCTGTCTCTGAAGGCAATTTCAAAGGAGCAGTTCTATTGACAGCATTACAGCATTGTTGGAATAAATATCTGTTGAATAGTGAGGTAACCTCAGTAGGTGACTATTTAGAAGAACAGTGGTCTTTTGAATATTTAAGACCTGATATGCTTGTTCTGAACTCTCAAATTCTAAACCTTACAGTCCCACCAGGCCTATCATGCCACCAGCAGGGGGTGCCAAACACAGAACCTCAAGAGATGCTGAAGAGCCTGGGCTCCTTGGCTCATGCCTGTAATTCCAGCACTTTGGGAGGCCTGGGCAGGAGGATTGCTTGAGGCCAGGAATTTGAGACCATCCTGAGCAACATAGCGGGACCATATTTCTACAAAAAAATAGGAAAAATCAGCCATGTGTGGTGGCATGCATCTGTAGTCCCAGCTACTCTGGAGGCTGAGGCAGGAGGATCACTTGAGGCCAGGAGTAGGAGGCTGTAGTGAGCTATGATTGCACCCTGTACTCCAGCCTGGGTGACATAGTGAGATTCTGTCTCAAAAAAAAAAAAAAAAAAAAAAAACGATGCTGAAGAGATTTTGCAGTGGCCCTTAAGATATAGCCAAGATATGGACCTGTAAGGAGCAAATATTTTGATAAGGGAATTATAATTGCTTGTTGACCTTCCTCGGTTTTCCTAAAGGAACGGTTAGGTTTTGGAAGCTGGAGACCAGTTTGGAGAGGCTAGTCATGGAGGTCACACCATACAGTTAGGCCATCTCAATCTCAAGCAAAACAGCCTTTAGAAGCATCATCTTTATGCTGTGTTGTCTACCAACTTTTCTATCAGTTTCTTCATTTGAAGAGTTTGCTCTGAAAACAATGCCTGGGTTACAAAGAATCAGAAAAGCACTCAAGTTGGTTCAGAAAATTGGGTTGAGAGGGAAATAGGGCTTATCATGAAGAAAAAGGCAACTCACAGAAATAAAGCTTGGCCAGACCTTATTGGGACTGTACCCAGGGACTCCACTGAGTTAGATAGATACGTTCCTAGCCTATTGTATCTGCCCTTCTCTATACAGCCACACATTTTTCTTGATGCAGGCCAGCTTCTGCTACTTACTTCTGACTTCTGTGTCCCCATAACTTAGGCTTGTACACGGCTATGGCTTACCATGGTACCAGACTTGGTCTCCACTTTGTACCATCTTACAGGTCCAGCATTGGCTGTGTTGATCTAGGTCCTGGGAATATAGCAGGGAACCAGGCAATGTTCCTGCCCACATGAAGCCCACATTCTAGGTGTGGGAGATCCCCCCAACTGATACATAAAGAAAACAATAAAATAATATCAGAAAATTATGTATCTGATGAAGATAATAGCATTTGTGTATCGCTTAAAACTCTTGGGAGAGATACAGAATGCAATCCTTGTCAAACCTAAGTTAGATGATGCCACTCCTTTCCTGAAAACCCTGCAATAATTCCTCATTTTAAAAGTCAACATCCTTCTCAGAAGAAAATATAGAAGTAAATCTTCATGATCTTAGATTAGGCTCAGGTTTCGTAGATATGACACCAAACACACAAGCAACGAAAGAAAAAAAGATAGATTGGACTTCATCAAATGTAAAACCTTCTGTGCCTAAGGGACACCATCATGAAAATGAAAAGACAGCCAACAAAAATGGAGAAAATATTTGCAAATGAATATATTTAATAAGGGACTTGTATCCACAATATATAAAGAACTCTTGCACTTCAATAATAAGGTTAAGTAACCCAATTTAAAAAGGACCAAAAGATCTGAATGGACATTTATCCAAAGAAGATAGTGATCAATAAAAACATGAAAATATACTCTGTCACTTGTAATAAAGGAAAATCTAAATCATGAGATACCATTTCACACCTGCTAGGATAGCTATAATTTAAAAAGAAAAATAATCTTAAATGTTAGGAAAGATGTGGGGAAAGTATAATCCTCATTTAACTGCTGGTGGGATGTAAATTAACCAGCAGTTTTGGAGATAAGTCTGGCAGTTTCTCAAAAGGTTAAATATAGAGTTTACCATATGACCCATCAATCCACTCCTAGGTATATACCCAAGAGAAAAGAAGACATATATCTATGCAAAAACTTGTACATCAATGTTCATAGCATCATTATTCATATTAGCCCAAAAGTGGAAACAACCTAGATGTTTATCAGTCGATGAATGGATAAACAAAATGTGGCATATAATACAATGAAATGTAATTTGATTGTAAAAAGTAATTAAGTACAGATACATGCCACAACATGGATGAACCTTGAAACATTATGCTAAAGTGAAAGAAACCAGTCACGAAAGACCACATACTGATTCCATTTATATGAAACATACAGAATAGATAAATTCATAGCATCAGAAAGTAAATTAGTGGTTTCCTAGGACTGGGGAGGTTGGGTGGGGAGAATGGGGAATGATTGCTCATGGGTTTGGGTTTTTTTTTATTTTCTTCAGGTGATAAAAATGTTCTAAAGCTGATTGAGGGGATGATTGTACAACTCTGAATATCTATCAATAAATGTACAGTAGCTGTATATTTTAAGTGGGTCGATTGTGTCTATGTGAATTATATCTCGATAAAGCTGATATCTTTAGGTTTTAGTGACCCGGACAGAGTGCTAGTGATCCCCTTCCCCTCTTCCCCACCTTGGGGGTCTTTCCACTGGTTGGTCCCTCTCCCTGGAACACCATGCCTCCCAGTGTTTGCTCACAAGTCGCTTTCTCAATGAAGTCTACAATTGCAGACCCAACCCTGGCTGGCATTCCTTAGTCTACTCTACTTTTTCTTTTTACCATAGTATGTATTGCTCCCTGACATACTATATAATTTACTCATGTACCGTGTTCCTTGTTTATCCCTCTCCCCCCGCTAGAATGTAACCTCCATGAAAACAGGGACCATTGTTTTTGTCACTGGTATATCACGAAGGCTTAGAAAAAATACCTGGTATATAATGGATGCCAAATTATATAAACATCTATTTCTAAAATTCTTATCTCATTACTCCAGAGAGAATCTTGATGTGGTAGAATACTAGTTCTTTTGACTTGAATTAAACAGTTATTTTTCACTTTGACTTAGTAATTTTACTCCAAGGAATTTATCAAAAGAAAATAATTCAAAAGAAGAAAAATTGTTTTGGCTTATTTTGTGACTGCATTGTGCTAAGTACTATTTATAATTTAAATGACCCACAGCAGAAGAATACTTAAGTAAATTATGGTTCATCATCTTAGTACAATATCACATAACCAGTAAAATCATAATGATGACTTTTTCTAGAATCTCTTTTTTTCTTAGAGATGGGGGTCTTGCTATGTATCTCAGGTTGGACTCCAACTCCTAGGCTCAAGCAATCCTGTCTCCGCCTCCCCAGTAGCTGCAATTACAGGTGTGAGCCCCTGCACCTGCATAATGATGACCGTTTGCCAGTATGGGAAATGTTTATGTCATAACACTGAGTGGGGAAAAAAACCACAAACTTTTATACCATAAATTTAGCAAACCCTTGACCACTTAACTGTGGGCCAAACCCTGACCCATGAGCCAAACCCTCCATACATGCAGGAACAGTAATAATCAAGATCCTTGCCTTGCCAGGGCTTGCATTCTAGTTGGCAAAGGCACGAAATGATTAATGTATAAACAAGTAAGATAATTCCAGAGAGTGATACTTGTCATGAAAAAAGTACAACAGGCAAAGGATTGGGTTTGTGGTGGGCATGTGGTGGGACAGAGTTGCCATCTTGATTGAGGGCGGATTCACAGGGAAGAATGGCAAAAGCGGGCCAGTCAGCAGGGTCTAGAGTACCAAGATGGTTGGATTTTATATGTGGGAGGAGCCAGAGCATGATACTCAACAGAGGAAAAGTAAGATTAGATTTGTATTTGAGATGAATGGGGATGAGGACCAAGCACTGGGGCTAGAGGACTGACAAAGGGTATTGTTGGAGGCTTGAATCTTGAACTCCAGTGCAGTGGGAATGGAGTGGTGAGCACAGCTTGTGGAGAGATTGAGAGGGTAATAACAGGCCATATTTTCCATTATGAGATAGATTGAGAAAGAGAAGGATCTAGAATGATTCCTGGATTTCTGGTTTTGCAGCATGTATGGGGAATAGAGAAAAGGCTTGGCAGGTGTCAATATGGTGAGTTTGTTGTGTATTTTTTTATTATTAAAAACATTTTTATTACTATAATTTTTAGAATCAAGTTAAAATCAGGGGACACATTGAAATGCATTTTTACTAACTGCTCTGTTTTTATTAAATGACATATAAAGAGCCTAAATACTGCTAATGTAGTATTGTCTTTTAAAAAAACTGGAAAAGGGAGGATCATAGAAATACTTCATGATTTAAAAAAATATGTATTTTCATGACATAAGGAGAAATACAGTTGATTTTTATGTTTGGAACTTATTTTTAACTCCTTATGACTGTCTGTTATTTTAGGTTAACCAAATCATTTTTTAATTTCTGTATTCTAAGGTGTTCAGTTTTTTCACTAGATTTGGTGTTGTCTGAAAACTTACTGCACATACTCTCAATTTTAGTATCAAATCTGATGAAAATTCTATAACATTTGTTCTGAGTCTCTCGACATTGTTGCTAGGCTGCTTATTACTGCATTTTGTATGAATGTTTCCAGCAGAGTATGCAGTTTTTTGACAGTGGTAATATCCAAACCATTTATTCCATATTTAGATTGTTGACTGAAATATCTTAAGGAATAAAATTAAAATCATTACTGATTACCAGATATTAAACCCAGCATTCTTCTCTAGGTCTGCAAAGCTTTCTCCGTCTTAGAGGAAATAAAGTTTAGGAAGGCGTTCTTTTATTTATCATTATTCAGTCAATATTTATAAAGCATCTGCAATGCCTCTGCCCTCAGGGGCAGCAGGGAATAGCAGGAAGAGCACTAGTGAGTCCTGAGATCTGGATTCAGAGGTGAACTGGCTGCAAAATTTGGGCAGATACATATTTCTGAAGACCTTGTTTGCCTTATTTATAAAATTAGTAGTTATACCAGCTCTAACATTTTGTCGTCTTAATACAGGCATTTGACTTCTTCTAACTTTGACATGTAAAAATTATCTTAAAAGCATAAGTTGATTATTTAGTTTACTCTTTGACACTGAAGTATGTAAGGTCTTATTAGCCTCTCCCAACATCAGTATACACACACGCGTGCACAGACACATGCACATGAATATTTTGAAGATGTGTGGTTCTTCTCTTAAGAGCAGAGTTTGGCCCTAGTCTGTAAATGTGTTCAGAAAACAATATAACACACATACTGAAGGCAGCTTGTTTTTAACTTGTAGCTAAACATGACATTCAAATGTTAATTGGATGAATAAATCTTGTTCATTTTACAGACATGGAAATGTCAATGGAATAAAACTATTTATCACAAGATAATGGTCTCCTGCCACCAGATAAATGCCAAGATGAAGATACTTATTGAAAATGTATCAAAATATTCTATTGCTATTTATTGAAAATAAAGGTTGAGGAAAAGTTCAACTTTTCAGGTCAAACATGAGAAATGCCCTGCGTATGGTGTTTGTGTATTACTGTATCAAAGGCAATGTGCATGGTATAGAAACATGGGAAAATTCTCAGAAATAACAGTCTAGAAACAAATCCTTTAGCTTTGAGAACTATTGAAATAGTGAAGTGGAAACTGGGAGAGGATACCTAATAAACATTGTGCTCTTATTGTATGCCTAACACAGTCATGGATTTGTTCACTGATGTGAGCTTCACAAGAACAAAATTGGAAAAGGATTATTATCCTCATTTTTCAGGTAAAGTTAAATGCAAAATAACTTGCAGTCACACAGGGAGTAAGTACCAGCACCAGGATTTAAACGTAGCCTGGACAGAGGCATTGCAAATGCTTTTAAATATTTACTGAATAATGATAATCTAGTGTTCTTTCCCCACACCCTATGTTTCTACTTACAGTATATATCTGAATAAAATGCTTTTTGGTTTTCTGGGGTTCTTGAATAGATTATTTTGTTGCACTCGATGACCAAATACTTCTTTGGATCTAATGATTTTGTACACCGATGTGTTTTCTTTGAGTGATACCATCCATTTGCCTACGGAAAAGAGCACGCCCTTAAGTCTTGAGGACTTGATAGCTCTAAGTGGCCTCAGTAGTGCTACATTCTAGCATTAAGACTCTCTTTCCAGCAGTGTGTGGTTTGAAATCTTTAGGTAATGCACTCTCTCTCTGCTTTCTTTTCAGAACTTAGATACCTATTTTTGCACTTATCTTGTGTATACTGTAAGTGCCATGACGGTCTTCATAAAATACATTATTTGGGTGGTTACAGAATAGAGATAATCAAAACCACTTAAACAAATATAAGGAGAACTATTGTTCACCAAAACTCTTGCTAATCTCTTTATACCAACCCTTTCTCAAGTCCCTTCAGCCCCAACAGCCCCATTAACACTGGGTGCTAAAATTTCTGGACTGTCAGCAAATTGCAGTTTTCTTTGGGTAGAGACTGCTCTCTACCTAGTTAGTATTTTAGTTATTGACATACTTGTCATAGTTTCCCCAGTGGATGACAGGCTCCTTCCTAGGAAAAATTGTGTGTTCTCCTTCTATTTTGCACAGTACCCAGCAGAATGATTTAGATATTACAGATACTCAGTCAATGAGAGAGTGAAAGAAGCTTGAGTATGATTTCTTTGTTTTAAGGACCCGAGGAGTATTAAGACTTCAGAGATATCCATACTGCACCCTTGTGAATGTGGGAGTCTATTTGCCTGATCCTTTGCCTGTGCTTGTATCTGTCAGTTCTCTCTAAAACACATTTGGATTTTATTTATTTTGTAAAATTCCTAGAAGCAATGAATGAGCAGATAATTTAAATGCTAGATGGATACAAAGGAGAGAAGCTTGAATGTTTAAATTTTCCTCAGGAAGAAAATAGTAATTCACATAGCACTCCCTAGGTATATAAATAGCATGTGCACTAGTAAAGATTTTTTTAAAAAGTCATAATATTCTCCCAGTAGTTTCAGATTGAGACCAAGCCCCATTGTGTCATATGGATTACTCAGTCTTTACCATGCACTTTCACAGATGGGAGACCTTTAACTCTCAAGGACATATGGGAAGAAGTCCATGAATGCTATAAGACGCGGCTGCTACAGGGACCATGGGACACTATCACTCAGCAGGTTAGAGTGTATTGTCATTTTATTATATGCAGTTCTTTCTCTCCACTCATGTTTTCATCTAGTTCCCTCACTCACTCTTTTTCCTATTTCACTGCTCTACATCCTTACAGATTTCAGCTCAAGAAAGTTTCCTTAAGAACACCTTCCCAGGCTCAGTCTTGGTTTAGCCTCCCTATTATAAGCTCTCATAGTATCTTGTAATTTTCCTTGATAGTGCTTACCATAATTTAAAATTACATATTTGGATAATTTTTTAAAATTAATGTCTGTCTTTTCCACTATATAGATGCTTCTTGATTTACAATGGGGTTACATCCAGTCAGTTGGAAATATTGTTAAGTCGAAAATGTATTTAATACACCGAACCTACCAAACATCATAGCTTAGCCTAGCTTACCTTAAACATGCTCAGAATGCTTACATTAGCCTACAGTTGGGCAAAGTCATCTAACACTAAGCCTATTTTGTAATAAAGTATTGAATAGCTCAGTATTGGATAAAGTATTGAATGTAATTTGTGGAATACTCTACTAACAGTGAAGAACAGAATGGTTGTATGGATACCTGAAGTATGGCTTCCGCTGAAGCAGGTGTATCATTTTTGCGCCATCATAAAGTTGAAAGTTTGTTAGTTGAACCATCTTACATCTGGGACTATCTCTGCCATTTGCCCCATGTGGAAAAACTGTGTCTGTTTCACTCTTCATTATATATCCCACACCGGTGTAGTACTTATAGTAGATGCTCAATAAAAATATATTCAGTAAAGAAAAATAGAGACTAAGTTGGCAGATATACTAAGAAATAGATGATTTTGCTTATGTCATATATAATGTTTCCCAGTTTTACACATAGGTGCATTTGCAAAAAAATGAACTTTTGATTAATACTAGAAATGCAATAGTGATTTGCAAAAGTGGAGAAAATAGATCTGCAGAAGTAGATAGGAAAAGTAGATTTGCAAAAATAGAGAAAATAGATCTGTCAATCATATAAGTCATCATTAGTGCCTTGCTAAAATCAGCAGTTAATTATTTTAGAAATTTAAAAATACTCATCACCTTGCAACCAATCATGATCTCCTTAAAAATAATTTTTACTTATATTAAAAATCTTATTTTTTTCAGATAAGCTTAATGAAAACTTCCTTTAAAAATGACTTTATCAGCCATTATAATTTTATGCCCTCTCATGTGTTTGATCATAATGACAGTTTACCTCCCAATCAACAGAAGAGTCCTTAGAATCTCTTAAGCACTTCTCTGACAATGACTGCAAGTGACCATTTTCTAGATTCTAATTGAGGACAAAACTCACTTTGAGTATGTGTATCTTGCACACTGCCCTTCAAATTAGTCTTTTCCTTTCTCTTCCCACTATTACCTTCCTAGATCAAACGCTGTGACCTCATCTGTAGCAATTAGTAAAGCCTCTTATTGCCAATCTTTTGCTCTTTTCCTCCCTGCTCCTTGTCACATCTTAACCACTGCTGTAAGTACTTACCCATGCCCAGACCTGTGATAACTCTCTGAGGGCCTAGGGGATGTGGTCTGAATGCCTCACCTGGGCGTCAGTGGCTGCTACTTCCTGGCTCCAAGTTTCCGTTTATCTTCTACTTCTCCACTTTACATAGCCCTTGCCAAACATGGCTATTCACTTCCCTGTATCCATCAGGTGCAGTTCGTTCTCGGAATGTTTTCAGGTTTAATGCCTTCCCTCTTTGTTCTGTCTGCATATTTCGTACCTGTTCTCTTACGTGCTCCTTTCTCTGAAATCATCTCAGCTCACAAAAATGGCCCCCTGTGACATTCAAGTTCTGTAGACCAGGCATAGGTGGTTGCTATGAAGAAGGGTAATGCGATATATAAGCAAAGCAGCCCCAAAGATTTTTGGCAAGAACATTTTATTTTATGCAATCTATTTTAGATTAACCTTTAAGTATGTCATGGTAAACCATAAGAGCTTCAATTTCTACTGTCTTATGTATGAACACAGCTGTCCAAAAATTTATACTACAGAGATGAAATCCACAGGACCCAGGTTTGGCTGTAGGAGTCAAGGAAGATGGCAAAAAATATATGTCTATTTAACTTTACACCATTATCTCAGCTCCTTCTCAGTTACATTTTCCATTATGCATCAGAGCCCAATTCTTATCCTTTTCCTTCTCTGTCTCACCCTATTATCAATCTCCTCAATGCAAGCCTGTATAGCACAATTTCTGGTGGTCTATGTCATTTGTTGTTTGAATTCCACATGTTTCTGTTCTGACTCATGACATAGGAGCAAGATTCTGAATTCAACTGAATTTTCTTAGTTTCTTAATATGATGTTGCCAATAGATTTCTTTCCATTGATAGAACTCCTAAGTTGTTAAACCAACCAAATGAACCAATCTGTACATTGATTCTTTTTAATAGAACTGACTGTCTTTCAATTTATAGGCATTTGAGTGTCACACAGCCTATTAGATACCATCTTTCTCCAGCCTATCATAGTATGGTAGTACAGATCACATCCTATCATGATAAGCATTACAGTTTTTAACACCACGACTGGGACTTGCTTAATAAGAGGGATTTTGACATAACCAAAGTACATACAACTGTAAAACTTAGGTGATCCTTTGGCATTTGTCTTATTGGGATTTGATCTGTAGACAGGTATCCTGTTTTTAATAACAATCTTTATTTAAGCTTTAGAATTGCTCATTATTGTGTATGTCTAGGCATTAGAGACCAAGAAAGGGAAAACTCATTTGTAGTCATTGTACTCATTTGTAGTCATTGTACTACTTGACATTTGAAAGTCATCATGGATATTTCCTTTGGAAGTCTTGGCTTTTAATCCCAGATTGGTTAATAGTTTGGCATTTATGTCCTCTTCTTTGTTTGAGATCTTTGGGAGAGTGGGTCTTCATTTTTGTAAGTCCTCATATAGGGAAAAAACAACGTATCCTCAGGGGGATGAAGGGGGAGAATATGATACAGCGCTAGGGAAGAATGAACTGATGGAATGTCGGTGGTGTCGAGTAGTAGACACTGTTGTGCAGAATTATACTAAGGAATCATTAGCTTGCAGTCTGAACATGATAATAATATGCTGTCCTCCAGAGTGGCTTAAAAACAAAAGCAGCCTTTGCATAATATAAAATGCATTTCACTTCATTTTCAGGCCTGATTGTGCTCATATAGTTTCTTGCTCTTCCTATTTAGTAATCACACTTCTGTTCTCTCAGCATTTGTCTTGATGATAAGGACCTGTTCATGTCAGACATGAACCCTCTCTTTTGAAGACAAGCCACTCATGAATCTCATACATTTGATTATGGTGATTACTTACCTGCTTTTATCCAACATTACGGACTACCTTTTATCTCTACCCTGTAGCCTAATAAAGAACTTCTGAAAGAAAGTTAACAGATGCCTAGGTTGGATCTGCCTAAATTGGTTTAGTGAATGTTATAATAATGATACTGGAAGGTGTGGTCCCTTTTAGGCCAAGAATTCCTGTGATCTTAGCACAGCCTAAAGTCAAAAGATAAAAAAGCATACCTTCAGTTTGATTTGAAGATGTATGTGTTTGTGGGTGTGGAGTGGTCAGATATGTGATTTTTTTCATACTTCTTTTTTAAAACTTGTATTATGGGAAAATTTTAAAGACAAACAAAAGTAGAGGTAATAGTATAGTGCACCTATTAATTCATGGCAATGTTATTTTTTTGGTATCTCACCCAGTCTGGAACTTTTTGAAACAAATCCTAGACATTTTATCTAATCCATAAATATTTAAGTATCTTTAAAAGGTAAGGGCTCTGCATGAATTTTTAGAGCAGTTTTATTAATAATAGTCCCAAACAGAAACAACCCAGATGTCCTTCAGTGGGTGGATGGTTAAGCAGAGAGTGGTACACTCTTACTATGGAATAGTACTCAGCCATAAAAAGGAACCAGCTATTGATACACTTAACAACCTGGATGAATCTCCAGAGAATTACACTGAGTGCAAAAAGACAATCTCATAAGGTGTCATCATGTATCCATTTCTAAAACAATTTTGAAATAACAAAATTATAGATTAAAGAACAGATCTGTGGTTGCCCAGTGCTAGAGATGGGAAGGAAATAGGTATTATTATAAACCACAACATGAGGGAACCTTGTTTCAATGAAACTATTATGTGTCTTCACTGAATCAGTATCAATATCTTGGTTGTAATATTGTACTATTTTGCAAAATGTTACCATTGGGGAACCTGAGTAAAGGATATGAGGTATTTCTTTGTATTATTTCTTACAACTAAATGCAATTTACAATTATCTAAAAATGAAAAATTTAATTTAAAAAAGTAAGGAGTCAAAAAGACTCATAATTCTATCACAAATAAAATTGTTAATAATTTCTTAATATCATTAAATAAGCAATTAATGTTTACATTTCCCAAGTTTATATTTTTTATAGTTTGTTTGCATCATAATCCAAATAAGATTTGCACATTAACATGGTTAACATCTCTTAAGACTTTTTGGATCTATATAGATTCTCATTCTTCCCTCTCTTTTTTCCTGATAATTTTTTGTTGAAGAAACTGGTTGTTTATTCATTAGTGTTTTGCATTCTAGATTTGTGTGCATGTGTGGCTAATTGTGTGTTCATGGTGTGTTTAGTGTGTTCCTTCCTGTATTTTTTATAAACTTGTAGTTAGATGTTGAGGCTTAATCAAATTCATGTTTGATTTTGTGGCAAGAATACTTCACAGGTTTCCAGGAAGCACATGATGTCTGGTTATCACTCTTTAGTCATCTTAGCAGCCATTGATGATTATTGCCCAGGCCCATTAATTCATTAGAGGTTGCAGAAGGGTGATGTTCTAATCTGTCATTCATTATTTATTACTTATGGATTACTTCTATAATGACAAAGTTTCCCTCACCAGCTTAGTTACCTGAGATATACTTTGTATATCAAAGGCAGGATAAATACTTAATTTTTTTCCTCCTTATGCTCAGCTTTCAAAATAATGAGTTGGTTCTCTAGCATCCTCCAAAGGTGACCAAGAACTTTTTTAAGTGTATCTTTATGAATTCATAAATGTTTTATGCATTTCAATTTATAGTGATCATCTTTACTGACGTTCAATTTGCCTTATCTTTGGCTGGTGAAATTCTCTTTAAGTTTGGCTTCTGAGTCATTTTCATACAACCAATGTATGATAGCTTTGATGGGTTCCTTGTTTTGTGGTGTGACAAGTTATTGCACATTCTTATTGTACAATTCCTGCCCAGACTTGGAGTCAGCCATTTTCCAAGGAGGATTGGTTCCTTTGGAAAACCATAGGGCTGTATCTGGATGTTGGAGCCAGACAGAGTGGACTGGAGTCTGTGCACCGTCACTTACTAGCTGTGTGTCCTTGGTCAAATTACAGTGACTCTGTGTCTTAGTGTGTTTTTCCATTAGAGGTCATGGTAGCATCTACAGAGTCAGTTAGAAGACTAAAAAAATCAATATATGTAAAGTACTTTGAACATATCCTAGCATATAATAAGCAGTAAGTAAGTATATTATGTAATCATCATAATCATTATTATTATTTCCATGTAAACATAGTGACCTCAGTGATTTTCTCAGTCATTGATGATTACACTGTGTCAAATTTAGGATTTAACCCATCCTCCCTTTTCACTCCCTTTCACTACTAAACTGCTAGACCTTAGCCATATGCATCTACCCCAGGGGCTCTGTTTTAGCCCTCTGCTGCCCCTTTTTCCTGGTCTCTCTCACCCTTCTCTCTCTCTCTCTCTCCCCCCCACCCTGTCTGTCTGTCTGTCTGTCTGTCTCTCATATCAAACTTTTGCATTCCAGGGCCACATCCTGATTTTTGTGGGCCTTAGACATATTTACCTTCATGGACTTCTTTCTCCATAAAAAAAGTATTAAAAGTTATATTTTATAGCTGCCTTTTTACAAAAATGACTGTAGTCATATTATAATATTTTCTTTAACCTAAAAGTTTGTTATTTTCCTTTATTTTTAAAAGCAATTAAAACGTTTTCATGGATTCCTAAAGGTATGGTAGCCACTAGGCACTGTGGCTATTCTGTCTAATAAATAAGTTGGTCTTGCCATATCCCACTCTTTCCTGCTACCACAGCAGGCTGCAAAAACCTCAGGTGGCTGTCTCCAGTCCTTTTATGCCCAGATAGGGCATTTCTATTTTACAGCTGCCTAAACATAATGGTGGTGATGGAAGGGACTTTTTAAAATGAGACTTGCCTTGGACTAGACTCATTTTCTCTCTAGTCTCAAATTTCCAAACCATAAGAGATTCTGTTGTGTTGTGTTGTTTTATGCACATGTTTGCACATGCATGAGCACACCCATGTACATACACACACACACGCCTCTTCTTGGGAAATGGCCTTTCCAAAGTTGCCTTCTCTCCAGGTCCCTGCTTCATTTCCCAGCTCTGTGGGAGACAGTTGTGTATGAAATTCAACCTATATCTTATCGCCTTTTAAGTATGTTCTTTCTAAACACTTTGAACCATGTGCTTAAATTTAGAAACCAAGACTTTTGTGGTACTTTACTTTTTGATCCCATGTCTAGGGAAGGCAAGTACAAGTAAATAAAGGGGGTTGGATGGATAAAAGTGGAAAGAAACTCATTGATTATTTTTCTTCATTTGATCCCACCATGTTCATACTGTGTAAGAATCAGGTTAAATATCTGTAAGGAGTGGAATGGTAAACCTATGCAATACACATTTTGCATATCCCAAATACCACTGATTTCATTTTTAAAAGACTTTTGCTTGCCTAAACATGCAAAAATATGATAATTAATTTCAGTGACTTTCATTACCTTTCCATGATAAATTTCACAGGATAAAAAATAAAATCAAAACACAACAAAAAACATAACTCCTTAGGTACCTTTTGGTGGATAGATTGCTTTTGACTCTCAGTGATGCAGGAAGTCACTGGTTAAGGATTCTTAAATAATGAAGCTTGATATGTTGCCTGGTGATTTATAATGATGGCTGATAAACTGATGATTTAATTGTGCTTCCTCTAGTAATAATCTTAAGTGCTCAAGTGAAGTTCCAGTGATTGGCTTTCTTCTGAACTCAGTCTCCCTGGAGTCTTTAGGCATCTCTTTTACACAACATCCGATAACTGACTTTTAACTGTTCCTATTTTAAATAATACAAATCAATTAAAACACACAGCTGTTTAACAAAACTTCTCAGTGTTGGTATAGGTCTCGGTGGGTATTTCCTGATGGCTCATAATGACATCAATTTAGTGCACCTGGTAGGATCGGTGTGAACTGGAAGTGGTTTAATTCTTAAATGACAAGGAAATTAAGAAGCCTTTATGGATTGCTGCTGCTTCTTCAGAATCACTGCCAGCTCCTTAGCTGGCTTCCTTCATGGTGGAGTTTTATTTAAATCGGACTACAGACATCATGTGATTGTTTTCTCTGTAATTTGCTGCTAATTTGTTGAATCTGAGTTTCTAGGTATTAGTTCTGGGCATTAATAAGTCACTTTAGTAGTCAGGTTTATGTCAGAACAGTAAATGTATCTATTTTGGGGGGTTTTTGTAGGAACCTTCCTATGTTTTAACAGTATTCAGGCCGGGCGTGGTGGCTCACGCCTGTAATCCTAGCACTCTGGGAGGCTGAGGCAGGAGGATAGCTCAAGGTTAGGAGTTCGAGACCAGCCTGAACAAGACTAAGACCCTGTCTCTACTAAAAATAGAAAGAAATTAATTGGAAAACTAAATATATATATAGAAAAAATTAGCCGGGCATGGTGGCGCATGCCTGTAGTCCCAGCTACTCGGGAGACTGAGGCAGGAGGATCGCTTGAGCCCAGCAGTCTGAGGTTGCTGTGAGTTAGGCTGATGCCATGGCACTCTAGCCCAGGCAACTAAAAAGCCCAGGACTTTTTTTCTCAAAAAAAAAAAAAAAACACCCAAAATGTCGCGCCCGCCTCGCCAGCAAGGAAAACGCGGCAACCGGAGTTCTTCTGACAGCACTTTAATGGGGATTGCTTAACTGGTTACATGCGGAGACGCCGAGGCGTTCTCCGCGGCTGCTTATAAAGGCAGTAAGTACACTGGGCATTGTCTGATTGGATAAGGCACTTGGAAGGGAGGAGACAAACTCTGCACATGCGCTGAGCACTTGTTTGTCAGACTAACAACAGGGTTTGACCAGGAAGCGGGCGCCATCTTGGGATGGCGTTGCCACCGCGCCCCACACCAAAACCAGTATTCAGTGATTCTACCACACTTTCTTATCTTAGGAGGGTGAAATATATTCTCATTGTTTTATCCCCACTTTGATATCTTTTGGTAATAATGACAGTGCTGTTTTTCTCTGTCTCAATAAGTAATTATTTTTCCATTGTCAGTCTATATGTGCATTGTGCCTTTCAGTACTTATTGGGTGCTGATGTTGTGTGTACCAAAGATCATCAGAGTACTTCATTTTCCATATTTTTTTTTGTCAGTTCAGAAATGTCCGTTGTCACTCATACTCAACTGTGCTTTTCTTGTTTGGGGAAAACAATACATTGTATAAATTTTGTTTGTTTCTTGGACTTTCATTACATTAAGAAATATGTAAAGAATGGCCAGGTGCAGTGGTGCATACCTGTGGTGCCAGCTGCTCAGGCAGAGGCAGAGGATCACTTGAGCCCAGGAGTTCGAAGCCAACCTGGGCAACATAGCAAGAACCGATCTCTTAAAAAGAAAAAAAAACTTATCTTGGTGTAACTGTGATTATTACCAAAAGTGCTCAGCAAGCTCACTTAATAAAGAAAAGAAGAAGTATATGAAACTTCTTTCTCATTATTTTTGACTAAGTAATTTATTTTTCTTAAAATTTTTTTTGACTTTTTACCCTGCAGTATTTGTGGAAAGTCCTAACTGCCTATTAAATGATATTTAGGCATTGTTATAACGGTACTTTCTCATCCAACTTTTACTTTCTAAAGTTTTCTGTCTACTAGCCACTATTTAAGTATTTAAATTAATTTGAATAAAGACAGAGAAGATTTATTATGTGACTTCTATCTTATTAAATTAATTTTCAAGATGTTTTATTCCTTTTTAACGAGAGTTTAAGATACATAGTTAAACAGGATATATTTCTTATAAATAACCAGGACATACTGGTATATTTGGGTTTTACTTCTTTAAGTTGAAGTTTATTTCACTAAATAATAAAAGACTAGTTGATGGTCTTTGTTGTATGTATATCTGGTGGAGCAAAATATTACTTAGCTTTTTACCATCAAAGTTTACACTTTTGACTCAGCACATACCTTGGATTTATACAAAAGCTTTCTTTAAAGAATTTCCCAGCATTTCATTGATCCTTGGAATTTCTATTTCTAAAAGAGGAGAAGCTTATAAATATAAAAATAAAATGCCATTTTAAATAGTTAATAATTAATTTTAATATTACTCATCTTAGCACTTTTCATTTTGATAATTACCTACCATCAATTTTTAATTTTTAATAAACATCTTAGTTCCAAAACTTCAAGTTTGAAGAATATTTATATTCTCATTTCCACTTTTTTGAGAAGGAGGTTAATTTAATGGTGGGTAGGCAGTAAAGCTAGAGGCGGGCAGAGAGGCGTGGGAGAGTAGGGGAAGGCAGGTGCAGGACCTGAAGGGTGTAGGGAACACAGACTCTGCTGATGCCCTTACCTGGGTCTGCTTTGCGTCCTCAGTAAGGAGTATATGCTTGCTAAGATACTGTTTGTTTTATCTTATTTTTGGTACAATAGTTGCTGTACACACACTGTAACAATAGTTGCTGTATTCTACCATGCAATTGTTGCCCATTTTTTTCTTTCCACTTTTTATCCCATTCAACTTTTCTTTTCATTTGTAATTTTCCCTGGCTCTCTCCCATTTCAGCTGCAAATCTCCCCATGTTAGATTTGCAGTCTATATTTTCTAGTTTAAAAATCGGTCAATAGAGATAATACCAAAGTATATAAAGTATTCGTGCAAGTCATTACAATTATTTTGCATATGCTGATGTTATCTTTTTCAGTATAAAAAGATACTTTCCTTTGTCCAATCTGAATTTCAAAAATATTTCAAGTGGCATATATACATATACTCTAATATACTAATAATACATATCTATATATACTATAACTTTCAAAGCAGGAGAATAAGAACTAAGAGATGGAGGAGAAAAGACAGTTTTAACAGAAAAAGTAGGCTAAGGAAATTTTTGAGCTTTCTAGAATAACAAATAACAAAAAGGAAAAGCCAATTAAGTGCAATGCTTTCATTCTGTTCTGGAAGGAAGCAGACAAGGCTATCAGGAGAGACAAACTTTATCTTGTATTAAATTCTAGGTAGATCATTTTACAAATACAAAAAATATAATCTCTTTTATAGATACCACTCAAACCAATTCTAGGAGATGGGGGGGGTGGTGTTCAGTGGTAGCTGTGTGAGAGAATTACAGTAATGTACTCTGTATGAGTAGGTTTATACGATAAAGGTCCTTACTGGCAGCTTACTGTTCAAATTCAGCCTGCAGATGTATTTTGAGTGTTTTGAAATGTTTTTGAATTTGAATGCCTTGAGACTGGGTATGTGTTCTATAGTTAATCATGGCCTCCTCTCCCTAGTTCCTCATACTTTCTATTTTACTTATTTACTTTGCCTGCCTGTCTTCAAAAGGCATTTGAGTTTGTCTATTCTTATATTGATACAAGATACAAAAGAAAGAGCTTAGCAATTCTGTAGGAATCTGAATGGATGAATCTCAGTACTTACCTTGGACTGTCCTCAAGTAAAAGTGGTATCATATGGACTTAAATTTTTTTATAATCATTACTTTTTTCTGATTGAAGAAAGCAATATATTCTAAAAATTTTAATCAAATACAAAATGCCACAAAGAAGAAAATAAAAATTATTCATAATCCCAAAACTTAAAAGTTACCACTGTTAACTTTTCAATGCATAGCTTTCCAGAAGTTATATATGTGTATATATAACTTCATATATACTATATACTCATATTTATTATATATAAAACTGCACAAAGAAATCACACTATGCACCTGGTTTTCAAAATTTGCATCACAGACATCTTTTCATCCTAATGTTTCATCCCAATGTCTAAATTTTCTATGCAATAATTGAATAGAATTCCATTGTAAGGCCATCCCATTGTGAATATTCATTTTTTTCCAACTATTTTTATTATAAAGTTTCTAAGTAAACATCCTTATGCATATAATTTATGCAATTGTCAAACTATTTCTTGGTATAATTCTTAGAAGTGGAATTGGTGAGTCAATGAGTATTCACTTTTAAAAGATTTTGTTATATATTCCCATGTCAATCTCAAAAAAGGTACCCTAATTCCTCCTACCAGCAGTATATTAGGGTACCCCTTTCCCTAAGTGCTCACTGACACTGGTCATAATCATTCTTCTTAATGTGTTGCAGCCTGATGTCAATCAGGCTTCTGATTGGAGTCACGTATCAAACAATTTAACACTAAAATTTACTGATGAATAGCGGATATGTAGATTTTTCTTGCAGTTGATTGGCACATGCATTTCAGACACTGAGGAAGTTGACATATTGTCAGAATTAAAGGGTCTGATTTATATTTTTGCCAATATTGAATGTTTCTGCTTTCTAGAGGCAGCCTGCAGGAGTATCTGCCATCAGGGCTGGGATTCTCTTTGTGAAATTTGTTAGATTTGCATAAATGATTGAGCAGAATTCCATGGAAGCCCTTAAGTCCTGCTCCTTTAAGCATGGCAAATAGGGTCTTGGATTGGAAGATTTTTGCCAGCTGGAGTTATCAGTCATCCACATAATAAAACTGGTGTACAGTTCACCTCACTTAACGTCATTGATAGGTTCTTGGAAACTGTGACTTTAAGCAAAACGACTTATAACAAAACCACCTTTACCATAGGCTAATTGATATAAACAAGAGTTAAGTTTATATCAGTACAGCATATTTCTGGTCACAAAAACATCACCAAACTTCTAACTAAGGATCAAAACATTTCTTTCTTTCTTTTTTTTTTTTTTTTGAGACAGTGTCTCGCTTTGTTGCTCAGGCTAGATTGAGTGCTGTGGCATCAGCCTAGCTCACAGCAACCTCACACTCCTGGGCTCAAGCAATCCTCCTGCCTCAGCCTCCCGAGTAGCTGGGACTACAGCCATGAGCCACCATGCCTGTCTAATTTTTTTCTATATATATTAGTTGGCCAATTAATTTCTTTATATTTATAGTAGAGACAGGGTCTCACTCTTGCTCAGGCTGGTTTTGAACTCCTGACCTTAGGCAATCCACCCGCCTCGGCCTGCCAGAGTGCTAGGATTACAGGCGTGAGCCACCTCGCCCGGCCAAAACATTTCTAATATTAAACATTGAAATAAGTGTGAGCTATACATACATTTAAGAAAGATTGATAAAAAGTAAAATAATTATTTACCTGCTTATTCCAGTTGCGAGTTGTGGATGGCAAGAGCCTCTCACAGTAGCTCAGAGCATCAGGGGAACCAGCCCTGGCCAGGATGCCACCCCATTGCAGGGCACACTCACAACCACACCCACACTCACTCAGCTGAGGACCATTTAGACCCTCCAGTGAACCTAACATGCACATCTTTGGGATATGGGAGGAAACCGGATTCCCCAGAGAAACCCACACAGACATGGAGAGAATAGTGCAAACTCCACACACTCAACGGCCCTGGCCAGGAATCATTTTTTTTTTTCTTTTCTCATCAATGTTATGATAAAATGACGTTGAACAAAGCAACATTATTCGAGGGCCTACTGTATTTGATTGAGTAAAACTGTATCTGAATAGACCTTCCAGGATGAGGGGACTGTGAAGGTGCTCCCTTCACACAATTAAAGAATAAGCATTTTGGATACTTTAAAAATGTCCATTTGGGTCCTGAAGAATATCTTCCAAAAACAACAAGTTTGGATTTGGCATAGCTGTGTTTGAGCTGTTCTTCCTGGCAGTAATTGGCCACTAGACTAATTGATTCTTTAAGCAGAACCAGGTCATCACCATAAAGATGAGTGCTTTGCTGTCACAGAATATCAAATTTTCCCTCCTTCTAAAAGCATCATGAAATTGTTTGGAAATAGATATAAAAGTGTAGGGCATAAATGCAACTCTATTTTATAACCTCTTATGAATAGAGTTTATCATGTCCAAAGGGTATTCCAGTAATGATAGCGAACACTTAGAGAGCACTTCCCAAGTGCTAGGCATTCTTCTAAGTACTTTACATGTATTATTTCAATTAATCTTTGAACACCCTTATGAGGTTGATACTATTCTCCACATTTTAGAGAAGGGGAAACGGAGACACAAAATGATTAAGTAACAGAACCAGAATTGAAACTCAAATAGCTATACTTGGGAGCTCATGTCCTCAACTACTATGTTTTACCTCCTCCCACAATGCTAATCTTACTCTCAAAATGGGTAGCACATTAAAGATATTATATTTAAGGAGGTCTGATCCAGTTTTGAGTCATGAACCCAGTTGAGAATATGGTGAAAACTCTGGACTCTTTTCCCAAACACACAAAATTTTGCAGCCCTAATCGGGAGCCCCCTAGACCTTGGCAGGACATCCAGATCCTTGACACTTGTAGTGGCTATGGTGGATTCAAACTCGACTTCCATTCCACCCTCCTCCTGCGCCCTTCCTGGAAAGCTAACACACAGTTCTCACAGCCCCTCTCAAGTAGAGGTCTGGATTTGATTTAGCGTCATCATACTAGATGCATTTGTGCAGATTTGGAAGGCAGAGGCGTGTGGAAGCTGCACTTCATCAGAAACACTGCTGACACGGAGGTCGTCTGAGTGACCTCCACAGAGGCGCCAGTGTCCAGGCTCTGTGAGAGGCAGCGGAGGGGGCATCCTTCGTGCTGGTGTGATTTGTAGCGGGTGTGGTGTGGCTCTGGCGGTGGCTGCAGTAGAGGCAGGTTTTTTTGTTCATGGGGGTGGGGGTGTGATTCTAGAATGGTAGGTTCCTGACCCAAGAAGAGGCAGAAGGTCCATCCCATGGTGTCCAGTTCTGCACTGTGGCTTTGGGAGTTTTTCTTGGAAAGTCATCTAGAATTTATTTATTCAGCCCTCCCACTGAGAGTTTCAACTAGACAAAATAGATTGTTTTTCACAGCTGAACCTTGACTGACACCATTTCATATAGCTTGACCCAAGGAGAGTTCCTTTAAAAGGTTGAGAGTTTGGCTCTGAAGTCAGAAACTCCTGGGTTTTTATTCAGGTTCTTTATTAGCAGTGTGACTGAGGACAAGTTATTTGACCTTTCACTTTCCTCATCTACAAAATAGGAAATTATTTCCATATGAGGAATATTAGGAGGACTAGTCCATTGGGTTGTTGTGAGAATTATATGGGCTTAGCATAGTGCTTGGCACATAGTTGATACCGTGAATATGAACTATCATTATCATTAATCCGTAAATACTGTGAAAAGGAAAAGCAGTAGACATAATTTCTGTTTTGTATAAAATAAAGCACTACAGTGGTCAGTACAAGAATTGCTGAGCTTCAATTTTCCTACACCAGTACATATGCAGGCCCAGACTGGCAACTTAATGAGGAGGAAGCTGACATAAAGTACTTAGTACATTGACTTAACTAAAGAATTTTGTAGTTCTCATTCAAAAGAGGATTAAACAAATGGAATTTTCTGGTAGCAAAATTCTTTTCTCTGAAGAGACCTTTAGCTTTCATTGACTGGTTGTATGTGCTGTTTATCGGGGGATGGGTTTGGCAAATCACAAGAGGTATGTCCCAAGGCTGCAAGGGCAGGAAAAGGAACCTCTCTGGGCCTCAGTGAGAATGTGTCTACACGGTGCTTCTCTCTCAGCCAGGCCATTAGCAGCTGCACTCTATAATCTATAGTTGTTATTGGCCCTGTGGCCTGTAAAACCTATAGCTTCTCATTGAAGTATAGATAAATCTTAACATGTCCTACAATGCATGTAGAATTGAGTAGTGTAAATATTGTATGCAATTTTTAAAACTACTTGTTGGTGAAAGGAGTTAAATTGAATACGTGTCTAAGTAGCTTCCTCTAATCAATATGCTCTTTTTCTTCCAGGCTTTCTCCTCTACCCCTGCTCTTAGCCTTATTTGAATAGTCTTTAATAACAAAGATCATAGTGGTTTGTCCTTCACACCCTTACACAGCAGTTCAGGTTTTTCAAACTTTGACTTATTTATATACAGCCAAGGTAAAACCTCTACCAGAAGACAGTCAGAACAGTCACAGCCTTAGACCCTGGAAGGTTGCTTATGGTAATCCATTTAAAGTTTCCTAAAGCTTTCCTTTCCCCCTGTGTTCCAGTCTTTATGCAATCAAACTAATTGCAAGCAACTGTCAAGGGAGAAGGTAAGTTTGAGAGTCCTGTAAAATGATCACTTTTGATTCTCCAAAGTCTATGGCATAGGTAGAAATAATCAGCAAAATGCAATTATTTTCCACATTTTAAATATTTTTCAATTTCTTCATATGCATGTTTGCCATCAGTGTCTTTATCACCACGAGGAAAGGCTAAATGACCAACAGTGATGGTCTCTTGAATATGTGAATGGTGTTTCTCCTTTGGACTTTGCTTAAGGAGAATTAAATTATAATTTTACACAAGTTTGGTGAAATGTTTTCCTGATTGATCAAGGTGGCTATCCCTACAGGTGTGGACCATGGGGAACCAATCTTTTCAGAACAGGTCTTTCTTCTACTGAGGAAGCTTTAACCACTTGGGGACCACACTCACTGGCCGCGAAACCTTGCCCACAGCCAGCACTCATAGTCCGCATGATAGTTTGTGCTGTGCACTGACCATGAATCCATTTTGCTCTTGTGTGATGAGGAAAGCTTTAAAGCACTGAAAGCTTGTTTTACTTTACAGGCAGCTTTACTTGTAAATCAGAATAGGTAACATACATATATGTTTTCATTACGTTATTTTTAAATATACACAATTTTATTTTGATAAATGAAAAATTAGAAAAAGTCATATCACGGCTGTCAGCTAAAGTCAATGCTCGGCTGTGCGCCTTCATATCACGGCTGTTGGCTAAAGTCAATGCTCGGCTGTGCGCCTTCATATCACGGCTGTTGGCTAAAGTCACTGTGCACGCTCATCTGTGGCTATTGACTATAGTCGACGCTGGTACTGAAGTGGTTAATCAAATCAGTATCATTTCATGTACTCCTATCTCATTGTGTCAGCTAATTTGGGTTTCATTTGGGGTTGAGGAAGTCCCCATGTGTGAATAAAGGTATCTTGAGGCTGTTCTTTGTGTGTGTTGGGGTGTATGTTAGGGTGTGTGGGGCAAGAGGGGATACGTTTGGAATAGGCCAAGTAGAGTAGATGGGAATTTGGAGCCCTCCACCTTACTTCAATGAGAGTACCTCCATTTTCTTCTGTTTTTTGGTTCCTTGAAAGGTCTTATTTGCAAAAAAGTGTGCTGCTGCTTTAAAATGTTTGTAAATGGCTGAGCTAGAGGGCACATTACCTAGATATAATTCAAAAGACCTTCAACTTAAAGGCAGGCAACTAACATTGACTTGGACTTGGACAAGTGGAATTTTATTGTCAAGATATGGACTTACATATTCTTGATTCAACAGATCCATCTTTTGAGAAAGTTGAATCAGGAATATATAAGTTCATATTGTTTTTAATAAGTTGCTCAGAAAAAAATTCTTTGGGTCTTAACTGAAATCAGTGTGGCCGGGCCTACCTTTGTATCTGCTAAAGTTATTTTGTTGAGTGCTTGAGTAAAAGTTATTCTTAGATCCCACAGCCTTGGGTATTGGATATTACAGAGTTCATTCTTTAAACCAGAGGCAACTTCTAACAGATAACAATAGGGCCCAGGAAGAAGGTGATCTGGGCATTTGAATTTAGCTTTTCATCCTGGCACCTTACAGGATACAGACTTTTGGCTCTCTGTGTATGCTCTGGAACTCCCTTAGAATCAGAAAATGTGCCTATTAACTGTGAAAATGAAGAATTTTAGGTATCTACATCCTGCTGCCAACATCAACTCCCTTGCTTCTGGGTCTTTGAGCTAACATAGCTCATTTGTATCTTAGATAACGATGGCCAAACTGCACATATACTAAGGTAGCTCAGGGAAATCATCCAAGATACTCCCTCCCCCTTCCTTGCCTGTTCATAGTCTGCTTTCACTCTTGCTGCATTCCTGCCTGGCTTTAGGCACTTAAAGCATCTTGTTTTGTAACCCTAGTGTTGGCCCCTTTGGTCCCATGACCTCAGTACTTGAGTGTGGTCTTCTTGATGCACAAACCTCAGTTCTCTCCTGCTGACACTGGCTTTGTTCTTGGTTCCCTGTGTTACTTCAAAAAAATTACCCCTCTCTTGTTCAGACAACACTCTTTTCCCAAACTTGGCAGGACCTACCTAACCATCCCAAACTCTTTTCAGCCAGAATTGGACAAGACTAAAAAACCATCTGAAGAACAGCATAACCAACCAATAACTGAGATGGGATAACTTAGATGCTACTATGAACATTTATGTATATACATTTTATATGAATACATGTTTTCAATTTTCTTATATATATACCTACCATTGTAATTGCTATGTTATATGGTAACTCTATGTTTAATTTTGAGTAACTGCCAAACTGCTTTTCATAGAGGCTTCACCATTTTATATTCCTACCAGTAGTGTATGAGAGGATTCCAGTTTCTTCCCATCCTTGCCAACACTTGGCATTATCTGTCTTTTTAATTATAGCTATCCTAGTGAGTGTGAAGTTGTATCTAATTGTGGTTTTGATTTGCACTTACCTAATGTCTACTGATGTTCAGTACCTTTTCATGTGCATATAGGCCATTTGTATATCTTCTTTGAAGAAATATGAATTCATGTCCTTTGCCCATTTTTAAATTGGGTTATTTATATTTTTATTGTTGAGTGGTAAGAGTTTTTTAATATATTCTGAATACTAGATTCTTATCAGATATATGATTTGCAAATTTTCTCCTATTTCATGAGTTGTTTTTTCACTTTCTAGATAGTGTTCTTTGCTTCACAGAAGTTTTTAATGGTAAGTCCAATTTATCTAATTTTTCTTTGATTTTTTTGTACTTTAGGTGTCATATATACAAAACTGTTACCTGTTCTAAGGGCACAGTGGTTAAACCCCATGTGGTCTTCCAAGAGTTTTATAGTTTTAGCTTTTACATTTAGGTCTTTGATCTACTTATTTTTATATGTGATATGAGGTAGGAGTTAAAATTCATTCTTTCACATGAAATTATCTAGTAGTCCCAGAACCATTATTTATGAAGACTTTTCTTTTTCTATTTACTTGTCTTGGCATCTTTGTCAAAAACCTATTGACCACGGCCAGGCGCAGTGGCTCATGCCTATAATCTAGCACTCTGGGAGGCTGATATGGGAGGTTCACTTGAAGTCAGGAGTTTTGAGACCAGCTTGAATAAGAGTGAGACCTTGACTCTATAAAAAATAGAAAAATTAGGTGGGCACATGCCTGTAGTCCCAGCTACTTGGGAGACTGAGGCAGGAGGATCTCTTGAATCCAGGAGTTTGAGGTTGCAGTGAGCTATAATGATGCCAGTGCATTCTAGCCTGGGTGACAGAATGAGACTCTGTCTCAAACAAACAAACAAAAATCAATTGATCATAGATGTATGGATTTATTTCTAGACTCTAAATTCTATTCCACTGATTTATATATCCAACCTTATGCCATTATGACACTGTCATGATTACTGTGGCTTTATAGCAATAGGACTTGGTAGTCATTTTTTGAAATTGAGAAATGTGAGTCTTCTAACTTTGTTCTTCTTTTTGAAGATTGTTTTGGCTAGTTTGGGTCCCTTGTATTTTCATATGAATCTTAGGATCAGCTTCTCAATTTCTGCCCCAAAGCTGGCATTTTTATATGGGTTGCATTGGATCTATAGATCAGTTTTGGGAGTTTTGCCATCTTAACAAGATTAAGTCTTCCAATTCATGAATCTGGAATGTCTTTCTACTTACTTACTCTTCTTAATTTCTTTCGACAATGTTTTGTAGTTTTTCAGGTTACAAGTCTTGCATTTCTTTCATTAAATTTATTCCTACATATTTTGTTCTTTTTGATGCTGTTATTTTCTTAATTTTATTTTTAGATTGTTCACTGGTAGTGTATAGAAATACAACTGATTTTTTGTGTATTCATCTTGTATCCTACAATCTTCCTGAATTCATTTATTAGCTCTAATAGTTTTTTTGAAAAGTGTTAAAGATTTTCTATGTACAAGATCATATCATTATGGCATCTCTTGATTTTTGATGACCCAGAGAATACAGTTAGGACCATGGAAAGAAATTGTCCAAGAATGACAATTCTCAACTTCTTTCAACCAAGCTTGATTTTTGCCCTGGGCACATGCCTTGTGTCTATATATATCCTTTGGCATCTGGATGTATTGTAATCCTAATTAGATTATTTCTCTTCAGCCTCTCAGCCATTTTCTGTCCATCCACCCTCTCCTATGATTAATTGCATTCTACTCTGATTACACCTTGGCTCTCTGTTCCCTTATTTTATATCTGTGTATTTATCTATTTATCTATCTCTATAGATAAAATGATTTGTACAGCCATACTAAGTTCTTTTTACTATATCACATTCAGCAGTTCGGGTGACTTATCTCAGCTGAGCCCTAGTGCCCTAAGAACTCTTTTGTCAAGGGTTAGGGTTTAGCAAGAATTAAAGTCCATTTCTTGACGTACACGTTTTCCTCTGGTCCTGGCTAATGCAGGGTATTACGTGCCCTGTCCATGGAAAGTAGGAGTCTTCACATATTAATATTATATAGAGAAAACATGAGGGAAACTGGGAGACATGAAGGGGGTGGGCTTCGGGAAGGTTGACTAAGGGAATTCACCTGTTAATGCAGCATAATCCCTTGAGATTTTCATTTAATTCACCTGCCCAATTATACATTTTTATGTAAATTTACTTCTTAGACATTTTTACTAAATAATATTAGACCGCATATGGAAGAAGTGATATATTAAATTCACCTTTTATGTGAAGTAGAAGGTGGGCAAAAGACCCAGATATTTGCATCTAATAAATAACATAGAATGCTAGCGTAAAGATATGTATTTTCTACATGTTTTCTGTGGTTTTGGCCTTAAGTTTAAAGTCACTCCCCAAAAGCAGAGATTCCACAACCTGAATCTATGGTCTGAGAGGTTGTTGCTTTCATTTTGCTACATTCTAAGGAGAGGAATCTGTTGTTACTTTAATTGAAGAAATTCCCAGAAGGAAACAGTGCTAGGGATGTAGGAACTTACTTGAAACTTTATTTAATTGCTGTTTTGCTTGACTTTTCACATTGACTTTTCTGAAGATCAAGAATACTAACTTTGTCAGTGGAAGTGTTGCTTAATGTTTAGTATGATCGTTTACTGTTGGCTTCCTATAAGGAACGTGATGTGCAGGAAGCATTTCCAGGTATACACATTCATTTCCCACACTGATACATTATGTAGCTATTTTTCTCTTTCCCTACATACTTTTCAGTTGAAAGCAGGCAAAGTCCTCTGATCATTTATCTCAGCCACAGGGAATCTTCATTTCTAGATGCTCATATTTCTTTATTTTTAAAAACAAATCTAGTAATAGTTTTCCAACTTTTGGTAGGAGTAATGATTTCTATTATTATTAAAAGAAAACAAAGTAAGCAATCTCCATGTTAAACAAAACAGTTTCACCAGTATTAATTAATTAAATATTTTCCGGGATGAATATTTACTGACTTTTGGTTGATTTTCCTCAAAACATGAAAACTACATTTATTTCTTCACTTATTTCTCCATTTCATTCATTTCTTTATTATTCACAATAATTTCTATTGTGTGCTTGTGAGGGACTGTCTCAAAATTTTCTTTTCAATAAATTTCCCAAGTCTTGAGAACCAACTAGACTTGTGAGGCATTAAGATGTATTGAAAGGAAGAGGTGGGATTAAAGGCTGGATCTCCCCTTGCTAGCTATATGTCTTGGGGCAAGTTGCCTAAAAATTATTTTGCCTGATAATAATGTAGCTATATCAGCTTTCTTCTGGTTAGTATTTGTCTGATAAATCTTTCTCTACCCTTTAACTATTAATCTTGCTCTGGTTTAGTTTTTTCCTGGTAAATAGAACATCATTTTTAAAAATTTACATAGAATAAAATTTACCTTTTTTGTTGTACAGTTTTGTAAGTTTTGAAAAATGCATACAGCTATGTAACTGTAAGCAAAATTGAGTCACAGAACACTTCCATCACCCTTCTGCCCAAATTCCCTAGTGCAGACCCATGAAGTCAACTTTTTCTTCCACTACAAACCCTTGTTCTCTGTCTCTATGTTTGACCTTTTCCATAATGTTATGTTTGGATTTATACAGTATGTAGACTTTTGAGCCTGACTTCTTTCATTCAGCACAATGCATTTGAGGTTCATTTGTGTTGCAGTGTGTGTTGATAGTTTACAACTTTTTATTGCCGGGCACTATTCTATTGTATGAATGTACAACATTTTGTTTATCCTTTCACCAGCTGAAGGACCTTTGGATTGATTCCAGTTTGGGGTGATTAAGAATAAAACTACTATAAACATTCATTTACAGGTTTTTTTTATTAACATAAGTTTTCCTTTCTCTAGGGTAAATACTTAGGAGTAAGATTTCCTGATGGTCCATATGGTAAATATAAGAAAATGCCAAACTATCTTCCACAGTATCTGAACTATTTTATATGCCCACCAGCAATTTCTGAGAGTTCCATTTACTCCACATCCTCACCAGCTTTTGGTGAGCATGTAATACCAGCTCTTGGTATTATCTATCAGTTTATTTATTTATTTTAGCCATAACAATAGGTGTATAGAAATGTCATAGTATATTTTTATTTTGCATTTACTTAATGACTACTGAGGTTGAATGGGTTTTCATGAGTTTGTTTGCCATTCATATATTTTCTCTGGTGAAGTATATTTTTAAATCTTTTGACCATTTTTTAACTGGATTCTTTTATATTCTTATTGTTGGGTTTTGATAGTTATTTATATATTCTAGATATAAGACCTTTGCCAGATATGTGATGTACAGATTCTTTCTCCCAGCATGTGACTTCTTTCTATTCTTTTAACAGTGTTTTTCAAAGAGCAAAAGTTTTTAATTTATATGAAGTCCAATTTATTTTTTAAAAAATTGTTTTCACATACTGTACTTTTGGTATTGTATCCAAGAACTCTTTGCCTAATCAAAGATCACAAAGATTTTTTCCTACACATTTTATAGTTTTATTTCTAAGGTTATGTCTTTGATTCATTTTTAGTTAATTTTTATATAAGCTATGAGGTATGAGTTCAGGTTTATTTTGTCTTATTTTGCATTTGGATGTCCAATTGGTCCAGCACAATTTTTTTGAAAAGACTATTCTTTCTTGATTGAGTTGCCTTTGCACCTTTGTCAAAAATCAATTGACCATATTTGAGTGGGCCTATTTTTGGACTCTCTGTTATGTTCCATTGATCTATTTTTCTATCCTTTCACCCATACCACACTGTCTTGCTTATTGTAGCTTTATATTAAATCTTGATATCAGAGTATGAGTCTTCTAACTTTGTTCTATTTCAAAATTGTGTCAACTATTCCTTTGCTAGTTCCTTTGCCTTTCTATATAAACTTTAGAATCAGTTTCTCAACATCCACAAAAAACTCCTGTTGGGATTTTAATTGCGATTGTTTTGGATCTATGGTCAATCTGGGAAGAATTGACATTTTAATAATGAAGCTTTCAATGTGTGAACAAGGTATAATTCTCCAGTTTTGTATACCTTCTTTGTTTTTCTTATTAGTATTTTATAGTTTTAAGCTTACAGATCCTGTGTATATTTTTTGTTAAGTTTTTACCTAAATATTTCAATTTTTGGTGCTAGTATAACTAGCATTTTTTAAAATTTCAAATTCCAGTTGTTTGTTGCTGGTATATAGAAATACAATTAATTTTTATATATTGTCCATATATCCTGAGACCTTGCTAAACTCATTTGTTAGTTCTAGGAGCTTTGTTGTAGTTTTCAGTGGGAGGGATTTCTACATTAACAATTGTGTCATCCATGAAAAAAGTTTTATTTCTTTTTTTCTAACCTATATGCCTTTTCCTCCTTTTTCTTGCCACACTGCACTAGCTAGGACTTCCAGAATGATGTTAAATAGCAATGATGAGAGCTAGATGGTTAATTTTATGTGTCAGCTTGGCTGGGCCACAGTACCCAGATATTTGTTCCAACATTATTATAGATGTTTCTGTGAAGGTGTTTTCTAGATGAGATTAGCATTCAAATCAGTAGACTTTGAGTAAAACAGATACCCTCCATTATGTGGATGGGCCTCATCCAGTCAGCTGAAGGTCTTAAGAGAAAAAGACTGACCTTGCCGGGCACAGTCTGTAATCCCAGGGATTTAGGAGGCTGAGGCAGGAGGATTGCTTGAGGCCATGAGTTCAAGACCAGCCTGAGCAACACAGTCAGACCCTATTACTATAAAGCATTAAACAAAATTAGCCAGGTGTTGTGGTGCCCACCTGTAGTCCCAGCTATGCAGGAAGGGCTGAGGATCACTTGAGCCCAGCAGTTTGAGGCTGCAGTGAGCTATGATCATGCTACTGCACTCTAGCCGGGGCAACAGAGGGAGAGTGGGAGAGTCTGTTTCAAAAATTTTTAAAAAAGACTAAATGACCTCCCCTGAGCAAGAGGGAATTCTTCTAGCAGACTGTCTTTGGACTCTAAATGCAACTCTTCCCTGCCAGCCTACCCTGCAGATTTTGGATTTGCTAAGCCTCCACAAGCATGTGAGCCAAGTTCTTAAAATAAATCTGTCTCTTTTTTTCTTGTTATATTAATATATCTATATCTATATAGGGGTGAGCCTGGACTTCTATCTGTGTACAGAATTAGAGATCCATTCCTCCAGTTCTCTACTCTCCAGGTTTTCTCCCACATTCTTTGGATCCCAGAGGCTTCTCTTTCTGGACTTCTCTCAGTAGAAAGACAGGGCTTCTCTTGGAGTTGTAGCTTCCTGCTCTACATATAGCTCCATATGACTAGGACTACCCTTGAGACAAAGCAGCAGCAGAAAAGAGAAGGAAAAAACCAGATATAGAAAGATTTTCCTCTTCCTTGATCTTTCCCTGATCTTAGAAGAAAAGCATGCAATCTTTTCCTATTAAAATAGTTTTAGCTCTAGATGCCCTTTTCTAGATGTCCTTAAAGGAAAGTCCCTCCTTTCCTAGTTTGCTGAGGAATGTTTAAAAATCATGAATAGATGTTGAATTTAATCAAATGCTTTTTTACATATCTATTGATATGCATATGATTGTTCTTTAGTCCGTTAATATGGTGAATTACATTGATTAATTTTTGAACATTGGACCAGGCTTACATTCCAGGGGTAAACCTCAATTGCTCATGGTATAGTTAGTATCCTTTTAATACATAAGATATTGTTGGCTCTGATTTGCTAATATTTTCTGGAGGCTTTTTGCATTCATTTTCATGAGAGATATTAACCTATAATTTGTATTTTTGTCCTTGATCTTTTTCTGGTGATATAAATAGTCCTGGACTTTTTAATATATTTCCAAAGTTTTCTTTCATTTATTTTTTCAGTCTTTCTTTCACTTTTTCAGATTGAATAATTTCTATTGCTCTATATTCAAGTTTTCTGGCTGGTTCCTTTGTCATCTTCATTATGCTATTGAGCTTACCCAATGATTTTTGTTTAAAAGATATTATATTTTTCAAAATTTCCATTTGGTTCTTTTTTTTAATTTCTGTTTATCCATGGAGAACTTCTATCTTTCCATTCATATCAAGAGTGCTTATCTTTACCTTATGAAGCATGGTTGCATGCACTTCCCAAAAGTTAGTTTGAGACTTTTATAGTTAATTTCTCAAAGCTTCTGCTAGGCTGGTTTGGGTCTGACTTACACATGCACAGCTTCAGGGTAGACCTGGACTTTTATCTGTATACAGAATTAGGGGATCCCTTTCTCCAGCTCTCTGCTCTCTGGGATTTCTCCCACAGTCTCTGGATCCCAGAGGCTCCTCTTCCTGCCTTCTCACTAGAAACATGGGACTTCTCTTGAAGTTTTGGCTTCCTGCTTTGAGTGTACTTCCGTTTGACTAGGACTACCCTTGAGACAAAGGAACAAGAGAAAAGAGAAGAAAAAAAAGAATAGGTATTCTCTCAGTTTTCAGGCCATACTGTTCCCTTTTCCAGTCCCTTTGGCCAGAAACACAGGGGTTTTTGGTTTTGTTTTATTTTGTTTTGTTTGTTTTTCTCAAAGTTTCAGGTTGTCATTGTAGTGCAGGTCTATGACTGGGGCCACCCTCCCGGCAGGGCTATGAAAGAAGAAAGAGAAAAAAAAAAAAAAGAAAAATAATAGCAGGGATCTTCTTCACCCTCTTCAACTCACAGGGACCCCTCCCCAGTTCTCTGGCCAGAACTGGGGTTTCTCCCAGTATTTTTGTTGTTTACACTCCCTGCTCAGTTCCACAATGGGACAACCAGTGGGTCAAAGACAGGACATAAAAAAGGAAAAAGCAGGGAATTTACCTTCCAAACAGGGTAAAATTCCAAAGAGGTTGTTCAAGTTTTGACTTCTCTCCTCAATCTGCTACTACTGTTAACTTTTCAGGGTCATAGGATAGTTGCTTTCTTAACTTTGTTTTTTTAGTTTTAATCAACAAGAGAGAGAGGCTTTGGTGGGTTTACTCCATGTTGGCCAGCACCAGAAATCTTGTGCCCTTATTTTTAAGTGCTTTGTACATTTTTTCTCCTATTATTATACTTAAAAATCTCAGTCTACAGTTTTTGTCTTTAAACCAGAGAGTTTAATCTGTTTACCTTTATTGTGATAATTGATATATTTCAATTTTTTCCATACATCTTATTTGTGCTTCTGTTTGTCTTACCTTTTTGGTTTCCTGTTATAACATTCTGCTACATCTTAAGGAAATGTAACTTTATGACTCCTTTTTAAATCTCTAAAATGGAGATAAAAGGATCTAACCAGTATGTTATCTTAAAAATTAAATAAGATAAATATTTAACACATCTAGCACAGTTCCTGGTACAGTCAATTTAATTTAATAATATTCATTGAGCACCTATTATGTATTGTATAAAAGAACAGATAAAATTATTGCTTTAATGGAACATATGTTCTAGTAGGGGAGACAGCAATAAACAAAAGAAATAAGTTAATTATATAGTGTAATAGAATGTGAAAACAGCTATGGAACAAAATCCAGGGAAGAGGATAGAGAGAACACCAGTAGCATAGAGGTGATAGTTTTAAACTGGCCAAGTAGGTCTGTTCTGCATATGAGAAGTAGCACTGCTTTATTTTTTGTATGTTTCAATTGTATAGCATTTTACATGTCGCTTTACAAAGCCCTTTAACCTCATATTTTTGTTTGTATCCTCATTCATTGATTCAACAATATGGGCCAGACTTGTACTAGACTCTGGGGTACATGGAAGAGCAAAAGCAGACGTGGCATCCCTGTGAAGTCTGTGGAGCCCTTTCTATATTACTTCCATATTAAAGTGAGCTGATAATGCCGATTTATTTATCGTTTGGATACGTTTTTGAATTTTACTGTGTGCCAGACACTATAGTAATTGTGAGGTTAACAAAATGAACATGGTCTCTAGTCTCTTGAATCTTATAATTTAATGGGAAAACAAGTGTTTAGCACAAACAGTTGCAGTCCTACTCTAGCTATAGTGTGTAGAGAATTGGAAGGGAACAGAACATAAGCAGGGAGACCAGTTAAGAAGGAGAGGAAGTAACCCAAGCAGAATAAGAGGATGGCCTAGATGGGGCTGTTGGGATGTTGAACTAAAGAACGATATTAGAAATGGAAAGAAGCTACTTTTAAGAGGAGGAATTGACAGTGTTGGGGAAATTGGCTGATGGATGATGCAATTCACAGATGAGGGACGGGACGAATTTGGCTTTCAAGATCCCAAGTTTAGAGAGCATACAAGACATCCAAGTGGATGAGACATCCTCATGAGACATGTCAGGAATAGAATACAGAGTTGGAAGTTATCAGCAGTAAATGGTAATTGAGGCCATGGGAATAGATGAGCACCCCACCCACCCGAGGCACATGTAAGATGAAAGTTAAAAGTGGCCTAAAAGGGCCGGGCGCTGTGGCTCACGCCTGTAATCCTAGCTCTTGGGAGGCCGAGGCGGGCGGATTGCTCAAGGTCAGGAGTTCAAAACCAGCCTGAGCAAGAGCGAGACCCCGTCTCTACTATAAATAGAAAGAAATTAATTGGCCAACTGATATATATATAAAAAATTAGCCGGGCATGGTGGCGCATGCCTGTAGTCCCAGCTACTCGGGAGGCTGAGGCAGAAGGATCACTCAAGCCCAGGAGTTTGAGGTTGCTGTGAGCTAGGCTGACGCCACGGCACTCACTCTAGCCTGGACAACAAAGCGAGACTCTGTCTCAAAAAAAAAAAAAAAAAAAAAAAAAGTGGCCTAAAAGATAATTCGGAAGCATACCATCATTTAAAAGAATATCAGAAGAATACCTAACAAAAGATACTAAGAAAGGGTGGTCAGAGTGTAGCAGAAAACCCAGGAGATTCTGGAGCCGGAGGGGAGTGGATTTTAATACTATGAGCATGCCCAGTGCTTCAGACAAGTCAGGTAAGAAAAGACTGAAATAGCCCATTGGGTTTAGCAATAACGCAGTCATTTGGGTACTTGTGAGCAGATTGTTGTGGGTTGGTGCCTAAGTAGGGAGAAGAGGAAGAAGATACAGAATAAATAATCTTTTCATGAATTAGGAGAGGAAGATAGGGTGATTCTTGGAGAGAGGGATATGGGGGGGGAGAGTTTTATTTTTCCTTGTAATTGATTTGTTTGTTTTTAAGATGGAAAAGACATGAGTATGTTAAAAATTAATAGGAAAAAGCCAGTAGAGAGGGAAGACGAAGAAGGAAGAGAACTGAAAGAGCAAAGTCCCAGAAAAGGTAGAATAGTGGAGGGGCAGGGGATGACTCTTCCACTGGAACAGAAGTTATATAGGACACAATATGGGTATGGATTCAGATGTATTTTTAGTTTGGCAAGAAAGGACATTTTATGGTTTCTGTTTTTTTCTGTGAAGTTGGAAGCAAACTCATATGCTATCAGAGAGGAATTGCAGAGCTTTAGAATGAATGAAAAGGTTTTGTGTTCTTCCATGGAGATATGGAAGAATAGACTAGTGAAATATATCAGGACATGCAGGAGGCATGGGGGGTCCACTTGAGGTATGCCAAGTCATGTGATTTTCTCAAGCAGTGCAGCCTAGATGCATGTACAAAATAAATAGAGTCTGCCAGTATTGGGGTTTTTCCAGGTGTTAAGATGGAGAGACAGTAGGCAAGGAAGTTGAGACTATTGGTAAGAAGGCAATTGAGATAAAAAACCTAAGATAAAGAATAGATAAAGAATAGAATCTAAGTTTAGATAAAGATAAAGAATAGAACCTAAGTTTAATAAGGAAAAGGGGAAGTGAGCTCATAGAAAATGTGGACTAGCAGTCCCCGTGAAGTCAAAGAATTGAAATCTTGAGAATAGTTGAATTAAGAGATCTGGAAAGAAGGGTAATTTGGTCTGAGAGTAGTTTTAGAAGCGGAGTGACTCCTGGTATTAATAAATTCCTGAGTCTGGCTATTAGAAGACTAAGTTGAAGTGAAGACCAAGACAGAGAGGCCATGGTAAAGGATGGGGCATCTATTAATACGTGGATGTGAAGTCACCTTGGATGGCAGTAGGACTTGAGGTAGAAGAGAAGACTGTGAATCAATGCTGAGATCTTCACGAGAGGCTAGAACAATAAATAACAGCACTGAGGAGGGATTGGAAAGTATTATAGGGCCAGGTGTGGTGGCTCACACCTGTAAATCCTAGTACTTTGGGAGGCCAAGGTAGGAGTATTGCTGAAGCCAGGAGTTTGAGACCAGTCTGGGCAAATTAAAGAGACCCTATCTCTACAAAAAATAAAATAAAATAAAAAAATTAGCTGGGCATGGTGGTGCTTGTCTGTAGTTGCTTAAGCCCAGGAGTTTGAGGCTACAGTGAGCTAGGATTGTGTCACTGCACTCCAGCCTGGAAGACAGAGTGAGACCCTGTCTCTAACAAACAAAGAAAAAAAGAAGGAAAGATGACATTATAGCCAGTACATCAAAGCAGCTGATTTTTTAAAACATTTTCTCATTGAAGTACAATATATACTCAGAAAAGTACACAAATCAGAAGTATACAGATCCTCATCACATAATGATTCTATCCTGTAGGCCACCATCCAGTCAAGAAATAGAACATTTCTAAAATCATACCCACCTCCAATCACTTTCTCTTCCTTCTCCATAGCTATAACTATTGTCCTGACTTTTAAAGCCTTATATTAGTTTTTCCTGTTTTTTGAACTCTATATAGATGAAATCATATACTTTACATTGTATTCACTTTAATTCTGATTAAACATAATATTATGTTTGTTAGAGTCATCCATGTTCTTGCATGTATCAGGAGTTCATTAATTTTTATTGCTGTATGGTATAATATTTTGTTTTATGACTGTGCTACAATTTATCTTTCTACTGTTAATGGACATATGGTTCTCCTGCCACAGGTTTTGACTATGTTCATTCTATGATCATGTCTTTGGATGCATATATTTCATGCATTTCTGTTGAGTATATATCAATTCAAATCCTATTCTAATTTCGGAGTCATAGAGCATGCATGTATATGTTCAACTATACTAGGTAATACCAGTTTTCTAAAACTGTTCTATCAATATAAACTCTCATGAGCAGTGTAGGAGTTTCAGTTGCTTCATGTTCTGACCACTATTTGATAGTGTCAGGTTTTTTAAATTTAGCCATTCTGGTGGATGTATTTTGCAATCTATCTCATTATAGTTTGAATTTTATATCTCTGGTGATTAATGATGTTGATGTAATGTTTTATTAAGTACCTGTTCATGCCTACTACCATTTTTTCTACTTAGTCATCTGTCTTATTGTTCAAAAAAACTGATTTATAGGAGTTTTTCATGAAGTTTCAGTATGAGTTCTTTGATGGATGTATGTACAGCAAATAACTTTTTCTACATAGTCGTTTGACTTTTGATTTCCTTAATGGTGTCTTGATAACCCAAAATCTTTGGTTTTAATGTAGTATAATTTATGAATCTTTTCCTCTGTGGTTTGTGTTTTTGGTGGCTGTTTGAGATAATTGTCTACTCCCAGATAATGAAGATAGGCTGTGCTCAGCACTGTCCAATAGAACTTTCTGCAAAGATGGAAATGTTCACATTGCAATGTCCAGTGCAGTGGTCACTAGCCACATGTGATTACTGAGCCTGGGAAATGTGGCTAGTGTGACTGAGGACCTGGATTTTAATTTTTGTTTAATTGTAATACATTAAAATAGCTATATATGGCTGTTAATTGTGCTGTTGGACAGCTTTGTTAACCTAGATGCTTTATTGTGTTATTCAGATTATATCTATGAGCCACTGGGAACTGGTTTTAGTTTATTTTAAGAAGTATGGGTCAAATTTCATTTTTTTCCATATGGATATTGAATTGGCACAGCACTATTTATGAAAAAGATTATCTTTTCCACACTGCTGTGTCCCTTATTCACATGTAAAGTTTCTACATATGCTTGGATCTGTTTTTGGATTCTCTGTTCCATTCAGTTGTCTGTCCTTGTGTCAATACCATACCATCTTTACTACTATAGGTTTATAATAAGTCTTGATACCCAGTTAGAGAAAATTTCCAAATTTCATTCTTCTTTTTGTAACCTATTCTTGATTCTTTTAATTTCCATTTAAATCTCATAAGCAGCTTGTTAATTTCCACAAAATCATACAGGGACTTTGGTATTCAGTTGGACCTAGAGGTCAATTTGAGGAGAGTGGAAATTTTTACAACATTGACTCTTCCAATCTATGATATAGTATATCCTTCCATTAATTTAGTTCTTTAAAAATTTTCTTTTAGTATTGTTTTGTAGTGTTCTGCTTATAGAACTGGCATATCTTTGGTAGCATTTTCTTAACTTCTTGTTTTGTTTAGGGCCACTAGCACATTATTAACTGGAAGTGGTGATATGGGCCTTCATGTCCCATTTTCAATTTCAGAGGGAAAACTTTCAATATTTTAAGTATGAAGTGTGCATCAGGTTTTTTGCTAGATATTCTTTATCTGATAAGAAAGTTTTAGCCTATTCCTTGTTTATTAAATGTGTTTGAGGTGTTGACTTTTTAAAAATCAAATGCTTTATACTTTATCTGCATCTTTTGAAATGATCAAATTATTTTTCTCTTTTACTCCTTGAATGTGGCAAACTATATTGATTGATTTTCATATGTTAAATCAACCTTGCATTCCTTGGGGGGAGAATCCAGCTTGATTATAATATAGTATCCTTTTAATATATTGCTGGGTTTCATTTGTTAACATTTTGCTTACGACATTTTCATTCATATTCATAAAAGAAATTGGCCTGCAATTTTCCTTTCTTATAATGTCCTCGTCACTTTTAGATATCAAGCATATGTTACCTTCATAAAATGAGTTGGGAAGAGATCTTCTTTTTCTTTTCTCTGGAGGAGTTTATGTTTTGTTAGTGTTATTTCTTCTCTAAATGTTTGAGAGAATTAATCAGTGAAACCATCTGGGTCTGGAGTTTTCTTCATGGGAAGGTTTTTAATAAAAAATTTGATTTCTTTAGTAGATATGATACTATCTATCCAGCTATATGTCTAATTATGGCCTCTTTAAAGGTTGTCTTTCTTTCCCCTCTGCCCCCTGGCTGTTTTAAAGATTAACTTCTTGGTTTTTTTCTACTAATGTATATTGCTATAGACTGAATGTGTCCCCCCAGGATTTTTATGTTGAAACATGTAAATCCCCAATGAGATGACATTTGAAGGTAAGGCCTTTCGAGGGTGAATAGGTCATGAGGACAGAGCCCTCATGGTGGGATTAGTGCCCTTATAAAAGCTGTCTGCCTCTTCTGCCATGAGGAGACTATGAAAGAAACAGCCCTCTATGAACCAGGAAGCAGGCCCTCAGCAGGCACCAAATCTGCAATGCCTTTGCCTTGTACTTCCCAGCCTCCAGAACTGTGAGAATTTCCCAACAGAAATAAATTTCTGTTGTTTGTAAACTACCCACTCTATGGCATTTTTGTTATAGGAGTCTGAATGGACTAAGACATATATCTCTTTATTGTGGTCTTTACATATATCCTACTGACATTCATGGTTTCCTTTTAATCTGTGGTTTGCTGATTTTCATTGGATTTTGAAAATTCTTGGCCATTTTTATCTTTAAATATATTACTTCTGCCCCAGTCTTGCTGTGCTCTCTTTTTGTGACTCCAGTTACAAGTATTTGGACTCCTTCACCACATCTCACACGCATGTTCTATTCCCATACCCCACTGACTTATATTTCTCTGTGCTTCACTCTGGACTTCTTTTTCTGACCAGTCTTTCCATTTTATCTTTGCTAATCTGCTCTGAAGGGTTTTCATTGAATTCTAAATTTGAGAGATAGTATTTTCAGTTCTAAAATTTTTATTTAGTAAATTTAAAAAATACTACTTCCTGACCAAAATTCTCAAGCTTGTCTTGAGCACATAAATAAAAATTTGAAGTCCACATCTGATAATTCCTTTGTTTAGATTATGTGCATTGTTTCTACTGTCTGTTTTTTCTCTTGGATTTTTGTCAAGTTTTTTCACACACACACACATATGTAATAGTTTCTTTTTATTTAGAGCCAGATGTTGTGCATATAAAAAATTTACAGAGATGATTTAAGGCTCTGTGAAATGTTATTTTTTTTTCTCCAGAGAGGATTTACTTCTGCTTCAGGCAGGCAGCTAGCTTAGGAGCACTAGCAATTTCTGATCACATTAATCCAGTCAAGGATTGAGACATTTCAAAGCTGGGTTTCCGTCCCGGTGAGGGCTGATCTGTTTCCAATACCTTTACTTTTGAAGTGCAGTCCTTCCAAATCCCATCCAAGATCCTTACGTGTTTACCAGGGCCCCTCTTCTTTGGTAGATCCTGAACTTAGAGAATCAGCAGTCATCCAAATGGGATACTCGCTTCTCTGGGCTTCCTTCTGATTCTTTGACCTACAATTCCTCAGTGATTTTGTAACTCTCTGATGACTTCAAGCAGATGTTGCTAAAATTTTTCCAGCTTTCCTACCTAGTACCTAGTGGGAACCAGGAACGCATTTAAGCCAGGGCTTTTGAAGGAGGTTGGGGGGTGGGGGGGGCGGGGAAAAGCTTTGGAATTGGAGGTGGGAAGAGAGAACACCTACCCCATCTTAAGGCACTGGATTTCTATTTAAGAGGGCTGCAAGGGAAATAGAGTCTGTAGGGGCTGTCAGGTTTCAGTCAGGACAAGAGTAAAGGAAGGAAATTGGAGAGTTTGGAGGAGGGAAGGGTTAATATAGTTTCTTTCTTTCTTTTTCTTTCTTTCTTTTGGACAGGGTTAGTTGAACTAGATGACATCTAAGTTTCCATGTAATTTGAAATTCTAGGATTCTATTAAATGAGCTGGGCTTCCATTTAGGTTAATTTAGAAGTTTAATTAGAACTTAAAATTTCTCCTGTAGAGATAAGGAGGCTTATCATCATAAAGAAAACTTCTGTGTTTTAATTCCAGCATGATAACTCCCACTTGTAAAACACTGAACCAACTTATTTCCATAGTGTACAATGGGATTCTAAAATCTTATGTCCAAAGGGAACCAGTTGCAATATTATCTGCCAGGAATTTACTATTCTATGGATCATTGCATAGTATGCATTTATGAAATCTGCCTCATTTCTTCCTAACATATGCTGTATTAAGATTATATATATATACACATATATTTATATATAAAGTGAGCATCCCATAAATATATATATATTTATTATATATATTCTACCAGATTATTCTCTGCTCATGATGTAAGTGTCTCCACTCAGCTAGCCTTATACTCCGGGGTCCTTACACATTTTCCTGTCTGTTCTTTTGCTCCCCAACCCTGTTTCCTACTTCTCTGCTCCCTGCCATACTTTCTGCTATGCTCTCTAAAATTCCCTTTCCCCAGGAGAAAAGTTCCCTATCCTCTCTGACTTTGCACTGACTTTGTTTCATCTGTTGTCCTCAGCTAAACCCTGGCTTTCTCAAGAGGATCCTGCTTCCCCTGCACCTTCTCTTTCCCACACCTCTCAAAATTGCCATTTCAGGCTCAGGACCCCTTCATCCTTGTGTAAAATTGCCAGCTCCTTTGAGGCCAGGCCAACTGCCATCCCTGGTTGCTCTCAGGTACTACCCCATTCCTGCACTCCCACATCCCATGCTGGCAGTCTCCAACTTCCCTGAGTCCTGGAGTCCATTAACCAACCCCTCTGCTTCTGATTGTGACCTTGTCTCCCCCCAGTTTTTTCAACACCCTCCATACCCAGTGTGGATTCCATGGCCTAGGTCAATAATCATTCTCTTTCAAGCTCATTAATACTCTTGTATCTTTCCTAACCAATTGAACATCTCTGGAGAAGAATCACACAACCTCCTTGTCAAGGCTCACTTCAAATGGATGACCACAAATCTCAAAGGACATACAAGACTGTCAAGTCATTCTATTCCACCCCTCTAGTAAATTCACCTTCCCACTCCCCAGGGGCAATATTCACATCTTGTCCTCCCTTGGCCCAACCTCCTCTTCCCCAACTCATACCTTATAGTGAGAACAGATGTAATAAGAAGAGAGGTATCATATCTGCTCAGCACCAGTTCTAGAGCCTACTGACCTCTGTGTCCATACCTTCTGCCTTTGCTCCTGTTACCATGGGGAGAGAGGACCTGCCCCTTCCTGTCACCAGACTCTCCCCTTGTGCTCTGAATCTTAAACCCTCTTCCTCCTCAAGGATGTGACTCCTGTGTTACACCTTATCTCTTGCAACATTATGTCTCCCTGCTGTGGGATTCTTCCCATTGGTATACAAGTGTTGTCAACTACCTCAAGAAACTTGCCCTTCTAAAGATTATGAACAGGCAATTCATAGACAGATACAAACAAGTGTCTTAAATATTTGAACATATAGTCAAGATCATTCATGAAAAAGAGTAATGCAGGCTGGGCGTGGTGGCTCACGCTTGTAATCCTAGCACTCTGGGAGGCCGAGGTGGGCAGATTGCTCAAGGTCAGGAGTTCAAAACCAGCCTGAGCGAGACCCCGTCTCTACTATAAAAATAGAAAGAAACTAATTGGCCAACTAATATATATATATACATATATATATATATGTATATATATATATAAAATTAGCCGGGCATGGTGGCTCGTTCCTGTAGTCCCAGCAACTCAGGAGGCTGAGGCAGGAGGATTGCTTGAGCCCAGGAGTTTGAGGTTGCTGTGAGCTAGGCTGACGCCACGGCACTCACTCTAGCCTAGGCAAGAAAGCGAGACTCTGTCTCAAAAAAAAAAAAAAAAAAAGAGTAATGCAAATTAAAACTACATGGAAATGCCATTTTTAACCTACTATATTGGCAAATACATTAAACGTTTGAAGGCACATAGTATGGGGAAGAGCATGGGGGCACTTTCATACTATGTTGTTGAGGATAAATAGGTACAACCTCGATGGAGGTCAATTTGACAATATCTAGCAAAAGTAGTAAATATATATGCCCTTTCACCTCACAGGCCCACTTCTTAAGTTCATCCTCTATCAGACTATAAACATGACAGTGTCCCCAGGGCTTCGTCTTTGCCCCTGTTCTCTTCTATGGATTCTCTCCGTAAGTGGCTGTATCCAGTTCCATGTCTTTAAATAAAAGTTCCATGTTTAAATGTTCCAAACGTTTAAATAAACTTCCAAAAGTTTAAATAAAAGTTCCATGTCTTTTATATGCCAGTGACTCTAAAGTTAAGCTTTTAGCTCAGAAACTCCTCTGTACTCCAGACCAGTTTATCTAAACAGCCTATGTGGTAATTTGATGGTATCTCGACCTCAAGGTGGTCCATATAGCGTTGATTTTCCTGCTCTCCTAATCCTCTTCCACTCTCACCAAGACTTTTCATTTTGATAAATGATCCCACTATGCTCCCAGCTTCTCAGGCCCAAAACTAGCAATGTCTTTGATTTCACTTAGTCCTGAACATTTTGCCTTTATTTATTCCTTGACATTTTTAACTTAGTTTAACTCAAAGATATTGACTTTGCTCCCCTTATGCCAATTTCTGGTTTAAACTTCCCCTTTGAACTTGCAACCAGTTATCATCTTCCAGACTGAGAATTGGTTCCTCCTGGCTGTGGTGCTGGTTTGTCCTTTCTCCCTTGCCTTGGCTGGGAGAAACTACCTCTCCCAGTCCTACCTGGTGACTTTTCTTCCTCTGGCCACCACCTTACTTCAGCTACTTGGGCAAAACCCAAAGAATGCTAAACTAACCAAACTCGTAACTGGATCATATGGAAGACTAGAATACTAGAATGCCAGTGTGTTAATTTAGAATTCTGAATTGTAACTGCCAAGGGAATGGGAAAGCTTGTATCAGCTGATCAGCACTGAGAAAGATTATTGGAAGCCACCTTGTAATGAGAATATTATCTGATGAGTCTAGAAGCACAGCAAGAAGAGTTGATCACACACAGCCTGGTGTATTCAAATCCATGCATATTCCTGCCAATTAGACCAGTCACTTTGTCATCTGGTCTACTAGAATGTAGGGTTTCTGAGAACAGGATTCATGTCTTTCATGCTGTCTGTTAAGTCCAGTGCATAGAATGTGGATGAATACTCCAGGAATTCTCTGCCCTGTTACATGAGTACTGCCAAAGTCTGCTCTCTCACTTCCATTTTCCCCTCATGTCTGTTTATTATCTTTCTTCTATTGACACATTCTTTCAGAATTACTTAAAGCAGAGTTGCTCTTTCTCTACTTTGCACCTCAGATGTTGTATTTTAAGGTAACTTTTGAACAAATCTGATCCCAAATACTTGGGATTGATTTCACCAGCTTAATTTTGAGGGTCTGCCTAATTGTTCTGCCAGAAGCTAGGAAAGTAAGATGTCTGCTCATACGTATAGACTTCAACATGGTAATCCGTGAACATTTCCTAATTTACAAATACTTAGAATGTATTGTAATCCACAAATATTTAAATATGAATGACCTAAGACTTTTCAAAAAATATAATTGATCTTCAAGAATAAAATTTACCACTAAATGAATGTGCTACAATATCTGAAGACAATGTGAATATAGTAAACTTTTCTCATAGGTAAAAGTAGAACCAAAGAAATAGACATTATAATTAGCTAAATGTATGATGTTTTGTAAGCTTGATAGGAATAATTTAGTAGAAGCAGATGAAGACTACTAATTTACAAAAGATTCAGTTGCATTGTTGTTGCAACAGTTATAATTGGCTCCCAATTATAATTACTATTATGATTAGGCTAATGGAATGAGGGTTTTTAATATAAGAAAAATTTATTCAAGGATCATTCTTACCCTCATGTGTAGAAGAATTTGAGTATTACAGTATCCCTATCTATATATGAGCAGGATCATTTTGTGCCTGAGAAGAGGACTATAGGCCCCTTGGAGCAGGGAATAATATGTCAGACCAGGCTATAGCTTTTTAAAAGCCTTCTTGCAGGACAGTGGATCTCTCAAGGTGGAGATGCTCTTTTGTCAGATGGCAGCTACCACTTATCAAGGTAGCTCTGGGGAAAAAAGTACAAACTGGGAGCTAGGCAAGCAGAGCACAGAGGACAATCTTCTCCTAAGCCCAATGGACAAGGACCACGTGTGTTTCATTCTCCACTGTTTCCAGGACCTAGCCAAGTGCCTTGCACATATACAGGCTCTTGTTAAATATTTACTAAATAGCATGAATGATGACATGTATTTTAGAACTTTTATTTTTTCTATATTGCTATATAACAAATTACCTAAAATTTAATGGCTTAAGATATTTATTTTCTGTGGGCCAGGGAATCAGGCATGGCTTAGCTGGGTCCTCTGGTTCTGGGCCTCTCACTGGGCTGAAGTCATCTCAGAGCTTGACTGGGAAGATTGGCTGGCCTCAGGTCTTCACAGGCTTTTGAATTCTCCGTCCCTACCAGGTGAGATTCTCCCTAGAGCATGGTAGCTTGCTCCATCAGAGCCAGGAAGTGGGAGTGGGAGAGAATGCCAGTAAGAGAGAGAGAGTGCTAGTAAGGTAGACATTGCAGCCTTTTGTAACCTAATCATGGAAGTGACTTCCCATCACTTTGGCCACATTCTGTTTGTTAGAAGCAAGTCACTGGGTCCAGCCCACACACAGGGGGACAGGATTGTACAAGGGAATGAATACAAGGAAATGATTATTGAGCCATTTTAGAAAGCCGCTTCCCAGACCTTGAGTTTTTTTAATGATGATATTCTCAGAAAGAGAATATTAATTTTTATATAGCTTTTAAAAAACATTTGAATTAAATGTCATGTTTGTTAAGAAACATCAGTTCATTTTGTCTTGAAACAAAAAGCAAAGGCTAACACTGATAAATACAGCACCTGCATTGACCATATTTTAAAAATATTTCCAGATTGTTACATTGTAATAAATAATGACCTTCTGAGAATTCAAAGACCCAAATACAAGGGAGTGTTTTGCAGCAGGCTTAATCAATGTTTAGCGATGATGGAATGTAAAATCGAAGAGCCAAGGATAGAAATCAAATTGCCTTTCTGCAGAAAGATCTTCAACAATTGAAAAACTGCTCTATAAAACTAAAGAACAGCTTGATGATTTAAAAAATAGAAACTGCAGAAATATTCTGTGGATCCTAGGTATGTGCCCACTGCTTATTACCTTGTCTGCTTCAGAGTAAAAAGGAAGGACAACAAAAAGAGATTCAAATTGGCGAATTTTGCTCTGGCCCTGAGCCACCCTGGCTTAAGATTATTAACTATGTATATCCTGAACTAAAAATAAATCTTCTGCCCTTTTATTTTCAAGTAACTTTCCTTTCTCTTATCCAAACCAGAGAACAGACATGTATTATTAATTTATGTCTAGACTTATTTGATGGATTCTTTAATGAATGGATTTTGATGTTCTGATATGGTAGAATTATTCATTATATCTACAGTAATATTATTGTTTTAAAATAACATAATCGAGTTAATCACCTCAGCAACTTGTGGCACTTCACGAATGCTAATTGGATATGTATGGAACAAGAGATCAATGACAGACTGGCAACACTGCAGCAAAAGCCACTTCTAGATACTTGCCCTATGACCAGGAAATATCTTAGCCTAGCAATAGATTATTGCAATATGCCTAGCCAATAAAACTCATGCTATTAGGAGTTTTCATTAGATTTATTTGAGTCTACAACTATAAGAATGAAGATGGTAGCAACAACTATATTCTCTTTTTACTTGTAATCCATTTTATAGAAGCAGAATACTTAACTGCTCTGTAAGAATGCTTAAATCTGTAGTAAAATTGGGAATGTCATGAGCTTTGCCGTCATTCTCTGCCCAGCCCCTTACTAGCTGTGTGACCTTGTGTAAGTTACCTAACTTCCTTAGAAACTCATGTCCTCCTATATAAAATGGGAGAAGGATGGTAATGATGATGGGGATGATGATGATGATCACAGCTAACATTTATTAAGTGCTGGCCATTTACAAAACAGTGTTATTTATGTGCATTCGTTCATTTACTATTTTTATTTCATAGTAATATTACTTTATCTATTACATAGTAACCCTATGAGGTGTAAATACAATCTTATCTCATGTATGACCTGTCATATATGTGTGCGTGTGTCAGAAGCTATTTTTTAGCTGCATAAATCTTTTGTGACATATTGTGGAATATGTATATGTATATATACACATACACACACATATACATCTAAGACATAATATTTATTGGCAGTAGTTTGTGCAGGGAAAATGCTTTACGTACATTATCTCATTTAATTCTCAAAATAGCCCCACCAGGAATGTTATAACAGAACACCTCTCTCTTTTTCCAAATACACACACATGTACACACACACGCACAGAAGAATTCTTTCAACCTATTACATGGTGATTTCACCAGTTTCGCCTCCACCTATCCTTACCCCAGAACCACAATCACAGATTGTGGCTAGACTCTGACTCTCATCTACTAGTGATGGAAACATGTTCCTTGTGGAAGTTTACAGCCCCACAGGTTATTAGAGACCATTTTGGTTTTCTGTACTGTGTGGTTCTTTTCTGCTACAGGCTTTAAATGTTTTGTTTTTTTTTTTCAATTCTTAATACTTCTTATTATACTGATTTCTTTAGGGTGAATAACCTTGAATTCATATATCTTATTTTTATTTTTGGTTTGGTTTTCTTCTTTTTTTTTTTTTTGGTATAGAATGATTATTGCTTTTATTAAACAAGTTCAGTTGTTTGGGGTACAACAGCCAGGAGGGAATGGTGAAGATAGACCCATCATCACTGGAATATGTCAGTTTCCTTCATTTCCTATTTACTATCCTGATCTGGGATTATTTTTACATGAATCCAGAGTCTCTGTGTTTTTTTTTCTCATATGTAGTTAACAATCTGAATGACACATTCTTTATAGTACCACAATAATTCCGTCCATTACATCACTTAATTTATGGGAGTGCTAACACCAAAATCGATAAACATTATTTCTGAAATGTCAAGAGTGTTAATGGTGTGATTAAAAAAGAAAAAGATTCTAAAATCTCTCTGCACAGAGCCTTTTGATATACTGTTGTTGAGGCGCACCTAACCAAAGCTGCGATATGGAAGACTTAAATCATTAAGACTCCGTCAACTTTAAAAATGTGTGTTGGAAGCTATTTTTAGCTGCACGAATCCTTTGTGCCATATTGTGGAATTCTGCTAGCAGAGAGAGGGAGAGACTACATGTCTCAGAGAAGATTGTCTCAGGTTGTTTTGAGACATATCAACAGTTGCTAAGGAACCGTCGCTAATGCTTCTGGGAAAATCTGTAATATTTCACTTAGAAATTGGGAGAAATTTCTATAAAGCAAAGCTTCTTAGACAAGGAAAGCATATGAAGGGTGATATTAGGGAACAGTTTCAAACTGGAAAAAGTATTTTAAAGTTTTCTAGAAGATTGAGTTTAAATGGGGTTTCATAGTACCACATACACTGTAATCGCCTCTTACAGAATCCTGGAAGCTTTCATTTACATCTGATTTTAGAACAAGTAGCATTTTAAAATCTGGTCACATTTCAGTTTATTTTCCATGATTGATGCTTTAAAATGGAGATTAGCACTTCTTTTCACACAGAGAATTAATTAGCGTGCTAGGATGGTGGTTCCACTGATTCCCTTCTCTTTTAGTGAGAAGCTATGTTAATAGTAAACATTTAATAGACATTGACTGTTTACTAGGTCCTACAGAGACATCATCTTGGCATGTAATGGTATTATAACCCCAATAGTCCTCTCTTATTAGTCACAAACCAGTTTTCCTAAGGCTCTTGTTGCTGGGAGTCAGGCCAGCAGCCTAACACCAGCTTAGCCTCACCATACTATGAGGTCTGTTGGGCCAGTCACTGGCAACACCTTTATGTCCATTAGATGTTGTCTACCTGGCCACAGAGAGAAGGCTTGCCTCATAGTCATTACTAACGTTACTTGTAGCCAGGCCTATTTGATCTATATGCTTTATTACTTCTGGACTTATTATTGAAATCTGGAGAGGAAGTAGAAATGATTGATTTTTTTTTTCTCTTTCTCTCAATTCACAAACATTAAATGAGCACCTATTATGAGCAAGTCGCTGTGGTTAATGCTGGAGACTGTTAACTGTTAACACAGTTAACACACGGTCCTTGCCCTCTAAGAAGTTATATTCTGGTGGGGAGACAGCTGTGCAAATAAGCAATTACAAAATAGTAGGATAAGAGCCACCTTAAAGGTGTGTATGGAGCTAGGGAAGGAACAAGTGCAGTTTTCTGCTTGGGAGAATGAGCAAAGGCCTCCATGGATGGAGGATTCTCCCACTGAATAGGAGTTAGGGGCTCCCACACATGGGGCAGGGGCTGAGAGGGAGTGAGCAGTGTGTGCAGGGTCCCGAAGGCATGGCCAGGGAACGAACTCCACTCAGTCCTTGTGCTGGTGCCTGGGAGCATGCGAGAGGGTCAGGGAGGGAGAAGGACAGGTGGCAGTGAGTATGTCAGGTTTCAGTCTGAAATGTCTGTTCTTGGCACACTCATGGCTGAAGAATGACCAGGCACACCAAAGTTAGGCAAGCATGAAAAGGAGATTTATTGAGGAAAGACTGGATCATAGGGCGAGAGCAAGATACAGGTTTACAGAGCCTGGTACAGACACCACAGAGGACGACCGGACCCATTGTCGCAGCAAAGGGAGAGCCAAACAAAGGGCTCAAAAGAGGGGTTGGCTATGGTCTGTGTCTTATTTTATAGTGGCCGGATAGGGACCTCCCCATGGTTCAGAGGTCACTATGGAACCACTTCGATTGGACAGTTGGGAGTCACATGACCTAAGCCTTAACTACACATGTGGGCTCTAGGTCACGTTCTGGACTTTATGGTACCCATGTGGCTTGGCCTGTGGACTAGAGAGTCTTCTGCATTCTTTTGCCTCTAGCTCTCAGAGTTCTGATTGGCAGATTCTTGGGTATTCCCTCCTCCCCCAGGTATGGAGAATTAGTGTCCGGCATGACCAAGATGGCGGCAACTGCACCCACTTTCATCCCTAGGAGACCCAGAATCCCTCACTATCTACCTACCAGACACATCATGGAAGGCTTTCATTATTATTATTATTATTATTATTACATATGCAGTGATTCTCTCACTGTTTTTCAAATAGTAGAACCTCTGTTTTTTGGTATGAAGACTACTGCAGTGGGCCAATAACAATAGGGATGGAGAAGGAATAATATTAGGAGGGGAATAATTTTAGGGGGAAATATGAGGAGGTTACAGTTTATAAGATTTGGTAAAGGGACTTGGAGGGGATGGTACAGATTGTTGCAATGTGTGATCTAAGCCTCCCCCAACACACATAGCTTCTTCCCCTCATGTTTCCATCTCCCTTATGGCCTCGCAATATACACCATGCTGTCTCCCAACTCCAGGCCTTTGGTTCTGTGGTTCTCTCTGTTTGGAACACTCTTCCCACCTGGCCTGGTTATCCTTTCCCCACCAGCTGGCTCTCTTCTGGGCTCTTGTGATGCTTCTGCATTTCTCTGTTTGGCATGCCCAGCTGGAAACTATTCAGGGATATCTCTCTCCTGCTGAAGTGCAGCCTCCTCTACAGTAGGGGCTAGATTTTGGATTGTTCTGTGTAATATGCATAAGCAACATATAGCCTCTGCATAGATGAGGGCTAATCAATATTCATTGATATGAATAGATCTGACAGAGTTCTTGAAAAAAAACTATGCATGTACATTTTTTGTCTTCAGGTTGAAGATCAGGTACCAAGTGCTGTGATAATTTAAAAGACATCCAGATGTCAGATAATCACAAGGACAGGGCAACCCAGGCAACATGTCTTGGTGTTGCCACCGTCTGTTCACTCTGAGGGTTTTCCAACAGCCCAGAGAAGCTGACAGCCAAGGCAGTCCCAGGCCATTTGACACGGCTCAGAATCCACACCGTGGAGATGGTTCAAGGAGGTGATGTTGGCAATGTAACATGTAGACATGCAAAAATATATTTAGAAATAAATAAAAATAATGATAGCAGTGAGCAAATGGTAAGTACCAAATGAATGATTCAGACTGTCACATGCTGGAGAAATATAGTGAAAATACAAATGGCCAATAGTCTTTGAGTATATCGTTAGAAAACTCAGCATTAATTCTGAGTCTGAAGCCCTGACTTTGTACTCCAATCAGAATATTAAGCAAAGAAACATTTTGCTAGTGAATGTGTTAAGAGAAAATCTTGTATCAGAGTTACATTAAAGGTCATGCTTGAAGTAGGCCAAAATGTGATATTGATCAGTGCATTTCTTCCTATGTTAGAAAAACAGAAGTTAGAGAAAATCTCTGATGGTTTGAGAAATATCATTTCCCCAGTGTTATAGAAAAAGCAGCAGCATTCTTGGTGATTTTGTGCTTGTTTTAGCTGGAATGATACACTTAAGCAAATTATTGGTTATCACAAAGTCCATAATACAATGTTATGGAACATATCTTGTTGTGAAGGTAAAAGTACCTTGGATATATGGAGGAAAATTCAATTATTAATACTAGACACTTACCTTTAGACCAACCCATTGAATAATATATATGTGGAGTCAAGATAAATGTCTGATACCATTTTTCTTTTGCCTTGGCAAGACAGGGTATAGTTTATGATACACAAACTTTTCCAATTTAAGAATGGAACTAAATAAATGAGAAGTAGTATAACATAATGGTTAAGAGCATTTGATTTAGAGCCAAACTGCTTAGATCAAATGCTGCCTTTTCCAAATTAGTCGAAAGAACTGGAGCAAAGTACTGAGCCTTTCTGTGCCTCAGTTTCCTCATCTGTAAAATGGTAATACTAGTCGTACATACCTCATGAAGTTGTTACATGAATCAAATATAATAAATAAATATAAACTGTTTAGAATTGGTCCTAGCACATAGTATGCTATCACACAATAAATATTAGTTATTACTGTTATTAATGATCTTATCTCAAGTTGATAATAAATGTAGTCTCCATTAGTTTATTTGCCAAATTCACAATTAACACTGTTATGTGGCCAATAGAAGATACGAGTTCAAGTAATGATGTTATATTAAAATGGAGATAGATTCATATTTTTTTGCCATCAAACAGTCATGATTTGGTAGACCATCTGGTAGTGATTATAGCTTTATGGAAATCTGCCACGGAGGTAAATAGCTACCAACATGAAGATTGCCCCAGGTTCAGGAAAGTGGAAGACATTCTTCAGGATTTCAAAGACACATCAACTGTGCGGTTGCACAGGCATGAGTGGAACTGTACATGCCAGGATAACAATCAGGGCATATTGTTCTTTCAGGTTTCAAAGAAAACAAGCATCATACTTAAGAAATTCAGTCACACTATCCCTGATACAGTCCTAAGAATAGCATTGTAATTTGTATGCCATATACTTGCTTTTAACAAGGCATTTAATTCTGTTAAGGCAAGTTGGTAGGTTAGAAAATCCTGCAAAGACAGGCAGCCTGGGGAAGTTTATAAGCAACAGTTGTTTACTCTGTGAGAAAATGATGGTGAGAGTTATAGATGCAGACGAGAGATAGCATATGCATTTACAGTGACTAATAGCAGCAAACAGAGCTGCATTCCTATACCATTATCATTTGCTATCTGTTTTTTTGTTTGTTTTAAGATGCCCTTTGTTACCTTCAAAGATTGCAATTCCGGTATTAACATGAAGGTTAGGTCAGATAAGAATGCATCAAATCTCTACTGTATGTAGGCAAAAGCAAATTATTATTTGGAATATAAACAATCTTATTACCTATTGTCCATGTGCCAGTATCTGCACACTTGTGGCTCATAGTCAGAATGATGAATAATAGTGGTTAGGTTGGTTTGCTAAGTTGTGCATCACTCTGGTCATATTATCAATCCCTAAGCAGAGAAAGACTCTCTGAAAGTTCTGTGGATCACCCCTGAAAGTTAGAGATAAGTTTCATCATTCAGTGGCATCATCTCTGGTAATCAATCAGCAATAACCAACAAATAGAGATTTAGTGGTGTTGTGTATAAAAGGCACTGTGAGAAACAGCACTGTTCAGGACACAGAAATCTATATAGCATGGTCTCCTTTCTCCAAAGATGGGGTGATAATGCACAGATTACATAGAAGAATTAATCAATAATAATAAGTCATATAATAAGACAACCTTTATAGTTTTATAGAGGTGCTACAGGCAGTATATGATAAAGTACCAAGTCACTGATAGGGGTTATAAGAAGAGAGTTTGTTTATTGTGAGCTGAAATGATTCTAGAAAGATTGAGAGAGAGAGAGAGAAAGAGGGATGGGAGAGAAAGATTGGCAAGCTTGATATTAACTTAGAATATTTGGTAGAGGGGGAAAGATATAAAGTAGTATTCCAGATGGGGGTACCAGCACAGAGGCAAGGCGACACTAGGTATGCTGGGAGTAGAAAGCAAACCAGAATAACAGGAGTATAAAACGCGAGCAGAGCCAGGCATCTAAAACTGGGAACTGTATGTATATCCTTGAGATGTGCAGCAGTAGATCAGGGTGTGACGGGACACAGGGTGACTATGGCTAGATGGAATATGAGCAACACAAGCATCTTTGTTGTCCTGTTCACTGCTATGTATTTAAGGCTTAGAATAGTCCCCAGCACATGGTGGGTGCTCAATGAAGCCTTTGCTGTTTTCTGTGATTAGGGGTGCTCTGATAGATGATAAGGCTGGAAAAATAGTTGGTGCCAGCTAGTAGGGTAATCAAGTAGAGGGCCATGCAGTTTAAATGTGATTATGTGTTTGGGTTTTTCACCCCCGGCTTCAGGGACTATGTGAACCCAGTGGAACACGGGCAAAAGCCTGTGGGCGTTCTGCATTATTCTGCGGTCCTGTCCGTAACTCTCCCTGGATATTGAAAGGGATCCATGCCCCACAAAGGTTAAGCTTTACTTAACGAGCCAAGCAGTAATTAGGAATGATTTTGAAGAAGAGAGTGACATCAAATTGGTAATTGGGGCTGTGACTCAGGTATGCACGTGCTGCAGGCAAGAGAGAACAGAGAGAATGAGGCAAAGAAAAGCTGGAAGGAGACTCTGGCAGGCTGGAGAGAGAGAGGGATGGTGTGGGAGCCCGGTTGTGGGACTGACTGTCTTCAAGGAGAGAGAGAGAAAGGAGGGTGTTTAAAGGAAAGCTATGTTGGGGGTGGGGGAATACTGAGAAAATGCTTGTCGAGAAGGGGGAGGGGAATGAAGGGCTATGAAAGTAGAATCAGTTTCCAAAGAAGCCCATCAATCAACATTTATTAATTCAAGCCTCTTAAGTCTTCACCACTTTAATGTCAGACTTTCATGTAAGGACACTATTCCTGTCACAAGGGGAAGTCAGACCTTCCTTGAAAGGCCTAATTGGAAAACTTGGGACACCTGCCCCTGTATATTAAAAATAAAGACATCTGTTAATTGTAAACTGAAAACTTAACATGAATGCTGAAATTAAATTAGTTTCTTTGAAAAATTATGATTTTGTAGTTAAATTTGTGGAAGTTTAAATTTCTTCAAATATTTTTGGTACCCTTGTTTTGTAGGTATTTAGTCGACCAACAGTATAATTAAGCCCTTGTACTCTCTTAATGTAACACATCCCAAGTGAAGAAATTTCAAGTTTTGTAGGTGTTCCAGAAATGATTAGAGCCCCTCTTTGTGTCAGTGAAAATTAGTTTGGGTTAATTCTATTTAACGAAAGAGAAAAATAACTAGTTTCAGCTGACTGTGTAGTCAAAAAAATCTTAAACCTTCCTCTCAGGTAATACAAAGATTTGGAGACCAGTGAATTAGGGGAATGCTCACATTTGCCTTTGATCACCCGAGTCAGTAGAGAACATGAACTCCCTGGGTTCTAAGTTAACTCCACCTAGCTGTTTGCACATCGCCACATCTGGAAAGAAGAATTCAAGGGGGAACTGTGGAAAGGAGATGCTATCTTATAACGTAAAAGCACTTTGCTTTCCAAGCAGATTCCAAGTTAATCCAGCTGCTGCTGCTTTGGCAAGCCACAAAAGGTCTCAAAATTAAAATGGTCTTGGCCCCATTGTCTGACAGAGAATGTGGCTGGAGCAGAGCTACTGGGTATGGCCTCTGCTGCTTAGCCTATGCCAAAGCCCTTCACAGCCAGCCTGGGCCTTCCTCGCCTGTTTCCACTGTGGCAGGTATATTAAGGAGTGTCTCCGTGCCTACCCGGTGATGGATGGCTCTCTGGCGGTCTCTGGTGGTGAACATTATATATGTTTCTAGAGGGAACAGTAGACTATTTGACTCCATTAGAGCAAATGCAAAAACAAACATTTGAACAAATATACTGAAATTCCCTAGCATGAACCTAAGTTTTATATTAACTTCTAGCTATAACTCAGAAGGATCACTACTATATATTGTTTATAGAGTTGCATTTTAGAGTGAGTTTTCCATATAGTATTTAAATTTCTATCCTTGGGTGGAGGAAGAGGAAGAATTAATGCTTTTAATGTCAGTTCATATTTATTCTCATCCCCCCACTCCCACCTCCACCACCAGTTACTCAAAATTCACATTTCTCTATTGGTTTTTTCTAACAGACAATTCCCAAGATGTGTCTGTGTGCATGTTTGTGGGTATATATAATTGTCTTAACTTCTTGATTGCCAGCTCTCTGTAGATCTGAACATTAAACCTTTTAATTATCACAGTTATAAATGTCCATATTAGCAACTTGCTATCTTGTTCTAGTAAGTGAATTGGAGATAGTGAGTTGTTATATTAAAGACAGCTGGTGTATATGCCTCAACACATACATTTCCACACTGCATGCTACATGAGAGTTCTTTTTACTTCTTCTCTTTTTCTTTTTAATTCTTGGTAGGCCATGTATAATCAGTGAAATAAACATCATCTATTAGTCAGTTCAGTCTTCCCTGAAGTATTAGTATTCTAAACAATCCTATTACCAAAGCATTATTTTGATACTTTATTAAAAGTCCTACAGCTCTAGCTTTGCTATACTCAAGCTTTATGCAATTAGGATTATAATGGAAGCTTTATTACAATGATACATAACTTGTATCATCCTAATAAAAGTTCCTGTATATAGCAATGCTTTAATAACATTGTTTCTGTAACAGTGATTCCTTAGTAATGGAGCTTCTCTCATGGCAACTTCATTATTAGGAAATGATTTCAGTAATAGAAATGCAAATAAAGATTTTGAAAGGAGCATTTTATGCATGGCACTATTATACTGACCTGGTATCTTTTCATGCATTACATCTAATCATTATAAACCTACCTTGTAGATTATAGTTATGTTTATTATTATCCTGTTATGTTTTAACATTTGTGTCCTTCCAAATTATTGAAATTAACAGCCATTTTCAAATAAAATTCAAGGGTTAAAATAATTTAAATTTTAATTAAATTTTGTTCCTAAAGCATTAAAAATGTTTTACAAAACCTCTAATTTTTATTGTATTAGGAATTGAGTGGACCAATGGCATTTAAACTAGAGTATATGTACCTTTGGGTGTTCATGAAGACTTTTTAGAGATAGGGTCTCACTCTGTTGGAGTGCAGTGGCATCGTCATAGCTCACAACAACCTCAAACTTCTGGGCTCAAACGATCCTCCTACCTCAGCCTCCCAAGTGGCTGGGACTACAGGTGTGTCCCACCATGCTCAGCTAATTTTTATTTATTTATTTTATAGAGACAGGGGTCTTGAACTCCTGACCTCAAGCAGTCCTCCTGCCTTGGTCTCCCAAAGTGCTAGGATTATAGATGTGAGCCAACTACTCGGCCTGGATCTTTTATTTCTATATGCACCCTCTCATGAAATCCACCTGCTTAAGAAGGCACTTTTGGTTGAGATTTTCCTTTTTCACCTTCCCATTTTGCCTTTCTCCCAGCATGCAAAACAAAGGCACATCTCACATCCATTCCTTACCATGACATATTGCTTAACCAGAGCACTGAACAAAGGAGTAATTTGACAATCCCTTAATTTAAGGCATCCCCAAGCCCCAATCGGTATCTTTAAGTCAGAATATGTAGAGTAGTGGTTAAGTGCCTAAGCTGTGGACCATAGAATCTATGTGTGTAAATCCAGGTTCTGCAACTTACTAGCTATGTGACCTTGAAGAGTCATTTAAGCTTTCTCTACCTAGTGTCTGCTTCTAAAAATGAGGATAATAATAATAGGGTATTATGAGGGTTAAGTTGATTCATACACACATGAAAAAAGTACATACTATGTAACAAATATATGCTATATAATGCTATTAACCATTGATTTCCAAAAATATTTTACTTTATATGTTTGTTAGTTTATCAAATTTTATAATATATTTTTGTTGTTTTGATCAACTGAGAACTAGCAGTAATTATGACAACTCAATCAGACATCTAAGTTAACACTTAGAACAAAATGGTCACAGGAAATTTTAAAATATAAAGTCCTTTATATATTTTTTGTTACAAGATGATCAATAAAAAGCTTTTAAGCATAAAATATACATTAGGATAAAGTTCTTTGAGAGAAGCAGAATGGGGATATGAATTCAAGGAATAAAATGTAAAATATCTAATTGTTCATATATTTTTTAAATGAATGATGATGGGTATTTATGTTCAATTGAATGCATTTAGAAGAGTGATGTAATAGATGTACTTAAAATTGTCAATATGTACAATGCACTGCAACTATTTAATGAAGAACTTTAGAGGTCAACCTCTGTGCCTTGGAGTATATAGATAATGTATTTTTTAAATGTAGGTATTTGCAAGCAAGTTCAAAGACATTGGAGTAAAACACTGATTTATAGGAATAAGTGAAAGTAAAGGTATAAAATCATCTTTATAATGTATGTTTTTCTGAGTACTGGCTATGCTTAAGAACAATATCTTCCTTATCAAGTTGGTAAACTAAGTATATTATAGAAGTCTGAAGTTCACTTGCAGAAAGTTGGTTTGTCTCTGTGTGGACTAACTAGACTGCAGTATCTCCAGGTTCACAGAAGTCAGTGCCTAAAAAACACATGTACTTCCAGGTGGAGTGGCTCATGCCTGTAGTTAGGACTAAAAATATATAAAGGAGTTTATGTTTTAAAATTTCCTGTGACCATTTTGTTCTAAGTGTTAACTTAGATGTCTGATGGAGTTGTCATTATAATTATTGCTAGTTATTGGTTGATCAAAACAACATAAATATATTACAAAATTTGATAAGCTAATAAACATATGAAGTAAAATATTTTGAAAATGAATAGTTAATATCTGAGGCAGGAGGCTGAGGCAGAAGGATCACTTGAGTCCAGGAGTTCAAGGCTGCAGTGAACTATGATTGTGCCAGTGTACTTTAGCCTGATGACAAAGAGAGACCCTAACTTTAAACAAACAAACAAAGTACTCCCAAGTTGATTAGCAATTCCTGGGCGAAAGCCCTTGCCTTTGACTTTGAAGACGGTGCTAAAGGATCCTTTGAACTGTGGGGGGAAGGGGGCCCTCTCTGAGTGGATCCCTCCCCTGAGGCAGGAATGGGGAGCCTGGACTGCTTGGATGGGTGCTCTGAGTCAGTTTCACTTCATGCTGGAGACGGCAGCTGTTGCTGCTACTGGAGGAGCCCAGGCTAGGACAAGAAAGAATAAATAGCCCTCTTAGGAGGAACATGCTAGAAATGAACTATTTTCTACTTAAAAAAAAAAAAAAAAAGAGTGTTGAAGAAAATGTGCAGGCCCTAAGGTGTGTTTACTGCTGATTATATTTATATGAGTTTGACAGGCGCAGTTTTGACTTCCTCTTTACTTCATGCCATGCTTCAAGTTGAATATTTGGATGCCACTTTCTTATTGGACAAGTTTCATGTCAGCATATCCGTAGTTGTAACTGTAATGGGTGTACACTTTTATATGCTGGTTTTTACACTTGTTATTTTTCAGAGTCTATCCAAGGAAAATGGAGCTGTTTGGAGGAGTGATAATGTTATTACTGTAGCCATATTTATACCAACTGGCACATAATCTGAGCAATCTGATGAGCTTTAATTAATGTGACTTGCCATGGCCTATTTTTATGGCCCTTTGAGACCCAAGCACTGTCAGCTGACTATCCCATGCTGTTTCATAGAAAAGACTTGAGCATCTGTGGGTTTTAGTGTCTGTGGGGAGTACTGGAAACAATTCCTGGTGGATACCAAAGGACAATTGTACCAATGTCTTGGAGACACATCAAATAATGCAGGCCTGCTCTTAGAGGTCAGAGCCTTGGCAAATTATTTTTGAAAAGTTACTAACCCTTGCCCTGGTCAATCTGGAAAAGCATCTTTCAGGGACATAATGTGTTTACAAGCACACAAAAAAGTCACCCAACCCCACTCTGAGGTCTAACTCTCTGTATGTTCTCCTGCATCAAGTCAGTAATTCCTAAGACTTGCATCCTGTGGCCACATCATAAGTGACACAAAGCCTAAGCTAGTTGCCTAGAATTCTTACAGCATCTCTGTAGTGTCTTGGGGAAGTATTTCAAAGGAGGATTCAGTTCTTACATTAAGACATTGAGGGATGAGTAAAGCAGTTTGTAGTGGTGGCCATATAAATTAATCTTTTTGGAGGAAAATATGATAATGTAGATCAATAGTCATAAATATTCCCACTTTTTTTACTCATTCTAGAAATTTTATTATAAGGAAATAATAAATAAGGAAGAATATATAATATATGCATAATTTATAATAGTGTAAAACTGGAAAATGATCTAAATGTCTAACAGTAGAATAATGTTAAAATCCATTATGACATATTAGCCAGATGGAGAATTATGTATCTAAAAAGAAAGTGATAAGGATTCTGTAAAATATAAAAAAGTATATATGAAATAATGTTAACAAGTAAGAGAAGATATTAAACCACAGGATTATATATTCACTGTGTATATAACTATAATACATAGATATCAGTAAAATTTGAGAAGAAATCAACCATTAAGAGGAAGGGGAAAGAGCTCAAGTATGACTCAGTGTGAAGCAGTCCTGAGCTTTGTTGAACATTGCTGGTCTGAACAGCCTATGTCTTTCCTGATGTTAGTTTTCTTTCTGGGTCTTAGACTCTCTTTTTAGGTCCTAGACATTCTTGTCTAGAAAATACTGAACTAGATCCAAACTATAAAAATCAATTCTTAAAATTCCAACAGAAGTTGGAGAAATGTAAGAAATTGATATGATCAGGAAGTGGGATTAGACCATACATTTTTTCAATCTTGACATTATTAAGTCACTTAAAACCTTAATAAAATATTTGGAAATAAGAAATTTCTATTTTTGCCCTTGTGTGTCAGTTCATTCCTCTCTTTAATACTTACCTGCAGAATATAAGTATTGTCTGGAAAGTTCTAATATTATATTTACATATATAAAACAGTATTGTTTCTTAATATAGCTGATTAGTAGCATTGCTTTTGTTACTTAGTTTCAAATTATTAGCATTCTAGAAAGTGGGGAAAACTATCTCATAGTAGTTTTTATAGGTCAGATCTTTAACATTTTTTATTATTAGAAGGGTAATCACAGATTTTGTAATAGGTTTATCACATCCAGGAATTTTCTTCATGGAGCTTCTTTTAAGAGAGCTTCTAAAGAGAAAAACTAATTTTAGCTTAACAAAATCACTGGGAAATCTGCTGGGGGTAAAAGGAATCTTTTTATTATCAAAGTTGGGTAAAAAGCAGGAAGGAAAAATATAACTGTTAGGAGCTACAGCTTAAAGTGGAGTGCTTTTATTAGATATTTACACTGATTATATTTATCTAAAGAGTAGTTTATGGTATTTATAAAAATCATGTTGAAGGTTCATCAGTGTGTTTTTCTGTTGCTTTAAAATTCTATTTGGCATCATTCTAAAAAGTAATGATATTAATAGACTGCTATTTTATTTTGTATTGCCTGTAAAATACTCCCCATGTGGTAGTTGCCAGACATTAATATCTGGTTATCAATAAATTAGGCTTATTTTGTGAATTTGTTCTTGAAAATCCTTGAGTTTTCTGATTGCTGATTCACCACTGTATTCACCAACATACCTAGCTCAAAAGTGAAGTCCCTGTTTTAGTGTGTATCACAGAAATAGACTTAACAAGCCAAAATTGTCACCATTATGTAATGTAGTGGAAGGTGTCAACCCAAATAAATGACTGAGGCAAAAATCTCAATGAATGGAGGTTTATTAAACCAAGATTTTGAGGATACACCCGGGAAAAAACATGAGCTGCAGACAAGATGTGGCTGTTTTTTTCCAAAGGGGAGGATAGGACCTTCAGCATTTTAAAGGCATACAGAGAGGAAAAAAAAGGAAGGGGAAAGGAGCCCCCCCCATGAGGTAGTGGCTACATTCTTATGAAGCCCAAGAAATCTGCATTTTTACATAAAATAGGTGAATAGATGGAAGAATGCCTGATTCTGTCTTGTCTCCAGTTATGTTACGTGTAAGATAAACTTGTAATTCATTATTAGTATGGAATCAGATAGGCTTTAGTTTTAGGTGCTAGACATAGGTACAAATTGCATGGCCTTCTTATGGGAGCTTAGCAAGAAATTTCCTTAATGAATTATCTGTGGGTCCAGCTCTTCACAGGTGCCTGAGGCTGTAATTTTAGGAAAAAGTAAAGAATTAATATTTGGAAATTGTAGGCTTCCAATCGCTTTAAGATACAAATAGAATAAATATACTGTGAAAAGAAAATGTAAAAGCTGTTAGAACCCCCAAAACACTTTAAGCCTGGAGAGAGATGTCACTGTGATCTGAGTCAGGTAGCATGTTTTGCAATATTGATTTTTAGATTATTAGTTTAACTCTTCATCATTGTTCTTGCTCTGTAAATGACTGGGAAAAACCAGAGACCAGACCTCCCCCTTCCAATCACTGATCTTTGTTATAGGTTAGCTGCCTCCTGTATTGTCCTGGACCTAACTCAGACCAGATGGCGCCCTGAACAGGGACCCCATGACAGTGACATCTTCAGTGTGGAATGTTAAATATACTTTTCCTCCAAAGAAAAAGACCACCTCCACTAATCAGATCATTGTAACTATGCCTTAAGCCTTACAGAAAGCTGTTGAAATTCTGTTAAACTTCCCCGAGCTTGTCTATATAAACCAGGCGTCCTCAAACTATGGCCCTGGCCACATACGGGTGTTTTTGCCCGTTTGTTTTTTCACTTCAAAATAGGATATGTGCAGTGTGCATAGGAATTTGTTCATAGTTTTTTTTAAAAGTATAGTCCGGCCCTCCAACAGTCTGAGGGACAGTGAACTAGCCCCCTGTTTAAAAAGTTTGAGGACCCCTGATATAAACCATCCCAAATTTCTGTGCTTTGGAACACTGACTTTCATTCTTTGGAATCTGTGCTTCCCAGGCAGGCTGTCCTCAATCTTTGTGCTTGATTAAATTATTTTTAAACTAGATTCTGACCTTTTTTATTATTTTAGGTTGATAATACCACCTGAAAGTTGTTTCGAGCTGAAGTTCTTCTGTTTGTAGTCTTAACAGGCTTGGCATTGGAAAGAGTAAATTCTATTCTTAAATCTGGGCATGAGTCTTAAATCCTCTATCACTTATGAGCTCCTTGATTAAGGAGCCACTTGATTAAGCCTTGATTAAGCCACTTCTCTGAACAAATTTCTACAAAATGTGAAGACCAATACCTACTTTATATTGTGAAAATTAAAGTAGATAATAAATGTTAATGCATAACTTTGATTTCTTCTTTTTCTTAATCCCAATCTAATAGCAACACCTGCTATTCTTGTTAGGTAGCCATGGAAGCATTCTGGGTCTCCTAGGGAGGAAAGTGGGTGTTGCTGTGATTGATCCCCCGCCCCTCCAGTAGGCTCTCAGAGAGGCTCATGGGAGATCTGCATGTCCAGTAAGACTTAGGTCATGCAGCTCCCAACTGTCTGATCAAAGTCGTTCCATGGTGACCTCTGAACCACGAGGGAGGTCCCAATCCGGGCACTATAAAACAACATACAGACCATAACCACGCCCTTTTTGTGCCCATCCTTTTGCTCTCTGTTTGCTGTGACAGTGAGTCCGGTCGTCATCTGTGGCATATGTACCATGCTCTGTAAGCCTAAGTCTTGCCCTTGCCCCATAATCCTATCTTTCCCTCCTCAGTAAACTTCATTTTTGTGCTTGCCTTACTTTGGGGCGACTGGTCACCCTTCAGCCATCAGCACGTCAAGAACCGACATTTCAGACTAAAACCTCAGGGAGTGGATCCCGGGATTCTGCACTGTGGAAGATCCCGGGATCGCACCGTGGGTGAGAAGCCTGCTATGCTTTTAGATTCCTCACCTTTCCTGAGACTTTGTCTCACTGTTTTCTTCCATGTCTTCATCTTTAATCTGAAGTCCTCCTTGGGATTTTTCTCTTACAGCTTCAGATGAGGTTCCTTATTCTCAAAATAAACAAACAAAAGAATTGTTTTTTCCTTTGACATGGAGGAAACTAGTTGGAGTCTTCCATTCTCTACTGCGCACTGTGCTGTCACCAACTGACCGAAGGTTCTTGTGTCCATCCCCCTCCCCTGGGCTGTGACTAGAGAGAGAGAGAGAAACTGAGAGTGTCCGCTACTGACAGGCCCTCAGGTATTTTTTAAAAATGGATATTTTTACCAGAACAGAACATTTTAATAAAAACGTTGATATAGAACATAATAAGGCTTTTAAACAGAGACTCGGAGTCCTTTTTGTCTTCATTTAAATCTGTTTTATTTTTCTTTCTGTGACGCTATATGAAATCTCATCAATATACAAAATCATTCCGAGCCTCAGATTTTCTCATTTTCTCTGGATGAGAGCTTTGATTAGCTTTTTACAAGTTCTTCATTAGTAATTGGCTTGCTTTTTTTTTTGTTTTTGTTTTTGGCTGTTGTCTCTAATAAGTGTATGTTCTATCAAAGAATTCTTTGAGGATGGTCTGAAAGATGCTATTGTGTGTTATGCTACAGAATATTACCATTTAAGACTCTTTATAAAATGCAACAAGTGCTATTAGGATTAAATTCTTCTTGATGCTGGTGGCTAGGGTGGGTTGTTCAGTCTTATCATCATGCCTGACCTAGTTGTGCAGCCGTGACTGTTTAATTAATAGACATTTACATAAGCTCTTTTTTCCCCCAGCAAGCTTTATAATGGTCTTGGTGGTTATCTTCTTTTCACCCTGTGAAGTATCAGCAGTACTATTTCCATTTTGCATATCAAAATACAGAGAGATTAAATTATGTACAACAAATTGATAACTGAATAAGTTTGGGAACTCAGAGTTCTGGCATATTAATAGTGTTGCTTAAAGCAACAACCCATATAGACTCTATAAATATACTCAGACTCTGCTCTCTAATCCAGGAGTTGGAGTTGGGACTGTCAGAAGCCCAATGTAGATTTCTGCAGGGGTGGGAGAATTACTTTCTGAGCTCTTTTTGGTGCCATGAAAGGAAAGCTTTGTTAGTAGAGGAGGTGGTATCTGAGAATTATTGCTTTGATGTCTGTAATTTTTAATAAAAATCCTAGAAAGCCTGGTGATGTCTGTGTAGCATATGAATTTGACGAATTGTTTTTTGATTTTTTTTTTTAAACCACCTTCTCAAATACCATTACCTAAATTCTTTCTAATTAACTGACTGCAAAATGTTGCAAGGTGCAGCCGGAGCAAAGCCTGGTTCACTTGGCTTCACTTTTCTCTGCTTGTCCCAGAACTGAGAAGAAACTTGCTGACCTTTCTGGGTACTTGAGCAAGACTTTCTTTCTTTCTGAGATATTTTTTTTCATAATATGTTTTCACTGTCCTTTTGTCTATATCCTCACATATCTATAAGGGATAAAAATCTGGACTGGGATCATTCCTTTTCCCCTTTTTTCTTCATTTTTCAAAACTGTAAAATAGGATTATTTGCCTTTCATACCTTGCCTCTTCGTCTTATATAGGTATTGATTATTTCCAAGGAATTCTTGGACCATGAAAGAATTGGCTCAATCTTTTAACACCACCACCCACAAAACAAAACAAGCAAGAATAAACAATTTTATTCTACAAATTTACCAACTGCTAGATTTTACCTAAAAAATAGAAGTTGGTATGTCTCTCACTTAACTCCTTTCTCATTAAATTTGGAGTAGACTGTTTCTGGCTGAAATTCTATAGCCACACTCTTCTCCTGCCCTGAATCCTGCCCATTTTTAATGATCTGGACCAGATTAAACACCACATCTCCAAGAAGTCTTTGCTGACCCCACCCCCCAATCAGCAGTGACCTCTCTTTTCTTTGAATCCCATATACCTGGATTTTTAGCCTTTGAGTGGCCAGGATCACAGTCTATTGCATATTATAGTGATTTCTGTAACCCTAGAATTGTAGATTGCCTAACACAGAGCATGGAGAGAGGAGAGGAGAGGAGAGGAGAGGAGAGGAGAGGAGAGGAGAGGAGAGGAGGGGAGGGGAGGGGAGGGGAGGGGAGGGGAGGGGAGGGGAGGGGAGGGGAGGGGAGGGGAGGGGAGGGGAGGGGAGGGGAGGAGAGGAGAGGAGAGGAGAGGAGAGGAGAGGAGAGGAGAGGAGATGGACTCAGGGTCTCTTGCATCTCATGGAAAAATATACCCTGGTACACTGTCTGACATTTCCAACTGTAGAGCACTCAACATGGAGTTACAGAAACTGCACAACTGAAACCACACAGCAAGCATTAGATCTGCTTAGATCTAATTAGATCCAGGAGTATGATGCCAGGGATGAGAGGACTTTCCATCCATGAAGCCTCAGGCCTGGGCCACCTCTGCATCATGATTTTCCTTTGGTTGACTGGTGAGCCTCTCTCTGGCCCTCAGGCACCTCCTGTTCCTCTGGACACCTCCATCTTACAGTGAGTGGGGAGTACCTCATTCTTTGCTAGTGCCACTGTGATCCCTACACAGTCTTCTCTGGAATCGTGAAGTCTCTCCATACCTTCCATCTAAATGATGAGAAAAATCCCTCCCACAGAGACAGTTTTTCTCACTAGCTTATATTGTTCCTGGTCACAAGTCCTATTACTCACCTGCCATCATAGGGCCAGGTGAAACTGCTGTTCTCCCTAAGGATCTGCTTTTCCATTCCTTTAGAGATCGTAAGGGATGGGGAGTGAGTAACAACAAACTTATTTCATCTTTGGGACTCTTTCCTCTAGAGGTACTCTTAGTAGTAGGGTACAACGGGACTGTAAACCCAGGAGTTGAGATAATGGGATGCCATTTTATATCTTTCTAGCACCCAAAACTAGAATGTAAACTCTATGAAAGAAGGTTTTGCTTCTGTCTTTAGTATGCTAATATCTCTGGTACCTAGAACAAGGCCTGGCACATAGAACATATTTCATAAATACTTCTTGAATAAATGGATAGGTGGGTGGATGGATAGATGGATGAATGTTTAGCATGGAGTCTTCTAGATATTCAGTGATGTTTATTGAATGCATGAGTAAAAAACACATGGAATAATAAAGGTGTGAGTAAAATAGGAACATGTGAGTTTTATTATATATTTTGGTATTTGGTATTTGAATCTGCTTCTTAGTCTGGGTAACATACCTTAGGGGGATACAGTGGTGTGGCAGGGGGTAGGCTAACTCATAGAATTAAAATTGGTACATCAATGGCATCTTGGTACATCAGTTTTTCTCAATGGTAAAATAAGGTACTATTTTTTAATGTGGAAACCAAAAGATAGATTTTAGAATATATTACATAATTGCAATATATTCTAAAAATTTTGAATTAAAAGTGTAGAATTATTACTAACCATGCTCTGAAATTATTACTAACCATGCCCTCTCCTTTGCTCTTAGATATATTTTGGAAGAAATATTTTGAGAAAACAGCTACTGACATTTTTATTTCATCTTATCTGGGGACTCCTATAAATGTACAGGTAGTGCTGTCCCTGGATTTGTGCCAAGGAGAGAGAATGGTTCTGTCCCTCTCATGTCCTTACAGTGGTATAGGGGCTACTGGTCCCTTCCACATTAATATGCTCCTTTATAAAGCAGGCTACATGTGCCAGTAATAATTTACTGTGGCATAATAGGCTGTCTTTGTCTATGTATTATTTCCACAGATATTTATTGAGTACCTGCTAGATGAAATGCACTGCCCTGGATGCTGAGATTAAAATAGAATCAGAATACTTCTTCTGCCTTCAAGGAATTATGGAGTAATAGAGGAAAACTCTTATAAACAGCCAATTGCCCATACCCAACAGTGTGGAATTAACAGTAGCTTAAGCATGGGTGCAGTGGGAACACACACAGAGGGGAGCTGAATGATTCAGGATGAGGGTAGAAGAAAGCTGAAATCCTTAGGAGAGAAATGGGCTTGGTGGTGAAGGAGGGCAAGAAGGCGTTCCAGGCAGAGAGAATAGCATGCATTGATGCAAAAGCCTGTAGATAAGAAAGATCAGTGTGTTTGGGGAACAGCAAGTAGTTTGATGGTAAACTACAGGTACATATTGGGTAAAAAGCTTCTGCAGAGCAAAGGAAGCAGTTAACAAAGTGAAGAGACAACCTATAGAATGGGAGAAAATGTTTGCAAACTATTCAACTGAGAAGGGATTAATAACTAGTGTATATAAGGAACTCAAACAACTTAATAGCAAAGAAATGATCCAATTAAAATATGGACAAAATATCTCAATAGATATTTCTCAAAAGAAGACACACAAATGACCAATAATATGAAAAAATGCTCAGTATCACTAATCAGCAGGAAAATACCTATCAAAACCACAATGAGATATCATCTTACTCCAGTTAAAATATTATCAAAAAGACAGAAAATAATAAATGCTGGTGAGGATGTGGAGAAAGGGGAATGCCTGTGCACTTTTGGTGGGAATGTAAATTAGTACAGCCACTATGGAAAACAGAATGGAAGTTTCTCAAAAAACTAAAAAAAGAAATACCATATGATCCAGCAATTCTGCTGGGTATATATCCAAAAGAAAGGAAATCAGTATATCGAAGAGATATTTTCACTGCCATGTTTATTGCAGCACTATTCACAGTAGCTAAGATATGGAATCAACCTAAGTGTCTGTCGACAGATGAATGCATAAAAAAATGTGATACATACATACATTCCAACATAAAGAATGAAATCCTGTCATTTGTAACAACATGGATGGAACTGGAGGACATTATGTTATGTGAAATAAGCCAGGCACAGAAAGACAAATGTCACATGTTTCACTCATATGTGGGAGCTAAAAATATTGATCTCATGGAGGTAGAGAATAAAATGGTGGATACTGGAGGTTGGGAAGGGGATTAGAGAGTGGAGAATAAAGAGGTATTAGTTAATGGGTACAAAAATACAGTTAAATAGAAGGAATAAGGAATAAGATGTAGTGTTTCATAGCGCAATGGGCAACTATAATTAACAATAATTTATTATGTATTTCAAAATAACTAGAGGAGTATATTTGGAATGTATCCAACACAAAGAAATAATAAGTGTTTGAGGTGATAGATATCTCAATTACCCAGATTTGGTCATTACACACTATATGCTTGTATCAAAATATCATATGTACCATGTAAATATGTAGAACTATTATGTATTCATTAAAAAATTTTAAAAAGAAATAACAGAAGAGAAAAATTATAGATTTAATTATCTAATGTTACATTTCACATTCCCAAATCATCATGAACAAATTTAAAGACAAATAACAATTTGGAAATTTCTAACCAGAAAAATGGAAGCCAGAAGAAAAAGGGATAATATAATCCAAGTGCTAAGAGAATATCATTGTAACTTAGAATTTCATACCTACAAAAACTTATTTTTTAAAAATGATAGCAAGATAAAGCATTTACAGTATGGGACCATTTACTACCTACAGATCTTCAATAAGGGATGTTCTAAAGGACATATTCCAATGATAAAGAATATTATACTAGAATGGATGCTGAGATGTAGGAAAAAATAGTAAGCAAAAAGAATAATAAAATGTGAGTAAATCTCAACCAACATTGAGTTATAAAATGCTCATAAATCTGGAAGGGGTGACCAGAGTTAAACACCCTAAGATACTTGAATTGTTTGGGGGGAAAGGTAAAGATATTGAATAATTATAGATTTTTAAAGTGAAATAGTTATTTAAAAATTTAAGAATAACTACCTAAAGTTTGGAAATATATATTTTTCAAGCTAATAAAAAGAAAAAGCAGTAAGAAAAAATTTTTTACTCCTACACTGAGTCAATCCAAAAGAAGGCAACAAAAGAGGAGAGAAAAAAAGGAAAAGAAGAAACACATTAAAAATAGAATGAAGCCAAGCACGGTGGTGTGCACCTGTAGTCCCAGCTACTTAGGAAGCTGAGATGGGAGCATTGCTTAAGCCCAGGAGTTCAAGGCTGCAATTAACTATTACCATGCCTGTTCACAGCCATTCCACTCTACTTTGACTCTGTCTCTACATTTAAAAAAGAAAGAAAAGTGGAATGAGTAAAATGTCCACAGTGAGAGGGAAGAAATGAAATCAAGTTATATCACCAAGACTGTAAGTGAACTAAACATTCCCATGTAAGAGACAGATTGTAAAGGTAGAGTTTAAAAAAATCCATCCATATTCTTTTTACAGAAAATACCTTAAACATGAGGACACAGAGAGACGGAAAGTCAAATAATTTTTAAAAGGCATAATGTAAATAGAAATCTGATGTGGCTATATTAATATCAGATAAGAATCCTTTTGGGAGGCTGAAAACATAATCAGAGATAAATATGATGACTTCATATTAAAGTTTCCATTCCCTAGGAAGATACACTTGTATGCATTTAAATAACACAGCTTCAGGATATATAAAGCAAAAATTGATGAACTACAAGCAGCAATGGGCAAATCAACTGTCATAGGGGAGATTCGCACTTCTCATAGAAATAGATCAAGCAAACAAGGGTATGGAAGATGTGGACAACACAAACAACTAGCTTGATCTAATGAAACATGTAGAACACTGTAGCCAACAACTGAAGATTACATATTCTTTATGTATAATCTTTTAAGTACCCATGGAACATTAAGAAAAAATGGTAACAACAAAATAAATCCAAACAAAATATATGGAGGCAAATAATAAATGTAAGTGCAGAAATCAGTAAAACAGAGGACAAAGATACCTAGAGAGGATCAATAAAAGACACATAAGTCAGGGAATGGCACATAGTAGGCACTCAATAAATATCTGTTCAGTGAATGAAAAACAACAGAAACTTGAAATGTGTGTGCATAAAAAGGTCCGAAAGGAAATTCACCAAATGATGATTAAAGCTGAGTTGGGCAATTTTGGATTATCCTGCCTTTATTCTTTTTTCTTCTCTTGTATTTTATGAACTCTTTATATGTATTGCTCTTATAATTTTATGAAAACACATTATTTTATAATGAATAGAGTTTTGAAGAGGTGGGCGAGAGTGGATGAAAGCCAGAAACTATCCTAGACACTAGCTGTGGTCAGTGGTGTGAGGAGGTGCAGTGTAAGTGTGTGGACTTTGGAGGCGTGGGGGTGCATTGCTCCTCACTGCATGGGTGATAACCATAAGCATAATCCCTTTGACCCTGTTCTCCAAAGTGACAGTAAAAAGGCCTTCCCCAAAGGCATACTGTGGCAGGTGGCCATGTAAAGCACTTAGTACAGTGCCTAACAGAGGCTCAGTAGTCATTTTCCTTCCCCTGATTGAGGAGTAGGATGGGGGAGACACCTCTCTGCATTTCTAAGGAATGTGCCCAGAGTAAAAGGCAAATTTGATCAGTCTGGAATATGAAACTAGATGAAAGCTTAGTATGTGAAATTATATTTGTGCCCTCCCAGAGAGCCAAGAAAATTAAGAAGTGAACCAAGTAACTCATCATATTTATTACATGTAAGAATGAAGGTGCAGTATTATCATTTCCTTGTGATAGTCACATCTAATAGTTCTAAAACCAATTCACAGTATTCATGTCAGGCTTATTTTATGAGACATTTAACCATTGCTAAATTAAATTTCATAAGAAAATGTGCCTATATAACTTCTCCAGAGTTACAGAGATAGAAATCTGACCCATCATTTCTATTTTCACAGAAAACCATTTAGCAGAACTTTGTTCCAGTAGAAGTGTTTATTGAGCTGTAAGCCTAACACAGTTCATTGGCTGCATGTATTTCCACATGGACATTTTTCTCAGTGCAGATTTGCTCAGTTCATTAGTACTGACAGCAGATGGTAGCACTTTCACACGAATTTACCTCCTGAATTGATCTAAGAAATGTCACCAAAAAGATCCCGACAGTTTTGATGCTCTTCCATTTCTGAAAAAGGTGTGTTAAAAAAAATAAGGTGTAGGAGTTTAGTTATTTTTTTGGTTTTTTTGAACTCCAACACATAATTCCTAAACCAACTAAAGACTGCTTTCATCTCTCATTCTGGCTGTCTAAAGGAAAGAGCACAAAATACAGATAATCTTTATTGATAGTATAAGCCTAGAAAACCTCCACTGTGGAAAAATGGCTTTTGGAGAATATTACCAGATTGATTGTTTATACTGATCACATGCTCAAATTATTTATAAATTCTCTACTCTACTTTGAGTAGAGTACTGAATAAAAATTGCTGGGATTTCAGGATCGGCTGATTGAGTATAGCTGAAAAAATAGTCTTAGCTCAGGTCACTACATTAACTTTGAATTCTGCAACTTCTGCAGCATTAAGGTCTCCATAAGATTAACCACATTTTTGAACTATATACCCTTTGCTTTGAGCTAAGCTTAAATCAATTTAAAATTATCAGACAAGAAGACAATGTTTGCTAAATGAATGAACAAGAGACTATATGAATCCTAATTATATCAGAGAAATTATATATGTATAAGCATAATTACATTCTTTATAACTCAAGGCCTTGTATTCAGTAGTTCTATATATGTAGGAATAAGGATTTTTTGAGTATTTTAAAAATTAGTTTTCTATCTGTATTTGAAAAGTAATTAATGGTTTGACTAATTTGCCATAACTAAGAGAAGATGATATATTTTAGAAAACACCGAATGTTGAACCATGTACAATCTAACCATGTATTGATTAATTATGGATGTTTTTGACACATTGCTAGAAGAGTGGTCATGGTTAACATACTTAAAGGAATTATTTCCCAACAAGAGGGATCTTTTGGGTTCCAAACCCTCTCAGAAACACCCTTACATTCTAACAAGAAAGGCACAACTTAATATTGACTTGATTCTCCTAAAACATAGAAACTTTCTTCAATGTGTCTCCATTTCTTCCCCCTTCCTTTGTGCCATTATTTTCATGTATATTACCTTTATATATGTTACAAACAACACTACAGTGAAATGATTTTTGCTTATATCATCTTATGTCTTTTAAAGACATTAAGAGAAGAAAAAAATACTTAGAATTTTATATTCATTATTGATGAAGCTTTTCATTTTTCCTCTGGACTTGAGTTACCCTCTGGTTTTATTTTCTGAAGGACCTTCTTTAGTATGTCTTATAAGGCAAATCTACTAGCAAGGAATTCTCTCAGTTTGTTTCCCTGGGTTTATATTTATATTACCTTAATTTCTGAGGGATAGTTTTGCCAGATATAGAATTCTTGGTTGACAGTTTTGGTGTTTCCCCCTGCCTCCAGCATGTTGAATATGTCATTCTGCTGCCATCTGGACTAATGAGAAGTCAGCCATTATTGTATTGTTATTGCTCTTTATTTGACCAATCATTTATCTTGCTTTTAAGATTTTTTTGTTATCTTTGGCTGTCGGCCATTTAACTATGATGTGTCTAGGTTTGGATCTATTTGTGTTTCTACTTAGAGTTTGTTGAACTTTTTGGATCTATAGATTAATGTTTTTCATCAAAGTTTAGAAATTTTTAGCCAGTATTTCTTCAAATAGTTTGCCTTTCCCTTTCTCTTCTCTCCTTCTCAGATTCCTAGTACATGTATGCTAGGACAGTCAATGTCCCACAGGTCTATGAGGATTCTTTTTCTTCATTTTTTTCTCTTCAGATCGAATATTTTCTATTCAAATAGGAAGTTTGAATATTTGAAAATAAATATCCAAATATTTGAATATTTGAAAAATATACTTAGTATATTTTTAAATCCACAAATTCTTTCTTCTGCTATCTCATATCTACTGTTGAGCCCATCTAGTGAATTTTTTATTTGTGGTATTATACTTTTTAAATTTAGAAATTCTATTTGGTTCTTTTTATAGTTTTCATTCCTTTCTTAAGGTTACCTATTTGCAAAGTCATTTTCATAATTTTCCCCTTTAACTCTTTAAACATAATTTTCTTTAATTCTTTGAATATATTTATAATAGTTGCTTTGAATTCTTTCTAAAGACAACATCTGGCTCAATCAGGGTCAGTTTTTTTGTTTTTTTTTAGACAGAGTCTCACTTTGTTGCCCAGGCTAGAGTGTCCCGTGGCATCTGCCTAGCTCACAGCAACCTCAATCTCCTGGGCTCAAGTGATCCTCCTGCCTCAGCCTCCCGAGTAGCTGGGACTACAGGGATGTGCCACCATGCCCAGCTAATTTTTTCTATATATATTTTTAGTTGGTCAATTAATTTCTTTCTATTTTTAGTAGAGACGGAGTCTCACTCTGGCTGGTTTCTAACTCCTGACTTTGAGCAGTCCACCCACCTCGGCCTCCCAGAGTGCTAGGATTACAGGCATGAGCCACCACGTCCGGCCCAGGGTCAGTTTTTATTAATGACATTTTCCCTACAGGTAGGCATCACACTTTGGGGTTTCTTTGCATGTCTCAAAAATTTCTTTGAAAACTAGATATTTTATATAATATATTGTAGCAATTCTGGATGTCAGTATTTTCCCTGAGGGCTGTCTTTTTCTTCTTGTTGCAATTGTTTTTGTTTGTTTGTTTTAGTAACTTTCCTAGGTTTTATCTACATAGTTTTCTCCTCTGTAAGTGTAGCTGCTAATGTATCTGCTATTTTGTTTTATTCTTATTTGTACTTTTTAGCTTGCCTTCCTCAAGGGTGTCCAGCTATGTTTGTATAGCTTTTGGGTTAGCCAATAATTGGACAGGGATTGTGGCAAATACCTTAAGCCTATAAGACTTCCTTCTTTTGCTGACAGATGTATGTGTGGGTTAGGAACACACTCAAAATTCAGGTACTGTTCAAGTTGGCCTCAGCTTTTACTTCCCATCAGATCTTCTCATGCCTTCCCTACACATCCCTTTCCCATCAACCAGGATTGCCTGGAGAACTTACCTAGACCTTCTGCGACTGTCTCATTTCCAGGATCTCCCCATTGAATTTCTGGCTGATGTGCTGCTTGCCTCAACTGGGACTGCAAACTCTGGCCTGCAAAGCTGTGGTTTTTGCCTTTTCATTGAGTACCTATTTTTCTGCTTTTACTGGCAATGTTGCTGAGCAGTAGTTTTCACTATCTGTTGGAAATCAAGTCAGCCCCTCTGGCAGCACAGTTAGTTATTGGTTCTTATGGTCACCTGTACTCTGGTAAAATTTCCCTGTTGATGGAGTCTGGGGTTGGGGTTGGGGTGGGGTTGGGGTGGGAGATGGGGTTGAGGGATGGAGGGAGTATAGGAGTATTTCTAGGCAAGAAGCCTGCAAATTCCCTCTGTTTCTAACTTGAAGTTCTAGCAGCTTATCACAAATTAAACATTTCTCAGAGGTTCTCTTTGCCCTTGGTTGATTTCCAGAGCCCAGAAATGGTTTGTTTTTTTACAATTTTCTTCAGTTTTGTACTTATTTTCAGGGGAGAGGATTTGCTGACCTCTTCATTCTGCTACAGCTGGAAGTCCACTCCTATTGTTACTTATATATAAAACTTTTCTTGAAAGATTACATCAGTATATCTTATAATTTTTATTTTAAGATGATCAACAGATCGTAGTTTGATCCTTTTAAACCAAAAGCATTTTACCAAAACAATATAATTTTTATTTTAAAATCCAATTTAAATTTGAACTTTTGGTTTTTAAAGATAGTCATTCAATATAAATATAAAGTTTCAATATAGTAAAGGATAAAGATTTCTTTTTCAGATGGCTAAATCTGCATTAAAGAAATACTCGAGCTATTCTAAAAGCTCTCCTAAAGCATGAAAGTCTCAGTTGTTTTAAAAAGTATTTCACATGAGCATCACCATGCATTTTATTTTATTAGAACATAACCTTAAATGCTAATATAACTTTTTTATGTTGTTTGAGGAAAAATGAATATTAATATGTTGTAGATTACTGAAGTGTTTTTGAAGTGCCTAAGCTTTTATTTTAATTTAAATTCATTTAAATTATTTTCCATTAATTTGGCTTTAAACCTGAATACAAATATATTGAGAGTTCTAGTTGTCATATAGATCTCTTCCTTTTACTAAATCATACTTCTTTTCCTTTCAGTTATAATCAATTGTCAGGTATTTCTAAACACTTAAACACTAATCAATAATGTTTTTAACATAATACACAATCTATAGGAACTTTTTGTTTTTAAATATTGATATTGGGCTGTATTATAGGGTACCATAAGACCATGTTCCGAATATGTCTGGCTATTACTTGGTCTTTTTAGATATCGATGGGTTGAATACTAATAGCCAACTATGCATTTGTGGTGTCAGGCACAGTTCTATGTATGTTTCTGGTATTATCTCATTGAAGGTTCACAATCAATCTATGAGGCAGATGTTATGATTAGCCCCAGTTATCAGATGAGGAAATAGAGACATAAAATAGTTAAGTGGTTCTCCCAAAAGCTCACAGCTGCTAAGCAGTGGAGCAGGTTTTGATACCAAACAATCATGCATGCTCTTACCCACTTGCTGTATGGAATGAGCAAAAGATGACTTATAGAAGTAAAGTTCAAGTCTTAGCAGCATCAAATGAGCAGCTCCGATGTGACATGGTCCTAAGTCTGCTCTGAGAAGATGATCCCTGAGCTGTAAGTGTGTGTGCTTCTCTGGGGTATGAAACTCCAAAGGAGAGTGAATCTTGGAGAGAGAAGAAGCTGCGAAATTGAGCTGATCCTCCTCATTATGAACATTTCCATCCCATGCAGCCTTGGAGGCCTAGGATTCATTTTAGTAAAGAAGGTAACGTGTCTTTACATCAGTAAGATTGGGTTATAGCTCTTTATTCCTTCCACTGGTAACTATGTACACCATCCAAAAAGAATTTATACTACATTTAAATTTTTTTTGCATTTCCCCTGCACTTTTCCTGTGCTCATTTCCCCTTGGGGTCTTCTGATTCAATACTCTGTCCCCAGAAATCTTCATGGTTGGTGTTTTTCTTGTCATTCTGATCTCTGATTAAATGTTACCTGTCTTAGTTTTGTCAGGCTGCTATAGCAAAAGTACCACAAACTGGGTGGCTTGAACAATAAACATTTATATCCCACAGTTCTGGAGGTTGGGTAATCCAGGGGCAGGGTACTGGCAGATTCAGTGTCAGGTGAGGGCCTGTTTCTTGTTTCCTAGATGCTGTCTTCTCACTGTGGCTTCACATGATGGAAAAAGGATGATAAAGCTCCCTGGGGTCCCTTTGAATAGGATACTAATCCTTTCATGAGGGCTTCACCCCCATGACCTTATCACCTCCCAAGGGCCCCACCTCCTGATACCTTCTAGGATTTAAACATATGAATTGGGAGGTGGAAGGGGGAGAGCCCACATTCCATCCATTGCACCGGCTCTCCAGCATGGCCTTCCCTTTCACCAATCTAACATCATGACACTCCCTCCAGAATCATGTTACCCTGTTTGTTTCCTTCATAGCATTTATTATTATCTGGATTATCTTGTCTGTTTGTTCTATGTGTTTATTGGCATCTCCTGCACTAAAATCTAAGTGTTTATCTTAGAGATGCAGTAGTCTGTATAACTATATCTGGAACTGTTCCTGGCAGACACATCAAAGATGATCTATAAATACATGTTGAATTAATACATTTTAGTTTAAGGCATTCAAGGAAAACCAGATCAGGTTGAACAGGAGAATTTAACACAGGCACAACGCATTTGGGCTGTGAGCCGGGGCCCAGTTACAGGTGGGAATGAGGGTGGGAAGAGAGCTGGAGAGAGGAAGCTGATGCCTTGCTAGAACAATCAGGCAGCTGGTCAGAGACATCTGGAGGTGGCACTCAGGGAAGAAAAAATACCAGGTGGTGCTAAAGATGCCAGATACATACAAAAACCTGCAACTAGTGGATAACTCCTCCCTCACTACCCCCAACCTGCACACCCAGTGTCACCAGTACCAGTGGGACTGTCCCTCCCAGCTCTTATGCACTGATATGTGCACATGCATGCAGACATGAGCATTTGGGGCCAAGGGGTGAGGCAGCAGGGACAGCCACATAATTCTTCCTGTGACCAGCTCTGAGTCCAGTTTCTCCTTGGGCTGGCTAAGAGGAGAAGAAGCGAGGCAGCCCCTAGTCCAAACCCAGCCTAGAAGCCTGTTTTATTTGGCCTACCCCATGTTTTTAAAAACTGTACCAACATTTAAATTTAGGAGGTTTTACATAAACTTTGGGTTTTCTAGGTTATTTTCACAAATGGGAAGGTCTGGCATGCTGAACCTCCATTCCCACATGGCTTGTTTGGCTGGAGTAGCAAGCACGGCTTCAGATGGGCCACTCTCCAGTTCTCTGTGGTCCCCATAACCTGCTGGTATATTTAACTGGCATTAACCCTCTTAGGTCACCTTCCTGGTCTTCATAGGCATTTGAGTTGGCAGTTCCTGGCATAATAGTTAACCCACAATATAAACAATGATAAATATAAATTTATCATCAATTATTGTTTTTGTGTTGGTAGCATTTGCACACGGATTATCTAGACACCTTCTCTGGCTCCCCATTGCTTGCTAAACGATGTCCTCATCCCTAACCTGGGAGCACACTGACCCATATCGTATATCCAATTACTCCTTTATAAAGGGAGCGAGTGGAGTTATATTGGCTCTTAACTTTTAGAAACAGCCCTATAGGATTGAGGAGACAGAAGGAGATAAATAGGCAAAAGAGAAACTAAGAGACAGACAGAGACCAAAGGAGAACAAGGCCATACCCCTCCCCCTCTACTAACTGAACATGTGTCCATTGGCCCTGGACACAGTTAGGCCTGAAACAGCATGTTGACAAAATTTGTGTAAAGAAATAAGCAAATAATTTTGGTCCCTTTAACATTGACAAAGAGGTAATTGAAATGCACTGTTCAGGTGATCAAGTTACTGGGCTTTGTGAACATCCTTGAAGAAAAACTGAATAATAATTATAGGCCAAAGAGAAATACTGGCCAACAGAGGGAACTGATAAAATTTATAGTTTGTATCATGTAAACAAAACTACACGTCCTACTATACTGTACTCCACTATACTACTTTGTCAATGAATGGCTCCTTCTCATCAACTTCTTCTCATGTTTGGATTATGATAATGATCCAAATGATAATTCAAAATAGAAAATAGACCTGTATATTAATTTAATAACTGGGAATTTAAAACAAACCTTTATTTTATAGGAGTAAACCAGATTATTTATTCTAATTTTTCCAAAGTAATTTGCACTGGCAGTCCTGAACCCACTCTCATTCTTACAGGAACATCCAATCCTTGGGCAGCCCTTTTTTGTGCTTCATCCCTGCAAGACGAATGAATTCATGACTCCTGTATTAAAGAATTCTCAGAAAATCAATAGGTAAGAAACACCATCAAGACACATTGGCTTCTACTCTGATTTTAACAGTGTAAATCTTTTTATGTGACTCTAAAAGCTACACTAAAAAAGAAATATTCTTTGTAATGATGATAGTGGCTAACACTTATCGATCTTTACTATATGCTAGGTGAGTTTTAGATATATTAACACACTAGATTTTTATAACACCCTATGTGCTAAGTATCATTAGTTCACCCAGTTTACAGGGGAGGGAGCTAAAGTACAGAGGAGTTAAGTGACTTGGCTAAGATCACACAGCTGGTTAAGGGGTGGAACTGGGATTCGAATCCGAGCATTTTTGCCTCAGAACCCTGCTCTTAATCACTGCACTCTGCTACCTTAGTAAATGCTGTGACTCTTACTTGTGAACCTAGAACCATCAAGGGGAGTCAGGAGCTGCAATGCCTTACCTCCCTTCACTACCTTAGTGAGGAACCCTCACAGTCTCTCTGGGCAATCGAGGGGCTGGCCTTCAGAATCGCAGGGGTTCCAAGTGGTGGGCACACGTCTTTAAAGAAAGCCTCGTGTCTGATTTTCTACCATTCATTCAAAGACTACAATGGAAACGTTCGTATGGCCTGTTTTTCCCTTGTTTTTCTAGGAGCATCAACTACATCACGTCATGGCTGAGCATTGTAGGGCCAGTTGTTGGGCTGAATCTACCTCTGAGTTATGCCAAGGCCACCTCTCAGGATGAAGGGAATGTTGATTGACAAAGGTAAAAAGAAAAGCCAGGATTTAATGTTTTGCTGTTAGGCTCCTCCGTCCTGGCCCCACCAGATGTTAAATGTGCTATCCTCTTTAGTGAGCTGAACCCTGACTTGTTTTTTAGTTTTCTGACAAGTGCCATATCCTATCATTTAGGAAGCATTTTACTTTGCTGTAAGTAGTACTCACCCAATTACAGGTAGTGGATGGTTTTATTTTAGTATTGATATTCCTGAAATAAGTCTTTACTGCTCAGTTAACCTTTTATTCTCTTGGCTTTTATTTTGTTCTTCAGATTCTTCTATTGAGCTTAGAAATTTTGCAACATGAAGCATGCCAGAAGTTTACCTGTACAGCCCTGGTTTTAATAAGACTAATGCTATGCATTATTTCATCTCACCAAGATTTGACTTGGATTATTTTTCCCTTGGAAGCAAATGTCTGCAGCAACTGGTATTTGATATACTGAATGTTTAGAAAAAACACTTCAAAGATACAACTTGCTATAAATAGCAAAAAATGAATCTAATTCTGTAATACGAGAAATACTGACATCATTAGGGCACTAATGGTCATTTTTTTCTAGGCCAAGCACTTCCTTTCCCTTTTTCTGACATGGAGATTGATTGAGAAATGTATTTGTTTATTCATTTTAGTGTAAGGCGCATGGAAATTAAAATACAGGATTTACATGTCCCTGAAATCAGTGTTAAAAATATGACCTATCTTATTTTTCCACAATCAAACTCAGGAACAATAGATTATTTCTGTTTTCCTCCGTGTGTGTGTGTGTGTGTGTGTGTGTGTGTGTGTGTGTGTGTGTACATAGATAGATACAGAATAAAGAAAAAACAATAAATATTTTATCGTGAGATAATATGTTTTTACAAGCAAAGTATGGCATAGTAACTGGATAGGAAATGTTTAAACATCAAAAATTCTTTTTTCCTATAGTAATAAAACAATAGTCATTTTGTCCCTCTTCTTGTCAAACCAACAACTGCTCTACTCTACTATCTGAAGGATCTTGAGCAAATCTTCATGCCCCTGAGACTTACTTTCTTCATCTTTAATTTGGGAATAACAAGCTACATCATAGGGCTGCCATGAGAACCACATGAGATTGTTAATGCATGAGAAAACATTGTAAAGTATAATGTTTCTTAAATGCACACCTTGTATGTAATTGTTATTCACTCAGTTTGTAAATAACTTTAACAACCAGTAAAGTATAAAGATAAACCTAATCTGGAAGAATTTTCTGTTTTGGTTGCTTGTTTTGTTTTTCATTTCGCTTTACTAGGGGCTGAAACCAAGACAAAAGTATGGCTCTTTAGAGAATCTAGATTAGTGTCTTTCACTGAGGGATGTCCTTTGGGATCACCTGAGGATCTTTTATACCTACAGATGCTGGGGCCACCTGCAACAGCAGCTCTGGAGTGATTCTGATGCACATACTCCCTGGAGAACCCCTGGTCTAGATGTACCTTTATTGTGACATTGATTTGGATAGTTTTGCACTACCAACAGCCTTTTTCCAAATCTATGCAAGCTGGCCTTGCCTCCTAATGTTTGCCTAGGCATTAAATGGATACTAAGGAAGTTTAGGAGACATTTGTTCATAAGGTGGCCCACTTGTGGGAAACCAGTCAGGGTGAGGGCTTCATTCACTTGTGGAGCCCGGTGACGGCGCCCCCAGTCCAGATCTTCAGGTTGAGAGCTGAACTCTCACAAAGGGAGTGAAGGTAGAGAAAGGGTTAATTCAAACTGCTAGAAAAGCTAAAAGTAAATTTTAAAACGCTGAGCTGCACATATTCATGCTAGGATGAGAGTCTGCTTATATGCTTGCTGGGCATTTTGGTATTTACCACTTAACATCTTTTCAACTTCTGCAAGGGATTTTTCCCCCACTCTCCCTAATGTAAACACAGATTTCTCAGCAAGTCATTTCTCAAGCCATGTCATTTCTGGTGTGAAAAAAAAAAAAATTATAATAACATGTCATCTGAATGGTGTACTTGTCTGGAAATATTAATTATCCTTTGCTAACAGATTCTGAGATCGTAGTCTATCAGTTTGGGGCCTTTATTTTGTTTTTATTTTTAAGTTAAAAATTTTTTTTCCTCTGATTGATGAAGACTTAAAAATTCATCAGTGGCAGAAAAAAATTCTGAAGTGTTCCTATAAATTATGCAGGTCTTCATGCCCAGATAGACCCATCTCCTTGGGCAGCTTTCTTGCTTTTCAGACTTTTTTCACTTAAAAAAACTTTTTAATTTTGGTTGATAAAGACTTTCATTTTTAAAAATGCAGCTATACTATAATATTATCCCAACAGTTATTAAGCATTAGAAAATGTTTTGTTTTGTCAAAGTAATAGTTCTTCCTCAGCAATATGAGTTCCTCCCTGTTTTCCCCCCAGCTAATATAATGCCGAGCACCTTCTATCAGCAATAAGGCTGGTTGAAGTTGCTACCGGCTAACCTCCTAAACTCTGCTTTTGTGTGATCTTGAAAAATTGCTTCACCTCTTTGGTCCTCAGTTTCTTTATTTGTAAATGGGGAAATTGGGCTATGTAGCTTCTGAGGCCACCTTGCATTCCTGGGTGTGTGAATTAAGAAGTACAGAGATCTAGACTGTGAATGTGCTTAGCCACAAGCTGAGACTTGGGCCAATTTTCTTAATCTCCTTTTTAAACTATTTGTATGAAACAAAATCCACATTATCTATGGTGCTCACCTGGCAAGGGTATAGAGATCAAAATGATACATAAAATTGATGTGCTTCAGAACCAACACAGTGATGCACAAAGTAAGGGTGACAATGGATGATGAGCCTGCTTCTGCCAGGACGCCAAGCATTCCTGCTCCTGCAAAGCTCTTGCATGCCTGAGCCCTCTCCTCCAGGAGTCTTCTCCTCTGTATCCATATTTGACTGTTGCTCATGCTGGTTCCCGCCTGCAAATGCTTCCTTCCCCACATCTCTGCCCAACTCCCACCCTAAACTCTGTGATCCACTCTCACAAAGCCACCTCTGACCACCACAGCCCCGCTGATCCATGCTCCCTTCATTACTCACCGTCCTTAGTCATTATGAATGTTTGGTTGCCACTCTTTCACTCTGATTTCTCCCCTCCTTAAACATGGCGAGTAAGTAACTTCAGGTGAGGCTACATGCACAGAAGAGTTGCTGTGTGCCTCTCTTAAATGGATCCAGAAAGGCTTTTGGTTTGGGGCTTGCAAGGCTGGACGAGCTCTTAGCAGAAATAGCAGCTGAGTTGGCCAGTGGGTACTAGCCTGCAAGCTAGACGTAAAAAAAAAAAGTTAACCTTAACCCCAACAAAAACTTATGAAACTCAAAAGGAAAAAGGTAAAAACTAGGTTTTCACATCTATTCTCCCTGATAGGTATAGTGGTTTTTATTCATACTCTCAAGATACTAGGAAATGGAGCTATGCATTTTCAAAACCAGCTCTTACTTAGAGAGCTGATGTTCCAAAGAAGTTTTGTTTTTTTTTAAGGATTAAAATTTGAGAGTAAGAATATGAAAATATTCACTTCAGCAGATATTTATCAAGTTCCTCTTACTTGCCAAGCAGTAGGCCACAGAGAGCCACTGACAGCAAATGGGCAGGCATGATGCTGCCTCATGAGAATGTCACAGTCCCGTGGAGAAGAGGGGCCAGGAGGAAGACATGGGGCCAGTAGGGTATAGACTGTAGCAGACGAGTGGGGAGACGTGTCGAGGAAGGCTTTGCAGAAGAGGAAGGGGAGTTGAGTCTTGAGAAGCTTATGATTTAGCCAGGTCAAGGGTAGAGGAAAAACCTCAAAGGTACATATGGAAAATTGGTGAAGAATGAAGCTGGCTAGCAGGGTGGGGGCCAGGTCTGGAAGAGCCTTTATTGCCACGCTGAACATTTGTATTCAGCCTGAAAACCATAAGGGATTCGAGGAGAGAAGTTAAAGTGATCGATCACATGTGCGTTTTAGAAAGAACCTGTATTTTTTAAACGACTGCTACATATGACTGATCACATATACACTTTGTGTGTGTGGTTTTTTTCACCAAAGTGTACCTGCCACAGGATGTAGAAGGTAGAGGAGCACAGGAGGAGATTGGGGGGCAGGTGCCAAGGACACTTTAAAATTTTTGCCAAGGGCCTTCCAAAATAAAACCTGCCGGTGTCCTGCAAAGCTTTGAGTCCTGGCTACTGTGTTACCTAGGGCAAGTCACTGCACCTCTCTGAGCCTCTGTTTTCTGATATACTCATGTTAAGGAAGTGTTTTAGAGTAAGTAAAATCAGTGTATTGGTTTATCACCAGTATTTGTTAAATGATGTAGAATACATTAAAAAATCAAAGTACATTGTACACAGTAAGGGCATTTTTTTTGAAACTGGTTTATACTCTCTCTCTCTAATTATATATATGTATATATATATATATATATATACGCACACACGTATATATGAAAGCTATATCTGTGTGTGTATGTGTGTGCATGTGCACATGCTGAGTTGTGATATAGACTGTATTTCTAACTCCAGGGAACAGAGATCTGAAAATCAATGGACAAATAAGCTCCCTTCCAATTCTAAGATCCTCTGATTTTCTCCTCATGCTGCTGACCAGTAAGTTGCTGACGGCTGTTCTAGAAGGATATAAGAAGTACTTCACTATTAATTGTGTCCATGGCGCTGGGCTACTTTCCTGCACACACAGGTCTCCAAAGCGACTCCTCTGGATTTTTAAAGGACTCATCTATAAAAGCGTTTTCATATTCTTCTTATTCTTAAGTTTGGCAGTGTTCTTTAAAGCAGTCCTGACGTGGAGCTCGAGCTTTAACTTTTGTGTTGTCAGTAACGACATCTAGTGGTCATGTTGCAGGTATCCTGTACAACGCACATGTATTCCTGCATTCAGATCACCTCTACATACTAATAAATAAAACCTATAGCTGTGCGATGCTTTCTTAGATTACTTTGAAGCTTTTCAATACCCAGAAGTCACTGTTTGTCGTAACTATGAGGCAGAAATTTAACAAAGCATGCCCTGGTAAATTAACAGGAAATCATAGCGCAGTATATCTATAGCCTTTAGTGCTTTGTTATTTACAGGCGCATGCCAGAACTTCAGGCCTTTGCATGATGCCTGGTACTTGGTAGCACTCAATAAATTTTGTTGAGTGTTTGAATATGTGGTGATCACGGATCCCAGGGGAAGAATCCCAGAGGAAGTAGGACTTGAAGGACAGGGAGGAATTTGATAAGAGATGAGAAGGACTAAGGGCATTGAAGTTGTGAGCTATGGAAGGCCAAAAGAGAAATATGAGTAGGGCCCAACAAGGCACTTTTGAAAGTTTTAACAGAGGAGGTGACTATGTGGAGTTGTTTTTGAAGGACTCATTTGGCAGTGGTATATTGGATGGATTAGAAGGAAAAGAAACTGGATAGAGGCCAAGAAGCTAATGTCATGGTAAGGGGATGAATTCCTAAGTTATGATGGTAACAGAAAGAAAAACAGAACCATGCAGAGACATTTTGAGAACCAGAACTTGGTGTGGAGAGAAAGAGAGGACACTTGTCTTGACTTGCTTATGTCTTAGGTTCTAAACTGGGAGTCCCTGCTCAGGTCTGGACTGACTCCCCCGGTCACCTTTCTGCAGGTACGAGGGACTGAACTTGCTTTCTTCTTTTAGGAAGTGCCACTCATCCTGTCCTTTGAGAAGATTTCTTCCTCTCAATGTCATCTCCTCACCTCCCTCCTTTAGTAAGTTCAAATAAAGAGTACATAGGACCTTTTTTTCTGCTGATCCATAAGGAAATGGCTAAATAAAATGTACTATATAGCAGCTAAGAGGAATGAGTTCAATTTCTATGTATGAAAACGGGAAGATCTCATAAACTGATTGAGTTAAAACAAAACCCAAAAACTAGATGCTAACTATGAGCTATGGTTTCAATGTGTCCCCCAAAAAGCGTGTGTTGGAAAGATAATCCCTGTTGTAACAGGAGGTGGAACCTTTAAGTGGAGACTAGGCTATGAGAATTCTGCCCTCATGAAGGGATTAATGGCCCCGGAAGTGGGTTCATTTTAAAAGGATGAGTTCGGACCCTTCTTGCTCTCTCTCCCACCCATGTGACATCTTCCACCATGTTATGAGGCAGCAAGAAGTCCCTTACCGATATGAATCCGCCATCTTTGACTTCCCAGCCTCCAGAACTGTGAGTCAATAATTTCTCATTATAAATTACCCAGTCTGTAGTATTCTGTTATAGCAGCACCAAACAGACTGAAACACTATGCATGCAGCTTGATACTATTTATATAATAAATGCACTAATACTGCATATTTTCTATAGGTGCATATATTAATACCTTACATGCATGACAAATATAAAAAGTGGTCTAGAAGGAAGCACATCAAATTTCTAAGAAAGGTTACTTCTGAGGGTGGACAGTGGGAACTCAGAAGTGATCAAAGAAGATTTGGTTCTTTTTGTAATGCTATACTTATCTATCCATAGAATGTGAAACTAAAAATTCACTTTTTAAAACTTATCTGAGTCCTCATAGATCATTTGGGAAATATAAAAGAATTTGAAGGAGGATATTTAAAAATCACTGAGGTATATATCATTACCCAGAGTTAACTGCAGGTAAAATTTTGATGTATTTCCTTGTATTAGTTTAAACATATTTAATTAGGATCATCCTGTGTGTGCTTTTATATCCTAATTTTTTCCACTTAACATTATATCCGAAACATTTTCTCATGTCATTTAATATTCTTTGAAAATGTGACTTAATATGACTAATTAGGATTTATTCCATATCAAAATGTACCAAATAATTCTATTGTTTGACTTTTGGTGATTTCTAATTTGTCACTGTTTATTTAACATAAATTCATTCTGAACTAACTTCCTGCATGCTCAGGAACTGTTCTAGTGATACAATGGTCAATAGGGCAGACAAAGGCTCTTCCCCCAAAGAGCTTTCAGAATGTAATGCAATGAGAAATGTATGCAGAAATAAGTGTTCACATTTTGTTTCTTTAGGTTACACTGTTACTAAGGGAATTAACAGATCAAAGGCTATCAAATCATGCCACTAAACTGTTCACCAGTAAGGCTATACCAATTTACATTCCCCACAGCAGTCTGTATTTTATCATTTCATTAAGTCTTTGAAAATAATTTTATTTTACTTAGCTTTTATTACTGAATTGAACATTTTTCTCTTTTTGTCTTGCTAAAATTTGCGTGGATTCTCAGCTTTGTTTCTTCTTGATATGTTCTATATTTCCCAGCGTGCTAGGTTTAGTTTTCTTAGTTTCTTCTTGTGAATTCATTGCCCCCACATTTCAATCTTGCTCCTGTAAAAGGTTATTGTCCATGTACTGGTTTTAGTATAACCAGAATGTGTGGCAGTTAAACAATTAGGCTGTGTATGTAATTTTTTAAAAGTGTGGAAAATTTCAAACATATGCAAAAGTAGAGAAAATAGTACAGTGAACCCTCACATACCTACAAATCAGAATCAACAATTGCCAAAATTTTGCCATATTTATTTCAATTAATCCTTTTCTTCTTACTTTATTTGCTCAAATACTTTAAAGCAAATCACAGACATTATGTCATTTGTTTTTACAGGTGCATAGCGAACATTTTTATTTGATATATTCCTTCCATTTTTACTCCATTCTCAGACCTTAAAAACCTCTTTGGGTTTTTTTCCTGTTTCTTTTTTTTCCCTGGAGTTGGGGCTTTATGCCCTTTTTCTAATTCTACCTTTACCAATAACACTGGAGAACTTTTCTCTGAAATGACCAGTGTAATAAAGCAGAATGTAAAATGTGCATTTTGCAGGTTTTGTGGACTGGATCATTCGCAGAACCTCACCACATTGAGGACATTCCATAAACCATATCAAAACATCGTCAACTTCTCTTGACTATTCTCAGCTGTGATTAAAATGGAAAATTATGTAATATGTGACTAAACCTGATTACCATGGTACAGGTTTAAAAAGCTGGTTTCTTGGGTTAGGAACCCCTTTGAAAATCTGAAAAAAATGTATAGAACCCATTGTCAGAAAAAATTTACGTGTACACACACACACACACACACACACACATGTAAAATCAGAAAATTCTGCATACAGTTTCTTAAGATTCCCAGACCTTCTAAAATCCATCTATGGGATAAACCCTTTCCATTTATGGGAATCCTGGCCAATAAATCCCATTTTCAATGGGTTTCTTCTGTTACACACACACACACACACACACACACACACACACACACACAGAGGGGCAGGAGGAAGAGGGGTATAGTGACAGGGAAAAAAAGTACCTAATTATAAACATAAAAATGTGTAAAATACAGATGAACCAAATCAGCTATTGCACGTTGGAATTTAAAAGCCTAGAGGAACACTTGGAAGCTATTAGGAACCTGAGAAGGGGAAAAGTGGTCATACTTATATTCAGACACATAAAGAACAGAGTACCTCAAGCTGTCAAACTATGTAGAGAAAAAAATCTTATTATAAACTGGATAAATAAATTCATAAAGATATTAGAGAAAAATGATATGATAAAACAATCTATTTCATACCAGTGTTTCTAAAGTAGGTATTAATGGACAAAACATGTTTCAAAAAGTAACAGTTCTCTCTACTGTTCTCAACTGTGATTGAAATGAAAAATTGTTTAAAATGTGGCTTACTCTCTCTGTCCATTATTGTACAGATTTAAACATTAGCTGGTTGCTAAAGGAGATAAGAAAGCATTATAATATACCATTTCACATTGTGTGCCTGTATCAAAACATGTACAGCGATTGTGTACCCATAATAATTACAAATAAAAAAATTTTTTAAAAGAATCACACACACAAAAATATATCATTAGCATATAAATTACATGAAAATTTGGGCGTGCTCTGTATGCCCTACACCTTTAACCCAGCCAAGTATTAATAACACAACCTTGCGTTCTATTTCTAATTAACTCCAGTGAAAGAGTTTTAGAAAGCTAGACTTAAATAAACAAAATCCCCTACACTGTGAGTAGATTTAGAGAACAGGATTCATGTCCATAACTTAGTACCATAAATAATCAAGCAGATCACGGGTAAAGGCCCTGTGGAGGGAGCCGGGACTTCCCTGGCTAGAAGGTCTGACTAGTGAGTGAGGATGTTGATTTCCTGCTCCTCTGGCTCCTGAGGGAGCAGATCTCAGCATCAGAATTGCTGTTTGAAAGCTTCCAGTCTAGAAAGCAGAGTTCATTAAGGAAGGGATTTGCAGAGGTGCTCATCATGCCTGGCTGAAGTTCCGAGGCCTGTGTGTGAGTGGCTCCCTGGATTTCTGAAGATACACACCATGTATTAAAGGCTTAAGTGACCATCTGAATGAGGTGGCGACTGTGCATGTGCATATTTGAAAATATTGGTTATCTGTCACTCACAGTTACCTTCAAAAGTGTCACTCTAAAAACCGATTTTCTCCTAGGAGACAATTGATGCTTAAAAACATTTAATTGTCAAATGTTTAAAATGCTTTGTTCTGAAACTCCTGTGGTGACATGACTGTGACAATACGCTTTTAAATCCATTTCTCTTCATACTAACAAACATAACATCATTTTACCAAATAATAAAGACAGGATTTGTGCTAGAAACTAAGAATGCTCAGTACAACCTGTGAAGACTATTTTCCAACTAGAGAATGTGAGTTAGTACTTACATGATCCATTTAACAGATTTTATAGGTTAAAATAAAAATTATATAAGTTGCTATTAGTGAAAATTTTATTGTAATATGGTAATTTATTATCTTAGTCTCTTTTCTTGGCTTTGTGTGAAGCTAATAAAGAAATATTAGCTACTTTGACAACCTTCCGTAGATTCCAGGAATATTATCCACAGCATGAACATTATGACCAAATCCTATGAAAAGATATTGTCCTAGGATGAAATGCAGAAGTGGAATACACACAAAGATACACATTCAAATTTGTACAGCTGCCAATTACAACTGTGTCTTTCAGCCCTATCATAAAATAAAAGGGAAAAAAATCCACATTTATTTCAGGCATTGTGTGTTTCCCTAGTAGAGTTTCAAATTTTTTTCAGAACATCTGTAAGTGGAGTGTTTCAATATTCCCAGATTAATACATGCAAAAAATTTACTAATCATGTTATATTACCCCTCTCCCTTCATAAGACACAAAACAAAAACTCTTACTAAATACCCAGAATAAATTTGTGAATTTGCAAGGTAGCTACCTGTAGGGTAGTTTTTATTGTTTTGTGGCTTTCTTAACAGGAACAGTTTCATTTAGAGGATAAACTATTGTTCTGATCTCAGCTGTGTTGATTACTCAGGCAAATGATTTCTTTCTTTCTTTTTTTTTTTTTTTTTTTTGAAACAGAGTCTTGCTCTGTTGGTCAGGCTACAGTGCTGTGGGGTCAGCCTAGCTCACAGCAACCTCCAACTCCTGGGCTCAAGTGACCCTTCTGCTTCAGCCTCCCCGGTAGCTGGGACTACAGGTGTGCGCCACCATTGGGCAAATGATTTCTAAAATACTTAAGATCTACTTTTGGGCTTCTGACTTACAAGATGAGGTGACTGGATAAGGCCAGCAGTGAGAAAACAAGGAAATGGCTCCATATGAACTACCTGAGAGTTTGTCAAAAAGACATTTCTCCTGGAATACCCTGCAGATGGTTTCCCAGAGGAATTCTGATGTTTCTTGGGTTTAGGAACCACAAGAGTAAATGATCTCCAAATTCTTTTTGCTCTAACAATTTCTGATTTGTTTGGGCTTTTCTAGGCAAATAAGGCTAACACAGATTAAGTTACAGACTAAATTAACTACTCGTTCACAAAGTATACATATATATAAACATACATACTTATTTTTTATTTATAAATAATTTAAGACTCATAAGTTGCAAAATAGTAGAGTTTGTGTATACCCTTCACCTAGCTCCCCCAAGAGATATGATAATATCTTTCATAACAAGAGTATATTTTCAAAACCAGGAAATTGACATTAGTACAACACTATTAACTAAACTACAGACCTTACTCATAGTTCACCAATTTTTATATGCATTTTGGTGTGTGTATAGTACTATGAAGTTTCATCACAAGTACTGATTTGTGTAAACACCAGCACAACCAAGACATGGAAGTGTTCCATCTCCACAAAGAAGTTCCCTCATGCTACCCTTTTATAGTCAGACTCTGCACCCCTTCTTAATCCCTGGTGACCACTGATCTCTTCTGCACTGCTATAAATTTGTCATTTCAAGAGTGATATGGAAATGAAATTATATAAGGTGCAACCCTTTGAGGTTAGCTTTTTTTTCTATATTTTTAAATTATTATGGCTACATCATAGTTGTACACATATTTCTAGGGTATGTGTGATGTTTTACATAGACATCCATGTGTAGTAATCAAATCAAAGGAATTGTGGTTGGCTTTTTGTACTCAGCATAATTCCCTAGAGATTCATAGAAGTTGTGTGCAGCAATAGTTTCTTTCTTTTTATGTCTGAGTAGTATTTCATTTATGGATATACCACAGTTTACCTATTTGCCCATTGAAAGACATTTAGGTTGTTCCCATTTCTCGGCAATCACAAATAAAGCTGCTGAGAACATTTGTGCACACGTTTTTGTGTGGGTATATATTTTCATTTCTGTGCAATTATCCAGGAGTACAATTACTGGGTCATATTGTTAAGTATATGTTTAACTTTATAAGAATCTGCCAAACTCTTCCAGAGTGACTGTGTCATTTTATATTCCCACCAACAATGTATGAGAAATCCAGTTGCTCCACATTCTCACTAGTACTTGGTATTACCAGTATATTTATTTTTTTATTTTTTTTTAATTATTTTTTTTATTTTGGCATATTATGGGGGTACAGATTTTAAGGTTTCAATAAATGCCCATTTCCCCCCCTCCCCCCAAAAGTCTGAGTCTCCATCATGACCATCCCCCAGATGGTGCACATCTCACTCACTATGTATGTATATATCCGCCCCCCTCCCCCCTCCCACCTGCCCAATACCCTATTACTGTAGCACCTATGTGTCCACTTAGGTGCTACTCAGTTAATACCAGTTTGCTGGAGAATATATCTGGTGCTTGTTTTTCCATTCTTGGGATACTTCACTTAGTAGTATGGGTTCCAGCTCTAACCAGGAAAATATAAGGTGTGCTATATCACCATTGTTTCTTAGAGCTGAATAGTACTCCATGGTGTACATATACCACATTTTATTAATCCATTCTTTGATTGATGGGCACTTGGGCTGTTTCCACAGCCTTGCAATTATGAATTGTGCTGCTATAAACATTCGAGTGCAGGTGTCTTTTTTGTAGAGTGTCACTGGATCATTTGGGTAGATGCCCAGCAATGGGGTTGCTGGATCAAAAGGTAGATTCACTTGTATCGCTTTAAGGTATCTCCATATTGCTTTCCACAGAGGTTGAACTAGTTTGCAGTCCCACCAGCAGTGTAGGAGTGTTCCTCTCTCTCCGCAACCAGCATTTATTGTTTGGAGATTTTTTGATAAAAGCCATTCTCACTGGGGTTAAGTGATATCTCATTGTGGTTTTGATTTGCATTTCCCTGATGATTAGAGATGTTGAGCATTTCTTCATATGTTTGTTGGCCATTCTTCTGTCTTCTTTAGAAAAATTTGTAGAAGGCTAAAACAGGACCCACACCTTTCACCTCTCACAAAAACCAACTCACGCTGGATAACAGACTTAAACCTAAGATATGAAACTATTAGAACTCTAGAGGAAAAAGTTGGAAACACTCTCCTAGACATCGGCCTGGGCAAAGAGTTTATGAAGAAGTCCCCAAAGGCAATCACAGCAGCAACAAAAATAAATAAATGGGACATGATCAAACTACAAAGCTTCTGCACAGCCAAAGAAATAGTCATGAAAGTAAACAGACAACCTACAGAATGGGAGAAAATTTTTGCATCCTATGCATCCGATAAGGGACTGATAACTAGAATATACTTAGAACTCACGAAAATTAGGAAGAAAAAATCAAATACCAGTATATTTAATTTTAGCCATTCTGATAGGTGTATAGTGACACTTTGTTGTGGTTTTAATTTGCATTTTCCTAGTGGCCAATGATGTTGATCATCTTTTCATGTGCTTATTTGCCATTTCTTTGGCGAAGAGATGTTTATTTGCCAATTTTATAATGCGGTTTTCTCACTTTTGGTTTAGAAAGTTCTTCATATATTTTGGATATTAATTCCTTTGTTGGATATGTGATTTACAAGTATTTTTTTCCCCAATCTGTGGTTTGCCTTTTCATCCTCTTAACAGGATTTTTCACAGAGCAAAAGTTTTTAATTTTGATGAAGTCCAATTTATACATTTTTTTCTTTCATGGAATGTGCTCTTGGTATAACGTTTAAGAACACTATCCAAGCCTGGGTTTTAAAGATCTATATGTTTTCTTTAAGTTTTATAGTTTTAAATTTTACATTCAGATACATGATCCCTTTTGTTTTTTTGTATAATGTATGTAGTTTAGGGTTAAGGTTTTGTTTTAGTTTTCTTTGCAAATGGAAGTCATGTAATTTATTGAAGACTATTCTTCCTCCATTGGTTTTGTATTTTCTTTAAAAAAAAAAAATTAATTGGCCTTTCTTCTGCATTCTTTTTATGGATTCCTCTATCTCATTTCATTGATCTGTGTTTCTGTCTCTCCTTCAGTAAGTCTCAGTTACTGTAGCTATAAATCGAATCGTAAAATCAAGTTTTGTGATTCCTAGGCCGGACATGGTGGCTCATGCTAGTAATCCTAGCACTCCTGGGAGGCTGAGACAGGAGGCTCCCTTGACGTCAGGAGTTCCAGACCAGCCTCAGCAAGAGTGAGACCCATCTTTACTAAAATTAGAAAGAAAGTAGCCGGGCAACTAAAATTAGAAAAAATTAGACTGGCATAGTGGCCCATGTCTTGTAGTCCCAGCTACTTGTGAGGCTGAGGCAGGAGGATCACTTGAGCCCAAAAGTTTGAGGTTGCTGTGAGCTAGGCTAATGCCATGGCACTCTAGCCTGGGCAGCAGAGCAAGACTGTCTCTAAAAAAAAATTTTTTCTTGTGATTCCTACACCTTTATTCTTCATTTCCAATATTGTTTTTGCTATTCTACTTCCTTTGCCTTTCTATATTTTATAATTAGCTTTTCTTTAGCTACACACACACACACACACACGCACAGGTGCTGGGATTTTGTTTAAATTTTGTGCCCAAGGCTCATTCTTCTCGCCATACGCCTGCACTAGTCCAGCTGGGCACAGCCCTGTGCCTGTCACACATTTCACATGTATGAATAAAGGGGCCTCGGTCACAAGGCGGTGAGGGAAGCGGGGTAGGACAGAAGAAACTAAGATCAGTTTCAGACACTTTTGGGTTTGAGGCGCCCAAGGTGTATTTAGGGGGCAACCTGGCAGCCCGGGACCTCGGGACTGCTTAGCAAGACAAAAGGGCATCCCGGAGACTCCAACAGTGAGCTGCCGAGGAGAGGATCTTAAACTAGGCGCGTTCTTTGCAGGTTCGGCTTACATCTCAGGGACGCCAGCGACACGGGGGCTCAGGACCGAGTGGGGGAGGGGGCGCCCGCGCGGTCCCCGCTGCGGGCCCAGGTCCCGGCCTCCGCGCCCGCGCGCCCCGCCACAAGGACCCCACCGACCCAAGAGCTGCCCGCGCCGCGCCTGACTCCCGCGGCACAGAACGGCACGAATCTCGGGACCCTGTTCCCCTTTCCTGTATGGTGGCGCAGGTGCTATAATCTCCCCAAACTGCAGCAGGTTGGGTCAGTTAAAGCCCATCCGAAAACGTGCGGTCAGCCCTTGGGAATGGCTTAGCTAATGTTGACTCTGCAACTACTCGTTCTAAGCAGCGATGGGCAGAAACCAAGAAAAGGCAGTTTTCTTTCTGCCCTTGTGGAAAGACAAAGACTTGCACAGTCTTTTGTGAAAGACATAAATGAGCACAAGTGCACTGGAGTTCCTGCTGTGGAGTTGGTAAAGGGCAAGCTCTGAAATGGCAGGTGAGGCCGAGGTACCCTAACAGAAACAGAGCTCCTGAGGCCGGGAGGGAACTTAGGCTTCAGCAGGAGCAACTGAGGCCAGTGTTGCTGGAGGGCGGAGAGACAAGGAAAGGAAGGAATGGCAGGCTGAAGGCAGGAATAGGCAGGGACCACACACATGGGTCCCCTTGTGCCATGGGAAATGAGCAACCAAAAAATTCAGTTTTTCAGTGATCCTAAACATAATCTAACATGAGGCTCCAGTCAGAACGAATTAACCCATATTTACTAATAGTCAACAGGAGTAGGCTAGTCACCTCATTTTAGACAAAGCGCTTTATCATATCCATGAGAAATTTGAAACATTTGTGGATAGCAAAACCCTCATGTGTTCAACATCTGGCTTCAACCTGTCAAAACACAATCTATCTTGTCTCCTACCCACACTTCCATTTCTTTTACGTGTGCCTTCAGGTAAACCTTAAGGCCAAAAGGTTACTGACAGTATCTCATGAGAAAGCACTTAAAAGATTGATCTGGCCATACACCTAGTCTCCTTTGCTTTCGCATAATCTTTTTCTCTATTCCTCAATTTGCCTGGCATATACTTACATCAACTCCCACCTACTAAATCACCCGACACCTTTATCTTCCTATTTTAAAACACAGTATATGTAGACACAGAATTACAAATAGATCCTGATCTTTAAAAACTAAAACAAAAATCAGGAGCAGGGAGTAACTTTAAGGGTACTATTTATCATCTTGGGTCCTCCGAACATGGATCAAGAATGTACATTTCCAAGGGTACCCAAAATGATCCATATTCAATAGAAGTTAAAACTGCTTAGTTTTACTAGATACAGTAAAAAAAAAAAAAAATCTAAAAATTATCCACACTTCTACCATAAAAGTCTTTCCATAAATGTAATGAGTTTACTGAAGTTTTTAATGCAATGCTAGGCTAGAATACTGTGTATCTGTATTCCAGATCTATAACTTTATTTTCTTTACTCCATAGAAGGAATCAAACTTTGTCCCAGATTACAAATCTCATTAACTCTAGAGAATCCTGAAACAACTTTTCTCCCCATCTCCTAAAATTAATAAAGCACACAATGCATCTTTGTAGTGAGAAAAAGGAAAATAAGATATCAAACGTTTTTGGCATATGAAAATTTATTACTGTGTTTTCACCATCAAAATTTATGATCTTGGTCTTTCTTTCTTGCCTTTGTATAGAGCCAAAAGAGAGACATTGGCTACTTTGACAACCTTAAAGCGGACTCCAGGAATGTCACCAACAGCATGACCTTTTCGACCAAATCCAGCAACCAGAACTTCATCGTTTTCCTGCAATAAAATAAAAAAATTACTTCTGGTGTCAGCGAGTCACAAAAATATTCATACGTAGAAACTCCCATTCATTGGATAAAAAACTGGAGGAGGCCACCCCAATTGAGGTGAATAAGCACTCACCTCAATAAAGTTCAAGCAACCATCATTGGGTACAAAGGCTGTGATTTTCTTGCCGTTCTTGATCAGCTGGACCCTGACACATTTCCTGATGGCTGAATTTGGCTGTTTGGCTTCAACTCCTCTGAAAGATAAATTAACACAGCAGAATGAGCTGGCTTTCTGAAAACAGACACATTTTACCACCTTAAGCAAGAGCTTGTTAGAAACTGCTTCTATCTTTTCAATCTAATCTTAAATAACTAAAGTCCTGTGATTTCCACCAAGTTTTTCCTCAGTCTGTTTCATTAGTAGAATGAGGCAATCTTCCAGTCCCTTTAGTTATAAGTTATCTTAGATAATTAAGAATTAGAGCTAGAGAGTCCAGATTCAAATCATGACTTACCACCAAATTTAACTGACTCACATGAAATTGCCATTTTTAATGTAAATAACAAATACCAGCAAATTCACATCTCAGTCTTATTAGCTATATGATCTCAGTCACTTCTGACACAACTCTCTTCACCTCATTACTTTGAATTCCTCGAACTAAAAACAAAACCCTGATAGCTGGCAAGCGCACTTGTTAATTAACAGTTCCCACACATGATGAATGTGTTCATTTATGTCCCTTATCATTGCAAGTTTCTCCTTCAGTTCCTCCCAAGCCAATGGTGAAATTAAAACACTTTACCTAATTCCCAAACACTAAATTTATCAGCTGTTAAATGCAAAAGTGCTTTGCAATTTTACCCCTAAATACCCAAACGTGATTACACAAAACCCTACGATTACTCCCGTTAGAAGGAAAATTCAATAAATGTAATCGTCTCGATTTTCCATAGTAAAATAAACCTAGAAGGAAGCAATGGATTTCCACTTACACTTTTTCCAGCACAATTCCCTTTGCATGGGAAGCACCTCCAAAGGGGTTGGCCTTCAGGGCTGTGCCCAAATGGGCTTTCTTGTACTGTTTATCATGCCACTTCTGGTCTCGTCGGTGACTACGGAGCTTCCTGGCAGTACGAAGTCCACGACACTTGCCTAGAAATTAAAGAATTTTAGTTCTTCAGCGAGAAAACCCACCTACTTCATGTTTTACATCTCTTAAGGCACTAGCGTCACCTGGACTAAACCCTTAAGCCAGGTTGGCTCTCGGAACACATCTCGGCCGGTGGGCCAAACATTTGGCTTCAAAATTCCCCCTGAAACGACTAACAAACGCTAGGAGGGGACACAGGCGCTCCGGTGGGTGCGTCTTCCCAAAGGATTAGGCCCCACGCCAAGCCTGGGAAGCAGCGTCGGCTTGTGTCCCGCGGTAACGCGTCCCCGGCGGCTTCCGAGCCGCGTGGGCCGCTTCTGCGCCTGGCCATGTGCCTTCAGAAGCGGCGTCCCCCTAGCTCTCCCGCATGGGGTTCCCCCCGTGGGATCCTGCCCCCAGCTCTATTCCCATCCGCCAGCCCGTCCCCGAGAACCCAGATCCCGCCCTCGGCAACCCTTAGACCGGTCAGGAGCGCTCACCCATCCTGCCGGCGGCACCACGGGCCTGAGCGAAAGAGAGAAGCGGCACAGGAAGGAGCCACAAGCCACCGCGAGCAAGCCCCGCCCAACCAAGGACCCGCGCGGCTGTCTGCGCAGCGCCTGACCTGAGGCTGCAGACTGTCCTTTGAGAATGACTCGATTGCACCACCTTACTGAGACAGAATCTGAGTCTTATTTAATTTTCGTTAAATTCAGAGATATCTAATTTGCACCGTTGCTTATTTCTTTTTCACGTGCGTGCCGGACACAGGAAGGACGAGGACTACCAACCCCAGAATGCTTTGCACGAGGCCCGCTCACGGCGCCTGCGCTCTCGGCAAGTTACCGGGCCGGGCTGGGCGGCGCGAGGGCTGAGGAAGGCGGGGTCGCTGGGCTTGCTCTTACTGGGAGTAGGCGGAGTGGCGAGGAGGCGGGGCCCTCCGAATAGAGTTTGGGAAATGAGATTTAGGAGACTTAACTCAAGCTCGCAGGGAGCATAGTAGATTGTAAAATTTAGTGAGGCAGTTTAGGGTAGTAGTTAAAAACCCAATCTTTGGAGTCTGACTTGGCCTTAAACCCTAAAGCTGCCATTGACTGGTTGTGCAACCTTGGGCAAGTCATTTAATTAGCTCTTCAACCTCAGTTTCTCTTGTAAAATGAACTAAATATGAGAATTTTCTGGCATGTTGGTTCACTTGGCAAATATTTTTTGTAAAATATCTTCTCTGTGCCAGACACTCCCGTAGGCACCCGGGATACAGCAGTGCAGAGAGTGAAAGTTTCTGCTCTTGCAAAGTTTATATTCGCAGTGTGAGGGGACAGACAATATAGATAAGTACGTTTACAAATAATCAAAAAGATAATTTCACATAATGACAAATACTGCAGAGGAAAATATACAACTGGGTAGGTAATAACGATTTGGGGATGGGGGTGGCTACTGTAGATAGGATAGTTTTAAGAAGGCAGCTCTGTGGAGATTACATTGGAGCTGAGAGGTTAAAGACAAAACAATCAGATAAGTATAGGGGATAGGGCCTTCCAGGAAGGGGGATTCTCAGTAAGTTGAAGAAGTGAAAGATCAGTGAGCAGTGAGTGGAGCTCGGTGAGTGAGGAGGAGCGTGGCACTAGATTAGGTCTATTCAGGGACTTGTGGACCCCATAGACCATGGTAAAGCCTTTTTCTATTTTTCTGGTGATTGAGGGCCATTGTAAAGTTTTGACCAGAGGAGAAACAAAATAGGATTTGTATTTTTTTATAGGATTACTCTGGCTGATATGAAGAGAAAAACAGATGAATGTGTGAGGCCAGTTGGGGAGGTGTTGCAATAGTCCAGGTGAGAGATCATGACTACTTGGAGCCTCAGTGGAGATGGTAAAAAGTAGTTGGATAGAGCCAAAAGGATTTGCTAAGGACTGTAGGATGTGAGAGAGGAGATAATTATGATGCCATGATTTTGACCTGAGCACATAGGTGACTTGTGGGGTTGTTTACTGAGTGGGAAATATTGAGAGAGGAGATTTTGAAAGGGGAAATGAAGAGTTGTGTTTTGGATGTGTTAAGTTAGAGAGGTATATTAGGCATGTCTATTAGGATAGACATATTTGGATGTGTTAAGTTAGAGATGTCTATTAGGCATCATTTAATATGATATAAAGTTCAGGAGTCATCAGTGAATAGATACTATTGAGAGCTATGGGTCTGACTGTGATCACTTAGGGGATGATTGTAGGTAGAACAGAAAGTTTGGAGGCTAGAGCTCTGGGCCACCAAAGGTTACTGTTATGGTAGATAAGGCAGGTGAAGCAAAATAGACAAAGAGTGGCTGATGTTACACTCTATCCCATGAGTGGGGAACCTTTTCATGTTGGAAGCCTGCATTAATTTAGCTGTAATCAAATAAGGCCACATTCAAGAAACTTCAATTATATTTTATAAAAATCTAACTACTAGGCTGGGTGCAGTGGCTCACGCCTGTAATCCTAGCACTCTGGGAGGCCGAGGTGAGTGGATCGCTCCAGGTCAGGAGTTAAAGACTAGCCTGAGCAAGAGCGAGATCCTGTCTCTACTAAAAATAGAAAGAAATTAATTGGCCAGCTAAGAATATAGGTTAAAAAATTTATCCAGGCATGGTGGCTCATGCCTGTAGTCCCAGCTACTTAGGAGGCTGAGGCAGAAGGATTGCTTGAGCCCTGGAGTTTGAGGTTGCTGTGAGCCAGGCTGATGCCATGGCACTCTAGCCCGGTTAAGAGAGTGAGACTCTGTCTCAAAAACAAACAAACAAACAAACAAAAAACCCAACTAACTACTATGTGCTTAATAATTTCAAAAAATGAAAACAATTTTAAAGCTCACTAACCTTATAATGGTTTTGTTGTGTCTGCTTTTTGTTGGAAGCATTTGAGTATTTGGTTGCAGCATGGATCCTCTAGATGGGTATCAGTTATTTGTGACTTTAAGAGTGTCTTGACTTGGGTTAGGTAGGAGAATGTAGATGTGCAGCAATAAGTGGTTGAAAAGCAAGAAAGCATTTTTTGAGTATGTTGCCAAAGGCATGAGTATTCTACTCCATTTTTCCATATTTCAATTGGATCTTTCTTAGCATTAAACAATGACTTTAAAATGTCATCTACTGAGAGCTCAATCAATTCCATCTGTAGCTCTTTAGGTGTTTTGATGGTATCAACTAGGTGAGGCTGAAATGCTAATTTGAGTATGATGTGATGTTTCTCAACATCAGAGAACCTTTCATTGTGTTCTCCAATTAGTATGTCTGTAACAGCTGGGTATTCCTCAAATGATTTGCATATATCATCCTGCTCATCAGTGACCTCTGCTAACTGGGGAAAATGTTCATCCGAAATTTCCTTTTGAAGAACAAGTGCTTTGAAAAAAGAAAGCTTTTTTTCCCAGAATGCTTAGATGTTTTGCCATATATCATATGTAGACTTGGTTTTAACTTGCAAAGACATATTTAAGTCATTTTGATTTGACGTGATCTCACACAGAAATGCTGCATTCCTATAGAAATCTTCTTTCTGTGATTCACATTGCTGATTTTGTTCTTCATAAAATTTAGCTATTTGTTCTTGCAGAGATAAAATTTTGGCTAACACCTAGCTGTCCCTGTGATAGCCAACATGATTTAGAATGATATGGCAAATCCACACTGAATACCTCATCTTTCAACTTTAGCCTGTTACAAAACTACCTTGTTGCATTTGCAAGAATATAGTTAGCAATACTTATAACTTGTTGCAAAGTGTCACTTAAAATGGTAGCTTCAGCACAGAGATTTTGCTGATGCAAGATATAATGAAAAGAAATGAGAACATCTGGATCTGTTAATACTTTTTTAAATCTGTGCAATAAACCCTTCATGTTTTCCTGTCACGAGAGATACACTATCTGTACATACACTCACTAAATTTACCAAATTCAGTCCAACTTCACATTTATCTTGAAAGTTGTTGAAGATATCTATTCCCCTTGTTCTGTTTGCAAAAGTGCCAAAAGTTGAGTAACTCTTCCTCTCCCAAGTAGGTCTTGCAATGAGTAAAAAAAAAGTTAAGAATTTCTTTAAAATTATAAAAGAAAAAAAGTTGAGTAACTCTTCATAGCAAAGAAAATCTTCTTTTATGACCCAAATGAAGTATAAAACCTGTGCTGAGTTAGTAGTATCAGTTGATTCATCCAAAGTGATTGGATAATATTATTTTTCCTTCACAAAGTATGGAGATGGAAAGGTGTCATAATTAGGATATATTTTGGAATTAGATCATGAAGGGAAGAGCAAAAGCATTGACATCACACCACCACCACCACCACCATCTTTAGTATGTATTGTTATTTTGATGCCAGGCATAGGACTGCTAAGAATTTTACATACAGTGTTTCTTTTAATTCTCAAAACAATCCCTCTGTGGTAGGTGCTATTATTAGCACCACTTTACAAAGAAGAAACAGAAGCTTAAAGATGTTAACTTGCTTAGCCAGAACATGTTTGTTGGTTTCCATATTAGCTATAAGGCGAAATTTTGATTTTTAAGTTTAGAAAAAAATGTTAATGAATGTTAAGTAAATACAATACAAAATAGGTAGAAAATAGTTTTCTAGCCAGCAAAACACCAGGAAAACTAGGGAGTTATAGTTGTTAAGACAAAAGTTTTTTTATTGTAAGTTGCAACCTGACATTTTGGGGTTACTAGAGGTATATGAAAACAAAGAGACATTTTGTCACAGAAGAATCCCATTTGGTAGCTCTTGTAATAATATTGGAAAAGTGGGAGTGGGAAGGAGAATAATGTCCCCTCTTTCCTGGTAAGTTTTCTTCCAAATAGAAGGAGTTCAGTTAGTGAACTCCTGGTTTCTGTCACTTTACTCATTCCATGCCAGGTGAGGAGGTGTGACATCCATGATAAGTTTAAAAAGCATAGTCTGGGCATGTTCAGCTTTTCCCTTTTTCCTTTTTGAGACCCAGCCTGCCCATGAATAATATATTTTACCCCATTTCTTCCCAGGCAGTGCTCTCTTCCCTACTGAGAGCCTAGTGCTACCAGGATAGTGTCAATGGAAAAGAACCCAAACTCTGTTAAATATTTCAAAGTTTACTCTGAGCTGACTATATGTGACAATGTCCCAGAGAGCCACACCTGAGGCCTTGAGCAAGTGGTCCCGCCATGGTTGGGTACAATTTGGTTTTATACATTTTAGGGAGACAGGAATTACAGGTAAAATCATAAATTAATACATGGAAGGCATAGATTGGCTTGACCCAAAAAGGCAGAACATCTCGAAGTGGGGAGATGGTTAGGTAGGTTTAAGTATTTTTTGATTTATAATTAGTTAAAGAAATGAAGCTTTGTCTAAAGGCTTGGAATGTTTTAAGTTAAGATAAGGAAGTCTGATATTCAGATACAAACCAGGACATAAAACTGAGACTCCAGTGATCTTTTAAGCAAATTGATGTCCTGCAGGTGTGGTTTAACCTTTGTCTTGCATGGCTTTATGTCCTGTTAGTATGTTGTTGTTACAAAGAGTAACTCCAAAAGGGAGGTGGGTATGTCTGACTTCCCTTCTCCTCATGCACAGCAACTCAGCTTTAAGGTTTTTCTGGGGTCCCCTCGGCCAAGAGGGGAGTCCATTCAATTGGTTGCGAGGCTTAAGATTTTATTTTAGTTCACAATAGGCTTCATGTCTGTCTTCTCGAGGGAGGGGCTAGTTACAATCCATTTTGCTCCTACTCTAATCTTTGTCTTCTGCCCTCCTTCCTGGCCTTTCACAGTGGTACAGGTGGTATTTGGGCCTCGGCTTGTCTTACCCCTTGTCTTATTTGTCAATTGGTTTAGCACTCAGGTGAGATAGGGGGACATTTTTTTATTTGATTTCTCTTAGAGACATCCCCCAAACCTGAGAAGAAAGATGGGTCTTTATATATTATATCAGTTGACGAGATGCTGATTGTTTATACGACAGTGGGCAGAGTTAGCTTTTGGGGAAGAAGAGCCAAGGATTGTAATAATGTTGACAATTGACATTGGAACATATTTAGGATGGTTAGCAATGATTCCTTGTGCTTTAGCTATTAAAATTGAGATAGCAGTTGCTATGGAAATGTGACAAGTTAAAGAAACAGCTTTAAGTGAGAATGAAGAAAGCAGGGAGGTGAGACTGATGACTCCATGCTCCGTGTAACTGCGAGTGACAAATGTTGAGTGCCTCATTTCCCTGATTAAATTATTAAACACAATTTTTCCTTTATATAAAATGAATGGAATTTCTTAGTCTTTCATTCTAGCTACTGTTTGGTGCAGTGGTTATTTCTTTTCACATCTCTTCTAAAGTGGCACTAAAGAAATAAGTGTATGTTGCCATACCATCTTAGTAATATTGAAGCCTGATCTTTAAAATCCTGTTTTCATAATTAAACCTCTATGTAGGATCTAGGGGGAATTGGCAAAGCTGTTCTTTGATACCCTTTGTAAAATTCCTGGAAGGGAGCTATAATTTTAATATGCATATTAAAAGTTATTCTCCAGGTGTTCTGGAGCTTGGCTGAGAACCAAACAAAGGAAAATATGCTTCTATTTCAGCAGGGACCTTTGAATTATAAGAAAAGAAAGATAATTTTTCTCCCTAGGAAAAAAAAGATAATTTCCCTCATTGCAATGGAATATTATGTTAGAATCTCCTTCCCTAGAGAGATTTCAGAATTAAATAGACAGATCTGTGCTTTGAGTTCATTTGGGACCAGCTGATCTTTGGTGATGGGAAGCGGCAGAGGGTGACTCTTATAGCCCTTGCATTCCACAACAAAATGAAGATTCATCAGGATTATTTCTATATTATTTAAACATGATGATATATAAATGATTATGATATATAAATATAAAAACTCATATCAAAGTAAATATGCAAAACTTTGGAAATTTTATATTATTAAGACTGTATTGCTTAAAAGACTTGAATGTCAAACAAGATTTTTTTGTTGTTGAATTATAAGAAAAAAAAAACGAGATAAAAGGAAGGAAACATAGGAAGAGAGGAAGAAAAGAAGTGAGGAGGTTCTGGGCTTGTAGCTACACAAAAAGTACTAATTTTTCTACTGATTTAAAAAATTGCTTCTTGATGTTGTTGGTTTAAGCAGTCATTACTGATTATGAGGATAACCAAAATGAATGAATTGATAGCCAGTTGATAGACTTGGTCATTTCACATACAATGGGATAATGGTGCTCATGTGCACATGAATTTTAAAATTTACTTAGGTAGGGGCTGGAAGTGATGGCTCATGCCTGTAATTCCAGCACTTTGGGAGGCCAAGGCAGAAGGATCACTTGAGCCCAGGAGTTCAAGGTTACAGTGAGCCATATCACACCACTGCACTCCAACGTGGGTGACAGAGTGAGACCTTGTCTCTAAAAAAATATAAAAATTTAAGAAAAAAAATTTAATTAGATGGGTCTTAAGTTGGAGCTTCCAAAATTTGTGTTAATTATTTAGAAAATAACTTCCTGGATTTGTTACCAAGCAGTTGTATACAATGATCCCTTAGAAACTAAGTGTGCTGGTTAATTTCTACCGAAGAATCCATTTTACTTTTGTTATAAATGGTGGCATCAAGTATAGGGTAACATCACATAGCACATATTCTCAAGTTGTGCTTTATTCTGGTGAATGAAAACTCTGATTCCTGTCTCTGTCAAGGTGGGGAGCCTGCAGGTACCTGTTAAAGAGCATTTTCAAGGGCCATGAAGGCAGGTTCCCTGTGAAGTTCAAGCCAACCTTCCTAGTTCATGCCTCTGTTGCCACACTAAATGTATCATTTAGCAAATCCTTCCAATAAAGGCTCGTTTGCACTGCAAGTAACAGAATCTCATATCAAAATCTCTTGTCTCTTTATCTATCATATACCTGCCTCTCTGTCCCTTTCATTTAATCAGCCATTGCCTGGGGTAGGGGTGGGCCACCCTCAAGCAAGGTCACTGGTTTGCTGGGAGAACTTACCAAAGGTGTTTACATTTCTGTGCATTACTGGGCTGGGAGCTTCTTGGGGGTAAGGACTGTGTATTTTTTTTTTTTAACTTTGTATTGCTGGTAAAGAATCTAGCACAGTGCCAATCAATATTTGTCAAATGCACAAATTTATTTCAAGAGCAGGCCTCCTGTCTCAATTTAGCTTGAACAACCCAGAATGTAAATATGTGCCAGTAATTTGGCATATTATTCATGTTCCAAGGAGTCAAAGGGAAACTTAAAATGAGAAACATTAACATGTAAATTAAAAGCACTTAAAATCATTTGATTTACTATCCTGATTCTAATCAACTTAGAAGTTGATTTGATGAAAATTGGTAGAAATCATGGCAGCAATTAGGCACTGAACTTGATAAAGAGTTATGCATTGGCCCCCTTCCCCACGAGGAGCAAGGAGTAGTACGTGCTATGGTATTTTGCTAGTGAACTGGTAGTGCTGCTCCCAAACAGAGGGGTTTCTTCACGTGGTGGGTATCAAGTCAATAGAAACAGCCAAGTTGGTTATAACAAGAGGGTTTTGTTACTTGGCACAAGTAATGAGCACACCAGGGGTAGTTCCCAAAGCAGTGTGTCCCTGGGCAAGGGAGTAGGGCTGGTTTTATAGTCTGAGGGTGATCTGACAGGATCTTTCAATGAGGTGATGCCAGGGTTCAATCTGATTGGGTCCTGAATTCTGCTATGGAGGTGTCTGCTTTTTAATTCAGTCCCTGCAGATAGGTTCCACCCGTGGTTGCAAGCTTGGTTCATCTGGGCATGCTCAGGTTACCAGACCTTTAACCCGGCAGTCCATGGCAACTGAAAAACAATTTACAACTTTGTTAACATAAAAGTTGAGCCAGATTGGTCTGATATGGTTGCAGTATATATGAATTGTGTCCATATCCATTTTCAAGAGTGAATTCTATGGAATACTTTTGAATTTATTTGTTTTCCAGTTATGATTGCCTGGGAGTCATACCATATGGCATGAAGTGGGAATTAATTATGTAGCATTTTTGATAGGTTCATTTATTCATACTGTACATTTTATTGAGCACCAACTTGGGCTCTAGGTGAATATTGCTCAATTAAATATAGTGCCTGCTCTCATGGAGCATGCTTTCTGATGAGGAAACACAGCATATATAAGTAAACCAAGAAATAAATGTCTCGCGGCAAATTGTGATATATGTTATGATGATGAAGGTGGACAGAATGTAGGGAGAGTTAGAGAGGTGGGAAGTGATCCCTACAGAGGGAACAGTATGTGCAAAGGCACTGAAGTACACTAGAGCTTGATGTGTTGATGTATTGAGAGGCTGAGTGCCAGCCAGTGTGCCTGGAACAAGGTCAGAAGAAGAAGTTGGTATTAACTGAGGTGAGACAGACCAGCAGGGTCCATGTCATCCAGGGCTTTGTGGGCAGATGGATTTGGATTTTGAATCACTGTGCAAAGACCATTCCAATTGATTTAAGCCTTTGACTTAATGCAATTTTTGGTCTGGAGGCATTGAATAAATAGAGCATCTTGCTAGATGCTCCTTAAGGTAAATATTAGAATTCTTAAGTTAGATCTATTTTTTTTTCCTGTGGGAACACAGTTTTATATGGCCACATATGATTATGAGAAGATAGGTTTTTTTTTTTATATTCAAGTTTCCAGGTAACATTTCCTTTAGTAATATATAGTAAATCAGAAAATGAAGCAAACCCAAGTTCTTTTCAGTTGTAAAGAAGGCAGCATGGATGCATAATTTCCTGTTCTCTTGTAGAGACTGTTGAGGGAAAACTTTCCATTTTCTGCATAAATTGTGAATGAGTCACTAACTGCTCTTTGTTCTAAAATATCTTTTTTAGGATGTTTGCATAGCAAACAGCCTTGAAGCAGGGACACTGTGTCTCCTTTTGTAGCAAAGGACAGGTTTGCTTATAGCCTTGACATATGGAGATAGTGTTTCAGAGCAAAGGGCAGGTAGGCTTACTACCCGTTATTAAAGATCGGGGCTCCTTACGCTCAGGGTTTCTCTCCTGAAATGAAGTCTACTGTGTATGCAAGCATCCTTCTGGGCCTACCTGCATCACTCCATGGGCAAGGGGAACTGACATAAACATACAGATGCTTACACCACATGCTGTGTGGTGAGTAATAAAGTCCGTTCTCTGACTCAGGTATCTTGTGTCTTGTGTCAGCATCCATAAAACCAACAGGCTAGCTTGTTAGCTTACAAGTGAATAAAATCTCAGACCCTTCACAGTTCCTGACAGAGACTCCTCAGCCATTTGAGCAGGCAGGTACAATGCCAGGCAGGTGATATCCTAATGTTCTGCAGCTTATAAGATATCCAATTAGCATTTTTTGTCACTGTTTTTCCTCACTAAAGTCACAAGATGGTCTATTCTCAATCACATCTTAAGTGTGACTTCTATTCTAAAATGCATGTGTGAAGCCTACTAGCTACTAATTATTATGCCTTGAATATTCGTAACCAAGTGGGAGAATATGTCAACAGAAAGAATGCTATGTTAAAATTTTAGGATCATCAAGGCATAAAATATATTAAAACGATAGCTCGATTTAACATTTATGATTTTGTGTGTGTGTGTGTGTGTGTGTGTCTGAAAAATGTAACCCAAGCACATTTCCATGAAAAATTCTTATATGATAACCACTAAGGGACTAACACTGGTTGGGTTCACAGAACCATTAGTATCACAATGCAGGGTTATCAAGGGCTTGGGCTCTCACTTCCTCCTGACTAGGGACTTGAGGAGTAAGCACTGCCACTGCTAACATGGGAGATTGCCAGGTTTTGCTCTGGCAGCCAGAGGAGACGTTCTGTATCTGCACTGTCCCATACAGCAGCTGCTAGTCACATGTGGCTGCTGAACACTTGAAATTTGGCTTGTTTGAATTGAGATGTATTCTAAGTGTAGATTATATACCAGAGTTCAGACTTGGGGCAGGAATGGAATGTAAAATATCTCACTAATAACCCTTAAAATTGATTATGTTTGAAATAATATTGTAGATAGGTTAAATAAAAATATTATTGAATTAATTTTTAATTTTACTTCTTTACTATTTATTTTTACTTCTTTCAATGTGACTACTAGAAAATTTGAATTACATAGGTAGCCCTCATTATATTTCTATTGAACAATATACTGTTCTAGATCTTTGCTATTTAAAGGGCAGTATTAGCATCATCTGGGAGCTTGTTAGAAGTGTAGAATCCCACACCCCACCTGACACATAAGGAATAAGAATTTGCATTTTAACAAAATCCCCCCATGTGATTTGTCTGCACTTTAATGGTTTGAGGAGCAGAGAGTCCCTAAGGCTAGGATTGCCTGATTTAGTAAATAAAAGTATAAGACACCCAGTTAAATTTAGTTTTCAAATAAACAATTTTTTAGTATAGCATGTCCCAAGTATTGAACACGACACACTTATATTAAAATTAGTTGTTGTTTTTCTGACATTTGAATTGGTATCAATTCAAGCTGGATAGCCTATATATAGTTTATCTGTCAACCTTACTAAGTCTAAACTTGTCCTGTCCAGACTTGTCTTCTTACTTGAAATTCCACAGCATCAGGAAAAGGACAGAGAGATAAAAGGAGAGAAGAATGGAAGATGGGAGAAATGAAACAACAGAGAGAAAAACCAGAAGTGTGAGGGACATTAGGAATAAGACTGGGCATGCAAAGGCCACATTTAAGGCCAGTGACCTTTTTTATTGTATGATTTTTATTCACCACTTTCTTCCTTATTCCTGCATTCCTCCACTTCCCCTAGTCATTGTGCTTATTGTCTTCTTCCCATTTTCTACGGGTTCCCAAAGGCGAGTTTGGGGAACATGGTGTGGTTGCAGAGTGGATGGTGGATGGTGAGAAGGGGAATCTCTCCGAGCCAAGTCAAACGTTCCTCTAATCCATCCTCTCCCTGAAATTTTACTTACAAATAGCCCTTTTTAGCTATCAGTACTTTATTTTTAAGAGATCAAATTTCCCAAGTGCCAAAAATGCTGACACTTTTCATTTTGGAGAATATTCTTTATTGTACCATTTTAGTTGTATTTTCTTAAAATGTAAAACAACTCATGGGGATTTTGTTGTTTGTTTTGTTTTTTTCAGGCTTTTTAGTGGAGGAAATGGGAGTATAGTCCTGCAAGAAAGGAATAACAATGAGTATATTTTATATAGCTGAACATTGAAGTAAGAAGAGGCTTTCATCTATGATCTCATTTAATCTTCATGACAATTCTTTAAGTACTTTTGCCCCCACCCTACTCGAGGAAACAAGGCTCAGGAGAGAAAATAACTTGCCTAGTGTCAGACAGCTCTTAGGGGCTGGAGCTGGGCACACTTGAAGGCTACAGCCTGGGCTCCCCACTATTCTCTGCAAATGGAGAGTCACAAATTCAACAGGAAACTGTGAACTAGGACATATATGTAAATTTAGGAAGTTTCAGAGATTGTTATTTATTCATTCACCTGAAAAATGCATGTAAAAATATATACTTCATAGACTTTGGGGAGAATTTAATAGCTTCCTGAAAAGCAATATGAAGAGTCTTACTAAGAGTTATATGACACTATCAAAACAATGCAAATTTCTAAAAAAAGTTTAACTGACAAATATATTTTCTCTAAAACTCTCCTCCCTAATAATCATTTAATGAGATAAATAATTAAAAATCTAAATATTGGTTTTACTCTATATATTAAGCAGTATCAGGCCCTTCCCCGCATCATCCCCTGATATTATACAGTCCAACAAAGCTGTGTTTTTATTGGTTGAATATGCTGTCAGTCACATGGCATGAAAAGTACTGCCTCTGCTCTGTTTGCATTATGAATTAACAGATGTGCTTGGTTTGAAGAAACGGATTCATTTCTTGATGGGAAGAAAAATCTTGTTTAGTTTTTCACTTATTTTTTTGTGTATGGGATTTTCACTAACTTTGGACCAGCTATTTTCCAGGAAGAATGTAAGGTGAGTAATTGCACATCTTTTAATGCAATGCATGTGTGAACTTCAGTGTAAGTATGAAATTAGGTGGCTCTGTGATTTCTTTATATTGTTGCATATGTACATTTGTTAATGATTCAAAATGGATAGGCTAGATCATACAGTTAGCTGCTAAAATTGTTGAGCTAGAATTTATACTTAAGAGATAAAAATAGAATCGTTATTACAAGAGGCAAGAGTTATTTGTCCAAAATATCCAAGAAACATTTGTATTATGTATCAAAGTATATATCTATAAGAAAATGAGTCCTCAAATCAGTGTTAAGGTTTCTTTTATATTTACAAGTAAATGTTAATTTCACAGTTTCTCCTGCCATTGTCATATGAGAAGAGTGTAAGAAGAAATTAAAACCTCAGAAATATATAACATGTCCCCCAAAGAAAAGATGTTCAATCACTTTAAGTAGTAGGAGATGGTAATTGCATGTGATACACAGTATTTAAAATTAACAAGCAAAATATCCATTTCTATTTCTGTTGTCCCTTTGGCTTCTTTCCATACCATACAAGGGAACATAGAGATTTATTGATAAAAAAGAATATTCAGAATCTGTATAGCAATTATTTGTGTCATGTCTTCCAATTAATTATTATGTGCCATCTCAATGAATGCATCAGGGAATTTGGGGTGAACACAAAGGACAGTAGCAAGCAGGATAATCTGGCAAAACTTGTGTTAAAGAATCCTTAAGTCACCAGCTGATGAAAGCTAGAAGTACAGGAATTTTTTTATTTTTCTCTCTCATTGTTTTCAAATCAATTGGTACTTTCCTTCAGGTTCACTTACAAATAGTAAGTGGTTTATATTCTGTAGGTGGTTAAAGCTCAGTAATATTTCCCCACCTGGGTTATACAGAAATGACTGATTTGTGTATTACACAGATGAAACATACACCAAGAATTATGACAAGCCAAATTCTGTTTTTAAGGCAAGGTTAATAGGTTTAAAGAATCTTAGCTTCAGAAGTTTCAGATCTTAGAAATCACACAAATCAACGATTATTTGAATCTAATGCTATGGCATGTTAATTCATTATGAAGGAAATAACAGTTGGTGTTTTGTGAATGTTCTTTCAAATCATGGATCTAAAATTAAAAATATCTTTCAATTCTATGGGGCTATTCAAGATTCTCAAGTCTCTAGGCAAGTTGGTTGTATTTTAAGCTGATACATGGTTCCATGGGGTTACCATTCTTCCTTTTCATGTTCCCTTCTCAAGTTGGGTTTATTTGTGAACGAAAAAAAAATCATGTATGACCTCAGATTATTCACTTTGATTTCAGAGTTTGTTCATTAATTTGTTAGTTCATTCATGCATGTAATACATTTGTAAAATACTTGGTACTTTTAAACAGCTGAGCATTGTGCTAAGTCTACAACAGGCATCGTCCCTGCTCTTGTGGACTAAGTCTAGCAGGGGGGTGCTCATTAATAAGTGATGTATATTATTACAAACAAACTTTGCAATGTACTGAGAAAGACAAGTATAGAAGGCAATTGAGGGATCTGAGCTAGTTGGAGATGTTAGGGACCATGTTCCTGAGGAAGTGATATTTGAACTGTGATCTGGAGAAAATGTAGAAAATAAGTGGGAGGATGGAGAACATTCCAGGTGGAGGGAACAGCCTGTTCTAAGACTCTTGTGAGGGAAGAAGAGACCATGAACCATTCAGGGAACTGAAGAATACTAGTGTGTCTGGAGCAGAGAGAAAAGGGAAGGGGTGAAATGAAGCTAGCACAGCTGTGGGCCATGGCGGGAATGTGGGCTTTGTCCTAAGTAGGATCATGAAGGGGCTTCATTGTCACATACACCTTCATGAAGGCATATGGCATCTGCTACTACAAAACTAAGGCTCTTGATTGCTTTTCAGGTAGTGCAGAGATCTCTTTTACTGGAAAAGGGTCTGAATATTTTAGTGACAAATGTAGGTTTAATTTTCTTAAACTGGCATTTCTCAGTTTACTCATGCAGATAATTTTTAACCAGAAACTTTTTTAGTTCCTACTTTAGTTCAGAGACTAGGTAGTGATGGAAAAATGTACATGTATTTTGTCTTTGGCTGAGATTATGGTTTTGTCTTTTTCTTTGGCTGAGATTATGGTTTCCTACAAAACCTCATTAGTTCAGGCTTGTGGGTGTGGTTAAGGCCTATCTGAATTATAGTCTGTTTAAAGAAGAAGTATACCAACATTATTGTATGTTCAGACCAGAGACTCACTAAAATGACAATGAGCCTGTGTTGTCTACTAGAAGCCTTTTATTAGTGAACACATGGGAATTTTTAATTAGTAAAGCAGTCTTGAGCCAAGTGTGTTAATGATAGCATAGCTCATTCATTAATTCATTCATTCATTTACTTTTATTCAATAAGCATTTATTAAGATTCCCTGCTAACTAGATATTTTCAAATGACTTGATAAATTTTTATCTTTTTTAAGGAAAATATATCTCATAATTTCTATGTTTTTGTTCAGTAAGACATTTAAAAATTAAATATGTTAGCCACGTATCACAAAATATGATTTTTTAATAAAGTTTAAATTAAAGAAATTTTAAAAATCTGTTTGTGCATGGTTATATTATTAGAAAGCTTGAAGCTCTTTGAGAAGCACTGTCTGGATATTTGTGCTTCTTTCATATACTGTATTAAGTTACATTTTGACTTGCACTACAGAGTTTGAAGTTTAGATAGGTGGAGATGTTTGGGCTAAAGGGTATCTTTACTTTGATGGGAAACTCACTTTTGCTACTCAGGAAATTAAATTTCTTAGTGCTCCTAGATTTGATTGAGCTCAGAGGACTGATTCATGCTAACTCCATTCACAAGAGACTTAATATAACCCAGAATGCTAATTTATAAATTTTTAAAGGAAGGTTTTTTTTAAAAAGACTCGATTAGAAAAATTTATCAAAGTAGCACGTATACATGATTTTAAAAATCAAAAGGTAACAAGATACATGTTGAATTTAAGAAAAAATTGTCTTTTAGTTACTTCTATGGGCAACTATTTTCAATGTTTCATTGTTTCTTCTGTTGCTTACTGCTTGTATTAGTCACCTTTTCTCTAGTAACAGTCTGCACATTGTAGAATCTTACAGCTTCCAATGTTCTTGCTTATGTTACACTTGACATTTACAGGTGGGTTGCCATGACCCAGCTCTAGCTTTGTTTCCAGGTCTTCTCATTTCAAGACCAAGACTGAAAGAGCACCCCTTATTTAAGCATGTCATTCTTACGACAGAGAGAGATGGCATACTCAACGCAGATACCTGCAACACTTCTGAAGAACTGCCACACTGTTGCTTCTGCTCCTATTCCATTGGCCCAACCAAGACACATAGCCAAGCTGGATGATGGGACAGGAAGTATTCTCCACCTACAGGGAGGCACTGCAAGTCATATGACCAAGTGGGAGGCAAAATCCTTTTATGGAGAAGGGAGCAAAGAGTTGGGAACAATCATACAAATCCAACATACTAACATAATATTTAAATATTATGCACAATTTCTCAATTTATACATTTTAGACCTTTTCTAACAATTTCCTATTATTATTGACAAAATTCCTGTCTTAACAATGTCCTCATGTTTCTTTCCTTCATCTTCCACCCATCCAAGATAGTTACCTGACAATTTTAAGTTCAATTAGTGCTTGCATCAGTGTGACTAAGTATATATTGTTTGCTGACAAGCCAGTTAGTAGACTATAATTGTTTCTTCTTTTATTTTTTTTTTTCTTTTTTGGTACAATTCTTTCCGTTTGTCTTGAGATAAATATGGCCTTTTTTCAGTTGCAATTTCAAAATGTGCATATTCCTAGTTCTTTTCACATGTTCCCTCATCTATAGGTACTGTAGTCTCTCAAATTCTCTTTTCACTCAGAAGTCTCCCTCTAGGTCTTTTCCTTTTTTCCTCTTGCTCTGATCTGTACTGATTCTCTCTAGGTCTGATATACAATGGTTATTCTCAGGTTTCTCTTGGTGGCTCTTCTAGTTAGATCCACTGTCTGTTAGATCTTGTGCTTTCTCTTTCTTAGTTTTCTCCCTTATTTTGTAGGAGCATGTCCTCCATTAGCTTCCTGTGAAATATGAGAGATACATTGTCTGAATCTTTGCTTGATTCTTGTTTTTTATTTCTGGAAGCTAATAGGATATTTTCTTTATCTTTGGCTCCAAAATGTTACAAGTACTTTAGCTCACAAAAATCAACTCAAAATGGATCACATACCTAAATGTAAATGCTTAAAATTTTAAACTTCTAGAAAAAACATAAAAGAAAATCTTTGTGCTCTTGTGTTAGGCGAATATTTCTTTTAGACACAAAAGCTTAGACTATAAGGGGAAAATAAATACATTGGACTTTATAAAAATTAAAATTTTTGATTTTTGAAAATCATCATTAAGAAAATAAAAATGGAAGATATAGAATGGAAGAAAATATTTTCAATGCGTATATCTGACACAGGACTTGTATCCAGAATGTACGGAGAAGTCTTACAACTCAATCACAAGAGGTCAATGAGTTTAATTTTAAAATTGAGGAAAAGATTTAAACACACACTTCACAAAAGTAAATATATAAATGATCAGTCAATAGGCACAAAAAAAGACATTCAATTTCATTACTTATCAGGGAAATGAAAATTAAAACCACAATAAGATAGCAACCCACAGCATTGGAATGGCTAAAATGGCTAAAATTAAGTGGATTGATGATACCCAATTTGAGCAAGAATGTTAAGCAACAGGAAAGCTTATGTACTGAAACTGATTGGTACTTTCAGGAAAAGTTACACACTTCTATTATATGACTTGGTCATTCTACTCCTGGGTATTTATTCAAGATGAACAAAAACACATTCTACACAAGCTCCTATAACTAATATTTTAAATCTTTATTTGTAGTAGCTTTGAACTAGAAGCACCCTAAATGTCTATCAATGTATGCATAGACAAATAAAATGTAGTATGTTCATACAATAAAATATTTCTTAGCAGTAAAATGGAATGAACTACTGATACATATGACAATATACATGAATTTAAAAATCATTACAATAAGACTGAAAGAAGTCAATAAAGAATGCATGTTATATGATTCTATTTATGTACAATTCTAGAAAATGCAAACTAGGAGAAAAAAAAAAGAAAATGCAAACTAATCTGAAGTGATGGAAAGCAAGTCTATAGTTACGTGTGACTGAGAGTGGAGAAAATATCTCTCCACTGCAAAAACAGGTGGGGAAACTTGTGGGTGTTGTATATATCCTATCTTTATTGTGGTGGTGGTATCATAGGTATGTGCTTCTGCCAAAACTCATAGTATTGTATAATTAGCATAAATGCAATTTACCGTACATAAATTTTACCTCAATAAAGTTGATAAAAATTAATGAATAATTGCATGCATGCATGAATTTATTAATAGCAACTAGTGGGCATTATAGTCGCCAATTTGTCATCTTCAGAAATTTTCATTAGATAATAGAGGCTGTATTACAAAGTGAATGGTGCATTTAATTTGTAATTGGTTCCATATAATTAATTCTAAAGCACTTTACTATGATATTGATTTAGTAACTCTTCAGCTACAATTATGTTTTGCATACATATCATGACATTTAATATATTTATCCAACTCTAAAAATGTTGAATTTATATGACGGTGATATATAGAGGCCTTGGATAGGAATTGTTAAGCATAGAGTTTCATTTACATTCTCATATACTACAGGTACAACTTATGTAAATCTTAAAATGTGCAATAAACAAACTTAAAATCTTTAGGATATTTATGACACAATTAGAGATTTAAATGCCAAAGAATATTTAATGTTAAATAATTATCAATATTTTCTAGATGTAATTGTGTTATTATTTTTGTAATTTGTCATATTTTCTTCAAAATTATATCATGAGGGAAGTAGGTGAGTTTATAAGTAACAAAAGATTGGTTATAACCTGATAATTACTAAAGCTGAATGATGAGTACAGACAAATAGGGAGGTTTATTATATTTTTCTATTTATATTTGTATATGTTTGAAATATTCCTTGATAAAAAGTGTGTATATCTTCTAACTTAGCAATTTCACTTCTAGGAATTTATCTTAAGGAACTTTTCATGGGTATAAACAAACAATCCACAATAATGGTCAATGCAGTATTGTTATAATGCCACAAAATTGGAAATAATTTAAACTCTTGAGAATTTAAAAATTTAATTCAGTACATTATGATACATTTTCATGATGTAATGCCATATGACATTCAAAAAATGTATCAGAAAAATATATAATAACTTGAGAAATATTTGTAATTATTTTTAAATTAAAAACAATTTGTGGGCTTCAAAACAGTATGTTCACAAAAATCTTAAATTTTATAAAAAGTAAATTTTATAAAATTTTATAAAAAGTAAAATTACATATGTGATGTGGTATGTATATGAATTTGTGTTTATGTGTGTATGGAGAAACTAGAAGGATGTGTATCGTAATTTATATCCTCATAATTTTCAGAGATATGTTTTTGGCCATTGAGTCTGTCTTATTTTTTTAGGGTTGGATATTTTGGCTTTAATATGTTAACAGTGCAATGTAGGGTAAAATTTCACTGTAAAATATTTTATTATACTTTATTATTTGGTTATTATTTACTGATTAAAGCTCTGTCTAGCATACTGCTCAGCACATAGTAGGCTCTTATACTATTCCATGAATAAGGATCAGGGTTGATTTAAAATAATTTTTCTTTTTTAAATTTTTTCTGTATTTTTCATATTTTCTTCAAAGAACATGTATTACTTTTTAAATCAGAAATTCACTATTAAAAATGGGCAGTTTTGACAGGCTAAGTAAGGTTCTGCTCCTCTCCTTTGAGATGTAATAAACTGAAATATACTTTTCAAAATTGCACGTAAAATCTGAACTGTAGATATTTGTTCAGCATCTTTTAATTTTTTGTTTTTTTTCCCCCTGATTTCAGTTCTCCAACATCTTCAAGTAAAGAAGTGGTTATAAAGAGTGGTAAGACTCATAATTGCCTCCATGATTCCACGGGGGGGATGGAAGAAGGGCTTTTTCTGTGGTAGACTTCTCTGACCAATGGTATTTGTACCAGGAGTCCCTCATGTGAAAATCCTTTAAATTAATGTATTCTAAATTATGAGCCCAAAGAGGTTCAAGCCTGTTCTGTTTCACAGTGCTTAGCATATTATTGTCACTCAATTATACTATATAACAAATTGATGCCATTTAGCTTTGGTACTCACATCATTATTTATTTGACAGATCAACAGAATAATGAAGATATGAAACCAATCCACAATTTTACAATACCAATCACACAGGTATGAATATGTCAGGAAACTAGATTTTAATCCACATGAAAAAAAATGTAAACATATTTCAATTATGTCAGAGCTACTGTGAAAATATATATATAATAATTAATATTAATTAGAATCTTGTTTAAAATTTTGGGGGGGTGTATTATGGAATCTTTTTGTTTGTTTGTTTTTGAGACAAGGGTCTTGTTTTGTTGCTGGGGCTAGAGTGCAGTGGCTCTATCACCTCACTGTAACATTGGTTCCTGGGCTTAAATGGTCCTCCAGACTCAGCCTCCCAAGTCCCTGGGACCACAGGTGCACACCACCATGCCTGGCTAATTTTTCTCATTTTTTGTAGAAAAGGGGTCTTGCTATCTTGCACAGGCTAGTCTTGAACTTTTGGTCTCAAGCAATCCTCTCACCTTGGCCTCCCAAAGTACTGGGATTATAGCAGTTAGCACATGGTCTATTGGAATCTTACAGTTGAGAAACACCTAAAATACTTAATTTTATTTGCTTTTCTATATTTTCATTAAGATATTCAGTTTTACTTTTGTTGCTTTCTGAATAGGATCACTGTAGTAACAGTTTATATTTGCTTAAAGGTAAGCCTGGGTTGCTGCTCTCTGTTAGCTAATTTTTCTTTTATCTGTATTTACACTGGAGTAACTGGTTCACTCTTTGTATTGTACGTTTTATGGGTTTTAATAAATGTATAATGATATGTATTTACCATTACAGGACATGAATTAGCTCTTTTATTTCTAGGAAGCCTTTTGTACCATAGATACAAATTCATTTCTACAATTTATTTTATTTGATTAATTAGGCTCTCAACTACAATCTGAGCAAAGAAGGACATTTAGAAAAAGAACCTTGGAATTCATTCAGCTATCATAGCCCAGTTAATGTCTCCATGGGTGGAATTCCCTGCATTCTCTTCTGGGCCAAAAGAATCACAGTTAAATTTAAGAATCAGACCTGGCTGGACCTTACAGATGAAGCATTTGGTCAGAAGGCAACAGTGGACACTAGCAACTCAAATTGCAGTGAAGAAAGTGCCTGGTAAGTTGATCTCTCTGCTTGAGGAAGCCCTTGGGGCTGTTGCAGTCTGTTACCTGTACAGATCTAGTATTTTTGTCATTTCAGAAAAAATAAGTGGGCTCCTTTGTATATGACCCTGACACACATCTTTGAGGAAGTGTTTACAATGTCTAAAATGAAAGTCAGAAATCTGACTTTTTGAAAATGAGGGTTCCCAAACTCATTCTCGAAAAGAGAAAAGAATTCCAGGCTTGGTCTCAACTCCAAATGTTAGGTGTCAATCTACTTTTGTCCCACCAGGGAAGAAATTACATATCCCAGCAGTGAGTGAAACACATATTCTAGTGGGTGAAACACAGCCAGGACAAATGTTTGACTCTAGAGGGGGTTTCTGAAATTGTGGAACACCCGTCTGTTTGCAAATGTGCAGGGGTACCTTTGAATGGGCAAATTTCAGAGAATTCTTTAGGACATTATAAAATAATTAGAATAATTATTGACATGAGCAAATTAAACAAATATCCCTTTCAAAGAGCAAATCAATTTCCAATGTCTTTCTCTGCTTTTCAGCCATCCAAGCAAATATTTTTGTTTTTATTTATTTTTGTCTGGAGGGAGGAAATCTGGCACTTGCTTTCTAAAAACCTTCTTTTCAATATTTGTTGGTATTAATATAATAGATGCTTTTGGAAGATTCTCTGCATTTGTTCTGGCCTGGTTTAGATGGGTAGGATGCTTTTATAAACCATAACATATTGTGTGTGTGTGTGTGTGTGTGTGTATTCTTTTTATATTTTATATACTTTGGCTGGAAACACCTTTTTATTCCTGAACTCCACTTCTCATTTAAAAATTCTTGACAATGGGTGAGAATGAATTCTATTAATATACACTTAAAAGTCATATTACAAGTCTTAGTAATCAGGGTACCACCGCTTTTTTGCTGGGCTTTAGAGACCTTAGTGATCACTGGGAATCCAGAGATGGAAAGAATGAAAACTTGGCTGCTAGGCTCAGTTCTGCCAGTGTGCTCTGTGACTTTATAGACAGGACCTGTAGGATCATCATCTATGGGGAGGAAATGATGGCATCTATTCGTTGTAGCTAACAGGCCTTCAGCGTTTGCCGCGGGCCAGGCTCTGTCTGTCTGTGCAAGGTCTTCACAGGTCCCATATCTGTTCCTCACAGCAACTCTCTGAGTCACAGGCACTTGTTCCAGATGTTCCAGGAAATCAAGGCTCAAAGAGGGTAGGAAACTTGCCAAAGTCACACAGTGTGATCAATAGTAGACATAGGGTCTAAAGTGTCTTTAATACCTCCTCCCTCTTGGCCCTATCTCATAGGGTTGTGAAAATCAAATGACGGTATGTACATGTAATGTCAAGTCTTCCTTCCTCACACACGAATGGTAACTACAGTGAAATGTGTCTAGTTATCTCAGTAAGCTTTGGTTTTCCCAGCACACAAATTAACAATTGGGCAGGACTTGGTCGCCGCCCTAGAATTCTACTTGGCTGAGAGACTTGAGGGTGCAGCATCCGCCTGCTGGGATCCTGCTCAGGTGAGTTGCAGGTGTCCTGGATGGACCTCCCAGAGAGGGGAGCTGCAGGCTCCCCAGGAATGTGAGGCGTTCAAGGACCAGCTGCTGAGACTCAGCGCCCTTGATTCCCATGAATCGCGCAGATCGGTGAGATGCGCTTGCTGTGCTGGCGAGGAAATCTCATGTTCTCAAGAACCAGAATGGGAGGTGCAGAAGAAACAAATCCAAGCAAAGACATAACCATGTAAGGTCAAAAGCACGGATTAAAAAAAGATGACCATGTTTTAGCTCTTGGAAACAAAATGTTCAGGGAGAGGCAAATTGTTGGCAGACTGATTTGCTACGGAAGTCTTTTTAAATAGTGAAAGCCCTGCAAATAGAGCATAATCCCAGCATCTGTGTATATTTTGAATTTAGGCAATCATAGCCTGAAGAATTCAGAATCCATTGTACACGTGTGAGAATGGGGTGCTTGATAGAGTAAAAAGAGGTCCTTTTCGAATACAGCATCCTATAGGTTTCATTCTCCTTTGTGTTCCCAATTGATGGTATAGTGCCTGGCACTTCAAAGATCCTCACTGAATGACTGTCAAGTTTGCTTTGTTGGAATCAGGCCTCATGTTCTTTACTCCAAAGCAGAGTATATTAACAAGCATCTACTGAAACCAGGACCAATGGAGAGAAGCTCTTTGGGGGGGTCAGAAGCTCCCTCCAGCCACTCCCACCTCTCCATATCACAATTGGTTTGCTTTCTATCATTACAGCTTAGTTTGCATGTCCTAAAATTTTATATAAATATAATCAGATCATGTGCATTCTCTTTTAGTCCGGCTTCTTTCACTTAGCATGATGATTTTGATAAGCTTCTATGTTATTGCATGTATCGGTGGTATGTTCCCTTTCATTGCTGAGTGGTATTCCATTGTGTGGGTGTACCACAACTTATTTATCCACTCCCTTGTTGATGGAAGTTTGCCTTTCCCTTCAATTTTGTATATCTTTCCAAATAAAGTCACTATGAACATTCATGTACAAGTCTTCATGGCAGCAGGTATTTTAATTTCTCTTAGGTGTTATTCCACCTAGAAGTAGAATGGCTGGATCATATGGTATGTGTGTTTTTAACTTTTGAAGAAACTGCCACATTGTTTTTTAAAGTGGTTGCACCATTTTCCCTTTCTGCCAGCATCATATGAGAGTTCCAGTTGCTTCATGTCCTCACTAATGCTTTGTATGGTAGATATGAGACGTAAAGAAAACATTTTTATGTTTCTGCATGTTTATTAACTTATGAATAAATTTTACTGGCACATGGGGTATAAGCTAAGCCTTGGAGATAGTAAGAGATTTGCCTCTTTGGAGAAATGAGTTTATATATGTCAAGGGACAATGAAACTCAGGATCACAGAGACATTCCCGGGGTTAGAAACCCAGAAGGTCTTATCTTCCCCTTGGAGACATTTATTTACAAACCGTAGATATTAGACCGGCAGCTATTCGTCTCCTTTGTGGTAGGCTATTTGCTCCAATCCAAGGGCCAATTAAACTCTTCTGATTACATTCTGGAGTAGGTGCCTTTGACTGTCCCTCTTCTCTCTTCTCTTTCCAAGGAGAATTCATTGACATTAAGGGAGCACATGTTTCTCTCTCTTTCTTAGGAGGTGAGAGGGGAACCACCATCCTTCTCCTATATCAACTCCTAGATTCATAATCTTGGTGTTCCTCATCTGTATTGCAAATCACAGCATGTGTAGGGTGACATCTGGCTCTTGCTGTGTTGCCTAGGGGAAGAATGGGGGTGAAAGGGGAACCAATGTGGTTATTCCTATGAGTAAGTAATAATTGATCTGTCTCTGCTCCAGAAAATCTTACGTTTACACTCAGGAAAATGTGAATAAATATAGTTATTAAAAGCTTAAGAGTCAGTTTAAAAAATATTTTAACTATTGTAATTATCCTACTATGCTATTTTATTGTGGTTTTATTTCACATTTTCCCAATGTTTAATGATATTGAGCATCTTTTCATGTACTTAGTGGCTATTCATATATTTTTCTTTATAAAGTGCTCAAGTCTTCTGATTTTTTTCTTTTCCTTTTTCTTTTTTTTTTTTTTTTTGAGACAGGGTCTCACTCTCTCACCTAGGCTAAAGTGCAGTGGTGTCATCATAGCTCACTGCAACTTTAAACTCCTTGACTCAAGCTGTCCTCCTGCCTTAGTCTCCCTAGTAGCTGGGACAATAGGCACGTGCCACTACACCAGCTTTTTTTTTAAAATATATTTTTGCAGAGACGGGATCACACTAGGTTGTCCAAGCCAATGTCCAATTCATGGCCTCAAATGATCCTCTCATTCTCCTGCCTTGGCCTCTCAAAGTATTAGAATTATAGACATGAGCCACTGTACTTGGCCACTTCTGACTATTTTTAAGTTGGATTGTCTTCTTACAGAGTTGTTAGTGTTACTTATTATATTCTGGATAAAGTCCTTTGTGTATATGTGTTATGAATATTTTCTCCTGTTCTGTGTCTTGCCTTTTTTTCCATTTTTTTTAAAGAGACAGGGTCTTGCTTTGTCACCCAGGCTGGAGTACTGTGGTGACAGATCACAGCTCATTATAACCTTGGCCTTGGCCTCCCAAAGTGCTGGGATTATATGTGTGAGTCATTGCACCCAGCCATTTTTTGTTTCCTTAACAATGTCTTCTAAAAAGTTTTGAATTTTAATAAAATTCAATTTATCAATCTTTTATGGTTCATATTTTTGCATTTTTTTCAATAAACCATAGCCTACCTCAAGATTATAGAAATGTTCTTCTATGTTTCTTCTATGTATTTTGTGGTTTTAGGTGTTAGGTCTATGATCCATGTTGAGGTGATTTTTGAGTATAATGTGAAGTATGGATCATTCCTATTTTCATGGACTATGTTTCTGTTTTGTAGGTTATCTCTGAAGTTTGGTGATGCTGAAAATCCCAAAGGGCTTGATATAAGGTAGGTAGGATACCACTTTGGAATCTCATCGTTTCAGCATTTCAGGTTAGCTCTATGTAATGTACTCATTCCACATGTGTGTATCAAGGGCTTGTGTGCCTAAGCACTGTGACACATCAAATGCCATATCTACGTAATTACACTGCACATCAGCAGTGTGATATGACAGGAGCCTTATAGAAATGCTCTTTTTAGTCTCTACCAAAGTACCTATAGTTCTCTTCTCCTCAGGGACTCAGAAAACTCACAAACCTCAAAATGTGATAATCTTTTTCTCTGTGCAAAAAATAAAATATAAATAAAGCACCAAGGGCTGGGCTCTGGTTTGAAATTGTTTTCTAGAGCTCCTTACAATGAATCACACTTACCGTTTAACTATAAAGAAGGCTCGGTTATCTGAATTCCCCAGCAGACAATCAACACAGGCCTACAGTTTTTTGTATTTTGGAAGAATGCATCTGCCAACAGTAGTTTTATCCAAGCAGTTAGGAACTGCTCCTGGGTTGGGGGCAATTTTTAGCCATTAATTTTTTTTCCTATAAAAGTATGGTGTTTCTCTTCCTATGGCCAGACCCTTTAGTGGGGATAAGTAGTTGTGCCTTTAACATTACTTGGAAAACCAGCAGGATGTTCTGGGGAAGTCTTTCCTAAGTTGTGCTCTGTGGAACACTTCTGCTCTGTGAAAATATTTATAAGATTCCACAGTAAAGAGATTCTGTGGTCACAGTGTTTGGGAATGTCTACAGACCATGTCTTCCTCTTGGAGATTCACAGTGTAAATTTGCATATGAAATGTTCTAAGAAGATGTGTTCTTAAGTCAGACTGTTGCTCTTTGGAACTTTGAGTAACCTAGTGTTTCCTATGTTGAACCTAGGAAAGTTTCTTCCTCACAATGCTTGTCCACATATCATGGGACACTAGTGTTTAATCAAATTTAGAAATACATGCCATCATCTTTCAGAGCAACCTTATAAGTAAATATAATCCCACAAAGTGACCAAACATGTGTATCTGTTTGATCGAGAAATGGGGAATATTTTGGATCCATAATAGCACTTTTTCCCAAATGGAAAATAGCTTTATTATGATGATTATTATTATTTCTGATGATAAAGGTATGTAGCAGAAACTGTAACTACCATGTCTATATCTACTTGGGCCTTTCCATTTGAGAGCACTAGTGCCCACTTACTTAACTTTTCAGCTGCTAGCCCCTGTTTGCCTAAACACTGTCTCGGGCCAAAGGGGCCCACTCCCTCCCATCTGCAGGCTGGCAGCCCTTGGCCAGTGACTGAAGGAAATGTATAAATACCTCATCGCCCTCTCCCTCAGGTGGGTAACTAGAGGCATGTGCTCTCCTCTGGCTCCCCCACTTGTCAACAGTGGAAACTTGCTTCAACATGTGCCCTTTCTGGCTACCTTCCCTTCCTGTCAGTTCTCTTCTGTCTACTCTCCATATTTTGAATGACTAAATCCCCCAAAATACTTCTTGGATTCACATCCTTGTCTCAGGGTCTGCTTCCAAGGGGGTGCAAACGAAAACAAGAAAAACTATTGAAAAAACAGATATATCAGGCAATATTGAGCTATAAAAGGGAGAAAATGAAAATCACTAATAATCCAAGCATTATTTGTAACCATTGTTAATGTTTTGATCTCTATCCTTCCAGACTTTTTTCCTGTGCGGTCACACATTTTTTAAAATGACAGTAAAATGATCGCGACATATGTACATTATAACTTTTTCATGGCTGGAGAACATTCCATTCCAAAATGGTTAAGAGTAAGGGCTCTGGTGTCAGATTGGATTGAAGCCCAGTTCCAACTACTCTGTGAGTGAGCTTGCACAGTTATTTAACCCCTTTGTGTCTGAGTTTCCTCGTCTGCGAAAAGAGGACAGTGATATTATCTATCTTAAGGTGTCGTCGTAGTGAAGATTAAATACAATTCGCATAAATAACAAAGGAGGGTACAAAGAAGCGTGACTGACACATAGTAAAAAAAACCTATTACTATTATTTTTAGCCACAATTTAGCTAGTTCTTGATTGACCTTTAAGTTCTTTTAAAATTTTTTTTGTAACGATAAACACTTAATCAAGTGTTGATTCTAAAAAAGAAAAAAAGCCAAGCGGTCTGTGTTGTTTATTTTTTAGAAATTTGTATTGCTCACTGTTGGGGGCTGCTCTTTCATTTGCTCCCCCCCCCCCCCACACACCCAGGGAAGGCTCTGGAACCACTGCGAAGCCTCTCCCCAAGCCAGTTCTGCCGCCTGTCAAAAGAGGGCGCCGTCGCACTGTTCACAGACGATGTCCCGAGTCAGTCAAAGTGCTCTGGGGGTAACACTGCTTTATCACCATTTCCAGATTCATCCTTGCCAATCACAACAAGTTGCCCATGCAGAGCTGGTTTAGTCTGCACCGCGTCGAGATTCTCTCCAACAATTCCATCCAAGCGATCTTCAACGCCACCGGCATCCGCGCCCCCTCGCGTTACTCCTACCGCTGCCCGCGCGTCAGCAGCCTGCAGCGGGGCGGCGCCCTCTTGCTGCCCAGCGACTCGGACGCTGTGACAGGCCTGTGGGAGGTCACTTTTGTTGATTTCCAGGTAATAAACCCAACGTATGCTCAATGCACCTGCGTGTTTGGTCCCAAAGAAACTCAATTTTTTGTTTAAAAGCACCTGAAACCAACATTGATGTTTAAGGGAAAGAGAAGTGGACACCTTGAAAATAATATTGGTGTTTTCTTTCCTTTTTCTTTTAAAGTATGAAATGGAACAGGAGAGAGAGTTTCCTCTGCCCGGGGCCCCACCTCCTACCAAGGGCTTGCTTTTGCATTCAGCTTTTTCCAGTCACTAGCAATTATCAGTGAGGAATGCCAGCCATCTCAGCCCTGGTGACACTCTGGAACCCGGTGACTGACACTTCCTGGGCGGAGAGGCCTTTCAGGGGAGAGGCACTGTGGGACAATTATTTTATTTCCTTCGGGGAGTGGAACAGTGATCCTATCAGGGCAGATAAGAAGTACATCTGTAGTGTGAGTGACAGCTTTGGCAGCTAGCATAGGAATGGAATCTTCAGCCAGGGAGTCAGAAATATCTCAGAGATCTTCTTGAAAGTATCTGGGGAAAGACATGGGGGTGTGAGAGGTTCCTTTTCACCACTAGGGTCTCAGGCTGAGAGACATTCTGCCCAGTTCCTCTATCCTGTTTACCTGTGAAAAAGCTTAGCTTGTTTTGCAAATTCACTGACATAACAGGCAGGCTTTGCATGTGCCTTTCTTGGGCACTTTCCAATCTTTTTAATATATGTGGACATCCACATACATGTGTATCTCCCCTGCTAGGCCAGGTGTGGTGCACTGGGAGGCAGTTTGGGTTGGGAAGGAGTTTGCATTTTGGAGTCAGACAGACCTGGTTTCAAATTACTTCTCAGCCATCTGAGCAAGTTACTTAGCCTCTCTCAATTTCTGACCTAACTCTAAGAATGTAAAAGACACTTGGTCTCATATATGTGGAAACACCCAGGATCGTGTCATGTGTGGATTAGCAACAACTATCACTTAAAAGTCCTCTCTCTGTATTGGCACTGTTGTAGTTATTTTATATAATCTTCAAAACTCATAAAGCTATAAGATAGATGTTATTATTCTTATTTTACAAATGAGGTGACTGAAGCTCTGATTATTACATAATTTTTCAAAGTGATATAACTGGTAAAAGGTAGAGGTAGAACTTGAATTCTAGATGGCTTAGTTCCAAGGATATTCTTTTATTTATATATGTATGTGTGTGTATATGTATACACATATATGTATGTGTACACACACATACATATATAAAATGTTTATAAATGTTGTTTATATATCACATATTGTATATGTGTCTCTACATGTATATACCTTGCTGTTTAAAAAAGAGAGTGTAGGCAGAAATGACAGTGAGGTGGTAGTAATGAAACTAAGGAATAATTCACATAAAATCCTGCCTAATTAGAACAGGGGAATTGATTGATTTATATATCTACTTTGTTCCAGAAATGACTTAAGGTGACTTATAGAAATATTACAAGAAAAATGACTTTAAAAACTTAGCAAACCACTTCACACCCATTAGAATGGCTGTTATTATAAATAACAACAAGGCCGGGCATGGTGGCTCATACCTGTAGTCTCAGTACTTTGGGAGGCTGAAGCACAAGGATTGCTTGAAGCCAAGAGTTGAAGACCAACATGGGGAGACCTCATCTCTACGAAAAAAAAAAACAACTAAAAGTTAAAGAAATTAGGTGTGGTGTGCACTTGTAGTCTTAGCTACTCAGGAGATTGAGGCAGGAGAATCACTTGAGTCCACGAGTTCAAGGTTGCAGTGACCTATGATTATACTACTGCACTCCAGCCTGGGCAACTGAGTGAGATACTGTTTCTAAAATTAACAACAACAACAAATAAACAGAAAATAATAAGAATTGGCAAGGATGTGTAGAAATTGGAACCCTTGTGCATTTCTAGTGGGAATGTAAAATGGTGCAAATGCTTTGGAACAAAGTATTGTGGCTCCCCCCCAAATTATTAATAAACAGAATTACCAAGTGATCCAGGAATTCTACTTCTGGGTAATAATCAAAAGAACTGAAAGCAGAGACTTGAGCAGATATTTATACATCTATGTTTATAGCAGCATTATTCACCATAGCTAAAAGGTGAAAACAACCCGAATGTCTGCTGACGGATGAATAGATCAACAAAATCTAGTATATACATACAATGGAATATTATTCAGCCTTAAAAATGAAGAAAATTTGGATACATTCTACCACATGAATAAACCTTGAAGACATTATACTAAGTGAAATAAGCCAGGTACAGAAGGATAAATATTGTATGATTCCACTTACACGAGGTACCCAGAGTAGTGAAGCTCACAGAGGAAGAAAGTAGAATAGCAGTTGCCAGAGGCTGAGGCCAGGGGGGAATGAGGGGTTAGTATTAATGGATACAGAGTTTCAGTTTTATAAGATGAAAAGTTTTCTGGAGAGGATGGTGGCAATGGACGCACGACAATGTGAATGTACTTAATGTGAATGTACTTAATAGTACCGAGCTGTACACCTAAAATGGTTAAGATGGCAAATTTTACGTTATGCACATTTTACAATTAAAAAAAAAACCCAAAATAATGGGCAAAGACATGAAGGTGAAGAAAAACAAAGAAAAGAAAAAAGATCAATCAGAAAAACAAATGAAAGAAAAAAGATCAATTAGAACCATGAGTGAGGTTGGTACACAAAACCACAAGACCATCTGTCTGTACTGGCTGGAGGGGGCACGGTAATTTGGCTGTGAAGCTTCGAGAGCAGCCAGCGTAAGAAAGAAATGCTCAGTCGCATGTTCACAGGGTCTCTAAGACTGCTGAAAATTTGCTCATGCTGCAGATATTCATCCTTTGTGTTGTGCAACACATGCATCCTCAACAGCATCTTTACAGTAACACAGCACTGGGTGTCAGAGGTGGGCCTTGTTAACATACCCTTCATGGAAACTGACGGCAGAATGCACGCTCAGTCCAGGGGAGACAAGGTAGTGGTGATGCTGGCTGAGGTGTGTGTAAAAATGGCCGCTTTCCGCATGCGTAGCTTTGTTGGTCTGGCTTATTCTAGCAGTAGAGTATAGAGTGATGTCACATGCATGGCAAACTCAGATGCCTTGGGTAAATGGTGAGGTGGCCAGCTGGGCACTGTGGCAAAGTATAGCTGGCATCACGAAGAACTTTTTTTTGTTTTCCTTTTGTCTGTTTATTTTGGAAAATTGTAAACCTACAGAAAAGTTGCAACGATAAGTACCTGTCTACTCTTCACCTAGATTTACTGATTTAAAAATTTTTTCATATCTTTAAAAATTGTTTTGAAAATTTCAATAGATTTAGGGGTACAAGAGGGTTTTGCTTACATGGATGGATTTTATAGTGGTGATGTCTGGATTTTTAGGGTACTTGTCACTGAATAGTGTACACTGCACCCGATAGGTAGTTTTTCTTCTCTCACTCCCCTTCCTACCTCCCCTCTTCTGAGTCTCTAATGTCCGTTTTACCACTCTGCATGCTCCTGCTTACCCATATCTTAGCTCCCACTTATACGTGAGAATGTGAGGTATTTGGTTTTCCATTCTTGAATTGCTTCACTTAGGATAATGGCCCCCGGTTATATCCAAGTCACTGCAAAAGACATTATTTCATTTTTTTTAATGGCTGAATAGTACTCCATGGTATATATATATACCACATTTTCTTTATCCACTCCTCAATTGATGGACACTTAGGTTGATTCCATATCTTTGCAATTGTGAATTGTGTTGTGATAAACATACAATTGCAGGTGTCTTTTTGATATCATGATTTCTTAGGGTGGATACTTAGTAGTAGGATTGCTGGATCGAATGGTGGATCTACTTTTAGTTCTTGGAGAAATGTTCATACTATTTTTTATAGATGATGTGCCAATTAATTTACATTCCCACCTACAGTGTATAAACATTTCCTTTTTACTGCACCCATGCTACCACCTATTGTTTTTTCACTTTTTTAATAATGGCTGTTTTGACTGGGGTAAGGTGCTATCTCATTGTGGTTTTAATTTGCATTTCCCTGATGATTAGTGGTGATGTTGAACATTTTTTCATGTTTCTTGGCTGTTTGTATCTCTTGAAAAATGTCTGGTCATGTCTTTTGCCCACTTTTTAATGGGGTAAATTGTTTTTTTGATTTGTTTCTTGTAGATTCTGGATACTACTAGTCCTTTGTCAGATACATAGTTTGCAAATATTTTTTTGCCATTCTGTAGGTTGTCTGTTTACTTTGTTGATTGTTTCTTTTGCTCTGCAGAAGCGTTTTAGCTTAATTAAGTCCCATTATTTATTTTTGTTTTTGTTGCATTAGCTATTAGAGTCTTAGTCATGAATTTTTTGCCCAGGCCAATATCCAAAAGAGTTTTCTCTAGTTTTTTTTTTTTTTTTTCATTTTTTTTTATTTCCGCATATTATGGGGGTACAGATTTTAAGGTTTCAATAAATGCCCTTTTCCCCCTCCCCCTACAAGTCTGATTCTCCAGCATGACCATCCAACAGATGGTGCACATGTCACTCATTATGTATGTATATACCCGCCCCCCTCCCCAATACCCTGTTACTGTAGTACCTATGTGTCCACATTATTATTTTGATGGTGTCATATTTTCCATTTAAGTCTTTAATCTATCTTGAGTTAATTTTTGTATATGCTGAGAAATAGGGATCTAATTTCATTCTTCTGCATGTGGCTATGTGGTTAGAGGAACATTTTTTTAATTCAACACCAGCTAATTTTTGCTTTGTAGGAATGCAGGGCCAGTGTTACTGGATCTTCTGGCTTTTCAATAGAAGCTAGAAATCTGGATTCTTATGGGAAATTTTTAGGACGTTTAGGACACTGGGCCAAACATAACTCACCCGTTGGTTCCAAGGATACTTATATATATAAGACAGAGCATATTTGTAACCTCTGGTTTAGGAAATGGATGTACAATATATCCTTCAGGCATTCTCCACACTTACTATTCCCACCCAAGTATTGCTAAGAATTCAGTGGCAGTCAGTCTGAGAACATTCTCTTTGTCTGGAGTTACAGAATCAAGTGAGCTCACCTTTTGTCCTTGAGGAGCTCGTCTTTTCAGGCACTAGTGTGAAGAGGAGGCCACCTGCCTCTCCATAGGCTGAGGCGTGCCACGTAAAAATGGCCACTTTCCACATATGTAGCTTTGCTGGTCTGGCTTATTCTAGCAGTTAAGAGATAGAGTGATGCCACATGCATGGCCAAGAGGCAGGCCAAGGGTCCTGGAAGCCAGAACAAGAGTCCCTTTTGGAAGCTGCTTTGGGTTCAATCTAGAGTACAGACAATTGGGTGAGCAAGGGCCCTAATATCTCTGGCATGGTGGGTAGCCACAATAATTTTAGCATAAGAAAATGTTAAAATGCTCACTTAAGCCATAAAAAGTGAATTTTCAGCAAAGCACTTGTGGATAATTCAATTTTCTGATGTACTCTTTAGAAACTAAGTGGGTGACTGAATGACGTGATGCTGTGTAAGGAAGGTGTCATACTTTTAAAGCCAACTAAATGGGGGGCTGCCTTCCCCAAAGGATGGCTCTCATTTTAAAGTCATTACTCTGTATTCCTGTTTCACCGTGACAGCATTAGATATCAGGGCGAGTTGTCAATTTGGACCTCTGCTAGTTTCAAGTAATTAAACCATTTCATTTGCACATATGAGAAAGCTTTTCTTTCCATCATCTGGGCAAGATGCAAGGAAGGTCCAGTCTATAGCTCTTCCAAAATAATGCCAAGTCTGTGTGGTGCAGTAAATAAAGAGGGAGAGATAGAGTTGGGAGGAAGAAGAGACAAAACAAACCAGGAGCTATGGACTCATAAGCCAAGTCTGAGTGAAGCCAGACTGCCCAGGTTTGAATTGTACCTTCACATCACTTATAGTTGTGTGGCTCTGGGCAAGTTACTTAATTCTTCTGTGCCTCAGTTTCCTTATCCATACAATAGGGATAAAATAGCAACGTACTCACAGACTCTCGTGCATACTAAATGAATTAAGGCAGTGTCTGATACATAAAAAACTTTCCATAAGTGTTAGCTTTTATTATTATCCTTTATGTTTTGCCTCATTGGGAATCATGATTTCCTCCCTTAAAAGACTCTTCCGGTCTAATTCCTGTCAACAGAATAAAAGGCAGTGGAACTGAGACTTAAAATCTTTGTGAAACCTATACTAACACTTATAACATTTTTGAGTGTGCTTTGAATTTTAGAGGCACCACAGCAGTTGTGGTTTTATATGAACTAGAATATTTCTAAGGATCAGATGAAACGAGGTTTTATTTCAGAGCCTTGAATTTCATGAGCCTCTCAATTAGGACAACATCCCGGAGTTTCTGCATCAGGCCTGATTTCAGATTAAGTTTCACTGTCCCCATAAGCACAGTCACATTTGTCAGATCATATGTGTAAATTATTCAGCAAATGTGGTGACAGTACATTAATTTTGGCTAATTAGGGGCCCAGAACTGGCACCACCACTGGGGAGTAAGTAAGTTGCAGGAGGGGAGGAATGTACCCTTCTTCAGCTCTCGCCTTTCGCCTGCAGATCCAAGGCTTTGCCATCAAGGGGGGACAGTTCGCCAAGGCCCGAGACTGTGCCTCTTCCTTCTCGCCAGCCGTGCTGATCGGCCTGGCCACGTCGCTGATCCTGTTGCTGGTGCTGGCCTACGCCCTGCACATGCTCATCTACCTGCGCTATCTGGACCGGCACTACGAGTTCGTGGCGTCGCCTGTCCACTTCCCGCAGCTGAGAGCTCGAGACGCGGCCGAAGAGAAGGAGCTGCTGAGGGGCCAGGGCGCCGAGGGCTTCGAGCTCAGAAGCCAGCAGATCAGCAAGATTTACGTGTAAGGGCGCAGCCTCTCTCTCCCCAGCGACGAAAGTTGTTTGTGTTGTGTGCTGTTTGATTGTCAATTAAAGATTTCCACCAAACAGATTGATTTTTAAAAAAAGGAAATTTGTAACATTTCGAAGCATCCACTGGACCACTCAGTCTTGGCACAATGAAAAAGGTAGCTCAGGGATCTCAAAGATTATATATATATATATATATATATATATATATATATATATATATAACTATTCGTTGCCCCCAAACAAACTTGAATGCAAAGGGCTTTTTTGAGAGAGGGAATGAGAGAGACAGAGAGAGAGAGAGACAGAGAGAGAGAGAGAGAGAGAGATGCAATATACAAGGGGAAAAACACAGTTGGTCCTTCTAGGTGTGGTGCTAGGCTAGCTCTTTCTAATTTTGCTAGGTGGCTTACAGAAAGAAAATAATAGCTCAAGATTTTAAATTCATATCTCAAGGCATATTCTGGGGAGTTTCTATGAGTGATCTAATACCATCGTCCTGGTATTGCAGTATTTCCAGGAAGGGTTAGGGTTAGGGTTAGGTGGGGGATCTCTTACGTCTTGTCAAAGGACCGATATAGTTGAAAATCAGACACAGGTCTAATCCTGCAAATTGCTAACTTGCACTACAGGTGAAATTCACTGCCTTCCCAGGTGAACATGAGAATATATGAACATGAGAATATGATTATATTCTCTTATATGAATATGAGAATATTGATTACAAAATAAATGAAACCTGAGACTAGGCATGGTAACTTCTGGGAGGACTTAGACAACTTTAAGAATATAGAGGTCCCAAATTCCACTTAGTTTTTCTTGTTAGCAGAAGCAACCGCTGTGAGATGAAGCTATTCCTGCCTTTGCTTCATGACCGTGTGATGACCTCATCAGAAGTAGTTATCTTGCCAGGGGATGCCAATTTTCCTGATTGCTTTTTGGCAACTAGAGGCACATTCTAGCATATGCCAAGGAACCAATTGCAAAGTCAAGTCTGGAGGAATAAAATGGCAAAAGTAAAATAAAAATTTCAAAAAAAAAATTTGCTGACTTATGCAATAAAATATTTGGGAGAATATATGTGGGGATGGATTCTGGAGGTGCTAGCCCAAGGAGTAAGGTGAATAATTTAATATTAGGCTGAATTTTCTGATATGGGTTCTCTTATCAGAGATTTTGGATTAAATGTGCAGGTTTGAGCACCTGGGAGTGTTTCTAACAGTTTGCTTGGGCATACAATAAATGAAGTAGAGAGCTCAGAAATTCCTTGGTATTATATAGAGAAAGAAATGTGATAACTTAGAGAATTGGGATGTAGGAATGGATTTATCATATGTGAACTGCTCTTCCTCCCCATAACTATTTTCCTCTGTGAAGGCCCAGAGGATACTCCCTTTGTCACAGCACTAAGAAATTAACAGGGGACACAACATCAGCACTTTTGCAAAGTGCTCTAGTGGTTGTCCTCTGTAGGCTGTGGATGAAGGCAGGAGATGTTACCCTTGAAACAGAATCCTGGTCTCCATAGGGACACTGAGATCACTGGGTGGCAGAGCTCAAGTAGCAGCACAGGAACCTTGAAAGGCTGAAGGGCAGAGTGGTCATCAGATTAGGTTATATTGGTTAATGGTAAGTTGATCTATGACATATGTGGTGGACAGTCCACTGAAGTACTCAGATCTATATAATAATAATGATTTAATCTAGATCTGGTATAAAAATCGTTACTTGAGCCATAATAATGGATTCTTAGAGCTGACTCCGTTCATAACTCAGGTGCCTTGAATGAAGAAGATGCCTCTTAAGAAAGTGTCCTTTGTCTTTATGTCAAATGTTGAGCATGATCACGAACAATTGTGTGTTTTTCCATCAGATCTCTATCTTTCTGCATCACTTCTGATATATTCTGATCTTCAGGTAAAGAACCTACACTGTGCCTATGGATGCCTTTACTATATACCAGACAGATATGTGATTATTGTTCTGTAATTGCTAGTGCTACAGAAGCATAGCCCAAGAGATATCTGTCTCCCTGGGATGTCTGGAACAAAATGGCAAGAAAATAATGTTTGATATGAGTAGGAGTTAACCAGGCAGGCAAGTGGAGGAGGGCAAATGTGGCAGAAGGAAACACATATGCCTATGCAAAGACTGAACTTTGTCACGTATGAAGAACCATGAATATGTGTATATGGGTACACACAGAGGAAGTATTTGGAGGAGTGAAGAAGGAGAAGCTGGAAATGAAGAGAGAAATCACATCACTGTACTCTCCTAAGTACTAGAATCTTGACTTAAGGTAATAGACAGGCTCTTGAGAGGGTTTTGAAGGATTTAGAGCATGGTATGAAAGTGTGAATACAATAGAGATGGAAGTACCAATTAGGAGATTATTGCAATAGTTTAGGCAAAAAGTAATAGGACCTAAACAAAGACAGTGGATTAGGAGATAGGAGCTGGGAAGGTATTAGGTTAGCGACCAATTGGCAAGTCACAGTGACTGCTAGGTATGTGATGTGGAAGGTTGCAAGGATGGTGGGCCTATCTCTGCAATCAGACAACAGATGAGCATGAGAGTTGGAGGGCACTGTAGGCAGGTCCTAGAGTAGAGGTCCAAGCAGGCAGTTGGATGTATGGATCTGTGGCAAAATAGAGAGATCTGTACCAGAGATAGAAATTTAGAAATGTAGCAGATGTTATAAGTGTCCCATGTGTATTCCTTTGGCCCTTAGCATTTCAGTGCATTCAGGCCCATGTTTTCATTGCCCGTAACTGTCTTCAGGGGCCTTCCCTACCTGAGTTCATGGCAGGCTGGAAGTGCTGAGGAATTCATGCTCCCTGGGAAGAGCCCTCAACCAATGACTCTTAGAAACTGTGTATAAATAGCCTGGCTCATCTGCCCCTTCCCTGGGCTCACTCTAAAGGCTGCTTTTACAGTTTCCTGGAGCTCCCAAGCAGGACCAAGTGCTTTTGCTCTTTATGGAATCTTGCTTATTAATGTTTACTTTGTTGGCTCCCTTCTCTTCCCTATCTCACTTCCTTACTCTCCTACATGGTGTTTCCTGGCATCACCTGCAAAATAAATGACTTGCATTTAAAACCCAGTCTCAGGATCTGCTTCTGAGGAAACCCAACCTAAGACAAGTAGTAATGGACATATGGGAAAAGTCAAAAACTAGGTGGTAGCGGTGATGGAGAAATGAATGAGATCACCCAAGAAGAAAGGATAGGCTGATAATAGACCTCAGTAACAATCATTTATGGAGCAGGATGGGAAAGATGAATCTGTAAAAGGGCTAGAGTAGGAGCAATCAGAGAGGAAGAAGGCAACCCAAGGAATACCAGTGTCCCAGAAATCAAAGGGGGGAAAAAGACTTTCAACATGAAGGGAGTAGTCAACCGTGTCCAGTGCTGGAGAGAGATCAAATAAGAAAAGAACTGAGAAGTGTTTATTGTTCATTGCATTCCTTCCCAGTAGGAAGTCATTGATGAACATCAATCACACTGTATAGAAAAGAGGGGGTAGAGCTCACTCAGGGTATTTATTCCCCTGGTTCTCTCCCGGAGGGAATACCTTGGACTGGTTCTATCCTTTCTCTGAAATTTGCTGTGTACCTTTCAAAACAGCCTCCTCCACACAACGTGCTTCTCCTGGGTTTCAGTAACTACTTCCCTTGTCACTTTGGACTCAGAGATGCAAACTCCATTACTACTAGCCCCAGGTCACTCCACAGTCCCTTGTGTTCTCCTATGCCCTGCTGGAACCTTTATAAATGGTCCCTTTTAAAATAAACTCTCCTTAAATTATCCTAATTTGAGGGTACCATCTGTTTCCTATTGGAAACAGACTTATATGGAGGTTTAGCCAAACTATTAATAAAATTTATATGTTGCTTTGTTTGTTTTATATCTAGCAGTTTTACAGTTTTTCAGAAAAGATTTAAGGCAACCATTTTAATAAGATTTTAATAAGAGGGAAGAAATGACCATATTATAGGGGAAGGCAGTGGTGCTGAGATTTTTGTTGTTTGTTTTGCTTGGGGCAATAGTATGAACAATGATGTTCACATGTGTAATACAATCCCATAGAAATGCCTACACATTGTTACCCTGGACCACAGTTTTCAGGGATCTACAGTGCTATCTTCCTTCGAGAGCTCTGCTGCATACATAAATGGCTATGGGTAGCTGAGACAGGCTGCAGGCTACAGAGAATTCCCAGGTAGCAAACTGGGGCTTTCTTGCTCAAAAAAGCATAGCAGAATGTGAGAGCAATATTAGCAGCTCTGGAAGACTAATTTCTGTAAACAGCATAAAAAATCATTGCGAACAAGTTGCATGGGCACCCCACCAAGTTGATCGCCTCTGCAATTGGAAGCCCCTGGGGTAGGAGGAAAGAACCAGGGTATAGGGAAAGGTTAAAAAAATATATACCAGGGTGGGGGAGAAAATTGGTGGAGCTTGGTATTCAGAGAAACCATAGTGATTCAGGAGTCCCTTCTGGGGCAGTGGGAGAAAGAAGCCTCTTACTCTTTCTCCATGGAGACACAGAGAAAGGACACAACCTTCTAGGCAGAACATTGGACAGCTGTCCCTTCTGTCTCTAACCCTGTCCTCACACCTCAAGGATGGGAAGATAATTAGTAAGATAAGTCAACTTAGCTTTTCTATGGGACTCGTTGAGACAACCTGCTCCTATTTCAGATTTCTGTTTGGATGATACAACTTGCAATGTTTGTTACATGATACTTCTGGCTCCTGAGATCAACAACATTTTATAAGAACCAAATACTACTAAAGCAAAATCTCTAGTTCCAAAGAAATGGAATTTCAAATGTGGTTTAGACCTTCTGATACTTTTATTGAGGGAAAATGTAGGTGGTCAAATTTAGTGGTTATAAGTTATTATTTTGCAACATATACAACTCTGACTCTGGCTGTCTAAATGTCCATGAATCCTCTGGCCTTCTGGGCTCAACGTTTAGTTTACTTTCTTTACAAAGTGGCTAGAGTCCCTTCACATGAGAAATAAGTCTACTCCCCAGGAGAGCTGAAAATGCTGCAAGGGGTGGAGTGACTCACACTCTTCATGCGTCTTTTAAATCTGATTTCTTACTTCTGGTGGTTTTCGGCCAGCCCTTGGGTGGCCTCACCTTCTCCTTTTGCTCTCTGTCCCTGAAGCGACTGCCTTAAGCTGGCATGAGTATCACAGACTTTTACCGAAAGTTGAGGAATAACAGGACAATTGCAGCCTAGGGCAGGAACTAATTCCCAATTCTCTGTTCATGGAAGTTTAATGTTTATTTGTTGTCACAGGAAATTTCTCACTGGCCATGTTCCTGTTTGGGCCCTAAACTTTTACCGTCTTGGGGACCTATCTGTTTTTCCCCAAAATTCCTTTTTTTTTTTTTAATGGCATTCAATCTTCAGGAACCCCCAAATTCTTTATGCCTAGTTTTGGGGACCTACAAACCCTTCTTTCTCTAGCCCACAATAAGAGGCTTCAAATTCTTCATTCTTTATTATGCAGAACAATTTGATTCTTTTCTATTTGAACTCTTTTATGGAGGTTGGATGCTAAAACTCTCACCTTTCATAACCAACATGCTTAGTATGGCATTGCTTATAAAGAATTGAGCCTTTCTCTTTCTCATAAACATTCTTCTTTTTAAAGCCACCCAGCTTAAACTGCAGCCAGGTTTAAAATAACAGCTCTCTCTCTCCCCACTCCCCATCCACCCACCCATCCATCCATCCATCCATCCATCCATCCATCCATCCATCCATCCATCCACCCACCCACCCATCCACCCCGTTATACATACAAGATTAAACAGGGTTTTACAATGTCAAAAAACATAAAAGATGTTTTAAAAGTCTCTAATTTAGGTCACAAAAGATAAAAATTTGTTCTTCAATATAAAATTTATCACAGAAAAGTTTAGAAATGTGGAGAATTTCTTTTTGTTCATTGTAAAATACTTGGCTATAGAATGCATATCATCACAGTTTTTGGTTAAGGTGCTAAATTTTACTTCCAGTTTTATTACAGAGAGAAAGTGTTTCCCAAAATATTCATCTTTATCCAGTTATGGCATCATTCTGAGCAAAACTCTTCTCCAGCCTTAAAAGTTTGTTGTTACACTGATGTGAAGCATTGGACCCAGAAATCGATTCAACAGTCTCAGTCTTCTCCTCAAATAAGGCACATTCTGTTTCCACCTCAATGAATCATTCTAGGGAGATCTCAGAATCTCTTTATATATTAATAATTCTTCTGCTCTTTGGGAGGGTCCAGGGTCCATCAAATATGCTTTTGAGATTTTTATAAATGTTCTAACCTTAGTTAGCCCTCAACTTCTTTCTTCAGCTGCTGTGCCCTTGTTTCCATCCTCTTCTTGCTGAGGATGTGCATATTCTGGGACTCAGTCTGCTTTGCCAGCAGAGTCCTCCTTCTCACAGTGATATTTCCTTAATGCAAACTATGGTGAAGACTAAATTGGCTGAATTCACTTTGTGTTTAAATGCCTGTGGTCAGGGACTTGCCAACCTTCTCTATTCATTTGTAGTTTACATCTATTTCATCCTCCAGCTGCAAAAGGGTTGTCCGGTTTGTTTTCAGGGAAATCAGCTCTGAACTGACCTCAAGTGCAGGAGGAGATTTGCAGGAACAGACGCAGAATTTAAAGCACATACTGTTTAGAATGCCCTCTTTAAGAAAATGGATATAAAATTACAAATACGAACTAAGCATGAAGGTCATTCTCTATTACAAAAGTGAAAACAAATTGCAACTAATTAAAAACTTAAAAATCGACTGATTATGTTCAAAATAGCTTATTTGTACAACCTTTGCAAAAACATACAATCATGAGAACATATACTAGAGACCCTCCATGAAAGGAGCCTGTATAAATGTGTGTGTGCATATGTGTGTGCATGTATGCTTTTATATATGTAAGTATGTTTATATTAATTTTTTAATAGAGATTTGACATAATGCACAATTGTGGAAGCTGGTTAGTCTCTGTGAGTTTGTTGTCTTCATGTCTGATGCTAGAACTTGAAGTCTCTAGGGAAGTCTACAGGGAAGGGAGGATGGATATAAAGTCAGGGAGGGCAAGTACATCCCATGCATCGTAGGATGTTAGCAGCATGCTTGACCTCTATTTACTACACACATGGTATCCAGTAGCACCCACACCCCCAGCTGTGATGACCAAAAATGTCTCCAGACATTACACATGTCCCCTGGGAGACAAAAGTCACTCCCCATTGAGAACCACTGGAGTAACTCCTTTCTTTACCCAACAATTCACAAGCATGAGAACCCCAGAGTGACTGCATGGTAGTCTCAACTCCTAGTTGAATGGAATTGCCTATTGGTGGAAGCATTTCTCCCTTTGGAAGTAAGAAATTCAAACCAGCCAAGGTTAAAGTTGCAGGGATGGGAAGCAAAAGCTTCCCTGGTTAGTCATCGGGGTACCAGTGAGAGGGCTACTCCCACTGTGTTCCTTGATTTCTAGAGTCATGAGTCCCGGTTGAAGGAGTTAGATTGCTATTACCCTCAGTCACTGCTTCTTATAATACTATATCTTCTCCCAACAAATAGATCACTTATAACTCATCAAGGATCTTTTATTTATCAGACTCAGAACCCCACCCAAATCACTAAAACAAGGAAAAATTAGTCTCAGGGCTATCACATGGATCCCAAGACTCAGCTAGGTCTTCTTGAGTGATTAGATGCAGCACTGGAATACAGTCTGGAAGGAGCTACATTCTCTGCCTTGTTGTCTTTCCATCTCTTTCACTTTGGTATAAAAGATCTCTCATCACTTCTGCGTTTGCTTCATTTTTTTCTCTCTTCTGTTCTCTGCTTGTACACAGCTTCACTGCGCCTGTTCCAAAATGACAGCGTCAATCTCTGCCGGGCCATGCTGTGTAGACCTTGTGAGATGCCCACTGGGACTAAAAGATTGTGTTCTCCATAATACATTCTTCGCAAGGCAACAGGTGCTCTCAGAACCAACCTCTACAACCTTAGAACCAAGATTTCTTCCCCCCCTGGTTTTCTGCATGAGCTTTCATTATGGAGAGGACTTTCTCCTTCTGTGGTTCATCAGTTCAGGATGCTCACTGCCCTTGGGGGACGGGTCTCACAGGTCTCAGGATGTCGCCGCCACTTATTATGGGAAGCCAGAATTATCACCAAACAGGGAACTCTGATTCCCATGGAGAATAGCCAGGCAGTTCAGGGACAGACATTTTCAAGCAAATTCTGTTTCCCATGGAAAACCAGGGAAAATCAAACCAAAGAAAATACACAGCTGATTGCCAAAAAGGGTGTTGTCTTTAGTCTTTTCCAAGAGACATCATTTATTCCTTAATATCTCTAAAGGACTGGCTCTTAAAATGAATTCATGTAACTTTATGAAAAATGTGCTACATTTTCCTTAAATTTTCTCATTTCATTATGGACTGTGAAACCACCACGGTAAGGCACTAGTTTTTGATGTATCTATTTTTGAAAGCTGGTCTAGTGAAACATACCTGGGTGATCCTCTTTGGATCATACTCATTCCTCAGAACTCTTTTTACCTAGCCTCTGGGTTAGGGTGCTGTCCTTCTTTTAGTTCAAAGTCATGTTCAAAGAGCAGTCATGTTCTCTGAGATCCTCTCAGGCTGCTGTTGGGTGAAGTCCTCACTTGCACCAAATTTAGGTATTTAGGAAACATGGTTCCCAGCACTCATTTCATCTTCACGTTCCCCCTCATAAAGAGCATGGTCACATTTACAAAAGGAGTCCCAGTAACCTCCATGGTTCCTCCATGAACTATGCAAATGAATTCTACCAACCACGAGTTAAAGAATCATCTTTGATCATCATCGTTGTGTTTTTTGTACTACTTTTCTATCATGTCAGACAGTTCCCCCATCACCCTCTATATCCTACCCAAGGGATTTTCATCTCTCTTACAAGCTAAATCCAGACAGATTGTATAACAAACCGGCTTTGTTTATTAAAAACATCTTTTTAGCTCTTGGCACAACAAGCAAAACCACTCCTGATGAAAAGAAAGTCTGTCCCATATGGTTCTCGAAACAAGTACAATTTTTTGAATTTACTGTGCATGTGAAAATAATAAACAATTTTCATTTCTTTTTCTAGTAATTCAAACTCTAACCTGAGGGTCTTTAAAGAATAGATTTAGTAATTTCTACATTGTACTACTTTCTGAAATATTACTGATTCTCAGGGAAGTAACTAAGCCTTAGCCAAATGTTTCAATTTATCTCTCTCTCTCTCATTTTGATGAATCTGTAAATGCGTCAGAAAAACGTTTACTGTAATGTTAGAATGTGCATGTGTTGGCATTAAACGTGTGGTTTTGTCCTTATGGGGAATCAAATAGAAGCAAAATTACAGTTAGTTCCTGGTATCTGTGGTAATGGGGAACAGATTGAGTTTGTACCAATAATACTTGAAAAATTTATTTTAGAAATTAGGTTGAACCTTGTCCTTCACTAAGCCTTTTGCTAGAGAATCCACAAGTAGTCAAGTTATTCTTCTCTCTCCTTTTGCTGGCTCTGCCAGACTTGAGGGTAGGGAAATGGCCAGCAGGAAAGAAGGGTAGACTCAAAAAACTTGTTTGCAATTCTCATGGTCATTAGATTGTTCTCAACATACGGACTAGAGCTATTTGTGGGAAAAGGAAACTATAATAAAAGAGGATAACAATCTTCCTACTCTCTCAGGAAGGCGTCTTGTCTTTCCTTATGATTTAAGAGATATCCACCCAAACTCATGTTATCTCCTTTCCAAATTCAATTTTTAGCAACTGAAAAAAAATAAGTAGAAGGACTTCAGAGAATTCTGAAACCTCTCTAAAGCTACTGACTCAAAAAATTAAGATTTATATATAGCTGAATGGGAAAGATGCCACCACAGAGCTGTCTACCTCTAGACAACAGCCTGAAAGAGAAAGAATTTATTGAATGTGGTTCAATCTCTAACCCTTTGGGAGGAAGAGATGATATACAAGCTTCTTATGGCCTCATGACTCCGTGGAGGGTTTCACTAGACCAGAGGGCAACACCTCACTTATTCTGGATATGTAATGTCTCCTGAATGCAAACAATTCACATTCTTATGAGGACAAGAATGCACTTCATTTGTGGTGTCCAGATGTGAAGCCCCAATGATGTAAGCCCCTAATTAGTTTGGAGCTATTACTGTTATCTGTTGAAGAAGACTTAGAAAATGTCTTTCAGTTAAAACAAATCCTAGACAATTTTGTAACTTTCTGCCACTAATAGCAGTAATCCTGGTATAATTCTGCAAAAGCTTTGGAGATTTTATATATATATATATATATATATATATATATATATATATATATATATATGGGATTATGGTAGGGATGGGGAAAACCTTAATTAACTACATTAGTGAAACTGAAAATACAAAATGAAATGATAGTTTTAAATAAGGCTCGATATCATAGTTAGTCCCAGATGGTTCCTTTGTAGCCAGGAGAGTTTTCGCAAACAGTCATATTTCTTTGAACATTGAAATAAAAATGAATTAGGATCCTGCATTATTTCCTCATGTCCACAGCTCTTTGGGACCTTGCTATGTAGACCTTGTGAGATGCCCACTGAGACTAAAAGATTGTGTTCTCCATAATACATTCTTCACAAGGCAACAGGTGCTCTCAGAACCAACCTCTACAACCTTAGAACCAAGACTTCTTTTTCTTCCTGGATTTCTGCATTTGCTTTCATTATCTCCTTCTATGGTTCATCAGTTTAGGATGCTCATTGTCCTAGAGGGACAGGTCTCACAGGTCTCAGGATGTCACCACCACTTATTGTGGGAAACCAGAATTATCACCAAACAGGGAACTCTGATTCCCATGGAGAATAGCCAGGCGGTTCAGGGACAGACATTTTCAAGCAAATTCTGTTTGCCATGGAAAACCAAACCAAAGAAAATACACAGCTGATTGTCAAAAAGGGTGTTGTCTTTAGTCTTTTCCAAGAGACATCAGTTGTTCCTTAATATCTCTAGTAGAGAAATGTCAGAAAAAATAAGTTGTTTCCAGTTCTGTCCTGCTAATACGTTTTTCCCTGCTAACAAGTTTTCTCCATTAAATTACTTAATTGGTTGCAGTCATCAGTAAGGAAAATATAGACACACCCAGTATTTTTTTTTTTTTTTTTACAAACTATTCCCCCAAATGTGCATTTATTTGTTTTTTGGGATCCAAGTTTCCTTTTTAAAATCTTCAAAATATTTCCATTTTAAGTAGATGGATTAACACACACAATCTGTTTCTTCCTCACTCAGGGAAAACTAAATTAATGATTCATTGCTTTTCCATCAGCTGGTACTTGAGTTAGAACAGAATGGAGTTGGCCTTATCTCCCATCATGTGCATGTTGGATTTCTCTAAGTCCTTGTGGTGGTTACCATGAGTAGAATAGGCATTTTGTATCTAGTAAAATTCATTTGTATTTAGAGTTAAAGACATTAAACATAGAATACTTATTATGTTAATTAATATAAATATTATTTAATATTATTTCCCTCCCTCTCTCCAGATCAACATATTCCTTTTTTATTTGTGCAAATTTATGAGTATATGATAAATTTTGTTATATGTATATAATGTGTGGTGTTTAGGTCAGGGTATTTAGGATGTCCATCACCCAAGTACAACATATTTTTGTTAAGTATAATCATCCTATTCTGCTATCAAACAATGAATTTATACCTTTTATCTTACTGTACGTTTGTACCCTTTATCCCACTTCTCTTCATCCTCCCTCCTTCACTCACCCTTACCCTTCCCAATCTTAGTTATCTATTTTTCCACACCCTACCTTCATGTGTTTAAAATTTTTAGCTTCCACATATAAGAGAAAATATGCTATATTTGTCTTTTTGTGCCTAGCTTATTTCACTTAAGATAAGGACCTACAGTTTCATCCCCGTTTTTGCAAATTACAAGATTTTATTCTTTTTTATGGCCAAAGAGTATTCCCTTGTGTATATATACTACATTCTCTTTGTCCATTCACTTGTTGATAGACCCTTCAATTGATTCCATGTTTTTACTATTGTGAATAGTACTGCCATAAACATCCAAATGCAGTATCCCTTTGATAAATTGATTTATTTTCCTTTGTGTAGATACCTAGTAGGGAAATTGCTAGATTGAGTGGTAACTCTATTTTTAGTTTTTTGAGAAATCTCCATATTGTTTTCCATAGTGGCTGTACTAGTTTACATTCCCACCCCTTCTCTGAATTCTTGCCAACTTTTGTTATTTTTTTGTCTTTTTTAATAGTAGTTATTTTGACTGGGATAAGATATTATCTCATGGTGGATTTAATTGCATTGTTCTGATGATTAGTAATGTTGAGCATTTTTTCATATACCTGTTGGCAGTTGATATGTCTTCTTTTGAGAAATGTCTATTTATGTCCTTTGCCTTTTTAATGAGATTATTCTCTTTTTCTCATTGAGTGGTTTGAGTTCCTTGTATCTTCTGGATATTAGTCCTCCATCAGATGAATAGTTTGCAAATATTTTCTTCCATTCAACAAGTTGGCTCTTTGCTCTGTCGATCATTTCTTTTGCTGTTAGAAAGCTTTTTAATTTAATTAAGTCTCATTTGTCTATTTTTGTTTTTGTTATCTGTGCTTTTGAGATCTTATTTATAAATTCTTTGCCCAGACTAATGTCCAGGAGAGTTTTCCCAAGATTTTCTTCAAGTACTTTTATATTTTGGGTCTTATGTTTAAGTCTTTAATCCATTTTGAGTTGATTTTTGTATATGGTGAAAGATTGGGGTACAGTTTCATTCTTCTGCATATAGCTATCCCATTTTCCCAGCACAATATATTGAAGAGACTGTCCTTTTTTTTTTTTTTTTTTTTTTGCTGTCTTTGTTAAAGATCAGTTGGCTGTAAATATGTGGCTTTATTTCTGGTTTTTTTATCCCATTGGTTTATGTTTCTATTTTTAGACTAATACCATGCTATTTTGATTATTGTAGCCTTGTAGTACATTTTGAAGTTAGATAATGTGATGGCTCCAGCTATATTATTTTTACTCAGGATTGCTTTGGTTATCTGAGCTGTTTTGTGGTTCCATATGAATTTTAGCATTATTTGTCCTAATTCTGTAAAGAGTGATGTTGGCATTTTTGTTGTTGTTGTTGTTTTTGATGTTGGCATTTTGATAGGGATTCATTGCATTGAATCTGTAGATGCTTTGGACAGTATGGTCATTTTAACAACCTTCATGAATCCTTCTGATTCATAAACATGGGATGTCTTTCTATTTGCTTGTGTGTTATTCAATTTCTTTCATCAGTGTTTTGTAGTTTTCCTTGTAGGGAGTCTTTCACCTCCTTGGTTAAATTTATTTCTAGGCATTTTTATTGTAGCCATAGCAAATGTGATTGCCTTCTTGATTTCTTTCTCAGCTAGATTGTTATTAGTATATGGAAATATTACTGATTTTTATATGTTTATTTTCATGTCCTGTAGCTTTACTGAATTCTTTTCTCAAATTTAAGGTTTTTTTGGTGGAATCTTTAAGTTTTTCTAGATATAAGATCATATCATCATCAAAGAGGGTCAATTTGACTTCCTCTTTTTCAATTTGGATGCCTTTGATTGTTTTCTCTTATCTAATTGCTCTGGCTAGGACTTCCAGTACTTTGTTGAATAGGAGTGGTAGAAGTTTGCTTTCTATGTCTTGTTCCAGTTCCTAGAGAAAATGCTTTCAACTTTTCGCCATTCAGTATGATGCTAGCTGTCAGTTTGTTGTATATGGCCTTTATTATTTTGAAGTATATTCTTTCTTTGCTTAGTTTTTTGAAAGTTTTTGTCATGAGGGGAAGTTGAATTTTATCACATCTTTTTATGTGTCTACTGAGATAATCATATGGTTTTTGTTCTTCATTCTATTGATGTCATGCAGCACATTTATTGACTTGCATATGTTTAACCATCCTTGCATTCTTGGTATAAATCCTACCTGATTTTCATTGTATTATCTTTTTAATGGGTTTTTGGATTCAGTTTGCTAGTATTTTGTTGAGGATTTTTTCATCTATGTTTATCAGGAATATTGGCCTGTAGTTTTCTTTTTTGTTGTTTTGTTTTTAGCTGGTTTTGGTATCAGGATGATGCTGGCCTTGGAGAATGAGTTAGGGAGAATTCCTCTCTCTTTGATTTTTTTTTTAATATTTTCAGGAAGATTTGTATTCTTCATTAAACATATGGTAGAATTTGTCTGTAAATCCATCCAGTTCTGGGCTTTTCTTTGTTGGAATACTTTTTATTACTGATTAAATCTCACTGCTTGTTATTGATCTGTTTAGGTTTTCTATTTTCCTGATTCAATTTTTATAGGTTATATGTTTCCAGGAACTTATTTATTTCCTCTAGGTTTTCCAGTTTATCACTGTATAGTTGTTTATAATATTCTCTGATGATCTTTTGTATTTCTGTAGTATCAGTTGTGATGTCTCCTTTTTCATTTCTGATTTTTAAAATTTGGGTCCTCTCTCTTCTCTTCTTGATAAGTTTGGCTAGAGGTTTATCAATTTTTCAATTTTGTATATCTTTTTGAAGAATCAATATTTCATACTGTTAGAGCTTTTTGCACCATATTTCTACTTTTCCTTTTGTTGATCCTTTGTGTTATTTTTGTCTCTAATTTACTTAGTTCTGCTCTGGTCTTTATTATTTCTTTTCTTCTGCTAATTTTAAATTTAGATTTTGCTTTTCTTGTCCCTTAATGTACATTGTTAGATTATTAGCTTGTAATCTTTCCACTTTTTGATGTAAGCAGTTATTGTTATAAACTTTCCTTTTAGCACTGCTATATTCCACAGGTTTTGGTATGTTGTGTTTTCATTTTCATTTGTTTCAAGGAATTTTTGTGTCCATCTTAATTCTTCATTGACCCAATGGTCATTCAGGAGCATGTTGCTTAATTTCCATGTATTTGTATAATTTCCAAAGGCCTCTTGGTATTGATTTCTAATTTTGTTATAGTCTGAGGAGATACTTGACATAATTTTGATTTTTAAAAATTTGTTGGGACTTGTATTATGGTGCAATATATAGTCTGTCGTGGAGAATGTTCCATGTGCTAATGAAAAGAATGTATATTCTGCAGTTGTTGGATATAATGTCCTATAAATGTTTGTCAGGTCCATTTGATCTAAAATCCAGTTTAAATGCAAGTTTTCTTTGTTGACGTTCTGTCTGGATAATCTGTTCATTGCTGAGAGGGGGTGTGGAAGCCCTCCCCTATCTTTGTATTGCAGTCAATCTCTCTCTTTAGATCAAGTAATATTTGCTTTATAAATCTGGGTAATCCAGTGTTGTGTACACAGATATTTAGGATTGCCTAATATTTAGATATTTAGATATATTTAGATATTTAGGATGTCCTCTTGCTGGATGGATCCATTTTTCATTGTGTAATGACCTTCTTTGTCTTTTTTACTGTTCTTGACCTAATGTCTGTTTTATTTGATATAAGTATAGCTATTCCTGCCCACTTTTGGTTTCCATTTGCATAGAATTCTTTTTCTATCTCTTTACTTTCAGGCTATATGTGTCTTTAGTGGTAAACTGACTTTCTTGTCAGCAGCATATAATTAGATCATGTTTTTTATCCATTCATCTATTTTATCTTTTAGGTGGAGAATTTAATGCATTTACGTTCAAGGTTGTCATTATTGTTATGTAAGGCTTTGTTCTTGTCATACTGTTAATTGTTTTCTGGTTGTTTGTCTCCTATTGTTTGACTTTGGGGTTTTGTTTATTTCTATAGTGATATCATTGAGTCCTTTCTCTTCCTTTGCGGTTGCTTTGCCAGTGAGTTTTGTACTTTTATGTGTTTTCATGATGGTAAATGTCATCCTTTTGCTTTCAGATTTAGGACTCTCTTGAGCATTTCTTGTAGGGCTGGTCTAGTGATGATGAATTCCTAAGCATTTGCTTGTCTGGGAATGACTTTATTCCTCCTTCATTTATGCAGGATAATTTTGCTATATACAATATTCAAGAATGGCAGTTTTTTTTCCTTTGGCATTTTGAATATACATTTCAATATCTTCTGGCTTGTAAGATTTTTGCTGAGAAATCCACTGTTATTCTGATGGCATTTCCTTTATCAGTGACTAAATGTTTTTTTTCTTGCTGTTTTTATCTTTATTTTTGACTTTAAACATCCTGATTGTACTGTTGTTTTGAAAGACTTTTTGTATTGTTTCTGTCTGGGCATTGTTGAACTTTCTGTGTCTCAGTGTCTAAATTGCTAGACCTGGGAGTTTTCACCTATTAATTAATGTTATTTCATTAAATAGGTTTTCTAATCCTTTATTTGTTTCTTTGTCCTTGGAGACACTGATATTTCATAAATTTGGTTCTTTTATGTTGCCCCAAATGTCACAAAGGGTTTGCTCATTCTTTTTATTTATTTTTATCTGACTTGATTATTTAAAAGGTTTATCTTCAGTTCTGAGATTCTTTTCTTTTGCCTGATTTAGTCGAAATGTATTTGGATTTCCTTCAGTGAATTATTTTTTACCAGAATTTCTATTTGATTTTAAAAATATCTATCTGTTTGATGAATTTCTTTTTCATATCCTGAATTGTTTTTATAATTTATTTGCATTTTTTCCAGAATTCTCTTGTATCTCACTAAGTTTCTTTAAAATCAATATTCTGAATTCTTTATCTGGGATTTCAAAAATTTCTTTTTGAGTAAGGTCTGGGAATTATTGTGTTCCTTGGAGATATCCTGTTTCCTTGATTTTTCATATTTATTGTATCTTTACAATGATATTTGTGTATCTGTTGCATCTGTAACAGTCAATGCATCCTATTTTTGAATTTACTTTCATAGGAGAGGACTTTTTCCTGAAGCTATATCTATGGTGTTTGTTGGGTAGACTACTTTAATTCTGGGTGCTTGCAGTAGTGTAGTCTCTGTATGATTTCTTTGGCTGGGAACAGCAATAGTGGTATCTGTGATTTCCTCAATGTATTAGGGTATGTTTTTAGTGGAGGGTGTGGTGAAGTTGTGGTGGGTACTGGGATGCCAGGTGGGCCAGTCTTCAGGCCCCAGTGGTGATGGTAGTGGGATGAATTTGCCTATCTTTATTCCCTAGTGTAGTTGTATACTGGCACCTGTGTTGGCAGTTACTGGCAGGCCAATTTTTGGGCCTCTAGGTGGCTTGCTCAGATGCTGGTAGTGGCAGCAGTAGACTGGACTAGTGGGTGAGTTCTTGGGCCCCTGGGCACCCAGTGTGGTGTGGGCAATGGCAGTAGTAGTGGTGGGACAATTCTCTGTATCCCAATGTTGTGCATTGATATTGGCAGTGGCTGTGATGGGTTAGGCAGGCCAGTCTCTAAGTCCACAGGTAGCATTTGCAGGTAAGTGCCAGCTGCAGTGGTAGCGGCCAGGAGTCTAGGCCAAACCTCAGCCTCCTGGGAGGAGTGCTCAGGTGTCCAAGATGGTGGATTGGATTAAGCAATTTCCTGGACCCTGGACTCCACAGCTGCTCACGCCTTGTTCACTTCCTAGCCCTAGCTGCAGGAGCACTGCTAGCTTGCCTCTCTGTCCCAACAGCAGCAGCCTGAGTTTCTGTAATCCTCTAGTTCTGGCGTAGCTGGTTTCCAGGACAGCAGGCAAACCTGCCAGATACTGTAGCACTTAGGTCTCAGAAAGGGTGTGAGACCCAGTGTGAGCTCCCTCCCTGGAGCATTTTCATTCTATGGTCTCCTGGTAGCTCTGTGTTAATTTCAGGAGTTGGGAGGGTCAAGAGGTTCTCTTATGGCCAGGGTTGTACAATTCCACAGTGGGGAAATGGGCAGCTGAAAGTATCTCACTCACCCCTTTCCCATATTGGAAAGTCTCTCCTGGTTCCCAGCTGAGCCTCACAGTGAGGCTGCCTCTCCTCCTCCTCCTCCACTTTTGGTGTCCCCTGTCATTTCTCTGTTGACTTTCAGCATTCTCTCTTGGACAACGTACTCAAAGTGTGACTGTCTATACACCACTCTGCTTCTTCTAATGGAGGAGGCAGGCATGAAATGCTTCTAGTGAGCCATCTTGAAGCCCCCTCCAACATATACATTTTATATGCTCTTTAATTTTAAATTAGTAATGTAATAAAATGTAACTCATTTTATTATAAATGTTATTCATAGTTGACCAATGAATCACATTAAAACCAAGTTTGCCCATGGAATAAAGATTACTCATTACATAGACATTTTTTTAGGAGAAAAATGGGCTAGTCTGAAATCATGTAAAACACACCTTAGCCCTTAGTTTTATATAAAATATCTAGTGGAATAAGCAAAATATTTTTCCTATTTTGAAATAGCTGGATAATTGCTGAAATTCTCTGCTTTTCTTTTTAGCGAACATAGAACCTAGACCTGAAATTTTGAAATAGAGATATATATTTCACTTGTAGATAAAAAAATACCTTATTTCTGTTTATAATAACCTCATAACTTTTATTTTTCCTATAGGACATCTTGCTATTATAGCCAATTTGAAAAAATGGTCAATATGCAAACATTGACCAACCAGCAATTTGTCACAGCTTGGCATTCTCTTATTAATGTCAAGCTAATATTGATTATGCAGTCAGGGATTATCAAATGCCTGAGTATCATAATAGCATCCAAATTATAGTGTATATATTAAATTAATTATAGTATGTATTTTATTAATACTATATATTTTATTAATACTAATATATCACACATACTCTTGATTTCAGGCATTATGCCTATAAACTCATACAGATTCCCATGGCCCTATTATGATATTTAATAACTTCTTACTGGAGCTGATTTCCCAATCTCAGCATGTCTTGGAGCTTAGGAGCACTAAAAATTTGATGTTAGAAGTGTGAGAAGCGGGGCAAATCATTTTAATTAGTTTTATGTTATTTAAGACTCCAAATGCTGTTAATGCAGAAAGCAAGTATGAAGTGTCTATTATTAATGCTGTATAGCATTGGTCATCCTTAAAATAGATATTTGAAATAAGTGATCTCTAATTCATTCATTCATTCACTCATTCATTTATTTAACAAATAGATATTGAGCACCTACTATGTTCCAAATACTCTGGTAGGTGCTAAGACACATTGGTGAAAACATTTAGATGCAGGCCGTGCTCAGAGTCTGGTGAAAAAAAAAAAACCCTAACACTTATTGAACATCACGTCTCCAGTTGCCTTTGGAAGTCTGATATTCCATGAATCTATGAATCATTTCGTTATATTATGGGACCTGAAATCCTGGTTTACAACTTGTTAACTAGGAGGTCTGTCTACATATTGTCCTGCCTTCAGATGCCACCCAAGCTTTAAGGTTGGTTTTTGCTTCCTAAAGTCTCTCAGCCTGGTTTTCTGGTTGAGTTCATCTATCTGCGACTTCTAAGACACTGGAGTAAGCCATGCACTGATGCCAGTATTAGGTGCCAGGAATTATGCTAAGCTGTTTACGGAGATGTTTAGGGCCTGTCTTGGGAGGGTGTCTAACAACTCTCCTTGCATCTAAAGTTTTTGTTTTTCAGCAGTGGAAGATGTAGTAAATGTAACCAGCTAACATGGTGGTTAGGGTGATGCTGGAAGTACCCCTCATCTTTTGTGAGCCATGGATGAATATGCTGAGGAATTGGGTTGCAGGAATTTCTATTTACCCATAAAATGATTTAAAACAGTCAAATAGAAGTGGCAATCCCCATGCTTCCTTCCTCACAAGAACAGACATTCTTCTAGTGGAGGCGCCAACCCGATCCCATCCAAAATCAGTCTCGTTCCTAGAATAGCTAACAACCACAGCTAAATATTTTCCAAGTAAACCCAGCTAAGAATAGTGTCTTATTTCTAGAGCTCTGACACAAGAAACTCAACACCCTGTTGGAGTCAGATAAGCTGAACTTTTTTTTCCGAGAGCTTTGTCAAAGTGAGACTGAGGAGGATGGAGCCCGAGACAGATCCAGGTTGACGGAGAGTCAGTCTAACAAGACTCCCTACAACATCTATAAGATGACATTAAGTGATGCCATATTAGACTATTAATAAAAGTGCCTTTGTGCCTGCCCAGCTCCTGAACTGACTCGCCATCAGTGCCTTGGGCACCAGAGAGTTACATTTTACATAAAATCTGACCAACAAACAAATTAAAATTTCAATCTTAATATCTTGCAGTTCTTAAATGTGAATTAGTACTCTCTGACATCTGTCCCACTTGTTCTACTAAAATTTGTTGGAAAGCTGAAGCTCTGTCTCGCTTCTTTAAGCCAGAAAAGACACATTTTCTTCTTAAGAGGTTCAATTTATGAGGACTTATTATTAGCCCCCAAATTTACTGTCACTTTGCCATTGACATGTTACTTGACACCCTTTCCTAAGAACCTCGAATGGGCAAGAACAAAAATCTTCCCATTTTTATCAGTGAGAAATAGAGGCTCAGTTGAGTACCTGCTTATAGTTTGTATTTAGTACATGACAGATCTGGAACTAGATCCTACGTCTTCAGACTTTCTTCTGTGACAGTCCCATAACTGCATACCATGGATTAAATATCCCCTGGCTGCTCTACTCATGTATCTGTTTTAGTTTGGCAAGGAACAAAAGGCTTCAGGACTAGGAATGGGTCTCAACCCTCAACATAATGTTTGAGGCAAATATCCTAATTTCCCTCAGTACCAAAAAGGATCATTTCTATCATATTTCTTATATGATTCTCCATAACCATAAATATTTCACAATATTCTTTGTCTGAGGCCCTAGCTGTATTGTTTCAGCATGGCTGCATTTGTTTCACATCAATGGTTTGCATTTAAACTGCCTTATGCTTTCTTCTCTGGCCTAAATTATTTCTTCCAAGTTAGAATGCTTTTTCTTCTTTGGCATCCATTAAAAATCATTGGCAACGTGGCCACTTTCCAGAAACACTTCTGTAATGCCAACCATAGGACTCGGTGTCTAAAAATAAGAGTTGAAAAAGAGATTTAAGCTAATGCCTAGAAAGAAATATTTCCATGTGCCTTTACTAAAATTTGGTAAAACCCATTCTAGAGAAAAGTGTGAAATACATGAAATCCTTATTGCTGCTTCCTTATCACAACTTTGTCTGAGTAATGAGTGACTCTCTCCTATTAGCCACTTTTCATTCTTGATTTAAGGTTATGTACGTTCGGAAGAGATTCTCATTCTATTCAGAGACTGCAGCTAAGCAGACTTCCTGGGAAGAAGCTGGGCTCCTTATTGACGATTGCCAAGTTCTTGAAGTTTTTATTTTCATTTGGTCATCATTTGTTGCTTCCTTTATGGAACCGATTAAACTCACCAAATGATGAAACATGAAATTGAATAGTTTGGGAATAGTGTGGGCAGTTTGAAATTTATTTAAAAGTAGTGTGGAAACTTAAAAAAAAATAATAATAATTAGCTGGGATCTCCCTACCTTTTCTTCCATCGAAAACTCCCTTCCAGTTTCTTCCACATGAATGATTATATCCTAAAATAAACTATTTTTATTTGGTTTTTTTTTATTATTTTTTTTTATTTTTTTGAGACAGAGTCTCACTTTGTTGCCCAGGCTAGAGTGAGTGCCGTGGCATCAGCCTAGCTCACAGCAACCTCACACTCCTGGGCTCAAGCAATCCTGCTGCCTCAGCCTCCCGAGTAGCTGGGACTACAGGCATGTGCCACCATGCCCGGCTAATTTTTTTGTATATATATTAGTTGGCCAATTGATTTCTTTCTATTTATAGTAGAGACGGGGTCTCGCTCTTGCTCAGGCTGGTTTTGAACTCCTGAACTCAAACGATCCGCCCACCTCGGCCTCCCAGAGAGCTAGGATTACAGGCATGTGCCACCGCGCCCGGCCTTTTATTTGTTTTTTATAAGTTTTTTACTCAGCTTTCTTCTATAGTTTTCATCTTACTTATGATTTTCCAGTACATAGTCCAATGATAAAGCCTTACAGGCTAATCACTTATAACTCCTTTAGTGCACCAAACCTCGTGTGTTGCCAGTCAGTTAGTTCCTTCCTTCCTTCCTTCCTTCCTTCCTTCCTTCCTTCCTTCCTTCCTTCCTTCCTTCCTTCCTTCCTTCCTTCCTTCCTTCCTTCCTTCCTTCCTTCCTCCCTCCCTCCCTCCCTCCCTCCCTCTCTCCCTCCCTCCTTCCATCTTCTTTCCTTCCTTTCTCTTTTCCTTTGTGCACACAAATTATTAGAAATTCTTAGGGCAGACTGTTAGGGATCAGTAATAATTATAATTACTTTTTCTAGAAGACACAAAAATAAAAATCAGTCTGGATCCAAAAATGAGACAATAAACTCATAGCACATGTAACAATTACTGACTTTTTTTCTTATTGCATTTTCCAAGCTTGTATATGTGGTTGGAAAAGTGTCATGGGCATTAAATCTAGAAAATAAAAGGGCAATTTCTCAGCTGTTCTTGCTCCTAATAGTCATAAGCCTCACGGCATCAGATTCCCCACCCTTGCCCAGATTTGGATATAGATTAATGGATATAGTTGTTAATCCAGGTTTGGAAGGTGTCAGCCTTATTGCTGCTTTCTAAAAGAACTCTTAGTTTCTTACTTTCTAACATTGTGACTGTCTTGTCTACTATGGATTACTGTGGATTCATACCAACATAAAAATTATTTTTCCCTAGAATAATTTTGCTCCAAGTCTTTTGGACTCATGTATTTCTGTAGACCTTCTCTTGTATGCAGTTATGATGTCACAAAGTTCTGGATTTTAAATATATGTGGCAGCCCATAGGATGTATTGGTACTTTCTTCAATAAGACGGTCTTAGCTTTTGTCCCAGGCTGAACCTAGAAAAATCAGCTCTCAGAATGCTGAATTTTCTCTTGTCAAGGACATCATGCTAGGACCCAGTGGATCAAAAGGAAAATTAACATACCCATGGTTCATAGCTTTTTACTTTATTAGACTCCTACTATTTGGCTTTTCCAAATGGACACAGGCTTATATAATCTTGCCAATATGCTAAAAGTAATTATCTTTAAGATAATCATGTATTTTCTATAAGTTTGCTCAATTCCCATTAACTCTTCCCATTCTTGATTGGGCCATGAAAGAGATGATTTTTGCAACTTTTTTTTTTTTAAATCTCCATGAAAATCTGGATACATCTGCCACATGGCTTCTTGTAAGCCCTGGTGACCTTCTACAAAGCCCAGCCCTGCAAGCCAGTCTGGTTTGCATGCCTCCCTACAACCTTGCAGACACAGTCCCTTCCTTTGCTGTTGTCAGTACTTTCCCAGGGGCTGGGGAAAATTGTGAAAACTCTGGACGTGAAATCCTCCAATCCCAAGTTAGATTACATTGCCAATACTTTCCCAGCAGATGCAGAGCTGGGTGGTGTCCTGCAGATTTCCAAGGTGTTGTCATCGGGGCTTTCTTGACTAGCAGCAAATCCAACTGTAGCAAAGACAAGGCAGGGGTGTGTTTCCTGTGAAGTCTGTCTGGCTTCCTCTGGAGTGACTGACGTCTGGTGTCACCACTGTTGCATGTGTCCTCTGGGCAGGGCAGCATGTGTGCCAGTCACAACAAGCGGTATCTGTCATGAAAGAAAACATGCAGAGGCCAGTTTCAACTACTTGTCTTCACTGGCCGTCAACATGTTTAGAAAAGCATATAAACCCAGAAGCTAGTCTCTTCAATTACAGCGCAGCACCTGTGAGTTGCTTAAAGGCAATGAGGGCTTAAAGGTGATCGAACATTTTACTACATTTGTCTGAATCATTTTTAAATCTCAGATTTGATGCATGTTGAGCTCTCAGTTAATTAAATCTAATGCATTTGGTATCATAGCCAAAGGCCTAGATCCCAGTTCTGGGGGAAGGTGGGGACAAGGAAGACAAGGGGAAGGAGCCCCTTATGGTCAAGGCTTTCTGCCCCTCCTGCCCACACTGAGCGCCCCCAGTGGAGGGACCTGGACGAGGGCCTGAAGCGCCTGTGTCCGGCAGGGTGGCCCAGACTTGGACCTCACGGATGATCTCTCACGTAGTTTGCACTCATTTGATAAACTGAACATGTGGCTTGTCAGGAATGGTTTTCTTCAGTGTTTTAGCGTGTGCCCAGTGAGGGAAATTTAAGCCATATGTGTCAAGGATTCACTTACATGTAAATCATTAGAGCATTGTTCCGAGTTTTTGATGTCTAACAAGTCTTTTGACTGTTTCCAAGCAGTTCTAAGTGCTTTTCCAAGGGCAAGCCTAATCCCCAGGACCAGAAAATTGAGGTTTCCTCCTCATGTCCCCCATCTCAGAGAACAAGTCAGCACTTACCTGCCCCTGATTCTCAGTGCCTCGCAGGAGCAGAGCTCTGGAATGGTAAAATATGATACGGCACGATTTACACATCTGGCCCTGTTTTCTAACTTGGCAGGAGGGACAGGATGTGTTTTGCTTTCATCTACCTCTGTTTCACTGGAGACATTGTGGGGCACAAACACCAGATGACTCTGAGTTCATCTGGTTGATGGGAATGAAGGAAGAAGCATCTCTTCATTTGGGCCGAATATATTAAAGAGCATGCTCAGAGAAGAAGTATCACATTATTTCTTTTTTCCAAGACAAGAGCTACTCTGCCACTGGTGAATCTGTATCTTAACCATAGTCTTTTGTCCCTCACCTCCCTAAGAACTTCTCTTACCTTGACTAGGGTGAGGACTGGTCCTCGGGTACCATGGTGGTGCAGCACAGGCTGCCTCCAGAAGGAACCTCTTTCAGTATCTCCCCTTTTTATTTCCTTTTCGCACATTTCCTGAATTCCTTCCCTTAGTAATCTCTGTTCAGAAACCATCCCAGGTCCTTCCTGTCACGAAGGAAAACAGGAGATAAAGTAAGTCCTATGAAGTTGTTCCTGAGGACTTGCTTCTCTTCCAAGACGGATGACAGTTCAAGGCAAGGATTAGGCATCTTTCATTTCTAAGTCTCTGCTGCCTACTACAGTGCCTGGCGTACAACCGAGGCTCAGGTAGTGTTTGCTGAGTAAATGTGATATCTTTGAACATGAGAGAGTCTTGCTGACTCTAAAAGGCTGGGCCCGTGACCATGAAACTTAAGCTGTAGATCTAATCTCAACAAACATCTTTGTCTTTCTGTATTTCTTCTAGTGGTTTCAACCATTCAAACCCCAAATCCACATAAGAACATACACCAGCGAATGGCAGCCCGCTGGGCAATGCTTTTTTTTTTTTTTTTTGACACAGAGTCTTGCTCAGTTGCCCAGGCTAGAGTGGGCAACACTAAGGACAGAACTAAGGACAGAACAAGGCTGACCCTTCTCTGCTAATCGGCTTGGGCTCATGTTGAGCAGTGTGTGGGACCATCACTTGCTTCCTGAGAGATTCTAGTGTCTTCTTTATGGGTTGGGGTTCTCTGTAATGTGCAGAGTTCTATACCTTTCACCTTTTGTGTCCATTTTTCTGAGGATATTTAGACTTGAGATACAATCAGAGTTCTAGTTACTTGGGAGAGGGACACAAGCCAGGCTTTTTCTGGGTGTCCTTGGTCTCTTTATTACAGTTTTGAGAATTCATGTAAGCCAATTGGGTCAGCTTTGTTGGGATTTACTGTTAGGATCCAAGAGTTAGAATTAAGTGTAAACTGTATACCTCTTTCTTCACAACCTGGTCACCAGGTGTTAGGTACCAGAGAAAGTCAGCCTCAGGTAGAATTCTAGTGTGGAATCTGATAGTTATTGGCAAGCAGTCATGCAGTCTGCTCCCATAAAGCTCGATGGGGTCTTTGTCCTTTTAGGAAGCTGGAATAATACCTTGCATGGAAGTTCACCTCAAGGCCTACAGAGCAGTATTTTTGGAGGGGAAAAAAAGAGCCTTCCAGTTAAACAGGTATCACCATCCTCCATTAAGTGGTGGATGGCTGAATTGGACCCATGGTCTCACACTGAAGGTGAAGGTGGCAGATTTTTATACTTTGTTCATGCAAAGTTTGAGGTGCCTGCGTACAATTATCAGGCCGTATATATAAAACATCGCTTGTTTTACCAATGAAAATTTATTTAACATCCTTTATGCTGATTAATTTTCTGGTGCAAATTTGGAAAGCAGTATTTACAGTTGGCTGTAAATACTGTTTACAGTTGGCTTCTCTGGGAGAATTCCTGATTAGGACCTCTTGAAAGGTAACTAACTGCCCTTTGGGAATTTAGGTTAAATTAAGGTTAACACACAGATATATTGCCTTGTTTGCACAAAAATGTTGTAAAATACATTAAAGACACCATAACACAATATTAAGAACTGATAGTCCCTATATTTCTATCAATAAAGATGTGGTTAGGCTCCTTCTATATGTGCATAAAGGACTAAAATAATTTTGAATTCAAGTGAGAAGGTTTTGCATTCTTTTTACATAACGGCAAACAGTATACAAAATGATGACAGGCATCTGCTGTTTCTAATGTGCTTATTTTAAATAAAAAATGGAAGTCATACTTTTAAAAATGAAATAATTTATTGATGTAATCAGTTTATTATTCACTGCATATTAACATATTTTTAAAAAGTCTTAAAATGAAATATGTTTGAATAAGTAATTTTGATAGTTTTAAAGATTATATACTGTGACACCTTTGTGAGATCATTTATTTGCATAGGTAAATTCATTTTAGTCACAGCAGGGAAATTATTCATCTGACTCATTCAGGCATAGTTATTACATGTGTTGGGAATACAGTAATTGTATTCTCATAGTAGAAGATCGGTTGTTATTATATATTGAGATTTTTGATATAAAACTGATTTGTCATATCTTGCCAAAAAATTAGCCACATTTTAAAGCAATCTACATTATTTATTCATAATTTGAGTATTGTTTACTGATACGAAAAGATCCCCCCTTTATTAGCCTCACATAAATTCTGACGTCAAAGCACACTGATGTATGGATATGATGGTTAAATGTGAGGTGGGCCTACTCATTTTCATTCTGTAATTCTCCCTGAGTGCCTGCCATGTACGAGGCACTATCCTGAGCACAGTGGAAATGTGGGTGAGGCAATCAGCTGGCAGATATGTCTCCAGCCTTGCAGAGCCTCATACCAAAGGGGAGATGTGCATTGGTTTAATGGGCCAGGTGACAATCTTGCATCTTCCCACTGAGTTCCACTGTGAGGTTTGGGGTTATCTTGCTAATTTTGTTTCCAGTGTGTGTGTCCATGTATGGGGGTGGGGAGTGGGTAGAAAATTATAGCAATTAATTAATTCTGAATGTAAAATACTATATGACATATAATCACATACACAAAGACAGACTGAAACAATCTTCTATGTGCCGGGCACTATAGACATCTCTCTGGTATATGATACTCACTTTCAGAATTTAAATATTCAAATACTGAGGATTCCAAAATATTAATATAGTTCTGATTTTTTTCCCTAGAGATTCAGATTTGTATATACAAATGCCAGCTAAATGTTGCTATGTGGACAAGCCTCAGGGACCTCAAATTCAAGGTGACCCAAGCTGGTTCCATCTTCTGTACATCTAGACCTGTGCGCCTCACTCTCTTGTCAGTTAATGGTGTCTCCAGTGCTGAGGTGGAAAGTTGGGAGCCATTCTAGATCTTTCCTACTCTTTCAGATCCACGTCCAATCCAGGGTCAAGGCCCACTGATTCTAGCTCCTAAATACTCGCAACCATCACCTCCTCTTCATCCCTGTGATTTCTGCCTTAGTGTGGACTCTCATTACTGATCACCCTGAGAATCAAAAGAACCTCTTGCATGGTCTGTCCTCTTCCTTTTATGTGCCCCAAAGTCAAATTCCACACAGCCCAGAAAATAATTCACTGACATAACAAATCCAACCAAGTACTTCCTTGTTGATAGTCCTTCAATGGCTCCCTGCCCACTGTGGCATCGTATTTTCCTACTGTGAGCAGGGGCATATTGGCGGATTATGAAACCAGTTTAGCCATTTGTGACCAGAATTTTAAAGAAGATTGGGTAGGAGTGATTAGGATAGAACAGGTTAGAGAGTAAATACTGTTTGCAAAACTTATTTCAGGTGTATGTGTTACTGGGTAGCTCTGGAATATACATTTTTTTTAAATGGGAATCTTGACTTAAGAAAAAGCTATTGATGTAAAGAACTACCCAAAATTTGCTGCAGAAATATACTTAGGGACTGAGGAGGATGAAAGCACGATCCTCAGGGTATGTAGGACAACCTTTTTATAAGTGAAAATATTTTCCCATTTTATCTTCACAGCGTACTCAGATTTTGGATTCTGATCACGAATAAGCCTACCTTTGTCTTATTATAAATGGAATGTTTAAAATTATTTACTTTTAAATGTTTCTTTACCCTCAGGCTTTGCACACTCCTGCCACACACCTGGGGAGCTCATTCCCTTGTCTCAAAGCCAGACCCGAGTGTCAATGGTCAAGCTGCCTAGCGTAGATTGCACTGCCTTCTGCTGGCCCGCCCCTGTCTCTGGGTGCTACTTTGCCTGGTATCCTGGGTCCCAGAAATGCTCTTTGTATCTTTCTCTCTCTGCTCTTCCATGACTGCTACCTTCATCCTTCTGTCTTGCACTAGCTCCCTGCTGAATTGCCCTCCTTCTTTCCTTCTCAGGCTAGCTCCTCCTGTGTCAGTGCTTAGCTGAGGAGCTGTTTCCCTATGGGAAGCCCCCCTACTCTGAGCTGGGACTTGAGGCTCCCCCACATTTTCTGGGGTGACCAGATCACTGCACTGCCCTGCCCCAAGCTTGCACCAGGTGAGATGATGTAGAAAAACAACTGTATTTTAAAAGTCCACTTTCCTGGTGACCCTGCATCAGCCTGACACAATTTTGCATGTATTTCCTGACGTGCTATTGGGGCAGAACGTAATCTTAGAATATTAATTTGTGCTGTGTTTGCTGCACGTTTCCATTTCCCCATTTCAGCAAGCAGCTGGCAAGTCTTTGGACTCTTTGCCTCTGGGAGGAAGTTAGAAACTGCTTAGAGTAAAATCTTCCTGCCTTTTGTGAGTGATTATGTGAACTGTCCAGGATGGGATGGAGGGGAAGGGATGGAGGGGAAGGGATGGGGCCCTGGGAAGGACCTTTGTGGACAAACAGGAAGAGAAAAGGGGGTCACCGGAGAGGGGAGAAGCTTATAGAAGTTGGTAAATATGGGCAGGGCCCTGGGCCAGCAGAGAGGGACCTTGGAGAAGCCACATGGTGTGTCGAGGAGGCTGGACACAGGCTGAGTGTCCTGATCCCCCAAAGAGGCAAGGAGGTGGCAGAGCTGTGGCCCTGAAGTGATCACTTGGGGGGAGGTCCTGGGTCTATGGAAGGCTCACCCTCTCGAGGGCTGTGCTTGCACTTCCTGGGTGCTTAAATTGGACTCCAGTTGATATAAAGAAAACGGAAAAAGTAATTCTTCTTATCCATTTATGCGTGTAGACTAAGAGTCACACCTGTTACATTATTTATTTTGGCTTTATATTTGATGATTCTATTGTTGTTCTTTAATATGGATAGCTGATATTTAATAATGTTCTTTAATAATGGATAGTTGATATTTATAAAAGTTAGTACCTCATGCACATAGACTCGCAACTATTCTCATTAATATAAAGTTGGCCCTGTTGCCATCTTTATTTTACAAATGAGAAAATGGTGATGCACTCTCCCCCGCACCCCCTCGCCTGTGCTCTGGTGGATGCCATGTCTGCAGACCGTACCTGTGCCTCCGTCTTCCTCCTGGGGCTTAACTCAGTGAGGGGCGTCAGGGCTGACCAGCAAACAGGGGCAGACCCACTGCTTGATCTTATCGGCATCACAGGAACTTACCTTCCTGTGGAAAGAGCCCAGCCCCTCAGTCCTGGCCCCCATCTGACACCGTTGGGCCAAGAGGAGAAGGGTGGTAAAAGATGAGCTCTCTTCCCCCTTCACTCCCCCGTCTCCTGCCCTTTCTACTGCCTGCCTGGCCCTGCAGAGAGGAACAGCCGTGTCAGATGCAAGCTGTCTCGGTGCCCTCCCCATGGTTTGGGTCTTTCAGTCTGTGTGAGGGGTCACCCCGTTGAGAGGTGAGGGGATTCTGGAACTCAGCGTGCATGCCACAGTTATGCCCCTCTCCTTGACAAACTCCCCAGGAGTGTTTGGGGAACAGGGCCCCAGGGGACCCTCCGATGAACGCCAAGGACTTTTGGTGCTGGGGAAGTCACAGAGGGAATCCCCTAGAAAAGATCTGCCTGATCTTTGTTGGAAGACATTTAAGAGACTCTTCTAGTGCAGAGAGACAGGGCTTCAGTAGAGAGAGCCAAATTCCCTCGCAAACTCACGCTCTTGTTTCCTGGGGAAGAGGTCACTTTTATGACTTGGATTTGGAATTAAGCGTGCCATCGGGACAGAGGCACTCTGTGCTGGGCCTGTCTTCACAACAAGGGTGACAGTGTGACCCCTCACTGCACGCCACGCCAGGGCCCGGTCTGGGACGACAGAGTGGCGATTCATGCCCATCTGGGGGCCGCTGTGCTCTGTGAGCTCCAGGAGGAAGTGCCTGACTGCGAGCTTTTGTGGCTAGGGGCTGGAGGATGAAATATGAACCATGTCTGTTTCCTCGCCTTGTTCTCATCTAAGCCCAGGAAGTGGGATGAGCCGGGGTCTGGGGAGACAGCCGAGCACGCTGTTTCTGGAAGGCTTGCGCTGGCTTCCCACAGGACCCGGGGTCTTTTTCCGCTGTCCCCTGTCAGGCTGACCCCAACTCGCTCAGGGTGAGGAATGTTAAGCCTCCTCTCAAATTTAGAGCAACTCATCAAACATGCATAACCGCAGGCTGAATTGGCCTCTCCCAGAAGGTTCAACCTTGGCTGTTTGAGGTATTGAATTTGGTGGTTTCTGGAAAGTGCACACGCAGCTGCAGCTGGTGCCGCTGGGACCGACCCCAGCTCCACGCCGATCCTGCAGCCGTGCCCTGGCCCGCTCTTGAGCAAAGGAAGGAGCATTACTAACAATAAGCTGTGTCTCTCCAAGGATTGCTGGAGAGAGCTAGCCATGTATTAGCCATGTATTAGTCTTCCGGCCTTTGCTTTACGTTCCATATTTGTTCAACTGTACAAATCTACCTCCTCCCCAAATCTGATTAGAGGGTGGAAGAGGGCTTTTGTTTCTCCATGATGACACCACGTTTCACACTTGAGAATACAGCAGCTGGACCTTCATTCACAGAAGCCCCACCTGTATGCAGGCGCCAGGCTTGAGCCAACTGTTCCCACTGCTCAGATGGCCCCTGGCAAGAGGATCCCAGTTTGGCTCTGGGTACATTGGTCATCCCACTGGGTATCGCATGGATGAGCACAGGCTGAGAGCCCCGCCCAGGCTTGGTGCTGGGCAGGGCCTGGGACCCATGGGTGAAGAGATGAGTGAGACACACACCTGCCTACTCCCTCTTTCTCAGCATGGGACTCAAATGCTGCTGGATGGTGTAGACTTCTGCAGATGTGTCTTTGGCTATGGAGATGCAGAATGTTGGCTGGTCCAGTGGTGGGGGCTGCCAAACAGGGTGTCATGTGCTCTGTGTATTTTTCTGTGATGTTAGTGCTCCCAGCTTGAGCTTTCCTGTTCATTGCCATAAAACCTCTCTTTGGCATATATTTAGCTTTCTTCTATCTTTCTTGGTGAAGGGGAAAGATGGTCATAATGGGACCGAATAAAGTAAGAAGAGCGGATGCTGTTCTCTCCTTCTCCCCCACCGCCACCATTCTTTCTGCCCTGTTTTTCTTGGCAGGACCCTGCTCTGCTCTGGGCAGTCCAACTTTATGAACTGGCCACACCCAGGATCTATTTCAAAGCTCAGCCCTGGACTACGTAGGAAGAATGTCTCCCAGAGGAACAATGTGTCCTCCCATTCGGCGGCAGAGTAAGGGATGGTCTAGAAGATTTCTTCACGGAAAAGGGTCTGAGCACTCTACCTTTCATGCACCTGAGGCTGAAATCTTGAACGTCGCAATTACAGGGAGGAAAGGGAGATGAACGTGAACTTGATTGCTCCTTCCCCAGCCAGTGGATGCAAGATGAGAGACGGAGCTTCAACTGACATGCATATCCACCTCGCAGTCACGCCCTGAGACACACTTCCAACCTGAACATTTGGTGAATTCTAACCACTGGTCTATACCCTACTTCTGGTGAAATCTTGCGTTGACAGTAGTCTCTCTTGTCTATGAATATTTCTTCCTATGGGGGACCCTAGTTGGTCATTTTCTCTTAATTTTTTTTGCTTTAAGGAGACCTGTAGATATGAACTTTTGTCAGAGATCATTTTTCCAGGCTGAGTCTAAACTGTTAATCCTCTCTCAGAGAATGAGGGCTGGCTCTCAAACTTCAGACACTTTGGCCTTTACTGGGAGAAAGTGGGAGCATGGAAGGAGCGACCATAAAGCACTGAACTGGGTGGAATGGCAGGAAGACTTGCCAAAGCCTGAAAATGACTCCCTCCTCCTAGCTCTGGGTCAAATGGTACAATTCGCAAAAAAGCAATCTGACAGTTGTTGAATGAGCAGTCTGCTGAATTTATAGTGTTTACTAATTTGCCGACATACTTATTTCTTTTACGCATTTATGAAGACTTGAGCAATTGGCACGAGCTGGATTGGCAGGGCCTGAAAAGGTTTTGGGAGGCCAGAACAATGGTCTCTGGGAATGGCCCTGCAGGTGGCAAGCAGCTGACCCCAGGGGGCGCCACTCACCAGACTGGGGGTGCGTAGGTGGCAGGGAGTTGGAGGAGGAGGATTCACAGAAGAGGTGTAAGCATTTCTGACTTGTTTGTAAACCAATTATTATTTTTGACCACTTTTGTTCTTAAAGGTCAGTCAGCTCCCCAAGGTGGGTTCTTCACTGGCCGCTTGGCCTTCCACACTGCCCGTCCTCCTGCCAAGTCGTCTGTTTCCCTCTTCATCTCTCCTGTCCCCTCTTTCACTCGGGAGCGACAATACTGCTCGCTTGTTTCTCCTGGCGAGCACTCGCTAGCAGGGCGGTTTATTCTCTCCTTGGACTATCCAAGAGCAAGACGGTTTCTTCACTAAGGAGAATTATGGTACCAGCTCTTTAGGTAATATTAAAAATATATATTTTCTACACATAAGTAGTGCACTCTTATGATTTTGAAAAATAGAAGCAAAATAAAAGCACATGTTTTGCAAACTCAGTGTGGTGGGCTTCCTATATTAGATGCTCAGCAAACATTTCAGGTATTAACAGATGGTTGGTTTTTTTCATGAATATCACTCTGCTATGGACCAAATATCTGTGTCAGAGAAATTGGCTTGCTTTTATACCAAGATCATGGTCCTGGATATTGATAATGCAATAGGAATATTTTCAAGTGTCGCTCAGTGGGCTCTGTTCTTTCCAACTTGGGTTGAACTGATGAGGCAAACCCCAGAAAAGGCGTCCCCCTCTCTGTGACCCTTTGATTAAAAAGCTCTCTGATGCCATAAACCACCAGGACACAACTTCCCATTAACGGCTATTTATAACTATGTTTCTGTCTATTTTGTGGACCAATGGGTAATTTGATAGGGCTTCTGGGAAATCCTATGCTTTTATGAATGAGAAAAAACTTCCCAAATGTGGCTCCGGATTAAGTAGGTCCTTCTGGGCCTGTCGCTTCTATCTTTGGCCTGACCCACGCTCGGGCTCAAATCCGGACCTCTCAGAAAAAGGAAGAAAGGGTATCATCTGCAGTGGAAATATATATACTTTTTAGTGATCAGAGAGACTTGTTCATGACCTTGAAATAGAACTTTAGGGAAAAACAGGAGTTCAGGTAAGATTTATGGTGATGTACGTGCAGCCCACATCCCATTCCTGTTGATGTGTTCCACTGCTTTCTATTATGAGATGTGATTACTTCAAAGTCAGGAGGAATTGCGATCTAATTTTAGAAGAGTGTCTTTCTAGTACATATTGGTGAGTATATATTTTAATATATATATATATATATAGTAGTTGTATAAGAAAACTGGAGAGAGGAAAACAACAATTACCAACTGAAAGTGTACATAGTAAGGCTTCAGGTTAAAGTAGATACATTGTCTCTATCTCAAATCTGCGGGAATGATTTTTATTTGCTGGGAAGAGTCATTTCTGAATTTCCTGTAAAGTTTGGCATTTGTTGCTCTGTCTTCTTGGACTCTTCTCCTTTAAAATATATACATTGAAAACTTGGCTATTTCTGTTTCCTGAGCTTCCCAGTGAACTGACAAACCAGCAGTAACTAGAATCCAGTTCTTTAAATTGCATCCCCTGGGATAGCCCATCTCAGCACCCCTGAGGATACCCTTTCCTGGCAGGATAAGGGTGAAAATCAAAGAGTGATAACGGGTTCTTGTGCTTATCTGGGAGTACACGCAGGCAGGTGAACCAAGTAACAAAACTGCAAGTGAATGTAAAGAGTGAATGCAGAAGCCCATGGAATGCACAAGAGAAATGTGGGTCCTTTGAGAGGCAAGGTGTTTTTTGTTGTGTTTGAATAACCCAGGTAAAGCAATGAAAATGTCTAACAAAGACAGTGAGGACGAGTGCTCTCAAAAGCATTAAGGCAAATGGGATTGTAACATGAATGAGAGAGATATAAAAAAGTAGATGGGAAAGCAAGTGACTCATTACTGAAAGTTCCAAATATTCTCTTAACAGAGATCACTGGATTGTAGGTCTTCATTTTCCCCTGGCTAAACCTTCCCTCATCTTTCTGCTCAATAAAAGTGAGTTTTCCTCCTGGCCACTAGAGGTCTCTAGAGAATCACGGATCAATGTCTGAAGCCTGATAACTTCTTGGTATCAACCACTCTAGAAGGTGGAAATGTTTATTTTTCCAATATGAATAGTCACACAGTCACAAGAGATCCACAGCCTGAATCTTAAATTTCCAAAGATTAAAAATATATATATATATATATATATATATATAATTAACTCAGCGGGTAGCTTCTTACTCAACTTCAAGCTGGCACTGACCACCATCCCACAAATATGTCGCTTGCTATACTGATGATAGAAATTCCACTATTTTATACAGTAACAGCACTGCCTCTACTAAAAAAAGCAAATGCTTGTGGAAGACTAATTTATACAACCATTATAAGTTATTTATACCTTGGTATGAGTTACTCCGTTGGGCCTTCGCCATAGCGATTACAAAGGATGACAGATCAGGGTTAGTGGGGAGACAAGGAGGAGGTGAAGACAAATTTCATCTATTTGACACCATTGCAGAGTCTGACTCTGGGTCCTCTTCCAACTTCCTGCCCCACAGTAAGTGCCGAGAGTGTGTCACCCCACTCTGGGGTCAAGAGAACAAACTGCCCTCCTGTTAAGCCCTCCTGTTCAAGACGATGACTTCCAGACTATCCTGGGACACTGACACTATCACCCCTGGAGCCCTTAGTGGGACTGTCTTCCTGGTCGCATGAACTGTAGCTATTTCAGGCACAACCGACATTTTTGACAGTGCCGGTGATGATGAGTGTACATTTCAACAATCCACTATTTAGAATACTCAAGTAATTATTCGTAATGAATCACCGATGACATCTGGAGAACAATGAAGTCCTCTCTTAATATTTGGATGATCAGCTGTGGGAAATTTTTACTTTGATGATCTCTCAGTTTTATTCCAAGAATTTTGAATATTGTCTCCTGATGCACTCTGGTGCACATTAATTCTCCCTACATTGATCCATCCATACAACATTTATTGAGAGTCTTTTAATTTTCACTTACCCTAAAGGCTCTATGAATATAAAGGTGGATTAGAAGAGGGCAGGGCTCATGAAATCCATCAATCACTGGGGAGACAGTTGTGTAAAGGCAGTTTTACAAGATGCACACGAGAAAGTACAGAATGTTTTGGGACTGGGAAAAGAAACTTCTAGAAAAGTAAAGTTTTTTTTTCTCAGCTTGTTTGAAAGCCACCATCTGTTGTTGTTATTGTTGTTTTTATTGGGGAACAATAGTCTTCCTGATAACTCACTTGAAGTCTTTGGGTCAGTGTTTAAATTGGTTGTAGCTCTTTTAAATGGCACTGACCACCAGGCTGAAGTGTAGAGTGTATGGAAAGAAATGTGGCCAGACCCTGCTGCTAGAACCCATTCGGCAGGAATGACCTCTCATCCATTCTAGGAGACCAGTGACCAATGATGGTGCCTGTGTTTTCACAGGGAATATTCTGCAACCCCAGGGGTCAGTACTATAGAAACACAGAAAATTCTTTACTGAAGAGAATGTTACAAAGTGCCTGTGTTCTTTATTTGTGCAATTTTTCAAGGATTGTGGCCATGTCTCAGCAATCTGCCCTTCTTTTAAAGACTTGCTTACAAAACAATTAGGTGAGTGGCTGGAATTTGGAAGTGGGTATCTACCAAAAGGCAGAGAACAAACTGTATCTTTCAAGAGCTGTGAGGTGAAAGTTCACCACCTCCCCGGGGCCAGTATTCTCAGTGGGCCATCTCTTCTGCTGGGGACAGTTTCCTGCAATACACTATGGACTTGTTTTATTTCTGACTCAATAGCATTTGTAGTCAGTTCTCTCAATGTGAGAATGAGGAGAGTAAATTTGATCTTTTCATCGTGTCTTGTGCAAAAAGCACACATGTATTTATAATGAACTGATCCATGGGGCTCCTTACTTTTAGGTGGGCACAGACTTCTATTGACGCAAGATTCTCATTTTTCCTTGAAGAATCATGTGTGTTCTTTCATAAGTTAAGTAGATCCATCATTCTGTATTTTCTTTGCTCTGATACTCTTCTTGGGGAAAAAATTATATTTCAAACCTCCAAACCACAAAGTGAAACAACAGGGAACATGTTCTTACCACTGGGAAGGAAACAGAACAGGCTTGTTCTGCTGTCTGTTATATAGTCTGATGTAGACCAAATTATGAATAAATAACTGAACCTATATGAAGACTGGAAGTAGCAAACTTACCAGCCAATAACTAAAAACAAATGAAAAAAATTTCTGAGTCCCAGCTCTAAATTATTTTCAAAGCACTAAGGCAGGTTAGTTAACATTTGTCACGTGCAGTAGGTACCAGGCATTGTGAGTCAAAATTATGGAGAATGTGGGAACCTGAGACTAACAGGTGCTGAGTTAAGGTCTTTATGTTTCCCGAACCTCTGTTTGTATCCTGTTGACATATATTTATGTAGGTTGATATCATCTTATTTTTCCCATTCTGAAGGGGCTTTGGAACCACAGGTATTAAGTAAGAATACACATCATCTTTTAGAAACAATTTTCTTTGATGCCTTTGGATATGGGGGCCTTAGAACCGATCCATCACATGTCAAAATTACACAACCTAGTCGTGGGGGAGGAGAAAGGAGAATAGAATGAGGCCATTGGCAACTTAATATTCCAAGAGGGGAGAAAGTGATTTTAGAATATATTTTCTAGTGTTGAACATTGTATGTCTGTCCAAGTTCTGGAAAGAGAGGCTTGAAGAGTGGCATGAGGGCCAGGCAACCCTTGATTTGAGGTCCCTCATCCTGCCCTCCTGCTTCCCACGCCTCTGCTGTGGCCAGGATGGAGGGAGATGGAGTTGAGGTCAGATCAGCATGTGAAGTAAAGCTGTCCTCACACTGTCCTCTGCTCACGTTTACTCAGGTTCATTACAGAGATGGGGATCAAGGGCCATTTGTCTTGGGCCCAAGATTGGTGAAGGGCCTCATAGTTTGACTTCTGAAACTATCTCCCAAAGAAGATATGCATATGATTATCAAAATTATTCTGGGGTCAAAAGCATTCACTTGTCAGATGTAAACATATGAGAAATACTGTAATTTTTGTAGCAGTATTTTGGCATTTATTCATTTTTTAAAATATTAAAAGTTTCCAAATATGGAATTGGCTCGGACCTCTCTCGGCCTCTGAGAGACCCTGAATTTACCACCAAACGGCAGCCAACATTTGAGGTCCCCTGGGCTTTTGTCCCATGCCAAATGACACAGCTGGTCCCTCTGCTCATAGATGCTGAGAACAGATTAGATTCGCTACAGCTCCTCTTCTTATTTGAATATGTACTTCAAAGCGGGGCTTTTAACGTTAGTTTTTAAACTTTGCTCTGCATGCTTGTAGGACACAAGCATTTTTAACTTATGGGAATTAATATTTTACCAGTTGAAAAAGTACTATGATGGGGGACATTTATAACTATTTAAATTGAGAAGGGGTAAAAAATGCTGAAATTCCTAGAGCTCATCAGGGGAAAGTGAAATAGAGTCTGCTGATATGTGTTAGTCTGCAAGGACAAAGGAGTGGAAATGAAGCTCGGGGTTTGGGCTGTGCTTGTGTGTTTGTGTGTCTGCCTATCTTTGTGAAGTTGGCAGATCAACCCTAAACAGGCCTGTGTGGCTGAGGCATATGCACACACAAATGGAACTAGCTCAGGTGGTGGCCTCCAATTGTAAAACATTCTTTGTTTTGCCTTTCCCTTGCTGGAAAGTACTGCCAATAATATCTGAGCAATATCTGGGGCCCATTTCCATTTGGATTGAGAGACTTAGGACGCTAAAACTTTCCAAAAAAAAAAAAAAAAATCAAAAAACAAAAATCCATGTCCAATTGGGCCAGTAGGGGAAGCCATGATGCAATCTTTGTGTGTTTGTTTAGCTTTTGATTGCCATTTCCTTCAGATATCTGTGTTCATACCGTACAAGACATATTGTGCTTAATTTTATTATGTATATATTTTTGTTTTACTTTTTTCTGACTATAAAACAATACATGCTTTTTGTAGAAAATTTGGAAAATATAGAAATGTATCCTGTAAAGAAGCTAAAAACCATGTATAATCTCAGAAAACACTGTTTTAAGTGCTTCTTGTTAATTCTTTATTAATTTCTATGCAAATCATTTCACTGAAGATAATAATGACATGTACATCAGAGCTGTATGCTTGGCCACTTAAACCTGTTTACTATGACTCTAAAATACAACTGAGACCTGTTGAGATGTCATCTAAAACCCAAAGGTTACATGGCATGTGGCCTGAATCTTCTGTTTCTGTTTTTTTTTTTTTTTTTTTTTTTTTTTTTTTTTTTTTTTTTTTTTTTTTTTTTTGTTGCAGCAAGTGGTATGTAATTCTGTTTCTGTTTTAAAGTAACAGTGATGGTTAATATTTATTGTTGACTCTGTATCAGCCATTGTACTAAATTCTTTACGTAAATCAACTATTTTAATACAACAACCTTAAAGGAAAGTGCCACTTAGATTCCCATTTTGCAAAATGGGAAAACTGAGATAAGAGGGGTTAAGTAACTTGGCCCAGCGTAAAGGCTCGTAAGTGGTAGAGGTGAGCCAGTCCCTGTGTTCCGGAAACCCTCAGCATCCCGCCTTCTAGACTTGAAAGTGCTTAGCTTCTTAGAGGAATAAGGGCACAAGCAGGTTAGGCAGGACATATCTGAGCACATGAAAGGGCAGCTAAACACGTCCCTTTGCTTTGATTCTGCAGAAACACATCCCCCTGTGTTAAGTGGTGACAGGCTGCGTGGGGGCTTTGCTCAGGCGACAGGCTGGAAATGCATGTGTGGCAGGCAGGCTTGTGAGATCACATCCGAAGCTGACTGGACTCATTTCAGCCCTTTGGAGTGTTGATTTAGACGAGGGGGAGAAGAGGCAAACCCCTCTTCCTTGGCTTAGAAGATTACGGATCTGCAACTTCAAAAGCTGTTTGCAATTTTATAATCGCGTCTCCTTGCCAAGGTGCTTGTCTTATCTTAAGTTGGCTGGCTGGGGCCGCTCTGAGTAAGCCCGGGCGGTTTCCTTCTGCGTTTGGAAGGAAGCTACAGCGCAAGAAGTGGGGGGGTGGGCCGTGGAGAAGTGAGTGTGGCTGGGAGGATCCTACTAGTGGAAAGAGGGGGGATAGGCTGGGAGGAGGGCCAGAGGAGCAGCGTGGGCCAGGGCCACTTGGGGGAGCAGAGAGGAAAGGCCCTTTCCTGGCCAGTGCTGATCTGGGAGGTCACACTGTCTCAGCAGGAAGAACACAGACAGAACTTAGAGTCAGGCACACCCGCCTGCAGTTCTGGCCCTCTGGTTTTAAGGCTTTGTGACCTTGGTCAAAAACCCCTTTCCTGCTCTGTTGTCTGTTTCTCGCTAGGCTCAGGCTGTCCTGTCGCCCTCAGTACTCCAGGCCCAGCTTGATGTAAAAGGGGAATGCTGGTGTGGGAGACTTGAAGACTGATTTGCTGTCTTTACTCTTCACCAGCAACCTGGACAAGACTAAAAAGCTTCTGTGACCTCCAGCAGCAGTCCCCAACCTTTATGGCATCAGGGACCAGTTTCATGGAAGATGATTTTTTTTCCATGAACTGGGGTAAGGAGGATGGTTTTGGCATGATTCAAGCACATTACATTTATGGTGCAGTCAAACCTCTCTGCTAATGATAATCTGTATTTGCAGCCGCTCCCCAGCGCTAGCATCACCGCCCCAGCTCCACCTCAGATCATCGGGCATTAGAGTCTCATAAAGGCACATGCAAATTAGATCCCAGTTGACAGAAGAGTTCGTGGTCTTTTGAGAATCTAATGCTGCTGCTGATCTGACAGGAGGCAGAGCTGAGGCGGAGATGCGAGCAATGAGGAACAGCTGTAAATACAAAGGAAGCTTCCCTTGCTCACTCGCTGCTCACCTCCTGCGGTGTGGCCCGGTTCCTAACAGGCCATGGACTGGTACCAGTCTGCAGCCTGGGGGTTGGGGACCGCAGACCTCCAGTTTCCCCCTCAGTAAAAGGGGATAATAATTCTCACTCTTCTCACTTTACAAGGTTTTTGGGAGGCTGAAAGAAGATCAGGTATTTGAAAAGACATTGTCAACCTAAAAGGATTATGTGATGAGCTCTTCTGAATGCTGGGTTAGATGTGCAACTGAACACACAATGCTGGTGGACTGCTTGGTTCTCGTTCAGAGATGGCAGAAGGGTTTCAGTTTGTGAGCCAGCTCTTGTTGACTGGTGGTGGCTGTCACGGAGAAGGATTCTGGCTTTGCCTGGGTTCAGTGGGAAAGAATGCTGGTATTGATTATTAATGCCTGCATGGACAAAGGAGTAGAAGTGGTTCTTGTGGTGTTTGCTCTTTCTGCTCTAGCCTAGTGATTTCTAAATTTGGTTGATCATTTACCAGATTCATATGGTAAAAATGCCCCACTATACAGATTTCCAATTTAATAGGCTTTGGGTAAGACTTGGGGTGAAGGTAGCAAATCTTCATTTTTTTAAAGAAAGCTTTCCTTCGTGATTATTCTGACAGTTGTGCAGGTTTGGTTATCATTTCTCACATCTAAAGGAGAGGCCAGGAAGAGATTGAGTTGCTTGGGAACCACGCGTGAGTCTCATGGAGCTCTGAGGATTGGAAGAAGGAAGAACAAAGCACAGAAGAGTTAGGCAACTTTTCTAGACATGGTCATAAGTTTTAGAAATGTAGATCAGGCCTGTGGTTTTTAGTAGGTTGCCTAACTCCTTCCACATTAAACAAATTGGTTGTAGTGCCTGTTATGATGATTCTACCACTGGCTTCAGGCCAGATTCCTTTTCTGTGTGGTTTAAACAGCTGCTCCAAAGGGGGCCAGATCCTGAGATCCGTTGCCCACCCCTGCTTCGTGCTTTGAATCTACATCAGTTTACAACTAGGAGTCTCATAAATCAGAAAAAATATAAATTAACTTCTGTGTTAACTAACTTCTGTGTTAACTGAAATTTCTGCTTTACGTTTAATCATTTTGATTTTAGCTTCTATTACAAACCAAACTCGCAAACACAGCATTGCAATTGTGCATTCAACTCCCAAGATGCTGGGAGAGCAGCTGATATTTCTTCATTTGAGGACAGTTTGTGCCTACAAGTGGCAGAGGCGCAGGGGCAGACAAATACGGAAAAGGATGCCTGTGTCCCATTCCTATTAATCTCTGTCATCTGAGCTCACAGATGATCAACATATTGGCTGATATGACCTTGGAGAAAGGAGACATTTTAAAACTTTAATTCAAAATCCCAATTCCTTCCCACTCAATAATCGAAAGAAAGAAACTATAATGGTGGGAGTTCTGGCGCTAGTGTCAGCCATTTTGATCACAAGACACAGACTAGCACATCTTAAGAGTTTATGACGGTAGTAGCTCCAGTCCTGACGCAAGCTCCTGGAAATGGCCACAACCTTTTGTGAGCAGGAGTAACGACATCTCTGGCAGTTTAAGGATTAAATAGGTAGGATTGTGACTCTGGATGCTGGAATTGATTCAGAGCACACAGAATAGAAATGAAGCCATAGCTAAAAGCATTTGCTACTGTAGGAATCCTGATTGATTACCAAGACATAGGGGTGCAGGAGGCCTTTTTCTTTTGGCAGAAGCTGAGGCCTCTGAATTCTGCCCGTATGAACACGTAAGCTATGGGCCCGTGATTCTTTTCTCTGCTCTTTATTCTTCAGTCTGGCTTCATCTAAAAAAAATGTACACATGTGCCCACAGGAGAGAAAGGAGAAGTTATAATACTGTGTGTGCATGTATGTGTGTGTGTGTGTGTGTGTGTGTGTGTGCGCATGTTTATTAAACCACGGATTGCAAACTGACTGCCCATGCCGTGAATTTTGCCTTTATATAGGCTTTGTTCGGTTAGTATAGTGTTTTGAAATTTTGAAATTATAAAAATCCACCTAGGATTATAATTTATACATTTTTATAATGTGTGGTCACTAAAGGCATTGGGGTTTGGGATCTGTGGGTTAAACCTTTATTTGCCTACACTTTCTGAGATCTTGTGTAAGAGTGACAAAGAGCAAAAACAAAAACAAAGACTTTCCAAGAATTCTCATTTGAAGCTTTAGTGTTCATTTCTGTGAGCCAGTACATAGTTTTCTAGCTTTTAAATTTCCTAGTAAGGGGCACATTAGTTGTAGCAAATGGATATTCAAATTCCAGATACTCTAAGATTTATACTTTTTTTTTTTTCTTATTTCCACCTCAGATCCACTGATATCATCCAGGTTTTATACTGACTCTAACATTAAGGGTTTTAAATTTTCAGTTTTATTTTGTTTTGTTTTAAGGATGGGAGCGAGAGGAAATATAGGAGTGCATAAGTAGGCAAAAGGGCAGGAATGATTGATGGCAACAGAAAGTCCTGACAAATTCGTAGTCAATATTGTTTGTCTAGAGAAGCTTGTGTGACAAAAGAAGTGTCAGCAGCCACCTGAAGTCTCATTCTTCAGGACCTGGCCTTGGAGTTAGAATAAGGGGCTTGAGTGAAATGCCTGTCATGCTTAAGTGGAAAAATCACTCCAGATGAGTGAGGGAGGCTGACAGTCATGCATTACAGGGAGAATTGAGTGTGTCTTACAAGGTTGATACAGGCACCCAAAGTGACTGGCTTTAGAATTTCCCTATTAGAAAGGCCACTGGAAGGATAAAACCCAAGAAAAGAAGCAACTTCTTGCTTCAGATGCACAAGTGCTTGTAAAAAACTTTTGGTCTCATCACTTGAATTGTCACCCCAGTCTTTGCCCCAGTTCCTGTCTCTTCTTAGGTTTTTGTTCTGTTCCTGCTTTCTTAAATACCAGGGACAAATTCACTGAGCACAGAGTGGAGGAAGGGAATGGATAAGCTGTTATTTGTTCTCTCTATATATCTTTGTCTGTCTCTCTCTCCCCGAATGCTCATGCCTGCCTGTCTGTGTGGAACGGTTGTGAATATTCCCAGCCATTGCCTGCAGTGCACAACAGGCTAAGCTCACTGTCGTTGAGTAATTTATCTGTCAGCATCTCTCACATGATGTGGCTTTGGGAGAGCTGTGGTTTCTCATCCAGATGAAGTCTGAGAGCCTGTGATTCTCTAAGAGGTAGCGAATGTGGAAGGGGAGGTGGATAACAGTTCCCTGAGCTCCCCAGAGCCTGCTGTTTCCGGACCATCACCACCGACTTTTGTAGGTGTGGGTACAATTTAGATTTCTTCAGTTTCATTTTCATCTTCCCACTGTGTGTCTTACCATTTTTCTTTGCAATCCCACGGATTTTTTTTAAAGGCTTCTTTGGCTTGAAGTTTGGCCTCCAAGGCTTCAGCCATCAAGTTGTTATAAAGTGGGGCTTCATTTGTGTTGTCCCTTGCTGATGTATAGAGGCTGGTGGCATTTATGAAAAGAATGTGGCCCTGAAGACTGCATAATTCAAAACTTGCATCATTTAAGCAATAGCCTGAACTCAGTTTTATAATTTATTTGGCCTTCCAGCTTTGAAATTATCTAATCTTTGAAAAAGATTTAAATGTGGGAGACTTACATTACTTCAAATTTTGATCATGAAAAAACTTTTAAAATTGTTTATATTATACTATTTCAAATTTTGTGTGAAATATAACCACACTAGAATATTCTATTGGGGTTTATGTCTGGTAACTCTTATAATTCTTTAAAGTATAATTTAATTCATAGGACCAAATATCCTAAATCTTACTTGTGGAAATATGGGTCTCAATTTTTTGTAAGTGAGAAGGCAAGCTAACAGGACTTGGAAAATGTTTTGGGATAAATGTTGGGGCTGTTATTGAAACCAAGTTATTACTAGCTTGGAAATGCTGCCCAAACAAATCAATTTAATTGAGTTCAATGATGATTTATTCAGTACCTACCAAAGGCTGAGCAGAAGAGTAGACACTGGTGCTGCCACAAGGAGCAGGAGTTGAAATAAAGTCACTGAGTTGATAATCAAGGACCCAAAAATGTTAAACTAAAGCCTTAACATTGTCTTCTTTATCTCATTCTCTTATCTTTTTATCCTATTATTTTATAAAGATGACTATAACATTACCAATTGATGTAAGGAGAAATGTAAAAGTATTTGGGACCTTTTCGGGAATGTCTAGGGAGGAAATGGAAAGTCTCTATAAATTTCCTCAAGTTTTAAACCTAAAACTTTTAATTTTCATTATTGAGACTTCATGCCTTTTCCTAGCTGTGTGTCCTTGAGCAAGTCATTTCACCTGTCTGCGCCTTCGTTTTTCCTTCCGTTAAAAGGAAGGAAATGAAAGTAACTATCACAAAGGATTGCTATGGGAATTAAATGAGTTAACATTTGTCAAGCTCTCAGAACATTGTGACATATTCTAAACTTTTGATAATATCTTTTAAAAATGTCTTCATCCAAATTTTGGTTTTAGTGTATATATGGTATGCCTACACAATGGAATCTTTGTCTATGATATAGGAAAGCTTTCAATACCAGCTCAATTTTCATTGTCCAGAAGGATAGCTCTAAAAGTTCTAGAAAGTAGAATTTGATTGAATACAGAACTCAATCCAGAAATCAAATTGTTTTGGTGATATTTATCTCTCTAGTTAAAGTATGATGCAGAGAAAGTTCCATTCTTGGTTAATGCAGTTATAGTCAAAGTTTAATTATATTTTGGAAATGCAGTATTTATGTGGTGTTTGCAGTATCATAAATGCTGAGCTTTATGATAGTATTTGGAAATATATTTTTTCAAGTGCTTTTAAAAGTGAAAAAAAAAGTAGCTAAAATATCAATTCCTCAGTCTTTTCAGAATTAGATTTCTTGGAGGAACTTTGCTTTTCTGAAATAAACATCCCACTGAGCCTGTTGGTACACATAAATATGGATTCACTAAATGTGGGTTTGCTTAAAAACAAGATATGCCCAACTAACTTCATTTCCTTTTTTGATACAGTGGGGTGACTGGTGGGGAGGGGAAATGCCACAGACAAAATGTGTCTGGATTTCAGGAAGACGTTTGATAGAGTCTCTTATGACGTCCTTCTGGGAAAGATGAAGATATATGAGCTGGGTGATAGTTAAGCTGGGAGGGTTCATGGCCAGTTGCACAATGATATACAAAGGGCTCTGAAATCCAACTGATGCCACTTGGGTGGGAGACTTCGGGGCTCTGTTTGTGGACCTCACTTTTTTGATTGACATCTTGACCTGTGGTTTGGATGATTTCAATAGAGAAGGAAAATTAAGAAATCAGAACAAATAAGAATATAAAGTTTAAAATAAACAAATCCTTCATTTTCGTTAAAACTTTTAGTGTGCATTTGTGCTAGGGGAAGGTATCATTTTCTGTGTGAGACAGGCTGAGGGTTTTTTGTTGCTGTGAGCTCCATAGAAATGATCAATGGCATACAGCTCCTGTAGAATTAAGATCTTCTTTAGCCACCTTTTAATTAGAAACGCAGTTTTGATAACAAGGAGATAATAGTCCCATGATGCCCTGCTATATATATAGTCAGACCACATTTAGAGTGTTGTTCAGTGCTACATATTGCATTTTGATTTTTCAGGGAGAGATGATACACAAGCTAGAGTGAAAGGCTCGGAAAATGACTTATACAAGGAACAGTTGAAGGACCTTGGAAATGTTTAGCTTACAGAAAAGAAGACTGGGAAAGAGGGCTAGTGACTGGATATCTGGTTTCAAATATTTAAAGGAAGATCAAGTAGAACAGGAAGTTAAACTTCAGCATCACTATAGTAGACAGAATTAGGACCAAAGGGTACAAAACACAGGGGAACAGGAGCTCTTTGAGCAATGAGAGCTGGTAGATAAAAGACTGATATACTCCTTGTTGGATGAATTCAAGGAGAGGGGACAGGAAGGCTGTTTAGGAAAGCTGTGGATGCCATATATCCAGAGGGCTCAAAGCACTGGTTTGGGAGTTGAACAGCTGATGCTTGAGCTCTGGCTTTGCTAGTGGCAGTGTCACCTTGGGTAATTCATTTAATATCTCCATGATTCAGGTTTCTCATCTCTACAGTGCAGAAAATAATAGCTCCTTTCTCCTGTGGTGGTGGTGAGGATTTAAATTAAATAATCCATGTGAGATGCTTACATCACCTAGCACCTAGTAAATACTCAATACGTGACAGTTATTGCTACTACTAGCCCTGATGTGAGGGAGGGCTGAAATGCTCTCCTTTCCAATCTTACATTTTATATTTTGATCAATATGAGGATTAAAAAGGATAAACGTGATCTAGGTTGCAGTCCTAGGAAGCCTCTAATTGCATTATTTCCTTTGCTTCTACTCAATGCTCCTTGCAACTTCTTTAGGGGTATATCTTGGGGTGCAAGTGTCAGTCTTCTTTTTCTCAAATATATGTCATCAAAAATAAAGTGGCAGGGGCCTTGAGAAGGTGGCCTCCCTTCTGAGGACCCAGACAGTATGTTTTTGCTCATTTTCTTGGGAAATGGTGATCATATTATACAGAAACCAGAGAAGGATATGCCTAAATTAAAATTGTGTTAGAAATTTGTATGCATACCAATTTGTTATTGTTTCTATGCCTTGAATTAATATAAAATGAGTTGAGTAAATATTGAAATAACTGTGCACTTAAAAAGAATTATTGTTGGAGAACACAAGGCATATGCAACAGAGGCGTAACCACGTATTATGGTTTTATCCAACTTCCTGGTCGAATCCTGCCACAGTTTGCTGACAGAACACCCAAGCCACATTTGCTGGGAGAAAAAAAAATCATTTCCAGGAGTCCAGCTTCTCTTCCTCCTTTTCCCACAGCCATCTCCTGCCTTTAAAGTGCTGGAACACGCAGCAGGAAGTCACCAGAGGGCATTCTCAGACCATCTAAATATTAAGGAACTACATCTGGGAAGTACAAGACAATTCACTTTGGCCTCCTTTGGGATGAGGCGATGGTTTCTAACACACACTTGGAAACACCTGGAGTCCGTAGGCTGATATGCTAAATAAACCACTGCCCAACTCTGGGGTATCAGCAGAGACATTTTACTGAGTCACCACAGACTTCAGATCCTTCTGCTCCTATCTTGATACCAATGTCACCCTTGAAAGCTGGGCAGGCAACATGGGAAGGTAGAGAGACCCCCGGCCTGGGATTTCAGAGATGTGTGGATTTGGGTTCTAGCATTATCTGTTGTCTTGACCTTCAGAAAATTACATTATGCTCCAAATCTCAGTTTTCTCATCTGTAAAATGAAAATTAGGAAGAATATCTGAAGATCATTTTCAGGTCTATCAGTGGTTGAATTCTTTCCTTTCTCCTCTCTCCCTTCCTTTTTCCTTCCAGATTAACCTAAAGGAGAAACTGGGATATGCTGACACTGTATTTGGAGTAGGTCTGCTATGCCCTTGTAATGCTGAAGAGACCGTCTCCAAAGGATCGACCGTGTACACTGCTCACTGTGGAGTTGAAAGCTGAGCACCCAGTTTGAGTGGAAACTCCCTTCCCTCAATACACACACACACACACACACACACACACACACACATACACACACACACACACTTTGTTTAGGCCTCCCAGACTGGGATGTGCATGACTTCAAAGTTGCAACAGCCATGGGATCAACATAGTCCAGCACCTTAAAACATCGATTCCATTCAAGAATTCTGGAAAAAAAGATGACTTTTTAAATGTTAAACAGGGATTTTATGGAACATAATTTAAAATTAAAAATTTGCATGCATTTTTATTGTTAAAACAAGATTTCAAAAATGTAGGGTCTGTAGTTGGATGCTTTGGGTTGTACTTCTAGATCTCCTTTGATTAGAAATATTTCTTCATTTTATTGGGATGCATTGGAGGAAAGGTTTGGAAAAGCGTAACTCTTGAGGTATGTTTTGAATGTGCCTTAGGCTGGGTTCCTTTGAAGCAGAGCCTGAAGCAGACATCCAGCTGTATGTAAATTGCTGAGGGCATGGATGCTCTTTAGGGAGGAAACCTGCTAATAAGTGAGAGAAGCAGAGTGGGAAAGGGGACAGAGCTGAACAATGATGGGGTCTCAAGGAATGTGATCTGATTCATGGAGGGGGACTCTGATGAATAAATCCAACCACAGAATCGACCCATCTTGAGGCAAGGGGGCTGGGATTTTTGTATTCCCATGTCAGTCATTATTTGCAGGCTATCCTGGGGTGAAGCCTGAGAGGTGACACTCTTCAGTTAGGGGGCAATTCCCCAGACAAGGGAATAGCTTCCAGTTGTGTGTCCCCAAGGGTATGCTGGAGTTGGCTCATAACATCTCACCAATGCTGACTGTGCACGTTGCTTCCCATTTCCCCATTCTGTGACCTCACTCTGGTAGCTTGCAGTTGACCATGATGGAAGCATTTGCATCATGGAAAACAGCAAAAGCTACAGATCCAGGCCTTTCCACCCTGACAGAGAGCCAGTTGTCACATGTTTGCCAACATACCCCTGGACAACACTCTCAGCAGCTGGGGGCTAGTGTCCTGGCTGGTGAAGGGCATCAGGGCAGGGCACCAGCAGCATCTACTACACAGGGGGTACAGATAGGCCTGCCTGCAAGTGACCTCCCCAATCGATGTGTCAGTTGGCAAGCCATTCCTTTAGGGTTTGCCTGTCCCAGCCTCTTTCAAAATTCACACAGTATTGGGAAGCGCAGAACTAATAATTCACAACATTTCAGTCAAAATGACTGACTATGTTTTTTAATCAGGAGAAAGGTAGAGAGAAAAACCTCAGGAAAGAAGGCATAATCTGAATTGGCTGCAGTAAGGGACAAGGAAGAGCTCTGCTATGTCACTGAGCGACAGAATTTAGAATGGCTATGACTCTGTAATACATTTTGGAAAATACTTTTCAGAATTTATCATTTAAAACATTGTACTTGGCTAAGATGATAGAAGCCTGGACTTTTTACTATGAAAAATTTATTAAGGAAAATTTCAAATATATACAAAAGTATATCTATATCTGATGAATTGTATAACAAGCCCCACACATACTTATCACTCAGTTTCAAAGATTATTAACTTATGGCTAATCTTGTTTCATTTATATCCCTACTCATTTCCCCACTTGGGTAGGGGAAATTTTCAAGGCTTGGTTAATTGGGTAAAGGTTGAATGTGGTCTAGAAAAATGCCAGGTTTGGAGGAATTCACCAAGGACTAAAGGGAAGGTTTTTGACAGATGGCAGAAACAATAGCTAATGGACCACTTTCCCTAACCTATTAGGATCCAGTAGGAATCATTAGAAGACACATGAAATGCATTACATGGGATCTGTATTCTGATTAACTCTGCAATTTTCACCTGCATCTCTTCCTGAAACGAAGAACCAGTGATAGAAGAAAAGAGCAGAATGACAGCATTCCTGCAAATAGGAGTGCAAAACTTTGCTTCCTAAGCACTGCCTTCCCCCCTAGGCTTTCTCTTTCTGTTCAGGTGGGTAAGAGAAAAGTGTCAGGACAATTTCTGAGTCCAAATTCTAAATTATATTCCATCTTTAGAGCAAGGCTCCCACTATAACAAGATAAGAATCTTGACTCTTCTTTGATGGGCAAAGAAATCTCATTTAAAAACACCTTCTTGGGATAGGTTTACTGTACTCACAGTGATGAATTATGGCCTATATGCTTTTTTCTTTTTCTTTTTTTCCTTCCACAGTCTTTGGGGATATGGGGTAAGAAATAGCCACTGACCTTTTTCTATGAATAGCAGGTTTCCTTCTTTCTACTTTCTGGCCATTCTACTTTTCCTCTTACTGGTTAGAATTCCGAAGATAATGGATATACAAGCACTTGGCAATCTGGAGTTGGGAGAATAAGTTATGGGGCCCCATGAACAGCATGTTTGGAAAATTAATAATTAATTTGGCATAAATGAATAAACTAGGGAAGACTTGGTTCAGTCGTTATGTATTTATTACTAGAAACTTCTACCAAGGCTAGTTGGAAGTGGACAAATGACTTGAAAAATCAAACCATTGGCAGCTTCAGAAAGTCATTGCTAAAGGAACAGTAGATACTACAGTGGATAAACAGCTCTGTCTAGATTACTATCTAGCTAGTTTCTAATAAATCGGTTGCAGCTACTCTGTTGGAATTGCCCAGGATAAAGCCCTGTCCTTTGGGCATGTGGAGAACCTGAGAAAGAAGCTCCTCTGATGCTGTAGACAAGTGTGTGAACTGTTTATCGACAGAGGGTTTTCACTTGCTGGTTGGATGGAAGGGGTTGTTGACAGCTTCTGGGCCCATATGGATCAAAGGAAGAAAATAAAAGAAAGAATTCTTTCCTGAGGGATGGTTATAAGTGAAGATTGGAAAAGGCTGTGCAAGCATTGATTCCTACAACTCATCTCTTTTCACTAGCAAATCTTGAATATGTATTTGTTAAGTTTAAAATTGACCATAAGCTGGCTGAATTTCTGTTGAGGTTTTTCCATAGTTACTGGGAATCAGATTTAATTCTTTCAGTGGGTTTCTTGGCTTCTTTATTAGAACCCATATTGCTTTATTTCTTTTTCATTGAAATGTCATGATATGAAAACAAAAAGCAATTTGCAATCAAAGTACATGGATATTTCTGATCTCTTATCAAATAAAAATAGTAAGTTTTATAGAACATGTGCACATGTGTGAGTATTAGCAGAAGTTGGATTTCATTTTATAAAATAGGCTTTTTTAAAAAATATTTTTTGGAAGGAGTTTTAGGTTCATAGTGAAATTGAGAAGCTGTACAGTGATAGCATACATACCCCTGGCCCTGCACATGTGTAGTCTCCCTTATTATCAACACCCCCACCAGCGTTGCACATTCTTTTCAACTGACGAATCTACATTTATACATCATGATGACCCAAAGTCCGTGGTTTACATTGAGATTCACTTTTGGTGTTTTTCAATCTCTGAGTTTGGACAAATATACAACAACGTATATCTGCTAGCATAACATCATAAGAGGAGTTCCATGATTTCATTTTGAAAACCTAATTCTTAAATAACTTTTATTCTCTTAGGTTGCCTCTAATGCATCCCCAAACCAAGTATTCATAGTGACAATATGCATGTTAAGTGCATGTAATGAAAAGTGTAATTAGACCAAAAATTTTTGTAATAGAATATATCATACTCGGGGAAAAGAATTTTGAAACGTAAAGCTGTCACCCAAAACACAGAATCCATTGGCAGAAGGAGGATGCTAGTGTGTATTTAGTCTGACTAAGTGGAAGGGTTCTTAAATTCAGGATCATTCTTGGGCACTGATTCTGAGTGGAGCCCAGTAGACAGCAGGTCTTCAAAAACTCTTTACATGAACCTCCTTTGAACAGCTTTTGAATTTCTGTGACCTAAGTTCTTAAAAAAATTGGAAAACCTGGGAATAAGTTGCAATCAACCTGGTTCCTATTATTAATAGCTTACCTATCTGGTGGAACAAGCACCAGTGCCTTTAATTTTCTCAAGTGGTATAATAAGTGGGATAATCTCAGGTAACCTGAGTGACCAAATCCTAAATCGTATTTGATAGTAGTTATGTGGCAATGACCTTAATCGCCCTAAACTGTTAACTATGTAGTAAGTTTATGACCTAAAGTCCAAATTAAAGGAACCTAGACCCCTTAATTATGTACTTAATTTGTTGTGACAGGGATAAAGTGGAAGTAGAGGATTAAGATTAAATGAAAGATAGAAAAATGGAGATTAGGCAAAGCATATGGTTAAAGAGAAAATGGGAACCACTGCTGATGTGTATATGAATTCTTCAGCCCATTGACAAGAGTGTTCGTGCTGATCCCCAAATGGCACAGGGGCAGCCCGTGAAGGACAAGCCTTGCCTCTGAACTCCTACAACCAGGAAGAAGCAGACCTGCAACTAGCGCAGATGCATCCAACACCTACCCGGTGTGACTAGAGAGAGGATTAAAGGAGATAACATTCTGTAAAACAAGTACTGAGGGGTGGGGGTGCAAAGGGAAAACTTTTATCAAGTGTTTGCAAATGCAAGACTCAGAAAATATTTGATTGGTTGAAGTGGAAAGGTTCATAGTTTTAGGTTAGTTGATGGTTTTTGTTGTAAAGTCCCTGGTTAGAGATTGGTTGGCAGTTTTTGATTAGTTAAGCTTAAGTTTTGTTTTACTGTTTATATCCAGTTGGGTTTCTGTTTGCTTATGTAGGAATCCAAGGTGCTGGAGCCATCTCAGCCTAATGGCCTCTTAATGAATTATTTTAACAGAGAATGACTCCCTACCAGCAGTGGGTCCTAGGATGTGTTGCTTAATTTTGCCTATTCTTGATTTCTTTCAGTGGAGGCAGGGGTGGTAGACGGTATGGACAGTCTATGTGTCCTGATGGTAACCTGATGTTATTGCTGATGTGAGGATTTGGGGTGCCCGGTGTCAAGGCGAAAGTGATTGGAAGGGAAAGGGTAAAGAATGAAGGGCATAAAGAAAGGAGCCTAGAGGATTGGGGAAAATACACAAAACAGAAGCACGAGGAGAGCAGGGATCACAAAAACATGATTCTAAAGAGGATAGACGGCATAGCCAAACAAAAAGTCGTGGAAGACAAAGGCTGGGGAGAAAATAGGTGCTCCAAGGAGTGTGTGGCAGCTGCAATGGAAGGAAGGAGCTGGGCTCAGGGCTGGAGTACCTGCTCCACTGCTGGGTAACTCCATGAGCTCAGGCAAGTCACAGCCTCGCCTGCTCATGCACGTTATGCAGTAAGAAACACCTGGCCTGTAGAGGGCGCTCAGCAAATATTCAAATGCATTGCATCTAGAAAGATGTGCTATATTTTTACTGTAAATGCAAATACTTAAGGAGGGTAAAAGTAGTTAGTGTACAAGTTTCACATAAGGGACTGCAAAGAAAGCGGAACAAATAGGAGACTCTGGGTGGTGTAGCTGTGCAAGCTCAGAGTCCAGTGTTTCGACAGACCTTGGCTGAGGGTTATTTATTTCTTCTTTCTCCAAGGCAGTGACATTTACTGATGAGGTAAACCTAATAAGCATCTACTAGATTTTCCTGCCAGTAGCACGCTGACGTTGCCCACCTGCTGTTTCCCCTCTGAGGTCACTTCATTAAGGAGTATTTTTTTTTTTATGTGACACCTCATTAGGTCCTCCGGGACGCCATGTACGGGAAGCCATTCAGCAAGAGCCCTTGTGCACCCCGAGCGTGCTAGGGCTGCCTGGAAGAAACGCTCCTAACCCAACGGGACCCTGCATTTAGCAGCCCTTTGAAGGCGAGGTCTGTGTGGCAACAGGCCTGGCTCTTCGTCCAAATAGCTGATGCCGTGGTTGTCCTTTGGGTTGAGGCATGAGAATCGTGAAGAGGTGTGGGTTTGCGGGACACTAGATCATAAAGCACCGTGGCCACAGCAATGCCTGGTAATTTATGCCTCTGTCACTGAGCCAAAGGGGCTGACAAAGGAAGAGATATCCTATCACCTTATATCAGAGGGAACTGAAGATCTACAGATTCTGCTACTTGTGAGCTGTGAAAAGCAGGGTGTGTGTGTGTGTGTGTGTGTTTTTAATTTGAATTTTAATTAGATTGTTTTAGCTGAAATTGGAAGTCAGAAATTGAATAAATGCCTCAAAACTTAGTTTAAGTAATATGAGAACCTATTCAACCTAGCTCTGTCTGGAAGGCCTGGGCTCGAATTTTTTTATTTTATTAACAACTTTATTCTCCGCTATTTGCCAAGCTTTGGTTCAGGCATTTTGCTGAGTTGAAAACTGTGGAAATTTGTTGTAATTGGAGGGGAAAGAATCACATGTGGTTTCTTCCAAACCTTTTTCCAATTCTCTCTCTCTCTCTCTCTCTCTCTCTTTTTTTTTTTTTGCTCTGAATTCCATGGGAAAATTACCCAGAAGGGTTATTTTCTCCTTTAATGATGCAACAATGCTTGGTTTGCTTTGCCTGTTTTTATTTTCTAGCTGCATTATAATTACATTTGCCCGCATGACTTATTTTTTTTTTCTTCCAAATTAGTAGATACATAAAATTCTGACGGCTCTTTAGGGAGCTGATCTTCAGAGATTCTCTCCTTGGGCTGTCCTTTGTGTGGCAATAGATGGTGCTGGGCTGCCAGACCCCTGCCTGCCTGCTTCGTGGCAATCTAACACCCCCAGGCCTTTTAATTAGCAGTTGCAGGTGAATCACTAATTGGCCCCACATTTACATACATAAGCCAGAGATTTGCAGGTTTACAGTTATAAATCTTAGTCACGAAGGCAGGGCAGAAATGTTAGCATTCATCCCTCATCCCCTATAATTGCCTCATCAGCTCTTTACAATGGATTTTCCTATCTTGGTACTTGTAAGTGGGTGAAAAATGACCTGCTGTATTAATTTGTTAGAAGCAAGTGGTGTTTTCTTGGAAGAAGAAAGGACTAAGAAAAAACAAAGAAAAAGCATTTGCATACAGCTCCTTTAGGCAGCAGCAGGGAGTCCTGGTGCTTGAAAAACTGCACACGGTTTAATTTTTTTTTATTGGGTCAAGTTCTTTGGTGGCATCAGCATGGTGAACAGTAGCAAAGAGAAGGCTTTCAAGGATTGTATACTTTTCTGAGCTGGGGAAGGATTCTTTACCCTGGTCCTGTATTGACTCAGACTTTCAGCAACCTGAGAAAAATCTAGGCTTAATGTTGCATCTGATCAAAGGGTCAGTCTATTCTCAGAACTCACCTTGATGGCATGGTGGTGGCACCTGATCAGGGATGATGTTGTGGGTGTTCAAGTGGCTTCTTTACTGATCAAGGTTTATGACATTCAATCTACTTGGAGGCAGAGATGCTCCCAGCTTCTGGTCATTTCTAAAAACATCCCAATTGACAATTCGGTTAAGGACAGTATTACCACGATCAAATGCTAGTTGCCAAGGAACTACATATGTCAAGGGCTAGATTGCCCATGGGACAAAGCCTAGATTAATACCAAGTTCTTGGTCTGCCACACAGCAGGATGGAAGTACAAAGGCAAGTGATGTGACAAATGTACTGCCTTAATAAAGAGAAAGCTCTTAAAGAGGCAGGGTTCTTGCTTGCTAGAAATAGAGAGGGGGGAAAGCAGGAGGAAAAGAGAAAAGTTTGCATCATGATCAGCGTTTGCTATAAAATGCTATGCAATAAACACCACTGAGCCTCAGTGTTTTACAAAACCAAACATTAATATCTCATTCACAGGTTTGTGGTTCGCTCTGGTGGCTTTGTTTCAGATTCTGGGTCAAGTTCCTGTTTGTTCCACGTGTCTCTTATTTCAGAATTACTTGGGGCTTTCTCTTCTTATGGCAAAAGGCAAATAGAAATGAGCACAAGAGACCAGGTCAAACTGTAGGTGCACATTTAAAGTATCTGCTTGGTTGTGGCCTGTAGGTGACATTAAAACTACTTTCCTCAAAGCAAGTTGCATGGCCAAGGCCAATATTAATGGGATGGAGAAGTATATTCTTCCCACAGAGGAAGGGTCAGAAAGGAGAAAGTGTGTTAATAATACAACCTACTGTTCATGGCTGTATTTCAATAGAGGGTTATGAAAACTAGCAAATCTTAGTCTCTGGGAGTGGTTCTGGGCCCTAAAGCATTGGGAAAGAGAAGAAATGAGATTTATTATTGCATATTATAAATGTGGTCTTGCAGAAATACAAGTAAATTATTTGAGTTAAATTTAGAAATTATTTTTGGTTTTTGGACTTTGTTTTCTTGAATGTAATGTTACTCTAAGGTTGTACCACATAGATCCTCTGGATTCTATGGGTTATATACATATTGATTAAAATTTTGTGGCAGACTTGTGAAGAGTTTGAAGTAAATTCCTACCATTACCAACTGGTTTGTGACTATTTTCACTTATTTTCCAGCCCCATGTTATTTGCTATTGTGCCTATTTACTCCTTGGGAAAGGGTATGTGATTTTTTTTTTTTTGATGCTATACATCATTTTATTTTATTTTATTTTATTTTATTTTTTTTATTTCGGCATATTATGGGGGTACAGATTTTAAGGTTTCAATAAATGCCCATTTCCCCCCCTCCCCCCAAAAGTCTGAGTCTCCATCATGACCATCCCCTAGATGGTGAACATCTCACTCATTATGTATGTATATACCTGCCCCCCTCCCCCCTCCCACCTGCCCAATACCCTATTACTGTAGTACCTATGTGTCCACTTAGGTGCTACTCAGTTAATACCAGTTTGCTGGAGAATATATCTGGTGCTTGTTTTTCCATTCTTGGGATACTTCACTTAGTAGTATGGGTTCCAGCTCTAACCAGGAAAATATAAGATGTGCTATATCACCATTGTTTCTTAGAGCTGAATAGTACTCCATGGTATACATATACCACATTTTATTAATCCATTCTTGGATTGATGGGCACTTGGGCTGTTTCCACAGCCTTGCAATTATGAATTGTGCTGCTATAAACATTCGAGTGCAGGTGTCTTTTTTGTAGAGTGTCATTGGATCATTTGGGTAGATGCCCAGCAATGGGATTGCTGGATCAAATGGTAGATTCACTTGTATCGCTTTAAGGTATCTCCATATTGCTTTCCACAGAGGTTGAACTAGTTTGCAGTCCCACCAGCAGTGTAGGAGTGTTCCTCTCTCTCCAAACCACGCCAGCATTTATTGTTTGGAGATTTTTTGAAAAAGGCCATTCTCACTGGAGTTAAGTGATATCTCATTGTGGTTTTGATTTGCATTTCCCCGATGATTAGAGATGTTGAGCATTTCTTCATATGTTTGTTGGCCATTCTTCTGTCTTCTTTAGAAAAGTTTCTGTTCAAGTCCTTTGCCCACTTTTTAATGGGGTTATTTGATTTTTTCTTCCTGATTTTCGTGAGTTCTAAGTATATTCTAGTTATCAGTCCCTTATCGGATGCATAGGATGCAAAAATTTTCTCCCATTCTGTAGGTTGTCTGTTTACTTTCATGACTATTTCTTTGGCTGTGCAGAAGCTTTGTACTTTGATCATGTCCCATTTATTTATTTTTGTTGCTGCTGTGATTGCCTTTGGGGACTTCTTCATAAACTCTTTGCCCAGGCCAATGTCTAGGAGAGTGTTTCCAACTTTTTCCTCTAGAGTTCTAATAGTTTGATACCTTAGGTTTAAGTCTGTTATCCAGCGTGAGTTGGTTTTTGTGAGAGGTGAAAGGTCTGGGTCCTGTTTTAGCCTTCTGCAGGTGGCTATCCAGTTTCCCCAGCACCATTTATTGAAGAGGGATTCTTTTCCCCAGCGTATGTTTTTGTCTGCTTTGTCAAAGATTAGATGGCTATATGAGGATGGTTTTATATCAGGATTCTCACATCTGTTCCACTGGTCAATATTCCTATTTTTGTGCCAATACCATATTGTTTTAATTACTACAGCTTTGTAGTATAGTTTGATATCTGGCATATTAATGCCTCCCATTTTGTTTTTGTTGCCTCGAATTGCTCTTGATATTCGGGGTCTTCTTTGGTTCCATACGAAGCGTAAAATTATTTTTTCTATATCTGTGAAGAATGCTGATGGGATTTTAATAGGTATTGCATTGAATCTGTAGATCAGTTTGGGTAGTATAGATATTTTGATGATATTGAGTCTGCCGATCCACGAGCATGGTATGGATTTCCATCTGTTTACATCCTCTGCTATTTCCTTCCTCAGTGTTTCATAGTTCTCCCTGTAGAGGTCTTTTACATCCTTGGTTAAGTATATTCCTAGGTACTTTAATTTCTTTGTTGCTATTGTGAAGGGAATTGAGTCTTTGATTTGGTTCTCAATTAGATTGTTGTTGGCGTATATGAATGCCTCTAATTTCTGTGAATTGATTTTGTATCCTGAGACTTTACTAAATTCATTGATCAGTTCCAGGAGCTTCTTGGTTGAATACTTGGAGTTTTCTAGATACAATATCATATCATCAGCAAACAGTGAAAGTTTGATCTCTTCTGCCCCTATTTGGATACCTTTGATTCCATTTTCCTGTCTGATTGCTGTAGCCAAGACTTCCAGTACTATGTTGAACAGAAGTGGAGATAGTGGGCAGCCTTGTCTGGTTCCAGTTCTAAGTGGGAATGATTTCAATTTTTCCCCATTCAGTATGATGTTGGCTATGGGTCTGTCATAGATGGCTTGTATCATTTTTAGGTATGTCCCTTCTATGCCTATTTTCTGAAGTGTTCGTATCATGAAAGGGTGTTGAATTTTGTCAAAAGCTTTTTCTGCATCTATTGAAAGGATCATGTGGTCTTTGTTTTTGCTTCTGTTTATGTGGTGAATTGCATTTATAGATTTACGTATGTTGAACCATCCCTGCATCCCTGGGATGAAGCCCACTTGGTCGTGGTGGATTATTTTTTTGATAAGTGTCTGGATTCGGTTAGCTAAGATTTTGTTGAAAATTTTTGCATCTATATTCATTAGGGATATTGGTCTGTAGTTTTCTTTTCTTGTTGCATCCTTTCCTGGTTTTGGTATCAGAGTAATATTCGCTTCATAAAAGGTGTCGGGGAGGTTTCCGTTCTTCTCGATGTTGTGGAATAGTTTCTGCAAGATAGGTACTAGTTCTTCTTTGTAAGTATGGTAAAATTCGGGTGTGAAGCCATCTGGACCGGGACTTTTCTTTTTAGGGAGATTTTTAATTGCTGTTTCTATTTCAGCTGTTGAGATTGGTCTGTTCAGGGAATCTATTTCTTCCTGGTTGAGCCTAGGGAGGCTGTGTGTTTCTAGAAATTTGTCCATTTCCTCCACATTTTCTAGTTTGTGTGCATAAAGATTTTTGTAGTATTCATAAATTGTATCTTGTATCTCTTTGGGATCAGTTGTGATATCTCCTGATGGAGCTTATTAGAGATTTCTCTTTTCTGCTTTTCGTTAGCTTAGCCAATAGTGTGTAAATTTTGTTTATTTTTTCAAAGAACCAACTTTTTGTTTTATTAATCTCCTGAATAGCTTCCCTGTTTTCAAGTTCGTTTAGTTCTGATTTGATCTTGTTGATTTCACTTCTTCTGCTGGGTTTGGGGTTGGTCTGTTCTTCTTTTTCCAGCTCTTTGAGTCGTTTCATTAGATTGTCTATTTGTGATCTTCTTGTCTTTTGGTTATAGGCATTTATGGAGGTAAACTTTCCTCTCAGAACTGCTTTAGCTGTGTCCCAGAGGAGTTGATAACTTGTCTCTCCATTGTCGTTTTCTTCATAGAACTTTTTTATTTCCGTCTTGATTTCTTCATTTACGAAGTAATCATTTAGTAGGAGGTTGTTTAATTTCCACGTCTTTGTGTAGAAATGTGAGTTTCTGTTAGGGTTGATTTCTAGTTTTATTCCACTGTGGTCTGAGAAGGTACATGGTATGATTTCTATTTTTTTTAAATTTCTTGAGATTTTCTTTGTGTCCTAGGATATGGTCAATCTTAGAGAATGTCCCGTGAGCTGATGAGAAGAACGTATATTCAGTGGATTTTGGGTAGAATGTTCTGTAGATGTCTGTCAGACCCAATTGTTCTAGAGTTTTGTTTAAGTCCATTATTTCTTTATTAATTTTCTGTTTGGAGGATCTGTCTCGTGCCGTCAGGGGGGTGTTGAAATCTCCGGCGATTATGGAGTTGCTATTAATCCATTTGCTTAGCTCCAGTAAGGTTTGCTTTATGAATCTGGGTGCACCTAAGTTGGGTGCATATATATTTAAAATTGTTATCTCTTCTTGTTGGACTGTGCCCTTCACCATTATATAATGACTCTCTTTGTCTTTTACTACTTTTGTTGGTTTAAAAACTAAATCGTCTGAAATTAGAACTGCCACACCAGCCTTCTTTTGGCTTCTATTTGCTTGGAATATTGATCTCCACCCTTTTATTTTTAGTCTATATGCATCCTTGCAGGTTAGATGTGTTTCCTGAAGACAGCATATACTTGGCCTGTATTTTCTTATCCATTCAGCCAGCCTATGTCTCTTGAGTGGAGAGTTTAAGCCATTCACATTTATTGAGAGAACTGATAGGTAAGGTAGATTACTGATTATTCTGTTGGGTTGGATATTGTTGCTATGATTTCTGTCTTGAGCCATTGTAATATCTGGCCTTTAATATCTTTGGGTTTTGGTTGTTTTTATATTCGTGGGTTATTATTATGATGTTCTGTGCATAACGCTGTTTTGAGTACTTCTTGTAGGGCTGGTCTTGTCTTGGTGAATTCTCTGAGCCTTTGCTTGTCTGAGAATGTTTTTATTTCTCCTTCATATACGAAGCTGAGTTTTGCAGGGAATAATATTCTAGGCTGGGCATTGTTTTGTTTCAAAAGAGTAAGAATGGGGCCCCATTCTCTCCTTGCTTGTAAAGTCTCATTAGAGAAGTCTGATGTTATTCGAATTGGCTTTCCCTTGTATGTTACTTGCTTCTTTTGTCTTACAGCTCTTAGAAGGGCCTCTTTAGTTGATACTTTGGTCAGTCTGATGACTGCATGTCGTGACGTCTTCCTGTTTGCGTTGAATCTCCCAGGGGTCCTCTGAGCTTCTTGAACTTGTATATCAAGATTTTGAGCAATGCCTGGGAAATTTTTCTCTATTATATCTTCAAACAGCTTGTCCAACCCTTGAGTGTTGTCTTCTTCCCCTTCTTGTAACCCTATGACCCTCACATTAGGTTTCTTCACATAATCCCACAGCTCTTGTAGGCTTTGCTCTTTTCTCTTGTTTCTCTGCTCTATTTCTGTGACTGATTTATTTAATTGGAGGGTGTTATCTTCAAGCTCTGAGATTCTTTCTTCTGTTTCATCTACCCTGTTCTTGAGACTTTCCACTGTATTTTGTAGTTCCTTGAATTGATTCTTCATTTCCAGGAGTTCGGTTACACTTTTCTTCATTGTGTCTATTTCTTTTCCCATATCCTGGAGGCTTTTTGTGGTTTCTTTGTGTTGGTTATTAAGTTGTTGTTGCAGCTGGGTGAGTGTTCTTATGATCCACATATGAAATTCCTCTTCTGTCATATTGGTTGCCTGATTTTGGTCGGTGTCCGTTTCTAGGGGGCTGGTGCTCCTCTTTGGGGGTGTGTTTTCCATTTGGTTCTTCATATTTCCTGAGTTCTTTTGCTGATTTCTTCCCATGTCGATCGGTTGTTGTTTCTTTCCTTAGGTTATTGTTTGGGTATTCACACACCTTGTGTAGTTTCTGAGGCGTTAGGTGGTGTCTGTGGGTGAAATTCGACCACTCCCTGTATATTGAGTCAGTGGGTGCCATGGAAAGGCTGTGCAAGATGCCGTCCCTGTCAGTAGGTGGCGTTTGCTTGGAGGAACAGGCTATGGTGTTGATTTTGAGTCCTGTTATCAGCTCTCGTTCTGGGCGGAGCTGGGTTGGGTAAGCCTGCCCTCAGGCCGTTAGCAGGGGTCAAAGTTCTGTGCTCTGCTTCCAGGGAAAGTTGTCAGGGCGGGGCTGGAATGGTCCCGCTCAGCCAGAAAGTCTGTGTGTGGGGGTGGAGCTGTCTGAGACCCGCAGTCTGGAGTGGGCCTCGCTTCTTTCCACCCTCCCCAACTCCGCAGCTACTAACTCCTGGGCCTCTGCCAGCAGGCCAGACCACAAACCACCAGGCCTCCCCGAACTGTGATGCCGGCGGGGAGGTTCCCTGTACAGGAACGCCACCTGGGTTGGGCGCACGGCCTCCTCCTGGGAGGAGGGTTGCCCTCTAGGACGCCGATCTGCCCCTGGAGGCACACACACCTCAGTAGGCTGTTCACGTATAACCGTTCTGTGCCCCGGACAATGCTAGCCCTCGGTGCAGGGGATCTGGTCTGCAGGTCCGACCTCTGGGTCCCAGAGTTCAAACTGTATCCCCACCAGGGAGAGGATTTCCGGTCCCAATTCACCCACAGGGAGCCCAAGCTGGGTCTATGTCTCTCAGCCTCTGAGTCGGCACCGTTCTCCTGGGAACACCGTGCCAGCAGCACCTGGGAGGGTGGGCGGGTAGGGAGCTCACAGTCTGAGTTCCCCTGAGTCAGGTGTAGGGTCCCAAACGGGAAGGTCCTGTTCCCTGGAGGTGCCTCCGGCTGGTGGCTGTATTGTCTCTCTGGGCAGCCGCGGGTAGGGTCGGAGGAGGGGAGGAGGAGGCAATATGGCGCCTGCCGCGCGGCTCGGGTCTGTGCACACGGAGGTGCCCGGAGGAAGTTGGGAACCTGGTGCCACGTCTGCTACAGGATCACCTTTGGCAGGCGGTGGCGGTCTCTGGGCTGGTGTCCACAGGTCTCTCCACCCGCTGGGGAGCCCACCAGCAGTCCCGAATGCAGGGGAGGGGAAACAGCAAGTCCACCTACCCTTCCCGCTGGTCTCCGGGCTGATCCGGTGGTCTCAGCCTCCAGTTCTCCTCCGTAGCCTCTTCCCGTGGAGTCTCCCGGGGTCTCAGGTACCCCTCCTTCCGGCCCTTGTCCGCTGTATGCTCGTCTTCTTGCTTCTTTCCTCTAATTTCTGCTAGAATCTGTCTTTACTGCAGAGACACTCTGTCTGGCGGTGTTATTCGTCCACCATCTTGGTATGTGATTTTTTTTGGTTTATCAGTTCAGAGATATGTATGGAGTTCTTCACAGAAAGACCATTGGCAAGATTCTGATTTCCCATTAGTTTTATGTATCAGCCAAGAAGTATACAATTCTATTGGAATATTGGATATATGTGCTGTCATAGTTTCTTTTAAAATCAGGGCTATTTGGCAGTCATAGGGACAAAAAAGAGAGTTCCCCTTGGCTCTCTGAAGGTTCATTGAAGAATGCAACAATTGCAAAAGAAAGATCAATCACAGAAAAGGCATATACATTTATTTAACATGTATACATGGGACATTCAAAATGAAGACCCAAAGATACAGGGTAAAATGTCCTTTTTTATGCTTAGATTGAACAATGTATGGACAGCTATATAGAAATATGATTGGACAAAAAGAGTATGATCTAATGCTAACAGACTGAGTGGGAAACTCAAGTAAGGCCTCTCTGTCTGGATTTTTGTTGGCCTCTCTGAGCACACATTTCTTCCTTCTGGATGTGGGCCAGGATGCTCTCTGGAATGGGAGTCTTATGACCTTCAGTCAAACAAGGTAGGGCAGATAATTTCTTTATGGCTAGATTTTACACAGTAAGACAGAAGGAAACTTAGAGTAATATTTTTAGGTTTTATGGCTAGCTTCAAGGAAAAGGGGTTCTGGTTTCTATGCTCCACCTTGGGGAAGAGGGATTCTAGTTGCTATGGCCAGCCTGGGGGAGAATGGGACTGAGAGACAGGAGGGCAGGAGAAGGTCAGAGAAAAACTTCTGCTTCTGAGGCCATCATTTTGGGATATTGTTTTCTGAGCCTCAACACAATGTTTTTTTTTCCCCCCCGAAAAAGGTTAGCCACCTTGAATCGAAAATTCCTCAATTGTATTTAATTCCAAATATTCCAAAGATTTAAATACTTACCTGACTGTAAATTTTTCCATTTGCAAGTTACTTACTCCTGCAGAAGAACTGGTTGATATTGCCTATAGACTGATTTTTACTATACCAAGTGTAAACTGCAGACTTTGAGTTGGGCTAATTGTGAATTAATTCAAATTGCTGTGTTGTCACTGTGAGGGATGGTGGGGGGTCGGGGGGGAGAAACACAGCTCTTTCCTTCTGTGCAAATTCTTTGAATAAGAATGGTGATGCTTTGAACATGACATTTATTTCCCATGAAGAAAGTGCACTTCTTGATAAGTAGGTTTTTTTTCCCCTCTCCATCAAACACCCTATGCTTGAAATTAAAATAGGTTCTTTATTCTGTTATAGTTATTTAGTAAGATGATGGAGTAGAAATAAATTTCAGTGAGTCAGTTAGATCTAGTAGTCAAAATGTAGGTTTTGGACTCATAAAAATCTGGAATCCTCTCTAAATCTACTCTTTTGATATTGCATACTCTTGGTAAATTTACTTCATCTTTCTAATCCTCAGTTTCCTCCTTTGCAAAATGTGGCTAAAAACAGTAACTGTCCAACAGGGTTCTTGTGGGACTAAGTAAAGTTGTGATTGCAAATTACTTTGCACAATGCCTTGCTCATAATACTCAATCGATACGACCGACCTGTCAATATTATTAGCAAAAGTGTTAGTGCAGCAGATAATGAATCGACATGTGAACATGGCAGATAAACATTTGAATCACCATGTGGTGAAATTTGTGTTTTAAATCTTTCTCTTTTTTTGAAGGATAAAGATTAGTTTTTTGAAAAATCAAAACTGAGCAATGAGAATTGTAACTTATTAACTGACTATTCCATATAAGATAATGTTTTTTCTTTTGGTAGTACAAAATTTTAACAAGTATATTTTTTGCCTTTGTGGAAGTTACCTAGAAACCCTATCTAGAACTATTTTATTTTATTGTTGAGACAGAGTCTCACTCTGTTGCCCTGGCTATAGTACCGTGGCGTCAGCCTGGCTCACAGCAACCTCAAACTCCTAGACTCAAGTGATCCTTCTACCTCAGCTTCTTGATAGCTGGGACTACAGGCATGTGCCACCATGGCCGGCTACTTTTCTCTATATATTTTTAGTTGTCCAATTAATTTCTTTCTATTTTTAGTAGAGATGAGGTCTCGCTATTGCTTAGGCTGGTTTTGAACTCCTGACCCTTGAATGATCCTCCCGCCTCGTCCTCCCAGAGTGCTAGGATTACAGGCGTGAGCCACCGCGCCTGGCCTCTATGTAGAACTTTTGAATACATGGAAATTGCAAAAGCTCTTTGTTCCTAATTCACATCTGTCCTATCTATTCACACTTATTCTGCACTCCTCTCTACCACGTAAACCAGTGGTTCTCAGCCCTGACTGTATTTTTATTTTTTGCTTTATTATAAATTGATTATTTATAATTCTATATAGGTATACTTTAGAATCACCTGAAAAGTTTTCGAAAATTCCTGATGCCTGAGCCCCACCCCTGGATATTATTTACTTGGCCTTACATTGTTGAGAACTTCTATTCTAGATGTCCTTTTTAGATTCCACTAACTCCTTTCTTCTCTCTTTCTCTGCACTGTATCATCAAGTCTTACCCTCTCTACAAAGCCACCCTTGATTTGTCAGCTAGGAGAGCTAAGCTTATGCTGCAGAATCAACTCCCAAATCTCAGTGGCTTAAAAGAACTGCGGTTTATTTCTCCTTGCACTGTAAGCCCATCCTACATCCGTGAAGCCTTTATTCCCTGACACCTTCACTCCGGGATCCAGGCTAGCAGCAATTCCTTTATTTTTTTTGAGAGAGAGATAGTGTCTTGCTTTGTTGCCCCAGGCTAGAGTGAGTGCCGTGGCATCAGCCTAGCTCACAGCAACCTCAAACTCCTGGGCTCAAGCAATCCTACTGCCTCAGCCTCCTGAGTAGCTGGGACTACAGGCATGCGCCACCATGCCCAGCTAATTTTTTTCTATATATATTAGTTGGCCAATTAATTTCTTTCTATTTATAGTAGAGACGGGGTCTTGCTCTTGCTCAGGCTGGTTTTGAACTCCTGACCTCGAGCAATCCGCCCTCCTCGGCCTCCCAGAGTGCTAGGATTACAGGCGTGAGCCACTGTGCCCGGCTGCAGCAATTCCTTTTTCTGGACTGTTGTTTGTTGCCATGCCAGGGGAAGAAGTAAGGAAAGTCTAACACTGGCAATTAAATGCTCTAGATGAGAAGTGACACATGTCATATTTGTTTAAGATATTTTGGTCAGAACTGGCCACCTGGCCACACCTCACTTTGAGGAGAGAGAATATGCAGCCTACCATGTTCCCAGAAGGAGAAGCTAAAATGTTAGTGAGCAGGACCAATGTCTACCACATTTGACTACACCTTGCCACACCTTGCTCCCCTTTTCTGAATCCCTGTTGCACTTGCTATACCACATAGACATTCATCACTTCGTTGTGTGCTATCTTAAATTTTAGATTTGGAAGAGACCTTGGAAATCATGGGGCCTAACTTCCTTGAAGACTTTGTTTCTTAAAACCAAGGTATATTCCAATTGGTTTGTTTTTTTAAACAAAATGAGCAAAGCAACAAATGTTGTCAACTCATTTTTTTCCCCAATGAAGGACAGAGCAAACTCATTGTTGGACTTGAGAGCTACTGGGAGGAATTGCATTTCTGCATCTAGCTGCTGCCTGTGCACCCCGCATTGCGAGGGTGCCTCGTGTTTCATAGCACATTTGCAGATGGTTACCTGTTCCCTTTTGGCCTTGTGCCTACTTGCACTTCAGTGATATTACCAGCTAATAAGGAAATAGGACTTTTGGAGACAGTGATATCCTGGTCATTCCAAAGTTTTATTGAATACATTTTTACCATGAAATAGCCCCAAGAGATAGGTAGGCTAATAAACCAGACATGATAATCACATCATGTGTATGGCAGAAATTACACTTATTCCCTAGTGAGCTGAGACTTCCCGGACCTCAGTGGAGACAGATGAAATTTATCATTCCAAAACAGCAGGGTGGGTCATAGCCTGGCTGGTAAGATTTGTAAATATTAATAGAGATTCCAAACTCCATTGTGTTTCTAGTAATTTAGATGCAGTGTTAGCAGCTGAGGGTCAAGGCAAAAAAGGAAAAAATGGTGTGGGTGAGACTTGGACCTCTTCTCCTGTAAGGAAAATTCTTCTTTTTTAAAAAATTCTTTTTGTCTCCTTAGTGTCTGTGGCCATCTGAAAACCTATACATGACGCTGGGCCATACCTTACTTTGGATATCCACCCATCCCTTTGCCATAAGGTTATTTGACCTTTTTTATTTTTAATTTTACTGTGTCAGTCTTTGAGCTGAGTAATTTCAAACAGATTTTCCTCCCACGAGCCCTTTTCTTTGTGGAGCAAACCATGAAGAAACCCCTGCATAGTGGGTGAGATGACGAATACCCTAAACCTCACAAACTATTAGGAATCAATTTCTCAAGCATCATACCTAATTATTCTCCCTCCCCCAATTTCAATTCAGGAATCTCAAGGTTAAAGAAAAGCAGCTGAAAAAACAGTATTCTTGGTTGAGGTTCATGTACTGCCCATTTTTTGTTTTATGTAACTGTAGGATAGGAAAAGGAGAGAACTTCCAATATCTGCCCCTTTAATTGCCAAAAACGACAGAACATGCAGAGAAAGAATAGTTAGTGTTATACTTCAGAGATAATAGTGTTGGTAGGAATCTTAGGAAGTCTTAAAGGTTCTCAAAATGTGGTTCTCATGGGGATAGGAGGGGTTTTCTGAGCTGGGAGAAACTGAAGAAGGAAGGGCTGGAGGTCTAGCTGATGTGGCGGCCAGGTGGCCAGGAGGGAGAAGGCAGTTCCGTGGAGGCTTCTATGAAAAGGCAGGGAACGTGCAGGGGATGTGAGAATGAGTTTGTGAATGCGTGTGAGTGATGTGCTAGTATTTGTGGGTGTGGAGGTGCAGAAGCAGCATGATGACAGGCAGTGGAGGGTGTTGGAATTAGAAGGCAGGAATAGGTAGTTGCAGTGCTCGGTGGGGTGGGTAGTTGTTGGACCATTTCAACAGGTCCAAAATTTGCACAACAAATAGTTTGAGAATTACTCATTGGTCCAGGCCTTATTCTGGGTGTAAATTTATTCAAGAGAGTCTTCTGAGATAATTTAAAGATAAAAGATATGTTCTACATACATACTTTGCAGCGAGTTTAATGTTTGAGCTCTTTGGACTCAAAATTCATATATTATGTAATAGTTGTATCCATAATGTAATTCTTGCTGAAGTCCAAGATCATTTCTTTTGTCAAGTACTCTCCACTCATCAGTGGAGAACCTTTGATGTCAAGACATGTTTCAGTTGTAAGGGACATAAGTCCAACTAGTTTGCCAAGGATGGAACTTATTGGCAGATACAACCAAACTATGGGAAAGGCGGGGGTATGGTTAACCTCAGGGTTGAGAAGCAGAGCCTATAGTGCTACACCACCTCTCTTCTCTGCTTCTCTCAGTATGTTGGCTCTATCCTCTCAGCCTGGCTCCATCTATGAACAGCAAACAGCAGCCACCGGAAGCTCAGGCTCATGCTTTCCAGAGCCTTCTCCTTAGTTCCATAACATAAACATCCAAGGGCAGGAGTCTGACTGACCCAGTTTGGGTCTCGTGTCTTTCTTTGTGGCCTAGAACAAATGGATCTGCAGCCCTGAGAGAACCTCATGTTTAGAGGGCCAAAATTCCTTTCTCTAAAAGGGAAATATTACTGTCCATTCAACTGATGAAAATCTTCCTTTTCAACTGAAACACTACCGTGAAGTTATCTGTTGGGCTTCAGTTTCCTAGATTAGTAATCTTAAGAATTAAACTGATGTGGATATTTGTTATAAACTCCTTGAGGGCAGGGACTATATTTTATAATACTTCTGTGTCCTCTGCTATTGCTTAGAAGAGTTTTGAAAATGTGCTAAGTATTCACTTGGCTAGATTACTTATGATAATAGATGGATTCATAATATTTATAATAATCAATGATGGTGTTGGGGTTACATATTGAAAACCTTATGAATTTGGTCTTCCCTCTCTGATTTAGTTTCATGATTTGTTCAGTATAAACAAATGCTAAAAAGGGATCGGGGGAGGTTGTGAGTGAATCAAGTGGTTAGGGGAAAGTGAGTTTGTAGTTTTGTTTATATCTTAGGACTTAACATTTTTTGTTTGTTTTGGGGGGGTACTTTTAGAAATTCTCTTTATAAAACAATAAAATCTTAGATTTTTGGATATGTTTCTACACTATGTATCTCACTTAAGATTTTTAAAGTAATTTTTAAAAGTACCTTTTACAACTTTTCATACTATCTTGTGGGATGGCCAGTGTCATTTTCAATGCTATTAACTATGCCTGATACCCCCTCACCACCATAAATTAAGGTCAAATGTTGGTTAAAGCAGAGCTTGCTGGAATCAACTTGTCAAAAGTATTAATTTATAACCTTGCTACTCATGTTTCTTACACACTGTAGTGCCCACCCTCTTGATGGCTCTTACAACTTTGAAGTACACGGAGAATGAACTAATATGGTAGCTCCCATATCCAACTAATTCTGCTGAAGGTGTCCTCCACTGGAAGTATTTGAGAGTAGTGTTTCTTTTCCTAGTATGGATTTATGTAAACATTTGTTCCATTCACGAATAGCACATTAATGTCTAATTCTGGAAAAAAAGAAAAAAGAAAAAAAAAAAGCCCTTTCTGCCTGTCTAGACAGAGCCTTGTTAGTGTATGTACTCATGCCGGTAATATTAATTGGTGGGAAATGAGCCAAGGAAAGACAACCCTATCTACCAATTAAATTTACTGAGCTTACAGGGTGGTTTATAAAGTCAACATGCTGAGCAAGGTTTACATCTGACCAGGGAAATTGTTGTTTTCTGATCCCTAGTTGGCCGTGAGCCACCTCAAACACAAGACAGATGTTGGCCGTACCAGGGTCAGGGTTATCAAGGGGTGGGATGAATAGTCATTGGCTCTGGGGTTCGCTACTTTTCCTTTGTTGATGAATAAGAGCAAGTAAAATTATATCTGAATGCCCTGGGCGTGGGGTTTGGGGCTAGGTTTGTAAAGCTGGATAGGGCCACTGAATACCAACATCACAGGGACAAACTTCCCGTGTCTCAGACGTTCTTAGTTCAGTTTGTTTGATCTGAGCTCCACTGACTCTGTTATCTCAAAGGGCAAGGGTTAATGCCTTCTCATAAAGATAACAATGATAAACACAAACAAGGTATTCACTCTGATATATTGGCTTCTTATCCTGGGATCAAGGCAAAAATGTGGGAGAACCGAAAACCCAGAGTTTGAAGTAGCATCAAAGTAATTTGTTGGTTTTTGAAGTAGGAAGTTTTTACTAATATGTTTTCTTCTGGTAGAATTGAGGTATATAATAGCATGAAACTAAATGAAGGCTGTGAAATTGGGAGGTTTTATTGTGTGTGTGTTCGCTATGTGTCAAGCATCTGTAGACTGCACAGGGGATTCCTACCTGCTTGTGTTTGTCTTTGAGGATGCTTTAGTTTCTATTAGGTGCTAAGAAAACTAGCCATGCACCCTGGGCCTCTCAGGCCAAGAGCCATACCCGGGAGAACCCTGTCTGTGGGGCAGTGCAGGCTCCTGAGTGCTGGAACTTCAGAACCCACGTTGAGAACTGTCAAGAGACATCATCTGGCACTGGGGTGGGTTGGGAGAAGCAGGAGGTTGTGAGTTAGTAAAATTTTTGGTGCACTTCTGGGAGAGGAAAACACACACACACAACCTTTCACAGGGCTGGAAATATATAGCTATGTTGACATAATTTATTCTGGGAATTGCATATTAAATTGTATCCCAGATACCAGGTTTATTTGGTGGTTGACTAGAAAATAGTATATCGTTTATCTATTTAAGGCTAAAAATCTCTAAGAGATTTCCTTTTAAGCCTCCAATTGCCTATGAAAATAAACAGATGTCTCCCCTCCTGCATGAACTGCCTTTCTCATCTGCTCATTTTGCAATGCTCTTCTAAAAGTTATCTGTCTCTCTGACTACGTTTATCTTTCAAGCTCTTTCCTTGGTCAATGGCGGCTCCTCTCGTCACCTCATCCACTTTGTGCTCCAGACGTGGCCTTACTTTGGCTTCATCCAGGGTTTCCGGGGCCAGGACTCATTCCCATCTCATGGCCCTCCCAGGCACCCTGTCTGATGATGCAGAGTGTGTGGTCACCCCCAGGCCAGGCCTCCTTTCCCCTGAACTCCTTCCCTGGTCTCCCTGATGGCTTCCTCAGCGGCCCTGCTGTCTGCCAAGCTGTGCACCCTTCGCCTTCTTCAGGACTCTCCCTTTGCTCCCACACACCCAGGGCTCAATAAACCAGGGGCTCTTAACCTCTGACCTTTCCCAGCTGGGGTCTAATTGTGCTTGCACCCATTGGGTGCTTTCTTATCATATCTTCCATTTAGCAGTCATGAGGTTTCAGGAACATTTTGGGCTACTTTTTCTTGCTTTTTCTCAGCCTACGCTAATATGACTTCAGACCACCATTTATGAAATGCTGCATGTGCTGTGTGCGACCCCTCTGTGGGTCGTACTTCTCCCCCAGGGGAGTGTGGACAAGCCCACCAGTTTGCGTTGGAGGAGCTGAGGTGGAGAAGGGCTTGGGAGCGTTCGTTCCGCTCCGGTCAAGCTATCTGGGAAGTCATCACTTCAGGCAGAGCCCCACCCTCCACGCGCTCCTTCACAGAGTGATTAAAACGCTAGATCTGCCCCGCGTGGTGGCTCACGCCTGTAATCCTAGCTCTCTGGGAGGCCGAGGCGGGCGGATTGCTCAAGGTCAGGAGTTCAAAACCAGCCTGAGCAAGAGCGAGACCCCGTCTCTACTATAAATAGAAAGAAATTAATTGGCCAACTGATATGTATATAAAAAATTAGCCGGGCATGGTGGCGCATGCCTGTAGTCCCAGCTACTCGGGAGGCTGAGGCAGAAGGATCGCTCGAGCCCAGGAGTTTGAGGTTGCTGTGAGCGAGGCTGACGCCACGGCACTCACTCTAGCCTGGACAACAAAGGGAGACTCTGTCTCAAAAAAACAAAAAACAAAAAAAAACGCTAGATCTGACAGTAAAATGAGTCATTAGGTTCACAGAAATGTTAGGCAGCAGAGAGGTAGTTTTGGAACCCCGGGACATAACTTTTTCTCATTTTTTAAATTCTGTGGCATCATTGCTGCTTTATGGAAAATTTTCTTTCTGGAAGTTGTCTGGCTGTAAGTCAGTTTCTTTGCCCGAGAACATTGTCTGGGGAAGCAGCAGAGCAATTTTTTTTTTTTTTTCTGTCTTCATCACATTTTATTTTTTCTTTTTTTCCCCAAAGGAAAAATGTAGCTACATTTTTTTGACCTGTGGATTAGATTCTGGGTTTGTAATTGGCCGAAGGAAGTTCTTCTGATTGGGATCAAAAGGGAAAGAAGGATGCGGGGAGGGGGCGCAGGACCATGGAACCTGTTCTCAGAGGGGCCTTTGGTAGCAGCTGTTCCTCAGCTTTGCTGGGCAGTGGTTGAGTTGGAAATGCATGGGCCCTGGGTACTCCCCACCTGGGTTGCTCTATCCTTTAAGAAGTAATTTATTGAGTGTTCACTCTGTGTCAGGTGCTATGCTGGGTCCTTTGCATACCCTTCCGGTCTTTCCAACAACCCTGTGAGGTAGGAATCAGTACTGATTTGGAGAGGTGAAGTGATTAGCTTAAGATCACATAGCCAGTTAGCAGAAGGCCTGTGTGGCAGAACCTGGTTCTGTCCAACATCAAGGTCATGGTATTTCCACTATTCATGCAAACTCTTTACCTTATCAACGTCCACACAACTAAAGGTTATGTTCCATTACATCCACCTACCTCTTTCTGATAATTCCAACCCAGAGATCTTAATCATGTTCTTTATTTAGTCATAGCACTTAATTAGTATTTAATGATATCATGTTTCATAATATTATAATTTAAATGATCACAAGAGTATATTTGATCACTGGCCAAAGCTGCTTGAAGACATGATCCTTAGTTAGGTTTAAGTATAATTACAGTGCCCCATTCACAGCAGTGGATGAGGGAGAAAGACAATAGGCTTGAGATCCAACAGAGACAGAAACACTATAAAATAGAATAAGCGCAGAGTAAGCCGTCAAACTATAAATGGACAGAAAATTAAATGAATGTGATGGGAGGTTGTGAAAGAAAGATAATTAAAACAAGGCAGGAATACATTTATAAAATGGAAGTAAAATTATGAAAAATAAATAATTAAGAATAAGTAGCTTGTTATTAATGAGATGACAAGATGAGTATATTGAAACTACCCAGAGGCATATCTTGATTTTGTAATAAAGTGTTGTTCCTCTGTATGAAATATTTGTTAGAATGAATTCAGATTAGCTTTAACATTATCCCCAGAAAAATCTATAGAAATATATTGAAAAAAGTAGAGATTGTTCTCTATTATTTATTTTAAAATTAAATCAGAGTCTAGTCATTTGAAATTGATAATTTGAATATATCTGGAATTAATTTTGGTATATATGCAAAGCACATATATAATGTAAACATGACATATAACTTAGAATATTTAAAATATTTAGTTTCATTAATAAGAATTAGTATACATATTTATGTATTATTCTTCATTAATATAGTTCATGTTAATAAATTATAGTTGAAAATACTAAAGAATATTTTAAAATGTTGTTAAATGTATTGTTGGATATATTGGAATGACATTACTGCTGATTAATTTGAATGAATGATAAAATCTTCAATAAATCAAATATTTCCTAAATCCTGCTATGTGCGAACTACTGTGCAAATAAAAAGAAACAAAATTTAGCCACAAAAGGTATATAATAATATTTAAATTTGAGTAATAAGAAAAATGTACAATTGATGTGAACATTGCCAAATGTGATCAGATGATGGAAAGAACATTGTACACAATTCATTCAATGGTTTTGTGGAGAAGCACTTTGAATGGATTCATGAAGATTAAAAATGTGATCTGGTAGAGAGGATGGATGCACTATGGTGACCGCTTTGGCAGTCTGTTAGTAGAATGCTTTAGCATGAATTAAGATGTCTATTGGGGGGGGTGGTTTGGAAAGGTAAATTGGGATTATATTGCAGAGAACTTTGAAAGTTAGAGAATAAATTTGAACAATGAAGAGTTATTGAAAATTATAATGGTTATTTCTTACCAGAAGATTTATCTACCTCCACTCGAAATACAATTTATGGAGCATCAGCTACTTGTAAGATGTGTGAAGTGTTATAAGGAAATACAATGAATAATCATGACTTCTGCCCTCAAGTAGTTTATAGTCTATATTAGGCAAACATAGTTTATATTGGAGAAAATGTGTGTATGCAAATGAATAAGTCAGAATATGTCAGGAGTTATAAAAGAAGTGTAAACCAAGTATTAAGATAAAGCAGGGGAAAAAGAAATTAATTCCAGCTGGGAGGATCAAGAACTGCTTCAGGAATGAGCAGGCATTTAAGTTGGTCCTTGAAAGACGGGGAAAACTTTGACAACACCTTCTCTCCATAAGGGGAACATGCTTTTTAAATAGGAAAACCAAGGACACAGGGGTAGGAAATTGCAGAACAAATTAAAGGCCTAGAAAGTTGTTTAGCTTGGCTAGAACTCAAAATATTTAAGGAGGAGGAGTGGGAGGTAAGGCCAGAAATGTAGTATGAGGCCTGGACATGGAGAGGCTTTAATGCCAAGCTTAGAAGCTTGCATTTAATAAAGACCTTCCCCGAAGTTCTCATAAGCACCCCCAGGGATTCATGTCCTGGTCACTGATACACACATGGTGAATGATAAGAACTGTACTTTCAGGAATTGATAGGCAAGAACAGTGAGCGGGATGAATAACACTGGGGGAAATTACAGACAGGAAGAAGTTTGGGAGCTGTCACAATCGTGCAGGTGGGTCTGTCTATGAAGATCAGAACTATTCAGTTCTTGATTAGTCTCTCAGCAGCCTGCACTTTCCACATGGGCAATGAGAATGTTAAACAGCAAACAGATTTCTAAACCCTTGCAGGGTATAAAAGATAGGATTCAATGGCTGCCTAGATGCAGGGATCAAGATTAAGGAGGAATTAAGGGTAATTTCATGCTTTAAAATCTTTAAAGGATAATGTATTTCTTAAAATTAAATAAAACATGGAGAAAGCAGAATAGAAGAGTTATTGGCTGCCTAGAAAATGGTGCATTTGGGTTCAAGATTTCAAGGTGGCAGACCAAGTCTGCCCTCCACCTCTGATCCCGTTGAAGTCATAGTAACATAGTTAGGCTAGGAATTCACAAGAATGAGGAGAAAGGGAGGCAGAGCTTATGAGAGTTTTAACAAATTTCTGAAAGACAGAACACAGAGAAAGGTGAGAAGGGAAACAGAAATGGAGGGGGTGGCTGAGTCGTGGGCACAGGGGAAGTGGAAGGGACGGTGATCCAGGCTCAAGTCGGCAGATACATAGCGCAGGGCACGGAAGCGATGGGTGGAAGGTTGGTCTATGCAATGCAATAGGTGTCTCCTTCCCAGCCTCTATGTGTGTAGCCGCTAGGGGACCTGAAGGGGCCTGGAGCCACTGGGAACCGTCTCTGGCTGGGAGCAGTCAACGTGCCCCAATAAACATACCACTCTGGACATATTTCATGCTGTGAAAGAGCTTGGCAAGCAGTGCCTGGAGAAAACTGAGGCTTCTAGAGAGCTACTGTCCTCATTCTGGCAGCCAGGATGCCCATTCAACATTCAAAACCCTCCCAGCCCACACTCCTGCCTATGACCACATAAATCTGTAGTCATTTTTTCCACTCAGGAGAAGGGCTTACCTGAAAATAGTGTGGAGGAGACTCCTACCAGATATCTATAATAGAATGCTATACCCAGACCTTCATTTGTAAATATGAATGGATATTCAAGATATCAGACACTAAAGAAAAGGTAGTAGTAAGACACTAAGCCAAGATAAGCAAATATATACATTATATATAAAATATACTATAAATATAAATATCTATAAAATATATACAAATATATGTTGATCCAAGAGAAAATAGAGATAGAAGAGTACTTTAAAAAATTCTATTCTATTAGTGTTGGCATTCACATTGCAGAAAAATTGCATCCATAAAACAAAAATAGGATTTTATGAAAAAAAGAATAAGAAAAATGAGAAATTACTCTTATAAATTATAAATGGTTGCTTAAAACTCCAAGAACTCAAGTAAAAACAAAGTTACCAACATAAGAAAGACAAGATATGATAAACCTGACAGGTCTAAAATCATATTAATAGGAATCCCAGAAATGGAAAGAAGAGAAAAAAGAGGGAAAGAAATTAACAGATTAATAGTAGACAATTTCCCAGAGCTAAATTTAAGATTAGGAGAGCCCATCAAGTGATGTAAGGGATAATGAAAAATTCCCACACAGAGGTACATTCTTAATAAAATTTGAGCACAGATATGATTCTAGAAATATTTTTTTGTGTTTTGTTTTTTAAGTTTCCTTAAAAAGGAAGGAGGATCAGACTCGTATTAGGCATCTCATCAGCCACACTGGGTATTAGAATATAAAAGTAAGGCCTTCAAATTTCTGAGGAAAATATATTTTGATACAAAAATTTCAAACCTAATCTGTGCATCAAGTATCAGAGTAGAATTAAAATATTTTCAGACATGTAAGGGCTCAGAAAATTTACCTTCCAGGTATCCTTTTTGAAGACATTTGTCAGTGAGAACAAAAGGAGGGAGAGAAACAAGAAAGAGGTCGTAGGAAAGCCAGGCTGAGTGCTGTGTGGAGCCCCATGAGCCATCATCGGTCTGTGTGGGAAGAGGACCTAGGACCGTACGAGAAAAGTGTCCCTTGGAAAAAGTAGATTTTTTTCTTTCTTTTTTTTTTTTTCTGAGACAGAGTCTCACTCTGTGACCTAGGCTAGAATGCCATGGCATCAGCATAGCTCACAGCAACCTCAGACTCCTGGATTCAAGCAATCCTCCTGCCTCAGCCTCCTGAGAAGCTAGGACTACAGGCATGTGCCACCATGCCCAGCTAATTTTTTTCTCTATATATTTTTAGTTGTCCAGCTAATTTCTTTCTGTTTTTAGTAGAGTCGGGTCTCGCTCTTGCTCAGGCTGGTTTCGAACTCCTGACCTTGAGCGATCCTCCCGCCTCGGCCTCCCAGAGTGCTAGGGTTACAGGCGTGAGCCACTGTGCCTGGCCTGGAAAAAGTAGATTTTGTCATATGGTTGTGAGTACATTTCAGGCCACGGTGGAAGCTTATGTTTCTTCTATTAATATTTGAAAGGGGAAGACAAGATAATTAAACATCTTCTCTCTGCCCTCCAAACTGAATCAAATCAAAAAGTACAAGAATGCCATGGGCAAAATATGAGGCAAACAAAAATGTGATAGGATTTGGAACAATCAAAGCTGTATGGTAAAAGAAAATCCATTCGGCTGGGATGACAGGTGTGCACCCTTGGGGTTGCCCCACGTGGTGACCCGAGACCTTCAAGAAGGACAGGTAAACCAGATATTTCTTGGCTTTGCAGGAAATAATATTGAGATAGTCATGATGACATAAATGCTGTTTATTAGTTTTCAAATTTTTAGAATCAATTTATGCGCCAAACATTAAAGGTAATTATGGATTTAGTACAGAACATAAATTGAAAAATTAAAGGTTTAGATAACTGAATTGAGAAGAGAAGAGGAAGGGAAAGTTAAATAAAGAGTAAGGATGCTAATATCTTCATCACCTGACACAGCGGGAAGTCACTAGATCATGTCAAAAGTTGACAGCTTAAAAAATAGAGGTTTTAAAACATTTATTATTGTTACTTATCATACAGAGAGAATGGGGGAGGGATGAATTAAGTGAGCTAAATGCTCATCTTTCATAAGCTTATTGAAAAAGAGGGGTTAATCTGATGAGGTCTGCCAATTGTAGCCTGCCCTCTTTGCTTTTGGCCTCTTGCTTTTTGTTATTTTTTTTTCCATGAAGCTGAAGGCCGTAGCAGCTGAGGGCCATGCCACTGAATGCTGTAACTTAACCTTCACTGGCTACCTTATAGATAACATTTGTAAGTCACCATGGTAACGGGTGCTGCAGTTGTTTTTCGGGAACTTGAAGCAGCTCCTGCCCAGTTCAGACAGATTGAGACCACCGACCCTTCCGCTGGGTTTCTGCAAATGCCAATGCCTGAGAGATGGCCTTTTGATGTCGGAGGACCAACAATTCCACCCTCAGTTCCTGCTATTGCTGCCATTTTCTGAACATACGCCCTATGAAATGGCACAAACCCTGACTATGCTTGTGGAGGTCACTGTTTAATTCATTTTTCTCCACTACCAATCACCTTTCTCTGTGCCTTAGAGCACCCTACTTCTCTAACTCATAAATGTCCCTAAGACTTATCTTCCAGGAGGAGGATTTGAGGCTGTTCTCCTGCCTCCTCTCTGGGCTGCCTAATGAATAATCTTTTCTCCTTTGTAAAAAAACCATTTCACAGTGATTGATTTATTGTGTGCTGGCAGAATGAACCTGATTGGTATTAATATCTTTGATAAGTTAAATAAAAGAGGTAAACAGCAGTGAAAATAGAATCAGAATGGTTAGAAGTGCTTACCTCTAGTGAATAGGTCGTGTGGGCCATTTATTTCAGTTAATAAATAATGCAGTTTAGTAAAATTAAACTAACTAAAAACCAAAAGAAAGAAAATACCAGGAATATGCAATGGTAGATAGGTCTGAATTTTCTTACGAGAAAAACAGATATAAGTCTGAAATCTGCCTTTTTACTAGGCAAGGCCTAATGAAACAGATTAACAGGCAAAAAGTTCCAGTAAATGAAATCCAGAGGTAAGATTTCCGAGAATCAGAAACTTTATCTGGAGTATAGATAACAGCTAACCCTCAGCTTGCTGCTTTAGGAAGTATTGCATTCTGTGCTAGCTTCTTAACGATGTGGCAGCTCCCAGTTAGAAGACTGTAGAAAAGTTTCTTTTTTCTGATTATAATGGTAATAGATGTTCTTGTAGAAAATTAGAAAATTACAGAAAAATGTAAAGAAGATCCAACCTAATTAGCATGTGGCACCTCGCCACTCCCAATATTTTGGCTTCCTTCCTTGGAGAACCAAATGAAATAAACTCCCACCTCCACTGCCACCACCAGGTAAAAGTTATTTACAGCATGGGGGGCGGGGGGAAGCAGTAGTTAAGAGAGGTAAAGTAGCTTAGCTTAGTCATGGTGTTCCGGAGCCACCATCCTTTCCGGAGTACCCTCCCCCCAAAACCCCAACCTGTGCCTGCTACTCCAGCTGCCACCAGAGCAACTGGCTAATGTAGACCCAGGTGCCACAATCCCAGCAGTGAGGCAGTAAACTAAATGCTTCTCAAAATTTAGTGTGTCTAAGAATCATCTGAGAAACTGCTCAAACAGTGCTGATTTCCATAGCTTCAGTTATTCAGAGGTGGGGCCTAGAAATCTCAATTTTTAAACAAAGGCCCTAGGAATTTGCTACTCAGTGTGGCCAGTGGGCCAGCAACATGAGCGCCACTTAAGAGCTTGTTAGAAATGCAGAATGTTGGGTTCATCCCAGACCTACTGAATCAGAATATGTATTTTTTTTTTTTTTTTTTTTTGAGACAGAGTCTCGCTTTGTTGCCCAGGCTAGAGTGAGTGCCGTGGCATCAGCCTAGCTCACAGCAACCTCAAACTCCTGTGCTCGAGTGATCCTTCTGCCTCAGCCTCCCGGGTAGCTGGGACTACAGGCATGCGCCACCATGCCCGGCTAATTTTTTATATATATATCAGTCGGCCAATTAATTTCTTTCTATTTATAGTAGAGACGGGGTCTCGCTCTTGCTCAGGCTGGTTTTGAACTCCTGACCTTGAGCAATCCGCCCGCCTCGGCCTCCCAAGAGCTAGGATTACAGGCGTGAGCCACAGCGCCCGGCCTCAGAATATGTATTTTAATAAGGTCTTCAGGTGATTCAAGAAGCATGGGGCTAGGTGATCTTATCATAATTCTGGGGAACTTTTTTCGGTAAAACACCATCTACCTGGTTTTAATTAAAGCAATCTACTCAGGGTCCGTAGCAGTAGCTTCTCACCATCATCTCATCTTCCTTCTTCTCTTCCTCTTGGGGATTTAGTCTTCTCACTGATATTCAGGAAGATGTTAACCATTAACTGTTTCAGGTTTAACTCAGAATCAAAGGAAGGAGGCCCTGAAGACTGCCAAGAACTTTGTAGGAAGATGGGTCATCAGGAATGAGGATGAACATTCACCTGGGAGCACCTAACAGGGACCTGAGAAACCGTTTTCAGCTGGGTGCTCCCGAGTTCACTACTGGAGAATATATTAGTGATTGGCCAAAGTCGGTTGTATGCATGTTTAGCAAGATCTGTGGTATCTAGCAAGATTTTGTGGTGTCTTCAATCAAGGGGTTTTTGGTAGCTGTTGCACACGTAAACATCTGAGATATGACCACCAGGCCATTGATTATTATGGGAAAGATTCATGCAGGCCAGAAAATGTTTAAGTGGAACTAACATTTTTGAAGCTATAAAATAGAACTCTCTCAAACTCTTTGATCTAGTTTTTTTTGGGGTAAAAATTTGAATTTGTGTTTTCTTTATATGTTTTCCTTCTTTTGAAATCTGATTGAAAACAGTCGGGGTGGAGGGGGAGTGTGTATATCAAAGTTGTATTTTATTCATTTTTGGCTTGTCTCTTGTCCTTGGGCAAAAGTATGTAAGGTTCATCCTGCCCAACTATATGAGATTTCTTTTGATACTGAAAACATTCTTCTTCAGAATGGACTGTAGACGTTATTGTAACATGTGATGACTCAGTTGCTTAGCACACAGTTCATTCCCTGGCCGCTCTGGATAGGGGTATGCTGTGCTTGTTTTGGGCTTGAGCCAAGTCTGAGCTGCGTCCGTCTGCTCAGGGCTGGCCGGCTGTGCTCTGCCTCTGGTCAGCACTGGCTGTTACTCTCCTAGTCATCTTTTTATCTTCCTGGGTAATCTCAGGCTTAATTTGGTTCCTGCCTTTAATATTCCCATCTGGCGTCTTTCTTTCTTTCTTTTTTTAAAAAAATATCTGTCTGAAACTTATATGGTCATCCTCATGACTACTTAGTTATTTAATGTTTCTCTTCTGTGTGCAACTGGAACACAGTTAACTCCTTATATAGAACACAGAAGAAATTAGCTGCAAGTTTTATGAAACTCTTTAGATGCCTCGAAGACGTTCAGGTCATTTTCTTCTTTGGTCTCTCTGGTTGCTACCTGTTCAGTAAGATCCGTTGGAGAACAGAGGGTTTGTCTCACCACATGTCCATTGCCTCTGAAGATATTATAATATAGTTGCCTAAGCTCTGGGATCAAATTTAATCTGATGCAGATTAAAGTAAGACCTGTATAAATTACATGGTAGATTACGTTTCTGGAGGCACTTTGTCTTTCTATATTCTATGCTTTTGTTATTAAGTATCATCTCTTGGTTTTTCATAATTTGCCTTGATACCTTTATTGAGAGGCTAATTTAAGTGATCATGATTGTATCATAGGTAACAGAGTTTGTCTTTTTACTTACTTGGTTTTAACATCAATGGCTGGATTTCTCAAACTCAGAGCTTGCTTTAAAGCATAATGCTAAGTAAAAGGAGCATATGGAACTTTCTGATGTGATGAACCTGTTTTATATGTTGATTGTGTTGATGATTACAGGACTGTATACATTTGTCAAAACTTACCAAATTGTACACTTGAAATTGCTGAATTCTGTATGTATTAATAAATAATACCTCAATAAAGCTGATTAAAAGAAACATATTGCTAAGTAAAAATTATTCAAATCTGATATTTTCCTACATCTGTATATTTTTTTCTTCCAATTCACCAAAAATTCTTTCCTTTCCTTTTAGATATTATAGTCTTGTTATCACCACCCACTAATGGTCACAGGTGATAGGTTTTCAGGGGCTGGACAGATTCCCTGGATTTGTGCTTATTTGTTTTGGAGAGATTAGATAAGAAAACTAGCATGCAGAGGATCTTTGTTAACTATTGCTCTTGCAAGTTACTAAAAATGGTCAGAGGAGCAAACCACTCATCAATGATCAAATATTTGCATATATTCATTTATTCAACAATTATTAAATGCCTACTATGTGCCAGGCTAAACACCAACAAATGTGCTTAATTTGTATTTCTCAGTTCATTAATCCATGGCCTGAATCAAACTAGTCTGGTTTTGTATTTCTCATTTGTCTTCCTGGAGTTAAAAAAACAAAAACCGTTGCCTCTTGATCCTTTTGGCTAAAATCAAGTGAAAAAAAACCAAAAAAACAAAAACCTAATCCCTTACCCCTGTTCAAAAAAAAGTGCCTGTGTATTATTTTATTTTTATCTCTTTTCATACATTTCATGTCCCAAATGAGATCTTAAGGTTCCTGAGAGCAGGTACCGGGTATCCCCCATGACAACCAGGAAAAATGCCTTGTGCAGAGTGGGGTTTAAATCCCTCTTCTACCCTAGCACTTGCATTCTTCTATTGGAGCATTTACCACACTTTACTAAAATTATCTCCTTGTGCTTGTGACTTTGTGAAATTATAAATTCCTGAGCATATGTTTTTGTCTACTTTGTCAAAGATTAGATGGCTATATGAGGATGGTTTTATATCAGGATTCTCACATCTGTTCCACTGGTCAATAATCCTATTTTTGTGCCAATACCAGATTGTTTTAATTACTACAGCTTTGTAGTATAGTTTGATATCTGGCATATTAATGCCTCCCAATTTGTTTTTGTTGCCTCGAATTGCTCTTGATATTCGGGGTCTTCTTTGGTTCCATACAAAGCGTAAAATTATTTTTTCCATATCTGTGAAGAATGCTGATGGGATTTTAATAGGTATTGCATTGAATCTGTAGATCAGTTTGGGTAGTATAGACATTTTAATGATGTTGAGTCTGCCGATCCACGAGCATGGAATGGATTTCCATCTGTTTACATCCTCTGCTATTTCCTTCCTCAGTGTTTCATAGTTCTCCCTGTAGAGGTCTTTTACCTCCTTGGTTAAGTATACTCCTAGGTACTTTAATTTCTTTGTTGCTATTGTGAAGGGTATTGAGTCTTTAATTTGGTTTTCGATTTGATTGTTGTTGGCATATACGAATGCCTCTGATTTCTGTGTATTGATTTTGTATCCTGAGACTTTGCTAAATTCATTGATCAGTTCCAGAAGTTTCCTGGTTGAATCTTTGGGGTTTTCTAGATATAATATCATATCATCAGCAAACAGTGAAAGTTTGATCTCTTCTGCCCCTAGGGAAAAGAATCCCTTTTCAATAAATGGTGCTGGGAAAACTGGATAGCCACTTGTAGAAGGTTAAAACAGGACCCACACCTTTCACCTCTCACAAAAATCAACTCACGCTGGATAACAGACTTAAATCTCAGGTATGAAACCATTAGAATTCTAGAGGAAAATGTTGGAAACACTCTCCTAGACATCGGCCTAGGCAAAGAGTTTATGAAGAAATCCCCAAAGGCAATCAAAGCTGCAACAAAAGTAAATAAATGGGACATGATGAAACTACAAAGCTTCTGCACAGCCAAAGAAACAGTCATGAAAGTAAACAGACAACCTACAGAATGGGAGAAAATTTTTGCATCCTATGTATCCGATAAAGGACTGATAACTAGAATATACTTAGAACTCACGAAAATCAGCAAGAAAAAATCAAATAACCCTATTAAAAAGTGGGCAAAGGACATGAACAGAAACTTTTCTAAAGAAGACAGAAGAATGGCCAACAAACATATGAAAAAATGCTCACCATCCCTAATCATCAGGGAAATGCAAATCAAAACTACAATGAGATATCACTTAACTCCAGTGAGAATGGCCTTTATCAAAAAGTCTCCAAATAACAAATGCTGGCGTGGTTGTGGAGAGAGAGGAACACTCCTACACTGCTGGTGGAACTGCAAACTAGTTCAACCTCTGTGGAAAGCAATATGGAGATACCTTAAAGCGATACAAGTGAATATACCATTTGATCCAGCAATCCCATTGCTGGGCATCTACCCAAATGATCCAGTGACACGCTTCAAAAAAGACACCTGCACTCGAATGTTTATAGCAGCACAATTCATAATTGCAAGGCTGTGGAAACAGCCCAAGTGCCCATCAATCCAAGAATGGATTAATAAAATGTGGTATATGTATACCATGGAGTACTATTCAGCTCTAAGAAACAACGGTGATATAGCACATCTTATATTTTCCTGGTTAGAGCTGGAACCCATACTACTAAGTGAAGTATCCCAAGAATGGAAAAACAAGCACCAGATATATTCTCCAGCAAACTGGTATTAACTGAGTAGCACCTAAGTGGACACACAGGTGCTACAGTAATAGGGTATTGGGGAGGTGGGAGGGGGGAGGGGGGCGGGTATATACATACATAATGAGTGAGATGTGCACCATCTGGGGGATGGTCATGATGGAGACTCAGACTTTTGGGGGGAGGGGGGAAATGGGCATTTATTGAAACCTTAAAATCTGTACCCCCATAATATGCCAAAATAAAAAAAAAAAAAAAAATTCCTGAGCAGCCCAACTGACTGTAGTTTTTTATGCATTATATTCTCAGCATACAGCACAGAACTTGGTAAGACATTCAAAAACCTTATCGACGAAGCAGGTTATTAATATAAGGGATGATGAAAGACTTAACTGAACAAAATATTTACCCTTTTGTTATGTAAATTTACTTGAAATTGCTATCTCAGACTTCATACTTTCATTTTTGTATAATTATACTGTCATCCATTTGGGACTATATGTTATCTGAGTGGAATAATACACTAACAAGCTAACACAGTCCAGATTTAGTTTTTGGTTCAGAGTTTCTCAAATTTTTTGGATGGTAATCCATTTTAAGAAAGACGTTTAACCTAAAACCAGGAAATATACATATATATTATATATGCAGATATATGTATAATATAACAATCATACTTAACCTTATAGCCATACTTATTACTATGATACATTCTGATATTTTATTCTCTATTCTGTTGTATTATATTTCTATTTTCAAAATTACAAGTTGTTAGGATGCACTTCTTTGATTTCATGACTTGTTAATGCAGTTCGAAAAACACTGGCATGGTTTATTGCTTAATCCATTGCCATTATCACACATCTAGGACCTGAGGGGGAAAAAAAAGAACTCTGACATACAAGTCTGGACATTGAATGTTGCCAGGGGAACAATGTTCAGCAGAGAAAAGACCTTGAGCCCCAGGATTAGATGAAAGAGGGGCAAAGACAAAGGGATATGAGAAGAGGGGTATCAAAGACAGTTTCTCCTATTTCCCATTGCATTATTTATTAGTCCAATGTACATCTGTATTTCCAGCTAGACTGTGAATACTCCCAGGGCAGCAACTACACATTATTTGTCTTTATATTTTCATTAACAAACATTAAGAGTCTTGGGCTTAATAAATATTTGCTAAGTTGAGGGCAAAGTGAAGAGCTCATATTTATCAAGCACTTGTGATGTGCCACACAGGCATGTGTATAAATGCTGGTAGTGCCTGCTTTGAGGATTCATTGTTAATGCTCATAGGGACCCTCCTCTCTACAAAATGACCATCTGGCTCTTGGGTCCCTCACTTTTCCTAAATCTCTAGCCAGTGACCAATGGCCAAATGACTACCGAATACAGAAGTCCAGCCCGCTGCCTCAAGATGGGACTGCCCTGGAGTGTGGTTCATGCTGCAGAGCTCCCCACGGATGGGGCTGGCTCTGGTCTCCAGTGGACACCATGCCCTGGCCCAGCTTCCTTCCACTGCCCCCTTCTGCTTCTCTGACTCCCTCAAAAATTCACAAGAATCCCCTCCTCAGGCTCTGCTTCCTGGGAATCCACCCTAAGATGATATGGTTCCAAGCAACTGTGATATTGGTTTAGTGCTCAGAGCAACTCTTGGAAACAGCCATTTATTTATAGGTGAGAAAACACAGGCACAGGGAAGTCGAGTCACACAGCGGTGAGCTGAGATTCACACTGAGACCGCCCGACTTCGGGCCAAAGCTCTTTACCACCACACAGTCTGCATCCAGGGTCAGGTCTGTGTCTGGCTGATGGGACAAGGGGTGACACACTTGACAGGCGAGTACTCTGGGAGAGGTGTTTGGTTCCTTAGCTCTGTACGTTGATTTACTTATTAGTACTGTTGACGTTCTGCAGGAGATTAAAATTTTGATAAGCACAACATAGAAATATTTATAGCCCATTCCAGATTTTGTGGGTAGAAAACGGAAATAACAGCTTCTCCCCTATCAATTCAGCAACGGAGAATTTATTTTAGATATAAAACTAACATGCTGATAGACAATATTTGTATATTCTCAGTTTTTCATTGAGTTTGACTAATCCACAGATGTTTGACTGAAAACTTGTTTGTGCTGGTGGTTGGAATCCAATTTGCAGTTAAGTCAGTTGTTCACTGCCAAGGTTAACAGTTTCTAAGCTACAGAGAGATTAGGAAAGCCTTTGTAGTCAATAAGTTACCATTCTTCTCTTTTTGAGAAACATGATTCTGGCTTTCTATAACGCATATGTTAGCACTGTGGTTGCTGCTACCTGTTATTCTTTAACTAGATTATCATTTATGGTGGCTAACACCAAATATACTTATCACAGTATAGGATTTTTTAGGGTTTTCTTTTTAATATTAAAATTTGGAGTTTAGAGCACTTGTTTATTTACTGTCCAAAGTTAGTAAGAGAAGTAGCGATTATGCACACTCAATATCAGACCATGTTTCCATTTTTATAGCTGTGTTTTGCAGGGCATGTTATTTAACATATCTGTGCTCAATCTGAACAATCTTTAAAATGAAAGTAATACTACTCTCTACCTCATAGGGTTATGGTAAGAGTTCAATAAAATATAGATGTAAGGTGCTTAACATAGTACCTAATACCTAGTAAGTACTCATTAAAAGTACTTGCTTGTTGCTAGTTCTCATTCTTCTTCTTATTATTATAGATGTTTGTTGTGTTTTAGCCACCATCATCCCTTCTTTTTCTTTTGTGCATATTAGCCTGATTTCCTCTGAGGGAATGACTTTTCTGCTATTGTGGGTAGTCTTTTATTTTGAGACAGAGTCTTGCTCTGTTGCCCAGGCTACAGTGCTGTAGTGTCAGCCTAGCTCACAGCAACCTGAAACTCCTGGGCTCAAACGATCCTCCTGCCTCAGCTTCCTGAGTAGCTGGGACTACAGGTGTGCACCATGATGCCTGGCTAATCTTTCTTTCATTAGTGGAGACGGGGTCTCACTCTTGCTCAGGCTGGTCTTGAACTCCTGACCTCAAGCAATCCTCTCACCTTGGCCTCCCAGAGTGCCAGGATTACAGGCGTGAGCCACCATGCCCAGTCTGTGGGTAGTCTTGGTGTGATTGTCATTGAAGGTGACTTGACCTTCCTTAGCTGAGAGGGGGGTAGGTGTGCTAAGATAGGCTATTAGACTCTCTATTCTGGGACTGTGATGGCTGAGAGGAAAGATGCAAGGCAGGGGGCTAAACAAACATGCAATGCCTGGAGCAGATTCATCCACACAGCAGCTCTGATGAAAGGTGAGAACTTGGGAGCTCTGGTCCTATCTTCCTGAGCCTGTTTCTTCAGGCCTTTTTGTTCTCTGAGCCACACATCCTCTTTGCAGTGAATTGCCATTTACTCAAATTACTCAGCGTAAGGCTCTGTTTCTTGCAACCAAATAATGCAAAGTGATACAAATATTAATTATATGGATATGATTAGGGCCAATTTTTCAAGGCAAAAAGGCTGTCCTGTGAGTCTGAAATAACATAATTTCTTGGACCTACTATTATACTATCATACTACCACAAGTATTGATGAGCAACATATAGGGCTTCCATTGTGGTAAGATTCTAACTCTTGTACCCCCAGTATAGGACCGGCTGCTCAGTAAACATCTACTAAGTGAATGGAGGAATAGTCTTAGCTTGCCTTCTCAGGTTACATCATTTTTGCAGTTCGAGTGATGCTGTAATTCTTTGCTGGAAAGTAGACCTTTATTATGCAGAGCCCCTTCTAAGGATGGAGTTAGGATTTGTGCTAGTACTTTAAATGTATTGTTCAACTAATCCTTATAGTGATTTCAAGAGGTGGGTGTTTTTCATTTCCATGTTAGATTAATAAATTCAAGCTCAGATAATTTAAGAAAACTGCCTAACATCACATACTTAATAAGAGGCAGAGCCAGGAGCTGAACACAGCTATACCTGGTTTCCAGACTTGATGGGCTTTTCAATACATGTGTAAACCTCTAAATTGTCTTATTTCATGCTCTTTTGCTTCCTATTCATTAACAAAATTATCTGCTATCCTATTTTTGTGCACTTCCATAGGATAAATGCAAAGAATGGTGTTATGACTATCAAATCTAAAATCGACATCTAAACAAAGTTCTTAAAGCTTGTATGTCCAAATAGGTATTGTCCTTTTGGATGTGGTTATCTTGGAAGGTTGTGCTTCCAATGCTTAGTATATTGTTTATAGGTCCGCCTCCCATTCTCTCGAATGCCCTTAATGTGGTAACTGTTCTTTGAGGAGGGATTTGACCTTTAAAATAGCCAAAGGCATTTGGAGGGCAATCTAGTGAAGTCATGTTGGGAAGGACCATTTTTAATGAAAAATGAGGTATGAGTGTCAGTGTTGAGACTGGTTCAGTGTGCAGCTTTTAAATTGTTTTGAAGGCTGCTCTCCACTGGGGAGCCCTGAAGTCTTTTCTTTCATCTAACAAATGTGAGGCCCGGAATATACAGTGACGGCAAGACAGGCATAAGCAGCGAACACAGATACAACTAACTATGGGTTTTCATCACCTTTGTGACACATCCACGGAGGAAAAGCCCAGGTTGTGATGAGAGCATGTCTCAGAGGAGTCAGAGAAGGCTTCCTTGAGTAACTGTCATTTCAGCTAAGTGGCAGGTGAAGAGACAGGAGGTTAGGGCAGGGTTTCTCAACTTCCCACACTCCTGCAATTTGAACTAGATAATTCTTTGTTGTGGAGGAGGGATTGCCCGGTGCATTACAAGGTGTTTAGCAGCATCACTGGTCTTTACATACTAGATGCCAGTAGAATCCTCCAGCTGTGACAACCATCAAAAGTCTCAAGACATTGCTAAATGTCTCCTAGGGGGCAAAATCACCCCAAAGGTGAACCACGGGTGGAGGTAAAGAAAGAGTGAGAGTGAACAGCACATACAAAGGCCCAAGATAAGAAGGAGGAAGACAGGCATTTTGGAGGAACAGAAAAAATGCTAGTAAATTACTGGTGAGACAGTTATAACGTTGGGATGGTTTGTAGTCTCCCATAATAAACGTGGTCACTGCTGTCCTATTTTGAAAATAGTTTCATTCTCCTACTCTTACATTTCATACTTAGTGTCTTCCCTTATCTTCCTCTTCCTCTTCTTTCCTCCCTCACTTCTGTATGCTTTCTTCCCCCCAGGTTTTGTAGAAGCTATTAGAGAGCTTAGGTGACAAGAAGAATGCCAGGTCACTCAGAATCCATTCATTGACTATTCAGGCAAATTTCTCTGTAGCAGTCTCCTCCTCAACTGGCTTGTGATCTTTTCCTAATAAACCAAGCCAGCCATGGGGGAAACCCCGTTAGGGAGAGGGAGAGGTCTAAACCAGAGGTCATAACAAGAAGTGGGGCCGTCTGGAGCGTTGCAGGGTGTTCAGCAACAGCACTGGCCTCTGCCTGCTGGATATCAGTGGAACTGGGGTCTTCACAGTTTTAACACAATGAAAGAACTCGTTGATGTTGTCGGATGGGGAAACCAGCTACCTCTCTATGACTTTCCGGCTGTAGTAAAGAAAACAGAATGAAACGGGCATCATGGGAGCACATGAATTACATGTGGGAGCTGATACTGATCCTTAACCCCTCAGGAAGGGGCCTGGGTAGCCAGAGCTGTCAGGTGGTTTCCTTCGTTTGCAGTCTTGTCAGCTTTCCCCAGCGTGCAGTATGAACATGACCATTATCTCAATGGTCCATATTGTAAAAAAAACTTAGAAAGCAATGCTAGATAATAAAACTTGCTAGAACACTGTATGAAATAGTACATATTGGTCATGAATGAGTGATCTCTTTCATTTCTAAAAGAGTTTGTGTTACAGCGCCATAATTTAGCAAGACTTCTCAGATAAGTTAATTCATATTTTAAGTATTTTACTCTGATCTCATTCATACCCATGACAATTTAGTTGTTTGCTCTTGTTGCCAGAGCACTGCTTTTGTCATACTGCCTTTGATGTGGCCCATTGCTATTTGTTTATTAGAAACCACTTTGATATTTCAGGTGAATGAGATAATTCCTTTCAGTGGAAAAATAAGCCACTATAAATTTCTTTTTCTTAAAAAGATGGATTTTGAGCCTCTGCCAGTCTCTCTCCCTCTCTCTCTCTCTCTCTCTTTTTTTCTGTAGTGAGCCCCCAAGGGTGTGAGCTTCCCTGCTGAAGGTCTGTCTTCCTCACCAGAAGACTGTAAGTCTCAAGAGGGTGCAGCCACGTCTGTTTCGTTCACAGAGCACTTGCACTATCCAACAGGCATATAATAACCTCCTTGTAAAAATTTATTAAATTATAATGGTGTCTTAGTCTGTTTGTGTTGCTATAAAGGCATACCCAAGGCTGGGTAATTTATGAAGAAGAGAGGTTTAGTTGGCTTACGCTTCTGCAGGCTGTGCTAGAAGCATGACCACCATCTTTATCAGGCCCTCAGGAAGCTTTCACTCATGCTGGAAGGTGAAGGGAGCCAGTGTGCGCAGAGATCATGTGGTGAGAGAGAGGAAGCAAGAGAGAGAGGGAAGGTGCCAGGATCTTTGTAACAACCAGCTCTTGGGGGAACACTCTTGGAAACGAATAGAGCTGGAACTCACTCGGGCCATCGTCCTCCCAGGGAAGACATTAGTCTATTTAGGAGAGATCCAACCCCATGACGCCTCCCATTAGGCCCCATTTCCAACATTGGGGATTGAAATTTCAACCTGATGATTGGAAGATAAACATCTAAACTATAGTGAATGGTAACTGGTTTAGGAAAGTGGAGGAACCCAAGAAGGAACCCAAGGAACCTTTATACCCTAAAAAGGGTACAAAGGGAGGTGAGAGAATGAGAGAAATTAGATTTTTTTTTTTTACTGGAATAGAATGAAGTCATGGGCCCTTTTCACTTACCCCTTAAAGGTTTGGCTGACTTCAGCTCATAGAGGTTAGATGGGATAAGAATTTGGTTATAGTTTATTAAGATTAAAAAATACATTTGCTAATTTTAAATTGCTTATTTGTATGAATAAGTACTGTACCACATTGTGGGAATATGAAGTTCATAGTCTGGTATGCAACATCAGTTTATTCGTACTTTGCTGGCTTTGCATGTTTAATAATTCAGGAGGGTGGCGTCACCTCAGAGTAAGATAAGGAAACCTTCCTTACTGTTGTGAGCCTGAACTGTTAAGAATGACCTTCTTAAGGTGGAAATTACCCTCCCTGGTGTGGGCTGGGGTGGGGGTCTGGAGACTTCCTCCTCCTCTGCTTGTCTTGAGATTAATTTCTTATCCAGTTTGCTTTTCTTCACATCTCACTGCCTTACCGCCCTCCACCTCCACCTCCAACCGTGCCTCAGACAGCAGAGAATCTTGGGGTGGCATTATATCAAAGGTCAAGCCAGTACTAAAAACATGTTAATTTAAACAGTAGCAAATTAGTATTTTGTGAATGTAAAAGGTTTACTTAAGAAGCTATAGCTATGCAGTCTAAAGCTTCCCACAGGAAGGAATGTAGGATGTGTGGAGGAGAATGTTCCTCTAAATACATAAGCAAGAGTCACTGGGGGTTAGTGAATCATTCCCTGTTGGATTCATGAACACAGCTCTCTAGGTTGGGCATAACTGGGTAGGATTTCAAGTGATTTCAACAAACACTTGTTGAGCAAGACCTGGGTTTCTGTTTGTTCTGTTCCATATAGAACAATTGTTCTCCATTCTGTGTTGAGGTAGTGGGGAGCAGACAAATCGTTTTAGGCAAACATTACTGTTGGGAAATACTTGACCTAAGTGGGTTCAGTTACTTCCTGAGAGTTCAGTGAGGTTGGAATGAAGCTTGAAACTTAAGTTGTGTATAAAAAACAGAGAAAGAGAAACAGGGAAATACAAGTCCAAACATTCTGCCAACTCTTGCATTCATATATATTTTCCATCCCTGACATGATTATGCCTTTTATTTCCCCAATTAGATTTTAAACCATTTGTAGGGAGGAAACTGGGTTTCTTTTAACAAGGGCTCCCAAACACACATTGTAGAGTTAAGTACCTTATAGACTCTCCGTAAATACTGACCTGAGGGGAAGTGCCTGTGCCCGAGAGGGTTTCCTCAGGGCTTGGTATTTTCCTTGAGAAGCAGACCTGCCTTGAAGCATCATTCCTTTAAGTTGGGATGGTTTCCTGAAAGGTTTCAGCACAATGACACTGATTAGCTGCCAGACTAATTGCTCACTACCACCAACCTTGTTTCGCAGACAAACTGGGCCCAGGGGTAAAATAACACGCAAGCTGAAGCAAACTTTCCAACATGTGCTCCTAAACCTTCCCCCTTGCATTGGGAAAGTGACCTTTTGGTGAACAAATGTTCTTTCACCTTCACTGTTTAGAAGTTGTTAACACGGGGCCAGGGACATGATTGATGCCCGTGCTTTCCTCTTCTGCGGAGTAGGTTCTGCTCTTTCCCCCTCGGAGCCGTGAGCTTTTTATGTTGTTTTCCTTTGATAAGGTGGCTGGCATGCCCATAAATTTGAATGTATTTTTTAATGACCTGGTGGTCGCTGAAAGAGTGTTATTCTGCTTTGTAGGCTTCTGGCTTCTCTTTGCAACTCACAACGCTGGCTAAACCTTTTCTGAATGTGGCCTTCTATTAGTAATCTGGGCCAAAAGTTTTTTTTTTTCCTTTTTTCAGCCTTTTTCTTGTTTGTGGTTTCATCTGATTGTCTCAGGTAAATCTGAATATCTTCTTTGAGCCTGTTAAGGAGAGCAGATCTTTAAAGTGACTCTTTCCAACACGCTTCAAAGTTTTCAAAGTAGAAAAGACATCTAAAAGGATGGAAAGACCAGTACCAACACTGCTTAGTAATTTTTATAATTTTAATATTTTTGGTGGGGGAGGGTAGAGAGTGAGGATGGAGGCTTCCTCAAAGCCCACCATTGCAGATACCAACAAAAGGGGAGACTGAGGCAGTGAGGCAGAGAGGGTAAAGGTACAGACTATGGGGTTAAGTGTGTGACCTTGAGCACATGACTTATCCTGTCTGTGCCTAAGTTCCCTTTCCTGTAACGTGGAAATAATAATAATAATGTTACCTACCCCATAGGGTTGTTGTGAAGAATAAGTGAGTTAATATATACAAAGTGCTTAGATGAGAGTGTCTGGTGCATTGGAGGTGCTCTGTGAATGTGAGCTCTTAGAGATTTTGCAACAATTCTGCAGTCCCAACAGCTTTGAAATCAAACAATAGTTACTTTGTTACTTTAAAAATAATTTATTTGGTGGCAGAGCAAACCTGAACTGATAGAATTATTTTCATCTTTTTTATTTTATTTAATGTGAATTTTTATAAGTTTTGCTATGGAAATATTACTATATTTGATGTGGGGTGATGCCCTTATCCACCAAGTGGGTTATAAATGTATGGTTTTAATACATGCACCCTATTACATTTATAAAATTAGAAGCATTCTGAATTGTCAAACATATCCGATCTCAAGGGTTTCAGATAAGAACACTGGTTGTGTGCTGAGATAGAACAATATATTCGCAAAAATACTTGCTGTTTATTACCTATCCTGCTTCTTGTTGGTTATACACCTTGGTATTTTCTCACAGGATTAAAGAAAAATAGAAATATCTGTGGCTGTTCACTTATTTATAATATACTTATTGAACCCATAAACAACCATGGCCCTCTAGTTTCAGGGAGCTGATTGGCCAGTGGTAGTTATGCATTATTGAGGGCCTACTATGTGCAAGACCTTAATCTAGATACATTATTCACATGATCTCCGGTCTTTGCAATCATCGGTCCTGCAAATGAAGGAACAAAAGCTCGGAGATATTAAATACCCTGCTCAAAGCTGATAAATGGCTGAGCTGGGACTTAAAATCCGGCCTCAGTGGCTCCATGGCCTTGTTTTTTCCATTTACCACGTTATCTCTTGCCAAGAGTCCTCAGAACTAATGGCTCTTAAAAAGGGTCTTGTAGACTTTAATCTTGTGACACAGCCATGTTCTGTGAGGCCTGACAAACAAGGAAAGGTTCACTGGGGTGTTTGACCTCTGTGGGAGGGTTGTGTCACCATGCTCAGGGGCCTTGTCAGCAGCCAGTGGGCGAGTCAGAGATGAAATAATGGAATGGGGTATACATAAAATGCTGGAAAGTTGCAAAGTCAGTTTTGTATAACAATCACTTGTGACACCTTTATGGAAGTAAAATTTATATACCATATAACCACAAATCTTAAATGTCCAATTCAACGAATTTTGTATAGAACTGTACACCTGCTTATCAGCCACCCCAGAGAGTTTCCTTGGCCTCTTCCCATCCAACCTCACCCCAAAGGCACCACGGTTCTGATATTTCTCTCTCCACAGTTTCGCCTTGTTATTTCTTGAGCTTCATGTAAGTGGAATCAAACAGGATGCGCTGATCTGTGTCTGGCCTCTTTGAACAGCGCACTGTTTTTATGATACATCCAAATTATTGTGTGTATCAGTAGTTCATTCTTTATTTTTCTGTGTAGTATTGTATTTCATTGTCTGAATATACCATAGTTTATTTTTCCATTCTTCTTTCGTTGGATATTTGAGTTGCTTTCAGTTTGGAGCTATTGAATAGAGTCACTGTAAATATTATTATACAAATCTTTTAGGGATGAAATTTTTCATCTCTCTTGGGTTCATAACTAGGATTGGAATGGCTGGGTCATAAGGCAAGTGTGTATGTAGTTTAAGAACAAGCTAAACAGTTTTCCAAAGTGTTTGCACACATTTCACACCATCAATATCTGAGACTTCTAGTTGCTGCACATCTTTGACCATTGGGTGTTGTCAATTTTTAAAATTTTAGCTGCTCCAGTGAGTGCAGAAATGATAAATCATTATGGTTTTTGTTTGTACTTACTTGCTGATTAATGATGTTAATTAACTATATTTTTATGTGCTTATTGGCCATTTGTATATTTTGTGTGTGTATAAATTGACTGTACAAGTCATTTGTTCATTTGTTCTTTTTTTATTGGGTTGTTTGTTTTTTCATTATTGATTTTAGGAGTTCATGTATTGTGTTACTAAGTCTTTCTCAGGTATATGTATGTATAACAAACATTTTCTTCCCATTGTACAGAAAACTACCAAGTTGGATCTTTAAAAGTGAAATTTTCTCCATGAGCTGACCTGGGTTTTGGTGCCTATCTCAGGCTAATTAGAATATTTATTAGGGTGTCCTCTTCTTTCCAACAAGTTACTTTGTGATTGGCAAGAGGAAGAACATTTGCAGAAAGAAGTTCGTGTTACTCATGGCTCCCAAAATATTTCCTTTATAGACACCCCTCTGAAGTTATAATGACAGTGTGTGATTCATTCTCCAAAACTTCATTTTATTCTGCTTAGGATCATACTTATTTTATTAACTACAGTAAAAATTACTGGAAAAAAATTAAAAAAACAAAAACTAAAAACTGTTTTTTTTCCAAAAAAGGAATTTTTAGAAGTATGTGGTAATTGTTTAAAAGTTTTCTTAATTATAAAAGTAAAACACATTTTGTATAACATAAATTGGTAAATTTTTAAAGAAAGGAAAATGGAGCATTGAAAGTTAAAATTAAAGTCAAAAGTTAATTTGAAAAAGCAAATAAAACAACCCACAGATTTCTGGCTTTCAGGCTTCATCCCTATTGTACTTTTGCTAGGCAAAGTATGCTGTCTTTTTTTCCAAAGGAAAATGTATTAACAATTCATGAGATATCACTAGAATTTGCTCCTGCCCACATAATCAAGTGATAACCTTTAAAAGGCTATGTGATAGGATTGGGCTCATTAATTTCCAATATCAAATCCACAGCATATATGTGCCTGTTTGAACTCTTACTTAATTTAAGAGGATCAAATAACAACCTAAGGCCACAATTAGGGGAAGTAGGCATGAGTTTCAGCCAAATATTATCCTCTTGAGTATACATTAGCTGTAGCCATGAAGAATCTTTCCCCTTTGGAGTGTGGTGAAGTTGGGCTGCTATTCTCAGAATCTTCTCTCTTCCTCTGGGCTCAATCCCTCCAGGGACAATTCACACCAGGTGGCAGGTTTCCAACCCAACTTGCTTTCTTAACTCCTTTAGCATGTTCCTGTCCATTTGAGTGACTTTTTCTTAATTCACAGGCCACTGCTTCTGTTGTGGGGTGAATTATGTCCCCCCCACCAACCATGTGTTGAAGTCCTCACCCCCAGTGCCTCAGAATGTGATTGCGTTTAGAGACAGGGTCTTTAAAGAGGGAAGTGTAAGAAGTTAAAATGAGGTCATTAGAATGGGCCCTAATCCAATGTGACTAGTGTCTTTATAAAAAGAGAAAATCTGGACACAGATGTATACATGCGCAGAGGGAAGTCCACGTGAAGACACAGAAGGTGACGGCTGTGTGAAAACCAAGGAGCCAGGCTTCAGAAGAAACCAACCCTTCCAATCTTATCTTGAGCTTCTAGCCTCCAGGACTGTGAGAAAGTAAATTTCTACTGTTTAAGCCACCAGTCTGTGGTACTTCACTGTATTTCACTTTAGCCCTAGTGAACTAATACAGCCTCTGATGGACTTCAATTCCAACGTGGGAATATCAAGTTCTTCTAGGTTAAGGCAGATGCTGAAATAATCTCAGCCCATGTATTACTCAAAGGCTCAGAACATTTACATTAATTACCTCTTTTTTATATATATGCTACTTAGAATTTTTAAAAAAATACTAATATGTAGTTTATTTGATGGTTTCATAATATTACATACTTTTGGATTAATATATATCTCCTTAATTCTACCTGATTTCATACAAAATAGTCGTGTAAAATGTATCAAATATAGTTTTGAACTTTAAGAGAAGGGCCAAAAAAATCTTCCTTTAGATGTTTAACTATAAAATTTTTTATTCTTGGGAGATGTTACTGAATATCTCTCTGCCTCCATTTCCCCTCTAAAATGGAGAATAATAATAGTGCCTATCTCATTGAAGTTTTTGGAGAGTCAAATGTGATTTTTATTTCGAATAGTGTTAGCACATGCTATTTATTAGATAAAGTGCTTTGGAATCATATTGATTTTCTAAAGATTTGACAGCTCAGGAATAAATCCTGCACACATACACACATTTTTTTTTTCTCTTAATATACTCATGTTGACTCAATACCAGGACAGAGGGAAAAGCTTTCAAGGTGTGAGTGCCTACTCTGAGAAGTGGGTGGTATGTCTCCCATTCCTTTTCAGCACTCTGAGTCACCTGCCTTCAGGAGAGAGCCCCTCACCCTTCATAAAGAGCCTCTGGCCTTTCTGCTGCTCTCCGTCTGGACTCCATCATGGGGACACTCCTGGGGAATGACTTTTGGTCCCTCCATCTCTCCCTCCTTCCTTTTGTTCCCTAAAGTCTCCAGTTTATTCATATGCCGTTGAGGGAGGTTGTCATCTTCTCAAAGGTCAATAAAAATATGCTGGTCCCCGATCTTCAAACACCTGTGGAAGCTCAGAAATGTATGAATAGCCCTCCTTCAGGGACTTCATTAGCGTTGGTAGTTCTTTAAGGAGTGCACCATTTCTGGGAAATGTACCTATTAGCCATTCGCCCCTCAGAGTTTGTTACTTAAATCAGGTAATTACATTCTCCCTCTGACAGGAGCTGGAGGTGAGCTGGCACGTGCACGCCGCTAATGAGGCGAGAAGGGCAGGCCTGAGCAGCAGAGGATGCCGAAGGGTGAGGTAAGCTGCGGAGAAGGAGAAACGCAGCACTGGGAACTTAGAAGGGGTATTTAAAGGGGGCAGCAGGATAAACGTGCTGCCTGCAGTATTGTTTACGACCCTGTGGAGCCTTGTTGTTGCCTAACAGCAGAGTTTATATTGTTTTTACCTGCCTTCCCCATTCCTCCCTCAGGCCTCACCCTGCTGTGCCCAGGCCTAATCTCCTTGGTTCAGAACTTGCCGGTCGTCCTACTTGGCCAGAATCAGGGTTCTCATTGGGACCCCGCAATGAGACCTGTGTTCCCTCCTCTGGAAGTGCTGAGCCTGTCCTCACCCCTTTGCCTATTTCTTCTTCTTCAGAATCTACACAAATGTCACTTCCTTAGGAGACCTAAGATCAAGGCGGAAGCCATAGTACACACGGGAACTCAAGTCAGTCTTGCTGCCACCCACCATGCGTGTGTCATGTGGGAAAAACTGGTGCCCCTAGTCATGGAGCTAAAGCCATAGTTGGCCGGGCTCCTCTGTCACATATCTCCTGGTAGCATGGTCCTATCCTGCCCAGTGCCTACCTCAGTTGGCGATGACACATATTTGTGTGATTGGTGCTTAATGTCTACTTCCTACACTAGGCTGTAAACCATATGAGGGAAGACACATCTGTCTTTTTCACCTCTGTGTCCCCAAGCCAAGCACAACCTCTGACATGAAGTAAACTGTCCTTAAATGTTTGTTCGAATGAATAAATGAGGCCCCTTGGAGCACGGTTGTTCTTTTTCTGCTTACCACGCAAATGATGATGCTGCCCTCATCTTGCAAGGAGGCTGGATGTGAACACGAACCACAGGAATTCATAGAAGTGGACCAGGTGGTTCCAGGGCCTTCTAAAGCTCTGTCCCAGGTGACTCTTGGGGACATTTGATATGAATGAGTATACCATGGGCAGCGGGGAACAGTGGGGCTGGTTCTCCGTGGCACTGCCTGCTGGTGGTTGTGGAGAATGTAGTCATGATTTATGTGTTTATAAAAGCTGTCCAGAAGAACAGAAATTCATCAGAGGCAACTTTGGTCATTTCCCCTCTAATTGCAACTGCAGCTTCCTCCTGTAAGGAAAGACTATAATAACTTAAGCCTTATTTGGGCTGATTTTACAATGGTTAACAAGTGATGCAAATTTGCATTTTCTCTGGATTTTGCATAGCGCTAGTGTATTCATGGCTTTATATGGATGTAGCTCTAAGCCTTTCATAGAATGTCTTATTTCTCATTCCTGTGGTTAGTAGAAATAGAAAAGCCAAAGTCTCACTTACTTTTGTAGTCTATTGTGGAATTTTGATGATTTATTTTAAATGAAGCTGATTTTTTCCAAAACCGTGAAACAACTGCCAAACCTCATTTCAGTGCATCAGATGCATAAATTATAATGATGAGAACTGCTTACATGTCTGTTACCTACACAACTTGTTTAAAAAGTACCAGTGAGAAACCTGAGTTTTAGAGGTACTTGTAATTATTCAGAGTGTTCTCTTCATTTTCTGGAATTGGAAGTCTGATTATTGAGTGTTCAGCCTGAGTTTATAGTGCTTTTTTCTCTGGGGTTGGTGTTTGGGCAATGGAGATGGGTATAACCTGAATGATTCATGGTCTTCAGATTTAATGTTCATGGGAGAAAAACATAATTACTTAACAGAACATCAGAGACCTTGTCTCCTGGTTAAAATGGATTTCATTCTACTGAAGATTTGAACTTCATAGTCTGTCTCATCATTTTGTATTTGGGAGAGGCTCTTTAGGTCGATGAAAGTGCACCAGAAAGGTATTAGACTAGTCCAACTCTGCCATGCCCCAGTTATGTGACATTGCCAAGACAGTTAACTACCACATCTTACTTCCATGTGAAAAATGGAAGTTGTAATAGCTGTCCTAACCTATCTGTAGGATTTGTGGTGATGGCCAAATAAGACAATGTAGGTGAATTGCAAAGGATTGTGCAAACATAAGAAATCATTTTACCACATCATGTTATTTGTATGGGTTTTCTTTTTTTGATATGTATAGGCCTATTTCTTTAACCAGTTTATAAACATTCTAAGGTTTAAAAAAATTGGCCATAATTATTATTTAGAGTTCACTTAGAGAGTCAGACCACTAAGGAGATATAATATGTGAGCTTTATAGTCACAAGCATTTCACTTTACAAAACTGCAAGAGCTGGTGAAGAGGTAGTCTTTGTGTCTGAGGCTGGAGCTTGAAGTCCAGAAAGAAGGTGGCTTGGAAGGGAAGAGGGATGTAAAGGAGAGAACAGTAAGGACGAGCCAGAAGCCATAGTACACACTGGAACTCATGTCAGTCTTTCCGTCACCCACCATGATGTGTGTGTCATGCGCAAAACGCTGGTGCCCGTGACATGAAGCTAAAGCCATGGCTGGCCCAGAAACTGGAGAAGTTGACAGAGGATCCGGGGGGGAGGTGGGGCATCTGCAGGCCCAGTCTCTGCCTCATGCCAGTGGGTTAAGCCACCAGTAAATGACAATGTGCATGAGCTACAAAAGCATCTTGCTCTACCTTGTAAAGGTAAAAAGAAATATGGCCACTGCTTTGCTTCCTCACTCTAAATCTCTTGCAAATAAGTCTCTCCTGGTACATCTTGACATGTGGAAACTTATAGGTGATGTGATTGCAACATTTGCAGGCTAGTGCAAAATGAAAATGTGGAAGCCCTTTGTTCAAAACTCAGGAGACATGCTCCTCTTTTAAACACCTGTCATGGTGTTTATTATTTGTCATTTGATGTCACACTCTCTAATGCATGAAATACTCATGGGGTGAGTACAGACCCCACAGGCACCTTGGGCCCTGCCCTATGACTCAACACTCAGGGAGTGTATGCCTGTTTCCAGCCGCCCTGCAATGTGCCAAGACCCCACCAGAGGTGGAGGGTGGTAGCAGTCAACAAGGGTGGAAGGGGAGTGAATGACTGAGAACTCATCTCAGGACGTGGAGAGGCAGTAAGAGTCAGGATCATGCATCAGCCAAGACTTCAAGCCTCCAGAGCATGCTCCAGCATCCTACTGGAATTCACTTATAAAACACTAATTCAAAGATAAAATGAATAAGAATTTCCACACTGAGCATTAAACCCCACGCACAAGGCCCCCCTTCTGAGAACAGGGCAATTGCTCTGTTTGCACGTCCGTCAAGCCAGCCCTAGAAGTGGGAAGGGAATTCTGGGAAAGGCGGTTCAGCCAAGCCAAGCAGATGTGTTACAAAGCCAACGCACCGTGCTCACTGCCTAGTGGCCGCACTTTCTTCAAAGGGCTATCACTATGTGTTGAAGCAAATAAAATAGAGGGCTATGAACACAGCCTTGTCATTTTTCTGGCAGTCTGTCAGGCAGACACATGCCACATTATGGTATTGCCACCAGTGTTTCCCAACTACTGTTTCCCCTGGGACCAAGGCTTTTGATGTGACATTGATGAAGGCAGACTACTACTCACCTGTGTCAATCCTTTGTAATTGAGAGGTTTAAACGTGCAGTTGGATTCCACAGGCTGCTGAGCATAATTGCATGCCTGACTCTTTCATCTCAACAACACGGTCTTTGAGATTTCTCAGATGGGACGTTGCAAGATGCATGGGTAGCATCTTGCTGGAGAAGACGCCCTCTATGGGCTCTACACACCTACCTGTCTCCCTGGGTATGCCAGGAATGCAAGGCCCTGATCACTCTGTACCTGGGCCATTTCTAAAGGTTGTGTTTGCATCCAGCTACTTTAAGAGATGAGGTAATATCTCCCTCTGGGACAAAGAGTAAGCTGTGACGAAAGTACTGGGTTCCCCAAGTTTAGTGTTTTTATTAGTGTGCTAGGGCTGCCACAGCCAAGTACCACAGCCTAGGTGGCTTAAATGACAGAAATTTATTTTCTCACACTCCTGGAGGCTAGAAGTCTATGACCAGGGTGTGGGCAGTGAATTTTAAGGGAACACAATTCATTCAGTCTATAACAGCGTTCCTTCCTGTAACACAACTCACTGCCCTCCAAGTCACCACGTGGGACTGGGGGGTTAAGAAGAACTAACACAATCGTGCTGTTTGCTGTGCTGTAATAAAGCCCTTTGTTTCTGATCTAGGTGTTTTGTGTCTTCTTCCAGCATTGAGAAAACAGTAATGGCTAAATCATTAGATTGTAACTAGGGTAAAATATAATCCCAGATATTACATACCTTGCATGTGATATCAAAAACAAATGTTTCCAATAGTTCCTCATGGTGGATCCAAATGTAAGAGTGGGAGTGATTTCAAAACTGCCCTGCCTATTGAAAAATGACTAATTGGTTCTATTCTTTTTCTTCTTTCTGGGGTCCCTCAATCATTCATTCCTACACAAGGTATTCATAGCTTTTACTTTCTCTTCATGGGGCATCCATGTGTCCAGGATCCCTGAAGAGGCTTGTCCACAGATGGTGGGTGGCTATAGTGGTTCAGTGGAGAACAGATTCTACTGCGCTTCTCTCCCTCCTTCTGTGGCTGAAGAGTTTCTTTCCTCACTCCTGACTTTCCCTCCTGTGTGTTTGTCTCCTTCTGAGTCATCATTCTGCCTCATCTCTACCCCTCCCAGCTTTATCTAGTTTCTGGGACAGGGAAACTGGCTTTGCAAGCAGGAATAAGAGACTCTTCACTCTGCCCTTGGGGCAGCAGTTGCTTTGAATATTTGTTTTGGCTCTTGTGGAGGAGGAATACAGTCTTCAGAGCACTGTGAAAGAAAAGAGGAGGAGGGACGTGCACAAGGACAACCAGATAAATATCTCAAGCTATGACCTGCTATGTAGCTTTGACATCCTCATGTCTTGTAAAAATGAAAACAATAGCTGCCAATGGAAATGCTGTTCCTAGCATAGGCAGAGTACTCTAGACAAGGTCAGTGCATGAAAAGAAATGCTTGTTCCAGAATATTTACAGATTCCTTCAGAAAGAGAAGCTTCAGCTTAGATTCAAAGATGCTGAGATCAGATTCTGGGCCACTTGGAGAAAGTATTATTAAAAAATGAACAGACTAAAATTCAGAAGCTGTTGTAGTAGGCCTCATTATGTGGGATGTTAGTAGTAGCAATCTGAAATGACAAACAAATGAAGAATTTATGACCCAGTCATGGTGCTTCGTCCTGAGGGTTCGGTGAGCACAGGGTTGGTGGCCATCTTGGCTTGGGCACTGTGGCCCATGCCCCATCCCTCCATCTGGTTGTGATGGAGACTCACATTTTCTTACAAGGCCTTAGGCCAACCTCACTGGAGTGACTGTGTGTCCCCATGGACACGTACACCGTGCGGAGGGCACCTGGGCCATGCATGGAGGATGCTGCTTCATTGAGAAGCTCCCCCTCTTCAGAGGTAGGGAGTGGTGGGAAACCTTCTGCCAGGAAGGCAGGAAGAAACATTCTAAATTCACAATTTAATCCTTTCTTTTTCTCCCTGAATTGTGACCCCAAAATTCATATGTTGAAGTCTTAAACCCCCGTACCTCAGAATGTGACTGTATATTTGCAGATAGGGTCTTTAAAGAGGTAACCAAGTTAAATTAGGTCATTAGGGTGACCCTAATCCAGTGTCACTGGTTGTTCTTCTAAGAAGAAGGAATCTGGACACAGACAGGTATGGAGGGAGACCAGGTGAGGAAGGGATGAAGCAAGTCAAGGAGAGGCCTCAGAATACTCCAGCCCTGCTATGCCTTGATCTTGAACTTCTAGCTTCCAGGACTGTGAGAAAATAAATTTCTGTTGTTTAAGCTACCCAGTCTGTGGTAGTTTGTTGTGGCAGCCCTAGCACACTAAAACACCCCACACACCCATGTGCACTCCAAACACATAAAATAATAGATAAAATAGAATAATAACAGATAAAAAAGAATAAACTAAAAATGTATGGCCATGTTTTAAAATAAGGCAAATATCTCCATGAGCGAGATTTGCAAAATAGTCTGAGGTTGCTAAAGCTGTGTGTCTGCTGGATGTCAAGTCAGGTAGCAGGCAAAGATCATGGCCATCAATCTGACATTTGAAGGGGAAAGAATGAAAATGCCTTTTTCAACTCACCCAGGTGGGGACCAGAGTCAGGCTCACTGCTTGAAGCCAAGCGCTAAGGTGATTCGCTCACCTGTGAACGGAGGCGGCTAACAGAAGCTGTTACCAGCTACTACCTTATGCTAATTACTGCATGCCTAGTGAGTGGGAGATGGAAGGGCACAGACACTACCTTGAGATTAGCACTTGAGCCAGAATGCTGTGATTAGGTCTGTAATATCTCTGGTGTCATTGAGGGACAAGAGCTTTAAACCTTCAAGTCCCAAGTCTCTTAGTTCTAGACTGGGAGGTCCCAGGGTGGGATGGAGACCACTGCGAAGCTCCTCTATAGAAGACAGGGAGGGAGACAGAAAGACAAAAAGAATTGCTCACTCAAGGAAAATCTGCAAACCAAAATTCCAAAGCATGCAAAGAAAATTAACACCTGAACTAATAGCCTATACATTCAAGGGTTGAAAGAAAGATTCACTTATGTCCTTTGCTGCCTTGTGGAGTTTTTTGCATGATAGTCTTCTTCCTTTCACAATTTCAACTTTGTAGTCTGAAGGCAACGTGAGACCTTAGGGAAACTGCTTATAACCTGCTTAAAGAGTGTCTTCCTTAGCCGTCAGCTACTTACTGTTCCTGCAGAGGAAAGCATCTTGCAACAAAGGACCTTATTTAAAACTTATCAGTCACATGTCTTTCAGGATGCTACTGTAGACACTCAAAGACTCATTTCCTTGTATGTAGACTTGACAAGAAATCTTCTGACATTGATTTTGTTTTTTGTTTTTTTTTCTTATTTTACTTCCTGAGCAGTAACCAGACATACAAGATGATAGAAGTAGACCTCACCAATTGTTGGAAATGCTGCGCTGTTGTCAAGAGCTTTATCTGGGCCAACTGACATATGGTAACAAACATAGCCTTCCATAGCTGCCAGAGTATTGTCTATATACCTAAGGCAGCGGGGGTAGAAATATTGTCTTTGCCTTTGGATTCAAAGTGATTAGTGGCATGTGAGTTCCTGTGTTGCATGCAAGACTGATTTGAAGTGGGATGCAGTCCCCACTTCAATAAAGGGCTGGTTGTTGAAGGACTAATTCCTTGGTGCCTACTTTGATTCTATCCACCTATTAGCTGAGCTGAGCTAAAGGAGGAAATTTGGCCAGGATCCTAAATTGCTAACCCATTCACCAGTCATTGCTTCATGTTCCCAGGCGGTATGTATACCAAATATTGCACCAGATGCAATTTCTATACAGTGAGTTAGAAGTTTGTTTCAAGATAATTTTATGACCTGCTATGCTGGTGTTCTAGGCAGGACCACATGTGGGTTGAGAGGATTCCTTTTGCATCTCCAGACAAACGTCTCTCCTTGGTCCTTCTTTTTCAGATTCACTCCTTATCTTAGTCCTCTGGACACTACCATTATCACTAAGAGGAGGTATAGAAAGTGAATTCAAATAGAGAATTTCCCATTAAGGCCTAGAATGGAGCTGGATTAAGTGGCTTACTCTGTAGCAGTGAAGTTTCCAGCGGTGGTTGGTATCAAGATTTTTTTCTTTGGAAGATAGAAAAATGCCATCCCAAAATTTACAAACAGGCATGCCTTTTAGAATAGACATTGTAAATATTTTTGCAGATGCCTGACCTTTTGATATGAGAAAAATCACTTGAGTTAACACTTTTATTTAGAGAAATATAGACAAATACCTATTTTTTTTGATTTTAGGAAAAATCTTGAATGCTTTTATGTAATACAAAAATAGATGCTTCCTTTAGCTGTTAAATGTTTTGTTTAGTAATTGGCAAAATTTTACCTCTGAAAAATTAGGTATATTTGTCTTCTAAATTTGGAATTAGACTATTCTGTACTTGAAATTATAATTTTTTTGTGGGGGCGATGTATGTGTGTTTATGTGAGTTTGTGTTTCATTGTATGTGTGTGTTATTCAATCACTCATAGCAAATCAGAAGTAGAAACCTGATCATGGCAAAGGTGATATATAGGCTTGATCTTTTTCCTACCTAACATTGGAGGTGAGATCAAGAGGTTGTCTAAGCTGGTGTAAAACAAGCTGGGCTGAATGGCTGATGTCCCACATGGTGCTCTCTCAGCCATACTTTGACCAAGCCACACTCTGAAAAATACATTCTCTTCTCCAACTTATAGATTCCTATAGAGTTTCTGGCATAGTTTTTGGTGTCAGATAAAATGCTTAGGTAGATATGCAACCTCAAAGGGAAGGCTACTTCCAAAGCCAAATGCTCTAAGAAAAATGAGACAGCCTTGGATTTGGAGAAAAAAAGATTCTGTCTTCTTTCCAAGGCCAGTGAACAGTTGCACTCTAACTCTGAGGCATGGAGATTGATGAGTGTGGAGACAGGGTGGGAGCCAGACAGAAAACTGGCCCAGTAAAGGACTCTGAGGTCATATTTGGGTCTCCAGACTCTAGGGGTAACTAATTCTAGCAAGAATCATTGAGTTACTGTTATACTTCTGTTATCTCCTAACCATCAATAAAGTCTTATTAAAAGTTACCAGCTGATTTCTGGAGACTGGGGAGTCCTGGTTCACGTTCCAGAAGGACTGACAAAATGGAGAGCATTTTGAGGCCAGGATGGGATGGTGGAGTTGGCGGAGAAGCCTCATGTTAGGGTGTGGTTTGGAAGAACCGTGCTGTCTGAGGATGACAAGGAAGATCTGGAAGAGGAAGCAGGGACTTTTGCAGGGGCAGAAATTAATGAGCATTCTTGGAATCTGGTAAGTAGACCTAGGCCTAGATTCCAGGAATTGGGATAATGGGAAGTTATGTTATAGAGATTTGGGCATAAAAAAAGAAGTGCAACCTCATTTCCTAGTCACAAATTGGTGAGAGAGCACAAGGTTACATCTACTTCTCGATTTAGAATCTCATCCTGAAGGTCTTAGGTCTTCCAAGGGATGAGGGGCTCTCTTTTGTTGAAGGAGGCCTAGGCCCTTCTGCTTGTTCCATCTACCTAGAAAGGAGAAAAGATGTAAAGAGGGAGGGAACATACAGTGCAGGAGAGAGGAACACTTTTAATATCTTGTTTTCCTCCCAGTGAAGACATTGACTTCTAGCTCCCTTAGCTGTGATATAGTGATATAGTTGAATCTTTGATCTACTTTAGAGCTCTTTCTCCATGGGTGATGTAATCTGGCTAATGTCAGGCAGTGTGGCCACTCCCACCAGTTCTCTCTGTTGCTGCTACTCTCAGCCTCATCTGCTTCTGCCACCACCGTGGTCTTTCTCACTCACCCACATTCTCTCAATCAGGGCTGGGCACCCCTCTGGCACCATGAACACAGGGATTTCCACAGGCTTACGTTGATGATTAAGTCATGACAAAATCTTACTGCCTCCAAAATACAAAATGCCAAAAACCAACCAACCAACCAACCAACCAACCAACCAACCAACCAACCAACCAACCAACCAAGCCCTTCTAAATAAAAATTAATAAATCTTGAACTAAACGCCCATAAGTCCTTGTTCATTTTTATATTATATAAGTTTCATTTAATGCGGGGCATGGCTGCAGTCTGAAACCTTTGCTGCGAGGTGAGGTGAGTGTGGCTTCCAAAACTGAGAGCTCCTGGGGTCCATGAGAGTCTTAAAATAGGAGCTGGTTTTCCCTGCTCACTCTAAACTCTCACCTCCCCTCAAATCTTCTTCATATTATCCTGACACTTTCCACCACCCAGATTTTTCCAGCTAGTGTTAACAGCTGGGATGTCATCCAGCAGAAAAATTCTATAATAAGAGCTCGAGGAAGAAAGAAATGCATTTCCTTCCCTAGGCTGAAGTCCCTGGTGCTTAGACCACTCGGACTTGCCATCTGGCCTGGGGTGAAACAGGTGTTCTGTTGAAAGGGAAGAAACTCCGAGAATGCAGGCTGGAGGGAAAAGTGAGATTCTGCATGGCTGATTTCTTCTCAGCCAGTCCCCAGTGAGCAGAATCCCTTTTCAGCCTGCACCTGTACTTTACATCCATCCAAAGCGGGGGTCGCCTGAGAGTTGGAGCAACTGGTTGCTGTTTCGTTTGGTCCTTGGGGGTTGAACTTTCCCTAACTCCAAGAAGGCACTTTCCTTTTCCTGATTATGAAGGGGCTGATTCCATAATAAATACGTCCCTGGAGAAGAAGGCTCCCAATTAAAATAATGAACCTTTCTCATCAATTCTTTAGATTTGCAGTTGCAGTTTTAGGTGTATGCAGTACATGAAGCAGATAGGACTTGGAAGTTTGTACTTCCTGATCAGTGTGTCATTCTGTCTAGCTCCCAGGTTCAGGAAGTAGAATCTCAAGGCCCCCTTGTGGAGTCGAGTTTATAGACTGGAGGATGAGAGGTGTGAAATGTGAACCATGGGCCAGGCCTGGCAGGGTGGCAGTTTTTGGCAGTGGACTGTTAAGGCCAATAAGCTTAATCTGAAGCACATGAACCATTGGAAATTGAAAAATCCATCCAGCACTGTGTCAACACCATCACTCCAAGTATAGTGTGCTGATGCCAAAGGTGGATTGTGGTCTCTCTGCATGGCCTTACCCCAGCCATGGCCTGATTTTATTGTCCATTTCTGTTAGGAGGTCATAGTCTGATGGCGGTTGTCATAATCCCCAAAGAACATTGGATTGGGACCATTTAGGTGACCTGGATTATGGCCATGAATTTAGTTGAAGGATTTTGGGCAGACACTTAATCCTACTGTGTATAAATTTCTCACCTATAAAAATGAGTGTAATAAAACAGTGCATATCTTATGGAATTGTGTAAGAGTAAAATGGAGTAAAACAGGAATTTGGAAGTAAAGATAAAAACTTCCTGTGTGAGGGAGCTGAGGTCAAGTGTGAAAATAGTGAGCTCAAAGCTCAAAGACCAGGGTTCTCATTGTTGCTTTGCTATTTACTAATTGTTGTTCTTGGGACTTCAGTCTATCTGGAGCTCTGATGCCTCAAGTTTGCACAGGTTAAATGAGATATCATATATGAAAGGGCTTTATCAACTATAAAATAATATACAAATGTTAGTTAATCAAAATAGTGATTAATTTGGTGCCTTGTTATTTTTGAGCTTATTAGCTGGCTTATTTTTCTTTAATTAAACATTTTGGTGATTAGAGTCATGATGAATCTCAGGTTTGTTGGATGTTGGGTTTGCAAGGCTGGCCTCTTAACACTTACCCGTGCACAGCAGGCAGAAGAGCAAGCAGGACAGCTGCTCCTGGTTGCCCTTTCCGTGCATAGATCCTCGGCTCCACTCCTTGGGGATGCGAGCACATTTCAACGCTGCCCCTGTCAGCTGCTTGTGCAACTGGAGGTTGGGAGGTGGGCTCCAAGAGCATGATCCACATGCCACTCAGAAGGAGTGCCATGTTGGTTATCAGATGCTTGAATTGAGGGGCTTCTGCCAGAGCAATTAACCAGAGCCTCCTGCAGCCTGCATGCAGTCTCTGGGTATACACAAAATAGGGAATCAGATTTAAAATGTTTGACAAACTTCAGGGTGAAGGGGTTGCAGACCTGTTGGTATCTAGATGGGAAGGAGCCATGATCCGCAATCCACTTTGTGGAACACGTAACCTTGGAATCCCGAGGGTGGCCTGGAAAGGCACTGCTGGATGAGGGGAGAGGCACCAAGCAGGCTTTCCTCTCTTCTTTGTTCCTTACCCTTTCTCCTCCGGCTCATCAGAAGCCTCGCTGCTGCTATCGACAGTGTGCAGGGCAGAGAAAGCTCAAGATTGCTGCTCCTGCTATTTCTTCTTTTCACCCTGCTTTGCTGCTTCGGGATTTGAACTATGCTGAATTTCACTTCCAGATTGTTAGGGCTGAAAATGGATAGACTTGTCCTTGGATCTGAGAAGCAAAGCTCTACAAGAAAACCGCCTCTTCCATCTTTCCATCTGTTTAGCCCCACAATATTCCCACAGAGGGAAGTTGCAGTCGGTTCGACAAAAAAAAAATCAAACCACTATTTGTCTACATGTTAAAATCTGAAAGGCCCCAGCAGTTTCAGGAAAGATGTTCTCTCATTGCAGGGCCTCAAAACAACTGTTAATAAACTAGTGATCATGTTAATAGATGGATGCGCCATGCGCAAGGAAGGGAAAGGCAGCAATAAACAAATAGAAGTAGACATTTCCCAAAGATAGATGGGTATTGAATATATTTATGTGACTTCAAGATGGAACATAATGAAAGCAGGTTCTCTTGCTCTCATTTCTTACTTAAGACTGGAATAAAAAATATCAGAGGGATTGAGACTGAATTGGCTTTTTTGCTTATATGATGAACTACAAATGGTGCAGCCAGAATGCGTAGTATTTACAGGAGACAAATCAATTGCATATGGTTGATTTTGTTTATGGTACAGTTTTCTGTCTAGTCAATCATGTAAATATCTTAAATAATAAATGCTGAAAACAAACAAACAAAAAATAAGGAGAAATAAGACAGGAAGTAGAAGCTAGAAAGATTAATAGTTTTATTGCAAATCCACAAAGGGATGTGGGGCAGTCACCTAGGTTAGCTTTTTCTTTCTCTTTATATCATGAAAATTGTTTCTCAATACATCCAAATGTGATTTTATAACAGAGAAGAAATTTATTGATCTTTTCTCTTAGGTCCTTGTTCTTCTCATTTGCCTCCCCAAGCTGTGAGTTTCTTTAGAGAACATTTAAGTTAGAAGCTACTGAGGCATCAGGAAGATTTGACGTCTTGCCTCAGTTGGTTGGCTGCAAGTGCCGTAGGGAACCTGCCGTAGGGAACCGGAATCATAGTTGCTGGGGTATTGCAGGGGGAACCTGCTTCCTTTCACTCCTCCTGGAAGGCTGTTCTTGGGGTAAGAAATGAGAGTGGCAAGGGCTTTAGATATTAAAATATGTCTCCAGAACAATTGCCCAGTTTTCTTGGGTTGGCCCCATTTCCCTCATGGCAGGCTGTGAATCAGAGTGAGAGCTGGTGTCCATGCAGTTGTGACTCAAAGAGCTCCCTTTTGCTCTGTTGCTAAGAGATAGAAACAAAGAAAACCAACCAGAACCAGAAGCACATCCCAAGTACAGCTTGTTCTCCCGAGTTCTTCGTGCAAAAGAGAGAAGGGTAGAAGAGCATCTTGTTTTTACCGGGTGTCCTCAATTTGGTGATACAGGTAATGACGTTTCAGCTACTGCTGTCGGCAAAGGGACAGCAGAGCGCACAGAACTCCCTTGGTTTCTGCAGGGCCAAAGATATTGTCCAGAAAAGGAGCATAGTGGTAACTTTTATGGGTCATAATATGACCTTGCTTGTCTTCAGTCAGTGGCAGAGGGCAGTGCCCAGGAGTGGAGCAGAGACTGAGAGAGCAGGAGCAGGAGCTAGCTTGGTATAAAGCACTCAGCCTAGTTGTGTAAAAGGAGGACTGTGTTGACAGAAGTCTCAGTCTCCAGGGTGCAGGACTAAAGAATTCCATTTGGATCTCAGTAACTGGAAAGGGATATCTTAGTGGGATCATCAAACTATCATCATCATCATCATCATCACCATGATAATTATTCTTTGTATAAATAGCTCTCTGTGGTTGTTCAGGGCCAAATACTGCCCTAAGTGTTTATGCATGTTATTTCATTTCTGGTAAATGTAGAAACTGAGGCATATAACATTTCAATCCAAGTTCTTGTTGACCACCTGATGGCCAGGCCTGGGCTTTTAGCCACCAAGAAATGCTACTTCTGAAGTCAGGTTGCACAACCATGATTGAAAGTGGGAATCAAGAAGATTCCCTTGTGATGGATTTGGGTCTTTCTCAAACTGTTACCATTTATTTATGTTAAGAAATACTGAAGCGCAGTCTCCTTGGGCAGGGGCTGCTCTCCATAAATGAGTCAGGTGTGTCATGGGACCATCTTAAATTGCTGCTAAAGGCGTGTAGGACCTATTTTTGTGTCTTACTGCCTGGAAGTAAGTGAGAGAATGAGGAGACGGGAGACCTTTGTGTTCCACATTTCTCACTCCTGCCTCAGAACTGTAATGAAAATGGAAGTTTGCATCTTCACAGAACCAGTGGCTGCTTGCCTCACTGTGGCTCTATTGGCTGTGAGCCAATAGAGGTGGAGCTGCATGGTTTCCATCTTAAACTTTTTGGTGGTTGTATAGATGTCTGTGTTCAGTCTTCCTGTGACAAGACTAATTGCTCTTCCAGAAGTGTCTCAGTGCTAGAATGTTTCAAACCCTGTATTAGCTGTGTGTGGATATGATGTGTATAGGAGTCTCACTGTTTTGGATGGCTTGACTATGGATGGTGCTTATAAATTTATAATTATTATATCTCCCTAGTGTACTGTTTCTTTCATCATAATGTAATAATCATCTTTATCCTTAATTTTTCTGCCTTAAACCCCATTTACTTTGATATTAACACAGCTATGCCAGTTTTCCTTTGATTTGTATTTTCTTAGTATATCTTTCTTAATTTAAAAAATTTCAACATTTCTTGGTCTAATGATTTAAATGTGTCTATTCTAAAGAGAATAGAGGGCAATTTTGTTCTTTTAATCCAAGCTAGCAATTGTTTTCAATAGCCAAATTTAGTCTGCTTATTACTGATAGATTTTGATTTATTTCAATAATTTTTGCTTTGTGTTTTTCCTGCTTTTTCTGTGTTTTGTTTCTTCCTGTCATCTATCATATTGATTGATTTTTCTTGATTACCTCTGCCAGTTTAGAAGTTATATAGCCTAGTCCCATTTTTATAAGGTTGTTATAGCAACCTTGTAAGTTTAGACCCTTCCTTATTGTAAGTTATTTTTGTCTAATATTGTAGTGCTGTCTTGTTTCTTATTACTTTATTAGTGAGGGTTCTCCAGAGAAATAGTACACACACACTCTCCCTCTCCTCCCCCATATATATGCCAGCCTCCACGATTGTATGAGGCAATTCCTTAAAATTTTCTCTCTCTCTCTCTGTCTCTCAGAGACAAGTCCAAACTCTCCAGGATAGGCCAGCAGTCTGGACACCCAGAGAAGGGTTGCAGTTTGAGTGGTTGAAGACAGTCTGCTGGCAGAAGTTGCTCTGCTTTGGGGGAAGTTAGTCTTTTTTTTTTTTTTTTTTTAAGTCTTTTAAGTGATTGGATGAGGCCCACCCATATTATGGATGGCAATTTCCAAAACTCAAATGTTAACCACATCCCCCCAAAATAAAAATTACCTTCATAGAAACATCTGTGAAGTTTGACCAAATATCTGGGATCTGTGGCCAAGCCAAGTGGACACATAAAATTAACCATCACAATTACCCGTACCAGTTAATATTGTTACTGTTATTTTGTATGTTTAGATTTACCTACATGTTTACCATTTTTTTCCTGTATCTAACTCAACTTTTTTTCTAGATTCAAAGTACTGACAGAAAATAACTATCAAGGCCACAATTTTATGCCCAGACAAACTATTGAGAGTTAGAGATTATATGAAGACATTTTATTAGACATTTCAAAAAGTTAAGCTCTATTGGAGCTACTAAAGGTTTACTGGAAAATGAAGGTTTTGAAAATTATTTCATGTCTTCACACTTTTAGTTTATTAAAAGAAGTCTGCCTTCAGTATATCTCTCCTTCCTTCCTTCCTTCCTTCCTTCCTTCCTTCCTTCCTTCCTTCCTTCCTTCCTTCCTTCCTTCCTTCCCTCCTTCCTTCCCTCCTTCCCTCCTTCCTTCCTTCCCTCCTTCCTTCTCTCCCTCCCTCCCTCCCTCCCTCCCTTCCTTCCTTCCTTCCTTCCCTCCCTCCCTTCTTTCCTTCCTTCCCTCCCTCCCTCTTGGCAGTTCATCCATTTTTTCTTCTCTGCTTTAAGATCTCTGTATTTCTGGTGTTCTATGGTTTCATTAAAATGAGTCTAGATATGGACATTTTATTTATCATGCTTTGAAATCATTATGCTTATTATATCCAAAAATCCCTATTTTTGATCAATTCTGAAAAATTTCCAGATGTTATTTCAAATATTGTTTCTCCACTAATTTTATTTCTAAGATTAATTATGTTGGAGCTTCTCATTCTTTTCTTCATGATCCTTAACATCTCTTTCATATTTTCTGTCTCTTTATCTCTCTGTGCTGCATTTGGGATTATTTTCTCATATCTATTTTTAGTTTGGTAATTCTTTTTTCGGATATGATATGGCAGCTGGAACCGACGATGGAGATTTTCACTTCAATGCCTTTATTTTTAATTTCTAGGAGTTCTATTTTTTCTTCAAATATATCCATTCTTTTAGGATATTGTTTTGTACATTTTCTTGCTTTTAATTTCTCTTTTATGTCTTTATTCGTTTAAACACATTATAGTTTCTTTCTAATAGTTCTAAAATCTAGAGTTCTAGGAGTTTAATACTGCTCTTAGTTGTATCTGTTTCTTGTAAATTGGTTCATTGTAAATAGTTTTTGTCAGTGTTTCATAATTTTGGATTGCAGGAAATCTCAAGGCAGGGCTTTGCTTGAGGACTCTTGCTTGGCCTATGTTGAGAGTATGTCCCTCAGGAGCAGTTCTGTGTCTGTTTATGACAAGTACCCCAGGAGTATTATTATCTCTGCATCTATTTTTATGTTATTTCTCATCTGGAAGATTCTGGATCAAGCAGGAAGTATAAATTTGAACCCAAGTGTGGCATGCCTATGGCTATGCATGTTCAGGGAAGACTATTTCACCCACTCAGCTCCCAGGCCAAAATAGACAATCTTGCTTCTCATTTCCCTAGGTTAGTGGAAAGATATTTTCTAAAATATACCTTCAGTGAAGGCATAGATCTTGTGACTTCATAAGAAGGTCTTAACTCCACCTCCCTTCCTGTCCCAGCACAGGTGTTAAAACTTAAATCCTTTTCATTCCTGAGGCTGGCAAATCATTCCAAGGATTTATTTCCACTCCAGGTTTTTGCTTTTTCATTTGCTTTTGGCCCCTCCAGATTTCCTTACCTTTTTTTGTGAAATCAGACATGTATTTAAAAGTTCTCCTTTTTAAGCAGGAAGGTTTTGTGGTTATTTAGTCTTACAATATTGCTGGAAAGCTACTACTGTGACTTTTTGTTGGCTAATAGAGGCTTTGTTCCTTTTCCCATATCTATTCTTCCCATGTAAATGCATGTCTTTCTGTCTGTCTATCTGCTTCTACCTTGGTCTCTGGTCTCTATTTTTCTTTCTTTCTTTTTTTTTTTTTTTGTAATAATTCATTGTTTTTTTCCAATAACTGGCTGGTCTTTTTTCTCATCTTGTCAAGGCCATTTATTTTTTTTACCTCAACAAGTTAACACAGGGCTCCCAGCTAGGAGAGCGAATCTACCAGTAGATCTTAAAGTTGCTTTTCTGCCAGAGCAGCCTTTATCCTACTTTTTTTCTGTGATTGCTAAAGGCGAGTTGAGCATGGTCTCTGGGGATGTCCTGCTTCAAGTTCCTAGAGGACAGTGACTATGACCAATTCAATGTTGAGTCAGTGAACAGCACATGGAAGAAAAGGGAAATACTTTTTGAAGTGAATATATTGTTCAATGGCAAGACAAAAAACGCCCAGTTTCCTTAGAAATCAAAGTTTAGGTCACTTGTTGCAAATATATTTCTATGAGATTGTCAGGTTTTATTTTTAAGGAATATGTCCCTTCTTTCGGGATCATACTGTTCAGAAACTGAACAAACACAGAAGCCATGGGGGAAATTAGTGAATTCACTAAGTTTTGGCAGAGCATATAGTTCTGTTGCAATCTTTGTTTTACTATGTTAAACCTCAGGAAACTTCTTTGTATACGCTGAGCTCTTCTTCTGTTTGCCAAGAGAAAAGTTTCACAAGCAGAGCAGATGCATATCTACTAATTTATAGCCGAGAGGTTAAAAAGCTCAGGGACTGTTATGTCTAAAACTCATGCTCTAAATTTGAGAGATAAGTTATCAGTTCCTATAAAATAGGAACATATTTAGCATAGTCAAGTTCTGATTCTATTATTCTCTTCCTCTATTTCTCCATGAATTCCCTAGTTATTTCTTTCTATATTAGGTGATTGGAAATTTTGTTCAAAATATTTCTGGAATTCTATTTTTGTAAACTTATGCACTTACTGTCTACATCCATTAGCGTTTTCTCACTATTTAAGTTACTTACTAAGCTGGGTGCGGAGGCTCATTCATGCCTGTAATCCTAGCCCTCTGGGAGGCTGAGGCGGAAAGATTGCTTAAGCTCAGGAGTTCGGGACCAGCCTGAGCAAGAGTGAGCCCCCCCATCTCTACTAAAAATAGAAAAAATAGTGGGCATTGTGGTGCTGCCAGTAGTCCCAGCTATTCAGAAGGCCGAGGGAGGTGGGTCACTTGCGCCCACGAGTTTGAGGTTGCAGTAAACTCTGATGATGCCACTGCACTCTACCTAGGGTGACAGAGCAAGATTCTGTCTCCATAAAATAAAATAAAATAAAATAAAATAAAATAAAATAAAATAAAATAAAAATAATTAATGCTAGGTATCCTCCAGTGTCTATTTCTCTATTCTCCTCCACCTCCTCTTCCTTCTTCTTCTTTTAGTATGAGAACCCCTGAGTTTAGCTTGGCATGTATCCATATAACCAGAACTATATTTCCAACCTTTTTTGAGGCTGAATGTGGCCAATAGGATGTGAGCAGAAGTGATGGAGGCACCTATTGGTTCATGACCACAGAGATGGTCCTAGACACAAAGGGTCCCCAGAGGTATTGCAAGAGACCACAGAGAATAAGAGGAAAGAAAGGTCCATGGTCTAGGAGAGGAGGAAGGGCTTTACAGAGTCTTTTGTAGGGGAAGAAAAAGAATTTTACAGAAGTTTTTGATTTATATTTACATACTTTTTAATATTTTTGCATACTTTGGGGTTCATACTTGTATTATAGACCTTATCACATCATTCTACACAGAGGGTGGAGGCCAGCCCAGATAGTGAGGCTGAGAAAGGCTTTCTGGAGAAGATTGAGCTCAGCCTGGAGGACTGAATAAGCTTATATAGGAGATATGCTCAAGCAGTCAGAGGAGAGAAGAGTGCTCCAGGTAGAAGGGACAGCACAGGCAAAACCATGGCAGCATGAGACAGCATGGAGAATTCTGGGAACTGCAAAGGGTGCATTATGATGGGAACCCAGGGTAAGAGTTGGGGAGTGGACAATGATGCTATAGGACAGGGGTGGAGGCTCTTTATGCCATGCTAAGGTGTTTATGTTTTGTGTGAAGTCTGTGAAGCTGGGTAGATTTTAAGCAAGGAAGTGATATGATCAGATTTGAGAATGACCATTGTGAGCTCATTCTCAGCATTGTGAAGAATGTACTGAAGGGCCACAAAGACAAGTAGGAGAATTTAAAGTATTAATATTTTGTTGAAAATCATGTTTAAGGATAAAGTGGTAAGATATCTTCATGAAAAGAAGGCTTGGTTGATTAGATCCACAAAAGAGAGAACAAGATGGCTGTCATGGTGCCTGACATCCCAGACCAGTGGGGAGCTTGATATCTTTCTTCTATATAATCAGAATCAACAACTTTGTTCCACCTCTTTGAGATTATTTCCCAAAAGGCCAACCCTTTTTCATTCTGTGTCCAGGGACTTCCTGATAAACTGCAGCAAAGTTTCTCAGTATTTTTATCCTTTTAAGAAGTGAGGACTTCAATATGACCTTATACATGCCTCTCTCAAAGGTATTGGAAGGGGAATTAGGATGGTTTTTCCTGCCTATCTTAATTTACTCTTTGACATTATTGATGATAGTCCATGAGCCCATACCCTAAGGTGTTAAACAATTAATTCCAAGATTATCTCCTATTTTTGTAAAAATAGACCAAGTATCTTATTTTTGCCTTGGAAATAAATAAGGAGGTCACAACTCTGCATACGGTGTGATAATTTGCTGAGTGTTTCCTTTAACTACAAAGATTTTAGGGTGTGAAGTGTGGGAATGTTTTGGAATATCAGTTGGTTATGTGAGCAGTGATATTGGTCTAATTTATTGAATGTCACAATTCTATAAGGGAACAAAGAAGTCTGTCAGGCAGATATAATCTGGACCTATTGCCAAATTGCTTTCTGTGGTTGATATGAAAATCAATGAGTAGGGTGGATGTGCAGCATACACAATGGAAATGTGTTCAGTTTTGGCCACTGGTTATATAGTGTGTTGCAAGTACACTCAGGAAAAATTCTGCCTATGATACACTTGTAGAAGTACAAGGTTAGTCAACAACATTTTTGATGCATATTAGCTGACATTAAGTAAGAAAACACTACTGGATTTTTTTTTTTTCAGAAAAAAGTCCTTAGACTCAGAATTTTGAAACATGACTTTGGCAGTTTTTTGACCATCAGCACACAGGAGGAAGTTAGGCTGAATGGTCACCCTGATATTCATCATACATCCAATCCCAGGCTGTCTTATACATGAATACAACCCAAGAATGCTCACCCACCCCAAATGGTTTTGTGGTTAGCAGAAGAGGAGGGACCTTGTGATATTTAGGTAGGGCAACCTTGTGGCATTTAATAGGGGCATGGAAGCTAGACCTGAAATCACAAGTTGGCAAACTTTAAAAAGCCATTTGAAAGGGGAAAGTGATAATCTATATTTAGAAAAGGTCATAGTGCTTATCTAGTAAAACACAAAGAGTCTTCATTGTTGTCCAGCAAACAGAAGGGAGAGCACAATATTGAGGATTGGGAAGGGGTCACAGTGTTTGTTCAGGGAGTAAAACATTAGTGCTCTTCTCATTAGTGGAGATTTTAACTGAATATGTGATATGAAGTTCCTTGTGTTGTGGCAGCTGCTTTCCTCTGTAGAGGCTTCAAGTCCTCAAAGATTCTTGGAAGGCTCAATGCCAGTCACAGGGGCAAACATTGCCACCTGACATGCCCCATTTTGCCCTGGGGTGACCCTCTTTGACTTTCCGGGCTAGTAGACCTGTCCTGCAGAGGGCTGGGTGCCATTCTCAGCTGTGAATTGTTCCTGTCAGTGGCTTTCCTGGGAAATGGAGTGCGGCCAGGGAGCAGGGAAAGTGGGAAAAGAAGACTTCACTTTTCTTCAACTTTGTATTCCTTTTAAAACTCCTCTCAAATTAGGTTGATTTTCTTGCTTGATTCAGGAAAGCATTAGCTGTGTCCTTGTTTTGGGCACAGAGAAAAGAAAAATTTCTGTCCACAACCTAGATTCTTCCTTTGAGCTCATGGATTCTGTCCTTCCTCCCAACAACCATTTTGGGCAAAATGAGGTCAGCTGAATTTATGTTTTTGGACAGGATTGCTGATAAAGTGGCACTCGGGAAGTCACTCCCTTTTGTTCTCCATCATGACAATGATGGTCTTGGCATCATGAGGACTTCAGCACAGAGTCATGCAGTGGTACCTGCTGGAGAGAGGGTAGAGAGAGACACGGACATATGATATGCACATACATACACATGTATGTAATTGAGGAAGGAAATCATATACATGTGCCAGCGGTTGGACTGGTGGTTAGTTGTATGTTGGGAAGTGGGTGACTTCTGATAAGTCTGAAATTTGGAACAGAGGTTAGGGCTAGAGTCAACATCCCCTTAGCCAGGACAAGCTGGCTGCTGGGCCAGTCCTGAGCTTCAGGGGCTTTTCTCTAACTTTCTCTACCTTTTCTAAGTGCCCCTCTGGTGCCTGGGATAGCTGGAACTGACAGTGTATTTATGGATGGGGTCATCCCAAGTATCAAGGTCATTAAATATGAAATGTCTGATTTTGAACCAAAAGTTTAGTTTATTATATCTCAAACAAGAAGCAGTACAATTAATCAAAGTATGTGCATAAACTATCAACACAGGGTTGTCGTCTTAATGTAGCTTGTTTATGCCAGCAGCAAAAAAGTCTGGAGAGTGAGGGGAGATGAAATCACTAAAGGTGTTTTCCAGAGCTTGCTGAGAATTGAATATTTTTCCTTGCAAGAAGTGGTCCAAAGCCTGGAAGAAGTGGTAGTCAGTTGGTGCAAAGTCTGGTGAATACGGTGGATAATCGAGTTTCCAAGTCCAGCCTCTGTAGTGTGACCATTGTTGTTTGTGTGACATGTGGTTGAGCATTGCATGTGGTTGAGCATTGCCTTACAAGAGGATTGGCCTGTCTCTAGTGACCAGTCTTGGCTGCTTAATCACAAGCTCCTCCTCATTTCATCCAACTGGTTGCAGTAGACATCCACTGTAATTGATTGACCAGGTTTCATGAAGCCATAGTGGATACTACCAGTGCTGGACCACCAAACAGACACCATTAGCTTTTTCTGATGAATATTCAGTTTTGGACTATGTTTCAACACATCATCTTTATTCAACCATTGTGCCAACAAACGCTTGCATTTGTCAAAAAGAATCCATTTTTCATCACACATAACAATACGCTGTAGAAATGGTTCACTTTTATGTTGTGACAGCAAAGAAAGGCAAGCTTCGAGACGATTTGTCTGCTGACACTACATTTAATTCATGCAGTACTCATCTATCCAGCTTCTTTACCTTGCTGATTTGTTTCAAATGGTCCAATATTGTTGGAATAGTAATGTCAAACCTTGCTGCTAATTCACACATAGGTTGAGATGGATTTGCTTCCATTACAGCTTTCAGCTCATCATTATCCACTTTGGTCTCAGGTCGCCCAAGTGGCTCATTTTCAAGATTAAAATCATGAGAACAGAACTTCTCAAACCATTGACTTAACTGTGTATTCATTAGCTACATATCTTCCCAAACACTTCATTGATATTTTGAGCTGTCTGCATTGCATTTTTTTCAACACTGGGGCTCATAATAAAAAATAACACTCATTTTTGACTTATCCATGGTTTCACAAAAATTTCTCTAAAAAACATTTTGAATGATAATCACAAGCCAAACCATGCATTTGCAAGACTGAGGATGTACCTTCACAATAAAAATAAAGCAAGAAGTGTCAAAGTGAAATGTCAGAGATAGAAACTGTCTTAGTACTTAAGGAAATTGGACATTTCATAGTTAATAACCTAATAGATACTTCCATTGCCCCACAGGGTTTTCTTTTTAAAAATTTTGTGAATTTGGCCCACCAGAATGGTGCTGACAGGCTGATTTTGGGTGAGTCAATTGTTTATATAAACAGACATAGGCTAAAATCATTTGCCCTTATGGCACCAATCACCCTAGGGGTAGCGCTGGCTGAAGACACAAATTTGGACATAGTTTGTTAATAAAAAAATCATAGAACTAGATGAGATCATCGGGGAGTGAGTATGGATAGAAAAAAGCTCACAGCAGAAATCCTTGGGGGTTGTGAAGTTGGCATGTCTTTCTTGACTCCCTTTGTTGCATGCTTTTAGTAGAGATCGCTCTAGTAGTGATGGGAGGTTCCACTTTGTCTAGCAGGGATTTTCTCACACAGATGGGCTGCTGAACAGAAACGAGGCCTTCATAGCAAATGCAGGCAGGCACAGAAGGCCAGCTTCATGTGACTGCCTAGCCAGATGGCTTTTAAGTTTAATTATTTCCTCTTCTCTTTTAGTGTGGGCAGACAAAGCAAATGTAAAACAGCTTATAGGGATAATTATTTAGATAAACCACACTAAGGCATTACTATTGGGGAAAAGGGGGATATGTTTTATAGGGGGACAATGAGTGTGTATGTGTTGGGGATGTGGGGGTGGGGAGAGTGGGGGCTGATATATTTAGCTTTTTTCGCTTCTACTTATTTTGGTCTATTGTACTTACATGATTTCCTGGAACCTGGATTTATTATCTGCATGGACCGAAACAATTGAATAACTAACACATTACATTTGGCTTTGTAGATACAGAATTGGCATTTTTATCTGAATATTTTTTTAACATTAACCAGTCTCCCATTCTTCCTTCAATTGTCTGGAAGTTTTAGTTTTGGATCAGAATTATCAACACTTGCCTGAATTCTTTCCTTGACTGCTCACATGAAGTAAACACCTTTCCATCTTCCTGGTTCCTAACATAGGGACTTGCACCAAGAGAGTCCTCAGTTAAGATTTACTGATGCTCCTTAAGGCCACAGTTCATTATGAATTAAACACAGAATAGGAATTGAAGAATGATGTTTTTCTTGATATTCCATCTATAAAAGCCCAAAGCATTGAAACAACCATCCTTCCCCATGAAGGCATAGATGCTTGAATTAAATAGGTCAAAAATGTCTTTTTTGTAGCCAGTGGTTTTGTATGAGATGAAGCTAATTAGAACAATTTTGGCTTTCACGTCAGTGCAATTGGTGCTCTGGAATAATGCTTAAGAAGTTTCCATGTCAAGTAAAGCTTTTGCTTGTGATGAACTTACCCTTGGCTTCCTGTGCCCGTTATACCCTAAGCTTTCCAAGACGACATCTTAGCACTGGCCGGACAGGGAGATTTACTGTATGTGAATGAATCTATCCAGAGTTGTCTGGGAAACACTAATAGCTCCAGGAATTCCCTCACTGTCCACTAACTGGGTCACACACAGAAAAGACCTAATGGGCCACTCTGAATGGAAAGCCAGGCAGTACAAGAGCATAATACAGGGCTCTTTTCTAAGATAAGAGAGTCAAGGCTGCTGCTGATGAAATTCTGGGTATGATGAGAGGCCAAGGGGAGAGCTTGGTGCCCCAAAGTCCTCAGGATCATGTCTTTGGGCAAGGCTGATTGAAGACAAGATGGTAGGCAAGGCAGTGGACTTGGAGGAAGAAGATTGTTGAGGGGATGGGGCGGGGGTGGACTGGGATACAGTCATGGTCAGATTCCATGTATATTTAGACTATAAATTTGCTGCTTCATCTATACAAAGCAGCAAGTGGAACCCAACACTCTTGGTGACTAGAGGCTGAGCTAGTCGTTGACCTCCTATGAGCCATGTGCTCTGAAGGACTGGTCTTGGTGTAAGTGGGTGGCAAGGTAATCAGGTAGGCAGTGTGCCATATGATCTCACATAATTAAAAGTATTCCCCAATGTGTTGGTGTTGCTTTGTTGTCTGTGTGTGTATGTGTATGTGTGTGTGTGTGTGTGTGTGTGTGTGTGTGTGTGTCTAGGGATATCTGAATTACTAGTCTATTTAGAGCCTCCAGAAGTTTCAAGCAGCATGAGGACACCCAACATTTGAGGCCCCTGGAAGCAGGCTCTGTGTGTGTGTGTGTGTGTGTGTGTGTGTGTGTGTGTGTGTGTGTGTGTGTGTGTTAAGGTTGGGGCATGGGGTGGGAAAGCAGTTTTCTTAATTTGCAGTTTTGTCTAGGCTGGCCTTGACCATTGGGGGGCTTAGTGCTCCTGGGATGAGAAAGTAAAGTCCTGAAGCAAATGAGCCTACGCTGTTAAAGAACATTTTCCCCAAGTGTATCTTTATTCATTTTTGGATTTTCCTCTTGTAATTCTCCAACTAAATTGTTCTCATTCGAGATATAAGGAAAAATGAGGTAGGAAACTTCCAAGAGTGAGCTTGGGGACCAGTAGTTTTGCAACTTATTAAAGAGAGGACTTCTGGGAATGTTGTTCTGTTGAAATAAATCCAATTCTGCTTGGCTTTATGGAAAACAAGATCTTTTCTTGAACAGATACTCTCCCCCAGCTGTTTAGAGGACTGTTAGCTTTCTGTACCCCTTTAACTGGGGGAAGGTTGTTATGTTGCCTTTGACTCCTGGTTACTGTTGCAAATCCTAATGGACTTTCCACATGGAAAATGCGTAATTTCTGAGTGGGGAATTGGGAACATAGACATCTTTCTCAGCCAAAGAATCACATTAAACCTGGCTCTGAGAAGCCTGAAATGTAAAAGCTAGACTATATTCCTTCAACCTTCCTTATCCATATATTTTACGGGATATTTGGGCCTTTTCCCCAGGCAGGTGATATGTTGGAGGGGAAGTTTATGGGCTGTGGGTTATGAAAGGCCTGGTCTGCATCCTGACCCCATCACTTACATCTGACATAAAGCAGGCTGTAACCCCTCTCAGCATGTTTTCTCGTTTGTAAACTCGGGCTCACAATACCTTCCTAGCTGTGTTGCTGTGAGGATTAAATGAGAGAGAGAGAGAGAGAGAGAGAGAGAGAGAGAGAGAGAGAGAGAGAGAGAGAGAGAGAGAGAGAGAGAGAGAGAGACTGGATAGCAAAGCGTTAGGAACATGGACTCTGGAATCAAACTGCCCAACATCCAGAACTGACTTGATCACTTGCAAGCTGAGGATTTGGGCCAAGTCACCTAATCCTTTCTGGCCTTCATTTCTCATCTGTGAAATGGTGACAGTAGCACCTTCCTCATAGGGTTGTTGTAAGGGACAAATGAGATAATACATAGAAAGTACTTAGAAGCCTGCACATAATAAGGGATTGCTGTTGTTGTTAAAATAGTCTTCACCTGTGACGTGCTCAATCCAGGGTAGCTATTCCAATTATTACTAAGCATACATGTTCTATTTCTCTTGCTCGCTTGGGTAGCAATGGCTATTTCCCAAAGGCCTTGTTTTGCTCAGAATTTCCACTAGCATCAGTCATGGACTTCCTTCACCCTTTGCTCCAGATCACTGTGTCTTGTGTTTGAATGACTTCATCTCTCCTGCAGCTGATTGGCAGTGGCCTCTGCCTTCCTTTCCAGGATCATATCACAACTGTTCTCTCAATGTCCCACTTCTGAGTGTGTGTAGGCAATAAACTCCATCAGCTTCTGAAGCCACACACTGCTGAAACACACTCCTCACCATCCTGTCCCTTCCTTCCTCCATCCCTCCCTTTTCCTTCCCCCTCGCTCTCCCCTATTTGTCCCCTTATGTCTTTACGATGCCTCTACCCAATAAAAGGGCTTGAAAGGCAAACCCTCCAGTACTTTCAGAGCTCTATTTTCCAGGTAAAAGACAAAGATTACTTCCTACAGCACAATTAGAAGTAGGCGTGCAAATAAAATCTTCCATTCATTGATTCTGACTGATTTATGGTACTTAAGTAGTAGCCATGTATTTTGGTACTTTCCTACTTCTTCAAACACTCTATTCATTTGCCTGTATCAACTTTAGTTTATTAAGAACTACAAAGGAGGTTAGTGAGAGCGGATGGAGCCTTTCTTCCTGGAGTAAAATGACCCAGAAGAGTAAAGGGCCATTTTCACCATTACACTAAGGTGGGGGGATGGCCCACACTTTACTCTCCCCCAGGCAGACTCTAGAAACTCCAGTTCTTCATAAAGGACACCTGAATGCACCTGAAAATGTGGAAGATAATGGTGGGTAAAAGGCACCTTATAAATTGTGACAGGGGACCCTTCTCATTTCCTTAGTCTGCTTTGGAAAACAATGGGGTAGAAAGTCGGGAAAGGAAAATGTTCACGTTGAGAAAATGAAAACACTTTATATTCATGAGAGAACAGGAGGTTTCTCATTAGGGGCTTAGGCAAATTACGATCCCATTTTACAGGTGAGAAAGTCTGAGGTGTGGTAGATTGGAGCTGAGTTGAGTAGATTTCTTGGCTATTAGTGTGGGCTTCTGTACTACCTCAGGTTTCCTCTTGAGTTTGGGTTGTGGGAGAGACACAGAAGGATAGGAGCTGGCTCTAGGTCTGGGTTGGGGGAGGGCAGTGGGGCTAGAGTGCTTCTCCCAAAATATCCCCAGAAGAGCTCTCCAGTGCATCCCAGGTAGAAAACACCTAGAAAGTCTTGAGTACCATCATCTCTAGGGGGCACTCCTAGCCCTACCAGTCTCTGAAAACATCCTAAAATCTCTCCTTGTCTCCAGGTTTAGTGACTCTCTGCCAAGGTCGCTCTGAAGGGCCTGGGAGAAATGCCTTTCCAGGTATCTCGAAAAAAGTGGATCCATTGGGGAGGTGGCAACAGCTTTAGCTTTTGCTCTATTCTAGCAGTCTCAGGGAACAGCAGTTAAGAGCTCTGAGTATCACCCTTTTTCCTTTTGCTTCTCTGGCCCTTTGGGTTATGGAGCCTTTTTGCAGTACCCAGTCTCAGGATAACTTTGCCTTTCTCGTCTATGCCCTCCATTCCTTTCAGCATGTTGGTACTCAATTCCTATATTAAATTCCCTCTGCTTGAAATCTAGAGTGGCTCCTATTTTCTTAAGTGGACACTGAGCTGATGCAGACTCTCGGACCTACAATAACTAGGTTTAGGCTTTTTTCCTCCTATGCTTGCTTTTATGGGATTTCCTACCCAAGTCTTCTCAAGTGACTTGCTTGTCTATTCTTGAACCCTGTCCTTCCTTCCTCATGACTAGGGAGACATCCTGAGTCTATTACATAGTTAAGCTTTTTCCTAAGAGTTATTCTGCATTGCTTTATCTTTTCTTTTTCCTTTTCTTTTTTTTTTTTCTCTCCTCTCCTCCCTTGCATGCTTCCTTTCTTTTTTTTTATTGGTTCCTCATATTTCAGTCATTGTTGTGTCTCATAGGCTTGCATGCTGTCCTTAGAATAAAGGATTTTTAGGCATTTTGCCTGACTCCATGTGTCAGTCTGGAATTGAGGACCAAATGTACCTTCTTATTCTCCCTTTTTTCATCAATGACAGGCAGGTACAGAATGGCAGATAAATTCTAAAGTATAACAGAAAAACATAACATATTTAGGGAAGAAAATCAATGGAAAATTGCAAAATAAGATTTATCACACGTCTATTATAAAAATATGCCTTTTTTTGAAACCTAGGAGACAGAAAACTTAGAAGGATTTTTAAAAATCACTTAGAGACAAATGTTTTATTTTTCTCATTCCTTTTTATGGTTTTGTGTATATGTGTGTATTTTATAAAATTATGGTAATAAATTTTCTACATTGCTTTTTTCATTTAACAATACAACAGAATTGTTTCTACAACAGAATTGTTTCTAATATGTTCTCACATGTTATTTTAAACCTAATTTTAAATGAAGATATAACCAACTATTGAAATTTTTCCAATTATGCTTATTTAAAAAAAAACTATTTCCTTCTTATTGAACATTTAATTTTTATATAGTATCCACTATTATTAATATTGTAAATGAACATCTTTGGCTATAAAGATGTTTCTGTATTTTAAAATTATGTCTTCAGTGTGGTTTCCTAAATATGAATTGCTGGCTAGAGCACAGAACATTATGATCCAAGAAATGGCACTTGGCTAACAGAATGTGATTCACTCCTGTAAGTTTGTCCAACATGAGACTATGGTAAAAAATACCGAACAGTGTGTCTGAAGCCAGGTTGCCACCCATCTCTGTGTGAGATTGAATAAGTTACTAACCACTGTGTACCTGTTTCCTTACCTACAAAACGCTTGTAAAGTTGTTATGAGGTTAAAAATAGCTAATTTCTATAAAATGCTTAGAGTGATGCCTGGCATATAGTAAATGCCATTATATATAGTATTATCCATTGCTATTATTATTAATATCAATAGAAACTATAAACAAGAAGGCATTATCCTCAAATTGTGAGTCTTTTCAAGTGCCTGCTTCTGATAGATGAAACCCAAGAAGGCTGTACTAGAGCTGGGGGAAGTACAGAGGCCTCAACTTGTGGAGGGTTTTACAGCTTCCTAAGTCTTTTAATATTGGTACTCCCAACCCCTGCCCTCAACATTTCTATGAAGCGTAGGTCATACTAGGTCTATTTACAGATAAGAAAGCTGAAGCTAAGAGTCACGAAGTGACTGAATGAGGATCCATGGTTAATAAAACTTGGAAGAGCCAGATCCTGACTTCAAATTTTCTACCTTTTCTTTTATCAGTGATGACAATACAAAATCAGGGTCTAGATAAAGCTGGATATGAATTAATTTATACAAATTATGGAAAAATTGAGTAAAAGAGAGAGGTAATTTTAGGATAAATAATAGGAAATATTACCATCTATTTACTTACAAAGTAAGTAAAAGTAGAAATGCTGAATCGAAAAGTAAATTCCCCAAAGGATAAATTCTTAAAGAAATTCCATAAATGACATGGCTTCACATCAAAACACATCAATGGCAATATTAATTGTCTCTAAATACTTCGTTTGATGGCCGTATCCTGGGATTGGTTCACCATGGGTCACATCTACCATGATTTTCTATAGCAGAAGTTGGTGCCCCCGACCTACATAGTTGTGAAGAATTGTTCATACCTGATGTGTTTTATGCTACATTAGATACAGACCAAAGAACTTTAATTACCAAATTTTTGAAACTTTACACCTTTTGGGGAGAATCAGCAAGCAGGAAAAGCATAATAATAATTTAGTTCGTTAATTTATCTCATCAACATTCACAAGAGCATTTTCTGGAGAGGGAGGAACATGGTGTCCAGGGAAAGAACTAAAGGTGCCCGGCGAGGACATTTTCTGGGCAGCGAATCAGTGCCTCCTTCCAGATTACAAACAGCAGAGCCTGCGGTGGGTAACACTGCACCAATTCTATGCCTGACTCTGTCTTTATGGAAGAACTTAAAAATTAGTTTGGGGCGGGGGTGTGGACATAAAGTTTTCATTTGGTTTCATTTTCCTGAAACCAACTTAATTCTGATGTGACCTTTCCAGTGCTGAAATGCTGCTCCGCTGCGTGGCCTCCGAGAGGCAGAGTGCCCATCTGTGTTATATTAAAAGGAAAGACCAACAGTTTTGAGCTTCCCATCCATAGTGGCTTCGTTTTCGACAGAAAGGGAAGATTTAAACAAAAGATTTCTTGTCAGGAAAGCCTTTTCTCCTTTATTCTTAGATATTATAAAAATACAAGCTTTTCAACTTGAGTTGGTGTCATTGCACTCCCACTCTTAATAAAAGAAAACAGAGTAGAAAATGTAAATAGCCCTGTATCTATTAAAGAAATTGAATTTGTAATGAAAAACCTTCCCGTAAAGAAAAGGAAATAAGACATGACTTGATAAATTAACGTTTTGCTTTCAGAAACTGGTTTGTGTATTTTGGCAGTTCAGTCGAATTCAGCTACACTCTGGAACAAAATGAAGGTCCATGTAATGGCGGCCAAATGGAGGTGTGGAGAGTCCCTGAATGGGAGACACTGGCTGCAGCCCCTTCACACAGGGACCTCTTCCAGGCTTAGCTTTCACATGGCTAACATGGTCAGCTAAGGTGTTTTTTGTTTCATTTGTTCACTTTAATGTGTGAAGATGTAGTTTAAATATCTTCAAGAAAAGCTGTGTGACACAAGGAAAAGTAGTCACAAGAAAGTTGGCATCTTGAACTGTGACTAAATTGTGACCCTCATTGCACATGAGGTTCAGTGAAGAGCTAGCTGGGTTTGCATGGTCTGGCTGACTTCAAAAGAACCATTTTCTACATAATCCACTCAACTTTACCCTTTACCTCTATGCTGAGAGCATCCACATTTTTACTGCATTTCTCAGTCTTTCTCTCAAGATCCATCTTTCTGTTGCGTGTCTTTTATCTGTCATAACAGACCTTAAAATAAAAATGTCTAAAATTGAAATTTTCATTTCCTCCCACACATTTCTATATTTTTGGTAATAGCATTTCCATTATTCCAATTGACCAAGTTTGGAAATATAGGTATTGCCCCAGTCATCTCCTTCTTAGCCAACTTCCAGCCAGTTGTTAGGATAGTAGAATGTACTTGCATCTGCAGATCCTTGACATTTGCTGGGAATAAATTCCTAAGACTTCCAGAACCTGTAGATAGTCAAATATTATTATAATATATTCTGTCCCATAAAATGCAGCAAACTTTAACTTTATGCTACAAAGACAATTGAAGAAAATGAAAAGCTGAGGGGAAAAGTTTGAGCAATCAGCTGATCTCACTCCCTGGCTAAACCATTCCTTCCAATATAGTGTGCCTGAGTTAAGTTACAAAACTTAGCACAATGGTGTCTTACAGGGGACCCTTGCAGATTTCACTTTCTGGTCTTGGTTAAGTACTATGCCCCTGAAGGTTTATGAAGTTTATTAATTTTGCTAGGGCAATAAGACAAAGACATTTCATGAAATGACTCCAGCCAGCGCTCCAGCCAGTGTAAGAACTGTTCGACTGGGGAGGCATTAAACTTCAATGAAAGTGGGAAAAGGCAGTTAATTTGTGGTGTGAGACTATGCACAGGAAACACATGACTCTTTTTTTTTTTTTTTTGAGACAGAGTCTCACTTTGTTGCCCAGGCTAGAGTGAGTGCCGTGGCGTCAGCTTAGCTCACAGCAACCTCCAACTCCTGGGCTCAAGTAATCCTTCTGCCTCAGCCTCCCGAGTAGCTGGGACTACAGGCATGCACCACCATGCCCGCCTAATTTTTTTCTATATATATTAGTTGGCCAATTAATTTCTTTCTATTGACCCCATCTAAGAGATGGGGTCTTGCTCTTGCTAGGCTGGTTTTGAACTCCCGACCTCAAGCAATCCGCCCGCCTCGGCCTCCCAGAGTGCTAGGATTACAAACGTGAGCCACGCATGACTTAATAGAGATGGAAATCGAATGTAGAAAAAACCAGAAGCACGTGCAAACATTGCTGTGAAGGGCCTAATGAAGTTGTTTCAATTTTTCATTCATATCATAGTTCTTTTAAAGGAGAAATTATTTGCAAGGGGTACATTGGTGAATATGGGATATTTGAATGTATAGGGATGTGTTGTCTGTGAGCAGTAAGGATCTGTAGAACTGTATTTCATGACTTCTTAAGGTTGTTCACCAATATTAAGATCTATAATATTTCAAAATATATATGGATATATACACAGATGTACACATATAAATACCTGAATGCATGTAGATTTCCTTGACTTTTGGGGTACTCTTGTGTATTGTCGATGAAAATTCTCAGTCAGCCCTACAACCTAACATTTCTGATATGTATCAGTCCTGACGTGAAACAACTAAATTAATCCTTGGCCCCTCGTTTAGGTTTGAAACAATGGTAGATGTTTATTTTCCTTGCTGGAAATTGAATTTAGCCCACCAGTACATTTCATAAAGATCAGCAGATGGTAATTGCTTCCCGGCTGAGTTGGGTTGGGTTTGAACCAATGACCTCTGAGGTGAAACCTCTTTTTTCAGTCTTATTTGCCTGGTTAAAAATCTCAAAGTTGAAAAAAACTACTGTGGGTTGTTTTGTTCAACTAAACTGGGTGTCCAAATATAAAATCATTTTATAGAGCAGCTTCACTAAGTGTCTTTTTATCTTTGATGCTTTAGACCAATTTTTTTTTAAAGCATGTTTTAGGGTAGAATCAAGAATGATTTTCCAAATGTTATGTAAAACAGTAGTAGGAGGAATAGATTCTTTTAGTCTTGATATTTTACTTAAGCACTGTTCTCCATAAACAAAAGTTTATTGTGTAGGGAACTAAATCTCCAAAGTGAAGCATGGAGAAGCTTCAGTGAAATTTACTGAGAATTTCAGGTCACTGTGAAATCGCAGTGTCCTTCGAAAAAATGGAAATAAGAAAAATCCAGTGTGCTGGTGGTCTTTAAGTATTTTCCCTTTGGCCTGAGCATTTCCCTTGGGAGTAAAGAAAAACAAACACAAGAAGACATTCTCTATGGCTTGTCAATATGGATATCAAAAGCTTGATTGATTTTTGCAGGGATCAGTGAGGTCATGCGTAAAAGGCTGATGGATTTCTAGACCTTGTTGCTTCAAACTTTACGTAAACCAGATTATATTCTTCCCCAGAAGCTGTAGCCTGGTTATAATTCAAGGTCTCTGTAATTAACTCATGACCCAACACTCTTCTTAGGGGAAAATTGTACTTTTCCTTTTGTCAGTGAGAAAGCACTCTGGAATGACCAACTCGGGCAGATCCCCTGAGCAATAGGTATTCCCAGGCTGCTCTGCCCTATACCTGCTGCTACCAACAATGACACATGGCATCAACATGGCAGCCTTTCCTCACGGCACCTTTCCATTCAACTGGAGTCCTCCTTGGGTCTTCTTTCTTCATTTCCCCTCCTCTCCAGAACTCATACTCCTCCAGAGGTCCTGCTACTCAGTCTCCAGTGTAGATTATGGCTGGTTAACTTGTCTGTATTTCCACTATTACCACTCATGTTCAGGTCAAGGGTGTTTGCCCTTGTTTCTCCCCTAAACCACTCCTGTACTTTCTCTCTGGAATCTCTGCTTCCACCCTGTCTCCTGCAATCTATACTTCACACGGCACTAGTCATCTTTTCAAAAAATGTACTTGAAATGATGTCTCTCTCTTGCTTCCCACCCCTTTTAGCTTAAAACTCAAATTCCTTCACCCTGAATGATTTATATCCTACATCAATCTTTGCCTTTTTCCTCTGGATCACTGTGTTCCAGCCACTCTGATCTCTTTTGTTTTTGTTTTTTGATTTCTTAAAAACACTGGACCTGTGTACTTGGTTTTCTCTCTACCAGGGAAGATCCTTCTGCTCTCCTCCTCCCACCCCTACCTCCCTGTCTCAGGTATTTTATGTACAGCTAACCTCTTCTTGCCATTCAGATCTGTGTTGTGTTAGAGCCCCAAAAGCCTTCCTCTGACCACTCAATGTAAAGTAGCCATGAAGTCACTCTCAGACAAATAATTCTGTTTTAATCTTTTGCATAGCAATTAGCACCACATAATATTTTTTGTTTATCTACCTATCTAATCTATCATGCATTTATTTATTATCTTTCTTCTTCCACAGGAATGTATCATAAACTCTACAAGAGCATGAAACTATCTTTAAGGCTCAGTGACTATTAATAGAACTATGATCTTGGCACAAAGTAGGTGCTCAATAAATATTTGTTGAATAAATGAATAAACTTACAGTATCTAGGCTAGTCATTATTCATAAAAGCTAAAAATATACGTTCGCTCAGTTTTCTGCTAGAACCAAATAATTCTGTTGTTCCATTTTTTTCAAAGTATCTCCATTATCATCTATTATTCTTTATTCCCATTGTGTACTTTAATCCAACCCTTGTCACTTCCAGCCTAGAATATGTCACCAGCTTTCTACTTGGATGTATGGTGTTGGAGTCTTCATTTTTCAATAGATCCTGCTTCTTATCATATTTATTCCTTATAAAAAAGTATTTAATTTCTCAAATTCTTTAACAGAAAGGGAATTTATTAAAACTATTAAAATATTAACACTATATTTAAAAAGAACAAGGAAGAAAACCACACTTAACCAATATTCTAAAAAGATTATAATTCCTTTTATAATATTTATGTTCCAATCTATCCATACACGGTGTACTTTTACAGGGTTGTAATAAGTACATGCACAATTTTGTTTTCTATATTTGTAGCTAATATTTCACAAAGTTTCGTGTTATTTTATAGTGTTCCTATTTTGTTTGTTATGGTCATATAATGTTTCATTGATTATGTGCCACATTTAAATATCTAATAAGAGGAGAATGGTTGGATTATTTCCAGTTTTTCTTAATATACCATGGCTATGAAGGTTGTTGTATGAATGGCTTTTTCTTTATAATTATTTCCTTTGGAGAAATTCCACATCTTACAATTAATGGGCCAAATCCCTGTGACCCTGCCCCCAAGGCTCCCATGCCACTGGGCCTTGTGGCCCTTTCCCCAAGTTTCTGCCCCCAAGGTGCCCACCCACTGCCTGGCAAGAACTGCCCCTATGGTCCAATGCTCCACTGGGTATCTATAAGCCTCTAGCCACCATTGCACCTGGATCCAGGCAGAGTGAACACCCACAGCCCTGACACCCATGACCACTGCCTGAATAGCTTGCCCAGTTGCCACTGCCACTGCCATGGAGAGATATGTGCAGAGCAATCTCCTGCAATGCCAGCCTCCATGGAGAGGGACTTACTCAACCCCCTGCATAAGCTTCCATCAGCAGCCTAGGAAACAACCCACAACTCTGCATGGAAATCATCTAGCACCCAGCTAGGGGAACAGGACAACACAGAACAGCTGCATTACAAGATCTCAGCACAACTGCCCCTCTCCTGCTGGGTCAATCTTTTTGAATCAATCACAAAAGCACCATCCAGTTACCTCTCCTTCCTCTCACTAAGTTAGGGGAGTTTCCTGCAAAAGAGAACAGGTGCATCACAAACCTATCTGCCCTGAGATGAGAGATAAGGTTTCAGATGAGAAGCAGCCAGCAGAACTCTGGCAACATGAAAAAACAAGGTCGTTTGACACCCCCGAAGAATCACAATAGATCTGTAGCAATGGGCACCAATTAAAAGGAAATTGTTAAAATTTCAGAAACGAAATTCACAATATGGATGGCAAATAAGATGAATGGCATTGAAGAGAAAGTTGAAAACCAACACAAAGAAACAGAAAAAAATGTTTTAGGACAGCAATTAAAAAAATAAAAAAATCACCAAAGAACAAGACACCACAATAAAAGATACAAGAGGAATCAAAGATGTGAAAGAGTCATTTAGGGAACTTCAAAATACACTAGAAAGCTTCAACAACAGACCTAGTGGAAGAGAGAATCTCAGAGCTTGAAGATCGGCTTTTGAAATAACTCAGTCAGTCAAAGATGCAGAAAGAAGAATAAAGAAAAATGAACAATCAATCAGAGAAATATGGGACTATGTGATATGAGCCAATATACAAATTGTAGGTATCTTTAGGGAGAAGAAGATAAAGCATAAAGCATGGAAAAGCTATTTGAGGGAATTATTGAGAAAAACTTATCTTGTGTTGTCAGAGATTCGGATTTCCAAATACAAGATAGTCATTGGACATTGGAAAGATTCATAGCAAATAGGACATCTCCAAGACACATAGTCATCAACCTGGACAAAATCAAAATGAAAGAGAAAATTCTACAAGCAGCAAAATGAAAGCCACAGCTAACCTTTGGGGTTTAACCAAAGGAAAACACAGGCTAATAGCAGACTTCTCAGAAGAGACCTTACAAGCCAAAAGAGACAGGGGCCCCATTTTTAGACTTCTTAAAAGCAATTACCAGCCAAAATATTTTTGCCCTGCAATACTAATTTTCATAAGTGATGGAGAAATAAAGACTTTTCCAGACAAGCAAGCCCTAAGGGAATTTGTCAACACTAGGTCTCCCCAACTGGAAATACTCCAAAATATGTTATACATAGAAGAGCACAATAGCTACTCACCAATGTAAAAATCCCTGAAAATTAAAGCTAACAGCTCTTATAAAACAATAACACAAGAGGGAAAACACAACAACAAGGTATCATCCAACGTAACGAACAGAAGAGTATCCCACATATCAATACTAACACTGAATGTGGCCGGTCTTAATGCCCCATCTAAAACGTGCAGACTGGCAGAATGGATTAAATAACATAGCCAAGTATATACTGTCTCCAAGAAACACATCTAACTCACAAGGACATGCACAGACTCAAGGTAAAGGGATTGAAAAAAATTTCCGTACAAATGAAAACCAAAAGAAAGCAGGTATAGCCATTCTCATATCAAATAAAAGAAACTTTAAATCAATAATGGTAAAAAGACAAAGATGGTCAAGGGAGCATAATGGTAATGGTAAAGGGAGCAATTCAACAAGAAGACAACAATTCTAAATATATACATATCTAACACAGGAGCTCCAAGATTAATAAATCAAATTCTACTCAATGTCAGCAAAGAAATAAACAGTAGCATTGTAATTGCTGGGGACTTCAACACCCCACTGACAGAACTGGGCAGATCTCCAAAGCAGAAATTAAATAAATAAACACTAGACTTAAATGAGACTCTAGAACAAATGGACCTAATAGGCATTTATAGAATATTCTACCCCAAAACTACTGAATATACATTCTTCTCTTCAGCACATGACACCATTTCCAAGATAGATCATATCTTAGGCCACAAAACAAGTCTCAGCAAATTAAAAAAAATCATAACCACACTATACATCTTTTCAGACCACAGTGGAATAAAACTAGAAATCAAATCCAAGAGAAACACTCCAAGTTTCACAAAGTCATGAAAATTAAACAACCTGCTACTGAATGATCCTCAGGACCATGATGAAATTAAGAGGAAAATCAAAAGATTTCTTGCACTGAACAACAAAGGGGACACACGCTTTCAAAAAATCTATGGGATACAGTAAAAGCAGTCCTAGGGGGAAAGTTCATAGCCTTTCATGCCTACATCAAAAAGATACAAAGATCACAAATTAACAAACTAAGGTCATATCTTAAGGAACTAGAAAAAGAAGAGCAAACTAAACCCAAAGCCAATATAAGAAAAGAAATAACAAGGCTCATGGCAGAAATCAATGAACTGGAAACCAAATCAACCAACCAACCAATCAAACAAACAAAACAAAACAATAACAACAACAAAAACCCTCAAAACCCAAAGCATCAACGAAACAAAAAGTTGGTACTTCGAAAAGATAAACAATAGACCACTAGCCAGATTAACCAGAAATCGAAGAGAAAGGACTAGAATAAGATCAATCAGAAATGAAAAAGGAGACATTACAACTGATACCACAGAAATATAAGCTATTATCCATGAATACTAAAAAAACCTCTATGTACAACAACTAGAAAACACAGGGATAAACTCCTGGAAAAACACCACCTCTCAAGCCCGAATCAGGAAGAAACAGGAATTCTGAACAGACAAATAATGAGTAGTGAGATTGAAGCAGTAATAAAAAAATCTGCCAACAACAAAAAAAGCCCCAGACCTATGGATTCACAGCCAAATTCTAGCAGACCTACAAAGAAGAACTGGTACCTATCCTGCAGAAATTATTCTATAACATCAGGAAGGATAAATCTTCCCTAATTCATTCTATGAAGCCAATATCACCTTGATACTGAAGCCATGGAAAGATGAAAAGTCTAATCATCCAGTTTTGAAAAATAAAACCCAGCAACTCAGGTTCCCTAAGAGACAATCATTTGCTCCAAATTTCCATAAGCCTGTAAAGCAAATGATTATTCTCTAAATGTTTACGCCGTTGTTATTTGGGTAACAAATTATTATTCAAAATTAAAGTTTATTGAAGACTCACCTTCCAATTAAGTTTGTTAATTATTAAGCAATAGCATGTGGCCACTTGTGTTTTACAATCCATTAGTAGCAATTTTGTCTCCTAAGGTACAATGATGAAGGTCAAGTGACCGTAGGAACCCTGAAAGCACATTAGTAACCTGGTCTGATAAATGGCCTTGAGGTCTTGCTGGCATTTACAGCTGGAATACTTTTAACAATGAGATATTAATGAATTTTAAATTGTTTTTAATTAACTATATATGCTTTATTGTGAAATAAGAAATTGTGTAATAAATGGAAAACAGTACAATGTAGTGTTAAAAAACCATTTATATGGAAGTCAGGATACTTGTATACTACATTATTTCTACCCATTCTCACTACTTGCATGCTTTATGTCAAGTCATTTTACTTCTCCAGGACTCAGACTTAAAATGTTCAAGGAGAGGGCTAGACCAGGTGACCATAGTCTTCACTAATCTAGGAATTTTCTACTTGCCTCTCGTAAGTGGTATTTTTCCCTTTTCTCAAATGCTCTAGGAGTAGTCTTTGTAGTTTTCTTCCTCTATATTGTTTGTAAGAGAACTATAAACAACAGGATAGAGTAGAAACCAAAGGAAGTAATGATAGCAAATAGGCTTTTCCATGAGTAAAGCTGATTTTGGTCATTTTCAGGAAATTTTTATTTTTTTAGGCATGCTAGTCCTTTTAAAAGATTAGTCTTTGAAATCCAGAAGTCAAAGGGTATGTTTAAAATGGACCATTTTTATTCACTTGCCTTTTCCTCAGTGCCCTTCTATACTCACCTTCCTTTTCTTGTTCTATTCTTGGGAAAATGAGGTCCATCCTTTTGGATGACCACATATGTGAGGAAAGCAATGTGCAGTCTTAGGTCAGTCCTCTTTGAACAATTTCTCAAAGAGCTCTCAACAGCTTCAAAGGAATGAGCAGGTAATCAGAAAGTATTTATTGAGCACCTTATACAGCTCAGCCCTGTGGACAGTATGGAGGAGGATATGAGAAATGTGACCATTGTTTGACTATTGTCAAGGTTCCTGCATTCTAAAGTGAGAGACAGGTAACATGTGCAACTTAGGTAAATGACAGTGTCTAGCACAGTGCCTAATAGAGAAAGTGTCCAACAAATGTTTACTGAGCTGTCCCAGACTATACAACTTTTAGGGAAAAGAGCAATGCTGTGGTTTGTTCTGTTCCAGCTGTGGCTAGAATAATTCCTTATTTTAGGTACCACTGTTTATAAAGATGTCATTTAAATGAGCGGAGTGGCAGAGAGAGGGGAGAGAGAATATCCAGAGGAAGAAGATAGGAGTGAAGACTCTGGAAATGACAGAAGATTAGTTGAAGAAACTGGAGCTGTTGAACCTGAAAAAAGGTATTGGAAATATATCACTGATAATTATATGCAAATATTTGAAGGGCTGATTGATATATTTAAAAAATGCGGGGGGATGTTTCCATTATGTGTAAGAAGGCAAAACTGAGTTCAATGTTGAAGCATAAATTAGTATGAGGGAAGAGTGGAATGGTGAAAAATGATATAACTCCATGTACCATGATTGGCTTCCCACAACAGCCCAATGAACTATATTAATTTGGCAGAGGAAAAAAAAATTGTTTTACCTATTGGAAATATGATATTACTACATTAAATTAATTGTAAAAATTGTGAAATATACATCACAGATGTATTTGTTCTGTGACCATGGATAAATAACACTATCAGAAAGATCACAGTGTAAAACAATAAAAACATAAGCACTCCATTGCATAGATCATATTTGACCTGTCACCACCTCCACACACTCTCACCTGATTTTAGTTACCCTAAGTCTCTGGGAGAGAAGCTATGGATGAGCCACCATTAAAGGAATGTTAGAGCAGAAAGTGAGAATATTATAAATTAAGATTATGCATCTGTTTGTTAGAGCTGCTCTCTAAGTCTTAAATCCAGGATTTGACCATCGTAAGTTCTATACTGCTATAGGCGATTATAGCAGGAGGAGAGAGGAGTCAAGGAAGTCTTCATTAATTGGAACTTTCGTGGATGTAACAGGACTAAAAAAAGAAGGAGAAAATCATTTCACTTAAATTAAATGAGACAAGATTGCAACATGCATAGCAAGAAGAATAAACATCCAGTTGCCCATAACCTGGTAGAGGTGACTCCATAAAGCTGGTCTGATCAGCTGTTGTAGGGCTCTTGTCAATGGGGCTGGGAGGGAAGATGGGGCCACATGAGAGAGAAGAGAGGAGCAGACAAATGTGGCAAAAATTTAATTTAGAAATGGTTAATACGAATATCCAATAACACCAAGACCTCTATTAATAAATAGACAAGAGAGGAGAACAGTGGATTGACATAAGGGAAAATACAAATAAGAAACAAACATATGGAAACACTTTTAACCTTAAAACTCAAAATTAAGAAATAGAATTGTAGATGAAAACCATAATACAACCACTATATTAACCAAAATTTTGCAAAAGAAGAAACCCAATCTAGGCAATATGCAAGAGAAATGATAGTATTTAAATATGTTTGATAACATTAAAAATTCTTATAAGTCATTTTTGGAGAGGAATTTAGTAATACATTCACATAAATACATTATATATACACACAGAGACACATGATGTGAATTGATCAGAACCTTTGGCCCATTGATTCTTTTTTTTAATTTCAAAATATTATGGGCATATAAATGTTTTTGTTTCAAGGATACCCTGTGTAATACTTAAGTTGTGATTTTAGTGTGCCTATCACCATAATAGGTCTGATTGTACCCAATAGTTTTTACCTCTCAGCCCTCACCCACCCTGCCTACTTGGTTTACAATATCCTTTATATCTCTTTATACTTGTGTGTGCCTATCATTTAGTTCCTAATCATTATAGAGTACGTGTGGTGTTTTGTTTTTCCAATCTTGAGATACTTCACTAAGGATAATGGTCTCCAGTTCCATTGAAGTTGTTGCAAAATATATTATTTCATTCCTTTTTATAGCTGAGTAGTACTCCTTGGTGTGGAGATATATATATATATATATATATATATATATATATATATATATATATCTCACATTTTCTGATGGGTTGTCCTTGCAGAGATATTTTATCTCCTTGAGCAGGTATACTCCTAGGTATTTTGTTTTCTTTATAGCTATTGTAAATGCTATTGAGCCCTTGATTTTATGCTCAGCTTGACTGTTAGTAGTATTTAGAAATGCTACTGATATATGTACATTGATTTTGTAAGCTGAGACTTTGCTGAATTTATTTATCAATTCTAGGAGTCTTTTGGTGGAGTCTATGTGGTTTTCTAGATATCAGATCATATCATCAGCACACAGGGACAGTTTGACCTTCTCTTTCTAAATATGTATACCCTTTATTTCTTTCTCCTACCTGGAGATTGCTCTGGCTAGGACTTCCAGTACTATGTTAAATAGTATTGGTGACAGTGGGCACTCTTGTTTTCTTCCAATTCTTAGGGCAAATGCTTTCAACGTTTTCCCATTTATTAGAATGTTGACTGTGGGTTTTTCTTATATAGCTTTTATAATTTTGAGGTATGCTGCTTCTATACCTAGTTTATTGAGTGGTTTTATCATGAAAGAGTGCTAGATTTTATCAAATGCTTTTTATGCATCTATTGAGAGGATCATTTGGTCTTTATTTTTGCTGTTTATGTGGTAAATCATGTTTACTAATTTGTGTATGGATGAAACTCACTTGATCATGGTGAATTATCTTTTTCTGTGCTGTTGAATTTGGTTTGCTAGTATTTTGTTGAATATTTTTGCATTTATTTTCATAAGGAATATTGATCTGTAGTTTCTTTTTTTGTTTGTTTTGTTCTTTGGGCTTTGGTATCAAGGCCCAAAGTCCCAGGAGTTGGAGTCCCAGGACCAATTTTGATTATCTTTTCAAAGTACCAACTTTTTGTTTCATTGATCTTTTGTGGTTTTTTTTTTTTTTTTTTTTTTTTTGAGACAGAGTCTCACTTTGTTGTCCAGGCTAGAGTGAGTGCCGTGGCGTCAGCCTAGCTCACAGCAACCTCACACTACTGAGCTCAAGCAATCCTCCTGCCTCAGCCTCCCGAGTAGCTGGGACTACAGGCATGCGCCACCATGCCCGGCTAATTTTTTTATATATATATCAGTTGGCCAATTAATTTCTTTCTATTTATAGTAGAGACGGGGTCTCGCTCTTGCTCAGGCTGGTTTTGAACTCCTGACCTTGAGCAATCCGCCCGCCTCGGCCTCCCAAGAGCTAGGATTACAGGCGTGAGCCACAGCGCCCGGCCTTTTGTGGTTTTTTTATTTTTTATTTTTGGTTTTCAGTTCATTTAGTTCTGTTCTGTGCTTTGTTATTTCTTTTCTTTTGTTGACTTTGGGTTTAGTTTGCTCTTCTTTTTCTAGTTTCTTAACATGTGACCTTCATTTATTACTTCGTGATCTTTGTATCTTTTTGAAGTAGGCATTTAAGGCTATGAACTTTCCCCTTAGGACTGCTTTTACTGTATCCCATAGATTTTTTTGAAAGCTTGTGTCCCTTTTGTTGTTCAGTGCAAGGAATCTTTTGATTTTCCTCTTAATTTCATCATCATCCTGAGGATTGTTCAGTAGCAGGTTATTTAATTTTCATGACTTTGTGAAGCTTTGAGTGTTTCTCTTGGATTTGATTTCTAGTTTTATTCCACTGTGGTCTTAGAAGATACATGGTGTGGTTTTGATTTTTTTGAATTTGCTGGGACTTGTTTTGTGGCCTAAGATATGATCTATCTTGGAAATGGTCTCTTGTGCTGAAGAGAAGAATGTACATTCAGTAGTTTTTGGGTAGAATATTCTGTAAATGTCTGTTAGGTCCATTTGTTCTAGAGTCTCATTTAAGTCTAGTGTTTATTTATTTTCTGTTTTGATGATCTGCCCAGTTCTGTCAGTGGTGTGTTGAAGTCCCCAGCAATTACAATGCTACTGTTTATTTCTTTGCTGAGATCTAGTAGAATTTGATTTATTAATCTGGGAGCTCCTGTGTTAGGAGCATATATATTTAGGATTGTTATTTCTTCTGGTTGAATTGATTCCTTTACCATTATATAATGACCATCTTTATCTTTTTTTTTTTTTTTTTTTTACCATTTTTGATTTAAAGTCTCTTTTATTTGATGTGAGAATAGCTCTCAACTTTCAAATTGGATTGTATAGTAAGCAGGTAAATTATGGGTAAAGTTAGATTAGATAGTAATCAGGCAGACTATGAATTTTTTTGACAGAAGAAACCAAAAAATATGAAAACGTGTTTAGCTTTTTTTAGAAAGTTTTCAGTCAGATGTAGTAGTTGTGGAAACATTGTTTTATTTGGTTTCCAATATCAGTGCTGGGATTTTCCTTTTTAAAATAAAAAATAAATTTATGAAGAACAAAATAACTAGTTTTTAGTAGATTTTCTGATGCATTTCAGCCTCTCTTTCTCAACATCTGTTAGCATTTCACAGTACCTGTCTGAGGTACTTGGAGGAGAGAGTGTTGGACTCGGATACAGGCTCTTATTCTGCTCTTGGCACTAAATTCACACATGACTTTGTACCAGTCATGTCAGTCCTCTCTCTAGTCTCAGTTTTCTCATCATTATGCAGAGCATAAGCACTGACATTCCAGGGTTTTCTGAGCCATCGGAAGAGCCAGCTCATTCCAGGCAGGCAGTACCCAGAGCCTGAACGCCAAACATCTGGATGCTCTAACTCTGAATCCTGGGGCACAGTTGCCTGTGGAGGGCAGGAATCGTCATCTCCTGGGCCTTGTAGGAAGGGAAGAAATTCTGATTCCATTGGTCCTTTGAAGAATGGTTTTCTTTTGTGTCTCAAAGTCTTAGTTCTTAAGATGCTAAAGCTAAATTGAAGGGAAGAACTTGCTTTTTATTTTCACATTTTTGGTTCTGTATCTTCTTTTCACTGGTTTTCTATAACTAATGTCTGCCATTGTTTTAGTGTCCTCCTTTCTTCAGGTTTGGTTTATTAGACAGAGAAAATCTTGGTTCTTCACCCCTCATTTCCATGTTTTATACTGTTAAAAGACCTCGAAGAGGTCTGATAGCTGGAGAAAGGAGAATGTTTCTTGGCATGTTGTTAGCAGCTAATTAGAACAGGCTTTGTTTTCAGTCTTGGAAAAGCACTAGAAATTTATTCTGCAACTTTTATTTGAAGTCATGTATTATAGAAACTACAGCATTGCTCTAAAGCAGATGTTATCAGAAGAAAACAGCTTTGTGGAGCTATTGAGTACATTCTGTCATTCAGGACTGCATTAATTAGGTCTCCATTTAAGCTACATTTCCTTTCCACCTATAGCAGTGGCAGTCTAATAAAGTCTAATGTGCCTTGGGTATGAGGCAAGGTAAAGGGGGCTGGGAGACAAGGGACATGGGGAGGTGATGGGATTGATGTTGGAGTCCCAGGACCAGACTGGTGAGGAAAACTGTACTAGTCTTCTAGAGTTGTCATAACAAAATACTGTAGACTGGATGGCTTAAACAGCAGAAATTTGTTTTCTTATAGTTCTGGAGATTGGATGTCCAAAATCAAGGTGCCAGTAGTGTTGGTTTCTGGTGAGGTCTCTCTTGGCTTGTAGAGGCCTATCTTCTCACTGTGTGCTCACATAGCCTTTTCTCTATATGTGTTTGTGTAGGGAGGGGGTGGAGAAAGAGAAAGAGACAGAGAATGAGAGGGGAAGAGATATCTGGTGTCTCTTCCTCTTTTTGTAGGGAACACTATTCTTATTGGAGAAAGGCACTATCTTTATTACTACATTCAACCTTAAACCTCATTTAACCTCCTTGAATACCCTACCACCAAATATAGACACATTGGAAGTTATGGATTCAACATATCAATTTTTTGGGGGGAGAGACATAATTCAGTCCATATGAGGACTAACACAGCCAGTCTGGCCTCAGCATTCCCTTGCAGTTGTACAAATGGTTGCCATGGCCCTGCCAATCAGTTGTAACCTGGTTCAGGAATAACAATTAGACATGCTTGTTATTGTTGAAAAATCAAGCTCAGAGGATACCCTCAGTCATGACTAAGGCTAGGGAGCCTTCGAAAGGCTCAGAGAAATCTTCAGGATTAGACAAATTTTGTATGAATTGAAAATTCTCATCCATTTCCTGGCACCTACAAGTCAGAAAGAAGGCAAGGAACTCACCAAGTGACCATCTCAGTGGAGGTGAGTATTCTAGAATAACCACTCAGAGTGTGCTAAACCATTCATCCAGTTTATCATGTTGCTTTCCTCCTATTGGCCCCAAGTTTGGGACACATGTTAATTTCAAATGAAGACTTTTCATTGACACCTGGCTTTGTGGGTGACTGATCACCACATTGAGGGTGAGTTTGAGATTTAGTAATTCATTTTAGAAATAGGTAGTGGGAAATTAATGTCTCCTTTAGAATATGTGGCAGCTAATTTATATGAATCATTATCACCCACTGAGCATATACGTCAAGGTCTCCTGCAGCCAAGATGTTGGATGCTGCTAATCAGTCTTTTGACACTTGGGAGATGAAGATAGTCAATCTATATTTAGTGATGATTACTTCAGATATATAAGGCAAGGCTTTTGTGTTTTCATCTAGATTTTAAATATTCCTGAAATTAGTCTGAAAAAGTGCCTCTCTTAGAAATAATAAGTCCCTGTTTGTATGATATTCATAGCACATTCCTTTAACAACCTTTCGAAGCAAACCTATTTCTGGAGGTTCAACATTTTCTTAAGAAAACACTCTAAGAAATAAAACTTTAGTCAGGCATTAATTCTTTGGTTTGACAAATATTTATTGAGTGCCTGCTCTGTGTCAGGCACTGTGCCTAATGCTGACGAGATCAGACAGACAACTTGCTTATTCTTGGGACTTACATTCTCATGTGGAAATAAACACTGAGCAAACAAATGAATACACAAAAGAAAGCTCCAACAATAGTTAGTGCCATGAAGATAATTGAAACAGGGTGATTAGAAAGGTGGTCAAGGCATGTCTTAAATGTTTAAGGCATCAGCCACGTACCAATCAGAAGAACAATGTGGCAGGCAAGGGGCCCAGCAGGCGAGAAGTTTCCACAGCTAGAACACACTTGATGCCTTTGAAGAGTTGGAAGAAGGACATTGTTGCTGGGCATAGGGGGTGAGAGGAGAGAGTGGTTGAAATGAGAAGTTTAGCAATAGTGCTAGGACCAGACTCTGTAGAACTTTTGAGAAGTACAGAGTTCAGATTTTGGTAAAAAAAAAAACAAAAACAAAAACAAAAAAACACTTAAAGTTTTTGAAATACCACTTTATCTGCTGGGAGCAGAATGGAGATGAGGAAGACAAGAGCAAAAGCTACAAGACATGTCAAAGATTTTTGCAGGAAGCCCGGCTGAAGATGCAAATGGTTTGGACTGGGATGGTGGTATTGAGGATTGAGAGAAAGTCACAAATTTAAGTTACATTTGGGTTATGTGTGGGTGGATGGTGGCATCTTTAACTGAGCTGGAGAAGTCAGAGAGGGGCAGGTTTAGGTGGGAATTGGGAGGAAGCGGAAAGCAGGATTTATGTCTTCCTTCATAGAAGACATCCCTTCCTATAGTCTGCCCCAAAGTTTGACATTTTTAAAAATTCTATGTTGTCATTTTTAAAATTGATTGTTACTAATCAATACTCTTACTTTTCAAAACAACTTAAATTTATTGGCTAGGCTCAGAAGTTTTATCCTCCTTGTAAATATTAAGATCATTTTATCCCTCTATGTCTTCTCTTCTGCCACCACCAATATAAAATGACAAGTGAACTCCACTGAAAATTCAATTAGAATGACATTGACTTCATTTATTAATTTGGGGAAAATTAATCTTTTTAATGTTGTCTTCCCCTTCATGAACATGAACATGGTATATTTTTCCCTATGTTCAAATGTTATGTCCTGGAAAAAGATGGCTGACTAGAGACATAGATCATAGATAATTTCAGATAGAAGGAAAAGTTTTAGACGAAAAACAAAACATAGCCCAGTTGTAATTCTGAGGGAAAAGTGCCAGAAGGTACTGGAGATTCCATGGGTAAAAGTCGCAGAGCAGAACCAGAAGGAGTAAAATTTCAGCAGCGATCAAACCCCAAGGAATTTGGAGCCCCATGGAAAAGGTAGGTGGGGGTGTTTGTTATTCTTCCCCTCACAACTCTATCAGATGCAGGCTCCCGAACTGTTGGAGAGCTTCTCCACCCTCAGGAGCCCAAACACTGCTGCTGCCAGTGAACTGGGAGCTTCTTGAGAACAGAGCACTGAGCTGTCCACCCCTTGAGGTTGCTCCTTATCACCACAGACCTGAGCTGAGGTGGAGGGTGCCATACTGATTTTCTACCCATCAAGCGCTTTTGTCCTCTCCAGGGAGTTGTAGTCTTTCAGTTTCCTTTTTCCTGGTCCCCACAAGTGCCCATATGGCAGTGGTGACAGGGGCCCATTGGATCCTGGGGGAACTGTGTGATCCCAGAGCTTGGACATTCCAGGATGGCAGCCTTTGGGGAGAGGAGAGTGCAGCATGTCAAGGGGGCACCTCAGGACAAAGGGGACCAGAGTGCTAGCTCTCCTCCATTCACACTCTTCTCCTCCTCCTTTCCTCTCCCATACACAACTTCTCACATAGCCTTGGCAGTTCCCATGTGGGTTGGCAGCACTCCAAGGAATGATTGAGCTGGAGCTCTCAGGAGGAGCTGCTTCCCCATTGTTGTGGGTATGCCCCATTTTTGGCATACCCACTACACCTAGGTGGAGAGAAAGAGTGGGGCTACACAGAATGGGGCTCATACCTTTCCTCTTTAACACATTAACTGCCCTGTGAGTTGTATTTAACTCACACTAGTTTTGATCTCAGGGCCTCATGGAGCATATCTAACTCACATGTCTCTTTATCTTGGGAGACATGGGGTGCACAGGCAACTCACCCTGCCATACTATAGCGTACATGTTATGAGATGGCAAAAACCCTGGGAAAAACCCTGCAGTTGGTTCATGAAAATCTAACTTGTTGATGTTCTTATTATTACAATTAATCTTGAAAATGTAATTGCATATAACTCATGCACAGAAAACAACAACAACAAAAATAACAAATTTTTCATTAAATTAGAAAGGATCATTTGTTTTTGAAGTGTTTATTCTATTATTCATAATAAAATACCATGGGCCTAAGGAAAAAATTTTTTTCTAGTGTGGCAGTCAATGTGTTGAACACAGGGGTGTTAAGGACAAAGGGTGCTTGGACTCTGAGTTCCCTATATGCCAGCCCTCCCATGTGATACCCACCTGGCTGCTCCAGTAGAACAGGGTATGCCCTCAAATGGAGGGACATTGAGTCTGCTTGAGCACTCCATGGGCAACTTGGAACCAGTACGCTTCTCCCTGGCATGGTCAGGAATTGAACTTGCGGGATCAGAGGACAGGCCCACAGACAAGATCCCCTACTCCCAGGACTCAATTGTGTCATTTAGGGATACAGGGGAGAGATTAGTGAACTAACTATATCCTGGGCAGGGAAGATTCCAGCCTGCAGAGGCCTTGCTGGTGAGCTTGGCTAATATGGGTTGTTGCTTGTGGCCAGAAGCTTGAAGGAGATCTACGGGGCAAGGGAACAGGGAGAAGAGCAAACCCCGCTCCCCTCTGCCAGACTGAGAATCCCAGACAGACCATTCCCTGTGAGCAGGATGGAGGAAGAACACAGAACATAAAAAGACACACAGACACACACAAAGATGGTTACAAGACTGCAGTGCAGAACGCACCAGTTGTTTTATTTTAATACTCCTAAAATCAAAGTTAGTTCCTTGTATGTGCCCACCCAGGTGTGGCAACGGCAGCCATAAATTTCGGAACACGTAGCCTAAGGACACAAATGTCTCCTGACTCAAGCTTTCCAGGCAGTTGCAGCGTGAGGCGCCAGGCACAGATCACAGACCAAGATTAGCAAGGTTGGGCAAGGCCGCCACCGGAGGCATTTTTTGTCCCCAGTTGCTCTTAGGCTGATCCCTGTGGCTTTGCCTGGCTTAGGTCACCCCTCCCTTGACTAACCAGTCATCTTATGGGATTAAGCAGCAATCAAAAGAACAATGTGCTTATTGTGTGGCCTCCGGGCCTCCACTTATCGTGTGGCTGGGCAGCTCTTGCCTCATTGCAGAAACTCAGGTCTATTGTTATGCCTTTAGGCAGCAACCGTGTTTGTCACAGGGCCTTGACCAGAACACATTACTTTCAAACGCTCTGGGCAGAACATGTACATTACTCACTAAATTTAATTCTTAAACTAGGAAAATATATGTCAGTCCCTTACATGAGTGGATAAAGAAAATATTGTATATATACCATGGAGTACTACTCAGCCATAAAAAGGAGTGAAATAATGTACTAATAGCAACTCAGAAACCATCATCCCAAGTGAAGTATCTCAAGAATGATAAAACAAACACCATATGTTCTCACTAACAAGTGGGAGCTAAATGATGGGTACCCCTGTATAAAAGGGTATAGAGGACATTGAAAACTAAGAAGGGGGAGGGTAAGAGGGTGAGGTATAAAAACTTACCTATCAGGTATGATGTACACTATTCTGGTGATGGATCCTAACTACATCATTATACAATTCAACCACATAATAGAAACACTTGTACCCCCTTAATATTTTAAAATAAAAATTATAAAAAAAATTTATGTTCATTATTAAAATTTTATAATGTCTTCAATCAGATCTTGTGCTTTTTCTCTTTAAATTTATCTTAATTATTCTTAGTACTTATTTCTATTTCAAATGTTCTTTTAAAAATGCCACTTTATTCCTTTAGGTGAATATAGCTAAAATGGAGAAAAACTATTGCTTTTTATGTATTTATCTTGTATTCCACACCTTTCCAAATTTTCTTATTAATGCTACTAGGTTCTTTCATGAATATCTTAAATTTTCTAGTCATTCAGTTATATCAAGAAGAGAGACAATTTTATCTGTTCTGTTGTAATGTTTATACTAGTTATTTAATTTTGTTGTATTTATTAGTGCTTCTGAAACAATGCTAAATAATAATAAAGACTACTGATTTTAATTAGAATTATTTTAGTGGTTCTCCATTAGGGACATAATATTGTTCTTGGTTTTTAGTAAATAGTCTAGATGCTATTAATTTTATTCTACTGATAATTTTTATTAGTAGTGGCTGTTGAATTTTATTAAATGCATTTTCAGAATTTATTGATGTAACTTTTTTTCATTTTATAGATATAATAGATTATGTTAACAAAATTTATGAACATGTTTATATATAAATTATGTTGATAAAATGCCCTGCTTTTCTGAAATAAATATTTCTTGGTCATAATATATTAATCTTTTGATATATTGCTGATTCCTATTTGCTAATAAGCCATTAAGCATTTCTATATAATGGAAGTCAAATTGATCAAGTATAAATAAAGACATAAATGAAAATGAAAAATGAATAAGAACATAAAGAAACTTTATCTTTAAAAATTGAAAATACACCTAAATTTTATTTAAATAAGCTGGATTGAGCAGATAGAAAGAAACTTGCAATTTTCACACATGGTATACGTTTTCAACAATATAATCTTTGAATATTTATAAAACTTGATTTTGTACCTAACTACAAATTCCAAAAAGGTCAATATTTTACAGGCCACATATAGTCTTTATAACCTAATGAAATTAAAATGAATAATTAAGCATGATTAAAAATTATCTATTTGGAAAATAAGCATATTCCTTTGAATCAATTTTTAAATCAAAATTATAAATCCTCTATATAGCAATGGAAAAGAAAACACTTTATGGGACTTTAAATCTGTGGGACAGATTTAAATCTGTGGGACACAGTGAAACATGTACTTGGAAAAAATTTTATATTATATGCTTTCATTTTTAAAGAGATGAAAAATAAAAAAGTATATATACCACAAGAAATTAGAAAAAGTGCACAGATTTCCAGGATCTATACAATACTTCATCACCTCTTTTTCTTTCCAATTTCCATCTTTTTGTATTTCTGTGCCATGCTTTCAAATGTATCTTCCAAATACTCTTCCAGATCACTAATATGGGTCTCAACAGTGACGTTTTGTGCAATTCATCCAGGATGATAGTTACAGGATAATTTTTGTTACTATTAGAAAATATTTCTTTGTACTGTATTTGAACTTGAGTACCTACAAGGAGCTGTTTTATTTTTTGTTTACTTTTTGTAGGTTAGACACTCTACTGAGTTGGAATTCCATCCATAGTGACTGATTTTTCTCTTTGCTTGCTGAGCTTTCAAGCTGTCTTCTGATTTTGAAGAGATAGACAGAGATCAAAATGTGGTAATGGGGGAGAGTGAGTTGTATTCTTGTCCAGCTGCCTTCTTTCTTTTTTATTTCTTCTTCTTCTTTTTTCTTTTAGCTAGAATTTGATGGTTTGATTTGACTTAAATTCATCTTATGTTAGGCATTTTGGTTTATAATAAACATGGTATAAGTGACCAGCCGATATTTACCTATGATGGAGAAAACAATATCAGGTACATGTTAGAAATTAACCATGTGTGTTGAGAGAGCCAAGATCATGATATATATAAATAAAACATTAGGAAAAGATGGCATATCAATGTGTGTTGGATAGTAGGAAAGCATCCTGGAAAATATGGAACTTGAGATGGTAGGTTATGAAGAAGAAAGTAATAAAAGTGGATAGGTAGGGAAAAATAGTATCAAGGAGAACATTTAATTTCAGGATGAATATGTTTTCATGATCCTGGAGACTATGAATATTTCTTTAGCACTTTTCATTAGATATTATGAAATCAATATTTACCAACCTTGTTAAGATGAGCTGGAGTTCAGTGGGACTGAAATTAACACTTCCCACGAGTTGCAGAGGACTCCAAGTTGCATGTAAGGATGAAAGCCTGACAGCTCATGGATTCTGTTATTTATATCTATTTGTTCCTATTGAGAAATACCCACTTGATTTTATTAGTAATACTGTATCTTTATAAACCAAAATGGCATAGGAGAGGAATTCATTGCAAACCACTGTAACTGTTTAGTGGTGACTGGAAGTGGGAGACAGTAAGGGGAGGTGGATTTTGTCTAGAGTAGATAAGGAAAAAGGTACTTTTGAAGAGGGATTAAAAAAGAGCTAGAGAGTAAGAGTTCAAGGACAGCCATTACACATTTTAGAAAGTCAGGAGGACTACTTACTTTCTTAGGCTTAGATTTGATGTTGAGTTGGTTCTTTGGCTGACAGCTCATTCTATGAGTTCAGAAGATTTTCATAAAAGAACATTGGTCTCCCTTGGAAATAAACACACTTTCATATGTTCACTTCATAGAAAAAGGAGAAAAGTGTTCAGGCCATAGGCATCAAAGAATTATCTTACTATTTGTCTTACCTTTTTGTTGGAGGCATCTTCAAAAAGTTCACAGAAAATGTGTATTATGAAAAAACTATATGTAGAATTCAGTTTTGAGAGGGGCACCAAAATAAATTCATACTAATTTGTTATAACATGCCTGAATAGTGTCTATTTTTAGGCTCTAGGAAGGATAAGGCATCAGTTAAAAAGAGCCCTTAGTAGAGCAACATAAATTCTGCTATAATTGAAGGAAGAACAAACATCAAATGTGTAGTGAGGCTTGGGAAAAAAATCTTGAAATTATTGATGCTTTATGAAAAATACAGGTCAAAAATGACCCAAACAGGGCCGGGCGCAGTGGCTCACGCCTGTAATCCTAGCACTCTGGGAGGCTGAGGTGGGTGGATTGCTCGAGGTCAGGAGTTCAAAACCAGCCTGAGCAAGAGCGAGACACTGTCTCTACCATAAATAGAAAGAAATTAATTGGCTAACTGATATATATAGAAAAAATGAGCTGGGCATGATGGCGCATGCGTGTAGTCCCAGCTACTCGGGAGGCTGAGGCAGTAGGATTGCTTGAGCCCAGGAGTTTGAGGTTGCTGTGAGCTAGGCTGATGCCAAGGCACTCACTCTAGCCTGGGCAAAAAAGTGAGACTCTGTCTCAAAAAAAAAAAAAAAAAATGAACCAAACAAATCAGCAGTGTACAAATGGATAACTTAAAAAATTATTATTTTAGAATATTATGAGAGCATAAATAATTTGGTTACATAAATTGATTTTATATCATGTCTATCCCTCAGACAGTGTGCATTGCACCCATTACGTCTGATTTTACACACCATCTCTTGCCCCTCAACTTGCTAGATTTCTGGTGAATGTTATTTCTATATGTGCACATACATGTTGATTGATTAGTTCTAATTTAATGGTGAATACATGAGGTGTTTGTTTTTCCATTCTTGTGATACTTCACTTAGAAGAATGGTCTCCAGATCCATGCAAAATAATACAAGAGGTATTAGTTCACCGTTTTTTTTAATGGCTGAGTAGTACTGCATAATATACATATGATTCTTCCAAGAGACTACTGGAATTGATAAATAAATTCAGCAAAGTCTCAGGTTACAAAATCAATGTACACAAATCAGTAGCTTTCATATATGCTAACATCAGTCAAGCTGAGAACCAAATCAAAGACTCAATACCTTTCATGATAGCAACAAGAAAATAAAATTCTTAGGAATATATTTAACTAAGGAGGTAAAAGACCTCTACATGAAGAACTATGAAACTCTGAGGGAGGAAATGGCAGAGAACCTAAACAGATGGAAAAATATACCATGCTCATGGATGGACAGAACCAACATTGTCAAAATGTCTATATACTCAAAGTGATCTACAGATTCAAGGGAATCCCTATTAAAATACCAACATCATTTTTTATAGATCTAGAAAAAATAGTTCTGTGCTTCATATAGAATGACAGAAGACTCTGTACAGCCAACTCAACCTTAAGCAAAAGGAACAAATTTGAGGCATCAATTTACCAGACTTTAAGCTATACTACAAGGCTATGGCAACCAAAACAACATAGTACTGGCACAGGAACAGAGACATAGACCAATAGATCAGAACACAAAACCCAGATATAAAATCATCTGCACATTGTCACCTGATATTTGACAAAGCAGACAAAAACATACCCTGGAGAAAAGAATCCCTGTTCAATAAATGGTGCTGGCAAAATTAGATAGCCAGATGTGGAAGGCTGAAACAAGATCCACACCTCTCATCACTCTCAAAAATCAACTCACAATGGATACCAGACTTAATCCTAAAGCATAAAACTATAAAAAATCCTAAGGAGAAAATGTTAGAAAAACTCTGATAGACATTGACCTAGGGAAGGAATTTGTGAAGACCCCAAAAACAATCACAGCAAAAACAAAAATAAATAAATTGGACCTGATCAAATTAAAAAGCTTCTGCACACCCAAGGAATCAATCATTAAAGTCAATCAACAGCAAAAGTGGACCAGACAAGAACAAAGATCATGACAACAGTTTTTTGGGGTGCTCAAGGAATTTTGCTTGCTGTCTTTCAGGAAGGTCAAAGAATTATAACATTTGCGTATTATGAGAGTGTTTTGAGAAAGTTAGCCAAAGCTTTAGCAGAGAAATGCCCAGGAAAACTTCACCAGAGTCTTTCTCCATCACAATATTGCTCTTCTCATTTCTCTTATCAAAGAAGGGCAATTTTGTGAGAGTTTCTATGGGAATTCAGTAGGCGTTCAACTTACAGTTCTGATTTGGCGCTTTCTGACTTCTTTTTGTTTCCTAATCTGAGAATATCATTAAAGGGCACTCACTTTTCTTCAGCTAATAATGTAAAAAATCTTGCATTGACATGGTTAAATTCCCAGTACCCTCAATTATTTAGGGATGGGCTACATGGCTGGTATCATCATTTAACAAAAGTGTCTTGAAGTTGACAAAGTTTATATTGAGAAATAACATTTATATTTTTTATTTTTATCTTTTAATTCCATTTTCCATAAACTTTTTGAAGTTTCTTGTATATCTTCCTTCATTTAAGAGGAAATATTGATAATCTCTTGCTATACCTATCACAAAGTATGATGAATTTAAAAGGGTCAAATATGAAAATTTTGTGATGTTTAAATTAAGTGAATTATTAATTCCCCTGAACCATTACAATAATTCTTGCTTGCATGATTTTATGCTAGGTGAAAAATTGTATGTGATATTTCAAGTGGATAATTTTGCAGGCTTGGGTACTGATATGATTTATCACTTTTTTTCTTAAATAGTTTTTGCTTTTTGGCATTGTTTAGGATATCATTTTCTACTCTGGGGTCAAAAATGTATTCTATATTTTATTCTAGTAAACATTTTTACAGTTTCGTTTTTTTACATTGAGACCTTTAATCCACTTGAAACTTATTTTTTGTATTTTGGATGTAATATGAAGTAAATATCTAACTTCATTTTTCCCCTGACACCATTTATGATAGAGTCCATTCTTTCCCAAGTGATCTAGATATTTATCAACCATATACTTTGTCTCTGTGTGCATGGTCCTATTTTCTGGACTCTGTATTCCCTTTTATTAGCCCACTTTCTATTTCTGTGCCAATACCACGTCATCCACATTATCGTAGCTTTATACTACACTTTCTATTTAGTAGTTGGTAGAATAAAATCCTCATTTTTCTGTCTTTGAGATTCCCTCGTCTGTTTTATTTATAAACTATGACAATATCTTCTACCTTTTTTCTTGAAAATTAAGGAACAATCAATCTATCATAATTAAAGCAAGCTGATCTTGATGTGAATCCACCACTTACCACTTTTTAAAGTGCTTTAAGATTTCACATATGTAATGGGAAAAATAGGAGTACTATCATTATAGGATGAATGCTAATGCATTTAAAGTTAGCAATTAGAAGTATGGCCTCACACTGTGTTTGAATCCTTGCTTTCCCATTTACAAGATGTAAAGCCTTGAATAAGTTTTGCTACCTTTTGAAATCTCATTTTTCTCATCTGTAAAATGTGGATAATGACAATTTATTAATATTAAATGAGATAATAGATCAGGTTAACATAGCATTAGCACATAAATAAGAAAAAAATGTTAACATCTTGATTTTTTTTTTTTTTTTTGAGCTCATGAACCAAGGCCTAGAGGTGGGAAAATTAGGGGCATGGAAAGAGTTTGTGTGTAGGTAAAATAAAGTGACGAAAAGTGTTGAAGCTTGAAGAGAGATAAATTAGAAAGAAAGATGAGGTCTGATAACAAAAGATATCCCAAAGCTAGCAAACTTAGGGAAGAGAACAAACTTGTAGTAAGCATTTAGTGTTTGCTAAAGGCTTTATATACATTATTTATTTATTCCTCTTCTCACCCTGGCGAGGTATGATAATTACACCCATTTTACACATGACATCAAACAACTTACACAAGTCATGCAAAGGGTAAGTTTCTAAACCAGGGTGTGAGCCTGAGTCTGATTCTAAAGCTTATGTTGTTTCCTCTACATAAGGCTAAAGGGGTTTATCTTAAATGTTTTAGGAAGAAGAAAAATATACTGAAAAGAATATTTCAGGAAAATGAATTTTGCAGTATGTGCAAATTGCCACAAAGGGTGTGGCTGGGAAGTGACAGTAGAGGCTCAGAAGTAGAATGACAAGGCTGACTATTTGAGGCTTTCAGAGACAAGAGAATGAAGGCTTAGATGCAGGCAGCAAAGAAATGTGCTACTTGTTCTTTGGGCATTGTCTACCTAACCCTGGACTAAAGAAATATCACCTACCCAGTTAATGACTTTGATTCACTAAGCCTTACATTTCAAGACTTCTTTTGAATTGGAATTTTTAAAAAGGTGTCTTTTAAAACTTTTCTTCTGTAATGCTAGCCTACAGGTGATTATTATTTAAAAAAAAAGCTATTAATCTAAGGTATACTAAATACAAAAATATTACTAAATGTTGACAGTACTAAAATCCAAAAATCATTCATTTCCAGGAGTGTGAATAATAAGAAAATGAAAATCCATATATAATACATAAGTATCTTTGATTATTGAAATGCCCTTTAAATATTTTAAGGTCATTAGAATAGTTAGGGAATTTTGTTGGTTCAGATGTTCTAAGACTTTTCATTTGAATTAAAGAATAGTAGCCATATTTTTAAGGAGTTTTTAAGGGGAAATGAATACTATCTTGGTTTACAGCTCATTTTGATGCATGTGGATTTGCAGAACTTTTGCCCGGAAGAAAAGAAAAAGAAGGTAATTTGTTGTGACTAGTGTTACACTCCTTATTGTTACAGACTGAAGCAAAGCAAATCTCACTGAACTCATTTTGGTTATAAATGGTAAACTTCACATGGAGCTTCTGTAGTTAATTGCAGATAACCAAAACTAAACAAGAAAACAAACAGTCAAATACCTAAACTAAATTAAAACATGGATGCTAAAAAAAGCACTTAAGCTTTCAAAGACTTTAGTAGATTTTACATCACATTTGTTATTAATCAATTAATCAAGCCATTTCCTGAAATATAACATTTGTAATGTTGAAACTTATTGAAGATTTTTGTAGAGATTGAAAAAACACCCCAGCCTCAAAGGAGACTGAGAAAGGATATAGGAATGAAGTGCAGGATGGGACCTACATTTCACTTTCTTTTAAAGAATATTATTGCTAAACTATTAGAATTCTAGGGGAAAATGTTGGAAATACTCTTCTAGACATTGGCCTAGGCAAAGGATTTATGAAGAAGACCCCAAAGGCATCAACAAAAATAAATAAATTGGACCTGATCAAATTAAAAAGCTTCTGCACAGCCAAAGAAACGGTCACAAGAGCAAACAGACAACCTACAGAATGGGAGAAAATTTTTGCAAGCTACACATCCAATAAAGGGCTGATAACTAGAATCTATTTAGAACTCAGGAAAATTAGCAAGGAAAAATCAAACAACCCCATCAAAAAGTGGGCAAAGGACATGAACAGAAACTTTCCACAAGAAGACAGAATAACGTCCAACAAACATATGAAAAAATGCTCAACATCTCTAATCATCAGGGAAATGCAAATCAAAACCACAATGAGATATCACTTATCTCCAGTGAGAATGGCCTTTATCAAAAAGTCCCCAAACAATAAATGTTGGCCTGGATGCAGACTGATAGGAACACTCCTACATTGCTGGTGGGACTGCAAACTAGTTCAACCTCTGTGGAAAGCAATATGGAGATATCTTAAAGCAATACAAGTAGATCTACCATTTGATCCAGCAATCCCATTACTGGGCATCTACCAAAAGAACAAAAGACACTATATAAAAAAGACACCTGCACTTGAATGTTCATAGCAGCACAATTCACAATTGCAAAGCTGTGGAAACAACCCAAGTGCCTATCAATACATGAGTGAATGAATAAAATATCCTATATGTATACCATGGAGTACTATTCAGCTCTAAGAAACAATGGTGATATAGCACCTCTTGTATTTTCCTGGCTAGAGCTGGAACCCATTCTACTAAGTGAAGTATCCCAAGAATGGAAAAACAAGCAGCACATGTACTCACCAGCAAATTGGTTTCACTGATCAACACCTAAGTGGACATATAGGAATAACATTTATCGAGTGTTGGGCAGATGGGAGGGGGGAGGAGGGGATGGGTATATACACACATAATGCATGCAATGTGCACCATCTGCAGGATGGACACGCTTGAAGCTCTGACTCAACGGGGGAGGGCGAGGACAAGCAATATATGTAACCTTAACATTTATACCCCTATAATATGCTGAAATTAAAAAAATATTACAAAGAGCAGGTACAGTCACAAAGACAACAACAACAACAACAACAACAAAAAAGTAAAGAAAAAAAAGAAAAATAATAAGGACCAGAAACTGAAAGTCAGGTTCTGAGTGGGAAAGTTCTGCTGCAGGCAGTGAGCCTGGTCAACAGCCAGAGCCTGGTCCCTGGGGAGGAGGTTCCAGTAGGGGAAATGGCTTGCAGGTCTTTCAAAGCCAGAGCCATGGTTTCTCTCCCACATTGGGAAAGCAAGGCCTGTAGGTGTTGGTGATTGGCTGGAACTCCCTGGGCTCATAGCTTCCATGAGCTCAGAGCCAGCCAGAGGTAGCTCGTACAAGTGGAGAGAGTGTCTTCGGATTCAGGATTCCAGCTGCCTCTGCCAAGAATGGAAGGGTCCTGAGTCAGGATGATGGCACCAGTCTGGTCTGCCCTGCTGTCAGCTGGCTAGGCAGCTGGTTGAGATTGGTCACTATCCTGGCATCCCTTAGTATGCTTCTTTGCAAGGGAACAGTGAACTTTGGATAGTTTCTAAATTTCAGTTATCCCCTAAGCTCTACATATTTTCCTCTCTTTCATGTTGTTTTAAAAAATCAGGTGATATTTTCATTAGTGAAAATATCAAAATTCAAAATTCATAATGAAATTATACATTTTCATTAATTTATAAAAATTAATTGCTTCTCTTATCTGTGGACCTCCTTAACATTTTCACTTTCCTCGGGTCACTTCAGCCCAGCTTCTGTTTCCTGTGCTCCTCTTCCTGCCCTCCCCTCAGTCTATTCTGTCCAGGCTGTCTCAGTTAATGCTCCACCTCTCTAAGTCAACATTTCTTGTGTCTTCTTTTGTTCCCCTGAGACTTAAAATATTCCATAATCTTTGCTCCTAGCTCTATTCTTTCAACCAAACAACATTTATCAAGACTCAAAGCCCAAGGACTGGATGCATAGAGTGGAGAACAAATTTGTTTCCCACTTTCACTGAGATTATTGGCTAATGAATAACACACAGCAAACAGGTAAATGAAGAAACAAATTCCTGATTACAAGTTATGGTAATGCTATGAAAGGAAAGAACTGTGAGCTAGGAGTGGTGTAACTCTATAATTCACCATTCATACTAGGGCATTCTTGCAGAGTGAGAGGAAGCATTATTAATTATTATGTTGGAACAAGTGACAACCAGGACTACACCAGGCAAGTTGGGATCTGTGGTGGCCATATGGGTAACTGGGCTTTCATTTGACTATACAGGGAAGAAAGGCCCAAAGGATCAGAAGAATCCAGCCTTACAAAGAGCCTAGGAAAGGCAATCTGGGTAGAGGAATAGAGAATTTGATGCAAGAAAATTTTGTGTACCCGAGGAATGGCAAGAAATGATGTTTGGGGCAAAATGATTAAGGTGCCAAGTGGTGTCAGGTGACACTGAAGCCAAATTACTTTGGCCTATGTGGCTAGTTATCAAGCCTGGATTTTTTTTTTTCTAAATGTAATATTCTGCCAGTGAAATATTTTATTAAGCAGGAGAGGCAATCAAACATAGAGTCTGTTTTTAAAAGATCATTAACTTTATTGATATAGAGTGATATTCACAATTCATTCAATGAGAAAAATTAGACTGCAGAGTTGCCTGCATAATATTGATTACATTAGTGTATTTGTCTTTGTATATGTTAACATATACATAGCACACATATAGAAAGTGGCCTCAGCAGATATGTAGGATAATGAGATAACCCATGCTTTTAAAAAATTTTGCTTATCTGTATTTTCTAAATTTTGTTCATTGAATATGGATTATATTTGTAATCATAATTCTAAACTAGATAAAAACAAGACCAACAAGGTTATCTTGATTACTTTATGGCAAATAGACTGAAGGGAAGTCCTGGATCTTATCTTCTCACAGCTCTTCTGGGATGGTGCTCATCAATTATCCTTCTTCTAGGAAGAGCTTTAATCTCTGCCTTTCATCAGGCTCATTTTTCCCTGCTAGTGCTCATGATTAGATTTTTCTTGCCTTAAAAGAATCTTGCCATCTACTTTACCTTCTCTCTTTTTTCTCTCTGATAAATGTCTTGAGGAAGAGCAGTCTATACTCATTGCTTTCACTTTCTCTCCTCCCATTGGCTCCTTCTCAATAAAGCTTTCATTCTCCCATTCTCCTCTTTTCTCCAAGGTCACCAGTGACCTCCTGGTTGCCAAATTTGATGGCTATTTCTTGATTCTTATCTTCCCGGAGTCTCTGACATTATCAAATATCATCTCTAAAAATTTCTTTATGGTGAATTTCCAACATGTACAAGCAGAGAGAATATTACTAATGAGCTCTTATGTATTCTGTTAGGGAAATAAAGCAACCCTGACAACAAAAGACCCCTCTGTACCAATACAGAAGAAAGAGAGAGCATGGTTTATTATGGGGCAAACACTAGCGGATTTATATGCATAAAAGGTAGCACAAAATGACTGCCAAATCTGGACAGAATTTCACACAAATGTATACAGTAAAGTAGAAGAAAGAAAAAAAAATTCATCTCCTTAAGAGATAAATGCTTACTCCTATGACTGTCTTCTGTCTATTGCCCAAGAGACTTCTGAGTTAATTTTAGAGATAGGTGCTTCTTATAATTCCAAAGGTCAAAATGCCCATGACTTGGCATTATAAAATCAAAAAGTTGGGTCTCTTGTGGTGCTGATTATATTCTCAAGGAAACACTCTGAGGATAGAAGGGTGTGAGGCAGCTACCTCCTTCTCAAAGAAAATTTCATCATGTTGCTCTTATGATCCATCACTTAGCTTAAACTATTGTCAGAGCATGGTCTGTTTTGTTTCATTTATGCCTTCATGGATTCCTCCCAAGTCTGAGACTTCCTACCATTTTTTTTTTTTTTTTTTTGGTAAACATCTCTGCATGAAACTTCTAGATATTGTCTAAAATATTTACATGTAAACATGATACAATCTGCAAACTCCCAAAACATCAACAGTTCCTTAATATAATCAAATATGCTTTCAGTGTTCACGTTTCCCTCATAGTCCTATCATTTTTTTTTTTTGCTTCTCATTCTCTGGATAATCTAGAAATACCCCCCATTTCCCAAGGATTTTGCATGCTTTCCTGCCCATCTACATTTCTTCTGCTCATCCCTCTATCTGCAACACACTCCTCTGTCTCTTTTTTTGGGTCATCTCCTCATCTTCAAGATCTAACCGAAATGTCAGCATCTCCCCCTTTCAGATAGAAAGTCCTCCTTTTGAACTTTCATAGCGTCTTTGTAAAAGGTATGAATCCCAGTCCATACGTCCAGATGTGCAAGAAATATCACTTTATTTCCCTTAAATTAGCTTAATTTCAGCTCTGGGCCTATATCCTAGGGGATAGGCAGGAAATTCCACCACAGTCTTTATTGGAGTTTCTCTTCCTCTCAGCAACACATCCAGTTCTCTACAGTGTTCTAGAAAGCAGGGGAGCAGCGTCTAATCTCCCATCTGTTATAATCTCCTTGATGGCTTCATTGACTTGATTCTTTGTGGTCCCTTGAGATTGAGCAGCACTTTCCTTCCAGGTGGCACATGGAGCACAGGAATCCTTGCCAAAGCTGGGAAGCTGATGCCAAGATTCCTGCTCTGTTAGCCCAGGAAGCAGCCAGCCTGACCGAGATCAATCCATGGAGCACAGCGTGGGTACCATTTGTCTCCAGGAGCCACAGTCCTCTTTCTTTCCCCTTCTCATTCCAGGAGAAATGCCATTCTTTTTGTTTTTTTTTACACCCAAAGGCTCTCTCTCTCCTGCCCTTTAAATAACTCCTGGCATTAGCTCTTCCAACAGCTTTATAATTTACAAAAGACAACTCTTCTTCTTTCTGCCCCTGCAAAAAAATCGCTCAGGTTGCATGGTGCAAATGGTCTGGCTGCATTTATGCGGACAAAGAAGGAAAAACAAAAATAAATATCTAATAAATTATTTTGCCACTCTTTTTTCTTTGCAAATCTCTGTTGTAGATAAAAAAAAAAAATTGGGGCCTGGGTTCGGATTTTTCCCATGGGCTGATGAAGCTGCCCTTCCTTCAGTTGGGAAGGGCTTGTGGGACAGTGTTGGGGGAGTGGGATAAATGCAGCTGACTGCACTCCAGACTTTAGGTGTAGTCACAGGAGCCACACTGTGCTGAAGACAGTGATTTTCTTGACCTCCTGGTTCTTCAGGAGTCAGAGCTGATAGAGCTGATAGCCCCAAGCACACTGCTGCTCTCTCAGAGAGTGACAATGGGATTAATTAACACTTCATGAGCCCCCACTACATATCCTACCCATGAGACAAGTATGTTCAGGTCCTACATTTCTTTTCATACTTACCTCTTTAGTGAGGCATATGCAATTGCAATCCTATCCTGTGAGTGCCAACATGACCATATTCAAGATGAATAACCACTACTGATTGAGGACTATTCTGTGCTGGGCATTGCTGTCGATGCTCACCATTCTGTCTACTACACATAGTGAGGTGGCTAAGTCATGACCTTAGAGCCGGAAGCTTTGGGAAGGAAGTCCTGCTCCATATCTTACTAGCTGAGTGATCTTGGGCAAGGTAGCCTAACCTCTCTACCCCAGTTTCTTCATCTCTAAAGAGAAGACAAAAATGTTACCCAGCTCAGAGAACTGTTACAACGATTAAACGATCTAATATTTGTAGCATGCTTAGAAGCCTGGCACATGGCATCACGTAAGTCAATAAGTAAAATATGAGGTAGATTTCTGTTATTTCATTTTAAAATGGGGCAATTTAACATAGGACAGTTAATTGCCTGAGTTCACATGGCCTATATAACTGCCAGGGCAGAGCATGGATGATAACCAAGTTAAGCAATTGAAAATTAATTTTTATTAAAAAAAACTTTAACCTTCAAGTCATATAAAAAATGTAATAATTTTCCTAATAATGTGTTACAATTTGTTTCCCCTGTATATATTCAACAACATTTTTTCTAAATTATTCAATCCCTTTTCACTGTTTACAAGGTCTTATAATGAAGTGAATTTAGACTTAATCACAGTTTTTTTTTATTATTTTAGGATTTTATTTTTTGATTGACTAGATCTAATAAGATAGATTTACTTTTTAGAATTTATATAGACCGAAAGTTTTCATTCTTATAGACAAAAGCTCATTCTAGTCATTAGATTTGACTAGTCATTATATTTGGTTTGCATTTGCAGAGCAGTCAGTGTTGCTCCGACCCTGAGGATTCTCAAAGCTGCACCTGCATTCTGCTGAGCAGGTTGACAGTGCCCTTGCAACACCTTCTCCCTGTAGTGGAAGAATAAAAAGTACTGTGATTTTTACCAGCCTGTATGATTAACTAGGTGTATTAGTCTTCTTAGGCTGCCATTAAAAATACCATATTCTGAGTAGCTCAACAACAGACATTTATTTCTCACAGTTCTGGAGGCTGGGAAGTCCTAGATCAAGGTGTGGGCTGATTTGGTTCCTAGTGAGGGCCCTCTTCCTGGCTTGTAGGTAGTAGGCTTCTTGTGTTCTCACATGGCAGAGAGAGAGCTGTCTCTCTTTTGTTCTCTTCTTATGATGCCACTAATGCCATTATAAGAGCCCCACTCTCATGGCTTCACTTAACTCTAATTATTTCTCAAAGGCCTCATCTCCAAATACCATCACATGGAAAGTTAGGGCTTTAACAAATTTTGCAAGAACACAATTTCATCTATAGCACTAAGTTTCAGGAGTTTATCATGTAGAGAATGAACAAGAGCAGTTGGTTGCCCTCTATGTAACACATTACAGTGCAAACTTGCAAAATTTACATTTGCAGTAGAAACTGTATGTAAATGGAATGTGTCATAGATTCTAATAAATCATTTGTTCATTCATTTTTTTAATGCATTATTTTTGGTGTTAGAGGCTGAGTACATTCAGGGACCTGGTGGCAGTTAGCCTCATGAAGCTTATCATTTTGTTATTATCTTACATTGATTTTGATAAAACATTCAACATTCATAGAGAAGATACAATACTAATGTAATTGGCTGGTCTGTGTTTTAGAGAGACATATGGAATAGAATTATCTACATGTTCTGGATCTGCATGATCTCTAAAAGCAGACTCTGTTAATGCAGTGTGAATTTAGAGACCTAGTAATATCTGTTGTCACCTATAAGGGACCAACCTTACTGAAATGGCATCACTACAGACTCATACTTTTTAGGTATTTGTAAACAAATAACATGTATTGTTGAATGCTTGTTTTGTGCCTGATAACATACTAGATATTGAGAATACAAAGCAAATATGACAGACAATCTTCCTGCCCTAAGGGAGGTTAAATTTTTGAAGGTTGGAAATGAAAAATTATAAATAAGCAAATGAATCAATAAAATTATTAAGACTGTGAATAGAGGGGGAAGAAAATAGAATGCATGAATAGAATGAATAATCAGAGAGGACCTCTCCAAAGAAAGAAAATTTAAACTGAGACCTGAAGGATGAATCAAAATCAGTTGTCAAGAGCATTGGGAAAGTGTTCTAGGCAGAAGGAATAGAAAGGACAAAGACTTTGATGGGAAAAGCAAGAGTTTGCAGGAGTCCAAACTAGAGATGATTATGGTTTGAACTAGGGTAGTAGTAGTGATGAAGAAGAGAAGTGGAGAGTATAAGATTTTTAGAAATAAGGTAAGATAAGATTTTTAAGGCAGGAAAAGCAGGACTTGATTCAAATTTAGGAGCGAGAGATGACTCCTAGGATTTAGGGTTGGAAATGGGGTGGATAAAACTCTCTTTAATATTTATTAAGGGGGAAAAGTGAAGAGGACTGATGTCTAGGGGGAAAAACCAAGAGTTCCAGTTTAAGTCTGATAAACCTCCAGACATCCAGTGGAGATGTCATGCTGGCAACTTAATGACTGGGTCTGGAGCCCAGAGTAGAGATCTGGGCTACAGATGTAATTTAGAGAGTGGTGAGCATGTGGCTGGTCTTTCATGCCTTGAGAATTAATGGAATCACCTAAGACGAGGAAGAAAGGAGATAGAAAAGATGGCCTAAGACAGACCTCTGATGACTCATTTAGAGGTGAGAGAGAAGAAAAGATGACATTGAATGAGACTGAAAATGAATAGTTACCAAGGAAAGGAATTTTAAAAGGGAGAGGTGCAGTATTATAGAACAGCTAAGTGAAGCAATAGTTTCAAGACACACACACAAGAATGTCCAAAACAATGACAGTTTTAATTAAGAGATAAAGCTGGAAGCCAGATAGGAATGGATTTAAGAATAAAGTAGGAATTCAGTTTCTGACAATACAGCAGACTAAATACCAGAGAACTTCTTCCAGTAAAAACAAAAGAAAAAAGTTCTGTGTAAAGTAAGTTTTAAAGAAATTTTCTAATTATACAACTTAACTAACAAGTAGGTAAAATCCTCATAAAATGGGTAGGGAAGCATGAGTTTAGAGAAGTCAGTAAATTGTCTTAAAAAAATGCAAGACTTGGGTGGAGTGGAGCTTTGGGTTTTTGGAAACACCTATTCTAGCCCAGGGCAGATCCAAGGTGGGATAATGAATCAGACACCCATGCACAAAATTGAGACATTGAAAGATAATCCCTTCAGAGGGTGAATTTAAAACAAATTCTACCCCACAGAAAGTGGTGATAAGGAAACTTTCCTTCTTGGCCTTGGTTTTGAATAAAGGGGGAAAATGTCTCTCTTTGAGAATTTCTAACTATAAATCCACCCTCATGAATGCTTGGAGAAAGAATTTATGTTCAAAAACTTTAAGCTGAAAATTTAAAGTAGTGCTCAGTTGGGAATATACTTTTTCTCCCCTCCCAAGCTTGGCAGATGCAAATACAACTAAGCTCTGGAAAAATATTCCAAATAATTCACACAGATAAAGATCCAAAGAATATAAATTCACAATTGAAAAGAATTACAAAACATCTCAAGAAATAGGCCACTATAAGCTAGAAAAAATAAATTACAGAATCAGTCATAAAAATATTATAGATGTTGTTTATTATAGATTCAGATATATAAACAAGTGTAATGTTTTTAAATAAATAAAATATGAAATTGAAAATAATATCAAAAAATAAGAGACTATCAAAAATTAACAAGCAGATTTGAAAAAAAATAGAATACTTAGAAATTAAAAAGAAATTGAAACTAGAAACCCCATAGACATATCAGATACAACAAAGTAGGGAATTGGAAGTCCAGGAGACAAATCTGAAAAAAAAAGTTAGCAATCACAATAATGAAAAAAAGAGGTAGAAATATGAAAGAGGTATTAAGTGACAGGGAAGATAGAAAGATATGGTCTGCTATACATTTAATTGGCATTCCAAAAAGAAAATAGAAAAAATGACTAATAGAAAATAAGCAAAGAAATATACCTCATAATTTTTAAAAATTGATGAAAGACATAAATCTATAGATTTAAGAGATATAAAATAATATGTTTATCTGGACACAGTTTAGTAAAACCAGATAATATCTAAGATAAAGATCATAAAAAATATGAAAGACAAATGACCTACATTGACTGTGTAAACAATAATTTTAAGATTCAATTTGTGGAGTTAAAAAAGAATAAAAGAGCTAAAATACAGAAGTAAATAAATCATGTAAATCAGAAAGAGGGATTAGATTTAAAACATAATAAAGATCTTGTATTATTTAAGAGGAAAGAGTAGTTATTTAGTACATTTAGATTGTATTAAGTATATATGTTAAAATTTGCAAGGGTATCAACTAAATGAATAGAAAGAAGGTATATATCTTGTAAATAATAGAAAAAAATGTAGTCTATAAAAAAGATAAAAAAGTAAGGCAAGAAACCAAATATAGGACAATGAATGTAGAAATGTTGAGACAAAAAAAACTAAATTAGTAGTGATAAATCTGAACATGTCAATAATAATAATTATAAATGAACTGAGCTCTCTAGTAAAAGGTATAGATTATCAAGACTGGATTTTAAGAAATCCAACCATATATTGTTTGTAAGATCATATCTAAAACATAAGGACCAGGAAAGTTTTAAGTAAAACAATGGAGAATAATGAACCAATAAAATACAAACCAAAAGAAAGTTGGTATGGGTATAGTATAGAAGACAAAATAGACTTCAAGTGAAAAGCACTGAAAGAGTTATGAGATCATAACTCTTGTAACTCTATACAACGATAAAAGTTGTAATTGCTGGAAGAAGGATTGTGATGTGCTACTCATGTCCCACTTTAGGATTGAAGGATTTATTACTTTAGTTGATGAGAGTGTCACCAGCAGATAGCCCTCAGCTGTCTGTTCCTTAATAAGATTGAGGCCTCTTCAACCAGCTTCACACCCCTTTTCCAGGGCAGCTCAAAACAAGCAACTGATAGACCAACACGGGCCACTCCAAAGGGTCACTCTCCAAATGGTTAGTTGAGGCATTTCATTGAGACGACATCACATCTTGACTTCTCTTTCTGGCCAATCCTGCTTCCCTCTTTTCCCTTCCACAAGTGTGAATGCAACAACACTTCCTGATGAACCACCTGCATGCTAATTTGTGTCTCAGGCTTGGCTTCCTGGGAAATCTAACCTGCAACAAATGGTACCAGAGTGGCGTAAGAAAGCAAGCTTATTCAGCTGTGTCACTCCATCTCAGCTGGTCCTGGAGATTCTAAAACTGATGGTATGTGGAGCACAGATAGCTCCTGGCAGAGAACATAGTAAGAAGTGCAACTGTTAGAAGTTTCTCTCGTGGTGAATTGGTATACCAGTGGAAGGAAAGATATTAGTTCCTGTGATGTTTTCAGCACTTGAAAATTATAGGAAAACAGTAACTATAAGGACAATGGAATGTCCTTAGCATGGATGACCACTACTAAGCTCTGGATATTCTGGAAAACGATTGCAAAAAGCTGAGAACATTTAATTGGCAATTAAAAGCTATGTGTGAAAGCCAGAGGGTTCTTTTTGGTATCATATAAAGCAATGCTCAACTCCTACTGTACAAAGGCAGAGAAAACCTCACAGTCACGAAAGTAGTAGAGCTCAAAAGTAAATTAAACATCCAACCCAAGCAGATCTGATATAGTAGGACCTCAAAACAATAGAGACATGCTGGTGATATATATTTTTCTGGACCTAAATATCAAAATGAGTGGCAAGGTTGGAGGGGCAGCCACAGGAACCTGACCACAGAGAGCTTTGGAGATGGTTAATAGAACAGAGCAGCCCTACGGGTAAATAGACAGGCAGCCAACAGGGACGTTACTGAATCTGTGCTACAAAAAGAAATGAAGGCCAAACGATCAGGAGGCTGAGGGCAGTCACCCAAAAAAGTCATAATCCTTTGCCCAGCTTCTGGACATGAGCCGGTTTTTGGACTCAGAATCCAATTGGCATTCAATTTTTAAAGAAGTCAAGAAAAGGTTTATTCATGTTCCGTAATTATATTATAAAACCACTAGTCAAGGAACATGCCTTTCACTATAACCAGAGCAGAAAACCATACTCTTTATTTTTCTTCAAAAGAGCAGTCAGCACATTGTGAATCACTTTTTTACCCTTTGGGCAGCCCTAAAAGAACATTTCTTTAGAAAACCATTTCTGAGGTGCAGTCTGGAGGTTTATTTTAGACGTGACCACCTGTGTGAGGTGCAAGGGTTATTTTAAAAAGGAGTTCTTTCTGGGAGAGAGGTTACTCCAATCAAAATGACATCACATTCCTGGGGCACCTGTGAAATTGTGCAGGAGTTGGCTCAAGTACAAAAGAGTTTGTTTTCCTTTTTCTTTCCTATGGTAGTTAACTCGATTTCTTCTTTCCATAAATTCTTTAATTAGTTTAATAAAATACACTGAAAACTGTGAGTGGCCTTTTCTATTTGTTGCATTGGGCACATTTACGTAGTAAAGTTCAACTAACCAAAACATTGCATTTTGTGAAAAAAAAGAAAAAGGTTTCAGGGCAGCTAGAAAATAGTTAAAAGAAGAGAAATTTTAAAGCAGTAAAGATGTCTTTGATAATTTTCATGTTCACATTAGTTGCTCTTGCATAAAACCTCCCCTGGCATTTTTTAGGCAATGAAGAAGGCATAATCCCTTTTTATTTTTATTTCTGTAGCATGTGAAGTTTTACTACTGGGGGTGTTAAGCTAATTTTTTTAAAAGCAGAAACAAGAGAAGGGATTTAGTATTAACTGTTGCTGTGCCTTCAGGCTAATCAGACAGCCTGGGATTGCCCCAAATTGATGCAAGGGGATAGCACTTTCCAGGAAAGGCTTGATTTTCCTTTTGAGAGAGAATCTCATGCATGGAATAGAAATAGGGTAGGAGTTGAGAATTTCGGATCAAGTATGTGGTCAGATTCATCACTGACCTTTCAAATGACAACATTCAACAGCTAGCTTGCTTTCTTCTCTCTCTGTCTCTCTTGCTTTCTTTTCTTCCTTCTTTCTACTTCCCTTCCTTCCTTTCTTTCTCTCCCTCCTCCACTCCTTCTTTCTTCTTTTGTTTTTCTTTCTTTTCCTTCCTCCCTTCTCTTCTTTTTCATTCTGTCTTTCACGTTTCAGTTACTGTTAAGAGGTAAAATCCAACTACTTTCTTCTTTCCTCCTTTCTTCCCTTCATTCCCTTCCCCCCTTTCTTCCTTCCATCTCCTTCTGTACCCTTTCATTTTTCCAGAGTGTGATTTTTGCATAATTGATGCAAACTCTAAGACATTTCTATTCCTTAAGACTATTTCCTATGCTAGGTCAATTGGTCTCTAAAACATGACTACTTAGTTTTCTAAGCCGTGGCAGGGTGGGCATGAGACCAAGAAGAAAAAGGGAGGGAGCAATAAAGACAGGAGAGGATAAGAGACATTGGATAAGAGAAAGGATAAGAGAAATCAAGAAATTGAAAGAGAAAATAAAGAAGGAAAAAAATGTGAGAAAAGAAAAGAAGAGAAGCAATAAAGGGCAAGGAAAGAGCAATGGAGTATTAAGTATTCTGCTTGGAGAACACAGTGGATGAGAGGATAAATCTTGTGTTCATTTAAGGTTTGATCTTTTGCAACTGGCTGCTACTTCATGTCCCAAGCCTGGTGTTTTTATAATAGCAAGCTTCCCTGCGGTGGAAAATAGACCCCTTGACCAATTATAGGATCACAACTAGGATGATGTTGGTAAGAGACATATTAAACAGAAGCAGGAATGGATTCTGATTTTGTGTACTTTTAACTTATACAATTTTGGGAGTACTCTTTAAGAAAAATAATTAAAAATTAGATATAAAATAAATATTTATTTACAATGAAAAATAGCAAAGTATACATTTTAAAGTGCTAACAAGTACCACACTGTCACAAATTCCAGAAAACTAACATATTTATGCTAATTGGCTGCCTGACACACCTCTATAAGGATATTTTCGTCTGATTTTTTGACTGCATACATTTCATTGCACCTTTATATGATAACGCTTTTGTATGGCAAGAATAGAAAGATATCTTAGGCTCTAGCATGATTAATTGAAATCTGTTATTACTATTTATAGCTTAGAAAAGTTTCTTTCTGCCTTATAAATTGTCATTGGTAATGCCATTTAAATATTTTTAAATTAGGGCATAGTTTTATATAGTGAAACTTAGATATTTTGTATACAGTTGAGAAATGCATAAACTAGTGTAACCCACATCCCAATCAAGACAGAGAACATTTCCAACACTCCACAAAGGTCCCTTGTGTTCTTTTCCCAGTCAATTCCAAGACATTTCCCACCAGAAGAAGCAAACGGTATTTTGATTTCTTTCACCATAGATTATTTTTGCTTGTTTTAGAAATTCTTGTAAACAGAATGTTAGAGTACATATTCTTATGTCTGGATTCTTTTAGTCAGCAGAATATTTCTGAGGTTTACCCATATTATTGCATGTATCAGTCATTCCTTTCTTTTTATTGCTGTGTATTATTTCATTGTATAGATGCTTCATCATTTGCTTATTCATTCTGTTAATAGATTTTGGTATTATTATAGTTACCATGCACGGCTGCACAACTGAGTGATTTAAAATAACATTTGTTTTGTTCTTGAATCTGCAACTGGGGCAGGGCTCAGTGGGGATGGCTTATCTCTGCTCCATTCAACTTCAGCTGGGGTGGCTCAAACTCTAGGGCCTGGAGTCCTCTGAAGGCTCACACCCGCATGTGTCTGGTGGTTGATGGTGGTCCAGCCAGTGGTCCAGCTAGCTGAGACTTTAGCTCAGAGTCACTGGCCAGACAACCCAAACATCGTCTTCTTGTGGCTTCATTCTTACCGTAGCTGAGTTCCAAGCGCTAAAGTCCCAAGAAGGAAAGAGAGCCATACACAAGCCATTCCACTTTCTGTGACCTAACCTTGGAAGTCACAGCAGCACTTCCAGCACTTCCAGAGCATTCAACTTGTCAAAGTAGTCACAGAGTCCTGCCCAGGCTCAAGGACAGGAGAAATAGGCTTTACTTCTTCGTGGGAGTGGAGTTTATGGAATTGTGGCTGTTTATGGGATACACAATCTATCCCAGCTATGATGAGCTTTATAGCCTGAACATTCTTCTATGAGTCTCTGACAGTAAGAAATCTGGCTCCTATTTTCCTTAATATAATTACTTATTTGCTAATTGTGATGGTTAATTTTATGTGGCAACTAGACTGCACCACAGAGTTCCCAGATTAAACTTTATTTCTGGTTTGTCTGGGAGGGTGTTTCTACATGAGATTAGCATTTCAGTGGGAGGACTCAATAAAGTAGACGGCCTGCCTCAGAGTGGCTAGGTGTCACTCAGTCCTTGGGGAACCAGTAGAACAAAAAGCAGAGAAGGAGTAATTCACCCCTGTTTTCCTGCTTAACTGCTTGAGCTGGAACAGCTTATCTCATCTTCTCCAGCCCTGGGACAGGGATTAGTGCCATTAGCTCCTCTGGTCCCCAGGCCTTCAGACTCAGACTGAATTACACCCCTGGCCTTCCTAGGTGTCCAGTCTCCATGACCACAGGAGCCAAGTCCTCATAATAAATTTCTCTCTCTCCATTTTTTTCCATATATATACATGCACATATATATGTCAATATGCACAGGCATATATGTGTGTACATATATATATATATATATATATATATATATATAGCATATATACGTGCACACACACAAGTATCTATATCTCCTACTGGTTCTGTTTCTCCAGAGAACCCTAACTAATGCAGGAAGTAATTGATTTCTCTGTGTGTAACCCACCTCCATTGCTGCTGCCCCACCTTCCATGTCCCCCTCGTCACACTGCTGGGGCTCTGACCCCTCACAAATGGCAGCCATCCTATGTGGGCACCTCTTCACCTCACTCAGGCTCTGACTCACTGCACCTGGGCACCCTCTTCCATAGATGTCCTTCTACCCCATTTGTGCTCTCTGACACCCTTACTGGGCTACTCCGCCTCTGGGACACCCACTTTATCCTGCTTGGGCTCAGACACTCTGGAACTACATTGAGTTAAGACAATGGTCTTAATTGATTGCCACTAACATATCTCACTTTTATGAATTGTGACATACATGTGATTACATGAGCAAATTTCTAGATTCCTCTCAGGGCTCTGGAAGGGGCCATGCAAGTGAAGGACTCTTTCATTACGGTTATCTTTAGTGTTATTTATACTCATGCTGTAAACACTGCTAAAGAGGAAATGGCTGTGACTCATGCCTTCTGCTTCTCACATTACTTCTGTGACTCACTCATTTTGCAGTTCTTGGTTCTGCACATATTTAGTCTATTTATATATATAGTGTCCCTCGTATCTGGGGGGTTTGGTTCTAGGACCCCTGAGAATAACAAAATCCATGGATACTCAATTCCATGATATAAAATGTGTAAAATAGTGTAAAATGGCACAGTATTTGCATATAATCTGCCCACATCCTCTCATATACTTTCAATCAATTCTAGATTGCTTATAATACTTAATACAATATAAATGCTATGTAAATAGTTGTTAAACAGTATTGTTTTAGGGAATAATGACAAGAAAAAAATTTGTACATATTCAGTACAGATGCAATTTTTTTGAGTATTTTCAATCTGCATTTGGTTGAATCCACATATACAGAACCATAAACATGGAGGGCTGACAGTGATAGCTCTTTCTCTCAATATCCTGCCATCTTTGATAGAAAACAAATATCTTGCTTCTAAAGTTTTTCCAGTTTATCATTTAAACATTTTCCTTGATGTTACTCATTTTATAAATTAAGTCAGCATTTGTTAAGCATTTGTTAAGCACAAGAGGGTTTCTAGACCTGTGCCTGAGCTATGGGGAATGATAAAGAAATAGATTGCTTGGATTTTGAGTCGCTTGCAGTCCTGTTAGAAAGTCAAGGGTAATAGTCACAAAAACCTCTAATAATTACTCTTTTTTTTTTTTACCCTGTGTATTATGTTTCTATTGCTGCAGTAATGAATTACCACGAACTTAGCTGTGTAGAACAACGTAAATTTATTATCTTATAGTTCTTGAAGTTGGAAGTCTGAAATGGACTTACATGGCTAAAATCCCAGCAGAGCTCTATTCCTTCCAGAGACGTTAGGGGAGGATCTGTTTCTATACCTTTTCTGGCTTCTGAGGGCTGCTGTGTTCCCTGCCTCCTGGCCCTCTTCCTCTGTCTTCATAGCTAGCAACTTCAGACTGAGTCCTCACACTGCTGTATCTCTGGTTTTCCTTCTTCTGCCTCTTTCTTCCACTTATAGGGATCCTTGGGAATACAGAGAATCCACTTGGATCATTCAGAATAATCTATCTACCTTGATGTCACTGAATGAGCAAACTTAATTCCATCTGCAACCTTCGATCCCCTTTTGCCATGCAACCTAACATAGTCACAGGTTCTAGGGGTTATGGTGTGGGCATATTTGGGGAGCCCATTATTCTGCCTCCCACACACTGTTAGTTCAAAGGGATTTGATAGCTGTGCTGTTGCCTCCCAGTGCATCTGCCAAAGTAATGATCAAGGGTCTGACTGACTGTACCTTGAGGAGTCTCACACAGCTCCTCTCCTGGTGTTTGTTACTGAATGAAGCCATAGATCTGCAAGGATTCCATTGGAACACAGCTTAGAATTAGAGAATTTGTTGGCTGTTTCTCCAGTTGAAACTCTGTGTGATATTTCAGGATGCCTCAGATTCTGGATTTAGGAAAAGATCACATTGTAAGACATTTTTCCTCAGCAGATGTTCAGTCAAGTCTCAAAGGAAGACCAGCCTATGCAGTGAGTCATGTGCCTCTTTCTGGGGTGAGGGAAGGAAATTTGCGCCAACTACTTTATATTCGTGTTTGTGTTTTCAGGGATTTACAACTTCTTTCTCAGTTATAGACTCATCTGAGGACCAAAGAAAATGCCCATTTTGCCCTAATGGAAAATGGACAGTCTAGGGGTGGCCTTTCCATATATTCCTGACTGACCAGCCCTAGGCTGTCCTTATTCCATTAGGACAACTGACTGCCTCCCAGTGAAGCTCAACTAACTGGTGCATGCATAATATTACACTGTGTATATTGAAGTATTCAAAACTTTATGACACGCATCATAAAATCAGCAGTGAGATTTTTAAAGCCCACTAAAGAAAATTACAAAGTTGACTTTTTTGTGATTAAGAAAAAGAATTTGTGGCCTATGAAGTTGAGTTTCCTGACCAGTGTAGGTTTACTGTACTATAAATATGACACGAATTAAGTGGAAGATGATTAGTGTTTGCTGAATTATTATAGTATTAGCAATAGCTTTTTATTCAGGTATAGCTCCAGTGTAGGAATTATCCAAAGCCTCTAATTAGATCAGTGTTGGGAATTTTAAGGGGACTCTATAAAAAGTATCCTTTGAACACATTGAGAATTAAGATAAGAGGAAGGCAGAAGGAAGACTAAAGAGTACGACAAATATAACTCTTTTAGTACCTGAGATCATGGAAGAGTGGTGAGATCCTGGACTCCAGAACCACGTAGACTGTGTTTGAATTCCAGGTCCACTGCTTCCTGGCTGTGTTATCTTGGGACAATTGCTTGTAGTATCTGTGTTTCATTTCCTTAGAAGTAAACCAAGGCTAACAAAAGTGCACCTACCAAGGAGGATTAAATGCATTTATATACATAACGCACTTAAAGTGGTGACAGAAAATAAATACCTAGCATGTAGTAGCTGTTTTCATTATTATTATTATCATTTCTATTATTTCAAAGAGTAGATTGGAGGTCATCATTCTCTGGGTAGGAAAGTAAGTCTATTATTACTGAGCCTTAGAATTAAGGAGATTTAATGGCCCTTGTTCCCCAACCAAGTTGCAGCAGGCCTGGACAGTGGAGAGACAACTCAGGTAACACTTGCAGCAGAGAGGTTCATAGGAGAATCCCCCTCACTGCAGGAAGCTTGATCCCAAGAGAACAAAAGAAAGTAGCTTGCTCTGTTCATTCTTGTCAAATTTACAGGTAAAATGAGTTAATCTACATCCTCTGGGGTGAAGTGCATAAAGGCAGAGAGAGGGCCAGGAGTACTTGGGGAAAACACTCATTTCATGGAAATCCAGAGGAGTAAAGATGTTCCTCCCAACAACTAATTTTTTCCCATAGGATACTGCTAGGTCCCTTTCAATGGGAAGTGGCAGAAAACCAACTTGAGCATAAGCATAAAATGGAATTTGGAACTCATAACCAAAAAGAATCAGGGCAGCAGGCCACAGGTCTCAAAGTTGCAGGTATTTAGAAAATAAAATGCATGTCCTTTTGTCTCTCTCTTATCCCTGCTTGTCTTTGTTCATGTTCATCTTCTCCTACTGCAGACCAATTTTCTCTACTTGCCAAGGAAGAAGGCCACTAGCAGGCCTTCTAACTCTGTGACATGAAAGTCGAGACCCCTTCTCCAGGACCTTCAAAATGAAAAAGCCTGGAAAGATTCTATTATTGGTCAATTTGTCACATTCCTTCCTCTGATCCAATTCCTGAGCCAGAGAATGTTCAGACTGTGTCACCTACAGTCTCTTTTGGTAAGAGAATTGGGTTTTGTGATTGGCAGCTCCCCAAGAATCCTTTTAGGTTGGGAGACCCTTCAACTTTTTCCTGGGTTTCTGGGGGCTTGGGGGCAGTCCCAGGTCTTCTCCTATCTGCTTGCATCCCACCTGGTGCAATACTGAACGAAAGCGTGAATGAACCAATGGATATTATTTGGCTACCCCTAACTCTCTCACTAGTTTTGATATTTTAGGCTATTTGTTATCTATTTTCCTAGGCTTTAAAATATTTTAAAATCTGTTTTTTTTTCTGGATATTTAATAAATGGCCATAATTATGGCTTTTGGGAGGATTTGTGGAAATAAAAAAAAAATAAACTGTTTCTAATATGACTTGCAGCAACCAGTTAAAAATTAGGACCATCATTGAATTTATTATTTGGAAATCTCCCAAATCAAGGGAGCCATTTGGCCAGATAAAGAGCCAGAGGAGGCCGATGTAGTTCACATCGTTTAGAAGCAGTGAACTTTTCGAATTTGTTTAAATTTGAGTTCAACCAGCTTCTCCATGTACTCCTTGTTCACTTATGTAGTTTCGTGGCGTGGGCTAAATAATATTCAACCTATTATTTGGTAAGCAATTGACTATAATGCTAAGTTAAATGCTTCCTTTCTAACGCAAATTGAAAAATTGAAAGATTTTCAACCTCTGATTTTGATATAAGAACAGAGCCTTAACTCAAGAATGGCAGGGCAGGTAATTTACTTGGGAATGAGATCCTAAGGAGCAGGGGTGAAGGGAAGGGGGAGTGAAATAACACAGGAGAGACTTCATAAGTGTCACTGCTACAGCTGACTCTTCCTTCTAGGGACACTTAAGAAATGTGTCTGGGAGCCCATTGCCCCCTGGCCAAGGCTGGCCCCTAAAGCGTTAATATTTCTCTCCCTTCTTATGTGCACGTACAAGGCCTGAGTGAATTTTCTTGGGTAGCTCACCCTGGGATGCCAGAGAAATCCCAGGAGGAAGAGGTATGCATATAGAAGCAGGGAGAGGCTCTGTCCAGTTGTCCTTGTGGAAGCTAGCCAAGACTGTGCTGCCCCGGTTGCCATAGCAACAGCTGGGCTAAGAGGGAGGGCAGCTCTCCAGTACTTCCAAGTGGTGTGCAAGAGATGTGTGATGGATCTGCCGTCTACTGCTGTGCATTTTTCCGATGAGTTTATTTAAAGTCCCCAGCCTGCCTGCTGACATTGATAATGATCCCCCTCACTTTCTCACCAACTCCCAGAGCGTTCCCTAGGGAGTATCACCTTGGGGAGGGGCTATGCATGCGTCTAGTCCTCAGAACTTCTTTGTAGGCCCTTCCCTGGAATCCCTGGAATGTACTTAGGGTTGTTAATTTGTTCTTTTCTCTTCTAGTCTATAGTGGCTGTGATGGTTAATTTATGTGTCAACTTATCTGGGCCTCAGTGCCCAGATATTTGGCCAAACATTATTCCGTATGTTTCTGTGAGGGTGGTTTTGGATGAGATTTACATTTCAATGTGTGGACCTTAAGTAAAGCAGATTGCTGTCCATGGGCCTCATCCAATCAGTTGAAGTCATGAATAAAACAAAAGGGTGACCTCCCCCACCATCTCCAACACAAGAGGAATTCCCCAGCAGACTGCCTTTGGACTTCATCTGCAACACCCACCCCCCCCATCCTCGTTCTACAGCAGACTGACTTTGGACTCAAATTGCAACTCTTTCATAAGTCTCCAGTCTGATGGTCTCCCCATTCATTAGATTTTGTACTCACCAAGTCTCACAATTGTGCCAATGTCTTAAATCTCTCTCTCTCTCTCTAATATGCACATATATACACACATACACACATATACAGAGCCATCACAGCTTCAGATAGAAAAGGAAGAAAGCTTCTTGCAGGGCCTAGTTGGTGGAGATATCAAAGTGATTGGATGGTCTGTTGCCTAATTATTGTTAACACCTGATGCTGAGTAAAATGCCACTTAAACCGATCCATCAATTGCTAACCAGTTTAACTGCCAGATTCTCATTTGTCAATGTCTTATATAATAATGTTTCTTCACCATCATATTCAACAACATCATCCAATCTTAAGCCTTTTGTAAGCTTTGCAGTTTGACTTGGAGAGTGATTTGTTGTATTTGCATTATACTCTTGGCTGTCGTACACACCAGCAGTTAAAGACTCTCCAAGAACTTTGGCACTATGGGTTGAGATAGAAGCTGATGTTAAACAGGCATAATGAAGGTGGAAATGAATAGAATGGTGTTAGTTTACCAGTGGTCAGTTCCTTGGCGTTTGACTACTTTTGCTTCCTCTAGAGGAAGTTACAACCTGTAACTATAGGGACTCAGATGGGGAGAGTCAAAAGGACCCCTTTTGTCTAAAGACCTAACTAGACGACCTCAAATCTGGGTCTGTCTATGGCTTCCCAAGACTGGCAGAAATCCACTTCAAAATCATATGCCCAGGTTTCTGAGCCCTGCTTCAGCTGTTAGCTTTCTAGAGAGTTTTTAAAGCTTTAGCTTCCATTATGCATTAGCTTGCAATAGCTTGACTGTATTTCAGATTTTAAAGACATGTCAAAACGGATGGGTCATGTTGCTTTTGGAACAGTTTGCTAAATTCTGCTATTTTATCAGGCATTTCCATACAGACTCCTTCAGACTGGAGCCTGTGTACCTGATAATGTTTGTTGAGCAGGTTGATAAAGTTGATGAACTCAAGCCACCACTTTAGACAGTCTTTGATTTTCTTTGTTTGCTTGGATACAAGGTGATTTTCATTTAGGGCCTATGCATAGTTTTCAGGAGCTTTAGAGCTTGCAACTTCAGCAAAATGGCTATTTCAGCAAATAGCTTTATACATCATGTGGTAAAATGGCAATAAAATATATGCTTGTTGTTATGTGTTGGGGTCAGATTCAGCTTTATGAGGATGTAGCCATCTCAATCCAAAGGTCTACCTGGACACAATTATCTGGTATTTTTGGCCTTAGACGTGGTATAGTCACTAAGAGTGGTGGGTGGGTTTGAACAAGATAGGCAATTTGTGATCTCAGACTAGTACTGTTACTGCCATATCTGTAGATTGGGAACATTAACAGAAGCTGACTTAGTAGGTTGCTGGAAGGATTACAAAAGGTAGTGCACAAAAAGGGATTACAAAAGATGTTCCCCAATGTTCTTAGTTCATAGAGGCCCTCAAGGCCTCAAGCCAAAAGAAATATTCAAGAGGTCCATTTTTAAGTAGCTAGGTCCATGTAAATTAACACATGTTTATGTCCTAACAACTGAGTGGCTACTTTAAAAGATAATACATATGCATTGAAAGAAAAAATCTTTTTCATTCTTAACAATTTCTTACCAGTGTGAAATATCAAACTTTGAAATCAGATTGGATGTTGATGCTTTCATTTCCTGTTCTACATTGATTTTCCAGTGCCACTTGCTTTTATCACAGTATTTATGTAACACCCAGCTTCACAAAGATTTAATGTCATCGAAAGGAATGTAATGTGATCTGCTGTTGAAACTGTGAACTTCCTCCAATTAGTGGTAGCTTGTGGGGTATTCTCTAGATGGAGCAGATCATGACTTTCCTTATGATGTAAACTGTGCTCCAGAGCTCCTCTGTGCTCCTGTGGTGCCCTGAGGCAGGTCGTGATTTGACAATCTCAGGATGACACATTGTCTGGCATTTTGGAATCCTTTATTGATTGCTATTCTGGAGCCCAGCTTTCCTGGCTACACTTATCCTCAAAAGTTCTCTGGATGATTTACACACATAACATGCCTTATTGGGAGGGATGACACTTGAACAAACACAATAACATGAACATGTCATCTGATTAAGTCATTATTACTTAGTATTATCTCTGGGCAGCTGCTTTGTGCAGTACCATCCTGGGCTCCCTACCTGTGTGTATCACACTCCTGAGAACACTGGGTGAGTGATATCCCCTAGAGTGCAAAGTAAACACCCTGGAGAATAGGGTTACAGGCATGATGCCACATAATTCCTATGGATTCTCTCATTTAATCCTTTGGAAAATTTAGAAGAGGCAGTATGGCTTTATAATAAAGTTGTTTCTGGAGGATTAAGGGTCATGTTAAAATCTTGGCTCTGTTACTTACCCATAGTGTGGTCTTGGCAAAGTTGCTTAATCTCTGGGTACCTCAGTTTCTTCACTGCAAAATGGGACCAATAATAGTCGCCTACCTCACTGAATTGTCAGGGGGATAAGTTGCCTAATACATATTAAACCCTTGGAATAGTGCCTGACACCTGATAAATATTAGCTTTTATTGTAAGTATTATTAATGTCTTTATTTTATATATTACTATTTATAAGAGAAAATTGAGGTTTTAGAGAGATTACATAGTTTGCCTAAGTTTAGATAGATAGTAAGAAGCAATGCTGAGATTTCTCTTTTTTTAGTTACAGTGCTCTGGGGAAAATTTTTTCTCTAATTTGAGAGGGCTAAGTATCATCTAATGTAGATACACAGTTATAAACCCAGAATACTGATATACTCATTATTTAAATCCTTATGATTTATGGAACATATGGATCCATTTATAAGTTTGTTACTAGCTCTTTTTACACGTAGCTCTTTAATTTTTCCAACTTATGGCTCAATAGTATCCCAAAACAACAGATTACATTGTAACATTTTACAGTGATCAGCTTATTTTATTACTTAAGGGAAGTCCAGTCTTGTACTTTCCTCTCATACAGCAAGACTACCAAGGCCAGCCCAGGAATTATAGAATGTGCATATTCAACTTCTCTTTTGTGTTTCCACTCATGCCTACCTGTCTTAATTAATGACAATGCATGTTCTTATTTTTCAGTGTCTCTTAACCACATGGCTATACTGAAGAGATGGTAACAGGATTTCAGACTTTGGGCTGGGAGAAGGGAAACAGGAATGTGCAAAGCCTGGGACCTTTGAGCAAATAGCATGAAATGGATACTCCAGGTTGTCAGGGCCTGGGATCCTAATGCTCAGGTCAGGACAACAGAGGAGGGGCCTGAAATGAGAGTGAGGTGAAGGACAGGGAAGAAGGGAAGGAGAGGTAGGCTTTCTCTTTCATAATTAGCTTAGTCCAGTTTCACTGGCAGCCATGTGAAGGTGAGAAAACAGAAGGGAAAGGGGACTGACATTTGCTGATTCCTTGTACCAAGTGTTGTGCTAAGCATTTTCACGTACTTAACCTTTTATATGTTACAAAATAATACAACAACATAAATGCTACCAAACAGAATGTACTGTTGTGGAAATCCAGAAAGCTCAAATAAGTTGCTTCAGACACAGGGCTCACCAGTGATAAAGCTGGGGCTCCAAAGAGTCTCTGCTGCCCATTGTATAATATTATGAGTATTTGAGATGGCTATTAACATTTTCCATAGTTGTGTTTGTTTTAATATAGCCAGTTGTATGTGAATTTGCAAGAGTTAATTCTGGTCATCACTTTCTAACTCTGAGTTCAATGATACCACATTGGTTGTTTGAAATCAGCCAACATGATGTGTCTCAGTTTGCTCAGGCTACTATAACAAAATTCCACAGACTTGAGTGACTTCATTTTTATCACAGTTCTGGAGGCTGGAAAGTCCCAGATCAAGATGCCAGCCAATTCATTTCCTGAAAAGGGCTCTCTTTCTGACTTGCTGACAGTTACTTTCTTGCTGTGTTCTTGCATGGTAGCAAAAGAGAGAGGAAGCAAGCTCTATAGTGTCTCTTCTTATAAAGGCACTAATCCCACTATGAGGGCCCCACTCTTATGATCTTATCTAAACCTAATTACATCCTGAAGGTCCCATCTCCAAATACCCTCACACTGGAGGTTAGGGTTTCAAAGTATAAATTTTGGGGGAAAGTAATTCAGTTCATAGCATGGTGGTAGCTTGAAATCATGGGAATATTTATACTATGGAAATTGCCAAACACTGCTTGACACCCTGGAGTAATATACCAACCTTCCCTGAACAATACATGACATAAGGCTTGGGATGGAGAAAGCAGTATACTTCTACATGGTAAAGAGAAACAAGAGCATCTGTGGAAGGGAAAATGGAAAACAAAAACACTGGTGAATTCTCAGGCATATCAATTTTGTGAAATATATACAGATGAAAGTTTAAAAATTAGAAGTCGATTCCCATGAAATTATGATACAGGTATTTGCATTTCTTTATGTACCCCTTGAGTATGTGTAGTCTAGTTTGAAGACCATCCATGAAAAGATCTAGTATTAAAAAGAAAAAAGACACAGTCCTTTTAAGTACCTCACAGTGTAAAGGGAGGGACAGATAAGTAAATAGCCACTAGAATATGGTATAAAACATATCGTAGCTTGTCGTCATTGTCCTTCCACACAAGGTGAGAGAAGCTTGTAGGGCTAAGAGGATATACTCATCCATAGCATGTCACCCTCCCTTTTGGATTATGGTCAACGGACCTGGGTTCCTAGAATTCCAGTTCTGCATAGCCTCATCTCTAGACCTCTCCTCCTAAGGACATTTGTGTGCATCTGCTAGGTCTGAGGGAAAGCTAGGGGAGGACTGTTCGTGGGGAATTTGGGCACATGTTGAGACTGCAGGCTGCAATATCTACATGTGTACATGAGGCACCTGCCATGCTGGATGGAGTGGGAGTCAGAGGAGAAAGGAAGAGGACCCTGGGTCAAGGATGGTTCACTGTGTGCTGCTAAGTGCTGTTAGAGAACATGGCAGAGCCTGAGAAATCTGAATTTGAACAAAACATCCCATATTATGAAAGTGTATTTGCCAAGATAAGAAAATAGAACACATTTAACACCTTGTTAGCTTGATTTATAGATTTCAAAATATTTAGGTACATAATACATGGGCGTCCATTCTACTCCAGAATCCCACCAATGTTGAGAGGGAAATCATAGGGGCTGGCTACATGAGTTTTCAAAGTATTATGTGACAGAGGAATATAATGTTTATCTGTTAATTTCAGCAAGATCAAACAGCAGTGCAACTGACAAAGGTTAAGGTTAGAGGAAGAAAACAATTGCAGGAAATTTACAAGAAATGAGAATTCATTGATATGATGACAGTGAGAAAAAAGAGGAAGAGTGGCTTAAAGAAATATTTAGGATTTACAACTGCAGGGCTTATTATTATTATTCAATAATATCATTCAGAGATAACCAATAATTATTAATAGTTGCCTATTTGGGTAAAGATCTTGGGAGAGAAGTCAGGACTTGAACTACGAATTTTGGGGTCATGAGTGTGTATTGGGATTGCATTGCTGAAGTCATGGTGGGAAATGAGGTACCTTGAGATGTGTGTAGCATAAGATAAGAAGAGCCCCAACATCAGATCTCTGGGGAGTTTAAGATGGATTTAAGATGCAGGTAGAGAGAGAAGAGTCCCTGAAGGAGGCAGAGAACAAATGACTATAGTGTAGGGGAGAAATCCTGAGGATATGGTGTCAAGGAAGCCAAGAGGGAAGCATCATTAGAGGAGAAAGGTCAACAGCATCAAATGCCATAGAATTTTCAAATAAAATAGATATGAGATAGTCCATTGGTTTTGGTAGTATGTCACATTGATTTAATCTGCTCAGTAAATATTCTTGAAAAGCAAGGATAAAGTAGATTTGTAAAGAAAGAAATGAACAGCACAAAATATTCACCACCATATAGCGCTATTTTCCTTAGCATGTGAATATAGCCATGCTCTTCTAGTAACATTGAACTTAAATCATCACTATATAGCTGGGTACTTATTACCGGACCAGAGCCTAGCATAGCCCTAAGTATTGTGGAGATGTTAATAACTGGAAACATGTTGATTTTTAAAGAAGGGGAAAATAAAATAAAATAAAATAAAAGCAGGTGAAATGAATTTGTGGACAAAATTTTCTAAAATGTAATGTCAATTGATGTCATTTGAGCAACATAACAGTGAGACAAAAAAAAAAAAACTACTAAATTCTTCCAAATTTAGTACAACCAGAACTACTGTAATCTTATACTGCCCTCCTCATGAAATTATGATTGTACTTAAAAATCTTACGGGATGCTAGCTTTAATAAAAAAAATGCTACCAAATAATACCTTCACTGAAAACACCTAATTGTCATGCCAGAAGCGTTTTGGCTAAAGAGAAGAGTTCCAAACAGTTCTTCCTCCATTCTGAGAAATAAACCTTTTCCACTTCATAATGCTTTGGGAATGATGTGTATATTTCTGCCTTCAAATCATGGTGCCCACAGTTCTTTTTGAAACGCTATTCTCTGCCAAACCAAATCCCACCCTTCCTCCACAACCAGCAGAAATCCCACTTCTCTTGAAACTCCTCCCTCAGGTTTGCCCACTGATGGTATGTTCTACTTTTTTGGCTTCTCTCACCTCTTGCCTTTTGATATCCTACACTAGTAATTTATCTGGATTATCTAATCTCCCCAATGACATTTTAAGGGCTTCATCATTGTTTATATTTCCCACAGTACCTAGCACTATGGTTAGTAGATTTCTAAAAGAAAGAAAAAAAGTTTTTGAAGAAATATTTGATTGTACATGTCTTAGAAATGAATAATCCTAGAATGTAAGAGTCATAAGGAACCAAAGTCTACTTATGATTTTAGTTAAATGTTCAGAGTGCTTGTGTTGTGAGGAGAGGGTTGAGGATGTCCTTTGTGTGGATTGGCAGGTGGAGCTTTAGAGACCAGGACATGCATTCCTTGCCCTTTTCTGAATGACAGGGAAGCTGAACTCTGTAGATTGCATTTCCCACACTTCCAGCTGAGTTCAGCCAAGCAGAGGCTGGTGGGAGATTGGAAGGTAGAGAGGAGAACTGGGGCATTTTGCCCTTGCTCTGATGTTTCCAGCAGTGTCTCCATCTTTTCCATGTCTCTATCTCCTGCTGGACAGGCTGCTAAGGTTCCTGCTTTTGGCTTCTGAGGTATTATAACCCTGTGTCTACCTTTGGCTGGTAGTGGTTTTCTGTGTTGCTAATCTTTGGGTTGCCTCACTGATCCCTATGTATCTTTGTTAGATAAAATTTATAGGAGGCTATTGATGTGAACTAAGCTCCTTCTTGAAACCCCCAAAAGATCAAACCAAAATGGAGTCACTCATGCTAAAGTTCCATGCCACCAAACTGAAACTAAGTTATTTATCTGACCTTTCCAGAAATCAGGAAAAAGAGAAAGAGAGAGAGAGAGATAATAATCAAATCCTCAAACAGGTCAGTTTTAGTCTGTATGATAAGGAAGTCCTCTCTGCTTTAGTCTTTATAAGGAAAATAATTTTGAAATTGTTAGGTAGACAGTGAGGGACCTCCACCCTCCTGGGGACGAAGGCAGGTGTCCCCAACCTGGGGGAGGTGGGAGTGACCTACCAATATGCCAATCAGAATTTAGCTTGCCAACTGTGCCAACTACAGAGAATGCAGAGGATTCCCTAGCTGGTGGGCCACGCAGCACAGGTACAATGGTGTCTGGAACGTGACCTAGAACAACTTAAGGCTAATTATCATGTCATTAGCTTAATCTACATTGTGGTTCACTCCTCCTCTCACAATAGACTTTCAGAGAGGCTCATGGGAGATCTGCATGGACAGTAAATACTCAGGTTATACAACTTCCAACTGTCCATCAAAGTGGTTCAATGGTGACATCTGAACCATGAGGAGGGCCCAGCATAGGCAATACAAAATAGGACCCCAGACCATAATTGGGGCCCTGGAATGACAGGAGGTCCATTCGTTGTCGGTGGCAAACGTGTGTTACTTTATTTAATAAACCTCACCTGTGCTTGCCTTACTTTGGTGTGTCTAATCATTCTTTGGCCAAGAGCACACCAAGAACCGAGAACAAACAAATATAACCAGACAAAATGATCAATCCTCTTTTGAGTCCTTGTTTCTGCTTTCTTCAGCCTTTTTCTGTCTATAAATACTCCTGCCCCTGTTGCAGTGCAGAGCTCCCTGAACTTCTGTTTCTAAGGGTTGCCCGATTCATGAATTGTTCTTTGCTCAAACTCTGTCAAATGTATTTTGTCTAAAGTTTTTCTTTTATCAGCTTCTAAATTATTCCATCACTGAATAGTCAAATTTCTTGTATTAAATTCCATTGTTTGAAACACATAAGGGCAATCACAGCAATAAAATTATATAAAGAACCGGTGTGTGGGGTGGGGGAGTTAGAGAAGAGAAGCCCAGAAAAATGAATGTTTTCTCCAAGAAATAAATATAGAAATAGGTTACCGAAAGCAACACATGCAAAAGCACTGACAATAAATTTGAGACTTCACTAGAATTACTAGCAGAAAAAAGATTTTATTATTGGAGTAATTTGAGAATTGATTTCTCTGACTGAGCTCAGTGAAGGTAGAAAGGAGACAAAGGAGACCTTGTGATCTGATGGAGATGAGCTGGGAAAATTGACTTTGGCACTTTGGCCCATGGAAGGAAATGAACCGTACATAAGTAGTAAAAAGGGAGTCAGCTGCTACTTGGATGAATCTTGATTTTAACTTGGTGCCACTGACAGGTCTTTGACATTATGGGACAGTTTTTACCCACACCAGATTGGCAGTGAAGTGGACTGAATAACCGTGAACAATTACTTTTGACAGAACAGAATTTCTAGATTTGCACCCTTTCACCTTATTTGTTTATAAATCACCACTAGATACATTTCTTGCCCAGAAAACTTACTATATCTAAAGACAGACTTCAGGCTGTATGTTTCCCCTACTGTGACCAATCTGAGTGCCTGCATCTTTTTTTTTTTTTTTTTTCTCTTATTGACACTATGAGTTCATGTTTCTTGAACTGGAAAGATGAGAGTATACCAAGGTCCCCAGAGAATATACTTCTAGAGGAAAGAGAAAAATATTCTCATGAAAAAAAAAAAAATCTTAATTCATCCCTTTCTCTAAATTTGTCTTTGTAATCAAAGCCAAGGCTGTAGAAAGTTAAAGCAAATTCCTAATCTGAAGGAAAATACATACATGGCAATTTTGAAAATCTAGCCAAAGAGCTCAGAGTCTGGGAACAGGCTGGTTTTCAATAAACTGAAAGCATTTAATCTTTGTAGCTTTTCCAGGAAATGCTGCCTAGACAGGAGCTCTTTCAAACCCTTTTGTTTTTCTGGCTTTCCTGGGGTTGAGAGTAGTTTGCTGGTTGGATTGGGATTAAGCGGTAGGCTTTTGTTATGTAAATAGTGTTAACATTCTGCCAAAGGCAGCCTCTGCATTATTCCATGACATTTCCTAGGGATTCCCCAGAGGAAGCCAGAGACCCCAAGGCTTCCACATTGAATTGGAGAGAGATTGTTTCTTCAAATTTTGGGAGAAATCATCATTGCCTTTTAAACCAGAGCTGCTCTGGTTTGTGGACACTGATCGATTAGTTAGGAACTTCCTGGAAACCAAATCTTGCTTTAGTATTTTACTTCTATCTCTTATTTATTTATCTATCTATCTATTTATCTATTTATAAAGCTTCATTTAAGTGTTTTATAAACCTTTCTTTTGACCTCTTTTGGCTAAATTTGTATAGCGAAGATTTATACAAATATAGAATTTTTCTATATGTCCTACATAAATTCTTCTTTCTAATTAATTTTCAATTTGCAATGTGATTTCAAACACTAAAACAAGGCTCAAGATCTTAGTAATAGCAACGGGTTTCTAATTTACCAATCGTTTGGATTTTCCTTTTATAACCTGTCCATTGGATTTCAGGAAAAAACTACATAAATCCTAAAAGAGCAGGGACTGTGTATCAATAAGAGAGTGCAAGTGCTGGGGCAGGAGTGGCTACATCATTCTTCCTTCTGGAAGCAGCTGCTGAGAGACAGGGACACTCTGCCAGGCTGCAGGGATCCGGAGCAGAGGATCTTCCCAAGAACTTCATAATGGAAACAGAAAACAACCAAAATTCCAGTTGTTTGTCTTCTTACCATCTCAACTTCTTCATTGGTCCAATGGGTCCTTGTGAAATAATTATAATGGTAACAATAGGTAACATATTGAGTAGCTCTCCATGCAGTGTTTTAAGCATACCACATGTATTTATTGAATGTTCTAAATAATTCTAGGATAAGATATAAGAGATATAAGTCCTTCTGCTCTGCCTCTCTCCTCCCTCTCCCTGACTACTTCTCTGCAGAGTAACTCCATGTCTCTCAGCTCTCGTGGAATGACTTCAAGTCATTTTTCATAGTGGGAAATAACTTCATCAAGCCATGTAATTTTCTGAAACTCGCCTGTAAGCTTGGAGACTAAGCAAGCATGCAGAACCTCCGCATACTGGCCCCAAGTCCTCAAGTGTTCTTTTTAAGAAGCTTTGTGTCAAAAGGTGGTGATGGAAATACTCTTAGTTATCTATGATCTATGGAAGTGTTCTGAGTACGATATATGACAATACATGAAGATCAATTCAAAGCTATATAACTTAAAAATCTACATAGATTCAGTCTCTTTTCATATCTTTCAGGAAAGCTCTGCTTTGAAAATTCCTGTCTCTCAACCCTCCATCCATGGCTACCAGGGGGCCACACACACGCTGCCTGGCCACCCAACTGGGGTCTCTTCTGTTGAACAGAAGGCTAAAAAAGCTGACCCAGCACAAAGCTGGGCTTTCCACACCAACAGTGACTATTAGCCAGGCTCTCAATTACAGTATCAACTTTCTGGAGGAGGACTAGAAAAGAATCCCTCTCCTCATTCTCAGATATATCTGAAACAAGGGCACAATAGTAGTCATTAACCATAAAGATGAGGTTAATGTACTTTCCCTCTAAATCTGAATGCTAATGTAGCCATTTAAATAGTGCCAACAATGGAAATAAACAGAAGGCTGAGTTAAACCACAAATGTGCAGGCCTGTACCACTTGGCAAAACATAAGAGCTAGCAGTCTTGCCACCGCGGCACTAAGGCTTACAAGCAAAATGAATTGTAGGACTGCATGGGGCCGGCAGTGCAATTCATTGAATTGAACCAAGGTGACCTTAGAGATAGAAATACGTCCCATGTGAAATAAGGGATTGTGATTCCATAACATTTCTTAGAAACCAAGTACTTAAAACTCTTCTAGCCCAAATCTCCTTCCTTGTTCTCCAGATCCGACCAGTCCATAGAGTACTGAGAAGTAGGGTGGGGAGAACCCCGAGATACACATGAGCTGCCCAGAGAGCAAGAGAGGAAGGTGATGTGGTGAGGAGCCGATGGGAAGTGGCTCTGCCATTCAACCTACCCTGTGTCACTGCTCAAGAACAACAAGGCCTTTCTTCTGCCTGGTGCGGTTTCTTTATATTTTCTTAACCCAAATTATATGTTACTTCTTTTGCTTCTGCAAGGTAGAAATGGACAATTACTTCTACAGCACTTCTCTGCACATAAATGAACTTTGTATGTGTGAATAAAACACAGTGTTCTGCACTAAGCTGCCCATGCCTTGGAGTGAGCAGGCCCAGGTCAAGTGCTTGTGCAATCCACCAAATGTACTAGGGGTGTCATTGTGCAGTGGTCAGGGCAGCTAGTGGGATCTGTGGAGATGACATTTGGGGCCAGTCACTTGCAGTTTTATAACACCATGCAAATTGCTCAATTTCTCTGAACCTCAGTTTCATCATTTTTAAAATGATCCCTACCTCATAGGGTAATTGTGAGAATTATAAGATTGTGTGAGTGTGTTTATGTATTTTATGTTGCAGTATATCTGGTATTTATTAGTTCTTAACAAATAACCACTACATTGTTATTACTCAGAGCCAGTGCTGCCCTACAGACCTAGAGTCTGGGTGGGGACATAGGACATTTATTTAGGAAGCACTACACAAGCAGGGCTTCTTTTTCACTTTCTGAAACTAGAAGGCATTTCTCTTTTCTCCATACCTTTGTGCCAGTTTGTTTCTCTCAGGATGTATTGCTGGGTAGCCTGCATGAGACTTGCAGGCACAGGCTAGAAGTGGAAGATGCAATTTTCTTCCCATTTCTTAGTTGGCCAATCTTGGCCAAGTTCCTTAACTCTTTGGAATCTCCATTTCTTCCCCTGCAAAATGAGAATAATACCATACTTCCCTCCCAGGATATTTCTGAAGTTCGAAGAGATCATAAAGTACTTGACTACTGCATTTATTATAAATCACCAGGCATTATTAATATTGTGCTGGGGTTATTGGGGATGTGTCTTTGTGGCTACTTTTAATCTATATTTTAGGGGAACACTCTTTGTATTCTACACATTCCTGTATATATTCAGGGGCAGGGCAGTATTATTGTACAAAAGGCAATCATAGACAAGTTTTTGAACTAATCAATGAAAAAAATCCAGCTCTATTCCAAAAGGCTGTCTTGATTTAATTGTATGTAAAATCCAGTGTGCCTAAATGCAGGCAGCTTGAAGCCCTGTACAATTTTTTTTATTCGGACATTGTGAGCAGGTGTTTTCTTTGGCTAACTGATTGTTTGGAGGCAAATGTATTGTCATAAGAGGAAGGATTTACTTCAAAAATGAGATAATTTCCTTCAATAATTCTGATATATATAATGTTTAACAAAATTAACATTGCAGAATAGGATATTTTTCTATAACATTTTATTTAAAAGACTCTGGAGATAGTTCCTGAAGTATTTAACAACATTTTGATTTGAAAACTAAACCAATGTACTGTTTGGTTAAGAATGTTTCCCTATTTTTGCTAAATTTAAGACACTGCAAGAAAAATGGGATCTTTAAGTCTGAGAAGTAATTATTTTCACTTGTTATAGCCTCATTTTGGTGGCCACATCCCTCTTGATTGTCACCCTGCTGATTGCTCATGTCCCTAGTGATTGACAGTCAAAGGTGTGCCTAAGAATCACCACTCTGTGGGACATCTAAGGTCAGATGTGCACGAATATAGAGCCAAAAGCCCTCTAAATATTTCAGGGAATTTCCGAGTCTTTCTATAGGCTAATTTAGCATCATTCTACTAGTTCTCAACAAATGAAAGGGCACAATGAATGAGGATGAGAATCAGGCAGAGGTATAGGACTGTTCTGGGCATAATTGTGAATTTGATTAAGTTTGTCCTGTGTTATCCTTCCTATTTTCCTGCAGTTCCTTCCCACTGTGACCAATTCCCCAGTTACTTAATGTCGGCCCAGCATTCCTGCACTTCAAGTGTCACCCTGGGTGGTGCTCAACTTTCCCCTGTCTCTTGTTCTGACAATACTCTTACATCCATTGGATACTTTCTCTGAGTCAGATGCCTGACATTATTTAATCCTCTCAACAACCTCAAAGCAGTGTTAGAGGACATCGTTCCCATTGTATACATGAGGCTCATATACATTAAGCAAATTGCCCAACTCACTTCACTAGTAATTAGTAGGATTAGTGATATGAACCCAGGTCTGTTTGAGTGACAGCACACATGCTTGCCACCATGACATGCTGCTTCCTGGTTTGATTTATTCCTTGGGTTTTCCACTTCTTCAGAGACCAGCAAAGTTCCTGGTAATATCAACTCATGAACCAGCTCCAGATAAGTTGTCACTGGCTGATGTCAAGTCAGGGGAGCAAGTCAGGATGGAGAAGGGCCACCCTTTGTCTGCAAGTAGTTCTTCCTCTTGAGGTCAGCTGTCCTTGTCCTTAGATGAGCAAGGCAGGTGTCCGTGTCATGAGCCTTGCACTCAGAAGGTGAGCCTGTGGCCCTCAACCCAGGCAGAAATCTCATTTTCTCACTTGCCTCTTCAGGAGTCCTTATTTGTTGAACATCCTAGCTCAAAGTCTGTTCCTCTCAGATAAAATTTGCATTTCAAAAGCAGCCTTAACTCTCTTAACCCAACTGAAAAAAAAAATCATGTAAAATTTTAGGCACAAGGCAAGAGAGAGAGCACTTCTAATGGGCAGTCTTCTCCTGCCCCTCCGCCCATGGCCCCACGCCCAACACCATTTCATCCCACAGCAGTGACCTACAGCACTCACGTACAGAGTCAGCCATCTTCAGAAATTAAGACAGGTAAGTGCAGGAAGGTGGATGTGGCAAAGACAATCAGTACAAGCTAAATATTTCCTGCGCTTTTCTAAATCTTCTCAGCTCCCTGCAGCTAAATTGATTGGCCCATGTCACAAGTTTGGGCCAATGGACTATGAGTAGAAACTAAACGTCAGTGTTCTTCTTCCATCTGTTCACCCCTGCTTAAGGAAAGGTGGAGGAAACCTGGATTCCTGAATTATCACATGAAGGAGAGCTACCCTGGACAATTTGCCTCACCCTCATCAGACTTTATCAGAGAGAGAAAAGCATCTTGTTTTGTTAAACCACTGACATTTTAGCATTTATTTGGTACTGCAGCTTAGCCTCTCACTTTCTGAAAAATGCAGGGAGATGGTTTTGTAAAATGTCCTTATTCTTAGGATATGTGCTTTATGGACTGACCGTGCAGAAACAGACTTGTTATTTGAAGGAAAATCCTGCCTACAAATTTGGAATTTATTTCAGTTTCATATGACAGGCCTTGAGAACCTTCACCCAGTAATCAAGCTTATATCAAAATTTAGATTATTAAGGATATTGAATATTGGGGAACAAAATGAGTTGCAGCCTTAGTTTCTAGGCAATAACTAGAAACTGTGTCATAGATGCTGTCATTCTTCCCATTCCTGCAGATAGACTGGCAACAGCTGATGTTTTATATATGATGCAACATCGTAGAAACCACTTTTCCATGTTGAAATGGCTTGGATGATAGAACTGCTATTTAACAAGAGATGCTACTGTGGTCTCTAATGAGTAGTTCTGGCTTTCACACTAGCTTCTCTTCTTTCTCAGTGATTTCCAGGGTTAAAGTAATACAGATTCTCTGTATCATTCTTGCAAAGATAAGAACAAAGAAAATTAGATCACTATAAATGAAACTTAAGACATTGCTCCCAACCCATCCGGGCCATTTGGCCAGGACATTCCTGCGTGTTTGACAGAAGGTTGCCTGCCTCTCACTCTCCAAGCTCTGTGTCATGCTCCAAGGAATATGCAGATGGCATGGATGCCAGATGCACCAAACACATTTTTTCTGGGTTGAAGATGTTCAGAAAATTGCAAGCAACATCTTGTGTGTTTTGTTCTTTCTCTTCATTAAGTTCTGCCTTAATTATTTCTGTTGGTTAAAGGTCTCTCCCCCTCTCAAATTGGAGCTTTCTACTTCTAAGTTTTTTCCTCTTGGCATTTTGTGCTTTTGTTCTGTCTTCTCTGCCAGGAGTGTAGTTCTAGGCAGTCCCAGCAGGGTTGGCTTTTGAACTCATTCTCTTGTTTGTGCTGAGGTTTACCACACAAACATTTGCTGTCTCTTCCTTTCTTTCTAAATCTCTTAACATCTTAGTTATCTCCACTGGGGTCCAGATAGAGCTTCCTCACATGTGGCTGTTCATTATAGACTCCATCCTGCCACTCTCAATTGACTCTCAGCTCTAAGCGAATTCCATCTGCTGTGTGTTTGGCGGGAAACAACAAAAGCAAATTAAAAACAAAGATGGTGGGTCGCTTCCATATCCAAGTTTGGTAGAGTAACTGAGAAATAGTATTACTGTTTTTGAAACCATCCCTGCCTCTTTTAAGGACTATTCAGGAATGGCACTGATGCACTGTTTTAAAGGCATGGAATTTATACTTCTTATGAAATGTTAAAAAGCTACTCAAAAGGCTGGGTGGACTTGATATCATTCTTTCACTGAGGAGACCCTATGTCACTTTCAAACAACACTTTCTCACTGTCCTTCACTCATATTTCAAAACTTACTTTAGAGTGGTTCACAACCCAGGCTTCCTAGGAGTTTCCAGGGACAGGCTGGGAGAGGAAAAGAGTAACTTCCCTGATTAAGCTGTTTTTATTTATAGCTTCAGGACAATATATTGGGAGACAGACTATAGTGATTTATCAAACCCCAGTCAAGAATGGGCTACAGTAAAGTTACATGTTAGAGGGAGGATTAGATTCCAAAGGCAGTGAGTAAGTGAAAAATCACAGAGACAAAATAATTCTTGGAAAGCTCTAAGGAAGATGCTCTGTTGGAAACCAAAATAGAGCCAGTTTTTCTATTGATTTTCAAGCAGATGAGCACCAGATGAAGAGGTTGGCTTGAGTTTGGGGGCCATGCTATTCCAAAAATATGTATTTTTAAATACTCCAATCACACTTAAGGGAAAAGTAGATTTGCCTCTCTTGTCTCTGGGGTATTTTCTCATTGAATACAAGGCAAGCAGGATTGCCCTAAATTGCAATCTCAATTGCAAATTTGCTTCCCACATTCGTATGCCTAACTTTGTGTAATTTAGATGTACATATGATGTAGCTCCAAGGTAGTTTCTTGAAGAAAGTCAGTCCCTACTGTTGAGAGATAGGAAAGAGGTCCAGAACCTGTCCTGTTAAATGTCAGTAGTGAAGAAAACAGAAGTGTTGTAAAGAAGGGATTAGAGAAGTCCTCAGTGAGGAGACAAAACTCCCATCTTCTAAATGAGTCTTTTTTCTTAGAGAAGCTCCTGAGATTAAGAGAGAGAATGAGGCTTCTGTGGAGAGCATCTCTAGATAACTAGATCAGAGCTGAGGGTCAAAGTGGATGAGCTGTCAGTATTTGCCAGTTCAGGAGGTGAACTGAAGGGTAACCTCTTCTGAGATCTGGAGAGGTCAGGTAAGGCTGTGGGTGCCCTGAAAGGCTGGAAGGCCCTTACCCACTATGATGCCAAAGTGAGTTTGTTTGGAAAGTCAATGCTTATTCTCGAGGCCACATGGGAAGAATGAGAACAAGTAGTTTGAGGAGAAAGAAAGAGAAGTTTATTACTTTGCTAGCAAAGGAGGAAAAATGGTAGACTTCCTCATCTCAAAACCCAAATTTCCTGAACATAAGCAGAAATACAGAGCTTTTAAAGGGAGGGCCTCTCAGTTCTAGGCTATTGTGGTAACTATTTTAATTGCCCCATCTCTGCCAAAGACAAAGCTGGGGAACTTCACCAGCCACCCACCTGCGGGGCTAGCACTGTCTGGGATGACTGAGTTCTCTCTTTTAGCAAAGTACCCAAACTTCCTCAGGGATGCAGGCCAGGCTGCAGCTCCCAAAAAGTGTGGGGAAATTTTTAAAAAGACAGAAAAAAATATATTTTTTCTTCAGGCCTTTCCCTCTGTTACAAATTCTGAGCCGACTACTATTTACAAAGCAAAAGCAGCAGGGTGATATTTCTGCATTAGGGTCCTTGGTCTGGAAAGTTTCTCTTTCTTAGAATTTTAGAAGTTAATTGGCAAAGTTTCACTGAAAAAGTGTACTATTTTAAGTTACTCTAAGTAACTTTGGTGATTTCCATTTGTAGCCAGTAGAATCTCTTTTTATTACCTTTCCTCTGGCCAGCATAGTTGCAAGTGGCTGTCCTGGGCTGTCAAAAGAGACATTTCTGCAGATTTCTGGGTGGGACTTGAATGAAAGACACCTGGTTCACTTGTCCAAGGGCATTTCTGCCATAATGTAGGCGGAGGAAACAGATGTCCAGTGAACTGTGCCCTCTAGATTTCATACTCTACAGGGTATGCCAGTGAGGCTGCCTTACCCACCAGACTGGGATCCAAACCCTGACCAGGAATGATTGCCATTTCTCTAATAAAGAAACTTGAGACAACATAATAGTCAGTAAGCTTTGATTGTTTGACACATCAATGGCATCAAGGCCATGTGGCCTCTGGTTTACATTTATCTAGTAATGCCAGTGAGCAAGTTCGTATATAAGAAGCCCATATTTAGGGAAACCCCAAAAAACTTAGTCATGTATTGGGAGACCCCAGATTTTGTTCTGGATTGCTTCAAACCTGGATGATTTAGGGAAGAAACCATAACAACTCACTGGTTTGTTTTTTTGTTTCTTTGCTTCCTTTATAAAGTAAGGTGCTGGAGTGTGGGCTGGTAGAGAGGGAGTGGGTGTTACATGTTGACTGGCCTAAGATCTATTGCTGGGCTAGCACTTTATAGGTCTAGGATGAGCAACTCTCTTTGCACAGAATACAAATGAAATGTGTTCTTTAGCTAATAGCCCTTGCAGGAATGTTTCTCTGTTAACTGTGGTCTGTATTTTGGACTTTACTAAACAAAAAGAACTATGTGGCTATGTGCTCTTTAATATGTACTAATAGGTTTCTGATGAGAAGTGTGGCTTCAGAGCTGGAGTCTGTGGGCTCTTCAGGGCTAATGTGTAAATTAGCTAGCTGATGCCAAGTTGCAGAAGAGAATGAGTAATAGAAACTGAGTACTGACCGTGGACCAGGCATCCTATTATAGCAATTGTTCCACCTTCCTTGTTTCATTAATGTTCACAATTACCTTATGAGTTCAGCATTATTTTGATCTCATGTAATAGATAGTTGTAGTGAGGCTTAGAGAATAACTTGCCCAAGCTCACAGAGCTAGAAGGTAGCAGAGGCAAGATTTGGATGTAGGCTGCTTGTTGCTGTGCTGGGAAGATTCCTTTAAACACAGTGTGATGGTCTGTTGACTTTTTATGTTTATTGCATTAAACTCATTTCTGTGCTTTGGGAAAATTGAAAATATCTTAAAAGCTCCATGTGATAAATGTTTTAAAATTGCCATCTAAAAACAAGCATGTAACTTAACCAACCATTAAAAAATTTATATAAACTTACTGTACAATAAAATGTTGTTCCAATTTTAAATTAAACAGATTAAAACAAATATCCAGTGTAATTCCCAGAACTGTCAGCTACTCACTATCTGTGCAGTCAATTAGACATTATCAGCTGTCTGTGTGCTCAAGAGTTTTATTGAATTAACCACCAGGCTTTTGGTGTTTTGATTGTTACTATGGATGCCGCTGCTTTGCCCCGCTTTGAGAACTGCTGTCAGAAAGAGACCAGCACACACAATCAAACTGGTGGTTTTTCTCAGTGACAAGCCTGGCTTATTACTAATTACTTTTGATACAGACTACGTAGACAGTGAAACTGCCTTTAACATTTTCACAAGGAATCTTTTTCTGTATGTACATTTAAAACCCCAAACAAAAGCCAGTGTCAGCAACAATATTCCTAGGTAGCCTGCTTCTCTCACAAAATATCCAGAAGCCTCCAACAGCTCAATTGTGCACAACCGAGTTCATAGATTTTCAAAGAATGGCTGAGAAGCATTGGAGGGGATAGATACGGAAAAAATGTGAATGAGGCTGGAAGGAAGAATGATGATTTCTTACATTTTTATTTGCTTTCCCTTCCAAACAGGTTTTGATTATGGCAACCTCTTCTTTGGGCAACCATGACATCTTCTTACAGTTCATAGTACGGCAAAATCTAGAATTTTCTTACTGCTGAGGAGGAAGAGTTGTCATAAAACACATGAAGGACATTTTGGGGTTTTTAGCTGCGTTAGTTTAACGTCCTCCTTCCACAGACCACAAAAGCCAGCCCCCACCCTGTTCATGGCTCTCAGGATATCACTTCCGTCTGTTCAGTTTACGATCAGGCATGTGTGAGATAAGGGAGAGAAAGCATGCTCAGTATGAACCACACTTCCTCATGAATCCACAATAGGGCGGGCTGTTGGGAAGACAAGGTTCATGTTCTCAGACTTTATAGATGTCTCCCTCATCCTCCTCTGTCTTTCCCATTGTTTCTGCTGGCGTCGGGCCCTCCTGTCTTTCCCTGGCTGCTCCTGCATTGATTTTCTTCCTGCACTGACTGGTTAGCATGTTAAGTATCGTGAGAATAAGCTGCTCCCTGTCCTGGCACTGCTTTTTGAAGAAAACATTTCCTTCCCTTGTGCAAGCCAGGGAGTTACTTCCATGGGGAGAAAGCTGAAGTGCTGATTGGAAACATGCACGATTGCTGGTTTAAATTTGGCTTATTTGCAACAGACAGAGGTTGGGAGAGATAGGGGACCCTGCTTCTCCTGGTTCTGAGGTGGTTCCTACATCTGCTTCCTATTAGGAGCACTGTGGGGAAAAGATTTTGAAATTAACTGCGTAGTGGAATAATAAAATAGTCTTCTTAATATGGGGGGTTATAAATGATTACCCTCCAATATAAAGGGACAGCTTTTCATCTTCTAGGTGCCTGACTTTTCCAAGGTGGTTTGGCACTAAATAGAAACTGGAGAGGTATCCTGTACGCTCTCTGTCCCCAGTGGATGAAGGTGCCATTTCTCTCCCTCTTCTTCAAGAGTCCAGTTTTCAGGGCTTAGAGGGTCCAGCCATCCGGAGTCACCATTTCCACTTCCCTGGTCCTCTGGGACCTACAGCAACCAGGGGTGTTCCTACGTAGTGACATGTACAGATTTGTGTCTACTGGGGATGAGGCAGGCCCGTTGGTCTGACCAGCTCTGGAGCCTTAAGGTGGTATTCTAGAAATACACATGGTGGCACAAGTTTGCAAAAAGAAAAAAAAATATATATTTTAAAACTTTCTTGACGGTTTTTCTCATTATTTCCTTGTTGGACCTCTTTTGAGGTCAGCCTGGTAATCTGAAGGAGACACCCTGCCCTGGTGGGTGTTATTGTCTGCATAGTCTCATTTCTGCCTTAGACCCTTAGATTCTTAAATGAGATGACTCTGGCATTGTGATGAAAGCTCTGGAGTTGCAATAGATCAGTCTGACCCCTCTGAGGTCAATTTGACCAACATTTGGGGATTAGGCAGGAGGAAGCCAGTCTCGTGGAAATTAGAAGGTCAGTGACCTCCCAGACTACTTTCAATAACCATGATTTGGGGAGCTTCTGAATTCCCTTGGATCAGCCTCATCACAGAGCTCTCAAAATAGGAACTATAATCATCCTTGCAGCAAAAGGGTTCAATTAGTTCACTTCTTTAATGACCGTCTAATTCCATAATTCTCTGATTTTCTCTCATTAAAGTACCCTCCAGAATATTGATTTCAGTTGTTTTAACTATTTTCTTTTGGTTGTAGGAGTCTACTCAGAGAATCACTCAGATTACCCCAGGAAATAGGGGTTTATGGTAAATATAGATTTTACATTTTGTGATGAGAATTTTTGCATGCTATTTTGTAATTGCGTTGCTAGCAAGTAAAGGAGGTAACCTCTTCATGCCTCGACTGAGAGAAGAGAAATTAAAATTGAAATCATTTCTGTGGGTCCTTGTGTGTGTGGAAGAGGGAGGCAGGTCATTGCGAATAAGAAAATTCCTGACAGGTGCAATCTTGGCCCTCCTAAGGCAGAGACACCTCTAGTCAGTACTCACAGAGGGCTGTGATACTCACAAGCCTTGTGACTAATAAATCCTTATTTTTTAATATTATCTTGAGTAGAAAACAAAGGGGCCTTTTTTTGAAATAATCTAAATGATATCAGTCTCAAAGGGTTCCAGACTTTTATTTGTTGACTTATAACAATTCATCTAATTAATTTGGGATTAGTAATGATAAGCAAGGCTCCCTGATCTTTGGGTAAAATTATGATAAATTTCTTCGGTTTGCATGTAATCCACCATGACCTCTTCAGCTTCTCTGCCTGTAATAGCTATACACTCCCAAATTGTATGAGTAACTGAGTTATTTTCTTCTCTAATTCAAAGTTTCCAGCATTCAGAGAATCTCACTGGTCTTGCTCATGTGGTTGCAGCAGGACATGGCCAGTGTCTGGATAGCTACCTGTGGGCCAAGTGACTGTTCCAGGTTCAGTCATGTTGGCGTCCATGAGGTTGCCCCTGGAGATCGCAAAATAGAAATTTCCCTCAGAAGGAGCCATGCACATGGCAGTGACTCAGGACCTTGGCATGTTCAGGACAGGGTAGACTCAGAAACCTGGCTTGTTGAGTTCTGTTAACTCTTCCATGTCAACTCGCTAAGGGATAACATGGAAGAATTTAGCTTCCAGCTGCAGAAGTTGCAGAAAGCAACTTTGGATGCAGATAGTATTTAGATGAATCTCGACATTGAAAGTTCAGGAACTTGGTAAGAAAAAAAATGCCCTGGCCAAGATCACAAAGGAAGTTAAAGGCAGAACTGGGAGAACTCAGGTAGACAGACTGGAAGAATGATGGCGTGGTTCATGTGAACTCTCTCTAAAACATTTGCTCCCTGTATCTTCCCTTACCTCACTTTCTTTGGCAAAGAGCAGAATTTAATTTCCAAATAATTATATTAAAATGATAATTATAAAACCAAGGAAGAAGAAAAAAAATTCGCCAATGTTTTGGCAGGTTTTTAAATGTTTACCTCATCTAGTTTGTGAAATCAAAATATCTAAATCTTGATAATATTGTTGATGTTGTTTAGGCTCTTTGACTTCTCACTATAGAACTGGATAACTTCAATAGAAGAAGAAAAGATTGATATTAGTGTTAAACCCGAAACTCTCATTTATTTGAGAGAAATACCCAAGTTGGTAAAAAGAAACAATTTGTAGAAGAAGGAAGCACAATTCATTGCCTTCAAGTACATAAAACAAATAGAACCAAGCCAACAATCTATTTATCTAATGGAGTTCCTAGAGAGACCAATTATAAGTATATAATTAATATATGAATTAGTGTAGTTTTTTTGGTGTTCATAAATTATGTTTTTGGAGTATATAGAAACTATCCAGAAATGGGGATATTATAAACCAAACGTAATTCCAGACTCTATTCTAATAAATATCAATTCTTATTGAATATAGCCATACTGAAAAGTTTACATATTAATAATTTTAAATATCTGGGTTTTAAAAATCACATATTTCTCTGAAAGATCTCAAAATGCTTTATCACAATTAGGTGAGCGTAAGTATTATCTGGGCACTGTATTTTGCTAATGGGAATCTGAATTGCAGGACTAGGGGCAAGGGGAAGAGTATACACCAAAAACTAATTCTTAGGCTAATGACTGCCTTAGTCAGGAGATCACACCCTGCTCTTTCCATTTATTTTTCATTTAATTCTTTAGGAGTTTAGAATAGAAAAGTGGAAAATAAAATAGAATGAGGGACATTTAGACATTAGAACAGATATTTTAAAAGAAAAGCAGCCCTTTGTATTCTTTGACCCTATGACATATGTTAAAAAGCAGGAAGAACAATGTCCTGTAAATTGATATTTAGAACCTATGTGATTCATCTGCTTTATAGTTCAGGAACAACTTAGTCTCTGCTGGTCAGGATAAACCTCTGGAAAACAATGTGGCCAACTCAGTCACTTTTGTCTTGTTTGGAGATTGCTGACTTTTCATTCTTAGTCTTTTAGGAAAATTTAACTTTGTTGGATTTGCTTTGACAGGCTGGCTTGATGTAGATGCATTAAAAAAAAAAATCACAAGCAATTTAATTACAAGAAATGGAAGGTAATTCCCTAAGGGCTACTGCTGTTCTAGAAGTAGTCATAGCAGTTTTCTTAATATTTTCCATTTTCTGCTATTTCAGACAATGCAAAGAAGAAAGCAGGCCTGCTGAGTGTACTGCTAGTGAGCTAGGGACTAAGGAAAGGACACTAGTGACACTAATGTCAGTTTCTCTTGGGAAACCCAGGCTGTTTAAAAAACCCATGACCTTGAGAAACCTTGGGGAAATCATCTAAGAAGAAGTGTATCGATATTGGAGGACATTCTGAAACTTGTTGGAGATATTTATTTCACCCTTCACCCTGATAAAAACAGGATTTTTATCAGCAATCTGATAAAATTCTATTTTGCCTGTGGGGTCTCATTGTCCCTTCTCCTCAGGACAGACTCCAACTCAACTCACTACAGAATATAGCTATAAGAATCTCAAAAAGAATAAAAGCACTAATATTTAATCATGCTCCCTGATATATCACTGCCCCGTGCTCTTAACAAAGCATATAGGGTCCTTTAAAAAATCATCTTCAAGACAATGGAAATAACAGGTGACACTCCAATAGCAGCTGTGGTGGCCAGAGAATTATTGCTTCCCTCACTTCGTGGCTCTGTGAGTTATCAGAAAGTACAAGTGAAAAATCAAAGCCAGATGACTTTGTTCTATAGGAAATGCTTCTTATTATTCTGCTATGGCTGGTAAGATGAAGGCCTTTGCTGATAATCAACCTTCTTTCATCTGCTTATTTACTTGTCCATTTATTCAAAAATATTATTGAACACCAGCTTGTGCAAGCCATTATGTTAAGTGATGTGTTGCAATCATGAGTAAAGCAATAGTGGGTTTCCTCCCTCTCTTCCTTCAATTCTCTACTTATACATATTGCAACACTAAGTCCTATCCTGGCCACCCTATTCATGTTACTCCCTCACACACATACTTACTGTCACCCCTCCCTGCTTTTATTATCCTTAGCCCTTATTAATAATCTAATATATGATATATTTTATTTATTTACTGCCTGTTTCCCACACTATAATGTAAGCTTCATGAAGCCAGAAATTCTTGTTTTTTTGTGTTCATAGATATATACTCAGCACCTACAAACATGCCTGGAAATAGGCACTCAATAAATGTTTATTTAACTGACCAATCAATTAATGGATGAAGCAATTAGAGGGCAGAACATAATTATGAAACGATACTAACGACCTCTCCTGTTTTATATTTTGATCCATTAATCAGTATTCATTACATTTGGTTTTTCAGCTTCCCAGACATTTTATTGTCTCTTTTCCAAAAAGTTCAGGAATTACAGCATCTGAAAACTTGGTGAAAACACAATTAATTATGTCTATGGATTCCTCTGATCTATACATCAAATACCTCTAGCAATAAAGGAGATCAAATGTGCCTGGAAAAATTTGTTCTTGATAAATTGATTACCATATGTTCCAAAAGGGCTCCAAAATCATCTGCTAAAATTTATTAATTGAGTGGATAATGCCTACTTGGCCAGGTTCCTGTGAAAAGAATGTGAGACAACATATACAAAAAAAACTATTAAATCTGGCATTAGAGGTCAAGGAGATGCAGGAGAAGGAGTAAAGGAGACTGAACATGAACAGCCAGAGAGGTAGAGAAAACCAGCCTACAGTGGTGTCCAAGGGCACGTGATAAACGTTGTCAGTACAGTTGATAGCTCAGCTAAGAAAGCATTAGCAACATGGTTGTTATTGATCCATAAAGATAGCTTCAGTGGACTAGCGAGGGAAAAACTTTATAGAAATAAATTTAAGATAGAATGGGAGTAAATAAGTTGAGGATGGACTTTCACAAACTTTTGCTATAAAGGAAAGGAGAGCAATGGAGTATGAGGCCATAAGGGTTTTTTTTATATTTCGTGGTTCCCCAAATAATAGCCTATGGATATATTATGGGAATAATGCAATAAAAAAAGAAAAAAAAATCATAATTATTGCTGTGCTTTATAGAAAGGATGATGCCTGGAGGAATGTTCTTATAGATGAGGGGGAATGGTCTCTAATGAACAATCAGCAATATTGACCATAGCTAGAACAGAAGAGAAACCTCAACATTTTTGTCTACTCCCTGGAGGAAGACATTCATAAATATTGCAAATTTGATAAAAATATGTGATATGCTAGGTATTAAAATTGAAATTTAAAATATCTTTCATTTATAAATATATGGTGGGACCAGATAATCTGAAAATATGGGTCTAAGATAAGGTAAACTAAAATACAGATAATCAAAAGCATGTAACTTGAGAGGGAGATAATTAGGGTTAAAATGTTCTAAGATTAGTATGTGGTTTTGCAAGGTGGATAAAAATTTTCATTAACTTTAGAGTGTGTTAAATTAATTATGAAGGTTAAGAATTTTAAGTGCAATTACTAAAAGAAATAAAGTGTGTGCAATAGTTTATTACAGGAAAATTAATGGAATTTCAAATATAAAATAGCTTTACCAACTGGAAGACATGTAAGGATGTTCAAGGATCTGGAAACAATGATTAAAGGCATAAAAATATATAGTTTTGTTGAGAAAAGATTTTTTCTTTGGAATATTTGATGCTCTAATAATTTCCTAAATTTGATAGTCTTCATATATTTTAAGACCTACCGTAGGGAGAAGGGATTAAATGCACTATTTATTTAATGTTAGAAAATTCAACTAGGGCTATGCATATGAGTTACGGGGAGGTAGTTTTGTGGTTTTTCATAAGAAAAATATTTATTAAAATGTAATGGCTACATGTGAATACTGAGTTTCCCTTCAGATGTTGTAGGATCACCTGTCAGGAAATTTTTATACAGGTCATTGGGTCAAAAGTTGGACCAAATGAACTAAATGAACTCTCTGCCAACTCTAAGATTTTAAAATAAGGGTAATAATTTTTTAAATGTGATAATCATCGTAAAGACCTTATTCAATCTTTGTCACAACATCATCAGATAAGTATTATCTATGTTTTTCAGATGAAGATGCTAAAGGTCAGAGAGTTTAAGTAACTTGCTGAGCATGTGTAGCTTGTATGGTGCATAATTGAGATTTTAATCCAGGATTGCCTCACTCCAAAGTGGGAGACTTTCCATTATGCCTCACTGAATCCCGGGACTGAATCATCACCTCAGTTCTAATCTTGCCAAATTCCCACAGAAGAAAGTCCCCTCTGTCCCATAATAGTTGAGTAAAATTTTATAAGTCCAAATTGGCAAAGGCATCTCTATATACATATGTTACCTATGTATAATGTATTACTTATACATATATTTCACACACACACACACACACACACACACACACACGCAAAATTCTTAGTAAAGACATTGCTTCTGCTTCTTTTCTGGAAACAAAAGTATTATGAGTAACCCAAAAGAAGCCTTCTTCATGTATAAAAAATAAATTTCTCTAAGTAAATTTTGGGGGTAATTTTGTTTTTAGAATTATCTCCCCCCAATGTACAAAACAAACCTTTATAAATTTGTATACAATGATTCTTCTTTTGCATTTGACATGCATATAATTACCTTTATTTTTTATTTTTTGAATTTGATCCTTTAATGTGGTCTGGTAGTGTTGAATTCTTGTACAGATTTGGATAATAAACTTTAATATTCATTTGCCTACTAATGGGATTGGCACAGTTTGGATACCTACTACTGAATGAAAAGGAACATCATTTGGAAGATTCATTTTAGTAAATCAGTTGTGTAGTAAAATTTAAGAGAGGAGAAAGGTAGAAGATACATGGATAGAAATTATTTTAGACAAAATAAAAATAAAATAAAAATTGAGCAAATATCTAACCTGAATGTACACTAACTTAAAACTCTAAGAACTACTGAATGTTAAAAGTATCCATTATGGTCCTGAACTGGAGTGGAGAGAAAGGAGACGTTCTGATATGCTGTTTTGAGATGCACTCTTTCCAGGGTATTTTCCACAGACTTGAACTAGATGGGACTTTCCTGGGAGCAAATTTTCTAGTGGGATTTCTAAGCCAAATCTGATGGCATTTGGTTGGATTGGATGAGCTCCAGAGTAATTGGTCCAAATCTGAACCCTTGTCTGGACTTTCTGGTAAACAACCTATTGGGCTCGTTTCACTAGTGAAAAATGGCTTTGTTTGGGTGAATAGGTTTTGGTAGGGAACCTAAATAATTATCTCTTGGCTAAGGAAAAGCATGGAAAAGTTTGGCCCCAAAGGAAATGAAAATGTGGAGCAGTGCTGTTGGGATTTTGTCATCCCTAAGGTTCTGGTTCACATTTAGAATGAGTGTAGACTCATAGGGGTTGAACTCCAATTTTGACAGTTGACTTCTAGGTATGTCATTTTTCTTTTTCTTTTTGTGATAGAATTTTAGAACGCCACTTGACCCTGAAAACACAAAGCTAAGTGTGGGAAATTCGGGATGGTGGCAGAGCTGCTCATCCCCTCTTCCTTCTCACCCACTGAAATTCAGAGGCAGAATAGGAAGGAAGGAAGAGGAGTCACTTTATGAGGGTCGCAGTCCACTTTGGCTTACTCTATCATAAAAGAGGTTTCCCAATCTAGTGCACAAGTGTATAGGCGTGTGTGTGTGTGTTTTAGGGACACTGTTTGGGGGATCTCTTCTGAAGAAATACTGACAGGAGTTCAAACATGTGGCTCACCGAGACCTGTCAGAGAGGGAACCTGTTGTTTTCATTGTCCAGCACTCCTTTCTCAGAGAGGTAGCCTTTCTTGCTTTATGCATTTGGTCAGGTAGAGCTATGTTAAACTCGGGGAAGCTAATGCTAAAATATACCTCTCTCCCTGTATGCACATAGGAAGCTACTCTTAAATTAGTAAGTTTTGAGACTTCATCTGGGAGCCGTCATCTTGTCTCCCAGGTGGAGAAAGCCCACATGCAAAATAAAGTCAACAAAGAGAATTGGAGTTGAGATACTGAGATAGAAACTCTATGCATATCGTTTTGCCTAAATCCAGCTCTATCTCTTGATATCCCAGTTATATGAGCTGGTTAACTTCCTTTTCTTTCTTTTATTTTATTTTTTGCTTAAGCTTAGTTTGAGTTGCATTTTGCCATTTACAACCAAAATCATGCTAACATACCCACAATCTCCATTACTCAGAGTAAGTCAGACTCTGGCATACCTATTTCATTTGAATGATTGTGATGGGAAGGTATTACATTTATCCCGAGTTCTAAAACTGGCAACACCAAACCATCACTTAAGACTTCCAAATGACCTCACTTTGCATTGCTCACAGAAAGTGATGACTAACTCATCAGCATGACCTGAAGTTCTATGAAACACACCAGATACTCAGATATCCTCAGGGGTAACACCCAGATAGCACCTCAATATGAATGTTTGGACATTAGAACCCAAGGAGAGACTACTCAGTAGCCTTTGACCATTTTTCCAGTTGTTTTGCTTGAGTGGAACATTTATTTCCTCTTCCTTGACATACTGTTATTCATGGCTCCTAGGTACTGTCAGATACTGTTATTTGTTGTACCAGTGAATTCTTTCTGAATCCATTATGCTTTTCTGTAATACTTCTCCATTTGTCCTGCAGCTAGAATGTTTTTTGGAGACAGATGTTCTTTAAATTTTTAGTATTATAGAATACTATAAACATGGCATGCTAAGGTAACCCGACATTCTTTCCCTTAGCTCACTGAACTATGCCCTTTATATTACAAGCATGTAAATTAAGGATGCAGTGTGACCCTTAAGATGATTTCTTGAGATGTTTTATGACTATTCTATAATCAGAGGTTTTTTTTTTAATGAGTCTTGTAGTTATCTTTACTATTAAAAGAGATATATGTTTATACTTATGTTCACTTTCACCAATTCTTCTGCCAACATGGCCAGGTTTTCATGTTGAGTACCGTAAAAATGCATTTGTTTTAGTGGACAGAATTATGAAATTACTGTACTTAATGATGCTGTTTTCTTTGTTCAGTGTCCAGGCCATTGCTATAATTTTCCAGTCTGGTCATGGCTAAAATGTTTTAGGCCGTATTTGGGATGGCTTGCCTCCACCATGCAAAAACATGCTGCTAATATAATAAATCCTTGTAACTTTGGAGATTTTTCTCATTGCGTAAATACAGAAGTGTGGGATGGGTTTTGTGTTTGGTATTTTCAGAGGGGTGGCCATGCAAGAAATTGTTTTCAAAACAATCACCCCCCACCATCTGTGCAGCAGGAAACAGATTCAAGGGGCTGATAGCAACCCTTGGGCACCGCCAGCAGAGAAAAGTTCAGGTAACTATGAAGATCACCTACCCTTCGTGAGAAAATAGCTAGGAAAAAAATGGCTTTACAGAACTGACTTTGCCTGGTGGAGGACATGTTAAGGTTTTTAGGATAATGCTTATTTTTGTTGCTTTTGTTTGCACAACATGACTTACTGCTGCCTCACTGGCTAAATGTTGTCTTCTCTTTTTAATGAAAGTTTGTCACATATCGTACTATGAGATTCTATAAGAGATCCAATTTTTTAAAAGAATAAAGAAAAGTATGAGCCAGCAAAGAGCATGGAAATGTTGAATTTACAAAGATAGACTGCTTTCTTTAGGTAAAATATATCCTAATTTCCAATCCTCTCCAGGGGACTAAGGAAAGCTTTAAATATCCATTCAAAATTCTTCACAGCCAGACATCCCTTTTAAAGGAATTAGGTTACATCAGTTGATGTAATTAACTCAGATTGTTTGGGTGATTCGAATCCCAAAGGCAGGGATACATCTGTGTAGCATACACATTCCCCCTTCTGTGCAAAGACGCCAGTGGTTTTGATTTGGGGTGTGTATTTAGGGGGGTTGAGGCAGTGGGGACAAGAGAAAGAGCTGGTGAAAGGTAATATAGAAAAGAATCATGTACTAAAAATGTTTTTTGATGCTATCTGATTTCCTTTTAAAGCTTTCTTTGAAAAAGAAATATCAGTTTGGAATCTGTTAGTGGTCAGATATATTAAAATAAACCATCTTTTGTTTCATTAGCCCAGTTACTCTTTGAGCATCTGGCAAGCCGTGTAGAGCAGGAGGGAGAGGCATCTTTTAGTCAGTCAGTGAACTGGAAGATGTGCCATTTTCCCACCTCTACTTGCAGGAAGGGGGTTCAAGAATCTGTACTTGTGGAGCAAATCCAGTTGCTTTCTTTTATATTTGAATTTCATCTCACATAGAATCTTTAAGCTATAAAGGTATATTCATACTTAAATATTTCTATCTCCATATGGTATTATATCTGACCCATTCCATATAGTTTTCTATCTAACTCCTAAAGATCTAACTCAGAACATCAGAGTGTGCCCTCTTTCATAAGAGTTACTACAAAACCTCATCTTCAGAATAATCCACTCTATTTCTTTATCAGATTCTATATACTCATATGGCCAGTCTCTACTTACTCCTAGTGTCACATCAGCCAATGTGGAATACAATTGTTGCTATCTTTATATTTTAAATTCTTTTGACATTTTCAAACTGCACGTTTTCCACAGTAAGAAGAGTTATAAGAGGTAGTAGACATCATGCACTCAACTAATTAAGAATATGGTATATATTGAGACTTCTATTGACTATGACTATATCACCAAAGTTAAAAATATATAATTTTTATATGCATTTGCATTTTATATTGCTTAGCTCAATGTTTCATATTCACTTATAATAGGAAGATATTATTTTAAGCAAAAGTAAATAACCTGTACATAATTTTACCTTTAATTAAATTTAAGACATTTTTGGTTTGGCGGTACTCTTCTTAAATAAAAAGTTTTTTGTTTTTTTCTTTTTAAAGAATCACCATTTTGTCCATGTTCTTAGGAATGTCTGGTAAAAAGCTATTTGAGTCTTAGTGAAAAAATATAAAATATAAGAATTTCAACTGCACTTGAAAGAAAAGCCCCAGTCTAAGACTGACCACAGTATTGGAGGGGCTTAGGCGTTTTCAAATTACTGTCTTAGTTTTGGCCCATTTGTCTAGACATCATGAAGGAGAACGCTTTCTCCATCAATTCTAGGTCCAATCTATACAATTCTGTTCAGGTTTTTCTTCCTCTCCCATCCAGTGTATATCCCTCCAGGGAACTTTCCTGATTGGTAATGGTACAGAAAATTTACTCTCATCCCTGGAGTTGTTCAATGTTACAGTTGGAAGGGTCCTTAGGGATTACTGTCCAGCTTTCACTTTTTATTTCTTTTTTTTAAAATTTTTTTGGTGGTAAAAATACTTAACATGAAATTAACTCTCAACAGATTTTTAAGTGTGCAATACAGTATTGTTCACTATAGGCACAATGTTGTAACAGCAGGTCTCTAGAACATATTTATTTGCATAACTGAAACTATGTAGGTGTTGGTTAGCAACTCCCTATTTCCCCCACCCTCAGCCCCTGGCAACCACCATTCTACTCTCTGCTTCTAGTCTATTTTAGATACTTCCTATAAGTGGAATGATGCAATATTTGTCCCTCTGAGACTGGCTTGTTTCACTTAGCACAGTATGCTTAATGTCGTTGCCTATTGCAGGATTTTCTTCTTTCTTTAAGGCTGAATAATATTTCATTCTCTGTATATTTCACATTTTCTTTATCCATTCATCTGTTGATAGAGATATATTAATAGATTGTTTCTACATCTTGGATATTGTGAATAGTACTACAATGAACAAATTTCTTTGAGATTCTGATGTCAGTTATTTTTTGCAAATACCCAGACATGAGAATGCTGGATTCTATGGTATTTCTATTTTTAATTTTTTGAGGAAACTCTCTATTGTTTTCTATTAGTGGGTGCACCATTTTGCATTCCCATTAACAATGTACAAAGGTTCCAGTTTCTCCATCACCTTACTAACACTTGCTGTCTTTGGAGTTTTTTAATAATAAGCATCCTAACAATATCTCATTATGGTTTTGATTTGCATTTCCCTGGTGATTAGCGACATTGAGCATCTTTTCATATCCTAGTTAGCCATTTGTATGTCTTTTTTTGAGAATATCTATTCAAGTCCTTAATCCATTTTTTAATATTGAGTTATTAGTGTTTTTTTTTTTTGCTTGTTTGTTTTTAAGTTGAGGAGTTCCTTATATATTTTGGAAATTAATTGTTTATGAAATACATGGTTTGCAAATATTTTCTCTCATTTCATAGGCTGCCTTTTATTATATGGTCTTTCTTAATATTCTTATTATTCCTAGTTTCTTATTATTCTTATTATTTCCTTATAAGGAAATTTCTTATTATTCCTAGTTTATTAAGAGTTTGTATAATAAAAGAGTTTTGAATTTTATCAAATGCTTTTTGTGAATTTATTTAGAGGATCACATAATTTTTATCATTCATTGTTACTGTGGTATATCATATTAATTGATCATTGTATTTTAAATCATCCTTGCATCCTAGGAACCCGTTCCACTTAGTCATGTTGTATGATCCTTTTAATGTGCCGTTGAATTCAATTTGCTAGTACATTATAAGCATCTACATTCATCAGGGACATTGGCCTATAGGTTTTTTTGTTGTGGTGGTGGTCTTTTTGTCTGTCTTTATATAAGGATAATGCTGGCTGGCCTCATGGAGACAGAGTTTGCAACTGTTTCTTCTATTTCAGTTTTTTGGAAGAATTTGAGAAGGATTGGTTTAATTTTTCTTAAATACTTGGTAGAATTCATCAGTGAAGCCAAGTGGTCCTGGGGTTTTCTTTGTTGGGAAGTTTTTGATTACTTATTTAATCTACCTGGAAGTTATAGATCTGCTCAGATTTTCTATTTATCCATGATTCATTCTTGCAAGGTTGTATGTGTTTAGGAATTTATCCATTTTTTCTAGGTTATCAAATTTGTTGATATATGATTGTTTATAGTAGTCTCTTATGATCCTTTTTCTTTCTGTGGCATCAATTGTAATGTCTCCTCTTTTGTTTCTAATTTTATTTGAGTATTCTCTTTTATTTTCTTAGCCTAATGAAAGGTTTTATCTTTTCAAATGACCAATTCTTAGTTTTGTTGATTTTTTCTATTCACTGTTTTATTTATTTATACTCTAATCTTTATTATTTTCTTCTTTCTGTTAACTTTGAGCTTACTTTACTTCTTTTTCTAGTTTCTTGAAATGTAACATTAGATTATTTATTCTAGATCTTTTTTTATGTATTTATTGCTATACAGTTTCCTTTTAGTACTACTGCTTTTGCTACATCCCATAAGTTTTTGTATATTGTGTTTTCATTTTAATTTGTCTCAAAACATTTTCTAATTTCCCTTTTTATTTCTTCTTTGACCCATTGGTTATTCAAAAGTATGTTCTTTAATTTCCACATATTCATGAATCTTTGTTTCCTTCTGTTATTGATTTCTGGTTTCATTCCATTATGATTGGAAAAGACACTTGGTATGATTTCAATCCTCTTAAATTTGTTAAGACATTTTTTGTTACCTAACATATGATCTGTTCTAGAGAAAGGTTCATATGCATTTGAGAAGAATATTTAAATATTCTTAGTTGAGTGGAATAGGAAATGTATATATTCTATATATTTCTGTTAGGTCCATTTGTCCATAATGTTGTTTAAATACTATTTCCTTATTAATCTTCTGTCTGGATGTTCTGTTCATTATTGAAAGTAAGGTATTAAGATCTCCACTATGATTGCATTGCTTTCTATTTCTACCTTCAGTTCTGTCAATATTTGCTTTATATATTTAGGTGCTCTATTGTTGCATGCACTATTCTATATGCCTAATGAACTGACCCTTTTATTAGGATATAATGTCCTCCTTTTCTCTTGTGAGAGTTTTGACTTAAAATGTATTTTGTCTGATACACATACCACCACCCCTGCTGTCTTTTGATTATCATTTGCATGGAATATCTTTTCCATCCTTTCACTTTTTGCTTATGTGTGTCCTTAAATCTAAAGTGAGTGTCTCGTAGGTAGCATATACTTGGATATTCTTCTTCTTCTTCTTTTTTTTTTTTTTAAATCATTCAGTCACTCTATCTTTTGATTAGGGAGTTTAATCCATTTACGTTAAAGGTAATTACTGATAGGGAAGAATTACTATTGCTATTTTGTTAACTGTTTTCTGTTTGTCTTGTAATTCTTTTGTCTCTCTTTTCCTCTCTTGAGTTTTCCTTTGTGTTTCATTGATTCTTTTGTGTCGATATGCTTGATTTCTTTCTTTTTCTTTGTATAATTCTTCTAAGTATTTTCTTTATGGTTACCATGGGGGTTACAAGACAAGTATCAGATAGTCAATCAGTGAATATTTCAACAGAAACCTTATAGGACAGAGGGGAGAAAAATGGTCTATTCAAAGTGCTAAAAGAAAAGAACTGCCAATCAATAATATCATAGCAGGCAAAACTTTCCTTCATAAATGAAGTAGAGCTAAATACCTTTCTAGACAAACAAAAATTGAGGCAGTTCAACACAGCTAGAATTGCTGTACAATAAATGCTAAAGGAAATTATTAAACTTGAAATAAAAGGACCCCGCTAGAGCTTCTGTGGGCTTTTCAAATTTTTATACTAGTCCAAACCACTGTCTTTGCTCTTAGTGGCCTCCAAGCATGTAGAGTATACTAAGACCTATCAGTGTTCCAAAACAGAGAGACAGAAGCCAATCCCTTGAGTATCTTCTGGAGAAGACGGAATGTTGGATGTGTGGTCCAACTCCAGTTGAAGTCTTTTACCTGCCTGTTCTGTGCTGGGCCAGGGGAAGGGACAGTGGTGAATGCTGATATGGGAATTCAAACTACCTTGTTTATCCTCTCCATGGCTCCCAGGAATCTATAACATTCTGGGTCCTGTCAACACTCTGAGATAGGTAAAGTAGGAGCCAATCCCTCAGGAAACATCCCCCAAATTCAGAATATTAGATGCATGGTACAACTCTTTCCTTCCTCAAGGTGAAGGCAGGGCTGGGAATTTCTTCTTAATCATATGGCACTATTATGGGGATCGGGATTATGGCAAGAGGGTTGGCTCCAATTTTCATACTGGTTTTGTTGTAGGCTAAGGCCTAGCCACCCTCACCTGCCACATTGAAGACCTAAAAATAGTAAGCATCATGCAAGTAGCTCACATTTGCTTTATTTTCTTCTCTATCATGTCAGGTCTTAATGGTATAAATAGGGTTTTCCACCAGAAAGTATGATATTCAAATTCTATTTTGATAAATAATGTGTATTCCTGGAAGAGCCATCCAAGCAAAATCTATTCCACCACTTTGTAATTTCATTATTATGCTTTAATTACACATATACACAGACATACCTCATTTTATTGCATTTCTGTTTATTGAACTTTGCAGATATTGTGTTTTTTACAAATTGTTTTTTTACAAAATTTACAGATCATGGCAATCTTGATCTTCAATAGCATGTGCTCAGTTTGAGTCTCTGTCACATTTTGGTACTTCTTACAATATTTTGAACTTTTAATTATTATTCTATCTTTTGGGGTGAGCTATAAGAAGTGATCTTTGATGTTACCATTGTATTAATAATTGTTTTGAAGTGCCATGAATCTTGCCCATAAAAGACAGCAAACTTAACTGATAAATGTTGTGTGTGTTCTGACTGCTGCACCAATTGGCCATTCCCTTGTCTCTCTCCATCCCCCCTCAGTAACTTCCTATATCCTGGGACTCAGTGGTATTGAAATTAGGCCAGTTAATAACCTTACTATGTTCTCTAAGTGTTCAACTGAAAGGAAGAGTCACACATCTCTCACTTTAAATCAAAAGCTAGAAATAAGCTTAGTGAGGAAGGCAAGTTAAAAGCTGAGATAGGCTGAAAGCTAGGACTCTTGTACCAGTCAGTCAAGTTTGAATGCAAAGGGAAAGTTCTTGAAAAAAAATTAAAAATGGTATTCCAGTAAACACATGAATGATAAGAAAGTAAAACAGCCTTGCTGCCGATATGGAAAAAGTTTTAGTTGCCTGAATAGAAGAGCAAATAAGCTGCAACATTCCCTTAAGCTAAAAACTAACTCAGAGCAAGGCTCCAGCTCTTTTCAATTTTCTGAAGGTTAAGAAAAATGGGGAAGATGCAGAAGAAAAGTTATAAGCTAGTAGAGCTTAGTTTGTGAGGTTTAAGAAAAGAAGCCATCTCCATAAGAGAAAAACACAAGAGAAAGCAGCAAGTATTGACAGAGAAGCTACAGCAAGTTATCCAAAAGATCCAGCTAAAATAACTGATGAAGGTGGTTACACTAAACAGCATATTTTCAATGCCATTTCATAACCAAAAAAAAGAAGTCAGTGCCTGACTTCAAAGCTTTGAATGACAGGCTGACTCTTTTGGTAGGGGTTAATGTAGCTGGTTGAAGCCAGTTAAAGCGAAACCAATGCTCAATTACTATTCTGAAAATCTTAGGGCCTTTAAGAATTATTCTAAATATACTCTGTTTGTGCTCTATAAATGAATCAATGCCTGATGATAGCATATCTGTTTACAGCATGGTTTACTAAACATTTTAAACCCACTAGTGAAACTTACTGCTCAGAAAAAAAAGTTTCCTTTCAAAATGTTACTCCTCATTGATAATGTACCTAATCACCCAAGAGCTCTGATGGAGATGCACAAGGTGATTAATGTTTTCACACCTGCTGACACAACATCCATTCTGATCCTTGGGCTTCCATGTATCAAGAAGTAATTATGACATCCAAGTTTTATTATTTAAGAAATAAATTTCATAGGGCTATAGCTATCATAGTAATTTCTCTGACAGATCTGGACAAAGTAAATCGAAAACTTCTGGAAAGTATTCACCATTCTATATGTCATTAAGAACATTTGTGATTCGTGGGAGAAGGTCAAAATATCAACATTAGCAGGATTTTGGAAAAAGTTGATTTCAACTTCCATGGATGACTTTGAGCGGTTGAAGACATTAGTGGAGGAAGTCACTGCAGATGTGATGGAAATAACAAGAGAACTAGAATTAGAGGTGGAGCCTGAATATGTAATGGAATTGCTGTACTCTCATGATAATATTTTAATGGGTGAAGAGTTGCTTGTCATGGATGAGCAAAGAAAGTGGTTTCTTGAGATTAAATCCACTCCTAGTGAAGATGCTGTGAACATGTTGCAATGACAACAAAGGATTTATTATAGAATATTACAAAACTTAGTTGATAAAGAAGTGTCAGAGTTTAAGAGGATTGACTCCAATTTTGAAAGAAATTCTATTGTGGGTCAAGTGCTATCAAACAGCATTGTATACTACAGATAACTCTTTTAGAAAGAGTTAATCGATGTTCTGAACTTCATTGCTGTCTTATTTTAAGAAATTGCCACAGCCATCCCAACATTCAGGAATCACCACCCTGATCAGTCAGCAGCCATGAACATCAAGACAAAACCCTCCCACCAGCCAAAATATTATGGCTCACTAAAATTTCAGATGACTGCTAGCATTTTCTAGCAATAAAATATTTTTAATTAAGGTATGCACATTTTTTAAAACCACGATGCTATTGCACACTTAATAGAATGCAGTAAAGTGTAAACATAGCTTTTATATGCATTTCAAAACAAAAAAATTTGTGACTCATTTTATCACAAAAAATGAGTCACAAAAAAATGTCACAAAAGAATTGTGACATTCACTTTATTATGATGGTCTAGAACTGAACTCACAATATCTCTGAGATATGTCTGCACACACATACATGCACACACACATATATTCATAGTGTTGTGAATTTAAGGAAACTGATTTCCTAGATTTAAAAATTATCTATACTGAGCTCTAAGAATATGTTGCTTACAAATAGAGCATTATGTGGCTGACTCCTTTCTTAGACTTGTGAAGTCTATAGCTGCCTTATAAGTTTAACACCTCTTAAATCTCCTCAGTGGAGTCAAATTTTCTTAAATGGATAAAGATTATGATCGTAAACTGCTAAAAGAATTTTCAACATTTTTGTTTCCAAATTGTAATCTTGGCTTGATCAGCTCAAAGAGTAGATATCTTATCTATAAATGGTGTGGAGAGTAAGACTGTCTTAATAGCAGAAATTTATTTAAATGCATAATCAAAACAATATCTTTAAATCAATTAACTATGTTGCCACTATAGATTTCCATCATCGAATTCTACTCTGGCCCATGAAGAATCACCAAACCATTTTAATTTTGAAAATACATCTTTGGTTCTATTTTTTGACATTCATCCCAATGAATTCTAAAAGTGGCTTTATTTTCCTTTTTCTTTGAGGCAGGCTCTCACTCTGTTTCCTGGGTTAGAGTGCAGTGGTATCATAGCTCACTACAGCTTCAAACTCCTGGGCTCAGGCAATCTTCCTTCCTCTCTCTCCAGAATAGCTGGGATTACAGGCATGTGCCACCATGCCAAGTTAATTTTTGTACTTTTTTCAGAGACAAGGTCTCGCTGTGTTGTGCTGTGTTGTTCAGGCTTGTCTTGAACGCTTGGCCTCAAGAGATCCTACCCCCTTGACCTCTGAAAGTGCTAGGATTACAGGCATGAGCCACCACATCTTGCCCATTTTATTTTTTAAAAATAGACAGTATAAAAACAAACATTTAGACTTAAGCTCATTTTCTAAAATGCTTGATAGTAAATAGGATAAGTCAGGTTAAAGGGAAGATTCATGAGAAAGAATAAAATTATTTTCTGCTTCAACTATATTAAAAGTATGCAATAAACTAGCAATACTACTCAGAAAACTTTCTCTGATAGGCAACTTACTAACTATAAAGGTATTTCCATTTTGTAAAACTTTGACTTTTAAAAAGTTGATTTAATAATGATCTGAAATCAATCTTTCAATAGATTCTGTAGTATTAGTAAAAGTTCATGTCTTTGGGTCCATCTAGAATGAGGCTAATCTATAATAGCTCTTCTAATATTTAAAGACAAGTGTTGAGTTCACCTACCTTCTCTAATTCTAAGTTAAGTGTTTCTATTTCTTTTATATTCCAGGTCTTAGTTGTAAATGTGTTCCATTAATATATTAAATGGTAGTGCCAGACTTCAATCTAAATTGCACTGGGAAACGATTCTTAGTTGAATTTTAAAAATAAAGAGCTTGAGATAGGTAGAGATTTAATCTTTGCAGTGAAACACTGGTGTATTTGAGACTATGATTTGAGAGCAGCAATGTTCACATATACAAGAAGATAATCCTGGACTTGGTGGTGACAAATTCTGGCAGAAATCCCTATGCCTCTTTTTTTTTTGCCAGTTTCAGATATGATTTGTGGATGGGTTCATGAAACACACAGTGCTGTCCTTACTCCTTTGATTCCATGGCCATTCTCATCTCATTGATGCCCTATTACTTAGCAGTTGTGAATGATGGACCAATTATGAATTGGGCAGGCTAGCTGAGAAAGGTGCAAAATGCAATCCAGCCAGATGTGTATCTTGCTTCAGTTCTTTCATTATTTCTGCACATTGCAATTTTACCCTGGCTTTCAATGAGTCCTTAGCTCCAGCAGATGAACAGTATTTTGGCAGTGCTGCATACTGAATGAAAGTGGAGTAAGGATTAATTTTGAGGGTGCTTCCAAACCATAGAATTGGTGGCGGAACGCCAGCTCTTCTGAATGCCTTTCCCAACTCCTCAAATCAGCAAACTCTTGGCAGTTACAGTAAAATGAATGTTGCAATTTTCAGGGGTACCTGTTACATTAAATCACATGTTGATGGGGAAAGAAAGCAGAAACCTCATGGCATTGTGTAGAAAAAAATGAGGTCCAGGGCTTTTCTGCCAAAAGTAGGCTTTTTTTTTATAAGTGAAAAACAGTTTGAGGGTTTTATGGTACTCTTATTTAATTGGATGTAAACCAAAACAGAATTTTTCACGTGTTAACATGAATTGCTATGTTAGCTCTGAGGCTGTTTCTCCTCTGGCACGTGAGAGCTCTAGAGATCATGTTTTCTACACTCCCAAGGTGTAGAAAGCAAATAGGTGCATAAAGCAAATCTCAGAATTCTAGTTACTAATTCCCTGAGCTGGCAGAGAGATTGGCAGAACGATTACTAACTATAGTGTTACATTCAAATAAATCAGTAAGTTATCAGCACACTCCCAGACGTGTGAGGCTTAATGACACAGCCCAGACTTAACTTATGCTGGGCAATGTGGACGGCTTTCGTGGTATTCAAAGTCACTCACATCCATCCTTTTGGCTCACCTCACTGCTCTAACCTGACCCATTTTTGTGGCCCCACTCATACACTATTCTTGTTATTTACTCGACAGCATGATTGATATTGTTCCTGCCACCTGGAAAACACCAGCTTTTCCCTCTAGTTCTGTTCAGTCTTCTTGAGACACTTATCTTCACCATTCCTTACCTATCACACATACCTCAAGCAGCTCCAACACAGCTTCTACCCTCATTGCTTTATCACAGCTGCTCTTGCCCAGGGATACAAGGCTTACGTTGCCGCTTCCAAGGGATCGTTTTTAGTTCCTTTGGCCTCCCTTCCCTGTTAGGCTACTAGTGTTGGTTTCCCTTCTCAGCATCACCTTCTCTACTTGGACCTTAAATATTTGAGTTCCTCAGGGCCCTTCATGGACCCACTTCTCTTCATTCATTCACACACCCTAGTCCATCTCATCTGCCTGTGTGGCCTCATTTACAATCTGTATTCTCTTAGCTCCCAGATCCACATTTTTCTTGAAGTTTTGTTCTTTATTTTCCCCCACTCTATGGTAGACATCTCCACTGGCCTTATGGTAGAGCTCTTATACGAGCATAAGTGAATTTATGGACTTCCCCTCTCAAACTGTCAAACTCAGTCCTCTTTGCTAAAATTCTTATTTCAGGGAATAATACCCAAATCAACCCACTTACTCAAGATAGAAATCTTGGAGACATTCAAGGTTTTTTTTGAATACCCTCTTATTTTTCTTTTCTCAATCCCCATTTGAAAACTAGAGCCAATTCTGGCGAATTCTACTGTGCAAAGATCTCTTGAATAATACAGTTCTCTCCATATGATTACCGCCACCCCAATCTAGGACTCTGCCATCTCTTACTGGATATATTTATTCATTTTCTATTGCTACTATAAGAAATTACCACCAATTTTGTGGCTTTATTATCATATGGTTCTGGAGGTCAATAGTACAAAATGAGTCTCATAGGGGCTAAATCAAGTTCTATTCTACAAATGGAGAAACTGATAAACCAAGACGTAGTCAAGTGATGAATCCACTTTACTAGCACTAATGTATAAGTTTCCTATTGCTGCTGTAACAAATCATCACAAATTTAATGGTTAATACAACTTTATCTAATGATTCTGAGGGTCAGGAGTCTAAAATGAGTCTGCAGGCAGTATTCCTCCTGGAGGTGACAGGAAACAATCCTTTTTCTTGCCTTTTCTACCTCCTCATAGCTGCCCACAGTCCTTGGCTTGTGACCCTCACCCTCACCTTCAAAGCTAGCCAGGCTGGGCAAGCCTTTCTCATGTTATCTCATTCTGACACTTACTTTCTTCTGCCTCTCATTTCAACTTTTAAGGACTCTTGTCCAGATAATACAGGAAAATCCTATTTTAAAGTCAGTTCATTAGCAAACTTAATTCCATGTATCAATCAAATTCTCCTTTGCTATGTAACATAACATATTCTCGGATGTCAGGGGTTAAGATGTTGACATCTTTGGGGGGAGGGAGGAGGTCTTCTTTTCCATACCATACTAGGCTTATACAGTAGCTTCCAAAATTGTCCCTCTGGCCATCTATCATCTGACCCTAGACTGTCACTCACATTTTTTTTTTTAATGGCAGTCAAATACACATAATATGCAACTTACCATTTTAACCATTCTACAGTGTAGGTTGTAAACCATCACTGCCATCTCGCTTCAGAATATTTTCATTACCCCAAAAGGAAACCCCATGTCTATTAAGCTGTCACTCCCCATTATACTCTCCCCCTAGTTCTTGGTGACTTCTAATGTGCTTTTTGTTTCTATGGATTTGTCTATTCTGAATATTTTATAGAAATGGAATTATACAATCGTAGTGTTTTGTGTCTGTCTCCTTTCACTTACCAGGTTTTCAAGGTTCATACTTGTTGCAGCACTTATAAGTGCTTCACTCCAGTTTATAGCTGAATATTATTCCACTGTGGGGATAGACCACATTTTGTTTATTCATTCCTCAGTTGAACATCTGGGCTGTTTCCACCTTTTGGCTATTGTGAATCATACTGTTGTGAGCCATGAACCACATGTTATGCTGTTGCCTCCCATGCTTCCAACATCCCCAGCTTCTTAAACCGTATTCAGTTTCTTCAACTTGCTATGTCTACTCTCACCTTCACACCTTATATAATAACTTTCTGTTCCTCCTGCCTGAAGTGTATTCCACTCTTCTTCTCTCTTCTAGTGAATGCCTACATAAATTTATGGCTCAGTTTAGAGGTAATTTCCCCACTGAAATATTCCCTGACCCCCAGGAAGGGTAGAACCAGGTGTTTGGAAATGGAGCTTTTACATTTGGGGGGCTCTTTCTAAGAAAAAGAATCTAAATTGGCAAACACAAAAGTAGACACAAATTATAAGTTTTTAGAATAACAATAGAAATAAAATCAAATGATCTATATAAAAAGCTGACAGGTTATAAAAGACATTAATTAATCTGGAAAAATAATATATTTTTATTAGTTTATTATCAGACATATCTACTAAATTTTATTTCCAACTTTTTTGGCTTACTATTCTTTAATCACTCTTTGATCATGATAAATATTTTGTAACATCATTAACTACAAAAGAATAGAAATATAATATAATCTTTCCTCTAGTATATTTGATTGAAAAAAATTCTGCTTTATCATTTACCAATAATGTCATGTCAATTTTTGGGATTGTTATCAAATTTTGGAAAAATTTCTCTCAAATTTCATTTATAGCTATAAGACTCTTGTGCAGTGAATAATCTTAAACATGCTTCAAATTGATAATATACATTAATTTGTTTTTTATAATGTCCTTATTGTAGTAGCATATTAGGAGTTTCATATAAACCGAATTGATATCAGAATTTTGGGTTAATCAGAGAAAATTTAAATATTTTCCAACATGTTTATATGATTCCCTTCTCTTCTCTAATTATATTATAAAACAAAGAACCTGCTCATTACTGCTACCTGAAATTTCTATCCTCTTTTTAATGAATTATTGCTTTGGATATGATTTTAAATTTTTTAAGTATTCTTTCCTTCTTTATGTCAGAATAATTTACATTTATTTTATTGAACATTTTATTGCACATCTTTTTAATTTTGGCTTGTTATTTATCTTTAGCTTCAATATTCTTTCAATTCTTTAATAAATAAAATTAAAGATTAAAAAACAGCTCTTTTTGTAAACATCTAAATCAGAAGTGTGTGAAATATTTACTTATTTCCAAAGGACATTTGAATTCAGTCTAGGACAAACTGCTAGAGCATTAACCATTGTTATTGTTTAGAAATTTTTTAATTACAGTGCTTCTTTTTCACTGCATGGGGATGACCTAAGATCTGAGATGTTAACCTAAAAGTACAAGTTCTCACAGGTCATAGTACAAGATTATAAATTGGCCTAGGGTAAGTTCTAGGTTTATGGTCTCCTTGTTTCATAAAAATATTCAGTAAGAGGATATGGATCTTTAGGGCTTAATATACCGCACAAGTCTAGTAACAACTTCTAAATATGAAAATAGATTTTGGAATATGAGTAAATTTTAAGTAAAAAATTTAAAAATGAAGATGTGGAATATCTATTTTCATGATTCTGGTTTTTAACCTGTATTTAAAACTTATCTTTAGGGCTAATTGAAAATTTGAGCTCTTTGATTTTCTCAAATAATGGAATAATCACTACATTTTAGCAAGAAAATCTTATTGAATGAAAATAATATATAAATAAGTAAATTTTACATGGAAAATGTTATTAAATATTATATATTTATTATACTGTGGTTGATTCATTAATTTAAAAATAGAACAGAGGTGAGAGAAGCAGAAAGTAAAAGAGAGGGAGAGAGAAATGCAATACCCTCACTCAATACATACACGTTTTTATTCAATTAGACTAATATTGTTGATCCTTCTTAAAGGTTTCTCATGGAGTTTAAAATAAATACATTAATTTATTAAATTATCCACTGATATTTGAGATAAATTCCCACAGAAGTTGTAGAAAGAGAAAGCATTCGTTTAAATTCTTAGCGTGTATTTTTTGAGGGATTCCTACAGCACAAAGAGGCTCACTTTGTCCTGGCAATAATTGGCCCATAGCAGGTTCTCTATAAAAGTTCAGCGAGTGCATAAATACTGCATCTGACCTCTCTCTACCTCAAGCATACTTACAGTTGAACACACGCACACTCACACACACACACACACACACACACACACACACACACACAGAGGGACTTAATAGTTTTGTCCAGGCTAGAGTGAGTGCTGTGACATCACCCTAGCTCACAGCAACCTCAAACTCCTGGTCTCAAGCGATCCTTCTGCCTCAGCCTCCAGAGTGGCTGGGACTACAGGCATGCGCCACTATGCCTGGCTAATTTTTTCTATATATATTCGTTGGCCAATTAATTTCTTTCTATTTATAGTAGAGATGGAGTCTCGCTCTTGCTCAGGCTGGTTTTGAACTCCTGACCTCAAGCAATCCACCCACCTCGGCCTCCCAGAGTGGTAGGATTACAGGCATGAGCCACTGCACCCGGCTAGTTTTAGCTATTTCTAAAAAAATTTAGAAATGTTTTTCTTATTTCGAGATTAGATCAGTCTCCCTATAATTTTTACCAATTGGCCATTGTTCAAACCCCTAAGATCAAAGATAGAAAACCTGATTTTTCTTGCTCATTCAAATGTGAGAGGACAATTATTATGACTTCTTGGACACTTTTTGTTCCTTTAACTATATGGTAATGATATTTTGATGGCCTAAAGTTTAAAATGTACAAACAACTATCCTAGTCATATTGAAATAAGATAATTTTTTTCTTTTTCCTGAAAATAGCCAGAGGCAAGCATATATTGAAGGCAACCAAATTAAATCTCATGGAAACTAATTTTTTCTTATTTGCTATAGGAAGCACAAACACCACCACCACAATTTAAGGAGCATTGAGGCTGTGAGAAAATTTATCTTACTAGTGGGAGTGCCATGTCCTTTCATGGGATTAGGTAATATTTTAAATGGAGACTATACAGGGCTGGCTTGTTTAAAAGGTTTGGTGCCTCTGCTTAGCACTTGTATTATTGTGAAGTGATTTTGAGGTTCTCAATCCGAAGAGAATTGGTTTGCACTGTAGAACATTCTCAGACTTTGGAAAAGGTTTGCAAATATGTTTTTAACACTTGAAAAGACTCGGGGATAAATTGCCAGTGAATTTGATTAGGTCACTATGAAAGGTCAGTTAATAAAAGGAGGGCTGGGTTCCAATTTAGCAAAAACAACTCATGAAGCCAAGAAATCATACTACAGATAATCATCAGTTGCCATTAGGTTAAAAACAGAACAATGTGTTTTTATATGCTCATATGTAAGTAGACTATTGTTTTCATGGAAGTGAGATAGGGCATGTTCAAGAAACATGGAAATGCCAGACATGTCATGGACATGCACTGAATTTCTCTCCCTCTCTCTTTTTAGGTTATACAAAGGCAGAAATGTGTTCCCGTATGCTACATATTGAGGCCATCAGACCCATGACCAGATAATTTGCTTAGGTTTCACCTAATATATCTTTGCAGGACTTGGTGGAAACTTCACAATGTTTAGCACTTCCCCATAGGAAGAGCTAGCTGTCACAAATGTGCAAAAAACCTCTCTTGGATGCTTACTAAAGTGAGGGAGCTCTTTTTTCTTTTGAATCAAGGTGTTAGAATAGGAGACTAGAAGAAAGAGCTGAGACCAGATGCAGGTGCTTAAAGATCTGATGCAGGTGTTGAAGTAAATAACCCTTAAATAAAGGGGTCTGGCATGGATTAATAAAATGTGGTTTATCTATACCAGGGAGTACTATTCAGCTTTAAGAAAGAATGGTGATATAGCACCTCTTGTATTTTCCTGGATAGAGCTGGAACCCATTCTACTAAATGAAGTATCCCAAGAATGGAAAAACAAGCACCACATGTACTCACCAGCAAATTGGTATTAACAGATCAATACCTGAGTGGACATATAGGAATAACATTTATCGGGTGTTGGGCAGGTGGGGGGGAGGGGATGGGTATATACAAACACAATGAGTGAGATGTGCAACGTTTGGGGGATGGTCACGCTTGAGGCTTTGTCACGAGGTGGGGGGCATGGGCAATACATGTAACCTTAACACTCGTACCCCCATAATACGCTAAAATAAAAAAATAAATAAATTAAAAAGAGGTCTGGTAACTGCAGGCAAGAACCGGCTTCAACTAGCTTATCAGCTATCTCTGTCACCTCACATGAACTTTAGCTAATTACAATATCATTTACGTTGCAGTTTTAAAATTTCTCTGCCCTTGGAATCACCATGACAGTTCCAAGATAACCATAGAAACACGAAAATGGGAGAGAACACAGTTCCAGGCATTACTACTCAAATTCTTAGTATACACCAACTCCTTGGTTTTGATATTCTTCCCCTCAATTAGTAAGGCTACAAAAGGTCTAAAACCACTTCCTCCCAGTGCAGCTGCTTTTTTTTGAGCCAGCCCTCTCTCCTACCTGAGAGTGTACTTTTATTTTCAATAAATCTTTCACTTGCTTGGCTTATGTGATGCGTCATGAAATTCTGTCCCCATAAACACCAAGAATTGCAAAAACCTCCGCTTGGAGGCCGCTAACGACGGTATATTGTACTTTATACAGCTCTCGATCCTGTGGAGTCCAGGCAGAAACATTTGTTCAGGGTCAGCTGGCATTCCTCCTGACTGATGATTTTAGCAAATGCAGCAGAGGGAAAGAAAGCGGTGTGTGTAATCTGGAGAAAGGGGTACCCTCTTTTCTGGTAGCTGTTCAACTTGGCTGAAGACTTATGTTTCTTCCACAAATAGGCCAGCACATGGAGTGAAGCTACTACTCTTCCTCCCTTATTTCTTCATTCCCATGAAATCTAGCACTTTCCATCAAGAACCTTAATAAACAGCATGAAAGCTTTCTCCAAATCAGTGTCATTCCTGGATCATAGGTGAATATACTTCCCAGTGTGCCTGTGGTCCAGGAGCTGCCCTGGTGCCTCCAGGGCAAGTTACCCACGATGATGTTGGAGGGTAAAGCAGATTGACCACAGGCAGTGTTTTGCTGTTAATTTTGCAAGGAGACTTTGAGAGGCTTTACATGTATTTGACAATTACCTAAAATGCTGCTCAATGTAATGATGTGTTGGGAAATGGAAAATGCCGAGGGGGTCATTTAGCAATCATATCCTGATAGTGTTCTTTCAGCTGATTATACGTTTCCTCCTCCCTCTTTATAGTAATATATAGAAGTAAATATAACAACTTCTCACAGTGACAGCAAATTCGCATTCAGACTATAACAGGTCTTTATCAACTTTACACAATTGGGAAAATTATTGGAGAAGAGATCTTTTTGAAGTGTCTCAAGTTTTCATTAATAAAAATCTGGAGGGATGTACATTCTACCTGTCTTCCCCACAAATAACACTTTTTGAGCTTATAAATGCACACAGGTATTTGTGCTTGTACCTATACATGTTTCCATTATTTCTCACAATTCCCTGTCATAACTACATTGGAAAAGAAGAGGATATAAAGCTGTGGATTTAGCATTTGGTTTTTGTTTAAGGCTGTCCATTTTGATTAAAGATTGCTTAATTATTCAAGACTATAACTCTGAAAATCAGTGACTCTTAAGGATACCATGTTGAAGTGTTAACTTGCTTTAAAGTAAATGTCTTCCAAATTTCATCTAAGCTTTTATTTTTTAAAAAGAAATAGATGTTAGAGAACTTTAAAAATGTTTACATTTAAATAGATATACAGTTGATTTTATTGTATATGTATTCATGATGCATTCAAATTCGGTTTTGACTAAAAAATAAATTCCATTATTATTGGATAAATAATCTTATTATTTTAATCACTAATATAAAATTGAATGTGTGGTCAGATGCCTGTCTGGAATCTCTAACTCAATTTTCCTCTTACTTAGTTTAAATCTGTTTTTAAAACAATAAACCATGCCAAGTAGTTTTACTTTCCTTAAGTATCATTTAAAAATGTATTTCCATTTTCTGAAACTCGATCAAATATACCAGTGAAAGGGCTTTTAATACCCTCTCCTCCTTAAAATTAAAATAAAAACTATAGAGATTGCCTTCTTTGTTTTCTGTTTTAGTTTTGTACTGAAATCCCACAGACCGCAGTATTTACTAAATCAGGTTCTCAGAATAATCCATTGTTTACCAAGGCATGTAAATATGGTTTCCAGTTAATAGGTACTATTTACTGAAGAGAACCACCGTTTATATAGCATAACACAGTTACAAGGGATACTTTATATCATGTGAAGAAAAGATTCTCACTAGATTATTGTGTTTTTCTGATTTTTTTCTGGAGAGTGAGTGGGTAGAATTAGTTCGATGGAGAAAGACTACAAGTTCAATAGCATAAATTATGTGTAATAGCCCAGAGTAATTTTATGTTGCCAAACACCCACAGAAGATTGCATTACTAAACTGAAAACTTGTTAGCTTCTAAATACAAATTGGCAAAATTTCTAAGCACACAGGCCATACTTATGTGTATTAATCTAAAGCTACATGTGAAAAATCCAATTTGTTGATTTTTGGTTGTCTTCATGTTAGAACATGATGATGATGATGATGATGATGATGACAATCAACATTTATTGAATACTTACTATGTGTCAGATACTATTTAAGGGCTCTGGATGCATTATCAGTCTATTTACTCATCCCCAGCCTTACCTGGCATTATTTTTAGTCTTGTTTATATTCAGAGATAGGACTTGATAGCAATTTTCCCAGAAAAGAAAAAATATAATCCTTGCATTTTTCCTGAATGCTCAGTATTTGCCTCCTTTACCTTTTATTTTCCTGTCCGCAAATGAGAACACTTCCTAAAGATTTGTTCAAAATGCTCTTTAATTCACCATTTTTCTTCCCTCCTCTTATAAACAAAATTCACTCCCAAAGTCAGCTGCCCAGGTCAGTTATATTACATAGATCTGATTGCTTCTTCACTCTTTCTCTTCCCTTTTCTGACTCCCATACTAAGTTAAATAGCAGTGCTGGAGCTTGTAAGGATACAATAGGAAGTTTTACATGGGCACAGCCACTGCCCAGGTCAACTTGATTGTCACCATGGTATAATGTTACTCTAGTGTTGTCATAGTCTAGGTTTTTAAATGAGAAGATAGAAATCAAGGTATTTATACAAAATCTCTGACATTAGAATAATGACTCAAGTTTGGGGGAAATAAAACCTATGAACCATTACCCATCCCCCCCCAAAATATGCCCTTGAGCATATCTAGGCTACAAGTTTGAAGTCTCCATTTTGACTCCAATCAGTACTTAGGTTGGTGCTCATGTTTGTAGATGTTAAGCAATTGCTAGTCTTATAATTAGAAAACCGTCAGTCCCACAAATTATAAATCTCAAAAATGTAAAAGAAAGGCCATATGACATTACAAAAGTGACTGAATCCAATAGTTAAGAAAGCAATTTAAGGACAATAAAAGTCGCTATCATAAATCTTTTTGTTTTCTTATCCTTCTGCTTCTCCATTGCTAATTCTTATTCTTTTAGTTCATTTAGGAACCTGCTTTAGGGACACTAAAAGTTCAGTTAAGAATGTAGTGATCATAGTTTTAAAGGGAAAAGTAAAGAGAACTAAAGATTCAGTGATGCTGATTCCATTTGGCATCTGGTCTACTCAGAGAAAAATTTTGAAATAAAACTTAGCAGATGCTAACAGGCATATTAGTTTGCCCTTTCGGCATCCCTTCTGTCAAATGGCAGTCTCATCTGCTCCCAGCATCCTTTAATCTTTCCTTCCATCTCAAAATAGCAATGTGCAGTGAGAGATTATGGTTAATCTTTATCAAGGCTCTTACTCAGAGCCTGCTATCTTTGAGCCCATAGTTCTTTCAGACCCCACATCTATGACTGGATAGGCTAATAATAGTGCTAGATATTTACCTTCTGTCTTGGACAGGTCAGGCTACACTACAGAATACCATAGAGTGGGTGGTTTAAAGAAAAATCATTTTCTCACAGTTTTGGAGACTAGAAGCTCAAGATCAAGGTGCCAGGATGGTCGGGTTCTTGGTGACGGCCCCTCTTCCTGGTTTCCAGATGGCTGCTTTCTTTCTATATCCTTAAATGGAGGAGAGAGAAAGTGAGCTCTGGTTCCTTCATCCCCTTATAGTGGCACCAGTCTTATCATGGCAGCTCCACCCACATGACCTCATCCAACCCAATTACCTCCGAAAGGCCCCATCTCCAAATACCATCACTTTGGGGATTAGGGCTTCGACATTTCTATTTTGTGGGATCATGAATATTCAGTCTGTAGAACTTTTCATTGGAAAGTAGTAAAGACATTAAACTTAGTGTATGAAGTTGGGCAAGTTATTCAACTTCTCTGTGCCTCAGTTTCTTCATCTCTAGAATGAGGATAATAATATCACCTACTTTATAGGTTTCTTCTGAGCACTGAAGGAGTTAATACATGCAAAAAGCCCTTCGAATAGTGGCTGACACAAGTTAGTATTTAATAAGTACTGGCTATTACCCACAGACCACAGTAAGAGAATATATCCGCCCCACTCAACACCACATATCAGAGATGGCATCTTCCTTGTTCTTTTTTGTGTGGTCAGAGCAGCCAAATATCTTAAGTCATGGCAAAATATTGCTTTTGGTGGAAAACTCTAAATAAATGCTTGTGATCTGGGTGGAACTGAAAATGTGTTCTGTGTTTTGCTGTCCTGTTTAAGTCTGCATTCACATTTACAAGCCTCTTACTCACAGGCTCTTGTCCAAGCAGCTATGTAGAACAATTAGGCAGATCTTCATTAAGAGCTGCCCACTCAGAAAGCATGAATTCCAGGGTGGTCATGAGAGAGGTGGTGGGTGTGAAGTCTTGAGGTTGCATCATGAAAGGGCATCCAGACTGCAGCCTCAAGGCATCTGTGCAGCTTGTGCTCAGATGTTTGTTGGACACCCAGACAGTGGGAGGAGGAAGGTAGGAGAGAAAGAGCTGGATGTTAGAGGAAGAGGACAGATGCTAAGCATTCCCTATCAGAAGGCTTTCCTCCAGTAAAAGACCTGACAGGCAGCTATTCATACATTATTTAGATGGTCCCAATTAGTAACTAGAAAATAAAAACAGCTACTGATTTTCAGTATCTTTGGTTTCTTTATCAATTGAAATTTTCTTTGTCTTTTACCATAGCAATTATTTAATAAATGTGCATTTGATTTTTTTTTCAAGCTGGAAAGCAAACTGGACACCATTCTTGAAAAAATTTTCTTATAAAGACCCTTTGAAGAATAATGAATATCAGATAAGTGTTCTCCAAAACCTTAAACTTTTAAAGGAATATGCTAAATGATGCCATTCTTAATGAGTTTCAGTAAGTTCACAGATTCCCTGCAATATGCTCATTATGCTTATCTCTGGAATACAAAGCAATTAGATTGAGACGTTTTTGGTTTTATTTCCTTCACTCTCCAAATAGACAACATTTGGGAAAATATAATCTAGAATTGAAATTGCACTTCTAATACAGTTCACTATGATTGATTAAATTGTTTTAGGTTTGGGGAGAGGTTGAGGAACTATTGTTAATTGAGATGATTGGAAAAGGACAGTAGATTAAAGGATAGTACCAATGATATATAATTAGAGTGCAATTTCTAACTCTACAGTTTATGTAAGAACATGCCCTTATTTTCAAAAAATATACATTGAAATATTTAAAAGCAATGATGTATGCAACTTACTTTTAAATGATGCATTTATTTTTGTATATATTAATAATATGCTATACATGTATATATAAATACATACATATAAATACAAACATGCACATATGGCGTGCATATATATACACATATATATACATATATACACAGTTGTTCCTTAAACAACAAGGGTTTGAATTGTGTGGGTCCACTTACATGCAAATTTTCTTCTGCCTCTGACGCCCTAGAGACAGTTAGACCAACCTGTCCTCTTACTCATCTTTCTCAGTCTACTCAACATGAAGATGATGAGGATGAAGACCTTTATGATGATCCACTTCCACTTTATAAATAGTAAATGTATTTTCTACTCTGTATGATTTTCTTCATAACATTTCCTTTTCTCTAGCTTACTTTATGGTAAGAATACAGTGTATAATACATATAACATACAAACTATATGTTAATTGACTGTTTATGTTATCAGTAAGGCTTCTAGTCAACACTTGGCTACTAGTAGTTAAGTTTTTGGGGAGTCAAAAGTTATATGTGGATTTTAGACTGTGAGAGCTTGGGACCCCTAGCTCTCATGTTGTTCAAGTCTCAATTGTATATACGTGTGTGTGTGTGTGTGTGTGTATGTATATATACACATATATTTATTTATATGCAGGTGTTCTTTGCACTATTCATATTTTTGGAACTTTTTTTGTGTTAAGTTATTTCCAAATAAAAAATTAAAAATAAATATGAAAAATTCAGCAACAACCAAAAAAATCAAGGATTTCTAATTTTCAACATCCTATCATTTGAATGGCCTTGGGATGGTGCGATTTACCACATTGTAAGCAAATTGTTTAAGGAAATACTATAGGTAGGAGGCAAACATCAATGAACGCTATGAAGGCGGGGCTTTTGAACAAGCAAAAACACATGGGTTTAGCCAACTGTTTACAAGTTGGCTAAAGACATCCTGTGGTGAAGAAACTGACAAAAGTCTTTAATGAGATCTGGTGAGGACTCTAAGCAGAGGTGCTGTCTGGGCAGGGACTATGGGTCTTCCTAGATGTCACTGGCAGGCCAAAGGCAGAGGCTGGGTAGACATGTGAAAGGAAAGGAACAGAGGATCAAAGAGAGAAGAGAGAACTGCAAAAATAGCTACTGTTCATTGAGTGCCTACTATGTGCTGACTTTGTTTTATGGCTTATTTATTTTTATTTCCTTCCCTCCCTCTTCCCCAGAAACCTTATAAGGTTAGCATTATTATTTCCATTCTATAGATAAAGAGCCTGGGACTCAGAGAAGCTTCTGTACTAACTAGACAGTGATAAAGCTAATATTTAAATCAAAGTCTATCTGATCTCAAAATTATTAACTACTTTTTTATTAATATATATGGTCCTCCAAGTGCCTTGGTGGGGAAGAGTAACCTAAGCGGAATGTCCTAACAGTTCCCTCAAAGGCGTGTTGGCAGCTTCTAGACTGGGCCGTAGGTGTCAAGATGTTAAGAACATTCACCTCGATTTTGGCTGTTCCAACATTAAGATCACTTGAAGTCAATAAAGAACTGCATGGTATGTCCCAGGGAGCAGCTTTTTAGATTGCCTAGCACCTAATGCCAAAAGAAGCAATTCCATGTCTCATGTTGCTCCATGTAGCTCCAACTCCCTTTTCTTCCTTGCTCTGTAGACATGCACTGTGGGGTGTAAAAAGTGATTTAAAGGCCAAATACTACAGTATAGATGGAAAACCTTTGCCTCATGCAGAAGCAGCTGTAGAGTCCTTGGTATTATTCTTTCTTCTCTGTTAAAGAAGCCAAGTGAAAATGTACTCTCTGGCATGACATGGAGATTGTTTAAAAAGCTGCATACATCTCACAGGTATTAACTTGTCCACTAGGCTTTTCACAGGTAAATAGCAGGTTTCCAGGTAGAGGCAATGATACTCATTTATAGATGCAGTTCTGCAACTTTCAGGTTCTATTTTTCTTATTCCCCAAACAGAAAGCAGAATTGTGGTTCAGCCCTTTTCCTACCATAGTTAGGGGCTTGTGAGTTCATTTCTCTTGTTTAAAGGCCAGGAAAGCCCAAATTTAAATGGGCAATTGCTTTTCAAAGACTGTTAACCCTGCCTTTTTTCAAAGCTAAAAGCAAAGCTAATCATGCCCAAAATGTGGACTGAAAAAAGAGAATTGGACAGACCAGCGGTTATAGGGTATGTAGCCCATTAAAAATTATCTTGTTTATAAAAAGTAGTTACAACTTCCTCAGTCTTAGTTTTCTTGCTCCTTTTCCATTTGCTGAATTTTAGATGCTTGTATATAGATAATATGTCTCATATATCTAAGTAAGATCTTTCCCAAAGAACCAAAATGATAATTACTATTAATTCCTATTGTAGGTCCTAAACTCCAGTCAGTTTGTCTTGGGTTTTTTGTCTGTTGATTGGTTGGCTGAGTTTTTATTTATTTATTTTTTTGTTTGTTAATGCAAATATTAAAGAGTACTAAAATTAATTAATTTAGTAAGTAGTTTTCTAAATGTACTGAACATTTATCCTGGGTTAGATATAGTTACTTCATGACTTAGTCTCTGCCCTCAAGACTTTCATAGTCTAAAGGGAAAGAGAGAGAAATAGGCAAACATCACACAGTAATACAAGCAGTTATGGCCCTTGCCTTTAAGGTCAGCAACTCCTTTTCCTTCATTCCAGTGAAAATATCTGCCTCACACAAAAATGAAACCCGAAAGGCAGACTTTCTCTCTGAAAGTGTTGAGTCTCTTGGAAAAAGGATTTAAGAGGAGGAACTTGGGGCTCAGAGGAGAGAACTGACTCGATATGTGAGATGTTCTTCCATGCTTGTGGTAAGGTGTGGACTAAGGAGCCAGCAATCGAAAGGAAACTTCCGGAGGATGGAGGCTTTTCTTGTCTGGAGTAAGAAAGCTATTGGAGAGTGATTGCAATCAAAACTGGTGTGCAGGTGGAGAACATCCATTTTAAGTCAATTAAATCAAATAAGAAGGACAAGGAATACCCCTGAGAGCTTTAGGACAGATTTTGTTCCTCTGTTCCTCGCAGAGTAAAATGGGTGATGAAAGAAGCATAGTTCTTTGCATATAATTTTCATTTTCAGAGCTAAAGTAACTAAAATATAGAAAAGAGTGCAATACAACCGATTTTTGCTTCAAAAAATGCCTAACTAGTTGGACAAAGCAAAGAGTGATTGCCTACATATCTATTTCATGTGGAGAAGTATTATTTGGAACACCCTCTACAACTTCACATAGGTCTCTATTGGATTCACATATACAAATGTGGCTTTTGATATATGGTTCATCAGCCAAAATAAAGGTTGTATTTGGCTTCCTAAAAGGTGGTTGTGTGTGGAGATGAGTGGAGGAAATTATAAGTCAAATTTTTGGTTATTTTGACTTTAAGTGATAGAATCATGAACTGAATTTAGAGGCTATTTACGCCAACATTTTCTGAGAAATTCACCAGATATTATGTGGTTATATGTGAGCACACCTGAAAAGGATTTTAAACACTGAAGTCTAAATCCAAAACTATTCTTTAACATCTTTAATTTTTCTTTGAAAGTCCCCTAAGACTGAAGATAATAATATTTAGGAGTCAAACTTACTAATGCCCAATCAGTGAAGCCAGGTCTACATGAAGCCCCAAATCAACTTCTTCCTGGTGGGGTCTTAGAATTGTTGTAAATGAAAGGAAAAATTGTCCATAACTGCAAGTGGAAGTAGTCATTAAGACAGGCACAATCACCACCAAAATAGACCACTTGTTAACTTAAATGTGTTTCATTATTGGGAACTATAATAAACTAGAGCTGAACAACAATGAGATTACTTAAATTTACCAGAAGCTTCATTTCCTGAGAAACTCTTTCCCTTCTTCTCCATTTTCTCATACTCCAATACCTGATATGAGAGATATTACAGAAATCCAACTGAGAAAAAGGCATCACACCAGACCTGACCGTATATGAGGAGTAAGATGTGACTGCCAACGTTTGCAGGTTTATAGTCTCCCTGAACGTACTTATGCTATTAGCCAGTCACTAGGTTATCTTTGAGTCCATAAAGGACATGTAACAATATCTAACTGATCCTCTGGTCAGGGACAGAGGACCCTGGCCAAAGTGTCTCTTGAAAATTCCTCTTTCTTTCTTTGTCCTGATGCCCTCCCCAGTAGTAAACATGATCTTTTGCTACTGTGGTCTCAGCAATGGAAATGATCGCATGCTTCTTTGGTACATTTTTCTTTTGCAATCATTTTATTTAAAGAAGATTTACAAAGACAGTCAAAGAATCTCTGTATGCCTTTCACTCAGCTTTCCCTAATCTTAGTCATTCTGTACATTGCAATCTAATTATGATTTGAATTTTTATCTTCCTAATGACTCATGATGTTTAAACATCTTTTCATATGCTTATTTTCTATCCATATGTCTTCTTTGGTGAAGTTTGTTCAGAAATGTGTCCCATTTTTAAAAAACTGTTTTGCTTCTTTTATTATTGTTGAGTTTTAAGAATTCTGTATATATTTTTGATATAAATCAATTATCAGATACATGACTTACAGATATTTTCTCTCAGTGTGTGGTGCTTTTTTTTTCTTTTTGCATATCTAAGTTTCACTTGGATATCATATTTCTTCTGTCTGAAGAACTTCCTTTAATATTTCTTATGGAGTAGATCTTCAGGTAATAAATTCCACTGCTTTTTATTGCTTGGAAAATTATTTCTCCCTCAGTTTTGAAACTTATTTTCACAGGTTATAGAATTCTGGGTTGATGGTTCTTCCTGTCTCTGGCCTCCCCTGTAACCCCAGCATTTTAAAGATGTCTTTCTATTATCTTCTGTTTTACATGATTTTTGATGAGAAATCTGTATAATACTTATCTTTCTTCCTCTGTATGTAATATTTCTTTTCTTCTGGTTGCTCTCACAATTTTATGTTTGTCTTTTGTTTCCAGCAGTTTGAATATAGTGTTTGAATGTGTGTGTGTGTGTGAATGTATGTGCATGTGTGTGTGTGTTTTAGTATTTATACTGCTTGGTTTTCTTTGACCATCATGTATCTGTGTTTGGTGTCTGGCATTAATTTGGGGAAACTCTTGGCTATTTTTCTTCACATATTTCTTCTGCCTTGTTCTTTATCTCTTCTCTTTTTTGGAATTTTAGTTATGTATATATTACAAATGTTTTTGTTCTACACTTCTTGAATATTTCAGTTGCTTTTTTCTCTCACTTTTTTCCCCTTTGTATTATAGTCTCAGTAATTTTTATTGATTTACTTTCAAGTTAACTGAGGCTTTCATTAATAGAGTTAAATCTGCTGATGAGCTTGTCAAAATCATCTTTTAGCTTTTTTTTTTTTATTTCGGCATATTATGGGTGTACAGATTTTAAGGTTTCAATAAATGCCCATTCCCCCCCCATCTTTTAGCTTTTCCTTTGCTTTTCATTATTAGCATTTTTATTAGATTCTTTCTTATCTCTCTGATGAAATTACTCACCTGATGTTGCATGTTGCTCACTTTTTTCTTTAGAGCATTTAGCATATTATTCATCAATGTCTTAAAATTCTCTCTCAGATAGTTCCTACACATGTGTCATAGTGGGGTCTGGTTGTGATGATTGCTTTGCTTTGTGTGTTCTTTTGTCCTGTTTATATACCTCATAACATTTTTTGAAAGCTGGATATTTTGTGTAGGGTAGAGGAGACTGAGATAATATTTTTTTTGCCTGAAAATGGGCATACTTTTCTTTCTCTTGGGTCTTTACTGTGGAAATTTGAGTTGATCTAGTTAGGAGTTGGGCCCAGTTTGAGATTTGTTGTTACTATGGTTACCTTCACTGGTCCAGAGGCTTCAAATTTCTTAGTGATGCCTTATGTTTAAGGTGGGGTTCATTTGCCAGATTGATGTCTGTTTGGTTTCATGTTTTAAGTCTTTCCTTTCTACTTTGCTTCACACTTTGTACACTCTTGCTTCTTTGATGTCCCTCTCTCTGTAGTATTCTTGCTACTTTTTATTTGAGTTTATTTTCTTGGAGGACAGTGGAATGCAACAGTCTCTATTATTATGATTAAATCTCAGAGTTAGGTAGAGTCTTAAGATTGTGGCCTTCCTAGTTTTTCTGTCCCTTCTCTGGCTGTAATTTTGGGCCAAAGTGTATACCTTGCCTCTAACGCAGGAAAATTAAAAAATTTTCTCCCCCCAGCTACAAAATTTTTTCACCTGTGTTCTAAAGACTTGCTTTGCCCTGCCAACTTACCTTCCTTTCCCCTACCCATATAGATTAAGACTTTTTTTTTTTTTTTTTTTGAGACAGAGTCTCACTTTGTTGTCCAGGCTAGAGTGAGTGCCGTGGCGTCAGCCTAGCTCACAGCAACCTCAAACTCCTGGGCTTGAGTGATCCTTCTGCCTCAGCCTCCCGAGTAGCTGGGACTACAGGCATGCGCCACCATGCCCGGCTAATTTTTTATATATATATCAGTTGGCCAATTAATTTCTTTCTATTTATAGTAGAGACGGGGTCTCGCTCTTGCTCAGGCTGGTTTCGAACTCCTGACCTTGAGCAATCCGCCCGCCTCGGCCTCCCAAGAGCTAGGATTACAGGCGTGAGCCACAGCGCCCGGCCTAGATTAAGACTTTTGTTCAGTAGGGGAGATGGATAAAAAACTCCGGTGAGGTTTCCTGTTTTGCCTACATGGCTGCTATTCCTTTCTCCCAGGTTTTCTTCACAATTAAGACTTTTTTGTTTGTTTGTTTGTTTGTTTGTGTGAGCACCTGGTGGTACTTATAGGGAAAGAGGGGCAGGAGGATATGGACTCTCCATATTTCTATGGCTCCTAGTGGTTTCATGCTGTCTTCCCAGTCTTGCCTTGGCCTTCACCAATTCATTAATTATTCTAGCTGGAATATCACTGGTGTTCAGTTGTTTTTAATCTAGGTAAGAGAGTGCTCATGTCTTCTACCTCCCAGCAGGCACCTATATCTCCTCAAATTAAGCCAGTTATTTGTTTCACAATCTTATTTCTCTGGTGGGTTCAAAAACTGTTACAAAATTGAATCTAGTTTAGCTCTTTTTCATTCTAAGATTGGGAGAGAATATTCCTTCCAGATAAATTTACCAGATAAAATATGGGACACCCAATTAAATTTGAATTTCAGAAAACTACGGATAATTTCTTGGTATATCCCATACAAAACTTAAGCTTACCTTGATGTTCTATATTATTATTTGCTCAATCTGGAAACCCTCCTTTGAGCTCCTTGTATCCTAGTGTGAAAGTGGGAGTCCCATTTTTTCCTTCTTTTTGTGGTGAAGTTCTATCACAGACAAGTTCCATGAGTGAAACACTTTTTTAAAAAAGATATTTTTAAAAAAGGAGTTGGAAGAAAATGTAGTAATGAACACAAAGGCATCAAGTAATGTTGACATTTAAGATTTCAAAGGAGAGGATTTTTTTACTTAGATTTTTTTACTGCTGCTCTTTCATTAATACCACATAAGCTGGACTAAAATTTAGGTTTAGCGATCAGTTTTGTTTTTTCATTTATTCATTAATATGATTTTTTAAATTTGCTTTGGGATCATATAGTTCTGTGAGAACTGTGGGTAGTGATAGATATTCTAAGAAAAATTTGTATAACACTTTTCTCATATCACTTTAGAGATTTGCATACCTAGTAAAGAGCATCTACAAAACCTTACATGAGGCAGAGAGGAAAGAATTATTAATGTTACCTCAGCTTATGAATGTCATGTCAGACATATGGGGTGGTGTCATGTATTATGGAATGTGCAGTAGCATATTGATTACTGTAAGACTGGGACATGTCTATTTTGGTCAAGGAAATACTTATTTTAGAAATAGTTTAATTTAATCTTTTCTGTATGATCCAATGATCCATTTACATTTTTATTTATTTCCATATTTGACATAGCTATCCATTATACAGAGCAGCATTTTTCTTGAACTTCCAAAGTATAGTAGACACACTGTGAAGCTGAACTTGAATGATTCATCAGTGCAGACAGCTCCTTATTATTTTCAGTTCTGGAAGTTTTTCAATTCAATTTTCAAAGTTATAAATTTCCATATATACCACAAAGGCGTCTCTCTTCTTTTCATATATTTTAATATATAAAATATAGTGGTTGAGTTCTTGGGAAAAAAGGATGTCATAGAAATACAAATATGTAACTTCACTTCTTGTTCTACATAGGGGTTGGATAGATACAGCTGGCATGCTAGTCCTGTTTTTATAAATAAAGTTTTATTGGGACACAACCGTACTCATTTTTTATGTATTATCTATGGCTGTTTTCATGCTTAAAGACAGAATTGAGCCATCACAACAGAAACTTTAGCGTTCAAAATCATATCCAGTATCTGACTCTTTAAGAAAGTGTTTGGTGACCTCTGACATAGACAAAGAAAAAAAAGATAAGAAAAGAACATATTTATACATGACCACAGGCTGTTGTGTGACTCATTAAGTTTCCACAGCAAGGTTGTTGCTATGTGGAAATTGCTTATTTATACTTAAATTCTTTAGAAGGCCCCAAGTTGCTCTGAGAGGCTCTGAGGCAATTTGAATAAGCTCTGTAGGGCATTGGAAAATATTCTCAATTCTCCCTTCTTCTTTCATCCCTCATTAGTCTTGGGATAAAAACCAAGTAGACTTGAGAACCAATTGACTTGGTTTTTTGGGATAAAAACCAAGCAGAGTTGAGAGAGAGAATAGGAAGTTTTATCTCAGCATGAGATCAGGAAGGGAAAGAGAGAGAGCTATGCAATCCAAGAATAAATTCATTTTGTTTGGGAGTCTCTTTTATCATTATTAGAAATTTTGCCAATGATTTAAAAAGAAAACGAACTTTCTTTCTAAATTAGGAAATGCTGAGAGAGCACTACATTTTTCTTGTTAAAAAATAGATCTATGGAATTTCTTGCAAAATCAGTTGTAAAATGTTCTCTTTCTCACACACACATAGACACATGGACACAGACAATACAGACACACACACACACATACACACATATACACACGTACCATTTCTAAAAAGTATTATCTGGATTTTGGAACAAAAACCATGAGATAGCATCCAGGATTTTGCCTTCCTTTTGCAGAGAGCTGTCAGGCATTATATAAGCTCTACAGGTTTGTTTGGGAAACTGTCGGAGATGGGCTTCACTTTTTGGAGTCTAGGTGCAGTTGTCCAGATATCCCATTGTAGTAGTAATCAGAGGTGTTCTTTTATTCATATTTTTGTAAAAATAACAAAAAGATTAAGTGGGAACCAAACCTACACCATGGAATTAACTTAAGCAAATATATTTGCTAGGGGTTCTCAATTGTTACTCTGTATATGATAGGCTAATGCAAATATTTCAAGTTGGGCCACTGCATTTTGGTCCAGATGTACAGCATATTCGAGTTGTGATTGTGTGAACATGCTGTTAGAGCAATATCTGTCAGAGAAAATGTTGGACTGAACAGGTTTCATGCCTGAGAGGTAAGAATAAGAGCTCTGAATAAGAGATAGGAGGCATTGTATAATATTAAGTCAAAGAAAGGGTATGTATTTACCAGAATATGGTAGAAATTGTCTTCTTTAATATATATTATAAGAAAAAGAGAATTGTCAATCCCTTAACAACTTCTTGACTTGGTAACATCACATTGAAAGGAGATAAGATGCTTTAGCTTAGGTTCCTAGCCCTCAACTGAAACAGAGTCTGAGATAAGGGCTTGAGTGGTAGTTTAGTTTGCAAAATAACTTCCCTGAGAGGAGGTTACCAGGTAGGAGGGAAGCCACTGAAGGCTATGTGACTGAGTTGGTAACTGCTGTGAGTAACTGGTGCTTGATCACACCGGAGCCTTCTGAGGACCACTGGAAACTCTACATCAGAACTACCCATCTGTGTGACCAAGGGAAGGTCCTATCCTTCACTGGTCAAGAGCTTTCCCATGAGGTAGTAACTCTCCTGTGCTCCCAGTTTGCGCATGTGTAATGCTGAGCAAGTTCCCACAGGAGTGCCACACCTGCAGTGGCAGAAAATTCAGAGCACAAAGTGAGCCACAAACAATGTGTACAGGTAAGGTAAGGTGCTGTTAGCTTGTACTTGTGAGAAGCTGGTTGTTATGGCAACCGCTGGACTAAAAGGTGTACTATGAAGATATTAGGTAGGAACTAGAAATGTGCTTACAGTTATCAAATGAACTTCAAACTTAATTGCTTGAAACAACAGCATTTATTATCTCCATTTCTGCAGGCCAGGAATTCAAGTTTGGTTTGGCTGAGTCGTCTGTTTCTCTCACCAGCTGCAGTGAAGATCTCAGTCATAGCTATGGTCATCTCAATACTCTGGTCATGCTTTCATGCTTATTCACATGGTTACTGGTAGGAGACAGTTCCTTGGGGGCTGCTTCTAGTCTTGTGGTCCCATATGAGTTGAAGCACTAGATGTGAGTTGGAGCATTAGAAGGTACATACTTATAAGAATAAAGAATCTCTCACTCTCACTCCCTTTCTCTACTTTCTTAATCCCTTAATTTCATCAGCCCAGCTGTTGCTAAAAATAGACTCAAAGACATTTACACTGCTAAGTCATGATGAAGGGTTCCTTCTCTATGTAGGCCATATTCTAAACAGCAGAACAATAATATTTCCTGAAGATTCTGCTCCATCTTTCCAGAATGCCTTTTTCTTCCTGTTTGCTAAATGGACTCTTATTTGTTTTGTAAAGCCCCTCCCAAAAGGCACTACCTCTATGAAGTACTTCTGACTCCCCAGGCTTCATCTGGGGAAACATTTCCACCTGCTTGGAAACGTGTCTTCTATAGCCTTGATCTCACGGTATTTTAACTCTTGCATCTCTCTCCCATTGGATAGTGAGCACAGGACCCCTGTGTTTATTCTGAACGTTTCCTCTGCAATTAGAGTGCACAGATTTTCAGATGTGTGTATGTTTGTTTATGTTTCTATGTCTTTCTTTGCTACTGCATTTAGAGCCCTTTACCTCTAGTGATACAATCAAGACTGAGGCACAGATTATAAATTAAAAAGAATATTTTCCTATCCTCTCATATTGTCTTGGTTGTTGGATTTATTATCTAAAATTCAAAATGTATTTCTGGAAGTAAATTTACATAATAAGAGAGTAAAGGAGGAAAAAATTGGCAAAATATAAAATCAAGTAGGTCTACTGTATGATTGAAGGGTGATTTGAAAGTCTTGCTATACTCTGAAAATTTCTTTTCATTTAACAATTCTGAATATGTATATGTAAATATATATATAGTTTAAATTATAGCTAATTTCCTTGTAAGAAGCTGAAGGCATAAAAGAAGGAGCTGGATTCTGTTTCACTAAACCAAGTTGACAGCTCTGGTCTGATCCCAAAATCTTAAAGGCTACAAAGAGATAGAAAACAGCCCTACTTGCAGCTCAACCCATGAGTGAGTTTGCCAAGCTACACATTAACAGCAAGCTTCAGCAGGTTTATAAACTGCCCAAACTTGGAACACACTGGACTTAGTTTTATTCTTAGTCTATTCACACTTCAATGTCATGTTTTAGAATAATCCAAAATATCATGCTTAAGAAAAGCAATATGGTCTATGTAGTGCTTCATTGGAAAATATCTCCCAGATGACACGAGAGTGTCCATGTTTTAATTATATTCTCCCTAAGGCATAACAAATGCTTCAAAGACAGCAAATAGAAGCCTAGAAATAGTGTCCACCCTAAATGTTAAGTAGTTGTTCTACTAGCCGAAATTGCTTTTTACTTAAACTGCAAAATCAGAATTGCTAACTTTTAAGGCTTCTCAAAATGTGAGGACAGAAGGCAGTTTGCATTGTTTTACATTTTAAGATTTAACAGCTTTTAGCATAAAGGAAAATGTCTAATTTGGCCAATGACTGCCAGTGCCAGACAGTGGTTAACAAGAACGTAATGTGGAGAAGTATCAATCAAGACAAAGCATGAATTAGAGGGAAATGAAGCAATTCCTCATTAACAGCTAAGTGCCAGTAAGAATGAAAAATCAAAATGAAAATGAATCAAAAAGAAATCATATGCCTATAAAAATCACTGGGGAAAAATGGACTGTTTGTAAAATCGTGTTATTTCTTTGTACTCAGCTCTCCATTAAGATTGAAAAATAATCCAATTATATTAAAACTTGTCTTGGATAATCTTAGTACCTGTGCTGGTTATTTTCTGCATACCAGGCCCTTCCCTGCGTCAGATACATTCTCCACTGTTCCCTGACCTACTTTGGGCCACAAGACACTGAGTCCTAAGCAAATGATCACCTGGGCTCCCTGATGAATGGGCTTGGCCAATGACAGGTATCAATAGGAGATAAGAGGGTGGCATGAGAGAGAGAGTGGATCATTTCTACACATATGCTGCCTGCTTTGGGATGTTTTCTGGCACTGGGTGCACCCTTCCACCACAAAAGGTCCGGCCAGATGGGCCCTACTTCTTTCTCTTACTGGGCTCCAGCAATGTCAATGCCTCTCTTGACTCTTCAAGCCCAGGCATGACAGTGGCTTTCTATTGCTAGTTCCTAGGGGATTCCAACATCTTTTGTCCAACTTCCAGTTGCCAGTTCCTATGGGATTCCAACATCTTTTTGTGCTCCCTTAGCCCTACCTACACCTCTGTAAATTGTCCCTTTATTAAATCTACTTTGTCATGTGAATTGGATGCTATTTTCCATTGGAAGTTCAGTGACACAGTCCTTTTCTGAGCTCTGAGAGATGGTTAAACTTACTCCCGAAGCACGAAGATGCCTACTTTTTGCATCTGGAACCCTCCTTTCTTGTCTGGGAAAATCTTAGTACTTGTGTTGGTTATTTTCTGACTATTCTCCTGCAAAATGGCTTCAACTGTGTAAGAAAATGTGCTTGTTGACTCTAAATACCTCACTGCAATTCTGTTCATCAAACTTCATCTTTATTCATCCTTACTGAAATCTTAAAAATGCCTTTGATTACCTCCATTTAATTATTTTGCTGCCCAGATCACCAACCACAAGCCATTCTTACCCCAGAGCCAATCTTATACACAAGGTCATTGGGGAATCGTTGTCTAAATAAATAGGGAAGGGCACTGCTGGATGCTCTGATAGGGCTTCTGTTGGGAGGTGACATAAGGAGGTGTGGTGATAGACTGCCCAAGCTGAGAAAACTATAACAAAATGATTTTATATGCTACACTGATATTTAAAATTTTATTTAAGTGAAGTTTCAAAGACAGAATAGAATATTATTGTTGGAGGAGGTAAAATTTATTCAGTCCTATGGGTTCACTTTATAGATAAGAGAACTGAGGGTCAGAGAAATTAAGTGACTTTCCTAAAGTTAAAAACCACTTGGTACAGAGCCATGACCAAAACTCCAATTCTGAATCTGTTCACTACATGAGGAGCTCTGTACATATCAATATGATCATACTGTGATCTTATACTCAGGGGCAAAAGAGTGGACAATATAATGTGCCAACGTTTATAGCAAAAGTAATTTATGTTGATCAAAGAGATAAAGAACTAGGAATTGGTCTTCATTTCGCTCAATTATTGGATGTCAGAATTGCCATGAGATGAAAAGAAATCTTAGTTTCATGGACTTGCTGTATTGTAAGATAGTTTCTGTTGACTGAAGTTTCGGTGCTGCAAAAATGGGAAGGAAGGAAGAAAGAAAAGAAGGGAGGAAGAAGTTAGTTTATTTGACTAAGCTTCCTGAGAAATCCAAAAATGTCTACAGCTTACATTCTATATTACCTTGTTTGCCAAGTAGACGTTGTCACTCATCCGTGATGAAACATGCTGTGATTTTTCATGAGACCAGAAAGTTCCTGGCTCATTCAACATGGCCTCGAAAATACAACCCAATTTTTCAGTCATTCTTTAGTCTAAAGTTTGAAGAAGTGTATATACTTAGCCATATGTCTCCTTTTCATTTATTTAAAAAAGTAGCATGTCCATTTGTGAAAAACGTATAGCTACTTTTCTATCTAACACAAATTCCCTCAAAATCTATGTAGTGTCAGGTAGTGATCCATTCATATGTGTGGAGTTAGACAGCCTGGACTCAGGGCTTCCCTCTGACATTTCTACTGATGACTTTGGGAAAATACAAAGTCTCTCTGAGGCTCAGTTGCGTGTCCTGATTGTCAAATGGAGATGATAATAATAGCACCTACCTTTAAGAATGTTGAAATAAGATTTTTTAAATAGTACAGTCCATAACATAATACCTAGAGCATAGTCCATGTGCAATATAGGATAGTTGTTATTAGAGGGAATAATTATTTACAACCACAGTCTTCCCTTTTCTCACTTCTTAATTCCCAATTAATAAGAAAAAAAAAGCAAAATCCTTACTGTAGCAACTGTTTTTTATTATAGATATGGTATCTTGCTCAGAAAATGAACTGCTAATTATTTAACCTAAATTTTCTAGTTCTACAGAAGTAATAATAGTAATTAAAGGAGAGAGTTGCTTATTTAGATTTAACTTTTAAAAAAAGGTATATGATAAAACATTCAACACATTGAAAATGTTATCCAGGAGGAAATTACCTTTGCCTCTTGTGTGGCTATGGGAGTTTTTTTTTTTAAATTGATTCTATGGTTTAATTTATTTTCATATTTCTTCCTTCCCTATTTTGCAATACTGAAACTTCAGTCAACAGAAACTATCTTACAATACAGCAAGACTGGTTTTTCTAGGTATAGGATCATGCCATTTGCAAAGAGGGACAAAGTGATTTTGTCTTTTCCAATTTGAATGTCTTTCATTTCTTTTCCTTCCCTGATTGCTCTGGCTAGCACTTTCAGTATTATGTTGAATAGGAATAGTGAAAATCGGCAATTTTTCTTGCTCTAGTTTTTTTTTTTTTCCCTTTTTATTTAATTTTAGCATAGTATGGAGGTACAACTGTTAAGGTTATATATATTACCCATGCTCCCTCTTCCTCCTCGAGTCAGAGCCTCAAGCGTGCTTACTCGTTGTATTTGTATATGCCCATCCCCTCCCCCCTTCCACCTGCATGACACCCAATAAATGTTATTCCTATATGTCCATTGAGGTGATGATCCGTTAATACCAATTTGCTAGTGAGTACATGTGGTGCTTGTTTTTCCATTCTTGAGATATTTCCCTTAGTAGAATGGAAAGGCTTTCAATTTTTTCCCATTCAGTAAAATGTTAGATGTGGATTTGTCATATGTGGCTTTCTTTACTTAGTTTGATGGGAATTTTTATCATGAAGTGATCTTGAATACCGTCAAATGCTATGTCTGCATCTATTGAGATGATTATATCGTTTTTGTCCTTCATTCTGTTGATGTGATATATCATGTTTGTTGATTTGCATATGTTGAAGCAACCTTGCATTATAGGGATAAATCCCAATTGATCACAGCATATTATCTTTTTGATATGGTTGTTGGATTTGATTTGCTATTACTTTGTTGGCAATTTTTACATCTATGTTCATTAGGAATATTGTCCTGTAGTTTTGTCTTTTGGTTGTGTACTTGTCTAATTTTGATATCAGAGTAATGTTGGCTTAATAGAATGAGTTAGGGAGAATGCCTGACTCTTCAATTTTTTGAAATAGTGTTAGTTTAGTTAGTTTAGTTACTTAGCATTAGTTTTGTATATGTTTTGTAGAAGTTAGCTGTGAATTCATTCAGTCCTGGGCTTTTCTTTGTTGGGAGACTTTTTATTACTGATTAAATCTTGCTATTTGTTATTGATCTCTTCAGGTTTTCTATTTTTTTCTTGATTCAATCTTGGTAGGTTATATGCTTCCAAGAAATTATCCATTTCCTCTAGGTTTTCCAGTTTCTCAGTGCATAGTTTTTCATAATAGTGTCTGATGATCTTTTGTATTTCTGTTGTATCAGTTGGAATGCCTCCTATTTCATTTCTGATTTTGTTTATTTGGGTCTTCTATGTTCTTTTCTTGGTTATTCTAGCTAGAGGTTTATCAATTTTTTAAATCATTTTGAAGAACAAAGTTTTCATTTTGTTGATCATTGTATTGTTTCCTCAGTATCAGTTGTAATGTATCATTTTTCATGACTGATTTTATTTATTTTGGTCTTCTCTATTTTTTTCTTAGTCTGGCTAAAGGCTTGTCAATTTTGTCTGTCTTTTAAAAAGAAAACCAACCTTTCATTTCATTGATCTTAGTGTTTTTTTATTGCAATTTCATTCATTTCTGCTCTGATCTTTATTATTTCTTTTCTTCTGATAATTTTGTATTTGGTTTGTTCTTGCTTTTACAGTTCCTTGAGGAGCATTGTTAGATTGTTTATTTGAAATATTTCTACTCTTTTGATATAGGCATTTGATACTACAGACTCTCTTAGCAATGCTTTTGCAGTGTCCCAAAAGTTTTGGTAAGTTGTGTTTCCATTTTAATTTGTTTTAAGAATTTTTTTGCTTCTATCTTAATTTCTTCATTGACCCAATAGTTGTTCAGGAGCATGTTATTTAATTCCCATGTATTTGTACTCTTTCCAAAGTTCCTCTTGGTGTTGTTTGTAGTTTTATACTATTGTGGTTTAAGAAGATACTTGATATGATTTTTATTTAAAAAAAATTTGTTGAGACTTGTTTTGTGGCCTAACATATGGTCAGTCCTGGAAAATGTTCCATGTGCTGATGAGCAGCATGTGTATTCTGTAGTTTTTGGATAAAATATTCTGTAAATATCTCCTAGGACCATTTAGTCTAAAGTCCAGTTTAACTGCAGTGTCTCTTTGTTGATTTTGTGTCAAGATGATCCATCTGCTGCTAAGAGTAAAGTGTTGAAGTTCCTCAGTATCATTGTATTATAGTCTATCTCTGTCTTTAGATCTATCAGTATTCACTTTATGAGTTTGGCTGCTCCAGTATTGGGTGCATATATATTTAGAATTATTATATCCTCTTACTAGATTGATCCCGTTATCATTATATAATGACCTTATTTGTTTTTTTTTTTAACTGCTTTTGATTTACAACGTGTTTTATCTGGTATAAGTATAGGTACTCCTGCCCACTTTTGGTTTCTGTTTGTGTAGAATGTCTTTTTCCATTTCTTTACTTTCAGCATGTATATGTCTTTATAGGCAAAATATTTCTTGTAGGCAACATATATGGATTATATTTTTTATCCATTCAACCAATCTATATTTTTTAAGTAAAGAATTTAATCTCTTTATAGTCATGGTTACTACTAATATGGAAGGTTTTGTTCCTTTCGTATTGTTATTAATAATTTTTTTCTGGTTGTTTTGTATATTATTTGTTCATTTTTTCCCTCTTATTGATTGTCCTTTTGGTTTGCTGATTTTCTGTGATAGTAACATTTTAATCTTTTCTCTTCCTCATTTGGGTGCTTTCCCAGTGAGTTTTATATTTTTATATGTTTTCATGATGGTAACTGTTGTCCTTTCATGTCTAGGTTTATGATTCCTTTGAATATTTTTTTGTAAGACTGATCTAGTGGTAATGAATTCCTTCAGCATTTCCTTGTCAGGGAAAGATTTTATTTGTCCTTCACTTATAAAACATAAATTTGCTGGAGTAGTATCCTTGAGTGGTAGTTATTCCCCTCCCCCTACCCCCCAGCATGTTGACTATATCTTTCCAATGTCTTCTGGCCTGTAGGGTTTCTGCTGAGAAGTTTGCTGTTTATGGGGTTCCTTTATAGGTGACCAGATGCTTTTCGCTCACTGTTTGTAGAATTTTCTCTTTGTCATTGGCTTTAGACGGTCTAACTGTAATATGCCATGGAGAAGACCTTTTTGCATTGTATTTGATTGGGATCACTGGGCTTCCTGTATATGGATGTCTAAATCTTTTGCTATTATTTTGTTAAATAAGTTTTTTTTTAAACACTTTTGTGAAAAAAAAAATCAGACTGGGTAACTTAAAAAGGAACAAAAATTTATTTTCCCATCATTCCGGAGGAAGTCCAAGATCAAGGCCCTGGGAGGTGCAATTGTCTGGTGAGTGTTGCTCTCCGTTTCCAGGATGGCACCTCGTTGCTGCATCCTCTGGAGGAAGAAATGCCACATTCTCATACAGCTGAAGGCGGCAGGGCAAGCAAGAGGTGAATGCAGGGTGAAGCCTCTTTTATAGGGCCTTAATCCCTTTCATGAGGGCAAAGTCCTCATAGCTAACTCACCTCTTAAATACCTTTTAATATTATCGCATTGGCAGCACCTGAATTTTGGAGAGGACCCATTCAAACCATAGCAAGTGGTTTTTACCCAGATACGCAAGGCTGGTTCAACACTCAAAAATCAATTAACATAATTGATTGCTTTAACAGGCTAAAGAAGAAAAGCCACATGATCATATCAATAAATGTAAAAAAGTATTGACAAAATTCAATACCCATTCATGATAAAAAAAAAAACTCTCAGCAAACTGGGAATAGAGAGTAATTTCTCCAACTTGATAAAAAATGTCTACAAAAACCCTACAGTTGACATCATACTTAATGATGAGAAACTTGAAGTTTACTCACTAAGATCAGGAACAAGACAAGGATATCCCCTCTTAGCACCTCTTTTCAACATCATATTGGAAGTTGTAGCTAATAAAATAAGACCAGACAAAAAAATAAAGGGCATACAGATTGGAAAGGAAGAAATAAAATTGTATTTATTCACAGATGATATGATTATCTATGTAGAAAATACGAAAAAAATTGATTAAAAAAAAGAACTCCTGGAACTAATAAGCAAGTATAACAAGGTTGCAGGATACAAAGTTAATGTGCAAAGGTCAATTGCTTTCCTATATACCAGCAATGAGCAGGTTGAATTTGAAATTAAAAACGCATTAACATTTACATTAACAACCCGCAAAATCAAATAGATATAAATCTAACAAAACATGTATAAGATCTATATGACAAAAACTATAAAACTCTAATGAAAAAATATCAAAGAAGAAGTAAATAAATGGAAATATATTCTATGTTCATGGATAAAAAATTTATCATTTTCAAGATGTCAGTTCTTCCCAACTTGATCTAAAGATATTCAATACTACCTCAATCAACATCTCAGCAAATTGTTTTGTGGATATTGAGAAACTGATTCTAAAGTTTGTATGGAAAGGGAAAAGATTCAGAGTAGCCACCTCAAGATTGAATAAGAACAATGTTGGAGGACTGATATTGAGTTCAAGATGCACTATAAAGCTAAAGTAATCAAGGCAGTATAGTATCAGCCAAAGAATAGAAAAAGAGACCAACAGAACAAAATAAAGGGCCCAGGAATAAACCCACATAAATATAATTAGCTTATCTTTGACAAAGGAGCAAAGGCAATACAATAGAGAAAAGATGTTTTTTTCCAACAATGGTGCTGCAATAACTGGACACCACATGCAAAAAAAAAAATATATATAAATAAAAATAAAAAAGAATCTAGACCCAGACTCCAGACTTTATATTCTTTACAAAACTTAACTCAAAATGTTTCATAGACTTAAATGTAAAATGCAAAACTATAAAACTCCTAGAAGATAGCATAAGACAAAACCTAGATGACCTTAGACATGGAAATGACATTTTAGACACAACACCAAAGGCATGACCCATGAAAGAAATAATAAGGTGGAACTGCATTAAAATTAAAAACTTGTCTGGGAAAGATAATGTCAAGAGAATGAGAAGACAAGCCACAGACTGGGAGAAAAATATTTGCAATAGATATATCTTATAAAAGACTATTATCTAAAATACACAAAGAACTCATAAAATTTAACAATAAGAAAACAAACAACCTAATTAAAAATGGCCCACACATCTTAACAGAACACTCATGAGAGCACGTATATGGATAGCAAGTAAACATATGAAAATGTGTTTAATATCATATGGTTATATCATTAGGGGATTGCAAATTAAAACAATGAGATATCACTGCACACCTATTAAAATAGCTGAAATTCAGAACACTGATAACACTTAATTCTGGCAAGGGAGTGGAGCAACACGAACTTTCATTCGTTGCTTGTGGTAATGCAACATGGTACAGCCACTTTGGAAGACAGTATGGTAGTTATCTACGAAGCTAAACATAATCTTACCATATGATCCAGCAATCATGCTCCTTGGTATTTAACTAAATGAATTTGCCTTTGTCTGTTCATGTTAATATCGCGAAGACCATAGACTAAGTGGCTTGTTAAAACAAATTTATTTCTCACAGTACTGGAGCCTGGAAGTCCAAGGTCAAGGTTCCTGGCAGATTTAGTGTCTGAATGGGGCCTGCTTCCTGGTTCATAGATGGCCACCTTTTCCGTGTGCCCTCACATGGTAGAAGGGACAAGGGAGCTCTCTTCAGCTTCTTTTATATGGTCATTAATCCTATTCCTGAGGGATGCCCTGCAATAAGTGCAGCTATTACAAAATAAAATATAAAAGAATAGTTATTAACTGGGGAAATGTGTACTATATATTAGTACATTAAAACATAGGCATCTCCATATTACTTTCTAGTAATAACATTCATCCAGCGTTGGGCACGTGGGAGGGGGAGGAGGGGATGGGTATATACATACCTAATGGGTGTGGTGTGCACACCCTCTGGGGGATGGACCAGCTTGAAGCTCTGACTCTGGTGGGGCAAAGGCAATCTATGTAACCTAAACATTTGTGCCCCTATAATATGCTGGAATAAAAAAATTTAAAAAAATAGGCAAAAATATTAAAAATTGCAAAATATTATACATTTATGAATTTATTCAACAAATACTGCATATTCACCAAATAATTCACTAAACCTATCTATGCCAGGCATTGGAGATACAACATTGAACAGAAAATTTCTCACAGTGCTCATCCTTATGGAACTCACAGTCTATAGGGTACATTGATTTCCTGCTCTTCTCTTTCCTTCAATATTGTTATATTTAATTTTTTAACAAATATTTATTGAGTACTGATTCTATGCTTAGTACTCTGAAAAGTTTCACTGGAGATTTAAAGAGCATATTTTATATAGTTTGTGACCTTAAGGTGATTATAATTCAGGTGTGTGTGGGGGGGTAAGAGTTCATGTACACCTAGTAAAAATCAGAGAACATATATCTGTTGGCCACTTGTATGTCTTCTTTTAAGAAATGTATATTCAGATCCTTTGCCCATTTTAATTTTGTTATTTGTTTTCCTGCTATTAAGTTTTTTGAGTTCCTTATATATAGCTTAGAGATTAAACCTTTATGAGATGTATGGCTTATATTATAATTTTGTACCCCATTCTGTAGGTTGTCTCTTCACTCTAATTATTTCCTTTGCTGTGCAGATGTAATCCTACTTGTCTATTTTTGTTTTTGTTGCTTAAGTTTTTGAGATCAAAGAGAAAAAATCATTGCCCAGGTCAATGTTATATAATTTACTTCTATGTTTTCTCCTAATAGTTTTAAAGTTTCCATTCTTACATTTAAGTTTTTAATTCACTTTGAGCTGATTTTTTAATATGGTGTGACATAAGGGTCCAATTTCATTTTTCTTCATGTGGATATCCAGTTTTTCCAACATTCTTTGTTGAAGAGAGTGGAAAAGGCTTAGCATTACTATTCATCAGAGAAATGCAAATTAAGGCTACAATGGGATATCACCTCACATCTGTCAGGATGGCTATTATCAAAAAGATGAAAGATAAAAAGTGTTGGCAAATATGTGAAGAAAAGAGAATCCAAGTACCTTGTTGGTGGGAATGTAAATTAATAGAGCCATTATGGAAAACAGTATGGTGGTTCCTCAAAAACCTAAAAATAGTTACCATGTGATTCAGCAATCCCCCTTCTGGGTATATATCCATAGGATTTGAAATCAGTATGCCAAAATATATCTGCATTCCCATGTTTACTGCAGCATTATTCACAATAGCCAAGTTATGAAATCAACCTAAGTGTCCATCAACCAATGAATGGACAAAGAATATGTGATATGTATACACAATGAAATACTATTTAGCCTTAAAAAAGAAGAAAGTCTTGTCATTTGCAACAACATGAATGAACTTGGAGGACATTATGTTAAGTGAAATAAGCCAAACACAGAAAGACAAATACCACAGGTTCTCACTTATATGTGGATCTAAAAAAAACTAGCACACAGAAGCATAGTGCAGTATGGTGGTAACCAGAGAGTGGAGAATAGGGTGAATGGGAAGATGTTGGTCAAAGGGTACAATGTTTCAGTTAGGCAAGAGAAATAAATGATAAGTATCTGAGGTGATATATATGTTAATTAAATTTATTCAATCATTCCACATTTATACATATATCATAGCATCTCTTGCTATACCATAAGTATATTTAATTTTAATTTGCCAATATCCATTAAAAATTAATTTATTAGTTAAAATTAGAGAGTAGTAGAATATAGAGTATAAATCTATGCTGATATAATGTTACAAACATAAGATATCACCCTCGGTGGGTATAGGGGATGGTTAACCTATCTGGAGGGGCCCAGCCTCTTCCAGGTCAGTAGAGGTGAAGAGAAACAGACTTTCCAACAACTGAATTTTGGCCTGAGTTTCTCTATGTAGCCAACATCTCATGGATTCTTCAATTTTATTGTCTGAACAACCTTGCTGTGTATGTTTCCTCTCTAACTGGCACCAGTACTGTCTTTCATGTCAATGTGGTCTGTGTACTTTCTAATTCTGAATTTTCTGGGTCTGTGCACAGTTCCCCTGTGACAATCTTTGCCCCCTTTCCAAAGGAATTGAGAAAAGTGCTTGACTCTTTTTATGTGTTGGTGACACTATTGAGCACTTGAAAACCCCTCTTGGTAAGTAAACGCAAGAACAGCCTTGGAATTCTCTTTCCAGAGCTGGGTTGCTAGTGGCTGATAAAGACATTCCCCAAAGCAATTATGACAGCGTGGAGAAGTGCAAGCTGCGGGAAATGATGTGTTTCCACAATGGCATATAAAAGGGAAGTCTTTCATTCAAGAGTGCAGAGAATGGCACATATAGGAATGAATGTAGGGCACCCTGCTAATAATGCCATTAAATAAGACTACTGCAGACTTTCAGAAATAGAACGTTACTGCTTGGCACAGCCACCATTATAAATTGGAGAGAAAAAGACTACGTATTTCACTATATTGCTTCTGTGTCCTTGCTATTAAGGGGATTAAAAGACACTTGCCTCCACTTCTGTTAAGCCCTTCGTGAACCAAGACCTTCCTGTTACCAGAAAAAAAAAAAAAAAAAAAGCAGCAATATCTATGGGCTTTCAGGCTCCTGAGCACTTCTACATACCTTTACAACTTCTAATTCCTTGAAGACCATAATTTTTTTTGACGTTGTTCAGTGAATGAGTGAAAATTGTTTACAGTTTGTCTCACTCAGCAACTAAGGGCAAACTGCTCTGTGTTCTGTTTTGTCCTAGTCTTTGGAATAAGGCTTCATAAAATTCGCATGCCTTAGATCTGTGGTTGCCTGTGAAACTATTTCATCTAACAATGAAATATTTGGATTGGCTGACGTGGGCTACCAGCTGGCTAAACACTGGTGAGGCTGGGTGTATTGAAATGTCGTCATTCGTAGAAGTTGGCAGACAGTTTACAGAGATACCAACTACTACAACAGGACTGTGGCCAGAAAAGAGAAGGGAATTTTGTAAGGGTGAAGGTGAAACCTTGAGCCCACAATATTTATAAAGTGCTTTGCAGTTGCAAATAGACTTTCTAAAGAGTCAATTTTCTCCCCTTTAAAAGTTTACTTGTATAGCCAACATCATGATACCCTGATATAAAAGTAAATATTCCTCTAAGGAAACAATGGTGGTTTGTTCAGGGGCCCAGACCAAATTTCCCAAGAGACCATCTCACTGTTATTGTTTAAGTCATACTGACCTGGGGTTCAGAAATGCATTCTCAGCAGCGGTCTTTATTCTTTTTACACGTTAGCTGTCTCCCATGACAAGCCTTTAGGGTTACAAAAAAAAAAAAAAATGTACGCTGAAAACTCTCATTGTTTGTTTTTCCTGAAGTTCTCTATAAAATGTCAGTATTTTTGAAGAGGTTCTCCTTGAATTGAACTCTCGAGGCTGGAGATTTACCAGGTTGATTTAGGAGTTTGAAATCCTGGAGTGTTTCCATAAAATGAGGATTTACAGTTCATAAATATAATGACAAAAGTGTGAAGATACATTTTTGTCCTTGAAAAACTATCGGAACAAAGGTACTTTTCATAAGAAGTCCAAGAGCTGCCATTTCCTTGAGACGGAAGTCTATCCTGGCTATGTGAAGTGGCTTTTTATTGCCATTTGTTTAAGATAGTCTCCCTCTCTGCTTCACGGGGAGCCACTTTCTCCTGAAAGGTACACAGATGGAGAGAAGAATTGAACACTGGGACATTTAACTCGTGGCAAGCATAAAGAAATGGCAGGAAAGCATGTTGAAAGGCAGAGCATATTTCTTGTTTGCCGCATTCCTGCCTTGGTTTAGATTCCAGACCATTACAGTCTTGTTCTGATATTTATTCCTAGATTGTTAACTACATTCTTTTTTGCATATGGCAGTATATGACTTGGTTAACAGTTGATGCTAAATTATCTGCTATGACTATTTGGGGAAAGAAAAATATGTCATGATCTGGACTTATACACTGTTAAGGGGAACAAAAAGGAAATTGTGCCACTAATGAACCTTTTCAATAGATGATAGAAGTGCTGTGAGACTAGCAGTGACTGTAGCTCTGCAGAAAAAGGCCTACGTTGAATCATAGCAGTGGATTCATGCGTGTGGGGGAAATCTCTGGACTTTCTTTAAATTTAGTTCTGAATTGAATTGACATGATTTCCAAACTTAGGATGAGTCTTGGAGCTTACCTGGAGGTTAAAGAAGGGTCAACCTTCCACATTTGCTTACTTTATCTCAATTCTTAGAAAGGCGGAATCATGTCTCCATTCCATGCTGACTAAATTACCTCTGTAAATGTCTAGAAAACTAGAAGAAGGGAGGGAGTATTCTGCCTACCCCACACTTAACCCCCTTGATGTTGATGTTTGGTTATGATTAGAAATAACTTGATATTGTGGAAAGACCACTAAACCATGAGTCAGAGGAACTACGTTCTAGTTGTGGATTCATGACTGACAATAATTTATCGTCCAAACTGGGATACCTTGAGAATAAAAGAGAGTGCTATTAACACTAATACTGGTCCAAGAGGAATAAACCACGACTGTTTTTCCCATCAAGGAAAAGTGGGATGCATAGTCATTCTTCCACTTACTGTGTGTTTGGGCAAAGTAATACCCTAAGGGAGTATGGAAGGAACAAAGTGGGATGGGCTGTTTTTGACAGTCTTTTCCTTTAAATCAATGTAAATTTTTTTTTCATTTTTATTATTTATATATTTATTTTTACTTTAGCATATTATGGGGGTACAAGTGTTAAGGTTATGTATATTGCCCATGCCTCCCTCCCCCCTCCAGTCAGAGCTTCAAGCGTGTCCATCCCCCAAACGTTGCACATCTCACTTGCTTTGTTTGTATGTACCCATCCCCTCCTCCCCCCTCCCACTTGCCTGACACCCGAGAGCGAATGTGAGGAGGGGTTGTATTTAAAGAAGTACTGGGGAATATCGAAGATCTCAATGCTGTAGTTAGGCAAGCCTGTATCTGTGTATATACAGAATGTGACCAGAAATACAAAGGTCTGACATTTTGAGGAAGTAACTTTGCTGCGAAGTTGTTGCAGCCCTGGAGATTAAAACTCAAGGATTCTTGGTCCTTCTCCTGTCATAATTTGATATTTTTTTGACCTAACTCTGCCTATCAGCCTCAGGCCCTCTACCTCATTGTGGTTTTTTTTTTTTTTTTGCACGATTAGAAGGAATCGAGATACCTTTTGTGGAGCCCCTGCTACCATGCTGACAACTGTGTTCACGGCCCATGTAGCCTCAACCCCCTCAGCCATCTGCTCATCCTACTGGACATAGTTCTGAAGTAAGCAACTGGAGGCCAGTCATTAACAAACGCCTTCTGTTGGCTTACATACCATGACCAGGAAACTTTGATTGACAGTTTGAGGTCATACAAAACAATTGACTTTAATATGTTTTATGTACAAAATTCAACTCATAGGCACTACGACGTAAGCACTATGTACATGTTGATTAATAGTATTAATGCAAGGTCCATGGGCAGGTTATACACAGAATGACTGTTTTTCCAAATAAGGAGGTTCTAGTTGTATAAACCTAACTTTAAATCATCGAACAAACATTTTGGAACATCTTTCAAGTCAAGAACAGGGCTAGAGAAGTCATCAAAACAGACTTATACTCTCCCTCCATAGAGTAGAGCTGGGAGCTGGGAGACTGCTTCCCAACCAAGAACTAGAGATTCCCATGCATACCTGAGCACGTGGAATCTATTAGTGTCTAGTTTCTCAACAGTGAAACACTAGTGGAGGCAGAGGTAACTCTCCTTAGTCTTGTCTCCATATACTGGGGGAATGTGACAGTCACCAAGATCCTAAAAGAAGGAGCCTGGGTCCCTGAATAACCAGGTGTGAATACCAGGTGAGAACTTTCACTGCATTCTGTTAACATGTGAGGGGTTATCTGTCAGGGAAACTGATGTGATATTAAGTATTATAGCTAGGCACTGGGAATTTAGTTATAATTTACTTTGTTTTACAAAATAGTGAAGATAACCTACAAGATTATATATATTAAAAGAAAAAGAAATAAAAATGAGAAAATATAAATTATACTATAAGGCCAAGATCAATGAGAATTTAGAGCAGAAATATTTAGGCTCTACACAGTTATAAAGTGGAGCTACAAATTTGGTTCTTGACTTGCTGGAAACCAAAGCAATACTAAAAAAGTTTTAAAATTTGTATGATTAATATTGCCTGTAAGGAGAAAACACACTAATTTCTGAAGCACAGAAAAAATTTCCTGGCACTTCAGTCTGAAAGAAATTTATTTTATGGAGTGTCATATAAGGAATATTGAGTAATGTAGTAAACAACGCCTTCGGTCACATCTCCTAGTAAATACAAATAGTGGAATTTGTAAAGACATTTCTTGTAAGCTATTGGCATCCACCAAAGGCAGCTTATCCATGTGTTTATGGTAGTGGTGGCTGGTTATAGGGATAAATAAGGTCTATGCCCTGAACTAGAGAAACTCAGTTTCTAGTGGGAAAGAAATATATCTTAAATAGAAGATGACAATACAGCATGATAAGTACTGTGAGAGAAGTATTAACCAGCATGTTGTAACAAAGCTTTTTTTTCTTTCCTTAATGATTCAAAGAATAATAACCTTAGTTTCCTTTCTTGGTTTTTTTTTTTTTTTTTGGACAGAGTCTTACTCTGTTGCCTGGGCTAGAGTGCTGTGGTGCCAGCCTAGCTCACAGCAACCTCAAACTCCTAGACTCAAGCAATCCTCCTGCCAGCCTCCCGAGTAGCTGGGACTACAAGTGTGCACCATGATGCCCAGCTAATTTTTCTATTTTTAGTAGAGATGAGTCTCACTCTTGCTCAGGCCAGTCTTGAACCCCTGACTTTAAGAGAACCTCCCACCTTGGCCTCCCAGATTGCTAGGATTACAGGCATGAGCCACCATGCCCAGCCTATTTTTTTGGTTTTATTTATTCTAACAGCATATCTTTTACAAGATAACAATAGGGGACTGGATCTGTGAGTTACTTTTAAGGTGATAACTTTTAAGGTGCAAGTTTCCGAAAGCTATACCTGGAGACAACACAAAGGAAACATAAGGTGGGTGGGCAGAGGCTGCAGAAAAAGCACAGGCTTTGGATCACATGTCCCTGGGGTTGAAATCCAGCTCTTACATTTATTGGCTGGGTTATCGCGGTCAAATTACTGCACATCTCTCAGATATATTTTGCCTTAAAATGAGACAATAATACCTACCTGGAGAAAATGAATGTGAAGAGTCTGATACTTCATCCAATCACAAATATAACAATTATCTGAACGCCTATTCTGGTTAAAATATGATAAAATTAAACTTAAATATTCTGCCTTCAACTTACCTCTAAAGGAAAGGAGTGAATGGCAAATAAGTTTGCATCCCTTGAATCTCTACATGTATCCTCCAGCCAGTTCAAATCCAACAGTGTTTCTCAAAATGTGCTCTTCATGCCAACTGTATAAAAGTGCTCAGAGGAAGGCTTGTTGACACTTGCTCTTGAGCTTCACTCAGTCTAACAGAGTCATAGTGGTTAGAAAAGGGCAGGAAATCTACAAATTCCCCAGAAGATTGTTATGTGCAGTGAAGTTTGAGAACCATTGTCTTAAACTATCTAAGTTAGAACTACTTCCGTGAGCATGGTTACTGGCATTGTAAACATTAATAAATGTTCATCTTAAATCACAAAAGAAGGGTTATTATAGTCACCAAACAGTTCTTATGAAGGCAGGAAAATTGTTTCCATATTGTTTTAATATCAGTATTAAATGTAAGATATTAAGGTATAAGCAGTGTAAGGAATATACAATCATTTAAAAAGGTGATGATTGCAAACAATTGAATTAAAAAATTAATTTGTCACATGGGCAGAGAGTACTGTACACAAATAGTCTTCATAAATTAGTGTAATTAGTTTTGCTTTTGTACAGCCACATTTTTAAATGTTCTCCTTTCTTTGGTAATTCTCCAGTGTCTATTAGAAACATGAACATTGACTCTTATCCTTGATACCATGTATAATTTGTTGTTATATATATTGGCAGTTATACTTAGTTACTAGGTGAGAAGATCTGTCCTTAGGAAGAGAATTTTTAAGACTTGCAGAAAAAAGTCATTGTATGTCTCTGCCACTCCATTGTCCCCAGAATCATAAACCAATTTTTAATCACCTCTATATTCACTAACGAAGTTACTTCAGATGTAGATTCATCATCTTCCTCTGAGCAATAAACCCAATGCTAAATTGTTTAGAAACATTTAAAAGGAATACAATCACACAGAGTATGCTCTCTAACTACAGTAGAATTAAATAGAAATTGTTAGCAGAAAAACAGATGAGAAAATCTCCAAATATTTGAAAATTAAACAACACATTTCAAAATAACTCATGGATCAAAAATGAATCATAGAGAAGTTATAGGTGAATAATAATAAAAACCTGACATAGCAAAATTTGTGAAATAGAGCTAAGAAGTACTTAGAAAAATTATAGGATTAAATGATCTTATTAGAAAAGAAAAAAGTTTTAAATCACTGATGTAAGTTTCCACTTAGAAACTGACAAGAAGAGCAAATTAAATGTAAAGTAAGCAGAAGGATGGAAATAACAAAGAGTAGAATAAATAGAAACCATGAAAAGCTGGTTCTTGAAAAGTTAATAATATCAATAAAATTGATTAACTTCTATCTGGACTAATGAAGAAAAAAGAAGATACAAATCATCAATACCAGGAATGAAAATTAAGACATCATCACAGGTCCTTAGAATTTAATTAAAATATAATTAAAAATTAGAAAAAACTTATGTCAATAAATTTGACAACTTAGGTGAAATGAACAAATTTATTAACATGTACAAACTCTCAGAGCTTACTTAAAAAGAAATAGATATGCTAAATCACCCTATAATCTATAAATAATTGATTTCATAGTTTAAAACCTTCCCATCAAAAAATCTCCAAGCCCACCTAACTTCATTGGTGAATTCTACCATACAGTTAATGAAGAAATAATACAATTTATACCCAAAATCTTCCAGAAAATAGGAGAAGAGAGTATTTCCCAACTCATTTCATGAGGCTGAAATTACTTTGATACTAAAACAAGACAAAGGCAATACTAGGAAAAACCACAGACCCATATCCCAATATTTAATTAAAAAGAAAAAAACTAAAAACAAAGTAACACAAAAAAACTTTAACAGTATTTTGTCAAATCAAGGCTTGAAATATATAAAAAAGATAATAAATCATAACCAAGAGCTTTTAAATCAGGAATGGAAGGTTGGTATTTACATTAGTAAATCAATCAATTTAATCTATCAATTAAATCTCAATAGATGCAGAAAAAGGATTTGACAGAATTTAACACCTGGTCATGATAAGAAATATTTAGCAAATTAGGATTACTTAGCCTGGTGAAGCACATTTACAAAAAACCTTCAGCTACGTAATAATCAATAATGGAAACCTGAATGTTTTTCCACTAAGATCAGGAACAAAGAAAGAATATCTGCTATCACCACTTCTGATCAACATTGTACTGGGAGATCCTTGTGGAATTTATTGAAAAATGAATAAACTGTATGATATATGCACAACTTGAAAAGGAAGAGATACACCTTTCTTTATTTATAGACAATAAGTTAAAAAGCTACAAAAAAAAGCTACTTGAAGTAGTAAGTGAGTTTATCAAGATCAGAGGATACAAAGTCAATATATAAAATTTAATTTTATTTTTATATACAAGCCATAAACTATTGGAAATTAAAATTTTAAAATACTATGTAAATAACATAAACTTTGAAATAGCAATGAATTTAGCAAATTATGCACACTGAAAAGTAAAACTCAAAGATGAAAGAAAATGTTGAAAAATATAGATAAATAAAAAGGTATACCATGCTCACTGATCAGAAGACTAAATAATTTTTAGATATTGATTCTGCCTACATTGATGTATAAATTCAAGCCATTTCAATAAAAATCCTAGCAGTCTTTTTTTGCATGTGAAATTGACAAGCTGTTTCTAAAATGTATATGGCAATGTAAATAATGTAGTATACACAAAATAATTTTTAAAAAGAAAAACAAAACTGGAAGATTTAAATTATTTATTTCCAGAATTACTACAGTTTCAGTACTTGATAGTTCAGTAGTAATAATAGATACATGGATTAATAGGACAAAATAGAGTCCAGATAAAGAAGTATGTTTTTTTGTGTGTGTCTGTGTGTGATATTGTAAACTATATATTTGGTCTTTGTTCCCATTTCCTGGCATACAATTCCTAAAATCCTTGGAATCTCCAAAATGCTATCTTTTTGTATGCAAATGTTGCCTGATAACTTCAGGAAGGGGCTGGTCACAGGAAAGACCAAGGCAGGATTAGAGGGATAAGACTCTCAACTCCATCTTCCAACTTGCGTGGAAGGGAGAGGGGCTGAAGCTGAGTATCAGTGGCCAATAGTTTAATCAGTTGTGCCTATGTATGAGTCCTACATAAAAACCCAAGAGGACAGGATGTGGAGAGCTTCCCAACAGCTGAACACATGGAGTTTCCTGGAAAGTGGCTCACCCAGGGAGGGCACATAAGCTCCAGGCCCCTTCCTCCATTCCTGGCCAGCTGTATCTCTTCATCTGATCCTTTGTAATATCCTCTATAATAAATCAGTAAACATAAGTGTTCCCTTGAGTTCTCTGAACTGCTCTAGCAAATTAATCGAGCCCAAAGAGGGGGTTGAAGCTGGTGGGTAAGAAGTTCTGGAGGCTTGGACTTGTGACTGGAGTCTAGCAGGTGCAATCTTGGTGACTGAGCTTTCAACCTGTAGGATTTGACACTATATCCAGATAGATAGTGCCAGAATTGAATTGGAGGACACCTAGTTGGTGTCTGCTGCAGAAATGATTGCTCACTTGGTGATGGGGAGAAACTTCTAACAAACATTTGAGAAAAGATATCACTCCTGCCAGTCAGTATGTTATTTCTTTCATGGGATTGTATAATATTTGGCCATGAGAATGATGCTGATGAACTAATTTGGGTTTATTGCTATTCATGTAACACATAGGATGAATTCTGGGTTCTGGCCCATTGCCAACCATGCACGTGAGCCATGCATTGGCTTTCACCTATCCATGTTCTGATCATGGTGCTGCAATGGCATGGTGGCAAACACCTTTCACCCAACATGTCCTCCCCTGCTGGCACCTAGGGTGATCACTCCTTCCATCCACAGGCTGACCTCCCTCGCAGAGATCTTTTGGCATGGTTGCATCTAACACATGTGAGGGCTTTCAAGATTACTGCTCCACAATACCAAAAGGCCTTTCTGACAGATACCCTTTCTTGCTTCTCATTGATGTGGAGACATTGTGTTCTCCTGAGTCAGTCTTAAGCCAAGACAGATGAGGAATGTGTATTTCTTGCATAAATGGAACTACTATTTTTGCACCACCCTATGTGCCCCTCCCCATCCTTCCTGCTGCTGTTGGTGCAAAATGTTTGAAAAAAAGCATACTCTAGGAATGTAGTGATTATAGACTAAATAATTCAAGAAAAGATATGGTTCAAAGATGAATTGTTCTGCATTTACATTATAAAATTCCAAATGGTAAATTAAAAATGACCAGAACATGAATTATTATTCACGATTTCCCATGTACTCTGGTTGAGACTTGCACCATCAGCAAAAGACAGTAACAATATTCGAGGTTGTCACTGGAATCTACTATTCTCAGGAAACACAATGCACAGTGCAGCATCTTGAATAATGGTATCACAGCATCAAATAAGTGATGTCAGTAAACCAATGGCAAGAAGACCATGTCGGTTCAATATAAACAGATTCTGAAAAGCCATGGCTTTGTATTAACAGCGTTGCTACCTTTTTCTTGTGGTAGGAAATAATAAATTGGTGAGAAACAGCACATGTAACAGTAAGGAACATAAGAGATAGTTCCTGGACACTGCAAACAATCTTCATATGCATTGATGCAACAGTAAACAAATGTATACATACCTCTTCCCAGTCCATTATTTTAAATATTCAATGAATAGCCATACTTCACATGAGTCTGTGAATTCCGTAAAACACTTTTTGAAAAATATCTGGTTGTTTATATAAAGAAAAGCCCTGCCCCTCCCCCCACAAAAGGTTTTGTTTTGTGGCCCCTTACATCCCAGGAGTGCCGCTAGCCCTGCATTTCTGTTTCTTTATCTTCATTCCCACTATCTTATTACCTTTCCCTAAGCCCATTGAAATAATTTTCTTAACTGGATGGATGTTATTCTTTCTTCCCCTTAAATCTTCTTTGAACACATATGCCTAATTCCTCTGGGTGTTTTGAAGTTACTCCTTTAATTCAAACCTTCACTGCTCTCCATTGTTCACTGGTGAAGTACAGACCATTCTTTCATCCTTTCCGATCTAACTACAAACCACCTTTCCAACTCCATCTCTCAGTACATAGTGTTACCACACATTAAGTCTATAACACAACTGAACTTCTGGCTGTTCTTCAACATGTCTGTCCATTTCTCATCTCTTCACATTTGCTTTTAATATTCCTGACCCACTTCTGTCTCTCACATTTCTCTCCGCTAAAGTTATACCCAATCTTGAAGGCCTCAAATGCCTCCATTTCCCCAAACCTTAACTCATCTGTCTCAGTCTTTTCATCTGTACCTCTTTTTGTAGCTTTTTTCCCCTTCCTCTTTAGAAGCTGACTTAAATGACATGAAGACCAAGGGACTTGGCCAGGATTAGGGTTCAGATTAGTCAAATAGTTGTTCATATTGGCAGAAACATATTTTTATTGCTGCCAACCATTGGCACTTAGATGATTAGTTTTATTAGAAAGAATCACAGACATTAAAGAGAATACAGATGAGGCTGTGCTCTTAGTGGAAGCTGATAACAGGAATAAGCTTGCAGTTCACAACATGAAAAGCCCAAATGCTATGTTGAGTAAAACTAAGAACAAAAACAGTCTAAACCAATACAGTCTAGAAATCTTATTAAATGCCTTGCATCCACAAAGACATTTTTTTCTTTTGGAAAAGAACAGAGTCAGAGGAAAGCAAGATTTCTATTTACTGCCTTTGTTGTCTTAAAAGAGCAGACCCCGCCAAAACTATAGCAGTCATGCAAATCTTGGCATCTGAAATCTCTAACAGGTTTCAGATTTCCGAAAATGACTTGAAAATCACATGTCAGCAAACTAAAGGAGTAAAGGGAAATGCTGATAGGGGACAAGTAGTTTTATGTGCTCTTGAAATTCTATGAAAAAAATATGCAAAACGCTAATAAGAAAGCCTACAATCTTTCATTGTCTCTTTATGACAGTGATTAGGGTCATAATGTCTTTCAGAGACTTAAGCAAAGAACACAAGTTAAAAAATACAGAGAGCAAATGGTAAACATGACATGGATGTGGATTAGACTGGGAACCAGACTCAGAGAGACTTGGTGTTTGGGTAACACTGTCCCTGGATTGGCAAACTTAGATCTGTTATATTTTGAGTCTAAAACACAGTGAAACACAGATGTGGCCATAAAGGCACAGATGATTAGAACAGGCAGTTTGGTGACGAAAGTTCAGATACCTCTGATTTAACCTAGGTCCAGCCCACACATGTCACAGATGAAGAAAAGAAGCCTCCAGAATAGTAAAGTGAATTGCTTAACAGCCTAGCTGGCCAGGAGAGCCACAGTTAGAATCTAGGTCTCTTGACTCCTAGTGCTCTGCTCTTTCATATTTTCTCTCCTCTTTAATTTGTTTTCATTCAGTTTAATCAGTATTGTTAGAGCCTAATAGCCTGTGTATGTGTGGTGCTTATATTACTGTCAGGAAAGAATAATTAGAAAATAGATCAGTGGTGGCGTGTTCCTGTAGTTTCACCTACTTGGGAGGCTGAAGCAAGAGGATCACTTGAACCTGGGAGTTTGAGGTTGCAGTAAGCTATGATGATGCCACTGTACTCTAGTCCAGGTAACAGAGAGAGCCCCGGTCTCAAGAAAAAAAAAGAAAAAGAAAAGGAAAAAAAAAAAAAAAAACCCTGGTGGTTTTAAAGTAGCCCTTATGCCAACGATCATCAGGTAATGTCTGTGATGGTGCTCTTGGGGGTTGGTGTCCCTCATGTGTCACCACACTTAGCCCAACTAAACTGCTGGCTTTGACAACAGAAATTTAAATAGTAAGACATTTTTATGTTTTGCAACTTATAATGTTGTATATGCCTATATATACATATATTTACATATATACAATTTACATATAATCTATGGTTGGTAAAAAGGGTATTTGTTTCCTTTCTATTCATTTGTGAAGGTCAGGACCTGGTATTTCCTGAAATTGGTAGTGATTGAAGGGTGCCTAAAAACAAAAGACTATCAACTGGGTGCAGTGGCTCATGCCTGTAATCCTAGCACTTTGGGAAGCTGAGGTGGGCGGATTGCTTGAGGTCAGGAGTTCCAGACCAGCCTGAGCAAGAGTAAGACCCCATCTCTACTAAAAATAGAAAAATTAGCTGGGTGTGGTGGCACATGCCTGTAGTCCCAGCTACTCACTATGCTGAGGCAGGAGGATCGCTTGAGAACAAGAGTTTGAAGTTTCAGTGAGCTCTAATGATGTCACCGCACTCTACCAGGGTGACATTGCAAGACTCTGTCTCCAAAAAAAAGAAACAAAAGACTGCCACTACTTAGCCAAGTAGCTTTGGGACATAGACTAAAGGGGCATGGAAAGAGCCAGGAAATATAGGTCAGATTGTAATCAACTAGGAAATTTGAGTTTTCCAGGCAAACATATGCACAGGGCCTTGAAAAATTTTTAAGAGGGTAATTTAGCATTGTACTTATTTGAAATAATATTGGAATTGACCTATCATAGGAATGCTTTCGGACCTATGCAAGCACACCACTTGCAAGAATTAGACTGTCTATTAAAAACGAGGTGTTTATGCAGTTAAGTACAAACCGCAGATTTTTCAAAAACTTTCACCCAAGGCACTTTACTTTTTAACTCTGAAGCAGAATACGAATGAAGATGCATAACAGGGAATACAAAGATGCTTCTTCCCTGCTTGCATGGCCTGTGGAGTCCAGCATCAGACTGATACAGCAGCAAGCTCACTTGCAGAAGGGCGGGCTCAGGAGCAGGGCGCTTTGTTATTGTGAAACTGTTCCAAAGAGTTTAGCCTACCTGGAGTAACAGTTCTCACACCAAATATCTCTATTTTGGAAGTCTTTCCTAAAGCCCTCATTTCTGAACTCAGAAATGTGTGTCCTTTTATTAATTTACATCCCTGTTCTCTTGAAATGAGAACAAATCGGCAAAAGCTGTGGTTAAGTATATCCATGTCACACTTGACTTCAAGCAGGCATAGGCTCAGGAGGGTGCGGCCCATACACGTTTCTTTTCAAAACTGGGTTAGAAATGTGACCTAATGCTAGAAAAGTCTGCAGCTCCCAAAGAGGAGAGAGCTGTGAAAATCTGGTGCTGGAGATGATGGCAACGTGCCATTCCGACAGAATTGCACAATCAGCTTCCAGGACACGTTTTTCCCTAGTTTGTTTTAGGAACCAGTCAGCTACACTAGAGGGCAGACTAACCTAGACTTTTCCCCCTTCTAATGAGAGTCTAATCCATTGTGTTTGACATGAAGCTTTATAGAGATAGAATCCTACAAGTGAATAAAATTGTGACATTGTTTAATTATCACGGATGGGGCTTATGCCCCAGGTGGGTATTTTCTTATTTAATTTTTATTCAGGGCATTTAATGTCTTGATATTTAATTTAGATACATTTTAAGGAAAACAAAAAGCGACTAAAAACCTATGAAAATAGTGAATGCAATATGATTACTACAGCTATACGATTGCAAAAAAGAAAAAAAAGCATCACTATGAGAACATAGTAATGACCAGGAACATATAGAAACTTTCTCCAAAAGGATATAAAATATATGAGGCATTGTCAAAGTGAGATAAATTGAATTCATAATGCCAATTTATACCTAATATGATGCTTTGTAATTTCTGATTTATTAAACTATGAAATCCCATTTCCTTTTCTTTTGTGTGACCATCAAGCAGTCTAGGGATCAACAAGACAAGCTGTGTGGAAGTGGGTTGTCCTAGGAATTATCCTACACCATCTTCGAATCTTCAGCCCTTTTAATGCTGGTGGGGAGGGGTGTGCAAAATTTTCAGACTTATCATTGGGCATAGATATTGCCATGAAACTGGTTGATTTACCCAACTGTCCACTGGTCATTCTTGTAAATTATCTAATTAACAAGTATAAGAATAAATTTTTTTTGTAGCTAGTCAAGATGCTCCGGAGAAATAGAATGCATAGAATATATATAAAGAAGTTTATTATAAAGAATTGGCTCATGTGATTATGGACTGAGAAGTCCCAAGACTGTAGCAGTTGGCAAGCTGGAGACCCAGAGTGCCAGGGGTATGGTTTCAGTCTGAGTTTGAAGGCCTCAGAACCAGAAAGGCTGATAGTGTAAGTTCCAGTCTAAGTTGGAGTCTGAAGGCAGAAGAAGACCAATGTTCCACTCAAAGACAGTTCAGGCAGAGAGAGCAAGCAAGTTCTTCCTTATGAAGCCTTTTCTTTTATTTAGGTATTCAACAGATTGGATGACGCCCACCCATATGGGGGAGGGCAATTTTCTTTACTCAGTCTACCAATTCAAATGTTAATTTCATCCAGAAACACCCCACAGACATACCCAGAATAATGTTTAACCAAATATCTGGGCACTCCCAGGCCCAGTCAAGTTGACACATAAAATTAACCATCACAGCAAGTCTCTTATTTTGTGTTTACACTTTAGAGAGTATAAAGTACTTTTACAAACATTACCTCTTTTGGTCCTCATTACCTACCATTTGAGCTACGTAAAGTATATTGTTATTAATATTATCACAATAACTTGCTGTGATTATAAGTAATTATTGAGACACTGAGTGATCTTTACATCTTTTATGAAGCATATATTTTGTAACTTGAGTAATATGCAATTTGTAATAGTTCTTCCAACTCTTAGTACTAGGCATTTTTGACTACTTTCCACATTTATTTCAAAATCTAAAAAACAGCTACACAATAACCAAAGCTCCAAAAGATTTATATTCTGACATACAGGGTAAAAATTTCCCTGGCCAAATTTGTCTTGTGTTGAAATATGCATTGTATGCCTCTAGTAGGCTTGGCATATCAGGATAAATGTAACTTGAACTCAGTGGTGGCAGAGGCTAAAATGGGGCAAGAAGTAAATGGAATAATTATTTGAGTATAATTAACAATCACAGAGCTACAGAAATGCTCCCTGCTCAATAACTTCTTCCCATTAATGACTTAGATTTGGCAGAGATTTTCTTTATTTTTTTCTTTAGGAACCTTCATACTTTTCTCCATAGTGGTTGCACTAATTTACATTCCCACCATTAGTGTATGAGGATTTTCCTTTCTCCACATCTCACCAGCATTCATTATTGCCTGTCTTTTTTATAAAAGCCATTTTAACTGGGGTAAGATGATAACTCATTGCAGTTTTAATTTGCATTTCTCTGATGACTAATGATTTTTTCATGTACCTATTGGACATTTGTATGTCTTCTTTTGAGAAATGTCTATCTAGATCATGTGCCCATTTTTTAATCAGATTATTTTACTTTTTTCTGTTGTGTTGTTAGAGATCCTTATATGTTCTGGTTATTAATCCCTTGTCAGACAGGTCGTTTGCAAATATTTTCTCCCATTTTGTGGGTTGTCTCTTACCTTTGTTGATTGTTTCCTTTGTTGTGCAGAAGATTTTTAGCTTGATATAATCCCATTTGTCCAATTTTACTTTGGTTGCCTGTGCTTTGGGGCTGTTACTCAAAAAGTCCTTGCCCAGACCAATGCCTGAAGTATTTCCCCAATGTTTTCTTTTAGTAGTTTCATAGTTTCAGGTCTTAGATTTAAGTCTTTAGTACATTTCCTTTTGTTTGGTACTTTTCACAGATAGCATTTTTTCTCACCTCCTGCCCCAAATTTCTGGTTCATATAACACATTAAATTTATTAGATGTTTTCATGTGGTGACCAGGGACATCAGGGCACTTTAGCTTCCTAGTGATGGCAGAGTGCTAAAAAGGGGTCAAAAAGCACAGAAAGGAGAAAGGGAAGCAATGCTCACTTGAACACATTTTTTATCCTCTTGATTTTATGAGTATAGGCTAGTCATCAAGACAATAATGTTAACACACTAATTCATGTAACACCTTTCTTTATCCCATAAATGAAAGTTCAGTGGAATCACACTTTATTTAGGGACAAGACGTAAAACTAGCATGTAAAGCAAAAATCACATACAGCCAAAATCACCCTTGAATACCTTAAATCACCATTGAACTGATGTGTACAGGGTTTTACAACCATGTTTAACAATTTGTATATATAAATATTTAATATATAGCCTATAACAAAATGCATATGCAAAATATTAAAAACATAGTTTTATACCAAAAAATACATCTTTTTGAACACTAAAATTATATTCAGCATGGCATGATGCTCATATTATAAGGGACATATTAACTGTGGCTAACTGAAAATCTCATGTCCTATCTTCTATTATTTCATGGCCTATATTCACTTAGTGGAAGTGTAGGCTGCATTGCAAGGTAATTTTTTAAAATTTTAATTTATTTTGACATCATTTTAGACTTACTAAAAACTTGCAAGAATAGCATAAAATCCCTCGATGTTAACATTTTTACCACATTCGCTGTATTTTTTTCCTCTTTGTCTCTCATGTATTTTTGCAGTATATTTTCCTTCATTTGTGCTTGTATTATTAAATGTACATATTTTAAATGTACAAGTGATGCAACCTCACCCTAACTACATCTCAGAGGAATTATAAGAGTGAGTTAATCAATGTTGCTGTGCATTAGGAGCTGATAAAAATGGATAAATAAGAGCTAAGTGAAATAAAGATGCCCAAAATGTTGACCTGGCCAAGCACAATGAATCCTAGCAACTGTAAAGAATAAAAGACAAGCACTTCACTCTTGGTAAGGATGGTGTTTGAACTGAATTATGAAAATCGTCATTAAACCAGAATAAAGCCTGCCTTTTTGTAATTTGCATCACTAATGTGCTATTACACTCTTGTGGCTTTTTTTTTTAACATACAGATGCGAGTGACATGTATGATCTCATGAATAATTCAGAGATCTACTACGAGTTCTCACCTCTGATTTCTATTGTTCCTCAGCAGAGGAGGAGGGCTTTCAGTTACAGGCAGAGCTGGAAGAATTATCATCATGCAATATTATTGTTATTAACATTATTGCAAGTGATTATTGTGATTACAAGTGATTATTCTTACAAGTAATTATTAAGTTCCTGCATTATCTGGTCTTCAAACATCAAGACACAACTCATGCATTTCAAAACATAACTCACTGCATCTTAATGTCTGTTAGCCAGTGGGGCTGGTTAGTCAGTTGCTACCTGATGGAGAACTTGACTATTTTTGTGCTCTTGTACAGGCTTTACATATAAATTACACTTTCTTAAGCAATTTCTTTCAGATCACAGACAATGCTTAAACATTTCTGATAGCGTAGTAAAGAATATCCAAAGACAAGGCAACCCCAACAAACGAGTAAAGTCAATTGAAATCTGCTGCACCTTTAGAAATAAAGGTCAGTTAGTTGCCTTATGGTTTTAATGATATACTCACAGTATGGTTCCCAAATCTAAGTATATATATAACTAATCTCCAGGAATTCATTCATTTGTAGAGCACACTGTTTTATTTCAGTTAGCAGAGTTCACCCTTGTGCCCACCTCCAAAAAAAAAATTTTTTTACAGAAGTCGTCCGTGGTTGTTCTATAGCTTGCAGAGAAAGTCGCCTTTCAAATGAGTTCCTGGGGAATGTTGAGAAACGCTAGCTGCTTGCTTTTGTCTATTACACAACATGGATTTTGGACATACATACAAATAACAGAATTGCAATAAACACTTGTGAACAGAGAAAAATGCCTACTGTGGACATTCCATAACACTGGCATGTTGTGGAAGAAGACTTATGACAATCCGAGAGTATAGGAGCAGAGGACATGGATCTTGGTGCTGGACCCACCAGTTATCAGCTACATGACCTTTGGCAAATCCCCTAAGGGAAGGGAAGAGAGCAAGAAATCATCTTTAATGGAGCATTTACTGGGGCAAGAATTTAATCACGCAATAGTTGCAGACACAGTTGTTATTAGTTGAATTTTATCCACGGGGAACCTAGAGCTCAGGGAGGTTGAGTGACCCATCAAACTCATCAAGCTAGGTAAATGGAGGTGGTGGGTCGCTGTGATGGTTCAGGTCCTGGTCTCTGAGTCAGACAGAGGATGCTTAAATCCTCTATCCTGGCTCTATCACTTATTGGCTGTGTGTCCTGAGGCAAGTTATTAATAAGCTTTACTTTACTGGAAATATAATTATGCTCCTATCTCATAGGGTTGTTTTAAGCTGTAACTAAGTATATGTAACTGCTTATCTCGGTGCCTGATTTTATTAAGTGTTTTAATTCTTTAATTACATTATTTTTATGGCAGAACTGCAGTTTTTCAAGCCCCAAAGTCTACACTGTCTCATTTTTGCCAATTGAAAATGCAGATAATGATAATGGCTCTCCTCCGTTCCCCTATCATAGGAGTATTGTGGGCTGGTGAAATAACGGGAGGAAAGGATCTTGCAAATGGATGCGCATGTGCACCTTTACAATTGCTCTCTATTTGCTTCTTAACGAGTGTGGCTTGAGTTTCCAGATACAATGTAAGCTACTGAAAAGCAGGAGTCTCATTTTCACTTCTTCTGGACCTTAAGTTTCTACTTCAGATTTCTGAAAACAAAAAGTGCCCAATACACATAAATAGAGTAACTCTTACAATTGTTTATCAATAGCACTTTCACTCAAATTAGAAACTTTTTATTTTGCGTTTATGATTTTTGATGGAAAGTTGTATAATCCATTTTGTCTTACACAGAATAAGGGTATTATTGAGACCCAAGAAGGCTATAGAGTCCAGCAATCACACTTTTATGATATTATAAATCTCCTCTTTCCACATGTCTCGAATATTGTTCCTAGCAACAGAAATCATTTTGAAGGAGCATGTTACCATTTTTAATACCCACAGGTGTTTCATTCTTAAATCCCTTTCTTGCCCACATTAATTGCTACCCTTATCCAGTACTGAAATAAATACATATTAATTTTTAGTGTTGTTTATTTTATTTCTGCAGGTGCGTATTAATTTTGGAGTTGAGTTAAGCCTGTCTAGACCTTAAATGCCACCAGATCTCTTAAGCATACATTTATTTTTTATTGTTTTTGTTACATTCTTTATTATCAGAATTAATGAATGTAGTTTTTATAAAGCTTATTACTTACCCTGAAGACTGGATTTGAATGCGCCATTCTGGTTCACTGAGTAAATGGAGATTTAATTACAGATATTTAATTGCTTCTTATGAGCTTGATGGACTGGAACTGAATGAGCCCTTCTTCCTTATTTTCCATCTTAAATCCACTACACGCACTCATCATGGGCTAGCTGCTATTCTGCACAGCTTTCACTACCAACCCATGAATCATCACTGCCCGCAGTTTGATGGAAAACGTATGTATGTTTTCCAGTAACACATGGACAGTCCCTAGTTTTCTTAAAGTATATGAAAGAGGAATATTTTATTTGAAAACAGAAAACAAGGTTAACCTCAGGAGAAATAAACTCATGAGACAGAGTGGAAGATAATCTTCATTTTGGAGACAGCATAATTGGAAAGCCTACTCAAAGATTCAAGTGGAATGTAGAATAAAACGGTATTTTAACATGTAGCTATATTTATTCTTGTAAAAAGTCAAACACAAAATAGAGCATGATGGAATAGAGGCATTTTAGTGGTACTAGCACATAGTAAGAAACTATAACAGTGATTGATTACAGTTTAGTCACAGTTTCCTTTCACATTATTATTTTTGATGCAATGTTATGAAAAAAACCATATTTAATACAGATTTACTGAACTGAATTTTAGTCAAAAAAAATTTTTTTTTGCACCAGAAGCATGTTTATCCTGCTGTTCAAAATAAATTTAAAATGTTTATGTGAACTTTCTGGTTGATCAGTGATTTAATCTGAAGGATTTTATTATTAAATTTTCACTTCAAATGAGAGCAGGTATTCATATTTAAGCTTAGCATGTGGGTACTATTTATGTTGGCGTGAAAGCAGGAAGTAAAAAAAAATTGGTTTTAACAAAATTGTCCCAATCAATATAACTCCTAATATTATATATTCAAATATTATATTTGATTTATAATATTTATAATTTATAAAATTATAAAATATTATAAATTCAAAAATAGTTTTTATCCTTTAAGTGTTCGTTGACTATTATGTAACACTGCAGTCCCTTTTTTACTATCTGGGATGCAAATAGGGTTTGCAGAGGTTTCCTTTATTAGGAGGCTCATGTCCTTCCCTCACCCCCTGGCCCAGGTATGTCCAAGAATTCCTCAGGATGCTAAATCCTGTCTTGTAAAGAGTAACCTCTGCCTTGGAGCTGGATCCAACCTCAGCTAGGTCATAAACCCATGAGGCTAGTAAACTTCACAATTGCTTCCATAGTATTAGATTATTAAGTATGAAATGTCCAATTTCCTTAAGTACTAAGTTTGACAGTTGATATCTCTGATATTTCACTTTGCCACTTCTTGTTTTATTTTTATTGTAAAGGTAGATCCTCAGTCTTGCAAGTGCATGTTTTGGCTTGTGATTATCTTTCACATTTTTCTTAGAGCAATTTTTATGAAACCACAGATAAGTCAAAAATTTGTCTTTTTTGAATATGAGTTCTGTTGTGAACCAATGCAGCACAGACAGCTTGAAATATCAATGAAGTGTTCAGGAAGGGTGTGGCTAATGAACACACAGGACCTCAGTGGTTTGAGAAGTTCCATTCTGGTGATTTTAATCTTGAAAATGAGCCACATGGGTGACCTGAAACCAACGGGGATAATGATGAGCTGAAAGCTATAGTGGAAGTGAATCTATCTCAACCTACAGGTGAATTAGCAGTAAGGTATGACATTACTATTCCAACAATACTGGACCACTTGAAACAAATTGGCAAGGTAAAGAAGCTGGATAGATGGGTTCCACATGAATTAAATAAGCATCAGCAGAGAAATCATCTGGAAGTTTGCCTTTCTTTGCTGTCATAACATAAAGGTGAACCATTTCTACATGGTATTGTTACATGTGATGAAAAATGGATCCTTTTTGACAATCTCAAGTATTCTGTACAATGGTTGGGTAAAGATGAAGTGCCAAAACACAGTCCAAAACTGATTCTCCATCAAAAAATAGCTAATGGCATCTGTTTGGTGGTGCAATGCTGGTATAGCTTAGCCATACCATAGCTTCCTGAAACCTGGTCGATAGATTACAGTGGATGTCTACTGGAACCAATTGGACAAAATGATGAGGATGCTTGTGATTAAACAACCTAGATTAGCCAGTAGAGACAGGCCAATCCTCTTGCAAGACACCACTTTACCACATGTCACACAAACAACATTGCTCAAATTACAGAAGCTGGACTTGGAAACAATCTGTCATCCACCATATTCACCGGAGCTTGCACCAACTGACTACCACTTCTTCCAGGTTCTGGACACTCCTTGCAAGGAAAAATATTCAATTCTCAACAGGCTGTATGTAGAAAAAGCTTTTTGTGATTTCATCACTACTCACTCTCCAGGCTTCTTCACTGCTGATCTAAGCAAGCTACCGTTAAGATGGCAAGACCGTGTCAATAATTCAGGTACATACTTTGATGAATTGTGCTGCTTCTTGTTTGAGATATAATAAACTATAGTTTTGATTAGAAATCAGACATTTCATCTTTAGTTATCTAATTGTTGCTTCAGAAGCAGCTGCTAAAGCAGATCTCAGTTCAATCTGGATGGTTATGGAGTTGTCTTCCTTTCACCACTGTGACCACTTTTAACATTGAAGAGCATCGTTGCCCCCTGTTATACTCAAAGTGTTGACCTTGGGGCTGAGCTTTCTGTTCCAGTGGTTGCTGCTGAGGATGGTGTAAATTCCTCTCTTGGTGGCAGTGGTTTAAGCAGATGATACTGGCGCAGGGCAGTAGTATAATTCTTTTTATTTAATTACACAACCATATTCTCAGCATACAAACTGGCTCCTTCTTGAGCGTTGGAACATATTCTAGGGTCCAATACTTTATACATGTGGAACTCTGACCCCTCTACTGGGTACACGATTAGACTTTCTTTTCCTCTTTTATGGTGATTTTATTTCAGGGCTCTCATTATTTTTCTCTGCCACTTGTCCCTTGCCAGAAGTACACCAGTTCACCCTCCTGGGTTTCAATAACATGAATCTTTGGAAACTTTATGAACATTTACAAACCTCTGCTCGGCAACCTTCAAGATCTCTATCCAATGCCTACAAAATATCAGTTCTGTCTCCCTGGATTATCCTTTATAAATGTTTTCATTGAAGCAATTATTTTCATAAAATATATTCTATTTCATGAATTCTCCATTTATGAAATTATAGTGTTTTTGGTTTTGGATAATGGTCAAGATTCAACTTAAAGTTGTCTGAGGGAATAGTAACAGTAGAAACTATCTTTATTTTTAAAAATTTATTACCATTTTGAAAAACTTTAGTTCGTCTCATTGAAGAAAATGTTATAATTTTTCTGAAAAAATTAGAAGAAACAGTCGTGAACATATAGTTAATTATATTTGATGCAATATCTTTAATTATTGCTATTTCTTTTCTTTCTCACTTTCTCTGAGGGCAACGAAAGTAGTATAAACAGTACTCATACAAAATTTAACAATTCCATTTTTTTGACCTTTAAAAATTCAGGTATACATGATCAACTTTTAAAAATAGCTCTGCATTACACCTGGTCTACAGGGCACAAACTCTAAATGAGTTAATGGTCTTCCCTGGCCCAGTGTGGGATGGAAAGGAGCTATAGACATAAGGATATGGAAGGGGGCTTTCTGAGTGTGGTGGGCTGGCAGGGGTGGCTTGGAGCAGAGGATTCATGGTGATGAAGGATAAAGACATAAACACTTTCTTTCCTGTATTACCCTAAAATATAGATGGAAGGATGTTTGAATATAAGACATAAGATACACCTGTCACAAAAATATTCAGCATTTTCTCAGAGTAAGAAACATAAAAATATCTCCAGTTTCATCTTCAACCCACCTTTACAGAGTATCACAGTGGTGATTGTAGCATAGGATGGACACCCAATGCCTGATGGGGCCTGAGATAGTCCCCAAACATTGGGGTTGCAATCAATCATCAGCAAATATAAGCAAAGTCAATATTCAAGATAGCACTTTTTTTATTAAACTAAAGCAGATTAAAAAGGCATATGCTTTCTTTCTTTTGAATGATACATTTGCAAAGAATTATTTGGCAGACTCCTTGAGGGATGGAAACACCAAGCATTCCATTATCTTCAGGGATCATTTTGAAAAATTACTTCAGTCAATTTGCTGGAGGAGTCATCAGGGAAAAGAGGTGACCGTCACTATCTATGGTCCTTCTTGGTGGATATGTCATTATGGACTCAGAATAATAGGAGTGATTTTTAGCTCCTATTTCTTCAACTCCTTGCACTCGGATGCAATTTTAGCTGATTACTCTTGGCTCCCTGACAGCCCAAGGAAGTTTTAACACATCAAAGTCACAGCCATGGGAATGAAACCATCATTTTTGAGTAGGAAGGGGCTCTGGTAATTATTTAGTCCAATACCTTTACTTTAGAGCTGAGATCCATAAAAGTTACTGGTAACAAGAATAATAATAACAGCAAACATTTATGGGCATGTGCTAGGCAAATAACACGGATTATTCCATCTAATTTCATGACAATCTTGTGAGGTAGGAGCTGTAATCTCCACTTTACAGTCAGAAAACTGAGGCACAGAGAGATTAAGAATCTTTCCCAGAGCTAATTAATAAGCACAAAGTGAAATTAGATCTCAGTAGTCTGGCTGAAAAGGCAAAGTTTAACTACTACACCATACTGTCTTGTTATTTTTAAAATCAAAGCACTTAGAAAATATTAAAAGCAGTTTAGAAGAACTGCAACCTAGATTTTTTGCTTCCCTGAAATTAATAAATTACATGGGGCAATGGTGATTGCCGCTGTTGTTTAATACATTCAGGCATGTATACAGATACATACACATACATACACATGCACTCACACACACGCAAACATACACATATATAACTAGGAGTCCTTACTTCATTGTCTTGTTTTTTGTTTCTCATTTCTTGTATGTTTCTTAATGACCTCTGCCAGGAGTTTGGTCTACTCACTCTTAAGATTACTTTGCACAACTCTTTTATTAACTGTTAGCAAACTAAGAGCATTTTTTTTTGTCCTTCCTGGTCCCAAATCCTACATGTGAGTCCTTTTTCCTTTTTAAACAAAAGGCTGTTTCTTTTCTGTATGTTCTCTGCTGAATATTTTTTTCTCCTCCAGTCCAAATACAAACAAATTCCACACTCTTGAAAGTATGTCCAGTAATTAATTAGATTCTTTTTGTCTTACTCTTGAGTTTATCACACAGAAAAGTGCATGGACATAGGACCTTAATTGTCATATCATGAAGCTACCCAGGTCAAGACATCAAACACTGCCAACATGCAAAAGCCCTTCATGGGACTCTCCCTTATTACAAGCTCCTACCTTCCAAAACGTAACTGCCGTCCTTAATGTTGTGCTAATTATTCCCTGGATTTTTTTTTAATGTATAGTTTTACCAGCTATGTATGTAAACATGGAGTTTAACCAAAGTGATCTTTGTTATTTTTCTCTTTTCTTTGTCTCTCATAAGATGTCTTATGTCTTTCTCTTGTCACCGTCACATTTCCAGTATAGAAATCCTTTGTTTAACCTTTTCGTGATGCATAATCATCTCTTCAATCAAAGTTTGTCATTATCCCTGCCATAGCAGCGTATGCTCATTTCTTGTGAATTCTTTGCTTGCTCTTCTGTTTATTGTTTCATTGTTTTCAGTATTTCCCATCATTCCCCAACATCCTGAAAAGAAATCAGAAATTGAGAAACATCAGGGAAGGAGAAGTCCCAGGGCATGGCATTTACTGCGTCTCACTTTTGAAGACTGTGATTACAGAGTGGAGTCCCACCATTGGTGAGCTCAGAGCTCAAAACTCCAAAAGTCGAGAGATCCACTTTTCTGGTTTCTCCATGAACCTGCTGAATTAGTCCTTTTACCACTACCCTGCCCCAGAATTATTCCTAATGGAAAACAGAAAATGGAACACGAAGAAAAATCTAAGAACTACTTGTACTTAATAGAAAAGGCCTATAATCTTACCCAACTCAAAACATTTCAATATTGATCCATTAAAGAAAGTAGTTATGTAGTCATCCCAAATTATATTTTGAAGACCATTTAATTACCTGAGGGAAGAACTCATATTGTAATAAATAAAAAAGCAGAGCCCCAAACTCTACATGGATGGATCATACATCCAATTTGGTCGGATAAATGCACAAGGAAGAAATGGTAGAGGAAAATACTTCAAAACATTAACAACAATGTTTATCTCTGGTTATTTTCATTTTATTCCTTACTTTTTTTATGTACACCATTTTATATACGGAGCATGGTAGATACTCTCATAACTGAAAAAAGACTTTTTTTTTTTTTTAAATCTAATGACTTTGTTAGATAGTTTTCTGCACTTTCTCTGTCAAAAACAAAAAGCCCAGAGAGAGTTGCACACCCCTCAGTTTTTTTCTCAGAGTCGGAGCCCTGGTAAATGTCGGTGCCTACCGCTGCTCACCCAGCAAGACCAAAAGGTGCAGCTTCAATGAACAAAATGCCCAAACTGTCCAAGATCTCAGCCTGGAGGGGAATTTTGTTTTGATTTTTGTTTCAAGTGCCTGTGAACTGGCACTCCTAGTCCTTCCCTTCAGTTTCCCCACGATTTCTGGTGTTTTCCAGTTCAGCTCACATCCTGGACTTTCTACCTTACGCACCTGCAGGTGTTTCCCTGGGACTTGGGAGCCACGTTTCCCTGGTGAGAGAGAGGCCCCAAGAAGAAGAGTCCTGCCTAAACTTGCCATCCTCTCAGTGCCAGCGCTGTGTCTTCAAGACTGTGAGGGACAGTCGGGGCCCCAGGGCATGAGAGCGACACTGAATGAGGATGTCCACCTGCCTGGTTCCTTTATGCCCCTCTCAGCTCATGCCTCCACCTTTGCTAGGGACTGCTAAGTGATTGGCACCACCAGGAAGCAAGTAGGAGCACTGGGTCTCCGCGAAAATGGGAGTTTGGGTTGCAACGTTAATTGCAGTTTTCATCAGGATAAAGATATCCAGATGTGAAGGAGAGTTAAGCTCTTTCGAGTGCCATGGAACAGATGACTGAGCTAAAAGAAACATTTATTCTGTGAGGGAAGAAAATGAATACACCTGCACTATCTTCTGTCTACTCTCATGTTCCTTAAATTAAATTAAATCATCAAACAGGTCATACTCACTAAAGGAACATATGGAATACTATACTCAAGAGCTTTTGATGTAAATTTCTTAAGGAGGAAAGAAAATACATTTATATGATATCTATGGATATTTTAAGTCTTGTAAGAGGTATAGAACTTCATATTTCCAAATCTACCATATAAATGTGATGAATCCATTTGTACATTTTATCTATAGAACATTTATGAGATGTTATATGTGACAGCAATTTTCAGATGTGCTTGTGTCTCATTACTTTATAACAATTCCCTGTAAAATTAATGACTGAATCAAGAAATGCTGATGTTAAATCTCAATGGTCAAAATCATATAGTTAATTTTTATATGAAAAAATACCAAAGTCCAGAAATATACACATGCAAGGTGTATATGTATATGAATTGAAAGCTAAATTGAAGTTAGCAGATTTTTCTTTAACTTAAAAAATATGCAAGTTCAACAGTTTGTAATATTCATATTTGTTAATTAACTAGTTGATAGCTTTTAACCAGGATGAAAAAATTTATATTCAGCAAGAAAATTAAAAGAGATTAAAAGAAAAATGATCTATCATGGAAGTGGAAATCATGGCCTAGCATGTGAAGTAAATAACATGTTTTTATTGCTACTAGTTACACCGTATAATTTGTAGCAGTGTTCTCATCCTAGATGACAGAAATCAGCATCACACTCTAAATAACAAAAAGCATGAACTGTGGATTAAAAAAAGACAGAGAGCAGGATGAAGTTTGAGCCAAGTCTACAGAGAAGAGGTTTGAATATCTTATAAAGTATCAGACCCAACCGAAGTCTTTCAAAATTTGGAGTGGTTTATTTTTGGCAAAGTCCAATTTCCTGTTCACAGGACTGATGGCTTTGGATTATTTTTTTTGAACTTCAAACAGGCTTTTTTCAGGGCCTCATTTTGATCAATTTTGATGGATAATCAGAAATACATGGATTAATTCTGCTTTCAAATAAACATGGGTTTAGCAATTAAAGAGAAGAAAGCTTGGCACAGTGTGTTCTGGTCCTGCCAAACTCCAAACATGAGACTAGTCAGTTCGGGTATTGGATGAGAACATGTGGTTGAACTTGGCCTCCTCCAGTATTATCTTAATAAGCTTCAGGTCACACTGCTTTGCTCAGCTCCATCCTGCAGGTTGGGGACTGGGGGTCTGTGAGCTAGCTCTCTCCCCACACTCTTTGCATTCAGCAAGCCACTCATTCCACCCTGTTCCACAGTGATGGGAGGATGTCAAGAATACTTCCATGGGCTGGTCTCTATTGGTTTACGGGAACTGCCCCTTCCCTGCAGTCTTCTCTTTGGTTCAACTCTTCTGGATAACAAAGCATGCTTTCTCTGCTTGTGTTACTTTACTCTTTTGAGTTTCTAGCTTTTTAGTTTCTACAGCCAGAAAACCAACTGACAAGAAGAAGGCATCGGATAGATGGCTATTTACAGAATGCCATGTGAATCTGTAGGCATCACTTCAGGAAGTTTGCATTTCCTAATTGTGCCTGTATTGAGCGCTAAAGACACTGCACTAATTCTAAATTTGATATGCCTCAACTTTGTGCTGGAATCTTGCAAAGGTGCAAACTTCAGATTTAGCACATTTCTATCTTACCAGGCAGCATCTCTTTCCTAACTTGTCAGATCAACTCTTCTACCTCCTTGGATAATCATAGGCATCCTGGTGACTCTCAGTCATCGGCACCTCAATCACCCACTGGGCAGTGGGACAAATGTGGATTTCTTCCCCCCTTTACTACCTTTACTCCTTCCTTTAAAAATCAGAAAAACTTAGAAAGTTGAATGAATAATACAACCCAATCTAGGGTACATTACATTATCATCTTTTTTTTTGAGACAGAATCTTGCTTTGTTGCCCAGGCTAGAGTGAGTGTCGTGGCATCAGCCTAGCTCACAGCAACCTCAAACTCCTGGGCTCAAGCAATCCTCCTGCCTCAGCCTCCAGAGTGGCTGGGACTACAGGCATGCGCCACCATGCCCGGCTAAATTTTTCTATATATATTAGTTGGCCAATTAATTTCTTTCTATTTATAATAGAGATGGGGTCTTGCTCAGGCTGGTTTCGAACTCTTGACCTTGAGCAATCCGCCCGCCTTGGCCTCCCAGAGTGCTAGGATTACAGGCATGAGCCACTGCGCCCGGCCTACATTATCATCTTTCTTTCTCTCCCTCCCTCCCTCTTATTCTTCCTTACTCTCTTCTTCCCTTCTTTTCCTCTCTCTCCTTTTGCCTAATCTTCCATATCCATTCCTCTTCTTGCATAGTCAACCATGGTTGCACATGCTTGAATTTGCCTATATTCAAAAAAACATGTAGCATTTTTTATGTTTATGATTTAAAATTTTATACAAAAGTTATAGTAATTGTTAACATTCATTTTTTTTTCCTACACAGCTCTATATTTTAAGATCCATCCGTGTTACTCTGTGAAAATCTAGTCCTAAGCTTTCAACTGCTACATGCTATTTCATATTGTGTATCTCCTGGCTTTCATATATCTTTTCCACCAGAATGGGCCTGATCTTCATCAACAAGCTCTCTTACGAATCTGTGTGAGCCAGGGCATCTTTCTATTCTCTTTTTTTCAAAATGTAATCAGCTAAGTGGTTAGTTTGGAAAAAAACCTAACAAATGAATATATTCTAAGATATGAATATTGATAAGCATAAACAAGAATGGAGATCTGGAAAAAAGCTCATTCTCAAATCAGTGTCCTCCACTTGCAATCGTGGAAATTTGGTCAAGTTATGTATGCTTCCTTGAGCCTCAGTCTCCTTGTCCATCATGAGTAATAAAACCTATTGAACAGAGTTGTTGCAAGAAGAAAGGGGATAATGTAAGTAGAGAATGTGGTAAAATTCCTGGTATATGGCAGGCACACAATGACATTGTAGCTATTATTCACTTATCTATTGTAGGTAAAAAGAACAATACAATATAGCTAAAAATAATAATGATAAGAAAGTGTTACATCTTCCAAGGATTTTTAATTTTAACAATGCTCAATGCCTTAATCTAGATGACAAAATTGCTAAACTGTAGTGGCATTTAAATACTCATTGGGGAAACCTTTGTGGGTCACACAATATGGGCACTTACCTATGTTGTCTTTCAAAAGGCACTGCTTTTGACCCATGCCAAGTTATAATTGCTGACTTTCCTAAGGCTGCTTGTAAGAGGAAAGTTCATACTTAGAAAACTTTTGGTGCAGTATATTACAGACTATCTATTGACAACTACACGGTAGAGGTGCAGATAACTGAGACTATGCCATCAGCTGTCTACTTTTAGATATGTGCCTACCAACCTCATTAGAGTCTCTCTTCATGAGACAGTACAGCATGGTGGGTAAGAATAAGATTGTTTTGTCTGTTGGACCAAGATTCAAATCCCAGCCCCGCCACATGACCTTGAGCATGTTACTTAACCTCTTTCAGTTTGTTTACTTATGAAATGGGAACAATAAACATCTACTGCCTATTTCCTAGGGTCGCTGTGACCATTTAATGAGACAATAAACAAGTGCCCAATAAATGTTAGTTATTATCAGCATCTGACTGAGGATTTGGCTGAAATTTTTCAAAAATTGTGTCTCAGGCTATTAAAACTAGACAGCTCTGTTAACTCTCTAATGATGTGATATTTCTAGAGAGAGCCAGATGAGAAAAGAGTTAGCACTCTTAAAAGCCATGTTAGATAAGAGACAGATAAGGGAATGCTGCACTCAGGGCTATGAATTTACAATCTTCAGGAAGAAACCAGATTAACAAGGTAGTGCTTTGTCAGCAAAAATGCTGATAAAGTATTAAGAATTTAAAAAGACGGTAATATGGATTTTTTCTTAAAGGCTGGTCTACATTAGTAAAGTAGATGCTTGAGATGTATTTAGATAAGCATTTCCCAAAGCATGTCCCATGAGATGAACTTTGAAAAAGGGGTTCTATGGTCCAATACATTTGAAAAATACTGATTTCCATTATGTCACCTTAGGAATCCATCATATATCTTAGCTTATTAAAGGTGCTGATTAGGCTTGCTGTAAAGAAACCTATCCAACATTAACCCAATATTCTCCAAAGTTATCTGACTATAGACAGAAAATCCAGGGAGGATTTTTCATGGAAAACGCTGTGGAACATGATAATATATATCACCTAAGGAAAAAACATAACTTTCCTTGTGCAAACCTAGCCACTCTAGATGAAGACTGGACTACTTTTAAATCTTGCGATTTTTAAAATTGAGGTAGCAATCTGCAAGATTGTTTGGTAAAGTGGTCCCCGTTTGTTTCTCCAGAAAGCCATGCCTTAGGCTACTTTTCCTCATCTGAAATTACAGAGAAACTGAAATTTCTGCAGGTAACCTCCCAACAATTGCAGTTCTATACTTTTAAACTTATCCCCTTAGATGAACCTTTCTTCTCCACTATGCTTTGTTAGCTTTTGAAGTAATTTAGAGCATGGGGTTACATATTCAGACCTTTCAGGATTTAACCAGAAAGCTAACAGGTGGGGATCCACTGTGATTATGAACCAAAGACCATGGCAGGAATGACAAAGTGCCAGCCCCGTTGGTTCCTGGGAAGAAAGGGCCCTCCCTCTAGCTGCCATTACTGCAGATAGGATTCATCTGTAGATGGGAGATTTGGCAACCCTGGAGGTGAGGAACTATTGCATCTACCACGTGTCAGAGATGTTCAGATTTTCTTCTTCTGAGATCCTTTACAATTAGTGGCAGAATCCGTGGGAGAGGAAACAGCGAGGAAGACCAAATCAGACAAATTCAGAGCCTCCCAGAATGTCTGAATAAGGCACTCTCTGGTTAGACCTGTTCCGTGGATTAACAACGGAGTGCAACGTTGGTGGTAGGGAACAGACCTAGACCTCCGTCGTTACTCTGCTCAGAGCTGTGCATGACCGATGGGAGTGTGAAACACCAGGCCATCCACAGTGGAGGAGCAGCATTTCACAGATGCTCATGTCTTCTCCAAGCTATGACAATAACCAGGGCAATGAGGTCTGGGCTTGCCAGACGTTTTTTCACTCAGATCCACTGGGATGGTTGCATAGGGGATAGTGATGTGGCATCAAGTGTCACGTGAGAAGGGGCAGCACTTGAAATGTCCTTGAGCATTTCATACCACTGAGCCAGAGAGTTAAGCCAATCTCACTGGCGGGGATAAACCATAGAATTAACGAATGCCAGAACTCCTGCTCGGTGGTCCAGGAAAGACCCACTAAATTCTTGCTGAACTACTGTTCACCTTCTGCTTTCTGTCCTGCAAGTATGTGTGAGTCTGCCTTCCACACTGATTGTATGTGCCTTAAGGGCAAAGACCATATCTGATTTCCTTGCTTGACACCTGCAGCTCTGAGTACAGTGCCTTTGAAAGAGCAAGTACTCAAGCAGGTACCTGTGGAGTTAAACTTAGTATCTCAGATGTTTCATTTGGCTGATCCAAGGTGAAGTAGCACAGCCACAAAGAGGATGATCCTGCCATCAATGTTGCACTAGACCCTCAAGGGGCAAGGGAAAGGTGTGGCATTGAGTTGGGTGTGGCAGATGGGTTCCCAAGTGGCAGGAATGGGACGACAGTCATGCGTGGCTGACAGTGGGAGACAAACTGTGGAAGAATGTGCTAAGGGTCTTGAATCAAAACCTGGCTGTGAAATCATTAAGCTTGGTTTTGCTGTGGATTAGACCATGATTCTGGAGTTTTATGGGAACAGAGTGGACTCTTAAGTCAGACCTGGGTCTGAATCCCGGCCCTGCTGCATATAAACTATGTTCAAGGCACTGCAGTGGCTACTGGGGCTTAGACACAGTTCTCGCCCCTAAGGATCTCAGAGTTGGGGAGACAGAAGCAGACATGGAAGCAGTAGAGGCACACAGAAAGGAAAGGTCAGCTCTGCTAATAGCGTACAAGGTAGAACAGGCATTATAAAACTCTGCTTTTGCTGAAATTAGAAAGCTCATGGGTAATTTAGATGATTGCTGGACAGAAAGGGCTTGTAGACCAGAAAGAATATCATGGACCAAGCCAAGAAAATAAATTACATCAATGGGTGTTGGTAGGGAAGGCAAGTAATTGAGAGGGCCTGGAGCATGAGTAGGGGAGGTTGTGAAAGGCCAGAAAAGTAAACAGAGGCAAATTCATGAAGGTCTTTGCGTGCCTTTCTAAGGGAAGAATGGCAAGGCACTGAACACTTTTCAGCTGGGTTTGGAATGTGCGTTTTTAAAAGACTACTCAGCCACAAAAGACATAGAGAGCAAGACTGCAAGACTACAGACAGAGAGATTTGTTAGAAAAACATAGCAATAACTGATATAATAGACATGCATACCTGAAACAATAGCAAGAGGGAAAGAGAGGACTGACATAGGAAAATTAAGAAGACAAGAATATTACAATTTAATTACCTATTGGTGTCTTGGTGTGGGTGTCTTTCTGATCAAGCGTCATCTCTTCTAGAAGATGACCCTTGACCACCTTTTCTAAAAAAGCGACCTCCGCCTCTGCCGAGTGACTGTCTGAGGAGACATTTATGTCTTCACTTGTTTATTGACTGTGAGGGCAGAGCCTTGGCCTGATTCTGGTGATACTTCATTGAGACTCGTAGTAGTAGAGGAGGAGTAAGTTTTTAGGAGGAAATGAAACAAGTTTAGTGTTTGACATGGTGAATCTGAGGGGAATCATCAGGCACAGATATTTGTGGGAGTGATGGGAGTGAGACCTCCCTGTTTGAAACTCTGGGGCAGGAAGAGGGCCAAGAACGTAATAGCAATGGCAACAGGAACAATAGCAACAACTAATATTATTAAGTGCCAGGAAGTATTCTAAGCACATTCTATGTGCTAATTCATTTTATCTTCATAACAGCCCTTCGAGGTAGGATCATTATGCTCCCCATCTTACAGCTGAGCAAAACAAGGGATGAAACTTGAATCCTTCCTATTCTCTTAAAAAACCCATCATTTAAGAGTTAAATAGCACAAGGGGAGGTGGTCAAAACACTGGAAGAAGGAGGTTAAAGGCATTACTAGACAAGAGAATTTTAAAGAAAGAAAAGTTGACATTATCAAGTGCTTCCAGGTGAGAAAGGAAATGACATTAACTTGGAAGATTTATTTACTTTGTCCAGAGCTCTTTCAGGATATTGTTATCGACAAGGCAGGGGCAGTGGTTGGAAGAGTGGCTGAGAGCTGAGTGAGTTGGTCTATTACACTGTTCTTTTGAAGAGCTTGGCTAGCAAGTGTAGGAGAGAGATGAGGAGGTAACTGGAAGTAGGTACAGAGTAGGGAGAACATTCTAGAAATATATAGGAAAGAGGAGAATATGACTATGAGATGTGGAGAAGAAAGCAGTAGAGATGTAAAGAATAAAATTATAGGAGAGAGAACAAAGTTTTGAAAATGATGGGAAAAGATGGGACAAAGAACACAGGTGGCACATAGATGACAGCTTTTGGGCTTGGAAAATGTGGTCATGATTTGGAATAACTACTGCAAGAAATAGCAGAGGTATATGACCAGGACATAGGGAAGAACTGCAGGCTTCTATGCTTTTAAATAAACTTAGACAATAAATTTCTCATGAACGCAATCCGTACCTGTGTGTGTTTTTGTGTTAACACATAATATTAGTATTAGTATTATGCATGTAGAAACTAAAAGGTTAGTAATGAAGTCAGATCAAAATGAAGAAGAGGGTGGCAGAGAACCTGAGGATTCTGACTGAAGTGATATTACGGGATCTCTGAGGGTAGAGAAGGAAATGAAGCCAAGGGGAGGGTTGTGGACAACACGAAGGGGGAGGAGGAGGTTTTGAAGGTCTTAGATTGAAGGGCAGTTGCATTGGAATTGAGGAGGTGAGATTCCTAGAGCCCCAGGCTGTGCTTGTTAGTTTCTAGGTGGAGCACCCCTGGGTGATGATGGGGCCAGAAGGAGCAGTGTCCATGGGAGCCGGTGGCTGGGGTGGACTGGAGGTGAAGATTGCTGGTTAGAAGAAGTGGAGAAACTCTGCGGGTGGATGGAGGGATTTGCCACCCAATTTCTTCAAAAAACACAATGAGTGCAGGTTTTTCGGTGCAAGTGTGTCCAAAGAAGGTTCATATTTTAAGTTATTGTTGACTATGAACTAAGTCTTCATCAGCTTGTCCAGTCGGCTAGAAAGCAGGGACCTGAGAGATGAGAAAAACGATGAGGGAGATTTGCCAAGAAGGCACTCACAAGGAAAATTGAGGCTCATAGCACCTTTTTCCGGTCTACTCCAGTGATACAATCTGTATATATGAATTCTGACTCTGCAGGATGCTGGCATGGAGCCCTGGGCTCCTCAGGGGCTGCCCAAGTGCCCAGGGAAAAGCCAGGCAATTGACAAGAGGAGAAGCCTCAGCCATTCACAGTATCACCTGCACCTGTGGGAAGGCTGCTCCGGGCTTCCCAGTTGCAGTTCTTAGGGAAGACGTAGTTTCTTTATAAATATGATATTCATTTCACTTCTGTCTTTTCTCACATCTACATCCAACTTTAAGAATAGGACCAATGTGTTGTCTGCACAGGTGAGGTGGCAGTTGTGAGGATGGGTTTGGGGGCATTCTTCAAGTCCCTATTCCTCGTGTGTTTTGCTTGATGAGAGAGAGGAGGTTCTAGGCCAGTCTCTGTTCTCCACTTCCTGCTTTCTGTGTGCAGAGATTTCTGACCATGTGACAAGGGCCTCTGCACAGGCACCTCCACAGCAGCACTTGCAATGGAAATGTGCAGCAGTGTAGCTCTCTTCCGGGCCCCCAAGGAATGAATTGCTCTCCTCCATCGTCAGCCTCTCTGGTCCCCCATCCTTGTGGGAAGAATCAACCCCAATGCCAGTGTTTGCACAGGTGCTGTGGTGAGATGCAGCTCAATTGTTAAGAAACAAGCAAAGGTACTGAAAGCTGGCGCTCAAGAAAAATAGTCCACCCAGAAACAGCCCAGAAAACTTCTCCCCCCGATGTTCCATCCATCATTACCCCTGTTATTTTTAATGGGTTATCTCAAACTAGGGTTAGGAAAGCAGAGAGGTAGCAAAGCAGATATGTAACTCAGAGCATCTGATTTTATTGGGTGGCAAAATGCACTGGGCAGTGAAAATTGCGTTGGGTTGTTTGAACACTGAGCAGGTACCATGAATATTTTGGTTATAGGATTTTTTTTTTCCCAGATGAGTAAACTGCTTTCTCACAGGAAGGACCAGACCAGTGAATGCCCAATAGTCAAGCACTTCCTTGCCTTTTCACCTCTGAGATTCATCACTGGATTTTGGTTAGGGTCTCTCTCACCATCTTAGCTTGTAAACCTTCTTATTTTAAAGACAGCTCTCTCCCCAACAGGTGGGTTCTCACAGGTTTCTCCATTACTGACAAAACAGGTCAAATTTCAAGCCTCAAGCCAAAAGAGGCGATTGTTATTGCTATTACCTGGGGGTAGGGGAGCAGTGGAGAGTTGGAAAGGAAAAGGAAAGGCAGATTAGAGTAGGTGGGCTTGCTTCAAACTCTCCTTTTAGGTTTCTCCTAGTCCTGCTGGAATTTGCTTCATGTTTGTCCATTCAGAAAGCTCACATCTGCATTTGGTCACAATGAAGACATTTTTCTCTTTCATATTATGTGGAACATTAAAAAATAATAGTCTGGTGATGCATTGGGGAGTTATGCTTTTCCTGGTGTGTGGTTCTTGGCCCAAAGTATATGATGGTTGGAAAAAAATCAACACAAGGCTGCTCTGCATAATATTATGTCTCTGGTAGAAAATGATTTGGAGGGTTTTATGAAGCACAAAGGTAAAACCTGTAACAAGTCACAACTCAAACCTTACCTTCAAACCTTACATAAATAAACTAAAAATCTCCCAAAGAGAGCAAGTCACCAGGTGTTCACATTTGATTCAGATATTTCATTTGAATATTTCCCAAGTTTCATATTTCTGCTCTTTCTTTTGTAAGGAATCAAACACACAAACAAACATAGACGTTGGTAATGCATGAGTCTTATTTGTGTGATAACTCAATGTCTGTGAGGATATTATTGAACCCCTTTCAAAATTATTTATCATTCTTTAGTTTTCTCTAGGAGACTTCCAGATACATTCTCAAGTAGAGTTTGCTGAGGACACTTTAAAAAATGCTCTCCACTGAACTTCTATGACTTTTATATTTAATGGTCTTCACTTACCCCATATCTTGGGCTTCTTTCCTCTTATGCTATATCAGATATATTCAGAGTATTCCATAAAGCCCATTACTAGTCTGGGGCAAAGGCAGATTATCATGCACATATGGTTTTATATAACCTTGATGGTTTAAAAAAGGATTGATGCAGAAGTACCAGATTCCAGGGGTATTGCTGACTCTTCATATAGAATGACCTTGGTCTAAGGTGAGAAATGTGGTAAAGAGGCTATAACACTTGATTCTGAGGCTGAGTTGGTACAGTGTGCGGATTATGTTTGGCTTCCTTTGCTGCTGTCTCTGCAAAGACTAGAATTTACTGGGAAAAACTTGGGCATCATCCTTGACTCCTCCTACTTTGCCATCATCCCCCAACATCCGGTCATCCCCAAGTTCTTCTGATTCATCTAAAATATTTCTCGAGCCTATCTTCTTCAATCCACCTGTGTTGCCACTGATCTAGCTCAGGTTGTCATTCAAAGCTGTGCTGCTTCTAAGCTCACTTGGCTGCCTTCGGTTCTTCCTCCTTTCTAGCACCTGCCCTGTTATAATAAGAAAATTTAAGTTTGACCAGACACCATCCCTGATGAAATACGTCACTGTCCTCCCAGTGCATACTGAATGAAGATCAAAATCTTTACTTGGCTCACTAGGTCCTGTGCAACCTGCACCTCCCCGACCTATAACAGCTCATCCCTCACCAGGCTCCCTTCTTACCCGCTTTCCCAGCCCAATCACTCAATTCACATTTCAGGCCACAGCAAGCACCAATCTGGCTGTAGTTTCTCTACCCAGAGATCATGCTGCTTCCATCTCTGGGTCTCTGCTTGCACTGGGGCTTCGGCTATCTCCCCCTCTTCTTTACATGTCCAAGCTCACTTCTCCTATTCCCTCTGCCTCCCTCCCTCCCCCTTATTACTGAAAGCTCCACTGAGGGGGCTGCTCCACTAGGAGGCTTCCCTGAGTGACCCTTGCCCATTGCCAGGCCAGACGCAGTACCTGTGCCTTACGCTCCTTCTGTGACTCTAAATCTCACACCAGTGCCTTCTCTTTCTTTCTATTCCCAGTAATGTATTTAGCAGAGTAGATATTAAAAAATGATTTGATTGTTAAATGAATAAGTGGATGAATGCATACATGACTGAGAAATCAGTGAATACTTTTGATTCTGCTAAACAGTGGTTAAGGGATAGCTTGTTCCCACGTAGCCCATTTTATCCCATTTGTCCTCTCCTCAATTTTTTTTTAAAGGAAATAAAATATTACTTGTAAATTGAAGGTTCTGTGTACCCTTCCCTGATCCTTCTGACCCTTTTTTCCCTCCAAAGGTAAAGAGTTATTTTGAATTCAGTTTATTGTATATATCAGATGTATCTGTAAGTAATATATTGTTCTGCCTATCTTCAGACTTTATATAAATGGTATCACACCTAAGTGTCATGCTCCAACTGTTCTCCTAAATCACTATTATGTTGTAAAGATTTTAAAATATTAATGCACAAGATTCCGATTCATTCATTTTAATTGCTATATTGTATTGCATTGTGTAGTACGCTACATTCTTATATTGATTAGACTATTGCAAACACAGCTGCTATGAACAATCTTCTCCACGTGCCTAGAGTAAATATTCAGAAAACGAACACCAAGGTTGGAAAGTATAGTATCAACTATAGTAGATATTACTGAATTTCCTAAATTGTACCAATGTGTGCTCCTACCAGCAGTTTATGAGAAGATCCACAGCTCCATATCTTTGCTGAAACTCCCCTTAGACTTTAAAATAATCTTAATTTGATGATTTTGAAATGCATCTCATTTTTGGGTTTAATTTGAATGAACCCTAACTATTCCTGATATTAAGCATCTTATATGTTTATTGGTCATTTGGATTTTGTCTTCTGTAAATAGATTTAGACAGTCAATAATAACGAGTAAATAATCTAATAGATTGAATACCTGACAAAAAATGGGGTACTATTGAAAGGGAGAGGGGATGGACATTGTTTAGTGACCTATGATGTTCTGCTACAGTTATCAGAGCATATCAGTTACTGAATGTCAGCACTATATTTTATCCAAAATCCAATCATTTCAACATGCAATCATTATACAAATTATTGAGATATTTTACATTGAATTTTTTCCTACTAAATCTTCAAAATTAGTGTGTATTTTGCACACAGATCATCTCAACTCCTACTAGCCACATTTCAAGTGCTTAACAGCCAAATGACTACTGCCTTCCACACTGGACAGCACAGGTCTAAATCATTTGTAGCTCATTGCAAGTTGACCCAACATAAATTCCCATTCTCAACTTCTATTTTCTCACCTCCTCATAATTTATTGATATTCTGTGTTATGCATTCTGGGGATCTTTTCGAATCAAGACTGGACCTCAGGGATTAAGGAACCAAGGTTGTCCCCAAGAAGACCGTAAAACAGTATTTCTTCCCTCCAATAAAATGACCACTAGGGTGTCTGCCCATCACTCATTTATTTTAGCAGTTCAAAGACTCTCAATTTGGAATTTGGACTCATCACCTTAATTTTAGTTACCCTCAGAGCAATTGCATTCCAAAGTGCCCAAGTATTATTATTCATTGGTGAATGAATTAAGATTTGTCTACAAAAGATATTCATGGTTCCTTATAAGAATTCTAGAACATAGAACTAGAAGGAATCATGATTTTGATCTGATCCAACTCTGAGTTGTCAGGTAGCTTGCTGAGGGAGACACAGCTGAATAATAGCAGACACACATCTAGAAATAGCTTCCTAGACTCCTGGATCAGCATTTATTCTGTTACTCAAAATGAATAATAATGATCCATAATCACAACTCTCAGACCCAGTGAACAATGCCCGCCCCTCTAATTTCCATCAAGGCCAAGCAACTTGACTTCCTCTCAGCACACAGGGTTGGCAAGTGTGAATGTCATCTAGGTTAAATAGAAAGGCTGTGGCAGCACTCTATTGGGCAAATTATGTCAAAAGCAGCATTTCTCTTACTATAGCTGAGTTAGGTGGATAGCCAATATTTAACCAAAATAAGGACCACAAATTGTTGCTTTTCTTGGGATAAAGATGCTCTTCTCTTGTACACTCCACTACATTCTCTTCCACCCATTTATACACAGAGAATCTCTATATATAAATGCAGACAGTCCCCAGGTTACAAACTACTGGAGCCCATGCTGTACTTAGGAATGGGCTCCCAAGGCTCCTCATAAAGATATAATTAGATAATTCAATTAATAATTCAAGAACCAGTTTCTTCTCCGCATGTAAACAAGCACGCATGGTGTAAGCGGATCATCCCCCCAGCATCTTTACTAGCAGCAGCCAGTGTCATTGTTTAATGGTAGCTTACACACAGCGTCACTCTGTCTTAACTTTTTTATTTGATTTTGTGAGTCTGTGTTTGCGCTCTGACTGTGCCTTGAAAGTGAAAGTCCACCGCAAGTCCAGGTGAGCCTGCAACAAAGAGAAAGGTGATTCCAATGGAAATGACAGCAGAAATAATTAAGAATTTGGAGAAAAGCCAGATGCCATCATTCACTGGGGAGGCATTAGTCTTCAGTCGCTTAACTATGGGAACAATTACACAGGATAAAGTGAGAATAATGGAGCAAGTGAAAACCAGTGCTCCAATGAAAGCATCAATTATTACTAAGCAGTGTAGTGGATTAATTGTTGAAATGGAAAGGTTATTGTTGATTTGGTTACAACATCAAAATAAGCATATTATTCCTATCAGCCTAGGAATTAAAAGAAAGAGCACAATAGTTTCTATAGCTTATGATTACAGTGCAGGGGTATTATTATTATTATTATTTTTACAGTAGTACACTATCTTATTATTATCACATATTAGCCATATAGTATTGTTGTTATTATTATTATTACCATATATGCTCTGTTCATCAGGGATCCAACTTCCATATAAATCCATCCTACAGACTTTCTCAGGACGTGGATTGCCTGTGATAGGATTCCTTAGGTGAGACTTAGCAGCTGCTCCTCCATGAGTCACACCCAATGTCCTTGTCAGAGAGTGAGAACCATCCAACTACTTATATCCATATTTTTCTTTTGTTTCAAGTTGGTTTTGTCTGCTTGAAAAACACCAGGCTCCTTATTTGTTCCACTTCCTAGCAATGTGTGAAAAATGCCGTCATTACTGGCAGTAGCCCCCCTGGAGCTTTTTTTTTTTAATCCTAGTTCAGCAGTTGCATGGTAACTAATCTGAAAATTACTTCCATGCTAAGTTCTCTCTTTTATGTTAAGTAATAATAAACAATCAAGTATGCCTAGAAACTATTTACTTATTTTAAAACAGGCTTAGTGGGTACAGCATCTTTAAAAGATGTGAATTATGTTCAGTCTCTGCTTGACTCATTCTACATCACAAAGTGAGAAGAGCACACTTTAGAGAATTCAGTCTGAATTCAATTCTAACCTGTGATCTGTCTATCTATCTATCTATATCCCACCACACACAAACATGCACACATGAAATATAATTATGCAGTCTGAAAGGTATAAAATTTCTTTATGGAAATAACTTGGAGAATTATTAGGGAGGTTTCTTTAGTGTCCCAGTGAAGCTAATGGAAAAGGAGGATTGGTACATTAAACCATAAAAGAGTCAGTAGCACTGTCCTCTAGGCCAGATATTTTTTAAAGATTTGATATAAAGATTTATTCCAAAGAATATTATCTGACGATTGACAATTTAGCCACTTGAATAATTGGAAACACATTTTTGTGTGTGTGTGGGCATAGTTTCCTTTGGATTGGCAAACTAGGATGTTATTCTCTTCCCATTGCAGATGGTAAGCTGAGGGACACAGAAGTTTTGTGACTTGAAAAAGGTCACCCTGTGAAAGAGTGGCAGAGCTGGAACTAAAACCTAAATCTGTTCATAACAGTTCCTCAAAACCTGAGGGCCTGTTTTTGAAGTTTGCTACAGTTCGTTTTATTCATTCATCAAGAGAGATATTTTGTGATGAAAGTGCCAAGAGAAAATGTACCAGATTCCTCTCATTGGAAAACTATCTAAATACATATGAGGCATTACTTCTATGAACAGTCTTTATTGAATAAAACAGAAATGCCACTTAGAAATTATGATATTAATATTAACTCTGTCTTTATGCCTTCCCAGTCTAGAACATAGGTAAGCCATGGAACCAATGATGAGAAATATCACTGATGAAAAAAGCATCAATTATTACTAAGCAGCATAGTGGATTAATTATTGAAATGGAAAGGTTATTATTGATTTGGTTACAACATCAAAATAAGCATAATATTCATACAGCCTAGGAATTAAAAGAAAGAGCACAATAGTTTCTGTAACTTATGATTATAGTGCAGGGGTATTATTATTATTATTATTACAGCATTACACTGGACCAGTTTTGTTAAGGTCCAGCCAATCCAACCAGGGAGTAAACTAGATCTGAAGACCTGCAATATGGCAGTAGTTCCTGGCCCAGATCTTATCTAAAAAATGTGGAGACTTAATCCTCTTAAATTTCTCTCAGTTAGTTCAATAAATCCATATGTGGTTATATAAATAAATAATTCTCCTAGCTACTAGCTGGAGTCTTCTATTTCTCCTAGCATACTCTTGGGGATACTGGTCTTCTAGTACCTGTGGTACACTTGCTGTCTCAATTTCTGTCTTCTTTCATCTATCTGTTATAGTGATATTGAACCCTTCTCACTTCATCTGACCCTCTGTGATGCAGTATGTTCTCTGGAACTTCTAAGCCGATCTAGGTATAGACTAGTCAGTCAGACGAGTCTGGCTGCTATGACCCTCCTGCTTTGCATCTTATGTTGAGTTTCCTAAGTCCCAGGTCAAGATCCTGCTGAAATGAAGAAATATTCTCTATCCTAAATCATGCTACAGTGTTGCATGGGCCCCAAGTTCATGCTGTCAATATCATATAGCAATTTTAGCAAAATTGCATATTCACTCCTGCCATTTCCCTTTCTCATCCAGAGGTTTCATTTTGCAGAACTCTGGCATAAACAGGAGTGGAAGAAAGAGAACTAGAGGACAGTATACACCCAGTTGTGCTCACAAATCCCTCCCCTTTCACACCAATGCCCTTGGACCATACTTGTGTGCATCACATTTTTCTCTTCTTAGGACATGTTATTTCTCATGGGATTCTTCATTTCCTCATGCAAACCCTGTCTTTGAGGCCCCATCCACTTTGCTCAGATAGGTGTGGATTTGTCCTTCTACAACAATGAAAGAATGCATTTGACTTAAAGATGTTTCTGATTTCTATCAGAGTTCAAGACACAGAGATCCTTTTTGTCACGTAGTTAATCTCTTTTGATTCACAATTATTCATAAAACTTATAGTCAATGTGATATCATTCATAGTACAAGGTATGGGCTATAGAAAGGTTTAGTCACTGGTATGCTAATAAATTATCAGCAACCAGTTCTCTGGAGAAGAAAGACCCTGATTTGTAGCATTTATTGAGTTCCAAGCTGTAAATACTCCCACCAGTGCTGCTTTAAAGTCACCAAAATAACATCGGTACAAGTGGAATTGTGAAGAGATGATCAGCAGAACACTATTGTATAGTATTTCCACCACACAGATAGAATAGTTGTCAATAACCTCAAGGGCATAGATACTAGTAAAATCTAGTGAAATAATTAGGGAGTGATGAAATCTGAGTATTTTTTTTACCTTTGCTTTGAATATAATTTATTTAACTGTAAATTTATATAATGTAATTTTTAAGAATGGCTGTGTTGGGTAAGCACTCTTAGAAAATTCCTGAAAATCGGCTCTTACTAGCCAGCACACACCAGTTCCAGCACTCCACTGGGTGAAATATACTCAGGCAAGTCTAACACTGATCCCTCAGAACTATGTAAGCTGGTATTGCAGGTTGTTGTGAGAACACACACAAAATGAAAACATCTAGCTGGAACATCGGTACTCAATAAATTCTGGGCAAATTCAGAAGGATAGCCTTGGATTGTGGAAGGAGCAGGAAGTATCTGGTAAAATGTATAAGCACTTGGTGCTCTGTAGCCAGTGAGTCGGAGCTTTCACTTTAATAATTCTGAGACCGTGTGCATAGTTTTTGTCCCCTTCAGGGTAGATCATATCCTGCAGTTAGAGAGAGAGGGAGAGGGAGGAGAGAGAGAGACCAGATGACATCATTTCACTTACGCTCCTCAAATGGTCCTCATTAAGTTGACTGCACAGACGATAAAGAGGGATTTTTAAAGCCTGGAAAAGTTGAAGGCAGACAATCTCTTGTTCAGAGGATGAAATGGGGTAAGGTAAACCATAACATATGTACCAAATAATATAGCCTTTGTTTTATGTAATAATTTATTTTCCTCCTTCTCCTTCCTCTACATGGAAGAGACCTAACTCAAGGTCAACTTTCAGTACCCCTGCAAGCTGAAGACAGAGCAGGCCTGATTTGACGGCTTGCTCGGCAGGCGCACGGCTGGAGCCCGCGGCACGGTGGCAGCCTCCCCGGTTAAATTACGACGACTGCTTTGACCAGACGAAGTTTCATGCTTTATGAGGCTGATAGTATTCCGTGTTTAAACCATTAAATTTGCATCTGGGAAAGCCCTGGTCAGGAAAAGGTAAAAAGGTCAGATTTTCATAATGGTTCTCAGAGCCAAAATGGTATCTTTCCTGAGGGGCTTGCTGGAAAACATTCAGCTTTTTGTTGTAATAGCGGTCTTACTTAATTGAAAGCCACTGAGATAAAAAAAAAAAAAAAAAAAGATCTTTTGAGAAGAGCACTAAAATTCATTGATAGACATTTTCCTACTAATTATGGGGACTAGTGGCTAAATACGGTATGCTGCTGTGAACAGAATGAGTCTTCACATTTAAACTTGTGGGGAATCTTTTCTCTGGAGTTTCACTGATTTCTTCAGACAGCGCATAATTGCCAAATCTCCCATGAACTTAGTGCAGCATGAAACCAGAAAAGTCAGTTTTCCAAACTTATTTATTTCAGATGGAACTCCAGAATGTAGCTGGGTTTTCATAATTTTGTTAAGCCAATCAACAACAGCTTATTTGATGATGGTAAGTTTGCCATCTCAATAGTTCTTAATTACATTTCTCCCAAGTACAGCCAGTTCTGCTCTAATGTAACATGTGTGTGGCTAAAAAATGCACATGCTTTTTCACCATGCTGTGAAAAATCATTTAATAGACACCAAAGCTTCAGCCATAAAAAGAAAAATTAATATATTGGACCTCAGCAAAAGAAAAAACATTTTCATCTGTAACAAATCCTGTTAAGAACATGAAAAGACAAGCTGGGAAAAACAATTGCAAACTACATATGACAAAGGACTAGAATATATAGAGTATATAGACAAATATCTAGAATATATAAAGAACCCTGAAAATGAAACAGTAAAAAATTAATAAAAATTTAATCCAATTAGAAAATAAGCCAAAGAAGTGAACAGACATTTTACTGCAGAGGATATACAGATGGTAGATAAATAAATAAAAAGATGTTCAACGACATAAGCCATTAGAGAAATGCAAATTAAAATCACAATATCACTAGACACCTATGAGAATGATTAAAATAAAAAATAATGACAACACCTAATTCTGGCAAGGATGTAGAGAAACTGGATCACTCATACATTGCTGGTGGGAATGTAAAATGATACAGCCACTCTGGAAAACAGTTTAGCCATTTCTTAGAAGGCCCAATACTTCCAATCCTGGGCATTTATCCCAGAGAAATCAAGACTTATGTTCACACAAAAACTTATACATGGATGTTTATAGCAGCTTTATTTGTAATAGTCCAAAATTGGGAGCAACTCAAGTGTCCTACAACCATGAATGGATAAACAAATTGTGGTACCATGGAATACTACTCATAAAGAAAAAGGAAGAAATGGTCGATGCATGCAACAATGCTAATGAATCTCCAGGAATTATGCTGAATGAGGAAAGCCAATTCCTAAAATATTACATACTACATACTTCATTGATATAACATTCTTAAAATGACAAGACTATAAAAATGGAGAACAGACTATTAATTGCCCGGGGTTAAAGACAGGTAAGGGAACCAAGAGGGGAAGAAAGAACAGCTATAAAATAACAATGGGAGGGATCCCCGTGATTATAGAATTGTTCTGTATCTTGACTGTCTTCATACCAATATACTGGTTATAGTATTAGACTATAGTTTTATAAGATTTTGTCATCAGGGAACTGAATGGAGGATACAGTGGACCTGTGTTATTTCTTACTACCACATGCAAAACTATACTTATCTCAAAAATAAAAAGGTTTAACTTAAAAAATTACAGGGATTATAAAGAAATAGCATCAGGGGTACAGCACTCAAAAACTTTGTCAATGACATTTTAAAAATATAAGAATCTTACAAAACTCGTAGCACAGTTTGACAGGTTAAATGGTTAAGAAATATATAAATACTTCACTAGATGTGATACTTTACCTTGGAAAAAGCCTGACGTTTGCTTGTGGGAGTGGGCATTGCAAGGGTTGCAGCTTCTGAGTTACTATGGAGTGGTGGGAGGAGGGTAATCTGAAATGGGATGAAAATTGTTAACACCGGATGTGGATTGGTGTGGCTCAGTACACTCAGTGAGTTGAGGTAGCTGGTAGATGTTTGAGAACTGAGATGTGTGCGTGTGTCATGCTTCCTACTCATCTTGTTAAACTAGGTGCAGTTTTCTGTGTTCATCTACTGCTTCTCACAGACAAAATCATATATAAACAAACAAAATCTATGTTATGCTCAAATTGTTTCCCAATATATTAATGCCTTTAAGATAAATTGGCATCTTTCAAAGCATACATTAAAACAGAACTGATTGCTTATTCAAATGACATCGTGCCCAGATAATTACTGGAAAGGGAAGAAAATTCCACTTCAAATAATGGTGATGCCATCAAAGATTTCACAGACTTTCGACCATAGTGATTCTACACATTTTACCCTCTATACCTGGAAAAGATGTTAAAAATTTGACAAGACTTGTTCCTCTTTGTTTCCTCATTGAAAACAAAATTGATTAACCTTAAAAATAAACAAATAAAACCTTCTAGACTTTGATTTAAAGACAGTATTATAGTGGTATCATATGTAGCTTAAAGGAAGTAAAAAAACATAGATTTGCCACAATTTTAGAAAAGAGAGGGTCCAAATATGCTATTTTTTTCTATTTTATCTTACCTACATTCTAGTCTAACAAATAAGGAAGAGGAAAAAACATATGTATTAGAAAACAATAAATATACTTACAATGCTTTTTAAAAGAAACTTAAAATGTATTACATATATTTTATTACTGGAAGTATTATACCTATTGGAGTAGATGGGAACATAAGTAGATCGACTATTAGAACACATTACTTATGGAATAGGAAATTGAGTCTGTGGTTTGTTGGTTCATTTAGGTAGAAGCATAGTACTAATAAAACAAAAGATCATAAATTTGATTCCTATGGCTTGGTGAACTATGTTTATTTCTGTTGATATAGAAAACCTAACCAGACCTGCCATCCTGCCGTACATTCTACTGGTCACAAAAGAAATTTATGAAATTATACACTAGTTCAAATGTGTTACCACTTAGAAATTCTATTGATTATAGATCAATAGCATAAAGGAATTCCGCCTAGATATCCAGGCAATCTGGCTGCTCATTAGACATTGCTATAATCATGAATTCATTTTTATATAACTGGTGTCAGAGCTCAGACACTGAAATATTGTGTGATGATACACAAGTTATGGAGAGAAAAGCACCATGTGATTTTCTTGTTCCCAATTTAAAGGTAATAACCCCCATAGATATTAGGATGGAAAGTGATATGGAAAACAATTCTGAGCCTAATGCTAAAATCATTAAAAAAGGTACAGTATTTTCTAGAAGCAAGATTACAGCAGCAACAACAAAAAGAGGGAGATGTATGTGGGCAGATTAAACTTCAGAAAGGAAGGGCCCCGTGGGTCACAAGTCACAATCGTTCCCAAACCCACTTGCAAATAACAAATTAGTCAAAAATAGAAGGAAAAAAACCTCCATTTTCAATATGAGAAGGAAATAGCCACAATGTCAAACCAAAAGTTATAAAGCAAACCTTCCAAAGACTGAGAAATTGTACCAATGGAAATGGGAGGAAGCTGAGTGCCCACACAAGCCCTTTCAGACATCAAGTGGATACAAATTTCCTTACAGGTCAGTGTTACAGTCCTGAGAAGTCCAGATTATGATTATTTAATGAAAGACACAAGACTGTGGGCAAATCTGGAAGAAAGTCTACCCCTTTTAGACAACCAGTTCAAATATCTGAGAATGGCCAGAGAGGGTATTACTTATGATCTTGCCTCCTATTTTAGGTAAAAGATAGGACAAAATGAAACATCAGTCCAAAGATTCAGGAATCTCAACAAATCCCAAGAAGAAAAAATTTAAAATTCTATACCTACACACTTGGATGTAAAGCTGCATACCACTTAAACCAAGGGAAAGATTTTAAAAGCATTCAGATAAAAAAGACAAATTATTTGTAAAAGAAAGACAGTTATGCTGATGGCTGAGTTTCCTACTGCAACAGAAGTCAGAATATAGTGAAATGAAATGGCCAAATTGCTGAGAGAAAATTATTGTAAGCTTAGTGTATTTTTTCCTAAATAACAAAATAGGCTATTTTCAGACAAATCAAAACTGAGTGTAGATGACTAATGGACTATCCCTACAGGAACATCTAAATGATGTACTTCAGGAAAAAAAAGTGAACTCAAAAAGTAGTCAGGAAGAAATTTTTAAACATATTGGTAAGTCCTAAAAATACCGAACATATAAATATAAAACAATAATGATTTTTTTATAAAAAACAAGAGTACTAATGAATATAGAAACATGAACAATAATGAAATATAAGATGAAATGGAAACCTTAGTGTTCTAAGGTTTTTGTATTGTATGAGAAGAAGGTGGAAATGATTAACTTTAGACTTTAAGTTAAAAATCAATGTAACAGTTCTGGAGACTATGAATGTTGTGCATAACTTAAAAAATGAACAGAGGATGAAAAATTGAAACAAAATAGCAGAAACAATCCAAAAGAGGGCAGAAAAATTGAGGGGAAAGGAAATCATAGGGAGAATAAGACAAATTCTATATATAAAATTAGATACTATATATAATAGCAAATAGATCAGCAATCAAAATAAATTTAAACAAATCAAACTCCCTGGTCACAAGATTGATACTAGATTGGCAAAAAAAAAAAAAAAAATCTAGTTCTATGCTGTCTAGAAGAGATATACCTAAGATAAGAACACAGAAAGGCTAAAATTAAAGTATAGAGAAGAATATATATTACCAGGCAAACTCTAATCAAAAGGAATCTGCTATAAAGTTATTGCCAGTCAAAATAAACTTTAAGACAATAAACCATATGAGTAATAGAAAAAGTTATTGCATAATGACAGAATATTAATTCCACCAAGAGAATAATATAATCAAAATGTTGTATGTATAGAAATGCATGGCAAATATTAACAGAACTCTAATGAGAAATTGGTAAATCCACTTTCATAGATTTTATAATCCCCAAATTATAACTGATTAAGTATAAAAAAGTTATTATAGCAAGAATATAGAATATGGGAATAGTGTGATTAACAAAATTTGATTTAATAGACATATACAGAAACCTGTTTCCCAACATATTTCACAATATTATTAAGCCTACATGGAATAATTATAAAATTTTACCATAAACTAGGCTATAAAGTAAGTATGAACAAATATTAGAGACCTATTATCAATTGGGATACATTCTCCAACCTTAACATTTGAGGTAGTAGTCAATAGCAAAGAAATAACAAAAAAGTCCTCATATGTTTAGAAATTTTAAACCGTATTTCTAACCAAATTTTAAAATTAAAATTGATTAAAATAAAAACTAAAGTTAAAAACTACATATCAAAGTTAATAGACTGTGACTAAAACAGTACCAAAAGAACATTTATGGCCTTAAAATACATATATTTGAAAAAAATAAAAAAAATGGGATTATTGAATAAAGTCTTCCATTTAAGTAATTAGGAAATAACAAAATAAATCCAAATAAAATTAGATGAAAATCATAAAGAACAGAAAATAATGGGAAGCAAAAAAACCAGATAGGATGAACGAAACCAAAAGGTGATTCTTTGAAATGACTAATAAAAGACAAATATCTAGGTTCTTTGGTAAATTCACCTATCCTAATGACAATATCTCACATAATTCATTAATTGTAAAATATGTCTGGCAAGATTAATCAGGAAAAAGAAGGGATGGTACAAATATTGCTGGGAAGGCAAAGCAGGACTCAGCAGGACGTGTGGCAGGATTTAAATGATTATAAGACAATACTGTGAGCAACAGTGTCAGTAAACTTGAAAACAGACTGAATGGGTAATTGCTAGAAAAATATATCTTCCCAAAATTGTTTTAGAAAAAAATAGAATATTTTAAATAGTCCTATAACCATTAAAGAAAACTGAATCACTAGTTTAAATCCTTCTCACAAATAAAACACAGACTCAGATAATCTTATAAGTAAATTAAACAACCATTAAATAAACAAATAATTATAGAGACTCTTCCCAGAATACAAAAAGAATAACCATTATGTTTTTTATGAGGCTAGTATAAACTTTAACATCAAAGTCAAGTACTGTATGAGAATAGGAAATTACAGACCAGACTAACTTGTGACTGTAAATGTTTAGGAGTTTAGAGTGTTCCTTTAAAAATTAGGTGAATCATTAACAATATTACCTTAAAATCAGGAAAAGGACAAAGATGCCACTGTCACTTCTTAGTTAAAATTATAGTGGTAGCCCTAGCCAGGGAGGTACAAAAGACAAGGAAAATAACTTTAAACAGAAACAAAGTTGCCATTATCATTGAAAATGTGATTGGCTACAAAATATGATTATCTATTAAAACCCAACAAAATCTCTAGATTCATTTACAGGGTGAAAAAGAACTCACCAAAGCCAATAGATATAAAATCAATTTACAAAAATTAATTGCATCTCTATATGTCAGCAACAAATACTAAAGAGCATAAAAATTTAAAAAGCATAATATTTAATAGCAATAAAAATACATATAACCAGGAATATATTTAACAAAAGTATGCAACTTTTACTGAGGAAGCTGTAAAATGTTTTAAGACATCAAATATTTAAATGAATATTAATAGGAAGACAATATTATAAAAGTATAATTTCCCTCTAAATTCATCTGTAAATAGACTACAATAGCAACAACAACAAAAATATCTAAGAATCTTTCATAGAACTTTATAAACTGACTACAAAATTTATGTAGACCTTCATGTTAATGCATTAACTTAAAATTTAAGTAGACAATATAGAATATATTTTTATGATTCCAGACAAGGAAAGAATTTCTTGAGAAAGACACACAAATAAGAATCATTAAAGAAAAGAACCTAGAAAATAAAATTTATTTTTTTGAATATTAAAAAAGTAGAGAAACAAGCTACAGACTGGGAGAGATCATTTACATCAATATACTATAACTGACAAGAACTCACATTAATTAACAAGGGTATACCGATTGTGTAAAGTACTTTTAAAAGTCAGGTAAAAGTAAAGCATCTTACTACAAAATTGGGTGATGCTATAAATAGGTAATTAGCATGAGGGAATAGAAATGGTTAAAAGAATGGGAATATAATAAACTTCACTAGCTTCCAGGGAATTAAGCCACAATGAGATAGATTGGCAAAAATTGACAAGTCTAAAAATGTCAAGCAATGGGGGGAATATGAAGCAATGGAAGTATATTTCCATTGATGGAAGTATAAATTGATACAAGCACTTTGAAGAACAAACTTTAACTTTCACTGCTAAGTACACAATCCAAGAAATTTCCTATAAGCATACATAAGAATTTATGTATAAAAATATTATTTGAAGCACTATTAGTAATTAGAAAAATTTGTAAAGTACCCAAAGTCCACTAACAAAGGAATGAATTAATAAGTTAATTCCATCAATGAAATTCTATACAGTTGTTAAATGAGAGAGCTACACAAAAGAACATAGATGAATTCTATAAACATATTATGTGAAGAAAGTTACCAATAATACATGTAGTAAGATATAGCTTTTGTAACATTTCAAAACATAAATAACAGTACAATCTATTTTTTAGGGAAATAAGCACAAGAATGATAAAAACAAATCAGCTCTTGGGACTGGTGGGAGTAGGGGGCATATAATTGGGTCAGATGAGTCTTCAACTTTATTAAGAATGTTTTCTCCTTAAGTTGGCTATTGGTCAAATGTATGTTCAATAATTTAGTCTTTACATCTTTTAATATGCCAAATATTGATTAAAACAATTTTAAGAATATTATTAAAATATAGTTTTTCAAAATACAAAATACATCATTTTTAATTTTAAAAGTGTTCAAATATCTACAGGCACTAAAAGAAGAGATTGTAGTACAACTCAAGGAAAGACAGAGCTTAAGACGTAATGGAAGAGGGGAAAAAACAAAAACATGGTGATGAAAGCCATCAGAAAAGCAGCAAAGAGAATACCTAATTAACACAAGCAGGGCAACAGCTTGGCCTCCTTGCTCACTACTGTCTTCCCAGCACCTAGAACCATGCCTGACTGTTGGTAGATCCTTGGTAAATATTTATTAAATTGCTGCCATTGGTTATAGAGAAGAACAAGACTTTCAAAACAATTATGAAGAAGTTGACCGACGTGGAAGAAAAATGAGGGGACATCTGTGGTTCTGAAGAATGGAGCAAACTCTCCACCAAGATGACATAATGAGTTTAAGCCTTGAAATATGCCCTCTGCTCCAAAAGTATGCTAATGAAAGGTTAACTACAAAATAAATAAATAAAATAAGCAAACAAAAAAGGGGCTCAGAAACAAGATAAATACCTCCTTTGACCAGAAATGGAAATGAAATGCAAAAATATGAGCTGTGCTAAAGAAGTGGCAGCTAGCATTTTGGTACCTAAGGGGCAAAGATGATTAAAAGGCTCTGCCAGAGAAGAAAACAGGGACTTTTCATTTCTTGGAAATTGGCTGAAAAATACCGAGGACCTCTACCTTGAGTAAAGTATGTACCTAGAGAGGCAAAGCAGGGGTAGAGGGGAACACAGTATAGGCAGCGAGGTCAAGCCTTTGACAAACCTCATTTTGTCATAGCTCCAAAATATTATGATAAGACTTGACTCCAGATGGGGTCTTGAGGCCTGAGTAGATGCAAACAAAATCTCTCACTCAAAATGAGTCCACCAGGATTCTGACGCACATATTAAGTGTGAAGGAGAATATGGAGGATGAGATAACTTTAGAGCCTTCCAGCTAAAAAGCACTTGGCAATGTTGAATGCAATGTAACAAATGTGTAAAATAAACGTTTTAAGGATACGTTTTGTCAGGAGTTGGTTAAAACTCTGATAATGGCTCTTGATTGAGCCAATGCAGCATCTGGGGTTAGTGACAATGAGGTTGTAACCATCCCTAGGTCTGAAGAGAGGAGGGAACCCTAAAGGAGACTGTCCAGAGAAGAATGGTGACCTTTACTGAAAGATGTAGCAGGACAAAGGTGACTCCACAGGAAGAGAAATAGGAGGCAACTTTCCTGATGTCTTTCTCCCTGTTTTCCTTCTATCTGCCTTCCTATTAGCCAAAACCAGCTGGAAACCGAAAGGATTATGAGCAAATATACCTATCAAAAATGTGCCCTATCAAAAGTCCTCAGTGAGCTTGTCTTTGGATAGAAGAATAAGGGAAAGGCCAATTAGATGATGCCTCATAGTAAACATCCTTGTATTCCTTCCCAAGAAGAAATATAGTGAGCATAAATAAAATAGTTTTAGAAACTCTGATCAGAATGTAAGCAATAGACTTTCATTTCCGGGAAGATGAAATAGACATAACTTTTCCTGTGCTACCACAAAGCAGACCCCAAAATCCTGGAAAATATATCTACATGTATATCTATAGCTATCTATAGCTATAGCTATCTATATCTGTCTATACATAGATATCTATCTGTATCTACATATGCAATTTATGTATTTTCCAGGATATATTCCTATATCTGGTAGCAAGATCAGGTTCTGTAAATAAGCACAATGAAGCGTTGTGTAGCCAGGATAGACATGCACAAATACAGTGAGGTGACAAAGGAGAAAGTAGTTGGTGTTATCTGAGAGTCAGAAGAAGCTTCTTAGAGAAGGTTATCGCTATATAATTATTATTGTTATTGATATCATCATCCTCATTAAATAATACAAAAAGAAATTTATAAACATGATAAAAATTACCAATTCATGTTAGTAAAACTTATAATTTTGACTGGTAGAGCAGCTTCAAACTGGTGAGCACCAAGAAAGAAAATCAAGGAGTTAAAAAATAAGGAATGGATCGTTTTGGAGGTAGAATCTTCTAATCATGACTTTGTAGCTTTGAGTTTATATTTGTTTAACTGTGAGTCCACAGTTCTGACTAGGAACTGAATCACATCAGTGTTTTTGCAGGACCACCCCTGCCCTACCCACTCCCCACTCCTTGTGTCAAAGCGCAAGTAGACACGGTGTGCACACCTGTGTGGTCAGCTTTCCAGTCTAAATATTTTATATAAAATCTCTTGAAAGCAATGGGGTGCACTCACTTAAAGCTTTAGGAATGGGAGCCAATTTTTAATTTGTTCCTCCTGTTTGCTGAAAATGCAGTATTTCTTTTTCAAAGACTTTATTAGAAATCTGGTTTTCTTATGGGAGCTCAGACAAGCAATTTACAGTGACGCATTAGTGATGATGGTTAGAGGCTCTTTAGTTATTAGGAGTTTGTACTTTTTTTTTTTTTTTTTAAAAAAGGCCTTAAAGTTGCACAAAAATTTCAGACTTTAAAGAAGCCAGTTCCAAAAAGAGAAAAAAAGAATACTGAAAGAGAACCATGATGACAATAAGGATGATGATGACTATGACTTACCTGATGATCTGCCAGGCACCATACAAAGCATTTCACATATAGTTTCTCCTTTAAGGATAAGTGCAAGGGGGTGGCATAGTCTTATTAGAATTATGTCAGGAAGCCTATTGTAAAAATGCTGATGGCAAAAAAAAAAAAAAAAAAAAAGCAAAAAAACCTTGCTTTAAGTTATTTTTTGAAACCGTAAAGGAAAGGAAAAATAGGCCTGCTGCCCAAGGACAATGGTGCAATTTTGGAGGATACAAAAAGCTGAACTCTACTTTTGGAGGATATTTGCAATTTTGGAGGATACAAAAAGCTGAATTCTATTTTCCTTCTCTCATTTCTCTCAAAGAGAATTATCTTGAGATGGAAAATGATGAGATGAATATAGATAAGGAGAAATAAACCCCAAATACACAGAATGAATCTAAGAGGGTCCCTAACATTTCTAAAGGAGCCTACCTAAAGGCTAGAATGAATGAAATCATAAGGCACAGAAAGAACTTTCAAAGGAGAGCAGCAGCAATCTTAGAATATTGTACTACAGAGGACTGTTGAAAGACTAGAGGTACGTGTGTATAACTGCTATTTTACCAAAGGAGAAAAATATATTCCACAAAGTGTTTTGAGATTTTAAGAAAGATTATTATATTTTCTTGATTTAAAATCACATTGTTATTTTTAGCACATTAAGATTTGGGAAAATGGGAGGTGTCTAATAACAAATGACAAAATATACTCTCCAGCCACCAGACCCAATATAAATTGTTACTGCCTACAAATACTTTAGTGATGATTAGCTACCACATGTTCTTCCATTAAGTTATTTGCAGTTAACATATGTAATTGAATTTGAACTCAAATTTGGATCATTCTTTTTAGTCATATAGAATATCTTTCAAAAGGATATAATGTAGCATTGGAATAAAAAGCTCCGGAGCATTTAGAACATGCATTACAAAGTGATGTAATTATATTTTCTGGAATAGATTATAGAAATTTCAAAGCTCAAAGGCCTTTGTGTGACCAATCCATGTGATGTCTTCTCCTTGGCAAAAACTTCAAGATCTATTTTAAAATTTTATTGATGGCAATTCTAAAAATAACAAGTGATCGTGATCATGAATGTGGGTTTTGAAAAGAAGAATATCATAGCAAGTCCAAAATGATTAAAGAGCATCCTTCAAAGTTTCTTTTTTTTTTTCAGGGTCTTGCTTTGTCACCCAGGCTGGAGTGCAGTGGAGTGATTACAGCTCACTGAAACCTACAAATCCCAGGCTGAAGCAATCCTCCTGGCTCAGCTTCCTGAATAGCTAGGACTACAGGTGCTCGGGTGCTCACCATCATGCCCAGCTAATCAAGGTTCTAAATGTAAAGAAGGCTAAGATTTTTTTAAAGTGGTATATAAGTGTAGGGTAACTCTATATTTTCAACAAAAAAATCCCCCCAAAATATATTATTAGATCCATTAGAATTAGGTGACAATGGCATTAAAAATAAACTCTAGCATTTATGGTCAAATGGTTTTAGACAAAGGGTGAAGACAATTCAGTGAGGGGGAAAAAGGGTCTTTAAAAAATCATGTTGGTACAACAGGACATCTACACACCAAAGAATTAATTTAGACCCCCTACCTCACACCATGCCCAAGCATTAACTCAAAGTGGATTGTATACACAAATGTAAGAGTGAGTATATACAACTATAAAACTATTAGGAGAAAGTGCAGGAGTAAATCTTTGTGATCTTGGATTAATCAATGATTGCTTAAACGTAACACCAAAGGCACAAGTGATAAAAGGTCAATAAACAATACAGTATGATTAACTATAGTCACTGTACTGTACATTAGATCACCAGAACTTATCCATCTTATAATTAAAGTGTGTACCCTCTGACCAACATCTCCCCATTTTCCCCACCACACAGCCCTGGCAACTACCATTCTAGTCTCTGCTTCTGTGAGTTCAATTCTCTTTAGATTTGACGTTTAAGTGAGATCATACATTATTTGTCTTTCTGTGTGTCTGGTTTATTTCACTTAGCATAATGTCCTCTGGTTTTATTCATGTTGTCACAAATGGTAGAATTCCCTTCTTTTATGGCTGAATAATATTCCATTGTGTATATATAACACATTTTCTTTATCCATTCATTTGTTGATGGACACTAAAGTTGTTTCTGTGTCTTGGCTATTGTGAATAATACTGCAATGAACATGGAGATGCAGATATTTTTTGAGATATTGATTTTATTTCCTTTGGACATATGCCCAGTAGTGAGATTGCTGAATCATATGATACTTCTATTTTTAATTTTTGAGGAACCTCAAAAAATTTTTGTTTTCCATAATAAAAAAAGTTTTCCATAATAACTATACAAATTTATATTTCCACCAACAGTGCACAAGGGCTCTGATGTATAGCATAGTGATTATAGTTTAATAATTCTGTATTGTTTACTTGGAATTTGGGAAGAGGGCAGAGTTTAGTTATTCTTACCACACACATGTACACACATGCACACTCACACAGTGGTAACTGTGGGTGGACGTATATGGTAATTCCTTTGACTGTGGTAATCATTATACAATGTATACACAGATCATCTCATTGTACACCTTGAACATATACAATTTTATTTGTCTACTAAATATGTTAAAATTTAAAATGATCAATAAATTGGACTTCATCAAAATTATAAACTTCTGTGCTCCAAAGGATATCACCAAGAAAGTGAAAAGACAATCAGCAGAATGAGGAAAAATATTTACAAATCATCACTCTGTTAACAGACTTGTACTTAGAATATAAAAAGGACTCTTACAAGTCAACAATAAAAAGACAACCAAATTTTGAAGCTCTACAAAAGATTTGGATGGACATTTCTCCAGAGAAGATACTTGAACACCTAATTAGCACATGAAAAGATGCTCAACATTCTTATTCATTAGGAAAATGCTAATTGAAACAACAAGATACCACTTTACACCCACCAGAGTGGCTATAGTAAGAGAAAGGCAATAACAAGTGTTGTCAAGGATGTTGAGAAAACGAAATTCTCAGATACTGCTGGTGGAAATGTAAAATGAGTCAGCCACTTTGGAAAAGAGTTTGGTAATGCTTCAAAATGTTAGATATAGACTGACCTAGAGATTCCACCCTTAAGTATCTATCCAAGAGGAATGAAAACACATAGTCACACAAAAATTTATATGAATATGTTCATAGCAGCATTATTCATAATAGCTAAGAAGTAGAAACAACCCAAATGGCCATGATTTGATAAATGGATAAATAAAATGTAATATATCTATATGATGGGTTACTATTTAGCAATGAAAATGAAGTACCAATACATACTATAACATGCATGAAACTCAAAAACATGATACTAAATGAAAGAAGCCAGCCACAACAGAACACATATTGTATAATGTTATTCATAGAAAATGTCCAGAATAGGCAAATCTATAGAGATAGAAAGTAGATTAGTGGTTACCTGGGGCTGCTGGGAAAAAGAATGGAATTGGGTAGGAGGGGATGGGAGTAACTGCTAACAGTCCTGAGGTTTCTTTTTGGGATGACAAAAATGTTCTTAAGTTAGATTATGGTGATGGTTGCATAACTCTATAAATACACTAAAAACCATTGAATTGTTCATTTTAAAAGGATGAACTTTATGGTATGTAAATTATATCTCCATAAAACTGCTTGGACCTAGACTGAGTTTACTACAAATAAATCAAATTGGACTAACTCCCTTTTTTTCACAGATGGAATTACACATCCAGAAGTGCTATAGGTTAATATATCTGACTTTTATTAAGATATGTTATAAGGTCCCTAAAAATGTCCCATTGGACACCTGGAAAAAACTGTAGTGGCTTCAGTGGGAAACACCATTTGAAATCACAGAGAGTTTGGTGGATTCTGAACAACTGTACCTGAAAGGGGCTGACTGATGAATATATATCATTGTTAGAGGAATGCTTCATTGTGAGATTCAGCATTATGTATCAAATATTATTCCGATCAGCATTTTTATCAATGAGTTGGTACATAACAGATCATAGAGAATAATCACTTGCAGAATCCCAGCAACAAAATGCTAAATATCATTTACAAAAGATCTCAGCACATAGGCTAATGCTCGGTTAGATGCACCTAAAAGTAAGAAGCAAAATGAAACAAAAGGCAAAAACTATTTCCTGGGATTGAAGTTTTATAGCTTATCATGTTTGTATTTAAATACCCCAAGTAACTTTATAAACAGTTACAATTTAGAAAAATGGGGTCTTAAGTTATCTATCCTGAGTTGAGTAACTGCAGCCACAGGAAGCTACGTGCATATGGAGCGACACTGTTAGTCTTGGCCAAGCACAGGCCTCCACGGACTGGAGTTATACACACTGGCCATGACTAGCACTGGGCTTTGTTTCCAGACAGAAATCATTTCCTAAGTGAGGAAAGGGTAAGAGCCTCTTGGGGAGTTAACAAACTAAAAGAACCTATCGAGTCAACCTTCTCCTCATCCAGCCAGTTTGAAGCAAAATTGATGGTTCTGTGCACATGTTGTCTTTACCCTGGATTGCAGGCTGGCCACGCTGTGACATTTATTAAAGGTGAGAAAGCCAAGTACAGCATGTTTCGGAAACTAAATACCTGGTGTTCTGAAAAACACTTTCTGCATGAGCCATGAGTTGGTGGCTTCCTCACAAACACTGGTCTGTTCATTTGGTGTTTACTGGAAAAGATATTTTCTCTCTCTCTCTCTCTCTGTTTGTTGGGGTTTTTTGTTTGTTTTTAGAATATATATTTGTTTCCTTTGGGGCTCTGAATGAAGTTGGAAGTTATAGTTCTGCCAAGACACAGGTTGCAAAACATCTCTAAATGCTCTATGCTACCACACCAAGCATGAATCACTGAAGTCCATGCTTTCAACACTTGAGCAGAGGTCTTCCGAATAACACTGTCTGGACTATTCTTCCATGAAATAGATACTCTATGCTTTTCTTTACGGCTTTCTATCAGCAACAATGCAAAGCAGAAAAGTGGTAGCATTTAACAGGATAAATGCTGAAGATTAAATTTCCTCTCTAAAGAATAGATACTATGTGAGGGTTTTAATTACTAATTTAAAGTACTTCAGAAAATTGTAATTTCTACCTAGAATTCTCTAATAATGTTTCTTTCTTTAGTCATAATAACATAATTAAGGCCAAACCACATGATTATTTTGGTTTGGGTATGGGATTACTTTGCCTTGATTCTAGAATTTTCAGTGACTCTAGTAATCATAATATATACTATTTACTGAGAAAAGTGCCAAGCAGCTGTGCCAAGCAAACATGACAAGTAGCATTTCCAAGCCATGTAACATTCCTGTAAAGTAGATGTTTCTATCTGCATTTTCTATGAAAGATGTTGACACTCAAAGGATTAAGAAATTTAGATAGTCTCACAGCTAGTAAGTGGCAGAGTCAGGATCTGAACCCATGTTTGTCTCAGGTTTGCAAAGCTTTGTTATCATTTAAGGATGAATATGTAGCCTGCATTCTTAACAGGCTATGCTATATATTAAAAAGAGCAACAAATTTTAGGTGAGAAAAAAAATATTCCACTCACAGGTGATTTTAAGCATTCATCGTATAAAAGTTGTGATCATCCAATCTATTTTTCCATAGTATAAATTATTTTCTTAGTTTAAAACCACACAATTGTTCTACCTATATTAAATCCAGAGTCTTATGTCTTACAGTTTGCTTTGACTCCTTGCTATGTTCCCTTCTTATTTATTCTAAACTACGTATTTCCTTTTCCCCATTATATTATCTTGGCCTTCATATTTTTCTCAGAACATTTATGCACAAAAAATATTGTGGATGAAGAATATCAAAAAAGATGAAGCTACCAAAAATTAAAAAAAATTCTCTACATTTAGCAGATATGTTACTTCTGTCTTTTCTGTGTCATATAATCAAATATTTAAGTGCTAAAGTTGCAGTCTTTTCTAATTAAAAATAAGTACACAGAAAACACCAAGAAAAACTTGACTTAAAGGAAAAAAGTAATAAGACTAGATTTGTGTTTCAGGAAGCGCACTCTAGAGGTATCAACATATTTGGCAAATTATTTTAATAGCTTAGGCAAGAGCCAATTGAATTAAAATAGAGAGGATAGAGAGAGGTATCAGATGTGGGAGATATTAAGGAGATAATATCTACTGAACTTGAGGACTGATTGGATGAGGAATATGAGAAAGAGGAAAGGTTCTCAGGTGTCTCCTCAAAATGCAGAGGAGTAGGTTTGGGAGGAAAGGTGACACAAATAGATTTTCTTACTGATTTGCTTACTATTCTGTCATTTGACTGTAAGAGCCAGTAGGACATGAACTTAGTTTTGTTTTATTTAGTGCCTGACATTCAAGAGGTACTCAATATAGAGCAAGTTCAATTTTGGTTATGTTGAGTTTAAGGTGCTTGCAGGTCATATAGAGATGTACAAGAGACTGAGGAAATAAGTGAAATATAAATTATTAGCTCTGATTATTAGAATTATGCTAATTTCTACATTATTTTACTCTTAATATATTTTGAATATCCTGGAGAGCTACAATGAACATATATTACAGCCTACAGAGACAAATATTATATATCAGAGAAGTTGTTAGAAGTTTAATCAGAAAGTTTATATCATTTTACACTCCCATCCCATTTTGATAGTGTGTGTTTCACCATATGACCTCTAGCTGGTATTAGAATTTATTTTCAAATTTCATACATTTCCTTATTATTTATTAGGGAAATCAGTGTTCTGGACTAAATCTCTTGGTCCTCCAGACTCTAAAAATTGCCAATAGCTGGTAACACCCCTTAGTTGTTAGCTCTATTCTTACTGTTGCCCATTTTCCCTTTTGTTTTGAGTTTCTGAACAGTCTTTTGAAATCACTGTATCAGCCTTTAGCTGTTCCTAATTGTCTTTCTAACCTACAGTTAGTGACAAAATTTTTTACAGCAGACAGATCATTTTACAACAAAACTAAACATAAGAAAAATGAAATTAATGCCACACATACAAATTAAACATTCATAAAACAGGCTTTTGTTTTTGTCTTTCCAGCCTAGAGTGGAACATAGAATTAAGTTTCTCTGAAACAGAAAGGGCAAGACCTAAATTTATGTGAGCCAATACTGCTACTTCCTATGCCAGCCTGAAAAAAAAATAGCCAAAGAGATCTCTTACAAAAACCATAGGAAACAAAGAATTAAAGAGTATACCTTACAGTAAAGGAATGGAGGAATTGGTGACCCAGATGAGGAAACAGAAAAAACAAATGGATTAACAAGGAAGAGAGTAGGTATAAACCTTATACATATTTTTTTCTTGGCATTAATACATAAAATATTAATAACTTATTGAAGAAAGAGCAGGGAGAGCAAAGTAGAAGAGATGGAGAAAGCAAAAAAAAAAGCAAAGGTTGTCAAATGTCATATTTTATTTCTTGTCATTAGCTTATATCATTTTATGCTCTGAGTATATTATCCTTCTAATTTTTACTACATGTACATTTGCTATTTCAGGAAAATCTGGCTTATCCTATCAACATCTTTTCTCTGAAAGACATTTCTTAGAGACAGATAAACATAGTTTTAGTCAGATCTCACAGATTAATAAAGTATCAGGGACTGAGAATAAAAGATCTAAATGGTCTCTAGTGTCCCAAGAAGAGGAGAAGAAAAAAGGATTATCTGTGTGGGGAAAGACTAAGCTCAAAATTAGTCCTCATAATTAGTTTGACGTCAGAATTAAGTTCAAAGAAGTATCAAGTACATCCTTGAGGATTTTACTATGGGCATCTTCATTATAAAGTCACTGGAAATATCACAAATGCCAAGTATAAACAACTGTGTTCTAAGATTCAGAGGGTAGGGAGATTCATGACTCACTTTTGAAAACCCATGTAGAAGGAAATAGTAAAAAACTGCTGGCTGGCAATATGCAATGAGGACACAGATATGTACCATTCATGTACTATTTGCAAATGAAAATGTTTCTAGTGAAGCTGTCAGTATATCAGACTCATAGTGACGTTACAGAAGTCAGCTGTGGACCAGGTTCTAAGCAGATTTGAGGTATTTATGGAAGAATATAAATATAAGAGACAATTGTGACTAAGGAAGGCGAGTATAAGCTATCAACCATGACTCTTTTTCATGATAATAATGAAAACCTATAGAAGATATATTTGCTCTTCAGATAACCATCATAAATTTGGGTTTTAGGTGCACTTGAATTTGACTTTGTACAAAATTTAAATGTTTTGGTTGCACTCAACAGAGACACTAAAATATAGAGAAAAATATGTATGTTAAAGTATTTGCTTGGCAATAAAGTTACGTTTATTCTAAAAAAGAAAAGGAGAAGTGGAAACAGTGACTTGGGTAAGACAACGTGTGAGAGAAATAGATAAAATAAATGCAGGAAAGGGAGAAGGTGGTACAAGGTAGCATTCAAAGGGTAACACATGCATATATTATTATATTATGATGCATGAAAGTTACTGGTCCAAGTTGTGAATTACATCAGCCTGGTAGACTCTGTGGCAATGATCTACATGAACAGGGTGTGGTAGATTGGTAGTATTAATGATCTCAGTTCTTCGCCCTTTCCTAGGTCCATGTCCTTTACCATGTGACTTTGCAACTTCTGTCCTCAAGTGTATATTTCACTGCCTCTTCATTCTGAGCTTGGTCATTTGGCTTGCTTTTACTGGTAGGGTGTAGAAGACCAATCAAGCTTGAAAAAGTGTTTGCACATTTCTCCTTGTGCCTTTGCCCTCTGCCATCCTCATGACAACATGCCAAAACTAACCTGGGTGATTCCTGTGGAGCACAGCAGAGTCATTCTAGTCAACCGAACACAGCAACTGCAGATCAGCATTAGCTAGCCAACCCTTAAATGTGCAAATGAACACCTGCCTAGATTACAGAAATGTTTAGCTGCAGACCTCAGATATGTGAGCAACAGATGCTTCTTGTTGTATGACACTGAAGATTTGTGGTTGGTCTTTACAGAGCATTTTCATGGCTATGAAAGACCAATTCAGTGAGTATGGTGATTATACTTATAATGGCCAAGATGGCCAAATGATTTCTTATAGACAGAGTGGATCATATATATTTTGGTTATTTGTCACTCTTAGATTTGTTTTGAACAGTGAGAAACACCATTTTGAATGATCAAGTTTTCAAAGACTTAAAAAAAAATGCCTTCTCTTATATAAATCAAACATTTTAAATATTAAATATTTTATCCAATCTGTTAAGAATGCAATATTAACCCTCTGGCCCTCCATTTAGAAGATGAATTACAAAAATAAATAAATGAAGATCTCACAAAAAATTTCAATTTATAGGTGGAACCAAAATTAAACCATAGAACCAAAATTAAACCATAGTGTTTATCTGTACCTGTTTTCTAAAGGTTGAGTGGTTTATAATAGCTAACACTGAGTGCTCACTGTGCCCAGTGTTCTAAGAGGGAGATAATAATATTATCTTTAATTTATAATGAGAAAACTGAGACCCAAAGAGGTGGAGAAACTTGTTCAGAAACACAAAACCAGGAAATGGTTGTGCTAGGACAATAAGTCTTTGAACTCCACACTTTCACCACCACACTTCATTAGCATAAAAATAAGGAACTAATTGAGTGCTGGATTTGGCAACATACTTCTGGTTTTATTTTATTTTTTAAGGCACTATTTCAGTTTAAATGTATTTTAATCATTTGCAAGTGTCAATACTTGTAATTACTTTTTAATTCAATAGACTGAAAAGAAAGAAATGTGGAGTTAGGCATTTTGGCACCTGCCACTAGTTCTATTACCTTCATTCCTAGACATTTTATATGAGCAGCTTAATTACTTTTGTTTTCATTTTCACCACATATATAATTGGGGCAATAGCACTTGCTTCATTTAAAGATACAGATAATATATTATTATTTGTTGCATTAATACTTAAGAGTTGGTAGTAGATGGTAAACCCTATTGAATCACATAACTTTGCTATGTGTTGATAAGGCGATGACCTGTATAGATGCCCATCAGTATAAATGCCAAGACTCTCTATGCACTGTAGTCCTAGGCTCATAAACAACTGCCTTGCCATTTGTAGGTGGTCAGGGCCAACATACTACTAAGCTTTCAAAAGAGCTAGGCTTAATGAAAGCAGAGTATATCACTTTTATTTAGTTACCCCAACTAACACTAGACATTTAGACATCAAAACTCGACATCCTGAATGGTTGCACCTCCAACTACTATGGAGAGAAGTTGCAATATGGGATATGCTTGGCCTGTTTGGTGCTTATATTGTAGAGACCTAGAAGAAATTAAAAAGGCAAAATATTTCATATGACTTTTAGGTAATAGAGAAAATGAGTAATACAGAGCATGAATTTTTACATCTTTCAGGCAGAGTTTTCCTAAATTTGTTCCTGTTATTCTTAAATGTACTGAAATGTTCACATAGTAGAAAAAGCAGAGGTCTTAAATAGAGGTTCTTAACCTTTTTGTACTATGGTTCCCTTATCCAGTCTCATGAAACCGATGGATACCTTTCAGATGCATATTTTAATGCATAAAATAAAATGCATTCTACTACAGAGGAAACGAATTATAATGAAATGTAGCTAGAGTGTTTACAAATATTGTGAAACAGTAATTTATGTGTTCCTTTATTAATGCATTAAATAACTAGGCAATATATTTAAAATACATTTTAAATAGACTTTAAATAAGAAAGTTAAAGTTAGATGTTATGTTTTAAAGATACAGTGTGAAGACTAGAATGAGAACATTAGGTAAGGGGTGGTCTTTAATTCACCTTCCAAGTATTGACCACCAACAGTTTGAGGTATGAAGTTCAGGGAAGTAACCTAGATGTCTGGGTTATTGGAGTGAGAATCCTCAACTTCATCATGTTGACTCAACTGCAAGTGCCAAGTGCCCAGATGGTTCCCCTAAGCATCTATGGGAAGGAAGTCTTCGATCACGTTACCTAGCAGTGATTTTAAAGTTGTCTGTATATAAATGACAGTTAAGATAGCTTTTAAACTGTAAGGTGCTATGAAAATATTTGTTATTTATTAGTGACAAAGTTACAGGTACTATGAATACTGCTGAAGTTTGTTGCATATATTTATAAATGAAATTAATGCTTAGAAGTTATAAAGTTACAAATCATTTTTCCTAATTGTTCATGGATCTCCTAAATTAGAATCATAAACTGTGTTTAAATAATGGCTCTATCACTTATTGACTGGGTAAGTTTGTTAAGCTCTTTACATTGTCTGAGCTTAGTTTTTCCTTTAATCTATAAATAGGAGCTTGAATATGTATTTTATGGTGCTGTTGTCATGATCAAATGAGATAATGAATATGGGAAGGCTTCATTAACTTTAAAGTGATAAATAAATGTTAGCTAATTTTATTGTTTCTTTATACTAGCTCCCTTAAGGAAATTAAATAAGGTTTGAATCCAGATTGTTCTCTGACCAACTCAAATAATTCTTCAATCTCCCATCAGCTTATATTTGAGATATGAAGAGAAAAAGATGAGAGAAAAAGAGATGAAGACATAAGGAGAAGCTAAATAAAATTAAATAAAGGAGGAACTGAAGAAAGGAGACTAATTAAAGCAAACTCTTTCACTCTCTTCATTTTTTAATTGAGAAAACATGAAATTTTTAATTTCATATATGAAAACATATATGAAGTGCACAAAATGCACTAATCTTAGGCTTATACAGTTTGATGATTTTTTTTTTATGTATGTACAGACCTAGGTAACCACAACCTAGATCAAGCTGTAGAACATTTCCATAGTCTGGAAGTTTTGTTCATGCCCTTTCCAGGCATGTCTAACCCCTACCCCCTGAGATAACCACTATTCTAACTTCAACACCACAGATGAGTTTTGCCTATTCTTGAACGTCATATAATGACTTATATAGTATGTAGGCATTATGTCTAGCTTCTTTGAGCAATATCATGTTGATGAGATTCATCGATTTTGTTGCATGGCATCAGTAGTTCATTGTTTTTAATGCTGGGTAGAGGTCCCCTTCGCTTTTATCATTAGTTTCATCTTGCTCAGAATTCTATTAATTCAACTAATAATCTGTATCTCTACTTTAGAGATGGCACAAATATAATGACAAATATAATGACCAATCCTTCTTAAAAGAAGTAGAATTTTTTAAAAACGGTTCATAATTCCTTTATCTTTCCCATGCAGGGGAAAAAAACTCTACCATTTCTTGCGGTATCCTTTCTTTCTCTAAGTCTGGAATGCATAAAAATGCAAATAATCTATAGTGTGAAATGAGATAATATCAGCATTGTTTTTTTTTTTTTTTAGTCTTTTCTACCACCAACTTTGAGCAATCTCCCAATAGACCAAATCAACATTGAAAGTAAGAACCATTGTTTGTTATAAGTTAAAGAAAAAACAAAATCCAGTTCTAAGATTGACAATGTAACGGCAGAAAATCAGCTGAGACTCTTAATATGAACCTCTTTGGAAATTTGTGAATGTAACCCTGGTTCCACCATATTAAAGATTGCTATGCTTGAAGAAAAGCTGAGAGGCTGGAATCTGTTTGCAATTACCAAATCAAAATGCAATTAACTAGTCACTGGGAACAAACAATGATGTCTTTAAATGCCCTTTTGGAAACGTAGAATTGGTAACGGGGATCAGGTTCCCAAGGTTCGGATGTTTTCACTTATGAACCTTCCCATAAAATGTTGCTTTGAGGACCACTGTGATAGCTTGTCCCAGGAAAAGAGAGGAGTATAGGGAGAGGGCAATGTGGCCCTTAATCGGAACACTGGGGCTTCTCTCAGTCCTAGAACACTTCAAAGGAAATTTTCCCTCTGTTCCCTAAGTCTTTTCATTCTGATCTCACATATAAAGTATAAATACATTTCAAACTAAGCATTGAATTTTGCTGGCACATGATCTTCTTTTCCTTACAAAATTATTATAAGAAGTGTCGCTGCTATGGCTGAGATGTGTAATTCAGGTTTTTTTTTTTTTTTTTTTTAAAAAAAACCCTGTTGCTTGTGAAAGAAAAGCTATTTCCTTTCTCTTTCCAGAAAATCATAGCTGACAAGCTAGAAATATGCACTTTTCCCTTTTCCCTTTGCAAAAGTGTTCCTTTAGTGCCTGATTTTCTAAATATTCATTTGATTTATATTAGCTCTTTGTTGTACCTCCTTAAAATCAGCCTTTAGTCAGCTTTTTCCTATAGCTCTTAATGGAGAGCAAAAACATTGAAATGTATTTACAAAAGTGGCAATATTAATAACAAGATAATAACATTTTTCATACTTATAATATCTGTCCATTACAAAGGACTTTAATTCAGTGAAATTAATGGTCATTTCCTTTATATTTTCTCTGATACTGCACTGGAGGAGGTGGGACAGAGCAGTGGAATGGCCAAAAATTGAGTAGCAGGAGAACTGCGGGAGCTTGGATTGTCTACCAATTATTTCTCAGACTTAAGTTGAATTCATTAATGGCCGTATATTGATCGTATCAGAGAAGAACATGGAAGCCATGCGGAAGTTACCTGCATTTGGTTGATTTCTCAGGCCAGTGCTCAGCTCACTCAGGAACAGTGGGCTCTCGCAGATGAGTTGATTGTAAGCACTTTATGCGAAAAAGTAGGAAAAAAATCCCACCTGTTTTCTAAGGAATGCTTCCATATTCCTACCTCAGCAATATGAAGTAGCTACAGGCTCACTCCTAGTGATTACTGCCTGGACCCTCAAGACAAATGGAGGCCCCAGATACTCAAACATTATAAATCAAGAGAAAAGGCATTACATAAAATGTCCTAGCCTTCTACTTTAACAAATATACCTTGACAACAAACTGGAAGGGCAGACTAAATTTAGAACTTTTAGTCTCTTAAGCTGGTCCAGGCTCTGCCTGCCCCCCATTCTCAGCCTGCAACCTGTCCCAATTCTCTTTCCACTGCCAGCTCCATTCCAAATCTCAAGGTGTCTCATGAGCTCACGTGTGCACCCTAGTGCTCTGCTCCAAACTCCATCTGCAGTCTCTGCAAACGGCAGTCCAGTGTCCAGTATACAGGCCGAGGGGTGCACTCATGTGACTTAGGTGGAACCCGCAGGAGGTTAGATCTGTGGAGAGGCCAGCTCAGGCGCTTCCAGTGTGTTTGCAGCCATGTGGACAATGAATTCCAGCGTCCCTGTATCTACACCGTGATCTAGAAAGTAAGGGAGGGGCCCTGTGTGGGCACAACTGGAGGAGGCCAGTGCAGAGCCTTTTTTTTTTTTTTTTCGGCATATTATGGGGGTACAGATTTTAAGGTTTCAATAAATGCCCTTTCCCCCCTCCCCCTACAAGTCTGATTCTCCAGCATGACCATCCCTCAGATGGTGCACATGTCACTCATTATGTATGTATATACCCGCAGAGCCTTTTAAAGAAGGATCCCCTCTTGCTTGGGTCTGAGATTGTACTGAATAGCTGCTCTTGGTCATAGTGAGGGAGGCCAGCCACCACCGAAAGTCCTCCCTTTCCTTGTACCAGCGACTGTGCCAAATACTGCAGACTCAGAGATGAGTAGGTTACCACCCTTGAATGAATTATCTCCTTCTGAAAAGGCCACTCCGCAACGCAAACAGTAACACGGGCAGAGAAGGGAGTTCCTTCCTCTCCCAGAACTGCTGTCTGTGAACTTGTCTCTCAAATGGGCTAATTGTTCCCATTTGAGGCTAGTGCAGCAAGCTAGACCCTGGTCATCGCAGACACTGATTCATGTTTTGTAAGAGACGTACACACTGTACGCACTCGAGTAAACAGCTCTCCACCTAGTTCTGCCTCAGTCTTGGCCCACTGCCTCCTCTCCACCCTCTTTCCTCTGACTGCAATTCCCTAATCACAAGCTCCTGAGAGGGGACCCTCCCCTGCCAGCCAGTGCCCAGATTAACCCAGCTGAGGACTCAGACTCCCCTGCAGCCCCACCTGCCAGAAGCTGCCCTGAGCAGCAGCTGCACACAGGAGCTCTCTCCTGGCCTAGACCAGGTCCCATGGGGATGGCATCTGGGTCCCCTGATTCTCCCCCCTCTCCCCACTAGATTATCTGGAAGGCGACACAGTCTGCAGGACTATTGCCCCTGTCCCTTCAACAAGTCAAGGTCATAATAAAAAGACCGTGCTTGATTAGAAGAGAATTAGGGGACCCAATAGCCAGAGGCAATGAATCTTACTGAACTAGATCCTGGTTTGAACAAAAGTATATTAGGGACAATTGGGTGAATTTGAATATGGTCCCACTATTAGATGAGATGTAAATTTATCAAGATGGAAAGGTAGAGATTGTCGACTGGAAAGAATTAAAGCAAATTGGCAAAAAAAAAAAAATATACCAATACATACAGAAATATCTGGAAAGATATGACTAGGGATTTATAGTGGTGATCACTGGATGGTGGCGATGTGAAGTTTTTATTTTTTCTAATTATCTACAGTGTTTACACGCTTCTTGTGTAATAAAAGTATTAGTTTTTTTTAAAAAATTGAAAGATATGATGGTATATTTCTATTTGTTTAGAAAATTACTATATATCCTATACCCATCAGCCTGTACTTCCAGACTAGCTAGTCCTGGTGAGAACCCAATAGCAAACTGTGATATAAAAATCAGGAGTTCCCAGAGGTATTTCAGACACAACCACATTAATCTTTTACCCACATATCTTTACCAAGTTAAAGTTTAATGTTATTCCTTCAGCTTTTGCAGAAAAATGAAGTGGAAACATCCATTTGAAGAAAGATTTGCAAAACTATAACAGAAGTAATTTTCTTAGCTGGTCATGGTGACACACACTTGTGGTCCCAGCTACTCAGGAGGCTGAGGCGGGAGAGGATCACCTGAGCCCAGGAGTTTGAGGTGGCAGTGAGCTATGATGATGCGACTGCACTCTAAGCTGGGGCAACAGAAGGAGACCCTGTCTGAAAAAAAAATTTTTTTAAAGAAAAAGAAAAGAAAAAAAAGAAGTAATTTTCTTTTAATGCATGTGGTATCTATTTAGTAAGTACCTAATTTATGGATTCTTTCTTGAGTTCAGTGCCTGGAAAAAAATTTGTCTTTTTATTTATTTATTTGAGACAGAGTATCACTCTGTTGCCCATGCTAGAGTGCTGTGGCGTTGGTCTTGCTCACAGCAACCTCAAACTCCTGGGCTCAAACGATCCTCCTACGTCAGCCTCCTGAGTAGCTGGGACTATAGGTGCACACCACCACACTTGGCTAATTTTTTTATATTTTGCAGACACTGGGGTCTCACTCTTGCTCAGGCTGGACGCAAACTCCTGACCTCAAGCCATCCTCCCACCTCAGCCTCCCAGAGTGCTAGGATTACAGGCATGAGCCACCTGGCCCAGCCTTGTCTTTTCTTTTATTGAATCTTCCTTTTCTATACTAGAAAACTCTATAATCTATTGGTTTCCTGTTATCTTGATTACTGGGGTACTCAAACACAAATGAAGCACGTTAATTGCATTCACAAACTTGTTATCTAGGAGCTAAAAAGTACAAGCTCTTTTTTTTTTTATTACATTTCTGTATTATTCTGTAAAAATCTAATTTAAAATCACTGATTCTAATTGCTCCATTCTGCTCATGCGATCATTTTCTACACCACTTTAAATTCATTTTTAAAAGAAAGAAGAGCATAAATAAATAATAAGGCTGCCCTATAGATCTCCATAGAGCCTGTGCAAGCAATTTAACACGTTGATGGTTTTTAGCGGCTGCCCAACCCACAACTCTTCTCACTTTCTCCTACTAGAGGGGCTCACAGCGTTGAACCTCTCTCTCTCCAGCCACACTGTGGAGTTGGATCCAATGGACACATGACCACAACCAGGTGTGAGAGTCTCTATTCTGGGCATTTGGAATTGATAAAGCAATTCTCTGTGGTCTTAACTGCTTACTTAGGACGCTGTGAGACATAAAAAAGCCAACAATTAAAACAACCAGTATGGAATGGTCTCATTTTATCTTTGAAGAAGAAATTCAGCTTAAAACAAACGATGTTGAATCATTGTATATCCCCCCCCCCCTAAAAGACAGATATTGGGAATAGAAGAAAATTCTAAGTTCTAGAACCAAAGAGAAGAATCTTTACACATAGTATAAATACCCACCGTGCAGAATTCAGTGAAGCAGTCTCAGTGAGGTGAGGAGGGTGGAGGAAGGTGACCATTATCATCACCTGGAGAGTTCTGAGCAGAAGCACATTTCACTCCTCCACCCCCCACTAACCTGCAGAAGGGACAGGCTTCAGGAAGATTTATTTTTTAAGCCTATAGATAATTCTGATGCCTACTTGCTTCCTTACCTCCTCAAAGAAGGAATAAAGAAAGGATTTGTGTTCTTTTGAAGAATGATTATTCTGTTGAACATCATTGCAAAGACAGTGATGTATATACATATTAAAGTCTCTGCCAAGAAAATATACTTATTTTTCCACATATGATTAGCATTCAAAATCAACTCTGCCTTTATAGTTTCATACAGAAAGTTTTGTTGTTGTTGCTGTACTATGTGGCGTTTAGTGTGCTGTTTCCCAACTTTAGGCTTATTATGATTCTTGGAATTCCCAGAAACTGATGAATTACATTAAATTCATGTTTTGTCTCATCATTCCTGTTTCTCTAAGTGGCTTGGAATAAGAATTCTCTTTTCTCCCAAGCAGAACTAATAAGGTAAGCCTTCAATAAATGGTCCCTGGTTTTAACTGAATTAGAATATTAAGACCACACTATTTTGGAGGCACGAGATAGCAACCTTGTTAAATAAGTTTCCTCTGGTTTGGAAGAGTCAATGAGTTTCTCAGATGGAAAAGGCTCAGAGTTCTTATAACTAAACTGCCCTGAGTGGGGCAGTGAGAGATGGCTGGGATTGGCTACAGCCCTGCGAGATCAAGGATCTGTGAATTCGCTTTACTCCCCACTCCCACTCCCGACACACAGACTCCGATTCTCTGAACAGATTTCTGATCTCTTCATTTTCTGATTTTCACATGTCTATTTATAATAAAAACAGCAATATATTCACAAAATAGAAACAGATGTGAGATCTAATTTCTTAGTGGAAGAGGCAAAACATATAAGGATTCGGCAAAATAAGAATCTCATGTATGTCAAGATTTCAAAAATAGTCATGGAACAAATAAAAGAAAAGCCAGATAGCAAGGTACAGGGTAGTCTTTATCTGGTTTCTGTGTTCCTTTTTGTAAGATTGCCATTGTGGTCTACTGTCAATAAAATGTAGAAAATATAGAAATGTCATATACATAGTAGAATATATATAAATGCATATTTTCAAAAATAACAATGTAAAAATATAGCAAATGCTTCTTTCAAAGAACTGAATTTGATAATTTCTACATCTTTATCTCACTCATCAAGTGACCTTTGACTAAATGAGACTTTTCTATAAAAAAAAGGGAAAAAGTTCAGAAATGAATTATTTTGCTCATAAAATTTTAAGGGAAGTTGCCGTACAGAGCAAAGTAGATGTAATAGCTTTTAAGAAAGAAAGATGCAAGGAGGCATATACTGATGAGTATGTGTGATTGTGGTTAGTAAGTAAATTTGCATTTATATAGCACCATTTTTCAGGTGAGACAATTGGTAATATATGTGCTACAGTGCATTTCTGTGATGTAAAATCCATACTAAGGAGAAATGGCATAGCTATTTTTAAAGAAAGACATTTGGATTTGATGAAAATTTATTTAGTGCCTACAATGTGCCAGGTACTGTCTAGGCAGGGACTTCTTGCTGTCATTGAACTTTTACGATAAGCCTATTTGGTGTTACTACCTCCTTTTTTGAAAATGAAGAAACTGCATGTCCAGGAAAATGAAATAATTTAGTTAAAGTCACACATTTGGTAAGTTGCAGAGCCAAGATTGGAATGTAGACTGTTCTGAGTCTAAAATTATTTCCAGTCTACCTCAGTTAAATCAAGGGGAAACACTGCAAATTTTCAGAAGTCCTTATATTTGAAAAGTGCTTAAAGTTTGCAAACGAATTTTATAACCTTTGTTTTTAACCTTTGAAAAAACTTGAAAGGCACACAGACATCCATGTTAGAGATGAGGAATGTTCAGAAAGTTTCAGGGACATGCCAGAGTTTGGCATGATTTGTGACAGAATAGCAGCTAGGTAGCTTTTGGTGGCCTCCGTTAGTGTCTGGCACTCCACTCTAAGCAAGTTCAACCAAAAGAGAAGTCATTGCATATGTTTCGTGAACAACCAATTTTCTCAGCAAAGTGATCTTTCAACTGTGTGTTGAGGAACCCTGGGTTCTATGGAAAAGCCTCAGGTGGGAGCCTAGGAGGTAGATTTAACAAAGCAGCCAGGGAACTGGGGTGAAATCTATGAAATGGGGCTTTAATCCACCTCTCTCCTTTAACCAGAGAAGTTCTGCTTCAGTTTGCTCTATGTAGTCATCTCCCCCATAAGACTTTGCTTGTATAAAAGAGTTCTGTGGTTTTAAAATATTTCAAAATTACATCTTTATCCTACATAGCTATTGCATTGTTTTGAAGTTTTTGTGCTTTTCATACCCAGGCATTTGAGGAGCACAAATAGAACTAAGTGATTTATAGACAAAAAGGGTTTTAAGAATACATGAGGTTGTGCACTATTTAACATGTATGTCATAGTCAGGACGCACCAGCTGGTTAATGCTTACCAATAATCAGAACAGTAACCAATGGTGTCTACATTGACACTTCTGTTATCACACCTAATAGTTGTTCCTAACAGGAGATTGTTAGCACAACCCAACAACTGTCTGTGGAGCCTGACAAAGCAGGCATCCTGTTGGTCGTTAGACTTACAACTTTTAGGGCAATTATGGGTCTTAAAAGTAAGGTGTGCTGATTTCATAAGGAGGAAGACAAATAAATAGATCTCACTGCAGGCATTCTCTCCCGATTTCTTAATTACTTGGGGATATTCACACACATACACTCACACATATGCACACACATCCACGTGCGCGCACACGCGCACACACACTAATCTGTTTTCTTTTCTATTACTTTCTGATTCTATGCCCTAAAGGATTTTGCACATATCTTTAACGGAGCCCTACTACACCATCCAGTGGTGTCTCTGTCTGTTTCTCCCAATGACCTGTGAGTCTCTCATAAGGGTCAAATCTTAGCATTGTAATCCCAGGATTTTGTATGGGGTATGGCACACAGATGTTCAGAAACAATATGTTGAGTATTGACTATATGCGAAGAAAATGAAACATATATGTCACTGTCAGGAACATATCGACTTTCATTTTGTCCTCATTAATGCAAAGACAGGTAAGTATTTCTCTCTACGTTTCAATATCTGTGTCCCACCTTACAACTTGACAATTATTCATAGTTATTCAAATTTCAGAAATATTGGTCAAATTGGGAAATAATGTCAAAATACTGGCTAATTGGGAAAATTGGTCATGGGATCAGGAAAATGCCAACTTTTTTTTTGCAAGATTTTTTGCATTGCAGCATTCAATTTTTAGAAGGCTAGTAGCAGAAAGAATATGTATAGTCTGCATCTACCTTCTGAAGCCAGGAAAACATGAACACATCCATTTCCAGAGTGAGTTGAATGGGAACGTGAGAGACATCCTGTTCCAAGATATTTCTACTCTGTTTCCTAACTAATCATCCTTTTTCCTTTCTAGTGTGTGAGTTTCCATTTCAATTCCTTATCAAATGTGTGCTTATAGAATGCGTGTGTATGTGTGTGTGTGTGTGTGTGTGTGTGTGTGTGTGTGAGTGAGAGAGAGAGAGAGAGAGAGAGAGAGGTGATAAATTAGGAATTTGAGCTGACCATGAACATTTAGAGTTGCATGAACTTGACTCTATAAATTCCTAGTAGTCCAGAGTTTTTACCTCCCATGTTGCTCTCAGGAATGCTGCTAGTCTACATTTTATGCTGAAGGTAATTGAGGCAAATGCAGTGTCTTAGGTCATCAAGTGCCTTATAACTTCCCAGCTGGGTAGCTGGAACTTGATGAGGAAGGTTGTCACCCCACATTCTGGAGCAGAGGTTCTCAACCTTGGTGGCACATGAGAGTGCCAGCAGCTTGTCAACCCAATCACGTAACAATCTTTGGGAATGGAACCAAGACATCAGGGTTTTTAAAAAGTTCTCCACTCAATCACATAACAATCTTTGGGAATGGAACTAAGACCTCAGCATTTTACAAAAAGTTCTCCACTTGATTCCGAAGTATAGCCAAAAAACCATTCTTCTAGAGATTGTTATGATCTGCCAACAGAAGTGGTGATCTGGAATGATTCATTAAACACATTTTATGGTTTGTTTCTTGCTGTCATGATAGACATCTTTCTATATCCTAGATGCAAAATCTACCCTTTTCAGATCTATATTACTACAAGAAAATTTGACCAAGCCATATCGTTTTCTTTCAAAATTAGGAACATCATGTAAACAGGATAAAATTGAAACACGCGCTCTCAGATGAGCTCCGAGGCAGACAGATAATAAGTCTTTATGGAAAAAGAACACTACATTTAACATTTATAATTTGTTTTCACTGCCATGAAAAATAAATTGCTCAATTGCCGATGACTTTTAAGTTTCTAGACTTATATGAGGTAATATAAAACAAACAAACATGAATGTCTGGTTTCCAAGCTTTTTCTTATAATCTACTTTTTTCCTTCTTTCTCCTCCTGTGAAAATTTGGTATATGAAGATTTATAAATAAGTGAATCTAGAAAATTCTAACATTGTCCAAGAACCATAGATGTTTTTCAAATTGTTAGCATCTTAAGTCATGGTCTTCAGTTTTAAATTCAATGCTTAAAAAGGCATAACTCTTGTAAATCTCCAAATATTTCTCTTTTTATTCAAACCCAGAAGTATTCATCCCACTTTTTGGAAAGACAGGATATGGATGTTTGTTATTTAGAATACTTCACGCTAATAAGAAGGCAAGTCCTCCTGGTTTAGAATGGAGCTAAGAAGGACCCCAGAGAGTTGATGTCATGGAACTGTGAATTAGGCAAAAAAGGGGAAATACTATTTTCAAAAGAGAAACCAGCTAAATTTGTTTTGTCAGATTTGAGGGATATGTCATAAGTGGAAAGCCAGGTTTGTTTCCTAGAGAATGACTCTAGTTGGTAACTACATTCTCTGAAATACCTTTCTATTTCTTTAGAGTGTTCTAAGACTGGGTGTAAGTCTGGCCAGGGGATTGGGAGGGTCAACCTCATTCATTGTAAGGGCTTGACCAACAACTGCCCAATAACTTTGTCTTTACAGTGGTAGGAAAGGATGCTGCTTGCTCTCTCCTCTCAAAGCTGGGTGAATTAATCAGTCTGATAAATCTATGGATGCTGCTCTTATTTTCTGGAAGAGCAAGGAGAGATAAATCCAGAAATAGCCTCAAAACTTGGCTGAGGGAGAGTTTCTCTTCATGAAGTAGCATCCTCCCTCCACACCCAGACAATGATTAAAAACAATAATAAAAAAGAGGATCCCTCATCTATTTTAAAGAAATGGAATATATTCTCTTTTACCAAAATGTAAAATGTTTTGATTCCTTCCTTTCTGGAGAAGTTATAAATCTACTAAGGCTCCAGGATTTTTCTGTCTCCTGTGTTGATTATGAATATAACAAAGGCCTGACTCCACAGACAGAAAATTATTCAGGTAAGTTAAAGAAGGTTCTGCATAGAAGGAATTTCTCCTTGCTCACTCATCTGTAGACTCCTCCCATCATCACATCAGACAGACAGCATGCTTTGTGACTAGTACTCCTTGATTTTTTTCTGTATTTCTACTGCCATCATTGAAAACATTTTCATCAATAAAATGATTTATCAGCTTGACTTAATCATTTCAATCTGTTGATTATAACCTTCAGACACTCAGACACTGAAATTGTTGGAGATTTAATCTAGGTCAGAGATGATGGTGACTTGGACCAGGAAGGTAGCAGTAAAGGTGGTCTGGATATATTTTGCATATAGAGGCACTAAGATTTGCAGATGGGTGTGTGTGATATTAAAGAAAGAGATATATAAAGGACAACTCCAAGGTTTTTGGATTGATTGAGCAACTAGAAGAATAGAGTTGCCATTTACTAGGGTGAAAAGACTTGGCGTGGAGCATGTTTTTAAGGAAAAAAATAAGAGTTTGATTTTAGACGTATTAAGTTTGCAATAACTATTAACTCTTTTTTAAAGTGTGGAAGGGAGAAACTTAGTAGACAACTGTAGAGACAAATCTGGGGTTCCCAGTAGCTATCTGGGTTGCATACAAATGTGAGAGTCCTCAGCATATGGATGGCATTTAAGGCCATGAGAGTATGTGACGTCGCTGAGGCAGGGACTGCAGGCAGAGAAGGGCATATCACTGCTGTCTCTCAGAGCCACCCCTGAATAGGGCTCTGTGCTTCAGTATTTACTTTTGGCTTACAGTCACATACCAAGCCAACTCACATACCAAGCCAATTCCAACTTGTATCCTCCTCAGTCAGCTGGAAATAAGGGAACTAACTCCAAGCTCCCACCACATGTGGCCATAGGTGTGACCAAAGGGAAAGCCATAGATACAATACTGATGAAAGACATAGGAGTTTGAGGCACTTAATTTGCAACTCACTTGTGTACTATGGTCCTGCTCATGACTAATTTTGGATGTACCATTTACTGCAGGGCTCACTTGACCTTATGATATGGTTGGTCTGACAGGACTCAGCTGAAGATGGGCTTAAGATGGGTGGTCACAGCTGCATAGTCACTTCATATGCTATGATCAGAGCTCCATCTCTACTGGGGCCTGGGAGCATACCTGGGTCTCTTTTGTATGGTGGATAATTATCCCCTGTTGAGGAGTCTTACTCCAGAACTCTGGGGCATCTTTTCCCCTGCAAGGCAGCTTGCACCACAACACAGACCTACTACAGAACCTTTTCCTGCTCTGGGTCCTGCACACACCTGGAAGCCTTCCAAGTCACTCAGGTAATAAATGGAAGCAGTATCCCCATGTGTGAAATATGCTGCCTCCCAACCCTAAAGAAGCTAACAGATGGTGTGATTGTTTTCTAATGGTGGGAGATGCAAGATGAAATAATTTGTCCTTTAATTTGAGGAGGATGTTCAGGTTGTCTTTAAGTTACTAGATCCTAAAAACTTCAGTGATATTGCAGGCCCCTGAGTCTTTGCAGGGTTTATCCCTCAAATACTTGTGTCTTACAATGACCAGTAAAATTTTTACTATCTGCTTGCCTGGTCTAATTTGCAAGATGTCATCAACATAGTAAATAAAGAGAACAGAACATAGTTAACAAATATTAGTATAACAAATATCAAATATAACAAAGTTTAAGATAATATTTTTGAATACTTAAGGTAACAACTAGAAGAGGGTCTTAGACCCATGAAACTAGGAAAGTTATCTTGTACCTTTCTCCCCTGCTAAGTTTTCAGGAAAATCCATCTCACTTAACCATGAACAAGAAAAGGATTGTGGTCAAATATTACATAAGGTCAAATATTACATAAGATTACATAAGGTAAGAAAAAATGAGTAAAACATTATTACATAGACAATAAACATACCAAATAGACATGTCCATAAAGCAGATTACAGCTGCATCCTAATACTTCAAAACAAGTGAAAAGAAACATACAAAAAAATAGGAGATATGAAATTACAGCATAGAGCAAACTTTTTAAAAAACTCAGAAAAGAAGCAATTAGATGAAATAATGGTTTGAAATGAGAGTTGACAGAACTCCAGAAAGAACTAAAATGAAAAGGAAAATAAGCAAGAAAAAAAATCAAACAACCCCATTAAAAAGTGGGCAAAGGACATAAACATAAACTTTTCAAAAGAATACAGACTAATGGCCAAGAAACGTGAAAAAATGCTCAACATTTCTAATCCTCTGGGAATGCAAATCAAAACCACAATAAGATATCATTTAACTCCCATGAGAATGGCTTTTATCAAAAAGTCCCAAAACAATAAATGTTGGCATGGATGTGAAGAGATAGGAACACTCTCATACACTGCTGGTGAGACTGCAAACTAGTACAACCTCTGTGGAAATTAATATGGAGATACCTCAAAGAGCTACAAGTTTAACTACCAATGTTTATAGCAGCACAATTCACAATTGCAAAGATGTGGAAACAACCCAAGTGCCCATCAATCCATGAGTGGATTAATAAAATGTGGTATATATATATATACCATGGAGTTCTACTCAGCAGCAAAAAACAATAGTGATCTAGCACTTCTTGTATTATCCTGGATAGAGCTAGACGCCATTCTACTAAGTGATGTATCACAAGAATGAAAAAACAAACACCAAATGTACTTACCACCAAATTGGTATTAACAAAGCAACACTTATGTGCACATTTAGTAGTAACATTCATCCGGTGTTGAGCAGGTGTCAGGGGGAGGTGGGAAGGGATATATTTACATGTAATGGGTGGAATCTTTATTGTCTGGGGGATGGACATGCTAGAAGCTCTGACTCAGGTGGGGCAAAGGCAATATATGTAACCTAAACATTTGTACCCCTGTAATATGCTTAAATAAAAAAAATAATAACAGAAAGAAAAAGAAATCATTTCAAAATGAAGATTCAACTCAAAGGAATAAAACAAAATAAATATTACATTAATGCCGTAAAATAAATGGGAAGTGAAGGAAGAAAATAAAAATCAAAATGAAATTGAAAAGATATAAAAGAACTTGAGAGTATATGACAGATGTAGATCAACCCTGGTGCAGATGATTTAACATTGGAATAATAGGAGTCCCCAAAGAACCAAAGCAATGGAACAGAATAATATCAGATATAATTAAAGAAAAAATTAATAAAAATTAATAAAAATTTAAAAATATAATTAAAGAAAAAATTAATAACAATTTAAAAGACTTGCAGTTGTATATCGAAAGGGAATACTATGCAACTGTAAAAATTGACCCAGAATAGCCATCAGCAAGACATAGAAAAAGGACTTTAGGCAAAAGAAAAATATCCCTTAGAGATCCAGGGAAAATGACTAAATGACTTAGAAGAAGAAGAAATTGGATCGACATTAACCTTCTTCAGAAGAAAATTGCATTCTGTCAGAAGAAAAGTGAATGACATGTTTAACATATTAATGGAAAAGTTATAAGCCCAGGATTTTATGAACAGCTAAATTGACCTTCATATATAGCAATACTGGAACAACCAATATGAACATAGGGAATCAGGGAATATTGTTCCTGTAAACCCTCCCTAAGGAATATATTATAGAAATATCTGCAAAGAACCAAAAGTTGGTGAGGTGTTGCCATAAGAACAATGGGGAACGTTGAATATACTTGTCTGCAGGACTAAGACTAAAGGAAGACAGAGGCAATGAGTGATGCAATGGCTATATAATCTATGCTTCAATAAGGCACATTAGGTAAAAGTATCCAAAATGGATAGAGTATATAAAAATAGAAAAATTTTCTAATACCCTTATAAATAGTGTCTAGAATAAAAGGATATTATATAAAATTAAATATTTATTGAGAAGCAGGGAGGAGAGAATACAAGCTCACCAAAAAATTGTTAATAGGAAGAAACCAGAAAACAGTGCCCCAAAAAAGAGGAATTAAAGCAGCGCATGTATGAGATATTGTATTAAATTGCCATAAAATACAAACCATTCTAAATATGAAATATATATACATATATATAGAGAGAGAGAGAAAGAGAAATCAGACTATGTGGTGATGTCAGTAGTATAAATGAGCTTAATTACTTGTCAAAAGAAAAAACATCTTCAAATTTTCTAACAAAGCAAAAAAATAAAAATAAAACAAACCCCCAAGGAAAAGTTAAAAATATTAATAAAAGGATACAGGGATATAAATCAGGCAAATGTAAAGAAACAGAGAGCAGGTAATCTTTATATTTGACAAGATAGGATTCAGACCAAAATGTATTAAAAGAATTTTTTTAAGGACACTTTGTAATAACAAAGGCTATAATTTATAATAAATATATAATAGGTATTGATATTTGTATATCTCCCCAAATAAACAATTTTCATAAAGCAGAAATGATTGGAAATGCAAGAAGAAATAGTTAGAAACATACCAAAAAATAGAATACCTTAACATGTCAATCTCAACCCAAGGCAGATCAAATAGACAAAAATTTAGTAAGAATATAGAATATCTCATAAATGTAATCAATACGATGTATCTTGTAGATATATCAAACTTTGTGTGTGTACCAATAGTAGAGAGTATCTTATTTTCAGAGAACATTCATGAAAACTTAGGCTAGCAAAAAAATTAAAAACTCAATAAAATCCAAAGAATAGAAATGATATGAATAGCACTTTCTAAACATAAGGCAATAAAATTTGAAATTAATAGCCCATTTTAAAGACCCTTCAACATGCAAACTGTAATAGTTACACTTTGTTAAACAACTCTTAGGTGAAGAAAGAAATAGAGTGAAATTAGAGATTTTCCCACTTCTCTCAATAATAAAATATATAAACACTTCATGAAATTAAGTAGGAGGAACCTAATCCAGTTTTAAATTATTGCTATATGCTAGAGGAGACCAACTGTTCTATCTAATACGTAAATAATGCCGAGTGTGTTTTTATTCCTCATATTTTCAGCTGATTTGGTCAATGTTTAATTTTTAAAATAGTTATAAAAATGTGACCTTCATATATAGCAATACTGGAACAACCAATATGAACATAGAAGAACTCAGGGAGTCAGGGAAACAAAACAGCCCATCTACTATCTCACTTGACATCTTAGAGTGCAAGAAGAAATAAAATCAAACATCACCCAAATGTCCAAAATGATGTTTCTATGATCAAAACAGAGTGGTAACGATCAAAGTTTGACTTCAGTTATTAACCTGTTTTCTTCATACCAGATAGCATTAACCAGTGAACTCAGAATGGTTGAAAGCAATTATTTTCAAAACTTGACTGATCAGAAGATTTACCTTGGGGTGACTATTAAAAATGCAGATTCCAAGGCTCTCCTCTGTAGATTCTGGTTCAATTCCACTGAGCAGTAGTCTGGGTATTTGGATTTTAAACCAACTCACCAGGTGATTCTTATGAGTAGCCATGTTTGGAAGAGTCAAGTCAAAGGGTGGTCCTGCCAGTCACGTGTCGCAGGGGTGGAGAGAAGGAAGGCTTCCGTACGGAGGGAGCTTTTACCTCCAATCAGTCCAACACCTGGATAGGAACTGAGGTGGGAGAGTAGAACATAAGGTCAGATGATGAGGATTTGACTGAAAGAAATCTCTCCTCTAAAAACTAGGGAAGTATACACCAATGGTTCTGCAACTTTAGTGAGCATCAAAATCCCCTAGAGTAAAACTCACAGTGTCTGAACTGGAGCTCGGCCACATATTTTTTGAAAAAAAACACCCCCAGGTAATTTTGATGCCACTGGTTTATGGGCCTCACTTTGAGAAAGACTTCTAGAAATTGTTTTTGAGACATGTGATAGCAGTCAGCCTCCTCAGGCTTTCCCGATGAATTCACTCATCTTTCCTTCACTTTCCAGACTTTTTCCCCAGTAGTTCTGTATGTGTGTGTTCTCTCTCTCTAAATGGACTAATGAACTTGTTTAACAGCGAGGATGTTTAATCTGTTAGAACTCCCACATAGTAGATGTTAATGACGATTCGCTGATTGATTCCTTCAACCAACATTTACCAGGCACTTACTATGTGTAAAAAGGGCACTGAGCTAAATGCCAAGTAATTGACATTTGATGATAGGTGCTGCTTTGTTCCTCAGATGTCTTAGTTTGTATAGGGAGAGAGGAGGGGCTCCCATGTGTAGACCAGTGTTTACTTGAGTGTGTTCCTTGTATGTGGGTGTGCATCATACACACACACTCATGTTCACAGCACACCCGCCCAAGGTTTAGGCTATTTACAATTACAGATGAGCAAGGAAGGAGGATGGGTCCAGTCTATGCATCATGCTCGTGCCCTTTCTTGTAGTTAAATACTATGAGCACTGTGAATAAGAATTGCATGATGCTACAGAGGAGTAGGCTCCAAGGAAATTCCAGTCCCTCACTCTGTGTGGGCATCAGCTCTTCCTAATAAAAATAGTTGTTGGCCTTTTATGGTGTACTGGACAGTGCTATATAATTTTCATGCATTATCTCATTTAATAGCCATAGAAACATTATGAGGTAATATTACATCCATTTCTAATTTGCAGGAAGGAAATGGAAGCTAGGAAAGTTAAGTAACTTGCCCAAGACAGAGAGATTTGAGCTTGGCTCCGGAACCCACTCCTAATTCTCCTTCATAATGTTTTAGTTCAAACCACTGAGGAAGGAGTGGCCCCGGGCAGTGCCTTTTGCAAGGCGCTGGTATCCAGTTAATAATACTTGAATTCACTTCCCCTCCATATCCAGTTCTTAGTTCTAAAACACAAACCTCATTGCATTATTTAGTGAAACCTCTCAATGGCTTCAAGGTTCATCCCAGACACATTAGAAAGACAGCGAAAATCCCAGAATTGGGTCAAAGCCTTTCTCCCCAGCCCTGTGGAACCAATGGAATGTCCTTAAAAGTATTTTGCAGCTATTATTCCACCTTTGATTGGAATGGCTTCTTTCCCACCCCAACCTCTGCTCCTGAGGATGGAAGGATACAACCCTCCTAAGTGGATCTCTGGAACTAAAGTCTCATCTTTTCATGAAAATCCTGTGTGTGCAGCCCCAGACCCCCAACCATCCAAACTGAGTTAGGTTATTCATCTCTGCTTTCCACAACATCCAGGCCCACGTTCTAATATACCTGTGATTTATGACTAATCAATAAAATTCCTCTTGTTTCCTTGTCTCTCTGGGAGCTCCTTCTCATCTCTGTTTCCCTCCAATGTCTGTTGCCAATTAAGGGTAGTAACTGGGCTCAGGGATTCTTTCTTGGTTAATAGAGTTTGGTGCATGTGACAGAAGGGGAGGTCTCTGGAGAACCAGGAAGGATGCTTCTTTCTGCATCTGAAGGAGGGCTGGCATCTTCTAGAGAGGCTGTGTGCCAATGAACTGTGAGTCCTACTGGCAGAGGCCACTGGTAAGAGGAGTCTGTACCTTAGAAGCTGTCTCCCTTTCTGGAGATACTTATCTTATAGCCCTACAATCTTTTCCAAAATTTGTATTCTAGTTTTCAGGCTATATAAAAATATCTGCTGAGTACACATTTTCTTCTCATCTTAGCTCTGTTTTCTAGTTACTCTTCTTTTGAGCTCCACAGACCCCTTTCTCCTCGAGGAACCTTCTAGCCCATCTCCTCACCCAGCTTAACCCCCAAACCCTCCCCACTTACTCCAGCCTTCTGATGCATGAGTTCCAACACCCAGAAATCTCTTGAATTAGTCATTATCATAGAACAAATTTAGTCTTACTTCTAAATTCACTGTTTTGCTTATTTTTAGCTAATTTTTAAACAAACCTTTTCATTACTCAATTTCTTTGACTCATACTCCCCACATTCTGGGTTTCTTTCTTTCTTTTTTTCTTTTCTTCTTCTTTTTTTAATCTTTCAGATTTTCCTCTCTTCAGGTCCCTCATCATTTGTGCTTTATAAGTCAGTTTCCTTTTGATGGGTCACTACAAAAAATGCCCTAAGTGTAATTAACAATTTACACTGTTCTATAACATTTCATACACGTTTATTGGGAGAGTGGACAGTGTTATGATGAGGCCCTACACTTTCCTGTATCTAATCAGAGTCTTAAAATGATTCAAGACTTAACTTTAAAAGTGCTAGGTGTTTTGTTGAAGGATGCTTTTAGATTTGATCTGAAATATTTATTTGTGTATTTGTTTTGGAAGAGGAAGTTCCAGTGCAGAGGGGCTAAGATACTAGTTTAACATTTTAGGATCTGGGACCTGATATGAATGAGCAATTGGCTGATTATGAGATAAACAGAACAATCCCCTCATAGTACCAAACTAAATATGGCTTTCCTCTGGGCCTTTTTTACATTTCCTCAATTCACTGATAGAATCATCTCCTTCAAAGTAACCTTTCTTCTGTTGACTTAGATGGTAGGATCCTCTGTAAATATTAGTTATCAAATTAAAAGTCAGGATAACTTCTTTAACACTCTTTTGTTAGGTGCAAGAGTGGATGAATGTTGCATTTTCTTCTTATATAAAGGTGATAAAAACAATGACCAATCTTTGAGATTTTTAAGAATAATGGAACTGATCTATTTATAACCAAATGCCTGATTCTCTTATTAGTCTGTAGTACATGCTGACAAAACACTTGACTGGCTTAGTATCACAGAGTAAGTATAACTCCTTGATTAGTCCCATAGCATTGGCCTCTTTAGCTTTTACCTCTAGTCCCCATAACTCAGACACCATAGCAAAGGGGAAAGAATCAGTCTGATTCCAGGAGAACTGGGCTATTGTTCTGATTCTACTTCTAACCAGGAGGAGTAAAATGGTGTACTGAACCTTGTACAGTCATCCCTCAGTATCCACGGGAGATTGGGTCCAGGATAAAATCTGATGATACTCAAGTCCTTTATATAAAAATGGCCTAGCGTTTACATATAACCTGTGCACATACTGCCCTATATTTTAAATCATCTCTAGATTGCTTATAATACCTAATATAAAATAAATACTATGTAATTAGTTGTTATATTGTTTTTATTTGTATTATTTTTTATTGTTGTATTGTTATTTCTTTATTTTCTTTTTTTAATATTTTCAATCCATGGCTGGTTGGAGCTGCAGATGCGGAACCCATGCTGACTATACTTAGTACTTTTATCTGTAAGATGGTCCCAACAAGTTCACTTCTAAAGATATCCAAATTCTATGATCATCAGACAGAATTCTGTTCAATAAATCTAGTCAATTGGCAGTTTAGAGAAGTCATGTCATTTTTTATGATTTTATGTTATGTCTATAGTTGAGCTTAGACAGGTATGATTTAAGAATGAGTGAAGAAAAGAAGGAGAAAGGAAAGAGGGAGGGAGTCTTCATGAATAACCTAAAATACAAAGCACTAGAATATTGACCTGATGCCAAGGTTTTGGATGAAATGTTATAATATCGCAACATAAGTTTTTAGGAGAGAAATATGTCCAATGTCTTCTATATTATCATAAAGTTAATTTTATGACAAAAATGTATATGCTCTCAGAATCCTTCAGTGTCCATTTTAAAAGGATGCTGGGTATGAAATTAATTGTACTTAAATTTTGTCTCTAAATAATCATTGAAGATTTTTACTGTCATCTTTAAGAAAAATTTGCTCATAGATTCCTCTATTCCAATTTATAAATAGTATAAATTAAAATTCTGGGTGAACTATGCTCCTGTCCTGAAGTCAATTCTGTTACTTCTATTTCATGTAAAATTAAGAAAGATGAAACAGAGTCTCATTAGTTCCACCTAAATAAAACCAAATGCATTGCTGAGAATATAGCAGAGCATTAGAGAATTCCTCCATCAAAGCTTGTTTAACCTTCTGAGCCTGAGGGGTTAGAAGGTACCATTAAAGAATCCTTTGAATAATTTTAGTGCCTGCACCTATGCACTCAAAGTCCAAAAGGACAATGTGATTCTGTATTCCAGTAACGTGTATAATTTGCAATCCAGAAGTTCATAAGAATATCACGATGTAACTAAATTGACTTTGGCTTTATCTACACGTGAGAGGGGATAGTGTTGAGTGTGGAAAGAGAAAGCAAAGGAAGATCTTCACAACTAAAGATAATTGTATCTACTGGGTGATAACCAGGAAATATTCAACAGGAAATTTAAATATGTCTGGGTGGCATGATAGAAATTAAAGAGTCTCTATAAAAGGACTTAAAATATGTCTGGTATATGACATATAAATGGAAAATCATAAATAAAAAACTCATAAATGTAGGTAGATTTAAGTTAATGTCAATGTTGGGCTTATGTTAATTTAACTAACATTTGTTCGATATCTACTTTGCTGGGCCCCCTCTAAGTGTTTTATAACAGATCAACTCATTTTTTTAAGCTCTATAGAGTGCATATCAATATTCTCAGTTTACATAGGAGGAAATAGGCTCAAATGTTAAATAAATTGATGCAAGTTCCCTGCAAGATGGTGATGCAAAATTTGCTAGTTCTGGGTCCCCAGAACATTTTATTATACAGTGCTGCTCTATATTAGCACGTGGGATAGCAAAACTTTAAGAAGGTATGGAGCCTGATACGTACTTAGCCACCAGCCAGCTGTGCCATGTCATTACATCATCTAAACCTCTGGGCCTCCTCTTCTTTATTCATAGAATAAAGGATTGCGAACTAGGCCACAATGCCCACCATCACTAACCTATTCAGGTCGTAGTGGAGGGCTTCACTCATTAAAAAGAAAAAAGATCAGAAAAGAAAGAAGTTTAAGCATTAGAATAAAAATTTCCATTTTTTCATACTACTTTCTTATCTGTTCAAAAAATGCAAAAGAACCTAGTGGTATATTTAACAACTTGGCTGACCTCTTTAATTATTTTTAATACATCGTATTAAAAATAATTTAAAAGGTCAATGTATTAATGTACATTTTAATTAGTTCAATACATTGACTTTTTAAATTACTTTTAACATAATGTATTAAAACTAATTAAAGAGGTCAGCCTAGTTGTGAAATATATTTTAAACTTAATAGCATTCCTAGAAGCTAGCCAAAGCCAATAAGAAAATGTGAAAGGGAAAAAAACGTAGCATTTGCAATTAGCAGTAAGAACTATGAGATACCTAGGAACGTATCTAACAAAACTTAGAAAGATCTTTATGGAAAAATTATAAACTATTCTTGAGATACATAAAAGAAGACTTAAATAAATAAGGAGAGATGATTCAGTAATTCATAAAACAAATATTTCATACCCATTTTGTGCCATTCATTCTTCCAGGCTTTAGTTCTTAAGTAGCAAGATAGAAGGAGAGACATAAAATAAAATACAAACAAATAAATATGTTAAAGTCATGGTTAGTAATAATAGTGAAAATGAAAAAATACAAGGGGGGAGGTACTGTTTTATGTAGGGTGATGTAAGCTTCTAGAATGAGGAACATTTGAGCAGAAACCTGAAGTGAGGGAGCAAGCCGTGGGAATATATGGGCTAGAGCTTCCCAGGCAGAGGGAGAAAAATGAGCAAAATAACACGACTGGCATTGTTGATGAATAGCAGGGAGGTGTACAATGAGTGTGGGTGGCAGATGAGATCAGAGAGATAGTGCAGACCAGATCATTTTACTAACCAACCAGATTCTGCTATTAGAAATAGTGTCAAAATAAATGAAATTATATCTCTAACAGCCATTACCAACCTACTCTCAGTATTTTAGCAACATTCTTGTTTATTTACCTAGTTAGCCCCCAAGAAATTATCTAGTGATCTAAAGTAGAAAAATAACATTCCCAGAAAGATAAGATTGTTGGTATGACACAAACTTGTGCAAATACACACAGACACACAGTGATCGACTATGGGTACTAAGTTTCCTATTTTCAACTTCTAATTCATCTGAGTTTCTACTTAACCATACACCCTGATGTCCATTATTTTATGGCACTAAAAAGTCTGTAAAAGTCTGTATCATTTGGAGGTTAAAATAAGGTCTTCTTTTATTTTTGTTTTAAAAATATGGTAGAATGGGCTTCCAGGCATATTTTGGCTTTTGTCCAAACTTCTTAAAGTAACTTCATGCTATTTGCATGGTGCTGTGGTACCTTTATACCCTATTGGACAAAGTACATGTCTTGAGTCCACTAGCATTTTGGACAAAAGAAGATCACTTCCAGTCCAACCGTGTCTTGTTGACAGCAATGTTGTTTGATTTGAGTGAGTCCTGATTATTCACTTCTGCCTTTTATGACTAATATTACATTTAGCCAAAGGTATCCTTGTTCTTGGATCACTAATATAGGATATATACAAGTGGTTTTGAAGATGCACAAAGCAAAAATCTTAGGAAATGCTGAGGTATTCCATTTGGGTATTAGTAGAAGTATTTTTGAATCCATACCAAGTGTGGTTGTGCTCATGAATCTTCAAAGGTTTTTTGTTTTTATTAAATTTAATGGTCTTTCTGGCTTTCTATCTTCTTCTTCATTTTCCACACCGCACCCTTCAGCTGAGATCACTTAAAAACATGTACAAGCTGTTTTTCACCTTGGGTTCTAAGACTGGGGCTTTTCTTAGTCCTACTGGACTGGCTCAGGTGAGGTACTCTCTAGTCAACCTTAACCAATCCTGTTCTGACCTTATTCTCTGTGTTTTTGTTGTTGTTGTTACATAATACATTGTTACTATTAAAAATTTTAAGACAAAAATAACAACTTATTCTATCACAGCCTAAGTGCACATTGGAAAGGATTTGGCAAATGTCTCAGGGACCAACCACATAAGGGAAAGGTAGTGATTGAACAAGATATTAAAGGAAAAGGTAGACCTTCTTCTCTCCAAGCTCCCACTCCCAGGCCATGTGTGGGAGAAGACCTTTTTACCAAGACAAATGGTAAAAGATAAAGGTCCCAAAATATAATATCTGAATCATCTGGGAAACTTTAAAAATATTCAGACCTCTAAGCCCCATTCCCAAAATTTTTATCAGCAGCTCTGGGATAGGGCTAAGGAAATTGTGTTAGAAAAATTTCTCGTATGATTCTAATGCCTAGTTGGGTATACAAACAATTAAGATGTTCTCTCAACAAAGATACATTTTAATAGCCTGCAAATGTTTTTTTTTTTTTTTTTTTTTTGGAGCATTCTTTTCCAAGTTGAGATCTGTCTCATGCTGGGCCAGCATACTATTGCTTTCTCCTGTGGAGGTGGCTATTTTAATTTGAGCAATTGCTCCAAAAATTAAGACTGAAAACCCAGAAGGTAGATGAGTATATAGTCATGATCTTAAAGTAACTTCATGCTATTGCTAGTTCATACTAGAGGGAGCATTTCTGGATAAAATTTGTCACCATTCAATCACAATTGTGTTTTTTTCCAACTTATAAGATGTATACCACCTTCTCCTAACCACTGGACATCTATGTCTTCTGAAGTCCTTATATTGAGGATTTCTAAGAATCTTCCAGAAGCCTCTGATTTTAGAGTTGGGCTCAAGATGATGAAACAAGATTAATTTTCTGATTCTTCAACATTTATTTCTGTCTCTTTACTACCAATCTTGCCTATTTATTCCACTCTACCTCATGCACTCTTGGGTGAAATTTGTCAACATTCAACCAAGACTGTATCGTAACAAGAAAGGAAGTAACCTTTCTCTTTATAATTGGGAAGGAAATGTGAGAAAGAAATGCCCTCTGCTACCAGATAGGTAATCCTCCTACTGATGTGGACTCTCCTATTCTGATATGGTTCTTGTGATCACAAGCCACATCACTTATGAGTATCAGGATGGATATCCTCTGAGGGAAGTAGACATTCACCTGTGTCAGTCATGCTGAGAAGTATCTCTTGAGACAAGAAATGAGTAAACTGTAGGTCAAAGCTAGCCTAGAAGGAAACTTAAGATGAGAAGCTTCTCTGGCTCTTCTCACACCAGGACTGGAGATGTTTAGGGGAGTTCCCAGATGGTGAGGGAAAAAGGACCTCACCAAGAACTAGGCTGAAAAGAAAGTTTGTAGTTGGACAGAGAAGAGCCTATGGCCTGGCATGGAGGCACCAGCAGGGGTTTTTCTTACTTGGGATCTGCCAGAGTCTGTGCTGCAGGCTAGGTTCTATGGGTAGAGAGCCAGCTTTGCATCTCTGTGTTGTAATTCTCTTTCATTAACTTGGAACTTTCACTAAAGCCTTGTTAAACTGTGTAGACGATTTTCAGATATTGTAGGGGTCCCATCATAAGGGTCACAGCCAACACTCCTATAACAAAACACAGATTAACAAGAAAAGCATAAAAAATTTATTTGATCAAAGTTTTACATGACACAAGAGCCTTCAGAAATGAAAAACCCAAAGTTGAGGAGAGCTGCCTGTTTTTATACTTAGGTTTGATGAATGAACAGCCATGTAGAAATCTGGCTGCACAAAAAGGTGTGATTTGATGGTAAGAGACTGAAGAAGGAAACCCAGCAGGCCTGTCTGCTCAGATTCTTCTTGGCCTCTCAGTATCTCATTCCTAACTCAGTATCTCATTTCTAACTCGGTTTCTCATTCCTAACTCCCAGATTCCTAACTCCCAGGGGCAGAACCCTTCTGGAATGAGGGTTTTCAAGGGAGAAGGAAATAAAGAGAGAATGACCTTTCTAGGTTTTATGGCTTGCTTTGGGAGAGAGGAGTTCTAGTTTCTATGACCCACCTAAGGGAAGAGGAATTCTGGTTTCTGTGACCCACGTTACAGAAGAAAGAGGGAGCGGGAGACAGGAGGACACAAGATCAGAGAGAACTTGCAACCTTCCAACCTGAGGCCTTCCAACCTTCCTCAGTTCAAAGTATTCAGCATGCCAAGGTGCTGTATGTTGAGGTATTGTGCTCTGAGCCCCAGCAATATGCAAGGGGGGGACTAGCCTCACATTGCCCAGGACTTTCTGGGTTGCTAGTGACAGAAAAGAACTCACATTCACCTAAAGTAATAAAGGTCATTTATTGACTCACAAAACTTGAAAATCAAGGAGGGAGCTTGCTTAACTCATTTCTAGATTGCTAGATGCAGAAATACAGACGGTGTTGCTGGGGCCCTCTCTCTTCTCCTCCCTTGGCCCTGCTTCTTTTCTCCACCATGGCCATGCTATCCCTCTCTTGCTGTAGCCTTTCCTATGGTGGCAGAGGACACATGGGTACCCCTGAGCCCTAGTCTCTCACCAGTCCTTGTTTTGCCTGACCTGCTGACAACCAAGCATTTGAATCCCAGTTCTTGAGAAAAAAGAATATTGTTCCATGGTCTAAATTCTTTATGCTGCAGATGGGAAGGACAAGAAAAAGAAAACAGAGCTTCTGCATTTGAGAAGTAAGAACATCATGAGTATGACACACTTGTACATTAGACAGAATCAAACTATCCCTTTCACAATCTAGGTAAGAAGATGGCAAATGTTACCAAATATGTTACCACTGAAAATCACAACATCAACTTCTGAAAATAAAATTTAAAATCATTTTTATTGAGTTTAAGAGAATTACAACAACAAAGGGAATATGGTCAAGACCTAAGACAAGAATGCAGAAACTTCCAGTTTTAAGGGGAAAAAATGTTAGTAAGATGAAAATGAGATCTATTGAGGGCTTGAAAAGTGGTAAATCTGTCTTATATCCACAAAGAGCCATTCTGTTCTCCTCTCAGAAGTCAGTATTTTTCAGCTGCTAATACCGTTTTCCCTCTGCAAACTGTGATTATAAAGAGAAGTGGGGAATCACTATAGAGATAGGATTATTATTACTGTTGAGAGACGTCCTTTCCTCCTAAGTCAATGTGGAGGAATTTGGGATTAGTACTGCTGATCTCTTGCTGCTCCTCTCTCCCTGCTGCCTAAAGGGAGGCTGGGGGAGAGAAAAGAGCATAAGGGCCCAGAGTTGTCTGTTCAGACCACCCAGGTTGTGCTTTGCTAGCCTCTCTGGAGCCCACCACTCCAGGGGAGACCTGCAGAGGGCCAGTTTTGTCAGAAACTGCTGTGTGTCCATTTAATGCTGGAGTATACAATTATGCGCCCTTTTGGCTACAGATCTAAAGTGACATTGTCCAGTTTGTTAGTAATAAAAATGATATTTTGACCTCCATCAATCTGACTCTTGGTTCTATTTCCCAACTAGTTCAGAATTCAACTAATCAAGAAAAGGGTGCTACGTATTGAAACTCTAAAATCCCAACATTATTATTATTACAGTAAATCACAGTAAAATTCATAAAATGAAGAACCATGTCGTCCAAAGTTGTTTTTCACAGTAGTAAGGGAGTGGCCATATACAAATAGTGTAAGAAGGTGCAGTTTCCAACACTGGATTAGAACAGATTCCAAATTGTTTTCCTGCTTACGGAGCCAAAAGAAGAGAGTAATTCAGGCTAAAATCCAATGCACACCTCCAGCCTCATGTGGAATCATGGAGTAGCCCCAAGACAATCAACTGCTTTGCCATTAACTTACTGCTTTGCTAATGTTTGTCTTATGTCTTTATTTTTCTGAGTAATTAGCTTATAATTTTTTATTTAAAAATATTAAGGATATCTAAGTGTTTTTGTTACGTAGATACGTTATATAATGCTCAAGTCAGGGCTTTGGGTGTGCCCTTCACAGAATCGTGGTCATTGTACCCAGTAGGTAAGTTTTTATTCATCACCCCACCTCTCCCCTTCCCCACTCCTTGGTTTCTCATGTCCCTCATAACGTTGTGTGCCCATGTGTACCTATCATTTAGCTCCCACTTATTAGTGAGAACATACAGTATTTGTTTTTCCATTCCTAAGATAATTCACTTAGGATAATGGTCTCCAGTTCCATCCCCATTGCACACATGACATTTCACTCCTTTGTATGGCTGAGTAGTACTCCATTGCATAGATATACCATATTTTCTTTATGCAGTCCTGAATTCATGGAAACTTAAGTTCATTCCACATCTTTGCAATTTTGAATGGTGCTATGACAAATATTCAGGTGCAGGTGTCTTTTTTATAAAATGACTTCTTTTCCTTTGGGAAGATTCCCAACAATGGGATTGCTGGATCAAATGGTAGGTCTGCATTTATTTCTTTGAAGAATCTCAATACTGTTTTAAATAGAGGTTGTAGTAATTTACAGTCCCTCCAATAGTGTATATGTGTTCCTTTCTCTCTGCATCCATGCCAGCATCTATTGTTTTTGGACTTTTTAATAATGGCCATTCTGATAGGGGTAAGGTGGCATCTGATTGCAGCTTTAATTTGCATTTCCCTGATGATTAGTGATGTTGAGAATTTTTCATATGTTTGTTGACCATTTGTCTATCTTATTTCAAAAGATATTTCATATCTTTCATGTCTTTTGCCCACTTTTTAATGGGGTTGTTTGTTTTTTCTTGCTGATTTGAGTTTTTTGTAGATTCTAGATAGTAGAACTTTGCCAGATGTATAGTTGTGAATATTTTCTCCCATTCTGTAGGTTGTCTATTCATTCTGTTGATTATTTCCTTTGCTGTGAAGAAGCTTTTAAATTTCATTAGGCCCCATTTATTTATTTTTGTTGTTGCTGTATTTGCCTTTGAGGTCTTAACCATAAATTCTTAATTACCTTGTAATTTGACTAATCTAAAAAATTCCAGAAACATTGTCCTCATATTTTATTCTAAATACGTGCTTCAATATATAAATGAAAATTTTGTCTTAATAAGAAGACAGAAGTTATTCCATTTTAGAAATTGCCACTCTCTCAACACTTACATATCTCCCTCCTCAGTTCCATGTTTGCTTTGCAATTGAAAAGAAAATGCCAGATCCACTAGATTTTTGAGTGTAACCAAGAATGCTTTTGGGATCTTTTGGCAAAGGGCAATCTCAGTAGATTAGGTAACTGAAATAACATGACCCCAAGAGAAGTGGACACTAAGCTGTGTGGCATAGGCTTAGTTGCTGAAGTGAATTTGTTTAGTTACTTAAGCAGCATGAAAAATTAAAAAGTAGTAATTACACATAAAAGCCACTCCTTTCACTTGGTTTAAATTACTTTTCTTTGTTTTTTCAAGTTGCTTAGATTCATTCCACTTCCAAGTCAATTTAGAATTCTAGACTTTGGTAATGGAAAAGCCTTTTAATTCATCTCTGTCCCTTGGCAGGTCTCCTCATGTGTGGACTCAGACAACTCAGCTGCACAAATAACACAGCATCACACACAAGGCAGACCAGAAAACAAACCCATCCGTGAGCCTCCATTTCATGTTGTTTGTTGATTTTCTCACTAACATGTGGCTAAAAGGATTTACAAAAGATCTTTGAGAAGTTCGAGATTTGTGTTAGTTTCAGCATGAAAGAAGAGTATAGATGGAACAGCAAAGTTCTAGTAAATGTTTTTCCTCTCTTTGTGATTCAAAATACCTGGGTAAAATGCATGCAAATTTACTTCTGGAAGGAACTCAGTCAGCATAATTAACTTTACCAAAGAAAGTAGCTTTAAGATACAAGGTTTCCCTCCAACATTTCACATCTTCTGTTCCTCTCTATTAATTCTCTGCCTTTGGATGTTTTTCTTCTCTGACAACAGTTTCTGACAGCTGAATGGTGGGGACAAGAGAAATTGCTTTCATCTAGTCTTGGGACCTGAAGAGCTCTTGGTAAGTCCTGAGAGGCTTGAGAACTCAATGGCCTTACTTAGCCAGCTGTTTATAGCTGATATGTTATTTATCTCTACTTGTTTCATGTACAGTGGACCCTTGAACAACACATCCTTGAAATGCACAGATTCACTTAATACTTAGCTTTTCTTCCTCCTCTGCCACCTCTGAGACACCAAGACCAACTCCTCTTCTTCCTCCTCCCCCTCAGCTTATTCAACGTGAAGATGACAAGGATAAAGAGCTTTATGATGATTCACTTCCACTTAATGAATAGTAAATATATTTTCTCTTCCTTATGATTTTTGCAATAACATTTTCTTTTCTCCAGTTTACTTTATTGTATGAATCAGTATATAATATGCATAATATACAAAATATATATGTTAATCAACTGTCTATGTTATTGATAAGGCTTCCTGTCAACAGTAGGCTATTAGTAGTTTTTTGGGGAGTCAAAAGTTATAATCAGATTTTCAAGTCTGCTGGGCATTGGTGCCCCCAATCCCTGCATTATTCAAGAGTCAACTGTATTTGCTTTGTCATATTTTTTGGTATCCCTTTTCCTTTGTTCTTTTTAATACCATGCACAGTATAAGCACGCATATAGATTAGCTGGACACAGTTCATGATGATAGTATTTAAAAGCAATACCATCTAATTCTGTCTCAGATCATAAATACTCCAAAACCCAGTCATGTTGACTTTCTTTTGTGGCTTTGGGACTTTTAGTTGATTTTAGAAAGAGACTTGACCAAAGAGCCATTGTTACTCGAAGACTATGGTTCTGAAACATAATGTGAATCATATTTTAAATTCTAGATCTCTGGGACTCAGGTTCTGAGGTGGGACCTCTGAGACGTGCTGCTATCAGAGCATTCCACATCAGTTAAACTCGTCTCCTCAGACAGCACAAATTTCCCCCAAACATTTCAAATATAAATTCCTGGCCAGAAGGGAAAAACAGTGCAAACATAGTCCTTACCCTCTGAACCTGGGTAGGTTGCCTCCGTTCTCCTGCCTTGGGAGCACCTCTGCTTTTCTCTCACTTCTTGTGGTTAACACACACACACACACACACACACACACACACACACACACCCCGCTCCCTGGAAACATATGTTACCATTTTATTTTCTCTCAGGCTAGTCACGGATAAGAACTATGTTTAAAAGCCAAATAGGACAAAGCTAACCTCCGTCATGGCTAGCACACAAGATGCCATTTAGAAAAACACTGATGCAATCACCACTGGCTCTGTTAAATAAGGGATCTCTAATGTGGCCCATGATCAAACTCACTTCCTCGTTAAGAGCACAAACGTAAGGTAAGACAGAGCCTCCTTTGTTTAAAAGAGGCGGTATGAACTCTACCACGGGTCCCCAGACACTCCTAAGTCCTCTGTCCTGAACGTGTAATTAATTCGTAAGAAACCAGGTACCACAGCAGCCACGGTTTGACAGTAGATTCATTCAGCACCAGCCAGATGTGAAAGGCTTTCAAAGGGACCAAAAAGTGCTCCCGTTGCCCAGGGAAGCAGCAGACGGTAACCTCTGGTTTGCAGCCTTACCATCACCTTGTAATGCCATTTCTAATGTATTTCAATTCACTCTTAACAGCAGCAGATGTTTTTTTGCAAAACCAAAGGTTATTGATTAACCCAGAGCAGGTAGGAGGTCCTACTTGAGTTCTTATATTTTTCAGCCTACAATGACTTAAAAACCACTTGGAAATGCTCAAATCAATGGTATCTTATTAATGTTAATTTTAAATGCTCTTTTGAAGGGTGAATAAAGAGTTATTTTCAGAAATGAAAGGAAAAATATTTTCTTTAAAAATTGTTGTTGTTTTATAAAGAGGAGTGATAAAAAATTTCCTATGGGAAGACTCCATCAGAGTGTCAATAGATTCAGTTCTGTTCAACTTCTATCAGCAATTTAGAAGATGTGGAGAATGACTTTTTTACCAATTGAAATGACACAAAGCTAAGAGGGATATTTAATACAATAAATATCAATGCGAAAATTCAAGATGAAGAGCTATCTTGACATCAGAATCAATAATAACAATTTGTCAGCAAAAAATATGAAAATTTACATTTAGGATTTAAAAATTAATTATATAAGAACAGAATAAAGTAGGCTGAATTTCTTTGAATTCACTTGGGAAAAAAATCTGGGAGTTTATCATAAGCTCACTAAGAATTGGTAATATGTTTGGCTATTGAAAACTCTAACATAATTTTGGAGTAAATTAATGAAAGCTCATTTGTATATTAGTCATTTTATATTCTGTCCTAGGTAGACCATATCAGCAATATTATATTAAACTCTGGACATTGCACTTTAAGAATGACCCAGCTTGTCCAGAAGGTTCAAATAGCAAGGAATTTGGAAATTCTGTGAGATAGTGTTAAACAGGTGTCTTCTAATATTGCCTCTCAACCACCATGGGAATATACGGTTCAGCATCCATGCCTGATGGTCATTCATCTTTGCCTAGAATATGTTCAGTTACATGAAGGTCATTACTCTGCATTGTTAGGCAGGTACCATTTTTGAAGTCCTTTCTTCTATTATTGTCAAGCTTTTAATCCTAGATTAAACCTATTTCTCCTTGTACTTTTTCTTGATAAACCATTATAGATTTGAAAGTCTATCATGACTTCTTCAGAGGATATAAAAAGATTATTCCTTCAGAAAAATCAAGCAACTTCTGATAAAAATAAAAACTTACATTGATAAAAAATTTATTGATACTGTAATAAATAAAGATGTCTATCAAGTATTTAAGACACTATGGCAGATCCAGGTTGTAATTCTCAGAGGTTATTGTAATTTTTGATAGATAATCAAATTTATTAAAAACTTCTTCACCATTTCTTATGTTTTGGCATTTGAGAGCCTTGGCTTATGCTTAAATATGGTTAGCAAATTTATCTGAAAGAGCAACTTTGAATTACTATAGGGTTCTTCCCAGCGCTCATCTTCTTTTTCATTTCATCACTAAAGAGAGAGAGCTGTAGCCAGTGGTTTGGGAATGTCTAACTTCAAGGATATTTTAAAAATAAGTGATGTCGTCACTCATGAAAAGTAATAATTCACTGTTCAAGTATGTTCTAAGTACTCCTTACTTCAACAAAGACTTACCACAATGGGTGAAGGGAAACCATTGTATGGAAGTTCAAACTTTCCCTCTGAATGTTTGAGTGTTAATCTGCTGAAATGAATTGACTATAGACAGATTAACGGAAGAAAAACCATAATGAATTTGTAGTTTTACATAACATGGTCTTCAGATGGCCAAAGACCGAGGATATACTATCCATTTTTATGCATATGTTCTATTAAGTATGGACAGCAGTGCAGAAATATAATCGGACAAAATGGGTCTAATCTAAGAGCAATAGGCTGGAGGAGGGGGGGAACCCAGCAAGGCCTGTTAGTGTAATATTTTTAGAGTAATACTTTTAGTTTTTATGACTCGCTTTGGGGAAAAGTGGTTCTGGTTTCTATGTCCTGCTTTGGGGAAGAGGGATTTTAGTTTCTAGAATGGTTGTCTCTGGGGGAAAATGAAAGTGAGAGGTAGAAGGGCCCAAAAAGGTCAGAGAGAGACTTCCTTTGAGGCTGCTTCTGAGACCTCTATTTTGGGGTATTGTTTTCTAAGCCTCAACACTATCAATGATAATGGGCTTTTATATCACACCATTTTCTTAATTAATTACTTAAGGCCTCTTGAGAGAGAATGAGAGAGAGATAAAGAAAGAGAGATATGCAAACCAAGTAAGGTCAAGTGGTAATATTGAATTAGACTGTAACTGTAGTGAAAAGGAGAAACACACAAGAAACCAGAGCTAAAAGATTCAGAGTTTGAGCCAACACGAATACCCCTAAGTATCACTACCAAGCTTATTTATGAAATCTCCCACTTCAGCCCTCAGCCGTTAAATTTTACATCTGCCTCTGACAAAGGCGACGATGATTTGGAGGGCAGTCTCAAGTCCTTTAGACATAGCTCCCAAAAGGTAATTTGCTACCCAACACTCCACCACGTTCTTCAGACAGCTCTGGTTGTTCCAAGTAGGATTCTCTTCGGTTTATCTCTAGCAACGGCAGAAAATATGTCCTGGGCTTCCAAATTCAAGGAGATCTGGATGTAGAGATTCTATTTATTTTTCTTTTTGCTAAATCTTTGCTGCAGGAAGCAAATTTCAGGGTTCTCTGAGGTGAATGGGGAACTGAGGATGTCCCCCTGGGAGCTGTTGCCATGTCTGCTCTCTGGGTGATAAACAGGCAAGAAAGCTCGTGGAGACTGGAGGTCTCATGGTGCTTGGCGGGCAGCACTGACGGGCAGTAGCCGAGAGGAGGCTGTGGTTATTGCCCTGTTAACAGGTCCCTCTGTAAATCCAGCACTGGCGGGGAGTCCTGAAGCAAGGTGTGGGGATTGAGGAACAGAAAAATAGGAAATACACACAAACAATAAAAAGCAGACTTTCTGATGAAAAACATAATGTCCAAAATTTCAGCAATGAAAGACCGTAAAAGTCATGGAAACCTTAACTAGGGAGGTGAGTTAGTCATAGTTTAATGCAGGCATCCTCAAACTACGGCCCACGGGCCACATGCGGCCGGCTGGGGACATATATCCGGCCCCTCCAGGTGTTTTTGCCCCGCACGTTGTCCTGTTTAGCAGACAAATTGTCCTGGGCCCATAGTGCGCATGTGTGGAATGTGCGCTGCACTCTCCAAAGACCCTCCAATGGTCTGAGGGACAGTGAACTGGCCCCCTGTTTAAAAAGTTTGAGGACCCCTGGTTTAATGTCTCCTCTCTTAAAAGGAAGGAATGAGGAGAAAATACATAGGATGAAAAATTTTATGCATAAATCTATAATATCAAATGAAGTCTGTTTCAAAGCATTGCACAGAATTAATATCCTTGTTCCTTACAATGCTGTAGTTAATTAGTCTGGCCTATGTGAAAAAATGAAAAATGAGGAAACAATGAAACGAAGCAGATGCCACAGGATTCCAGAATGAGAACAAAGGCAAGGAAATGAAACAATTAGCAGCCCCCAAACAGTAATCCATATGCAACTTTCCAAGAGAAGTTTACAGATGATCATTCTTAAATATTTATTTAGCATTTATCTTGTTTAGGACTGTCCTAAATATTTAAAAGAACATCTAAAAATATATGCATATAAGCAAAAAGCCAAAGAACAAAATGAAGCCATTTATCTCTGGTGAATGTGCAAAGGTCTAAAAATATTTTGTAGGTGAATTAGATATAGGCATAAAGGAATCTAGAAATGACACAAACTTTTAAGGCTTTGAATTGCATTGCAGAGAATCTGATAGTAGAGATCATTGAGAAATTAAAGAGATTTTTCCCTTCTACTTTCTTTTCAATCACTGTCTCAAGAACAGGGGGCCTTTGTTACATACCGTGGTCTACTGAGTATATGTATGGGAAATATTCTGTGTGACTTAAGATGAAATAAACAACCTCCTGGGATCACAAGCAACTCTTCTACAAAATGGCACTAAGAAAACTGAGTCACATTTCAGGATAGCCTTTGGAATCAGTTGGTTACTAACATTGTTATAACACAGTTTAAGGTTTACATGAACATTAAATAACACTTATTAAACAACTTAATTTCAGGCTTTTTCCTTCCATTTATCTCACAAGTTTAAAGCAAAGCAACAGAAAAGTTCTTCCCATATTGGAAGTCTTAGAGTGACAGAGGAAATGAGTCATCAAGATAATTTATGATCTTTCCCATAACTTGCAGTGCAAGAACATAATAATCCTTTGTTATTCACTCAACTCAGTGACCAAACTCCAGGACCTTGATGGAACATAATTAAAATAGGATTTCTGTAGACCCAAGTCTCTACTTCACATCCCAAAATGGTTTTACCTTATTCCAATATGATCAATTAATACTATTTATTATTTTTTACTTTTCTGCTATAGGATTACAACAAGCTAGCCTCGGTAAGAAGTTATTTTTTAAATGGATAAAATTAAGTTCCTGATTTTTAGGAATTTATAATCTGTAGGAAAAAAAGAGAAGCCCCAAATACTTGGAATAGCTAAAAGTCACAGGAGAGTGTCAAAGTATTAGACAAGAGAGAGAATTTGTATTACAACTGGTAATTTTTGTTTTATTTAGGATTTGAAGCTTCTGATCAATATGGAAAAACTTCTAATCAGACATGATCTTAAAGTCTAGTTATTTTTGAGAATCTTTAGATAGCAAATCAAAAATATGTTCTTTACTTTGTTTCCAGAGGAAAAATAATATTTGACAATCTTAAAGACCTAAAAGGTGTAGAGACTCTAATGTTATTAAAAATGGTCTTATGTTTTCCAGAGATTTGCAAATGTGCACTTTCTGGATGTAATTATAGGTATGGTATATATTACCTTAAATATTCCCCCACCCCTGAAACGTGATTTAGCCTAATTTGGGTGTTGAGGGTGTCCTCCAGGCCCAGAGTGAGGATAGCCTTTCACATCTTGTCTTTTCATGAACAACCCATCCTAACACACAGCACACATGGGAAAAGAGGTTTCTAAGTTTACCCATCAACCTCCCTCCTGAGCAGCAGGAAACTCTAATATTCTATGTGGGAGTATTTGTTTAGTCAAACTCAGGTTTGGTGAAAATATTTTGTAGTGTGGATTCAATTCAGCCTTTAAACATATTATCTTATGCACTCCATGAAGAACACTTATTGGACTTCGTTTAGGCTAGTGCCTTTAGTGCTGGCTGTGCATGTCCACTTACCTGACCTCCTGGAGACATTAAACCACATCTGAACATGAGCACATGTGTTCTTACATAGTTCTTACATTGCATGAGTTCAGCTCCCAGTTGCTCACTGGGATGTTAAATGCATTTTATGAAAGGTTGGGTATTTACTAAATTACAAAAAACCAGAAAAATTTAGAATATGTTCTTCCATTTCTAGACCCTGAGCCTGTAGGGGTGAAAAGGTGATGATACAGATGCTCCAAAATCAAAAGATAAATTAGCAAGAGAAAAGCACAACAAATTGATTTAACAAAGTTTTAAGTGACATAGGAACCTTCAGAATTGGAGATCTGAAGACTCAGAGAAAACTGTGTGTTTTGATGCTAAGTTTGATGCAGAATGGACAGACATGTAGAAATATGATTGGACAAGAGGGTATGCTCTAATGGTAATAGGCTGAGTGTGGAAGTGGAAGCCAGCAAGGCCTGTCTGCTCAGATTCTATCCTTCTTGGCCTCTTTGTACAGCATAACCTTCTCATCAGGTGTAGGGCAGAACTTCTCTAGAATGAGAGTGTCAAACCTACTTTCTAAGGTAGGTAGGTCAGATAATTCCTTTATGACATGCTTTACCAGAAAGGCAGGGCAACGTCAGAGTGACCATATTGCTTCTGAGGCCCTCTCGCTCTACTTCAGTTCAAAGTACTTTGTAGTAGTGTTTTCTAAGCCCTTACAGGCCCCAATTTTTGGTTTAGAAAATATGATCACCAAGTATATACATTGATGTTCCTGACCCGCCATCAGTAGGACACAAACTTCTTGCCGTTTTCTAATGATAATGGATCCAACTTAATCACATGGAAATAATAAGTGTATTTGTAAAATACTTGGCTAGATCATGAGACATTGTTTACTACAATAAATTAGAAACAAATTCTAGCCCCTATGTGGAATAATTTGGGGCAAAAGGGAATATGAACTTCCTGAAAATGACACACGACATAATTGGGAAACAGTAAGATGCACTAAGTCCCATATAAGACAAACAGTCTAAAAGAAATCAATGCAGTTGCAATATTATACCACCATTTCTCCATCTCTCAGATACTTAGTCTTTTTTCTAGAAAAGCTTTTCCAATATCTGCTTCATTAAAGAGATATAGTTTTTGCTCCTGTGTGCTACTTCCCAAGTTGGGCACTTTCTGTTTAGAAAGATTTCTACAACATATATGGGACTGATTCTTAAGTTGCATTTAGGTATAAAATAATAATAATGAAGTAAAATAAATTACTAATTAGCCAGGGTGTTTAATAATAATAAAAAAAACCTAGACCTGATAATTCAGGTGCTAAACCTAATGCTGTATTAGTCAACTTAACAAATAACAAATAATTATTTCTTTACTTAAAGGTTGAGTTGGGGTAGAAGAAGCAAAATAATTAATTTTTTGTAGGCCAGTATGAGTTACACATTTTACACACAGTATCTTACTTCCACTTCATGACAAGTGTTTTTAATCCCTGTTTTACTTAGGAAAAGGACATGGAGAATCAAATAAATTCATAACTAGACTGAGGTCACACAGCTAGTAGTCAGCAAAGCTGAAATTTGGACTTTGGCTGGCTGCAAAATACAGGCTTTTTCAAAACACTGAACTGCCTCTTTACTATCCAAGTTGAACTGCTATTGCCCAAAGGAATAATGGTAAACTAAAAACTTAAAACCAAGGAAAGGCAAAGGGAACTGTCTCTACATGATCCACATTTATTTTATTCCTTCCTGACAGCTCAAATAACCATAGAATCCCTGGTGATCCTAAGTATTTGAAGATGACTATGAAAAGCACTTGTATTGAAGGACTAACTGATCAACTAATCATTCCAACATGTAGTACATTACAGCCTTTGCTTCACTATGTGTCTGGGAAAATAAGATATTAATATAAAAGAGAGAAAGTACCTCAGTTCCTTTTATTGGAGTGGAAACATAAAAGAGGAGGTTAAGCAAGAACACATATGAACATTCATTTGCAATTACTTCTCTTCTAACTCAATGTAGAGCCATGGGTCATATGATAAACTAGCCGCTTGGGCACTTCAAGGAATAATAACTTCCTCTCTTTTCATAGATCAGAGTCATAGAACAACTCTCCCAAGTGGTATGCTTCTATATGTCTCCATAGTTAGCCCTCTGGCTCTACCCAGTCTGTTTTCTTTTTAGTCTTTTAAGTGATCTTCTAACATTTTTCTCCAAACCTCATGCTTGTGGTTTGCTAAGTCTTCCACAGTTCTTCTCCTTAGAAACTACTTGCCTTTTCCTTGCTTTGCATTACTTCCCCCTGTTAATGATGGTACTAAATTCACCAGGTTGGGAATCTTCTTAAAGACAACATGTAAATCATTTACTTGAGATTGAAGTGAATTTCCAAAATGGTTATGTATCTAGATGAGCCAAGGCATGAATTGGGTACTTTGAAATCCAACTGTTATTATTTTTCAAGGTTCTCTTTGTTTTCTAGAAAAATTTTATGTTATGATGGCTCTATTATATAGAGTATTTGTAAAGTGTTACGGTGATGCTATTTTATAATTTTATTGTAAGTAAGTTTTTCATAGAAATATTCCTATTGCCTTGGCAGTAAAAATTATTTGGATAAGCACTCTAAAATAAAATCTTGGAAACAAATTTGGAAAAGTTTTAGAAAATCATGCTCAATTTGATTTCTTCCTTCCCCCACAAGAAAGTATATCCTACTTTTTTTCTTTCCATTTCTCCCCATCTCTCCCCATCTCTGGATACGGTCCTTTCCACCACCATAGGCCTCTGCAACCAGTCCACTAAAATGATCAGATATCTTAGAAATGAATAAGCATGTTGATTTACTTATTGATTACCAGTCTGGGAAATGCAGTAAATATTTTGCATATCTTGCCAACATTTCAAATTAAGGAGTATTCATATTTCTGGACATTCTTAAACACTGGCAACTGAGTCTATATTTCCATATAGTGCCAATATACTAGAGCTGATGAGCAACCACAGAAGAAAGTCACCTGCAGAGGAGCTTAGGAAACATGGAATGTGGCTGCACAGTCTTGTGCCCAGCAATGACGGATTCTATCCCCACTCAAGAAGGCGAGAAGGGATTATGATGGATTGCTGCTGGGCTCCATGATACCATTAGATATATGGTAGATCTAAATCAAAGACAAAATGCACATAATATTCAGTATTTTAAAAGGTGATTTTCTGACTCATTAGAGGAAGTCCTCTCAAAAATGTGGGCTCAATGCTCTTGCAGAAGCTTGAGGAAGAAGAATAACGGTTATAAAAAAGGTCCAGAATTTTAGGGCTGATACCACTCGAAGGGTTGATGTTTCTTAGGGACTGTCAGTGTATGGTGCGTTGTCAGATTTCTGTTGTGATTTACTCAGGGTTTCTGAACCCTGCCAGAGCACTGTTGACTTTTGGGGCTGGATAATTCTTTGTTATGGAGGCTGCTGTGTGCCTTGCAGAGTGTTTAGCAGCATCCCTGATCTCCATCCACCAGATGCCAGTAGCACTTTCCCACTCTCACCCTCCATTGTGACAACCAAAAATGTCTCCAGACATTGCTGGATGCCCTCCCAGGAGCAAAATTGTTACCAGCTGAGAACCACTGGTTTAACTATAAATCAACACTGTAGAAAACATGGCAGTTTCGATAAAACATGCTTTTAATTGACCTCTTCCTATGGCTGTAGGAACCCTTTATTTAATGTTTAATCAGTTTCAACACAACAACAGCTGCATTTTGAAAGTGATTTCTGTTAGCATCAACAGCCTCTTCCCTCACTTTAGATTAAATTGTGCTGCTTCAGATATTTTCAGTCACGGTTTATGAATCATGCTTGACATCAAGGTTTATATTATTAGGTTAAGTAAAAGGCAATTTGAAAATGGTTCAATGGTGGCAAAAATAAGACGTTTAGGCAGGAATATAAATTATGCAAGATCTTAAGGTTGTAAAGAGTCAGTAACCCATTTTTGAAGAAAGTTTGCATATCAAGTGAGCTTCAGTTCAATATTTACAAAAGTGCAGAATTTGTCCAATCCTGTTGAAATCATTGTTCCTTTTTGATAAGATAAAAAAACTTACCAAACAAAGAGGGTTAAAATTTTTTATTTTTTGGTTAATCCTTTTTGCCTTTGGATTTAAACAAATACTTGATTGTGAAAGCTCTAGCTACATTCCTTGGGGACTATAGGGTTCCTTCATTCAAGGAGCTGGCAGTAGAGGGTAGGGGAAGCCTTGGCAGGGGCTTCATGCTCCTTCCCTCCCAGCTATTCTGAAGGATTCAGGAGAAAGGACTTGCTACCTAGTATTGAGAAGTCTTGCCTTGTGGCTTTGTCCCCTTGGATTCATCCTGACAGTGGTGCTTGGCATGCCTAGCTCATAAGAACATTTTCCACCCACACTGCCTCTTATGCCTGGTCAGCCATGTTTCATCTCTCCTGAACCCTCCCTAGCAACCACAGTTGATTAGGAGTGGACACGTGGCCCAGGGGCATCCAATTACTGAAAGTGACATAGGATGTTCTCTGGTTCTAAAAGATGAGCTAGACCAAAACGTATTTCCTCTTGAGAATTTAATCTAGGAAATATGCAGTGGAAGTTGAAGTTAATAAACTGAAAATGAGCCATAGGCATAGAAAAATGAGCCATAAGGTAGTCAGGTCCTTAAGATACACTCAGAGCTATAAGGCATGATGTCAAACTAAAATTATGAATAAGAAAAACATCTACAAGCACACAGAACTAAGAATAAGAACAAATATATTCAGAATAGAAGAAAAGAATAAGTCACTTCTTATAAAAAGGGGACTTATATATTCTTATAAAAAATATAAACTATTTTTGAATTACTGTCTCTTCCTTTTCACTAGAATTATTATAAGAGCTCCAGCAAAAGATAATATTGTGAAAAGGTTATGTTGGCCATGGAGTCAGGAAACCTGGGTTGGAATCACAGTCTATCTACTTAATAGCTGAAGGTTCATAGTTATGTAAATTACAAAATTCTCTGTGCTATAGTTTCCTCCTTCCTCAGAATCTAGAAAAGATAAAGCTAAAAGGAGCCCTTTCAAAAATCATTTTCTTATTAGGTGAGTCTCTGGGGATGCTTACCTTCTTTTGTTTCCAAGCCCCTGACATTTTCTGAAGACTTAATGTCCCAGTTACCTTTCTGGTCCCTGAGTATGTTATTAAAAGCACCTCCCCATTGTACACTAGTCACTAACTGAGATACTGCACTCCCCTGGGAGGCTTTGGGGCAAGATGTCACTTTTTAGGACAATGACAGCTCAAAACTTCCCCTGTCTCCATACAATACATCTCTATCTTTTCCAGCCTCATCTCTGTATTATTTTCCAAGACAATCACTCTATTCCCAAAAGATTTATTGATTTTAAATATGTCTCTAAAATACAAGTTTCCAAGTTCAGCTCATACCTAACTGGTATTCTCCTTATGTCTCTCCTCTTGGCCTCTCCTGAACCCCATCTTCTACGAACCCTTCCCTGATCATCCCAGCCACTTTGGTCTTGCCTTCCCGTAGTCTCCCTACGTGTACTGTTCATTTTCACTTTCATGTGCTATCTGTAGTGTAATGTCTGTGGCTCAGGGTCTATACAAAATTGCTCCATGTTGTCTAGGACTGTGCCTCAAACATTGTGTGTAATAAATAGCTGTTAATTCTTTGGGGAAGCAGCATATCTCTGTCAATTTGCTGCAAGATTTGGAAGTAAGGTGACTGAAAACTGCCTAGAAATCCAGAAACCTACCCAGAAACTTATCAATCACTTGTAGGAGCAAGGGAAGATCCTTGGTGCAGTTTGGATTGTCTGAGAAGCAGATCCTGGGATAGAGAATTAATAAACAGGAGGTTTATCAGGTTTATTCTTGTAATCAGGTTTATCAGGTTTATTCTTATAATCAGCCACTATAGAAGAGAAAAGAAGGAAGCAGAATTGTGCAGAGAGAGAAATCAGACTGCAAAGCAGTTACAACAAGACTTTTGCAGACTCTGTGGGTGACACTGAAGCCAGGGGAGCCCTTCAGAGACTTCCCAAGTTGCAGAAAAGGAACAAGGTCTTACACGTACTCCCACTCAACTGATTAGTTTTTAGATGTGGGTCGCCTCAGGAACGGGCAGCTCTCTTCAACGGAGGCTATTCTCAGAAAGGCTGACAACTGAGGTCTCTCTGCTGGCAGCATTCCCAGCAGCTGGGGGAATATATCTGAGAGGTACAGCACAGGGTCCAAAACACACCTCTGCAAAGACTTAAGAACCTTGAAGCTAGAAAGATCTCATCTAGACTGTATCAGACAAGATCCATAGCTGTGTCACCAATCTGCTTTTGATTCTTTAGCAAGTTCTCTTGCCTGTGTAATGAAGTACACACTGTTTGCCTGGCATCCACACCCCATAAGAGACAAATTCCAAACACCAGAATTATTTCTCCTTGGCTCGTGGTTTTCCTCCGCTTTCATCCTTTGTTAATCTAAGCCCTATGCACTGTAGAAGCCAACTCATTTCTTCATCTCCTCTTTCACTGACCATCGCTCCAGACTTTGGGGCAAGCTCCCTCCACTGCACACAGATTATCTCACCTGTTCCATTCATTGAGGCCCCCGAATATACCCTTCTTTTGTGACCCTCTATCTGGGAGATGTGTATCACTTGCTCTGCCCGTGAAATGTTAAGCTCTTTGAGGGGGAGAACTGTGTTTATAACACTCAGCAGAGAACCTGGTGCATAGAAGTCACCCAAAAACACATCTACTCCTCAAACCCAGACCCGCTTCAGGTCAGCTGTGTAGAAGAAAAAATGCTCATGAATGGGCCTCACTTAGCTGTCCTCTCACACGGTTGCCCTTGTTTCAGTGTGAACTCATAAAGCACAGCTCAGGAGACAAAAGAAAAAAAGGGAAAAAAAAAAAAAAAAAACAAAGGCCCCTGCTCTGATGTTCTCCTCACTCACAGCATACTTCAGGACAGGAAATAGAGACTTCCTGCCAATTCAAACGACATTATTTTTATGGAAGCTTATCCATAGGCATGTATAGACACACAGGCACGCAAAAGGAGTTCATCCTATAGCGTAGGGATTGGTTGATATCGAGTTTAAGTAAATCAGACATTTTTGAAGAGTCAACAGAATTTCAAAATTCATAGTCATTTCCCGTAAGTATCGTCTGGTAAAATTGGCTTATCACCTCACTTTTAAGGCACATATGTGATTTCCTGCTTACAGCAATTCCCCAAGAGATGAGAAAAAAAATTTACAACTAGGGAAGTTTTATAAGAGGGATTATCTATAGTTCCTGAATAAGAAGCCTTCTCCCTCTCCAAGCACACCTGCATCTCCTAATAACCGATTTATGCAATTTTCCTCTCCACTTGAATCAGAATTGGCAATAAATGTCGTACATGTCTCAAAAAGCAAATTTTTAAATCTTGTATTTACTGGTTCGTGAAACTGGTTCCCTCTAGTTTACCAGTGTGGAGGGGTGGGTTTTCATGGAGCAATTGGGGATAAAATAGCCAAAGAAACAGTCAGCTGAGAAAAAGAAATCTGTGTGTCTGGCTCTCTCTATGAATTATGACTATTCAAGGGGTAAAAAAATCTGAACATTTGCCAAAAAGACTGGCGTGTAAGGGGACAGCTGGAGTTTTCTGTTAGGGGTTACAATACATGACTTGTTTCAGAAGGGCAGAACAGAATCACTTACCACAGCGACTCACACATCGCGGGAGACACTGGCACATCGCTCCCTTGTGAAGCATTTTCTTCAAAGGAAAAGAACTAGATATTTCAGGAAGGGCATTGAAGATGCTTTGAGTACAGACATGCTGACCTTCCTGGTAGAGATTTGTAGCCTCTGTGGTGTGGTCGACTCAATGTCTATAGATGGCTTCATTGTGCTATAACTTCTGTACAGGAAATATTTAAATTGCCAACCCTACTCCCTCGGGAACTTGGGAAATTCTAACTAAATAAAATAAGACTCAATTGTATTTTTCCTTGGTCGAGATGCAGATAGTATTTTTAACGAGAGCGTGAACAAACACAGAGCACATGGCACATAGCTGGAACTTTCAAAGGCACTCTAAAATGTAAATGCTTTAAAGAGCGAAGTACAAATGAGTGAGGAAGAATGGGAATGGCACCATCATCACATTGAAAAATCTGTCATAGGAACCAGAGACTCTGCCACAGCTGTGCTGCATTAACAGTTGGTCTGTTTGTGGCATCAGCCCTGAGAACAGCACTAACTAGTGCTGGACGGGTGACCCTCTCTACCAGGGTCAAATGCTGATGCATGAAGACAATCACATCTTTTTCTAAATCCAGATTTAAACAAACAAAAAACTTTAAAAGTGTTTATTGGACAAGTCAGTTTTAATGAGTTGTGATCTGTTTGTTGTATGCAATTGGAGTTCATTTCCTAGATGTCCAAAAGTCAGACTCTATCTTGTTGGTTGAGCATATCAGGGCACATTAATTTTAAAATGTATCTCATATTTGATTTGCCTTAGAAAGTCATGTATTTAAATAGATACTCGTGATGCCTATGGAGGGAAAACTTACTTGCTAAGTTCAGGACTTGGTGTGTAAACCAATCTCAAGCAAAAGGGACCAGGTTCTAAGATTCACAATGAGCGCTTTCTAGAGGGCAGATAGCTGGAGATTCCAGTTAGTTCCCTTAATAGTGGAGTGTGTACCAGTGTTTGTGTCTTCTCAGATCATGGCTACCACTGAAGCTGTGCTAATGGCCCAGGAGTTGTTCAAATCCAAGGGCCCACAGTAACAGAAGTGGGCTACACACTTGCCACTAGACGACTCCCCAAATAGTTTTTAGATCTTTAAATTGTGACATCACAAACAAGAAGAAGTAATTATACTGTGTTTCCCTGAAAATAAGACCTACCCATAAAATAAGCCCTAACAGGATTTCTAAGCATTTGCACAATATAAGCCCTACCCTGAAAATAAGACCTAGTGATGGGTGTGGCTATGCAGTGTATCTGCACAACCCATGCATTTCATTGAGGAGCAGTAAAGAAGACAAGCAGCCCTTCTCATCTGCCCCATGAGAGCTCTATTGCTCGACATGAGAGATTGGGGCCAATGATTCTAAAGGAAATAGAGTCGCAAGAAATTCAGGATGGAATTAGGGGTTTGAAGAGTTATGATGATGTTCCAGAAGAAGACGACTTAACTATATTTGAATAAATGTAGATTGTTGTACTGTACTTAAAAAAAATAACACATCCCCTGAGAATAAGCCCTAGGGTGTCTTCTTGAGGAAAGATAAATATAAGGCCCTGTTTTATTTTCGGGAAACACAGTAGTAGAAAGGAAGAAATAACCACAGTAGATAAACAGTATTTTCCAAAAAGTTTCCAGCTATCAGAATTTCCTATCATTTAAAATTCCTTTTGGCAGGTGTATCAAGTAAAAAGAACGTATTCTTACCAGTGTTTTACAAAATTATTGAATGGTAATCTTAATGATAAAAGATCTGAAAGAAAATATGAGAAGCCCCCCTTGAGTTTAATGCTCTGTTTGCTCAGATCACATATTAATGTTCCAGAAGGTAGCTCTGTACTATTTTTATTGAAGAGGTCACTTTCTACTTCATTTACCAGGTTTGCTTCCTTTATTATCCCACTGACTAAAGGAGCCTGTTTAGTATTTTTATCACAGATTTTTATCATTATTCATATTTTACTCTATAATATTGATACAGTTTGGATATTTGTCTCCTCCAAATCTCATGTTGAAATTTGATCCCCAGTGATGGAGATGGGGCCTGATGGGAGGTGTTTGGGTCCCTCAGGAATGGCTTGGTGCTGTCCCCATGGTAATAAATGAATTCTTATTCCATTAGTTCCTGCAAGGATTGAGTATTGAAAAGAACCTGGCACCTTCCTCTCCTCTCCCTCTTGCTTGCCATGTGACACACCCGCTCCCCTTCACTGTCTGCCATGAACAGAAGCTTCTTAACCCCAGAAGCATGGGGTTGACTCCATACTTCTTGTACAGCCTGCAGAACTGTAAGCCAAATAAACTGCTTTATTTTTTATAAATTATCCAGCCTCAGATATTCTTTTATAGCAAAACAAAATGGAACAAGACAAGTATCTTATGTGAGAGTATATACTGTGTTTCCCCAAAAATAAGACAGGGTCTTATATTTGTTTTTCCTCAAGTAGACACCCTAGGGCTTATTTTCAGGGGATGTGTTATTGTCCCCTCAAAGCCCCATCTTGCAGCATGCACAGGATGGCCAGGACCTGACAAGGGGAGCCGACCTTGTTGGTGGGGCTGCCCGCACCTTTCCGGTCACCTCTGGGATAGTAGCTGTCATGATGGGGCAGATGAGAAGGGCTGCTTATCTTCTTTACTGCTCCGCCATGAAATGCATGGGTTGTGCAGATACACTGCCATGCCCATCACAAGGTCTTATTTTGGGGGTAGGGCTTATATTGCACAAATGCTTAGAAATCCTGCTAGGGCTTATTTTATGGGTAGGTCTTATTTTCGGGGAAACATGGTTTTTCTTAGACGGGTAATTCTGTAATTTTTTTGTCATTATGATATGATTACAAAGAAAAAAAAAAGGAAGGCCCAAGTAGTTGCTTGAAAAGCTATAGTTTGCAACCACAGTTATTATCATCATCACCTTAATTTTTTAAATTGTGGTAAAATACTCAAAATATAAAATTTAGAATCTTAACCTTTTTTAAGTATACAGTTCAGTAGTGTTAAGTATATTCATATTGTTATGCAACCAATCTTGAACTCTTTTTATCTTATAAAACTGAAACACTATACTCATTAAACAACTTCCTATTTCCCTCTCCCCTTAGCTCTTGTGGCAGTCACCATTCTAATTTCTATTTCTGTGAATTTGACTATTTTGATACTCCATATAAGTGGAATCATGCAGTATTTGTAATTTTGTGACTGGCTTACTTCACTTAGCATAAAGTCCTCAAGATCCATCCATGTTGTAGCATATGTCAGAATTTATTTCCTTTTTAAGACTGAATGCTATTCCACTGTATCTGTATACCACATTTCATTTTCTCATTCATCCATTGATAGATTCTGGGGTTGTATTTATCTTTTGGCTATTGTGAATAATGTTTCTATGAACATAAGTGTGCAAATATCTCTTTGAGATTTTGATTTAATTCTTTTGGATATATATGTAAATGTGGAATTATTGAATCATATATATGGTAATGCTATTTATAAGTGTTCAAGAACCACCATACAGTTATTTTATGGCAGCGAAAGCATTTTATTAACACTTTCCCATTAATAGTTCAAAAAGGTTCTAATTTTTCCTCCCTAGAACTTTATTTTGTTTGTTTTGTTTTTTTCCTTTTCAATTAGACTTCCCAGGTTGAATATTTTCCATTTTTTTCAATAGTATCCATCCTGATGGGTGTGAGATGATACTTCATTGTGGTCATGATTTGTACTTTCCTAATAATTAGTGATGTTGAACATCTTTTCATATACATATTGACCATTTGTATACCTTTTTTTGAGAAATGTCTATTGAAGTCCTTTGCTCATAGTTTGAGCAGATTATGTGATGGCTTTGGTGATGTATCTGATAAGGTAAGGTAACCCCTTATCAGATACATGATTTGCAAATATTATCTCCCACTCTCTAGGTTGCTTTTCACTCTGTTGGTTGTATCCTTCAATGCACAGAAGTTTTATATTTGCTTCAAAGTTTTTAATTTTGATATAGTCTAGTTGTGCAACCACAGTTCTTCTGCACACAGTTATTGTGTGCAACCACAGTTCTTCGGTTGAGATTTGCACTTTGCTCACAGATTAGTCAGAATTCTACATACATAGTTGAATTTCGTACTGCTCCCATTTGGCAATAGTTTCTGGCCGTTTTTCAAATGTTTAGACTTAACAGATAAGATGATGATTTCATCCTTTTTTAAAGGGTTAATTGAGCTGATGAAAATACAGAGATTAAGGTATATTTAGAGAATAGCATTTTTTGTCCAGCCCTATTTATGCTACTCATTTTTCCCAGTGAAAGACTAAAGAGATTTTTTATTACCATATATTTTAGCTCTCCTAAACATAATAAAAGGGAGAAAATTATACTTTTAACATATAATTGGAAATCTATGCATTCAAAACTAACATAGAAAAGCAAGAGATATTGTTCCTCTCAGTAACTACAATTAACACAATCTGCCTTTCTCTAAAAATGAAATCTTTTGATCTACATTGAGACTAAACAGGAGTTTCTTTGTATACCCTTAGAAGCCCTGAATCCTGAGAAGCTAACTCTGGGGCATAAAATACTGAAGAAGCTCTTTTTGTGTTAAGAGATTTGCTGCTCAACATTTGTAGAATATTTAGTTACTCTACTTTGGTGAAAGTACTGCTGTTGGATTGGAGTTTCCTGGTGGGAAATATGGTTGCAAACTATCGATAAAGCACATGTGTATTTACAGGAAAAGGGAGAAACGGGTAAAGAGAAAACAAAAACATTGTTGTTATTCTTTTCAAAGCAGAACCATTAATTAAAATCTTTTGCTTTTCCCCCTCCATTTGGTTGTAGCATGTATGGGGGATGTTATTGTTTTTGGCTCAATGATGTATTTAAGCACTAAGAAGTATTGCATTTTCCCTTTTCTCCATGATATCCAACAGCTGCTAAAGTGGATAAAGTTTATGATCCACAACTATCTGTATTATTCTCTGACTTTCAGAGGTGATTGATTCTTACAGGTGAATATCTGAATTTGGTCTCTAGAACATTCAGGGTCTCAAGGCTATCTCAGGCTCTGCTGCCTTTTGTCATTTTTGATTGTCAACTGACTGGGAAAAAAATACATTCCTGTTGGGCATGTGTGACATTTTTTCCCCATTTATGTGAGCGTTATAAGGGCCACGGTAATGTCTTGATGACCATGTGTCATCTCTTAGACATGAGTATCTAATCTGATGATGCATCTGTGGCACTCCATATAAATATTCGACTATCTACAGAAACGCAAACTGGACATACTAGATTCAAAGCAGCATTGTTTTCTTTCTTTCTTTTTGTTACTTTGATATTAACATTGCTTTTACTTTAAGCACTCTTATATTCGAAGGACAATAAGTGTTATGCTGAGGAAATTGAGAAATAAAATGGAAAGAAAAGAAAAATGTCAACTTTTCAAATGATGGAGAATAAAATGGAGGAATGAAAAGGTATCAGGAGAGAGGAATAGGGAAGAGAAGAAAAATTTTAAAAAGAAACCTAAAACAAACAAGCAAACAAAAACCCAGGATGTTTTGACCTGCCCTCTACTAGTTTCCTACAGCTTTGGGATTTATTTTCCCACTTCAAACATCAGGATGGTGAAATCAGAAGAACTGAATAACTGTGAATTTGAACTAAAGGAATCTTTGACAGAACTTCATCTAGCTTAGCCCCCACCGCTTGCAAGAGAAGAAACCGTATTGTGAAATGGTTTTCCCAAGTTCTCCGTAGCAGTTGATAGTAGAACTGGAATTAGAACTAATGACCAAGTCAGTTTTACAAATTGACAAATACAGGTTAATCCAAATTCTGAGATTGAAACAAATCAAAGTTTAATGAAGACCACTCCCAGTATGTTATACATTCTAAATTGTGTTATTGTTAGCACCCTTGCAAGGGTGAATAGCACCCTTGCAGTTTGTACAACACAAGCGAACTGCTTAGAGTTCCTGAAAAAGGAATCAGGAAACTTGTGTTTAGGCCCTGCTACAGTAGGCAAATGTCTTCACTTTTCTGGGCTTCGGTTTCTTCATTTGTAAAATATTAATATAAGGGTTGGATCGATGATTTCTAAAGTCTTTTCCAGGTCTGAAAAATAAATCTCCAAGCTTATCCTCCTTCAAGCTCACATGTAACTTCCCTCATACCCGGGCCTGGAACACTTTTCCCCCGAGCGGTATTTGCCCAGTCGACCTCATTGGCACTCAGTCTGCCACATCCACACACAGTCGGCTGGGTTGGCCAGCTGGGGTTTGGAAGAGTTTTGCTGCTTTACACAATTTGAAGTAAGCAGAGCTGCACTCCTTTTCTGCAGCCACACCAACCCAAGTCTGTATTCCTGATCTGGCCAAAGTTGCTAAGTGGAGGGTTTTTTTTTTTCTTTTTCTTTTTGTGTTTCTTTTTCTAACTCTTAACAGAGAACAAAGCAAAGAGTGTTAGAACTACATACACCTCAGTTACTGTGCTATGGTCTGTACACGGTCCTGGAGAGAATAGGTCTCTCTTTTCCAGTCCTGAAAAATCTCAATCTCAAAAGTAAACCTTAAATATGTACAGCATGAAGTCAACTCCATTGCACTGTGGAAAGAACCTCAAAAATAGACTCGGTTTATTGAAGAACAAAAGAATAAAAACAGATGTAAGGGTTTTGTAAACAGTAGAAAATGATCTGCAGATGGATGGATGGGTTGCCACGAGAGCTGACGTACTTTTAACTAAGCAGGGTGAGAATGCACCCAGTTTCGCCCAAGATGGTCCTGATTATTCCTGTTATATCAAGGTAATTATTAATAGCATCTCCTTTCACTCCCAAAGTGCTCCAGTTGGGACATTAAATAATGCAGTCATCCCTCAATAGGCCACTCTTTTCAAGGTTCTCTGTCGAGATCCTCACCTTGATTTCTAAGTTCATAAATCTTGGCCACCTATTTGCCTATATTCTATTCTATTGCACAACTCCAAGGGCACTATTCATGTAGATGACAATGACACGATCTGGAATATATATGGGGAGTGGTCTTCATTAAATTTTGAGTTGTTTCATTCTCAGGGTTTTGATTACCCTGTATTTGTCAATTTATAAAACCGACTTGTTCACAAATTCTAATTCTAGTTCTACTACCAACTACCAGGGAGAACTTAGGGAAATCCATTTCATGGTGTGGTTTCTTGCCTTGCAAGTTGCAGCGCTAAGCTAGATGAAGTTCTCTGAAAGGTTTCTTTAGGTCAAATTCCCAGTTCGTCAGTTCTTCTAAAACCAAGCTTTATTGTCCCACCTCAGTGGCCTATCAGCTATAACATGAGAAATCTGTTTGATCATACCTGTGACTGACCCCATCCCTATCTAAGCCCACATGAGAGCCAGTTCCTGACAGCAGCATATTTATGGCCATGTGTCATGGTACTGGGAAGAGTGACCTTCTTTATTGAGACGTATTTGCTCTCCAGAGCTGAAAAAGAACTTCACTCTTGTCTTCCCCTTTGTTGGGAGCAAACTAGGCTCCTCGAAGATAAGGTATGGAGGAGGGTATAGTGTGTTCACTTTCAACAAGTGCCCTATGTCAAAACTAACAAGAAGGGACAGTTTTATACTGGAATACAAGAAATTATGTTATTATAAACATGAGCCAAAATACATTTTCAGATGTTTCTATGGATCACGTGCTTGGGGAGAGGGGTGGTTGTTGCTGGGCAAGACATGACTTGTCGCATCAGCACTCACAGGGAAAGTCAGATCATCATAGAGAAACACGTGTGGAGAAATGTGGCATCCGTCATTCACTGTGAACCCAGACACACCTGGGGGAACAAATGGGAAGGGGATGAACCCTCCACAGGAGGCATGTTTACTCTGTGGCTCTCTCCCTCCCTCTCTTTCTCTTTCTCCCTCTCTTTTTCTGATGATTGGTTTTATTTTTAGTTTTTTAGGAGAAAATCATTAACTGGGCTGATACATTTTTACTTTGTAACAAATAGAGTTCCCCTAAATAGGAAAATATCTCTGCATTAGACAATAATCATCTGTATCAAGTATATCTAGGGAGAACAGCAAGAACCATAAGCTGTATATGATCAGTGACTATGTGCACAGGAAACAAATATTTTGTGATATTTTCTTTTTGTATTTATTGTCTGCAGAAAATACTAAATGGAAATTTAATGTGACCATATAACACTCTAGGATATTTTTAAAAAACTGAAGCATTAATAAAGTATAAATTTCAAAGTTAACATGATCAGAGTTATAAATAATTCACATCTTCATAAGACAATAATATTAGTGCTATTATTTTTTTTATTTTTTTATTTTTTTTTGAGGCAGAGTCTCACTTGTTGCCCAGGCTAGAGTGAGTGCCATGGCATCAGCCTAGCTCACAGCAACCTCAAACTCCTGGGCTCAAGCGATCCTCCTGCCTCAGCCTCCTGAGTAGCTGGGACTACAGGCATGCGCCACCATGCCCGGCTAATTTTTTCTATATATATTAGTTGGCCAATTAATTTCTTTCTATTTATAGTAGAGACGAGGTCTCGCTCTTGCTCAGGCTGGTTTTGAACTCCTGACCTTGAGCAATCCGCCCGTCTCGGCCTCCCAGAGAGCTAGGATTACAGGCGTGAGCCACCACGCCCGGCCTAGTGCTATTATTAATAATACTAATATTTAAATACAAGAAAAAAAGGCATTTGTAATGAAAATATTGTAAATATTGTAAACTCAGACTCAGTTTTCTGAAAACACTGCCACTCTCATGTCTGGCTTGTTTACCCTATCTAAACTTATTTTTTCTGTTGGTCAAAATTTGTCATCAGCCATAATCCCTGAAGCCATGTCCTTCTATAACTTTCCTTTGATGACTTTTAAGCAAAGCTTTTCTTCATATGTCTTTGAGCTATTTCAGCCAAACTATGAACACTCTTTAAAGCTCACAAAAGGAGCTGGGTTGAACTAAAACACATTCCTTTTGAACTTATGGGTATTTGTCCACTAATTTATAGGGCATTTTTCTAAGATACACTATGAAGAGAATAAAATAGGAGAACTTAAGTATTTATGTATAATATTGTATTTGCATTGAATTTGCATAAGCCTTCATGGAGCATAAAGTTTATTTTCTGCTTTAAAATATTTGTTTGCTATGCTTAGGTTTGTTTTCTTTCCTCCAGTTTCATATCTTACCCATATTTGTATCCATTACCTCATGTATTTAAAAATAATAATTGAGCATAACTGTGTCTCATAAATTGATAAGAATAAATAGGTTCAGGCAATCTTGGGGAGCTTTTCATGGTGGAAATGATTGCAATCTCTGTCTGACATTTTTATTTTTTTTCCATTTTTGTTTTAAAAATCTTTGTTTTGTTTTGTTTCCATTAAAGAAAATATTCCAAGTAGGAGGCTCTTAAATGACACTCTGGATCTAGTTCACCCTTCTCCACATTTTAACTCTCCTGGTTTATCAAGAAAATCTAGAAATAAGAAAGAACTAGGAGAGGGGAAAACAGCTGGGGTAGAGTTAGGGGAGAGTCTTTGAGGACATCATAGCCTCACCTTGCTTCATGTCCTGTACACCCCATTGTTAGGTTCGTATGTGTAGATGTTTCCTGGTCGCCTGGTTCTCAGCGTCATGAATGAGTATTGGTACCAAGTTGAGCTGGCTGATGATGGAGTGATCACAAACACAGAGCAATTTTATATAGTTTATCACGTAAAAAAAAAATTAAAGTACAGAAGGAAGATGCACAATGTGAAAATACATTCCTGAGAGAATGAAACAGGTCAGTTTCCATTAGTGAGAAAGATACTGAAGTCTGAGCACATGCTGCCTTTTTTTATAAGCTTACTAGTTTGTTCCCCCTTTCTCCTGGCAGGATTGGTTGTCATTTCCCACCTTTTGGGGTGATTGACAGGTTGGGTTATAGAACAGATCACAGGACAGGTTATATAACAGGTTGGATATGTAATAGTTTTTCTTTCTACACATGTGTCTTCCCTAGAATTCTTCAAGAAGCTCCACCCATGCTATGCTAATTAGCTGGTAATGAGCCATATGTCAGTTATAGGTAACTAGGAAGTTTTTACTATGTATGTTCCCACCAGGGAACAGTTCCTAGCTGCAGTTTGGTTCCTAGCTACAATTCAGTTCTCTCTCTCTGCCCTTAGCCACTTCCTTGCCACCTGTTTACCCTCCACCAGACCTAACACCATGGTCCTGGAAGCACACCACACCTCTCTTAGAGTGCACAGTACTGTTCTTCAAACCACTCCTTTATATGACTGTTTTTCCTAATCTTCTAATTCTTTGATTGCTTTAGAAAAGTTCTCCCCTGAGAATATAAATGGAAGAATCTTGAGCCATTCTGTCATTGGAAGTTCAATACTTATCCTCAAGGCATAACAGCCAAAGAAAGAATAAGGACATGTGGTTTAAGGAAAAAGAAAGAGAAGTTTATTAATTTGCTGGAAAATGAGGAGGATAGCAGACTCTAGTTTTAAAGAACCATCATACCCTATTTAAGCAGGAATACTGGGTTTTTAAAAGGAGTTTTCAGCTTCGGGCTATTGTTGTTTATAGAATCTCTGGTAAAAATGATCTCCTGATCTCTCCCAATAATTGTTAAGTCTTCTCCTGTGGCTTAAGATACTAGAAAACAAAGAACAAAGAACACTCCTCTGCCCCTCTAATTACTGGCCTCAGGCAGGAATGTAGGTTTTAATTCCTCAAAAAGGTTTTAAAGGGACATATCAAAAAACATTTTGTCTTTTTCAGACCCTACTTCTGTTAGTGTTACTCAAGATGTACCTTGCTTATTAGAATTTATAATAGTTTCTTTCAAAAATTAATAAAAACTTGCCAAGTCAGACTGCATCATTCTCTTTTCCTTACAAGAAGTGTTAGAAATATTTGATGTCTAATTCTTATTAAAACATCAGACTGCTATTTAAAAAAATCCCTCTCAGCTATGCCAACTATCTGTTAGATGCTTTCTTTGCATTTGAGACCAAAGTAACAGTCTTACTTTTCATCTCTGTTCTGGGTTTAGGTTTACTTGAAGTAAAATAAAAATCAGGGTCAATTTTCTCACACATAAGCTTTCTTCATATGTGAAGACATTTGCTTTCTTACTTCGGAGCAATGCTCTAATTATTGTCTTTTAAAAAAATGTGTTCTTGGAGGGCTAGGGTTCACTGGTATTTGTGCTCCATTTATTTGGTTTATATCCCTTTGAGAAAATGGCAAATCCTTTCAATATGCCAGCAGTAAAGGGAGAGGGTATAATATATATACAAAAGCAGAACAAATTTTGTTTCTGACAAATAATTTTTTGCATCTGGTTCATGCGTGGATTTCTGTATAGTCCATTAGTTGTTTCTAACAACAGTAAATGTGATTCAATTGTTTAATTAAGAGGAACTAGTTTGAATTTTTGTTTGTTTGTTTGTTTTAAAGAAAAGAGCTCAGCCTCCAAGAATACCACTTTAAAAATCAGAGCTTAATATCTTTTCAAAATTGCAACCAGTCAATCCTCTTTCATTTCTTCTTCTTTTTTACTTAGTTTTCTAAATCATTTGTTAACCATTTTACAACTGTATATGGCTTCGTGGAGCAGTGTGTTAGTTATAATATATAACAATGAAGAGCTATTGATAAATACTAATCAAAATGAAACAACCTAACAGTTTAATATTCATGTAGAGTTTTATCTACCAAATAAATAGTTATCACCTGTTTGGCTACTCAGCCATTTTGTGGATGAAAGGTACAACAATACTCACCACTTTCTCCAACACAATTTTGACTCATTTGCTGCATTTAAAGATACTCTTAATTGATACATCATGCCTCATAGAATTGGAAAATACTAAGTAGTCCTGGAGAGATTGTTTTTGAGACTGTAACTTCTGTTGTTCATATGTACTATATTCATAGAAAAAAAGGAACCTCTCTACATTTTGCATCTAAAGCAAATGTTATTAGGTTTTATTTTTGACAAACATTTCTAAAACATAATTTCTTGTGATGTCAGAATCGCTGAATTTTTTTATTCGATTTACAAAGAGAAGCATAAAAGCAGTGACTATTTTTGCCTTTATAACAGATTACCTTGTGGTAGCATGGAATTAAATAGGTCAAAGCATGGAGTGTATCAAAAAGCACATTATAGCTGAAATCAGGAGACCTTTCCGGCACATGACCTTGGAGAGGTTACTTGACTTTTTTGGAATTTGGTTCCATCATCAGTAAAATGACTGTTTTTTTAGGTGTAAGTTTCCAAGAATCCATTTTATTAAGTATAAATTTCTATTTTATTAAGGATAAAAATTTTATTTTAATCATCTGCTTTAAAATAATAATAGAGGCCAGGCACAGTGGCTCACACCTGTAAATTCCAGCACTTTGGGAAATGGAGATGGAAGAATTGCTTGAGGCCAGGAGTTGGAGACCAGCAAGACCTTGTCTCTACAAAAATTTTTAAATAAGATTAGCCAGGTGTGGTGGCTCATGCCTTTAGTCACAGTTACTCAGAAGGCTGAGGCAGGAGGAGTACCTGAGCCCAGTAATTGGAGGCCGTGGTGAGCTATAATCACACGACTGCATTCCCACCTAGGAAACAGAACAAGACTCTATCTCTTAAAAAACAAACAAAACAATAATAATGATAATAATAACAATAGCAACTGACACTATGCTAAACATTTTATATTCATTACCTTATCTAACATATTTTCAAAAAATACCTATGGAATATATGTGTCTCCATTATATATGTAGGGATATGGAGGTTCAAATTAGAATATAGTATTACAAACTGTTCAGACCATTAGCTCTGTGTGGAGTGCTTTAGGGAGGTGACTCTGCATCAATATTGAATGTAAATCGGACTTAGTGCAGTGCTTCTCATTCTTGGACTTGTATTTGAAATCCCCTGAGGATACTGGCAAAATTCTGATTCTGATTTAGCAGGTTCAGGGTGGGCTGCGAGATTCTTTATGTCCACCAAACTCCTGGGTTATGCTAATACTGCCCATCTGGGGAGCACATTTGGAGGAGCAAGGGCTTAGAAGTCAGCTATAAGTGCTTCATAGATGCCCACCATTAGATTGAGGAAATTTCCTTCTATTCCTAATTTGGTGAAAGTTTTATCAGAATTGCATGCTGGATTTTGTTAAATGCTTTTCTGAGTCTATTGATATGATCATATCATTTTTCTTAAATAATATTTTAAAATGGTGAATTACATTGATTGATTTTTTGATTGTTAAAAATGTATTCCTAAAATAAAGTACATGTGGTCATGATGTATTATACTTCTTATACACTGTTAAATTTTATTTGTTAATTGTTTAATTTTTTGCAACTACATTTATGAAGGACATTGATCTGTTTTCCTTTCTTTAACTCTTTTTGCTTGATTTTGGTACAAGAATAATGCTGGCTTCACAGAATGAGTTGGAAAGTATTTTCTTCAATTTTCTGGAAGAATTGGTATAGAATATTTATTTCTTAAATATTTAATAGAATTTACTAATGGAGCCACATCGGTCTGGACTTCTCTTTGTGTGAAGGGTTTTGACTGCAGATTCAATTACTTTAATAGATATAGAGCTATTTAGGTTATCTCTTTCTTTTTGAGTGAGCTTTGGTAGTTTGTGTCTTTTAAGGAATAGATCCATTTTGTGTCATCTGTCAAATGAGCTGACATAGAGTTGTTGATTATATTCCTTTATATCTTGATATCTTTATAACCTGTAATGAAGAAATGTCTCATTCTCATTTTGGTAATTTGTAATCTACTTTCTTTTTTCCTGATCTGCCTGATTAGAGGTTTATCAATTACATCGATCTTCTCAAAGAACCAGTGGTTAATTTCATTGGTTTTTCTCTATTATTTTTCTCTTTTCCATTTCATTGATTTCCACTCTGATTTTTATTATTTCTTTTCTTCTTACACTAGGCTTAATTTGCTTTTCTCTCCTAGTTTTTTAAGGTGGAAGCTGAGGTCATTGGTTAGATAATATTCTCCATTTAGAAATTTAGAGCTATAAGTTTCTTTCTACATACTTCTTTGGCTGCATCCATAAAGTATAATATGTTGTGTTTTCATTTTTCTTGAGCTCTAAATACTTCCTAATTTTCCTTTTAATTTCTTCTTTGACTCGTTGGTTATTTCGAAGTGTGTGATATTGTCTGCAAATATTTGAGGATTTTCTGGATATCTTTTGGTATTGATTTCTTATTTAATTCCATTGTGGACAGAGAATATATTTTGTATAACTGGAATTATTTAAAATTTTTTTAAATTTATTTTTTATTGAAATATATTTTATGGCCCAGAATATACTGTACCTTGGTAAATGTACCATGTACTCTTAAACAATAATGTGTATTCTGCTTTTATAGGGTGGAGTGGTTGATAAATATTAATTAGGTCAGGTTTTATGGATGTGAGGGCGATCTGGCTGGGACATCTGTCATCCCGTTGAACGCCAGGGTTGATTCGGCTTATCTGGCTGGCTAGGTGGCTGTCCCCTTCCTCCCTCGCTGCTCCATGTGCCTCCCTCCCAAAGCTGCACACAATATTGAAGAGGACAACCTTCCACAATAGAGGAGGACCATTCTTTGGTCAAGGGTACTTGAGTAGCTGCACTCCCCTGCTATAACTTCTAAACAAGCTCTCAAGTCTTCTATATTCTTACTGAAGTCTATCTCTGTACTTACTGGTTATTGAAAATGGGTATTGAAATCTCTGACTATAACTGTGGATATGTCTATCTTTTGCAATTCTATACATTTTTGCTCCATGTATTTTGAGGCTCTATTACCCAGTACATAATGAGTACAGTTATATCCTCTTAAAGAACTGACCCTTTATCATTATGAAATGACCCTCTTTATAATATTCTTTATTATAAAATCTATGTCTTTTATTAATATGGTCATGCAAGTTGTATTTTTATCAGTTACATAGCATATATTTGTCCTTTCTTTTAATTTTTAATTTATTTTTATTTTTATATTTAAAGTATATAGTTAGTCCTTGCTTTTTTTTTTTTTTTTTTTTTTTTTTGAGACAGATCCTCTCTCCGTTGCCCGGGCTAGAGTGCCGTGGCATCAGCCTAGCTCAAAGCAACCTCAAACTCCTGGCCTCAAGCAATCCTCCTCCCTCTGCCTCCCAAGTAGCTGAGACTACAGGCATGAACCACCATGCCCGGCCAATTTTTTTCTCTATATTTTTACTTGTCCAGCTAATTTCTTTCTAATTTTAGTAGAGATGGGGTCTTGCTCTTGTTCAGCCTGGTCTCCAACCCCTGAGTTCAAATGATCCCCCGGCCTTGGCCTCCCAGACTGCTAGGATTATAGGCTTGAGCCACTGTGCCCAGCCCTTGCTTTTTAATTCAGATAATCTCTGCCACATATCTGTGTTTAAACAATTTGCATTAAATGTGATTGTTCATACAATTATGTTTAAATCTATCATCTTACTTTTGATTTCTATTTGTCCCATTTGTTCTTTTTTTTAACAATTTTTCCATTTTTCTGTAAGCTTTGGATTGAGTAATTTTAAATTCTGTTTTATCTTCATTTCTGGCTTATTAGCTATAACTTGTATTGTTCCATAATGGTGGCTTTAGCATTTATAGTATACAAATTTTACTCATCACAGCCTACCTTCAGTTGATACTATTCCACTTCCCATTTAGTAGAGAAATTTTCAACAGTATTCCTCCATTTCTCCTCTCCTAGTCTTTGTGCTATTAAAGTCATACATTTTAAATCTATGTAAAGATATTCCTCAACTTACCATGGGGTTACATACTACCTGGTAAACTCATCATAAGTTGAAAATATCATAAGTCAAAAATGTGTTTAATACTCCTAACCAAGCATTACAGCTTAGCTTAGACTACCTTAAATGTGCTCAGAACACTTACATTAGTCTACATTTGGGCAGAATTCTCTAATACAAAGCCTATTTTATCATAGAGTTTTGAATACCTCACGTCATTCATTAAACACTGTTCTGAAAAGGAAAAACAGAACGATTGTATGGGTATTTAAGGTATACTTTACTCAATGCGTATAGGTTTTGCACTGTCGTAGAGTCAAAAAAGTTTGAGTCAAACCATCATAAGTTGGGGACTGTCTGTCTTTATGCTGCAGGCAGTATGTACCTATTATTTTTGCTTTAAATTGGTGACTTTTTGATGTTTTGTTTTTTACTTTTATTGTCTTTCCTTAAACTTCATTACACACTGAAGGATAAATGGGTGATTTTTTCCCCCCTAAGGTTTTCTTTTAAGTTAAAAGATCATTCACAAACTAGCATATTCATAGATTTACTTTCTGTAATATAGCTGATGTGTTTGGAATTTCATTCTTATATTTAAAAGTCAACAGGATTACCCAGAAATTTAAATAAATTTGTCCCTTTCCACACTGAAGATGTAATTAGGTCATCAGAAAGCATCAGGTTTGAGTACAACCACATAATGCATGTCTTTCTTAAGTACTGGATTTCTTATTTCAAAAACAGAGAAGATGACAGGTGGAAGGAAGGGAAAAAGTGAGAGCTATATGAATTGCTGAGACCTTATAACAAAGACAAAGCAAGAGAAGCCAGGGATGACAGGTAGTGATGAACTACTATCTAAGTGCATCATCCTGTGTGAGCCAACCTAGCCCTTGGCCCTCCAGTCATTCTGGTGAGAGTCTCTTTTCCCTAGTTTTCTAGCTGTAGTCTGACCCCAAATTGTTTCCAATGGGAAAAACTTGGACTCAGGTGCTAAGGAATTTTTCATTTGTTCACACAAAGGTGTTCAAACTCAAAAGCTAACTCCCAGGGGAGTGCTAAACACTATAAATTAAGACAGTGAACTTGCAAATGTACAGTCATCTACAGTTATTTCAAGGTTCTTGATAGCTCTGCATAATAAAATTCTGAATTCATAAAGTGAACTAAAGGTCAGATTCTAGGCCCATTTTCACTATGATTTTAAGGGCCAGTGGGAAGCACATTATCTCATTATGTTACTTGTACTTGGGAATAGATAAATACAAAGGAGAGAAGAAAAATATACAGACAAGAGAGATTTGGAAATAATAAATGTCAGCACTATAAAGTTAGCCCAGTGTAGCTCTAGCACCACCAAAATGGGTAATTATTTTTAAAGGCACTTAAATATTAAGAAAAAGTATCTTTATATCCATCCATGTTGTGGTGGTTTCTGTTGCTTTCATTTCTTTGTAAAAATCCATATTTCCATCTGGCATAATTTTCCTGGAAGGATTTTTTTTTTTAACATTTCTTATGCTGCAGCTTTGCTGAAAAAATATTATTTCAGCTTTTATATGTCTGAAAGATTTATTTCTTATTTTGCTTTCCTTTTCAAGATTTTTTTCACCACTTGAATAATTCTAGGTTGACAATGTTTCTTCTTTCAGTATTTTAAAGTTGCTGTCCACTTTCTTCTATATGCATTGTTTCTGATGTAATATCTGTTGTCATCCTTATGCATGTTCCTTTGCATGTAATGTACTTTTTCCCTCTAGTTACTTTTATCTTTATCAATTTGATTACAATGTTCCTTGATTTGGTTTTAATCATATTTTTATGCTTGAAATTTATTGAATTTCTTAGATCTATCAGCTTAAAGTTTTACCAATTTAGACAATTTTCCTTAATTATTTCTTCAAATCTGTTCTATGTTGTATCTCTCCTTTCTGTTGGAGACCTTAATTATATGTATGTTTGGTCATTTGAAGTTATCCCACAGATCACTGTGCTCTGTTCTTTTTTGTTGCTTAGCCTTTTTTCTTTGTGTTTTTCATTTTGGGCTGTTTCTATTGCTATACCTTAAATATCTTAATCTTTTCTACAGAAATGTCTAATTTGTTATTAATCCCATCTAGCAAATTTTTAAATCAGACATTGTAGTTTTCATCTCTACTAATTAACTTTAGGTTTGTTTTTATATTTTCATGTCTTTATTTAACTTGTTCAATCTTACCTCTAGTTTCTTCAGCTTATGAAATACTAATATAATAATGACTATTTAATATTTTAATCTACAAATTCCATCATCTGTATCAACTATAGGTCAGGGTCAGTTATAAAGGATTGATTTATCTTCCAATTATTTTCTTATTTCTTTGCATGCCTTCAGATGCCTGATATTGTGAATTGTACCTTGTTGAGTGCTGGCTTTGTTTGTATTCTTATAAATATTCTTGAACTTTGTTCTGACACTCATTTAGTTTGTTCTTGTTTGATCTTACTTTTAAACTTTGTTAGAAGAATCACAGCAGCATTTAGGGGAGGATTAATGTTTTCCCCACAATTGCTGCAAGATTCTTTTAGTACTTTAATAGATGTCCTTTGAATTATGAGATTTTGCCTTTTAGCTTTTGGAAACATAAATAGTATTTCTGGCCCTGTGTGAGTTTTGGTTACTGTTTTCTTTCACTCTTTCAGAAAAATGTTTCCTCAAGTTTGGGTATTTTCCTCACACACATGCACTCAGTTGAATATTCACTGGGGAGGAGGGGGTTCCCTACAGATCTCTGGACTTCTCTGTGCAGCTGTCTTCTCTCTGGTACTTTGTTCTATAATCTCCAGCTACATTGGTGTCCCAGACACATAACTATCTCCTCAACTCATGAGAGCACTAGATTCTTCCTGGGTTCCCTGTTCTTTTATTGTGACCTGGAAACTTTCTCCAGGTGGTAAGATGGGAAATTGTAGGGTTTACCTTATTTGTTTTTCATCTCTCTGTCATCCTTCTTTTTGAGATTTCCAATGTCTTGAGAGTTGTTGTTTTATATAATTCATCTGGTCTTTAAGTTGTTTCAGGCAGAAACAACTTAAACGGGTAAATTCAATTCCCATTATTCTAGCAGAAACAGGTTTTCCAGGGTTGTTTGTAAAACATAAATAATTTTATGTCAGTTTCTTGCTCCAAATCTTCTGCTAGTTTCTCTTGAAACACTCCTTAAAAATGTCTGCAGGATGCTACTTTCTCTAACCGGTGCTTATCTTTTTCAGAGCTTATTTTCCATTCTTACCCAATGTTACTTTCAAAGTTTGTCTTACTTTTCTTCCAATATGCCAAGCTTGTTGCCACCTCAGAACCCTTGCTGTACCATCTGGAACATCTTTTCCTGAAATTTTCCAGTGGCTGACTCCTTCTCTCCATTCAGGAGTCTACTCAAATATTACCTCTCCAGCAGGATCATTCTGTTTAAAATAGCTTTGTGCCTCTTCTTCACTATATTTCCTTATACTGCTTAATTTTTCTAATGAGCCCTTATCCCTGACATTATATTGTATAATTATTTACTTACTTGCTTATTTTCTGTTTCCCCTATAAAGGGAAGTGATTTTGTCATATTCACTGTTGTATCCCCAGAGCTTACGACATTGTCTGGCACTTAGTAGATGCTCATTATATATTCATTGAATGGATGGATAGATGGATATACCCTCAAAGTTAAGGGCAACAGAGGACCCTATAAAGGAACTTAGGTACTAGTTCCCATTTCAAACAGCACTTATGACATCAGCTAATAGCAGGTGCTAGAGAAAGAAATGTGTTTTTGTAACAAAGGGGAGTTTAAAAATTACTGCCTTCTTCTTGCCTTTTCTGAATTAAAAGGAAATCCACAGTTCAAAAATTAGAAGCTGGGAGTGTTGAAGATTTGCTCTGATGACCTCCGACCTCTGATTTTTGTTTCTTTTCTTGTTGCTTCAGCTGTTGTTTTTCTTTCCTTTCATCTGACAAAATCCTCTGTGCAGCTTGAAAGACAGGTTCTTTACCCCATGGATGGTTGCATTCATGGTTCTTTTAAGTCCTATAGGGCTGCTTCCTTTTGCTCTATATTGCTCAAAACTTCATTATTTTGTAGAACCTGACACAGCTTTGTCACTTTATAAGGCATAAAGATAAGTCTTCAGCTGTAGAGAACATGTCCTCTCAAAACTTCTGTGCCATCATTTAAAGTCTTCTTTAGGAACACATTTCTCCTCCACTAATACATCTATTACATAGTCTTATAATTTGGATGAAGTACTGTCTCACTTGGGCTTGTTACTGAAAGGCCAAGCATCCTTAAAGATAGCATGCTCTACACCATATTTTTCAAAGTACTAAATTGCTAAGTTGCCATTAGACATGATTAGAGCTTATGTACTAGATATTCTTAAGTGAATTTTAAATACAAAAATTTATGTTTTCTTCCAGTTGGAAGCAATTCTGCTAGGAAGTGAACATGTAGATTTTATACATATCTTATAATATAAATATAAATATAGCATAACTTGATAAGTCATTCAATTTAAGTTTATTCTACAAGGTTTGGAGTGGGGAGCAAGAAACTTTCTTCCAGGCTTATATTTTACACACACATACACCCCTATATTTATATATATATAAATATATATATATTTATAATATATATAAATATATAAATATATAATATATAAATATAAATATATATATAAATAATAAATATATAAATATATATATATTATATATAAATATAGGGGTGTATGTGTGTGTAAAATATAAGCCTGGAAGAAAGTTTCTTGCTCCCCACTCCAAACCTTGTAGAATAAACTTAAATTGAATGACTTATCAAGTTATGCTTTAATGCCTGGGATATTTACCCTGATATCATTGTCCTAAAAATGTTATTAAGGTAGGATTAGTGGTGGAGAGATATTTGAGGAAAGACTAGCTGGTTAATTGTTTGGGCAAAGAGAGAGAGGCACTGGAGTTACAAGTTAAGATTTCCTGACTTGAAAACTTCCATGTCCATGATGGTTATATATAATCACATACCTTCAGAAATTCTTATGATTTTGAAGTTTTTCATGAATTGACCTAGGAATTTAACCACCATATATTGCATTGTTTCTGTAAGAGAGTTTATCCTGAGTGACAAATAATCACCTTGCACCTGAGATTTTGGATCACAATTTCTTTATAAGCTGGGAGCCCTCTGTATTCAGGGAACAAAAAGACATAACTGTCAGTAAATGCCCTTAGGGAGAAGAAATAGCATTTGCTCCTGTAGAACAAAGAACTCCAAGGACCTCCTACAGAACTCCAAAGAACAGAAGAAGGTCCAACCTTTTGAAAGAGAACCATGTAGAGTGGGGAGTGGTGAGTTAAGTCAGGGGACCTGACTCCTAGTCCTATCTCTTTCGCTCCTTGCCTCAGTTTCTTCATCTATCAGTTCATGGTACTGGCCTTGACCTTCTCTCTAATATCCAAAGATGGGGCTCTGCTGCTACCCCCATGCAAAAAGTGAATCTTGTCTTCCCACTTTCAGAAATGAGGGTCCCCATCCACAAGACCCCTACACCCAGCAATCTGCAGAGGTCATCCTCAGGAACCAGATGTAGACAAAACTGAGGAGAAGGCTAATTTAGTCTTTCATTCTCCTCTCTTGTTCTTATCCTAGTGCTGCCCCTGCTGGTACCCTAATTGCTCTCTGATTCCGAGGCCTTTCCTTCCTCCCTTAAAATACCCACAAAGAATGGTTTAAGTGATTCAAATCAGCTCCATAGACTCCTTTCTAAAGTATGTGCTTTATTACAGAGAACAAAGCCATTGTTTGATTAAGCCAAAGGAATACATCTCGAATTGTAGAATTTTCGGCATTAAGATATAGGAAAGGGAGAAACTCAGGAGAAAGGGGATTTTTACAGCATCCAAGAAATCATACTATATAAATAGCAACTTATTTTACCTGCCTCTTAAGAGGCTAATGATACAGTGATGGTTCTCAACCCTGGAAGCTCTTTAAGAGGCTCTGAGAGTTTTAAAGAAATATCTGGTCCCACAGACTCTGCCCGTAAATATTCTTACTTAATTGGTCCAGGTAGAACATGACCTTCAGGATAGTATTTTCAAAGGTTTGTGGGTAATTCTAACAGAAAGCCAGAATTGAAAACCATTCATATGTAGATACAAAAGCCCCTGTGCCCTTCCCTCCAGAGACCCTTCTCTCCCTTCCCTGCCTCTGTCTCTAGGCCTCTAACAAGCCTGAGAGCTCACTTTTCCACCTCTGCCCCTGCTTCACAGGGCTGAGTGGGCAAGCACGTCTGTGCCCAAGAACCTGCAAGGCACTAGCAGCTGATTTGCCTCCTCTGTGTGCCCAAGCAGGCAGGATGGAGCCCACAGTTCAAAATATTAATAGCATGCTCCTTGTTCACTAAGAATGTTCTTCTAGGAATTCAACTCACCGGGGAAATTTTCTGAGCAATTTGATTCAAATTACAATCTATTCCTGCCCCTGTAAGTACCACAAATCAATACAGCAGTTTCTATTGTTAGTCAGTGAGATTGAGCATTAGTATTAATGTTTTATGTGCTGAGAAATATGTACATTTACTCAGATATTTTCAGCAAACCTGATCATAATCCCTTTTTGTAAGTTTTTGACACAGTCATACACACCAGATGGACATTTGAATAAATTGGGTAAAATTAAGTTGTTGGTTCAATAGCACTTGATTAATTGATTGTTCCTGGCTATGGTACCAACCCCAAGACCAAGGACTGGTATCTGTCCTCGGCCTGCTAGGTACCAAGATGCAGAGCTCTACACCCCCCACCCCTTTCACCCACCCTCATCTGTGGGAAAAATTGTCTTCCATGAAACTTAGGAACTGCAGGGGACTACTCAGCAAGAGGTGAATGACAGGTGAGCGAGTGAAGCTTCATCTGTATTTACAGCCGCTCCCCATTGTTGGCATCACTGCCTGAGCTCAGCCTCCCCCGCCCACCCCATCTGTGGAAAAATTGTCTTCCATGAAACCAGTCCCTGGTGCTAAAAAGGTTGGGGACCACTGCTGCAGAGAATTGCATTCACTTTGGCTGGTGTCATAATGGTTCTCAATTCTGACTGCACATGGAATCATCTTTGCAGGAGAGCTTTGTTAAAAACAACAATAACAAAAGAAACAAACAAAAAAATCTAATAGCTAAGTCCCACCCCAGAGGGAAAAAAAATCTTTGGAGATGGGGCTGAAACAATGGTACTTCTGAACCATGCCCTAGGCCAGAAGATTTTAATGTGGAGACCCACCAGGTTGGTTGTGTTGGGGCAATCCTACCACTTTAGCAAGATCACCCACGCCTGTAGGTAGAATTGTTTGCATAAATATTAGATTTCATTTTGTTTTATTTGTCTGGTAAATCCCATAATGCTGAAGTTTGAGGAATGTTGTTGACCAGAAGCAAATATAAGCAAACCTTTGGGAAAGATCTGTTTTTCCATATTTGGGGAGTTGTTTTATATTTAATGTCATAAAAGTTACCAGAATTTTTGCTTTTTCTGCCCAAAACTTATGAAATTTAGCAAGAAAGAAGTTGGCCTGTTGTGAGGATGGGACATTTCCTTAGCACTTCTAAAACATAAGAATCTTGAAGCAACATAGAAAGGAGGGAAAGGAGGGAGGAGGAAGGAAGGGTCTCAGACTTGGAAATTCTGTCTAGATTGACCGTATCCACTCCAGTCCTACAAGACGCTTTGAATGCTAAACCAATGTACCATAATGTAGGAGAACGAGAGGGGTCTTTGGGAGTTCTTGGTTCAATATGTGGAATCTGTGGGACCCAGGACAGGTCTTTATTCACTTCATAGGGCCTCAACTTCTGAAAAAAGCAAAATTTCCTTTGAGTTGTGAGATTTCCTGGGAAGAGGAAGGAGCAAAGGAGCCTCATCTAGAAGGCAAAGAAAGTATTTTGCTGACAAAAAGTTAGGGGAAAATGCTAGTTAAGTTTAAAACAAGTAAAGGCAAGCCCCATTTCTGGGAAAGGCTATGTATGAGCTTTCCCCCCATCCCTGATGCATTGACATGAGTAACATTGGGATACTTCAAGTCAATTTAAACAGAAGAGCCGTGCTTTGTGCAACTTGTACTACTAATAAGCAGCCCATAGAACTCCAAGAAGGGACTATTTAAGAGCTAATCATTATTTAAATGTGCTGATTGGGATTGTGCTCAGGGAAAACACATACAAACCTGGGCACATCCTGCCCCACTGAGGAGTGAGTAGCTGTTATTGGGGATGAAATGCTAAGCATCCCGTCTTTAGCGTGGATGAAAAACTGCGTGCAACCCAATCTTTTCATTTGAGATTTGGAAGGCTCTTGCAGTAATTAACGGTAGAGCCACTTGACTTAGTGAGATCCATCCTCTTGGGAAATTTGGGAAACTGCCCATGAAAGCTGGAGCTTTCTGCCCAAGGAGGGGATTATATCCTGATCCTTTGGGAGAGACCCTCTTGTTTGTCCTTTGAAGTAACTACTTCTCTGCAGGTGTCAAGTAGCTCCACTCTTGGTGCTGGCTTTCAGATTTGGAGCCCTCTGCTAAGCGCTCTGGGTGACCTTTCTCCATGGGTCTTTGGGAAATTGACATGATAATCCCTTAAAAGCATTATGGAGATCAGAAACAGTTCTTAAAATAAAATGGGAGGAGATTGCCCAGATTCATTGCTGGCTTCAGTTGTTTCTGGGGCTGGGGCTAGCCCAGGTGAGGTTTTATTAGCCTTCTCCTTCCCCCGTCAGACATTCACCGCCCTGCCTCCCCATTCCCAACCAAGCACACGGGTCAAGATGCGGTGTTTCCCAGACTTGGTCATTCTCTGTGAAATGTCCCATATTGGGATTTATTCCATCAAAGAGGAGGTATAGGAGATGCTTCCTGTTCCTGTGTCTGTCTTTGGTGACTTTCCTAGCCCAGTCTGGGGCACCCCAGAGCCAACCCCAGGTATTCACTTTTCCTGGTTCACCTATCTTTCCTCAGCAGCTGTTCCAACCAGCTCTCAGTCAGGAAAAGGAAGTGATGGCCTTATTTGCTTCTCTCTGTATTGGGGACATTAGTGAGTATTTTCCATCCTTTGCTAGCAGGTGGGGCGGGGCAAGGAGCCGTGCAGGCCACACCAGGACAGAATCTTTGGCTTCTTTCCCCAGCTGTCCCTTTTTACAGTTAATGGTGGTTGTACCACTTTGTTTAGCTGTTTCGGGCAATTTTTTTTAAGCTTAGTCTTACCAATCTTTTACATTTTATTTAAAATTTGTCCATAACTAATTAATTAATTATATTCATTTCATTTCATAGTAGGAAAGGCAGATTTTTGATGCTCTTCATTTCACCATCTTTTGTCAGAATAATTGTTAAAGATTCTAAAAATGCTTTTTGGCTAACAATGGACAACTTTCTTTAAAAATAAGAGTTGTTTGGGTTCGAGTCCTTCCTGTCTGACTTTGACCAAGCTACTTCACCTCTTAAGAATCTGTTTTCTCATCTTTAAGAATGGAGATAACATTCCACAGCATAGTGTTGTAATTATTGCATGAAGGAATGATGTCCAGCTTTGAGTAGAACACCTAACATGTGGTAAGCCATCCATAAATGACAGTGACAGTGAGAATGATAAGCGAATGCACTTTGCAGGAAGGAAGGAAGGGACAGATTAATGATGAAGGAGAGAGGAAGAAATCAGTCTGTTAGGAATCTGCAAGTTTGAAGCATGAAAGCAATAAAAGAGCTTACATGGCCTCTGACCAGTGGTGGGGTAGACCCTGCTCGCATATACATACATATCCACACACACATACGCACCTCTCATGTACATACTCGTCCACATATACTCACATATACATATATACATGTGTAGAACACGTGCTTTGAAAAGCTGTTGAAAGTGAAGCCTTTTTAATTATATGTTCAGCTCAAACAGTCAGCCTGCCCTAGTCTTACTGTCAGGAGCGTCCCTGCCTGTTTCTGGCACAATCCCATCCCAGATACAGGTCACTCACTCAGCTACACTTTGAATTGACCTTGTAAACAAGCTTCTGCCCCTTCTGTGGTCCATGTGGTTTCTGTGGTCTTTTATTTTTTAACCTGTTAAAACACTTTTAAGTTCAGCTTTGTAGATTTGACATCCAACTCCCACTGGAACCTGGCAGTGGTTTCCTATTTCTCGTTTATTGCTAAAGAATGATCAGAGAGAGAAAGCATTAGAGCAAGGTCACTACAATACACTAAATAAGAAATATATCCATGGTGAACATTTCCAAAGCAAAATAAAGAGAGCTTCCTCTCAGGGTGATTTTCTATTTGTCCTCTCTTGGAAAATGAGCTATAATTCTCTGAATCATTTGCCACATTACTTACTTTATCAACCATGATATTTCAATCTTCACATCTGCTTGCAATTAAAGAGAAGAGTCTCTGAATGTCACAAGGACACTGAAGTACATGCAGTGGGACTTGTAAGCTCTTACTGGAAGATTTGGTAAAAATTTCCTTGATACTTTAAAACACTAATCTCAAAAAAAAAAAGAAAGAAAGAAAGAAAGAAAAGAAAAGGCCCTACTAACACTTTCCCTCTGAGTGCTGCTAGACCTGCAGGTCTGTGTTGAGCTGTCAACACAGGTATCTGTTTGGCCAGATGATGTTTGTTCAAGTTGTCAAGAATAAAGCCTGTCTCGAGAGATTCCAAGTGCAATATAGGACAAGATGAGAAGGTAGAACTGATTACTAATTTCAGAAATGCTTGGTAATCTGGAATAAGAATAAGTAAAACATACACAAATGAAAGATGATAGTGTTACCAACAGAGGGGTCATTTAAAAAGTGCTCATGCTCAGGAATTCCAGAAGTGTGAATGTTCATCTGACAATATTGCTGGGGAACATGGTTGTGGGCCCTATCATGCCTGTTGTGAGCCCATACTAGTTCTTAATGGGTTTAGCATGGATCTCTGAAAAGATCTCTGAAGGTCAAGTGGAAGCAAGCAGAGATGAATACAAGGCAGAATGTAGAAAAGACCAACCTGGTACCTTTGCAGGCTGTTTAGATGCAGGACTCAGCCAAACTCTCCCTGGAAACAGACCTTTTGGGGCTCTGCGGGAGCTGTTTTTGGATGCATATTCAGCCCTCATAGCACCAAACGAGTCTTGGGTTACGGTTCAGAAAGCACAGAATTCAACATAGAAGTACATCATAAGCACATCAAGGGAAAAAGATACAGGAACTCATTTTCTCTATAAATTTAGATCAAGGTAACTCCAGACATGATAAGGAAGATGTACAGGAAAGTTAATGCAGCTATATGAGATTCTGTCGAAGAGACAAAAATCTAAAAAATAGGTATTTTTTTTTAAAAAGGTAGAACCATTCCAAAATGTCTCTTGTTCAGAAGAAAAATAGAATAACTCAGAAGATAAGCATCCTCAGGGCTCAGAGGGGTGCTGCCAACAGCTAAACAAAACCATCTCAATCTATAATTGTCTAAGAAGAATTTTCAGATTAAGATAATAAACATACTGCTCAAGAAATAAAAATTCCACCAACATGCCAGCTACATTCTCCCCACTGAGAATACAGCACTGTACGTGAAGAAATGGCTGCTATGTAATTTGATAGGAAATATTTTCAAAATCACAAAATAACCAGAAAAAACCTAAAAGCACAACGAAATAATATCAAGAATTAGGCCTATGGAATCATACCATTGCTCTTCTGATCTAGTCTTCTTCTTCCAAGCAACAGAACTCCTAAACCATGTAATTATGTGGTGAACAAATGTCATAGAATCTTTCTATATAACCTATTTCTATTCAGTATAAAATATTTGTAAATAAATTGAATGCCCCTTTTCTGTGCTTGGTTGCCTTTAATCCTAGAGCATCATTGAGTTTCATCATCAAGTTCCTCTACTTTATTTTTTCCTTCAGATGAGACACAGATTCATTATTCATTCACTCATTCAATATTCAACATTCTATGTGGCCCGAAGAACCATATTTTCTACTGATAACCCCATGCCCTCTCCTCAGCCCAGGACTTCAGCTGATTGGACCCAATGTGACAGTTGGCCCAAAGGTAGTGCCTCCATGTGCTTCCAAAATATATGCCTTGTGAGGCCTGGCTAAAAATTAGAAGGGGAACCAACCTTCCCTGGGAATTGGGAGACTGAGGCACTTGTGGCTAATTAGTAGACGAGGGTCAGAAATGTAACTATCAAGAGTTGCATGATGTAGCAAGTCCTGGATCAGCCCCTCTGAGTTAGGTACGAGCTGAAAAGAGGTAGGCAGAGATGCAGATGGATCATACACATAGAGAGTAGCAGAGACCCCATAACCTGAAGCCCCCAGAAATATAGAGTAGCCTCAATTCCTGACAGCTTTACAACTTCAGATCCCAGCCCTGGTTGCATAATGGATCTAGCTCTTTGATTTGTATGGATCTTGCTGTATTTTTGTAATAATTCAAGTTCTTAAGCTGTCTTAGGTAGGTTTCTGCTTCTTTCCACAAAAGGGCCCTGACTGGAACACTGCTTGATTACGTGATGTCCTGAAGAATATAGCTGAGGCCATGAATGTTTGAAAGAGACGTTTAGGTGCAGGCCAACTGGATAATTGGAATCATACTGTTTTCAGCTGTCCATTGTCATATTTATAATGATTGCCATGCTAATCCATAATTAAAGCAAATTGTCTATGGCTGTACCACCTGGAATGTGCCTGATCTAGGAAGCTAAGCAGGGTCAGGCCTGGTTAGTACTTGGATGGGAGATCATAATTAAAGCAAATACAGCTACCAAATTACATGTAAAAATTGAGTTTGTTAGCCCATCATGCTAGATACAGTTTTGAATATACAATATATAGCAATTTGTGGCTAAAACTTATCTCACTGGTAACTCTGAAGTATGAAGAATTGGATAAGAAACCAGTCCCTATGACTGTTGCTATGAATATAGCGCTATAAATTTAAAGCCTCTTCTACATTATTTCCTTTCCAAAATATAAACCTAGAACTCCTGCTGCGTATCTGTGAAGTTGTTGTCTTAAACTTTTCTTTCATTCCTCTCTGACATACTTTAGATCCTGAAGCATGCTCTTTCATCATTTTGAACCTGTCATCATATCTATTTTGCAGTAAATCTGGACCAATAAAAGTTTCCAAAATGAAATAATTCTTGAAGGTTCTAATGTCATCTTTAAACTCAAAGAGGGATCCAGAAATATATGGCAGATCTGTCTTTAAGAAAAATAAATTATTTTTATTCTTTGTATAAAATAAGTGACAGTCCTTTAATTGCACAACCTATCAGTTGAGTTTGTGTTTTCCTGGAATCAAAAAACATTAGTCATTATACCAGTATTCACCTATGGGTCCTCGTGGTAAGACTTTTAATAGTCATGAGTTAATTGTAGCTCACAAGATACTTTTTATATATATTTATAAAAGCAAGCATCTTCCATAATATAAAACAAAGCAGTTAGAAAAATTAATTGGAAAATACAACCAATTAAATATTTGTCAACTAGGAAAAAGTCTTTGTGGTCAAGAAAACCACATACTTAAAAAAAGTATTAATAAAATGTAGTGTCAGAGAAAGATAGATGAATTTATGGTAGCTCTGACCAACATAATGTAATATACAAATAGAAATATAAAGGACATAGAATGAGCAAAGCAAGCTTGAAAAAGAACAAAGTTGGAGGACTTAGCAATACCTGATTTCAAGAAAGTCTATACTATTGTAATCAAGACTGTATAGTAGTAGTGCAAGTCTCACTGGAATAATACAGATAATTCTGAAATAGACTCATAAGTATTTGGCCAATTAATTTTTTATAAAGGAACTAAAGTAATTCAATGGGATGATAATAGTCTCTTCAACAGATGCCACTGGAATAATAGGATATCCATGTGGGGAAATAAACTGCAATTCTTACCTCACTCCACACATAAAATTAATTTGAAATGAATTTTACACCTAAATGTAAATAATTAAAACTAAAATTTCTTTTAAAGAAAAGCATATGAAAATTTTCATGACAGTGGCATGGGAAAAGATTTTTTGGAAGATGAAATGCCTAAATCATAAGAGTAAAAATTGATAAATTAGATTTCATCAAATAAATACTTCTACTCTTTAATAGACATCATTAAAAAATTAAATGCGAAAATCATCAACTGAGAAGATATACCCACATATATACATCTGATAAAAAAACTTCTATCCAAGATACATGAGGAACTCTCAAAATTCAAGAATAAAAAAGACGGCAATTAAAAGAAATAGGCAGAAGATTTAAATAGACATTTCACAAACAGACAAAATATGTAAGAATGGCCAATAAACACATGGAAATATGGTCACAATCATTAGTCATTAGGGAAATGTAAATTAAATCCACATGAGATGCCATTTCACACCCACTAAAATCGCTAATGTTAAAGAGACCGAAATATTGGTGATGATGTGGAGGAACTAGAACTCGCATAAATTACTGGTGGGAATGTAAAAACGCTGTAGCAAAACTGGCAGTTTCTTGTAAAATTAAACATACACTTACCATACAACCCACAATTCCACTCAGAGATATTTACTCAAAAGAAATGAAAACATATGTTCCCATAAAGACCTGTATATAAATGTTCACAGAAGCTTTATTCAAAAAAGCCAGTAATTAGAAATACCCCAAATCTACATCAACAGATGAATAGATAAAGAGAAAAATAATCTGATTATGTCTAACTGGTTATGATCAGATTTGAAGCATCTCTATGTGGCATGCTTCTCAAAACAGTCCACTGGTTTCCTATACATCTGCTTAGCCAGGGCTTCCCAGGGTAGAGAGCAACTACGACCACCATAGCAGGGTTATAAGACATGAAACATGACAACTTTTGCAGAATAAATGTCCTGTGCACACCTTCTCCTACCACAGGGGGCTGTGAGTGTAGAATGGCGTAGCATGGAAAGTCCAGTATGGTTCAAGCTCTTTTCCATTGTGCTGAATGTTTGTAAAAATTCCTTTTCTTCTCCTTCTAAATGAGGTCAGTGGGAAAAGCTGATACTTGGGCTGTGCCTGAAACACTCACTTTAATAAAAACATATATATAAATAGATACAGATATTAGCTGATGACTTTTGGGCTCTGTGCCCTCTGTCAATTGACTCTTAAAATCACCTCTTTTGGGAGCCCTTGAGAGAAATCATATCTTATGATCTATTGCTGGCAAGAAAAACAGTACAGAAGAAAGTCCTGGACTCTTTTAGAAAACTGCAATTATATTTAAGTAAATGTGTTTGTAGATTATTGTCTGGATGTGGGAGTAAAGAGTGACGTGGATAAAGTGATTCTTTTGACAGGTCCATAAAAATTATGGATTCCACAGGTCCATAAAAATTACAGATTCCACGGTCCATAAAAATTAGAAAGAAATAACATAGAATGTAATGCTGTGGAAAGAACTGGACACCAGTGTTCTCATCTAGCTCCTGTCTCTAAGAAGTTACATAACACTGGCTAAATAATTTAGCCTCTCTGGAACCCCATCCTCACATCTCTAAAACAATCAAGCTGGAAGGAAGAGCCTCCAAGGCTTGTCAGTGTGGTGACATGGTCACAGTCACTTAGAATCCTGGATTCAAAGTACTTAGATAAACTTCTGCTAAACTCCTCCAAATACATCACCCATTCAATACATTTTTCACAGATAGCATTTTGAAACCACTACACGCATTGTACATTTTAAAACCCTATTCAGGCAGAAACTGAAGAATGAAGAAATAATATTTGCAAAATTCATCTTCTGTTCATTATCTGGCATTGTTTTATGCCATGCGGACAATTTTAGTCACTTAAGAATGACATGTTTTAGTCCATAAAATATTAAATGTGGTAGTAATCCATTGTAATACTAAATGCCAAGGGTCACAAATAACCCCGCTAGTACAAGCTTTCCACATTATGGTGAGAAAGATGGATTATACAGCACAGTACATTGGAGATATGATCGGGACATGAAATCAATAACGGTATTGTGTCATTTTATAACAGGGCTTTTTCAGTGTTTAAACTAGAATTCTGCCATGTGCATCCTGTAGTGCTACAGACTTTGTTCAGTGACTATTATTCAACTGTCTTTTGCCCAGGACATCAACAAAACATACAAAGCTTTATCTAAATATTTCATTTGTAAAGTTATCCATCCTTTTGGTTTTTCTCTGGGATTGGACCAAGTGTGCAGTCAGAAAACTCATAACTCTTGTGTTCTGAAAACACAGCAGTGTATCTTCAACCCTAAATAAACTGTAGACTGATAGGAGACAAGCTTAGTGCCCAGCTTGTCTAAATCTGTCATTTAACATGTGGAAAACCTTTTGGGTGAAGTGAAAAGTTATCATGTCATCTTTTAAAAGCCTACAACAATAACAACAAATACTAATACAGCCCTTATATGTGCCAAGCACTGTTTTAACAGTTTTGTTTTAGTTTTGTACATGGTACATGGATGTTTACAGTGGTTTTATTCATGTATTGATACATTTAACCCATACTACAACTTGACCTTTAATAATTCAATGAAGTACATACTATTTGCACCCCATTTTATAATATGAAGAAACGGAATAAAAAGTGGCTAAGTAACTGGGTTAAGATCACACAGCTAGCAAGTGAAAGAGTCAGTATTTGAACCCAAACAATCTGTCTCTATGTATAAACAAATATGTGTGTATCAGAAGGGATATAGAACCCCAACAGACAAAAGGCTTTTTTAGTAGAATTTAAACACATAAATATTCATATTTCTGTCATTCACACTTCTGTACCAGAAATAATAATCTGCTTTCATGGGTGAGTTTTCTTTTGCTGGATCATGAAAATCATGCTAGCGAATCACGTGGTAGATCTCAATTTAATCCCAGCACGGCACACTGGAAGCTCAGTTTGATTTACAATGTGCTCATCACATGTCACATTAAATAGAGGCATAGACAGCTAACTTTCTGGCTTTTAGTAAAACTATACAGGTTTAGTATGCTGTAGGATTCACTGAATGAATTTAACATAAGGAAATATGCTCTTCAGCACAAAGTAAGAGAATTTAAATTTTCAGCATGATTCAAAAGAGTGAAGAGAATGAAAGCAAATCCTGAACTCTATAAAATTGTAAAGAAACAATAATTGAGAAGCCATAATTAAGCCAGTAGACTCTTTTTTATACAAGCTGACCTCCAGAATAAAGTCAGCCCAAACTCTTTCGTCTTCTACCAAGGAAGAGTTTCTCCTCAATTCTTTTCCTTTTTAACATCATCACATTATTCTGATGGCTAATTTTATGTGTCAAATTGAAACATTGTTTCTGAGTGTGTCTGTGAAGGTGTTTCTAGAAGAGATTAGCATTTGAATTGGTGGACTGAATAAAGCCAATGGTTCTCCCCAATGTGAGTGGGTACCATACAATCTGTTGAGGGGCTAAACAGAACAAAAAGACAGAGGAAGTTGGATTTGTTCTTTCTCTGCCTGACTGAGCTGGAATACAATTTTTCTCCTGTCTTCAGCACTCCTGGTTCTCAGACCTTCAGACCTGTACTAGAGCTACACCATCAGCTCCCTGGCTCTCAGGCCTTCGAACTACACCTCCAGATTTCCTGGGTCTCCAGCTTGCAGATGCCAAATCATGGGACCTCTCAGCCTCCATAACCACAAGTCAATTCTTTATAATAAACCTCTTTTGAGGCATCCTATTGGTTTTAGATCTGTGGAAAACCCTGGCTAATAAATTTGTCATTGTTCTTATAGATGTTATCAAGTTCCAAGTAAGTCTAGGTACCTTACATACATTATTTCTTATTTTTAATCCTTACCATAATTCTGCAAATTAAATATTGCTATCCCCATTTTCATTTTAAGAGCCTGAGGTTCTGAGAAACAAAATAACTTGCCCAAGGTCATGCCACCACTCCTCAAGATGGCAGACATGAGTCAGCCGTATTGAGTTTATCCATATTAATATCCAAACATACCTTCACACAATAAGATACCCGCTCACATTCATTAGGATGCCTCCTATCAAAAAAAAAAAAAAAAGAAAGAAAAGAAGGAAGGAAAGAAAGAAAGAAAGGAAAGAAAGAAAGAAAGAAAGAAAGAAAGAAAGAAAGAAAGAAAGAAAGAAAGAAAGAAAGAAAGAAAATAACAAGTATTGGTAATGATATGGAGAAATTGAACCCTTGTACATTGTTGGTAGGAATGTAAAATGTGCAGCCACTATGTAAGATAAAAATGGTAGTTTCTTAAAAAATTATAAATAGAATTACCATATGATCCAACAATTTCACTTATGGGTATATATACCCATTAAAAGCAAGGTCTCAAAGACCTATTTGTGCACTCATGTGCATTATAGCACTATCACAATAGCCAAAATGTAGAAGCAGCCAGTGTTCATCAATGGATGAATGAATAAACAAAACGTGCTATATACATACAATGGATTATAATTTAGCCTTAAAAAGGAAGAAAATTCTGACACATGCTACAGCATGGATGAACCTTAGGGTAATTATGTTAAGTGAAATAAGCCAATCACAAAAAGACAATTGCTGTATGATTCCACTTATATGAGATACTTAGAGTCAAATTCATTGAGGTAGAGAGTAAAATGGTGATTGCCAGGGGTTGGGGGGAGGAGGGAATAGGAAGTTATTTAATGGGTGTAGAGTTTCATTTCGCAAGATAAAAAGAGTTCTGGAAATTGGTTGAACAACAGTGTGAATGTACTTAATACTTACTGCACTTTACACTTGAAAAAGGCTAAGAGGGTAAATTTTATGTATATTTTACTATGATTTAAAAATTTTTTAAAACTAATTTTACTGGGTTCATTGCATGCACCAAGCGTTCACACTGTCCATCTCATTTATTCCTTACAATACCCCCTACGGGAGATATTATTATTCCTGTCTTACTGATGAGGGGTGTGGTAGGCTGAATAATGATCTCCCTCAAAGACATCAATGTTCAAATCCCCACAACCTGTGAATGTGCACACTTTGCAGAAGTGATTAGTTGAGGATTTTAAAATGCAGGTGATTAACCTGGATTATTTAGGTGAGCCCAATGCAATCATAAGTGGCCTTATAAGAAGGACATAGAGAAAGATTTGACTAAATCAGAGTGAACCAGCCTGAGAAAGACTTAACCATTCACTGCTGGCTTGGAAGATGGCAAAAGGGGTCACAAACCAAGGAAAGCACGTAGCCGTTAGAAACCATTAAAGGCAAGGAAACGACTTCTCCTAGTCCCCACAGACGGAACACAGGTCTGCTGACTGACTTCAGGCTTCTAGTCTCCACAAGTGTAAGATGGTAAGTTTGTGTTGTTTTACATCACTAAGTTTGTCTTAATTTGTTACAGCAGCAATAGGAAACTCATATGAGGGAGGTTATATAACACGTTTAATAACACACAGTTACTAAATGATACACTTAGGATGCAACATCAGATCTCTCCAACTATAGAACCTGAGTGTTCAACCACTGAACCCATGGCAAAGTCTATCAAGTGAACTGCCTGGCAAAACATAAAAAGAACCTATTCACGCCCCTCATACAGCAATACCTACGTGACACTTATTCATGGATACATTCGTCTCCATAAGAGTTCTCAGAATGTTTGATATTTAATTTTCAGTTACTTGAAATATCTGTTGTCTAAGCAGTGCCCACTGAGTAAAAAAGACCGGGATATGAGAATTTGTAATATTTTTTCCAAATCTCATTCATATACAAATTGAAACTAAAAATAGATTACTTGCTTGTTGAAACAGTTTTTTTTTTCTGGAAATAATTGTTGGAATTGAAGAGAAAAGAAAATATCTGTCCAAGAAAAGTTACAAACATAACCTATTACTGCAAACAAGTCAGATTGTTATCGAACCCTGAGAGATTTTCATTTATAATTTTAAAGCATCATTATTGTTATCATGAGTATATAGCAATATATCCTGTTTTCTAACTTTTAGTTTAGGTGTTAAATCATACAGTAACAGATCCTAAGTGTTCAATCTGATGAGTTCTGACTAACATACCCAATATCCCATTCAAGACAGAGCATTTCCATCACCTAGAAAATTTCCTCACACCCCTTTCCAGTTTTGATCTTCAGGACAGCTATTGAAAGTCAGATTGTAAGCATCTCATTTCTTACCCACAAAGCCACAGTTCCGATATGCCCATATCTGATCCTGCACATATTTGGAATAGAAATTAGGATTGTATTATTTAGGATACACAAATCATGTCACTTTCAATATCATGTCATTTAATGGTCTCTATAATTTAGCCCCTGTCTCCATAATTTTGGTCCTTTTCTCTCCTTTGAGTTCTCTTCTCTGATCATGTACTCCTTGTTCCCAGAAAAATCTCTTCCCCTACCTTCTATACTTAGAGAGCACCTACTCACCCTTTACTGTCAACTCCAGGGCTACTTCTGTATTGAAACTTTTCTAGAGTCTTCCCCAATCTATGAATCATTCTCTCCTCCTTCATGTCCCTCCATGTCATAATCATTCTGCTCAAATGAAATCCATTATTTATCTATATATGTTAGGCCATAAAATGGGATTGCAAATTCAAATGACTTCAGGACCAGGAGAAGCATAAAAAAAGTGAAGTAACTAGAATTAATAGGGAATGGTGGGAGTATAGCAAACCAGAAAGTGTGTACCACTACTTAGAGCATGCAAATAAATTTATTTTAAAGCATACAAAAAACAGAAAAACTGGGGAGGGGGTAGCAATTTGACATTATTTTTTTTTCATTTATAAGCCACTGAAGTTGGTGCATACTTTTCAAGATGGAAGGGGACAAATACTAGTCACCCACCAATGAAGGTTTAAAAAAGTCTGTATGTCAAAGAGTTTCCGAGTTCAATCCCAGTTGGACAATCTGCTGTACTGTCTGGGAGAGTAAACCACAACAAATTGCCTTTACCTAAATTTCTAAGTATTAATGAGAAAACAGGAAACAATTCTCACCCCAATACCTAATTACTCACAGATTAATTTTGCTTCCATAGAGAAAGCCAGGCGAAGATATGATTTCTCAAAAGTGCAGTATCACTCTGTTTGACATCATGTAACAGCTCTTTCTCATTAAGCAACATGTTTAAACTTGGGATTTGAAAATATCTACAACATGTTCACATTTTATAGGCAACTATTGCACATCACGTGTTTAATTGGGATCTAAATTTATGACACAATGTCAGATAATTTCCTCACTAATGCTTACACAAAGCCTTTTACAAGATTTATTCATTTTGACAGCATTGCTTTCCTGGGACTTTTCATTTTCTTTGTAAGGGGTCTCACTTCAAGCCACATTTTATGGAATATGCATTAAGAAAGAAATACAAGCCAAAAGTTTGAGCAATGCTGCTAATCAGATGTTGCTTTGAGGAAATCAAGTTTCAGAATTTCCAGGGAAATGTGGAACAAAGAACAAACAGTTCTGGTAAACTCTCTTTACTATCCTAAAAGACTGTGATCAGTGATCTTTGTTAGGATTTTGGATGATGCTAATGTAATTTGAAGCATCTACTTAGGTAGACAGCACAGTGTAGAGATTAATAGTACAGGCTCCGAAGTCAGAGGCCCTGTTCAAATCCAAGGTCACTTAATCATTTAAGTGTCAATTCCTCATCTATAAAATAGGAATACAGCTACCTGATAGGCTAGCTAAAAAGATCAAGGAAGATAATTTAAAAAGTATTTAACATCACTTCTGAAACATGGTAGGAGTCAACAAATGATAATATATACTACTGTTCTTGTTTATTTGAAATTATCAAAAAATCAGATGAAATTTAATTATTTTTGGTTATCAACAAGTTTACTTTCTACTCTTCTTTATACTGATTGTTTACAAGCTTCAATATCTTTCTGTTTTATACACACACACAACCACATATGGATAATAGTTCTTGTAATAAGATTATAATTTTAAAAAAAGAATAATTTTACCTAGGGTTACAATGACGGAATGATCTCTTATGCAACCCCCCCATCAGCAGTGTTAGAAACTACGGCAGGAAACTGCAGTGTTTAATAATTGCTACACATACAAGGCTCTGCATATTTATTCAATTACTGCCTTCACTGATCTTTCAAATTTTTATTCAAGCCTCATGAAGAGAATATGGTATATTCAATCTCTACTTGGGTAATTATAAACAATTAAATTTAATTAAACCCTAATTATGCATAGAGAAAAAAAACCTATCATTTCCCTGGGATGTGCATGCAGTCTCATGACTAGCTTGGCTAGCTGTACACTGTAGCACAAAATTTGAGAATTAATAAGAATCCTAAAAAATCAGCAGATGCCACTAATTTAACATGTGGCCTCGAACAAGTTCCTAGACTTTTGTGGGACTTAGTTTCCTCACTTCCTCACCTACATAGCCCAAAGTGGAACTAAAACCTTCTAAGATTTCTTCTAGACTTCAGAGTCTGTGCTTATGTGATTAAGGTAAGCAGCACATTCCCATCATTAGCAGCGGCAGAGACCCTCAAGTAGAGTAACAGTTGTCTGCTGCTGGAATGTCTCAGAATTGCTAGTGGGGTGGGAAATGGGACTTTGTAGATTGAGAAACCCCTTTATTTCCCTTCTCTCTATTGACTGAACTACTCCAACCATTCAGATATTAAATTTGTTATATGGCCATATTATTTAGAAAACCTCTAATCAAGGGATCATAAAGGTATGGCTCTCAGACAATAAATAGCCTGTATATTTTATTTTAGTTTAGTTTAGTTTATTTTAGTTTATTTTGAGACAGAGTCTCACTTTGTTGCCCAGGCTAGAGTGAGTGCCGTGGCATCAGCCTAGCTCACAGCAACCTCAAACTCCTGGGCTCAAGTAATCCTGCTGCCTCAGCCTCCTGAGTAGCTGGGACTACAGGCATGTGCCACCATGCCTGGCTAATTTTTTCTATATATATTAGTTGGCCAATTAATTTCTTTCTATTTATAGTAGAGACAGAGTCTCACTCTTGCTCAGGCTGGTTTCGAACTCCTGATCTCGAGCAATCCGCCCGCTTCGGCCTCCCAGAGTGCTAGAATTATAGGCATGAGCCACCATGCCTGGCCATAGACTGTATATTTTATACAGTCAAACAATATTCTTAAAATATTTGAATTAGTTGTCGTAACTCACAAGTCAGGAGAATTCACAAAATCTGAATTTCTAGTTTGCTTTGGAAATTCAGGCCACCAGGCTACATAAGTCTCACATTCCTGCAGTGTAATGGTGCTTGTAGCTGAGTAGTAGTTGCAACTCCCTGCCCCCTAGTTGTCCACAGAGCTACCATTCTCAAGGGTATTTTTTATAATTTATCATTATGCATTGTTCTTTTCATCTTCTTCTGGTAGAAAAACATTTCTCTGTATCCTGTAGCAAAAGTAGGAAAACTAAAGATAGACCATGCTTCTTACACCTTCCTACATATATTATTCATTTTTCATCAGTGTGTCATCTTATTTGATTCACCTTAACTGTTTCCCACAAATGGGCCAATCCAATATCAAATTTTTTTCTGCTTTATTACTTTGAGAAATATTGATTTGACCAATTCTTCCTCTTATCCTTCTTATTCATAGACTCTCAGCATGATTGCCAGGTTTTCCTTTTCTCTGAAGCTAATTTATTTTAATGAAGTATAATATACATACACGAAAGTATATGTATCATATGATGTAATGCAAAAAACCATTCACAACAGACACAAATACTATAAGATAAATATTTTTACAATGAACAAGAACATATAGATTATAAAATGTTTCTAAAAGATATAAAATATTTGAGTATAAGGAACAAAATGCCACATCCATGAACAAGAAGATGCAATAATATAAATATGTTATTTATCCTACCATCCATTTATAAAGGCAATAAATTTCCCTTCCCTCAATTTTCAATATCTTTTTCTCATGAAACTTAATAAGCTGATCCTAAAATTTATATATAATTCTACAAAGATTAAGTCTATTCAATAGAATTTTCAAGAAGAAAAAGGTAGAAGGACTTGCCCTAAGAATTCCAAGACTTTAAACTATAGAAGTTAAGATAGGATGGTATTGAAACAAGAATGCAGAGACAATACATAAATCCACACATATGTACCCGTCGTGTTCATATTGTGGTTTCTAAATATCTTTTCCTGTTAAAATTAATCAGGAATCCTTAGAGAAATAGCTGATTCCAGATCAGGAGTAAATAAATTTAAAAGATTGTCAGAAAAATATTTTGTGATCACCAAAAGCAGGGAAGCTCTCAAAACTTCTAAGGCCATGACAAAAGGACTTAGGAGCCAATTTAAAGAGGCTCCCACTGGCCAAAGATAATCTGAGCATCAATAAGAATAATAATAAAAATTGACTGAGATATATATATATATATACACACACATATATATATATTCTTGAGATCACAATGATACTACAAAATAACAACCATAGCAAATCTCATTCATCACTTTTAAAGGATGCTAGAGAACCAACTCATTTTGGTAACAAGTCAATAAAGGAAAAGCATCAAGTATTTATTCTGACTTTCCAATAAAACTATAACTCAAGAGAACCAAATAGGTGATGAGAATTTCTCTTTATAAAAAAGTTTCTAGCTAATAAATAAAGAAAAAGAGCAGAATTAGAATGTCACCATTTTGCAGCCCTTAATGAAATAATTAATCTAAGCAATGACTGTTACTGTCATCAAAAGTAAGAAAAGACATCATGTGCTTTCTAATGGATGGAGGTGTCTCATGTATTCACAGGATTGTAATTTATAGAGGTGACTGAGTGACAACACAAAGACGCCAATGCCATTGAAAGATTTTTATTACTTACATTTCCCAAGAGGAGAGGGCTCACCACACTACTCAGGGCCAGTGGGGAAGCAACAGGTCTGGTCAGGAGGCAGAAGTGGTGTGGGAATAGTATGGTCCAGAGTCTTTACTGTGTTTTCCAAGGGGGAGGCAAAGCACAGCAGTTTAGGACTGGGTCTTTTGAGTAATGCTGACAGACTCTGGACTATAGGGGTGATTAGGGAAGAGGAATATTGCCTCCTGTTGTATAAGCATCTGGTAGGAAGTTATTCAGAGTAAGAGCTCTGGATTGGTTAGTTTACATATGAAAGGCATGTTCCTGGGCAAGTCTTTTACTACCTCTAAGAATTAGCTAGCCCTGAGTTAGTGAAGCCACACATGCTACATCATCAAGCATATAGAAAATAAGAAAATATAGTTAACATAGTATATAATAACACATATAAAATATTACTAGAAAATATTAAATAATAGCCTAGGGTACTGCTGTGGTTTAAGTATGTGTCACCACTAAAATTGGTGTTGAAACTTAATCCCCAATGCAATTGCATTAACAGGTGGGGCCTTTGGGGAAGTGATTACGTAAACAGGATTAATCATAAACAGGATTAATCCCCTTACAAAAGGGCTGGAAGTAACTAGGGAGGTTCCCTTTAGCCTCTTCCCTCCAGAGGAGATTGATCGTTCAAAGTGCCATCTTGGAATCAGAGCAGATCTCACCAGACACCGTAACTACCAGCACCTTGATGCTGGACTTCCTAGTCCCCAGAACTATGAAGAACAAACTGCTTTTGTTTGTAAATTGCCTAGTCTCAGGTATTTTGTTATAGCTGCACTAATGGACTAAGAAAAAAATTCACCAAAATCTGCACTATTGGAAACATTATAAGACAAATAACCCTGTTTGTTCAAAACTCAAGTTATAAAAATAAGTAAGTAAATAGGAAAGGGGGACCATATAGATTAAAAGAGACAAGAAATAGCAGCCAATTGCAATATTTGGACCTTCTTGAATCCTGATACGGATAAACAAACTACAAAGACATATAATACAATTGGAGATATTTGAACACTGATTGATTAGACATGTAATGATATTAAGAAATGATTCTTGCCAGGCACGGTGGCTCATTCCTGTAGTCCCAGCAACTCAGAAGGCTGAGGCATAAGGATCGCTTGAGGCCAGGTGTTTGAAACTGCACTGAACTATGATTGTACCACTGCACTCCAGGCTGGGTACAGAGTGAGATCCTGTCCATAAAATATATATACTATATTGATTTTTAATATATATGCATTAATATTTAATAATTTAAATAGTAATAAATATATTAAATATTTAATAATGTTTAATATTATTTTATTTATTGCTATATCTTATAGAATATTCATATTAATAGCTATTAATATAATATTATTAATTTAATATTTAATAATATTTAGTATAATATTTATTAATATTTAATATATATTAAATTATTTAGGTATGATAATGATTTTGTAGTTACTTTTTAAAGAATCCTCATATCTTAGAGACACCAACTGAATTAGTTCCAGACACAATAGTATGCTATCAATGATTTTGATTTACTTTAAAATATCCAATGGTGATAATGGGGTAGATGTATAGATGGTGGGTGTATGCTTGAAACAAGACTGACCACAAGTTAATAATTTTTGAAGTTGTATAATAGTTATATCATGGTTCATTATATTAAATTAAAAATGTTTAAAATTTAGCATAATAAGAATATTTTAAAACAAGAGAAAACATGAAAAAGTTTGAAAATATCTACTTTTACAAGGTGGTAGAGCACCGTGAGTATATATTGGTCCATGCACTTTAGGGAAGAATTTGGCAATATCTGATAAATCTGTAGGTGGGGATACTCCATGATATAGCAATTCCACACCTACATATGTACCCCAGAAAAACTTTTTCACCTATACATGAGAATACACGTACAAAATTGCTATTGCTCCTTGCCAAAAAAAAAAAAGGGTAATAACCTACATACTCATTATCAGAAAAGAGGATAAACAAGTCTATACAAACAAAAGATACTCTGCAAAAGTTAAAATAAATAAGAGCTACATGTATCATCATGACCAAAACCATAATTTTGAGTCAAAAGAAGGCAATTTACAGAATAATAGGTGTAATTTCATTTACACATAAGCTTATATAAAGCTGTTAAACAAGCAAAATCAAACTGTTGAGCATCTGTGAATACAGAATTACATAATAAATGTATAGGATATATGAGGTTATAATAAACACAAAATTCAGGACATTAATAATCTCTGGAAAAAAAGGAAATAGTATAGGATCTCAGAGAAATCTCCAGGGGACAAATATATAAGTAACACTTTATCTCTAAAACAAAAACAAAAACAAAACTGAAACAAATATAGCAAATTGATAAAATTCCCTAACTCTGGATGGTGGCTACTTTGTGTTTTGCTGTATTATTTGCCATAGTTACCAGAATATTTTAAATATTAATAGTTCATCATTCTAAAATAAAAATGGTTGTGTTTTATGTCAGTAATGCAAAAACAGAATATTGCAGCTGTTTCAAAATTGTCTAAAAATGAATAAATAATTTAAGCCAGTTTGAACACAATAATCATTCAAATTAATTGAGAGTTTGAACCTCCAAGCTCTCAAATGGGCATTATAACATGAACTGGCCTCTTAGCAAAGGTTTAGCTTTAACTGCTGTTGGAGGAGGAAAAACCTGTATCATTAAACTAGCTTCTATTTTTAGTGCACACAATGAAGATTAGCTATTGCTTCCCTTGGACTTTTGGAATCATAGTTTCCACTTGTAATGTAAAAACTTCTTTGAGTTTTAGCTTGACTTTTCAGTGTGGCTACACGATTAGATGTCCTGTATATATAAATTCTCACTTGTAAAACATTTTAAAGAACCCAAATGAAACATTTATTTCTTTCTTTACATTACATTTGAAACTAGGCTGTAGAAAACAGACACTTTAGTGATGACTATGTCCAAATACTGAAGACAAATAAGGAACTACAGAATAGTCCGTTTCTTGTTGGTTACAGTGGTTTCTTTCCTAATTAAAAAGATATTTTAAATACTCAGGGGTTTTTTTTTCCCTTCCTTCTTTTCAATCTTATTTTCTGTCTTTCTTTCTTGTTATTAGGGTTGTCCTAAAAAAGATGACCTATAACATCTCTTAAATTCTGAGAAAGTTTCTTTTAATACTGTAGCCACATTTTAACGTCAGCAGTTGGCATGTAGCGTGTTCATTCTCACAGAGAGCAAGTGTGAAATGTGCTAGAGAACTGTCCCATATGCATGACTCCACAAAGATGCCTTCTGTTGCAATCAAAGCTTGTCAGCAATATCTCTGGGGTGTAGCAATAACAAGCAATGGTAAATGAAGACAGAGGCCTGCAAATGTGCAGCCTCTGTAGGGGCTATTGTTTGTATCTTGCCAAGGAAGCAATACAAAGACTCCAAATATGCTTGGTAGAACCTCTGAAAGAAACCTCAGTCAAAAATTTCTAGAATCCCCACCTTTCAATTGCAGGCTGTTACCGTGTTTCCCCGAAAATAAGACCTACCCATAAAATAATCTCTAGCAGGATTTCTAAGCATTTGCACAATATAAACCCTACCCCCAAAATAAGACCAGTGATGGGCGTGGCTATGCAGCGTATCTGCACAACCCAAGCATTTCGTCGCGGAGCAGTACAGAAGAGGAGCAGCCCTTCTCATCTGCCCCATCCTGACAGCCACTATCCCAGAGGTGACCGGGAAGGTGCAGGCAGCCCCACCAACAAAGTCGGCTCCCCCTGTCAGGTCCCGGCCATTCTTTGCATGCTGCAAGCTGAGGCTTTGAGGGGAAAATAACACATTTCCTGATAATAATCCCTAGGGTGTCTTCTTGAGGAAAAATAAATACAAGACACTGTCTTATTTTCAAGGAAGCACGGTACGATAAGACCTTGCTCTTCATTCAGGTGAACGATGAGACGACACAACCGTCTCTTGGGTGACCTGCTTGGAGATGACATCGCTTTTTTAGTGTCGGATAATGTATACGATCTGCAGAAGCAAGTCCCTATATAACCGTGTGTGTGACATTCCGGGGACATTAGCCCTGTGCTCTCTTCTTCAGACAATGATACAAAACAGAAACAAAACAGAAAATCACCTTTGGGTTTGAGATGACTCAATAGATTCTATCCTCCTTTTTTTTTGCAAACTGAGAGACTCTAGAAAATGGCCTCAGTTCAGTAGGGAGGCAGCGAGTACACGACTAAAGCTGTGCTTAAGCCAGAGCAAAGACAGTCTTCCTCACCCGCCTCTGCGTTGTCAACCTTCCTTTCTACAGAGGTAGTGGATTGGAATGCATACAGAAACTCTTCAATATCTTTCTACTCCTCTATATTTTTGCTTTCCATTATATTCTTCTTGTTCTGTTTCCATCCCTCTCTTAATTTTCTTTCTCCTGATTCTAGCTAGACATTATAAACTAGCCTTTTCATCTGGTTTCTACCCCAAACCACATGTTTGCATATTTGTTCCTATGACTTCTGGTTATTGCAATTGTCATAATTCTTTGCTAGCTGGTTTCTCATCTTGTAACAACCTCATCATAACTTGGATGCCTTTAAGAAAAATAAAAAAACACAAACTATCTCTCATCATAAATTGCAATATACCAAATTAATCCAAAACAATCATATTTATCATGAAATCCTGAGAGCTAATGATTCAGTAAATAATTACAAAGTTTTCTCCAAAAAAAAAAGAACACAAAAACCAAAAGTATTTTTACCACCAAAGTGAACCAAAAAATACATATTTATCCCCAGAGACTGAAAAACATGTGAATAATTAATTCCTGCAAACAAAATTTTTATCCCATGGTTGCAATTAATTTGACTGAAATATGAAATTTATTCCTGAGTTTTTCTTGGGTCTACAGAGTCTAGAATCTTATCCTAGGGGTCACAGATTGTAACACTTCTTGGAATAAAAAGAAAATCATTGCATATGTTCAGCTCCTCTTTGTCTCTGTCTATAAACTTTCATTGGTCTAATATTTTGTCAACAGTTCATCAAGGTAATTAATGAGCAGTCTGACAGTTTCATCTCATGGGGGCCATCATTTCCATCTGTGAGGTCTTCAAGTTGTCTCTCCAGGGAAGAGTGAACATACAGGATTATTTTAGGGGCTGGATGGAAGAACACCTTTCTTCTATCTTCATGAGACTAACCTAATCCTGAATACAAACCCAAGTTATTTATTCTTTCTCAAAATGTGTTTACAGAATAATATTTGTTTCTTCAAGCTCTGTTTTTTATGCAGTTTTATGGTACATTTAAGAGCCATTTTTTTTGTTTCTGAAGAGCATTGATAGTGAGCTGTCCTGACTGGAGCCAAATCTTTCCCATTGTTGGCCAGATGCAGTGGTTCACGCCTGTAATCCTACCACTCTGGGAGGCCTAAGGTGGAAGGATCACTTGAGCTCAAGAGTTCGAGACCAGCCTGAGCAAGAACGAGAGCCCATCTCTACTACAAGTGTAAAGAAATTAGCCAAACAACTAAAAATAGAGAAAATTAGCTGGGCACGGTGTTGCGTGTCTGTAGTAGTCCCAGCTACCCCATTTTAAAGATGAGGAAACAAAGGCAATGAGATGGTTAATGATCTCGCTTAAGGCCCAGATAGTGAGTGGCAGAACCTGGCTCCAAAATCTCCACCACTGTTGTGCCAGGCTATGAATCTATGCTACACACTTCTGGGGCTTCCATGCATACAATAAAAGTCCGTAGATGCAAGAGCAAATAGAAAAGAGAGAAGGAAGATGAAGGGAAGGTAAGAAGGAAGCAATTTTAAAAAAAGATGAACCTAAAGATACCATTAATGCATATCATTTCCTTCCATGTTACATAGAATAAACTCTTCTGTATAAAATGTCTTCTGGTTTTCAAAGCACCTCTATATAAATTATCTCATTTGATTCACATAAAATCAATTGAAAATAAGTAGATGGGTCTGATTTTTCCTATTTTTTTAAATGACGGTAGTATCAAGGACTATGCTGGCAGCCATTAACAAATCTGGATTTTTAGCTAAGCTCCCACATGCATCAAGCCCCCATCTCAATATGGGCTCTGGGGTCTTGCCACAAACACTGATACTACACACTTTGCATATCAGTGTATCTGTTTGAATGCTTGTAGCTGCGATTTTACTTTCTGCGTGGTATGAGTGTTCCCACATTATATGGGGAGAAAAAAAAGTCAAGTAAAAACGAATCAAAGCATTTTCCTTAGGGTTCCTTGGAAATTGATCTTATTTCCATATGTATGGCCCATAAATAAAGCTTATGTTCATTCCAAATGTGACTGTCATGTCTATTTGACCATACCCGATAGGTTATGATAAACAATAGCATATGTAAATTCCCACCAAAAAAATGTATCTGAGGAAGATTCTGTTTGATTACCTTCCAAATATCTTTTTTAGATATTCTTTCAGCTGCCCTGCAAGTATGTGAGCCATTCAGAGACCTGATGTTCCTGGGGTTGGCACAAGTTTTGTGATATTTACTATTCAGTCGTGTGCTAATATCTACCTTTCAAAATAGTGCCAGTTAGCAGAGAAATTAGAATTCTGTTTCACACGCGAAATATTCAAAACAAATACGCCAATGGGCCATAATACCTGTGAGAAGATTAAAAAACCCACAAAGTTTCTGTTGAGCAAACTGAAAAAAATGCCAAATCCTCTGGTGGTTTCTTCCATGGCATTGGACTAACCGATAGCTCTTTGTCTAACGTGGTATATTTAATGCAACATTAGATACTTTCTTCATAGCCTTTTACTAAAGTTCTGTCTACACAGGGGAATTTATTAGTGATTGAAGAAATTAAAAGAGTAATTCAGAACACCCTTCCCTGACCATCAGGAAAGGGATGAGGAATGGATTTTTCACATAAACTTTTCAAGTTTATTTTTACTTATGGATTGATCTGCCTGACTACAAGAGATCAGTCATTACTACCTAACAAGTAAAATATGTACATATGCCAGCATCAGTGTTTTCTGTAAAAATAGTGAGAACTATCTCATGCTATTAATAAATAGTTAGCCTTAAAAACATCTTAAAAACAAGAACAAGTTATTCAGTATGTTTTAAGTAGCCAAAAAGTCTGTTTCCTTTTGAGGTCATATGACTTAAGAAAAAAATGCTAAGCAAAACTTCTTTCCTTTTGCCTTACTGGCCTGGAATATAGTAAAGAGGTTGGGAGCACATGATTTCAAGTCAATCAGACTTGGGTTCAAGTCCCATCTTTGCCAATTACTAAATTTGGGGCTTAAATATTTACTTAACCTCTTTGAACTTCAGTTTCCAACATCATAAAATGGGGATTTTTTTTCTGGTCTTTATGTCATACAGTTGTTATGAATATTAGATGAGGTCAACCACCTGGCAGTGTTTGATATGTAGCAAGAGCTCCTTATGGTAGAGATTCTCACTGGGCAATGTGATCATCCTACTGATTTAAAGAGCTTATCACACTTGACATTCTGGGATTGTGTTTTCTGCAGACGGAGAGTTGGTGGTTGCATTCTCAGACATCGCTTAGCCTTTGGTTTCCATGTGGCCCCCAGCTGGAGCAGAGGGACAGGAGCTGGTGCACAGCACCATATGGGGGACAGCCAGTTTGCACTAGGGCTGCCCTTTCTCTGCTCAGCCATCTGATGACAGGAAGGGGCCCAGCAACCTCCTCTCTCCTCAGTGTAATCCTATGGAGAATCTGTATACACAACCCACTTTCATTTTGCCTCCACATGGCGATTGTTGTTCTTTTCTAGGGCTTTGTGTTTTCTTTCTTACCAAGTCCTTTTCATGTTAAAGCTGGGCAAGACATACCTACACAGCGGGCGTGCTCACCCCTCCTGAGGAGTATCTATTTCTTGTTCCTACACAGCATGGTTAAAGACGGTTGTTTTGTGAAATAAACAGGCAGGGCCAAAGTTAAGGCAAACAGGATGTGTTACCACGCAGGGGGTAAAAGAAAAAGAAAAGTCCCCCATGAGGTGTGCTCTCTCACCCAAGTACTCTGGTTGATTCGGCTTCTCGAAGAACAATGAAAGTCTGGACTAAAGGAATGAAGGCCATATAAGTGAGATTTGCTGGTTTTGATCAGGGCCCATTTTGCCTCAGAAATAAAACTAAGCATCGCATTGTAAAGATAGAATTAACTTGGAAACTATAATCAAGTAGCATAAGTGTGCTTATGATATGAAATTGAAATTAGGAGTTCCATTCTCAAAACTGAATGATTCCAAAGGGCTTCCGATGACTGGTATTTAACTAAAACATGATGATTTTAGCTCACCACTGAATAACATGTGGCCCCAGAGAGGCAGAAGAGAAAAAAGGAGAGAAGACCTTCTGATTCAGTTCAGGAATCGAACTCAGAAAGAACAAGGGTAGAGTGGAAAAAGGAAAAACTAAAGTAAAATCATGGAATGTGTTGAAAGAACTGTATTTCTAAGGAGAAATGGCCATTCCTCAAAGTCAGAGTTCTCTGAAAGCTTCTTCCCTAGGTCTGAGTTCTCACAGTTATTTCTTGCCTTCTGCTTTCCTCTTTGGATGTGTGTGCACAAGCCACCAGTCAGAGCTGAGAGCCCCAGTTGGTAATTTCTCACACTGTGTGTTCATCTCATAGTACAGCTTCGTCTTGCACTATTTGGTTTGTCATTTCTTTTTCCCATTTAATTCTTCTACCTTTTGTCATTCTTGAAGTCAATACAGTTAGCTGCATTGATCAAGACTGCCTAGGGCTCTCAATGTAAGCAGATTTTGAATTCAAGTATATTTCTCTAGAAATTATCTTAATGCGTTCTAGCACACATTCTTCAAAACATTTAATTTTTTAAGAAATAAATAACTGTTGATGTTGTGTTTCCAAATTCATATAACTCAAATGGTGAAATTTAGTTTATGTAGATTATACCTCAATTTTTTAAAAGCTTTCAAAAAAAAGTAAATGTTGCCAAATTGCTATAGGTGAACAGAACCAGTGGCTATAGTGTACTAAAGCTTAGGACATCATGAGTCCTAGATTTTAGGCCCAGCTAAGCCACTAATTAACTGTGGGATCTTAGGCATGCAATTTTATCTCCATGGATTCAGTTTCATCATTTGTAAAAACAAGGAGTTTGTCCAGATTAGCATTTCTGAAAGTATGTTTGGCAATATGATAATTCTTCAGAATGTTTGTAGTTTTTATGGGGGTGGGGAGGGAAGAGTTATCTGTCAAATATTTTTAAGAACAATTATGTTAAACAAAATCACACTATTTAGTGTAAGACTTGTCACAGCCTTTTACCAATGTGCAAGTGTGTACAACATTTCCTAGCTTTTCCAATCAATACACCCTTTTTCACTCCATCCCACCCAGTGTCCAGTATTTTGGGGTCTAATGTATAAACTTTGGCAACACTTAACAAGTCCTTCTTGACAATCACCCTTCACAAAATTGTTCTGATAACTTTCTCGGGCATCTGTTTTATTTGGATACTTATAAATTCACACATATAAGCATAATGAACTTATTGTTTAATCTAACAAAGTGATTTGCCACTTTGCTAGAATGCAAATAATTGGGACAATTTTTTCTATCGAGTGTATAGACATAGATATGCTCAATATATTAATTATAAATACATTTCAGGTTTTCCCCAACATATTTTATGTACAGTGTATATAGAAGGCATGCTGAGGCTAGCAGAAATAAGAGATACCAGAAGTATAGACAGAGTCAAAACAAATTCTATTAGACAAAAAGAACAATGGTAACTCTGAAAAGCATTTGACACCTGTTACAAACTTGCCTCAGCCATTTTCTTTTTCCTTTCCAACAAATGTAAGAGCCAAAGTACGTTATAAAAAGAGGTCTCCTGTTCAGCTCCTGTTCAGCCCATATACTTACTGTAGGGGTGCAAAGCTGGACAGAAGGGATCTTTTTGAGCTGACTGAAGTATCAGCAGCCCAGCTTCATGCAGTCATGTCTCTAAGGGAAAGCTCATCTTAATTTTTCTAACGTTTCTTCCATATATATTAAATTATTTATATGCTGTCATAAACTGGCTAAACCCCATGTATCCACAGCTATCCACAATACCTAGGAAATGTAGCATATGATGTTTCTGAGGCCTTTCTATGCCTTTCTACAAGGAACTTACCTACTTCCATTAATGATTATTGGCCTATGTTACCATTCTCTTTCAACAAGATCTTTCTGGACAATATAAATGTCTTAAAAAGTAAATATAGTCCCATGTAATAAATGAGTACTTTTATAATAGCCTGACTACATGTGGTACATGATAAATCACAGTAGAAAAAAGAAAGACACAGCAAATAATTTTCTCCCATATATTAGAACAATGTTTATCCATTGGCAAGGTGAATAACTGGTCTTCAACAATAGGATGCTTCCTTCTACTGGTACCTATATTTATACTACTATACTCCAATAAATAGTAAGTAAAGTGGAACCAATAGAGTCACTAATAAACATCCATAAATATCTTTAGTTGAATTTTGAATTAGCAAATTGTAGGCTCACCTTCAACCTCTAAGCTGTAACCTTTAACATTTTCATATTCTGCCTGGCCCCAAATGTTCCTGGCACTGCCTGGCCAAAGAGCCATGCCCATAATTGTAATATTTCTATGTTGGGCTTAATATCATTAACATGGCTAGCATGGCTAACATCATTATCATTATCATTCTCAGACCTAGAGAATTAATACCATTAGCATCTAATATAGCGATATAAACTCTTCACTTAAAGGTCAAAAGTAAAAATATTATTTGATACAATTGTATTGGTCTTTAGATTTTTATTTTTTTTAATTTCCTTCAGTTCAAATATTAACAGAAAAGCTTAAAAATAATATAGCTGAGCTTCTTCTGAGATAAAATAACTATCAGCTACATATATAAAAAAGAGGAAAACTGAAAATATTATTTCAAAGTTTCCAGGCAATATATTCAAAGCACACAGGGAGGGGTTTAAAATGCTTGCTGAGTTGAAAGAAGGTCAGCTAATACATAACAATTTGATAACTAATATCTACAAATTCCGTCACTCCAAGGTTGCCAAAATTAAACTATGGACTGAAAAATTTCAAAAGTCTTCAGAACAAAATAAGATTTGGGGCTTCTTTCCTGGCGCAGCAGAATACCAGACTCAATACATCCCAGGCACAAAGGGAATTTTACCATCCGGTGAGTCTTCTGCCTGTGATTCCTTTCGAATGCCAGCAAATTCTTCCCAGAGGGGAGATCACCAGCCACTTTCAATGTTTTTGGGACACAGCGATATGGTTCTGTGTTCTTCACACACCTGCCTACACAACCCTACTATGTGCTAGCAGAGAACTTCTGCACTAGTCTTCTGGGTGGTGACCTACATTTGAAGTGCGAGAAAAACAATGATCCCTGTCCCAAATTATTACCTTCATTTTGCCTAAATTGTTGCCCCCAATTCCTACCCCTTTTAAGTTAAGACTTTGAAGACTGTTAAAATGCAAAAATTTGGTGAGCAATACCCTTTACACCTACAATGGCGAATAAGTTTGACCCCATGTAACAACTCCGATCAAATGGCAGAGGTTGTCTGTAATGTGCTGAGAAGATTTTAAGGCCACCCTCAAGCTCAGCAGAAAAGATTACTGTTTTTGATTAGCAATGTCTGCTGAGAACACAGGAGAAGATTTGCGCCATGTAAGGTGAATATTTCCTGACCCTATTGTTTTTGCTTGTCCAGAGTCTATTCCTCGTTCTTCTGCCAATATCGTGCTGATTTTCCTTTGAGGATCAATTTCTTCCCTAACACATCCATTTGCATTCCAAATGTTTTTGTATCTCTGCTCTTTTTACACATTCAAAATTGAGATCAGTTTAATTAAATCACAAATGTGTCAATAATCATAGATGTCCACTCCTGGGAACCATGTAGGTGGGCTAATTGGTTGGTACAGAGAAGGGAGTCAGCCTTATAATAAATGGATTGAAGATAAAAGCCTTGAAAAATTTGCATTGAATCATCGTATGACTTGTGAGAACATCTGGCAATTATAAAGCTCTTTGCCGAGACTTAAAAAAATAAATAAATAAAACAAAAGGAGAATAAAGATCAAAATATATTATATTTCAAGCTAGTACAGGCTTGTTGAATATATTTTTAAATGGTGCAGAATTATACAACAAAATCTTATACGATAATCTGTAGCATAAAATTTTTTTCTCAAAAATTAAAGACGCTATTTAAAGACAAAGCCTATCTGCCAGAGCAAGTTTCTAACGCTGACACACCTGGCCTTTTCTGCAAGGAGATACCTTATTTTAACTTAGCATACCCTAAAAATACATTTATTTTCATGTTTATTGTTTTTCCCCTGACCATTTCTTTTTCATGAGCATTTGATCTTGTTATCCATGACATGTTTGAAGAAGTAAGCCCAGAGTTTGTCAAAAGGGTGTTACATTTTCCATAACACAATCTTTAAGACTTCCTTCATTGGGCTTGCTCTTGGGATCCATGCTTTTAGAAATAAGTTTGAAGCTTTTCTCTGTCTCATTGCCCTGTTTGTTTTCTTCCTGATACATCACAACCTGTAATTATTTTCTTATTTGTTTCTCTGTTCTTTGTCTCCATCATACAAGTTTCATGAGGGCAGAAGAAGACCTTGTCTCTTGTTCACTATGTATCTCCAACACCAAGCAGAGTTCCTGGCACAATCATTATATGTGAAAAGAATGATTAATGAATCAATGAAAGAATAAATGGATTAAACTGATGGTGAGAGAACAGAGGGAAGGTACTTTCATTGGGCAAGCAGCTTCGTTCATAAAGTCATGGGAGTTCAGAAGTAGAAAGCTCACAAGTAGAGGAGCTTCTGTAGTCCTTTTTGCTAATCTTGGGTCCGGCATCAACACCTATCTCACATAGATTCCCTAGGCAGCCACTTCTAGAGGATCCCCGCCAACCCTGGACTAAGGTGCTACAAGCCCAAAGCAGGTTTTCGAGAGTCTATTGGTCCTGACCCTGCCTGGAGCCTTTATTCAGCAAAGGAAGCTATTTTCTTCTCACATATTGCAATTTTAGGCTATACAAAAGTTTGGACCTTCCTATGCTCTGCCAAGAAACACTCTCTACACCATTCATACATAACATCTGGCCCACAGCTTCTAATAACCCACATAATGCCTTGACATACGCAACGGCTAATTTTGTACTATGCAAGGTTTTGGTTGTGTTATAAAATGAGATAATGTATATGGAAGGGCTTTATACTCTATAAAATCCCATGCAAGTGAAAATAATAGTCATGATTATTACTATCATTGTCATTACCATAGTAAAGACAGAAAACTCTTTGAAAAGCTTTTGCCAAAACACATTCTGCTTTTTTGGCATTTAGGAAATATTGAGCTACATGCTTCCAGGGAAGAAAATGTTTCCTGGCATTAAAATAGAAATGTTAAGAAAATCGCATTAGCTCTTCCCCACTGTTACAGAACAGAGGAAAACAAACAAACAAAACCGGTTCCTACTGACCCAGATCAACCATGGATCCAAAATGTGTGGGCAGACCTTTCTCAGTAGTTTACATTTTCAGCAATATAGCATAAGTTCTGAAACATACTTTCATTGCCTACCATGGAGGATGAGCCTGATTTCCCCTTTATATAAACTATTTCCTTACGGAGGAGACCCCGCTATGCCAGTCAACCCAACAATATCTCAGATCACATCAGACTCATTAGGAGAGAAGCTGAAGTTGCCTAAACACTGTAATTTGAAGCACATCAAAAAAGCCCCAGCATGGCCCTGCCTAGAGGTCTAGCCCTAAGGATTGAATAAATTAAATAATAAGCCTAGTGTCCTTGAGTACTTTCAACTAACAAGGAAAAGCCATGCTAAGCAAAAAGGAGTACAAAAATGGATACATATAAACATGCTTCTTTAACACACTAATATTCCTAGAAAGTATCAAATTGCATGCTAGCCAGAGAGCTAGCCACAGAAAGGAGAGGTGCAGAAAGGATCTCATAAACAAACTCCTGTTTTCTGATTTTGACCTTTGATGTTTAAGAACATTCAGCTTTCTCACACTAGCATGAGCAATATCCACATTCCTATTAATCCAGATAAAATAAAACCTATTTTAGATAAAATGAAATCTATTTTATTTTATCAAGGACCAGGAGTCCCTGATAGCTGTAACTTACCAAATATACCACAGGAGCCTGAAGAAGTTAATACAGATTTACCATGTATAATATACTCTTAGAAGGGATTGTATTTACAGAAAGAATCTAACTCAGCAATTTTGGGGAGAGCCAAAGCACTTTTCAGGGCTTATTTTTGCAACATCAGATCCTTCCTTTAGCTTTCTCCAGTCATGAGAAATCAGAGGGGAAAATAATGAAACTTATCTCTGGTCATAGGCATCTCACTGAAAACCTCATTATTATTATTTGCAAGGATTTGACATGGACTTGAGGTTTCACTGATGACTGGACTGGAGATTGGCATTTGTAAAGAAGCCTTGGCATAGCATTCAGCAGGCTCTTTAAAAATATGTATAATTTAGCTTTGGTAGTTTCCATAAAGTAGAGGTTTGATTCTGCCAATGACCTTTTGTGAACTTCTAGGAGTATAAAGTCTTTCGGTGAAAATGTAAAAAATAAAGACTCTATTTTCCTACTAAGGTGGTAATTACACTTAAGTTTATGTAGTTCTGATGTTCGTGGGAGATCTTTATAATTTACCCCTGGGTAGGTTCTCTCTGTGAAGTTTTTTCCCCTTGAGAGAGTTTTGGTTTTTTTTTAAATCTAACATCCTTGCAAATTGGATAAATGTTGCATTACAGTGGTTTACAACCCATGGATAGACGCATATGCTTTGAACCTTAGGAACAGCATTTGAAAAAGAGATTAAAATCCCTTTAACCTGCAAGCACTCACTGTCCAAAAGTTCCTATTTCCAAGTCATGAAAGCATTGAGTTTTGAAAGCTGTGCAAGTCCAAGCAAAGCAAACTACTCAAATGAGTTCAATGGTGTTCAGGCCTTTTAGAAGACGACTGTTTTTGAGGCTGTCTACAGATAGCCAAAGAAGCTCGTCTTTCATTCAACATCACAGGGTTCCTCTGCCATCCTGGTAATTACACATGTTGCCAACCCAATTAAGATTGCACTGAGAAAGATGATTATTCATTGTAGCAACTTCGCTTTATAGTCAGTAGTAAATTTTGTGAGAAAACTTCATCTAGCAACTTTCCCATCCTCCTGGAAGAGGGGTCTTTGGTGGGCAGCCAGAAACATGCAAACCTATCAGTATAATTCATGCTGTTTAGGGGTTCAAAAAAAAAAAAAAAAAGAAAAAACAGGCATTTCCCAAGCTAGGGCAAATTAGCCTTTGGCATTGGAACTCTCAATTATTTATCCACTCAGGCGCATCTATACAATGAGAAACAACTGCCTTGAAAGGCAATAAAAATGTTGCATACAGTTCCCAGGGGCCTGTCTGCCTGATGAAGCATTTAATCAACTGGGCCACAGAGCCATTTGCGCTCTATGTATTACGCTAGGGGAGGTAGTCAGTGAAATTGGTTAAGTAGTGCTCAGAGGAAACCAGCAAGCCCAGGGCTTACTTTTCTCCACAATGGTTTTCAGGCAAAGGCCTAAAAGTCCATCTTCAGGGTATGGAGGAGTGTTTCCAAGCTCAAGAAGGAAGTCAGCTCTGCTTTCTCAGAAGACTGTTATCGGGAAGGTATTTGTTCTGTCAAACTCTTCCTGTACTTTCAGAGTTGCAGGCAGCATTTCATGCTGTCGTTGTAAGTACTTCAGTTTGCTTTCCCCAATAATAACGTAGTCTACAGGAGAGGAGCATGATAGCACTTTTTCCCCCACGGCATCTAAAACAGTATTTGGAGAGAAGATTGGTTCTTGAAAAGTACGTCTTGATTAGCCTACCGGTGGCTCCTCATCTAAACGAAATTTCCATTTGGAAATGAGAATATCCCTTGCTTATGGGTTATTGTGAGGATTAAATGAATTAATATATGTAAAGCACTTAGAGCCTGGCACTTGGAATGTCCTCATCATATATTAGCTTTTTTTTTTCCCCTCCAGATTGAGTATATTCTCATGTGCCCCACCTAAATTTTGTCTCATACTAGCTGGAAGTAGTGGGAGAATGCCATTTTTTAATACAGCGTTCTTAAAGCTAAGCCATTAGCCTTTCATTACATAGATAAACATGTGATCCTTACCAGAACTCTTGCCGTTTACATGGAAGAAAGAGCAGAGATTTTTTTTTTTTTTGACAGATTTGTGTCCTGGGTTATTTGTGGGCTGCCTGTGGATTACTTATGGGCTGGAAAGCTGATAAAATCAGTAGGCAATAAAAAACTCACAAGCGTTCTAGTGAAGCTAACAAGGTAATTACTGATTTTGAATAACGTCGACTACATCAACAGGGGAAGATAGTTCATAGCAGTGTGTTCAGTTGGAAACACTCCACCACATGAATGAAGATAACTGATGAAAATCTTGAATTCACTGAGCCAGATACCTTTCCACACATTCTCATGTGGTCCAAGCACAAAACACTCCTTTCTTACCTGTTCATTGCGAATTCAATAGTGAACTGGCTTCATTGTCTCCGGAAGGAACTCCTGCCAGGGCTAGAAAATGCAGCCACAAAAGCAAACCCTTGTAGAGGAACTTCACTCCTTCACTCCAATAGAAAGAGCCAACACCCACACTACGAGGTTGTTTTTTTTTTTTCCACTAATTCTGCGGAAAGTCCCTTGTTTAATCCCCTGTCTCTGCATTTGGCCTAATCCCCCTCTCATAGTTTTCAGAGTTGTCTAGTGATTATTATAAATGTTATCAACTTGCTATTTCAGACAGCCTAGGCTTCAGTGACTGAAACTTACCCTTTCTAATCCATCTGCTTGTAAAGGTCCCTCATGAATTCTTTTCCTTTAAGTTGTGACTTTCCTTGGCACTTTGGCTTGGTCTGATTTGTTCTGTGACCTGTGTACAAGGCATGTTTTTTTTTTAGTTGGAAGCAGGCTGCTTTTTTGGTGATCACTTACACATGTTGCTGGTTTCCCTTTGTTTCTCTGCCTACTCCATACTAAACCCCTACACGTGATATGGTGAATGCTATTGTTTTTGAACCAGGTGAGAATTGACTTAATTAGACTTAATTTTTTAAATGAACCAGTTTTTCCAGTGAAGGGTGTTCATGCTGTTTTCTTTTGAATTTTGCTCTTTTAAATGCTTTCTTTAAAAATCCAGATGTTGTTTAAAATTAGTAGAAGGCATTTGAACTGCCTGACTAAAGATACATAAACTATTATCATCCAGTGAGTTACATGTATTTTTAAACACATAAAATAAATGCAGCTTGTGATTAGTTGGTGACTTTTAAATGAGGAGAACTTGTACTACAGTGAGAAGAATTTTATGCTATTGCCCAGCAATAAATAGTGAAATCTCAAATAAGGAAATCTCCTTCTATTCAAATTGGCCTGAACATCAGAGAACAGTTATATGATGCAGGCCAGTTTCAGTGGTGGCTGCCAAAAGGTCAGGAAGATCCTTAATGATATGGGACTAGGGCAGAGATAATTGCAGAAATCAAAGACTCCTTAATTTCCTAAGCCCAAGAGAAACCAGGAGAGAAGGTTTCTGAAGGTCTTTCTTGTTCATCCTATAAGACATCTCCTTTCCACAGAATATATAAAGGAGGCTAAAAGTCTAGCATTAAGGTGAATTGAATTTTTAGTTTCATTTAGAGTGAAAACCCCTTAAGATCTCAAAGATTATCCCTGGATGACTGCCCTCTCTTTCTTCCCCTCCAATAGCAAATTCTTTTTTTTTTTTTTTAATTTCAGAATATTATCGTTAAGGTTACATACATTGCCCTTGTCTCTCCTCCCCCCTTGAGGCAGAGCTTCAAATGTGTCCATCCCCCAGACGGTGTACATCACACTCACTATGTATGTATATACCCATCCCCTCCCCCCCCATCTGCCCCACTCCCGACAAATGTTTGTTTTTCTTTTTTTCTTAACATTTTGTTTACATTTTATATCTTTGCCTCTCCCTAGCAAGGGTTAGAGGTATGCCCTTCCCCGCCATAATGTTACCCCATCCCTCAGATGTGGGACTACCCCTCCAGCCCCGGAATCCCTGGTGAACACCACCACCCTTTGAGGCCCATAGTGTTATAGTCAGTACCAATTTGATGGCGAGTATATATGGAGCCCATTATTCTGATCTTGTGTCACCTCACTTTGGATAATGGGCTTAAGCTCAATCCAGGATAATATAAGCAGTGCTAGCTCGCTGTCGTTTCTTAGAATTGAGTAATATTCCATTGTAAACATATACCAAATTTTCACAATAGCAAATTCTTAACCTCTTCGTCCCTCAGTTTCCTCTTCCTTAAAAGCGGTGTGGTTTGCCTCCTCGCTGCTTTCCAGCTCTGTATCTTCGTCAAAACCTACTTATATACAACTCAAATGAAATGGAGAATTGAAGCCAATATAGAGAATTGCCGTCTCGTGCTCAGTTTTACTCTTGCAACATTCAGAGAATGACTATCTTTCAGAAACCTACTTGAATGCCCTGGAATCAGGCCCTGTGGTAAATAAAAAGGTAGATGGACTATAGATGACGCCCAGGAGCTCATTTTTTTCAATCTTCTTCTGCCTCAAATCCACTGAAATACCTTGTGCTAAGATCACCAGTGTCCTCCTAATTATCAAATCCAATAGCCACTTTGCATTCATTATCTTAATTGACCTCTCTGGCCCAGGTGGCACTGTGCAAGTGCAGGCCACTCTCTCCTTGTTGAAACTCTTGTTTCCTTTGTACTTTGGCAAGGTTTTGTAGAAGAGACAAGGGTACAGATTGTGGAACTGGACAATCCCCACCTCACCACCTTCTAGCTGGTCGTCTTAGGCACGTTATTTGACCTCTCTGTGCCCCAGGGTTCTCATCTTAAAAATGCAGATAATGGAACTTACTTTATAAAGTTATTCTATTAGTTGGGTTAACTTATGTACAATGCTCACACAGAGCTCTCCCACGTAGATGGGACCCACCCAGTAAATATTAGTTTAATTATTCATAACACCATTTTTCTTAGGTTTTTTTGTTTTGTTTTTTTTCCTATTCTGATCATTGTTTCATGGTCTCCTTTGCTGGTACTAATTCCTCTGCCTGTCTGATAAAATCAGTGTCCTTCTCTCTTTTTGTTCCTCACAATCATCTTAGAGACTCTCATTTGGCCTCATACATTGTATGCGTATTACAGACAGCTGAAAGTGACTCAAATCTCAGTCTCCAGCCAGAACTCTCTTTTGCAGTGTCAAGCTATCTCTCCAACTCTTTTTTTTGTTGTTGTTGTTGCCCAGGCTAGAGTGAGTGCTGTGGTGTCAGCCTAGCTCACAGCAACCTCAAACTCCTGGGCTCCAGCAATCCTCCTGCCTCAGCCTCCCGAGTAGCTGGGACTACAGGCACGTGCCACCATGCCCAACTAATTTTTTCTATATATATATTAGTTAGCCAATTAATTTCTTTCTATTTATAGTAGAGACAGGGTCTCACTCTTGCTCAGGCTGGTTTCGAACTCCTGACCTAGAGCAATCCGCCCGCCTAGGCCTCCCAGAGTGCTAGGATTACAGGCGTGAGCCACCGTGCCTGGCCTCTCCAACTCTTTCATTCACAATTCCCATTGGTTGTACCATAAGTACCTCAAATTTTATATGTCCAAAGAGGAATGCATCAGCCCCTTTATCGGAACTTCTGTAACCAGGTCCATAAACAAATACACCTTTTTATAATGTTTCAAGTTCCCAGGCCAGTAAAATTTGCTGACCGAAATTTTGTAACTCTCTGTTCTATTGATGCATTCCCATTCCCCTCCACCCCCCAGTAATGGTGGAACCTCCTTGCAGCCGTGAGATAATTGCAAAGCCTTACATTACCTGTTTGTCCAGAGAAGACAAGATAAACGACACCCCACCACAGATTGTGCCCAAGGACCCACCGAGCAGCCTACTCCTCTCATCCCACCTGCAAATAAAGCTGAAAGAATGACCAATATTAACCCCCAGCTCATTATACCACTAAAATCCCCGCCTTGAGAGGAACTTATCCACCATTTATTGATCATGCAATGTATGTACTAACATGATTTCTGACTGCCCTTGCATGCCCTGCACTCCGCCCCAAACATGTAGTAATAAATAATGCTCACTCACTTCATACATTATTCATTTCACCTCCAGAAAAGCCCTGTTGATTGAGGAGGCAGATTTGAGGCAGTCCATTCCTTCCACCTCCCAGTTGAGGGTTGTCCACAATAAATCTCCTTTCTTCCTTGACAGTGCTTGTTGTCTCAGTAATTGGCTTTCTGTGCAGTGAGCAACAGAGAGAACCCCTTTGTAGGATTTTTAACACTTTAACCACAGAGATGAGGGCATGCCACTCAAACCAATGTGGTAGGGATGCCAAGGTGTGGGTATTTAGTGAATGGTGACTGCTCTCTAGCCCAGGGTGGCTTGTGGGTAGGCAAATGAACTTCATCCTAATAAGATAGGTTTGGCTTAGATTTTTACAAAACTCGCTTGTAATACTGGATTCCATTCTGTAGCAAATGGGGAAATCATTGGACATTTCTGATTAGAGCAGTTCCTCAAAAATATCATCACATGTTTCTAGCTCTCATGGCAGTTAGACATTAGACTTTAATGATACCATGGATTATCTCAGTCTTTTCCTTTGTATTCTACATATCTCTGTGAAGAACAGTCAAAGAGTGTGCTGCCCTTAGTTTTTCTATGAATGGACTGAAAAGGCCCAATATGTGAGGATGATTTTTTTTTTCTACAATAGAAACCTAAAAACCATCTGATCTGGCACCCTCCCTCTTTCTGAAATCTCTGCTGAAATGAGATAATCCATTTCCAGTTATAGGCCATCAAGTCAGTCTGATAGCTGTTTTTTTGTGGCCAGTTGTGCTGCATTATTTTAATTTATACCTAGGAAGGTTATTTTTGCCAGATTTCCTGAGTTGTGGTGATGGTTTAATATTAGTATTCTCAATATATAATAGGTTCTAATTTCTTCTACTATCAATATATTCATGTGACAAAAATCCTGAGGCCAGGTCTAAGCTGTATACTCAGTGGTGAGAGTTTAAGTGACTCTAGATAGTTAGCAGGGAAGATAACAACTCATAGGAGATGGCTTCAAGGCATCTTTGCTTTGTCATCTAGTAAGAAAATGTAACACAAGTCATAGAAGGCATCCCCTCCCAGGACCATCACTCCAACACAGTGTATATTAGTGCAGGACAAAAGATCACAGCCATGCCTGAGTGGGAGTGACAACAGAACATCCACAGCCAGAAGGAGTAATTTCTCACTATTACGTGCCTAGCACACAGAAATCACTCAAGAGGAGCACTGATATTCATACCACTTCATCCCACAACTATTAATTTAGCACGAACTATATACCAGACACTCTTCTATACACCGGGAACATACCCATGAACAAACAGGCCAAATTTCCATCCTCATGGAACCCAATTCTACTGCACTGAGAAGGGGTTTGAGATACAAGAGAAAATTGTATTGGAGATTTTTGCTGAGTTGGTTTATTGAGAACAAAGTCTTTGATTGTACACCTATGCTCTAGTATTTGAAAAGAAAGAAAGAGGAAAGTACAGACACACACACACATATATCCAAACACACATAAATATCTACCTACATATGTATGTACTCGTGCATAATCATATATATATAATTGACAACACCATTCCCCTCACCCCACATGTATTTCCTTGAGAGAAAAGGTATTCGTTCTCTCAGATGGTTTCACAGTTGAAAAGCAAAGCAGATGGCGCTTCTAGAGGAGGCAGCTTGCTTGTTGAAATGTCATGGATATACAGAAATAAAACTGAAAATGAAAGGCAAATATTCTCATTTGAATAATGAACTATCTGATGTTTCCTCAGAGCCACGCTGCTCAGATAATGAATAGAAACACTCTCAGATCCTTTGTTCTGCTTTTACAGCAAAACTCAAACCACATGTCTGTCATGTAACAAGCCATTCTGGATAATTTTTTGAAGAATAATAATCATTGTTTGATGGAACCACTTGTAAAACCCAGAAGGTACCCCAGAGAAGCTGGCACTCATAGTAAACTATCCAAGGGGTAATCTGTGGTGACAAATGATACATTGAATATTGCATTTAAACTTTAAAACAATTGATCGCACACAAAAGAAAACTAATGGCTGAGCCCTCGCTCTACTCCAGCTTCCTGTCACTGTTCATTTTTCAGCGTTCCCCATAGTTGAAGGAAGCCCTTGGGACTCATGGCAGTGGATAGCTCCAAAGGATGCCTGTAGTGCTTTTGTAATTATTATTATGTTAAACACATAATTTGGTTGCTTTGTTCTGCGACTCTATGTGCTTATTTCAGCCTCATAATGGTTGCCAGATTCGGCTGTGTGATTTGTATCCTGCAATAAAATGCACAGACCACAAGTTTGCCTTTCTGCACCCACTGTTCCACCAGCAACGTGCACAAAACAATGCCCATCATTGTCTCCCGGGAGCTTTGTGCAGACCTGAAGTGACAAAAGGGAGTAACTTCAAACAAATCAACAGAATGTAATTACAGGTAAGGAGTTTGGCTTTACTCTTTCGAAAGGCCTTTGAGGCCCGGGATAAATTTTGACTCAACACCAATTGGACTGGTTTTAGGATCAGTTGTTTATTTAAATCTATTACATCCAGATTTCACATGAGCCAAGAGACCCACCTGCAAATCCTGACCAAAGTTTACTGTCTTCCAACTACCATCTGGGACAGGGAAAATCCCCAGAAAAAGTTGAAGTGAAAGATATTGGTAATATGACCTCTAGCACTATCAGCATGGACAAGAACCAAGTTGTTAAGGCCCCTGGGATCTCTATGATTTAAAAGAGGAGCTGATCGTTGTATAAAACCCTCAGATTGCTCTCCCACCCCGGGTTCCCTCCTCCCAAAGCTAGTTCTGGGAACAAAGCAATTTTCCTGCTGCCTGGAAACAAATCATCCCAGATCTGAACAGACAGAGCACACACTTCTTTTATAGAAGAGAAGGTGAGATACTCTCAAAGCAATGTGAATTAGAAAGGGAAGAGGTTTGAAATATTGATTGAATTGTTTGCCCTTAAGAGTTATTTAATTGAATAGTGAGAAGCCAATTGTTAGGATTTGAAAACAATTCAGAAGCTATAGAAATCCTTTGACTGTAACCTCCTTTGCCCAGACCTTGGTCTCATGAGAAAGAAAACTCTCCTCATTTAGAGTCATAGAAAAAATGACTCCACTAAAGTTCCCGAAAAGGGGAGATGAATCAATCAACAGGAGGCAGCTGGGAGCAGTGCTTTGTAGTCTTGACACATCCTGGTTTTAAAAATCAGGCCTCTCTTCTATATAGCAGAGAAATCAGATAACTCCTGGACCAGGTGGTCACAATTAAAACTATCAAGGGAAGGTAGATGGGTATTGGTTTCCCCTGGGTGCAATATCCTGAGAAGGACACAAGCTCACCTGGGTAGTCTTCTAACAAGACGCATAAACTGAATCTGAGCAAGAGGAAACATCAGGAAAAAAGGAGCATTTTTTTTTAAAAGCTGAGAGGGAAGGTAAAGGTTTCAACAATGGCAATGTGATAAAAGGCAATGAAAGGCTGAGGAAGTCTTCCAGGTTAAAGGAAATTAAAGAGACACAAAAACTAATACAATATGTGATCTCAGACTGGATTCTATATGGGGGGGAGAGAATGCTATAAAGAACATTATTGAGTCATTGGAAATGTGAAATATTAATTATAGAGTACATTAAAGTAATGTTAAATTTCCTGAAGTTGATAAATCTACTGTGGCTAAGAGAATGTCCTTATTCTTAGGAGATATACACTGAAGTACAGTCAACCTTTGGGTATATGTGAAGCATTGGTTCCAGGACTGTCCACAGAGACCAATATCTGCACATATGCAAGTCCCTCATTCTGCCCTGCAGATCCTATAGATACGAGAAGTTGGCCCTCCCTCTACAAAGGTTTTCACCCAGTGAATATTGTATTTTTGATCCAAATATAGTTGAAAAAGGAAGGTGGGGGAGGGGCAAGATGGAGGACTAGAAGCAGCCTGCACAACGCTGCTGTCATGGAGAAGATTGAAAGTGGTGAAGACATACCCATCTTTGGATCAATTGTCTAAGCAAGAGCCCTGGGAATCGATGGAGAGAAGGAAGGAGTGAAGTGAAGGAGAGGGAGGTGAGACAACCTGCTCAGCAGAACCGGAAGGGGCCCACACGTAGGGAAGGAACAGAAGAGAGAATCCCCAGCTCCACACTTCTCTTGAGGATACTGCAACCTGAGGAGAAGAAGGCCCCCTTCTCCACAGCAGGCCTGGACCATACAGAGGCCTGGCTGGAGGCTGTGCAGCTGCCTTGCTCCAGAGACAAGGTATGGCTAGCTTGTGAGCCCTGGGCATCGAGGCTAGTGCCATTGCGACCTCCCAACCCTGGAATGCTGCTTCTGCCCAGAGGTCAGATCTATTGACTATTACCTCCCCCTTGCCCCTGGCAGCCAGGGAAGGGGTAAGAAGAGGGTGAAGAGTCCCAGTGCTCATGTGTGCCCCATGGATGATGTGTACCCCTGCTGCTGCCGCCACTGGGAAAACTGAGCAGAATTGGAGACCATGAGTCTGGAGACCACAGCTGTGGCCTGTGCAATGCCACTCAACTGTACCTCCCATGGGACTCAAGCAGAGTGTCCCATAGCCCTTGGTGCCCACCATTATCCAGGTGGCTAGACCACCACTGCCACTGCCTAGAAGGCTCCAAATGGGGCAAGAACCAGTGTAGCTGGTTCTACACCCACCGCAGATGCCCCCCCTTTGGAACTGGGGGTCTGCATACCACATGCTGTGCCATCCCACATGGGTGTGCTGTGTGCTATGCCCCTTCCCAATGGTGTTTCAGGCACCACAGCTGCACTGGCCCACATATGTGCATGTTGCACTGTGCAGATCTATTCCATCCCATGCAGATGCCCTGCCCCACACACCCCCTCCATCCCAGGGACCACTGCACCCTGCGCATGTGCAGCAGGTCTGCTTGGTGCCAGGGCATTTTGCCCACAGACTGCAAAAACCTACCTAACAAGTACAATGAACACTGTCTGGGTGACGGACACATTTATAGCTGTGGATCAAGCATTATGAAAGTGATCCATGTAACCAAAAATATTTATAGCCTCTTAATATTTTGAAATAAAAAATAAAAAGGAAAAAAAAAAAAACCATGAGACTTAAACAGTACTCTAGAGCAAATGGACCTAACAGACACCTACAGAATATTCTACTGAAAAACTGCAGGATATACATTTTTCTCATCAGCACATGGGACATTTCCCAAGATTGATTATATGTTAGCCAACAAAACAAGTCTCAGCAAATTCATACAAGCTGAAATCATTCCATGTATCTTCTCAGATCACAGTGCAATAAAACTAGAAATTAATTCCAAGAAGAACTCTCAAATATACACAAAGTGATGGGAATTAAACAACCTGCTGCTGAACAATCCTTGGGTTAATGATGAAATTAAAATGGTGCTGGGCGTGGTGGTTCACGCCTGTAATCCTAGCTCTATGGCAGGCCGAGGCGGGCGGATTGCTTGAGATCAGGAGTTCGAAACCAGCCTGAGCAAGAGCGAGACACTGTCTCCACTATAAATAGAAAGAAATTAATTGGCCAACTAATATATATAGAAAAAATTAGCTGGGCGTGGTGGCGCATGCCTATAGTCCCAGCTACTCGAGAGGCTGAAGCAGCAGGATTGCGTGAGCCCAGGAGTTTGAGGTTGCTGTGAGCTAGGCTGACGCCAAGGCACTCACTCTAGCCTAGGCAACAAAGCGAGACTCTGTCTCCAAAATAAACAAAAACAAACAAACAAAAATAATAAGAAATTAAAATGGAATTCAAAATATTTTTTGAACGGAGTGACAAATATGACACAAGTATCCAAAATCTATGGGATACAATAAAAGCAGCATTAAGGGAGAATTTCATAGCCTTAAATGCTTACATCAAAAACACAGAAAGATCACGTATTAACAACATAATGTCACACCTCAAGGAACTAGAAAAAGAAGAACAAACCAAACCCAAATACAACAGAAGAAAAGAAATAAAGGTCAGAGCAGAACAAAATAAACTGGAAACAACAACAACAACAAAAATACAAGGATCAACAAAATTAAAAATTGGTTCTTTAAAAAGATAAACAAATTAATAGCCCTCTAGCTAGATTAATCATAAATAGAAGAAAAAAAGACTCAAATAAGCTCAATCATAAATGAATATACTCTATATTATTCTACTAGATTCTATATTATATATTCACTATTGCCAAGATGTGGAATCAACCCAATTGCCCATCAATTCATTAGTGGATTAACAAATTGTGGTATATGTATTCTATGGAATAGTATGCAGCCATGAATAAGGGTGGATTAAGAACTTTTGCAACAATTAGGATGGAACTGGAGACCATTATCCTAAGTGAAGTATCTAAAGAATGGAAAAACAAACACCACGTGTACTCACTATTAAATTATAACTAACCAGTGAGCACACATGTGCACAGAGGGAAGTAAAACTCAACAGAAATAAAGCACAGGTTAGGGGGGATGTGGGCAAAAATCTACATAACGGCTACAACAAACACTATCTTGGTGATGGGCACACTTATAACCCTGACTAAAATATAACAAAATATATATATGTAACCAAAACCATTTGTACTGCTGTAATATTTTGAAATAAAAATAAATAAATAATTTGTTTTAAAGTAAAAAAAACAAAAAAACCAACAGATCTTGGCACAGTTATGTGAAAAGGGAATGCTTATACACTGTTGGTGAGAATGTAAACTTGTAAAACTGTTATGAAAAGCAGTACAGATAGTCCTCAAAGAACAAAAATTAGACCTTACATTTGATGCAGCAATCCCACTACTAAATATCTACCCAAAGTAAAAGAAGTCATTTTTTCAAAAAGATGCCTGCGCCTGAATGTTTATTCTGGCACAATTCACAATTGCAAAGATGAGGAACCCACCTCAGTTCCCGTCAACTGATGAGTGGATAAAGAAAATGTGGTGTATCTATACCATGGAGTACTATTGAGCCATAAAAAGGATAATAATAATGTCTTTTGCAGCAACATGGATGGAACCGGAGACCATTTTCCTAAATGAAGCATCTCAGAAATGGAAAAGCAGATGCCACGGGTTCTCATTTACAAGTGGGAGCTAAACGAAGGATATATATGATCATAAAAAAACTGCAATGGACCTTGGAAACTAAGAAAGGCTGAGGGTAGGAGAGAGGTGAAGATAAAAATCTACCTATCGAGGACTATGCACACTATTCTGGTGCCAGATACACTGAAAGCCCTGGCTTCAGCATGACACAATTCATCCATGTAACAAAAAACACTTGTACTCCCCAATTTTTTGAAATTAGAAAAAGCAAATTTAGTTGAAAAAAAATCTAAGTTAAGTGGACTCTCACATTTCCAACCCATGTTGATCAGGGGCCGATTGTATTTAGAAAGGGCATAATGGATGCTACATATTCTGAATGGTTCTAAACTATTTGAGAATACATATATATACACGCACAAATGTTTTGGAACTATTTGAGAATATCTATATCTGTGTGTATAGATAGAGAGGTGTGTGATGTGATGATGCATTAACTAGGGCAAAATATGATTAATAAGAGAATCTGAGTAATAAGAGAATCTGAGTAAAGCATAGAGGAGTGCTCTTTGTACTATTCATGCAACTTTTCTGTAAGTTTGAAATTATTTCTACATATAAAGGTTTTCTGTTTGTTTGTTTGTTTTTTCATCTCTTAGGATGTATTCCAGGGTGTCCTTCAAGAGAGAGCAAATTGGTTCCTCTATTTATGTGTCCTAGTTTATTTCAGAATCTTCTCAGACTAAGGGTGATTAAATGATAAAGGAAAATGTGTGCATGGCATCCAGGCACTCGCTAAAACCTGCATGGAAGGTGAGATGAGCCTATTTTCTGATTATGATCATTTGTTAAGAAAGTATTTGAAAAGCATTTCATACAATTTTTAAAAATGAAACAGCCATACTATAACAGAGAGTTGAGTGAACATAAATCAATTTTAAAACTTAAAAAAAAAATCAGCCTTACTTCAAGCCTGTTTTCTTATTCTCTAGACACTCCACTTCTCTGGGTCCTGCTTTCCTTACAGTAAAATAGAGATGATAATACTACCTTAACTTCTTCTGAAGTTTATATGAGATGACACAGGTATAATTATAACACATTTTATTCTAAGGAACTAAAAATATAACTCAAACTAGTTCAAATACTAAAAGATTTATTCTCTCATTCAACAGGATGTTCCAAAACAAGACATTGTATCGGAATAAATGTGACCGTACTCTTTTCCTCCTTTCCCTCTTCTGCCGGTTTTCCCCACTGGTTAAAACCAACCAGAAGCCAGAGGGCAAGAGAGCGCATGGACACAGACCATACAGGTCAGGCTTTCAGGGCAGAGAGCAGAGTAAGAAAGGTGGATGATGTCAGCCAAGTGTGACTGCACATACCTGTAGTTCCTGGTACTTGGGAGCCTGGGGCAGGAGGAAAGCTTGAGCCCAGAAGTTTGAGGCTGCAGTGACCTAGGATGTCGCCACTGCACTCTAGCCCAGGAAACAAAGTAAGACTGTCTCAAAAAGATAAAAAATAAAATAAAATAAAAGTGGATGATGGACGTAAGGAGTAAATAGAAGATATCTGCCACAAAATGATCTTGCTTGGTAATTGATTAGGTGACTCAGGACATCAAGCATATAGATTCTTCCATTAATCTGCTGTCCACAGTTTTGGCTCCATCCTAAACTCTTCCCCAAAAAGGGGACACATGTTTTTCTTTCACCCTGAATGGCTAATTTAGGTTTCATGCCCACCCATAATTCAAGGATGCTTTTTAGGTGATGCAATGCTCTGATTGGCTGTGTGATCACCTGTAACCTTGCCGGGGAAGCCGGAGCCCCTAGGCACATCACAGCTCCAGAATAGGCAGGCTGCAGTGAGCTGAAAAGCAGTTGGTGTTTGCACCAAGTAGAAAATAAACTGCAAGCAGCCAGCAAAAAATAAATAAAATAAAATATCCGAAAAAATAGATCGGGCACAGTGGTTCATAGCTGTAATCCCAATACTGGGAGGCCAAGGCGGGAGGATTGCTTGAGGCCAGAATTTCCAGGTTATATGAACTATGATGACACTCTAGCCCAAGCAACAGATTAAGACACCATCTCAGTAAATAAATAAAAAATAAAATTATACTAGTATTTGTAAAATGTTTAAATCCAGGTTAAAGTATTATTAAATTCATTGTAGCTTTTTGCTGTTATTAATATAATATATATTTCACCTGAAACTGATATTAAAAGATATTAACAGAATAGTCATTGTCATAACACAATCTCAAAATGCCTTTTGTGCTTATAAGATATCAAACTGGAAAACGTTGAGTCTCCCTGCTTCAGGAGTTCTTAAACTGGGGGTGATCGCTGCCTCTTTGACCCTCTCCTCTCCCAGCATGTGTTCATGTGGGAAGCGTTTGGGCTACTTTATTCTCATGAGGCTGCTCTGTGGCCCATTCGCCTTATGCTGGAGCTTGTGTTAATATTAAAGAAAGTGCTGAGCAAAGGGAGAAACCGTGCCCTGAGGAAGAGCCTCTCTCATTATAAGCTTCTGCTGTTAGATCCTTCCTGCTCAGCTCCCCAGAACACTGGCCTGGGCCACCATGCATCCCATCTTCTCTCTGGAGTAGAAAAGCATGTCTCTTGAATTGGAGTCTCATTTTGCCAAGGAACTATTTTTCACCAACAAATCAAGGATTACAAGTATGAATTATCTGGGAGAAAATACCTATTTTTTTCTTATTTCACATTCTTAAATGCAGCCTGAAAACCACCTGTATCAGTAACACCTGAGACTCTGGTTTACGTGCAGATTAAGGAATCCCACCTCAAAGCTACTGAATCAGAACCTCTGGAGGTGAGGCCTGAGAATGTGTATTTTGACAAGCTCCTTTGGTGATTCTCTCTCACCTGAAGTTTGAGGACTACATCTATAGAAGGTGTACCTCCTCAATCTGCTTAAACAGGGCCAAGCCTTTCCTCAAGCTGAGTTCAGATACACATTTTTTCTGTATAGTTTTTGCTTTTATTATTATTTTTGACACATAGTAATTGTATGCATTTATTGGGTACAGTATAAAAATTCAATGCATGTATACGATGTGTAATGATCAAATTAGCATATTCATCACCTCAAACGCTTAGCGTTTTTTTGTGTTGGGAATATTCAAAATCAGCTCACCTAGGTATTTGAAAATATATGGCAAGTTGTCATTATATATTTTATATCGTCATCCTCCAGCTATAGAACACTAGAACCTATTCCTCCTATCTAGCTATAATTTTGTATCAATTAACCTCCACTCTCTACTTCCATGAGTTCTACTTTTCTAGCTCCCACATATGAGTGAGAGCATGCAGTATTTATCTCTCTGTGCCTAGATTTTTTCACTTAACATAATGTCCTGCAAGGTCATCCATGTTGCTAGACACATTTTTATAAACTAATTTGTGTTTCCTGAACTTAAAACTGCAAAGCACTTAAGTGAGTAGTAATGGAAGCCATCTCCTTTCATTTCTTAACTTATTTCTGTATAAGGCAAGGTGGAAAAGAGGAAAAGTCAGGTTTATTAAGCAAATGTAACAAAAACAATTTACCATCCCTTAACACACAAAAGTAAAATGCAGATCCAATAAATTAGTTTGCATTAGTTATAATTAGTTTGTTGAAGTACAATAATTAGTTTGTTGAAGTGCCCTCTTGGGTACTTCAAATCACTTGACAATAGCATCAAAACACTAGCTGAGCTGCTATCTGTTATGATTACACATATTGTTGCATGTGATTTCCTCTTCCATAGAACACATGGCAACTCTCCAGAAAGCCTTGTTCTGTTATTATATTGTAATATTCTTCAATATACAGGAAAAGGGTATTTTTTAATTTTTTCCTTTTCCTTTGAAATTATTTCCCACGCCTTTCAGGGACCGTGGTAATGTTCCAAAACTTTTCTAATCAATCTAACATTGCAAGCTGTCAGAAAGGATTTTCATCGCTAGAATTTACATGACACTATACATTTAATATCTGTTCTACATAGATTCTTCTATTCTTTTATTTTTACCTTATTTTCCTGCTTCTTGGGAGTCTTTTTGTTCTTTTCAGACTTATTGAATTATCTCCAATTGTAATGGCTTTATTAAAAGTAGCTCTAGAATTCCATTGCCAGAAAAACTGGATCAGCAAAATTTTCTCGACAATTTGCTGTCATGTTACTTTGGGATTGTGATTCACTTTACTTGCAAAGTATCTAAAATGGAGGGTGTTAGAACTTTGAGCAGGATGAACTGTTTTGATCAAACTAGTTAATACATGCAGTGATATAATCAGTGAATTCTGATAGCAAGTTTGATGATCATGGAATTGTTTTGTTGTTCCTTTTGTATATTGAGTGGCTACTTTAACGAATTTGCCAAAACACTGGGGTTTTGTTTTGTTATTGCCTCACTGTAGTCCATAATGATAAAATAACCTCCTATTGAACATAACAATAAAACTTAAACAATAGCAACTCAATTTTATAGCAAATTAAAGATAGAAAAACTGAGTTGATATATATATATGAGAAAATATTATTCTTTATATGTCTCATTAGGTGTACAATTATGTTTCAAGTCTCATATTCTAATATTTCAGCATTATAATAACCTCGTATGATTGATTGTTTTTTCAGGAGAATTGGAGAATATATGTAGAATTCTATTTAACATATTATTTGAATTTATTAAAGACCCACCAACCAGTAGGAAGATGTGGGAATGGATATATACTGAACTTTGAGCCACTTAGAATTGTGCTATTCCTATACTGCAATATAGGAAAAAAAGAATGAACATTAAAGAATGTGTGATTGACTAAGAATAGTAGAGACTAAGAATAGTCAGTGCTCATGAGTGAGTAAAAATTTTTATTATTTTGCACAATGATTCTTTCTGTTAATTTGGGTTTAGGGCTAAATAAACATTATATAAATACATTGAAGTTAGAATGTTGACACCGTGTTAATGTTTTGTTTTCTGAAAATATCACAGACCATTTCTGAAACATTTAAACTTTGGCATTAACTAAATTTATTTTCCAAGCACCTTTCCTCTATTTCAAAATATGAATGCATAGAGTCCACATGTTTCTGATTCATTTACAACTAATTTATCAAAATTGGCAAGACCTATTTGCTAACCACAAGGTCTAGAAAGCCAGTTTTTTTAAAAGCATTCTTAAATTTTCCATTTGGACCACTCAGTTAATTCAGAGGGGATTCAAACTTTAATTATGAGAGTTTATTAGAAACTGAGAAGCCATTGAGTGTTTCCTTTCACTCCATTTTTTCTATTTGATCTCTTTTGCCAATCTGAAAGATCCTCAATTTTCCTTTGCTTGCCCTGCTCTCAGAATATGTGGAACATGTTCATTAATAATATTAGCGATAATAAATTCCAAAAATATTATTCTAAATAATAATGTTTTAATTCCCCATCAATCTTATTTTCCAATTGAATAAAGTTATCAGAAGTCAAATATATGATAAATTCAGCATACTTACTTGTAGTTTTTCTATACTTAACAGATGGTATGTTTTAGCATACGTGTCTTTGACTTAAACTTTCTCTGAAGATTCAATACAGAGGCTGAGCCTACACATGAGTAATTAGACTCTTGGGAGGTAGTGAACTAGGAAGCAGCCTGCACACTCTCCTCTTACAGAGAGGATTAAAGGTGGCCAGTGGATATCCACATTCAGATTGATCATCTGAGAGCATCGTGAATCAAAAGAGAGGTGACTAGAGGCACTGAAAGTGAAGGAGAAGGAGGCGAGGCAACCTGCGCTGCAGTTTGGAGGTCCACAAGGAAGATGAGCACATATGTTGGTAAGGCACGGAGGGGAGAATCCCAGGGCTCCATGCTTCCCCTACAGTCATTGCTGTCTGAGCTGCAGGAAGGACCCTCCATTGCAAAAGGTCACAGAACTGACATAGGAAACTATCTGGAGACTGTGCAGAGGCATTGATCGGGAGAGAGGGCACAGCAGTGACTCGCTGGCTTTCAAAATCTGGGCACTGTCACTAGCACTAATTTAAAAGCCTAGACCCAGAGCACTTCCTCTACCTAGGGGTCCGATCCATTGCTGCTGCCTCCACATCAGCCCTGCCAGTCTGGGACAGGGGGTGTGAGCTGGGAGGCTGGGTACCCTTGTGAGTCCCATGGGCAGGTGCTGCACACACCTCCACCACAGTTGGGAGACCAGGGTGGTCTGACAATCACCACAGCCTGTCGATATGGGAGGTGCTGGGCTTAAGAAGTGCCCAGCCAACAAACGGTGCAGACAGTGAATCCAAATGGGATAGCTTTCAAGCCGGAATGGGCCAACAATTGCTACCATCCATAGATGTGGGAAGCACCATGCTCAAGCCAGAGGGGCCAAAAAAAAAAAAAAAAAAACCACCACTGCCTGCCATCTAACCCAGACAGTTCTCAAGCTGGCATAAGCTGACAAACATTGTCATCTGTACATATGAGTGGGCAGCCCTCAAGCTGGTGCAGGCTGTCCATTGCCACTGCTGGAGGGCGTGAGTGGGTTCTAATTTCCAGAATATATAAAGAACTCTTCCAACTTAAATATAAAGAAAAATAAATAACTCAGTTAAAAATGGACAGAGAGGCTAGACATGGTGACTCATGCTTATAATCCCAGCATTGTGGGAGGCAAGATTGCTTGGGGTCCAGGAGTTTGAGACCAGCTTGGGCAACATAGCAAGACCCTATATCTACAAAATTTTTTTAAAAAATGACTTGGGCATGGTGGCATGAGCCTATAGTCCTGGCTACCTAGAAAGCTGAGTCAGGAGGATTGGTTGAGTCTGGGAGTTGGAAGCTACAGTGAGCTGTGAGCACTTCCAGTCTGGGCAGCAAAATGAGATCCTGTCTCACATTAAAAAAAAAAAAAAGGCAGAGAATTTGAATAAACATTTCTTCAAAGAAGATTCACAAATGACCAATAAACCCATCAAAATACTCAACATCATTAGTCATTAGGCAAATGCTAATGAAAACCTCAATGAGAGACCAGTTCACACCCACTAGAATGGCTATGATCAAAAAGACAATAGTGAGTGTTAGTGAAGATGTGAAGAAACTGGAACCTTTACACATTGCTAGTGACAAGGACTCCCTCCTTGATCAAACTTTAGCCAATCTACTTTGAACCCTCTTCTCTACTATGCATTATCTTTGGCCTGCTGTCCATGGCCTGCTGAGCCTACTTCAGCAAAAATTTTGCTGAGTCAGGTTAGCAAGAATCACCTACATTGATGCCCAACAAAGTTTTTGGTAATTTTTCCATCCTCTGACTCCCTCACTCTGCCCATTGGCTATAAATCTTTAGCTGTCCTGTTGTATTCAGAGTTGAGTTTAATTTCTCTCTCCTATTGCAGTAGTCTTGAATAAAGTCTTTCTTGCCTGTTTAACTCATCCAATGCAATAGAATTTGCATTGCATTACAAACACAATTTTTAATCATCCAATGCAATTTTAATATGACACTGGTGAGAATTTTAAAAGATTTCCTTTTAAAAAGGAAAGATTTCTTTCCTCCTTTGGAAAGAAGTTTGACAGTCTCTCAAGAAGTTATACAAAGTTACTCTCAATTCCATTCCTAGTTATTAAAGGAAAAAAAAATATTTTACCCCAAATATATTTCTTTGACACATTTTGAGATGGCTGTCAGAGATCCAGCAAACACAAGTATCCCTCCAAAGCTGTCTTTTGTAGGGGCATATATGAATCTATAGAGAATCTGCATTGATACAGCCAGGCCTTCCCTTATCTAGACTGTGGGAGGATTGATTGAGAGTCTGACCTCTTTAAAGGTCTGAAAGAAACATTTACCATCTATTCTCTCCAAGGGTGGCTACTTCTGAGATTTCATTTACATAACAAGACCACCTTTGCTAGTCATTCTTCCTCTTCTCTCTGTCCCATGACATGTCTTGCCACTCAACCTGATTTACCACCATAACCTGTGTATGGTCATGCTCTGCGATCCCATTCTTTCTGTAACCTCCAGATGATAGATAGGCTTCTGTACTCCAGCAGAGGGTTGGAGTAATCGCTCTTGTGATTCTCCCCCATGTACACGTTAATAAATTCGTATGTCTTTTCTTCAGTTAATCTGATTTTTGTGAGTCGGTTTTTCAGCGAACCTTCAGAAGGTGAAGAAGATGTTTCCCCTTTCCTACAGTATATACTTAAGAGAATTAAAAGCACATGTTCACATTAAATTTGTACATGAATGTTCATGGCATAATTATTTACAATAGCCAAAAAGTGAAAGCAACTCAAATGCTTATCAACTAATAAATGGATAGTCAAAACATAGTATATCCATGAATAGAATATTATTCATCCATAAAAAGAAATGAAGTACTGATATATGCTAAAATATGGACGACTGTGGGAACATTATGCTTAGTGAAAGAAGCCAGACATAAAAGGCCATACATTGTATAATTCCATTTATATGAAATGTCCAGAAAAGGCAAATGCATAGAGACAGAAAGGAGATCATTGTTCAGCAGGGGCTGGGGAGGGGGGAAAATGGAACTTAACTACTCATGGGTATGAGGTTTCTTTTGGGAATGACAAAAATGTTCTAGAATTAGATAGTGGTGATAGTTACATGACCTTATGAATATACTAAAGGCCCACAGAATTTTATACTTTAAGAATATGAATTTTATGATATGTGAATAATATTTTAATTTTTTAAAAGTATAGGGGGCCAAGGAAAGGCTTCCCCCTTCCTTCATCCTCTGAAGCTTTGCTGAAAATCAGCTGACAAATGGCAGATTAATAAGGGAAAATATATATAAATTTTATTAATGTGCACACACATAAATGGGAGTCACACAAAATAGGAAGTCTCAAAAAAAGGGGCCAAAGGGATGATACCATGTTGAGGTTACAGAAAGAAAAGGGGCTTGGACCATGGCAAGATAGGTTATGGGAGGGAGAGAGAAAGACAGATATGGGCAAAGACAGTCTTGCTATGCAGTCTTGCTAGGCAACTCTCCAAAAGATAGCTCTCAAAAAAAAGTAAATAGTTGTCCATTGTTGAATTAATCTTTCCTAGATTCAGGCAAGGGAGGGGACCTCAGAAAAAGCATGGCTGTTCATCTCAACAATGCAGATTTTCTCTACAGATACAAATCTCCCTGACAAAAGGCATCTTTTTAGCTATTTTTATGTCTCCAGCCCCTCTGAATAGTTATCTTGAAATATGACAAAGAAGTATATTTGAGGTGAAATATATTTGCTTTCTTTTAAAAGTACACAGAAAAAAAGCAATAAAGAAGCACTATCTTCTAAATGAACTTGCTTTATTGTGTGTTTGTGGTATGTGTATGTGTGATTGTTAAAAACAAAAATTAATTATAACACTAAAATAAGAAATAAAAAGTGTTAATATTTCTAAACACAACATCAAAATCAGTTTTCCTTGCCGAGTACTAAACCTAACCTTGCAATAAGCTTTAAGGGTGCTTCATTCCCAAATAATCAATAGAAAAGGGACCAGTAACTAATGTGCAACGAATAAAGGCTTTCTATCGTTGCCAGAGATATATGTTATTTTCTCAGGTGCACAGCTGATCTCACTTGTGCTTCTCTGAAGCTTTGTGTTATCTAATGGAGGGGGAAGTGGAAGGGAGAAGATGGAGGAAATAGGGGAGGAAGGGACAGAAAAGAGGAGAAGAAAAAAATACAACCTTTTTTTTGAGACAAGGTCTCACTCTGTCACCCAGGCTACAATGCAGTGGCATCATCATAGCTCATTGCAACTTCCTACTCCTGGGCACAAGGGATCCTCCTGCCTCAGCCTCCCAAATAGCTGGGACTAGAGGTGCACACCACTACTCCTAGGTATAATAATAATAATAATAAATAATAAATATAAAAAATAAATAATAAATAATAAAAATAAAAAATAATATTTTTATTTTTGTAGAGATGTGGTCTCATTCTTGTCCAGGCTGGTCTTAAATTCCTGGCCTCAAGCAATCCTCCCACTTCTGCCTCCAATAGTACTAGGATTACAGGCCTGAGCCACTGTGCCCAGCCAAGATAACTTTTTAAAAAATGAAAGAAAATAGTCATTAAGCTCATCCCTGATTTCTACTGCAGGACTTTCAAGCTACTGATGTTTTTCTCCAGTATCTTATTGAGATTAGGCATTTAGGCTCAAAGGATACCATAATGTATTTTGCAATATTAATTTGTATCTGTTGAGTTGTATATTCAGCAGTTTGGAAGGAGACCACAAAACTCAGAGAGAAACAAACTGCTTGCACAAGAAACAAACAGGAGATTCATGGGTAATGAACACACAGCTAAGGACAGCTTAAAGAGAAGGGGGAGAACCTATGGAAAAAGCAGGATCCCAGTTAAAAGGTGAGAAATCCTATTCTGTGTAAAGTATTACCCATTAAGAATGCAGAGGGACTTTTAAAGAACATAATAAATATCTAATACAATTTAAAGACACTTTCTGAGTTGTGTTATAATATAATATCACTTGTTTTCCCTAGAAGTGTGCCAAATGCACAGCCTTGTGACTGCGGTACTTTGAGAAATGAATAATGGCAAGGGTGAAGAAGGGACATCTGGTGTTTAAGGTGAGATGATGCTGTGTAGGTAGCAAAGAAACCACACACACAATGGGGTGAGAGAGCACAGAGATCCATAAAAATTAGGAGGCAAATATGATGAGGAAATATATCAACCATATGAAAAGAACCCTGCATTTCCCATGATGGGTTCTTCTCATTTCTTCTTTAGTGTCAGAAAAGACTATAGTATGCACATACCATACACAAAGAATAAAACTGAAAATATTAAGCTCACATATTTCTTACCTTATAGATAGATTATGATTGCTTCTGTCATGGTCTTGAGAAAGTACTTGCAAGAATACAGTTGCAGAATGTTGCATAGCAGGAGTAACAAAATCTCATTTATAATAGGTACAGGAAAAAAAACACCCTAGGAATAAATTAAATCAAAGAAAGTAAAGATCTCTATAATTAAAACTATAAAATATTTATGAAAGACATTGAATAGGACACAAGAAAATGGAAAGATATTTTATGCTCATGGTTTAAAAGAATTTATATTGTTAGAATGCCTATACTACCCAAAGAAATCTATAGATTCAATGCAATCTTTACCAAAATATCAATGCCTTTCTTCACAGACATAGAAAAAACAATCTCCTTAAAATTCATACAGGACCACAAATGACCCCAAATAGCTAAAGCATCCTGAGCAAAAGAAAAAACTGGAGGTATCACAAGACGTGATTTCAAATTGTATTAAAATCTATAGTAACCAAAACCGTATGGTACTGTCATATAAACAAACAGATAGACCAATGGAACAGAATAGAGAAATCAAACCCAAAATAAAGCTACACACATCACCACCTCATTTTTGACAAAGGTGATAAGAACGTACAGTGGGGAAAGGGCAATCTCTTGAATAAATGGTGCTGGGATAACCAGATATCCATATGCAGAAGAACCTTGAAACCAGAACCTTACCTTTCACAAAAATCACTGCAAAATGAATAAAGACTTAAATTTAAAACTATGAAACTACGAACTAAAATTTGAAACTATGAAACTACTGGAAAAAACTTTGGGGAAATGCTCTAGGAAATTGGTCTGGGGAAAGATTCTTTGGGGTCAGAACCCAAAATCACAGGCAACAAAAGCAAAATATAGACAAATGAGATTAAATCAAGTTAAAATGATTCTGCACAGCAAAGGAAACAATAAAAAAATGAAGAGACAACCTATAGAATGGAAGAAAATACTTCCAAATTTTCTCTCTGACAAGAAACTAGTAACTAGAAAATGTGAGAAACTCAAATAAGAGCAAAACATAAATAATTCAATGAAAAATAGGCAAAGGATCTAAATAGATACTTTTCAAAAGAAAGCATACAAATGTTCAATGGACATTTTAAAAAAGTTTAACAAAACTAGCTATCAGGCAAATGTAAATCCAAACCAATGAGATATCGCACCTCACTTAGAATGGTTATTATCAAAAAGACAAAAATTAACAAATGCTATTAAGGATGCAGAAAGGGGAACACTTGTACTCTGTTGGTGGGAATGAGAAGTATAGTCACTATGGGAAACAGTATGGAGGTGCCTCAAAAACCTAAAAATACAATTACCATATAGGTCAGCAAGCCCACTGCTGGGTATATATACAAAAGAAAGGAAATCAGTGCATCGAAGAAATGTCTGCACTCCTATGTTTATTGCAGCACTATTAACAATAGTCAAGATATGAAATTTGTTTTTTGTTAAGTGTCCAACAATAGATGAATGGAAAAAGAAAACATGGCGTCTATACATGGTGGAATATTATTCAACCATAAAAAAGACTAAAATCTTGTCATTCACAGCAACGTGGATAGAACTGGAGGTCATTATGTTAAATAAGTCAGGCACAGAAAGACAAATGTCACACATTCTTGCTCATATGTATAAGCTAAAAAATTGGGTCTCGCGGAGGTAGAGAGTACAATGATGTTTACCAAAGGCTGGGAAGAGAGGGTAGGGGCTGGAGAGAAGTCGATTAATAGGTACAGAAATACAGTTAGATAGAAGGAATAAGTTCTAGTATCTGATAGTATAGTAGGAAAATTATAGCTAACAATAATTTATTGTATACTTCAAAATAGTAGAAAAAAATTATAATGTTCCCAACATAAGGAAAAGTAAATGTTTGAGGTGATGGAGATCCAATGACCCTGATTTGATCATTACATTGTATATATATAACAAAATATCACATATACCCCCAAAATATGTACAACTATAATATATCAGTTTTTTAGAAAGGAAAAAAGTGTGTTTAAATCTTTTATAATACACAGATAGAAAAAATTTATATCTGTGATCTAATGATCAAAAATTAGGATTGTATTTTATATCATTTTCATCTTTCTAGGAATTTATTTATTGTATTTTATAAAATTATTAGTTCATATCAATTGGAGTTTTAAAAAAATTTGTACTTCACAACAGATACTTTGAGAAGTTCTGTTCTAATAGAATGATTCAGGGAGCACTATAGCTAAAGATTCCCTGGAGAGGACAATCTCCCAGAGGAGATGATTCTAGAGGAGGAATCTCAAAGATAAATAGATTTGTCAGGCAGACAAGGGAAGAGGCATTATGGGAGGGACTAAAGTGCTTATGGCAAGGCGGAGTCACATGACAGCAAGGCACTCTCAGAGAACAGCACATACTTCAGCATGATTGGCAAAGGTGCTGGGTTGCAGTAGAACAGTAGGAAATAAGTTTGGAAAATAACCAAATAGCAAGGTTTGAATTTCATATTGCCTGCAGGTGAGAGTAGCAGGTAGGGAATGCATCTCGTCTTAGTCTGCTCAGCCTGCCATAGATTGATACTTTGAGTTAAACAACAGATATTTATTTCATACAGTTCTAGAGGCTGGGCTGTCCAAGATCAAGGTGCTGGAAAATTTTGTTCTTGATGAGGGTCTGGCTTCCTGGCTTGTAAACAGATGCCTTCTTGCTGTATCCTCACATGGCAAAAAGGACACTCTGGTGAGGTATACTCTTCTTGTAAGGGCCTTAACGCCATCGTGCGGGCTCCACCCTCATGTTCTCATCTAAACCTATTTCCCAAAGGCCTCACTTCCGATTACTATCACACTGGGGGTTAGGGTTTCGACATACGGATGTGAGAGGCACAGATACGTCAGTCTATACGATGGCTAATGAGTTGGCCATGCCGTGTAAGAGTGACTGTTGGATATCCAGAACAGTTGCTCATTAGGCAATTGTGTGTACCAGCACGGTGCTCAGCAGAGACGTACCTAGGTTCCAGATTTGGGTTTGTTAAGTCATCAACCTAAAGATGGTGGTTAAAACCAGGAAAGCACCTAAGAAGCAAGCAGAGAGTATAAAGCGAACAAAGAAGAGGGTCCAGACCCCTGGAGGCTCCAAGGGGCACAGAGAGAAAAGAATGTGCTCAGGAAACTAGAAGACCCTGTTAGAAAGGGAGGAGGAGAAGAGTAGTAGGGAGTCCAGAAAGAAAGAGAAGAGAATGTCAAAGATCAGGAAAGGGCCATTAAGGAAGTATTGAACAACTGAGGTGCAGTCACAGCCCTTCCTACTGGCCGACTACTTTGCTTAAAATTTTGTCATCTGATCATTCCAATGCCAGCAACATGATGATGGAAAGATGCAAGAGTACCTTGACTCAGCCTAGTTTCAGTTCAGCCTTTGCTACTTTTTGTATCACCATCAGCAAATCATTTAGCCCTTCAGAATTATAATGTGGTCATCTACAAAACCAGGAAAACATTTCTAGCCATGTTTTCTCCTTCACAGAGTTGTTGTGAATATTCAGCAAAATTGTTAGGTTTCAGCCTGAAACCATTGGTTCTCGGTGCGCTCATGGCCGAAGAATGACCAGACATGCCAAAGTCAAGCAAGCACAAAAATGAGGTTTATTGAGGAGACAAAGATAGGATTATAGGGCAAGAGCAAGATATAAGTTTACAGAGCATGGTACATACACACACCACAGACGACAACCTGACCCCCTGTCATGGCAGGGCAAGCAAAAGGAAGGGCAAAGAGAGAGAGAGATAGGCTATTGTCTGCATCTTATTTTACAGTGCCTGGATAAGGATCTCTCTCATGGTTCAGAGGTCACCATGGAACCACTTTGATTGGACAGTTGGGAGTCGCATGACTTTAGCCTTACTGCACACGTAGACTCTACGTCACTTTCCAGACTTTATGGTCCCCATGCCTCTTGGCCTGTGGGCTAGAGAGTCCTCTGCATTCTTTTGCAGCTGTCATGCCAAGTTCTGATTGGCAGATTTTTAGGGTATTCCCTCCTCCCCCAGGTATGGAGAATTAGAGTTGGGCAGGACCAAAATGGGGGCAACAGCATCCACTTCTGTCCCTAGGAGACCCAGAATCCCTCACTATCTACCTAACAAAATCATATGCACAAAGTGATAATATTTCAAAAGGCTCCTGCTAAGCTGCAATATCTCAACTGAGAGTAGCTTATTACTATCCATAATCGCATTTATGGATGACTAATTCTCAGTGGCTTCCTCTCAGAGATGGAAAATCTGCTTGAGTGATCTCAAGAAATGTCCATGGCAGAAAACACAAAGCTGGGCATCAGAAGGACACTGAGAACAGCGATGACAACAAAGGACAGGATGTGTGGAAGGGGAAACTTGTCCAGGGCCGGAGTTACTGGGAATAGAATGAGCCATGAATTCACAGCATTCCAATGTCCCTACAATTTTAGTGAAAGGAGAGGTGGTCCTTTTAACTCGAGTTTTAAAGACATTACATTTAAGGATCATATGCAATAGAATAGTCCCTTTCAAAGAAATGATAGCTTAAGTATGGACACAATTACCAACAGGTTTTCTAGTGTTAAATATTCATTCTGAAACTATAAAGGACATTTCATAAAACTTCCTCCATAGCTAAACAATCAAGAAGCAAAGTGGAACTGCTCTCAGACCTTTGGATGACAATTACTGATCTCAGGGAAGAGAAATGCTTCCTTCCCTGGGACCTCTAAAATTACTGGTAACATGGCTATGAAAAATGTGTCAAATAAACAAAAGCATCAGCTTCAGAGACCGCAAGTCACTGATTTCCCTGTGAAAATACCAAATGTTTTACAGTTACTTGGCCAAAAGTATGTTCACATTAGGTAAAGAGAGCATATTGTAGTATTTTTCATTTCTCCTGTTTTACATTGATCATTAGCATATTACAAAGAGAATGAAAGTGAAATAGGACAGGATACAGACTAGATATCTTTATGGCCTAATTGGTTTTGATTAAGGCAGTTGCTATTAGGCAATTTCCCATAAAGGGATTAAAGTCTTCCAGCCTTCGGCATAAAAAGAAGAAATTCTTGGTGTAGTAATGAGTGAAAGAAAGAAAGCAAAAGGAGTAAGGGAGATGCTGTGCCAAGTGAGGGATTCTAAAGAGAGCCAAGTTTTCTTTAATTCATTTATTCATTCATAAAATGAATCCACACATTAATTATTTATTGAGCCCTTTTGTGTGCCAGACACGTTGCCAGTGCTGGGGAGAGAGCAGGAGGGAGTTGGACGGGGCCCTTGCTCGTATGAGGCTTCCAGTCCAGGGAGGAAGACTTACATTAAACAAGTGATTAAACAAAGCTCCACATGACCCTTTGGATAGAGAAAGGGCTGTTGGAGGGAGATGAATAGAAACTCAACTGAGGCTGTAGATACTACGTAAATGCCAACAACCTCTCCTTTTCCTCAGATCACCGTTTAGCCTCGATGCTCTTGATTCTTCCTTTCCCTCTCTGCTGTTGTTAAAATCCAGCCTTGCTTGGATTTTAACAACAGCAAAACAAAAATTGGAAAGCCTTAGGTTGTATGTCAACTCTATGATGAAGAAACTCCTTGACTCAATATAGAAGCAAATGCTAGTTTCGTTTATTTTCTTTTGCATTTTAGCCGTTTTTAATGAAAGTTGTGTTAATACATAAGATCACTTTATTCCTGCATGTTCTCAATCATTTCTTCCTTGAATTGGTCCTTTTCCTGTCCTACTGGGTGAGATTTGACTTTCCCTTCAAGGAACTTTTTGAAGTTTCTATCCTGTGTTAGCCTAGTGATAACCGCCTTGCTAGGGTGAATGCCCAGAGGGACAGTTGTGCCATTAGCCTTTTCCATTGCACCCACCCAATGTAGAGGACATATTTCTTTCTGTGAACTTGCTAATTTTCTGACCTTTACATTGTTCTCACACAACCTGAATTTCATCATCCTTTCAGATGGGCACGGATTGAATAGTGTACTTCTGCCTTAGCTCTGGCAAGAGGATAAGACATAATCTTGCTGTGAATATGGAGAGGTGCCTTGAAATGCCTTTTACAGTTCGTGCTTTGGTCAGAAGTCACAAAAGGATTGAACTACCTTTTGGCATTTGCTGCTTTGGCGATGGCTGCAAAAGGGAAAAGTCAAGTGCTAGCTTCTGTGGCAGCCAGTTAATCTGTCAAACTAATGACATGCACAATCTATAATGTGTTTCATTGTAATTAACCTTAAATGGGTTGGATAAATCACTTTCATTCACATTATGTTGACAGAATCAAACTACTTTTTTTCTGGTTTTTCTATCTGCCTTTTAGTTTAATGTTATTTATGACTAACCTCATAGTTTATGCTAGGAAACTATCAGTGTTTCCTCCTGCTTTCTGTTGTCTGAAATTCTTTCCACGAGGGAAAGAAAGCAGAGTGGTATCTTGTATCTGACCACAACAGCTAGAATGAATGAAGCTGAAGAGTCAGCTCAATGAACATGGGTCCTCTCTCCAAGCACATTTTTGTATTCTCACTCTTGATGAGGGTCCCTGAAATATGGATCCACTTTCAAATTAGATACTTAGGCTAAAAAAGTATACACTCAGGAGAATAAGAAATATTGACTAAAATATATTCATATCATATCAGTGAGGTATCAGAGCTAAAGACATATTTGCGGGTGACGTTAACCAATCAAGGGAGAAAAAGGTATAAAAATAAACTTATCTGACTTATTCTACCCTCGCTCAGAGTGGGCACTGTTCAAGCATTTAATCATTCAACAAATATTTATTGTACACTTGGTATGTGCTGGGCACTGTTCTAGAAATGTGGGGTGCATCAGGAAACACAATGACCAATAATGGCTGCCTTGTGGAGTTTACATTCTAGCAAAGGAAGACAGACAATAAACACGAAGTGTAATAATTAAAAATATATTACCTTAGAAGGTGGTAAGTATGATGGAGGGGAGTAGAACAGGATTAGAGGGGATTGAGGGCTTGGAACAAGTAAGGATATAGAAGACAAGAACAACTAAATCAACCAAAAAGATACATAGTATTGCTCTGTTATAAACACTCCACCCAATAACAGCAGAATACACATTTTTTCGAGCACCATGGATATTCATCAAGATAAACCATATCCTGGACTATAAGATAAACCTCAACAATTAAGAAAAAAGACTTTTGGCTTTTACTGTGGATGAATTGGGGACTCATTGTAGGGTATAGAACAAGAGGGACCTTATAAGACCACTCTGGATATTGTGTTTCCTCTTGTGGGGAAGAGAGGGCATAAGTAGAAGAGTAGTAGCTGAGGGATCAAGTTATGGGGATGGTGCCATGATCTGGGCTGGATAGGGTGGTGGTTTGGAATCAAGGTCTTAGCTTTGAAGGCAGTAAGAGTAGTCCAACTCTGGGTAACATTCAAGGAAGTACAATGCTAGTAAAAAGTAATCATTTCATATTAAATTTTTGTGAATTCAATTATCCTGTCTTGGCAAAGAAAGACAGTAGGAGGAGTTAATAAAAGAGGAGGAAACAAATCATGTAAATTGGATCACAGTTCTTGCCTGTTATTTCCCTAAATGACCATGAGATGGAAAAGAAGTCTATTAGATCAATCTCAGTTCCTGGTGTCTCACAGCATGAGGCTAATGTATGAAAACATGGCCTTTTGGTGTGGCATGGAACCTACGTGCAAACCTGCTACTCCATGTTCAGTCAGAGAAACGACAATTTGTTCTAATACTGGAAGAAAAATTGACACTGCTAGACATATTAAGAGATGCGCTATGGGTCTCAAAAACAGGTAACTTCCTAAGGATTCTCAAGAACAATCTGATTGTGTTTAAATTTCACTTTACTTACTGACTTCAAACCTAATCACCAAGTAACATGTAATTCCACCATATTAAGACATAATACTAAACTATCTGCCAGGTACAATTAAATATATTAATTTATTTAATCCTCAGAAGCTGTATATATACATATATTTATATATACATCCATATATATTCTATGAAGTTTTCATTTTACTTGTGAAGAAGTTGAGGAACAAAGGGTTAGCAACTTGTCAGTGTCAGACATTGGATAAGAGCAGAGCTAGGGTTTCAAAATCAGGCAGTCTGGCTCTGTAGTCTGAGCTTCTATAAGACTAGGCTATACTGCTATATGAATGCTTTTAAGACTAAATATTGACTTTTGCAACTCAAAAATGAATATTTAATTCTAAGAAAAGGAAAAATTTCCTTTCCATCTTCTTAGTCAGTATGAAGTTACCGAATTTACTATGTAGCCAGAAAGGTAGTTAAATATTAGGAGATTTTTATTTATTTATTTATTTTTTTGAGACAGAGTCTCACTCTGTTGCCCAGGCCAGAGTGCTGTGGCATCAGCCTAGCTCACAGCAACCTCAAACTCCTGGGCTCAGGTGATCCTCCTGCCTCAGCCTCTTGGGTAGCTGGGACTACAGGCATGCGCCACCATGCCCGGCTAATTTTTATTTTATATATATATAAATATATCTTTTTAGTTGTCCAGCTAATTTATTTCTATTTTTTTAGTAGAGATGGGATCTGACTCTTGCTCTGGCTGGTCTCAAACTCCTGAGCTCAGATGATCCTTCAGCCTCGGCCTCCCAAAGTGCCAGGCGTGAGCCACTGTGCCCAGCCAGGAAATTTTTTTTTTTTAAAGTATAGAATGTACAGATTCCTGCTGCTGAGAAAAAAGAAAAACTCTTTAGGACAATAGACACCTCCTCAGCTGTCCAAAGGTCCCCTCCCTAGCACTTTCTGGGAATTAATGACCTGCCTACTCTCCATTCTCCCTGCCCCTTCCTACCTGCCCCTCTAGACTGCAAACATCTCAATGGCTAGAACTCGGCTGTCTTACTCATGTAGAATCCTAAGTGTCTAGTACAATGTCTGGCACACAATAAATGCTTAAAATTTTGTTGAATGGATAAAAGAATAAAATTGTGATTCAGATGATGGTTGAATTTTTAGTCTTCTGTCTATCTATATATGAGTCAAACATGCAACCATACATTATTCAGCAACCTGAAGGCTGCTGCTTTTCCCTTGTGGAACCCCAGGTAATTATGCTGTCTTGAAAACACCATTAAGGGCCTTATGCAAAATCCTCAGATGTTTATCTCGAGAGGCCTTGAGTGACCTAAGGCAATTTTCAGAAGCAGAGATAGGGCCATTAAGACTAGTAGAAAGTGGTCACTCTCTTTTATGTATGTGGTAAGCTTACTGTCTTTATTGTCATAATAAGAGAAAATGTGTATTTTTTTACTGAAGAATGGGGATAATGAAATGGTGAGAGAGAGGCCAAATCCTTTGCTGACTTGTAATGATTAACAACAAAGACAGTTAAAGTTCAAGGGTGTTCTCTCAGAGGCAGAGTTTTTCACCTCAGGGCAATCTTTACTTCTTTGTGAAACCAAACCTGCTAATTGGTATCCTCTTCTGACACCGCCCACATTGGGTCTCTGGAGCCCAGTAAGTATCTAGGGCCCCCAGCTACCTAGCAACTGTGGGAATAAGAGCAGAATAAATTATCACTAAAGACTCATTATTCTCCAAAGCTAGGAGTTTGGGCATTTGAGAACATCAAAATGTGCTAGGTCATTTAATAATTTACTTCCTAAACTTCATTCTGATTCTAATTGAAATATATGTTCTAATTAGCACTGAGAATCTTAAAATAGAACCACACTTCTAAAATATCTCTGAAAATTACTGGCTTTAGTTTTATTGAATAGCTTTCCCTCCATCTTCAAAACTTTGTAGTTCATATAGACTTTATCAAGATAACTATTCTTGTAAATCTGGCAGAGGGTGAGTTTTTTTCCCTAGGCTTTGCTCACTCTCAGAATTCAGCTGCCTGACTCTGGAACAGAAAGTGAACATGCGTGCTTTGCAGATGATTCTTACTTAAACATATGGCTATTATGTTGTACATTTTTAAAATTATGTTTAATGCAGTGAATTCAAGTGCTTTCCATATGGTTTAATTTTTCCCCCTCCAATTCCATGCACGTTAGTTCATCCTCTACTACTTCATAACCTTGTGGAGTATACTAAACAGGGCCAATGAATGATCACGTATCAGCTTGCACTTTGTATGTCCTTAGCACTCTTTGGGGTACAAGTAACACAAGCTGGCTCAAACAATTAGGACACTTATTGTCTCACTAAAGAGAAAGTCAGGACAAACTCCATGTTTGATGAGCAGCCCAATAATGTCACCAAAGGCCTAGGTCTTTCTCTTTCTCTGCTAATTTCAATGCCAGCTTCATTCAACGGCTGGCTCCCCCCTAAATCTCAACAAGGCTGACAGGTTAATCAGAACTTTATTTTTGCTTGTTCCTGTCCGTCAGGAGAGGGAAAGAGAGAAACTTTGCCAATAGGCAAAGTCTGTGCTGTAAGCCTGGCTGGGCTATCTTAGGCCCTATATCAATGATGGTTGACAAGGGAATATGACTTGGCTTAGACCTTCAATGTTTGATATGGTGGCCACTAGCCACACATAGCTATTGAGCATTTTAAATGCAGCTAGTCCCAAATGGCATGTGCTGTAAGTGGAAAAAGGTACACCAGATTTTAAAGACATAATATGAAAAATAATATAATAAAGCTCATTAATAATCTCTATATTGATTATTTGTTGACAAGATAACATTTTAAATATATTAGATTAAATAAAATGCATTATTAAAACTAATGCTATCATTTCTTTTTACTTTTTAAAAATGTGACTACTAGAAAACTTTAAATTATATGTATGGCTTCCTATATTGCTATTGGATAGCGCTAGCTAACTAATCATAACTTTCTCCAACGTTTAAGCGTCAGGTACATGCTTGAATAAAATTTAGGGTTTTCTTAGAAAAAGAAAAGGGAGAATCAGTGTTGAGTAAGCAATCACATGGTCTACTTTATTTGCCAAGCCATTTCTTTAATTACTCTCTTGCTATTTTTGTCCTAATTTCTAATTGGTGGCTAGGGGATATAAGAAAATCAGTAGTTATGTTACCGGAAACTCAGCACTTGTTCCTAAGGCCACATCAGAAGAACGAGAACAAATAGTTTTGGAGAAAGAAAGAGAATTTTATTACTCTGCCAGCAAAGGAGAAAAAATGGTAGACCTCCTCATCTCAAAATCCAAATCTCCTGAACATGAGCAGAAATACAGAGCTTTTGAAGGGAGGGCCCCTCCCTTCTAGGCTATTTTGGTTAACTGTTCTAATGGTCCCATCTCTGCAAAAGGCAAGGAAAGCCCTGGGGATGGGATGCTGGTGCAGGTCTGGAATGCAAGAACAAAAGGCCTTCTCCCTGTCCTTTCCAACCACTGGCTTGAGGCAGGGATGCAGGTTTCAGTTCTCCAAAAGAGTGGGAGAACATTCAAAGAGACAGAAAATATTTTTGCCTTTTGTTTTTCAGGCCATTCCCTGTTACATATTCCCCACTCTCGATTTTATACTTCCATATCTATGGGAGGAGGGGCGACTACTCTTCTACAGTTACATGTGCGTTTCATCAGGGACCAGGGCAATGCTGTACTGCCAGGGAATTTTGAAACAGCAGAGATTTTATATACTGTTCCTGATTTCCCTGTAAATCCGCTTACAACTGGGAACAAAGCTGGATTGAGCTCATAGGCCTGAGTCCTCTTTCACGGCTTAGTCTTAAATAATTTTATCTTGTTTCATATTCAACATTTATTTTGGTATTAAAACTATATGAACAGCTGCACCAAATGTATAAAATTCATTAATATGCTGTGGGAGACAGAGATTTTTCCTGGGTGTTGCTTGCTGCTTTCTTCTTTACACCATTTCTCTTTTTTTCCTTTTGTTTCCCACCTTAATTCACAGGTAGAAGGCCTCTTTTTCATATTTACCTTATTGGAAGGTAACCCCTGTCTCTCTGACAGCTAATTGTGCAACTGTTTGTGAACACAAATAAAATTCTAAACCCCTAAACTGACTGAACAGACCCCCTTGTTTTGGCCAAAGGGACCCCAGAGAGACCTTAACACTGAGTTCCTGACCATCATGGGATGGGAGGTCAGACACGCCTTGTTATACCCTCTCCCTCGATGACCACCATTAGGCTTTCTTCCCTAAGTGTCAAACAGAACCATTCCTTGGACAGACTTGCCCCACCACTGATTTCAATCAACCGCCTAATTCTGCTCCTTCCTTTTTGCAGTGTTGGCACAACTGACCAGCATTCTTTCCTGATAAGGGGCTACCAACCATGGAGTGGTTCTAACCAGACTATAGAGTATGTGCAGTAAGGGTTTTCATGTTCTCTGGTTGACGTTTCGACATCAGAGAGCTGAAAAGTCCACCCTTGGATCATGCTAATGGCATTTTTTGTACATGTGACCAATGAAGGAACATGAAGTTCAAATGTGCACACACGTGTTTCTCCTTTCATAAATATTCATGACTCTTCCTACAGCTTGTTAAATATGTATAGTTGGCCACCCAGCTCAGCATAAATTCCTATTCCTGTTGTCCTTCCCTTGAAGTACATGCTCATAGATTTTGCCCAAGGTTATTGCTTCCCAGCCTGCCAGAAAGGCCACCCTTTGTAAAGCAGAGACTCTTAAGAAGAGTTTTCCCTTTCTCTTCATCAAAGGTATGCATGCAAGGAAGGACTACATTTTATTCTAGGTTCAACTCACCCCAGAGCTGATATTCTACCATGCACAGGGCCTCCCGATATCAGCTGTTAGGCTTTGAAATACTTTTGTAGCCATCACTGAATAGCCACTGCCCCAACCCCCAAATGCCTTTCTTACCACCCAGGCTCTCCTGACCTCTCCCCCTTAAGCCTGGCAGAGGAGATGCAACAACTCTCAGCACTGAGGGGACCTCCAGGACTCTGCTATACTTTTAAACAACCACTCAGTTGCTCAGTTTTGAACCTATCTTGTACTATTCACCAGTTTTCTTTTTAGCAAAGAGACAATAGAAAAGCAAATTATTTGGTATGAAAACTAAGAAGGCAACTCAATCCTTTCTCTTTGATGACTTACAATGCAAAACAAAAAATGATTGTTATTTTTTAAAATAGATGCCAGTTAATGATTTCTCTTAGACGTAGTGGAGCAGTAAGAAGACCATTGCACTTGGTGACATGGTCACTGGACTAGTCTAGTTCCTGCTCTGATGCTGGCCACCTGTGTGAACATGGGAAGTAACTTAATTTCTCTGAGCCTCAGTTTTCTCTTGTGTAAAAAGCAATAATGACAGCTCCTACATCACAGAATAGTGAACATAAAAATGAAATAACAAAATGTGAAAGCAACCAGCCTGTCCTTGGCACATCACCAATGCCTGATAAATTCTGGTTGAATTAGAATTTGAAAAGCTGGAGAACAGCTGCTTGCAAAGACTTTTTGTAACTTTTTATTGAAGTAAAACACACAGGCAGAAAAAGGCACAAATTATCAATGTTTAGTCCAATAAATTCACACAGTGGGAACACGTGTAACCAGAACCCACACCCAGAAAGTAAACATTATCCATACCCCGAGAGCTCCTTCCTGCCTCCTTCCAGACACCCATCCCCCAGGGGCTTTTGATGCCAAATGAATTTGAATGTTTCAGTGTGGGAACAGAATACTGCACACATCCTGATGGGTTTTAGTATTTAAAAACAAACAAAAAGTGTTCAGGTGAGTTGTTCTCCAGGTTGAAGGGAGAACCTACGATAAATTAAGTATAGGAGCATTAAAGGTTTCACTCACTAGCTCTGCAAATGTTCACAGACTTCCAAATCTACGGACAATGCTCTATTAGGGATTAGGGGGCTTGGGGATATGGTCCCTGTTCTCCAGGATTTTTACCAAAGGAGCAGCACAAGCACAATTGGAAACCCACTGTCTGTGGTTGTCACAAGCCCCCTGGTTTTTCTTATTCTCCTAGTGAAACTTGAGCCTAGAGTGGGGGAGGACTGGAAAAGACCACAAATGCCAGGCTAAAGATGTCTGTGGGCAGTAGGGAGCCACTCAAGGCTTTTGAGCAAGGGTTGACAAGGAGAAAATATTCTTATTGCAGAGGATGGATCCAGGAAAAGGGAGACCAGCTACAGAAAACCAGGAAGGAGGCTCTGGGAAAGAGTCTAAGCCAATGAAGCATCAGAATCACCTGCAAGGTTGTTAAGCCAGATTGCTGGGCCCCTTCCTCAGGGTTTCTGCTTTAGAGGGTCTATGTGGGAGGTGAAAATGTATATTTCTGTGCTGTTGCTACTGGTCTTGGTGCCACACTGTGACAATCACAGTTCTGAGCCAAAGGTTCAGAACCCTCGTGATACATTACACTCACCTAGGGAGTGTATCTATGTCCACATGTCACCTCCAAAAAAAGATTAGGATTTAATTAATCTAGGGTAAAGCCTGGGCATTGACATTGTCTAATAGTGATTCTATTTTGTCTCTAAGTTTGAAAACACTCATCCAGATACTAATTCTGGAATGTGACTGCTTGTCAGAATTACCCAGGGAGCTTATTAGACAGTCTCCTGGGCACCACCCCAGCACATTCAGATAAAGGAGATCTGGAGTGGGTCCCTGGAATTCCTATGTTTAATCTTCACTGGCTGGTCATTCTGATGTAGCTAGTTCCCACCCTGTTTTTGGGAACTGCTAATCTGGAAAGAGAAGTGAAGACACAAATCCTGTAAACGAAGTTGAAGAGCGACAATAGAAGAGAGTTCCTAGAATTTGCTGACTGGTTAAATGGGCAGATAATGGGAAAGGAATGGAAGCATAGAGGGTGGGAAATCCATCTTCATGATCACAAGAAAACCTGTGTGGCAGTCAAGGTGTTGCCATAGAAAACTGGTGATGATATAAAGAGCCACTACTCAAATGACTTCTCCTCTTACCAACAGCCTGATACATCCAGACACCCCATCTTCTCTGACCCTCACAATAAGTGGAGGCTAATTCATGATGACTAAGCTCCAAAAGGCTCAAGTCTCTCACAATTGTTAATTTTCACTGAGAAGCAATAATGACTAAGGCAGCCAAGTACTTGTATTCCTCACATGAGCAAATTATAAGAAAGCCAAATTGTAATCAGAAAGTTGCTGGGTAAGGATGGAATCAGAGCAAAGAGGAGTTAATTGCATGATTCAAATGTTCAGGGGCATCAGGTTGTGATAATTGGGTGCATCCTCCTCTACAAGTAACTATTTGGAGGAGCTTGAAAAGACACACTCTCCAATGGACAGTTCCTAAGGGGCATAGCCAATGTATGCCCTAGTGACTCTGCCATGTTCATGCTCCACTATCAACAGACTAATTAACTCGTTATGTCTTTAGATACATGAATAGTATCAATGATTTGAGAGTCTCATCTTGCTCACTCATAAGACACTGTTTCTTAGGGTGATTTTGTATGTCCCTCACCTAAACAGCAATGTAGTTTATAGTTTAAATCTCAGAGGACAATTCCACTTTCCTTAATTCTACATTTCCAGGGTGGTCCCTCAAAGTCACTGTTGCCACATACAGTTCAATTTCATTCTTTTGACAATGGTTGGTCTCATTTTATAGAGCAGAATCAGAGGCCAATATTTTAATTAAGAATTATATTTTTATGTTTTTTCAAAAAGCATAATTTACTTTCATGATTCAAAGAGGCCTAGTTAACCATAAGCATATGGAGGCTTTATGCTCAAATCATGAGATCACTGCAATATCTGGCTCACTTTTCACCTACCAAGAGCTTCCTTGAAAAGCAAGCAGGCAACTGTAATTAGAAGGCAAAGAGTCAAGCTCTGCGAGTATGCATGCCAACCCAAATCTGCAAAATGATGGCAAATGTCCCAATCATATTTTAGCTTTACGGTTATGTTGATCATGAAACAGGCTCCCTTTGTGAGAGCCCAAAGTAGAACAAAACATTTTTTTTATCATGCTTGATATAGATAACGAGAGAAATAAATCCAAACTGGAGCATTAGGCTGGTTTTTTGGGGGGAGGGTAGGAATGGGAGGCGTTGCATGTAGACTCTCCAAATGCATATGTGTTGCTTAGTGATATAAGAGCAGCTCTTTACAGGAAGAGGGAAGAAGGTGCAGGTGGGGCAGGCTTGATCCTACTTTCGACATGAGCAGACAGGATGTATCTTCTCTGACCTCTCCATATTCTCCTATTTATGTCAGGCCTTCTGGGAGATTGTGCTCAGATTCTTATTTAAATCCAATTAAATCTGGGACTTGAGTAAACACACATGTATATCATCCAGAAGATAGTATTAAAGGATTTTGCATGTAGACCAGAGCAGCTGTATCTTTTCTGCTATTTAATATTTGCTTTTTTCTTAGTATCTTTGAGGCAAAAAAAAAAATTGGCAGTAAATATTGGTGGTTTTAATTTGATACAAAATCAGAGAGTCTCCTTTTTCTGGTCTTTCCCCCTTTTTGATCTAGGCCAGACAGATTGTCTTAAAACAATGTGATCAGGCCATTTTCCTTCTAGTGGTTCTCTATTGCACACAGAATAAAGTTCAACCCCAGGGGCACATCAGATTTCAGATTTCCTTCCTGATGGGGTCCCTCCTTGCCTACCCAGTCTTATATCCTGCCACTTCTCTTCCCACATAGAGTATTCCATCACATGTAGACTCTTGCAGTATCCCTAGCTCGGAGCTATGTCACACCTGCATACTCTACCCACCTGGTTTACCTTGCCTGAAAGTGAGAGTTATGGGCAGCGTCTGAAGCAAAACTGCCACACATTATGGCCCTGGTTCTTTGTTAGTGGTATGACCTTAGGCAAATTGCTTCACTTCTCTGTGCCTCAGATTTCTCTTCTCTAGAGCAAGGGTGATAGTATCTATTTCACAAGGTTATTGGGAGGATTAAAGGAATTCAGCATGTGTAAAATACTCATAGCAGTGCCTGACACATAGGAAGTACTTAATATTTCTAACTTCTACTTATCCTATAAGACTAAGCCTAAACATTATTTCCTATGGTAAGCCTCTCCTTCCCTGTCCAGGAGAATTGATTTAATTTCTCCATTGTGCCTGTATCTCCTATCATTGCATTTATTGCTCTCAATCCCCAATCCACCCCCTCCCACCCCCACCTCCATTATCATCGTGTGTGTATGTGTGTGACTGATCCTCAGCTAGCTTGTCAGCTCTGTAGGGGAGGGTCCTCCATCGTCATTGGCTTATACTTCCCAGCAGGCAGTGCAATGACAACTACATGGCAGATGATTAGCGAGTGTCCACTGGAAGAATAATAAGCATGTTCCTGAGGGATAGGAGCATATGTAGGCTCTCTTATTATTATTGAACAGTTTCTAAAAAGAAGGCTACCTCTGCAGGGCAAGTCTTTAAAGTTATACTACTTATTCTTTTGACAAAGTAAGCTGTAAAAGACCATCACACCTCACAAGACTTTAGTTTGCATACATCGACATTTCAGGAGTCCATGGACATAGATGTGGAGTGTATCAGTCAAGAAAGAACGAAACTTGGAGCATAACCATCCTGAGAATTAGCCAGGTGACCTTGGTTGGGTAAGCCACTGAATCTCAATATCATCTACTTTGTAAAGTAGGAGTAATGATAGAATATTTTTGCTCCTTACCTCAGGGGAGTATAAGAAAATGAGAGAAAATAATATTTGTGGACACTTCTGAAACTTTACACTGACAGATAGAAGGCAATTCTCAACTAGGGGTGATTTTGCATAACCCACTAGGAGGTATTTGGCAATGTTCAGAGCCATTTTTGGTAATGTCAAATAGGGGATGCTACTGAAAGAGGCCAGAAATGCTAGTTTGAAAATAAAAATCTGCAGCTACCCCACAACATAGAATTATTAGGCTCAAATGTCAGTAATGTTCAACTTGAAAAATCCTGATGAAAAGAGATACTATGACATTTCTTAATATCTAGTTTTGTTAATATTTGTTCTCACATCTTTACTGAAGATGACGAAGAATGGCAATAATACTTAAGCTTTATAAGCTATAACTTGGTGACTCATGGATTTATTGAATTATGGCTTTTCAACATGCCATTTTAGCCACCTTAGTGAGCAAGCTGCTGTTATGGTGAGCAGGTGCCTTTAATTTACTTTACACTTTACTTTAAGCACTTTACTTTTATTAACTCATTAAACCCTAACAACAAGCCTATGAGGTAGGTACTTTATTACCACTAATTTACAGATGAGAAAACTAAGGCAAAGTAACAAAGCTGGCTTTGAACTCAGTCTTGCTCCAGGCATTATGCAAAGAGCCAGGTAAGACTAAGTCCCTACACACTAGGTCACCTGCTAGCAGTCATCTGACTTTCTGCCTTAAATGTGTTTTAATGGTTATTTTATTTTCTTTTTATTGTCATCTTTAGCACAGAAATTGACTCTAGTTTATTCAGTCTTCTTAACAGAGGTCCTCCTGATTTTGAAGTGTTAGACTGATTAGAGAGGAAAACAACAACAGCACCAAAATGGACATAAGAAAATAAACCCCTGGAGAATTTGTGTTTGAGCCTGGTAACGTATGTCAAAGCACTTTGCAAGTTGCAAGGCAGGGGGTTTCAAACTGTAGCATAGTCAAGAATTACCAAGAGAGCTTATTCAAAATGCTGCCTTCCCAGCGTCACCATCAGAGAGTCTGAGACAGTGAGTCGGGGCTGTCGCCCAGGAATCTGCCTTTCTAACAAGCTCCCGGGTGACCTGGACGCAGGTGGTCCGAGGTGCACACCTTGAGAAACACTGCTGTAAATGCGGGGCTTGGAAACGAGAGCCAGCTAACCCCACAAGAGTAGTTGGGGTCTGCCTGTGCAATAATTCAAACCACCTGGGTGGGAGCTTATTAGTGCTTTTCTGGTTCCCCAGTAACTCGCTAGCATTAGGTGAGGAGTGTGATGGAGAGGGTATTGATGGGGAGGAAGGAAAGGAAAAGAAAGAAATGGGTGCAATTAAAACCACCTTCCCACCGAGGGTGTTGTTTCTCTGCCGACAAAGAGGGAGCACCGTCTTCCTTCAGGGTCTCGCTAATTGGCTGCTGTGACTATCATTCTGCCCCGAGGGAGGTTAATGGAAAGAAGAGAGAGAAGAAAAGGATGCCAAATAACTTAGCCCGGGAACAAAAGAGGAGCTGGAGAGAAGTCCTGATTTGTCTCTTTCCCCAGGGTCCTCTTTCACACCGTCCCTGTGACCTTTCCCCTCCATTTTTCTTTTCTCCCTCAGAGGGACCAATAAACATGGGTTGTCTGTACAAGCAGTGCTTTATTAATTATCCAGAGGAAATTCCGATGGCCCAGAATTCTGCCATAAAATGATAGCGTGTTATTACAAAGTGGTGGTGTTCTTAACCTTCTTGCTGAACCGCATTCTTTCGGAGATGAACACCAAGCAGAGGCTTTTTTATTCTGAGCATCTTTCCAAGAAACCAATTGAGTTATTTGGATTTTAATACCAGAGCATTATATGACATGCATTAACAATGTATGCTGTAGACAACGGGCCTTTCACTGAAGTAATTTAAAGTAATTTTACCAACATAGTGTGGCATAGTGATTAAGATTTCCTGGCTTCAGTTGTAGCTCTGCAAATTGCTATTTGACCTTGAAGGTTACTCTGTGCAGGTTCTAATCTGCAAAACTGAGATAATATTAGGATCCCACCCCCAATATGACACACACACAAACACACACATACAACTTCAACGAATTGTTGTGACCACCAAAAAGGCAATGTGTGTAAACTATGGTACCTCGCCCACAGTAAGCCCACGATAATGTTTGCCTCCACTGTTTTTGTCTTTTTTTCTGAATTATTAATATTTGGTATTTTTAACCTAGTAGCTGGACAAAAATTAGCAAAATTAAAAAAAAAAAGAAAAAGAGAAATAATGAAAATAAAACGATTCTACTCTATTCGCATTGAATTTCAAATGCTCATAGCACACTGGGAGCAGAACAACAGATGGATTCCATCCAAGGGAAGGACACACAACTTGGGAGCTAAACAGACATAGGAGAACAAGATAAATCACTCAGCTGCTTACCACACACATTGTGAGATTGAATGTGGATTAGATGTTTCTTACCAATAGTTTGGCCTCCTTTTCTTGAGTGGTTTTATATTTTCAGACTGCAAACAAATGATTACATGTGTGAAAAAAATATGTAATAGGCTGGAGGACAATTCAAGTGAACCAGAATACCAGGGGCTCTGGAGTTCTGGTATGTTCTGTCTGAGCTCTCTGCACTGGGTAATCCTCTGAGTGTAGTGTTGCTGACAGCCGTCTCATTCACATGCAGGTTCCTTCTAGGTATTGCTCCTAGAGGAGAGCAACAGCCCCCAGTCAGGGCACGGTTACTAAGCAACTATACTCCCACTGAGGTATGCACTGAGAGAGAAAGTCTTGGTTTTAAAAACAAAAGAAAACCAAAAAGCTTAGCTAAACAGAGCTGAGAATAAAACTTGCTCTTCTCCTTTAAGTAAATTAACCCTCAAGCTAGTTTACCTCTATCAGATATCACAACCTCATGGAAATCAAATTAGCAAGCAAGCTAACTCCAAGCAATGTCTAAATAACTGCTAATAAATATTATATTGAATAGGAGCTTCGTATAGTGAATCATATGGTGTGTATCATCTCTCAATTGGGTGCCTGAATGGAAGGCAAATGTCATTTGAGTAATAGTTTTAGCAACTGATTTTTAGTTTGGGACCTAAACTGTTCTATTGTTTTTTATATTACCTAAATTATATATTCTTATGCAAAAATTGTGTTTTTGCAGTAGCTAATACAAAGATGACGACAAGGAATATTTGACTGGATTGTTAAGAGTTAAGAATTCTAAATAGATCTGTGTATGTTTAAACATTCCCAACATATCCCCTAAGGAGGACACAGGGGCACATTTTCTTGTTCTAATTCTTACTTTGATTAACATTTCTTAAGCACTCAATTTGTGCCGAGCACTGCATGAGACATGAGTTGAAGAAGGAGAAGGAAGAAGGTGCACAAAGAAACAACACAAGGTCCAACAACTCAAAGAAGTTCTCTATAGTTTTTTGTTTGTTAGTTTGTTTGTTTAAGACAGAGTCTTGGTCTGTCATCTGGACTAGAGTGCAGTGGCATCATCATAGCTCACTGCAACCTCACACTCTTGGGCTCAATGGATCCTTATGCGCCTCAGTCTCCCAAGTAGTTGGGACTACAGGCATGAGCCACCATGCCTGGCTAAGTTTTCCTTTTTTTTTTTTTTTTTTTTTGTAGAGATGGGCTCTCACTCTTTTGCTCAGGCTGGTCTCAAACTCCTGACCTCAAGCAATCCTCCCATCTCATCCTCCAAGAGTGCTAGGACTATAGGCATAAGCCCTGTACAGTTTTTAATGAAAGAGATAGACTTGTATGTAGATAATATAAGAGGTGATGGAAGGAGGAATGAAGAAGCTCTAAATCATGTAATAATTATGAAATCACTAGCTTCAAATTAGTAAATTAGAACATTATGGTTCTAATTTTTACTGGATAGGGGAGGAGAGCAGCACAGAAGGAGTGTTAGAGACTTAGAATTCCCAGAGTTTGGGTCTGGCAGCATTCTGTATCTTCTGACCTTTTTAACACCATGGTGTGTATGTATGTGTGTGTGTGTGTGTGTGTGTGTGTGTGTGTGTGTATGTATCCCCATATATACACATAATTGTATATATAAACATTACATATGTATCTATAAACATAATTTTATATATAAACATAATATATATGTATATATGTAAATGTAATTTTATATTTACAATGCATCAAGGCAAAAGGACTTGTGTCAGGAGAACAAGGCATCAGCAACCCAGGCCTTGTCCAGCTGCTTCCAAGGCTGGCAGGATTGGCGTACCTGTGGCTTTTATACCCATTGGGAAGCTCTGCATGTTTGAGACATGCTGCTTACATGGTTTTGCCCACTAGAGAACCAGAATCTCAAGTATAATATGAAGGAGTGTTGCCCCAACACAGTTAACTTCCAGCATGTGTGATGTAGCATACTAAGCAAGGCAGTCTGAGCTGAGATGGAACCCCCCAGCCAGAACACTCACTAGTTTCCATGACCTTGGGCAAATTAGCTTATTTCTCTAAACTTCATGAAAATATCACTAATAATACATAACACCCTGCCAAGCCATGCTGGAGCCTGAGACAAAAGGAAGAATGCATGTTCCTATATACAGTTATAAAAATAGCCCCCTACATTTTGAACCAGGTGGGAAAAGTTAAGAGAAGCTCTCCTGTGAAAATACATGACTCTATTCAAAGCTCTCCTTTGCCCAATCTGTTTGCATGACATTGTCAACCCAAATAAACCCGCTGGTGGAGGACACTACTGATTGAGAATGAGTTGCTATGGCACACTAATATAGGGTTGTAGAAAAAAACAACCTATTTTTATTTAACATTACAATGTTTGTTCTTCATGAATTTTGGCATTAATTTTGATTTTTAAAAAATATTGCATTAAAAAATTATTTATGTTGAATACTGAGTTTTTTGGGTCCCCACCCAAGCCAAGATAGTCAATCGAGCGTGCTGAGTTTTTCAATTTCCCCTTAAATTTTGCATCTGTGGTGAACGCCTCATTCTCAGTGGTAGCCTCTTTCCTCAACGACAGCTGTAGCAGCAGCTCGAAAGCATTACTGTTGAACCACTTCACGTACAATACCGTGAGAGCTAGAGAAAATCAATATGAAACATCTCCTGCCTTTGCTTCTGAGAATGATACCCCAGGGCAATCTAATGGCAAGCACAATAAAAGCACCAATGTGCAGTTACATTCAACAAATACTGAAAAATTAGCACATTAACTATTTCTAACTACCTCCACTTATTCCGTGCCATGGTGTCTAGAGGAAACAGTTCCATGATAATTTTGCAATATGTTGCTTTCAGCGTAGGAAGACAAATAAACTGGTGCTGCTTTAGCTTTTCATTCTCTTGGTTGTCCACAGGCAGTGGGAAAAAACCCAGCTTGTTAAATATTGAAAAAAATATTAGTCATCAAAAGAGAAAGAGAAAGTGCTTACAATAGGAAAGACTTGACAAAATGTAATATGTAGACACGCTACAGGGCTTCTCGTTTCTGATGAGTTTGCAGCCTAAATACTAAAATATGCTATTTCCTACTTCACCTTGTTTCCACAGAGGGGAGGGCTGACAAAGAGACTGTCACCAACAGTTATTGCCTTTTGTCTGCCCTGCATGCTGACGGCTGTATGAGCACAGAATGAGCAAATGCCGGGTAAATGTGAACTGCTGATTTCGGTCACACTGGGAACCTTATCTCTCAAGTTTTGAGTCACTAAGGAGCTCTCAGATTTGTCTCAATCTGACTCATTTTACACTCTGGCTTTTCTTCCATCTACTATTTCTTCTTTGTGTGTAATAAAAATAACACAAAATAATACACTGGCAGACAGAAAGCAAAAAGTTAAAAAAATCACTGATATCTTCAAAAAGTGCTTTAAAAATCATCAAAAAATAGATACAACGTAACAGTTTGATGTAGCTTCTTCCAGATTTGTCCCTTATTTTCTTTCTTTATTTAGTTATTCTCTCTACATTTTATTCCTCACTTATTTAAAATGTTACTTTTATTCTCAAATATTCTTAGGTGTGCTTTTAGATTCAGTTCCAGTGATTTTTTTTCATATTAACTTGCAGAGTTCTGAGGGCCCTTTAGATCCTTTGTAAAGTGATTTATTTGTAAAGAGGGCTTCAGGGAGATCATCAGTCTGCCATGAAAGTGAGGACTGAGTCTCCTGGTCCTTCTTTTACCAGATCACCTTTTATATTTTTTCATCTGTTTGGGCTTCTATGTGAGATTTTGTTTGAATAAAGAGTTGTGTGGCAAACATTAAAATAAAATAAAATCCCCACATATTCTGTTTTGTCTTTTTGCCAGATATATGAAATTTTGATGTTATGCTTTTGTAACAGCCATTTGGACGTGACAACATTAATATTGCTGTTTTGAAGTGAGGATGCTTCTATGTGGCCTAAAGAGCAATTGTTACATATCAAAATCATACATGAGTACGATATGAAATAGATATCCTCACCTAACTCCTGAGCCATCTCTGGGCAGGTTATCCTCTTCTGATGTCCCCTGCTGAGGCCTCCCTCCATCCCAGAGAACAGAGTTCTCACCAGATCTAGGCTCATCCCTGCTGCCCTCACCTTCACTTGTTATGTGAAAGCCAGATTTGCTCCCTATGATTTGCTCCACAATGGCTGAACCAAACTTGCTACCCAGAGACTGCCTATCTACTGTACTATTTTTCTTTCTATAATAACTGCCACCATATGCAAAATATGGACCATCACTCTCCCAATTTCTCCATGTCTGTCTTTATCACCATCCCCGTCGCTATCCCTTCCTTCCTCACATTCCCTGCCGGATTAACTGACAGAGCTGTAGAGGCCTCTTCACAATTCATTTTCTGCTCCAAGAGTAACCATTTCCCAGGATTACTGAGAGTAGGACCATTCTTTCTGGGTAGAGAAAATCTCCACTCCTACCAACCTTACCTCAGGACCCAAGCAAGAAAATAACAAAAAAGTTTTACATTGGTACATATCATGTATTTTGAAATGCACTTTATCTGTCCAGCCTGTGAATACATAGTTCTTAGTCATCTAAGCAAAGTAAGCAAAGAAATTTGTGCATCTTCTGAGAGTTCATTTGTATATTAAATGGTCTGGCTCTCAATGCTTTCATTTCTCTCTTGATTTTGCCATGTTCTTGTTCATGTAAATTCAATTAATAAATGATTTGGCTGTTTTCCAATGGCACTTATTTGAATATAGAAAAGATATACACCTCTGTTTTTCTAGAATTCCTCATTATTCTAAACCTATTTGAATGGATATAAAATAGACATTTTATATCCATTTATATCTCTCTCTATGAGAGAGAAAATGTAGGAAGGGGGGACATTCAGACCTCCAATAAATTATTAACATTTATTCAATACTCTCAATGATATATGTTAATTACATTAGATTTATAATCATAGTTAGGATAAAATAAATAGAAGCTAACTTATAATGGGCTTTTGAAATATTTTATTGAGTTGCTATGACTATAAAAGTGATACATATTTAATTTTTAAATGCCCACAGTATAGTATTGGATGAAATAAAAGTTCTCCATCATTGGGTGTAAGGGTTATAGATAGAATAAGGATGAAGGACGTTTGTGACACATATTTACTGGCAATAAAAAATGTATTTTATATTTTTACAGAGTCCTTTGGTGTAATTACGTAAAAAAAAAAATCTCAGACTGGAAGTCTACACAAAATCACTGAGTTTTAATTGCTGTAGCTTTACAATACAATTCAATATCAAGCAGGGCAAAGCCCCGCCAATTACTTTTGTTTTTATCCTTAGAATTTTATTGGTGAATCTTACTTGCTTATTCCTCCAGTCACACTTTAGAATGATTCAGTCAAGAACTGAATCCAACTTTGACTTTATAGAAATTGTATTTTGGGGCAGCTAAGAGAAATGACAGTATCTAAAGGCATGATCTTTAAATGCAACTCTATTAAATGCTAGAAGCTTTGTTGAGGACCACCAGAAGTTATATTGTTGACCTTTAACGCCTAACATTTGTCCTCGTGGTAAATTAGAATTGGTGAACACAGTTGGTGGTTCATTTTACTTTTACACCCTGGTTTTCACCCAGAGAATGTCTGAGAAGTGTGAGCATGTCATCCTGATCCATCAGCACCTCATGAAGGTGAGGTGTTACTAGATCCCAAGTTGGCGGCTGTTCTCTTAATAGGGATCATATGGTATAAACTGTTATTAGGGAAAAGAATAACTGAGTAGATGTGGGAAAGAGAAAGAACTTTAAATTACAAATTGGAAGGTGGGCTATGAAAGAGTAATTTTGGTCTTCCTGTGGGTTAATCTTTATTATTTCAGAAAACGTATTCAAACCTTTCTATGCACAAATGGCAACACAAACTTACCACCTGTTCCCCTGTCTCCTCTCCTTACATTATGTTATTTTATGGCGTCGTGAACAGAGACACACTCAAGTTACCTCAGGTTATGGGATTTTATTTTTAAAGAGACTTGGTAAAATGAGGAATCATTAAGCTATTTTGGGTTACAAGGAGCAGAGAAATATAAAGTTAAATATAAGAATGCCCATTGAAATAAGAATGACAGAAAATAACAAAAGAGTTTATGTTGGTATATATTACATATTTTGAAGTATGGGTTATCTAGATTACCTATGAATACTTTGTCACATAAGCAAAGTAAGCAAAAACAGCAAACAAAAAAGCCTGTGCATTTTCTGAGAATTCATTTGCATATTAAATGGTCCACCTCTTAAATACTATGATTTTTCTCTTGACTTTACCATAGTCTCATTCATTTATGTTCAACTAATAAATTATTTGACTTTTTAATAGAGCTGCCCACTTAGGTTTCAAGGAAAAGAACCATTTAAGGTGGCATTCAGAATATCGTGTTTCCTACTCCAATATGCCATCCTAGTGGTGACTCAAGTTACCTTAATCTCTGCTTTCACTTCTGAGCCTACTGATCCTTTCTGACTAGCTCCCTCAACTCCTATCTGCTTTGCTTCTGGGCTGCTTCTAACTCAGGGCTCACGACTTCTCCCTAATGCCTTCTGTCTCTCTCATCCCGTGCCACTTCACTTGGCCACATTTTCTGGATGCCAGGCCTTCAAACACACCCAGAGAGAGAATCCGATTAGTTCATCCCATCGTCATCCTTACTGAAGAGCTTTTGTAGTGGCCTCTAAATGGGCTACTTTTGTATCAGGCATCAGTCCTTGGTCCAACTAACTGTGAGGAGGGCAGGTCACATGGCAGAAGCATGCGTATCTATGCCCAGGGAATCCCCACTGCAGCTGCTTTTCTCAGAGAGACACCAAATGTGTGTCAGGTCATGAGAATGGAATGGCCTGTTTGGTATAGGAAAATATTAAATTTTTATTCCTTGTTAAGGACATCAACTCTTAGGTTGGGCTTGGTGGCTCGCACCTGTAATCCTAGCACTCTAGGAGGCCAAGGCAGGAGGATTGCTCAAGGTCAAGAGTTCGAAGGTCAGGCTGGTTCGAAACCAGCCTGAGCAAGAGCGAGACCCCATCTCTACTAAAAATATAAAGAAATTAATTGACCAACTAAAAATATATAGAAAAAATTAGCTGGGCATGGTGGCACATGGCTGTAGTCCCAGGTACTTGGGAGGCTGAGGCGGAAGAATTGCTCAAGCCCAGGAATTTGAGGTTGCTGTGAGCTAGGCTGATGCCATGGCACTCCAGCCTGGGCAACAGAGTGAGACTGTGTCTCAAAAAACCATAAAACAAAAACAGACATCAACTCTTGTTCTGCCACAAACACTGGTCTTGGCATTGATCATTACAATGACAGCGCACCATAGAATGCAGCTCAAAGCAGCATGTGTTGGCAGCAGAAATTTCTTAGCCTTCACTCCTCAAAGAGCAACAGTGAGTGAAGGTGCAGCTGCTGGCATGGTAAAGATGAGACCTGTGTTTCCTCAGTCATACCAGCCTGGGGACAGGACGTGAGAATCAACAGCCAAATAGTATTTGTCAAAGTCCACCCTCTTGTGTGCTGAAAGAACTGCTTTCTCCCTTAAAATTTTTACCAGTGGAGTTTGTAGTTCCCAGAGGGTTTCTCCCACGTGTGCTGAGAACTAAGCCTCTTGACTGCCATGGCGTTCCTGCATTCTATACCGACTTTGTCATGAGTCCCCGTGATGATGAACACTCTGGCTGCAGCTCATGCCAACAGTAGCATCTGTGCGTCCTGCCAAAAACACCACTGTTGTTGCTTCTGTTGCTGCCACTGCCTTCCAGACTGAGACCACCCCTGCCTGCAGAAAAAGAAGTCATTAGATCTATATCAAGAGTAACTACACTCAATGACAAGGGTACTGACATCCATCCACAGCTGCAGCAAACTCTGCTTCCACTAGCGTTACTGCTTTCATTGCTAGTACTGCTGTCACCACTAGCAGTGCCACTCCCGGTGCTTAAGACCCTGACATCCCAGGGAGATCCAAGGAAAAACAGCTTTTTTACTTTTACTTGTTCTTTCATTAAAATTTTATCTTCCATAAGCTCAGTTGTGAGTCCACAGGAGCTGAGCGAGGGCATACTCTAGATCAGCGCTCCCCAACCTTTTTGGCACCAAGGACCAGTTTCATGGAAGATAATATTTCCATGGACCTGGGCAGGGGGCTGGGATGGGGCGAGCTCAGGCAGTGATACAAGTGACAGGGAGTGGCTGTAAATACAGATGAAGCTTCACTCGCTTACCGGCCACTGACCTCCTGCTGTACCCCTCTACCCCCTGTTGCTAAGTTTCATAGAAGACAATTTTTCCACGGACAGGGGTGGAGATGGGGGTAGGGGTAGCTCTGCAGCCAGGTCCCTAACAGGCCATGGACTGGAGATTGGGGGTTGGGGACCACAGCTCTAGATGACAATTGTGTTCTGAATCACCCTTCCCTTTTAATTATCAGTCCACTGGCTTCCCTACATATCTTCATTTCTTTGGGATAAGCTCTTTCCCACAAATTTCTTTGTCCCTCGTGAGTTTAGAAACAGGCCTCAGCCAGCCGAAGAATAGCAAAGTAATTAGCCATTTCACGGTAATTAACTATATCTTATTATATGATTAATTTATAGTCACCTGAGTTGAAAAATATTATCTGTAACTATGTGCTTGAGGAGATTTAGGAATATCCTAATATATATGATAGATTTGAAGAATTCAAATGTTATCAGCTCTTCACTTCCCAGTTTAAAAAAAGAATACAGAAGGTGGGTGGCCTTCCTCAATTACAGAAATGGGAAGACCAAGATGCAGAAATTTTACATTTATTCAACATCATCCAGAGGAAGAGGACATGAAATCTAGTAGACAAAAATATCCCAATCTCTATGACTGTGTAGTAGTCTGTTTTAGCACAAATACTTTACTTTAACATAATTACTCTATACTTAGTATAGTGAGTATACTCACTCAGTATACTCACTATACTTTAACATAATTCAAGTATTTTTGTGGTATTTCTATTTATAAAGACAGTATTGTAGACTATTAAATAAGTTCAATTTGAGCATTAACAAATTTGGAGGGGTGTGAATCACCCAAATGTACATGTTATGTATATGCCTAGATGTACAAAAAGAGAGGACTGACCTAAACATGTAAATTCGTATGTTTCAGCATATAGAAGAAAGCAGGAGAGTGAATGAAATCACCTAGAGAAATCATGTAAAAAAGAGGATAGGTCTGGTAACGAAGCACCAAGGAACTCCAATATCTAAATAATGAATAGAAGGAAAGGATCTGGAGACAAAATCAAAGAAGAGTGGCCCAGAGAAGTAAAGGAAAGACTAGAAGAATGGAAAGTAATTTAAGAGACTGTTTCAAGCTAGAGAGAGTTCTGTCTGATGATCAAAAATTATAATTTTCAAAAAACTAAAAATATGACTTTCATAAAAACATAAAATTCACATAAGTCAAAGAATGTATTCAATTCATTAATTAATGAGGAAACCAGTTCAGAAGAGAATTTGAAGGCCAAAGATTTGAATAACCAAAGGCACGCTGAAATTAATTTACTAACAAAAAATTGGTTAATAACCCACAGGTCAATAAACCATAATGTTTGGGGCCACCTTTTCTACTTGATGGAAATCAATTGCATCTATTCTAAGCCAAATAAATTTATTGCAGTAGGTGGGAATCAATGCATTTCTCTGTCAACAGTCACTTGCATTGATAGTAGTTTTTCTCTGTAAATTAACTCTACCCCTACTGCATTGAAAAATAGCCTAGTCAATAAAAATTCAATCAAATTGCATATCCCTATAGAATATCCAGATAAACAAGACAATAACTAGCACTCTACTAAAAGGACACCTAGTGATCTCCTTTGTCTATTTCCGAATTTGGGTTAATTTTCTGAATTGTGCTCACATAATAGGAAAACTCAAAGTGTTCATTGCATTTGGTATTGTAAAAATCACTCATGACTTTAGCAAGAACAGTCATAGTTGAATGGCGGTAGGAGCAGAAGGTAAACTGGGTAAGTTAAAGAATAAATGAAAAGTAGGATATTGGACACAATGAATATAGGTGATTCTTTAAAGGCTGCAAAGATTAGTTGGAAGACATGGAGGATGAAAAATTGGTGTGATTGGAATGACTAAAGCATGTAAATCTGTCCGTCTCTTGAGAAATGTGTTTTGTTTTTCTGTTAGGTTAATATGAAAATAAATTTGTAAATAAAATGCTTAAAGTAGTCACAGGATCATCTATTGATTGACGCCAATTGCCTTAAAGTTTAAGAATGAGGTAAACTTTTTCTTAAAATAATTAGCTTTTAAGATGAAACTAACTTTGTATTCTAAGGATTTTAAAATTTTTTTAATTTTGTATTTTTTATTGATTCATAATAGTTGTACATAATTATGAGGTATATGTAATATTTTGATACATGTATATAATATGTAATGATCAATTCAGGATATTTAGGATATTCATCACCTCAAACATTTATTATTTTTTTGTTTTGGAAATATTTCAGATCTTCTCTTCTAGCTATTTTGAAACATACAATGAGTTAACTATGGTCATTCTATTGGGCTATATTGAATACTAGGACTTATTACTCATATGTATCTGTAATTTTGTATATTTTAACCAATATCTCTCTATTCCTTCTCTGCTCCCATTCTTTCCAGCCTCTGGTAGCCATCAATCTACTCTCTACCCCCCTAAAATCAAATTTTTAGGTTTCTACATATAAATGAGATTATGTGATATTTGTATTTCCGTACCCGACTTATTTCACTTAATATAATGACCATCAGTTCCATTTATGTTGCTACAAACGACAGGATTTCCTTCTTTTTATGGCTAAATAGTATTCCATTTTGTACATATACTATATTTTCTTTATCCATTCATCCCTTGATGGACACTTAAGTTGATTCTGTATCTTGGCAATTGGGAATAGTGCTGCAGTAATCATGGAGGTGCAAGTATCACTTTCATAGACTGATTTCCCTTCCTTCGGATAAATACCCAGAAGTGGAATTCCTAGATCATATGGTAGTTCTATTGATAGTTTTTTGAGGAATCTTTCTACTGTTTTCCATAATGTATGTACTAATTTACATTTCCACCAACAGCATATAAGAGGTACATTTTGTCCACATCCTTGCCAACATTTGTTATGTTTTTTGATAATAGCCAATCTAACTGAGATCAGATAATATCACATGTGGTTTCAATTTATATTTCCCTGATGATTAGTGATATTGAACATTTTTTATATACCTATTGGCCATTTTTATGTCTTCTATTGAGAAATGGCTATTCAGATCCTTTGCCTACTTTTTTTTTTATTTCAAAGTATTATTGGGTGCAAATATTTTGGTTACATGGATCACTTTTAAAAATGCTTGAGTCATGGCTATATGTATGCCCATCACCCAGATAGTGTTCATTGTACCAGTTAGGTAGGTTTTCACCCATCCTTTTCTCCCCTGGTGTTTGATTTCCCTTAAGTCTTCCTTTCTTCTATGCACATGTGTGCTACTCAGTTAGTTCCAATTTGATAATAAGTACATGTGGTGTTGTTTTTCCATTCCTTAGATACTTTGCATAGAATAATGGTCTCCAGTTCCATCCAAATCATTGCAAAAGGCATTAAGTTATTCTTCTTAATAGCTAAATGGTTTTCTAAGGTATAGATATATATACCACATTTTGTTAATCCACTCATGAGTTGATGGACACTTGAGTTGAGTCCACATCTTTGTGATATTATGTTTCCTTGCATTTTCATGTTTCTTGTGTTCTAATGTTGATATCTGTGTATCTGGTGTAAATCTGGAAGCTTCTTCCAATTTTGTGGATTTGCTCTTGTAAGAAAAGACTTTTTCCTATGGATATATCTATAGTATTGGTTGGGTAAGTTGTTTTGGCTTTGATTCTAGGTAGGCAAAGTAGTGTAGTCTCTGTACGCTGTCTTCTGCTTTAATCAGCATCAGTGGAGTCTGTGAATACCTTGGTGGTTTAGGGTGCAGTTCTCAGTGGAGGCTTTGCTAGAGACAGGAACACTAGTCAGGCTGGTCCTCTGGCACTGGTGGTGGCAGCAGTGGGCTGGGTATGCCAATCCTCAGGTCCTTGGGTGGTGTATATTGGCACCAGAGGTGGTCTATATGGGCAGGATAGTCCTGGGGTCTGTCACCAGGTGGCATGCTCATGTGCTAGCAGTGACAGCAGCAGGCTGGGCACATGGGTCCTTGGGACCCCACGAGGTGTGTGTTGCTTTGGTGATGGCAGTAGCACCAGTAGGCCAATCCTTGGGCCTCTGAGCAGCTCATGTGGGGACAAGAGACAGTGGACTAAGAAAGCCAGTCACCAGACAAGTGGTACATGTAGATGGAAGCAAGCTGGGCAGGCCAGTCCCAAGCACCAGGAGGCATGCACAGGTACTACAGCAATGTGGGTAGGCTTGTCTTTTTCTGCCTAGATGGCACAAACATGTATCAGTAGCATGTGCACAGATAATGTGCATGGACAGGGGCAGCAGGCAGGTTGGTGGTGAGAGGGGTGGGTTGATCTCCATGTCCCTGGATGACACATGTAGGTGCCAGCAGTGGCGGTGCTAAGCACGGTGGGCCTGTCCTCAAGTCCTGGGATGGTGTGCATGGACACTGGTGGCAGTGGGAAGGGTGGATTGATTCCAAGGCCCCTGGATAATGTACACGGACACCAGCAGTGGCAGGTGGGTCAGGCCTGTCCTCAGCTCTTTGAATAATCATTTCTGCCTTCAGATGCTCTGAAAAGTTTTGCATGTGTGTGTGTTTTTATAACTCCCATAGCAGCTGTGGCAAAGGAATTGACAAAAGAGCACGAGTTTATATTGTTCCAAGTGACCCTCGAGCCACAAATTCCTTAAGAAAAATGACTACATGACCCTGTCCCCCTAGGTACTATTAATTAGATCAAAAGTGAGTTAGGAAAAGGCAAAGTACAGGTTGGCCAGTAACTAATGAGCTAACCTGGCATAAGAGCCCTCTGCATTGAGGTTAATACCAATTATCAGAACAAAAAGGTCTCTCTTGGAAAGATTGGAAATTAGATAGATACACCAAAGGAATGAGCAATTGGAAATGGGAGAGAAACTGGAAGACAAAGAAAGGAGAAAAGAAGGAGCTATGAGGAAGTGGAAGACTAAAGGAAGAAAGAAGAGTTTGGGGAGTGAGAAAAGAAGAGGGAGAGAGGTAGTATAGCAAAGGAAGGGATAAACTGCATTACAAGTATGGTAAAGTTGCTCTGTGGAGTGTCAATAGTCATGAGCTTCTGAGTGGAGCAGAGCAGCTAGAATTTCCCTTGTCTGAATCTCCGGAGGAGTTGTTACAGGTACTAGTGTTAGAGGTGCTGGAGTACAGTAATTATTAACAAGGTATATTAAACCACTTTTGACTGATTATTTTTTTCCACCCAGAATTGCAACTATATGGTCTGACAGTGAAAATATGCTTATAGCCCTGAATATATGAATAGAGAACTATTCAGAAAAATCCATCATCATGATTAGTGTTGGACACCAAGTTAGCTTTCTGTATGGTACTGACTGAATACACACTATACCGATTATTTTCTATTTAAAGTTTTGGAAAGTTACTCAAACTAAACTCTTGACTGGTAATTATGGACACTCTTGATTCACAAACATCTTTATCTTCCTCAATTTGTGTCCTTATTTAAAATATTTTAAATGGGAAATTAAAGAGACATTGCTTAGTTTCTTTAAAAATAATTTTTCAGAAACTATAGAGAATGTTTATTTTGTAAAAAAAAAATTATTTATTCTGTCTTTATTCCCTGCTAGGGCTATTAAATACTATGTGGTAGTCCTTTATCAGCAGTGTTTATACTACATGATTTTGTTTATTTAGATGCTTGTAGAGTATAAAATTATGGGTTTGGTCATTTGTAACTAGAATTTGCTTCTCCACTTCCATCCGCCTTTTAGTTGAATTTTAAAGGTTTACTTATTTTTGAAGGGGGGTATGTTTTTATTTCCCTTTATAAAGCAGATAAAAATTACATAAACTCCCCAAGGAATGCTCCATGGATTGATAATTGGAGAGAATTTCTCTTCATTTTGGACCTGCGTGATTTTCAAGTCAAGTTATATAATAGGAGTCAGCTTGGATCATGCTACAGGTAGGTTTTATAATGTTTACAGCTTTTCCATACTAGAGTAGTTCATCTACTTTCCCTTCATCCCTCCCAGAAAGGATCCTGTACTCTTTTTAACTTAGGAAGCAACTAGGAAGGCTGATGGGCTCAAAGCTATGAAGACTATCAGCTTTAGTTTATTTCTTCTCTGTGTAAGCTAAATATAACTTACATTAAAAGAAGACTCTAGAATAGAGTTGTTCACCTCTATTTCTCTAAATAGGTGTGTTGCTATGTACTCTTGGACGGGAGAATATTGATCTTTGTCAATCTCTTAGTTTGCTCTCAGCTCATCCTAATTTTGTGACTCCTGTACTCTTAAACCTCATGGACTCTTGGGACCTAAAGTCATCTGCCTTTCATAAGTCTTCATGGAGTTATAATTGTTGAATTTACCCAGCCACGAGCAGCTATACAGCACCAATTATATTTGTTTTTATTGTTACCTTTATTTTGTTTGGGAGGGCCAAGAAATTGTTTTGTGTCTGTGTTGTAAGTAACAGAAAATCAACTTCAAATAATTCAGACAACTAAAACAGGCAAAGGGATTTATTGGTTTATGAAAACTAAGGAATGAAGAAACAAGAAGGATGCATCTGGGCCTTAGAGCAACAGGAAACCTTGTCCTGAATTTTGTAGGATCTTCTCTCCTCCCCCCCCCCCAACTCCTCTCCCTTGCCTCAACTCACTTTTGCTTTGCTCTGGGGGTTGACTTCATTCTCTTTTGCTGAAGATTCACCTCACCTTCTCTATGGGGTAAGCTGGGGGATGGGAGGAAGGTCACACTTGACAACTAATTTCCTATTTTATCGTTTCTTTTTTTTTTTTTTTTTTGAGACAGAGTCTCGCTTTGTTGTCCAGGCTAGAGTGAGTGCCGTGGCGTCAGCCTAGCTCACAGCAACCTCAAACTCCTGGGCTCGAGTGATCCTTCTGCCTCAGCCTCCCAAGTAGCTGGGACTACAGGCATGTGCCACCATGCCAGGCTAATTTTTTTTTATATATATATATCAGTTGGCCAATTGATTTTTTTTCTATTTATAGTAGAGACAGGGTCTCGCTCTTGCTCAGGCTGGTTTTGAACTCCTGACCTTGAGCAATCCGCCCGCCTCGGCCTCCCTATTTTATCGTTTCTATGTCCCAGAGAGGCACTGAGTGTCTTCTTCATCTGGGGGTTAAAATTGCTCAGGAAAGAGTTTTGAATGGTGCAGCATGGGAAAGGTGCCTATCCCTGCACTAACCAAAGGACTAATCCATAGTGCTGTCTTATAAGAACATGGTGGCTTCTACACAGGCGACTGGCCGATCAGGCAATAGAGGGCAACCCACCCGCCAATTATTTCAAAAGGCAATAGTGGGCAACCAATCATTTTAAAGGTCAATGCATGATCCATGCGTAGTCAGCTTGGCAGCTTGTGCACCATGGGGATAAAAGTCATGCCGTTGTTCCAGTTGGGGTCCTTGCCTGCGAGAGTGGCCATTGCATTGGCGCTCTGGGGCTTGGACCCTGGCTAGCCAGAAAATAAACCTCCTCTTGTGTGATTGCAAAAAAAAAAAAAAAAAAAAGAACATGGTGGCTTCTACAGGAAACACAGGTTGGAGTCGAGAGAAGGTGGCGAAAAGCTTCCAGAAGATGGGGAGGAAGAAGGATATTTGACACTCACAGGAAGAGGAAAGAATATATTCCAAGTAGAGAAATGTAGTGTATCTATATGAGCACAAGAATATTCTTTATTTGAATGAGTGAACTAACATATGCTAATTGGTCACTGCTCCACAACCATTCCCAATATTGGTTTTTCCTCCTTTTAAATATGTGGAAAAACAGGCTTATTTGTATATATTTGTTAATAATTCCATTTTTTATTATAAACTGTTATCTCACAAAATTCAACTTTTTTCTTAGTCTATTTGTTGTTAATTGGTTGATCCTGGCTCCCCAAAGAAATTTGAACTGATTTAAAGAAAACACATCCAGACTCCTTCCATTGTGTGTGATGTGCTAAAAGTAAAACAAATACCTCAGATAGCCAGTGCTGAAAATAAACTATGATCTCAATCACAGATTCAAAGCATCATCCTGAAACCCACCCTGCAGAAATCTCATAAAACCGCCATTTGAGTCACTTTTTATTTTTTCGGACTTTACTCTAAAGGTTATGTAAGCATTGTGCAGCCCATGGCTCATCTCAATAATGGATAAAGGAAAACTTCAAAAATCTCCCAGGAATTTCCTCTGGTTATAAATTAATAGAAAGGGTGGAAGAATGGAATTTTTGACAGTCAATGAGTAAATTTGACAAATGATTACTCATTAAAAACTTAAACAAAGAGAAACCAAAGCCACCCTGGCTTGGGGAATTGACCTCACTGGGCAAGATTATTTTTCTCCTTTTCCTCCCCTTTTGCCCTTCTTTGGATAGCTCTAGAGCAAAATGTCCTGTTGAAACATTGAACCAACCAGTTATCTTAGAACATTTTTCTTGCTTTCCTTTCTCCACCATCCATCTTTTCGTGAATGTTGCAGACAGAGTCTGTCTTGACAGGCAGAGGGCATTGCCCACTGGAGGGCACCTTGGCAATACTTCATCTGTGTAGTCTACATACTCATAAGAGCCCGCTAGGTGCCAAGTGCAGTACTAGATGATGAGGTTACAGTGTTGGACAATTTGAGCAAGTACCAATCCTCACAAAGTTTATAATACTCTCTGGGTTCTCGTCTCCCTTCTCCTATTTGAATTCTATTCTTGGACTTTTCTTTTTATTTGATCACATTTGGTCATCACACACAAGTTTCCAGATGGATAGCTTCCCATTCTAAAGCTTCAATTGTCAAATAGAGTCCTGTAGATCTGATGGCATGTAAAACATGTCTGCAAATCTGGTTACCACTTAAAATCCAGTTTGTCCTAAAAAGGAATCACTACCACCTGCCTTCAGTGTCCTCCTCCCTGCATGTTCCCTTCACTTAATAATTATGGTCTCATTATCCCCATCCCATCAAGGCTGCAAACAGGTCTTTTTACCTCCAGTATTTCCTTTCTCTGATCCAGATCAAATATTTGTGCCAGAGGAAAATTCATGACAAAAACCCAATAGCTAAATAAGAGCTTATATGTGATAGAACTTTGTAAACTATGAAAGAGTGTCCCATGTTGGCTCTTTTTGTTTAAGTTATTATGTCACTACTCAGCTGAGCCATTTTCAATGACTCCCTACACTTCCCAAACTCTTGAACTGCTCGTTTGAGGGCTTATTGGATCTATTCCTTGTCTACATTTCACATTTACTTGCTTTCAAGTTTTCTAGGCATTGGACAGCTTGAATTGTTCACTGTTTCCTTTACAGCTACAGCAAAGAGACTCCTTGCTTAGATCATACTTTTCCTTTGTCCAGGAATGCACTTCTCCCAATCCATTTCTTCCTGTCTTTCCTCTTGCCAGCAACCATTTAATTATGCCAGGAGAGGCTGTGTAGTGGGAGTGATGGGATTCCACAAGGCACAGGATAACTGTGACTTCATTGGCTAGTTAACATAAACTTTTATTTGAAAATGTCAGAAGGCTAGAAAGGAGTGTTCTAATTTGAGGAAGGAGGGCAGAAGGTTTTATGAGACTTTGGCAGTAGGGGGCCAGCCAACGAGTGCAAGTTTCAGAAATGGGAACAGCGGGATTGTTCCTACAGTCTGGGTATTTGGACAGTCTGGAGTTTATTAAGACTGGTGGGGAGAATGAGTTAGAGGTAAAATCATTTGCAAAAAGGGGTGAGGAGAAGCAGTTCAAGGAATGAGGACATGTGAGAACTACAGTGGAAAATTCTCAAGCCTCAAGTCCATTAGGGTCTCTCACAGTTGACTCCAATCTCCACTATGGATATGCCCTTGAGCAGAATGCTAGTAAGACCTCTTCTGAATCAGAGAAACTGGCTACAAAATTTTCAGCAAAGAGAAAAATGAATAAATTAAAGTCTGCCTCTTTAAAGTTTTCTCATTCAACTTGCACAGACAAAGAACAACTGAAATCTGGAAATTTCCCGAGGATTTATTGTTTGTGCTTGTCAGCACACCTGAGTACAATCAAACCCTTAAGAATTATCTAATCTAACTTTACAGGTGGCTTCAGGGAGAAATAAATATCTAAATGCTTAGGGGCAAGTCAAGTGTAAAATATGCTTTGTGAAAATGCCTGATGAATTTTGAGATGACATGTTTTATTGTAACAATGGATGATCTGATAGTAAGAGCCCCGGGGCTTTTGAAGCTCATTGGTGTCAGTTTGGGGAACAAGGGTAAACGATTTTATCTTTAAGCTTCACTATTATGCTTTATTTTGAGTATCTTTTTAGAAATGTTTTTAGTTGTTATTCAACAAAAACAACAAAGCGCAGAAGATCTGTCATAGCATTTTTATAGGTAAGATCCAAGATTATCATCAAGCTATAAATTTATCTTGTCATATTTAGTCTGTGTGCACTCAATTTTTGAAACGGATATGTAAAGTTAGAAGGTCATTTTTTGGTTTCTCATATCAACTTTCCATTTGTGTGTGGAACAGATTTCTTAAATTTGATATATATTATACGAAACTCCCACTGTCTCTCCACCAACCTGAAGACATGCCCATCTCAGTAAATGGCACCTATATTCTTCCAGTTACTCAGGCCGTGACCTTGGAGTTATCCCTCACTCCTCTCTTTCTCGTATAACCCAACTAATATCCTATCAGTTCTATCTTCAAAATAGATCCAGAGTCCACACACTTCTCATTCCCTTCACCACTACCTTCCTGGCCTGAGCGACCATCGCCTGTGGCCTGGCTGATTGTAAGGAACTTATTTTAGCCTCCTTCCTTCACTCTTAAAGCCACATGGTCTACTCTCAATCAAGCAGTCAGAGAGAGCCTTTGAAAACCTCATTTCTTCTGCCAAAACTTTCCGATAACCTCCATTTCTTCCAGAGTAAAAGACCTTCAAAGCCCTCCAAGTTTCTAGAAAATCTATCTGCTTCCCTCAGCATCCCATTCACCTCCCCATGCTCACTTCCTGATATTCCCTCCATGCCAGCCTTCAGTGGCATTGCCTGTCTTCCTCTTCTTTCATGCTGGAGGTGTTGGTGGCAGGCTCTGTGGCTCCTTCCTCCCACCTGGGCTTTCTGCTCCTGCCCACATAGGACCCAGCATAAGAACCACCAGCCCTGAATCTAGCAGCAAATAGTCACCAAGAGAGAACAGCTCCTATCACCCTCCTTTGAAGTACCCTGTTGAAGTAACATGTTTTCTCTAAGCATGAAGATCAGTTAAATAACATGTAATGGTGAGAAAAGAAAGGGAAGATGGGGATGCCTAATGTAACTGTGAAGCAATGAGAATGGGGCCAGGGCCACTGATAACATTACTCCCCAAAGTACCTCATATTTATATTTTATAGTCTCCCCTTTCATTACAGCTGGCAATATCATGTGAGTCTTCTTGTACTATTTAGAAGAGAGGCAAGAATTTGGAATTTTCAGTAGGCAGCACTTCTTAGCCAACCTCTTGAAACACATACATATGAAGAATAAGGTTGCTAGGCGTCCAACCAAAGCTGCTGGGATAGAGTTTCCTTCCAGTTTCTGAGAAACTCTGGTTAGTTTTGGCAGATAGAAATATTTTCATCATTGACACCTCTAGCCTATGCAAACAACGAAATAGGATTATAAGTTTAAGGTCTGAGAATCTGACCAAAGAACAAAGGAATCAAACAGCAAAAAAAAAAAAAAAGAAATGCATGTTCTATGAGGCCCACATTAAGAAGCATTGATGAAATTCACCAAAGCAAGCATTGCTATTTTAAGAATGTATTCCACATTTTCTTAATTAGAGAAAAAGAGTGTCCACATGATCCATCTTTAGTGGCTTTTCCGCAGAGATTCAGGATAAAGATCAAGTTTCCAGGACTAACTACATATGTGCTCATCCTTTGGGAACGCAGGAAAGGAAATCTAATGATGCAGAAATATTCATAGAGAACAGCCAGGAAAGAAAGAGACCAGAAGGAGAACAAACTGGACAGCAAAAGCGACACAAAGAGCTTGAAATCAGTAGTTGAACATCTCCTCAAAATAGGCTTGATGACTTCAAGAGGTCACAGAAGTAAACAACTTACTGGCATAAAGCCTCTCTTGTTTTTCAGATGCACTGTCATTTTTGCTTGGCTTCATCAATAAAAGTAAGCATTATCTCTGTCTCTTCTGATCAATTACAAGATTATTTTTAAATGGTCAAATTTTATTCTGAAATTGACATTCCTTTTCTAAATTTTTCATGTTTTTCAAACTCTCTGAATTTTTTGGAATTCCTAGCAAGGATTCCAGATATCTTAGAGTTAGTTTTATTTCTTGTTAAAATACTTATTTTTTTTTAAATAAAAGTAATGCATATACATGGTTAAAATATAAAACACTACAAAGGAGTTTAAATGCAAGAAAACAATTTCCTACTCCCACCTCCCACTCTGAACCCTCCTTTATGTTCCTTGAAAGTGGTTCAGAGAGAACCACTTTTATTTCTTCTGGTTTCCTTCTATATCCCTATATTATAAGCTTACATGCTAGCTGTTGATTTATTAATTATGGTCATAATCTATTATTAGCTTCCTGCTATGATGGATTTTGATTTAACTCAATTATATGCTTATATTGCTAAGTTTTGTTTCTCTCTTAGTTGCCTTTGTTATTGTTGTTTCTTTCAACTATAAATGGTATCCCTTGACTCCAATTCACTATTCTTCCCCACTTTCAGTCATTTTTTTACTTAAACATTTATGTTGTCAAATTTGACATTTCATTTATGTTCTGTATCAGTAAGTACTTGTATTTTTACATGTCGTTTGTTCTTGTTTTAAAAGACACTTATTGAAAAGTTACTACGTGTCAAGCACTGTTGTAAGTACTTCGGGTAAAGGAATTAATTTAAGTCTCACAATAAGACTACAACAGATAGGTATAATTATTCTTATTAAAAGAAATTAAAATATTTTACCCCCAATATATTTTTTACGTATTTTGAGATGGCTGTCAGAGGGCCAGCAAACAGAAGTAGCCTTGCAAGGCTGTCTTTTGGGGAGGAAATTTGTATCTATAGAGAATGTGCATTGATGCCACCAGACCTTCCCTTGCCTAGATCTAGGAAAGATTAGCTGAGTCGACACTTTAAAGATCTGAAAGAAACATTTGCCATCTATTCTCTCTGTGGGCTGCTACCTGTGAGATTTCACCTACACAACAAGACAACCTTTGCCTATTTGCCCCGTTCTATAACCTTACTGGCCACTAAAACCTGATTTACCATCGAAACCTATTTTGGGACCATGCTCTAAGCTCACATTCTTTCTATAACCTCAGTGATGGTATATAAGCCTCTGGAACTCATTGGGAGGTTGGGTCTTCATTCTGAAAGCTCATGTTACATAAATTTTTATGCCTTTTCTTCTATTAGTCAATCTGCCTTGTATGAGTGATTTTTAGTGAAACTTCAGGGGACCAAGGGTCTTGACCCCTATAGTATGCTACAGAAAGGAAATTGAGTAATTTCTGGATAGACATTCTAGAACCCGGAACATAAAAATTAAGTAAATTTCTGGATTCATACAGCCATTATGACGTTCAGAGCCCATGCTCATAACAGTCGCACAATACTGTCTCTTTAGGTTGTCAGTTGTTAAATTAAGTTTATGCTAAAGCTGCCTCCTTACATATTTTAAGTTTGACCCGAAGGTTTCTCTGTACATAGTGAACTGTAACTTAACTGGATGTGTAAATGGTCTATAATCTACTCTGGTGTCAATCACTGAGTTTTGAACAATCACAGGCAGCCAACTGTTCAAACCATATTTGAATAAGGTAAAAACCAAGCTGTAACCAATCCAGCTGTTCCTATACCTCACTTTCATTTTCCATAGGCATTTTTCTTTTTCTGTACAAAAATCTTCTTCAACCAAGTGACAGCATTGGTGTCTTTCTGAACCTATTCTGGTTTGGGGGCTGCCCAATTGGGGACTCATTCTTTGCTCAGTTAAACTCTAATAAATTTAATTTGTCTAAGGTTGTTCTTTTAATACTGTTAAAATTGAAAGTCATTAACCACTATTTACATTCTAATGACAATATAAACAATGTTCACTGAAGAGCCAAGTAGTGTACTATCATTACACTTAGTTTCTTATTTGGCTTGTTTTTTTAAGAGTTTCTAAATGCTTTTCTTTTTTTCTTACATTGACTACCTTTTCTCTCTCCTAACTTCTTTTATTCACCAAGAATAATATTAAATCTCTGTTTTTTTCCTTGGTATCTTCTTCCCAAGCCTTCCATTATCCTCTCCAAGTTAGTCTGATTTTTCTTTACTATTCTAGCTGCCCGATCCTCTCCTGGACTGGATAATCTGTTTCCCAGATCTCATATTTTCCTCTTTTTTGGTTTACTGACTCAAATAATATTATAAGAAATGGTAGCAGAAAGTATCTTTGAGGGGCTCTACATTTTTGAAGGTTTTAAAAATGTGTCCTTTGAACAGATAGTTTGACTGTTTATAGGATCCAAAATTAAAACTATTTCAACTCAAAGCTTTAAAGGCATTGCTTCATTACCTTTTAGCATTCTAAGTTGTTGAATGGGAGACAGATGCCAAACTTATACTTGTTATTTTGTTGATGTCTTCTTTCTTCTCCCCGGAAAGTGCTAGAATAACTTTCTCCTTGGGATTCTGGAATTTTTTTACACTATAACAATGGCAATAAGAATGGAGCACTAATATATGATCGATTGGGGACTCATTAGGCTTTTTTAGTCTAAAGACTTTGATCTTACCTGCTAGGAAATCTCTTCTTTTATTTTCTCCTCTATGTTTTCTCTATTCTCTTTCTATAATTTTTATAAACAGGATATCAACCTTTTGAATAAATATATATGTTAGTATTTCTTAACTTTTCTCTCATATTTTCTGTTTTATTGACTTTTTGATCTTTATTCTAGCTTCACTCAATAATTTCTTCCAACTATTCTATTTTTTTTTCAGTTTCTGAAAACTTTTTTTAAGTATCTAGAAGTTTTTTTGTTTGCTAATTGTTCTTTTTTGGTAGTATTCTGTTTTTGTTTTATGAATACAGAATCTTTTGTGTTTTCTAATATTAGTTAGAAGGATTTTTTTCCCCTAAATTCTGAATTTACTGTTTTCTCTAGAATCACTTTGTTCTGTTTGTTATTTTTGATCTTTGTCTTTGTTCATTGCAGGATTTTTTCATGTCTGATGACCATTATTTTTTTTATTTATATTGAAGCCAGACACCACAGAAGAGTCCCTTTATGAACTCTACGAGGGTAGGTGGGGCTTATCAATTGACAAGCTGCACCCCAGGGCGAGTGTCAGGGAGCCAGTTCTCACACAGGGGGGAGGGGTACGTGACCCAAGATGATAGTACACAGAGGGCGTTTGCTCCAGTGCCCTTCTTGGTCTTCCTGGTCATCCTGGTTCTCCTTAGATTGTTCATTTAACACCATGAGTAAAGATCCTTCTTCCTTTTTTGTTTGTTTGTTGGTTGAAGGGTATATGCCTGGCTCCGAGGAGTGCTGTGTGTTGGGGGGCAAGGCAGGGCTATGGCAAAGTAGCCTGTTCTACATTTGGTACTTCCATCAACTCCCTCTTCCACTGCTACTCTCTGTCGTCCCTGTGATTCTAAGAGCCACGTCACCTCTTTAGCGCTGTTCAGGACTGATGTGTTTCTTTCATGGCTACACCCCTGTCCCCTCAAGTTTCAGGCTTCAGGTTCTTCTCTTCCACATCAACAAACACTGATCATACTTGCACTTCCAGAAAAGTATTGAAATCTCTATTCTGATGGTGGCTCCCTTGCTGCTCTCCTCTGTGTCATGAGCTTATACCTTCACCATTGATGTTCAGACACTACAATCTTCACTAACAGAATGTGCTGGACATTGTGGTCTAGCTATTAGATATTTTATGTCAATTCTTTTTTTTTTCCTCAAAACGTATATCTCTTCAGTCTACTGGGACTGAAGATATTCCTTTCCAGTTCTTCTCATTGTTCTTCTACTTCAGTTTAATTAAATCAGAATTTCTGGGGTGAGGCTTAGGTATGAGTGGTATATATATATATATATATATATATATATGATTATAATATGCAAGCGGGGCTGAGAACCACTAGCCTTGCTGTAAGTACAGAGGAGCCAAATGGCAGTCTATCTCAGGGCTGATATTTGTCTCTTTGTATGACCTAAATCAAATTTCCTGACTTTGTAGACATTTTTAAACTATTTGTTTGATTATATAATAGATAAAATATAATAGATAAAATATAATAGATATAATATAATAAATATAATATTTATATAATAGATAAAATATCAATAATTAATATGTTAATATATAATATTATATAATAAATTATATAATAATAGGTTATATATTAATAACATTTAATATAATTAAAAGCTTACCCAGTGTTTTATCAAGATACTGATGTGCTATCATCGAGTTCTGTTAGTTGCCATATACAAGTAACCATGTGTTTAACTAACGGTCATCGGATCATTGTATATGATATGATCATTGGATCTATGGTCCTAGGATCATATGGATCATATGGATCCTAGGATCTTATGGTCCTAGGATCATATGGTCCTAATGGTCATAGGATCATTGTGTATGATATGATCATTGTGTATGTTCAATCATAGGATCAGGATGTTGCTGAGTTCTAGGTTTCCATGGTGCAACAAGACAGAAAAAATCTCCTGTGATGCACATTCACAGTAATGCAGGTCTCTGTGAGCACTCATGCAATGAAGTAGCATTATGTAACTTTTAAGCTTTACATAAGGAAAAGTATATGCTTACCTAAAGAAAAGCATATGTCTGACAAAGCCCAGTCAATTCTGTTGTTAAATTACCAATATGATAAGGTCCCCTAAGACAATACTGCAAATATGCATTTTTAACTGTGTAAGTTTAGAAAGGTTCTGCTTGAAACACAATTGGGTTCCCTTGGCTAGAAAGCTCTGAGTTCTCTGTCCATGCCTCGCTTTAAACCAAAGTTGCTACTCCCTGGAAGACAAATTTTCTCACTATGAAAGAATCCTAGAATTCTAGTGTGTATCGCCTAGTGAGTTTATTGAGAATGCAAAATCCTGGGCCTCAACCCCAGAAAGTCTGATTCAGAAGATCTGGACTGGGGCCCAGAAATCTGCATTGTAATAAAGTGTCCAAAGTATGCAGATCCAGAGGGTACTCTGCCCTTCCTTTGAGAATCTCACTCTAATCCTCAAGGAGAAAGAGGCAGATTAATTAATAAACTTGTGCTTTCAGATAAATGTTTTAAGAGGAAATAGAACAGAAAATCAGTATATAAAAGTCTCTAAAGTACCTGAGTCTCATTACGGTTAAATAGATGGTAATTCTTCATATTATACATGTAAATGAACTGAAAGAATATAGGTGTCATTATCAGGTTAATTTCATTTTTTAAAAAAGAACGATTTATTTAGGTGAAGAACGTTTAACTCTCAAAATACCAAACTTTGGAATGATAATATTTGTGTTTGATATGTGAAATACTAATTCTACAAAATAATGTATCTTCTGCATACTGGATCAATTTGTCTCTCTCAAACTCAAAAGATATATAACCTCACTCTGACCTTTTAAAACAAATAGCAGTTTTCATACTTGTGTTTTTCCAAGAGAATCTCTTATTCTCTGAGCCCCTGTGTCTTAGTTCATTGTGTCAGGGCAAACTGCAGACTCAAAGACAAAAGTGAACAGATAAATATGCTGAAACTGGAAGACTTTGCTGTCAACTGTTTTACTAAGAGAAGAAATCACCAAAGGAAGCTATTTGTTTGAACATAAATATTCAAATAAAGGCAAGATTACATTCAAGCTATTTTATTCATTTTTTTAAACCTGTTATGTTTCACTCTGTTATAAATGCAGACAGGTAGAAACCTGCAAACTCAAATTGTGAGGCAATTATAAAGGTGACAGAAGTCTTTGTTAGATTCTTAGAGCAGATTGGCTCGTCTTCCTCTAGTGTCTATCCAGCAGACAAGTAGTTATGATTGCTTTACAGATATTAATTTCTGCAGGGAAGTTACTCACTCTGATTGAAAAGTCTAATGTGATTGGGCCCCAAATAACCATGGCCAGATGCCAAGTGAAATTTCCCTTAAATACGAATGTCTTGCCCATTTCCACAGTCCCAGACAAGGGTCGCTTTAATCTATTCCCCACCCACTACATCCTTCTGTTAGTCAGAGGAAAAGCCCTTGCCTTCTCTTCCCTCTGGTTTTTTCCTAGCCTGCATTTCTTACCTGGCTGTAAGTTTGTGGCCAGTATTTAGTGGCTGAAATGTAGACTGATGTAGCAGTGCTTAGATCTGCTCAGCTTGCAGTTTTAAAGATTTTTAATCCAAAAATGATTAACTTCCTTGTATACAAAGAAATTGCCCCACTTTTTGGCTAGTCACACAGAAGAGAGGAAGAAAGAGAGGAGCAAAGGGAAAAAGAAGGTGTACCTGGAACATGCCCACTATGAAGCCTGTCTTTGATCCCAGACTCTCCTCTAACTTCACGACTTTTTCACTTTGAGCTTGGAACTGGGCTTAAGTCTTTTCTCTACATTATTTATCTTGTGATTTATTTTTTTTAAAGAATCAGTTTACCGGCCGGGCGCTGTGGCTCACGCCTGTAATCCTAGCTCTTGGGAGGCCGAGGCGGGTGGATTGCTCAAGGTCAGGAGTTCAAAACCAGCCTGAGCGAGACCCCGTCTCTACTATAAATAGAAAGAAATTAATTGGCCAACTGATATATATATATATAAATTAGCCGGGCATGGTGGCGCATGCCTGTAGTCCCAGCTACCCGGGAGGCTGAGGCAGAAGGATCACTCGAGCCCAGGAGTTGGAGGTTGCTGTGAGCTAGGCTGACGCCACGGTACTCACTCTAGCCCGGGCAACAAAGTGAGACTCTGTCTCAAAAAAAAAAAAAAAAAAAAAAAAAGAATCAGTTTACCTATAACAGATTGTGAACAAAAGTAAGTTAAAATCAAGAGAAGGAAAGTTTGATGATTCATGTGTGTATAATATTATAAAACGATGAGAGTATGCTGAGCCTTAAGCTAAGTGTGTATCAGTATGCCAATCATTTTCATTCATTAAAAAATGCATTTACTTTTCTCCATTTCACTAGTTCTTAAAAAAAAAAAAAGGAAAAAATTAGAAAGATAAAAGAATGCATTTACTGATGGCCCACATAATGACAGGCACTGAGTTGAAATAAAAGTCTCACTGATTATTATATTCTGTCTCACCCAAACTTAAAAAAAAAGGTAATCTGAAGTTCCACCTGCCACTTGTATTTATTTGTTTTATCTTACAGAAAAATATTTTCATTTCCTTCCCTTTACTATTACAAAAGAATATTTCCTATGCTTTCAAAATCTTCTTAGAATGGTTCGTTATGTAATCACCTCTCACACTATGGTACCTGCTGGGATGGGACTGCCATCCAGAGGCCTATGGACTACTCGTTGTGATAGAGTAGTCAAAATATCATGATCTAGTATTGTAATCATGTTGCAATTTCAAACTGAGTTTTTTTTTTACATAATGGGTAACAATAACCACTATTTTCCAATTTTTTCCTGGGTACTAATGGCCCACATTAAAAAGGTATAATGTTAGCACAGATAACACAAAATATTGATAGTCAAAGTATTTCCATTTTACTTTTTTTCTTTTAATTACAATAGAACATGAATTAAGCTATCTTTGTTTTATAGTATTTCAAATTATAATATTTCAAATTAGTGAAAATAGGTGGTTCTCCTTGGTCCTATGACTTAGTTCTTTGGGCCCAGGAGTAGGAATGGGCTGCTTCATGGCACACTGCTGAAAGAACCAGAGCAAGCAAAGCCAAATGGAGAGAAATTTATATGGGTAATTAAGCCTATGAGGGAGGACCAAATAGTGTCAAATAAATAATGTAATTCTAACCTTTTCCATTAATATTAAAAAGCTGGGCATAGAAAGGAGGCTTCGACCATTTCTTTTTGGTATCCATAAATTACAAGGGTTGCATTCAAAGTTTCTGTTGTCCATCTAGGTTTACAAAATAGCTCAGGGATTAGATTAGCAATAAAAGTTTGAGAATATAACTGAGGATTTTGACTCCTAATCTAATGTTCTTTCCACTGCAATGTAATATCCTTATTTTCAGCAAGAGATCTTCTGCTGAAAGAAAATTTTTCATAGGACAATGAGGCAAATAATAGAATCTATTATGGAATCTAATAGAATCCTTTGGCTTTAGTCTTCAAGATCCAAGTGTGAGAAGCTGTCACAAACAGCCAATTTTCAGCAGAGACATGTGAGATTGGAAGGAGTAGGAAGCAATATCTCTTTCTTCTTCCCTGTCCTCTCCTAGGCCAAAATGTACCATGATTCTCTCATTTTAATATTGGTTTTGATGGCAGAAGCAGCACTTGCAGAGTAAGTAGATATTCATAGATGCACTGCTCTTCTTTTTAACACCTACCCAATCTGAAATCCAGAACAATTAAAATCTTGATCTCTGCATCAAACCACAAGATTTAGAAACAACTTTACATGAAAAGAAAGGCTAAGATGATCAATTACTTTCCTAAGTCATTTCATAACCTATGCTAGAGACATAGGACAAAACCTGACAAATTTAAATGCAACTTGCTTTCAAAATCAAAACCACAGTGAGATATCATTCCTCCCCAACTAGAATGGCTATTATCAAACATATGAAAAAATAACAAATATGGCAAAGATGTGAAGAAAAGGGAGCTCTTATACACTGTTGGTGAGAATGTAAATTAGTATAGCCAATATGGAAAACAGTATGGCAATTTCTCAAAAAATAGAAATACCATATGATCCAGCAATCCCATCACTGGATATTTATTCTAAGGATATAAAATCAGTATGTTGAAGAGATAGTTGTACTCCCATTCTTGCTGCATCACTATTCACAATACCCAAAATATGGAATCAACTGAATTATTCATCAATAGATCAATGGATAAAGAAAACACGGTGTATATATACAATGGAATACTATTCAGCCTTGAAAAATGAAATCCTATCATTTGCAGCAACATGGATAAGCCTATAGTACACTATGTTGAGTGAAATAAGTCAGGACTTGTGTAAAAAAAATAAATAATGCTGATTAACTCCAGTAAGAATGGCTTTTATCAAAAAGTCCCAAAACAATAAGTGTTGGCGTGGATGCAGAGAGATAGGAACACTCATACACTGCTGGTGGGACTGCAAACTAGTACACCCTCTATGGGAAGTAATATGGCGATACCTCAAAGAGCTACAGGTAGAACTACCATTTGATCCAGCAATCCCATTACTGGGCATCTCCCCAAAATAACAAAAGACATTCTATTAAAAAGACATCTGTGCTAGAATGTTTATATATAAGCAGCATAATTCACAGTTGCAAAGATGTGGAAACAACCCAAGTGCCCATCAATACATGAGTGGATTAATAAAATGTGTTATATGTATAGCATGGAGTTCTACTCAGACCCAAAAAACAATGGTGATCTAGAACATCTTGTATTATCCTGGATAGACCTGGAGCCCATTCTACTAAGTAAAGTATCACAAGAATGGAAAAACAAGCACCACATGTACTCACCATCAAATTGGTATTAATTGATCAACACTTATGCGCACATACAGTAGTAATATTCATTAGGTGTCTGGCAGGTAGGGGAGAGGAGGGAATGGGTATATTCACACCTAATGAGTGCAATGCACACTGTCTGGGGGATTAACATACTTGAAGCTCTGATTCAGGTGGGGCAAAGGCAATATATGTAACCTAAACATTTGTATCCCCATAATATGCTGAAATAATAAAAAAAGAAAGAAGTCAGGCACAGAAAGATCAACACTGCATGATCTTATTCATATGTGGGAGCTAAAGAAGTTCAAGCTCATAGAAGTAGAGAGTAGAACTTTGGTTGCTAGAGGCTGGGAAGGGTAGGAAAAGTAGAGAGAGGTTGGTTAAAGGGTACAAAATTTCAGGGAGATAGGAGAAATAAGTTCTACTGTCCTATAGCACTGACAGTTGAGTATAGTTAATAATTTTTTGTATATTTTCAAATAGCTAGAAGAGAAGATTTTGAATGTTCTCAACACAAAGAAATAATAAATGTTTTATGTGATGGATATGCTAATTACTCTGATTTCATTATTACACATTGTATACATGTATTGAAATAACACTTTATACCCCATAAATATGTATAATTATTACATGTCAATTAAAATTTTTAAAAATATAAAAGCTTGCTTTTATATATTATTATAAAATATGTAAATAATAAGTTCATGAAATGAATAATGTAATCGGGAGACCAGAAATTGAGTTTTTATAATTAATAATAGAAATCACAGAAAACACTTGGTTCCATGAAAGTGTTTAGCACATTTTTCTTCTTTTCTGAGAATGATGGATGACAGCACCAGAACGACAAGGAGTAGAGGTAATGCTGTGAAAAACAATCAATTAGAAGGGTCAAATTAAGCCATCAATCACTTACATCTAAATAGTTCCATTAACATTTATAATCTGATAAAAGTTTTGCCTCTCCATCTGGTACCTATAAGTTATATTCACAATACCCAAATTTTGTATAGTATTCAGCTTCAATTTAAAATAATTTGAAATGAAATTGGCAAGGGTGCGGTAGGTGAAGATTGAAAGGCAAAACAGTACTGGCCAGAGGGTAAAGTTAAATTTGAACCAGAGTGACAGCATCATGTTATAAATATGCTTAAAATTTAAAGTCTTTGTCCTTACCAAATGATTTAGGAAACTGTGGAAATTCTACAGAGATAATTAAAACAAAATAAAGAGAAATTAATAAACACTCTTTGATTTGAAGGATCCAGAAAATGTATATAAAGATTTTTGGTTTGGTTTTGTCTTAAATTACCAAAATATAATTGCTGTAGATTCACCACTTTACTCGTGTGTCTGTGGGGTCATTAGAATAAGAGATAAAAGAACACTATTTAGAAACATGTTTGTTGAACAGCTAGAGTGAATTAATAAGTGTAGTCTATACAAACACAAACATCCACCCTATTTTATCTTCCTTGTTCCCACTTCTTTCTTGAGACTATTTGGAATTTTAATGAACAATTATTACTTTGAAAACAAAACGCTATATAGACTTAACTATAAGTTTTAGAGTTTTCCTTGCTCAATTACTATTTTTTAATCTATGGATTTTTCTAGTATTTGTTTTTTGTTTTTCTAGAGCCTATCATCTAGTAATTCTTTTGGAGAAATTTGTGGGTGGTAAACTTCATAAATCCTCCCAGTTCTTAATAACAGTTCACTTTCTTGGTTCAAAATTATTTTGACACAGAAATGTTGAAGAAGTTTCACTATCTTGCATTCAGTGTTGCTGATGGAAAGTCAATAGAATATATTGATGTAGCACAAAGGAGCAGACTCTTGTGTTTAATGAGAGTGAAGTGGTAAAGGAGTTTAGGGTGTTTTGGGGAGTGATTAATGTGGGCAAGGAGGGGGAAGTGGACAAAAAGGAGTGATTGGGAGTTTGAAAGTGGTGGAGTCAATGAATTGAGAGTCTCAACAAGGTCAAAACATATTAATAATTAGAGTGAGGATACAGAGTAGGTATAATGGCTAATTTTATGTATCAATTTGGCTGGGCCACAATGTCCAGATATTTGATCAAACATCATACTGGATGTTTCTGTAATGGTGTATTTGGATGAAATTTACATTTAAAATCAGTACGCTTTGGGTAAACCAGATTGCCCTCCATAATGTGGGAGGATCTCATTCAATCAGCTGAAGACCTGAATTAAACAAAAGACTGACCTCTCCCTAACAAGGGGGAATTTCATCATAGATGACCTTTGGACTTGAATACCAGCAGCGGCTCTTCCCTGAGTCTGCCTACCCTGCAGATTTTGGACTTGCCAGCCTCTAAAATCACAGGAGGTAATTCCTTAAAATACCTTTCTCTCTCTCTTCCCCCACCTGCCCCCATGCCTTCATACACACACACATTTTGTTCATTTTGTTGGTTCTATTTCTCTGGAGAACCCTGACCAACACATTAAGGAAATTGGAAGCACAAGAGGTCATGGTCAGAGGGTGAAACTGGAGACTTCTTTTAAATTTTCTGAATGAATATATGTATTCTCTGGTAGGTTGAAAGCATTACTGATAATTTTCTAAAATGCTTAACCCATTCACAGAGTGTATTATAGCATAGGAAGAATGCAGCCATTCATGGCATCTCTGTTCTTCAGGATATACTTAATGTTAAGCCCTGTTCTTAAAGATACACTCTAGTTGATAAAAATATTAGATAGATAATAGTGACAGAAACAGTGATAATGATGATGACATTAGTAGTAATAGTGGTATTAAGAGCGAATAATAACAAGTGGTTGTGTCCGGTTCTTTGTTAAGCACTTCATGTACATTAAGCTACAATAACTGTGACATAAGTAAACTAGTTAGCTCCTCTTTAGGAATGAAGAAACTGAAGCTTATATAGTTTTAACAAGTTGTCCATGGCCATACAACGACTAAGTGGTGATGTGGTGCTTGAAACCAGATCTGTTTCATCACATCACTTACCTCTTTGTATTTTTAATTTAGACACTAATGTAGAATAATCTAGAATCCCTACCTCTTCTTTCCCACTCCTTCTGACAATATCTTGTCCAAGTGTTATTCTGTTCCTCAGTCTTTTTCTTGGACTCTAATGACACTGTGTCACTAACTCGATGTTTATCCCTGGGCAATTTACATCACCACCTTCCCCCAATCCCAGACCTCATTGTCTTCCTCTACAGTGTGAGAGAGTTGGCCAAGATTACCTCTGTGCCCCTTCCTGCCCCTCGTTTTGAGAGACTGTGCATTTCCCTAACATTTACTTCAGTAGTTCTCTTAGTCTTCTATAACTGTGTAACAAATTATCACAAATTTAGCAGCTTAGAACAACACCAATTTGCTATCTCAGTTCCTGGGAGTCAGGAGATCAGGCTCAAAGTGACTAGATTCTCTGTTCAGGGTCTTCCTAGGCTGAAATCAAGATGTCACTTGGAGCTGTGAGCCCATCTGAGGCTTGGTTCTCTTCCAACCTTGAGGGTTGTTGGCAAAACTCAGTTCCCTGTGGTTGTAGACTAAGACTCATCTTTTCTTGCTGGCTATCAGCTGGGGATGGTTCTCCGCTTGTAAAGGCCACCTACAGTTCCCTGATATGTGCCCTCTCTACCATAGCAGTTTGTGTCTTTAAAGCCAGCAGGAGAATCTCTCTGACTTCCTCTCTGTCTTCCCAGATCAGACCTACCCACACTCAAGGAGAGAAAATTATATATAGGATGTGCAAATCAGAGGGCAGCAACCCTGAAAGTGTTCTTAGGATTCTGCCTACCAGTGGTACAAACAGCCTAGTGTTTGCCCTGATTTAAAGTAATCAATACAGTAATCATCTTGCATAAATGTTTGTCAAAGACACTCAATATGTTAACAAAAACTCAGATCATAGATAGATAGATAGATAGATAGATAGATAGATAGATAGATAGATAGATAAAACGGGAAGAGATTTATTTTAAGGAATTGGCTGACACAATTTGGGGAGCTGCCAAGTCTAAAATCTGTAGGACAGGTCAGTAGACTCGAAACCCAGAAAACGCTGATATTGCAATCTTGAGTCCAAAGGTAGTCTAGGTACAGAGTTCCTACTTCCCTGGGGCATCTGAGTTCTTAAGGCTTTCAACTGATTAGATGAAATGATTACATTAAGGAGGAGAGTAACTTGCTTTACTCAAAGTCTGCTGATGTATATCCTAATCTCATCTAAAAAATATCTTTGTAGCAACATTTAGACTTGTTTTTGACCAAACTGGGTACCACAGCCTAGCCAAGTTGACACATAAAATTAACTATTATGACCTGTATACAAAAAGGTGACACCACCTTAAGTTCTAGATAATTGCATAATCTATAGGAGTGGAGGCCCACCATTATAAGATTTTAATTCTTTTACATGCCAGTCTCTCATTAATGAATCATAGTAATAGTCTTATTTTTTTCTTTTCTTAAAAATATTGTTTTTAAGGAAGCAAACAAAAATAGAGAATAATATGTCAAATACATATTTCTCTACCACCAAGCCCTACTAATGTTTGAAAGCTTGCCAATAATACTTTAGGTTTCGGTTTTGTTTTTAAGAAATGAATTATTATAGATACTGTCAAGGGCAGCAATGTGCCCTAATGTCTATTATGAATCTGGTAGATCTATTACCTTTCTCATTCCTGTTTTTATGATATTAAAATATATGTATATTCATATATAATACACAGCTTTGTTTTACAGATTTTCAAACTTTCCATAAATGGTGTTCTGTTGCATGAATTTGCGTTGGTTGACTATTGCCACAACACTGCTATATGGCAAACCACCCTGAAAAACCACCCTGAAACTGGATGGTTTACAACAAGCATTTGTTCTCAGGCTCATGGGTCTGCAGGCCAATAGAACTTTGGCTAATATAGGTTAGGCTCATCCAGGTAACTGTGAAAAGTAGTCTGTGGGTCGTCTGGGCTTGGTTGTGTTCACATCTGTTTCATGTGTGTTGTTCTGGGTCCCAGCTGAAGAGGTAGAGGCTGCCTGGGCCTCGCTCATCTCACAAAAGATCACGGGGATAGAAGAGGATGGAAAGAAGGATGCAAGGTCTCTGTACTTTGATGCAACACACATGCAGTCACTTCTGCCCACCTTCCATGAACCAAGGCCAATGACGTAGCTAGACCGGTCAATGAGGTGGGGAAACATAATCTGCCAATTCTGGTGAAAGATGCTACGAAACCACCTGGCAAAAAGCACAGGGAATATGTGAAAGAGTAAAAAAAAAAAATGAGTCAGTATCACACAGTCTCATCTTGCAATTTGATTTTTCCCAATCATTATGATTTAGAAGGCCATCCATTTTAATACATGCTGTTCTTGTGTGCTCATTTTTTATTGCTGTATTGAACCCCATTGTATTAAGACACCAGTCAATTTTCAATTCTTTGTTTGTACATTTCCTCCAGAAAGACTTTTCTGGTAACTTTTCTGAAACCCCCTCCCCAATACCTCCTTGCTCTGTATAAATCAGGTGCCTTCACAAGGCATTCACATAGCAAGCAGTACTTTTTTTTTTATAATGCTCTATATTATTCTTAATGGTACTTTATTTCCATTGTTTGCTTAATTTCTCTCTTCCCCAACAGACTATAAGCCACATGAAGGGCGTAACCATGCTTACTTTTCTCACTATTGTGTCCTCAGTGCCTGGCACAAAGGAGATCAAAACAGACTTGTTGAATGAAGAATATTTCTATGCAAACATTTCTAAAAGCGTAATTTTGATAGCATCACTGTATGTGGCCGTGTGCATTGGTGAAATTCATGGGAGGCAGGATTTCCAAGTCAAAGCCTCTTTCAGGAAAAGCAGGAAACTGGAGGTTGGACCACACAACCCTCTGACTCAGGAGCTGCAACATGCTGACGTCCCTGCAGTCAGTAGCAGCCATTGCCTTTCTGTTCTCTGTCAATAAAAACCTAAGAGTGTGTGTTAATGAGGCTCAAGGTTATTTTCCTTGGAGAGAGTTAATTGATGGAAGGTTAAATAAAGCCACCAATTTTTACTTAAAGGAAACAGATAAAATGAAGAATTACTTTAATTATGAGCAATGTGTCAAAAGAAATGTTTCCCAAATTAATCTTTTTGGGGAGTGAAACAGATCTCACTATAATTCATTTTAACTCCTCTAAAAAAAAAATAGAGTCAGGGGACACTCTACCCAATCCTCCTCTTATGCACACACACACAGAGCATTCAAGTCAGCTCCCACTTAGATTACAATAAACAACATGAATTAATTACAGTCATTAGAGCTTTTCTTTCCAAGGTGTTTGCTTTTAGTAGATCGGTTTTCCCATGGTAGATGTGGAAGCCACCCCTTTCTAGTTAAAGGCAAGTGTCACTCTAGAGAGTGACTGCAAAAGCCTTTGTTCCCCCCAACCCCACCACCACCCAATGCCCCACATCCTAGAGGTCAAGGGTCAGAAATGGTGCACATCCAATTGTGTCTTTTAAAGGGAACACAACTGAAATACTCCTTGAGAAAGCAGAATATTTTGGGAATGGCTTGACTGTTAACATTTTTTTCTTCATGTATCAAAATTCTCTTACTTATGTTCATGGAGTTTCTGAGCATACTCTGAAGCCTTTGCAGAGTTGAAAATCAGTCCAATCTCAGTAGTAGGATAAGATTTAAAGGAATGAAGAAGGTGTCCTGCTGATTTCTTTTCTTCTTTTCAACATCAACAAGTAAGAAAACCTCAAGAAAGACCTTTTTTCTTAGAAGTCAGTGGATTTGTTTCCCTCTGGTATCCTTAAGGGAAATGGGGAGGGGGGGGGGAGGATAATAAAAATAAGAGAGAGTAGGGGATTTTTGGAAAGAGGAAGGGAGGCATGGCTCTAAGACTGAGAACAATAAATACAGGAGAAAACTGTCAGGATTTAAGTAACTGCCTCCAAGTAACTGCCATGAGCTCTGTATGATGACATCGTGATGGTCCTGCAGTCTGAAACTCAGGAACAAAGAGCAAGGAAAAACAGTGGGTGGGAAAATTTGAGGTTTCCCATACAATAAGCTTTCAGGGCCAAGAGCCAAAATCTTTCAGGCTTTTGCAAGTCATTTTCAGACCAGCTATGTTTTTTGTTTGTTTTTAACTTTACATACTTAGGAAGATTTTCTGGAGGTTCAAGAAGAGAGTTCACCATGTGCTGGCCTTGCCCGATGTGATTTATGATAAGTGGTATGCCTCTGCAGTGTTTAATGTCACTTGGATAAAGCACGCTCATGAGAATACAGGACAACTTCATAACAACCTCATACAGCACTGAGGGGGTGTCCAAGGAATGCTAGGTCTGTGAGCAATGGCAGAGTAGAAGAGCAGCAGAGTTCCTGAGGGTGAGCTCCTAATCCTAAACCCGGCTCTAAGGAGTCAGCAGGAGATACAATGCCGAAAGAAGCCGGTCCTATATTTCTATTCCTACCTAAGGCAAGGAGGCCAACCAGATGCAGGAAAACAACTGTCCAGGGGTCTGGAAAGAGAACACTGGGTCCTTTCTCCTCCCCATATGCAAGGGAAATGGGCAGAGTCTTAGAAATAAGTAAGGAATAGACATTCCCTGCTCACCACATACGACCCCATAGCACTGACACTGAGCATCTTTTTTGGTGGTTTGCTCAGGGTCAATTTAACCGATAGAGGCTGTATAGCATTGCAAATACCATGAGGTCCTCCCCACTGATAATCAGAATAACACCTAAAGAGTGAAACACAATTTGGAGAAATGCTAAAATTAACACATCTTCTTTCTAGATGCTTTGATTGCTAAATCCTGGATGAGTTCCGTGGAGCTTAACTTTTCTTATTGGAATGGGGTTGGTGGCTTAGCTTTGATGGTGCCCTCTTCCTTATCATCAACTGCGGGCAACATCCAAGGCAGGGTGGGCAAAGGCGGAGCTGTGGCAGCGTTGTCTTGTCGTGGTCACTTTGCAGTTTAACTCCCAGGCCACACAGTAACACCACTGAAGGGAAAATGTCTGTACTTGAGATAATCATAGGCTTTCTCCTCTAATACCAGCCTGCCCTGCCAAAGTGTCAGCAGCACAAAAGGCCCCAGTATTCTTCCCCCATCACAGGGTGAGTGGCGCGTCCCCCTGCCACTTGACTCCCAGCTCCCGTCTGGACAGGACACAGCTGGGTTTTCATCTAACGAGGGGTGGACTCAAGCGGATGACTTTTGTTCTGCCTTCATTGAAGACAACAGAGAGGGAGGTATTTTACATTTTGTCTTGTGTTGGAAGTTCCCAATGTGGGATAACGCAAGAAGATTTTCTCCGAGCAAAGGCTAACTAGTAACAAAAAAAATCACAATATTTTTTAAAAGGACCATTAAGAAAATTACCCAGAATTTTATGCAGAAAGCACATATCATTTGCATTATCAGAAAAATAAAACTACATTGAGAGGAAAAAAAGAGAAAATTACCTGAATATTTTAAGTAATTCTCTTAAGGATTATTTTTTTCTTCTCACTTTCTCCTTGGCAATATCTTCTTCCCCCACGGCCCCAACTTTCACCTATAGGCAGGCTGTTCCCAAAATCTATATCCTCAGCCCAGTCTATCACATGAGCCTCAAACTTATATATACCCGACTGACTATTTGGCATCTCAATTTCTATATATCACAGCCTCCTCAAATTTAACAATTCAATACTAAAATCCTTTCTTCTTTCATGACCTTTCCCAAATCTTCACCTCCCTCTAGATTCTTTCCTCATTAATCATCCAATCAATTACCATTCCCATTGTTCAAGTTAGCCTCTATCTCCCTTTATCCTATCCATTTTATTCAGTATTATAATAGCTAACTTTTCTGAGCATGAATCCTGTGCCAGACACTGTTCTGATTGATTTATATGTACTATTTCATTTAGTCATCACAACAATTCCATGAAGTAAGTGCTATTATAGCTCCCACTTTACAGATGAAGAAACTAAGGCACCAGGGTATAAATTACTATAAAACGTCATACAGCAGGCTATTATAGTATCAAGAATTTAGATCCAGGCTGACTGGCCCTAGAGCCTAAGCTCTTTAACCCAGTGCTACACTGCTTTCTAAAATTATATATTTATACATATATGATTATTTATACACATTACCCTCCGTCACCGTAGATATCACTTAGAGAAGGGTCTGACCATGATGCATCTAGGTGGTCCTTCCTCCAGAATTAAGTTGCTAAAGCACAAATGCTTTCTTGTCACCTTTTCGGTTAATTTTAGTGTATTCCTTAGAATGATTCTGAACAGATTATCTTCTCAACTGATCACTTTCACAGATGTGCTGCCACATTTTGGGCAATGTACACATGTTTTGTTTTGTCAGGTCCAGCAAAGGATGATGCTCTGACAGTGACATCTATCATACAGAACACTGAATGGAGGGGGTCAGGAGATGGTGCGACAGTGGTGCATGTTGCCGTAGGTAACCTAAGAGGCTTAGAGACATGGCAGGTTGGGCCAAAGCACATGTCCACAGAACATGAGGGAATTTTTCTTTCTTCAGGGCAGGATGCAGTTGTACTCAAACCATAACCAGGAAAACTCTGCAGTAACTACAGATGCAAGATTACTCTTTTAGCGTGCCACTAGAAATGTCAGTCTGCAAAACTACATAGGAAACTCACACACATTAGGAAAGATGGATCTAGAGGATAAAGGTCAAAGCCATTGTCACATCAACAATGCCATCTGTCATTGGATGGTGGCTCCTGCCTGTATCCCAGCTATCAAGAGGCTGAGGCAGGAGGATCACTTGAGGCCAGGAGGCCAAGACCAGCCTGGTAGACAGAGCAAGACCTTGTCTCTAAAAAATAAGTGAATAAAACAAAAATTAGCCAGACATGATGGCACTCCTATAGTACCAGCTACTCGAGAGGCTGAGGCAGAGTTGTTTGAGCAGAAGTTTAAAGCTGCAGTGAGCTATGATTGCACCATTACAGTCCAGCCTGGGTGACAGAGCAAGATCCCTACCCCTAAAAAAAAAGAAAGAAAAAAAAAAAGCAGACCAAAAAACTCACAATGCCTTTTGTCTATTCTCTGGTCTCCTCTACTTTCTCTTCACCCCATGCTGCAGCTGTGACCACTTTGTGTTCCAAGTGCTCTTTCCTCTTTCATGCCTCCCTAGCTAAATATTCCATTTCCTCTGCCTAAGATGTCCTTTCTAACCTTATCTTTCTGAAAAGCCTATCTTTGTTGTTTAGGATTCAGTTCAAAGATCATTTCCTATGCCACCCTTACCCTTACGGGGTAGATAAGCTGCTATTCTTCGCTATCCTATATTCCTATACTCGCCTAATGCGAATCCTCTCATAATATATAATACATAATATTGCGATTAATTGTTTATTCTTCTGTCTCCCTCACTAGTCTGTGAGTTCCTTAAATGTAAGGTCCTAACCCTGGTCATCCACTATATAACACCTGGCAGGTGCACTATAAACATTGGAATGAGGGACAGAATACCGTTTCTATACTATTTAGATGATCCCGTCACAAATGTGGTTTCATTTTGGCTGAACTACCTTGATAGCGTGTTCTCTTTTACTTTGTCATTTTTATGCCAGGGACGACAAAACATCAGAAAGCCTTATTTCAGCAAGTCGTTACCTTTTCCTCAACTAACATGCAAATACCCATTATAAAAACTTCCAGTAAAGGGCCAATACCTTTTAGTTGAGATGCTTTAATGGACTCTCGGGGTAAAGGACAGGAGTTTTTCTGTGCCAGCAACTTAATGTTTTCCTGTTTTAGCTGTCCTGCCGGAGATTGTAATTCAGGAACCAATCTCAAGCTGAGCAGAGGAAAAAATGAGATGCTTCGTGAAAATGGCCAAATGTCATCACCAGCTATTTTGTGAGGGGAGCCATCCACATGTAGAATGGACTTTTGTCAAATTCCAGCCATCTGCAGGTCATGAAAGCTCATAGCACTTATATCTCCTGTGGGAGCCTTTTCAGTTTTGTGCTTTTTTCTGGCTCTAAGAAATATGGACACTTGTGATTTACTACTGGCCACTTAGAGGAATGGAATCATCTATTTCCTAAGAAACTCAAAGGCTGAAATGAGAAATTCAGAAAACAAAAATATTTTCTATGTTAGAAAAATATATACCAGAAAACTTGAAAGCTACAGGAAAAAACTCACCGAATCTCTGCTTAATAAAATGTTGTGAATTAGTAAGAACATGAAAATATTTTTGTTTTCAGTATAATTGGGGGAATTTCTAAACTATATTAGTTCCCTTTCTTGTCTTAGGAATTATAGTATAGTGACTATGTGATAGAGTATAATTCTAAATAAATATTATTAATTCCACTGAATGTATCTTTGAAGATTTAGTGTTTTGATGTTTAAAGTCACAGTACAATAACATAGAGAAAGGAATGCAGCAATGAAGAATTAAAGGGCTCCAAGTTAGAAGTGATAGAGTCCAGTTTTATCATTTTATCAATTCTGTGCCATCGAGCAAGTTATTTAACCTCCCAAAGTTTCAGGTACTTCATCTATAAAATAAATAGAAAAGGTTATCCCTACTGTTCTACTCCCTAGGTTTCTATCCCAGCTCATAAAATAAGAACTTACTAACACTTCTTACCTCACAGGCAAGTCTTTGGGACTCCTATGGTTGGAATATGGCTTATTTGTCCCCATGAAAACTGATGTTGACATGTGATCCCCATGTAGTAGCGCTGGGCCTAGTGGGAGGTACCATGGGGGCAGACCCCTCCTGAAAGGCTCGGTGTTATGCTCACAATGAGTGAGTTCTGGGTCTGGCTAGACAGGATTGGTTCTCATGGGAATGGATTAGTTGCCTCAAGGATGGGTTGTTATAAAGCAAGTTTCTGCCTCCTGTTTGATCACTCGCTGCACGTGCCTGCTTCCCCATGACCTTCTCTGCCATGTTTGACACAGCACAAAAGCCCTTACCAAGAGCCAAGCAGGTGCTGAAGCCATGCTTTTCGTATAGCCTGCAGAATTGTGAGCCAAATAAACCTCTCTTCTTTATAAACTACTCAACCTCAGGTATTCCTTTATAGCAACCCAAAATGGACCAAGCCAGGTATTAAGCATCAGCTATTCCCTTTGCTTCTTACTTCTCATTCCCCAAGGAGGAAAGAATGACTTAATTGATTGAAGCAATTAGGGATAGTTGAACATCTATTAGTCTTGGTTTCTGGTCTTGGAAAGGATAATACATCAATTGTCACTGTTTATGTGTGTGTGTGTGTGTGTGTGTGTGTGTGTGTTCGTGTGTTTAGGTGGAAGACTATTAACTTTGTTGCCAATTATTTCAGAATCAAGAAGAGGGGATAAAGGATTAACTGGTAGTCTCTGGAAATTCCAACATTAATACTTATTTTAATGTCAGTTAAAAATCACAGAATGATTTTAGATCAAAATGACAGAATGAGCAACAAACCTCCCCTGATTTCAGGACTCCATGGAAATCCCAGTGATTTTAAGATATCATATAAAAATACCAAAAAATTAATTTAATTAACAAAGAAGATAGGTAGTGGGAGTTAACATCAGGACAGTGATGCCAACAAATTTTGAAAGACAGAAATACGATAAAAGCCTAATGAAATAGAGCAGACCAAAATGCAGGTCCAAATCCACTAAGAGCACACTGCAGTGGAAATGGAGGTGGGAGTCAGTCTTCCCATCGGACGAACCAGATTAAAGTCAGCAAATAAGGCAGAAGTTGGAAATAAGAAATAGAGCAAATGGGAAGATTATCTGGAGGCCTATCAACCTAATAACTGCCCAATGCCTCTTATCACTCCTTCCTTACACCACCAAATGCAGAGAGAGAATGTTTGATAAAGTGATTGAACTGCCAAGATTCTATCAGGGTACAACAGTTTAAAATCCCTTGGTTCTAGCATTTAGGGAAACTGCAACCTGCAGTTGATGTCAGTGTCACTCCTATTGAAGCAAAGCAGGTCATCTTGCATGCCTTTGCCCACATACATAAAACTGCCAGTCAGATTTCAAAGCAGTGGAGGGGACTTTTTGGGAAAAAGATCTATTCACGAAATGGCGGAGGAAACCTACACAAATCATCTAGAATAATTAGCTTCATTATTTATTTTTAAAGTGGTTGGATAACAAAAGAATATATGGGAAAACCAGAATAACAAAAGACAAAGACCAAAATAAAAAAAAAAAAACATGAAAACTAACTCTACAGAAAACAGAACTTAATAACAGTTAGCATTTATATACCATTTATTTATTGTCACACTGTATTTCAAGAACTTTATGTATATTAACTCATTTATTCCTCACAACTATCTTACAAAATATGTATTATTACTATTCCCATTTAACAGATAAGAAAACTGAGGCACAAGAGAGGTACAGTGAGTTACTCATGGACCTATAACTGGTAAGTAGTAGAGCCATGACTCTATTAGAGTCAGCCTGGCCCCGGAGTTTGCTCTCTTAATTAAACTGTCAGTTCGAATTGGTATCCTAGTCATGATGTGAGAAATTTCATTCATGTAATAAGAATAGAGTGCAATTAAAAAGGAACAATCCAGCTACAATGAAGAGATCTTAGAGATTTAAACCATGACAGCAAAAATAGAAAAAAAATCAATAGTAGCTGGAGGACTGGGAGGTAAAGGTAATATAATCTCAAATGAAGTAGAGTAAAAAAATAGAAAATATGAGGGAAAACAAAAATAAGAAACACAAAAGCCCAATCCAACAAGGAGGTTTAATATCTAACTAAAAATATCTCCAAAAAGAATGTGTGTGTGTGTGTGTGCGTGTGCGTGTGTGTGCGTGTGCGTGTGTGTGCGTGTGTGTGTGTGTGTGTGTGTGTGTGTGTGTGGTGTTTTAACACTCACCATTATGTGGTGGAATTACAGAACACCAAGGATCCTAAAAGTCTTTGAAGAAAAATCAGGTCACCTATAAAGAAACAAAGATTAGACCAGTCTTAAATATCTCAACAGCAAGGACTGGATATTAGAAGATAATGCAGCAATTCCTTCCAGATTTTGATGGAGAATAATTTCCAACCTAGACTCCTATACCCAGCCAAAATATTAAAATATTATACATTAAAGAAAAGTTACGATATTCAGAAACATGAAACATAAAGATATAAGACTATGGCCTGCCATGTTTAAGACTATACTCAAATATATACAGAATAGATGAAGAGCAGACATGGAATTCAGGAAACAGAAGTCCCATCAAAAAAGAGTAAGGAAGAAAAATCCAAGGATGACAGGTCTGTTGCTGACCTACAGAGATCTGCTCCAGATTGGAATAATGGGACAAAGATATCAGGAGCTAGAAAAGGGAGTGGGAGAGGTTAATACAACATGGTTGAAAGCCTGGATAAGCTTGATGATAGAAGTTGATTAGGAACTCCAGAACAAATATGAAGCCCCAAATATTACATGATTTTGAGTAATTGATGCTGTGAAGAAAAGAGAATATACTTGACCTTGATCCTAAGAACAGTCTCTTTCAAATATTGATAACTGTATCAATAGTCATCACTTGAATATACAGAACATAAGAAGTAATTCTTAGGCACTATAGTGAAAAATAGCTATACTGATATGATGTATAGGCTATTTATTGACTTCCAAATTTTATAATTGACCTATAAACAAAGCATTGAGGCCTTACTTCTAATTACAGAACATAATATAAATACTAAAAACTTTGATAATATAAAATTAAAGGTATAATCAGGCAGAAAATGAGAGAGGGAGAGGGGTAAAGAAAAGCAGGAGTATAGTGTACTAAAATCCTTCCTTATTTAGAAGGGGCTCCAGATACAGCCGAAACTAAAAATTAGAGATCTATGGAATTTAAAGTTACAAAGATTATCCCCACCTAAAAAATTAAAAGTTATAATATAAGTAATAAACATTTGAAAGCAAAAGAGGATACTGTCAGTGAGCTAAATTTTCATTCTTTGTAGCAGGCAGCCAATAGTATTTAAACTTTATAAATCAAGAAATAAATTTAAAGATCTATACTTTAGAGTTATAAATGTAACCATCTGGATAACTAAAAATAGAAATTTAAAATATGGTGCTTTTGGGGAGTAGGACTGAGTTGAGGGAAGGAGTAGTATACTTGCTTTTCAACATTAGCTCTATATCATTTGATTTTTTAACATTGAGGGTATTAATTTTGTTTTAAAAGGATGCTTAAATTTTTAAATAACCATTCATCTTTAGTTTACACTAGTGTGAAGATTGGATGAGATAATGGGTTTCTTAAGGTATCACACACCTAAAGCAATAAATAAAGCCGTACTAATATGAAAGATACTGGAAAACATGAGGCGTTGTACAAATATTGGTTACCACAGATATAAGTAAGAAATAAAGTGAAACCACAGGATTTGGAGTGCACTCATTTTGAGTCTTAGCTGTGAAATCCAGGTATCCTCACTGTGTCTTCAGTTCTTTATCTGCAAAATGGGGTATGCACAGAGGTTAGGAACATGGACGTTAGAGTCTGTCTGCCTGAATTGAAATTATACCTCTACTGTTCACTGGCTGTGTGATCTTAGGTAAATTACTAAATTTTTCTGTGCCTTAATTTTCTCATTAATAAAATGAGAGCAATGTGAAGATTAAATGTGTTAATGTCTATAAAGCCCCTAGAACATTGCCTCTCTCAAAGTAACCCTATGTACATTTGCTATTACTATTGCACAATAGTACTAAAAGATTTTTTCCAATTCTTCATATAATTTACTTTCTTTTTAATATACGTAAGTGCCAGGAAATCCTAACACATGATAATTGAGCAATCTGCTTAGGTCACTGGCAAACCATGAAGTGCATAAACACCAAACTTAATTCAAGAAAAATATTGAGCTTTATTAGAGACTGTGACCCAGAAACACACAAAAGCTCATGTTGACATAGGTTGGCTAGGAACTGAATATTTATTAAGTGCCTTCCCAAGATGGGACAGTATTAGAGACCATGAGGGCTACGAATATGTAGAAGACTTGGCCATCAAAAAGTTTACAGATACTCATGGATCTAATCAACCTCTATCATCAAGATTATCCAGTCTTTCAACCATTTATGGGGAGAAAGCAAGCAAGCTACTTCTGGAACCCCACAGCAGCTTGGCAGCTTGCTACAGAAAAGTCAAAGGGTGTGGTTGAGCCCTGGCTCTCTCTCTCTGTGAAGCTAATAATGATCCCTCAGGAGCGTAGAAGAGAAAACCCCTTCCCCACTCCTCCTTCCCTCAAACACACACTTTTACACACATGACACAGGCTCACCTCCTTAGTCTCAGTGAAGTGGGTAATTGCTTTTTAAATGAGGGTAGCTTTTGAGGTCTCAAATACAGGAGATCTGCTTTGTGCATGTAGAATTGCCACAGCAAAGCTCTGTGAGGGGCATCCCTGTGACAAAGTTGGAGACTTCTTACATCACATCTATTGTGTCCCTTTCAAAATCCTGCACCTCCCCACCCCAAACCCCTAACACACACACAGCCATGTCAAGGCATCATGGAGAGGCTAGGGGGGAAAGTCCCTCTGGCTACATCAACTGCCTGGATCTCCTGGGTCTACATCACTTCCTTCCCTATCTATGGGAAGAGAAAAAATTATCTATTGGGAAAATACATAGAAGGAGACAGTTGCCCCTGAATTGGTCAGAGGTCTTAAAAGCAGACAACGGAATCCATTCTAACTGGTGGAAGGTGGAAGGGATTTATTAGAGGACATTGAATAGTTACAGAATCTCAAGAAAACCAGAAGGCACAGTCTCAGATGAGTTTACAGGAATAACACCCAGCACGTTGCCTCATCAGAAGGCTGGAAAAAGACTTGCTTCACCCAAATATAAAAAACAAGTCTTCTCTCACAAATGAGGAAGCTACGCACACACCCCACATCAGCCACAGGGCCATGCTCCCCGAACGCAAATCAGAAAGTGACTGGTACCATCACCATATTCTGTTGTCCTGCCCCAACCAAACACTACCACTTGCTACTTCCTCATACAACTCATTTCTGGACCCACGACTCACATAGGCATGTCTGATCGGCAGAACAGAGTTCACATGTCTTTACTTTTTTGGCAGAAGGGCTGAGCCATTCGGTACTTCAGGTTTTATGTCGGGAAAGTAGAGGTTGCTCTGCAGGGAGACCATCAAAATGTAGGAAAACTCAAATTCATAGAGACAGAAAGTAGAACAGAGGTAAGTAGGAGTTGGGGAAAGAGAGTAATGGGGGGTTTGATGAGCATAGTAGTTTTCAATTTAGGATGATTTAATGAGTTCTGGAGCCGGAGAGTGCTAATGGTTGCACAACAATGTGAATGTACTTAACAAATTGTATCCTTAAAAATGGTTAAAATAGTAAACTTTATGTTATGTATAGTCTACCACAATAAAAAAAGAGAATTTTAAAAAACGCACAAAATAAGTGTTTAAAGATACAGAGATAGTGATGAGAAATATTTGTTACAGCTTCAATCTATTTGCTTAATTGCCAAAATGAATGTATAGACATTTGAGAAAAATTATAAATACTATATTTAAGACACACTGCACAGGTGGAATCCATCCTAATATAGAAAGATTGCCACAGAAGGAAATTCCACAAATTTCCTTTGTAAACCCTTTCAATATTTAACAACCCACATTATTAAAAATTTTTCCTTATATCTAAACTAAATCCCTCTTGTTATATCTAAAAACATTTTCTTGTTGCCCTCTTTGGTGAAGATGGAGAACAGCTGGCCAGCATTTTGCATATTTTGCCTTTAGGCCAAAATAATTCAAGTTGTTTTAACCCTTCCTGAAAGGCTATATCCTCTACCCTTTGAGTCCATTTCCTTTTTCTTTTATTTCAGCATATTACAGGAGTACAAATGTTTAGGTTACATACATTGCTTTTGCCCCACCCGAGTCAGAGCTTGAAGAGTGTCCATTCTCCAGATGGTGTGCATTGCACTCATTAGGTGTGAATATACCCATCCCCTCCTTTCTCCCACCTGCCAGACACCCAATGAATATTACTATTGTATGTGCACATAAGTGTTGATCAGTTAATACCAATTTGATGGTGAGTCCATGTAGTGCTTGTTTTTCCATTCTTGTAATACTTCACTTAGTAGAATGAGCTCCACCTCTATACAGGATAATGCAAGAGGTGCTAGATCACCATTCTTTTTTGTGGCTGAGTAGAACTCCATGGTATACATATAACGCATTTTATTAATCACGTATTGATGTGCACTTGGGTTGTTTCCACATCTTTGCAATTGTGAATTGTGCTGCTATAAACATTCGAGTGCAGATGTCTTTTTTATGGAATGTCTTTTTTTGGGGGGGGGGCGTAGATGCCCAGTAATGGATTTGCTAGATCAAATGGTAGTTCTACTTGTAGCTCTTTGAGGTACCTCCATATTATTTCCACGGAGGTTGTATTAGTTTGCAGTCCCACCAGCAGTGTATGAGTGTTCCTATCTCTCTGCATTCATGCCAACATTTGTTGTTTTGGGACTTTTTGACAAAGGCCCTTCTCACTGGAGTTAAGTGATATCTTACTGTGGTTTTGATTTGCATTTCCCTGATGATTAGAGATGTTAAGCATTTTTTCATATGTTTTTCATATGTTGGCCATTAGTTTGTTTTGTTTTGAAAATTTTCTTTTCATATCCTTTGCCCACTCCTTAATGGAGTTGTTTGATTTTTTTCTTGCTGATTTTCCTGAGTTCTATATAGATTCTGGGAAAATTAGATAGCCACATCTTCTGACTGAACCAGGATTCACACCTCTCACCTCTCACAAAACTCAACTCACAGTGAATAATAGACTTAAGCCTAAGGCATGAAATTATAAGAATTCTAGAAAAAATGTTGGAAAAACTCTCATAGACATTGGTGTAGGGAAAGAATTTATGAAGAAGACCCCAAAGGCAATCACAGCAACAGCAAAACTAAATGAATGGCATCTGATCAAATTAAAAAGCTTCTGGGCCGGGCGCTGTGGCTCACGCCTGTAATCCTAGCTCTTGGGAGGCCGAGGCGGGCGGATTGCTCAAGGTCAGGAGTTCAAAACCAGCCTGAGCAAGAGCGAGACCCCGTCTCTACTATAAACAGAAAGAAATTAATTGGCCAACTGATATATATATATATATATAAAATTAGCCGGGCATAGTGGCACATGCCTGTAGTCCCAGCTACTCGGGAGGCTGAGGCAGAAGGATCACTCGAGCCCAGGAGTTTGAGGTTGCTGTGAGCTAGGCTGACGCCACGGCACTCACTCTAGCCTGGACAACAAAGTGAGACTCTGTCTCAAAAAAAAAAAAAAAAAAAAAAAAAAAAAAGCTTCTGCACAGCCAAGAAAACTATCATGAGAGCAAACAGACAACCTACAGAATGGGAAAAAAATATTTTCATGCTACACATCCAGTAATGGGCTGATAACTAGACTCCATTTTCTTATTATATCTCTTTGAAATTCTCCTTCAATCTTCTCTGCAATTCCTTTCACATTTAGGGCAGTGTAAACAAAATATTGACTCAATCCTTTTTCAACATTACCAACACTAATTCCTAATTTGTAAACAACATTGTTAGAAGTACTTGAATTTATATTGAGTCATAGTGAGTAAATTACATCCTGAGAACACTCCTAATGAAAAGGAAATTACACTGCCGCCTCCAAGAAATAGGAACACTGTTAAGTAGCAACAGGGAGTTGGAAGCAGCGGTGAAGAACAAACCATGGGTGTAGCATGTGGACGATGAGGTGTGTTGGGCATGAGTGGAGGGGGAGCAAGTCTACTTCCCTGTGTCCTGGGTGTGTGTGTTCTGGGAGGAAAGCTCTGTGTGTGGTGCTGCAACTGGGTCACATCCCTGGGGTGGTGGCTTCTGTGGACAACAGATGGGAGTTGGAGGAGGTGAGGAAAATCAGCTGTTTGAATGGAAAACACGAGCTCTGAGGATGACTCTGTCTCCTGGCTCCCAAGGAGGGGGTGCCTGCTGTTCCAATCGGGGTGAGATACCAGATCCAGATGCAGGAGAGATTCAGACCCGTTAGTGCTAGGCCTCCATGGAATCAAATGCCAGTAATACCTTATATTTACCCACCCCATCATGGCCTACAAAGCACTTGCACATCCTCGATCTAATTTACGCCACACATTGTCCTGTGCTGTTGGCAGGTCACATGTATTATCGTCACTCTCCAGGGAAGGAGATCCTTGAATGATCATATGACCAGTAGAGGAGCTAAGACAAGCACATTGCCCTTGGACTTCTACAAGGGAGTAGTAAGTTGTTTCCATTGGCACATTGAATGGTAGCCTCTGGACTCCCCCAGTAATTGATTATCCTCAGAAAACATTGTTTACTCTGGTTTACGATTCGATATGGGGTCCCTTTAACCATTGTTATATTCCTTGGTAAATAAACACTGAAAAGAAAGGAAACAATTTCTTTAAACGTAATATGCTCTTTAAAAATATAGAAGACTATATTAAAAGAATAATTTGTGTTATTTCTTATTAACCATGCCTTAAAAATAAACATTATCCCAAATGGAGTAGGCTGTACTTTGAATTGTTCATGAGTCAAACAAGAACTGAATACTCTATTGAAACCAAAGCAAAATTAGTTTTTTTCCCCAGTAAGAAAAGGCTCCTTCTTACCACCCCCAGAGTTTCCACACAGATTAGATAATAGCCTATTTTATTTTAACAAAGCTTTGGGCAAAATCTTGACAAGCCACAAATGTGGCCTCTGAGCCCAGGGACCAAAGACACTAATACTGTTCCTTGGAGAAATATATAGTTTGTCCAACAGATCAGAAGAAATAGAAAAACCACACTTGTATCCAACCTGGAGTTACTAGTTATTAAATTCAACTATCCCAATTACAGTATGAAATTTCTACGTCCACACCATCAAGTCACATAGCACAATATCAATTTTTATTTTTACCATATTTTGTGGTGGTCCTCAATATAAATTAATGGCTGGCTTAGTGTGTTCAGTTATTTATTTATTCATCACTCTTATGGGAACATGGAAACATTTGGCTAGTGCAATTCAGTCAGACCATATAAAACCACCAGTAAAAAAAATGTAGATACATCTGGTCCCTACTCTATGGGGCGGTCATATAAGTGGCTAGAGCCAAATCTGTCTGACCAATCAGAAGAACAGAAACTAGACATTTAGTATCCATTGATGGGTACATAACTTGGAGCAATGGAATAGTAAATTGATTCTAGATGCCATGGACTGTCAGCAGAAAAGTATAGAAAATGCATTTTGTATTTGATTTAATAATTATGTCAGTTTACCCAAAATGTTATTCTTGGTCTTAGGAAGATAAGATCCCTTGATGATATTCCTCACCTTGTACAGATTTTTTTCTGTGTGACCATAGGCTTAAACTTCAGTCATGGGATGCTGGTTTATGGCAGTTTGTGGACTTACATCTTCCATCCCATATATGTCTGAAGACTATTCAGGCTTATTTGCTCAGTACTTCAGCAGCAAAATATTGTCTACACAATGTATCAAGTCACTCATCTATCTTAGTTCATGGTGCAAAGACAGCCAAGTAGCTTGTTCAGCCCCTGTAGAAACCATGTATTTTATACAGTCACAAACTGCATAGAAAACAAGGGAAATTGGGCATCTGTAGATGGTTTATCCCAGACCTATTGCCTGCCAATGAAAGGCAAGCTCTTGGGATCAACTAACTATGAGCCCTATATCATTATCTGGGTCTGCAAGCACATAACCTGGTTATGCAGCCTCTGAAATATTATCCCCCTTCACATAGGCAGTGAAAACACAAGAGAAAGCCCACAGAGCCCCCAGGAAGTCATTCTGTGTTCAAAGCTTCCACTGAACACCATCTGCACTGGCCACACCACTTCTCTGCCCTGGCTCAGCTTGCACACTCTCCTTTGGACTTGTTCTAGGATGGCAAAACTTCTCATCCTCTGTGATCATGATTCTACAAGGCTTTTATTAATGGAGCAAAGCAACTTACACAAGAGCCAAACTAACATGTGGTAGAAATTCCCTGAGGGTATTAAACTGAACATGCTGTCTCCTTCCTGTGAAAGATAAAGTCTGGAGAGTGACAAATCTGAGCTCTGCTTCATTACACAAAATATACAATCCCTCAGGGCATTATCTGATAGGAATCTAAAAACTAATACAATAGCATGGAAATTCCACACTATCAATGAAGAAAGTGATAAACCAAGAAGTAGCAAAGTGATGAATCCAGGTCAGTAGTAGAATAATGTATTACTTTCTTATTGCTACTGTAAGAAGTTACTTTAAGCTTAAAGCAACACAAATTTGTTATTTTAGAGTTCTGGAGGTCAGAAGTCTGCACTGAGTTCGCAGGGCTGCAATCCTTCTAGAGATTCTAGAAGAGGATCCATTTCCTTGTCTTCTCTAGGTTCTAGAGGTTCTGGCCCTCCTTGGCTCATGGTTCCCTTGTTCATCTTCAAAACCAGTAGTGCAACATCATCAAACCTCTTTCTTCTGTGATCTCTCCTTTTGACACATCTCTTTTCTAACTCTGACCCTTCTGCCTCTGTCTTATGTGATTATAGTTGGCCCACTTGGGTAATCCAGGATTACTCTCCCTCTCAAAATGCTTAATTTAATCACAAACTCAAAGTTTCTCCTGCCATATAAGATAACATATTCAGAGGTTTTTGGGATATGGACATTTTTGGAGGGAGGAGCATTATTCCACATACCACAAATAACAGCCCAAAAGCCTCAACTAAGGATCTAGCAAATACATATGTTAATTTTATTCAAACTGTATTTAGTAAGTATTTATGAGACACCAGTTACTCTAAATGATAATCACGGCAAAGCAAATGATAGACATAAAATACTCTTAAATTAATTTCCAGAGATATATTTTAAATGTAATTCATAAGTAGGGAAGAGCTCTTAAGATCCTTTAGGAAGAAAAGAATATTAATAATGAAATGCTAACAGATAAGTGAAAAAGAGCTCATATTTGTAATGTTTTAAAAATGATTTTATATATCAAAAAGAATGATACTAACAACCTAATAAAAAACATGGGCAAAAACAAGCAGTTTATCTCATAAGGCATACAAATGAGCAATGCATGTATAATGAGAAATCTTCTTTAGCGAGTGCTATGGGCTGAATGTTTGTATTCCCTTAACATTCACATGTTGAAGTCCTGACACCCAAGGTCATGGTACTTGGAGGTGGGAGCTTTGGGAGGTAATTAGGATTATATTAAGTCATGAAGCTGGAGCCCCGATAAGAGGATTAGTGCCCTTACCGAGGGGCTAGAAGGACCATAGCTTGCTTTCTCCACCAGGTAAGGGTTGTCAGAGAAGATGGCTGTCGACAAACCATGTACAGTGTCCTCACCAGACACCAGATCTGCTGGCACCTTGACCTTGGACTTGCCATTTTCCAGAACTGTGGGAAATAAATGTTTGTAGCTTAAGCCATGCAATATATGGTATTGTGTTGCAGCAGTCTGACCTGACTAAAAAAGCGAGATTAAAGAGATTAATGATAGTCTTTACAATGGCCTAAAAGGCTGGCAAAATCTGGCTTTTCTGTCCCTCTCTACCTCTCTGATATAATTTCTTTCTTCTTCTTCTTATCCTTCCACCTCACTGGTTATTCCAGACAGAAAAAAACATGCCCTTTCACACATTATATATCACATATATACATTTATACACACATATATACGTAATTTGACCTAACCAGTGTCACTTAGAGAAATTTTATTTTCATAAATATTAATATTTACACAAATGAAAAGGTTATACGTACAAAAATAAAAATGTTTCTAAGTAGAGATTTGGCTGAATAAATTATTGTACATTCATAAAACTAAATGTTATGCAACAACTAATTTAAACATATATGTAAAATATTTTCATGTGCATGGGCATGGAAAGATTTCAGAACTGTATTCTGTAATATAATTAGTAATATGTATATTTACATATTACATATTTGTTAATTATAATTTGTGTTATTTGTAAAAATGTATATATCCCTATACATGTTCCTTCTAATTTGAAAATGACTGGAAGAGGTATGAAAATTATTTTCCACTTAGTTAATTATTAACATATGTATCTCCACAGGAAATATTTCTTCAAATCATTAAAACACATTTTTTTTCTTTAAATCAAAGAGAAAATACTTTTTTTCTTTGAATCTTCTCCACCTGCCAGCTTCTTAGGCCCATCTAGCAAGAACTGGCTTTGTCAAATTATTAGAAAATCTCATTCCTTGTAGTCTATGTTTTACTATTCTGAGTTAACATTGTCTGTTATATAGATTACTTTCAAAGCCTTCTGAATATCATTACATGACATATTACATAGAGAAGAGTTAATCCTTAGAATTTTTATAAGCATATATTCTCCCTTCCTCATGAGGAAATATAAACCCCATAAAAGTAAAATTTTCTAAAACAAAATATTTTAGATGTACAGGCTTAGTGAGCCTCTGAAAACCACAAATTTCTGCTACAATATTAAATATGGCCAAACTAATCTATAACAAATTTTATTAAAGAACAAGCATTGACAACTTTGTTTTTTCCTTTATGCAAACTCAAAGAGAATGGTCTCTGCAGACACAATTTTTAGTTTTCATTTGTAAATTATTGTTGCTCTCACTAAAATGGTTTCTGATCACTAGAGTCGCCAGACAAAATTACTTTGAATCCTCTATTTTTGTGTTTAACAAAATCATTCCCAAGTAATAATTTCAAAGATTGTTTTTAATTTAACATTTTTTTTTTCTCTGCAGATCCATGTATACAATGTTGCGGACATTTTCACTCTGGGCAACATCTTCTCTGGTCATCTATGTTCACGAGGGTCTCAATGTGCTAACAGAAGCAGCACTGAATGAGGTCATGTTAAAGCAGATTGAATTTGAATTAAAGGGACTTCTGGTATTAACATGGATGTGTTAGTATTTCCCTGTTGTACTCTTGAAAACAATTAAACAAGTAAACAAAAAACCAAATAGTTTTGAAAATTCAGAAACTGAGGAAATATTAAAATTATTCTCCAAAGTCCTTGTCAATAAAATTGCTAGAATATGAACTTCAGCCAACCAAAGTCCAGGAATTATGACAAACGAGTTGGTAGGGTGGTCATGGAATATGTTTAAATGCATTCAAAATCTAAAACAAATGTGGGGAACTGAATGTGATCAAATATAATACAAATTTTATAAGTGCTGATGATGTAGAAATGATAAAGCTAAGAAAAATTGGGAGAAAAGGAAAAAGAAGAATAGGATTGCTCTTTTGCCTCTTTTAAAGCTAAAGGAGAGCATTTAAAACAAACAAACCAAGTAATCAACATACTAAGTCCATATAACAGAAAATTTAAACATTAAGAAAAATAATATTAGTAAAATTGGTGGTGGATAACTTTTTAGATAAAATAACAAAAGGCATAATCCATGAGAGAAATAATTGATAAGCTGGACTGCATGAAAATAAAAAAAACTTCTACTCTGTGAAAGATACTCTCAAAAGAATAAGAAGACAAGCCACAGATTGAGAGAAAATATTTGCAAAAAACACATCTGATAGCAGGCTGTTATCCAAAATATCCAAAAATTCTTTAAAAGCAACAGTAAGAAAGCAAACAACCTGATTTTCAAAATAGATAAGAGAACCGAACAGACATCTCACCAAAGAAGATACACGGATGGAAAACAAGCATATTAAAACATGTTCAGCATCCTATGCCATTAAGGAAATGCAAATTTTAAAAAAACGAGTTATCACTAGACACTTATCAGAATTGCCAAAATACAAAACACTGACAACATCCAATGCTGGCAAGGATGTGGAACAACAGGAACTCTCATTCATTGTTGGTAGGAATGCAAAAGGATGCAGGCACTTTGGCAGCTGCTTACAAAACTGAACATATTCTTATCATACAATCCAGCAAACTCCCTCCTTCGTATTTACCCAAAGGAGTTGAAAACTTATGTCCACACAAAAACCTTCACATGAATGTTTATAGCGGTTTTACTCATAATTACCCAAACTTGGAGGCAACCAAGATGTCCTTCAGTAGGTGATTGGATAAATAAACTGTGGTTTATCCAGACAATGGAGTGTTATTCAGTGCTAAAAAGAAATGAGCTACCACACCATGAAAAGGCATGGAGGAAACTTAAATGCATATTACTAAGTGAAGGAAGCCAATTTGAAAAGTCTACATGCTGTACGATTCCATCTATATGGCATTCTGGGAAAGATAAAACTGTGGAGACAGTAAAAATATTAGTGGTCACCAGGGGTTATGGGGGGGAAGAATGGATAAATAGGCAGACATAGAGGATTTATAGGGCAGTGAAACTATTGTGTATAATATGACAATGGTGGCTACATGCCGTTATACATTTGCCCAAGCCTATGAAATGTACAATATCAAGAGTGAACCATAATGTAAACTATGGACTTTGGGCAATAAGGTGTCAATGTAGGTTCATTGATTGTAACAAATATACCACTGTAGTGTGAGATATTGACAGTGGTGGAGGTTGGAAGGGGACAGGGGATATATGAGAACTCTTTATACTTCCCATTCAATTTTGCTATGAATCAAAAACTGCTTTAAAAAATAAAGTATATTGATTTAAGCAATAAAATATTGAGTGGTAGAGGTAAGTAAGGGGAGATGGAAGAAAAAGGAAAATACCAACTCTGCATTGCTTATAGAAGAGACTAACATGCCGTTTAAAGAAATAAAAAACCAAGAGTGCTAAAGACATTAATAATTATAAAAATATATTCTCAATTAAAACTAAGGAATTTCCTAAATTTTAGAGTAACTAAACAACTAAAGCAAGGCAAAAATATGACAGACCATGTCATGATGAAACGGCCCTTTATAAAATTAATAAAAGGCCACAAGATGGGAACTATGATGGGGAAATATATATATAACCAGCCATTGTTCTATAGCCTGTTTTCCTATAATTGCTTACTACTCATGAGTCATATAGCTGGCAGTCATAAAGATTCTTAGTTTTCTTCATTGCTCCCATAGATAACAGTATCCCTGTGAAACCTAAGGCTAATTTTTGAGATATCTTCCAGGCCCCACATTCTGGTGGAATGGCTGACCCACCCAGACCACTGGCCCATACCAAGAAACAGACTCAACAGGTCTTGTGACCCCCACTCAAGAACCAACTCAGCAAAGAAGACAATTTCTGTACCCCTAGGGTTCTACCCAAAACCCAGCCAATTAGCAGACCCAACTGCCTAACCCTTTGCCTGTCAAATTATCTTTAAAAATCCTTTCTCTCAAATTCTCAGGGAGATGGATTTGAGAAATTTTCTCCCATCTCCATGCTTGACACTTGCATTATTAAACTTCTTCTCTGCTGTAATTCTTGCTGTTTCCATATATTGGCTTCATCTTGAGGAGTGGGCAATGAATCTAGCTGGGCTGTAACAATGATTTTTTTTAACTATGAAAACACAATATAAACTCCTAGAATGGCAGAGTAAGAACCTCCAAAAATTCACTTCACCAAAAAATGCAATGAGAGCACTGGGGAAAAAAGTGGCCAAAATCAAACTTTTAGAACTCCTAAAATTAACAAAAGGCTTGCAACAATTCAAGAAACACTCGTTCAAGAAAAATGTCTGAATCTCAATAATAGTGGTTTTGTGGCTCTTTAACTTCCCTATTTCCATCATTCTCTCCCCAGATCCCTGGCAACTTTGAGAGCCAACAGCCTTACTACCATGTTAGCTGTGAAACTTGTAGACTAACAGCCTTTCAAGGGAGGCATAATAGTTTTAGAACTTCTCTCAAATGCCCTAACCCCCAAAATTGTTGCTATTTGAGCTATCTGGCAGCTTGCTGAAAAGCTTCATTCTCTGAACTTGACTTAGAGCTCACACTTCGTGAACAGTTACTGACAAGGAATTGGTTGAAAGCAATTAGTAGTGATTGTTTAACATCGCATCAGCCTTAGACAGACAGCATCACTTGTTGGGGCTAACAAGAGGCTGACCAAAAAACGTCAAAAAGGAAAAATTGAGGAATGAGATGTCTATAAAAAACTTCAAAAAACTTTGACATATTCCTGGTAATCTAGTATTTTATATGCATGCACAAGGCTGCATATAACTATAAAATAACCAGAATAAACTCTGAGAGAATTCATTTGAACCTTGAAGAATTTTTAAATCATGAATGAAAGCGTAGATGCCATAAAACGTAAGTAACATGTAAAAAATATATAAGCAAATCTATTGACAATGATTGTCTTTGAAAATACCATGTACTGTGTTACAAACCACAGTTACGTTTCTTTAACATATATGGGAATCTAAAAAGTTAATTTTTTTTAATTAACAGCTCAGTATAAAAATGGGTAAAAGATATCAACAGATGGATCATTTATAAAAGAGTAAATACAAATGACCCTTAAACATAAAATTCCCTGGTAAATGAAGCAATAACACAGAAATTTAGAGGAGGAAATTGGATGGACTGAATTTTGCAATGTAATCCAATTATGAAGAACAATACCAGGTTTCTTTATAAGAAATTACCACAGTGCCAGATGCATAGTAGATGTCCAATAAATACTTATGACTAAATGAATTACAGAACTTCTTTATATCCCCTTGGGGCACAGTCTTTAAAAAACCGGTGGCTTTCTGTATTAGTTAGTTATTGTTGTGTAACAAACCAATCCAAAATGTAGCAGCACAAGAATGAACAATGTTATATTGCTCACAAGTCTATGGTTTGCCCACTCAGTCCTGATGATCTGGGCCAGGCTTGGCTAACCCTGGGTAAGCTAAAGTTTCTCAAGCATCTGCAGTCAGCCGGGTGGGGCTTACTGAGACAACGGGTTGACTAGGCATGGATCCCTCAGGATAGCTCAGGCTTGTTCATGTAGTAGCAGGAGAGTTTCTTTCAAGAGAGCAGAAGCACGCAAGGCCTTTTGAGTTCAGAACTAGCATCATCCATTACTTCTGTGCATTTTATAGGCCAAAACAAGTCACATGATCAACTCAGTTTCTAATGATAAGGAAACAGACTTAAAGTTTTGATGTACGGAGTGTTAAATCTATATTCCAAAGGGCATGGATATAGAAAAAGTGGTTAAGATCTGGGAATATTTTTGCAGTTGGCTTATCACACTTTTTCTTTCCTTTTTTTTTGGAGACAGGATCTCTGCTGGAGTACAGTGGAACTATCGTAGCTCATTGCAGCCTTGAACTCCTGGGCTCAAGCAATCCTCCTGCTTCAACTTCTCAAGTAGTTGGGACTACAGGTGTGTGCCACCATGCCTGGCTAATTTTTCTTTTTTGTTTTTTGTATAGATGGGGTCTCATTATGCTGCCCAGGCTGGCCTGGAACTCCTGGCCTCGAGTCATCCTCTTGCCTCAGTCTCCCAAATTGCTGGGATTTCAGACATGAGCTACCATGCCTGGCCCAGTCTACCGAACTTTATATTTATGAACCTATAGAAATGAGAGAAAAAATGACAGTGTAGTAAGAAATGGTCACACAAAAATAGAGCAGAAATAGAGGGAATACTGGACAGATCCTAAAATAGCACACAGGCTCTGCATTTCTGATTACCTTTTTTTAAAGTTTCTTCTCTCTCTGTCTCTCTCTCTCTCTCTCTCTCTCTCTTCTCTTTGTCTCTCTCATTGGCTCTTTTACTCTATACTGTTTGATTTGTACTGCCTCACCATTCTATTTTATTTTTTAATATGACCATGTTTATATACTCCTATTCAAAGCCCTATATTTTCTTCCTTTTTCTTCATCAACATCTCTAGCAATCTCTCTTTCTCCTCACTCACAGTATGTGTTTACAGAATTTAACTCTAAATAACTAATTTTGTGGGATCACCATTACTTTTGCTGTTGTTTTAATTGTTGATAATTCCATGGTTTCATAGTATAGGGTAATTTATTTCTGAGTCATTTATGTGTATCTTATCGAATCAACTGATAAAGTGCTATGAAAGAAGACATTTCTATCAATAATGATCAAACAACTGACATTTCCTTCATAACATTCAAAGACTTTTCAGAGATTTTTCTTATTTATTAGATCCTTTAGCTTTTTGCACAGAGGTAATTATTTTAAAAATTCCATTTGTTTTACCTTTAGTTTGAGGACTTTGTGCATTTAGGTCAATGTTTCTTAATTTCAGTAAAATATAGCATTTAAAGGAAAAAAATTTTCATGAGCCACTATCAATTATAATTTTTATTATAATGTTAAAGTCTATATATATAAAAGTAAATTAGGTACAAGGTCTGTTTTCTCACAGTTCTAATAAAACAATAAAATCAAAATACATTTACCAATCAATTTATATAAAAGTACAAAAATGATAAAGGGGGAGAGGGGTCAGTAAGGATAAAAAACCAGAAGTGATAAAAGAAAATAAAAATTAACAGATTATATGACAGATGATATTGTGTGGAAATGACATTACTTCTCACAAGACAAATGGTTTACATGCTCACACCTCTGTGGGCCTTTTGAAGATTCAATTTTCCTCCCAGGCTTTTTTAATTTGAAGTGATACCTAATGATATCATTTGTTGTTTACTTAGTGTAAAGCCAACATTTCTAAATCATATTTTCTTCTTTTTCTAAATAGCATACAACAGTAACATAGTACTTTTTGGTGTCAATAAGATAGTTGACTAAAATATGATAAAATCACATGGTGTTGTTCACTGTAATCATTCAGAATACCCAGAAAATCTTCTATTAATTCTATTTTAGCTTGTTGAACTCAAAACACAGAATTTTAAAATAACTTTTCTACTGCCCGCTCTTTCATACCCCTGTTTGAGTAACACTGGCCTAGATTTTTAGGAACGTAAAATTTCTCCATAACCATCTTCAGACAACCAGACCTGGTATGTCGTTGGTGAGTAAAATCTAATTTTAAGATGTCCCATGATTCCTGCTGCCTCAGTCTCATATCGCACACAAAAATATCGTTCTATGGCCTAGTTTCAAGATTTACCTCAGAGTGGAAATCTCAGGAATTTAATGTTTTATGTCTTCTGAAAGTTAAGAAAGGATCTTCAGAGTAAGAACTCAGAGTAAGTCTCTGTTGATTTAAAGTGGAGTCAATTAAAATAACCTGTTAAAACTCTAGGATATGTAGCTTGGGTTAGGGTCTGGGCCCCACTGGACAGATGGAAAACCCTGGAGGTGGGAAATAATGAAAACATTAAGAACTACAAAGATACCATGTGTTCTTACCAGTACATATTAATATATATGTAGAACTGGAGACTTGCAAATATAAAGGGTTACACCCAGAGTCACCCAAAAAAGAGCCTGGGATTCCAAGCATTGAGTCTGCATTGTCTCTGGGCTTTGACAAGATGCCCCCAGTACATAAAATTCCACTGGATACAGGAGCTCACAAACCACTTGCTGGTCACGGTAGGTTCTGTAGAGAGATCTCTTTATGAAAATTGCTATGCCTTTTTCCTTACCTTTCCTTCTTTCTCTGCCTACTTTTCTAGAAAGAACTGCATGGAAGACTTCAAGGCAATGTCTTTTCTGAGAGAAAAGGGTCAGCAGCATGTGAGTGAAAGTTGTTTTCTCCATGAGAATAAAGATAGGAAATACTCCAGGTCTCTCTTAAAAGATAGAATGAAGTTAACATTTAATCCATGGCTAAGTAAGAGCCATAGACAGAATCAACTAGTTCTTGACCACATTCTGCATGTGCTTATAATTGATTATTTTAAAAGTTCAGATTAATAACTTCAGGAACTGGATTGGTCATTGCTTTCAATGCTTTGTCGTGGAGAGCCATTTTATGCAATGAAAACTAATAAAAATACTGACCCCAAACCATATTGTTTTTAATCATAAAAATATGGTAAAAACACAAGCATTACAGTAAAAGTATAAAAACCATAGGGATGTTATCCTGCAATTGTGATTTACGAAAGGGAAACAGACCTCAACAAAATTGTTATGTCTAGACTCAGAACCCTAGATTCCCTAGTAATAATATACTACAATTCACAGAAGTGAGGTTTTATCCCTACATTTGCTAAATTTGTTATACTAACTTAGTTTTTTAAAATATGGTGTGTCAAAGATAGGTTTACTTCCCTTGGGATATATTTCCAGATTATGGGTATTTATTTATTTTCACTGCTATTCTCAGTCTACAATATACTTGCAATAACTTGTGATATATTGTACAAATAACTACCAATATTCTGGAGAATTCTAGTAGCTGTGTCCTTGAAGTTCATGAAACCTTAGCAACATTCACCTTGAGTAGTATGAATCACACATGGGAGCAAATATTTTCCTCTCATGTCTTGTTCTACTTTAAGTTTTTTCAACCTGATGCCCCAAGAAACCTTATAATGAACTTCAGGTTTTCTTCTTTTCTCCATTGTATATATGGAGCTACTATATGACAAAAGACATTTCAAATGCTTAACCACACACATATACACATGCATCCTCTTATGACCACTACAATTTTAAATGTCTGAATGGCGGACTCTCCCTGCACTTTGCTATTGGAAGTGATCCTTGCCAGCTAAGGACCATGTAATAGTCAGTTAGGGCTACCATAAAAAATACCACCGACTGAGTGGCCTACACAATAACTCCAGAAAATTAATTTTCTCCCAGTTCTTGAGACTGGACATCCAAGACCAAGGTGTTTCTCCAGATTGATTTTTCCTGAGACATCTCTTTTTGGCTCAGTTGGCTGTCTTCTTGCTGTGTTCTCACGTGGCCTTTTCTTTCTGTGTAGGCATCTCTGGTGTCTCTCCCTCTTCTTCTAAGGAAACTAGTCTTATTGGATTAGGGTCCCACCCTTATGACCTCATTTACCTTTAATTATCTCTTTAAAGGCTATATCTCCAAATACACATTAGGGGTTCGAGCTTCAAGATATGAATTTTGGGGGACTCAATTCCATCCATAACAGTCTACAACCTCAAGGAGATAATGGTGAAGTGTCTTATTATCATGCTCAGAGATAAAAGCAGCACCGTGTTTCTTCTCTGAACCCTACAGATCTTTTCACGATGGATAATTTTAACCCCAGGATGCCTGTCATGTGTCTTTCCACCCATTATTATAATGGATGCACATACTCATAAATGTTCTCTGCTGCCAGAACCAGCCTAATGCAGGCTTTGTCACCCCTTTTCATGTCAGAGATTGCAGAAATGGAATCAGTGCATGGAATTACTTCAAATGGCATCTTTCTGTTTGACTGAAATTAAAATATAGCCTCCTACAACAGAGAAAGTTGAAAATTTACCCAGGTTAGAGATTATGCTCTGACAGAAGGAATGCTCAAGCAAGCTCCTAATGGTCCTTCAAGCCAAAAAAAGCATCTAAAACGATGACATTTTCTAACATGTGTGCTGTAAGTTAAAACTGGAATGTCTCCTCTTGTTTAAGTGAAAGGTTGCTGGGATTATGTTTTTTTGTTAAAATGGAAATCTACTTGTTCTGGAGGGAAGGGTGTACATAACACACAAAGACATCAATCTGATCACTTGTCAACCAAGCAGAAGTTAGGAGAAGAGACTTGTGCTATAAAATAACCTTCCATGAGTATCAAAAAATGTAAACTTTGTAGACTCTTTTCATCCCTTATCAAAATACACTGGAAGACACACAGTGCTACAAACCAAGTCAGGAAAACAGAAAACAACTGTGAGAATTTATTTCCTCTGCATTAATTGCTTGTATTTCATTTTGAAGGAGAAGAGGGAAGGAACCTCTACCAAAACAGCTTTGTCATTGTTGATTACTCTCCAGATCTCAGATATGATTCCCTCCTTAGTACTCTGAATCACAAAAGAGCCACACAAGATTGTGAGTACAAATAAAAGCATAAAGACCAATGAGTTAAAGGCTGATTTGTGCAATTAGCCAGCCCTGAGAGCTCTTAGTAGAAACTGCTTTGATTTTTAACTTTTAGAAAGTTATTCTACCAGACAATTATTATGGTAATTGAAATTAGGAATAGAATTATGGTTGAACCCTAAATAACATGATGTAGATGCTAAAACTGCTATTTAGCTGTTATCCTGAACAATTTGGAACAATGGAAGGACAGGGTGTACTTACGAGAGCACTAATTTTAATTTTGGGATTGCCAATTTGTTGGCCTTTCACTGCTTCCTTAAAGGAAATGCATGATCTGAAAGAACTTGCCCAAGGCCTATATTCAAGGAGAAAATTATGAGCTTTACTACCTAAGGAAGAGATATTTAACTTCTTCTTCCTTTGAGGGTGGTACAGGCTCCACATTCACGGGTCTCAAAATCTCTGCTACAAAATGAGACATTTTCTATGATGGGTCAGTTGTAAGAGCTAATTACTTTGGGAATGATCTCTCCCTTTACAAGTGTTTTCATAGCTCCTTATTTTTCTGCAAAAAGATGAATATATACTACTATAGAGATGTGACTTACAGGCATGATATGTTAATATCATAAAAGATCAGGGCTAAAGTTCAATTGTCATAAAGCATAATTCTGACAGTTAATTTGCTTTTATCTTCTTCTGCTAAGACCTTAGCAGATATTATTGAATAATATTGCTATATTATTGATATTGATGGCAAACATTTATTATATATCTTCATTAGATGGTTGAGAGATTATTATGATAGCAAAATCTAGAGTCATGAAGAAGCAAACTAGAAAGTACAGAGCTACAGGGAGCAAATCAGTGACAAATAGGACACACATTTTGAAAAAAAGAGTCGTCATGGTCTATCCTGTTCTCTCCAGATTGACAGTGCATTTCACTTTCTGTTCCTACCTTTTAAAAAATGTAAGAAAAAATACATGCATGTTATGATAGTCAAACACAATAGAACTAGCTGTGAGTTCTTGGTAACATCAGCCACCCCCCCTCCTCAGATAAGCCCTATTAACAGTAGGGTATGTTATTTTTTTCTAAATGCATTTTATGTATATACTATCATGTTCCTATTGTTATAAAAATGGGTATGTAATATACATTACTCTGCAATATTTCTTCACTAAACATATTATGGATAACTTTATATATCATTATATGAAAGAGAAATATATAATCACGCACATATGCTAATAAACACATTAAATTTTTTTTGAATAAAACATAATAAACTATGAGCTGTGCTTTGCTTTATGAAGTGGAAATAAAGATAAGCTTAGTGGTTGGAGGACTTTTAACTCCTAACTTTATATTTTTCTGAATGATTTAAATGTTATCCATAACTACATATCATTTTTCTGATTGCTAGATAAAGCAAGTGAATAAGAGACAAAGAAAGAGGCTAAATTTAAAAGAATAAAGTAGGAAAACCAGGTAACTCAGGTTACCTGGTGTGATTTTTGTACTAGAAATATTTTTTAAAAGATCAAATATTTAAATAATAAATCTTTGGCTATTTGTAGAAAAATCCATAAATGCCAGGCAAAATTTTTGTCCAGATTCTTCAGGGAAATTGTTCACTCCAGTACAAACCATATCCACCCTTCCCTAGATCTCTTAGGTGAGTGTTCATTCTGAGCACCTGATCTCTTGTGTTGTGGTCATGTATTCTCTATTCCAAGGAGGGAGAATTCTGATTCAAAGCTTTTATTTATGGCCAATCTGATTGATGACACTAAAGAACACAAAGTTCAGTAAGTTCTCTGAGAAGTTTGATTTCTATGGTCTGCTTTTTTATTACTTTTTATTCTGAGGTAATGCCTGGACCCAGTAGAGGGAAATCTTTATTTTCTTTGACCTTACTAAGAGCTCACTTAAAGCTGGGAAACTGCATGTAAGGACAAATATACTAAAAAGTATCATTGCTTGGCAGGGTTTCTTTCCAGTGCATTACACAGAGTCGCCCCTCTATGAGGGCTCCTGGGAGAAATTTCTTTCTAGTCTCAAGTACAGTTGCAAGGAACAGAGCAATTAATTCATTTTTACATTATGGGCAATGTGGATTTTGCAACAAAGCCTGTTTCTAGTTTTTACATTATTTAAAACGTGTAATCTAGATGTCCCTAGACCCTACCAGCCCAGAGGCACAAATGACACATTAACATTAATTCCCAAATATTATTGGCTGATGGGCTTCAACCCCCTACAGAGAAGGCTGTTGCTCCAAACATTCTGCATATCCCTCAGAGTGTATCACGTGTGTACATTTGTTAGTTGTAAGTAGTAGAAATCAATTATTGTAGCTTAAGCAAAGACAAAGAAATTTGCTATAATAATTGGGAGATGACCTTTAGAACCTAAGGGCAAAAAGGCACCCTTGCTTCAGAAGAAACTAGAACCAGAGGTTCAAGTGTCATCAGGAAGATGACATCAGGAGAATATCCCTCTGTTCTCATCTCTGCTCCTTGCTGCATAGTTCTCTGTCTCTTCCTCTCTCTCCCTCTCCTTCCCTCTCTCTCTCTTTCTCTTCTTCTCCTCCTCCCCCTCCTCCTCCTTATTCCTCTCTCTCTCTCTCTCTCTCTCTCTCTCTCTCTCTCAGCTTCTCCTGTTGAAACAACTCAATAACAGAAAATGAAGGCAACTGAGGACTCCAGAGTTAACATGACACCAATCCAACTACCTGGAGAGGGACTGAAAGTATTTCTTGGTCCCAATTTTGAATTTCAGGAGAAGGGACTGAGAGTCACAGCTTGAGCAGAGTACCTACCTTTCCTCAGTCCACTGTGGCAAGTGTGGCAAAGTCATATGACCCTTGAATGGCCTAGTGGCCAGGCGGGCGGAGAGCGTGCTTCCCAGAGAAGGGGATGAGCAGGACTACGCTGACAGCACGTGACAACTTAAGGGAGAAGTGGTGTCCTCTGGTTATGGCTGCTCATCTCATGGGGCAGCGTCCTCCCTGTTTCTCAAGGTCACTCCCCACTGAGTGACACTACACCCGAGCAACACGTCTCCACCCTGTCTTGTTGTAATGCCCTTACAACAAATCTTAAGGCAGCAAACTCTCAAGACGCTGAAACATCAACAACAATGAACATCAAGGTGCTAAAAAAAATGAAACCCTGTCATTCATCACAACATGGATGGAACCGGACGACGTTATGTTAAGTGAAATAAGCCAGGAACAGAAATTTAAACACCACATGTTCTCATGCATATGTGGATGCTAAAAAAAAGTTGAACTCTTAGAAGTAAAAAGTAGAACAGAGGATACTCGAGGCAAGGGGAGGGGTAAGGGAGGGTTAGGGAGAGATTAGTTGAAGCATACAAAGCAAGTCCTAATGTTCTATACCACTGTAGGACAGCTATATTTAACAATAATATATAGTTTCAAATAGCTAGAAGGGAGATATTGAATGTTCCCAACACAAAGAAATGATAAATATTTGAAATGATGGACATGTTAATAACCCTGATCTAATCACTACAGATTATATGTATCAGAACATCACTATGTACCCCATGAATATGTACAATTATTATTTGTCAATTAAATTTAAAAAATAAAATGAAAGATAAGATGCTGAAACAAACATTTAGTGTTTTTCCTCTGAAGCCATCAGTGCACCTGCAGAAAGGTGAGAAGAATGTCACTCTTCATAGGCAGGAGATCTTATCCCTGAATCCAGGCTAGGTTTATTTTGCCCAAGTTTACACAACAAAAACAGAATGCAAATGATATTTAGTCCATATATGTCTGATTCTGAAGCCCTTCATTTATTCCCACCCTAAAAATAACACAGACACATCTCTTTGTGTCTGTGTGTGCCCAACAATTAGCTTCCAATTATCAGAGAGTACATGTAGTATTTGTTTATACATTCTTGAGATACTTCACTTAGGATAATGGTCTCCAGTTCTATCCAATTGCTGCAAAAGACATTCCATTTTATGGCTGAATAGTACTACATTTATATATATATATATATACCATATTTTGTTAATCCACTCATGAATTGATGAACACTTAGGTTGATTCCACATCTTTACAATTGTGAATTGTAATCGTGCTGCAATAAACATTCACATGCAGGTGTCTTTTTGATAAAATGACTCCTTTTCCTTTGGGTAGATACCCGGTAGTAGGATTACTGGCTCAAATGATAAGTATTTATTTCTTTTGGGAATCTTCATCATACTGTTTCCATAGAGGTTTTCCTAATTTGCAGTTCCACCAATAGTGTGTAAGCACTCCTTTCCCTCTGCATCCATACGAGCAACTATTATTTTTCGACTTATTAATAATGGCCATTTTGACAGGGATAAGACGATATCTCATTGTAGTTTTAATCTGTATTTTCCTGATGATTAGTGACATTGAGCATTTTTTCATATGTTTGTTGGCCATTAGTCTGTTTTCTTTTGAAAAGTTTCTCTTCATACCTTTTGGCCACTTTTTAATGGGGTTGCTTGTTTTGTTCTTGCTGATTTGTGTGAGTTCTTTGTAGATTCTGGATATTAGCCCTTTATCAGAAGTATAGTTTGTGAATATTTTCTCCCATTCTGTAGAATGTCTATTTACTCTGTTGATTTTTCTTTGCTGTGAAGAAGCTTTTTAATTTAATCAAGTCCCATTGATTTATTTTTGTTGTTGCTGCATTTGTCTTTGGGGTCTTGGTCACAAATTCTTTGCCTAGGCCAATATCTAGAAGAGTTTTTCTATATTTTCTTCTAGAATTTTTATGGTTTCATCCCTTACATTTAAGTCAAAGACTAAGTATTTTAAAAAAATAAGATTAAAAATAACACTTTAATTGAAAAATGTTCAAAAGGCATGAACTAACAATCCATAAAAGACAAAACACAAATGATTGATAAACATATGAAACAGGAAAAATATCCAGCTCCACAATAGTCAAATAAATACATGTAATAGTGGCATTTGAGTGTCTGGTTAGGTTTTTTCTTATCCAATTGCTAAGCAATTTTGAAAGAGATTTTTTAGATGAAAGCAAGATTTATCAAAGATGTGAATAGACTGGTAACTTTTGATGTTGCTGATTGGTTAAAAAAAAAGTTTCTGAAATAAAATTTAGAAATATGCATTTAAAAGCCTTAAAATGTGAAGACTATTGCATCCTACGTATCCGATAAAGGGCTGATAACTAGAATATACTTAGAACTCACGAAAATCAGCAAGAAAAAATCAAATAACCCTATTAAAAAATGGGCAAAGGACTTGAACAGAAACTTTTCTAAAGAAGACAGAAGAATGGCCAACAAACATATGAAAAAATGCTCAACATCTCTAATCATCAGGGAAATGCAAATCAAAACCACAATGAGATATCACTTAACTCCAGTGAGAATGGCCTTTATCAAAAAGTCTCCAAATAACAAATGCTGGCGTGGATGTGGAGAGAGAGGAACTCTCCTACACTGCTGGTGGGACTGCAAACTAGTTCAACCTCTGTGGAAAGCAATATGGAGATACCTTAAAGCGATACAAGTGAATCTACCATTTGATCCAGCAATCCCATTACTGGGCATCTACCCGAATGATCCAATGACACTCTACAAAAAAGACACCTGCATTCGAATGTTTATAGCAGCACAATTCATAATTGCAAGGCTGTGGAAACAGCCCAAGTGCCCATCAATTCAAGAATGGATTAATAAAATGTGGTATATATATACCATGGAGTACTATTCAGCTCTAAGAAACAATGGTGATATAGCACATCTTATATTTTCCTGGTTAGAGCTGGAACCCATATTACTAAGTGACGTATCCCAAGAATGGAAAAACAAGCACCAGATATATTCTCCAGCAAACTGGTATTAACTGAGTAGCACCTAAGTGGACACATAGGTACTACAGTAATAGGGTATTGGGGAGGGGGGCGGGAGGGCGGGTATATACATACATAATGAGTGAGATGCGCACCATCTGAGGGATGGTCATGCTGGAGACTCAGACTTGTGGGGGGAGGGGGGGAAGGGCATTTATTGAAACCTTAAAATCTGTACCCCCATAATATGCCGAAATAAAAAAAAAATAAAAAAAAATGTGAAGACTATGTGACTCAATTCTGAGAATTTAGGTAAGAAAGTAAGTAGACAAATGTATATAGAGGTTTTAACATAACAAAATTGTTTATAGTGGAAAACTGGTATAATGTTAAAGTCAAAAAGTGGTTGAATATAGTACAGTGTGTTTATATTATGAAATATAATAAAGTCTAGCTATACATATGGTGTACTTATTGACCTGGAAAGATGTTTAGATACAATAGGTTTGAAATAGAAAGGACAAACAGCATAATATTAACTGGTTGAACAGATATGGTTGATTTCTACAACTTACATAATTAATGCTAAAAGATTGAGTGCTCTCTCTCCTAATCTGAGGAATGAGATGATAATATCCACTCTTTTCTATTCAACATTGTACTGGAAATTCTAGCCAGTGCAGTAAGGCAAGATAAAAAAATGACAGCATCCAGACTGGAAATTAAGAAGTAAAGCTACTTTTATTTACAGACCACATGACCATCTATGTAGAAATTACCATGTACTCACCAAAAACCTACTGGAACTAATAAGTTAGTTTATCAAGGCTGCAGGATAAAATATCAATAGGTAATTAAATTATCAATGTACAATATCAATTATATTCACAAAAATCAGAAATTCAAATTTTAAAGAATATCATTTACAATTGCATCAAAAACATTAATGCTTATGAATAAACCTAATAAGAAGTCTAAGATCTCTATATTGAAAGCTGGAAAACATTACTGAGGGAAATTAAAGAAGAATCAAACAAAAGAGAAATATAGCATATCTATGAATTGGAAGACTCAATGTCATAGAGATCTCAATTCTCCCCCCTAATTAATTTATAAGTTCAAGGCAATCCTAATTAAAATACTTATATTATTTTTTTCAGAAATCGACAAGCTGTCTTTAAAATTCATTTAGAAAGAAATGTAAAGAGACAAAAACAGAGAAGTCAATATTGAAGAAAAAAACAAATTGTTTTTGTTTTTTTATTTATAACACCAACTATCAAGGTTTTATTTATAACACCAACTATCAAGACCTATAATAAAGCAATAGTGGTTATGATAATGTTTTGGCACAAGAATAGATAACTGACTTGTGGAGAAAATAGAGAGAGTAAGAAAACTTTCATATATGTAGTTACCTAAATTATGACAAAAACAACAATGCAGAGAGAGTAAAAAGATTGTCTTTTGAATAATGGCTCAGGGACAATTGCTTTGTATGTGCCAAAACAAAGTGTCTGGACTTCTACATCATGCCATGCAAAAAATAATTATTATTTTTAGATGGAGTACAGACCTAAATGGTCACTAAAGCATTTGGATTCAAATATAAGAGAACATTCTGCAATTTTGGATTAAGCAAAGGTTTTTTTAAAAGGGACTCTGAAAGGCATAAATCAAAACATATTTCAAAAGATTAAATTGTATTTTATGAAAATTAAGAACTTCTGTTACTTAAAACCACTATTAAAACAATAAAAAGTCAAGACTTGAAGTGGGAGAAAATATTTTCTATACCATAGCCAACAAAAGATACTTATCTATATTCTATGAAGAGCTTCTACAAATCAATTAGACAGAGAAAAATTGAAAATTCACTTGAAAAATGGCATGATATTTGAATATACACTACACAAAAGAGGACAGACAGATGACCAATAAATATTGGAAAATGTCGTTAAGTCATAAAAAAGGCAAATAAAACTACAATTGTTAAATATTACACTCACTAGAATAGCTAAAATGAAAATGATGGATAATGTCATCTTCAGCATTTAGTGAGTATGTGAATCAACTGGCATGTTCAAAAAGCTGCTGATGGGAGTGTAAATTAATTCAGCCACTTTGGAAAATGTTCAACACTATCCATTAAAGCTAAACACACACACACACACACACGCACACTCTTTGTGTTCTAGCAATTCTACTTCTAAGTGTATATCCAAAGAAAATATATACACATGTTCGCCAAAAGATATACGTTAGACTATTCATAGCAACACTCTTTATAAAAACTGGAAACTACCCAAATGTCCATGAAAAAAATAAATGGATATATATTCACACAATAGAACTGAATACAGTAATTAGAATAAAATTGATCTGCAACTACACACAAGGGTATGGATGAATCTCACAAGCATAATGTTGAAAGGAAAAACACAGACAAAAACAGGAGAAACTAATTTATGCCGACAAATATCAAGGTTAGGATCACTCTCAGAAGTGTGTGTGGATGCAAGAGCGCCTTTTTTTTTTTTTTTTTTTTTTTTTTTGTGAGACAGAGTCTCACTTTGTTGCCCAGGCTAGAATGAGTGCCGTGGCATCAGCCTAGCTTACAGCAACCTCAATCTCCTGGGCTCAAGCAATCCTCCTGCCTCAGGTTCCTGAGTAGCTGGGACTACAGGCATGCACCACCATGCCCGGCTAACTTTTTGTATATATATTTTTGGTTGGTCAATTAATTTATTTCTATCTTTAGTAGAGACGGGGTCTCGCTCTTGCTCAGGCTGGTTTCGAACTCTTGACCTCGAGCAATCCGCCCGCCTCGGCCTCCCAGAGTGCTAGGATTACAGGCATGAGCCACTGCACCCGACCAATATTACATTTCTTGATCTGAGTACTAGTGGTATGATGTGTTCAGGTAGTGAAAATTCAGAGTTGTACTATTATGTATTTTTTTGTATTCATATAATAATGTAACAAAATCTTTTTAAAAATGTATGGTGTGTATAGCTTTGCTTCTATTTCATATTTCTTTATAGTAAATGTTTAAAAGTGGGAATCTTGGGCAACTGTTCTTCAACACTTGAGACTTTCACTTACACAAACGTTCTTACTGGTAACAATGGACAGATTAATGATTTAAAAAGAGGAAATAACAAATTACTAAACGAATCCTCAGAATTCTAGTATATCCCCAAACTTTAGGGGAGAAGTGCCTCATTTAACTCTCCAATGTTCACATCATAACTATTTTAAAATTAGAAAAACAGAAACTTGACAAAGATAATCTTGTTGCGAGAAATGAAAATAGATTCTAAGAACTCCAAATCTGGCCAGGAGTGGTGGCTCATGCCTGTTATCCTAGCACTCTGGGAGCTGAGGTGAGAGGATCGCTTGAGGTCAGGAGTTCAAGACCAACCTCAGCAAAATCAAGACCCCCATATCTACTAAAAAATTAGAAAGAAATTAGACAGGCAACTAAAAATATAAAAAATTAGCTGGGCATGATGGCACACGCCTGTAGTCCCAGCTACTTAGGCACTGTAGCCCAGGCCACAGAGCGAGACTCTATTTCAGAAAGAAAAAGAACTACAAATCTTTGCTCTATCACCATTTGATAATTTTCTGGTAGACGATATGAAGTGGTGGTAGAGTCAGACTGCCTGGGAACACTTCCCAGCTCTGAACCATACTGTATGGGTAAACCCATGCAAGTTATTTAACTTCTCTGTGTCTCAGTTTTTACATCCATAAAATTGGAATGCTAATAATACATATGTCATAATAATACATACAATATATAATAATACACGAGGATTAAATGCATTAATGCATGTAAAGCTCTTAGAACAGTGGGTTATCCTTACTAGGTGCTAAAAAAAAATTTCCAATTATCAGCTGATCCATTCAATTAGAAGAATAATCATAACTTTTCCCAGCGATGAGATTTGTACATTTTTCAGAAAAACCATAAATGAAACCACAACTTCTTAGTTGGTATTAAGTACTAAATGGTTTTTGAGCACAGGTATTTGCCTACTTGTATTGCATCTTACTGAAAACAGAGATGTCTTCCAGTTTATGTGTCTGAAAAAGATTTATAATGTATAACAGATTGTCTTATCAAAGAAAATGAAATCCTCCAGCACCAGAAGATTATGCCTGAAAATGAAACTACTTGGGACCACCATCATTTCAAAAAAAAAATTGCTCTTTATCAAACGACTGCAATTGAAAACCTGATTTTTAATTGAATGCACATATGCTTCACCTCAAAAAATCTATGACATTTGACTATGAATTGAATAGTGCTCAAGTGTAAAAACACTTCCATATTTTCCTCCAGTCTTGAAGACTGACTTGCATGTGCTCTAGACATCTCTATCTATATGTGATAGCTTCAAAAAAGGGAAATCTTCTGAAATTAGATGAATAACAGGTATTCTCATTAGGGCTTATTTTTTTTTCATCGTTTTGGCTTTATGAAGATGGAAGAAACTTGTGATAAAAATGCCTCAAGGAAATACTTCTTAATTATCAAAATTAGATTTCTCACCAACATTTTTAATTTTACATCAGAAAAAGAGCTGAAGGGAAGAAAGGCAATGTTTACACAGGAAAGCTGGGCAGTTGCTCAGCAATGAGTTCCAGATGCCTTGAAGAACTTGACTTCCATGGAAGACCTTGTGTCTCTCATGGTATAAGAAGCTCAAGAGGATAAATTTCCTTTCAAAATCAAATGACTCAATCCCTTCAGTAGCTGCAACTTGAAAGAAGAGGATTTACTTACCCCGTCAGGTTATGTCAGTCCACCTAGCAGGACCATGGTGGAGCCGGGTTCGTCAGAGAAAGCAGAACATCTCAGAGGAATTGTGGTGTATGAAATATCAATTTATTATAGATTCTGCTGCTATTTGAATTCCACTGTTCATTTATCACAATCCAAAAAAATGAAAAGTTTTCTATAACGTCATATATAGAGTTTTTCTTCAAAAAGAATTTAAAGGATTTATGGTTGCTTGTTGAATAAAAGATTATAATAGACAAAAATGTCTAGTGAAATAAGTCAAAGATTTAATTCTGCCAGAAATTTTCTGTGAATTCTATCTTTTCTACCATGAGTTTTATGCATACCTTTAATGTTTAAATCAAACATTCTTTTGCGTGATTTTGTTAAAAAGACTTTTTTGTTATCAATTTTACAGAACTATTAAGTGACAAATTCACTGAGCAGCAACTCTGTAGGACACTGGCCCTCAAATTTGCATCTCATCCCTCATCTTTTAGCTTCCACCATTGCCCCCTTATAATCTGTTCTCCAAATAAGAACAGTCAGAATAATCTTTTCAAAATGTAAACAACTGTGTCTTTTGTCTACTCAAGACCCTTCAATAGGTTTCCATTACATTCAAAATAAAATCCAAACTCTTTATCCTGGCTTTAGACGTTCTTCCCAGTCTGGCCCTTACTTACCTCCCTAAGGTCTTGTCCTCCTTCTCCTCATTTACTTATTCTGCCCCAGCCACATCTACGCAGTCAGCCAAGACTTCTAGATTCTTATTTACTAAAGAGATTTCTCATCTACCAATTGCCACTTTCCATCATCAGCTCTCACCTTGAATACTGAAAGACGCCCTAGTTAACTTTTCTCCCTCCAGCCTTGGCTCTGCCACATGGTAGCCACGGTGATCTTTTTGAAAACATTAATCTGATTATATCCATTGGATGCTTAAATGGCACCTCGTTGCCATGGACTTGACATAAAAACTCCTTAACCTGGCTTATGAAGTGTTTCACAACATGGTTGCTTTTTATCTCTCTTTTTATCTACTCTTAGGATGCATTTAATAATATCATGGACCTCATTCCTAAAAAACTGACTCCAAGGCCGGGTGCGGTGGCTCACCCCTGTAATCCTAGCATTCTGGGAGGCCTAGGCGGGCGGAATGCTCGAAGTCAGGAGTTCGAAACCAGCCTGAGCAAGAGCGAGGCCCCGCCTCTACTATAAATAGAAAGAAATTAATTGGCTAACTAATATATATAGAAAAAATTAGCCGGGCATGGTGGCGCATGCCTGTAGTCCCAGCTACTTGGGAGGCTGAGGCAGCAGGATTGCTTGAGCCCAGGAGTTTGAGGTTGCTGTTAGCCAGGCTGATGCCACAGCACTCACTCTAGCCTGGGCAACAAAGGGAGACTCTGTCTCAAAAAAAAAAAAACAAAAAAAAAACAAACCTGACTCCAAATGGAAAAGTCTAGCCTTCAGACAGGATCTGCATCTTTGAATCTTTCTTTTCTCATTCAGCAGACTTCCATGGCAATAGGATCTGTTGTGGGAGAAGAAGGGGAAGTCATAACTCTTCTCACTAACAGACTCTAAGCCCAAGAGCCTTGAGCATATACAAAATCGCCATTATAAAATCACCTTGTAATACACAATTTAACAATACTATCCATAATTATAACATTAAGTTTTTAAAAAATTAAATGATGTAGATGATTTGATGCTAGTGTGCTGGGCTTAAAGAGAAATTTTTCCAAGTAAGACAAAGTACTAAAATATTTTTTGATTGCTCTAGGATACTTAGGATACAATGTCTCACCCTGTCATCTTCATGTGTTATTTTGTACTGTGGGGATCATGATTTCTTTTAGGTTATGAAAGGCCTGGACCTACCTGAAGAACCCAAAAAGTGAACACATTTACTTTCAAGGACCTGCAGATTTAGAAAACAAAACACCTTGCCTCCAGCAGTAGTTGGTAAATTATAGTTGTTGGATGATAGTTGACACCCAGTACGAAAACAGAAAGATGGATTATGACTTACATCCATAGTTTCTGTCAACGGTGCAAGCAAAAGTTTCCAATTTTTGTGCAAATATTATAAATTAACAAATAACATTCATGCAAAGAAGTTATTCTGCAGGTATAGTAATAAACATGCCTGGAGGGCCTTTTATTCAACTTTTTCTTCTATCCGAGGACAAACTATACTCTTGCATTAAATTCTTCCTTATATATGGCTGTCATAATGGGTATCTTGAAGAAAGAGATTGAGAGGAGTTAGTTAAGAAATACTCCCTCAAATTACAGTAGGTTTAAAAATATTATTTTTTGTTATATAGACTCCTTCTCAATAGCTTATACCTACATTCACAGATTTAGATTCATTAATACTTGAGAAATCCCATAAGGGGATAGAAATTATGAGTTTTGGAATCCTGGCCAGGTTCCTATCATACTATTTGCATTCTGACTGGTTTGCATTTGCTTACTTATGGAGCAAGGAGAGGAAGGGACTGCATCAGTCTGCCTTTAGGTTCATTTCTTTCAGTTGCAAATATGAGATACCTGTCCCCAGATTTGTATGTTAATATGATCTGTGTCTTATTTTAAGTTTTTAATTCATTAAATAGTAATCCTCATTTTCTAATTCAATCTCTACCATCATTTAACTACCAAATATTAAGCACTTCCTAAGGACTGGAATCTGATCTACATGATTAAAATGTATTATACCAAAGCAACTCACAGGTATTTTGCAAGAAGTCATGGTGGCCATTTTACACTTGAGGAAACTGAGAGTTTAAGTGGCTTATCCAAATATATGCATCTGGTAAATGCAACTAGGCTGAACAACCAAGGAACTTTCTTTTATCCTAGGCTGGTTAAGTATTTGTGGTTGGTTAGCTCAGCTGGGTAGAGGTTAAAGTTCAGTATTAATGAGGTCAAAGTCATAAATGTGAACTTTATAGTGGAGGCTTTCCTCTGATTCATAACTGAAAGTTCAACATGTAACCCTCACCAGTCAATATGTGCCATTGTTCACAAGGAAGATAGAAGGAAAGAGTGGGTGGCTAAATATAAATCTGTCACCAGTGTTGGAAGTCATACTCAGAAAATATATTTCCTGCTAAACAGCCCAAATCATCAACTTGGTACAAAACAATAAGTTATATTTAAAGTTAATTTAGTTAATTTAAGCTAGGAAATCATCTATAGTTTTCATTCTAAAAGCGAGGCAATGGGGAAGAGAACATCAGAGAATGGCTGAGCTGGATGTCACCGACAGATCTCTCTGGTACATCCTGTCTTTTGACAGATGAGAGAACAAATTAAAATTCATGAGAAGGGGCAGAGGTAGGGATTATTGGGTTATTTTCACAAAGTTCCTAAGCCAGAGGCAGAGATCAGAGAGGATAGAACTCAATTTTTTCTGAATCCTGGTTTATGACTCTTCTACCAAACTACGGAGAGGATGCACTGTGTCCCCAAGCCCAGGAGAGCAAGCCCCTGAACGTGAGGAACATATCACTTACCTGGCACCAGATGTGAAAGGAAGAATGGAGTTTACTATTTCCCTTTAGGAAATGGCCAATTCTGCTACACTTTTTTTTCTCAATTTCCAGTGGAATCCCCTATTTTTCCCTTAAGCTTATTAAAGTTTACATTTTAAAATTTCCCTATGCTTTATTGGTTCACCCTTTCTTCTTTTTAGAGCTCTGAACCCTACCATTCTCTATGAACAATCACCCCAAGGTTGTCTTGCATCCATAAAACACCAATCAGCCTTTCCCCAGGAGTAAGTAAAACTTTGCAAATTGTCCATGTTCTTGTAGAATCCTTTGCTCTCTTCACACAGAAAATTCTAGAAATTTTCTAGACAGTGAGTAACTTTTACAGAGGTTTCTAGTAGAGGGCTCTCTGAGGAAGTGAATACTTTCACCTACAAAATTCTATACCTTGGCAAGCAGTTGACAATGACAAACAACAAACAGAGACTAGGTTGTACGAAAAGAAAAAAAATTAAAATAGGAATAAAAATGTTTAGTATATCCATAATTTGCATTGTTTCCAGCAAGTTAGAGTCACCTTCTTTTTCTTAAATGAACTCAAAACAAGTGAAAAGAAAGGGATTTGATGGTGTTGCAATACCATTAATAAAAAGACTTTTGCTTAAATCAGCATCAAACTTTTAAATTTCACATTTAAAATTTGCCTTTATCTCTCCATGATACCCAAATAAAAAACTAAAAATAAAGTAACTGTGCAGATCTCATTCAGATTTAGGACATTGTTACTTTAAATTTAAAGTAACATAAGCCTAGTAACATAACATTAGCCTCATAAGCCTAAAGCAATAAGGATGGGATTCGTTTCAATTTATTTATACCAGTCATTATCCATTGTAGTGAGCACCATTTGTTAAATCACAGATTGCTGGGCCTCCACTCCCAAAGTTTCTGATTCAGCAGGTCTAGATGGGACCTGAGAATTTGCATTTCTAACAAGTTCCCTTGTAAGCTGGTCCACAGATCACAATTTGAGAAGCACTAATTTATACCAATAGAGGTATGAATTCTTTCTTGGTGTACATAGACATGTCAATACATAAGCAACCTCAGACATTCACTATTTGACAAGAGTCAGATTTTGATTTATAAACTTCTGGAGGAAATTATTGTGAGTGATTTTACTTTGCCTCTTTGACAAAGTCACTTGGTCCAGGTGAACTTCAAGTTACTTGTTCCTAGCCAGATTGTCAAATCTAATTCCAAATACTAGGTATACTTGGAAAATACAATAAAATGTTTATAATTGATCTTGCAAATGCCTAACAACTATTCCTAGATACTAACAGTTCATAGCTCAAACTATTTAAATGATTCATAATTGTTATAATGTGCAAATGGGAAATACTAAAAGAAAGAAGAAACAAACATTCAACAGTTTACTTATTAGGAACTACCTAGGTGGAACCATTCAATCAGCCTTGTTCTCATCCTGAATGAAGTCAGAGTCACTTTGCCAAATAGTCAAACTAAATATCAGCAAGATTAGAAAGAAGGAAATAACAAAGAAATATTTACATAAACAATTGCATTGTAGTTACTTATAATATTACTGCAGTTTTATGGAAAATATAAATAGTCTCAGCCTTTTTTCTGATTTACAAAAAAAAAAAATTCTGAATTGTTAATATAAATCATGCTCATTTACTTTCGCCGTGATGGTGTCTGCTTCAACAATGCAGTTTGCAGAGATTTATTGTGCTGGACAACTGTTTTAGATCTCCATAAGCTGTTTCGGGAAACAGATAAGCACAACCTAACTTGAGAAACACTTAGTTCACTTCAGTGTGGTCTTTATGAATACGCTGTTCTTCCTGGGACTATTTTATGAATAAATAAAATAATCTGTTTTGCAGTAGATTTTAGTGCCCTTTGTTGGAGACGCTCTGTGCTCAAAGCCTTAAGCAGGAACTGCAGGCTTCACTGCATCAGGCCTCCACAGAAAGGCCAGTAACAGCCATAAAAGAACTTTATAGTTTAACGTGAAAAAGCATGATTATGAGTCTCAAAACCCTAAGTGCCAAAAATCATTTTAAACAGGAGAAGACTGACAAGCTTGTCAGTGGTAATGCATCTGTATTTGCATCTGACCTGAAAGCACTTTCAACATCTGCAAGCAAAAAAAAAAAAAAAAAAAAAAAATCAGTCAAATCAGTCAAAGAAAGGTCGTCTTGGATTGAAAGATTAACAACACAGCCTAGTTCCGACGAGAGAGCCTTACACTCAATGCTTTCAGTGATTGCCCAGAACTGGACATTCTTTGGAATGAGCTCTTTCTTTAGGGTTATGTATTTATTTTCTTGCATACTAAAGTTAAGGACAAAGAGAACAAAAAGAATGTATTTCACATCTTTTTAACTGCTGTGAACCCGCAGGCACTGGTTCAAAGATGAAGATTGAGCTGTCAATTGGGATAGATGTCTCCTTTGTAAGCACTTCAGTTACTAGCTTCCTTCTGGTCTGGTCACGGTATTTATAATCATTTCTTAGCATAAGGGATAGGAATAAAGTATCAGTTTCATTAGATAGACAATAGGTCAAAGTCTTTGTTAACAAAGTTTAGAGAATAGAAGCCAAAAATATTTTAACCTTAGACTTTTTATTTTGTTTAGAATAATAAATCTAGATGTGGAATTAATAAATGGGTCTTAACAAAGGCATATACAAACTAAAGGTAAAATATTAAATACCTCTCTCATAGTTACCTGCCTATTATTTTCATCTGGGACTGTGTCTGTAAGGCGATGTGGATTCAAAGGTTTTGATTTTGGAACTTGAAGATAATCTTATTACACTGTACATTGTGAAAGTTGTAAATTTAGCAAATACATATGCCTTTGTTAAAAGGAAAATTTTGAAGTAATTTTACAGTATTTTTCAGATATGCTTAAGTCCAGTTTCAGCTGCAATTAACATAAGGAGAGCTCTCTTAAAGCTATTTACAGAATAAAATGTCTCTAGGGCTTGGTAAATTGCATGCTTTTGAGGTAATTTCCTAAGGAAGAAGCTTTTATACCTTACTATGAAATCTCTTGGACACCTCCTATGGAGCTACAGTTGACTTTCATAAACAACATAATGACTACGTGTCAGAAAACGAGTGATAAACTGTGAGTCTTCAAAGAAATAGATGGAACCTACAAGCTTGCTTTCTTTCTATTGACATGTATAACATAAAATTAGTCTGCAAAGACATTTGAAAATATATTTTCTCTTGCAAAGGAGGGTAATTATATTCAACATTACAAGATAACTATAGCTTCATTGTTTAAAATATTGTTTATTATTGTTTTGTTAGGGAAAAGGAAAATTCTTCAATAATATAAGGATTTTTTAAAAAAAATATATAGGCACCTTAATAAAATTCCCAACTCATACTGTGGAAGAAACAAGTAAAAAAATTTCTCTTGGTCAAAGTTTCCAGGAACTCAACAATTACAGGCTATAAAAGGATACATTCACATATGCAAAACCCATCTCCTTTACATTAGAACTCAGGGAATCCTAAATACTCTTCATTTGTTAAGGTGGTATCATGTGCCAGTCTGTCCTATCTTCTGTCTATCCTTTCTAAGCACGTATAAATGTGTGTCACTGTTGTTCGTGAATGTCTTCTCATCATACAGTAGCATAGTGCAGAAGTATATATTGTAGGTCTAAGTATTTGATGTGTGTGTTTTTAATTTACTGAGGTGTTCTTAGTGCAACCAAAAATTATAAACTAAGATTTTAGAAAACAAATGATTCTACCAAAATCAATTCATTATAAGAATATAAAATATTTTGAATGAACTAGTCTCAATAGTAAATATTTCTATCCATAACAGAAACAAAAGAAATAACCAAATTACCCTGAGAACATAATTCGAAATAGAATTAAAGTAAATCGAGATAGGTTTTAGGTTTCTAAAGTTAAAAAAAAAATAGTTAATCCGAGAAATTTGGCACCATAATAATATTATATTAAAATTCTTTAGGCCGGGCGCTGTGGCTCACGCCTGTAATCCTAGCTCTTGGGAGGCCGAGGCGGGCGGATTGCTCAAGGTCAGGAGTTCAAAACCAGCCTGAGCAAGAGCGAGACCCCGTCTCTACTATAAATAGAAAGAAATTAATTGGCCAACTGATATATATATATAAAAAATTAGCCGGGCATGGTGGCGCATGCCTGTAGTCCCAGCTACCCGGGAGGCTGAGGCAGAAGGATCACTCGAGCCCAGGAGTTTGAGGTTGCTGTGAGCTAGGCTGACGCCACGGCACTCACTCTAGCCTGGGCAACAAAGCGAGACTCTGTCTCAAAAAAAAAAAAAAAAAAAATTCTTTAGTGTATTCTGAGTTTTCAAAACACTTTCTAATAACAACAGCTTCATAGACAGATAGGGCTAGTCACCATTTGCCAAATAGGAGATTGATGCTCAAAGTGGTTAAGTTAATGCAACAAAATATGATACAGCCAAGTCAAGCACTTGGTATATTCCTCAATTTTCAGTCCAATTTTTTTGCAGGAACACCTGATATAATGAGACATGGAAATATTCCCAAAGGAAATCCATCTCCAAACATCTATGCACACGGATTGATTTCCCATGGTCCCTACACATGTAAAGTGCCACTACCTAAACCCTTCCTTCCAACGCTCTTCGTCACCCCAATGGCCACACCCCCTCCTCTGAGACTCCAAGGACCTGCTCATGATCCAACAACTGAAGGGTTAAGGCCTGACTAATCAGGAGTTCTTGAGGACCTTCCTCCAGTCTTCCAGCTAGAGTCTTTTCTGAGTGGTCAGTGGTCACGCCACACTGCTCATTAAACATTTTGAAAATCGGCTAAGCATGATGGCTCATGCCTGTAATCCCAACATTTAGTGAGGTCGAGTTGGGAAAATTACTTGAGCACAGGAGTTTAAGACCAGCCTGGGCAACATATCCAGACTCCATCTCTACAAAAATGTTTTTAAAAAATTAATCGAGTACAGTGGCATGTGCCTATTGCCCCAGCTACTTAGGAGGCTGAAACGGGAGGATCACTTGAGCTCAGAAGTCTGAGGTTAAAATGAGCTATGATCATGCCACTACACTCCAGCCTGGGCAACAGAGAGACCCTGCCTCTTTAAACAACAACAACAACAAAACAAAAAAAAATAGAAAATCTCCCTCTGTTTTATGTGCTTATCTCAAAATGTCCATGGTCCAAACAAGTTAGCACAGAATATACAACTGCTCCCAAACTGCTTATTTCTTATATATTTCTTTTTTTATTTCTTTTTTTATTGTACATGTTTAGCATACACAATATGATGGGGTGTTTTAAAATTTTTATTCGGAATATTACAGGGGTACAAATGTTTTGGTTACATGGGTTACTTACGTACTGCAAAAGACAAAGTTGTAAGTGTGCCCATCACCCAGATAATGTACATTGTACACATAAGTATGATTTCACCCATGCCCCACCACCTGCATGATTTCCACTGAGCTTTACTTCCATCTGTGCTGTTCAGTTAGCTCTAATTTAATAGCAAGTACATGTGGTGTTTGTTTTTCCATTCTTGAGATACTTCACTAAGAAGAATCGTCTCCAGTTCCCTCCAGATTGTTACTAAAGGAGTTAATTCTTTTTTTTTTATGGCTGAGTTGGGTATTTCCATGAAAGGCTGATTTCTTGATTTTTTTTTTTTCTGGTAAAGTGTAAAAATGAAGAGAGGTGTATTTTTTCTCATTGATAAGGAATATATTAAATCTGTGATATATGAAACATTAGGTGTATAACATCAAGTGTTGGATACATGAGATGAGGTATATTGTTTAATGTTTGTACTTCATAGTTGCTACTAACAGTTAATAGTTTAAAGAGGACAAATGAGGACTAATGTCTCTAGGAGGGAATAAAAAGACAATTTTTAATTTAATTCAATCAAACTAATATTTCTTGAGGGTCCCCAAAGTATAATTACTTGTTAGATATTAATTATTTAAATATGGAAAAGAAACTCACAGTGGAGTAGAGACAAATTGTAAATAAATCAATAAATAAGGCCCTAGACAGGCACTATTCTCAAAACTAATATTTGTTGTGTACTAGGTCTCTTCCCTTAGTTCAATAATTAGCATTCACATAAGAAATGATAGGCAATACAATGTAGCAGGAGAAAAAAAATCTACAGTCATAAGTACAGTTGGAGCCCTGGTTCTGCCATTGTTTGGCCTCCCAACTTTGCAAAAAAATAATTTAAGCAAATTCAAACAGTTCTTTTACCTGCCCATCCTTTAGTTTCCTATAATTCCATATCCTTTCTGGAGTTTATACAATTCATGGAGAAAATGTTACAGATTTAAATCTAATAACTGAACAAAAATGTTCAGTTGAGGATACAAAGGACAGTCCAGATATTTGAAGACATTCGTGGGATGAATTATCAGCATTCTATGGATGTGGAATATGAGGAAGAGGGAATAAAGAGGACTCCTAGCTTCCTAGCTTAGGGAACTGTTTAGGTGGCATTGCCATGGAAGGAAACCCACTCACATCCACACATGTACAACCAGAAGCATGAGGGAATAAGCACTACATGAAGAAATCAGCAAGACATGGGTGGTAGTGGTCAATGAATAAATGCTTCCTCCTTTCATTATCTCTGTAGACAATGCTGAGGAATCTTTTAGAAGGCTCCTGAGAAGACCAATGCAATGATACACCCTTAAAATAACTTTCCCCCCATCCCTTTTTCACTCTTTCTGGTTCCCAACTCCTGTTCTCTGGTATCACATCCCAAAATAAACCACCTTGGCTCAGACTCTACTTTCCCGGAGAAATTCAAGTTAAAATAGACACCTAAATAAAGATCTCCAGTAAACAATTGGAAGTACAGTTTTGGAGCTCAAAAAAAAAATAGAGATTTGAGATGCCTATTTGAAAATAATTGTTTAAAGGTAATATTTAAAGCCTTAAGAGTAGATGATAGCAGAAGAAACAGATTGAAGAGGAATAAACCTGTAAAAAGAGAAGATCTACAGACTGAACCATAGAAAGGGGTGACATTATCAAGTGCCATAGAGGAAAGAGATACAGCAAAATAGAAAGAGAAAGAATAGCAAGAGAAGTAAGAAGAAAATTGGAAGGTAGTCATGGAGGCCAAGAGAGGAGTTTCTACAAGAAGCCATTTTCCACCTGTGTCAATGCTGTGTTCCAAGACACCCAACATGAAAGAATGAAGAAAGGTAGAAAATGATAAGAAAAATATGGAAAGGGGAAATAATGATTTATGCTGGACATAATTTGTTTTTTGTTGTGCTATGAGTATAACATATGAGCACATGGACAATACTGGCACTTCTTCCAGGTGGCTGGTAGATGTGTTATGTACAAGTGTGTAATTTTGAAGCACATTAAACCAAAGAGACTCAAGCTGGGGAACAAAATTCGCAGTGGGTGTCTCTATGTACTTTTCTCATTCTCAGTTGATAACCAAAAATGATCTAGAATATCATTGCAAAGTGATTTTTCAAATTATTAGTTTTCTTAGTAAAAATCACTTCCTGCAATTCTATATTTGCAAATGTGTGTGTGTGTGTGTCTGTGTCTGTGTATGCATTAAAAAAATTTGGAGGGACATATGCCAACATAAAAGTGGCTATCACTGGGTGTTGGGATTATTGGAAATGTTTACTTTTCAAAAATATCTTCCTATATTTTCTAAGATTTTTGCAAAGGGCATGTTTTCCCCTTATAATTAGTATAAAAACTATAGTAATTTTAAAATAAAACTCAATTAAATTATATAAAAATATTTCTTTATATATAGTCTTTATATATTGTTTGCTGCTGAGAACATCTTATCATCCACATGTTGTTCCAAATTTGCCAACTCTTCTATTTCCAGCCCAGATAAGTGGGTTTTCATTTCAAAGCAGTTACCTGCAAGTGGAGGTATAAATGGTGCAGAAACGTCTCCATTTGTGCTTAGTGCACATAGATCCAGGCAGAAAAACTGCACACTGAAGCAGCTTTCATTGTCCAAGGATTAAAATGAAATACTCCTTATTGTAAATATGTGGGACATCAGCTGTGGATTATTTTTTCCCTCTAACAAGAAGTGTGAAAAGAAACTGACAAAACTTAATTCTAAAATTACCTAATTCCGAATCATAGATATTTTCCTCAGGAGGTGAAGGGTGGATTTATTTTGGTTTTGTTTTGTTTTTCACTAATTTTATTTGCTCAGGCCAGTAAATGTGTCAACTTTCATGCTGTCATCTGGATGCTGAACACCGAAAGGTTCTGCAGAAGCTAGTGGATTTTCTTTGATAGGAACATGAAATGTTTTCTTTTTTGAAGGGTTGAAGTGTAAAGAGAGTTTATAAGTGAAATTCTTCCACAGAAGGCTTTAATTTTCAAGAGACAACTTGTGGTTCCAAAGGCACAACTTTGAACCCTGCTAAGGATTTAGTGGTTGGTGAGCCCTGCAGGCATTAGGAGTTTCTGTGGTTTACTGTGCAGGCCACCAAATCCCTTCTCTTAGTGGCTTCGAACTCGCCAAGGCTAAGAACTCTTTCTACCAAAAAAAAAAAATCAGGAGAATTCTTTGTAATAGTTATTGATAAAGAAAATACATAATGTCAGAGAGCTATTATAAATTCACTATGTCTTTGAAAGAAATGTTTTATTTTAAAAAATTACAACAGCATCCACATACACTTAAAAATATATGTCATTTATCTTGGAGTCAAAACAACGAAAGCAGCAAAAATGGAACTTTACAATTTTTCCATATGACCATCCATTTTTAAAAAACACACCACTGTAATACTTGAAGGGCTATTTGGTACAGATGATATACAATGAAGACGCTATACTGCAGAAGCAAATGAGCAATATTGACAGGGTGATGTGACTCAAATAATTGACACAGCCACACATCAGTCTTAGCTATTTGTATATTTTGGCAAGTAACGAATGTTTTAAAGACTTAACTTTCAATGGTTAAAATGTGTATTTTTATGCATATCATTACTTAATTTATATAACAGAATGAAAACTGAAAAGGATACATCCAGAAAATGTGGAGCATGAATCAAGTTGGTTGTTACTATTATGCATTGCAATTCAAAGTGAAATCACCACGGAGGCTTATTTATTGCATCCCCTGGAAAATCCAGGAATGGCCAAAACCAAAGCTGAAATGAAGTTGTCTGTCTCTGCCCATCTCCGGTCCCCTGTAGGCTCTCTCCCTGTCTCCCAGCATCTCCAGGCCTATTGACTCCAGCAGAGACAGCCTCTGTCCCAATACTCCCATCATTCCTGGATTGAGTCTTACTGGCCTAGCTTCAGGCTCCCGCCTATCTCTTAGCCAATCACTGTGGTCTAAAGAATGGAATACCTTTATTGACCAGGATTGGGTCAGGTGTCTGCTTCAAAAAAAGGTCATTCCCATATAAGCCAAAAGAAGATAAGAAGAGTTACCTTCCGAAAGGAAATGAAGGTGCTTTGCCATAATAAAAAACAGCTACTAGACCAACAAAAGCAAAAATATTCAAGTTACCCAGTCTGAGGAGTTTTTAGAGGGATGTAAACAGACATTTGCTTGAAGACCGCATTCTGGCAGGTCCTGAGACCACAGGGATCCTGGCCACCTGGGAGCCCCAGAGAGCAACAGGGTGCAAAGCGACCACAGGCTGGGCCTGGCAATGGTGACCAGTGGGGAACACAGGTGCCTCCTCGTTCCGTGGTGCTGCACAAAGCCTAAGGACATTAGTACAGACATGGGGAAGGAAACTCAGTAGTGACTGTGATAGAATTTCCTGTCAGCCTGGTATGTTGAGTGCTTAATGTTTGATGACTAAGATTTAACAGTCACATTATTCTTTCTAAAAAGTATTTAGGGCCCATATTATTTCTAGAAAATATTCAGGGCGCATATGGATCCACACCATCCTTGAAAAGATTATTTGACACTCTAGAAGCCGGAGAGCCATAGATTGGAAGCCACTCTTCAGATCTAGGTAACTTTAATCTGGAAATTGGATACATTCTCCTAAATATGCCTTGCTCTCTACCTTTTAAATATGAAACACTGGGTATTCACAGGATATGCAAGTAATACACATGGCCTCTAAGAACACTGGTTTTGTAGTTAGACTGTCAGAGTTCAAATTCCTACCTCAAAAAAACAAACAAAAAATGTTTCACCACTTTCTAGTTGTGTGGTCCTGGCAAAGCTAATTAACCTTTATAAGTCTCAGTTCCTCATCTTGAAAATGAAAATAAAAGCAGTACTTACCTCACAGGTTGATGTAAGGATTAAAAGGCTATTGCTTATAAAGCATTAACAACACTTGACATGTAGTAAATGCTCAATAAATGTCAGCTGCTATTATCAATCCCCAAGAAAGTCAGAAAGGGTCAGGATATATCTATCACCACTTTTCAAACACCAATGCAAATCACTACATTTCAAACGCCAATGCAAAATGCTTAGCCTAAGGATGTTCAGCTGCGGTTGGCTGAATTACTGAAGGACAGATTTGCCAAGCAGTGGAGAAGAGATGTACTACTAGTTTTCTTTGAATATAAATTGTAACTCAGTTGTCAGCGGAATGCCTTCCTACCTTCACCTGCAGCCACCAACTAATCAACAAGTGTCCCTGCCCTCACCTACATGCTCCCTACAGAAGATTTAGGCACATGTGACATACACTGATTTTCATAATTAGGAAATTCCATGCTTTCCACTGATTTCTGAGAACTCATGATCTGATCTTCTCCCTGAATATGCTGCCTTGGTTCAGCTTCTGTTGCTCTGGATCCAGAATTCAGCTTCTTAGCTAATTTCCACAAAAGATCAATTCAAATCAACAGTTTTACGCATTCTAAAAACATTCCTAAAGTTTCACCGAGGTCATGGGAAGAGTTTACATCTCACGCTGCCATTTGACTAGATCCACCATACTCAGTCTCTTCTTCCTTTGCTCTCACCTTCAGGAATAACAAGACATCCTTACTCATATCCCTTGGGATGAAATTTTTAGTTCCAAGTAAAATTATTAAGATATATTTTCCAAACAAATACAGTTTTCTGAGTAAGGAATTCTGCCACAGATGTTAGAGAAATAATATTTTTAACCCTATGTCATTATGTTAAGGCTTTATTATATATACTCATTCAGGAGATACATATTAATACAATGTACCTACCTTGAAAAAGGTGCTGTGCAGGAGATGAGACCTCGAACAAAGATGCTACTACTACCAAACCACCCCGAACAAAATAACATTACATCTCCGTGTGCCAGTAACTAATGCCAAGAATGTAAATGAATCTGCAGGAATTTTTTAAATGAAATATTAATATGTTTTAAAACTCAAGATGATTGTGGATATTTAAGTGTTGACAACCGACAGACTTTTACTGTTATCTCTATTTTCAATGCTGATATTTCATGTAATTTGTGTTTACTTAATTAAACTCTAGGGATTAAGCTAAAACAAAAAACTTGATTTTCTGGCCCATAGGAAATTAAGATTCCCTCAGATGATCTACATTTCCAAGAGAGGAGACTTCCAACATTATAAAATTATTAGAAAGGTAATATTATTAATAAACATAAACTCCAGGAAGGCAACAGCTTTGGTCTCTTTTGTTTACTAATATATTCCAAGCTCCTAAAACAAGGTCTGGTAGGTACCTCAATGCACATTTGGTAAATTAGTTAATACACAATAATTTATAGAACCTCATGTATCCAACGCATTTATTATGTACCTATTTCATGTCTGCCTGGCCCTAGGTGAATTAGATATGCAATTTTATTTTTTAGGTCCCCAAATATTAAAATTTCCATCACTTTCTTAGGGAGGATTAATACCTCTTGGAGTTAGGAAGATTTCCCTGACCACTAAATGTTTCATTTTTCTTTTTATCTCTCTTCACAACTCAATTCTTCAATTTCCTGCTCAGTTGTTCTCAACTAACCTATGTTCAATTAACCAGTATCTATTTCTGAATTGTATGGCATGCCCTAAACAAAGCATCATATTCTAGCCACGAACTCTCAAGTTATTTTGCAAGGAAATGTCAGTTCTCTGATTTTAAGCACAATAATTAAAAGCAGTTTTTTTGTGGCATAGAGGTTTTATATTTTTAACTGACATAATTGCTACTGAGAATTACTTTTCTTTTCTTACCCTCATTTGGACCTCTTTCAGAATAATGGTCTTTTGTGTGTGTGTGTGCTTTTATCAGTTCCATCAGTATATTGCCACAACTAACATCTAAGAAATATCGACAGCCAACTCTGAGAAACATTTTGCATACGTTTTCTCATGTAATTCTCACAAAATAAAACTTCTATAACATAAATATTATTACTTTGGTCTTAATATAGTTGGAGGACAGAGGTCACATAGCTATAATGAACTGAGATCTCAGCCTGTGTATTCTCACTCAAACTCTTAACCTCTCTCCTATTGTTGTCACACATTAAATCAAGTTTATTTACACTGTCCTTCCTTTACTACTCTCGGTTAATATTTTGTACTTCTGTGCCTTTTGTCAATCTCTACTCCAGGACAAAATCTTCGAGTTGTAAGCTTCATATTTTTCTTCAAGGTTGATGCGAAAATACATATTCAGCTTGGAAGTAAATGTTTGTTAGTGGCCTACTAAGCATCAATTGGTGTCTTCCCCCTACAACCAGGGTAACTAACCTTTGGGGATCAAACTTCCGCCACCATGAGGCAGGCATGTAATCTGAACAGAATTGATCCCCCTTCCAGCTCCAGGTTTGTACTCTGACTGATGTTAATCCATCTGTTAATCTAATCCCTGCTGGTTGAAGGAGGAGCAGTAATTTAGATTAAAGTCAATCAGATTATGAAGATCATCTGACAAGAGTGATCGGTTCATCTTAGTCTGGTGTGCAATTCAGGCACTTAAACCATGAGGAGGGAGGGATGAAAGGTCCTCTCTCTGCCTCTGGATAGTGTGATGAACTGATACAACCCCTTTCACTTTTATATCTAAATTTAACTTTTTATTTTTTTATTTGTTCAAGAAGTTTCTTCCAAATTTGTTCTTTTGAAAGATAACTTCTACGTTTAATTCTGTCCTAGGAATAATTTAGTTTTAAGAACTTATTCAAATTGGTTTCTAGATTTCTCTAATTTTCTAATCTTTTCTTTCTCGAAGTTCAATTCACTTGAAATTCTTTCCCTGAAACTCATTATTAGTGCACTGAATTATCACAGTTCAAGGTCACCAGTTGCTAACTTGCCTCTTAACTTTACATTGCACCCTAATTAGTTACTGTCAGTAACCTGTCCATATAATATGTCTTTGCCTTCACAAAAACCATACAATGTTAGTGGTAGAAAGAACCTTAGGAATCATATAATCCTACTTAATTATTTAACTGATGGGAAAATTAGGGCCAAAAGAAATTAAGTGACCCACCTAACGTCATACAGTTAATGGCAAATGTTCTGGAATTCCTGGCTCTTTCCATTAAATCATGCCTCCTCATGTGCAATAAAGCCTAGCACAATTATTAATAAATAAATAAAACCCAGTATTTCAGGAAACTAGTACAATTTCATAATATTTTGTACAATCAGTATACCATAAACCATGGAGGCAACATAAAAAGGAAACTAAATTGAACTTAATTTATTTTCAAGTCTCAATGCAAGTTAAAACAATTTTCTGTGGTTAAAATTCTATTTGAACTTTGACAGTCACTGAAAATAAATTTTAAAATACTTTTTGTATCATAAAGTTGACTTAGTACTAGGAAAATTTGTTGAAGATACAATGTAGCTTGCTTTTGTAAAACAATAGAAATTCTAGCTACAAAAGAAGATAATTTTTAGTAGACTTTACTTACTTTAAGATAGTGATAATTAAATATTAAAATATTTTTCATGTGCTTCCTATAGAACAGATAGACATTTTTTTTTGTTCTCCTCATCTGTAGCATGGTTCTTAAAGCCTCTCTTATCCTCAGAATCAATCTTGGGGCTTTTTAAAAATGCATATTCAGCTACATCCAAAACCAGAACCTCAGAAGGAGAGCTCAGATATCCATATTGTTTAACTCTTCTGGTAATTCTGCTTGTTGGTCTAGTTTAAGAAGCACAGCTCTATGGCATTCCATAAAATATGCATCTGGAAACATTTTACTGTTAAAAATGAAAATTCCAGCATATAAACACACCCAAATACTTATTCAGTGGACAATGGATGACAAGTGGAATAGTTATCCAGATAGTCACATCTTCTGTGTTGGTGAAAATAAGCATGTAAACAAAATCCAAATTTCGTTGACTCTAAGATGCCATAGATTGTAATATTCACAATTATTTATGTACTACTAAGGAAAAAAGAGTTACCAATTAAGCTGTGATGACATTAATTGTAAGACGCCTTGTGATTTCAAGAATGATAAAAATATGATCTTAAAATTGATGAAGTCCAGTGAGCTCTAGTCTTATAATTGGAGTTAAAATGATGCCTGTCAGGTTGAAAGTGAGTAAAAACAGGAGATCAGCCTCTAGGATATTAACATAAGGGAAAACCCATATTAATGATTCTAGCAAGACATTTCTATGGATCTTATATGCCTCTACTTCTAAGGCTTTTCTGATAACAAGAAATCCACCCTGCTGAGCTCTGAGCCCCCATGATGAATTGGGGAGCTTTGGATAAAACTGATAGCAGGATGGGGCCCTTCATCTGCAGGTCTGACTTTGATGCACATGACACACACACACACACACACACACACACACACACACACACCCTTCTCTGAGAAGTCACTGAGAAGCAAAGCATTGAAGGCAATATATGCTTAAAAAACAGATTTTTTCACAAGGGTAGCATTCAATAGTGGTGTATTGAGATGGGAAAATTTAATTTCAATGGGTTTCATATTATAATTTTTTGTACCAAAAATGTAGGTGTTATATTTCTTACATATTGGGCTGGTTGGGCTAGTTGCATTCAGTTTGCCTCATTTTTAAAAAACCAAGATTTAAACTGAAAGTTTCTACTTTTAATAGGAGAGGAGTTATTGGGAAAAATAGATGAAACTTGTACTCTGGATTTTTCCATTCTCCCTTCTTGACAGTCAGTATAAATGATACATTTGGATTTAGCTGCCCTTTTAGTTTTATAATTACCCATATTAATGTTATGGACACAATATCCTTCCTTATTTATAATATTACTTTTATATATCTTAAAATTCTATTCTGGTTACTCTACTAACTCTGCTTTCCTTGGTTTTGAGTGTATTGCCCCTATTTATGATGCTGGCATTTCTTAAGTATATATATTTTTTATTGTGCATTCATCTTTATCATTGAGAGTCCTTATTAAATAGCCCAAAGCATCTCTTAGTGTAGTTTCTTTGGGAGAAAGTAGGAGCTGCTGCTGTAGCTTGCAGGCCATGCTGTTTTCAGTGAGAAAGGGGGAGGGGCAGGATATGCCCCTGGGCGGTGACTGTTTTCACGATCATACGTGTTCCCCCTTCATCTAAGCAACACTAACCATCAGGGGCACTGCCCTTTCTCTTCAACCAGAGTGCTGTTTTCATCGTTCCTAGTTGGCAGCAGACTTTCTTTTTAGGTTTTGTGGCCCAAAGTAGGGAGATGAACAAAGCCCAGTATGCACTTATGCTCCTTAAGAATTGACCTCCAAATAATGATCCTATCCAACGCCTATGCCTCAACTATGCTTGGCTTCCTCTACCTCTGTCTGAGGCCCGTTAGTGCTCCCCTCCACACATTCTGGGCTATAATTTCTCCATTTAATTTGATCCCATCTGCTTTCCAGTGTTCACAAATTCATCACAGATTTCAGTCTTCTGAGTTCTATGTCTTATTTTCAAGAGCAGTTATATATGTATGCGCGTTGTACATGTATTTTTAGAGATTTGACAAAGAAAGATTGAATGTCTGTTTGCTCAGTTTTTGCCTCTCTGCTTCCTATCGCAGGAGGCTTCAGTTTTAAGGTTCCCTCGTCTACTTCTGGGTCGGTTTACTAATCACAGACACTTGCAAAGATTAGAAGATTGCAGGAGGGGAAAAGCCAGAGTATTTATTTCTCTCCTATCTTGCTATTTCTTTTTCGACATCTCTAGCAATAACTTTGTTTTCTCTGTGGCTTCAGTACCCACTTAGTGCCTCCTTTTAGGGTCCCACACTAAACCTGGAACCACGGCTGGATGGCCCTACCTTCCAAGCTCTGTTACCAGAGCAGTAGAAATAGTGGCTCCCTGCTCTTTTATATCTTTTATTTCTCTCACTGCCTCTGGTTTTCCTTCTTTGCATTTTCATCATGTGGTAACTGATCTCTTGTATTGAATATATATATATATATATATATATATATATATATATATATATTTTAATGACTTAGAATGGTTGTTTTCTTAATGGTCACCTAATGATACAGAGTGAGCAACAGAAACATGTTCTCAGCCCACCATCTTGAAATGAACATATACAAATGTTAATATATTTTAAGAGCACATTTTTTTGAAGTGCATTTGATCTTAACTACTAACGAGACAGTTAAAAATGCCCTATCTTATCCACCGACAGCAAGAAATGCCTTTATCCCACTACACCTGAGATTTCAAGAGGGAAACTAATTTCACAATCTTTAAAAGAATCCATAGATAATTCTAAGAACTGCACATACTTAGGGTATTAGAAAGGTTGGTTTCTTTCATAAGGCATCAATAATTAAATTAATATAATGCATATCTATCAAAAGGTGGTTAATACTCAGTGTCATAAAACCATTCATCTTTTCTTTTAAACTTCTCTGATTCCTGCTACTTTTGCCAACTTAAATAAGAAAAGAATGCCTCTTGACCTAATCAACTATGGTTACTAAAAAACCATATGAAATTATTAGGCACATAGAAGGTACAGTTTATGTAGTTCAAGTTTCCCTTCTTAAGGGGCAGATGAGTCACCTGGCACATCATATATGTGAAACTCTAAGGTTCATCTGCTGAATTCTACTTTCACATTTTTAGTCAACCTGAAAGACTTATAGTAAACATTCAAACATACCATATCTTCAGTTACAACTGAATAAGTGTAACATTTTACCAGATAAAAAGCTGAAACTTAAGTATGATAAACCTCATAACACTGTGCTTGTATTGGTGTCTTCTTTTTAGATGAAAGCCAGTCATCAATACTTTCAACACAGTTGAAAGTTTAGAAGATAAATGTCCAAAACAGGTGACTTAGTTATAGTACATAGTTTAGCAAGTCAATGCCACTGCCATCGTAATGCTGTGGAGAGCAAGTGTATATTTTAGTCAGATTTGTCTTTCTTCTTTCCTGGTAAGGGCACTTTGTTTAGAACAGCAGACCCAACAGTTGTAACTCTTCCACCCAAGGCAGACATACTCCCTTTCACCAGCCCTAGTCCCATGGAAGGCACAGTTGTCACAGCTGTTTGGGTCACCTCCAGACCTTTTCCACCCATCCAAGCCATACTACCAACGGTGGCACCAACGGCTCCCTTTGTAACACTGAAGATACCCCCGGTCACACGGGACAACATGTCTGGCTGCTGCTGTGGGTGATCTTTCATTGAACCTTCTAGTGGTTCATTGCTAAGGTATGATGGGATTTCTTGTTGATTTTTATCTGTCTGATTCATAATCTTCACCGGGGTCGGAGCCCGGCACCTGGAGCTGGGGCCAGACAGAAGGAGTGGGCAGCACTGAGGAGGCTAAGGAGGCAGAGGCAGCTGGCACCACCCAGGGTAGTTGTGGGCTCTGGAGCTGTCCCCACAGGCTGAGTAGCTAGAAGACACCAGAAGTGGTGGCTACCTCTGGTTGTGGACATGGAACCCGATGTCACCCACCCCTTCCGCCCTAAGAGCACATTTAAGTGCTACTCAAAATCATGTAGAAAATCATGAACCCATTCTCTATTTCAGGTGCAGAACTCCCTAAGTAATTTGATGGAGCAGTTGAGACCAGTCTGGGCCCTACACGGTTCATTTTCCAGCGTACCTGCAGCAGTGCCTTAGTGACAATGGTTATCATGTATCTAACATGGCCAATTTCCATTTTGATAGTTGCAACTTGGTCTAAGTAAACACCATTTCAACTTGCATTGCATCTGTTTTTATATTCAAAAGAATTTTATTGTCAACTCCAGCCAGGATGCGGCAGTTTGTTAAGTCACTTCAGTGCTGCCATGCTTGGTATAAAAGACATTGATTAAGCCACCAAGAGCCTTTACTTAATTATGTGTTTTATTTTTTTACACCTCTCCCCTATATATTTTAATTGCTTTGGCAAACACTTTACCTATTGCTGTTGCCTGATAAAAATGATTGTTCCTTCTTTGTCCAAAGAGCATCCTTTCCCTGTATTCTCCGTGTCTCCTGACAGGCAAGGACAAGACATTTATCAAGGATCCCCTGTTAACAAATGCCATATTTCCCCAAGATCCTTTTCCTCTCAAGAATCCATCAGTAGCTCCTCTCCGAATCTACTCCTTGCTTTCAACTAAAATTCAAAGTTCAAATCTACTATTATGTAATACTATATAGAGAATGATTCAAGATTATACTTTAACTAGTTCAGCGTAATTTTTTTAACTAGAGACTTTTAGGTGGCCTACCTTCTCTTTTTTTTTTTTTCACGAATATTTATACATTAAATTAAACACAAGAGCTTTAGGTCATCCGGATAATGGTTTGTTCACCACTATTTGCAATTAAAGCAACTCTATTTTATTTTATTTTATTTTTCTAGAGACAGAGTCTCTCACTTTGTCATCCAGGCTGGAGTGTAGTGGTCCCATCATAGCTAGCTGCAACCTCAAACTCCTGGGCTCAAGCAATCCTCCCACTTCAGTCTCCCAAAGTGCTAGGTTTAAAAGCGAGAGCCACCACGCCCAGCCTAAATCCATTTTAAAATGTTCTTTTATATATGGATACATCTTGTACTGTGAATTATAAACATTAAATATAATTAAACAATGACAACTAAAATTTTTGGTTTGGATCTTCCTTTTCTAAATTTCAAAAACAACTCCAGAATTTTTAAGGCTCTGAGAAACTGCAGTTTTATAGCTACATAAAAGCTTTTAAAAAATGGTCTATGACAAAACAATTTCCAAACAGTTTCCCTAGTGAGTTTTAAGAGGTCCATCACCTCTTTGTTAAAACACCAAATCAAAAAAACCTGTTGGTTTATTCAGTCTAAAAGACTCCACAGGGCTAGACCCTTTGAAGTTGGCTAAAGAACTGCTACTAGGTAAGAAAAAAAAGTTTTCATTTGTCATTCTGGAACTTACAATAGACTTTTCTTCCTTCTTCTCAATCTCACCCACTAGCAGAGTTTCAACCATTTGATTGACTCAAACAAAATGTTATATGCTCTATCTCAGATATGTGTTCTGATGGGAAACTTTTTACTTCTGGGAGTTAAAACAAGACACCACGGAATATCAATTCCTTTATGACTAAGGCCCTTTACCAAGGAAGTGGACAGTGTCTATCAGTTTTTATACTGATTTATTCTCCCCAAATTTCCATCTGGAACTGCCATTTTCAAGCAATCACCACAAATATGTCGAGGGCCAATTTGGCAGGCTGTGTAAGTACTTATGCTTTAGAAAACTCTTTTATTCAAGGATTCCACAAGGACAGCCAACGTGGGCACATTTAGCATCAGCTTTTTGTCCCTGTTCACTCCTTCCTGCCCGAGTTTGTGAGCCACATATGCTTTCATCATTCCAGCCCACTGACTCATTGAAAAATAAACACTGAGGTGATAATTAATTAGAAAGGCTGCATTTTCCTTTCCTACAACAAGTTAAGTGTTTCTTCCTGCCAGAATTTGGCTTTCAAGAAAGGAGGTGTGTAATGTCCTTATGTTTTGGTTTACATTGGTTCATTTTTCATTAGATTCTCCAAGCTTTGATGCCTGTGGCTTAATATTCATAACATTTTGCTTGGATTTTCAACTTTATTCAAAACCCATATAACATCCACAGCCGGTTGAGACAAACCAGATGAAAGATTTTAACCACATCCACTCACCACACCAATTTGTTGCTATTTTCTTAGGTTTCTGGTTCCCCATCTGTGTGGCTTGGTTCGTGTGAGGCCGGATTCAGAAATGGGTGGGAAAATATTGCCTAACTAAAGGAGTGTTAATCATTTCCACTTAATAGAGAGAATGCTTTTTATTGCTCTACTGATGGAATCTTTCCCCAAGGCAAGAAACAATAACAAAATCCCTCCTACCTGCCTGTCTCAAAAGAACTCTAATCTGTCTGGGAAATAAACATCACCAAAAAATGTTTATTGAATGCCCTTGGCGTGGAGGTGGTACTCTTTGGTTGCTCTGAGGAATTGTAGTAAATTTAAACAGGCATTGAGTCAGCCAGATAGAAAGAATAAGCACTTGTTACTGGCACTTTTCCTCAAGGCCACATCAGAAGAACCTGTCCTTGAGGCCGCATTAGAAGAACAAGAACAAATGATTTGAGAAGACGGAAAGAGAAGTTTATTACTTTGCTGACAAAGTAGGAAAATGGTAGTCTTTCTAGTCTCAAAAACCAAATTTCTGTCCATAAGCAGAAATACAGGGCTTTTAAAGGGAGGGCCGTCAGTACTGGGCTATCATAGTTAACAATTCTAATCGTCCCATCTCTGCTGAAGACAAAGCCTTTGACTTTCCAGACTTAGGAAGCCCCTACCAGGCCTGGGATGGCTGAGCTATCTCTTGTAACACAAAGAACAAAAGACATTCCCCTGCCCTTCTGACTACCTGTCAGAGGCAGGGATGCCTGCCAGGATGCAGTTCCCAAAAACAGAAGAGGAAGCTTTAAAGACACAGAAAATATTTTTTGCTGTTTTATTTCCCCAGGCCATTTCCTCTGTCACACACTGAACTTGGACTAAGAGGTTCTTCCTTCCAGTTCTGATCAGACATTTATCAGCTGTAACTTTGAAACAATCAAGAACAGTCACCATTTATTGAACACTTCAAATTTGTCAAGCACTTTTCATTCATTTCTAAAGATGTCAGTAATGCTACAATAATTATCGAGTCCCATTTTGCAAGATTAAAACAAAATAAGGTATAGAGAGGTTGAAGACCTGCTCAAGTCAGAACAGCAATTTGCTGAGCCAGGAACTAGCTCCAGATTTTATTTTTCTGACTTCAAAGCCCACTGCTTTCCACTACACTATGACAAGTAATTTTCCTTTTCTGGGTTTTAATTTTGATTTATTGTAATCTGAAAAATAAGGTGATTGGGCTAAATCTCAAAAACCCCTTTGAACTTAGATAGCCTATGATCCTATAATTGAACCTAAGCCTTAAACTTGGGGAGATTACAGTTTGGTTCAGTGCAACCCAAACAATACACATATTTATAAAATAAAGTTGAGCAGCATTGGGTAGGAGGCGGTATGAGATTAAGGGTCTGGTATTAATCTGGGAAAACTTCCGCCTTAAAGGGTTTTCATCTGGTGCAGGCAGGAAGAGTCCCGATGTTGGATGGTAGATGGGAGGGGGTCAGCTCCAACCACCTCAGAGGAACTGAGGGGAAACACGATTGCGATTGCGGAGGACTCAAAGTGAGAGACCATTAGCAGTCTGACTGGCTGAATGACAGACTCTCGGGATCAAGGCACTCATGCTGAGGAAAATGAAAATGGGCCCCTCACTCAGTATTCTTCCCTCCATGGGAATTCAATAAACATTATTGACTGACTGACTGAGGTGAACTGAACTGCAGAATTGCTTTGAAGCCCACAGTTGCAAGCTATAATTGAGAAACCGTCAAGAGATTCAGATTCATGGAAAACCATGAAAGAATAAGGTTTCCATGTTTCAGAGCTTGCCAAAATATAAAGTTTCCTTTCTGCTGTTAATTTCCTCCCCCTTCTAATTCATTTTTTTAAGACTTTTCCATCAAGGAGAATTTTATTTTGTTACCTATGCGTAATTAAGGTTTAGCATCTTTCTTGTTAGAATCTTGGAAATGTTAGCAAATGTTGACAAGTAACTTCTCTAGTATCCTAGGAGGAAAAGGGCAATAGTTGTTAATACTGCTCTATTTTTTTTTTCAGATAAAGTAAAACACTATGAAGAAAGGAATTCTGAGATCCATAGGATCACTAGCTACAAAATAATCATGAAGAAATGCGAGTTGGAGAACTATGTAACAGAACTCTCTATAGTGGGTTTTTATTGTTTTTTTTCTCTAATGTGTTATTAATCATCTGCTCCTAAGTATAGCTTAGGAGATATAATCTTTGAACCTATAAAAACAATCATATTTTCTATATGCCAGGCATCTTTTGCTGGATACTTTGTGTATATTATCTTTAATCCTTAAAGCAATTCTTTATCGTAGAATTAAAAAACAAATTTTAAGAATGAGAGGTTCAGTAACATGCCCAAGGAGGCAAAGCCAGGGTTGCAACACTGGTCTGTTTGACCCCAAATGCCCTGCTGCTTCCACCCTGTACCTTATAAAAGAGAAATCTAGCCCAACAGGTACCTGTGCTTGTCCTCTAACAAAAGTGATTGACATAATATTTAATAGTTACTTCAGAATAGTCCTTTATAATATCACTTAAAATGTGCCTGCCATAAAGCAAAGCCACTCCAAAATATTTCTCTCACCTTGCCTGGAGGGAAATTTTCAATTTTGAAGTTAGCTGGTGAAACTATCCTTCTTTTTAATTTTTTTCCTTTTCACAGCTCATTCAGTACCAGAAAGGTGAAACTATCAAAAGGGATAGTTATGAAGAAATGTTTACGAGAAAAAGTTACTGTTTAAAATGTACCTTTTTGCTAAGAAATAAAGGTAATCCTTGGGGTCAGGCAAACTTGGGATGGGTGGGATCCTCCTACATTTGCTAATTGCCACTGTGGAATATAGAAGATCTTGGCCTTAGCGGAATGACATCTAGATCTGGTAAGATGAGTTGGCTGCAGGAATGGGGCATGGAGCTAGTTTCCTAGAGTTAAGGAAGGAAGAAAGGAGTCAGAACATAACAAATAAAGAATTGTAAAGAGAAATATCAAGCGTACACCATGGATTGGTGTTCACCAGAAAAAAAAAAAAAAAGAAAGAAAAAAAAATGCCTTTCACCTTTCCAACCATTAAAGGAAAAGGGAGAACTAAATGACTTTCAATCAAATAACATTCCTACTCTAAGTTTCTCTGAATTTATTTTGCCTAAGGAGGAAAGTACAAGGACCTGTGGCAAAAATGGCTATACAACACACATTTCTTCAGAGGAAGAAGAGCAGTTGCACAGCAGAGCACAGCTTGCGATTTTAGCCTAAAACATCAATGGATCTATGGTAGCATCTCTATAGACTCCTCTAAATCAGAGCCTTCCATGTCCTGCGCTCAGCATATTCCGTGTACTGACTCTTTCTGCACCTATTATGTTAATAACTCCTTGTTCCCCTGCTTACTTTGCCTTCAGATCTGAAAGGCACCTTCCACTGAAGCTAAGAATGGGCTGTGATCTTGTGGTCAGTTCTGTCCAACAAGCTGTAGGCAGAATTCTGATGAGGATTTGCCTTCTCACATAAAAGGGTACATCTTTCTTTTCCTCCTTCCTGCTCAGGAATTCAAATGCAATGCCACTTCAGCAGCAGAATCTTGTAACTGTGATTAGGAAAACCTCTGAAGAGGGAAGGAAAAAGCAGAAAGGTAAGGCTTCCTTGAGTACATTTGATCCCAGCCTTTTTCCAGACTGCTTGTTCTGTAAGAAAATTAAGCTCCCTACTGGTTTCAGCCATTCCTTGTAGTGTTTTCTGTTACTTGCAAACAAAAGCAATCCTACGTAATAATGTGTGCATCTTTGAGAGGCTTACTCCTAAGTGTCCTATAGTCTTACAAATTTGCTTTGCTTTCACACAGATTATTAATTGCCTCACAGATATGGCACAGTGGGTAGATACTAAACTGCTCCAAATGAATTTCATTTCTTCTAAATATAAGCAATGACATGGGACACTATTAAAATCAACTCCATCTGCACTTAAACATGTATGACTACGTGCACCATAAATGTGTACCTATAGTTGGCCCACGAGATCAGGACTATATTCCACACTGAGATTTTTTTTCAAGTTAAAATAAATGTGTAAACTAAGAAATAGCTCCTGATAAATGCCACCAATCTGACCATTCCCACAGGCACTCAAAAAGCCTCAGCTATAATACTGACATAGAAGGGTTGGGTGTTTGCAGACATCAGCTACGCTAGCCTCAGCCAGCAGATGGTATTTGAATCAATAATCATGGCAAAAATAATCACTCCAAAATCAGTCAAAGGGCTTCTTATTGTTTACACCAGATGGGTTATTTTTGTATTTGTGCACTTACTCTTGCAACAACTTTCACAGAGAATCAGAGACTCAAAGAGTATGAAGATGTGCAATGAATGCTATGGAATTGAAACCAGTAGATCATTAAGTTTGTCCTCCACGTTCTCCTGATTTCCTCACAGGATGTAGCTCACTGTTTTCTGAGCTTTCTCTGCTGCTTACCTTCCCCATAAGAAAGAATAAGTTCTTTTTTCAAAGTAAAAAATAGCCGCTATTTTATTTGTTCCGTATCTTCATAGTTAATACATTGTCCTCTCTCTATGATACCAGTAATAAACTTTATATGTTCTTTTTAATACGTTATTTAATGAAGATAAGCATTCAACAAAGACAGAAATTTTAAATTTCTTGACACATTCATGGACTGTTTCTCAGCCCTTTCTCATACTTTTCTTCTCTTTTCTTGCTTTACTTAAATACAAGGTATAAAATAAGACTCAGGAATATTTTCTTTTTTCAAATTCTAAAATTTAGTTAGAGAACCTCACCCATTATATAGCAATTGGATATCATTGTAGAGCCATTTTTCCCCCAGATTGTTGGCAGTATAAATAGGAGACTTTGAAATTTTCTGGCACATCCAACACCTAATACTTTTAGACTTTCCTTTCAGGGAAAGAACATGCCCCTACGAATATTTCACTACAGCTTTATTAAGGAACCTATTAGTAAATAGTATAATTTTTATAACAACCCTGTGAAGTATCCTATGTGCCTTGACCTATTGGCTCACTCATTGGGAAACTTTTAACATATATTGCCCTCATGTTTTAAACTGTATCCTAATAAAGAGACCTGCCTAGTCATTGCAATGGACAATCTCTGGAGTAAGGACCACAGTCACAAAAATAACTGCAATTAGTGTTTGACATCTGAATTATCATTAATCTTCCCCCATGGCATTATATTTTATTATGAAGTAAAAACCAAGTCTGCATCTTATGGTACTGGATTAGGTATCACACAATCAAGTGTAATAGATATGATCTCTTCTTGCTACAATCTTCAAAAATAAAAATAATGATATCTTCATGTCACTACCCATAATATATATTAATTACATTAATGGAATTTAAGTCCTGATTGCTAATCTATCTTAGCATTTTTTTTTTTTGAGACAGAGTCTCACTTTGTTGTTGCCCAAGCTAGAGTGAGTGCCGTGACGTCAGCCTAGCTCACAGCAACCTCAAACTCCTGTACTCAAGCAATCCTCCTGCCTCAGCCTCCCGAGTAGCTGGGACTACAGGCACGTGCCACCATGCCCAGCTAATTTTTTCTATATATAGAGAGACCGGGTCTCGCTCTTGCTCAGGCTCGTTTCGAACTCCTGACCTCGAGCAATCCGCCCACCTCAGCCTCCCAGAGTGCTAGGATTACAGGCGTGAGCCACCGCGCTCAGCCTAGCATTTTTTTTTAAATGAAAAAAATAATATGTTTTCCAGAATTCTTTTCAAGGAGGACACTGATATTCTTCAGAAAAAAATTCATGGACACACAGGGTTGAAGATGGAAGTAAGATTTTCTTTATACTGTTCTGCAAGAAAAAGCAGAAGAATTTTCTGGTTATATCAGAAAAGTATGGAAAACAGTGGAAAGTAAAGCAAGGTGAGGAGGGGAGAAGAGGAAAAGAGACAGGGTCAAAAGCTGCCATCCACAGAAAGACTCCATTTCCCTAATATCTTCAGTAAAGTTACAGGACCACAACCTACTTTTGTTTGTGTAGATTAATTAATACATTTATTCATTCATTTATTTACCGATTAATATTAAAATAGGTTACAAGGTGAGCAGCTAAGACTAAGGGCTTTAGCAGGGAGGAGCAAGAAGCAGAAGAAAAGAATGGGAGCTTTAAATTTTAGGAGCTTTGAATCAAGTTTTATTACTATTTCCAGGGGAAATAAAGGCCCCAATGGAGTATGAGTTTCATAAGGATCTTCCAGACCTTTGCAAACATAGCACAGTAGGAAGTTCAAGCACAATCATTTTATATATGGAAAAATATCTGCTAAAGGACAAGACTCATTGCTATTTGCCCAAGATGAAAAGTTTTATTCTAACTTTTCTTAGTGAATATTTTTATATCCTATAGACTTATATCGTATGCATGTAATTCTGACTATTCTCCAATTGGATCATACCTGAGTTGGTTATGGACAAATAGAGGTATTCCAGGTGTCTTTTTATTCACCTTGAAAAGGTTTCAAATAATGTGCATCTCTCAAAACGTTTAAATGTTGTCAGGAATCATGTATTTTCAAAGTATGAAGATGAAGTAAATTATAAATTCTCTCTACGCTCTTACCATATGGCAGTCCCACTTTAGCTGATAAATAGCAATACTTACCACTCTTTGATTCACATGGGAAAATTAGTTTGAATTATGCATGTTTTTCAAGGTAATCAGGAATGCTTCTTAGGCATAAACTATGATTGTCCTGCTATTAAAGAAACTGGAGAAAGCTTCATAGAATAAGCTGGCATGAGATATGGAACTTGATTGGCAGGACTGTAACAGGCAGAAATGGGAAAGTGTCATTTCAGAAAGAGGAAAGACACAGAGACAAGAAATCAGGTTGTGTTTGGGGAAGAGCTTATGGTCCCATTCGTCTGGAGTGCGAGGTGCAGGGGACAACCTTAAAAGCCAGCTCTTGGCACGAGTGTGGACATTCTCATGATGGAACAGAGGTCAGGCTCCTTCCGCGAGCTTTCTATGCAGTGGGTGTTGACAAGTGGAAACCAGAAATGAAGATGCTGGAGGACGCCAAGTGTTGACTAAAGCTGGCAGATGGGTGTGACTGGGATTAAAATTATTAACGTATGGCTGTTGCCAGTCTTCCTCATCTGCTTACCTGCTCAAGTAGAGTCTGACTTTCTATGCCACTTCTTCCCTTTTTCCACCTGCCTAGGAGGACCTTACCTTGTCAGTTCCATTTTTTTTTTTTTTTGGCTCTTACAATCAAGACTAGAAAATAGACAAAAGAGTGCATAATCAGAGAAGCAGAGGAAGGCCTGTGTCACTGTTATTAGAATGTAATGGGATGCAATAATCTTAAAAAAAAAAAAAACCAAACCAATATACAAGTTGAAAACAGCTTTCCTTTAGTAAAAATATCCAAAACAAAGTTAGATAATCAGAACCAGAAGTTTCAGGAATATTCTCTGCAGGGAGTAGCTCAGCACCATTATAATTTGGACATAAATATAATTTATATTCATTGGTTAGTGTGATCAGGGGCTATTATGGTAGGCATAAATGACAGGCTGGGGAGATTTTGCTTAATTAGACAGAGACTAGGGAGCCATTGAGGGCTGCTGAACAAGGGGGTGATGTGATTAGTATTTTTGTTTAGGAAGAATATTCTAACAGTTTACCCATTTAAATGAGAGGGAAAAAATAGAAGGCAACTAAAATCAGATAGGAGAGTTTGAACTATGCTTAGTGAAAGGTAATGAGGAATTGTATTCAAAAGAAGGCGAGTGAGACTAGAAAAGAGAAAATGGCAGGCATTCGGGAAGCAGAACCGACTGAACCATTACAAGAGGCAAAGGGAATGGAAGAGTTGATTTGGGGGTGTTTGACGCCTCAGGAATTGAAGAAATGGAAGTGCCATGAACAGAAGTGAGGCTGCCAGAAGCAAAAGCTGACTGCAGGGTTGAAATAATTAGCTCAATTTTTACCAAAGTTGTTTCTGTTGTACAGGTGGAATAGCTGGGTGAGGATGCCCAGGGGACAACTGGAAATGCAAGTGCAGAGCGGAAAGGGCTGTGTCTGTCATGCTCACTTTGCCCACGGCATCTCTGAAGCCCAGCATATAATAATAGGTGACCAGAAAACACTGCTGCATGAATGTAGACTGAATGTAAGTCTGTTCGGTACTCTGTTCATATGATAAACTGTTGCTGTTTTCATGCTTGTTTCTCCTTATGTATGGATTCTGCGTCTTACGTATACATCTTAGATCTCCATTGTCGAATGCCTGGTATACATCAAGTCCTCGGTATATGTTTGTTGAATTAGTAAACTAGTAGATCCTCTTGTAATTTATATACAGCCCTATTCACAATTCTCAACTCCCTTTTATATATTCAAATAAGACAGAATCACTAAAGTCATGTTAATAAATAGATGAATTTACATAGCCATAAAACTTATTTTAAAGAAATAGTAACTAGTAAGTCATGTGTTTGTCTCATTGCCTTGGGAATATAACTTCAGGTATTTTAAACTTTGGTAATTCTGTTTGGGCTAATGGCTTACTTGCAGTTATTAGGATATTTCCTTTCAATTGCAAAGAGCCTGAAAAAGACCCTTGGGCAACAACTTATAAATGATTTTTTAAGGTAATTTTTTTTTTTTTAATTTTAGGAATGGCTAGAGCTTCCCCATACTCAGCACTAGCATATGACTCACTTTTGTCCCCAGCACAAGCTTTTAGAGCAAACACAAACTGTCACAAAGGAAGGCCTCACCTGTTTCCCGTGATGGCAAAGTCTTCCCAAGGTCATCCCTCTGCCATTGCAGGACATGAGGGGCTTCATAAGGAACATGGTATTTCTACTGGGGGGCAAACTTTTCATCCCATATTAGGTTAAAAGTATGTGCCAATATATGAGCATTGTATATAACAGATTTATATTGAAAGGGTCTTTTTGGTCATTATGGACCATTTACTGATGGTGCTCCTCATGAGCATGGCTTAATAGTAAAATATAAAATTTTAAATTTTAGTTTGCAGTGAATCCCCCCCCCCAGGCTGAAATGGCTTCATGAAAGTTAAAATTAAAAAAAAAAAAAAAAAAAAAAAAGGCCAACCATGAAAACAACATCTGGTGTTGAGTTCTCAGAAATGAGAACCAGATATGCCCCCTTATCCGTATTTCAGTTCACATGATTAGCCTGCCAGTATGGTACAGGGGAAAAGGTTTATTAATTTAATTTTTGTTTTGTTTTGAACATATAAAAGAAATATTTTAATGCTGAAAGTAATTATAGGTCTTTTATTTTTAAGTACGTAGACCATCCCTGAATATACATAACAAATATTAGAATTCATACGATTTTTAGATATAGTTAGCAATATTGTAATTCACATTCAAAGACTTCCACGAAGCGTTTCTTCTAAGTTAAAAACAGCCAAATGGTATTAAGGGCTCATAGATTGCTTTAAAAACTGTTTTTTTTCCAGTAATTTATGGTATATGGTTTCCTAAACAAAAACTGAGAGCAAATAACTGTTTGACTCAGCCCTCTCGTTGTTAGTACACATTCCATTGAGCCATCATAAAAGAGCAAGTAGAGTTTTTGCTTTTTTGAAAACTTCACACAGTGATTCATATTATAAAAAGAATAATTAAAGATATGTGCAGAAACTTTTGGAAAGATGATTAATAAAATTCCAAGTTAGTGTTTAAAATTTACTAAGCACTATGGAGCCCATTTTATTTTACCTTTATAATAAGCTCAAAGTAAAACAAGCACATATCGTTACTACAGTTTAGCAGATGATAAAAATTGAAATTGGCAAACATGTTATACTTGTTTTCACAGAGCTAATATGTGCTAGAACCTTCTGTACCTTAGATCAGAGCTTCTTAAAATTATTTCATGTGATTTTTCTCCAAGTTAAGGAAAATCCAACAAACTATGTCCCTAAATAGCTGGTATTTGGGACCTAGAATTTAACTGTACTCAATCCTACCTAGAAAAATCTACCTACACGAAACATCAGCATTTAAAAACAAACATATTAACATTGTACTTGGAATATAAAGGTGGTAAAATCTGGAACTAATTACTTTGATGGAACATTTTTATTAATGGATTTTTCTAATAAACTTCATAAGTACGATTTCATGTTCTACTTTTTCAATTGTTTTACATGTAACCTTCTCTATAATCTTTCCATTCCAAGCAGTTCTGCAGTAATAAAAATAGGTCCTTTGTTCATTCAAGTGTAGAAAAAGAATAAAATTATCTAATGCACAATCTGCATTAAAAAGATTTTTTGAGAGGGGATGGATAGGCATATTTTAAAATCCATTCTACATCTTACAAATGAGAAAGTTGAAATGGATTATTTCCTTTTTTTAAAAAAATGGGGTTTTCTAAGTTTCGGGGTGGCACAGCCCTTTGGCTATTCTGCTGAGGTCATTTCCAAAATCTTATTATAGTAGTAGATTATCAAATTTCCCAAAATGGCCATGATCCCTGGAACATTTTTGCTTTATAAAGGATTGATTAATAATAATACCAACAATAATAATAGATGTCTCTCATAATTACAATTTACTATTTCCAGGTGTGGGAAAGAAGAGATGAGAAAATCACAAAATAATGATCATGTATACTTTTTTGTGTGTGCTTTATAGTATATACAGTTTGGCTTACTCCTCACAACCTATGACATAGACAATGAAGTTTGGATTCTTCCCATGCTAAAGAAGAAGAGATAGGGGCTCAGAGCAAGTCAAGAAGATGTGACGGTAAATACCAGAGTCGGATTAAGAATCCAGGCATCTCTGCTCTGCTGCTAATTTGCAAAGGGTTCACTCGACCAGGTTCTCTAATTCTGAAGCAACATTTTGAATAGCCAGGTGAGACAAGCATGGAAATTCAGAAGTTTTGAATTCTTATCTCAGCCCCCCCAGCCTGATTTAGTGCTCTCAAGCAACATGACATCATATCTAAGGGCATGCCCTAGAGGCATCAAGACCTTGCTTTGCACCTCCAACCCTTCACTTACTAGATCAATGAGCTTTAGCAAGGTAGCTTCTCTCAGTCTCAGTTTCCTCGACTGTTGTTGCAAAACTTAAATAAGATAACAAACATAAAATTCTTGGCCACAATAATTGTTGCATAAATCATTGCTACTAGCATTTCACTTTATGCTGATTTCTCTTCCAAGAATGCTAAGCAACTGGTAATATGTGTATGAAAGTTTCTTGGGGGAAAAAAAATGAAAACCCATATAAGTTTCATCACACACAAAATGCTGAACAAACATTTTTCAGAAATGTTCAGAGAACTTTTTCCCGAGGGACTTACATTCTACTTCTTAGAATTACTGCAAAGGCCCTTGAATCCAGATATACATAAAACATTTATTTGGACTGAATAAATAATACATCTGGCATAGCCATGTAACTCCATTTTTTTATCTCTAGGTTTTTACTCTTATAATAAATAAATTTAAAATTTACTGAATTTCATTATGGATTTTCTTGATCAAAAAATAGTTAAAGTAGCATTATAATTATACATGGTAGGAAGACATGGCTTTGCGAAAATATTTGACGTTATTCAAAAGGGATAGGAATCAATGTTCTAGGGTATTTTACCTTTTGAACCTCTATCAACTTCAATTTGTAAGTATTTTTAAAAGCATATGGTATAATTTGATATTGATGCCTACAGTTTAGAAGATTCCTTTTCATTTATGGGTTGGATCCATTCCCTAGAATGTATGCCAACAACTAAATCACAATCGTATTTGATGAAATCATCATAGTTAACAATAAACACCCTATTCTTTACTTGTCTCCCTTTGATTTTATTATCATTCCCAAAATGTAGGATTGAAATACAGTAGTAACAAATGTAAATATGGGAAACTCAACCTAACTCTAAGGGGTTTATTCAAAGACACCCCAAACTCTTAGTACAAATATTATGTGATGATGACTTCATTCTGAATAAATTCAGAATATTTTTATATCATTTAGCATGTTCTCAGTCACAATAGAAAACTCAAAATGTCTTAAACATTAAGGAAATTTTTGGCTTACATAGCTGAAAATTCAGATAATAGGTGGACTTCAGGGAGATATTAATCCAATGCTTCTGGCTGGGTTCTCCTGTGGTTCTCTCAGCTCTGCTCTACTCTACCTATATGATCTTTGGGATGGAGCAGGATAGATTTAGAAGATACAAACTCCTGGGCCAGGCACCGTGGCTCATGCCTGTAATCCTAGGACTTCGGGAGGCCAAGGCAGGAGGATTGCTTGAGGCCCGGAGTTTGAGGTTACAGTGAGCTATGATGATACCACTGCACTCCAGCCTGGGCAGCAGAGTGAGATCCTGTCTCAAACAAAAAAACAGAAGAAGAAGAAGATACAAATTCCTAACCACAAGTGAGTTAGCCAAAAGAAGAAAAAAAAAGTGGCTTTTAGAATTCTCTTATAAAAGAGAGAAAAGTTCTTTCTTAATTCCCCAGCAACTTCCCTCCCCCTCAAATACCTTTGGTTAAAATTGGGTTATACGCCCTCTTGTGTACTTAATACTTGAGGCAGGGGGGTGGTGAAATTGCAGCCCACCCAGGGTCAGTTTCCCCTGAGGTACTTGGCTACATGAGAAAAGGATGATGAAAAAACAAAATTGGGATTCCCTGAAAAGGAAAAAATGGAGAACACACACTACTTTATAGGCAACCATCAACATCTTCTATCTCTTTCAATATCTACCCATTCATTTTTCTAAGGAGTATTAACTAAGTTAATTAAGATCCTGAAACACAAATATCTCTTCTGATATTGCCTTGGAAGAAAAGTACAAAATGTTTTAAATATTAAATAAGTTGGCTTGAGCTATGAAATTCTTATACTGCTGGCACAGACCACATCACAAGGCATGGACGAGATTAAACTTTAATGGCTGGGATAAGTCCAAGTATAGAAAAACAGGCCTCTGCAAATATGTTTTATGCGCATATAATGGTGCGTATCGCCTCTTAAAAACGTAAACCAGAAGATTTCATGCAACGTAACATTAAGATGGAAAAAACGAAGTTTCTCATGAAGAGCACTCCACTTTGGGATTAGGCATGCAGGAGTCGTGCAGTATTAAGATTCCTTCAATGCCAGATACTATAGAATCCGCAGTTTAATTTCAGGCAGTGATCTGCCCAGAACACAACAACGAAAAGAACTTCCCTGGAAATAGAGCTTTTACTTACAAGAAGATTTAAATACTACCGATAATGTTTATTGTAATTTTAAAAAACGAAAAATGTGGGATTTTCAGTGCTCAGATGAAGCCAAGGGGAAAAACTTTCTTGAAATGGTGTTTTGAACACTAATGACTATATCAAAGTAGTATTTTTTTTAATATTAGAGTTTCTTTTTGATTTTGTGCCCTATAATTGTTCTAAAATGCTTGCAAGTATCTGCCACATTGAAGCAATTTGGCATTTCTCTAAAACTAATTTCAGGTTGAAAATTGATTATTTATATTAATTGATTATTTAAGTGTTTATAGAACAAGTACTATATGTCTAGGATAACTATAATGCACAGTTTCTGCCCTCCAAAGTTTAAAACGGATTCAAAAGGGTCAATCCCAAAATATAAGAAACCATTAGTAAATAATTAAAATATAGCATTTAATTAGCCACTAAATTGTGAATCATGTTGGTGGTTGGACTTCAGGTTGGATATTGGTGTTGAAAAGTCCAGATGAGGAAAATTGTGTGCTTTAGACAAATTACAGAAGCCTCCACCATCACACTAACATCTGTTAAACATTTGTCATATACCAGGTATGTTCCATAACATGCCATTTAATCTCACAACAACTCTATTAAATCTAATCATTATCATCAATATTTCATAGACAAGGCAATTAAGGCCTAGAGAGATTAACTTGCTCAAAGTTAAAAAGTTAGTAAGAAGCAGAGTTAGGAATTGAGCACATATAGCCAAATACTATAATCTAGTTGCTTAGCTACTAAGGTGCCTTGCCTTCATGAAGTAAGACAAACTTGATGAGTACTTTGCAGATTCGGTAGTCCTTAATCAGCAGGACAATGGAGGATATTTTAAGAAAGAAGATCTGTATGAATGAAGGCATAGTCGGTGAAGCGCATGGTATATATTGGGGTCCTTAAAGGAAACTGCCCAGACTGAGTCTAAAGTTTGAACAAGGTAGTAGGGGGAGAAGAGATTTGACAAATCCAGTGGGGCTGGGTTACAGAGATTAATAAAGGCATTGATGAGTTTTACAAAACAACTTCTCAGTATAAAATAACTGCTCAAACTTTCTCATCTCTAACTGCATTTTTAAGCTCCAAAACACTTGAAATGAATTACCAGGGACCACCCTACATCTTTCAGATGTTTAGATTAAACTCAAAAGCATAGACATGTTCTTAATAGCTAAAAGGTTAATACTTTTCAAATCCTGGGTCAGACTACCCCAGGGAGAAAGCAAAAGACATTCCGATGACCTGGAAATCCCCCAGGTCCCAGGTGGCCTCCCAGGGCTGCTCCTTCACATGCCACACGTTTTGCAGTCTGGCATGGCCATGTCAGCTTGAAATGGAACCCAGTCTCACTCTGTGTCAGAGTTGAGGTTCTTCTAAATAGAAATGGAAAGAGATCCAAAACTGCAATAAATAGCTCATTCATACATGTTTATAAATATGTGGGTGATCTCTAGGAGAAAACATAAAAACTGGTCATTGTGATTACCCTGGGAAGCTAGCTGGGAGGCTTGGGGATGTGGGAAAAGTGGAGACTTGCTTTTTTCCCTGTCTACCTCTTGTACTTTTTCAAGTTAGAAGGCTATGTATCTATTACTGCATATTCAAAGATATGTATGTTGCAAATGAATTAGCTTCCTATTGAAGATTATGATAACCCTCAAAGTCTTCCAATCTCCAAGTGAAACACCTCTGGTGTCTGGTTTGTAGTACCCTTATCATCCTGGTTAAGTCTTCTCTGGTTTGTTGCAGTCCATCACAAATTCTGGCACCCAAAATTGGACATACATAAGTGTAGGTATTGTCTGATCCAAAAGAGTACTGAAGAAGTATACCGAGTCTCTTAGTTACGAGAACTTTATTTGCACAGCCTCAAAGCTTAATTAGTTGTTTTGGCAGCTACAAATCTCTGTTGACTTATATTGTGCTTGAAGTTCCATTAAAGCTCCTCTTCTCCAACATGTGCTTCCACACACAGTTGGATTTTTGGACTTCATATTTATCTCAGTGGAATCTCATCATGTTTGTATTGGCCCGTTATTTCAACCTGTCAAGGTCTTTTTTGGGGATTTGATTCTAGACCTCTCCCTTCTTGTTTTCTGTCTGTGTAAATTTGATGTGTATGTCATTAATTCTTTCCTCCAGGCTACTAGTAAACAAGCAAAATAAGAAAGGACTTCGCTTAAGGCTGCCAGTGCCCTTTCATTGGATTTCAAGGTGAGAGCTGGTCCTTCAATATTTTTTTGATAATAGTCACTTACCTGTCACTAATCCCAACTCATTGTCAGTTTTCTTACTTTTTCTTCAAGAATACTATGAAAGAAATAGTTAGATTCCTTGCTGAAATTACAATAAACTAATGCGTACATAGATAGATTTCCTAAGATATGTATGGGTCATACAAAAATGTCTGTATGTGTGTGCATGTATATATGTGTGCATGTATGCAAATGCATATAAATATGCATTTTCCTTAGGAGGGAATACATAGCTTTCATTGAATTTTCAGAAAGTTTTTCAACATAAAAATATTTAGAGGCCGGGCGCGGTGGCTCACGCCTGTAATCCTAGCTCTTGGGAGGCCGAGGCAGGTGGATTGCTCAAGGTCAGGAGTTCAAAACCAGCCTGAGCAAGAGGGAGACCCCGTCTCTACTATAAATAGAAAGAAATTAATTGGCCAACTGATATATATATATAAAATTAGCCGGGCATGGTGGCGCATGCCTGTAGTCCCAGCTACTTGGGAGGCTGAGGCAGGAGGATTGCTTGAGCCCAGGAGTTTGAGGTTGCTGTGAGCTAGGCTGATGCCACGGCACTCACTCTAGCCTGGACAACAAACCGAGACTCTGTCTCAAAAAAAAAAAAAATATTTAGAACCATTAATTTAGTAAATTATGTTGATAGGCAATCTATAAAATAATTCCATTTTTGAAATCTCTAATGATCCTTATTTATTGGGTGCTTACTATGTGCTAGGACTGCTTTAGATATTGAGGATACAGACACAAACAAAAGAGACCAACCCTCTGCCCTCATGGATCTTACATTCTAATAAGGAAGAACACTATATCATAATGACCAAGGTCAGTAAACAAATACATAGTATGTTTAATGGTTATAAGTGCCAAAGAGCAAAAGTAAAACATAGCAAGGGGATATAAGAAGGATGCCTCACTGAGAAGATGACATTTGTGAAAAGACCTAAAAGAACTGAAAAGATGGGAGAGAAGAAGGTCCCAGACAGGGATAACAGCAAGGGCAAAGAACCCTGACAGTAAAATTCTTAGCCTGTCCAGCGAGTAGCAAACTTGTGGCAAAATAAGCCAAGAGGGGTAGGTAAAGATGAGTTAAGAGAGTAGTGCGGGTAGGGGAGCCCAGATGGATCTCACTGAGGGAGGGTGGTATTGCATTTGGAAATATACGGGGATAGTTTTGGTTGTTACAAAGACTCTGGGAGCCTATGGGTACTTGCGGGTAAGCAGGGATATCAAAAATTTTACAATCTGAGAGAAGAATCTTTTGTACAAAATGCCAACAACATCCCCATTGAGAGACCTGAATAACTTTAGCCCTTATATAAACTCTGGATTTTATTCTGAATGAGATGGAAAGCCATTAGAGGCTTTGGTACAGAAGAAGGAATGGTTTAATTCGGCAGTCCCCAAACTTACCTTTTGGCACCAGGGACTAGTTTCATGGAAGACAGTTTTTCTATGCACCTGGGGGGTGGGGGGCAGGGAGGTGGAGCTGAGGCAAGTGATGGGGAGTGGCTGTAAATACAAATGAAGCTGTGCTCGCTCACCTCCTGCAGTGTGGCCCCATTCCTAGCATACCACAGACCAGTACCTTTCTGTGGCCTGGGACTTGGGGACCAGAGGTCTAACTTACACTTTTTAAAACTTAGCCATTGTGTCAGAGGCGAAGGAGACTGAGACAGAAGCACATAGACGAGGTAAGAGACTGTCACAAACACCCATGCAACAGATGATGATGGCTAATGAAACCTTCCTAGAAGGTTGGTAGAAAGATGGAGCTGAGAACTGATGAATTTGGCATAAACACTTAAGATACAGTCAATAAGTATTACTGATACATCAGAAGTAGAATGTGAGAAAAAGAGAGGAGTAGAGAACAAATCCAAGATTTTTGGTCTGAGCAATTGGAAAGACAGAATTGTCATTTGTTGTTGTGATTGAAAACATGGGGAGAAAAGATTTGGTTGGGAGCAGAGGGATTGGGAAAGTGGAACACATCAGGCAGCCACTTGGATTGATAAACAGATACAAATGTATAAGGATATGCATTGTATATAGATACTGTTGCAGAGAGATAAAGATACAGATAGGAGTATTGGCATAGTCATAAATACAGCTGTAGACATACATAAATGTAGAAAAAAAATCTACATTTAAAATTCTAAAACAAACCAAAAATGTTAACATCAGCTATCTCCAGTTTTTGAGGTCATTGATAATTTTTTCTTACGTTTTCTAAATTATTTACATTAAACATGTCTTAATTTTGTGAAATGTAAAAATTATTAAGAGTACCCTCAATGCAACATGACTTCATAAAGCTCACTCTTGACACAGCTTTAATCTGATTTTTCTTTTTACTAGACTGTCTATTTCTCCAACTACTTATTCATCAGCTACCAACTGACTCTCCACTTATAGATGTCACTTTTGGGGATTTTAGATCTCAGCCTTACTCCACTGTGGTCATTATAACTACGCGATACATTTCCAGACCCCCAGGATTTTCACTCTAAGGAGAAATGGAATTGTTAGCAGCTGGATGCTCTTTGAAAGAGCAAGCTGCACATATTTACTAGAGCTTTGGGGGATTGTAGGAGAAGAGAAACAATTGTCACTAGGGTCCCTTTCCTGGCAGCACCTCAAAGGTTACCAAGTGAGAACAGCAGTGCCCAGCTGCCCTGAAAAGCCAAAGAGAGAGTGAAATTTAAAACTTGAATTGCTTCTCTCTTCTCATTATGTATTATTTGTCAATCACGGATAAAAGGTGATTTTTGCCCTCCAGCTGCTAGCCCTGGGGTGCATATATCACTCAGTGGTGCCACTTTCTTGTGGAACATTGCAAGAAAAATCAATGATTGCACCTTTCTTCGAAAAGAAAGGTGGGCTTTTTTTTTTCATCATTTCCTTCTTTTTCATTTTTAACCCAATGGCTTAAACTAAGAAGGCGAATCACTAGGAAAAACAAAACATAAACTTGGTTTTCATGGTGATAGACAACTTAGATATTGAAATAATGCCTATCAGAACACATATGAGGAAACTGTTTCCTCTTTCCTTTTGGAATCAAAATATCTGAAATTTACTGGATTACTGCAGCTTGGTGGGAGGGGAATGTTGTACTCCTTTGTCCTGGGCCTTACAAATGAGGAATAAAATGCTCACTATCGCTCAGTGTGAAATGGAGATTCATTTTGATACCCACGTTTCAAACTTGTTTACAATATCAAAACACATTGCCCCCAATTGTACATTTTATACATGTCATATAGAAAGTGCTTTAAAAAATTTTAATACCATTTTAGGACCTAAATTACTTTTTATGGTACTATGAAGGGAAGGGAAAGATATAAAGGTCAGATATATTTTAAGTTCATGTAATAAATATACATTTAAGACATATTACACATGACTTTCTGCCCAATTTTCCTAAACAAAGTACCAAAGCATCATGTAAATTATTCAAGCACATTCATATAGGAAGTTCTTCAGTATCTGTTTCTAAAGTTTGCACCTTTAGTTTCTATAAAGGAGAAAAGTTTTAGTGGAGGCAATGCTGAACTTTTCTTTAGATTTATTTAACCAGGAAAGTGCACTAAAAGCATTAGTAGTGATAGCTTTTATTCTTTTATAAGCAAAATATCAATCACAAAACAATTAGAAACTGTGATCAATGCATGCATTTTATAGGTGAATCAAAATGGTAACATAATAGGTAACCTGCAATAAAACACAGTCTGTTGAAATAAGATAGAACATCTTCTCCCTCTCATTCTCTTCTTTCTTTGTCTCATAATTCCTTCTAGGAATAGAAAAAAATCCAACAGTGGAAGCCCCATCAAGGCAAGCTTCCCTCTTGGGCTCTAATTTACATGGAAATGTGAAGTGATTGCATCTGTTGTAAATTTTCCAGAACATAGGTTTGGGCAGTGAGGACAGTTCTATAGTTTCGTTCCATCTATTTCTTCAAGCTTCTTATTTTCTGTAGGAAGGTCGGCATCCTGTAGGACGCTCAAGATCAATTGGAAACAAAACCACTGGGAGAGCCCTGGTGGAACGCATGGAGCTGCCCAGGTTTCTGGCTGAAACGATGCAAGGCCACTGCATTTCATATGGTTTCCATCTGAAGCTATAAAGGACTGGGGCATGTCTGTCTGTACCTATGAATGTATGTATGCAGGCTTCCACCTTGGCTGGTTCTGATTTATGCCTAACTCACTCCAGGCTCCCTAGAAATTTACTTTGGTGAACTTGGTACAAGTTCAACATTTGTAACCAAACCTGAAATTCCAGCAGTTTTGTCTGGGATTCAATTTCAAAATGAGGACATGTCTTTCCAAGGTATATGCTTCCAACTATTGCTGATTATTTGGCCCCGGTATCTGTCATTTTTAATGTTCTGCATTCCTGAATAATTAGAGAATCGAAACTCAAAGAACCAGCACTGTGAGATGGGCAGTTGTAGAACACCCTGCATTTTCAAAATGTGTTCCACAAAGGAGCCTCAAAATATATGAGGACTCTGTGGTGATCCTTGGCAGCAAACATCTATGAGTTGTTTTTAACATATCTTTTTCTCTTCATACCTCTACCTACTTCCCAACCCACCCTATCAAAAGTGAGATGGGAAATGAGCAAACAGAATGCTTAGTCTTCCTTTGTTGATTCTTGTTGAGTTATACCTTTATTTTCCTGTCATTTACCTTGGATAACTTTTCTCCATTTGCCATATGTTTATAACCTCACTAACTATAAGGTCCAGTTTACAGCTTCTTCATCCACGGAGGCTTTCTTGACCCTATCAATTGAAAATAATCACTCTTTTATTTGGATTTCTGTAACTCTATGGAGAGGCATCATCATCATGATGTATATACATATATTTTCTCCCATACTAGACCATAGATGCTTGAGGGCAGAACTAATGAATCTTTCTACTGCTCCATTGTTAAAAAGATGATAGAGTCACTCAGTTGATATTTGTTAAAAGAAGAATGAGTGAATGAATAAATGTTCATTGTATTTGAACATAAAGTAACTGAAGGATTTGAACATATAGCCTTTTAGTACTATGAAAGAACAATGCAGTGAAAGAAGGTATTTAAGGGGGAAACACACTTTCAGGGCCCTTAATTGCTCCTGTGTACTGTCTAGTTAATGACAACCTTGCCACCACTGTGAGCCCCCAAAGGGCAATCACCTCATTGTCTTCATTCACTGCTATATTCCCAAGTCCCCTGCACAGTAACTGGCCTATAACAGCCACTCAATAAATGTTTGTTGAATGAATAGTATAGAGAATTTAAAAAGCAAAGATTCTTTATACAACGTAAGCCTTTGTGCTAAAGAGGGAAATTTTTGATACATCAGAAGAAGAAGAAGATGTTCAAACAAAACCAAATCTAAAGCATTGTAAGGCAGACCACCAAAAATGGTCTCCCAATTTCTCCCTGCCTGACCTTGTCCAAGCCTCACTGAGCTATAAGTTGTCCTCCTGCACAATATAAAGTCAATGAGGCAGCCACAGTGATAATCTATGTAAACTTAACCACTCTCTCATTAGCCCAGAACAGATTATAAAAACTGATACTGGCTCTTGAGCGTTCTTCTGTAGAGCACTCTCTTATTTCCAAAGTAGCTCCCAAGTTTGATAAGATCCAACCCTTTGGAGGAAAGATTAACATCAAACCCAGTGGGGATTTTTAATCACATTAAAACAAGATAATATGTTATCTGAGAGAAAATTAATCCTCACTTCTAGGCTGTGTTATTTGTGCAACTTGACACATGGAAAGTCTGTTAACTAGTTATCTGGTCCTTTTCATCTCATAGGCTTTACTGCCTTGACATCTAAATATCTTTAATTTATAAGTATTCAAATGGTTCTTGCTTAAAAGAACTAAAAATTTTATTATTATTTCTTGCTTCATAAAATAAGTAAGGTAATCAAACTCCTAAAGGGAGCATGTCAGTATCACATTTCCCATTAGAACTCCAAGTTTATGGCATCAGGTATGCAAAGCTGACAACACAAACAAATTCATTTAGTTTTGCTTTCATAAGGTAATCTTAGCTGGAAGAGATGTACAGAAAATTGCATAATATTCTACCTTCATTCAAAAAAGGGTGAAGGTTGATGCACATTTTAATGAACTTTGTAAAACAACTAATCTCTTGCTTAAAATTCCTCACATTTCCAGACAGTTCTTGTGATTTTTGATGGCATCATATCACATATAAAAATACACAAAAACTTTATTTGTAGAGCTAACTGTTCACACCTCTTTCCACAAATGGTTTTAATTGGAGTTCTCACTCATATGATTTCATTAGAAAGAAAAGAGAAAGTTTATCTTCATTTAACAAACTTTATCTCTCTGGTTAAAGAAAATGAAAAGTATAAATAAGATTATAGGAAAAGGAGTATAAGATATTTCAATACTCCAAATACTTTAAATAATTCAATAAACATTATCCATATATTGACTACTTGTCCAAGTAACATTTCTTAACCACTAATAGGAAGTGAGGAAAGCACGGCAAAAAGCTGTTTGTATCCAGTTACATGTAAATTATTGGTAGTGAATTACTGGTTATTTTTATTTACTTATTATAAAGAAAACTAGTTCCAAAAGATTTCTCTGTGAAGCTGGCTTGATACTGTTTAGAGTTGTAATTAAAATAGCAATCAAATTCCTATAAAGTTGTTTGAAAAGCAAATTAATATCACAGTCTCAATTACTCCAGTTTTACAACATCAAGCACCAAAAGGTGAGGGTATAAACAAATTCATTTGTTCAACCACTGATTTTACTTTAAAATTTTATATAATTCTGGTAGTTTGTATGTGATATGCATTCTGGCAAACTACTCATGGGATGAAATATAATTTCCAAATACAAACTACAATTACCTGAACAGTTGCATTTCTGAGTTAGACTAGTCTAGTAAAATAGCTTTAGAATTCTGATAAGGAAAGCCTTCACTCAGTATTTTAGGTCATTCTTAATTTTTCATTTGAAAATACAGAATGACTATCTCAATGATGAGTTCAAATATAATCGTATGTTCAAGAGTATTACATTAGTTTAGTACTTGACAAATAGCCACATAATCAGCATTTCTTATCCACATTCACACATTTATTACTCATAGAAATGCTATGATCAGGCCAAAACTATGCCTTCATGTAGTCCCTCTTTTAAAAAAATCGAAACAAACCTATGGGGAAGCATAAGAGGCATTTTCCCTCCATTTTACATATGAGAAATTTGAGACACAGAGAGTCCAAGTTCCTAAAGATCACACAGTTGGTAAACAGAAGACCCAGAGAGCCAGACTAGGGGGAAAGGATCTGTCAGCAAAAATTAATAAGACATTATACATTCAGGTCAGCCAGAACTTCTACCCCCATTTTCTATATTTTTTTCCAAGAACCCTGACTTGCTTTCCTATGAGTCATCCTAATTTTTTTTTACTCTCCTTGTAGGGTAGCATGTCCTCCACATGTGATCAATTTATTCCATTATCCTTGGATTCAAGTGCTAGTATATCCTTACACAGTTCTTTTTAGGTTGTCAATCAAAGGTCCTACAAATCTTTTTTCCATTCAATTCACCCTATAGCTGAGAGAAATCAGAAGACCAGAAATAAAATTCAGCCAGACACATGTTCTAGGAAGAAATTTGCTTTGCATATAGTCATTCAACAAATATTCACTTGATTCTTCCCATATATCTGACAATGACTGAGGAAGTCACTACCTAATGGGGGAGACCTGTAGTAAGCCAACAGATGACTACAGTGTACTCCAGTATGGGCTCTAAAATAGAAGCAATAAGTTAGAGAGCTCCTAGGATTGATTAGCTAATACTGGGGAGTTCAAGAAAGTAGATAGAGAAGGGAACAATTGAGATAACCATCAAAATGTGAAAAGGAATCAGCAAGAAGGCCAAGAAGGGCAATCAAGGCAAAGAAGAGAGCTGCCTAACCTGGTCTGGCACATTCAAAGATCTGACCTCCTTTGATAGAATTGGATGGGTCCCATATAACAGGAATTTAGGATAGGTTGGCTGGCTTATAAATCCAAATTTTATGCCATATTAAAAATCTGCAGTTGTTCCTGAGGTAACAGTGACTCATTGAGGGTTTTTAAGCAGTTGTATGCTTAGACTTGCATTTTAGGGAGATCATGCTGGGGGCAGAGGATGGAGAGGAAAGGAGGACCATTTGAAGATCATTGCATGACCTCATTGTGAGAAGATGGAATCCTCAAATCCTGTGGTGGCAGTGGCAAAAAGGAGGAGGCAAAGAGACAAACAAGAAGTATTTGAAAAATGGATTCATCTTATGCGTGGATGAGGAAAGGGAGTTGGAGGGGATACCAAGGTCTCAGGCCTGGCTGGTGGTGGGCACAGACAGCCTTAGCAGAGACAGAACACGAGAGGAGCTGGTTTGAGACAAGACACTGGTTATACTACGGCTCACCATCAGACACGATTCCTACTACAATCAAGCTTGCTAGTGTCCAGATTGTTCTTTTAAGCCAATTTTATAGTTGAAATTTTTAAAAAGAAAATGTAGTCTTCTTAAAGATCTGTCAAAGGGGTAAAATACTTGAAGACTGAGTTTATGAGCTGTCTGTTCTGAGTTTGGCTTCACTTTCCCTACCTATACCATTTTTAGAATATTAGTAGGCCCCACAGAAAGAATCCACTGTTGTTTTCTAAATCAGCATCCTGGCCTTACAGGGAAAGAGCCCACCCAGCAGGTTTTTAATTGCTTCTATAGCTAACCATCCAAACATCTTCCTTATCTTCCCTTTCTTTGAATGGCATGACTCATCAGACCACCAGGTACATAGCCCCAGGTCAGCACCCCAGCAGTCAGGGAGAGCATAGAGATGGCTCCTAAAGTCTCTCATTTCAAGCTTTTGTAGTTTGTTCTTGCTGAGCAGAAAGTGACTTTTGAACAGCCCAGATTTGTTGAGATACCACAAGGCTCACCCAGTTGAGATTCAGCCTAATATAAAAATACAAATTGGCTTTCTATGCTAAGAAAAGCAAAACTATTGACATTTCCTCAGAGCCCAGTATTTCATCACATGGACTAAAGCCTCTGTCTTAGTTGTAGGTCATGTGTCAACAAGAAAGTTGTTTATTATTTTTTAGCTATGCGTCATGTGACCCAACTGCATCATCTATAATAATTTTTTGGAGTGAACTAGACAACCAGGACCCTTTCTTAAACACAAATCCTGAGACAAGGTCAAATTGCGGCTGTGTGTTTCTGAATGGGCTCTTGTAATATAAATGTCTCCTTCCAAGGGGGTCTAAGGAAAGTGACATAACCCAGAAGAAGCTTGGAAGTCAGAGTGTTTGTGGGGGTGGCTGCCCACCAATCCTGAGTCTCTGGAGTCAATGGATGTGCTTCAGGAGTGCTGGGAGCTCAGGACAAGCTTCTTGGGAGGTTTCTTTAAAAGGAAAGGAAAAGTTAAGCTGCAAGTAGGTGGATATGATGAAAGGGTTTTCTTTATATGGTCTTCCTCAGAAAGTATTTTTAAGTAGCTACATTTTAGATGTCTATTATGTTCTCTATTGTGAGAAAAGATAAAGTTGGACTTCTTGAACTGAATACATGCTACAATGGAAGGTGTCCTTTGCTGTTTAAAAAAAAAAAAGTAGAGATTGTTACAAGGGACCCAAAACTTGACATACAAACTGTCACTTCAGTATTGTGGTCAAACTTTCTCATGATGGGTGGATCTTAATTTTTATTCTATAATTTTGATCTTTAAATTGTACACTGGGTCAGTTTTTCTGTGTGATACTAAATGGTATTACTGCAACTTAGAATTTGGCTGGTTATATTATACTCCAAGAGATATAATGCTATATAAAGCCTCTAAGGCATAATTCTTAATATTTGCTAAATATTCAAGGCAGAATTTTTACTATTTATGATTATTTGAAGAAAACTTGTATGTATCATCTTTTGGTTTGGCCAAGAACATGCTATAGATTAATATTTTATTAATCACATTAAACAGTAGTGTGTACAATAAATATCTTACAAATTTTCAACTTAGTTTAGGCCTTTTATCCACAAAGTTAAGATTGCTGTTAAAGCTAACATTGATTATAAGATTATGATGAGATTAAGGACGTTTTTAAAGGCTACCTCTGTAAAAGCATATAAGGTCACTGGGTGTAAAGGTCTAATTATCATGGTATAAGGTCATGTGCCATATCCTAGACCTTACTACAAACTCTGAATTTATGTTATAAGTGATATATGGTACCAATTTCAATTCCAAAGGATCTAGAAGCAACTCATATTTAATCATTGTTATATATTGAACCAATTTCTCATTCTCTGTGAGGAATGCCTTGTAAGTTTTATGAGCCTGAAATTTCCCCTTGGACCATCACCATGTGTATCCAAGTGTTCTATGTTTCTTGGATCAAGGTGTTCTATTCAAAGCCTGCTAAGTGCCACACAACTTCCAGTGATTTCACACTATGGCTGGAAGTCTGGATATTGGAGTCCTTGTCCCTCGCCTGGTGGACCTCCGTAGACATGTTGTCCTGCTCTGTTCCTGCCCTCTTTTGACTCCCCAAATCAGGAGTTGTTAAAAGGATACTGATTAATGGATTTATGTTAAACTAGAGGGAACACTTCAGAAATCTGTTCAGGGTATCTTCCTTGCTCTATTCTCATATCCAAGTCTTATCCCAGTGACTTAGATAGGACATTATGCTTGTTAAATGTCAAACTCCATATGGTAGAATTGATATTAATATATTTCATATTTATTCAGAGCTTTGCTGTTTCAAAATGGTTTCTGTATATAGTATCTCATTTGATTCTAGGAATGATAGATACAGATGATAAAAGAAATTTCAGTTCAGTGAGACAGAGAGCACAAATTGACCTGTCCAAATGAAAGAGCAATTTCTCAAAGAAGCAAGTTCTGGATAATGAAGATGTTTGAGTAGACAGTAAAAAGTTGACTTTCAGGGATCTTGTAGAAAGATCCTTTGTTGTGAAAGTTTAGATTAAATGACATGAGGGGGTGCACATTAATCCAAATATATTGTCTAGGTAGAAAAAAACAATTGAGAAAACAGGGTGCAGTTTCCTTAAAATCTTAGTTTGTTAAGACAATGGAGCTGAACTCCCAAATATAGGTTTAATAATATAAGACCTTAAGCACAAGTAGTTGAGTAATTCATCATTTTTTAGGTTTTATTTCAGAAGTTCAACAAGAGACTGAAGTAGTATAGGTTCAGATCATGGTCTCCGGATCACACCTGGGGTGTGTGGTTGACTCCTCCACAGACCAGACAGGCCAAAAACTGAAGTGTTAATGTGATTATCTGAAGAATTAAGTGCAAGTGGAAGCAAGATACATGTGAAGACTGAAGATATCACCCAGATATAGAAAGAACACTGGGAGTGGGAGAGTAGCAGGCAGTAGAAAATGCTAGAGTGGCCACATGAAGGGAATTAAACAAACCAGCATGGGGGAGGGCTAGAATGAGGTCACTGCTCCACTGAATTAGAAGCAGAAAAATCAAACCAAAGACTAGAACTGGTTTGCAGCAGTTCTTCCATAGTTGAAAGAAATGCCTCCCTTCATTCCTCTAAGACCAGCTCCAGTAGAATGTTTTAGTGAAATATGGCCCAGTTTACCTTTTTCTTAAGAAATGATCAACAATCTATCATTTCTGTGTATAAAGCATGGACTTTGCTTAATAATATCAATATTGGTTCATTAATTGTGATGAATATTCCATACTAATTTTAGATGTTAATATCTGGGGAAACTGCGCATGAAGTATATGTGAGCTTTTTGTACTGTCTTCATCACAATTTTTTCTGTAAATCCAAAATAAAACTTTATTGAAAGAAATCTAAATATATGATCCTATGAGTAAGTAGAAATTCAGTCATCCACCTTTCAAAGTTGTGATATCAGGTATTATTTGAGACAAGCTCAGTGCTCAGTGATCACTGCATATTGAAAGAATCTATGATTATATGTCTCCATGCATCCAAGAAGCACTTTGCTAATAATGCTATTTTAAAAAGATTTCATAAATACAAAAGGTAATGAGCTACTCATAGTTTGGAGACATTCATTCCTTCTGGTCCCACATGCATCATTACATAGCCTGGTAAAAAGCAATTGATTAAATCTGCCGTGTCCAATATAGCAGCAATTGGCCACATGTGACTTCAGAGCACTCGAAATGACTGGACCAAATTCAGATGTGCTTTAAGTGCAAAATACATACTGGATTTTGAAGACTGGATTTTGAAGATAATGAAATATATATATATATATATCATTAATACTTTTTAATACTGCTTATATGTTGAAATGATTGTTTATTTTAGTATGGCTAATAGTAGCCATTTAAAATTTAAAATTACATATATGGTTTATATTACATTTCTATTAGACAGTGCTTTTTAAACAGATCTCCCCAAAGCAAACATGGTCCCTCCCAGAAATAGTCAGACTCTGTTGTGTGTTTCTGGGCTCCCACCACAAATAGCTGGAATTGTGCTACATTAAGGCAACTTCTCCGAGATGACTTTTGCCACCATGAAAAGCCACCTGCAGAGACAAGAGACTTTCTTGATTATTCTCCCTTATTTCCCTGAAGATTACACTTGAAAAGGAATGTTGGAGAGTTCCTTCCGGAAGAATTTATGAGTGAGGAAATTTAAATGTATAATGAAATACCTGCCATTATATGCAGTACTTCTAATACTTACTGGCTTTTATTTTTTACGGGTTTGCCTCAGAGGTGGAGATGTAGTTTTTTTCGAATTCCATTTGGAACAACATCTTTAAAAGCATGAAAATATTCTAAGACAGTATCCACATTACAAAGCAACTGGCAGAAAAACGAAATGTTAACAACTTAGTTGTTTGGACTACAGAGGCTATCAGACAACCAACATGAACAATGAACAGGAGATGTCTTACTTGGCTAAATGTAAATTTCCTCTTGGAAGAGGAGTGAAGAAGAACGGGTTCCAGCTGGTATATGGGGAAAATGTATGTGGTGGGTTTTTTAAATTTTTATTTTTAACAAAATTTTGTTTTTTAAATTATAATTCCTTGAGTACATTATCTTGAGAAGAAAAAGAAAGAAAAACCAAACAGAATGTTTCAGTTTTACATAAGTAATACAGGAAGATCTCATCATAAATTCTAAATATTACAAAAGCTTGCCATTATCAGCAAGATAAATCAATTGCCAGTAATTATTGTCACCCTCTGCTCTGAGCCGCTCTTAAAAGAAAGTTATCCAAAAAGAGATAAGTTGTTTTTTTTTTTTTTTCATGTTAAGAACTTTGGAAAAAAGGGCTCAGTGTGGCGTTTGCCTCACTCTGATGGGTCACAAAGAGTGTGGGATGTGGGGACAGGATAGTATAAAAACATGTTGTTATACTTTATGATTTGACTATTCATGCAATGTCATTTATGTTGGCACTGAAGGAGATTTATCCTAAAATTGTAGGAAATAACTTTGACTAACAATTTATTTATTTACACATGTAAGAGACAGTTGAGGAAACTGAGGCACAGAAAGCCCAAGCTATTTGTAGTCACATAGTCACGCAGGGGGTCTTGGACTAGTGTTCTATGATCCCAGCTTCTTTCTATGAGCCTTCCCTGCCTCTTACAACTGCCATGCTCAGCAGTCACACCTCACTAGTGTACTAGATTACAAGACACTTCATGCCAGTTTGGAGAAGCACAGGTTGATGGAGGCTGATTCCTTTCTTTAAGCAGAAAGCGGAGAAGTTGCTACTACCCTTTTCTGTACTGTCTCCCGCTGAGACCATCCCTCTTCAGCATTATGAAAGCTGCTGTCATTGCTTTGTTAAAAGCTCTGTCTGAATGGTGTTGCTTTGCTCCAGAGGCTCGATTTGATCAATTCATATACCTATGTAAAAGCCACCAAGCTTCTAAAGCAATCATATTAGGCTCACGGTGAGAGTCTCTGCACATGAAGAGCAGGAAACGTGTCCACTGCATTTCAGCATCCGTGCGGCACAGACATGCTCGCCACTCTACCCTGGGCAGAAGCTGTCTCAGTTTGCCTTCTTTATTCCAGCTCCGAAACCCAAGTCTACTGGTGTTAAGGGCCAGAGGAGAGGCTCGCGCTGCATTAGGCTAGCCCTGCCAAGCACGGCTGGAGAAGCACATCAGTAATAATTTAGCACTCAGCAGCTGCAAGAACGGAGGTCCCTGCCAAGTGCCAGCCTTTGATTCTCCTCTCTACCAGGCAGTAGCTAGTTCATTCCCTGGGCACCCAGCCACATTTTCGAGAGAGAGAGAGCGGCACTGGTGATGGCTGGGACAGCACAGACGCACAGCCCCTTCACAAGGCACTACTATGAACTAGAATGTACCAGTAACAGGGTTTAAGAATGAAGCCATTAGCAACGAAGAAGATACAGGGAATGGCTCACTCAAAGAATTGTAGAGTCAGTGAAAAAATATAAAGTTCTACATAAACATACTATAATAAGCAGAACAGGATTTAGAACACTCACTTCTTGGGTGGCTTCTCAGTGAGACCTGATTTTAAATACATGAATTCTAGAGCTCAATTTGTTTTCTAATTAAAAAATAAATAAACAACCCCCGCCATTTCCTGTCAGATCCCAGAGTGGTTCCCTGGAGCCAAAGAGGCATCAATCATTGCAAACATACGGTCATCAATGGATTGGAATGTGTTGGGGGGAGGTAGCGTGTAGAAGGCACCTCAAATCCCTCTACCCAAGGTGAAATCTCATTCATACCTTCCTAGTTTTTTACCCTCAGTCTCATCTAGATCAGATCTGCGATTTCAACATCTAACTCTGTTCACAATGGCATTATTGCAGTACTCTGTTTTTATTGGAAATGGCAGTCCTATTCCAACAGACTCCTTGGCTTCAGTCTGTGGCAATCTGGGTTTGTGTTTGTTGTCAGCCTAAGGGGTTAAAATTCATTTTAAATAACAGCACGGATGGAATGGATGCAATCCTGCTTTTCACTTGCCTCAGGAACAGTTTGGCAATTTGCATTTAAAGTCACAGGATCTATTTGGGCTTGGGAGCAAATTTTATGACAATTAGACTTTTTTTGAAGGTGTAGGAAAAACTAAAATGGCTATTTAATTTAATAGACCTTGAGCTAATGAGGCATGTTGCAGCAAAAATTTTTAATGCTAATGATAGATTAATGCTGTAATATTTAAAATAGATGACAATACTGTTGCAGTCGACATTTTTTTTTAATTTGTATATGTATTTTTTTTCAAGAAAGAAAAAACCTTGAAGCATCCTGTGGTCTTAATCTCTTAGGATTTCTAAGGCATACTTTAGTCAATTAATAAGGCGCCCCTTCACTTGAAGTCTTTGAAAGCCAACGTTTGTGGTGAGTAGGGAACATCAGTTAATCACATATTAGGGATGATTCCTTTGTTCATTGTGTGAAAGTGGTTTCTAGCAGACATTCTTATATTCCCATACATAATATTTATTTTCTGAAAGCCAAATTAATTCAAACAAGCCAATGTGACCTTTAAATAGCGTTCCTTTTTTTTCTGTCTCCTGGAAAACAATTTAAGGGGTTTCACTATATTAATGGGATTTCCCCTTTTTTTAGTCTTCAAAAGATCTTTCTTTCATCTTTTTCTTTCTCTCCAGCTACAAAAATGTGCTCATTACAGGCCTGTCAGCTACGAAAGGGAGGAGACTCTATTTTAGCAGGTATGAATCTCAATAGCTGCTTTAATCTCTAGAGAGTTTGCTTCTGCTCTATTTAATAAAACCCAACACTTCAGTTATCAAAGTCATTAGGAGGAAGCAGGATTGGAAGAAGGAAAGCCTTAATTTATTTTGGTATCATATGTAATTATACCATTTATTTCCCCAATGGGCTCTATACTTTTCTACTACCTTTTTTTATTCCAGAATATTTCTGAAGAAAAGTCCCTCATATGGAAAATGAAGACCTAGCAGCAACAAAATTAAAAACACTCCTTCAGAAATCAAAATAATTCTATTACCAGGCAATTAGCACCGGAGTAAGTGTCTGGATGCCATTTATCCCTAAATAAAGCAAATCCCCTTGAATATCATTGCCACTTTGCTTACTGTCTTTTCCCCTCAACTAATCTGAAACATATCTGATGAGCCAATTTTGCCCTATGCCATGGTACAAAAGGGATTTGAGTTTGATAACTTTTAAGAGCTACAAGTGTCTGCGCACTGTAGACATGACCAATAGAGATTAGAAAATGCTTCTTCTAAAGCTACAACCAGAAATCCAGCATTGCATCAGCACATGATGCAATTAACCATCTCAATTAATTAATTACTTCTAGTTAACTAGCCTTTAAGAAACTGAAAAAGTAAAACAAAGTTGTAATTATTTGAAAGTACAAAATATTCTAAATATTATCAGTGTTAGGTCTGTGGGAAGTGGATTTCAATGGCTCTGCCTAGAAGTCACGCATATCTTGGCCCCTTAGAATTCAGTGGGTGAGCTATGGGATAAGCCCACCCCCAATGCTAACTGCTGATTTATTCAAATGATTTAAAAAATGGAATTATATCATCCTAGAATTTATGAATCAGCAGACATCCTAAAAACCCATACAGTTTGGAGATGTTTAACCTGAAGTTCTTAACCTCCTGAATATATAAGCTTAATTGTTCACAAGTATATGCATATTTCTAGGAAGAGGATCCCTAGGTTTTATTAATTTTCTGAGAGATTTGTAATCCCCAAAATGTAAAAATTATTAACATATTTCATTCTCCATTTTTAATAACTTGCACTATAATAGTATATTAACATATACAAATATATAGACTATTCTTTTCTCATATTTCAGGCTAATCCGTCAATTGATGATCATTCTGCAGTCAGCTTGTTGTGTGACATTCTTCACATATAGTTGCTGGTTCAGTGGATTTGATGAATAGAAACAAAAGCTTTGTAACACAAAGCAAAATTTTCTCTAACTTGCTCTCCATCTCCTGGGTCAATTATTTTATTATAGCCATATACATTAACCCGACAATCTTTATACTTTAGAAATCAATGCCAGTTCTTAATAAATCTCTATCCTATATGTAAAATATTTAAAAATTAACTTTTGTACATTTTCATATGTTTCATTACCTTACTATGGTGTGCAGGGCAATAATTTCTATTCTTCATGGAAAGAAATAAAAAACGTGAACTTCACTGAGGAGTGAACTGGAAACCTGTAAGGATTATGGATGACATGTGCACCATATGGAAAACATTGTTCAAAATTCAAATTGTGCCTTTCAAGTGTCTCTCACATCTCTACATGGTTTTATTTTTCTAATATAAAAAGGTCAAATCGCTGGTATTAGGTGTCCTTTGCGTAGATTTGACATGCTGCAGTACCAAGAGTCTTTTTTTTGTATTGTTTTTCTACTCCCCTGGTGTTACTTTACTCCTCTTCTCTCCCCCATCTCCTTCATCCCATTATTCTCCTCTTCCTGCTCAGCCTTCCCAACCAGAAAAAGAAAATAAAAACTTGTAATATCATGGAAAAGTCGACCAAAGTAAACCATCCTGACACTTATGTGGCAAGCAACCAAAGCGTAAGTCATTACAATCTGAACAGTAAAGAGGCAAAGACTCCTACTAATCTGAAAATTAAAATGGGGAAAATCTCACTTTTTAAATTTATGTAAAATGTACAAAGACAATGAAATAGAAGGCAGAGTTGGTGGCCACAAATGATGATGGAGTTTCCTCTAGATCTACACAAGGAAAGGTCACATGTCTGGTATAGTTGAAACTAGTTTGCTTGGTTTTAAACTAGTTTACCTAAAGGAGAAAGGAGTTATAAATGTCTCTTACTTTATGTAAATGTATTCTACTGATTTCACCACTTACAGCATTTGTGTGTTGCTTTCCTTTTTTAGCAACACATCCATTTATCCATTCTACAGAATTCAGAGGTATATGACATGAAGTGGACTCACTCTGGTGTCAAACCATATAGGTCACTTCAGAGACTCAGGATTGGTGGGCAGCCATCCCCACTGGAGTCACCACTTACTAACACTATGACTAGTCAATCTCATGAAGCCTTGGTTTATTTAGCTACAAAATGGGGATAATGATACTAACTACTTCATAGGATTTTTGGAAGGTTTTCGTAAGATCATAAATGGAAAACAAAATGTCAGACACACCTTAAACATGCCATAAACATTACAATTATTAATAGTGTTATTTTTATTATTATTAAACTCTGTGACTTGTGCTCTTGAATCAGAAAACACTCTACAGTGCCCTTTCCACTGTGGTTGCAAATGTTTCATCTTAAAATTTTTCAACATCAGTGGTTCTCAAACCTAGTGTGCATCAGAATCACCATACATGACTTGCTAAAAATACAGATTGCTAGGCTCCACTCTCAAAGTTTCTTGTTTAAAAGTCTGGGGTGGGCCCAGGACTTAGCATTTATAACAAGTTTCTGATGGTAATGATGCTGCTAGTCTGCTATCACATTTTGAGCACCCACGTTCTTTATCAGAGACTTGTAAACTTTTTGTATGAAACACCAGGCAGTATATATTTCAAAAACAGCCATAGACAATGTGTGGCTGTGTTTTGATCAAAGTTAATACATGCTGAAATCTAAATTTCTTATAATTTTCACATCATAAACTATTGTTCTTTTTTGGTATGTTTTAATCATTTTAAAATATAAAATCATTCTTAGCTTATGTGTCATATAGGAATCAGTGGTGGGCTATATTTGGCCTGTGAGCTATTGTTCATCGATTCTTGTTTTGAGCTCTTCACCTGCCCAGTCTGAGGCATGATCATCTACCTCTTTACCTGGCTCAGCCTGAGCCTAAAGGTTTACCCACTATCAATAGGATTCTCACTAGCAGGTTGGCTGAATTACTGGTGAGCCAGCCTATTTACTATTGTTATTCCTAGAAAGCACTGCTCCTGTTATTTCAGCTTATTAGCTGCGACCTCAGCCTGTCTTAGGGCGTGTACTTTGGTATATGTAGTAGAATCAGTTAGTTGTCTCTCTGGTACTGATATCCCTCTTCTTTTGGCAAATGCACACTGATTTTCCTTTGGGGACCTTAATATCCTCCACTGGTAGTGGCTCTGTGACTTGGGAAAGTTAGGCCAATCAGAGCATCTGATTCTCCCTGGTCATAGTCATTGGTTTAGGAATGAATCCATGACCTTGTTCAGGCCAACAGAATGTGGATGGATTTTTGCCAGAGAAGTATGGATAAAGAGTCCACCCACTCTTCCTGGAGAGTTACGGAAGAGACCCTTTCTCTTGCTCTAGACCAGGAGTCCTCAAACTTTTTAAACAGGGGGCCAGTTCACTGTCCCCCAGACCCTTGGAGGGCTGTTGGAGAGTGCGGCGCACATTCCACGCATGCGCACTGTGGGCCTGGGATGAATTGCTTGCTAAGCAGGACAGGCAGCAGCGGCAAAAGCACCTGGCGGGCCGGATAAATGTCCTCGGCAGGCCACGTGTGGCCCACAGGCCGTAGTTTGAGGACCCCTGCTCTAGACTGAACAGTGAGAGAACACATTCTATAATTGCTGCAGCTATGAATGTTCTAATGAAAGGAATACGGGTGAGGCAAAAAAGAAGATATGGAGGACAAATCTCAGAAAACTGTATTAAAAAAAACAAAACAGAGCCCTATTCACACAGTGTGAATGTCTACATCAAGCCACACCTGAATCTGTTGTATTATGCAGGACTATTCAGTTAGATGAGGCAATATATTCTGTTTTATTGATAAAAAGATTCAGGGTAATGCTTTTTCTTACTGGAACCTGAAATCATCATGGCAAATGGAGTTAGTGTAATCTAGAATAAGCATAATAGAAAAGAAAAATAGAGAATGATCAGTATGCTTGTATTCTAGTTTCAGACTAGCCAATTATTAACTACATCTCTGAAATACCATAGGCCCTCAAGTCAAATGAGGGGAATGAATTAGATTAGTATTTTCAAACATTTTCTAACAGTGAGGCCCTTTCTTCAAATTAAGTCTTATGTAGACTTCAAAGAGTTGCTATCCAAATGGGAGCCCAAAGCTCTGAGTGTTTTCTCCCTTCTGCAACCTTAGGAATTATCTATGCCTTTGAGGATTACAGTTTGAAAAAAAAAACTGGAAGTGGTGATCTGAAGGCTGGAATTAGAGTTAAGAATGAAGGTTTGGTGTCCGACAGACATGGGTTCCAGTCCAAACTCTGCTTCATTCACTCTCTATCTGGCCATGGATAAGTTATTTAACTTACTAAGCTTACTAATCTTTGTTTTCCTCATCTACAAACAGAATAATAACAGCACTGATCTCACTGGGTAGTTTCCAGGACTAGGAGAGCGTGTACTGCAAGTCCCCAGCACAGTTCCTGGCACCATAAGAGCTCAAAAGTTATCTGTGATTAAGGTTCTTTATAAAATTCTTTGATTTAAGCAGCCATCAAAAAACTTGATAAATCTTTCTCCCCCTTCTTTTCTCTTGTGGGATACACTTCAATTAGGCATTACACCCAGGAGTAAGGGATAAAAGGACAAGTGATGAAACCATTTCTGTGATCTTAATTACCACTAATTTAATGAAACCCTTGGTGTGGCAGAATAAAATGGTTTCTGCCAGTCTGTTATATCAAAAGACCATTTGGGGAGTAGAGGGATTGTCAAGGCAAGCTGGCAGGAATTATAAGCATCCTTTGATTCCCTTTCACATGTTGTTTCTCATTACAGAAAGATGACCTATGACTTATCTAGAAACATCTGGATGCTTTAAGGGATCTTCTAAGAACTCTCTTATGAAAGGACTCAAACATATACAAAGTGCTTGACAAATAAAAGCATCATTATGACTTTTCAAGCACTGTTAAATGCCACTTTAGTCAAGTCTTATGGAGTTTTTCAGGATTTCAAAACATCACGAAAATGTTGCTTGACTTCATCTAGCTGTCCCTGTCCTAGTAAGAAGATGGGAAATGTTCAGCCACCTACCTGCTCCCGAGGATGTTATTACAAGGGGTATTTGGCAATGAGCTTTTTCTGGATTCTCTTATAGGTATAAAACAATACTGCATAATTGTGAGGGTCTCTGGATTCTCCTGTCTGTTCCCTGAAAGGAATGTGTTTAGCATAGTTTTCTTTTCTTTCTTTTTTTTTTTTTTTTTTGTAGTTTCAAACAAGAACAACATTCAACTAATTTAAGCAAAAAAAAAAAAAAAACAAAAAAAAAGGAAAGCAAAGAAAGAAAGAAAAGAAAGGAGGGAGTAGGAAAGTAACTGGGAAAATAACTAGGAAAATAACTGGGAAGCTTTTGAGGGTTTTCATGATTTTTTCATCATAGTGTTGCCATTAATGTACCTCAACTCCACTTAGTCCAAATGTCCCTGTATCTCCAAACTAGATTTCAAATATCTGGGAGAAAGGATCTGATTACCTGGGTTGGCCAGCTGTCACCCACATCTGCAAGAATTAACTTCACGTGGGGCTGTTCTGAGAGAAGCAGGAAAACTCACCCGTTAGCACTTCAAGAGGGTTCAGAATAGAAAACTTGTGCCAACTACACATATCTCAAACCCACAGGATCCCCTTGAAAGTGCCAGACTTGAGGGCAGGGACATAACTTCCATTAAAGGAAGAAGTACCTTTTTCTGTTGAACTCAATCAGGCTAAATGTTTGTATTTGCTAAATAAAATTTCACTACTGAGCTTATACCTGCGTTTTTTGTTCTTTTCTTTTTAGCTTGTAAAAATAAACATTTATTTCTCACAGTTCTGGAGGCTGGGAAGCCCATGGTCAAGGTGTTAGCAGATTCAGTGTTGGGTGGGCACATATTGGCTCTTTTTTTTTTTTCTTCTTTGTGTTCTGACAGACAACACCAGATATTTTGTTGCTTCTGTGTTCAATATCTCATGTACATTGAGCTGAAAGGAAGATAGAAGGCTTCTAACATACACCTCAGGGACAGGATGAAGTTAATGGTAGGCACTTGGTAACTGTAAAGAGTCACTTTGTTTCATACCTGTTTCATACCTGGAGATATCAGTATAACTTACGTTCATCAATAGTAATAGAAACTGCTGCTTATTTACAAAATTGAGTCCTCTCATGCATCCCTTTGCCATACTAGTACTCATACAACAACTGGCTCATCTTTAAGCCTAGCAGGATTTTCCAATGAATGACCCTGGAATTCTCTCCAGTAACAAACCAGGTGGACCTTGTCTTTAGCGGGTAGGGGGAGATGCATCTGAACTCAATTTCCATGACAACTTGGATCCCCAAAGTCTCCAGGTGCTGAGAAGCTGGTATCTCCTATTACTGCCCCGGTCAACTAACTGGCCTCCTTTGCTTGGCAGCTGAATGTAAAACATTTATTCCCCAACCAATGTTGCTTTTATCCTTAACCTGTAAAAGGGAAGAGCAATAGGGGCCATGTTCCTTTCCTGCAGCACAGCTGTGCACCCGCCCAACCACAGCCCTCTGAAGTCTGTGCAGTAACTGGTTACCCAGGGGCCGGCTCACCTTTTGGCCTCTACATTCTCATCTTCACCACATCATGCCACTTGTGTTAACTCTAGACTCTGCCCAACACCTAGCTATGCCTGAAGTCACATTTAGAAAGGTTATAGAAGTCAAGAGACTAGAGGTAGAATCAGGCAAGATTTGCCCCAAATTTCTGTTTTTGTTCCTACAGAGGAGTCAGAGAATTGTCAAAATTCTTTAGAGGAAAAAAAGTGGTGTTTGGCAGATTTTCATGATGTGTTTTTGAGAGAGTTTAACTGTTGCTCCTGAAACGTGTATATATAGGAGATTGAACATCTTCGTAAATAAGAGTAGTCCTTTTTCCCCCATTTCATATATATTTGCTTCCCAAAAATCTGGGGTGCAAGGACAAAAACACAATTGCATATTGATTCAGGCCCCTCTGAAGAGCCAGGGCAAATGTCTTACAAGTATGATCGTCTCATTGTCATAATTCTGGAAAAAATGCTTCCTCATCTTTTTCTGCCATGTAGCTCAAGTCTCCAAATCCCTACTCTGATTCAATTTCCATTTCCATGTATACTATTACCTGGAAAATGCTAGTACTCCTTTACTATCTACCTGAGCTCCATTGAAGGGAGTATAAAAGCATGATTAGACACTTTGGATGCAAATTTATTACATTGCTGGCTGCTCAGCCTTTAAATCCCTTCCCTGTATCTGAGGTTCTGCCCTTATGTGAATCTTGGTGGCGGATAAGGCCCTTTCTCCCCTACAGAAATGGAGAAGACCAGAAAATCGCTTTACTCATCTCCTTGGCAGCTAGAGGATCTCATCTTGATCAATGAGATCTGAAGAACAGTACAAAATCTGAACTTGATCAATAAGAACTATCACTGGAATAAGTTAAAATATGAGTACCAATTCTTCACCCCAATCTGTGTCCATGACTTTTGCTATGCTACTTCACAGCTCTTTTCACCAGAGGTGGAATGTTTTTCACAGCTCCTTGACTTTAGGCCAGGCGTATGACTTGCTTTTGCCAATGGGATGTTAGCAGATGTGATGTTGCGGAAGTTTGAAACGTACTTACCGTTTGGCTTGCCACCTACAACTTCTGCCATCACTATGAGAAATGCCAGGCAACTCACTGATCCAATAGGAATGAGAAACAGGAGTTCAGATTGAACCCACCCTGAAGTGTGGAGCCAAGCACAGGCAAGCACAGCTTAGATCAACTAACCCCCAAGTGACCCATAGAAAATGGGCAAGAATAAATTATGTTTCTTTTCTTTTTTTTTTTTGAGACAGAGTCTCACTCTGTTGCCTGGGCTAGAGTGCCGTGGCGTCAGCCTAGCTCATAGCAACCTCAAACTCCTGGGCTCAAGCCATCCTCCTGCCTCAGCCTCTCGAGTAGCTGGGACTACAGGAATGCACCACCATACACAGCTAATTTTTCTCTATATATATTTTTTAGTTGGCCAATTAATTTCTTTCTATTTTTTAGTAGATATGTGGTCTCGCTCTTGTTCAGGCTGGTTTTGAACTTCTGATCTAGAGCAATCCGCCCGCCTTAGCTCCCAGAGTGCTAACATTACAGCCAAATTATGGTTGTTTTTAAGTCACTGAACTTTGGAGTGGTTTTGTTACGTGGCACTACTGCGGCAACAGTTGACTGGTACACTCAATCCTGGAACTTTGAATCTGTAGCCCTTGCTGCAAAGGAACAGAGATGGTATGGAATTAATTTCATCCACAGTGATAACCACAGTGAATGTAGCATTCAGGGACAAGTGGTGGAGTGCCAGTGATGAGGTATAATATTCAGCAGTGGCATTAACTTGGTTGAGGTTTCAGTTACCCAGCTTCCCTATGTTCTCTGATTTCCTTCCCTGATTTGCTGGCCTTCTGGGTTATTTTATGAGATAACTGATATCCTTCTAGTAAATTTATTTTCTGCTTAATTTGGCCTGGGTCAGCATCTGTTATTTGCAAATAAGAGCCCTGTCTGAATCAGCCTTTAAGTTTCATTGGAAGTAGAGGATTGGGAAGAGCAGAGAGCGAAAGTGGCCAATAGTGGAAAAGGCGGGGACATTTGTCCATGGATCTACAGTCCTGGTGACAGAGTGTAGAGGAGAATTTCTCTATAGTGTAAGCAGGATTTCCTTTTTATGCCTTTGAGAGCTTTCACCATTTCCTATTTCCACACAGAATATGTGAGTAATGGGGTAGTTGAGTCGGCTGATTCAAAAGGAGTGATCAAAGTTTTTTAACCAGTAAACCATGTTCCATCAAGAATCTGCAAACTAATAAATTGTACCTTACTGACACTTCTATTTTTTATCTAGTTGTTGATATTTAGTCTCTCTTCTAATATGCTAAGAACTCCTGGTAAGGAAAGGTGGAATAAATCATTAAGTGAGGAAAAAAGTTTCAATCAATAGACTTAAATCCTATATCATACGCTTCTTAAACATGCCATTCATTACCTTGATTTTAGTAACTAACAGAACTATACAGAAAATGTTTTTAAATGTCCAAAGCCATACTTAACTACTACAAAATCATTCATGCACAGATTTTCTTACTAAGAATTGTCAAGATAAGTATAAACATTTTTTTACTACTTGTTTTTTGTCTGGCTCTTGAATGTGCTTCAGTTTTTCATGAGCCTCAAAGTGTACATAATTGAATGGTGTAATAAATGCCAGATTCTCTAGTATTTTATAAGGTACATAAAGTGAATGTTTGCCATTATTGCACTAAACCAGAAAATCAGAGAAATTTATATAGTCAACATCTTTGTGCCATGTAATCCCAGAATCATTTCATTTAAGATAGATTAGAATTGAGTTTCATCACTCAAAAAATAAACTAATTTACTTGGCATTAATTGTATATTTAACACAAGGCATTTATTTCTGGAAATTGAGTCACACTCACGCTTGTATATGTAGGACTTTCATTGACTAGTGTATACATTTTAAGTTTATTATCTTTTGCCTTTACACAAAACCCTTGGCAGACTATTCTTAATGCATGTATTTTGGAGATAACAGTCTGTTTCTTGTCAGTTCTAAATTTAAATGATTTGCTTTTCTTGATGGTTGAAAATGCTTGAAGTCAGGGCACTGGGGATAAATTCAGTCCATTTGTGCTTCTTCAAAGAATTACGAATTTACATGATAGATGAAAGTTTACAAAATACTGTGTACATTCTGGATTTCCAAAGGCAAATAAGAACTGACCACCCTTAAATACTTTTAATTCATAGGAAACATCTAGTTTGAGAAAGTGAGTGTGGGAGAAAGACAAGGGAAATAGAGCAATAGATTCAGACAGAAAATGACAGAGACCTTTCATATTCTCACGGGAATGAAACAAAGAGGAAAAAAAATCAATGAACCAAGTTGCAATGAATCTGATGGTCTGAAAATATCAAGCATGAATTTAAAAAAGTATGTTATGAAATTCAAATGTACATACTTGCCATTTATTTTATCCTCTTTTTTACTATAAAAAAACACAGATTAAAAAAACAAAAGGAAAGAAAAATCGGTTATTCCCATCTCTTGGAGAAAAATAATTATTAATGTGTTGGTATACATTTTGATGGTTCTTTTCTTATAAATGTGTGTGCATTACATATACATGTACAGGATTTTTTCCACTAAGAGATCATATTCCATAAAGTACTTTGTAATGTGATTTTATCACTAAATACATTATGTATATCCTTTCATGTTGAAAATGTACTTCCATATGCCTTTAATGGCTGTGTAAATATTTCATTTTTAGAATAAAAAATTAATAAATGCTAGCAAAAATTTCTATACATTGATCCCCCGCAACTTCCATTATGGCAATGGAACTATAGTTTTACTGCACCCTGAATGAGGGAAAAGAGCAAGCAGTGGATGTAATAGATGGCCACAGGCCATTCAGGCTGCTGCACCCAGAGGTGCTTTAGTCTGAATGCTCTATGGCATGCCCACAGCCTCAGCTCACCTTTCAAGCTCCTGTGTCTATTACTCTAGTGCTTCCCAGATAACCTAGTTTCTTTTGCTCAGCCTGGGGACCATCAGTTTCCACACTGAAAGCTCTCAAAATACAGTTGCTCTTCTCCATTTTGTTCAGTGTCCTGGGATATTTAATAGAACTGGATTCAAATAAGGTACTTCAGCAGCTAGTCCCCTCACCTAATGTATATGTAGGTACTTTATCCAAAGACTCATGATAGAGGGAGAGAATTATTTAAAATGTATCATGCCCTACTCTACTAAAGATTAATAAAACATGAATGCAAAGCTTTCAAAAGGTATAATTTTAGGTTACAAGTAGGGTGGAGTGGAAAGATATTTCAAAGTGAAGCTGAAATAGAGGTAAGCAGTCAACTTTTTTGCCTACATTTACTTATCCTGAACAAAAGATCTGTACATGCAGATCTAAGTAGAAACTTAGGATATCCACTGAACATAAATACATGTGTGATATAAATTAATCTTAAGAGGACACTGATGTGATTTGTGCCATGCTATCCTTTTAAATATATTATTTCCAGAGTTGAACTAATATAAGTGTCCAATAACAGGATGTAGGTTAAATAAATTATATTGTGTTCTACAGGGGAATACTCTCCAATTATTTTTAAATAATATAGCAGCTAAAATCTCTAATTTGTGAAAAGATGTTCATAATATATTGTTAAATGAGAGGAAAAGGGAGGGCAACACATTAGCATGTACTATTTTATCCCATTTTGTAAAAATAAATTATGCTTAATATACACATGGGTATGTTTACATGACTCATTATTGGTGATTATTTTGGACTGGTAGGATTACAGGAAACCTTTATTTTTTTCTTTTTGTATATTTGCATTTTCTGAATTTCCTACAATTTATAATTTTAGTTTTGTGAAGAAAAAATTTGAACTATTTTTAGGAATGAGACTAATGGTACCATGGAAGTTTGTCCTCCATGTGATTCTGAAGGGGATTATTGCACCATCTCTCAAGCACAGGGCTTGTAATTCAGAGGAAAATAGGAAGCATCTCTTGCTTAGTGACTCATACTATGCTAGGTGATCATAGTCAAGGGGCAGCAATGTGAGTGTGCTGCTTTGGATCACAAGTAAAAACACATGGAAGGCAGAGAGTAGGGGGAAATACGTAATTAAAGGCATGATTACAATAATCGAAGTAATTTTCTATTTTTTTCTCCTTGTCTTCTTTCAAGTTGATGTGGATATTTTCCTTTGCATAGTGTAGACAATTGGTGAGTTCATTTTGCTGATATTCACAGATAAATAAGGATAATCTAAGAATTACATAAAGAAAGCAGTAACAAGTACGTGTTCCAAGCATGTTTTCTACTGAAGTACCCACTGTCATAATCAAAGAATGTCTCCTGTAACTCTTCAAAAAGACCAAAATGAACCTTCACACAATTTCTAGGAAGGTAAATTCCTGGGTTCATTTCACAAATGTAGAACTTCTAGTCGAAATGGGATTTCCAAGAACATGCCTGGATAAAAACAAGCGAATCTTCATTTTCTAAAAGCACTTTGTCCATGTTTAAGTAACTGCTGAGACATAAAGGTGGGGACTGTGAAGAACAACTTGTACTGTAAATACAGGACAGTCATTGGTTTTCAGAATTGAAAAGGAATTTGGAAAGGTTCTAACTCAAACCCAAGGAAGATGAGGTGACTTGTCCCTAAGTTCTGCATCTATCATGTGGCTTGCGGCTCCCTCTTACCACTTTCCCATCATTTAAATGGAAAAGGAGAATTGCATTGAGTTTCTTAGGCTGAAGTTCTATTCCTCTTATTTTCTCATAATGTCTTTTGGCATTTGTGCCACAACTGCAACTATATATACTTTGGTGAAAGGAAGAAGTGGGAGTAGGAAATGCAACATGAGCTTTGACTAGATTATGTGGACAAGAATACTAAATAGATGTACTCAGTGAGTACTCAGATATCTGTCACCTTTAAAAGAGTTAAATATAAGTGAGAGCTTATTTCAGTTTTAAAGCTCAACATGTTTATTTTCTGAGAGCCAATTTCTCTAGATTTCCATGACTAATTAAAAGATGACAAATTTGGATGGAGCAGAATAGGTCCCTATGGATTAGATTAGGGAGTGTCATTATGCTTAAGTAGAAAGAAAACTTCTGTAGAACTAGTGATACATGACTCAGGTAATTGTCAGGTTCTGTAAAGTCTGTTGCTCACACATACCCGCATCAGCTCACCAGCATCTTCCAATGACCACTTACTTCCGTATAATTCCACTGGGTGTGATACCCAGAGTGTCCACGATCATCTATCATTTTGTTGGACTTCTTCACAGCCTCTCTGTTTCCTGGCTGAGTTATTTATGTAATATTATTCCACATGGGAAAGCCCAGCTGTTGAAGTTTTAGAATCAGGAAGGACACATTTTTATTAGATCTTTCATCTTGTCTACAGTGTGTTATTCTTGGTTTAAATAATGATAATAGCATGCCAGCTCCTCTGCTATAACTCACTCCCCTCGACGTGCTTTTGGAGGGGAAAATGGCCTTTCTTACTTCTGGGGTTCCAGAAGGGGGCTTATATCAAACTAAATATGAAATCAGTGTGTGGGATCGTATAATCACCTGTTGAGTTTGAACTCCTCCACCTGGGGTGGGCACTGCAGAGGTAAAAACCATGGAAATAAGTTATAGGGGTAGCAAGAGGAGGATATGAGAAAGAAAAAAGGAGTTTAGAGGATTAGAAAGTTTTGAGCACAGAAGGAAAGCAGTACTATTTAAAAAAATAGAAAAATCCAGATGGAGAAACAGGTTTACAAGGGAAGATGAATTGTTTCAGATATATTAAGTTTTGAGTTGCTGGGAAGAGATCCAGGTTGAAGGGTCTTAGAGGGCATGATGACTTTGTAACGTGTCAACTTGGTCAGGCTGAACCACATTTCCTAGAATTGACCTTGTAAAGTTCTGGTTAGTGTAGAACACAGCAGAGAGTCTTGGGTGAAATTTGTTCCGCAGAGATGAAGTGGCAGTCACTTTGTAGCTCTTCATGATTTAACAGATCTGTGGACTAACATTTTTGGTATGAAGCAGCAGGTGGACCCACAACTATTTTCCCCTCCCCTTCCCTCCTTCTTCAGCCCAGTCTCCTGGGCCGGATGGATTTGACTTCAAGATGAAGGGCACTGGCTTCTTTCTGCAGGGCATCCACAGCACCAAGAACAGATCGACATAAGCTGACACAGCCTCTACCTTTCCCTTCCCAATTACCTGCCCTGGAGATTTCAGGTCCCACATTAGACACAAGGACAGCCGTACAGAGGCTACTATACCAGATCCTACAATTGTGTAAGATCACATACTTTGGATGGGTTGGCCATCTTTTCTACGGTCCGAAGCCCTGCATGATTTATTTGGCTTTTTATTTCAATGTACACCATCTTTGCCTCATTCAGTACTAGAAACATTAACTAGCATTCTTGATGCTAGTTTTCTATCAATTTCTTTACCCCTTCAAGTCCCAAGCTCTTTCCTGTCTCTGGGTCTTTGAATACCAGGTTCCTTCTGCTTCTTTACTCATGTTCTTTATTTGCAGTAGGTCTTAGCCTAACTATCAACTTTGTGGACTGGCCTTCTCTGACCACACCACTCAAATCCTTCAGGCTTTTCTTCAGGGTCCTTACTAGAAGTTGTGTATGCTTACCTAATTATTTTGGTTAGTTGTTTTTCACTAGAATCTAGGTTCCATGATACATGATAATAAGAGCAACCCTGACCCAGCACTGACTGTCTGGCACACAGATAACCCTCCAGGGATTCATCTAGAGATGAAATGGGAGATAAGGTGGCCTATACCTTTTGGACTGGGACTCGCAGAGGGATTAATTTTCCACTCTTTGGCGGGGAGGTGGGGGGGGCTCTTAAAGATTCTTCCTGAGTTCTACCCCTATTTCTGTTCTTTATGGCAGGTCTCAATAGTTTTCTTTTAAACTTCTGTTAACAGATTGAATTAAGACTTCTGTCAAGATGCTTGTGATGTAAATACTTTTTTAAAAAGCAAAGAGTAAACTACTTCTATTAAATAAAATCAAAAGAAAAATACTATCTTCTGCCTTTTCGCAGCCCTAATGTTGTACAGTATTTTCAATATCTGTGTAACTTAATTTCCAAAGTCAAATCTTTTGGTGTTATCTTGAGCCTGCAGATCACATTTAATACTTAGTTTACTGCAAAGATTTTCTTTGATGCTTTCTTGAAATCCCTCATGCCTTAAATGTTTTCTTTTTAAACAGTTCAATATCTTTGCACATTACTTTTCCAGCATTTAGCCTACACATAGTAACCAAAAAAAAAAAAAAAAAAAATTTGAAGTGTCTAGTGAATTATAGCTTTTGGCACTTTGGGAACAAACCACAGGCCTCTACACATTTGCTCTCAGGCTACTTCCCTTGTCAAAGTTCAAATGGTAGTGTTCAAGTATTATGAGTTCTTGAGTGTTCTTATCCTCCACAAAGTGTGTGAAGTAACTTACTCTTATTTCAATATTTATGTTTTTCTCTCTTTACTGCCTCACATGAATCTGTTCACGGTTAAGGAAATTATTGTAAACCATCTGAATTAAAAACAGATTTTGCTCTTCTGGACATATTAAATTCAATGATCTTAAGCAAACACATTTTGAATTTTGACTTGTTAGAAATCAGAAATCTAGTGATTTTCCCATAAAATCTTATATTAATTGGTAGTAAAATGAAGCACTGAGGAAGGTTTACAACATACAGTGAAGGAAACTAAGATACTGTCTATATCTTAAATATTTTTTTTTGAGCTCTAAAACTAAAAATTTAGTTGTTGCAATTCATTTGGTTAGGTAAATTCTTTCTAGTAACAAGTCTGACAAAGATTTGTCCTTGTTAATTCAGTTCTGGGAAGTTAACAGCAGGAAGCCCATGTTCCTTAAAGCAAGGCACAAGTTTTCCTATTTCTCAATAAATAGTATAAATTGGCTGAATAGTCTGTCTCTGATGGACACTGCTCACAGATTTTGGACAGAAAATGATAGCTACTTGCCAGAATGTTTGGGCAACTGAAGGGTCTCAGTTGAGGACAAAGCTGAAAACAACTGTTAGTAATTAATAATTGTCACTTTCATTCAGAATCAGATTTTGATCATCTCTGGTGGAATTAAAGACTTCAGATCCCAAGCAAACCACCAGAGACATTTAGGCTATTGAAAGCTTACTTGAAGAAATAGCAATATAATATATTGAACAGCTTTAAGATACAATACCCCAAAACTAATCTTGACCAGCCATGAATTAAAATGCAGGTAAAATATAAAATTTCTCTATTCCTATCTTGCTAAAAAGGTGGCTATTTTTAATGCTCTACAAACTGCTTTCATTCATCTGACAATAAGACAACACTAGGAGGCTTGAGAGTTCACTTTGATTTTTATTACATACTAGACATATGAGCTAACCAGAAATTAGGATGATTGTAATCTTAGAATCACAGGAAATATATTTCCACCTCCCCTTTTTTCCTGATATTGGAGTACTATTTCAGATTATTACTTTGGGATTAGTTGAGGGCAAAGTAAAAGAAACCATGGAAGGCAGTATATAAATAATTATGAAACCATTTTTCGGAAGCTAGTAGCGATTTTCTTATTCAGAATAAGATATTCACAATGCTGGCATTAGGTACAATTTTGAACATCTACTGTTAATTGACCAAAGAAAGCATCGAGTGGCCCCCAAGAATCTTTCATTTTTGTTTTTAGCTTCCTATCATACAGTAACTTGTCAAAGGCTTTGAAAATAAAGTCCTTATTGGAAATTTATATTTTGCACCCAGGAAATGTAGGCAAAGCACCTACCTCTGCTTCTTGTGCAGGTTGTGTGCTCTAACAATCATGGCTGCTTTTGGCATCAATGGAGTACAAGCTATTAAGAGTTCCTAAAAATACTAACTTGACCAGTCAGTTGCCTCTACCTTACATACTATTCAGGCGAGTTTCTGGACAGTATACTATTATATCCCTGGTCCAAAATAGGGTGGGCATGTATATATTCAACCTTGTTTGTACATACACCAGGGAGGAATTTGTTTTTTCCTTAAGTAGTTTTGTGTTAGGCAGTAGGGAAAACATTTTCAACTTCAATTTTGAGGTAGGTTATAGAATGAGAAAAATACAAGACTGTCTAGGAACTAATCTCTATTCACCTTTCTAGGTTTTTGTGTTGATACTTCCCAAGTGGCACAAGCTAGGCATTTATAGTCCTTAACATATCACTGTGCTTTTGCACAGTATTCTCAAGTTCAGCTTAAACATTGCTCCTCTAGAAGAAGGAAGTTCATATCTTTACTGAATTGTCACATTCATTGTTTTCTTCTAGAATCCTGGGATTATCTCAAAAATAAATGCTATCACATTTTGCTATCACACATACTTTGTATACATAACTTTCTCACCTACTACATTATAAACTACTACAGGGAAGAAACTGCCTATCTTCAATGATAACATAATGTATGCTTATGTTTCTTGAAAGAATGGTGAAAGGAATACATTCTATGTACAAGTGCCAATTTTTTTTTCACAAAATTAGGCAGAGTTCTGTTCACTTTTGACTTTTTAAACTTGGAAAAGCTAGTTCATTCAAACCTCTCTTCTGTCCCAAGATAAAACTAGACTGGTCATCTTACTTGGTAGATGAAGGAGTCTATTTCAAATTACACATTGCTGTTATCCCCAGTATGTAAGAGCATTCAAGATAGTGCCTGGGTCAAAGAACAAGGCATTAATAAGACACTGGACTTGAACAACTTTTTTAAGCCACAGAGGAATTCAACAGCCTTTGTGGTCTTTTCATTGACCATCTGTTAAGACTACCTGGAAAGAAGATGTAGCTGAAGTCAATCGGGAACTCACTATCAGCACTAAAAAAATTCCAGGAGAGCTGGAACCAAAAGATTCCGAAGCCAGAAAGGAGGCTAGGGAGAGCAAATGATCACAGCAGGCTGAGGACGTCAGCGTCCATCATCGCACCCAGCCCGCAATAAGTCTATGTGACAGAGGCAGTTCATCCAATGCTTAAGTTGATCTTTAATCCTCTTTAGCATCTTACCACCCCACCAAGACACCACAAGAGAAATACTTGAATATTCTGTGGGCTTAAAACCACCTACACTGTCCTTTGGGTTAGAGAACAGGATTCAGTGGTACTCCTTGAAAAAAATACATTAAAGAAAATGCTAATTGCTTTTCTTTGCAGGATCCTGTGTTTTTCTTCCATCTCCCAAAGAGCTTGTGTTTTAAAAGGTCAGAACAGTTGGGGTTAGAAATAAGCTGCCTCCCACTCAGTTCAGCATCTATACACAGAAAAAAGCTTTATGCTACCACAAATTTTCCAAAAAAATTATTCCTTCCTCTACTTGCCACCTATCTCTTCCAAAATGCCAAATTAACAAAAATCTCTTACAACTGATTATCTAGAATATTCTTGCCCTTTTCGTATCTGTATTGTGTTAGCAAATAAAAAGATTAGTTGACACAGCTTTTAGAAAATCCAGTTGGCAGCAGAGCTGGACAACAGATGGCCACCTAGAAATCAGACCCAGAAAGGTGACTTACTCAGCATGGATATGCTGACAAAAGTCTGATATCTGGAATACATTGAAAATCCTTGACCTAATGTAAAGCCCAAGAGGCAGTTCAGAGTAGTAACAATTATCATAAACTGATTCCCTGTCTAAAGCAAAACCTACCACTTTTAACCAGCCAAAGACATGCCAAAATATAAAATAAATACACTGACAGCCTGTAATAGCTCTTTTGCAGAAAACGAACAACTCTCCCCCAAAACCAAAGAAGAAACACATAATAGAGTTTACTTAGATATTTCCTAGAATTCATTCTAAGTAGTTTAAAGCAGTCTTTAAAAACTGGTGGTTTTTTAATTCCATACTTTGTTTCTATAGGTAATATTTAGCTAAGATTTAAGCATCTCTTAGCTTTGAAATTTTAACTGAATTTCAGTTGAACCTTAAGAAATGTTAACCATAAACTTATAATAATTGCCCTATGGTAAAATTTATAAGTCATATTCCCAATATTCCTCTTACCTAGTCTAAAAGTTGCTGGAGGTCTCTCTTCACTATCAAAGCTCAAAGACACTTATGCCATAGCATGTGAATAAGTAGATATGAAAACTGTTTATCATCTACAAAGTTACACAAGATATTCCAGTTCAAGTTAACAGAAAAAAACATACACTAGATTTAAAGTGCTGTATTAAAAAAAACAAAACAAAAAAACCACAACAAACCCAAAATACATTTCATTTGGGGGCAATTAAAATATATGTTTCAGTTTTTGACGACCTGACACTTTTAACACTTCTAGGATTATCATTCTATAATTATTCTCCTTTACTCTTCTAATTCTGAGAATGTTCTCTTTTTCACGGAACACCAGCTAACTGGTAAAACTTATACTTGTGACATTCACCTACACTTGACCAGAGGGATCAGAGGCTACTATGCCAGTGGGTAGTCTTTATCCTCTTATTTTAAATATGAACATTTCCCAATACCAATTATAAGTCACACCTCATTTATCTTCTTAAAAATTGCATGGGCTTATTTTAAATATTTTAAACACCTGTAATAAACTACAGAGTTTGCTAAGAGTAGAGGTACTCTGGTTAATGATCAAAATGGTGTCCCCAAAGGAAAAAGCAAGCATTATGAAATATGAAAGCAATCTTTACCAACACAAATTGAATCATTGTTTTCTCAATAAAAACATTAGTACAAAAAAGTTCTCATTCTATAAAGATTTATCATTTCTAAATCATAGTGAAAGGAACTTGAGCAATTTGCTATTTTCTTTTATACTATGTGTCTTAGAGATACCTCACGAAAAATTGGTGTCTGACACAAAGAATGACATTTGCAGAATGTAATATTGTCATGACAGTACTGAGGTTGATTGTTACAGACTATTAACTTCTCTGAGTATTAAATGGTTACATCTTAATTATTTATATAGAACATTGGTCCAATAACACAAAAATAGAGAACAGCATCTGGAAATTTATCTCATTCCATGTTTGGAGATAAAGGGTTAACTGTTCTTTCCATTATTTTTTGCAGATAAGTCCTTGTTCACATTGAAATCTGATGGCAATTAAATTCTGGCATTTTTCCAAGCTACTGCATGAAGAGGATGCTGAAGGCCATTACTATACAGCATACTGCAACATAAGGACTTTTCCGTTCACCTGTTGAAAAAAAGGAGATATTTATCTTGAATGAGTGTTTAAGTGATAAGGTTACTACAATGGGGAAAGTGAGAAATAAGAATCAAGATAAAGTTCATGCTTATAAGTCCTACACATCTGGGGTGGGGAGGGAAAACAAGGAATTAGATGCAACATAAAAGTACAATACAGAATCCAGTGGTTCCCAACCTTTTCAGCACCAGGGTAGGGAGTGGCTGTAAATACAGAAGCAGCTTCCCTTGCTCACTCATTTCCTAAGTTTATGGAAGACAATTTTTCTAAGGCTGGGGGTGGGGAGGGTGGTTGCAGCACCAGAGTTTTGCTGCCCTGTCTGTGGCCCAGGGGTTGGGGACTGCAGAGCTAAACTATACCAATTTATTTCTAAGACCACCTCATTTTCATATATTTAGAAAACTCTGAAAGTGCCATTCCTGTGACACTGCATAAACCCAGACATTAAAAAATACAATGCAGAATGTAGGGCAGATACAAGAGAAGTGATCTCAAACAACTCAGTTGAGGCCAAAGAAATATTGTTTTATTTCCTTTAAAAAGAAAAAGATTTCCATCTATAAAAAGAAATCCAATATACAATTGTTAGCCAGTTTTTTCCTCCTCAATATTAATTCATGACACTTAAAGGGAAAGGGGAGCGGGGGACATTCATGGATGAAAATAGAGTATGGTTAATAAAGCTGCATTTAAAAAATGGACATAAAATAAAATACTTAATAAAAAACATTAGAAAAAACTATTTCTGAGATAGATTTTTTGTATCAAGTCCTTCATAGTATGATTACTCTAGGTTAGAGATGTAGAACTAAAAACAATCATTGCTTTTATGAGTCAATTTTTCACATGTGCTTAAGGAATACTTATATTTGGAGACTTTCCTTTGCATGAAGTAGCTCTGAAGTTGGCTTGTGAAATTATCTTGCAAATAGATAGAGATCCTGTGACTGTGAGTTAACTCAAACTCATCTTGTTCTTTCCTGTTTCTTCAGTAATTGCAAGGCTGTATTAATGCACAGGGTACCAGGCGTTTTACACGCTGCCTTAAGGGCAGCTTAAGAAGAAAGAAACTACTTCTAGAAATAATCTTGGTACACACCTGGTACCCTTTAGCAGACATTTTATACTCCCTTCACGTGTGTTTTTCTATGATGCTTAAAATCAACTCCTTCCCAGTAATTAAATTCCTTATTTCACTTAGCAAGCTTAGTTAACTACCTACAGAAAACATTAATCTTGACCAACCTCATTAACTAAAATTCTCTAGGTTGTTTTCACTTTTAGACCTTCCTCACAGAGCTCACAGAGCCTTATTTTATAAGTTTACATATTTGTGTCTGCTCAATGACAATTTCCATAGAAAACATCATACACATACACAAAAACCAAACATTTGGTGTCTTCTGAAAGTGTTTTTTCTATCCATAGACATTTAATGAACTGCCTTCCAGCTCAAGGAAAGTCTAGAAAGTGAGACAAAGTGTTTTTACAACACTACAACCTCAACTGAAAAAAATCTTTTAAAATTAAAAAATATCTTGGGTCACAATTTTAAACAATGCTAATTCTTTTGGGGTAAAAAACCCAAGTCATCCAACAAAACAAAACAACCCCATTTGTACACAACTTTCAGGAAGGTTTCATAAGCAAGCTTGTCACTCTTATTCGGGCTAGATACTCTCATTGTCTAATATAGTCTTATTAAATATCTAAAGAAGAAATTAATACCTTCCTAAGTTTTACATATGGTAGAAATTAGTTTTTGAGGAAGTTCTTCCCTTTTTCAACCTCCGATTTAGAATGTTGTAATTTACATATGGGTTTCATTTTCCTGTTTTTAATTTTCTTAAAAGAAACTGCCATGTGGTAGAGCCAAACATCTTTGGTTGAACTTGGGTAAGAATGTTACTTCTTGTCTGGTCTTAGGTCTGTATAAGTGAATGTAAACCAGTTGCTGTAATGTGATGTGTAACATGATAAGATGATTTGGCTGGGTCTTTTCCCATTAAAATTGCATCCTTTCTTTGTGAATATATTCTGTGTCAAGATAAGACCATGTGCTTGAGAAAGCAGCATATCAGAATCAACATTTTCTAAGCCACTACGCCAAAATGAAAAGCTAATGCTTTCACATAATTGGCAAGAATGAACACTTTAACTGAATGATTCAACCTATGGCATTTGTATGGTCAAGAGAGGAAAATGGAACTAAATGAACAAGGAAAAAAGAAAAGGCACTATTTATAATTACACATAAAAATAGATTAAACACAGGAAATCATTAAGAAAACTACAAACTAGATATCTTAAACTTTTAACTATACTGTCTTCAAGTAAAAATTGTGAACAAAGGGGTCACTTGAGTTGGCTACCGAATGGAGCTGTACATATTTCTCCAATTTATTACATAAAACAGATTTAAAATACCTAAAAATTTTCTTTATGCATTAGCACCTTACTGATAATCCTGAGATGAAAACTCACCCTCATAACTCCAGACTTGCTTTTCTACTATGTTCTCTCTTTGCATATCATTCGAGGTATTCTTACCACTCTGTTCCTTGGCAATATTTTAAAATTTCTTTTTCAGGGTGACTTGTCTCTGAAGCATATGGTTTGTTTTATGTATGTATATTTACATTTACCATTAGCTATGAGTATTAGCCATCAAGGGTGCTATTTTGTCTCTTTATCTTTCTTTCCTTGGGTCTTTTTGAAGTACGTAAGATTTCTTCTGTTATTTTAGGGTTTGCAGCTGTTGTGCATGACTGAGTGCCAGATAAATCTGTACCACAAATCTCTGTAAATCTAGGACAGGCCTTCTCCACTCCACTGCTGTTGATGTTTTGAGCTGGATAATAACTGCTGTGAGGGGCTACCCTGTGCATCTCAGGATGTTTAGCAACATCCCTGACCTATACTCAGTACATGTCCTCCAGTCCATTTGTGACAAACTATGTTGTCAAATGTTCCTTGACTGACAACTACTTATCTAGATTATATTTGTGCTTTTACCAATTTAAAGTCAATGATATTTTTTACAAAAGAAAGATTTCCATGTCTATCACCATAAAAGAGAATAAAGCATGACAAGAACACTGAGGAAAAACAGTTTAATAAGTTAAAAGCACGTTGATTTCTCTGGAAGATAGTCTGTCTCAATAGTCTCTATATCAGAATGAGGGCCTTGAAAGTGGTACTTTTCTGTGAAGCCCTTTATGCGTACACTATCATTTTCTACAGCACGCAACCTTGAAAGGCCAAAGAGTCTTATGATCTCATCATCACAGATTTAGAAAGGGCTTCTGGATAATTTAGTATTATGCTTGCAACATCCCCCATTAATGAGTCTGGCCTATCATTAAAAGCTCAAGGGAAGAAAGCCTACTCTCAAAATTATTTCAATGGCAAATAAATACAAATCTGAGAAGATACGTTAAAGATTTGAAGACTAGTTTATGTTATGCCTATCTTCAGATATATTACATCAATTCCCACATCTTCTTTAGAAAAATCTCTAAGTATCGGCATACTTAATTTTAGTGCATTTTGTAGATTTGCATTTTTTAAAAAACAAATTGAGGATTTATGGCACCCTGTGTTGAGCAAGTCCATCAGTATTTTTCCAACATCATGTGCTTACTTCATGTCTACATTTTGATAATTCTCACACTACTTCACACTTTTCCCATATTATTATATCTGTTATGGTGATCTGTGATCAGTGATCTGTGATAGTGCTATCGTATTTGTTTTGGGGTGCCATGAACCATGCCCATGTGAGACAGCAAACTTAACTGATAAATGTGTGTGTTCTGACTGCTCCACTGAATGGCAATCCTCCATCTCTTGGCCTTCCTAATACCTGGCACATAACAATACTGAAATCAGGACAAGTAATAATCCTACAATGACCTCTACGATTCAAGTTAAAGGAAGAGTTGCGCATCTCTTACTTTAAATCAAAAGCTAGAAATGATTAAGCTTAGAGAGGAAGGCATGTTGAAAGCCAAGACAGGCCTAAAACTAGGCCTCCTTTGCTAAATAGCAAAGTTGTGAACACAAAGGAAAAGTTCCTGAAAGAAATTAAAAGCAAATATAAAAATGGTAAGAAAGTGAAACAGCCTTATGGAGATAGTTTTAGTGGTCTGGAAATTAAAAGCGAATACATAAATAGTAAGAAAGTGAGACAGCCTTACGGAGAAAGTTTTAGTGGTCTGGATAGAAGATCAAACCAGCCATGACATTCCTTTAAGTTTGAAGTTGCCAAAGGTTGGTTCATGAGGTTTAGGAAAGAAGCCACCTCCATAACATAAAAATGCAAGGTAAATCAGCAAGTGCTGATGGAGAAACTGCAGCATATTATCCAGAAGTTCTAACTAAGATCATTATTTAGGTGGCTACCCTAAACAATAGATTTTCAATGTAGACAAAATAGGCTTTCAATGTAGACAATGTAGGCTTTCTATTGGAAGAAGATACCATCTAGGACTTTCACAGCTAGAGAGAAGTCAATGCCTGGCTTTAAAGCTTCAAAGGACAGGCTTTCTCTTCTGAGGGGGTAATGCAGGTGGTGACTTTAAACTGAAGCCAGTGCTCATTTACCATGCTACACCTACTTTGCTAGTACTCTAGAAATGGAACAAAGTCTAGATGACAGCATAGCTGTTTATAGTATGGTTTACTGAATACTTCAGTGGACAAAATAACTGGAATTGTGGTGGAAAGAGCAAGGAGAACTTGAATTAGAAGGAGAGCATTAAGTATGCAATCTCATGATTATATGAGATTGAGGTGTTGCTTCTTATGGATGAGTTAAAAAAAAAAAAGGTTTCTTGAGATGGAAGCCACTCTTGATAAAGATGTTGTAAATAATGTTGAAATGACAACACAGGATTCAAGACTATGACATAAATTTAGTTGATGAAGCAGTGAAGGGTTTGAAAGGATTGACTTCAAATTTGACAGAAATTCTACTGTAAGTAAATTGCTAACAAATAGCATTGCATGCTACAGAGAAACCTTTTGAAAATGGAAGAGTCAATCCATGAGGCAAACTTCACTGTTGTCTTAAGGAACTACCAGTCACCCCAAACTTCAGCATTCACCACCCTGATCAATCAGCAGCCATCATCTGGCAAGACTCTCTGCCAGCAAAACGATGAAGACTCATTGAAGGATCAGATAATCATTACCACTTTTTTTTTTAGCGATTAAATATTTTTAAATTAAGGTATGTACATTGTTTTTTCAGACATAATGTTATGTCACACTAAATAGACTATAGTACAATGTCAACATAACTTTTATATATATCAGGAAGCCAAAAAACTTTTGTGACTCACTTCATTAGTGGTCTGAACCCACATTGTATCTCTGAGGTATGCCTGTATCATAAGAACTTACTTTATATTTTTCAGTCTCTAATCAATTTTGTTTCCTGTTATGGACCATATTCTAAATTTTTCTCTGAGGTGAAAACCAAAATAAAATACAATACTTTAAAGGGAACATAGTTTATCTAAGGAAGATGATTCTTAAATACCTCATTCTATTTAAAGGGACTAAAGTTTGGGGAACTCGAGGTGCTGTCAGATTGGCTAATTAGATTAAATGACAAATGTAAAAAATTTATTTCTCATTATGAAAGTCTAACAGCTTTATAAAAGAAAAAAGTAGTTATGAATAAATTCAATGTCAGGTGAAGAATACTAAAACCAAACGAGTTTTTATTGGTCAAATATTAATAATTACAAAGAAGACAAGAAATATTCATTTTCAGTGTAAGTGGTATATGTATAAATGCTCTGAAGTGCTTTTGTCAGAATTAGGAATGTTAATAAAAGGGTGTAATCTATTTTTCAAGAATATTGGTGAATTACAGCAATAAAATACCTTTTAATTCATTCACTTTACAATTATTTGTGAGTATAGTACTATGTTCTGGGCACTGTGCTAAATATTATATATATGATGGGATAAGAGTATATTATTATCTCTATAAACACATGTATGATGCTATTACTCTTATGAAAAGTTAGGTGACAACTTTAGTTGAACTTTAGTCAGACAAAGCTCAGCTATGACCACATGTGTTCAATACACAAAACAGTTAAACATTACATGACTTAAAATAAGGCAATAAAATGATTTTGCTTAGATGGCTACTCAGAAGGCCCTTCATTAGATGGAAAATCCACCCTCAGATATCAAAATGGTATACAACATATAGAACAGCATGCTTTATACCATGAACATATGTGCATAGAACTATATACTTTTGTTTGAAATCTCCTCAAAACCAGGAATGCATGGTATTTGATATCTCAATTAGAGACTTTTAAAATATTTTCCATCTCTCTGCTAATGAATTATTATCAAGTACCCAACAAACCTAATTTTATACAGCATAAGGAAAAGAGCTTGGTACAACTTACAACTTTTGCAAAAATGTCAGAGAAACCTGCCCTTTTAAAACTTACATTTAATTTGTGAGAATATAACATTAAGTAAAATGGTCAACAATTTACAGCTGAAGAAATGGAGACAGTATAGACACTTACCAATTCTGGCACACTTCCAAAATATACCCAATAGTCTGCACAGAATAAAAAAAAATGGCTATTACTGGGAATGGTAAATCATTCTCTTAATATTACACAAAGAATTAATTATATAGTGGTTCATTCACCTTTAATGTTTTGCTTCCAATCTGAAATCTGCTTATTTGATGTCAAGCTCCCATTTATGTATGAAAGTAGGACACAAGAGTTTATCAACCATTGATTTATGGAAATTGCTATGAACTAGAATATATGTGGTGTCACAGGTCAAATCCAGGGTAAATTAACAGGGGAGTGGCAAAAATTTGCAGAAGGGCTTTCTGTATGAAGTACTTTACCTTCAAAAGCAGAAAACTTATATGCCAATTTAATTAAGACTTAATTTTGAGAAAATGATAAACATGTTTTAGATAAATTGCCATTAAAAAATATTCATACTAAAAATGTAGTTCTTATGAATGTAGCTCAAAAAACAGATATTCTAAAATTAAGATGTTCATTTCAGTTCTATGAATGGCTATAATGTGAATTACATCTTATATGAATTTACTATTTATTTGGCATATATAAAAAGCACTACTTTTGAGAAAAAAGTGAGTAATCAATGAATAGGGATATCTGAAAAAAATAAAAACAGACATTTTGTTGGTTCGACAAAAGAACAGAATTATAAATGGCATTACAAATTAAGATAAATTAACATATGGTTACATATTAAGTTACATAATGTTAAAGTTATATTTTATGTAAAGTTACATTACGTAACTTAAAAGTTATAAAAGTTATATTATAAAAGTTACTTAAAGTTACAGTATGTAACTTAATATGGTTACAAATTAAGATAAATTAACATTATTTGTTGCATAAATTAGGATTATTAGCTTAAGAAATCTCAATACTTAAATTTTAGGGAAATTTATAGTGTATTTTTTTTTTTTGCCTGAAGGAATGGCCGGCTAATGAGTCATTATATCTGGATAGGTAAGAATGAAAGAAAATATTGGTTCAATTAAGTTCTATTTTCCTCCTTCGAAGAATAATAACTTCCTGACTTCAAAGCAAAAGGTCTCTTTAGATTAAATGGAATAAGCAAAAATAAAAGTTTATTTCAAAGGATGGACTTTCTGACAGGTAAAAATTTTACTATAGGAATAAAAGACAAAAGCCATACACATTTCTGGAAGTAATATAGTATATAAAGGCCAGATTATCCTTAAATTCAATCCTGCTTACTGGTTGTATACTGTGAGCAAATTAATTTCTCTCTTTAGCAATAGCACCCACCCTCCCAGGTTTGTTATGAATATTAAATGAGTGATTACACAGAAAATCCTCAGAATTGTGATTAACAAGTTCTGTTCAGTAATTCACAGGCTAAACACACATGTGACAGTAACTCCAGATATCACTTAAAATTGTCTTACTTTTTTTTTCAAAAAATGGAAGACAATAGGTTAGGCATTTGCAAAGCCGTGGTTCCCCGATTCTAAAATTTATTGATTACAACATGAATTAATAATTTTTTTTTTTTTTTTTTTTTTGAGACAGAGTCTCACTTTGTTGTCCAGGCTAGAGTGAGTGCCGTGGCGTCAGCCTAGCTCACAGCAACCTCAAACTTCTGGGCTCAAGCGATCCTTCTGCCTCAGCCTCCCGAGTAGCTTGGGACTACAGGCATGCGCCACCATGCCCGGCTAATTTTTTATATATATATATCAGTTGGCCAATTAATTTCTTTCTATTTATAGTAGAGACGGGGTCTCGCTCTTGCTCAGGCTGGTTTTGAACTCCTGACCTTGAGCAATCCGCCCGCCTCGGCCTCCCAAGAGCTAGGATTACAGGCGTGAGCCACCGCGCCTGGCCCATGAATTAATAATTTAAAGCTACTCTGGTTGCAGGAGCAAGCTGAGGGACCCAGAGCAGGATACCTAAAGCCCCTCCCCAGGAAGCTTACAGCTCCACAGAACACAGTCTGCAACCAGAAGACAGATCAAAAAGTCAAGGTCCATTCAGGTCCAATATTTTACAAGTAACTTAAAATATTGTTAAGAAAATCGGCACAACACAGCTAACATATTAAAAGCATATTAAATGAACAAAGAATTCTAACTTGGCAACTCAGAGACTTATCAGTACCACTTTGGCTTTTTTCCCCACATATTTCTCTACCTACATATTTCTGTAATATTCCAAATGATATTTGAAAAAATAGGAACTCTGTTAGTTGATAAGAAAAAATGCAATCATGCTGCTTAGTTACTATAGCTATATACCAGTAAGTGTACCTGCTGATAATGCTATTGAGTCTATAAAACTAGAAAAAAGTACACATGATTTTTTCTGTTTCTTAGTTCTACATTATTTAAAGCAGCAAAAAATGAAGTTATTTTAAACAGTGAAGTCATCAAGAACTTATTTTACCCAATCTATCTAGATATCTATACCAAAGCATAGTATATTCTTTCTATAATGAAAGAAAAATTTATCATGAGTCTCATAAAAAAATACATTGTAACAGAAAGGAACAGGGCCTGTAAAAAGTTTTCTATAGAAAATATCTTACATACAAATCAAAATATTAGGTTATTAAGTATGAAATGTCTGATTTTCTTAAGTACTAAGTTTGACAGTTGCTATCTCTGACATTTCACTTTGACACTTCTAGTTTTATTTTTATTGGGGAGGTACATCCTCATTCTTTGAAACAGAGTTTGGCTTGTGATTATCTTTAAAAAAATTTTTAGAGCAATTTTTGTGATATCATAGATAAGTCAGAAATTTGTGTTATTTTCAAATATGAGCTCTGTAGACAGCTCAAAATATCAACAAAGTGTTTGGGAAGGATGTGGCCAATGAATGCACAGACGTTGATGGTTTGAGAAGTTCCATTCTGGTGATTTTATTTGTTTTTTTTGAGACGGGGTCTCACTCTGTTGCTCTGGCTAGAGTGCCATGATGTCAGCCTAGCTCACAGCAACCTCAAACTCCTGGGCTTAAGCAATCCTTCTGTCTCAGCCTCCCAAGTAGCTGGGACTATAGGCATGTGCCACCATGCCTGGCTAATTTTTTCTAGGTATTTTTAGTTGGCCAATTAATTTCTATTTTTAGTAGAGACGAGGTCTTGCTCTTGCTCAGGCTGGTTCCTGACCTCGAGCGATCCTCCTCCCTTGGCCTCCCAGAGTGCTAGGAATTACAGGTGTGAGCCACCTTGCCCAGACCCATTCTGGTTTTTTTAATCCTGAAAATAAGCCACATGAGTGACCTGAGACCAAGATGGATAATGATAAGCTAAAAGCTATAGTGGAAGCAAATCCATCTCAACCTATGCATGAATTAGCAGCAAGGTCTGACGTTACTATTCCAACAATATTGGACTATTTAAAACAAATTGGCAAGGTAAAGAAGCTGGAGAAATTGTCTGTTAGCTTGCCTTTCTTCGCTGCCGCAACATAAAGGTAAACCATTTCTACACCGTATTGTTACGTGTGATGAAAATGGATTTTTTTGACAAACGCAAGCATGCAGCACAATGGCTAGATAAAGACGAAGTGCTTAAAAAGACGAAGTGCTTAAACACAATCCAAAATCAAGTATTTGTAAAAAACAGCTAATGGTGTGTGTTTTGGTCACCCAGCACTGGCATTATCCACCATAGCTTCATGAAACCTGGTCAATCGATTATAGCAAATGTCTACTGCAACCAACTGGATGAAGGAAATAATGAGGATGCTTGTAATTAAGCAACTGAGATCAGTCAATAGAGATAGGCCAATCATCTTGTAAGACAACACTTGATTACATGTTGTACAAACAATGGTGTTCAAACTACAGAAGCTGGATTTGGAAACTCTCTGTCATCCACCATATTCCCCAGACCTTGCACCGATAGACTACCACTTCTTCCAGGCTTTGGAACACTTCTTTCAAGAAAAAATATTTAATTCTTAACAAGCTGTGGAAAATACCTTTCGAGATTTTATTGGAACTCACTCTCCAGGCTTCTTCATGGCTGGCATAAACAAGCTACTGTTATGATGGCAAAACTGTGTTGATAGTTTAGGTACATACTTTGGTTAACTGTACTGGTTCTTGTTTGAGATATAATGTAATAAACTACTCTTTCATTCGAAATTGGACATTTCATATTTAATGACCTAATAAAATAGCACTTAACATTTAAATAAGTAGAAACAAAGATTTAAAGAAAAGCTTTAAATACAGTTGACAATATTAATATATATTTTAAAATGTGAAAATAGACATGCTTTTTAAAAATCTTTATGTAGGAGAAATATACTACCACTCAACCTCAACTGTAAGGTTGGCAGCCCTGAGAACTCCTTTTTTAATGTAGCATGTTATGAATGTATTCCTGCTCCCGAAGGAATAAGGAGCAGACATTTCCACATGCAACCTACTTTCTTTTGAAAGAGAATTTTCATAATAGAATCAGAAAAGTATAAATATTACATTCTACTATGTGATCATTCTTTAATGAAATAAACATTTAAGTATCATTTAGATAGACATTATTAGAAATCACGCAACTGATCAATGGAAATAAGTATTTACTGATTTCTACTATATGCTTTAACTGTAATTTAAGAGTCAGAAATGGCAGGAGAAGAGGAAATGAAAATGTCTGCTTGGATAGAAAGATTTCATGCACAACTAAGGAACAAATAAGATGATATGATATCGACAAATGAAGTATTGAATGAGTGCAATGAGAGTTTAGCAAAAAAGGTAGAATGAAGGGAAGACAATTGTCTACAAAGGAAATGAGGCACTGTTATAAAACTGATAGAAAAATAACATGTTTTCACATTCAGTACGTTAAATAAAATCCCTCATATGCTTTTTACAGTCTAACACATTTCAGATCACTTCTGAAATTTTTTGATTTAGTAAGATATTATGGATGTAAAGTTTTTAAATATTTAAAAACAAAGGGTAAAAATAACATTAAAAAGTTATTACAAAACAATTACACATAAGAATTAAATTACCTAATAACTTTTGTGGTAACTTTCATTCCATGTCAATAAAACACTAATTTGGATGATTAGACATAGTTAGTAACATACCCAGTTTTATTTCTGTCCAGGACGCTGGGTGCCAGGGATCGGATATAAGCACAGGTACATATAAGCAGCAAGATTACAGTCAACAGACTCTGAAAATTGAAAATAGCAGACTAAAAAGAAAAAAAAAAAGAAAGAACAATTAGTATCACAAGAAAACCTGCATAGGTAAAAATGCCTGACAATTTCATATTAAGAATCATGTTTTTATTTCCTCAAAAAGGCAAACAGAATGGCACCTCCAACAATACTTAAGACCAGAATCATGAGGACTTCTAAAGTCTTTAACCTCTGCCAACCTCTGGCTATACGACCTTAGCGGAGTCATTAACCTAAGTCTCTGCTTTAAATCTGTAAAGCTGATTGGGGAATAAGATAGACTACACGTTGACAAAAGTTTTAACTTTTAATTCCGAATAGGATTTTTCTAGGATAAATACACTTTAAAGTTAAGCTATCCTGTTCCATGGGTTGACAGATACTAGGCAATTATATTAGACTTTGGTGAAAGAAAGCATCTGCTCTTTCACTGTGATTCTTTAAAAGTTATTCTTTATAGGTTGAGCATCCCTAATCCAACATCTGAAATCTGAAATGTTCCAAAATTTGAATTTTTTTGAGTGGCGGGATTATACTCAAAAGTCATGCCAAAGGAAATGCTCATTGGACCATTTTGGTTTCACATCAGGGCTGCTTAACTGGTAAGTGTAATACAAATATTCCAAAATAAAAAAAAAAAAAAGCCCCCCAAACCTGAAACACTTCTGGTCCCAAGCATTTTGGATAAAGAATACTCTACATAATATGTATTTAATAGTGCAACTCTTATTCCAAAAGCTAAAATCTAACACAGAAATTCTAAGAAAACGTAAATTTCCACAAACAAAATGAATGGTTTCCAGTCAAAGGAAAATGGAAGTGAACTTACTCTATTCAAAATTCAGCTCAAGTGTACCCTTTTCCAGGAAGTCTCCTTGAATCCACTTGCTTCCCTTTTCCTATTTCATGAAGAACTCTCTATTTCTATAGCAAACTGATACCCTTATTATAATACTCATCCCTGAAGGGTGGACATTATGTTATCAGACTCTGACTTTCAGGACCTGACCATGTGCCTGCCTCACAGGAGTCTAGTAAGAAGATAGTTGAACAAAGTGCAGGAATATATAATACAGCATATTTCCATCACATACAGGTAGATAAAACATATCAATCTCATATAACAGCCAGCAATATGTTTATTTGGTAAACTTAGAAGCACTTTCTAAAACAATCAGGAATAAGACAAAACATAATAGTTATGAAAAACTTTAAAAAGGCAAAATGGGTACTTGAGGACGACTGGTTACCTGAAAAGCCCAAAAGAATCTAGGAAAAACGATTACAGACATTAAGGAAATTGAATAAGGTGGCTGGGCACATAATTAAAATATACACATCAACAGTCTTCATAATTTAATTAAATTAACATCTGGGTTAAAGACATAATGGAAAAAAGACTCCTTCTATGATAGCATCTAGAACAAAAAGCTAAAATATCTAGGAATAAACTTAAGAAACACGCAAAATTGGCATCAAAGAAAAAGACCTTAAAATATGGAAGAACATAAAGGTAGAACCACACGCTATGGTTTGGATATGGTTCGTTTATCCTCACCAAAACTCATACTGAAATTTGACCCCCAGTGTGGTGGTATTGGGAAGTGAGGCCTAGTGGAAGGAGTTTGGGTTATGGGGGCAGATCCCTAGGAATGGTACCATGCTGTTCTCCAGTTAGTGAGTTAACTTAGGAATAAATCAGTTCCCAAGAGCGGATTGTTAATAAAGTCAAGACGTCCCTCAGGTTTCCCTGACTTCACATGGGTCCACTCCCCTTTTGACCCTTTCCACCATGTTGTGATGGAGCACAAAAGCTCTGGCCAGGAGCCAAGACCATGCCCTTGAACTTCTCAGTCAGCAGAACACTGAAGTAAATAAACCTCTTTTCTTTATATATTATCCAGTCTTAGGTATTCTTTGATAGCAACATAAAACAGACTAAGACAACTTACATACCAGGCTTTTCTACTGGAAGACAATATTGTAAAGATAACCCATAAATTTAAGGTGAACACTATCTTAAGTTATTTTTGAAACAGACAACTGATTCTCAAGTCCGTACGGAAATAAATAAGCAAGAATAGCCAGGAGAATCTTAAAAGCACATCTGTAGATATGTACATCTTTTTGCAAAGAAAGTGAAGGAATACAGTGATAACTGCCAGATAATTTTGTTTCTAATTCTCAACTTTTCTGGATTCCTCAAATTTTCCAAGTGTCACTTTTATGGTCCAAAAAAGACAAACACAAATAATTTGTAATCACCATTTTAATATCTGTTTTCTATGCAAATAATTCACGCATATAGCAAAAGTAAAGTTTAATGTGCCTTGATTTTAAATTAAATTGGGTTTTAACATCATATCTGTGAAAGTGATATATATATTGGATAATAACCTCATGAAATATAAATTTCATTCCCTCCCAGCCAACATAACTAAACATGTATTTAATTTCTACTAAGGGGAATGAGGCTAGACACTGGGGATTTGAAAATGCATATGGTCCGGTTCCTTCCCTTCAGGAGTTTACGGCTTGCAATAACAATTATTGATATTCACTGAGTGCTTGTTTTTATTATTTACCCTCATATAACCTAGGTACATATTACCCTTATTTAATAGATGAGACTACTAAGGCACATAGCAGTTATAATCAAGTTATAACATAATGCATACTTTAAAAAGTAAATAGCAACTTACAGTAGCATATGCAAGTGATGGCTTGCACCATGAAGACAAAGACTGCTGTTTTTATAAGGAAAAGTCAGAAAAAGCTTCAAGGAGAAAGCAGAAGGAATCAAACCTTGAAAAGGCATAATTTAGATGAACAAAGAATAGAGAGCAGGCTCCAGATGAGACAAAAACCTGGGGAAAACCCTCCCACAGAACAATGAGTTTGCATCTTCAGGGAGTGACTTTTGTATTTGTATTAAGCAAAAGATTCCTGTAGTAAAGTGATTGGGGAAAAAAATTGCAAAGCAGGTTTATTATCTTCCTAATGGAGTATCCAAATTTATGATTTTGCAATCATTCCTTCCCCAAGATGCCTTTAAAAACAAACAAAAAAACCATGTTTAAATGATATGATATCCAGGACTGGTTTCTAAATAATCTAGTATGTGTGAGGTAGGAGAGGGTTAGGGCTCATAATAAAATGCTAAGATTATGGCATTATATCCTTTTTTCTACCTTTGTATGTTTGAATTTTTTTTATAATACAAAATAAAAAGGCACTCACAGACATGCCCATTATTAAAGAAATGGTGTGTGTGTGTAACCATTTACAAATGAAAACCATTTACAAGAATGAAATATATGATATACACAACTTTGTTCTGGGGGTTTATAGACTCTAAAATTTAAACAAATAATCTTAGGTGGTAAAGTCTTTTAGATGTACTTAGACTCTAGACAAAAGAGTGTTTTTAACTTATGGACATTAGCCTGCCACCTATAGCACTCCCCTTAATGCTTAGCATCTGTTGTTTGGTGATATAAAATTTTACTCTCAGGTTTAAAAGAAACAGATGTCCCTGTTCAGAAGAAAAATAATTAAAATTTTCAATAGAAAGATGTTATTAAAGGGAAGGAAGGAAGGTAAGAAAAAGGTAAGCATATTTAATCACAAAAGAGTAAAAGGTGATAAGTAAAATTTGCCACGTTTAAATTTTTTCATACTTTTAAATCTTTAAATTTTTTTCAAAGTACTCTGTGATATTTGCACATGCCCTCTGTTCTTGGCTTGCTTGGTGAACTGAACCACTCATCCTTCCAGTCTCAACTCAAGATTCACCATGAAGTCTTCCCTGTTCCTACTTTCTACACCAAGCAGTCAGGATCTTTGTATGTGTATGTGTTACATATATACCTTCCCATGATAGCACCCATCACATTGTCCTGTAATTTTGTCCTCTATTTTACTGAGGTTCTCATTAGTCCTCTGTGACTATTAAATGAAAGAGTACACAGTAGTCACTGAAAATATGCTTAATGAATGTAAAACTGACAGTAATAAACACTGTGACAAATGCAAGTGCATATTTGGATACCAAATTAATAATGCACATTATTATGCACAGTATTAAAACATAGCTCAAGTCTTACCAAGAATGACTTAGTAAGATTACAGAGCTACTCATACATATAAGAGTAGGAGAGAAGATGCAGTTAGCTTTATAAAAATGAGTTATCTTCTATCTTATAACTGCTTAGGTCCAATCTACAGTTGGCCCTCCTTATACATGGGTTCTGCATGTGTGCATTCAACCAACCATGGACTGTATATACTTGGAAAAAAACTGTATTTTTACGGAACATGTACAGACTTATTTTTTTGTCAATTTTCCCTAAATAATACAGTATGACAACTATTCACATAGCATTTACATTATATTAGGTATTATAAGTAATTTAGAGATGATTTAAAGTATAGGAGAGGATGTATATAGGTTATATGCAAATATTGTGCCATTTTATATCAGGGACTTGAGCCCCCATAGATTTTAGTATCCAAGAGAGGTCCTGAAACCAATCCCTCAGGGATACTGAGATGACTTTATACTATTTAATATACAGTTGTAGTATACTGTTAATACAATAATGTAGTGAATAGTTAGCTAAACCTATTAAACTGGAGAGCATGCTGTTTTTATAACTCCCTGGCATTGTCACAGAAAGTGCTGACTCGCTGAAACTCCCCATCAATTAACTCAAAACTAGCGTGAACAAAGCAGTGCATATTTAGAGGCAGACCTTGGTCATAAAACCTGGCATATTTTCATGTAGCACTTAATTTTATATGATTTAAATAAATTCTTCCTCTCATACTAGCACTCTATTTTAGGATTTCTTATTTAATAAATGAATAGAAATATGCATAATATCAGATTTACAGTATTCCCATAGCTAGTCCTTACAGCTCCAAATAATGAAGGCAGGTGCTGCATGGCCATCTTTGTATCTCTCTGTAAATTTATACTAATCTTGCTTTGGGTCTCCCTACAGAAATAATTGCTTATTTTTCTATCATGTGAGTAAAATAAGCTGACTTTGAAAAGGAAAAAAGAATTCTCCAGAGCAAGCAGATCTTTCTCTACAGTTTTTAGCCAACTGTACTCAAATAATAATCAAGGGACAGAATTTTCAACTAAGAATATTAAAACTTCACAGATTATTAACACTGATGTATATTGTTCTTAACTAAAGATGTTAAACATGAAACTACTTTGCAATGCTGACGAGCCTTTAAAAATTATCTATTCAAATCCATTTAAAAAGTTAGGAATTTTCAGATTCAATTTTATTACATTCTGCTTATTAAGATATAATTTCTTACTTTCAGAACCATTCCTGAATGCTACAACCATTACACACTAAGTTTAGAGATTAGGAATGAAGGGATGAAAAAAAGGAATGATCCAAGCAATATAAAGGTACAAAAAGAAAAAAAAAACACAGAAAAGCAGAAGCAAGCATACGTTAATTAATATGTGAAACACACTTTGCCTAGAAAGGGCTCAACGACTGGTTACTATCTTTGACTAAACCTACAGTATTTTCACTTGTCTGGGATCAGTTTGGCTCCACATAGCTTATTTAGTTTTAGTATGACCAAACTGTTCAATAAATTTATTGATTAAGGGTTATCTTCATGCATAACACTGTCTTGTCTTGGAGCTTCAAATGTTGACTTTCTACCACGTGGGCAATAAATTTTTTGTCATATTAGTTCTGCTAGCTTAACTGAAATACATTTTAAAACAAGAATTGAATACTAAAGACTATTTTTTAAAACTCCAAATACTAACAATCTTACTTGTATTAATACCTACTTCTTTTACATGAAACTAGTTTATCCCTTTCTGGCAGTGGAAGGGAACACAGATATGATACTCCTGACCTAATTGTGATAAAAATTATATAGCACTGGAAAAGTGGGTTAGCATTTTAGCATTCATATATAAATCTAGGTCAGGTCACCATTTCCCAACTAGCTTCTTAAAATGGAAAGCATGAAAATGGAAGGATAAATATTAGCCTGCACATGAATGCACAAACACACATACACCCAATTTATCCAAAGTAAGTTACCAGAAATGGTTGAAAAGATTTCTACTAACACAAAAAATTAACATTTTCTTTACTACATAAATTCAAACTTTGTTGCTTACTGTATGTTCTCATGATATTGTAACAAATAGACAAGTTGCCTCGGTTTACTGTGAAAGCACGAAACCAGGCTTGCTTAATGTTTAGACAAGAACATATCACTCATGTCAGCACCAGAGGCCACTAAACATTTGGATTAATGAAATAATCCAAGTATATCATTTGTCAGTTTAATTTCATTTGCAAAATGAAGGGGGTGGATTAAATAACTGTTTTTTCTCACTGATCCTGTTTCAACAATGTATAAAGAGGCAGTCTCTACTTTTACTTTCCACCTAAGAAAGTACTATGAAGGACAAAAAGCGAATCCTGCCATGAAAAAAAGTACTTTGACCATACAACCAGGAAAAGACAAAGACTGACAAAATGGATAAACTTCTGAATATAGGAGATCAGATATGGTATGAAACCTAGCTGCTCATTAGAATCACTTGGAGCTTTAAAAAGAGATCAATATCCAGAAATTCGGACTAACTGGGCATCTATATATAGTTTCTTAAAACTCCCTGCAAGTTTTTACTTGCAATCAGGGTTACAAGTGGTTTGCTAGAGAGGCTCAGTATCCACATCAGATTCCTATTATCCTAATGCAGTAGTTTTCAAAGTGTAGTTCATGAAACCCTTTTATGGGTTCATGAAGTCAAAACTATTTTTATAATACTAAGAAGATATTTGCCTTTCTACTGTGATGCCATTTTCATTAATGATGCAAAAGTAATAGTAGCAACAGAATTATTATCTTAGCCTCCCACCCCCTGGCATATAAACCTTGCCTTTTCTCTTAACATTTTTTTCGAATGGCATTGCATGGTAGCAAGGGCATATGATTTGGTGTCAAAACTGTCAAGTTTAAATCATAGCTTTGTTATTTATAAGCAGTGTGATCCTGGCGAAGTCACTTAGCTCATTGCATCTGTTTCTTCACATATGAAATGTAGCCAACAGATGTAAGTTTTTAACAAAACCTTGTAGGTAAAGCACCTATCATAGTAGGTACTTAAGCAATATAGTAAGACCTCACTTAATGTCATCCACAGGTTCTTGGAAATGGCAACTTTAAGCCAAACAATGTAGAATTCAACTAATTTTATCATAGGCTAACAAGAATTAAGTTCCTAGGGCCTATTTCTGGTCACAAAAACATCACCAAACTTCTAAACAAAGACCAAAACACACCTAATATTAAACAATGAAATAAATGTGAGCTATATATACATTTAAGAAAAATTAATAAAGACAAGATTATTCACCCACTTATTCCAGTTCAGGGTCACCCAAGGGCTTATCCCAGCAGCTCAGGGCCATGGCCAGCACCAGCTCTAGCCAGGGTGTCATCCAGTTGCAGGGTGTACTCACAGACACCTCCACTCCCTCACACTGGGACCACACAGTCACACCAATGAACCTAACATGCACATTTTCGGGATGTGGGAGAAAACCAGAGCACCTGGAGAAAACCCAGGCAGACATGGGGAGAACGTGCAAACTCCACAAAGTAGCCTTGATTGCGATTTGAATTTTTTCCTCATCAATGTTACTGCAGGACCTACTGTATTTCCTTCCTATCTAATCAATCATACAAGCTGGAGTGGTGCTTCATCACCCCTCACTAAGTACCTCAAAATGATTTTCTTCATTATCCTTTCCTTCCAACCTGTTATTGTTAAGAGTTGAGGCATTCTGACTCCCTGGTTCACTATCTACTACCTGGTGTAGTGCATGTTTTCAAGCTGGTCTCCCAGATTCTTTCTCCATTTAAATATACAGTCCATGTTACCGGCTGGTTTTCTAAAATGCACGCCTTTATTTCCCTACTCCAAAGCCTTTATCAAGTAAGCAATTAAACATTATCAAAATACAAAGTCCTTGGTGTGGCACAAAGCTCTTCTAGATCTGGCCCTACTCTTTTCTTCTAGCCTCACCTCTCACCATCTACTCTACTGAACCTCTTTCTATTCCTGCCACATGAGTCCCCAATCAACTATGCAACTTCATGCCTTTTGTTTCCTCCCATTTCCTTTACCTAAAAAATAGAGCAGCTTTCCCACCTCTGGCTAATGACTCCTGCCCTAATATTAACTGTTTAACATACAAGTTAGACTGTTACTTCCTTGGGGATTGTCTCCCCAGCAGTTCCCATCCAGAATTACTCCTTCCTCATAATTTTCTACATATTTCTGCTACAAGATGAGAGAAAATATTTCACACCTTTTCTGATACTCCATTTAATTATAAAACGTGGACAGTAACTCCAACTTTGCAGGGTTTGTGAGCATTAAATGAGAATAGCTGTAAATCACTTAACACATCCAAGAAGAGATGAAAATCAACTTCCTAATGGTTAACCACGTAAAGGATGGAAACTGGTAATGATTCTAACGCTGTTTGGCTCCTTCTAAAGCCCAAGCTCTTTCCACTACACATGTTGCCTTAGCAACACATAAGAATTACTTATTTAATAATCTCTCCCACTACACTGTGAAGCCCATGAAGACACTGAGCACCTTTCTATCTGCAAAATCTCATGCATCTTGAGTCCTAACTATAATTCGCATTGTGGATGTAGAGATTAAAAGACTTTGTCTTTAAGAACTCCACCTAGAGGAAGAAGTATAAGCAACACCATATCGATGTTTTCTGTGATAAGTGCTCTACTAGAGGGATACTGGAGATTTACACATTGACTAGGGATGCCCATATGGCTACTTAAATAGAGTAGAAGAAAATAGAAGGAGTCAGGGAAAGCTTCTTGGAAAGAGATGATACTTGAGCCAAATCTTGAAAGATTTTAGGAGTTGGGGAAAACAAGGCATTCTTTATTTTTCTGAGAACCTTGAAGAACAGAGTCTCACTCTGTTGCCCTGGGTAGAGTGCAGTGGCATCATCATAGCTCATGCAGCTTCAAACTCCTGGGCTCAAGCGATCCTCCTGCTTCAATCTCGTGAGTAGCTGGGACTAGAGGTGCCATTATGCCAGGCTACTTTTTTTTCTATTTTTAGTAGACCCAGGGTCTTGCTCTTGCTCAGGCTGGTCTCAAACTCCTAAGCTCAAGCAATCCTCCTGCCTCGGCCTCTCAGAGTGCTAGGTAGGAATACAGGTGTGAGCCACTGCACCTGGCCTAAGGCATTCTGAAATTCTTTAAAAGTATTAATTCATAAGTGATGCAATTACTGTTTATGCTGATAGTTGTAGATTACTACTGATCAACATTTTTGTCCTTGAAATGCTTTTGAAAAATGGATTCATTAAAGTACAGTAATTTAGATTATTAAATCATTACCACCAGGTTCCCTCACAAATAAACTAAGTTTAGGTACAAACTCAAAAAGATACTGAGACAGTAGTCCATTTTTTAATTGCTAAGTTAGCCTTTTTGAAACTTCACTGTGTAGCTCTGCCAACCACATGTACTTTTGACATCTAAAGCTCACAAGAACAAAGTAGGAATGAAAACTTAATTACCTGGCATTTGTTTCTAATATCCACCCAGGTGTGATTGACATATGTACATTTGTGGGCAACAAATCACTAAGATATAATCACTTGTATTGGGTTACTATCGACAAGACCATGAAGATTTCTGACATCTGGACCCTAAAATAAGTTTGAAACCTGGCTTCACTACCTACTAGGGGTTATGATCCCAGGCAAGTCAGTTTCCTCGTGCTTCACTTCTTTCAGCTATAAACATCTAGTCAGAAGCTTGTAAGCTTGAAATAAGACAGTGCTTATAAACTTATTCTTTTCAACATAGCATGGTACATAGGAAGTGCTAATAAGTTAAAGCTTTTGTTACTTTTGGAAAAAACAGCCATGGCAAGACAGTTTAAATACTGTTGATCTTAAGCACAGTATATACATCTTGCTTTTAGCCAGTCCATATGACAGCAAGATGATAAACAGACTTTATCTTTGACTTGTACTATCAGTAAAATAATTCAACTTCAGCTTTTAGAAAGATATATAACAATTAAGAGTGACAGTCCTGTCTTCCTACTCTTTTTCAATTGAAAAAGAAGCAAATTTTCTAAGTTAAATTACAGTCCATTAATGACATTCTTAAGTGCAGATGTATCCTATCCTGTGGTAGGTAGGTGGGGAAAGAAGCTAAAAAAGAATATCCTTAGCCAGGGAAGGCATAATGTGCCAATAAACTGCAATTTCCTCTATCTGGTGGTAAACTTGTTCAGGGAAGAGACTGTGACTTATGCCTCTGCCATAATCAAAGAAGTTGGCATAAAGCAGGCAATGATTAACGAGTTTTTGATTAAACGTATAAGGGTTGTGCGCTGTATGGGATTCTGCAGCAATTTCTGAGAACACAACCTCATTAATTTTTCACCATGGAAATGCTCAGCTTTTGCGGGGCGGAGGTGGTGAGGGGTCATACCTGATTTATAGGCTGTAACAGGCATGCATCCTTTCTCCAGAAATATATGCAACATTCAGCATGGGAATTCATAAATTCACTTTGAGGGCCTAGAGTGGAGGCAGTTGGCATTTACCATAACAAAGGTAAAATGCCTTCAGACAGATTCGGGGATGTTATTACTACTACCAACTTTACAACTGCTCCCTGGCCACACTAGCTTCACTTCTTTTTCTTAGCCTGGACATGTAAGCATTTCTTTTGTTAACTTTTGTGACTTACAGTTCCAGCTTTTATGAGACATCTGAACTATCAAAGGAACCTGCAATAATACAAAATAACGCATGCACACATAAAACCTTAATAATGGGGAAGCAAAAGGGGAGAAAGGCCCAAGGCTAGGCACTACTCTGAGAAATATATAAAGCTCCTAAAGAGAAGCCCACCGGTGCAGAGAACTCCAAGCATTAAAAAATCTGTAGTTTGTAAAGTAGTATCTTTCAGGTGTGGAGAATGATGTAGGAAGGGCCTAAAAGGCCACTGATTCTAAAGATTAAGATGGGGGTACGGAGCTTGGTGCCAAAAACCCAAAAGAACAATTAAATAACGCTGGGTCAAGCCCCACAGGGCGACTTAAGAAGACACAACAAACAAAAATCACAAACAGTGGAAACCCGGAAAGCGCTAATGCCTAAGGGTCAATGGCCACAGCCAATCTATGTAACCGACGGATTAGGCTACACCAGTGTATTTCTTCCCCACAAAGCAGGAAAGTGGCCTCTGCGGGAGTGGCCGGGGCTCCGCAACCTCGCGGTCTTCCTTGGACAGTGGGCCCAGAGTCTCCCCGGATAGGCGTGCAGGGACCACATGGCTTCATGGCCCGTGCAAGCTCAGATCCCCGCGAGAGCCAAGTTACTGAGAGGGGTTCCTGGTCCAAGCACCCATGGCCGCCGCACAACCCCTCAGCGCTAGCCCGGGCCCACAACCGCTTCACGAAGCTCGGCCGTACCCCGCCATCCCCAGTTCTTACCATAGTGAGGCCGGCGATGCCCCAGCCACATCACCCTTCCGGGCTCAGGGCGGAAGGGGCGTGCACACACCGCCTGCTCTTCTCGCCCTCTCCTCCCGTCCGGTTGGATTCGCCACGGGACCTCCTCCCGAGCCGCGCGACTCAGACGCTAGGATAGGCTCCTCTCTACCGGAAAAGGCGGGATTTAGTAGATGCCCTGCGGGCCTGAGGAAGCAGCTGACACTCCCATTGGCTGCGGACGTTTAATTTGCGAAAGCGGGTCTTTCACAGGAGACCGGAAGTGGAATCTTGGAGAGGTAGGGTCCGGAAGTGGGGCTGTCTCTTTAAATCATAGTTAAATGTTGTCCTGTTCTTTTAATTTTTTTTCTATTTTCTCTCTTTTTCTTTTTTTGAATACCCTGTTATTTACTTTTAGAATTCCACAGTGCGCGAATCCTCCTCAACGTGTGAGCCTTATGCCTATGGGCTCTTTGGGATGCTAGGGTTCCCTAGCATCATTCACAGGGCATTCACCTGTTGAACCCCATTTTTTAGTTTGTCCCGTTGCACCTGAGGGATTCTTAGTAATGCAAAGCGCTGTTGAAATGCTCTGTATTGGTTATGGGATTAGGAGGACCATTGAATCCAGAGGGTTGTGTTGAGTAGGTGGTTTGATCATTTCCCTAACATCAGCTTTTTCTCCTTCCAGCCCCCAGCTTCTGGAAAACTGTCAGTGGCTTCCACTTGGGGCTGAAACGTACTAGGCCCTTTTGGCTCAGGAAATAACTTTCTGTGGTAACCAGTGGAAAGGAACTGTCTTTTCAGGAGTGCAGCAGTAGCTTAGCTACTCTAGAGAAATATCAACCAGCAAAACTAATGACAAGCCAACTTTTACTTTGAATCAGTAGTAATAGTATTTAGCTTTTTCCAATTTTAATAATCTCATTGAGTTTCTATCTATGCCCTCCCACTCCACCAGCCCCCTAGTTTTTCTTTCTGCATTTTATAGAGGGAGAAATAGGCACTTTGATGTGTTCGAGCTTGCACAGTTCTTGGAATTTTTCAGAAGTCAGAGTATTCCACTCTTTACTTCTTTAAGTGGATCAGAAAATTATAGCAACCCTTTGGCTCCAAATGTGTGTTTTATTTTCTCTGAGGCAGCAGAAGGTTCTTTTCACAATGTTATCAAGTTTTTATTGCTTTATTGACTCAGACTATGGATAGAGAGAAAGGGAAGGTAACTCATGAAAGTTGTGGCTTGGTGAGTTGTATTTGGCCAAACTCTATAGGGCAACACAATGATTAGAAGATTTGGGATTCTGCTACTTGTGTTTACAATGTTAACTACTGCACACAAAGGTTTTGTTTTGTTTTAAACCATAACTAACTTGAATTTTTAGTTCATAGTACTGAATTGTCAAGAATTGGTCAAATACACAAATTAGCAAGTATTTACTAAGCCCTTGCTTTATTCATGGGATCATGAGATTGCAGCATAGGAACAAATATGATCTGGAGTAAAAAATGTATAAAAATGTACAGTATTCTACACTTATTGAAAAAACAATAATTTAATCAGCCATCTTGTAATTGCCTTACATTATACCTTATACTTTTTGCCATTCAAATTTAAGAAACATGGTTTAGTTATGGAAGTTATGTTGTACAATTTATTAAGCTTGGGCTCTAGAGTAAACATCTGTAGATATTATAACTACTTTGCTTTCATGTGAAGATTGTCTTGATCTTTGTGACACTTCAGAGTAATACTTCTGTCTGAAAGCTGTGCTTCAGGCTACCTGTGAAGAAGATCAGGAAACTGAAGCTGTTAGAGATCCTAATTGATTTGCTATATGTATAGATTATAACCAATATTAGGCTGTGGCTTCATATGTATCTGAGCTTCAAAATAGTAGAAAACAACGTCTGACAGTTATTTTTAAGTTATCCATAGAGAAACACAAATGCCAATAGATGTGGCTGAACATATATATATATATAATGTTTATTGTATTCTTGTAAAACATCAAATAAAGTTAATCTGACATGTGGTGAGATTTGGGGAGATATGGTAGGTGAGCTGCATGGTCATTAAGCACATGAACCCCCTGCTTTTGGTTTTCATTGATAGTGCACTAGTTTAAGTACTATGTTATATCACTATTTCAAAAGTCTTCTTTCTTGTGCTCTGCTGTGGATTCTCATTTCAAACCATCTCAGATCATTCTCTTACTAAAAATAAAATTTGACTATGTCATTTGTTTATTCAAAAATTATCATCTCTCTTGCATGTAAAAGAATATTTCCAATTTTGGTTTCATGGATTTTTAGAACTATATGTAAATATAGTGGATATTTATATTTTTATGTGGAGTGAGTACACAAGTTTCTCAGTACTGTGAGGATTAAATGACTTAATACAAGTAATCATCTAACTAAATATTTGGCATACAGCAAGGACTCACAAAGTGTTGACTATTATTGTGTACATGGCTTTCTCCTTCACTAAATTAAAAGTCCCCAGAGAGAAGGGATTACAATGGAGGAATGATTGACTTGCATGCATTATACATTAAATACAGTAGTGGCCTCTAATCTGAGGTTTTGATTTGCACATTTTCTGTTCCATCAACCATGGTCTGAAAATATTAAATGGAAAATTCCAGAAATAAACTCATAAGTTTTAAATGGTGTGCCATTCTGAGTAGTGACGAAATCTTGCATCATCCTACCCCATTCTGCTGGGGTGGTGAATCATGCCTTTATCCAGCATATTCCTGCTGTATATATTGCCCGAATGTTAGTCATATAGTAGTTGGCTTGGTTATCAGTCCACTGGAGAGGTATCATAGTGCTTATGTTTAAGTAACCCTTATTTTACTTAATAATGTCCTGAAAGGGCAAGAGTCATGATGCTAGTAATTTGGATATGCCAAAGAGAAGCTGTCAAGTGCTTCCTTTAAGTGAAAAGGTGACAGTTCTCGACTTAAGGGGAGAGAAAAAATTTGTATGTTAAGGCTGCTAACATCTATGGTAAGAATACATCTTCTATCCGTGAAATTGTGAAGAAGGAAAAAGAAATTAGTGCTAGTTTTGCTGTTTCAGCTCAAACTGCGGAAGTTATGCCCCCAGAGTGCTGTAAGTGCTTAGTTAAGATGAAGGCATTAAATTTGTGGGTAGGAGACATGAACAGAAACACGTTCTGATCGACCACAATTGGGTTTAGTAGTATCTGTGGTTTCAGGCCTCCACTGGAGATATTGGAGCACGTCACACTTAGATAAGGGGTGACTACTGTAAAAGGTTTTTGAGTTAAATTGGTATTGCATTTATACCACCAGACCAATTTCTCCCCATTTTCTCGTTTTACTTTGTGTCTAGTAAATATCAATGATAGTGTTGATGGTTCCTTTTACATTACTTCCTTCTTTTCACTTGTATTCACATATATTAAAAGACAATGGTTCTGCTTATTTTCTCTGATCCTTGACTAGCCTCCCTAGCCTAATGTTGAAGTTCTTTGTGTCTAGTGTTTGTCTTTTTTTCCTTCCCCTTGTTTTTTAATTCTCTTCCCCCATGGCTTTTCATGTAAGACCTCGATGTACAACATGGAGACTACAGTTAATGAAATTGTATGTGTTAGGGATTTTTGTTAAATAAGTAGATTTTTAGCTGCGCTTGTCACAAAAATAGTAACTATGTGAGATGATGGATCTTAATCTACTTCACTGAAGTAACCATTTTACTATCTATATGTATCCCATAATGTCATGTTGTAAACCTCAAATATACATAATAAAATTTGTTTAAAAAAAAGTTGCAACAAGAAAAAGTTTTGTTTGATCTATGTGTTATTCCTTTCACCTTAAGAAATGCTCTCCTTAACCTTTCTTCGTTATCAACCCTATTTAATTGTTCTTCTCTGCAACAAAAATCCTCTGAAGAGTTCTCTATGCTTCATGTCCCAATTCCTCTTTTTCTATTCTTTCTTAAGCTTACTCTAATAGGGATATTACTCCCACATTGCACCAAGTTGCTCCTGTTAGTGTCACCAGTGATCTCTAGGAGTGTTGATAATTCTCACTTCTCATCATATTTGACCTACCAGTAACCTTGGACACAGATAATCACTCCCTTCTCCATGATGTATTTTCTTCACTTGATTTCCAGTACACGATACATTCTTGGTTTTCCTTCTACCTTTTTGGTTGTACTTTCTCATTCTCCTTTGCTGGAACCTTCTAGTCTTCTTGATTCTTTAGTGTGGAAGTATGCTAGGGTTTCATCTTTTCTCTTTTTTTTCCTGTCTATATCTCTTTTTGATGATCATCAAGTTTTGTGACTTTTAAATACCACCTGTATACCAAAGCCTTCTGCATTTATATTCCTAATCTCTTCTCTTTCTGAATTTTTATCTGATTTGTTATCTTATACCAAGTTCTAAAACATTTGTCTGAGGCATAGAGGTAGGTTTTGGTTGAATGAATGAACTTGACTAGGTATTTGAATTTGTAATTCCTAATTTGCAGTCTGAAACACTGAATTATTTATCATTTTCGTATATTATGTTATGTCTTGATTCTAAGCATTTGCTCATGCAGATTCTTGTGCCTGAAATGCCCTTTCTTATCTTTTTATTCTACCTCTAAACACTTTTCACCTATCCATTTTTCCTTTTAAGATTCATATTAGACACAGCTCAAGGAAGCCTTCCCTAGAATGTCAGGTTGGATTAAGTGCTACTTTTCAGAGGAGCTCCAACCTTGCTTATGTACTTTACAAGCTTGTATTATCTTTTCTTTGGGTGTCTTTATCTCACTAGAGTGCTTACTCGTCTTTGGGACGTCAAAGCCTGGTACATACGGAAGTAAACAATGTTTTAATGTATTAATGGCATGACCAAAGACATACAGCTATGAAGCATAGGTGTGATTTCAATCTGAGTCTTCTGAATATAAAATCAATGCTCTATTTCTTATACCCTGTTTCCTAGGAAAAAAGATGTGTGTCTTTAAAATAATAGAAAGATACTGTATCCTTTTTTATACAAGTCGGAGGTAAAGCATTTTATAGCCCTGGGTAATTTGCTGCTTGTTGTTTGTGAAGGTGTCAGTACTGATGAGAATGTAAGCTGTGCTTTTTTCAAAGGCATTGACTGAAATCATTGATTAGGGGACTATTGTAGTCAGCACATGTTTAATGTTGATGAAAATTAGGCTTTTTTGGAGAGAGAAACACTGTTGAGACTTGTATTGCCAAAAAGAAGAAATCCGTGCTAGAATTCCAAGCTGCTCATGAGGCATTCGTGTTTTTGCTAGATGCCATTACTACCAGAAGCTTTATTTTAAAGTTTTGTTTGTGTACCACTGGGAAATCCCAGGGTGTTTATAGATATTGCAGAAATTTTCTTTCAACAACTTGGAAATTTGCTCCTAAGATTGGTTTAATGATGATTAGTTTGTTAACATGATCTCTAACACTTAGCACAAAATTTAGGTAAACTAATTTTGCATTTAAAATACTGTTTAATCCTAGATAATAAGCCTGGCTTCCCGACTACTCTTTATGATTGGCATTCTGAATTCAGACTGTCTTCTGAATATCATTATTAACGTTGTAGCCTATAAACCATCTATTATATCTTCACCTAGCCTTTAGGACTGACCAAAAAGGAAATAATTTATAGATGCTAAAAAGGCTTTGAAATTAATCAGTGAGGTTGAAAATGATGATTAGGTTTGGGGTTAAATTAAGTTATCAAAAATAAATATAACTTGGGGTACACTGCATCTTGAATTTGTTCTCATATTTAGGTCTTTGCTCACCCTACACAAGTGACCAAAATGCTTACATAAGCAAAGAATTCAACGTGGTCTTTGTGTTAGAGGATGCTATTAGCTTACCTGTAATTTTATGTGAGCAGTGAATGAGAATTTTATTGGATAAAAAAGGACCTTGCTCAATTGGAACAGAAATAAGTGGCTGCTAAGAAATAAGATACAGCCAATGTTGAAACTTGTCAAAGTCTTGACAGTATAAATATTGACATGCTGAAACATGTCAATATTTACAATACAATTTGGAAGTTGCCAAGTTCCTGTTTAAGAAATGTGACCCTAGAATTGAACACAGTATATCAATAAATAAGGAACATGTCCAAATGAACAGATGCTCAGAGAAAATAGAATTACATCTGTCTAAACTTTGGGGCATTTCAAAAGTTAAAGTTTAAAAGTTTATGATATTTCTCTGCTCATTTTTAGGCTTATGCTTGTACAACATAGCATACTAATATAGTTCCATATATAATCACTTACATGTTTTTTAAAAAATGACAGCAGAGTTGCTGTTTATAAATTTGTAAATTAGTTGTGCTGTGATGCTCATCTATAAATTGAATTTTAAAAACTTGCCTAGTATTGTATTTAGGAACCAACCCCTTATTTTGAACATTGTTTTTAAAGAGAAATTGGTTCAAGTCATGACTTAGATATTAATTTTGGGAACTAAAAGTTTGTGTCCTGAGAACTTCCTAAATAGTAAAAGAAAAAAATATAAGTTTTTGAAGCTTAGATGGATAAGGAAATCTTACCTGGTTATCTTTAGCTGACAGCTATGTCTCAGAAGAAAATCTGTGGAGCAAAGAGCAAGTAAAGTTGATGTGCTTGGTTGAATATCACAGATTATCACTGTTAACTCCCACATGAATATCACCATCATTTAACAAAAAGTATTTTGATGCAAAATAGACATTTGAAGCTTTTTAATAAAGTCCTTGGAACCACACAATCTTACATCTGTTTTGCAGACTTCTAATAGAAGGTTAAACTTAATATTCTTTGAATGACAGTCCTAAAACAATCTTAAGAACATAAAGCATGAATATTGGGACTTGTCCTCTCATTGTTTCTCTTTTCTGATGGCAGAGATTGATGGCTTTTATATGTTAATCTAATTATTTAACCACATTGTAATGTTGTGTTTATATTGTGATGAATAGATGAAAAATATAATTGAGATAATATATGCTGTTAGAAGCTACATTTGTTTCTATAAATATCTTGAGAAACATGAAAAAACAAATTTGCTTATAGTTTTACAAAAGGCTTGTAACCTATTCTTTTCAGATGTAGTAATCAAAACTAGAAGAGAAAACAATACAGTTTTAAAACTCATATTGACTGGATTCTTTTTTTTACAATTGCCAGTATTCTCCGGTAAACTGATATTGAATTTTAAGGAGAAAACATTGGACATATTAGTTGGTAACTTTTAAAAACTTGGAAAATATTTCACCGTGGAAAAAAGACTTGAATCCTTGTTTTCAGTAAACATTTATATTAGGAATTTTTTTCTAGAATCATGAGTCTTTTGCAAAATTTTCATCAGTTGTCTTTTTGAACGACTTGTTACCAGTTATTTATCCTGTAGTGATAACAATGTTGTCAGAGTTTTCAAAATGTCGTGTGTTTTAGATTTGATGAGATCTGTCAGCAAATTAAGATGAAAATGTAAAACTTTCTGTTTGGTGTTGAATATTATGAATTTAATATAATGTTTCTCCATATGTGGTACTCATACCACTGAGGGAATAAGGCACAGTACTTACAACTGTTTTGTAAGTGCCATGACATAATTGAGTTTAAGAGAATTAAATGCTCCTTGTTCTACTACTTTCCCCCCTCCTCACTACTGCACTTGACTAGTCTTAAAAAAAAATAAAAAAATAAAAAAAAAATAAAAAAAAAATTAAATGATTTGCTGAAGTCCACACAACCAATGATTAGTAGGGAAGATTTGTACTGAAGTCCGTCTGATTCTAGAGTCTGACACAAAGTAGATTAATCAAAAAGAAATTTCTTGGCTTCATAGCTAAAATATACATGGTCACATCTGGGTTCTGGTGCAGCTGGAATCAGGTCTGACCTGTTGCCCACCCCTCGGTTCTGCTTTCTGCTGTGCTGATTTTGTTCTCAACAGTTCCAGGCTCACATCATAGCACTAAATACAATAGAGAAGAATCTACATCCTTTATAATGAAAATAGAAGTCTTGGTATTGAATCTCATTAGTCTTAATTGTCCTAACTTGAATCATGTGCTTGTCTCTGAATCAATCATTGGAGATTAGAATGTAATGTTGGCTTAGCTTAGGTCTGAATCTGGGGCCAGAGTCTGCCTACTCAAAGGCTTTGGGCTGAGAATAGCAGAGGTGGGAGTCATTCATATCTTTGATGCTACAATCAGGGAAGTCTGTGTTAGGTGCAAACTCAACAAATTGTCTTTAAATGTTGGGTGAACAAACACTTTTAACCTGAAATGGTGTGGGCCATGGCCATGGCATTGACAGCGTTCTCTGAACAATGTTTTAAGATAGCTAATGATGCTAAATCCTTCAGTTGGGATCCTGTGTGCTTTTTTAAAGAAACTGAAAAAGAAAAGTATAACCTAGAGTCATTCAAATTAGTGCAAATTAAATGAACTTGGTCATTTGAATTAGGGTCACTTAACTGATTATGTGCAACGGACTGAGTAATATGTATTTGATTCATATTGGTTAGGTCAAAAATCTAAGATTGCATGATTTTAATGACATGCCAGAGGATGGGAAATTTTAGAAAATATCAATACTCATTACTTCTGGTTTCTTTACTGTGGATATTACATGTAATAATTGAATATACATATGAAATGGCTCATATGTTGACTATTTCATAATATTTTTACATGTCTTGGCTTTAAGAACAACTTATTAAAATATAACCAATAAATATTGAAATAATTTTCAGTTGAATATAAAATATTTTTCCATCTTTATTATCTTTGATATAATGTTGCATAGCAAAATTTACCAGTGCATTATTGTACCAGTGTTCCTGGTATTATGTTTATTAGACAGGAGTATTTACCAAAAATCCAATACTGAATCTTACATATATTTTTAGATGGGCTTCAAAGTTTTGAAGCATTAAATTACATGATATTTAAGAATAAATTTCTACAGATGGGTATCTGTATGGGTATTTCTTCTTTTTTTACAAATGTACAGATGGGTATTTCTTCTTTTTTTACAAATGTACCGTATAATGAACATAATCACCCTAATGGTCAGATAACATTTACTGAAAACTCTTCTTTTTACACACTTTATTATGGAAAATTTCAAATACATACAACTGTTGAGAGAATAATATATTTCTATGTTAGGTGTAGGTGATGGCAGCTAGCACAACATTTACCAATTCATGGCCCATCTCATTTCATTTATATATTACTCAACCTTCACTCTTCTAAATTACTTTGAAACAAATCCCCAACATCATATCATTTAATCTGTGTTTTAATATGTATCTCTAAAAAGTAAGGACATTTTAGAAAACATAACCACATTCTATTAATATAACTATAAAATTAACAGTAATTCCCTAATATCATCAAATACCTACTATCTTCATATTTCTCAAATTACTTTATAAATTTTAAGTTTGTTGGTTGAATCATGATTTAAATAAGGTCTATAAATTGCAGTTGTTTATTTCTTTTAAGTGTCTCCAAACCTATATATTCCAAGCCCCCAATATCTTTTACATTTAAACTTATTTGTTAAAGAATTCAGTCAGTTGTCCCCTGGAGTTTCCCACAGTCTAGATTTTAATGATTGGGTTAAAATCCATCCCTTGTATTTTCTATAAATTATTAGTTAGATCCAGAGGTTTGACTAGATTCATGCTGGGTTTTTTTTTTTTTTCCTATTTTTTAGCATGAATATATTATAGATAGTGGTGTGTAGAGAATTTGTGGGTTTTACCAAGGAAACATATTTAAGCCAGTGGGTTATGAATTCTTTTCTATTTATATTGCAAAATACAGTTAAGTTTGGCTTTAAGACAGAATTTGCATCAGGAAAGAAAAGAAGTCAGAATGTGGGGAAAGGAGAAAGGAATACTTCAATATATTGATATACTTACAGGCCATAAATCTGTAATTACTCTAGTTAACTCTTCAACTCTAATTTTAAACAAGTGAAGGTAGGAGTTCCTGTAGATGTTTTAAGCCATATAAAAACTCAGATGTTTTATTTGGGATTCCATGAGTTCTTACCATTAGTAGAAGAAAGATTTGACTATATACTCTGAAAATTTTGTCTGTTGTTAGAATAATCCAAAATAAAATTGGTACATAGGGAGAAGGTGCAATAATGCTGTATTAACAACATTGCCTGTACTATTTGATGTCCCCACATGGGAAATTCAAGGTTATACATCAGCTCAGGATTTAGATCTGTGTAGTACATTGTTATAACTTGTTCATAGGTTAAGGTTATTCCTTCTGTCTGTGACTTTGTACCCTTTGTCTGGCATCTCCACATTTCCCCTGCTTCCCAGCCTCTGGTAACCACCATTCTACAGTCTACTTCTATGAATTCAATTGTTTTAGAGTCCACATGTAAGTGAGAATGTACAGTATTTGTCTTTCTGTGCCTGGCTTATTTTACTTAGCATAATGTTCTCCAGTTTCATCCATGTTGTTGCAAATGACAAAATTTTTTTTTTACTTCTTTAAGGCTAAATAGTATTCCATTGTGTATATGTATACCACATTTTATGTATCCATTTATTCCTTGATAGACACTGGGTTGATTCTATAATTTGGCTATTGTGAATAGTGCTACAGTGAACATGGGAGTGCAGACAGTTCTTCCACATATTAATTTCAAACCTTTTAGATAAAATGTCAGAGGTGGGATCACTGGATCATATAGTAATCCTAGTTTTAGTTTTTCGAGGAAACTCCATATCGTTTCTCTTAGTTTTACTAATTAGTAAATTAGTAAATTAGTTTTACTAATTTACATTCCCACCAACAGTGTACAGGTGTTCTCTTTTCTCTACATCCTTGCCAGCATTTGTTGTCTTTTTGATAATAGCCATTCTAACAGGTATGAGATAATATTTCATTGTGATTTAAATTTGCATCTCCCTAATGATTAGTGATGTTGAGCATTTTTTCATGCATCTGCTGGTCATGTGTATGTCCTCTTTTGAGAAATGTCTATTCAGGCCCCTTACACATGTCTTAATTGGATTGTTTGTTTTCTTTCTATAGAGTTGTTTGATTTCCTTATATATTTTGGATATTAATCCCTTATTGGATGTATGGATTACAGATATTTTCTCCCATTCTGTAGGTTGTCTCTTCACTCTGTTAACTATTTATTTTGATATGCAGAAGCTTTTTAGTTTGATGTAATCCCATTTGTCTTTCTTTTGTTTTTGTTGTCTGTGCTTTTAAGGTCAAATCTAAAAACTTATAGTGTAGACCAATGTCATGTAGTTTTTCCTCTATGTGTTCTTCCAGTAGTGTTACAGTTTTGGGCCTCATGTTTAAGTCTTTAATTCATTTTGAGTTGATATTTATATATGGTGTGAGATAGGGGGTCCAATTTCATTATTTTGCATATGGATATGCAGTTTTCCCAAAATAATTTATTGAAGAGACTGTTCTTTTCCCATTGTATATTTTTTGCACCTTTATCAAAGATCAATTGACCATAGGGGTATACATTCTTTTCTGGGCTCTCTATTCTCTTCCGTTGGTCAGTATGTCTATTTTTATGCCAATACCTTGCTATTTTAATTGCTATTCATTTGTAATATAGTTTGAATGCCTCTAGCTTTCTTCTTTTTGCTTGTGATTCCTTTGGCTATTTGGGTTTTTGTGATTCTATTTGAATTTTAGGGTTATTTTTTTCTATATCTATGAGGAATGGCATTGAAATTTTGATAGGGATTACATTGAATCTGTAAATTTCTTTGGGTAGTATGGACATTTTAACAATATTCTTTCAGTGCATGAAGATGGGATATCTTTCCATTTATTTGTGTCATCTTCAATTTCTTTCATTGATGTTTTATAGTTTTCAGTGTATAGATATTTTACCTCCTTGGTTAAATTTATTCCTAAGTCTTTTTTTTTTTTTTTTTTTTTGTAGCTACTGTAAATGGGATTGTTCTCTTTATTTCTTTTTTGGAAAGCTCATTGTTAGTGTAAAGAAGCACTAGTGATCTTTGCCATCAATTTTGTGTCCTGCAGCTTTACTGATTTTATCAGTCCTAATAGTTTTTTTTTGGTGGAATCTTTAGGGTTTTCTATATATAAGATGTCATTTGCTAACAAGGACAATTTAGCTTTTTCCTTTTCAATTTGGATGCCTTTTATTTGTTTCTCCTGCATGATGAATTTGATTTGCTAATATTTTGTTAAGGATTTTGGATCTGTATTCATCAGGTATATTGGCCTATAGTTTGTTTTTTGTTGTTGTTGTTTATTTTTTGTGTTTTTTCTTGTGATGTCCTTTTCTGGTTTCGGATCAGGGTAATGCTGGCCTCTTAAAAAGAGTTTGGAAGTATTCTCTTTTTGATTTTTTGGAATAGTTTGTGGAGAATTGGTGTTAGTTTTTAGTTTGGTAGAATTCAGCAGCAAAGACATCTGATCCTGGGCTTTTGATTTTTTTATGGGGAGACTTTTTATTACTGCCACATCAATGCCAACATTTATTGTTTTGGGACTTTTTGATAAAAGCTGTTCTCACTGGAGTTAAGTGATATCTCATTGTGGTTTTGATTTGGATTTCCTTGATGATTAGAGAGGTTGAGCATTTTTTCATGTGTTTGTTGGCCATTAGTCTGTCTTCTCAAGCTATACTACAAGGCTATAGTAAATAAAACTGCATAGTACTGGCACAAAAGTAGAGACATAGACCAATGAAACACAACTGAGAACCCAGATATAAAACCATCCTCATATAGCCATCAGATTTTGACAAAGCAGGCAAAAACATACACAGGGGAAAAGAATCCTTATTTAATAAATGGTGCTGGGAAAATTTGACAAAGCAGACAAAAACATACATGGAAAAAGAATCCTTATTCATTATATGGTGCTGGAAAATTGGATAGCCACATGTAGAAGACTGAAACAGGATCCACACCTCTTACTTCTCACAAAAATTAACTCGCAGTGGATAACAGACTTAAACTTAAGGCATGAAACTGTAAGAATTCTAGAAGAAAATGTTGGAAAAACTCTTATAGGCATTGACTGAGGGAAAGAATTTATGAAGAAGAACCCAAAGGCAATCATAGCAACAACAAAAATAAATGGGACCTGATAAAATTAAAAAGCTTCTTTCTGCACAGCCAACGAAACTGTCACAGGAGCAAACAGCCTACAGAATGAGAGAAAATATTCACATGCTACATATCTGATAAAGGGTTGATAACTGGAATCTACATAGAACTCAGGAAAATCAGCAAGAAAAAATCAAACAACCCTATCAAAAAGTGGGCATAGGACATGCACAGTAACTTTTCAAAAGAAGACAGACTAATGTTCAAGTTTTCTATTGAATTTTTCAGTTCAGTCATTCTTCATCTCTTAGATATCTGTTTTTTAAAAATTGTTTCTATTGGTCAAACTTCTTGTATTGTTCATATATTCTTTACAAATCTAATTTAATTTTTTTGTATATTCTTGGGGTTCACTGAACATTTTCACAAGGATTGTTCTTAATTGTTTTTCTGTTATTTCATAGATGTCTTTTTTTTTTCCTTTGGAATCCAGTGTTGGAGCTTTGTTAGTTTCTTTTGGAGGTGTCATGATTTCCTGAGCCTGTAACTTTGTGTCCTTGTGTTGGTATTTATAGATTTGTGGAGATAGCTACCTTTTCTTGCTTTTATGGGCGTTCTTTGGCAGGGATAGACTGTCACTATTTAGTCTAGCTAGTGATTCTGTATGGGCCAAATGGTGATGACCTTGGTAGGCAGAGCTTACTTTTAGGTTCTCTAGATGGCTAGGCTGCTACCTTTGCTCTGAATTTTTGTGTTGTAGGTACTTAGTTTCTGTTATATGGCAAGACCACTGGTGGAGCTCTATAAGCAGAATGAGCTGCTGAATGGGCAATGCAATTGCCTCTGATCAGGCTGAACCATAGGATGTATTCCCTGTCCAGAAGGTTCTGGTATTTGAGTTCAGCAGTTGGGCTGGTTTCAGGGTTGCAGGAGGGTCCTAAGGTTAAGTAGATCAAGGACAGATGGATCCATTGCTATGCTTAGTTGAAATGCACAGTTGAGATTTGTCTCCCTCCTTTGGTGGGGTAGAGAGGTAGGCTTTGAGGCCATAGGGAAGTCTAATTAAACTTCATGTTTCAGAACTAGTGACTGCTTATTATCAATTATTGGCTGAGGATTTGTTCTGGGAAAGAGGTTGGCAAGCCTGTTCTGGTGGCTCAGATGGATGCTTCTCCCAGCAGTTCCATGCACAGGCAAGATAGTTCCCTTGCAGCACCAAGAGGGCTGGAGCTAAGACTGAGGCACTTCAAGATATGCTGTGGGATGGAGGTTTATACAACTCCTGTCCCTGTAGCTCAGATAGGCATATCTCTTATCAGTTCCCTACATAGGTGGGGTAGTTTCCTGACTGTGGCAGAGAGGGCCCGGAGCTGAGAGTAGGCCCCTTAAGGATCTGCTGTGGGATGTAGTTTGGTAAGTCTGACCTGGTGGCTCAGATAGGTGAGTCTCCCAGCAGTTTTCTACACGGGTAGGACATTTCCCAGGCTATGGCAGAAAGCAGCTCTAACTGAAACAGGACCCCTTCATGATTTGCTGTGGGATAGAGGGCAGCAAGCCTGTTCCTGTGGCTCAGATAGACAAGTCCTCCTTTAGTTTCTTGTGTGAACAGTACTTAGAACCACAGCTGAGGGAAGCTGGAGCCAAGTTTCAGGCTAACTTTTCCACTGCTGAGACTGATGTTGGCAGGCAGATGGGTTTTCTGATGCACTAGTATATATGATTCCTCCAGGACCCCTTGGCAGATGGCTTTGGTTGCAGGCTCAAAGCCAAAGGGAGCTGAAGCCAAGCACTGCAGGGAATGGGGTTGTTTCCATGGTTGAACCCAAGAGTCCAGTCAGTGTGTCTGCCACTTGGGTGCAGGTCTGTCCTCTCAAAATGGCCTTCCTAGGTCTTTGGCTCCCACTGGCTTTTAACAACCTTCTACCTGAATCCCGAGAGACTTTTGTCTGTAAATGGCTGCAGAATTCTTGTTGTTGTAAGGAGGATATTTCACCATCTTACTTATATCTAGTGGTTTTTAAAAAACACGAGCCACCAATTAAAAGTCAAGTGACTTCTGCATAAAAATAGGGATTTGTCAGTTTCCTCAATAATCAGAATGGCAGACTACCAAGGATCTGTACTTACCCATAATAACAGTCTACTTTGCAATGAGTAGTGGCTACTATTTTATATGATACTTGCAGTTTCCAATTTGCCACAGTCCCCACCGCTCATACAATGGATGCATATGGGCTTATAGCTGACCTGTGTGGCCCCTGGAGGTATTAGGATTTGTACCCTTGCAAGAGAGAACAGGTCTGATTTAAATTTTAGGAACAAAGTTTCAGTTCACTTTGATAATATATCACCCAAAGGAACTCAGTTTTGAGTCCTTTGCTTATACCTTGGAATCTCCTCCACTAGAGTTATCCAAAATAGGTTCAGGAATATAGTTGAAAATGACTTGAGAAATTGTAGCCTGGGATATAAACATGTAATTAGTCAATTAGGAATGCAAGTCCTCATGTGCTGCTTGTAACTGTTACTACTATTTGAACCATATGCAATTGCCATTTTATAGGTTAAAAATTGCTAAATATTGGCAATTTTATATGGTTCCTAAATATTTCTGTATGGGTGATGGTGGAATTAAGTAGCATCAACAATTGAGAATATGTAGTTTTTTTTGTTTTCTTTTCTGGGGCTAACTCTCATTTCTCTTGTACCCTAATCTTATCATTCATCTCCTTGTTTGCCATTAAAAAATAGGCAAATAAATGGGTACAGTTGTAAGTAAATGGTAGGTTTGTGCATGGAGGAAAAAGTACAGTGCAAGTCTTGTTCCTTTTTCATACAAGTGCTTTTAGTTACATTTCAGTTCTGAGTAACACATTTTTTCAAGTAGAAAAGACTGTATATAAGCGTAATTGATGGTGTCTCATAGGCATATCCTCACTTTTCTGAAATTGTAAGAGAAGTGTCAAAAATTTCAAGGCTGAAGAAATCATAATTACAAAGTTCTTATCAAAAAAGATTGTTGCTTAGTTAATGCTGTATTTCAGGTACTATCTTATCTCTTCAGTTCTGGTAAGTGTCATTCTCACATGAAACTGCAATTAGAACTAAAGTGTTCTTGTAACAGTCTAGAAAGTTTCCAAAATGATAAGAGTATTCTCATCCTTTCTGCTAAGGTTATTTGTAATCGACTTTGGCCATTCGATGAATATGAAGGAAATCATAGTCTTGGAACTTTGGGTCCAATTTTAAGAGCACTTTGGAGCTAGATATTAGATCATATGTGGGAAATTTATTCATTCATTAGGTCTTTTTATTGCTTTTTAATGCTCACTTCATAGGGTAAGAGAAAAGAAAAGAGAGGAAGTGAAATTTAAATGAATCACTGAAACTAATGATTATTAATGGTGTTTGTAAAAGATAAGCAGAGGAAATGAGCAGTAATATGATATTTGGAATGGCAGCAACTGGCATTCCACAGCCATGAGAGATAATTGAGAATGGACTGTGACCTTGGCAGAGATGTCTTATTTTTTAGACTTATTTTATAGTTCTAATGCTTTTCTCCTGAAGCATCAGATTAATTAATTTAATGTCTTTCTCGAACCTCAGCTGTATAATACAAGTTTTTGAACAAGATAGTGTTAATAGTTGTAACTATATTTTACTACTATGGGGTGATCAGTCCTCCTGGTTTGTTTGGTGTAGAGAGATTTCCTAGGACTTGGGACTTTCAGTTTTAAAACTGGGAAAATCTAAGGAAAACTTGGACAGGTGGTTACCTTACTTTCATTTTCAAAATTACCAGAAGTTAATTCTGATGTGATTGGTAAAGTATTTAATCTTAATAATTCTGTAAATTCTTTACATTTAAAGTTTAGAAAATTCTGACTTGAAAATATTATTTCAGGAGAGCACTTTTCTCTAATAGAAGCTTGATATTATTATTTTAATTGCTTTGGAAATTTACAGGTAAATTGATTTTGTGGTCATTAAAAAATAAATCTTAATTTACCCTTTGGTAATACCAACCAGCAAATATGTGTCGCTATTAATAATGAAAATACTGGAAATAAATTATTAATTAAAAACATTCTCATTGTGGGAATTCTGATAAAAGAATAAATGTGAATAGTCGTATTACTGTTATAAACAAATATGAAACAGTCATTTTATTTGTACTTAGTTTTTCTAAATTGTTATGTGATGTTTGTCTTATCAGAAGTAAATAGCCTAGTGCATAAAGGTTATATAAACCTTCTTTTCTTTTTATCTAGTAATTATATATGATCCTTTCCTTGAATTTTATAACATGATAAGACTTTTATAAAATCTGTCACCACACTTTTGGTTTGCCATTTACATTTTTCTTTTCCTCCTTTAAGGAAAAAATATAAGGTCAAACAAAATAATGTAACCAGGAATCTAAATTACAGACTATTAACAGCATGTGCTGCTAATCTTTATTCTGAACTCACTGTAGGTATCAGCCTACTTCTCTCAACAAGAAGGCACTTAAGTTAATTGCTTCATTAGAAACATGCATTTAGCCTTTTCTGATCTGTAAGTACAACTCCTTGGCAGAGCTGCAGAAGTTGGAACACCTGCAACCCAAGCAGCTTGAAAAGGAGCCATAATTTACCATAAAGGAAAATAAAAGAAGCTCAAGTTCAAAATGGTGTTATCAATGATATAGTGTTATAACTAACTTGAGCTGACCTAAGAGAGTTGGCTTCTGCAGTGCTTCTTATCAGCATCCAAAAGGGCATACAAAATTCTTTGTAAACTAATTTGAAAAGTGTCTTGTTTATTCAGCAGCAACTGTGAATGGCATTTGTTCAGACTGTAGATCCCATCAATTGCGTACTAGCCAACAACTTATTTCTCTTCTAAGAGAGAGGCCAAGTATCAAAGACACAAAGTACTAAAGATAAGCTTCTCAATTCTCAACTGTTCTGAATTCTGAATAAAACTACTGATGTACAAATTGGGGTGGGACCCAACTGTTTCCACCTGCAGGCTTGTCTTAGATGCTTGGCACTGGCTAGGAGAGGTGCTGATACTAGTGTGACCTTTAGTGCCCTTAGAAAACAAAACACAGGCTTTCTTATAGCCCTGGTCAATCAGTCTGTCCCTCTGAAGAGGATTCCACCCTTTCTTCAAGTAGTCTAGGGGCAAAAAACTGTGGCTGACTATTCCCCTTTACAGAGCTGGTAAAAGCAAAGAGTCCGTTGATTTGCTGTTAAAGAATCTTAACATGTCATCCTTTTCCTTTTTCTGTGGTTCATTCTTAGATGTTTTGTCTATGATGTTTAATGAGAAGGTAACCTCAGTAAGTAAAAGAATAAAATACTTTCAGAACTGGTTTAAATAGTATTATATATTATCAGGAAATTAAAACTTACTTGATAAAAGAAAACATTTCTGAGGCTACTCAGGAATAAAAAATATTTATAGGATACTGTGTTGTCCTCTGTGGATTGTTAATATGTTACATGCTTAAACCTGGTTCACAGGTAGTATCCAAAGTTTCAAATTTTAGTTACCAATAATAGAATCTTTAAAATAAAATTATTTAATTTTTGTGATGAATCTCTAGAATTAATCAGATAATTGGAAAATATTTGAAACATGAATAATTCAAAGGTGTTTTTAAAACTAATCTGATCCCCAGATTTCATTTTAGTGACATTGAGTTTAGAGCCCTTATTACTGTGAAAGTAGAATGAATTACTGACAAGCACGTAGAATATTGAATTTTAAATGAATTTGTCTCTATAATTAGAAATTTGTCATTTGTTTCAATGTGATTTAAAAAAGCAATAAAATCAATTCCTGTTTCACAGTATTCTAGGTGCTGTATTTTCCTTTCATAAAGTTATATTAATTCTAACAATAGCCATTGTTCTTAAGGTATGTTTAAGAAGAAATAATCATTGTAAATGTGTATAGAAATACTATACAGGCAAAAATGGCATTGCATAAATAGGTCCTGTACTCCCTTCCCCCAAAACTGTGGTTTTTCAGTCTATTAGAATATGTAAGCCTCTAACTATATGCCTTTTTCAATGATTGTTACAGAAAAACAGTGAAACGCATTCTCCAGTAATTTTCAAATTTAAGGATTACAGGGCATGTGAGTAATTTCCTGCATGTGAAGTATATTGACTAATTGATCTAAAAGAATATATTTATAAACGGATAATTTCAGAATCAAGCACATCTAGGCAAAGAGGAACTCATGGCAGGAAAAATTTTTGACTAAAGATTTTAAAATAATTATATTTTTCAGTGATTATGATATCAAACCTACAAACTTAAATATTTTAAAATTTTAACATGCTTAATCGATGGGGTTGCAAGTATTATTTTGTAATGTCTTTTATTGGAAAGAATAGTAAATAGTTTTCTGAGTAAACTGGTAGAAATTAGAATTATTGCTAATTTATCAATTTGAAGGGGTCTTGTACATTTCATCTGAGATTTTTTTTTTTTTATTCTGGGATTTTCTCTGGATTCCTTGTATCCTTTAATGTAAGAGAGTGCAGCTCTAGCAATTTATAATTAAGTATCATCCCTCTGAATGGAAAAAACAAACTAAAAGGGATTTTTCTATTATCTCACTGAAACCACAATCAACACAGACTTCTGTGACCAAAAGTGTGCATTTCCCCTCCCCCCCACACCAAGCAGAGGATGATGGCTGGATGTGCTCTGTTGAGGCTCAGTCCTGTAAGACTCCTCTCTTACCCCTTACCCACTTCAGACTATAGTGTGTGTATAGTGCAGATTAAGTCCAATATTTCCTTGTTGATTTCCTGTCTGAATGATCTATCCAATGCTGAAAGTGGAATGGTGAGGTCTACAATAATTATTGTATTGGAGTCTCTCTCTTTAGCTCTGATATTTTGCTTTGTATATCTTGGTGCCCTAGTGTTGAGTGCTTATATATTTAGAATTGTTATGTCCTCTTACTGACCTGACCCACTTATCATTATATAATGACCTTCTTTGTCTCTTTTTACAGTTTTTGTCTTGAAATCTATTTTATCTGATAGGAGTATAGCTATTTCTGCTCTTTTTTTGTTTCCATTTGTATGGAATATCTTTTTCCATTCCTTTATTTTCAGTCTATGTGTATCTTTATAGGTGAAGTGGGTTTCTTGCAGAAAACATATAGTTGGCTCTTTTTTTTTTCTTCTTCATTCAGCCACTGTTTCTTTTGATTGGAGAGTATAGTCCATTCATAGTCAGTGTTATTATTGATAGATAAGGATTTATGACTGCCATGTTATTTGATTTCTGATTGTTTTGAGGTCTTCTCTTTCTTCCTTCCTTTCTGTCCTTCCTTTGTTAAAATGATTTTCTCTGGTAGTGTGTTTTAATTTTTTGTATATCTGTTGTAAGTTTTATAATTTTTTGTTATAAGGCTTGTAAAATATATTTATAACTAATTAACGTAAACCATATGACAACTTTGCTCATAAACAAAGAGAAATCTAACAGTACTTCTACTTTTTGACTCTGTCCCTGCTGCCTTTTAACCTTATATTGTTTCCATCCATATCTTTTCATACAATCTATATCTCAGAATGTTGTAGTGATTTTTGATAATTTTGTCTTTTAGTCTTCCTATTCAAGATTTAAGTGGTTCATATACTGCAATTATAGTAATAGAATATTCTGTCTTTGTGTACTTCTTGTTACCAGCATATTATATACTTTCAGAAGGTTTCTTATTGTTTAATAATGTCCTTTTCTTTCAGAATGAATTCCTTTTAACATTTCTTGTAAGACAGGTCTGGTGTTGATGAAATCCCTTAGCTTTTGTTTGTCTGGGAAAATGTTTATTTCTCCTTCATGTTTGAAGAATATTTTTGGAAGATATAATATGCTAGTGTTAAGGTTTTTTTCCTTCAGCACTTTGAATATGTCATGCTCTTCTCTCCTGGCCTGTAAGGTCCCCACTGAGAAGTCTGCTGCCAGATGTGTTAGGGCTCCTTTATATGTTTTTTTTTTTTCTTTTTTCTTGCTTCCCTTAGGACCTTGTGTTTATCTGTGACCTTTGGGAGCTTGATTATTAAATGCCTTGAGGTAGTCTTGTTTGGGTTAAATCTGCTTAGTGTTCTATGACCTTCTTTTACCTGAATATTGGTATCTTTCTTTATGTTTAGAAAGTTCTGTGTTATTATTTCTTTGAGTAAACTTTCTATCCCAGTGTCTCTTTCTACCTCCTTTTTAAGGCCAAGAACTCTTACATTTTCCATTTTGAGGTTATTTTCTAGATCTTGTAGGGATTCTCCCTTCTTTTTTTATTCTTTTTTCTCCTATGACTGTGTATTTTCACATAGCCTGTGTTAAAGCTCCTGAATTCTTTCTTCCAGTTGATCAATTCTGCTGATGAGAGACTCTGATAAGTTTCTCAGTTTGTCAGTTGAATTCTTGAGCTGCAGAATTTCTGCTTGTGGTTTGTTTTGTTTTGTTTTGTTTTGTTTTTTAATTATTTTGGTCTCTGTTAAATTTCTGATAGGCTTCCAGATTCATTCTCTGTATTGTCTTGAAGTTCATTGAGCTTCTTCAGGACAGCTATTTTGAATTCTTTTTCTGAAACTTCACATATCTCCATCACTCTAGGATTGGTCACTGGTACCTTATTTTTTTCATTTGATGAGATCATGTTTTCCTGGATATTCCTGATATTTGTGACTGTTGAAGTCTGGGCAATGAAGAGTTAGGTATGTATTTTAATCTTTGTAGACTGGGCTTGTTTGTATCTGTCCTTCTTGAGAAGGCTTTCCAGATGTTCAAGTGGAATTGAGTGTTGTGGTCCAGGTTTTTGGTCACTGCAACTGTATGAGCACTGGGGGTGTCCTGAACCTAGTAATGCTGTGATTCTTGCAGACTCCTGGTGGTACTGCCTTGGTGAACTTCAGTAAAATAAGGGAGAATTCCCTCGATTACCAGATAAAGTCTCTCATTCTCTTCCATCACTCTCTGCGCTAGGGAGAAGTGACATAGGCACTCCCTTGTGGCCACCAGTGCTTGGTTGCATCTGATGCCATCCCAGTCTTACCCAAAGTCCATGGTGACTGTTGCTTGGCTACCTCTGATGTTTATTCAAAGCCCAAGAGCTCTTTAGTCAGCAGGTGGTGAATTCTGTCAAGACTGAGTCCTTCCCTTCATGGCAGAGTGATTCCTTCTGGCCCAGGGTGGGTCCAGAAATGCTATCCAGGAACTGAGGCCTGGACTCAAGGGCTTTAGGAGTCTGCTTGGGTACTTTACTTTACTGAAGCTGAGATAGTACCCAAGTAGCAAAATAAAATCTTTTGAACTCTTCTCTGTCCTTTCCCTAAGTAGAAGAAGACTCTGAGCTGCAATGCCTGTAGTTGTGTTAAGGGTGACACAGGCACAGGCTTAGTGTCTCACTCCGTCATCTACACCTCAAATCTACTGGCTCCAAGCCAGAACAGCTGCAAGAATTGTCCAAGGACTATATCCTTTGTGGCCCAACTGCCTTATGAGTTTAGTCCACTGCTTTTCTCAGCCAATGGTGAGGTTAGCCATAACTCTAGTTTCACGGGAGGATTTCCCTCTGGCTAGGCTGGTCTAAATGCTTTCTCAGCGGGCACTTCCAGAATTCTGCCCTGTGTTGTGTTCTCCTCTGCCAAGGTGGCCCAGCGTTTCAATGCAAAATCCCATGATTACTTCACTCTCCCTCCCCCTGGGCACACAGATTTTGCCTCCATTGGGGAGCTGGCTCAGCACTGCTTGGGTACGGTGGAGGGGTAGCGTAGACAATGCAAGACTGTCTTTTCTGCCCTCTTCAGTGCCTCTTTCCTTGATATAATGTTAAAACCAGGTAGTATTGTTAACCTGATTTAGTTCTTCTGAAGGAGCTTGTTAGTGTAAATAGTTGTTGAATTTGGTGTTTGCAGAGGGATGATCACTGGAGGTTTTGATTCAGTCATCTTGCTTTGACCCCCTCTGGTGTAGATTTTGAGAAGAATAATCAAAGTGGTGAGGGAGTTAGAAATCATGTTTTATTAAAACTGTTTTTAATGAACAGAAAGTGTTTAGCCTTGAGAAAAGGCCTGCCATATATAAGTGTATTGAGACATAATCTGTACTGTCTCAATTCATATTACTAGGAAAAATGAGTAGACTCCATGGGTAACAGATTTGAGATAATTTAAAGCCTTCTTTGGGACAGGCACAGGCTTTGGAATCCCAGGTAGATGTTTTCAGCAGTCAGTTATATATAGGATATCAGAGTGGTAAATTTCTTTTTTGTAGCTTGATCCAAAATGAGGACTGGTTTATTTAGTTTTCCATGTTTTATTTGATTGGAGAATATGAGCTTTGTTGGGAGACTGGAAATAAAAGTATTTGTTTTGTTTTAGAGTACACTTAAAAGAACAGTATCTCATCTGGCAATGCTTATCACAAGGCAGAAGCTCCCTGCTCCTACCTCTTTTGTGGTCTAACCCTGTTTCTTTACCTGGTAAATTTAGTAACTCTTGGAGTTATGATTTTTCTTAACTTCAGCCCTACTAGACTTCTTCATTCCTAATTACAGGCCAAGTGCTATAATAAGAAGAGCAGGTGGTAGATTTCAGTCCTTTCACCACTGCTTATTAGGTGTGTGATGTTGGGTATTAAACTTCACCTCTGTCTTTCATTCATGCAATGAGGATACTAATCGTTGCTATAATATATTTGTAGGGTTCTGGTGAAGATTAGGAAGCTAATATATATCAACATACTTTTAATTATGGCATTTAATGAATTATTATGTAGTCACTAAGAATGCTAGTTGTGAAACTCTGTAATTACATGAAAAAAATCATATTTCTTTTAATCCAAAGATACCATTATGCAAGTGAAAAGGTAACTTAGAGTGGGAGAAGATACTCACTATACATATATTTATAAGAGAACTCATTAAGAACAAATTAGAAAAACCCAAAGAATAGATAAATAAGATCATCAATAAGAGCAAGACAACTGAATAAAACCTTTGACAGGATTGAACAGACACTCCACAAAACAGGATATTCAAATGTCCAATAAATACTATATGAAAAGGGCTCAATGTTTATTACTTATTTGGGAAATGTGAATTAGAATCACAACGTGATAACACTATATATCAACCAAAATGGCTATAATGCAAAAGGTGGAAAATGTCTGCAAGGATGCAGTATAATCAGAATTCTCATATACTGACTGATTGTAAATTGGTACAATGATTTTAGAAAAATAGCTAGGCATGGTAGCTCGCACCTATAATACTAGCACTTTGGGAGGCTTAGGTGGTGGATCACTTGAGGCCAGGAGTTCAAGACCAGGCATGGCAACACAGTGAGACCCTGTCTCTACCAAAAAATAGAAAAATTAGCTGGGCATGGTGGTGCATACCTGTAGACCCCACTACTCGGGAGGCTATGTCAGGGGGATCACTTGAACCCAGGAGTTTCAGGTTGCAGTGAGCTATGATGACACCACTGTACTTTAGCCTGGGCAACAGAGTGAGACCCTATTTCAAAAAGAGGAAAACAAAACAAAACAAACAAACAAAAAAGGAAAAACAGTTGGTTGCTGTGTAGTATCAAAACTGAACATATCCTCTCATCTAGAAATTTTACTCATAGGTATATACCCAACAGAAATGCATAGATATTTGCTAGAATGTTTATGGCAGCACTGTTTGTAATAGTCAAAACCTGGAAGGTACCCAAATGCTTATCACCAGGAGAATGGATAAAGAAATTGTATTATATTCATAGTATAATCCTATACAACCCTGAGAATCATCTACAACTATAAGATGCAATGTGGAGGAATCTCTCAAACATAATATGGAGCAAAAGAAGCCAGACACAAAATGGAACATGCTATATGATTATATTTACATAAAGTACAAAAACATTCAAAACTCTAATCTTTCTTAAAGATAGGATAGTGGTTATTTGGAGAGATAGTGACTGGAAAGGAGGGAATATGAGAATGAGTTCTAGAGTGATGATGTTCTGCTTCTTGATCTAGGTACTGCTTACATAGATTTGTTCAGTTATAAAAATTGTCAGGTTGTATTCATATATATACTTTTCTGCTTGTATATAAACTTCAATATAGAGTTTTTAAAATGCAAAAAATAAAAAGTTTATTGGCTTCAGGCTGTGATAATCTGAAATAACCCATCTCTATTACAGGGTGCTGTTAACTCAGTGGACAGAGTGTTTGAGTAACTGAGCCTGGGCATCCCTTTCTTAAAAAGGCATAACTGGGTATTGCCATCTGTTGCATTCTGAGATTTTCTTTTCCTTTATTTGTGCTTACTCCCCTCTTTTATTTCACATAGTCTTTTTCCAGACAGACACTAAGATACTTGGTCAAATCTATCCCCACTAATTACAGTCACATTCCAGTCCTGATATCATTCCTAGGTCATTTCTACAAGTTCTAGCAACTGTTTCTTTTGTGGTAGAGAGAGAAGCTATTGACTTTTGTGGAAAAGAAAAGATAAAATATACTTTTCATATTGTTGAGATGGTAATTTTTATGCATCTCCATTACTTGAGCAAATCATTTTCCATTTATGGGCCTCTGCTTTTCTCATCTGTAAAAGTTGGGAGTCAATATTGAACAAAACTATGTTTTACTAAATATAGTGGTTGACTGTATTATACAGTTTTTTGTTTTACTTATTTTCTTATTTCCTTAGTGTTTATATAGCTGAGAGACCAGTACTGAAAACAACTTTATTTGAGTTATAATTTCTTATAAAAATATTAATTTTATTCTTCTATTATAGGTATTAAGAAATGGAAAGAAAAGTAAGCAGAATTTGTCTTACTTCTGAACCCAACATAATTCATTTTCTGCAAATATCTTGGGAGAAAACACTAGGATCTGGTTTTGTTATTACGCTTACTGATGGGCAGTCAGCATGGACTGGGACAGGTAATATTAAAAACAAAGTTTTTAAAAGTAAGATTTAAATGTGCTATTCTTCAGTGCTTAATGATATTTCTTCAGTAGATATTGGGTAGAACTAATATTACTTTTAATTGTTATTGTTATCTAATTTACATATAGGTTTGTAATATTTTATACCATTTTTTAAATAATTGATATTAATAATGAAATAAGCATGTGCCCCAGCAAATTCTAGCCACCATTTGAGTCTTAATAAGTAGGACTTGGTCAGAGTTCGAAAATGATCTCTTTATGGAAAACATAAATAGTGCATTTTACATGTATCTTCTGTCAGGACTCCAGGAAAAATACTGGGAGGTGGAGGAAGGGGGTTGACTGGGTCAAGGGGTTGGGGTTGGTGTTGGTTTGGGAGTATGGGGTGGTGCTGGTTCTTTGTTTTCTTTGTATACTTTTTGTTTGAATTATTTCCCAATGAACATATATTACATATGTAACAAAACAGAACCATAGCCTAAGGCTTGGTAATTCAAGGTTCAAACCCATATTTAGGATTTTGGCTATGATTTTATGAAATAGACTTTTGATGTTTTTAATTTTTGGTAATCTTTTAAAATGCTAATGACCCTCAAATCATGTATGGAACATGGAAGATACAAAGACAAAAAAATTAGCATTATGTTTTACTCATATAGCAAAGTTTTAATATCCTTCTAAAGTATTTTGTTGAAGAACTTCTTTGTTTAAAGAACTTCTATAATTATGCAACAGTCATTTCTAGAGTTATGTTGTAAATGATGTTGATGGTAAAATAATTTTTAATAGTAATTTATATACTACTTGTGTCTTCCATTAACTTATGAAATATTTCCCTAGAATATATTACTATAATTATATCATCTTTTAAATTATAATACATTGTGAAATTTTGCTTCTTTCTTGAATGTTACAAATTCTGTTATGCAACACAAACTGAGTTTATACTTGCATTTTTTTCAATTCATCTTTTATGACACAGAACAAGGGGTGTTGATCTAGGGATTATTATAAAATACATAATTTCAAGGGCAATGTTTATAATACTTATAGTAACTGTTTAACTTGTAAATTTCTGTGTAAGAGAAATTAGTTATTGGTTGGTTGTTGCAGTACAGGAGTAGAGGTGGATTTGTCAGGTTAGTGCTATGTATGGCCAGAGAAGGTGCAACCAGATTACAGTTCCTGTTTAGAGTGAAGACAGTGCATAGGGCTAAAGACTATGGTAATAAGTTAATGCTGATCATCTGGAAGAGAAGAGCTGTTTTAACAGCACAGCTGGGGGAGCACGTCCTAGATGAAGTGGTTGCTTGTATGTAAGGAATACTGTATTTATAACTCAAATATTTCTAATTGGCAGATGGTATGTTCTGTATAATGTGACGTTATTGTCAGACAAATGACCTTGAGGTGCTTCAAGAGCCTTAATTATCAAAGGAAGAGATTAAATTCTAATCTAGTTAGTAAGCCTCATTTACAAAGGCAAAAAGCAATGATGATATATTGTTTGAATTTTTTTATCATTAAGGTGGGGTTGGGGAGAGTACTCTGATTAACTCTTAATTTAACCAGGAATTTAAATTAACTTTACATTTATGGAACATTTTAGTTATATCATACAAATTGTGCTGGCAGTTCTTAATATTATTAATATAAATGTTATTTTCAATAGATAACACAGACCCACCTTGAGAGCAATAGACATATCTCATTTGCCAACCACTCTATATAATTATTCAGACCAGTATTTAAGACATGCTTAGGACATGCTCAATGAATATTTTTTGATTGAAAGAATGAAAGGATATTTCAAATATATAAAACTGGCTAGGAATAAAAGAAAATGAGCAGTTCATTTTAGAGTTAGAATATTTTTGAATGAAAACTTTACCTTTATGTCTATTGTTGACATTGATCGTAAATGCAGTATATGCTACCATTTATTTTCTAGCTAATGGAATTTAGTGTGACAAAAATGTGATATCAAACTTCTATATTCTTTGGTAGCTTGTAAACATTTTGGCTTCCTATAACGAACAAGTTTTCTTTTAAACAGAAAATTTTATAATGCACTATATGGTCATTTTATCTTTAAAGTTATCTAATAAAGTATTAAATCTCACATGTGTTTTATGCCTTTCAGCATTCATTTCTGTTGTTTAAATTTCAGGGACAAAATATGAAATCAAATAATATAACATTGTTTCCATGTTTAGTTAAGGCTTATTATAAATACATAAATATGATTTGGTACTTTATAGGTAGACAATAATATGATTAAGAACATTGAAACAATTAAATAATTGAAACATGAAGATGGATTTCCTTCCTATACCTCATCCTGTTTTCTTGTTCAACTTTTTGATTGCTGTAACCTTCAATTTGGATAATTTTTTTCTTTTTTCATTTGAGTGAAATTAAAAAGATGTGGGATTCCTTTTAATCTCCCCCACACTAAAGTCACTGATTTATTTTCCATTAGCATTGCTTTATCTAATGAATGTTTTTGAGTTCTTAATTATCATGTGGTCTATCATCACTTCAGTATTAAAGAGGGTTATATCATAGGGTTAAGTGGCAAAGTAGGTTCATGATCGATGACTGTGACTTTAATAAGAATTGCTTCAGCAGTAAGAAACTTACATCACTCATCTTTGGAGTAGTTTGAAGTTTATTGAAAAATAAATTAATCTTTACTGATTATTTTATTATCAAATAATTAGTTCTACTTATTCTTGTTCTAAACATAGATATTTGGTGACTGACCTATATGGAAATAGTTACAAGAGCTCAGTGGAGAAAGGATTTTTTAGTAAATGAAGTAGTGAAGTAGGCTTATGATATAATACCATCTAGATACTAAGATCTAGATTCCTAAAGGTACATAAGGCTGTATGTCTTCTGAGCTTTATCACGTGCTTAGGATGTGTTTAGTCTTTTGGTTAATTATACATAGGCATCTGAAGGAAAGAATTTCCCTTCCTTCTATCTTCATATACCTACAAACAGTGTAAAAGTGATACATTTTTGGCCCCTACAAGTCTGAGAACAGTTCCTTCTTGTTTGGTCATGTTGGCCTGGTTGTGTTTTATGCTTTATTATGTGGTTCAGCTGCATTCTTGCTGAATTTTATTATTTCCATTGCTTTTATTCCTGGTCACTGAAGTTTTAGAGTGTTGAATGCTTACAGCTGTGCTTTTTCCAGATGTTCTTAGCACAAAATTCAAAACTAGTGACCAAGTTGTTTTTTTCAGGATTGAAGCTCTAAATAGAAGTCCGATTTTCACATTACCTTTTATAGGAAATGTTCAAGTATGTTTTTTTAAACTAGTACCTTTTTGATAGTTTTTAAAGGGGTAGTGTAAATAGAAAAATAATTTCCTTTCATATTTTTTCTCTCTCAAAAATTAAATATTCCGTAATAATCAGCACAGCATTCATAGGGGGAAGAACATCAAAGGATATCTGAGAGGATATCTAAAATGTTATCTAAGATGTAATCACTTGAATGTGAGCTTCATAAAGCTGGTACTTTCATTTGTCTAACTGTTGTACCTCTACAACAATGTCTGGCACATACATAGTATATGCTCATTAAACATTTTTTGAATGAATGCATTGAATTAATAAATTCTATTAAATATTTTAAGATATGTATCTTTTAATTTTAATGAAATTTAGAATACTTTTAACTAGATGTTTTATCAAAGGATGTTCTCTGTTTTCTTTTGCATTTTCTTCTTTTTCTATAGCTGCATTAAAGATGACTTCTACAGATTTATTTTCTATTTCTCTGTGAATTAATTGTTCTCTCTAGGTATTAGTTATGTAAAGTTAGTTATTATTTACTTTTTGAAATAATCCCAACATAATATATAAAATTATTCCTTATATAGGAAGCATATGTCTTCTTATTTTTGTTTATTCAGAAGAGCTAATAGGGTATTTTAAAGGTAGATAGATTTGATAGTGATGATCATCCTAAATATGCATCTGCTTCTGAGAGAAAGTGTGTGAAAGTGTTTTAGAAGCTGTAAAATCATATAGGAATATAAGGTATTTTAATTATTTTTTCAAAGGTTATGTGAAATACGAGAATTATATTTCTTTATCAGAACTTGTTATCCAAAATTGATCATGTAAAATATATGGACACATTCCAAAACTCCCTTTTTTGTTACCTGTTATGGGTCTTCCAGATACTTGATAGCATCTAGACCAAAGTTGTGAAAAGGTGTGTTATATTTTTAGGGATTCCTTAATCCAGATTTTTTTATATTCTATAATATTTTGTACTGATGTGTTTTTCAAAATAATAGAAGGAAATAATTTATACAATGTCTCATCTCTCTCTGCCTCTCCTCAAAACAACACAGCCAGAGAGAAGTATGAGTCTAGCTTTTCCACTTACCTACTACATGACACTAGACTATTACTTGATCTCTCTGAGCTACAGTTTTCTTTTGCAAAATGAAAATATCTATTCTTCAGTTTTATGAGGAAGAAATTAGATAAGTGTAATGTATAACTATAAAATTACAAAACCATATGGGTCATTCATCATGGTAATAGCCTGAGTTGACACAGGAAACTACCCAACTGTACACCGATTCCAACAAATGTTAGATTAAATCTTTAATTTTAAAAGCAAACAGATACATGGACACATTACCACTTTTGTATTTAAGAAAGGGAAAACTTCAGATGCCATGTTTCAAGAATATCTGAAAACCAAAGCAGTCAGTGGGAACTATAGCTTAACTGTAGATTCATGGAATATCTGAGCTAGATATATGTCTAGATGACTGTGTGCATAATGCCTGGATTGGGTGGAATGTTGAGGTTGCAGGCCTCTTAAGGAATTGGAGCTGAGCTCTCCATATATAAACAAAGGAACCTGGAAGGGATCTCCAGGTAATGAAATCATCTTTAAAGTACTACCCTTTGGCCATGCAGCATAAAAACCAGACCAGTCTCTAAGGACAATGAGTGAATAAAAGTCTCAATGAAAATCAGAACTCGAAGCCTGTGTTATATACGCATAGGAGTTTTAAAATTGAACACTTTGCCTCAAATGTAAAAACCAAGTTAAGAAATTAACTTTCAAAACTGGTCCAGAACTAGTGAGACTTGTAGAGACTCCAAGAAAGGCAAACAAGCAACCTTCATTTGAGACCACTTCTGCCCAGAGCACATGCCACTCTTGCTAGAGGAGAGCCATGCTCAAATATTACAAAGCATAACAGAGAAAAAAGCAAAACAAGCATGTTTTAGCAGATAGGAGAAACAGAATTAATATTCTAGGAATCACATATAAAGACCAATCTGAAAGAGATCTTAAATATGTTTAAAATATTCAAATATTTAAGAGAACTATCGGTTAAGAACATGATATGATAAAAGAACAAAGAGAATATCTAGAATTTAAAATACAATCATTGAAATAAAATATCAATGGTGGGTAAAACATCAGCTTTAAAGATACCGAGATGGGCCGGGCGCGGTGGCTCACGCCTGTAATCCTAGCTCTTGGGAGGCCGAGGCGGGCGGATTGTTCAAGGTCAGGAGTTCAAAACCAGCCTGAGCAAGAGCGAGACCCCGTCTCTACTATAAATAGAAAGAAATTAATTGGCCAACTGATATATATATAAAAAAATTAGCCGGGCATGGTGGCGCATGCCTGTAGTCCCAGCTACTCGGGAGGCTGAGCCAGGAGGATCGCTTGAGCCCAGGAGTTTGAGGTTGCTGTGAGCTAGGCTGACGCCACGGCACTCACTCTAGTCTGGACAACAAAGTGAGACTCTGTCTCAAAAAAAAAAAAAATAAAAAATAAAATAAAGATACCGAGATGAGAGAATTGGAAGCCAGATCTGTTGCATGGTATATGCCTTGGACTCAGTAAATATAAGTTCCCTTCCCATTACTGCCTTTTCACCTCCCTTTATCCACATTTTCTATTGATGTCACATGAGATAAGAAGAATGAACTCTACTTTTATTTTAATTTGACTCTGCCCATATGAATGAGAAGTAGACTATAGACTATTGAATTTTTGAGGCAAGGATGAAAGATGTAAAATAATGAGCTTATTCATTATTATAAGAAATAATTTATCTGCTATGATGTAAGAGCAGGTACATTAAATGGTAGTTTCTGTGGTAATTTACATTGCATGTGTTTCATCTAAGAATAGGGAAGGACTTCCAGGAGTCTAATGCTTTTCACATGAGATTTGAGACTAAATTAATGCATTTCTCAAAAATTGCTAGTTCGGTTAAAAGGTATAATTTGAGTTAAAAATGTGTAGTATAGTAATTGATTTTACTTTTTGTTTGAATTTCTGTTATATGTGATAAATTAGTACTAACAAGTAAACACCTATTTTCTCATGTTTAGTGATTTTTCATTTCAAAACTTTTATTAATGTTTCCCATAGTGTCTGAATCAGAGATTTCTCAAGAAGCTGATGACATGGCAATGGAAAAAGAGAAATATATTGATGAACTGAGAAAAGCACTAGTGTCCCGAGCAGGACCAGCTGACACATACAAGTTTAATTTTTCTAAAGAATCTGCTCATTTCTCCTTTGAGAAAAACCTGAAAGATATTTCAGTAAGTAAAACTTTCCATAATGTTAAAAGTGGTAAAATATCAGAGCACTTACTGAGAAATTATCTTTAATATTTAAGTAATTAGCATATTATTCCCAGAACACCTCAGAAATAAAAGCTTGAAAAATACTTGGTTTCCAAATTGGAAGAATGCTTCAAAATTAAAGTCATTAAATGTTTTATATTAGTGAATTATGAAAAATAATGATGGAAACTATATTTAATTTTTAATGCTTGAAAAAGTTTAATGTATTATAGTTAATCACTCAAAAGAGCAAATCTTCAAATGTGGGGTCAGAAGTTTTAGGAAATATTAATATAAGTTTTGTGAAATACTGATTTTAAGAAAGAAAATAATATATTTACCTTTGAATATTTAATAATTATGGCTTATATTCTTCTTTATTAGAATGTATTTGAATTTACAAAATTATAACCATAAGTGTAGTAAGGCATATATAGGGATTTGGATACTTTATATTGTCAGATTTAAAAATGTTAAAATAGAAAGAAACAACTTTTGTCCCAGCCTTTCCAAAACTTAACTTGCTTTGCAGACAAGAGTATCTGCTATTTATCTTGCTAAGTTCCTGCACCAAATCAGATCAAGGCAGTTGGTTTATTTATTAAAAGTCTTGCAATTACTATTTGTATATTTTACCTAAGTTTATTAGATATTGAATTTGTTTTTTGCCAGTGCTTTATCAATCAGATATGAGATTCATAGTATCTGAAGGAAATATTTACTACATTAAGTTTACAGTTATTGAGAATTTGTTTTAGAGCTAAATTGAGTTTAAAAAATTTTTTTAAACAACCTCATTAATTGAGAATGGTTAAAGAGATTTCATCAATTAGATAAACATTTGAAGAAACAAATGGAATCATTATTTTGAAATATATATTATCATGTAGTGAATAATACAGAGAAACTGGCTTCAGTAATTTCTATTTAAAAGACACATACTTTTCCTAATTAGCTGCCAATTTATGTAAGTTTCAATATGCTAAGCTCCTTCAAATGGTAATTTAAAATAGTTTCAGTAAGAAAGTTGGAACTGGCTACAAAAATTTTGTTCTTCATGACAAGTGTTCTTTTCTGTGGGCCAAGCTCAATCAGATGGTATTATACGCTACGGAACTGCTGACTGTTTTTTCTAATGTTTTGAAGCAGATCACTGTCAAATTGGGAGTAAGGCCATTTCCCATTCAACAAGTGTTTGTGTGTAACAACTAGCATTATTTCTTGCAGCCAGTTTCTGATTTTTGTCTGTTTTGTATACACTGATGCATAACAAATTCCAAGTTAGTGAGGTGCCTTTTGAAAAGCTGAAAGGCCTTTGATATCTTTGACATGGTGAAATAGGAGGTTTGGTACAGTCAGCATGGATGGAGTATTTGCAATGGTTAGCAATACATCTGGGTTTCCTGCTTCTGTGAAGAAAGAACTTTAAGTCCTCATGACTCACGTCTTTTACAGTTGGCTTGGGATATATTGACATCAAAGATTGACAATAATCCTGAAAGATTTCTTGCTTACCACCCTGAAAGTAATCAAATTTATGAGAGCCAGCACCTTGAACTACAAGGTACTAGTTTTCAACAAGTTTTCTTAAGAAATGGAAACAACAAAATGATTCCCAGCAATGTAGAAGGGTGTTGATAGCCTACAACATATATTTTAGATCACTACATTGCAGTTTAAATAGCTGTCTCCTTATTTATTTATTTGTTTAGGAGAAAAAGAAAGGTCATTCTCAGAACAGTTTGACAAGGAGGAGTTTATTCCTGGCTTGGTTTACTGGGGAGATATTTTTGGATATTTAAATGAGGTAAAACTTTCAGTGCTGCAGTCAGCCTTATGGATGAATGCTGCTGAAAAATCACAAGTTCATTCGGCTAAAGTGTCATGGGAATCTTCCAGTATTCAGGACGTGCTTCTGCAAACTGATTTCAGAGTGACAATATCTTGTAAATTCATCTGCTGGCAAAATCTGCAAACAATTGGAAACATGGCAAAATACTTTTAAAGGCTAATTGTGCTTGGATGACCTAAAAATTGAAAAGGATTTTGTTATCCTTTTCTTGATGACACAGACATCTGATTATTGCCAAAAATGACCTCCTAACTTAGAAGAAAGGAAAAGAATGAACAGAGATTCAACTCAAAGAGTTGTAGTGAATGCTGTTGTTTCTTGACATGAGGTTAATGTCCCATAACAAAGAATACTTTATGAATTCTAAGCATACTTGCTACCAGACATACACTTCTAAGAGTACATACACCTCCATCAATTCAAGAAATTTTATGTGTCTAATTGTGTGTTGGAGATTACTGCACAATTTCAACATTTTGAATATCAACTCATGTAAGAATTGTTTGAAATCTACATTTATAACAAATTTTCCTTTTCATTCTTTTTTTAAATGAAGTAAGCACTAATTTTTATATTTAAAAAGACTTGATATTTTGGAACTGCTATCTTATATTTTGTCTGAATGAAAGAATTGTCAAATTCTAATGCAGTGAAATATTCTTAAAGTATAACTTGTTTGTTTATATTTATACTCAATTTTTGGGAGAAGTAGGTTCTAGTTTATATGAAATTGCTTTTGAGCTCCTACTTCCAAAATTTGATTTATAGTGTAATTGGCTTTACTTTATAGATAACAGATGTTTCTGTTTTATCTCAATTCCTGTTGGAATGGATGTTAGACAGCCAGCCACACATGAACTCCTTTTCTGTATATGGTACGAACCTCTATGACCCTTCTTGCCCCAGTGCTCTTCATTTGACAGTAGATTGTTCTGACTGACAGCATACTCTAGTGCTAGCCTTTGGAACTCATCATCTTTTCACCATAAGTACTGTCACTCACTTGGGAGATCATTCATATAATTTATGCAACTGTTTCCCTCGACTTTTCACAATTCATCCTGATGTTATAGTATATACTTTGCCATGCTAACAATGCATCTTAATGAATAATATATTTTACTTCCTTTTTGCCTTCATATCTTGCCCTGTTTCTTTCTTTTTCTTTCTCCTGGACAGCTTGTTAAAACACAGTCTTGCTCTGTTTCTTCAGAAAAAAAATTATTTATAAGCCACAGAAAAACAATTATTTTTGATAAGCATGACCTTGGGTTAATCATTTAATTTGCTCATGATTCTGTTTTTTCAAATGTCAAATTTTTTATCTGTAAAATTTTAAAGTGATTTCTTAGATTCATTCCAGGTCATCTAACATATTGTGGTTTTATATATTAAAAAATATATGAAATGAAATAAGCCATGAAGTTTGAAGGAAAATTAAACATAATATATGTAATATATATGTGTATGTATATGTTTGTAAATATAATGAATATATAAAAACACTAGAATTGGTGACAAGTTTCTAGTAGAATTAATGCAAAGTTTCCTATTTCTTTTCCCCTTGTTTCCCTTGCTACTTAAACAGCATGTAGGTTTGTTTTTCTCTAATGTAAGAATCCAAATAGGCAGGCCTGGCTTATTATGACAGCTTTATGATGTTGAAGATACAGGTTTCTTTGATCATGTTGGATTGCATTTTTAACAGATAGTTTTTATTTCATGGTCTAAGATGGTTGCTCTAGCTTCACAGTTATGTTTACTTTTCAGACAGCAGGACTGTGTTAAAGAGAAAGTAAAGAGCATGTGCCTTTTCTCTAAGTTGATCACTCCAAAATTGTGTATATTCTTTTTGTTCACATCCCATTGGCCAGAACCTAGTCACATGGCTTCACCTAGCTGCAAGGGAATCTGTGAAAAGTTTTCTTCAGCTATACCCTATTCTTAGCAATTTCCATTACTGTGTAAAAAAGGGAAGGTAGATATTGTGAGACAACTAGCAATGTCTGCACTTAACATTCAGAGAAGATGGAAATATTTATCATGAAGATGGGTTTACTTTTATTATTGCAAGGGTATTTCTCCAGTATTTTCATTGCAAATAAGTGTTTCAGTCATATTTTAGTTTAAAAAATGTTATAACATATAGTAAGTATATCTTAGTCTGTATCTTACTATATTTTGTACCTTAATTTTTTTTAGTAGATAATGCATTCTAAATTCAGGCTGACTTCCTACATTATTTAACTTATATTTCTCAAATATTTGAAAATGAGGTAGAATGTGTTAGCCAAAAAACCAGCCAAAATTGTTTTTAAGGACAGCAGTCCAAAATCCTATATTATTGCCATGTGTCCCTGTGGTTTGAGAGACTCTGAATTCAAAGGACCATTTCCAGATGAAATATCAGAATTGGAGCATTTGTTGTGGTACTCTGCCAAAGATTTTGTCAAAAATAGTAATGACTTTCAGGTTTGTGGGAGTATGGATTGCAAATGTGTTGTTTGAATGCCTGAAAAGAAAATTATAGTATTCTTTATTTCTGTGATAAAAGTATTTGTGTACATGTGCCATTTTTTTACTAAACAATTTATAATTTCCTGACACTTTTGGAATGTGGAAACTAAATCAGTAGTGTAAGTGGTGCAGAAATCCTGTTCAAAGTATATATTTTCTAGTTAAGCCATAGAAGAGATTTTAGAAATATTACTTTAAAAAATAAAAATATTAATGCTTATACTATTTTGTGTTTGGGGACTCTTCTTCTTTTTCTTGCTTCTTATTTCTCTTTGATGTAAAATGTTATCTTCTTTTATAAGAAATATAGTTATTGTATCCTATTAAATAATTTTTGTGTTACTCCAGATTGTTCAGGAAAGAAACAACTTACCATAAGAACAGAAATGGAAAATAACATGTAAAATCTGTGCTGTAAAATGATTTGAGTGTTAATAATGTTAATATTTGCTTATTACTTTTTAGTTAAGCTACTTCAACATGTATTTTCTCACTTCAAGTGTACTTGGTGTTATCACTGTTTATATGTGAGGAAATAGATGCTGAAAATATAAGTGAGTTGCTAAGGAAAACAGAGGTAGTATATTAGCTAAGGTAGAATCCAAGCCTCTGTCTTATGAATCCCAAATCATATTTTAAAAAATATATATTTTTGTTTAGTTATGATTTATCTATGATAAAATGTACCTATGGTAAGTTTATAATTTTCATCACTCAGGACAGTTCTTTCATGTCTTTTTATAGTCCGTCCCCAACTACCTCTTTTTCTCCCCAACCCTGCCTGGCTACCCTTCAGGCCCCAAGCATCCATTGGACTGCTTTCTATCACTACAGGTTAGCTTTACATCTTTTAGAATTTCATATAAATGCAACTACCCTTGCTTGTAAATTTATTTTGCATAGTATGTTTTTGAGATTCATCATTGTGTTGTGTATCTATAGTTCATTCCTTTTGATTGCTGAGTAGTATTCCACTGTACTACATTCACTGTTTGGTGGACGTATAGGTGGTTTCTACTTTTGGGCTAAGGTGAATAAAGCAGTTTTATACATTCATGCCTAAGTCTTTTTGTAAGTAGGTTTTTAACAGCTTTATTGAGACACAATTATAATAAAATGTGTATAGAAAGTATATAATTGGAAAATTTTTAAAATGTGCATATACCCATGAAACTGTTACCACAATCAAATTTTTTAATACCTATTTTGGTTTGTTTGTTTATTTGTTTATCTATATATTTATGAGACAGAGTCTCTTGCTCTATTGCCTGGGCTAGAGTGCAGTGGTGTCAGCTTAGCTCACAGCAACCTCAAACTCCTGAGCTCAAGTAATCCTCCTTCCTCAGCCTCTCGAGTAGCTGGGACTACAGGTGTGAGCCACCATGCCTGGCCTCATTTATGCCTATTTTAATACCTCACTCACTCTCCCCTGTCTCTGTACTCCATCCTTAGGAAGTGACTGATCAGTCTTTAGTTACTATCGACTAGTTAACATTTTTTAGAATTTTATATAAATTTAACCATCTCATATCATATGGACTTGTTTTGGGCCTGGTTTCTTATGTTCAGGATAATTATTTTGATATTCCTCCATGATATTGTATGATTCAATAATTTATTCATTTTTTTCTGCTTAGTATTTCATTTTATAGATATAGCCCAATTTGTTTATAAATTCACCTATTGATGGGCATTTGAGTTGTGTCTAGTTTTGAGATATACCAAATAAAGCTACTATGAACATTTGTATTAATATATAAACCTTTGTACAGATATATATTTTATTTTTCTTGGGTAATACATAGGAGTAGAATAGTTAGGTTATATGGTAGGTGTATGTTAACTTTTTCAGAAGCTGCCCAACAGTATTTCATATTAGTTTGTCTTATTTTACTCTTCCATCAGTAGCATATAACAGTTGCAGTTCCTCTACATCCTTGTCAACACTTGATGTGGTCAAATTTTTAATTTTAGACATTCTAATGCGTGTATGACAATATCTCATTGTATTTTAAATTTGCATTTCCCTAATGTCTACTGATGATTTTGCCATCTGTATATCTTCTTCAGAGATATGTTTGTTCATATCCTTCATATATTTTTAATTGGGTTATTTATTTTCTTACAGAGTTTTTTAGAGTTCTTTATATGTTCCAGATATGGGTTCCTTAACAGATAAATGATTTGGGAATACTTTCTTCTATTTTAAGGGAGAGGAGACGAAATCCTTAATTTTGAGGAAGTTAGTCTTTTTTTCTCGTTAATAGATCATGCTTTTGGTGTCATTTCTAATAAATTTTTCCCTAACCAAAGATCACTGAGATTTTTTCCATACTTTTATGTATGAGTTTTTAAGGTTTAGGTTTCACATTTAGAGTCTGTGATACACTTTGAGTTAATTTTTGTATATAGTTCAAGGTATGGATAGAAGTTCACTTTTTTGCATATGTATATTCACTCATTCTAGCACCATTTGTTGAATTCCTCATTGAATTTTCCTTACATATTGTTGAAAATCAGTTAGTCATGCATGTGTTGACCTATATTTGGACTCTGTTCTGCACATTGTTCTCTATATTTATCTCTATGTCAACCACAAACTATCTTAGTTACTTACCTTATAATAAATCATGAAATCAGGTAGTATGGATCTTTCATCTTTGTTCTTTTACAAAGTTGATTAAGATATTCAATGTACTTTAGTTTTTAAAATAAGATTTAAAATCTATTTGTCACTATCTACAAACAGGTCTGGGATTTTCTTTTTTATTTAAAAGTATTACAGGGTATAAATATTTTTGATTACATCACTTTTATAATACTTGAATCATAGTTATAAGAGTGCCCATCACCCAGATACTGTTCATTGTACCTATTAGGTAAGTTTCACCTGTTGTCTCCTCTTCCCTCCCCCATGGATTGATTTCCATTGAGTTTTACTTCCTTCTGTGTACATGTGTACTTGTTGGTTAGTTCCAATTAAATAGTGAGTACATGTGGTGTTTGATTTTCCATTCTTTAATAGTTTCCAGTTGCAATCAAATTGTTATAAAAGGCATTCAGACATCTTTCTTTATTGCTGAGCAGTATTCCATGCTATGCATATACTATATTTTGTTAATCCACCCATGAATTGATGGGGATTTGGATTGATTCCAAATCTTAGCAATTGTGAATTGTGCTATGATAAACATTTGAGTTAAGTTGCCTTTTTGGTAAAGTGGCTTGTTTTTCTTTGTGTAAGTACCTGGTAGTGGGATTGCTGGATCAAATGGTAGATCAATTTTTAGTTCTTTGAGGAATCTCCATATTGTTTTCCATAGAGGTTGTACTAATTTACAATACCACCAACAGTGAATAAGCATTCCTTTCTCTCTGCATCTGTGCCAGCATGTATTGTTTTGGGGCCTTTTGATAAAAACCATTCTGACTAAGGTAAGGTAGTACTCATTGTGGTTTTAATTTGCATTTCCCTGATGATTAGTGATGTTGAGCATTTTTCTTATGTTTATTGGCTATCTATCTTTTGAAAAGCTTCTACTCATGCTTTTGCCCACTTTTTAATGGGGTTGTTTGATTTTTTTCTCACTGATTTGCTTGAGTTTTTTTGCAGATTATGGTTATTAGTCCTTTATTGGCTATATAGCTTCCCAATATTTTCTCCTATTCTGTAGGTTGCATATTTGCTCTATTATTTTCTTGGCTATACAGAAGCTTTCCAATTGAATCAAGTTCCATGTATTTTTGTTGTTGCTGTGATGGCGACTGGGGTCCTCTTCATAAACATTTGCCTAGGCCAATATGTAGAAGAGTTTTTCTAGCATTTTCTTCTAGAATTCTTACAGTTTCATGCCTTACATCTAAGTCCGTTATCTATCTTGAATTAATTTTTGTGAGTGGTGAGGGATATGGATCTTGTTTCTTTCTTCTGCATGTGACTCTCCTGTTTTCTCAGCACCATTTATTGAATAGTGATTCTTTTTCCCAGTGAATATTGTTGTCTTCTTTATGAAAGATCAGTTGGCTGTATGTGTATAGTTTTATGTCTGGGTTTTGTGTTCTGTTCTATTAGTCTGTGTCTCTTTGTGCCATAATCATGCTGTCTTAGTTATTGTAGCATTGTAGTATAGTTTGAAGTCTAGTAACGTGATGCTTCCAGATTTGTTCTTTTTGCTTTTGGCTATTTGGGCTCTTTTCTTGTTCCAAACAAAGAGTAGAATTACTTTTTTTCTAGATCTGTGAAATATGACATTGGTATTTTGATGGGAATTGCATTGAATCTATAAATCACTTTGGGGAGTATGGACATTTTAATAACGCTGATTCTGCCAATCCATGAGCATGATATGTTTTTGTACCTGTTTGTATAACTTGTAATTTCCTTCTTCCATGTTTCATAGTTCTTTTTGTAGAGTTTTTTTTACCCCCTTGGTTAAGTATATTACTAGATATTTTATTTTTTTTGTAGCAAATGTAAATGATATTGAGTAAGACTCAATTGAACCCTCAGCTTGACTGTTATTGGTGTATAGGAATATTATTGATTTGTGTACATTGATTTTGTAACCTGAGATTTTGCTGAATTTATTTATTCATTCCAGGTTTTACTTGGTAGAATCTTTGTGGTTATCTAGGTATAAGATGATATGGTCTGCAAAAGCAACAGTTTGACCTTTTCTTTCCTGATTTGGATACCCTTAATTTCTTTCTCTTACCTGATTGCTCTGTCTAGGACTTCAGTACTATGTTTAACAGAAGTGGTAACATCTTTGTATTGTTCTAGTTCTCAGTGGGCATGCTTTCAACTTTCCCCACTCACTATGATGCAGGGTGTGGGTTTGTTTTTATGGCTTTTATAATTTTGAGATATTTTTCTTCTATGACTAGTTTGTTGAGAGTATTTATCATGAAAGGGTGCTGAATTTTGTGGAATGCTTTTTCTGCAGCTATTGAGACAATCATATGATCTTTGTTTGTCTTCTGTTTATGTGGCGAATCACATTTATTGATTTATGTATGTTGAACCATCCCTGCATCCCTGGGATGAAGATCACTTCTTCATGATGTATTATTTTTCTGATGTGCCATTGAATTCGATTTGCTAGTATTTTATTGAGGATTTTTGCATGTATACTCATAAGGGATATTGATGTGTTGTCTCAAAAAATTGCTAAATCATATGTTTTCTAAATATAGTACAATATTTATATTTAGTTTTTTAAATCTTTATCCAATGAATATATCTTACATATTCAGAATTTCTTAAAATTAGTTTTGTCCCACCACTTTCTGTGTCTATTTTCATTTCGGGTTCATCTCAGTTCTATTAATAATTGATATGGATTGATTATTTACTTTTGAGTATATGACAGTTACAGAAAAATCAGAACTATGTGAAAAGGTATATTCAGAAATGTGCTATTTCACTCTCATCCCTACTGCTCTCTTCCCATTTCTATACTTTTTCTGTATTCATTTTTTATTTTAATGAATTAGGAGGTACAAGTTGAATTCCATTATATGTATATATCGTATAGTGGTGAAGTCTGGGCTTTGGTGTACTCATCACCCAAGAAGTGTATATCATAGCCCATATATAATTTTTCATCTGCCATTTTCATACTTTTCCATTACATTTCTAGCAAATCTCTTAGGCAACCAAGCACATTAGTTTCTGGTTTATGTGTCCTCCATTTCTTTTGTACAAATGAGCATATTTATTTTCTTACATTCTATTTCTTATATGAAGGATAGTACACTCATTTTACATTTTAATATTTTTTGTACATAATAACATATCCTGGAAATCACTCCACATTAATTCATAAAGATCTTTCTTTTTCTTTTGTACAAGTGCCTTATATGCCATTATGTACATATATTATTTTTCAGCCACTCTCCTATGTATGGGTATTTAAGCTGTTTCCAGAATTTTACAGTTCAAATAATGCTGCAATGAATAACCTATGTATTTTTGTATTGTTGGAGCTTTATCTTTGGGGCAAATTTCTAGATTTATGATTCCTAAATGTATGATTACTAGGTCAAAAAATAAGTATATATGTTATATTCTTAGATATTGCAAAATTCCTCTCCAGGAGAGTTGGACCAGTTTGTATATCCACTAGCAACACATGAAATTGCCTAGTTCTCCACAGCATTACCAGAAATCAGTGAATAGAAATCACTGTTCTTTTTACTTTTTAATTTTCTCTAATCTGGTAGGTGAGAAATGTTATCTCAATGTTGTTTTGAATTTCATTTCTCTAATTATGAACACCTTTTCATATGTCTAAAGGTTATTTTTATATATTTTTTGTGTATTGTTTGTTCAGATCTTTTCCCCTTTTTTGTTGGGTTTTGATTAAGAGTTAAAAAATATATATATGTGTGTTTACATATATGTGTGTGTGTATATATATGTATATATATAGGATGTTAGCACTTTGCCTGAGTTTTACTTACTTTAAAGTGTTGCAATAAACTTTATTAGTATGCTTCTTTCGTGTTGAACCTCCCAAAACATTAATCTGGAGAAGATCATGTCTCAGGTCTCAGATATTCTGGATAAGTAATCTTGTACTAAAACAAATACTATTTCAATCTGTTTGTGACAGAAAATGAATTAGACATTAAAAATGTGATTAGAAAATGAATTAGACGTCTATATGGTCATTGTTACTCTATATCTTTTATGTCTACTGTTTTGTAGAAAGTTCATATTCGTGTGTATGTGTGTGTGTATGTGTGTGTGTGTGTGTGTGTGTGTGTGTAAATGCCTTATCCTTGAAGAATTTTTCACTTGCCTTCTCCTTTTATTCAAAACTATTATGTCCTTTCTTGGTATTCCCATAGATTTTCATATTTACATTTACATCATAAATATTCATATTTACATCATAAATATTTCATAATTACATTTACATTGATTTGTGGTTAGGCTTTATAGCTGCTTTAGCTCCAGGACCTTGTAATTGTCATATTTCACTCCTTTACTGTGATTAGTAATGAAAGTTACCAATGAGAGTGACCACTCTGTGCTATATATTATGCTATTGCATTGTACATGCGGTTATGATGATCTTATCCAATAGATCCTGTTATCATTTGAGTATTGTGGATGAGGAAATTATTTAATAACACTCAGTGGTGTTTAATTTTTCTAATGCCTAATTGTGAATGGCAGAGCTAGAATTGAACACAGGTGGTGTAACTTCAAAGCATATGGCACTAATTACTGTGCTATATAATGTCTTTTTTTTAAACACACATCAGGCAAGAAGTATGATGTCTTTTAATTTTATGTATAGTTGATATGCTCAAATTTTTATTGTGTTGATTTATTAAAGTTCTGTGGCATTCATGATAATCCAGATATAATGGTAGGGCCTTGACGAAAGGAATTACAGTAAAAGAGTGTAGGAGCAGGAGAAATTGAACATACATCCAGTATACACTGTGTATGTATATCTATCTATCTATCTATCTATCTATCTATCTATCTATCTACCTACCTACCTACCTACCTACCTACCTACCTACATGCACAAATACAGCATACACTGTGTATGTATACTCAGTATACACTGAGCCAATTTGGTCATTTTGCAAGGATCTTTGAAGTTTTGTCAGTGTGAGCCTCTTTATTTTTTAAGAAATTATCATTAATTCTGCTTACATGGGCAAAAGAAACCCATTCTGTGGATGGTAACTGTGTAGATACCCACCATTTCCTTTGTATATTGTTTCTAAATTATTATTCAGAGATCTCAGCTGTGATTTTATTTTTATTTTCTAAGTGCTAAATGTTAGACATTAAAATTTCTTTCAAAGAAATGATTTATTTAAAAAATTTTAACAAAGCTTTGATTAGCATAAATGTTTCTCAATAGGTTTGTTTGCCAAGTTGGGATATAATGCTTAGGTTACATTTTTTATTATATCAGGTGATCCTTTATACTTGATTTTACTTAATATAGAAATTCAGATAGTTATCAGGGACAGCATACTTTGTGATGGAAAAAGATAACTTTTTAACATTATTTTATAGGCTCCTATAACTCTATGGGATGGGTATGATTATTTGTTAGGTTGACTTAAAGATTAAACCACTTATCAAAATCCTACTACAGTGCCGTTTTGACGTTTCGAGAATTAGTTTTGTCATTGTTGTTTTTTAATCTACCTTTATGCTGAAAATACTGCGGTATAGTAAAGTCTGTTGTACTTTAGAAGCGAAGTAAAAATACCGAAATGTAATGTTAAACAGCTACCTGACCATTTTTAAAGGAACTCAGTATTTTGTATTGCAAATTCACACACTTTGATCAGTACAAATCGTATACATGTATCAAGATATGACATATACCTCATAAATATGTACAATTATGTATCAATTAAAATTTAAAAAAATTTTTAAAAATGACTGCTAAGAGCAAAATTCTAACATGTTGTGGGATTGGGATTTATTATCTCTTTTGCTCCTTCTTGCTTCCTGCTTGATCCATATTTTCATTTGGTACCATTTTATTTCAGCCTGAAAAAATTCCTCTAGCATTTTTTATAGTGTAGGTTTGCTGACAGTTCTCTAAGTTTTATTTTATGTAAAATGCCTTTATTTTGCCTTTAAATTGAAAGGAGCTTTTCTCTGGAAACAGGATTCTGGGTTGAAGTTTTTTTGTTTGTTTGTTTCAGGAATTTAAATATGTTGGAATCATATTTTCTCACTTCCATTTTTTCTGATGAGAAGTTAGCATTCATTTGAATTATTCCTTTCTTGCATATAATTGTTTCCGCTGACTGCTTTTAATATTTTCTCTTTATCTTTGATTTTCCACAGTTTGACTGTGATGAGCTAGGGATGGACTTTTAAAAATGTCTTTTCACGTGGTTGGCTGAGCCTCTTGAATCTACAAATTTGTGTCTGTCACTAAAATTAGAAAATTTTCAGCTATTATTTTACAAATATTTTTCTACCTCTATTCTCTTTTTTTTTAATCTGCTTTGAGACTTTTTAAATACTTTTACCCTTTGTTCTTCAGATTGTATAATTTGTATTCACCTTTCTTCAAGACCATTGTCTCCCTTTTCATCTCAATCTAGTGATTTTTTAATTTCATATTTTTTCATCTAATATTTCCATTTGGTTTTTATTATGGCTTTTATTTCTCCCCTAAAGTTTCCTATCTTTTCCTTGGTTATGATCACATTTTACTTGTAATGTTTGATCATAGTTATTATAACTAATTTACAATTCTTGTGTGCTAATTTCAACGTATAGATGAACTGTCAGTCTCCCTTAACTGTGGTTTCTCTTCAATATGTTTTTATTTTTCTCTTTGCTGAGAGCTTTAGATTTTATATTGGACATTGTGACTAATGTATCATGGAGAGGGGATTCTCTTAGACTCATTTGATAAGTGTTGAGTTTTTAGGGAAGAGTCTGTTTGTTTTCTAAGTCAGTCAGCTTGGCTCTATTCCAACTTCAAATTCTATTTCCCATGTAGTGGGTGTTAGCTGAAATGTCAGGTCAATTCTTTTAACCTTAGCAGTGTTGCTTGGAGTCTGTTTTACATATACTTGGTTTAGGGTTTCGAAAGAGATTTGAACAGTTTGTCCATAGAATTTAGTGCTTCTCATCTCGGGTTCTTCCCGTTTCAAAATTCTCTCCCTCACTTTTTAAATGTTATAATTTCCCTGGCAGCCTATCCTCTGATTCTTCAAGGGAGTAAAACCACTGGTTTGTAGTAAATTTTAGCTGCTCTGGATGGGAGAGATTTGGGAGAGAACCTGAGGAGGTTCTTCCTCAGGTTAAAAATCATAAAAATGGGAATGTTATTCAGTGTCATTCCTTTTTTATCCCAGAATCAATCTGCTTTTGTTCACTTTCCTGTGGATTCAGGTCTTTTCTTTCTTTCTTTTTTTTTTTTTTTTAATATTTTGTCCTGAGTTTATAATTGTTATCTATGGTAGAGTTGTTCCTATGGTAATGACTTCAGCATGAATAGAAGCAAAGCTCTATACTTAGGTTTTGAACTCTCCAGGCTTTTATGTCTCATGAATTTTCTCCATAGTTCAACAAAAGTATGTTTATATGGTTGAACTTTCCACTTGTTCAGAAATTGGTACTCTGACCTAATTCCTTAGAATCAGTCTTTCTGCTGTCCTAGTTTATGCCTTGCCTAATTAAAGTCATGCCTGTATTTGAAAAGTGGAAAATTTCCAGGGAAAGTGAGCAGCTGGTATTGACACTCAAAAGAGTTTTATGAAATGAAAGTAAGCAAAGGGCCAGTTAGGCTGAACTTCAGGAAAAAGTATCTAATGGTGAGATTTCTGAGACTAAACAATTTGGCAAGGGGACTTTCCCTGAACCATTTCAAACTGAATTGGAAAAGTCAGGGGAAAAACAAGTAATAAGCCCAGGTCATGCATTGGCAGATAGACAGTTTATATGATCTCATACTTACCTTTCCCAGTGGCGATTTGTCTGGCCATTAGTAGAAAAGCCCTTTAGGTTTGACATTATTAATATGAATATTTGAATTGGAATGAGAAAATGAATTTTTCTAAAAACTTTAGAATGATAAAAATTTTTCTGGAATGGAAGAAACCATGATATTGTTCATTTTTATGTGGTCTTCATGAAATTCCATGATAGGAAGAACTTGAACTCTCTTATTTATAATTGTCTTCCTAGCACCCATCATAGTGCCTGGCTTTTAGAAGGTATTCAGTAAGTATAAGTATCCTTTCTACTTTTACAATTCTTAACTAAAAAGTGACACACTCTCAAACAGATGTCAGTTATCAGAAGTCACAATTAAGGTTGATGATTTTCATTATTTCTCTTATATTTTACCCCCAACTTCCAGATTCAGAAGATTGAATTTAAGGTGATTAAGGTTTTTTGTGGTTTTGGACATAGGAAGAATCCAAATGATTTAATTTTGTCATGACTGGGAAATGCATTGTAGGAAAACAGAGTATCAAAGATATTTGCTGGAAGAGATATATTAAACAAAGTGGTTAGTTGTGGTTAGTCTGAAGTAAATAGTCTTGACTTTGAATCCTTACTATAAATTATACTTGTTTAGTTACCTTTGATAACTTCCTAAGCTGCTCTGAACCTTAATTTCATCATTTTTAAGAAATTTGGATAGAATCAGTGCCTATAGTCCTTGCTATTTGGGAGGCTGAGGTGGGAGGATTGCTTGAGGTCAGGAGTTCAAGTCCAGCCTGGGCAACATAGTAAGACCCTGTCACTAAATAAATAACTAGATAGATAGATAGATAGATAGATAGATAGATAGATAGATAGAATCAACTTAAGTGTCCATTAACGGATGAATGGATAAAGAAAGTGGAATGGAATACTGTTCCCCTAAAAAAGAAGGAAATACTGTCATTTGTGACAACGTGGATGAACCTGGAGAATATTATGTTAACTAAAATATGCTACCACAGAAAGTCAAATACCACGTGATCTCACTTATATGTGGAATCTAAAAAAGTTGAACTCATAGAAGCAGAGAGTAGAATGGTGTTTACCAGGACCTGGGTGGGGTTAGGGGAGAAGGGGTTTGAAAGAGATATCGGTCAAATGATACATTTCATTTAGATAGGAGGAGTAAGTTCAAGGGGTCTGTTATACAACATGGTGTTTATAGTTAATAACATGTATTCTTGAAAATCACTGAGAGTAGATTTTTGTGTTCTCACCACATAAAATAAGTATATGAAGTAATGTGTATGTTAATTAGCTCAATTTAGCCATTCCATGATGTGGGTGTATTTTAAAACATCATGTTGTACACAACAAATACATACATTTTTTTTGCCAATTAAAAATATACTAACTTAAAAAGTGTGGATAATTTTACTACTGATATGGCAGATGTGAATTTAAAATGAGATCAATGTATAAAATTGTTTACCATTGTAGCAGATACACAGTGGATTGTGAGTAAAAGATAGCTGTTTTTCTCATGGTTATTATCTTCATTTTGATCTTCGTTATAGTCCCTTCTTTTTGTTGTTTAGATAATTTTATCTTTTAATGTGGGATCAGTTACTTACTTTGTGACCTTGAACATTTTTGGCTTAACTTTTGATATACAGTTAAATTGTTTAGGAAAGGAGGGCTTGCATCAACTCATGTTTTCTCCTTGTGCCAAGTTGGATGGGTGGGAGCTTCTTGGAGTACTATTCTGTGAGTACTCGGGTTACTTCCATGGCTCACTGGAAAACATGCTGTGAATTCGTGAACCAGATTTGACATCATTCGTTATCTGTTCATAGCCTCAGTCTTCAACTTTCAATAGCTAAGAATATAAACCAAGCCTTTAGATACTTATTTATGTAACTTTATATTTTTTAAAACAAATACTTATTGAGTTCCCACTTTATGTAATGCATTGTATTGGGTGCTTTTCTTGAGTGGTAAAGGTATCAGTGAGTGAATGACTTTTCCTGGAACAGATAGCTTATTTAGGAGATTCAGTATAATATTATTACTACTACTACTACTACTAGTAAAGAAATTATAGTAAAGACATAGGAAAATAGTAAAGAGATTGTATCAAATTTACTTTGAATAAATATATTTTCTAACAGTATTTAACAAGTTGTAAGAACTTAAACTCTTATCAGTAAAAATAAGAATATATGATATTTTATTTTTGGAACATTGCATAGTGAATAGCACTATTTAAAATAAGAACTTTATTATTAAATCAAAATACTGAAATACATTTTGCTATAATTATCAGATCATATCATTGACATGTTAATATGACCACATTAATTTTTTTTAATTTCCTAATGGTTTGTGCAGCATGCATATATTTGGATCAATCCATCAATAGTTCTTTTTGATGAATTGTGAAATTTGAGAAAAGTATGTCTACATGGTATTCTGATGGTCACAGAGCTTATTTTTAGACTCATGTTCTTCTATAGTTAATTGAGTTTAACAGGTATTCTTCAAATATCTGAATTACATTGAAGCATGATGTGTATCTGCTGTTCTACAATTTTTTTTTTTGAGATATAGGAAATATATGTAATGGATATGTCATTACATGTTATTCTTTTGTTATATTTTATACTTTAATAATAGCATAATGATTAAAGGCAGCTTTAAGGCAAAATGAATACTCATTCAACGCTACAAAAAAACTCCAAATATTTCTAACATTCCTAATTATAAATGTTGCTCTCCTTTTTGTCTTTTGAAGCAATGATAAAAGAAGTTGCATTTATGTGTGACTCAATAGTTTGAAATATTTAGTCCTAATTCAAAGTAATATTTTGTCAAAGAGAAGGTGTTGTTAGAACTGATTGATAAATGCACTGATATGCTAACCCACTAGGCTGCTTTTTGGCAGGTTGTAAATGTTCTTTCTATGTGGTAGCGCTTTTTTTAGGGTTTTGAGTAGTGAGAGTAGAGAATGACGTTTTTCCTTATTAAAATAACAATTTGTTTGGTATACTGTGTTTTAAACCAGCTGCAACACCAAAATCGACCACCCACGGAGAGTCCATTGATGGATTATTGAAGTGAGGCTGGCTAAACTACTGCCACCTAAACAAATATCATTGCCAATCTGTGATTTAGTTCTTGATCTAAGTAAGTGGTTACTTAGAAATGAATGTTTCCAAGTGCCTGAGCTTCTGAGAATCCATATTTAAAAAGTAGTAAAAATAAGAAAAGAAAAGCGAACCTTCTTTGATACACACTTATAATCTGATAATTAAACTGAATCTTGTAATGGTGGCTAAAATTATAATATTTTAAATTATAATATTTAATTTTAGTATGGTAAGTGTCTTCTTATAATCATTTAAAACAATGTCTGAATAGCTTCGTGTGAAATACTATCACTCTTCCTAAAGTGTTTTATTTGCATTATATGTCTCTGTATTTTGCCATTACAGTGAGGTTATCGAGAATATTTAAAAAAGCAGTTGTTACTCTGATATAAATTTTGTTAGAGATCCTTGAATTATGCACATTCATACTAATCTATCATAATGAAGTAAGTGGATTACTTTTCAGAGGAAGTTTCTTGGTGTTAAAAGCTTCCTAAGCATGATCTGCTAGGTCAAGGTTTGAACGGTAATATAACTGTGTGGTCTGATAATATATTGGTTGAATAACAGAGGTCACTTGGAGTTCCCAGTGTTTCCCATGTAATTTAACTAACTTCTCAATTAAGGAAAAAAGGCTTACTCAAAGATAAAATGATACTTTCAGTGGTCAAAGAAAATATGGATGTAATGAAGATTTCTGTGAGTATTAACTAATTATTGAGTGTTAAACATAAATACACCCCCCCCCACACACACACATACACACACGTCCTGCGTTGGTAGAATATGAATAATGAGAAGGATTACTTGACTTGTTCTATGACATTCCAAAAATATATCCTTAACCCTTTAAGAATTTATTGTATTCTGTCATACAGCTGTAAATCAGTGTGAAGAGTTTCTTGGATTTACTGTGACTTGAATTGTTACCTCCATGATAAAGATAAACCTAATTATTTAGGGAATTATATGTTTATATAATTTATAGTCTGCTAGTCAGGAGGATTTTTTAATATTGGAATATATATCCTTTTAGGAATAGAGATTGTGGGCTTTTTTAAACATAATATATTCCAAAATAAGATTTATTTAAAATAAAAACAAATATAAACAAAAAATGTTTATATACATTTTTATATAAACATAACCATATAGCACTTTTTAAATGGTTTATGCCTAAGGCCCTCAAAATGAGTGGTAAATTAAGTTAAAATGAGTTAGTATAAATGACAGTGGATTATTTTACAATTAGAGTGGAATCTGGAATGAGGGCTAAATTTTTTTTTTTTTTTTTTGAGACAGAGTCTCGCTTTGTTGCCCAGGCTAAAGTGAGCACCATGGTATCAGCCTAGCTCGCAGCAACCTCAAGCTTCTGGTCTCAAGCAATCCTACTGCCTCAGCCTCCTGATTAGCTGGGACTACAGGCATGCGCCACCATGCCTGGCTAATTTTTTCTATATATATATAAGTTGGCCCATTAATTTCTTTCTATTTATAGCAGAGACGGGGTCTCGCTCTTGGTCAGGTTGGTTTCAAACTCCTGACCTCGAGCAATCCACCTGCCTTGGCCTCCCAGAGTGCTAGGATTACAGGCATGAGCCACCACGCCCAGCTGAGGGCTAAATTTTAAAAGTAGTGTCTAAGATAAAAGTTGAATGTCATCAAAGTTACCCTTGAAAATCCTTTAAATTGAGTACAAGCATGGCACTGTGTACCAGTAAGTCCAGCACAAACAGTTTTTCCTCTGGTGATAAAAGACACTGTTGCTTCTTTCACTGATCACTGGGTAAAAAATGTTAGCTTTAGTTTAGGTACTATGTTGTACCAAAAATATTTGACCAAATACATTAGGCCAGGAGTTGGCTCCTCTTGGGAAAGAATATGAAAAAAAGTGAAGTGGGAACTATTATAGCCACCCTTCCGCTTTGGGACTGCTGCCCCAACCTTACATGTTTTTTTCCCTAACCGATTGTGATAAAGGTGTGAAAGCTATTGAATGGAGAAAAGATATATCCTTTAAAACAAATGGTGCTGAAACAATTAGATATCCCTAGGCAAGAAAATGGAACTTGATCTAAATTTCACACCTTATACAAAAATTAACTCAAAAAAAAATCTTTGAAATATTTTAGAGATTTAGGGCTGGGTGAAAAGTTTTTAGACTTGACATCAAAAAAAAAGCATGATCCATGAAAGGAAAAATAGATAAAATGGACTTCAAAAAATGAAAAACTTTTACCATGTGAAGAGAAAAAAAAGGCAAGCTATAGACTGGAGAAAATATTTGCAAATCACATGTTCAATAAAGGATTAATATCTAGAATATATAAATAACTCTTCAAATGCAGCAGTAAAAAACCAAATTATTCAATTAGAAAATGGGTGTAAGATAGAAATAGAGAGTTTACTGAAGCGGATATTAATATATAGGTGGCAAATACACACATGAAAAGATGTTCAACGCCATTGGCCATGACTACACAGCAATCTATTGGCACAACTAAAGTAAAAAAAAGTGACAAAAGCAAATACTGGCGAGGATGCAGATATATTGCTGGTGGGAATGTAAATTGTCACAATCATTTTGGAAAACAATTTGGTAGGTTCTTATAATACTAAACATATTTTTATATAAATCTAGCAATCACGCTCCTGGGCAGTTAGCTAGAAAGATGAAGACTTATATTTATATAAACTATATAATAGTGTTCATAGCAGCTGTCTTCTTGAGAGCCAAAATGTGGAAACAACTCAAATGTCCTTCCATGGGTGAATGGTTGAACAAACTGTGGCACATTCATAAGTGGAATAGTACTCAACAATAAAGATTAATGGAGTATCGATACATACAACAAATTGGATGAATCTCAAGGGAATTATGCTGAGTGAAAAAAAAAGGTAATCCTGATGAATTGTGTACTCTATGATTCCAGATAAAAGCAAATTCTTGAAATGATAAAATTATAGAAAAGGTAAACAGATTAGTGGTTAGGGATGGGGCAACAGGAAGTATTCTTGTGATCAAATGTGTTCTTGACTATGGTGACAGGTATAGGAACTTACATGAGATGAAATTATATAGAATTTAATACACACATATACAAATGAATGCATGTAAAACTGGGGAAGTAAGATGGGTAGACTATATTAATGTCAATTTCCTGATTGTGATGATATACAATAGATCACAAGATGTTACCATTTGGGAAACTAGCTAAATTGTACGCAGAATCTCTCTAAATACGCCTCTGCAACTGTATGTCAATATACGATTATGTCAAAATTGAAAATTGTAAAGGAAATGCTTTGAAAGAACATAGATCTTTCTAAAAACCTTCTTTTAAACTTAAATTTTTTTATATTACTTCATATTATGGGGGTACAGATATTGTTAGGGTTACATATCTTGCCCGTCTCCCCTCCCCCACCCTACTATGCCAGAGCTTCTGGCGTGTCCATCCTCCAGGTGGTGCGCACCGCACCCACCATGTAAGTAAGTACATACCCTTCCCCTCCGCCCCCTTCCACCTGCCCACTTCCCGAATGCAGATTTTTTTTTCAGCCATTTTGGTTATAATGTATATCTTTACCTCTCCCTAAAAAGGGATAGAAGTAATCCCTTCTCCCCCACAATGCTCGCCACTTCCTTAACATGTGGGTCTCTCTCCCCAAAGGAATAAACTTAAAATTTTTTGAAATAAATATATTTCAAGTTGTGTTACAATTGTACCTATATATAAAGTTAAATATTCTTAGGCATTAAGTTTAAATTTAGGAAGGAAACCTCTTAGTCACTTAAAAAATTGTAAAAAGAAACCTGATAAAAAGTGTGGCTATTTTCTTTAATTTAAATAATCAGAAATCAATATTAAACTCTCATTAACCACAATGGAATTAACATTTAGAATCTTTTATTGTTTTGTAACAGCAAATGCAGTATTTCAGTTACCAAGAACTATTTCTTACTTCATTTTTGAATTTCTATCAAATATTAGTTATAAATTAGTATGTTTTATAGTACATAGCTTTAAAAATAATAATTTTAAGCCATTAATATGGAATTATAAATAGTTATGCTAATACATGGCGAACCATGGCTCTACCTTGGAGTACCTCTTGGGATTAGAGTCCCAGGTCTACAGTGATGTGGTAGTTTAGCAGGAAAATCACTGCATATAGAAAACATTTCAATCATCATGGTTTTGAGTAATCTTCACTGGACTGAATCTATATTATAAAAGTTAAATCTTCTTATTCCACATAAACCCACACATTCAGATAACATTACCATATTCTAACATGATTTTTGTTCCTAGACATTTTTAGGCTCTTACATAGTGGTGTGGTTTCAACAGAAATCTATTTGTTGAATGTACTAATGCACACAGAACATTGGTAATGAAAATGGAAAACAATGTGTTATGGGTATTAAATGATTTTTAGATTATTAATATAGATACAACTAAACTAAAACTAGCTTCCTTCATGTTTATATTAAAGATTTTACAGCTTTAATGGAAATAATTTCTGTTAATCAGCTATATAGTCAGATAAAATATAATACACAGATAAAAAAAATTTCATGGCTGAGGTCTTCTATAAACCTTTTTGCAAAGGAAAGATAATTTCTTCTGATTCAGTACAGTGACAGTTGATATGTAACTTTTTTGACAGTGTATAAACTTATTCTACTAGGAGGAAAGCCACTTGCCTAATAAGTGTTACTCTGGTTCCTTAACTTATTTCCTCTAGTTATGACTGCCAGAGGGTATATGCTATTTACATAAAAGATTATCCTGTATAGAAAATACTGTCATGTTTATGATTTATGTTTTCTATGGAAGTTCAAAATCTACTTTTAAAATACATTTATTTTAAAAGCAAAATGCAATTAATGATTCTATTTTAATTTTATGTAAACATTTGGCATTTTTTAACCATTTATTTTTCTGTGTGATTTATATACATACCCTTGCTATTTTTAAATGCATGGCTTTTGTATAGAGTAGGTGTATTAGTTTCCTGTGGCTGCTGTAACAAATTACTACAAACTTTGTGGCTGAAAACCGAAATTTATTTTCCTACAGTCCTGGCTGGAGGCCAAAAGTCCAAACTCAGGTGACTGTGTGGGCAGTCATACTCCCTTCAGAGATCCTGGGGAGAATTTGTTCCTTGCCTCTTCTATCTTTTTTTTGTTTTCTTTTTAATTAATTAAAAAAAATTGGTGAACTACATATAATAAACTTTTCCATCTTAACCATTTTTAAGCATTCAGTTCAGTGACATTAAACACATTCACAATATTGTATTTGCCTTTTCTAGCTTTTTTTTTAGCTGCTCTCTTTTAGCTTGTGTTGGCATCTGTGCCTCTATCTTCACATCACCTTCTCCTGCATGTGTGAAAACTACCCCTGCTTTAGTCTAATTAGGAGGATAAGCTTCTCCTGTCAAGATCCTTAACTTAATTACATCTTTTGCCATATAAGGAAATATTTATTTCCATTTTCCAGGGATTAGGAAGTAAATATATCTTTGGGAAACATTTAAAGATTTATTATAGTCATCTTAAGGCTCCACTTACAAATAAAAGACTGCAAATTTTGATTGGTTGTGATTTGATTGTTTGATTTTGATTCTTCTGGAAGATGTCTATTTCAGTATTGCCTTGTTTTTCCTTATCTGGAAACTTATCAGGTATTTCTAAGCATTTGATTTTACTCTTCTTATTTTTCTCTTTTGGATACAGATCCTGAGATCCCTTTCTTTATTTTTTCCTACCTTTCTACCTTCCTTCCTTCTCTTCTTTTTCTTCCTTTCTTCGTTTCTAAACTTTCCCACCACCCTCCTCCCCTTTCCCTTTTTCTCTCTCTTTTTCTCTCCCTCTACTCCCCTTTCTTTCTCTTAAATAGTCTAGAGGCATTGTTTCTGTTTAAAATGCCAGAGTGTTCTCTGAAATGTAATATGTGGATTTTCATTAACCTTGACAGAGTTCAGTGAATAGATTATCTAGGTTGCCATACATGTGAATGCTAGTAATGTAAAGTGAAATGCTGTCATAAGTTATAAAAATATACTATAGTGAGAAAATATTTGCAAAAGACATATCTGATAAAGGACTACTTTATGTATATAAATATCTGGAATATACAGCAAACTCTTAAAACTCATGGAGTATATGGTTAGAGTATAGTTTGGCAGTTTCTTATAGAATTAACTATATTCTTACCATAAACTCCTTGATATTTATCCAAAGGAATTCAAAACTTACTTCCACATTAAACCTGCAGATGGATGTTTATAGCAGCTTTATTCATAATGACCAAAACTTGGAAGCACACGATGTCTTTCAGTGAGTGAGTGGATAAATAATGGTACTTTACATGATGTACTAATATTCATCACTAAAGTGAAATAAGCTATCAAGCCATGAAAAGACATGGAGGAAACTTAAATGCATAGTACTAAATGAAAGAAGCCAATCTGAAAAAGCTACATACTGTATTATTCCATCTATATGATTCTGAAAAAGGTGAAACTATGGAGACAGCAGAAAGATCAATGGTTGCCAGGAGTTGGGTGGGGGGTGAGGGATGAATAGGGGGAGCACAGAGGATTTTTAGGGTAGTAAAGCTATTCTGCATGATACTATAATGGTGGACTCATGTCAGTATACATTTGCCTAAACACAAAGAATGTCAAACACCAAGAATGAACCCTCATGTAAACTGTGGACTTGAGGTGATAATGTGTCAATATAGGTTCATCGTTTGTAACAATTGTACTACTCAGGTGTGAGATGTTGATAATGGCAGAAGAGTGTATATGGGAAATCTCTGTATCTTCTGCTCAATTTCACTTGAGTACCTAAAACTGCTCTTAAGTCTATTTAAACAGAAACACTTGTGAAAATAGAAATGGAGACTTACAAAAGGTTAATGTATTCATCTTACCTAAAATTTTATATACAAAAACTCATATAAATTAAAGCTTTTATATATAAAATCTGAGAATTTTTTTAAAAAAATGTAAATTAGTTATGTCTCCATTTCCCTCACCTCTTCAATTACTAGGAGTTATTTTACAGATAATTTTCATATCTTGAAACTCTAGTAACAAATATAGCCATGTTTAAACTTATGATTTATGTATTCTTCCTTTTGTCAAACTTCATATCTGGAAGATGTTTCGTTTCTTATTTTTACACGATTGTCACCATGTTGTTACTGCTAGAAAACACTTTTCACATAATTGTATTATTATATGTGGTTTTTAAGAATTTTTTTATTGCATGAAAATATAAGTGGTATTCCAACTTTGTCTCTTAGAATGAGCATACTCTGGAGGAAGCTTGTTGGATTTTAAAAAGCAGACCTATTTTGATCTTACAATTAAAGAAAGTATTGGCTACCAAGGCCAGTATTCTACTTTTAAATATATATGAAAGGACATTTTGCTCCTTATAGCTTTGGAAGCTTTGACAGGGATATAAATGCAAGTCCACTGGAAAATTTACGGTTTTGTTTTTAGCCTAGAACATAATTGTGAAGATGTCAATATGGAATTATTTTATTTCACTCATCAAAGACCCACCTTGAACTAACTTAGGGAAAAAGAAAATTTATTATCAGTTGAGCATTTCAAATCTGAAAATCTGAAATCTAAAATGCTCCAAAATCCAAAAGTTTTGAGTGCCTACATGACATTCTAAAGAAATGCTCATTGGAGCATTTTGGATTTCAGATTTTCAGATTTGTGATACTCAACTGGTATAATACAAATATTCTAAAATGTCAAAGAATCGGAAATCAGAAACATTTCTTTTCTCAAGCATTTTGGATGAGGGATACTCAACTTGTGTAAGAAAAATGGAATATCATAGGGAATCGAAGGACAGGAATGTAGTTGAGCCTTAGGAGTAATGGAAGTAGGGGTAATTTCAAACTATTTTTTTTTATGAGTCTGTCTGGTTTTTCTTTTTTATTCCAGTTGCCTTTCTTTGTCCTTAGTTATACTCTATGGCCCAGGCACCCAAGAGAAACAGTATCTCATTTATTAAACTTGTTATTAGCATTTCAAAAGCTCAGGAGAAGGATTTCCTCCCGCCCCATGTTTTGGTGTGGCATCTATCATGGACAAACCAACTGTACATACAAATCAACAAATAACTACAGGTGCCTCTTGGTCACCTACAGAATATGGTTCAGCTTCACTCAGCCATCGTCCTCAATTGTCTAGCCTTGCCTTCATTCCACCTTCTTCTCTTATCATCCCCAGTCTATATATCCAGCCCCACTGATACCACTTTTCTCCCTCCAAATCACACTACTTTTCTATTCAGTGTTCTTGCTAATATTCTTACCTTACCCAGAATTCTTTCTTCTGCCGTTTCACTCATTCATTAAAATAAATATTTTTTAGTTTTGGAGTTGTGTCAGGAGAATGAGGAAGGATATTGTTGAAAACAAGCATATCCAATATTATAATAATCACATATTTGGAAAATTACCGGTTTATTTCTTTTTTAAATTTAAATTACTAAAAACAGAGTTTGTAATAGTCTTACCTGCTAGAAATATATTCAAGATACGACTCTGTCAGTCTTCCTTGGAGTAGCTCTCATCAATTTTTTTGAGATAACTTTGATATGATTCTAAATGGGATATGATATGATATGATCCTAAATGGGAAAAGGATTCAAATAATTTAATAAACTGTTAACTTTTATTATTAGTTAGGAAGATTTCCCTCTATCCTTATATTTGAGCAAGTATTATCTAAAATTATTAATTACTTAATGCATACCAATCAACTGCATATGGTATTTAGTAGCCTAAAAGAGGTTTGCAAGCATTGATTTAAGAGGTGTTACATGATGTGTGAAGATGGAAGCAGTTAGTTGTATATAAAGTACAAAATAAATATATATTAATTGAGCCTTGTACTCTGTCCTCAATGGATTTAATTTCAGCATATGAAGATTCATGGTAGACTAGCCTGTACTAGAGTGATTTAAAGTCTAAGTCAGAAAATAACTCCTAGGATAATCATAGTTTAGACATTTTTCCAGTATATTAAAAAATGTACCTAAGATAGTATTAAAACTGTAAGAATAGACACGATTACAATATAATTAACAGTGATTTCAACATTTATAATATTTTTAAAACATATACACAATTTTAATGCCAAAATTCATTTCAGCACCAATATAAAACTTAAGAAAAACCCCTTTCAAAGAATGATTTATTTAAAAAATCATTTTAAAAAGTTATTTCTAGGATATTTTGTCTAAACGTATTGTCATTTTAGCTTTTTTCCCTCCAGCTTTACACAAGCAATACAAATTGAATCTACATGTCTTTGAAAAATGTTGATTTGCCATATAAATATGACTCTCAATTAAGTGCTTTCTGGAGATTGGTGGCTTAAAAATAGAAGAGTAAATTTAAAAAGTAATTATAACTGATAAATCAGTTGTGAATGAAATATGTTAAATGAAAATGGATTGTTATTTTATTTTGAAATTTGTAGAAGGGCAAACTGAAAAGAACATAAAATTTCATTTGAAATGAGGCTTTCATATGTCATTTATATACAGGTATATTTTTCAGGGAATGTAACCTACCTTTTTATCTTTTGAATGGCAAACATAGTTGAAAATTTAAGACATTCATCAAAGCAGTTCCCTGCCAACACTAGTCTGGTCCCTATGGGATTTCTTTGAGTGCTTTGTCTGGGCTAGTTCTCAAGTTAAGTGATGGGGCTTTCATTGCATTCCTAGGGAGATTATTTCACCATTTAATACACTTCACTTTAAGAAAACACTTTTTTCTTTTTTCAGGTTTATATTGTTATTGTGGTCATGCCCTTTATACAACTCTCATATTTTTCTCTTTACTTATCCTCTTCTTTGTCTCCACTGCTATTAAATATATTTGTATTTCTGTGAAAGTGATTTATTCATTAGATAGGAAATAAAAAAGGTCTACAAGGAATGATCCACATAGTGTATGTGAAGTTTAAGGAGGGAATTTAGGTTTCTAGTAAAGCTAAATGCCAGTAATAATAATTGCTACCTACTGTTGCTTTTAACACATTAACTGCCACACTGGAAAAAAATTTTTTTCCCTGAGACCATTATGTTTTATTATGAAAATAGAATAAAAACTTCAAAAACAAAATGATCCTTTCTGATTTAATGAAAAAGTTTTTTTTTTATTCTTTTCTGTGCCTAGGTTATGTGTAACTTGAAAAATAGTTTGCACAGCTCAAAATAAAGTGACATATGAGTTACATATGCTTCATAAGGCCCCAGGTTCAAAACTAGTGTGAGTTAGGTATAACTCACTTGGCAGTTAATTAGTCTTACAGTGTTTTTTGTAGATCTTTTCTATCTATTCTTTATATAAAGTAAGAGTTTTTATTTTTTGAATGATTTCAACCATTTATATTGAGGAATACTTACACTTTTCTTAGTTTTAGGCTTGGAATATAAACATGGAAGAGAAGGATAATACACCAGATTTAGCAGAAGGTTCCCAGTGAAAGGTATAAATAAAGCTCTTTAATTTTGGGCTATATTATGAAATCATATTATTGCTATATTATATAATTACATAATTGTGTGAATTTGTGACAGTGTCATATGAAACAAATTAACAAATGATTATAATTGTATCTGCTTGTAACAAATTACAGCATTTAATATACTTGAATAAATAATAGTTATAATAATAGACATCTCAGACTTTGGTACTGCATATGTTTTCACATTGTGTAATTATATTTATTAATTTGTTTCAGATGACAATGGCACAAATTTATGATATAATTATATTATTATATAAGATTGTGACGTAACTTGTTTTCCACAGGGCACAAATTTAAATTTGGTACACTACAAAGAATCTTCTGTGGGAATTAAGAGATTTATTAAGTGAAAGAGCAAAATTCATAAATTTAGTTATCAAAAGATAGCTTTTTTTTGCTACCCACTGTCCTACATACAAAATCCATTATGAAGTAATAAAGCTTGCTTTTTGAAAATAGATATCCAAAAGAAAACAAAAGCATTTGCATTAATAGTGAACCAACAATAAGAGACAGCACATGAAATAATGGTAAAGGGAGCGATTCAATAAGAAGACAAAACAATCCTAAATATAATATGCACCCAACACAGGAGCTCCCAGACACATAAAGCACATCTTACTAGAGCTAAGCAAAGAAATAAAGAGTACCTTCATAATTGCCAGGGACCTCAACACTCTACTGTCAAGCTCAATAAATCATCAAAGCAGAAAATAAATAAATAATAGACTTAAACCAAACTCTAAATCCAATGGACCTAACAGACATCTATAGAACATTCTACCCCCAAACAACAGAACACACATTCTTCTCAGCAGCACAAAGGATATTCTCCAAGATTGATCATATCTTAGGTCACAAAACAGGTCTCAACAAATTAAAAAAAAAGCAAAACTGAAATTATACCATATACCTTCTCAGACCACAGTGGAATAAAACTAGAAATCAATCCCAAGCAGAACACTCAGACTGCAAAGTCCTGGAAATTAAACAACCTGCTGCTGAATAGTTACTGGGTCAAGAATGAAATTAAGATGGAAATCAAAAAATTCTTTGAGCTGAACGATTGCAATATCACAAGATATTGAAATCTGTGGGACACAACAAAAGCATTGCTGGTGTGGGGGGAATTCATAGCCTTAAATAGCTACCTCAAAGAAACAGAAAGATCACAAATTAATAACTGAATACCACACCTCAAGGAACTAGAAAAGGAAGAACAAACCAAACCCAAATCTAGCAGAAGAAAAGAAATAACAAGAGTAGGGCTAAATGAATTAGAGAACAACAACAACAACAACAAAAATACAAAAGATTAATAAAACACAAAGTTGGTTCTTTGAAAAGATAAACAAAATAGACAGATGTTTTGCTAGATTAACCAAAAAGAGGAAAAAAAAGGACCCAAATAAACTCAGAAATGAAAAAGGTGGCATTACAACTGATACTGCAGAAGTACAAATATCATCCATGAATACTACATAAATTTCTACACACATAAACTAGAAAGTGTAGAGGAAATGAACAAGTTCCTGGAACACACAACCTCCCAAGACTCAATCTGGAATAAATAGAACTCCTGAACAGATCAATAACATTGGGATGGAATTAGTAATAAAAAAAATTCCCTACAAAAAAAGCCCTGGACCAGATAAATTCACAGCCAAATTCTATCAGACTTACAAAGAAGACTTGGTACCCATAATACAGAAATTATTCCATAATATTGAGAATGAGGGAATCCTCCCCACCTTCTATGAAGCCAGTATCACTTGATAACCAAAGCCAAGAAAGGACACAACAAAAAAATCTACAGACCAATATCCATTATGAATGTAGATGCAAAAATCCTTAATAAAATACTAGCAAACTGAGTTCAACAGCGCATCAAAGAAATAATCCACTGTGACTATGTGGGCTTCATCCCAGGGATACAAGAATGGTTCAACATATGTAAATCAATAAATGTGATTCACCACATATGCAGAAGCAAAAACAGAGACCATATGATCATCTCAATAGATGCAGAAAAAGCATTCAGCAAAATCTAGCACCCTTTCATGATAAAAACCCTCAACCAACTAGGCATAGAAGAAATACATCTCAGAATTATGAAAGCCATATATATGACAGACCCATAGGCAACATCATATGGGGAAAAATTGAAAGCATTACCCCTAAGAACTGGAACAAGACAAGGATGCCCACTGTTATCACTCCTGTTCAACATAGTTCTGGAAGTCCTAGCCAGGGCAATCAGGTAAAAGAAGAATGTTAAGGGTATCCAAATTGGGAAAGAGGAGGCTATTGTTCTGTGCTGATGATATGATTTTGTATCTAGAAACCCCCAAGATTCCATCAAGAGTCTCCTGGAATTGATAAATAAATTCAACAATGTCTCAGGATACAAAATCAATGTACATAAATCAGTAGCATTTCTCTATACTAATAATAGTCAAGCCGAGAGTCAAATCAAAGACTCAATACTATTTACAATAGCTAAAAGAAAAGAAAATACCTAGTAATATACTTAGTAAAATACTTAACCAAGGAGGTGAAAGATCTCAACAGAGCAAATAAACAGTCTACAGAACGGGGGGAGAAAGTATTCACAAGTACGCATCCAATAAAGGACTAATAACCAGAATTTACAAAGAGCTCAAGTAAATCAGAAAAACAGAAAGCAAAAAAAAAAAAAAACAAAAAAAAAACCTATTAAAAAGTGGGCAAAAGACATGAACAGAAACTTCTCAGAAGATGAAAGGCAAATGCCTAATGAACATATGGAAAAATGCTCAACATCACTAATCAAGGAAATGCAAATTAGAACCACAATGAGATATCATCTTACTCCAGTCAGAATGGCTTTCATTAAAAAGTCCAAAAACAATAGATGCTGGTATGGATGCAGAGAGAATGAAACACTTACACATTGTTGGTGGTACTGGAAATTAGTATAACCTCTGTGGAAAACATTATGGAGATTCCTCAAAGAACTAAAAAGAGACCTACCATTTGGTCCAATAATCCCACTACTGGGTATTTCCCCAAAGAAAAAAAAAATAATTTTATCAAAAAGACACCTGCATTCAAATGTTTATTGCAGCACAATTCACAATTGCAAAGATGTGGAATAAATCCTAGTGTCCATCAATTCATGAGTGAATCAATAAAATGTGGTATATGTGCATCATGGAGTACTACTCAGCCATAAAAGAAGATGAATTAATACTTTTTGTAACAATCTGGATGAAACTGGAGACCATTCTTCCAAGTGAAGTATTGCAAGAATGGATAAAAAAATACCGCATGTACTCACTGTTAAATTGAAACTAACCCATGAGTACACATGTGCACAGAGGGAAGCAAAACTCAGTAGAAATTAACCAGAGAGGATTCGGGAGGTGAGAAGGGGAATAAACCTACCTAATGGGTATTATGAACACTATTTGGATGACGGGCACACCTATAGCCACGACTCAAGCATTACAAAAATGATCCATGTATCCATGTAACCTAAAACCCCTTAATATTTTGAAATTTAAAAAAACACAAAATGTGAATATGAAAAGCTTAAAATCAAGCAGATTGAACACTAGTATGTGAAATGCCACTTATTCAATAGAATATGGTATTTACTTTTTAAAAGATTATAGTATTAAGAATTAAAATATTAAAGTATTCTCTGTGATACACTTTAAAACTAATCAAGTCATTCCTGAGAATTGTTAGCATACCACAATCACATTAAGTTCCTTAGAGATAATATTTTTAGAAAGTGAAAAAGTCTAAGAAATCATTGAATTTTACTTAACAAAAGGAGTTTTTATTAGTTGAAGTAGGAAATGTTAAAATTGGGGAGTATCTCAAATATATGTTGTAAACATCCCAAACTGAAATCCTCGATATGTATTTGGTAAAATGCTAATCATTGTATATGCAGTGAAATGCACCAATCTTAAATATACAGTCTGATGAGATTGAAGGTATATCCACCTGTATAACTACCTCTTCAATCAAAATGCAGAACATTTTCATCTCAGAATGGCCCCTTCTTCCCCATTAGTAACCACTCTTCTGATTACTCTCATGATAGAGTAGTTTTGCCTGTTTGTATACTTTAGATAAATATAGCCTTGGGGTGTGCAATCAAATATGGCCAGCTTCTTTTGCTAGCCATAATGTCTTTGAGATTCATCCATGTTGGTGCTATTCCAGTTCATTTCTTTTTATTGTTGCCCAGTGGTTTTTCTATTGATATACCAAACTTTGATTATCTTCTTCTGGTTGATGGACTCTTGCATGGTTATAGTTGCAAGTATTATATAGCTGCTATGAATATTTGTGCACAAATATTTGCATGAACCTGTTTTTATTTCTTTTGAGTAAATACCTGTGAGGGGAAAATATTTTGCAGTGTATGTATATATTTAACTTTATAAGTACTGGCGCACTATTCTCAAATGAGACTGTACTATTTTTACACTCCTGCCATCATAGAATCAGAGTTTCCATTGCTCCTTGTTCTCACTGACGTTTGGTGTTGTTGATCTCTTAAATTTTAGTAGTTCTAGTGTACCTTATTCTGGAAATTCCTGAACTCTTGTCTTTTTCTCTTCAGCTGAGTGACATTGACACACCTCTGCTCAGTGAGATTGGGCTTTATCTTCCTTCATTGGGGTGCAGCTAGTGTCCCAGTCAGAAATCATTTTCTTCTTTCACAAGGATCAGAGTCCTATTTTGCTTATTGTTTGATAACCTGAAAAATTATTTCATATGTTTGTTTCCAAATTTATAGTGTTACAGTTGGAATGCAAGCTTGATGCCAGTTTTCTGTCACAGAGAAAAAGTCCTCACCTCTTAACTCCTTATAAATTTAAATCTGCATGTTTAAAGGGTTTTCTTTATTCTTGAAAATGCTATTTTTCTGTGATTCTGGTACCACCTGTTTAAATATTGAGTCTACTGTAAATTTACTTAAGGAGTTATGAATATGCATTTGGTAATTGTAGTGTGTTTTGTAGCTGATGAAATGTTGCCTATGGTTACAATTCATATGCAATTATTTAGGAGTTAATTTTAGGAGCTATAACTGAAATAAAATGGTGAATGATTACATCTATAATTTTTCATTGATATCCTGTTTAAATTCTAGAAGGAGAATAGTTATGTAAGAGAGAAAATTATAAAGGACATTTGGGGAAAATATATCTAGATATGGATGTTATAAATTTTGAAACCTCTAATAAGGGGGAAAGAGAAAGTCAAATAAAATTTGCCAGATTGACAAATAAAGAAAGACTAGCTAGATTGTGGTAATCTTATTAGTTCGTGAATATCAGAGACTATGTTTCCTTAGTCACTGTTTCTCATTTTTTCCACTCAACTATCCCTTTTGGCAGAAAAGGATGAACTTGATGTATGGCCTATTACTAGCATAAATGCAAAATTTCTTTGAGGTGGCTCATATTGCTTTAAATAATTCATGTGGGGTTTTCTGTTAACATGGTAGAAACTCAGTATAAATTCACAAAGCCAAGAAGAATAGTAGAGGACATGTAAGAGATATCTGTACATCTTTGGAAGATGGAAGGCAAACAAATGATTTATAAATTTGGTGAGAGGTACAGAGAAGGGGGTGGGAGGAGGTTGCTACAGAGGCCAATGTATTCCTAAGCAGAAAGACTCAGGAATAGGAGGTACCAGTTACCTCTAAAGGTGGCAGTATAGAAGAGTGCTAAAACCACGAGGATTTGTTTAACGTGTATAAGGGATGCTTAGACCATCCAGGCAACCTTGCACCTGATTCTCCTCTCATTCTTAGAAAAAAAAATCTTAGTTCACAATACCAAACACAGCTGAAGGAAGGTTAAAGGACTATACAAAATCATGAGGATTAAATGAATATCTGCATAATTTAAAATGGGAACCAGTTCCCTTCCCTTGCTTAGTTGCAGGGCTTCTAGCAGCCAGTGTTATAACTCCCAAGTAAAAGAATAAGCTGATCCAGAGAAAAGACTCTCAGGTATTGGCAGGTAGGAAAAGTCTTTGAATGCAGTTGTCTCTGTATGACCCCACTATAGTGAGGCCTCCCTACTCTGTTCTGCCTATTATCTAATACCTAAAAAGATACTTCATGTTTGTTTCCAGAATAACTGTTACTCTGTAAACAGAGTTTAAAATAAAGTTTTTTAGTTCTTCACTCTTAAATGTGAATAGTTAAGGATTGCCTGGTATTTGGGAAAATCCTGTGATATAAATATAGTGATCAAATTAAATAAAAAATACAAAACAACTTTGAGTAAACAGAGACCTCAAGGGAACAGAATAACCTTTTAATAACTTATAATTAATTTTTTCATATTAACAAGAGAGGTTTGCATCAGCAAAACACAAATAGAATATATCCTATTAAAACATAGCTGTTAGTGAAAGAAAAGTAGTCTTGAAAATTAAAATAAATTAAAAAAATATTAGAGTGGTAGAAGATTAATGGAGGCAGTCTTTCAGGAAGTAAAATTAAAAGGAAAAGAGATTAACAATGAGAGAATAAAGATAAGAACATTTGATGATGAAACCAGAAAATTCATTTTCTAACAGGAGTTCCAGAAAGAAGGAAAAAAGAAAATGATAGAGAACTTAATTTTATAAAAGACACAATATTAGTATATGAATAAAAAATTATTTAAAAAATATTTCAAGTATCCTGCTATTGAAAACTCCTATTCTTATTTTGAAATTTGTTGTCTACCCTACTAGCTGTTTATTAAGAATATACCCTTAGGTGGATAGTACATTATTACATGGTTAATGTTTATTGAAATGCAATTTGGAAGTATTTGTACATATGGATATGATCTTTCATAATCTCATTGTATGAGGAAACATTCCCTAAATCTAAATGCTCATATGAGATTTTGTCTCTCAAAACAATTTTGGAAAGCTGGTTATATTTCATAACTTTAAATTTGTGAAATAATGGAGTTTCTACCAAGTAAATGTCTTCTATAATGGTCTGTTTTCTGTTTCTATGCTAGGACAAAATACATGGCAACTGATGGATTAGATAATCTAATAGTTGTTTTTCTATTTTAAATTAATTTTTTTATCATTAGAGAGATGCAAATCAAAACCACAATAAGATATCACCTAACCCCAGTGAGATTGGCATCTATCAAAAAATCCCAAAACAACAAATGCTGGCGAGGATGTGGAGAGACAGGAACAGTCTTATACTGCTAGTTGGATTGCAAATTAGTGCAACCTCTGTGGAAAAGAATTTGGAGATACCTCAAAGAGCTAAAAAATAGAAATGCCATTCAATCCAGCAATAGCACTATTAGGTATCTACCCCAAAGAGCAAAAGACATTCTATAATAAAGATATCTGTACCCGAATGTTTATGTCAGCACAATTCACTATTGCAAGAATGTGGAAACAACCCAAGTGCCTGTCATTCATGAGTGGATTATTAAAATTTGGTATATGTATACAATGGAATATTACTCAATTATAAAAAACAACAGTGATCTAGCACTTCTTATATTTTCCTGGATCGAGTTTGAGCCCATTATCCAAAGTGAGGTAACACAAGATTGGAAGAATAGGCTCTACTTGTACTCGCCATCAAATTGGCACTAACTGATTCACACTGTGGTGCTCACATGGTAGTAATATTCTCCAGGGATTTGGGGGTTGTGGGGGGTAAACTCACAACTAACAGACATGGTGAGCATTGTAGAGAGGAAGGGCATGCCTCTAACCTTCGCTTGTATGAGCAAAGACATAAAATGTAACCAAAATGTTTGTGCCCTCATAATACTCTGAAATAAAAATTAAAAAAAAAGAATTTTTAAAATAAATTCAGAAAACAACCACAGTATGTATGACTGATCATAAGAGGGATTGAATCTCTTTATAGATTATGAAATAATAAATATATTCCTGTACCTATATAAAAAGATTTGTTTTTATTGATAATTGATACAAGATCGTTGTCAACCTCTGAAAGAGACTGTGTCCTACATATATGTTAAAAGTAAATCAATAAAATTTACCTGATATATACTAAATACACTAAATATACTAAATAAGTAACAGGTATTGAACATCAAATATTGTAAAATCATCATGGATTTTGAAAAACAAAAGAGGAAAGTGAGGGGGAAGTAGTTTATGAATGGACAAAGACAATTTGATCTTTGGCTTTTATAATTCATGATAAATACTAATTTTTTTCTCATAAGACAGTTGCATATTATACTAAAGAACTGCAAACAATTTTTATTGTAGGAGGCAGAAGGAAATGTTGCCCAGTTTTACTGAAAGAAACTGTGCTTTTTTTCTTTAGTTATGAAATAGGAAAATGTTAAATATGATAATCATAAAGAACTAATCTTATATAAACAACATTTAACAAAAATACAAGATGTTTATTTTTTCTAATTGGCATAGTTATGCTCATTTCTTTTATAATTCTTCTTTTCAACCCCTCACCAAATTTTTTACTTCTTCTAGTGATGTATGCTACTTTGAACTGACATCAGCAACAGCCCAAGCAATGCTGTACCCTAGCCATACAAATTAAGAGAAGAAATATGTTGGAAATTAAATTCTTATAACTTAAGTTTTGTGGAATTTTTGTTTGCATAGAATTCTGAGATTAGTAAACAGAGGATTACTTGGAAAATATAAAAATAGTAATCAATTTCAAGGTAATAAAATGTTTTAGAACTTCTCAAAAATATTAAATTCTTCTATATTTTCATTATTTTTTAAAAAGGAATGATTATTCACTTCAATAATGCTTTTATTTTCAGAGCTTCAGTAATTTTATTATTATTAGAAATACATAGAATTTTATATTAAAATAACTTATTTGTTAAATGTAAACATTTAAAAGAGATCCTAATTTTTAAGACCCTGCTTGATATTTCATTTTTCAATTTGCTGTTAGCTACAAAATTAAAAATAAAAAAGAAATGGAAGTAATCATGAATCTTATCTTCCAAATTGTAACCTTTTTCTGAAATTAAAGAAAAATTAAATTTATCAAATAATTACATTTCTGAGAGCCATGTAAAGTGTTAACTTTCAATGATAGGATATGCCATTTTATAATATCAGTCATGGAATATTAAATCATTTGAGGGCACAAAAAGGAAAAACTCAAATAGCATATTCATGTGAGCATACAACAATTAGCTTTTGAATTTATAATCTAATATATTGATCATATTCTACAACTCTTTGATGCATCCATTATTAATTATAATAATGTATGTGCAGTGTTTAATTGGAAAGCAGTCTCATCAATTCTGCTTCATGTATTAGTATTTTTCTTGGAATGTTTTAGGGTTTGGTAGCAGCCTCTTTATTTTAAGATGTCAAATATATAATTCATATGAGATTGTAGGTATGTGTATGCACTTATCACTGTTGTACCATGTAGGATGATTGATAACCTTTTATTTGTATTATTCTGTGAGGTTCTTTATTCTTACTTTAGAAAGTGTTCTTTCAGAATTCTAATCAGATGGCATTTTCATGTAGGAAGGGAGTTATATTTTCCTTTGACTAGGATTCCTGGTTTTCTTCTAAATGTATTCCCATGACTTATCTTTTGGTTGTTTATACACTGCTATCATCTCAGTGCTACGAGAGATGGTGCAGAACTCTACCCACCCCCTCTTTTTTTTAAACTTCTCCCACTTAAGGAAGAGACCAAATTTAAATTTGGTTACTTGGAAATAATTATTTTTTAAATTCGCCATATGATACTCTAAATTTGTCGTTTTTAGCCACTTAATATGACACTTATTTGAGCCAGGTCATTTAATAATATATTAAATATAAGATCATTTAATAATAACAACACAATGAAGTAGATACTATTGACACCTCCATTTTACAGGTGAGGAAACTGATACAGAGAAAGGCACATACCTAGTAAGTGAAGTGTTCCTGTTTTTTTTTTATCCTTATGGGATGAATAATCAGAAATTTTTATCTTGATAAGAGGTCCAACCTTTTAATAAATCAGAAAATAATAAAAATAATATATTTGATGATGTTTAGGGATTCCCTTAATATTTATTGTTGTATCCAATTCCATTTACTTTATTTTAATTCAAATTATTTACATTTGGCTACTTTTGTTAGAGCTTCAATAGAATTAGTCATTAATAGAGGACTAAGTTGCTCCAGGTTACTCTTGAAGTATTATTTTTGCCTTCAGTCAAGATATTTTTTCATTTGTCTTGTCTATTAGAAGTATAAAGAACGTTAATAAATAGGCTACTTTTTTATCTTGTTCTTGAATCTGGATTTATGTTTCATGTGAATTTGCCACAGTGAACTTTTGATTTGCCAACAGCAGGAATTTTTTGGTATTATCTTAAATTCTGGTTTGGCTTATGCTTTTAAAATGTTATTCAGTCTTTTTGAGTAGCTGTTGCAGTCAAGTGCTTATGTAAAATTTAAGTTCATTTATTTTCCACAATGAAGATGCTAATGCCCTCTTAAGATTGGTTACCCTGCTTGCTGTTGTTGTTTTTAACTAAATGACTATGAACTTTCTGAACTTCACTGAGTTATTCATTGGTGAATCAGGGAAAAAATTAAAGTAATAGAAATTGTATTTTATTTCCTCTCTTATTTTCAGATTCCTGTTGTAATTCAATTTTTTATAATGACTTATGGAGTTTTATAATGGCTTATGGATAAGCTATTATGAAGAATTATTTGGATGGCTTTTGATTAACTCTTATTATATACCTTCTAAAATATATCTCAGATTTTACCACTGAGTCATTTCATAACTTTCTCCTTTTTTGATTTTAATATACTTTTTTCCTATGTAAATACATTTCTAAAGTTCCTGGGTTTCTGGAAATATAAATAAAGAACAGATGGCTGTTCACACCTTACAATGAATATGATGGGAACAGAGGACCTTCATGTCCCTAGTTGTCATCATGTTAGCCATCATGTGGTGGACATCTGTGGCTGTTGGGAATAGCCCCTGCTGCTGTTTTAAAATCTCTCAGGTCTGGTGTCAGTCCTCTTTACATTAGCTTATTTTCAAGCAGTTGCATTTCTCATGCATTTAGTAGTCTGGAAAAAAGGTAATTCTCAATAAATGAGAGTTAGGAAGTGTCCCAAATAAGGGTGCCTTTCATTTGGATTGTCATATATTTGTACAAACTGATTGATTAATGTTGATTGATATCTCCTTATTCATCAACATTGCCAAATTTGGGAATCAAACTTCATTAATGAAACTATTTTATTAGACACACATCTATAATGTATGTCTTTTGATAGAGCACTGTAAAACAAAATAAAAGATTGCAATTTAGATAAATTCAGGGAGAAGACCACATATAAAAATTTAAATTATGGATTATATCAACATATTTCCTGGTATTTATGGCTTTAATATCTAAATCATGAGCAACTCCTAAGAGTTTATGACAAAGAATAGTCTACAATTTTAGATAGCAATGACTTTTAATTTTGCACCATAGATACTTAGGTGGGAGAATTGTCCCTCTATGAGTTACATCTTCATCCGTATATAATATGAAGCTTTGTTTTGTACTTGTCATTGCAGTAGCCTTTGAAGTGTTCAAAACATTATATCTTTCTGGAGAAATAATCATCAAGTATGAAAATTCTAGGGAATATTGAAAATGCTCTTAACTTGAGATATAACAAAATGAATCAGAAACACTTCTCTTAAGAGCAGTGTTGCTTTGAAAATACTAGGAGCTGGTAGAAAGGTTTATGTTTTTGTTAATGTACAGAATTCCTAACATGTTTAGAAAATTCAGCCAGCATGTCAAAGATCTTCTGTTTGTAATTTTTAAAGAACTGCTATAGTACCGGGCATTAGGATTCTTAAACAAAACAAAACAAAACAAAAACCCCATTGATTGTTAACTTAAAGGATAATCTTCAAAAACTCTCCAAAGTTCTTAGAAAGAAATTGATCTATTAAGAAGTCTCAACTGCCCTAATGACCTGTGCTATCTATATAAGAAATTACTAAACAGAGGAAATCTTCAGCTTTTCATTATCTAAATTACCATAAAATTAAAAATTACAGAATATAACGAATTTTATTCTATCAGCACAGCCCATGAGTGAATTTCTAATAGTTTTAAGTTGTGCCTCAGAGGATTTTTGGTATGTATCTTTTAAAGAATAATATTTTCCCTAAATCATTCTTTTTAAAAGTCTCCAAATTATTACTTTTTAGACATTACTAAGATCAAGAACAGGAAAATTTTTAAATTTTACAGTTTGGGATATAGTTTTGGTGTGTAGTATATTAAAGTTAGCATATTAAAGTACTATATTAAAGTTATCTTCTGTTAAAAGTATCTTCTTTCAGTTCTGGAAATCTATTGTACAGCATGGTGACTATAATTAATACTGTGTTGTATACTTGACAGTTGCTAAGAAAATAGATCTTAAATTTTCTCACCACACATAGGCAAGAAAGTTAACTACGCAAGGTGATAGATATGTTATTAGCTTGATTGTGGTAATCATTTCACAATGCATACATATGTGAAAACATGTTGTATACCTTAAATATAAATAATTTTATTTGACTATTATACCTCAATAAAGATAGAAGAAAATTAACATAAACATAAGAAGTTAATCAAAGAGTTTACTTTCAATCTGTCATAGTTTCTCCCAGATTAAATAAGGATGCATCTGTGAATCACATTAATTTTATTTTGTTAAAAAACATAGGAAATTGTTAAGAGTAAACTATAAGTAATAATTATAGCTAACAATATAAAAACTGGTTAGAAATATGAAATTGCCTTGTGGATACCCTATTAATTCTGATTGTGTTACATTTGATAGGCTTATTTTATTTAATTTTAAATAATTAAAATATTTTTTCCCAATGCTCCTAATAATGTGAAATGTTAAACTACTAACTGGTTAGGTAAGAATTTGGGTTAATCTCATTATAAAATAGCATCCTAGAGCTTTGCAACTTTGAACAAACATGTAGAATTTGTAATCATTTTTCAATTCAAACTGAAAACAAATGTGAAATTTTCCTGACCTGGGACATAATGAAATAACACTTTCATCTAAACACACATAACCTATGAGAATAAAATTAACATAGCTTCTGTAAGGATGTATTTTTTTTCTGAAAAATCTCTTAGCATTTCTTGAGTCGATAAACATGTTTCTGATTAGATAATCAATAGAAGTTACTGATTTATATTAGATTCAATTCCAAATACTATGAAGAAGATACTACGGAATTAGAGGATTTTATACCTTGAAGAGAAAACTGGAATGGTGCTAATATGGCATTTTGAAATTGATGAACATAATGATGAATGATCTTCAGTCTTCAGGCCTTTTGTAAACTCCAAGTGAGCAGAAATCATGACTTTCTTGTCATTTACATTTGTGCCTAGCAGAGCACTCAATAAGTACCAAATGATATTCATGAAAGTAACAGGACTTCTGACAATACCAGAACCTGTGATGTAATCCTCCATTTCATTCTAGGTACATAAAAATGCTGAGGCAAGAAAACAGGAGGGAATCTCCAGGGATCAAAAATGAAAAAAAGTAACTCAAACCCAGAGCCTGACTTATGCTGCAGTGTCCAGAGGGGTCATTTGATCTCTATGTAAGGTTTATGGGTGTGGTCTTGGGTTTTAGTGCTTGCATGGTGGTAGGAGATTAGGAAATTTGGGATGGGGTGGAAAGGAGGAGGAGGGATCCTTTTGTGCATATGTTTGAATGGAGTCAGATTTTATACTGTCCCCCTAGCATAGGGATCTGAAGCTAAGAGATTGTCATAACTCCTGATGCTCTTGCAAAAACAAATGTTAATCTTATGGAAAGGATACCCCCTCTGAAGATAAGTTCATAAAAAAAGTTCTAGCCACAAAAATGCTCTAACATGATATAGTAAGCAGTCACAATAAAAGGGAGATTTTTAAAATCACAAAACATAAAATAATATAGCAAATTTAAAGGAATATAAAATAAACGTATGTTAAGTAATTAAGCAGAGTTTCAGGGAATATTAAGTATAATATTATAAAAGGGAGCAAAAGAAAATAGGAAAACATGATGGTAGATATAAATTTAGTAAATTAATTATGTGAACATAACAAACTCCCCTGTTAAAAGATTCTAGATCATATAAAAGGAAAATCCAACTTTGCGTGGTTCTTAAGAAACATATCTAAAACATAAGGATCATAAACATTGGAAAGAAAAAGATAAAAGTAATATGCTAGATAAATACTAATCAAACTATAATTTGTGAGAAATTTTACTGTCATACAAAAAATATACTTGACAGCAATAAGTTGCTAAGAATAGGGAAGAACAAATGACTCGGAAGATAGACTCTGAGCATCTGTATTCACCTTGCAATGTGACCTCAAAACACATAAAGCAACAATGGACTCATTTACAAGTTGACATTTAAAAATTCAAAATTACATTGCAAGTTTTAAAAGACCTCTCAAGTGTCAATATATTAAGAAGGTGATAAAATAGCAAGAAAATAGAAGACTTGTACAGTATATTTTAAAGAGGTTACTGTAATGGATGGATGAATGGATAAATACATATCTCTTTATCTAGTAATTAGAGAATGCACACTTTTTTCAAGCACATGATAAAGCTCAAATGATAAAGTTTCAAAACATGACAAAGTTCTCTCAGAGAAGAATATACAAATTTTCCATAATAACACAATTGCAAAATAATTAGTCTCCCAAATATAAAGTGCACATACATACAAAAAACAATTCATGGGCCAAAAAAGAAATTAAAAGAAAGGTTATGAAATATTTAGAATTAAACAGCAGCCACAACACTGCACATCAGAACTTGCAGTTAAAGAATTAGCATAGCTTTAAATGCATAGTTTAGCAAAGATTGAAGATTGGTGAGCCATGTTTTCTACTCATGACATATGATCTAAAAAACAGTGTGTACATCAAGGAGAATCCTCAGGATGATGCTGAAGGTAGATCTAGGATGACTAAAATCCAATTGACATAGAGAGTACCCATCAATCTTGGAGCAGGGATTGGTCAGAGGGATGACTCCAAGGAGGTTGGTGGTGGTGGGGTATGTGGGAGGGAATTATCTGATGTGTTTGTTTTAAATTAGAGTTAAAATTTGCCAGATGTAAATTGTTTGTGATAGTTTCCCCATCCTTATTTTCCATATATTTTATGCTTTCATTTTTAAAGAAATTTATTTCAGATTTATTTTCTAATTTCTTAGAAAATAGGCATTTTTTTCATAGTTTATTTGCTTTTTTAAACTATGGATTGTTTTATTTTTTTACTAAATTTAAACAAAATACTTCTGTTCTCCTTTAAATATATGCTGGTCGGACAACTCTAAATTTTAAATTCTATTTTCTCTATTTCTAAATTGTGGGAGTTAATGTAATTGATTTCCTTATTGTACTTGATTTAGGATAGACTGTCATGTTTAATCTAAAGAGAGTTTTTTGGTTCTCTTTGGGGGAAGAAAGTTGAAAGTTGACATGAGAAAGATAAAACACAAAGCAAATGCTGTGCTTACTAACATAAAATGAACAAAGCGGACACATTATGTCATGGGCTCCTTGTCTCCCTCAAGAGACAAAGACTAAGCCAATCTAGGCAATTCTATTAAGCTAAAACAGCTGGAGTTTGACATTTTTCTTCTCTAAATCTAAAGTCCGGATCATGGTGGATCTTACTTGTCTTTTACACATTTGAGCTCCTGTGTTCTTTTGGCTTGAGAGCTTGGTCATTGTGCAGTATGACTTTGAGAAAAAAAAAATATCCTCTTCATTTCAGGATGGAGTATTTAAAATAAGCAGGCTGTGTGTTTATTATTGTGGAAACCAGACAGTGAGTATGACTGTAAACAGAATGATTTCAAAAGACTAAGTGATTAAATGCCAACAGGACTACAATAATACTATTTTTCTTTCATAACTTTTATTTCTACCCTAAATATTAAAGTGTCTTATGAAGTAATTTTATGATTTACATGTTAATCTTTTGCCATGGATATATGATTTTTTTTAGAGTTTTAGTAGAAACATAGTTATTTTTCCTACAAAATAGAGAAACTTGAAGATATACTTGGTTACAGCAATTATGATTGCTAGAACCTTCTGAAGGTATTAAATTCTCAGGAATGACTTATGACATTTTTTATATTTGTTAACTATCAATGAAATACTTAGTGACATTGTATCTGGTGAGCTTATTACATCCATCTGCTTTCTTCTACCATCTGTTCATAGGTGTACGCTCTGGAAACCTAGTTGCAACTGTCCAACTCTTTTAGCATATAATTTGAAATTTTATATAACACAAGTAGTAGTTTTTTCTCTTTCTAGTGAATCATTTTGTGTCTGATATGACGCTTTGATAAAACTTGTGAGACCAAAGTTGCTAGAAAACAAATTCAGCTTGACTCTCAATTCTGGTAGTTCTACCAGCCATCTCTGTTGTTTCATTCCAAAATTTGTATTTTCTAATTATTAAGTGCATTAATTTTCTATTGCTGTGTAATAATTCATTACAAACTTAGCAGCTTAAACTACCAACCATTTATTATCTCACAGCTTCTATAGGTCACAAGTCCAGGCGTGGCACACCTGGGTTCTCTGCTCAGGATCTCCCAAGGCTGACATCAGAGTTATCATCAGCTGGCTATGTTCTCATCTGGGGCTTTGGGTTCCTTTTCCAAGCTGGCTCTTAGCCAAAGTTGCCCTCAGCTCCCAGAGGCCATTTTCATGGCACCCTTCATACTCAAAGACAGCAACAATTTCCAAGTCTAATCCCTGTTTTTCATGAAGAACCCAATCCCCTTTAAGGCTCACTGGATTTGATCAGGCCCAGATAAAATTATCTTCTTTTATAAATCAACTTTACCATGTAAACCTAGCCTGATCATGGCAGTAAATATCAAATTCACAAGTTCTCACTCACATCTAAAAAGAGAGGCTTTTACAGGGCATGTACACCAGAGCGGGGGAATCTTGAAAGCCATCATAGAATTCTGTCTACTACTAAGATAATAGAAACTATTAGGTATGTATTTCTTTCTTTTATCCATTTTCAAATATGTCTGTATTCTTTAACTCCTCCTTATCTTGTTCTAAGTCCAAATCATTCAGTTCTGGTCTTCTCCATCCTTCCTTGAATTCACTCTATTAGATGTGTATATTTGTTCCCATTTCCACACTCAGTTTTTGTCTTGTAATTTCAATTTCCCTTTTCTACTTCCTCTCTCCCCTCAACTTATATGCATGCCTAGTCATCAATTCTTCTTTTCCCTTAGCTGACTCGGTCTATACTTTTCTACTGCCCAGGTTTAAGTCTACAATCTTTTCTTGCTAATTCTTTTGCAAACAAATGATCTTTCTATCTCTATTCCAACCAGACTATCATCCACCACCAAAGGCACATTTATTTTTAAAACACAAATCTAATCACATTATCCTCCTGCTTAAAAATCAATGAATTGGCCGGGCGCAGTGGCTCACGCCTGTAATCCTAGCACTTTGGGAGGCCGAGGCGGGCGGATCGCTCAAGGTCAGGAGTTCGAAACCAGCCTGAGCGAGACCCCGTCTCTACCAAAAATAGAAATAAATTAATTGACCAACTAAAAATATATATACAAAAAATTAGCCGGGCATGGTGGCGCATGCCTGTAGTCCCAGCTACTCGGGAGGCTGAGGCAGAAGGATCGCTTGAGCCCAGAAGTTTGAGGTTGCTGTGAGCTAGGCTGACGCCATGGCACTCACTCTAGCCTGGACAACAAAGTGAGACTCTGTCTCAAAAAAAAAAAAAAAAAATCAATGAAAATCTCACCTGGTGTTTAGTAGCAGGCCAAATGTGGCCTGTAGATATGTTATGTTTGGCCCTTACATGGAGAAAAAAATTTTAAATGAGCTTCTAACAATTAAAATCAGGAGCTTATACTTAAAACATCTAGATTTCTGGCTTCTCTTGAAAAGTTAGAAATCTGAGTATAATGGCCCACAATTCCACAAGACAAGAATCCACTGCCACTGCCTAGTGGGGAAATGCTCTCTATAGTTTGCCATTCCATCAGCTTCACTCATTTACCTTACCTACCTGGCCACTGAGGATATTTGACTCTGTAAGCCCTGACCTAGAAAGTAAAGGCCAAAATGCCTTAGCATGGCATTCATGATTTTTTCTAACTTCATCCCATTCACTCTTTTCAAATCCTGTTGTTTTAGTTGCATGATTACACTTGATTTTCTCCTGTCAAGTTATAATTTCCGTAATAACAGGCAGTATGCTTTGCTTATGCTTTCATTCTCAGCCCCAGTACAGTTCCTAACACATACTGGAAACTCAATGAAACTGATTTGAATGGTGCCGATTGTACTTTAACACTGACATACTGATTTTATGTGTCCATATATTAATAATTGGTCAAAAGATAATATGAACAAAATATATATCTCCTCAGTTGCATTATTTAAAAATCTTAAAAGTCAAACTTTATTCTTTATTAAAAATGAATCAATAGAGTCATTTTGATTTGCAAAGGATAGTCCATAGTAATACTGTGGTGCAGTGGTGGTGGAAAACCTTCAGTATTATCAGTGTCTTGATCCTTTCATTCTTTCATGGCAGTGTGGGAATTGGAGCTTCTTTGACAGTGTTATATATTCAGTCTTCTGGAATGCACTGAGAGAAAACAGACCTTCCACTTGGTTCTGGATCTTTTCTTGGAAAGATATTGAAAAGTTTTCTGTTTGTTGACATCCATCAGTCAATAAATATTTATAACTTTTCTAAACAGGCCTTCTAATGATTACTAGTCACTGAAGAACATTTTAAAATGTGATTCTTTAAAGTCTCTTTGAGAATGATGGCTTTGGTTATTGGAGGATTATATACAGATGATTAATGGAATTTCTACTATAGCTCTTTAGGTTTATGATTAGATTAGCACATGAAAATGTAAATAGGCTTATTAAACCATAAATCCAGAATGATGACATTTATAGTATTCTATGTACTTACATGGTCTTTCCTCTGCCAAGTTTAGTTTTATTTTTCAGAAGTGTCATATTAAAATATAGGAAAATACATATCTTTACTCAGTGTCCCCCAGAAATATTTTGTCATGAAATTAGAGGTAGCTACTCATGTTAAAAAGAATCATAGATTGCTGTTGGCAATGAGAAGAAAATCACATTTAATCCAAGACAGGGTGGTTCCTCTAGGTTACTAAGTGATGAGACAACAAAAATGGAAAAATTCGCATCATTGCTCTTTTTCCTCTCTCTCTGTTAAATTGCAAACAAGTTCTTTTTGTGATCCTATTTTTATGTTGTATCTTGCAGGTTCAAAAAATTCTGGACTGTTCCCTTTTTCAGTGGTAGTTAGTAGTGATGACATGAGTTGTCTACAAGAAAATGTTTGTGTTTGTGTTCCAACAACGTTTGTGATAGTCTCTGGTTTTATTTTTAGATATCGTTCCAGAAATTTTAAATTTTGTTATTTATAATGTTAAAATTCATGAAAAAAATGGATAGAAATAGTTCTTATGCCCTTCACATCTTTCTATTGAATTAGCTAGAGGATGATGAGGGCACAGTGGGTGAATTTAAGAAATGAAGTATCTTTAGAATACAACCATAGACTCTATAAGGCTGAAATACAAGCTATTGCCAGACTTGATATTGAAAGTCTGGTTATGGTCCTCTATATTGATACTTTAATTAATTTTTCATGCTGCTACTGTTATCCCAAAGATGTGGTTTCCTATTCTAAGATCATTGTAGTCGTGAAAAAATATTTAACATGATATTAATGAGCACCATTTTATAACAGTTCTCATACTATATAATGGTTACTTCCTTTTAAGTCTCTTTCCCTGATAAACTGAGTGTTTCTACACAGATGCAGGACCTTACTTAAGGAACTTGCTTTTGATGTAGCTAGTCCAGATATTCAACTTTAGGAAGTCTCGATTGTAGAATCAAGTAGGCCAGATTTCCTAAGATCATAAAGAAGAGATATAAACAGATGACCCTTGAAGACTGAAGTGTATTAGAAATATCTGTGAACAGGAGTATGTTGGTTGAGGGGAATGTAAGGACAGAACGGAATATAGCCACTTTTGGCCCCCAGTCATGCCTGGCTTCTAATTCCCATAAGACTAAAGTGTAGTGAATTGGAATGTTAGCTCTGTCCAGTTGAGAACAACCTAACCTTATGGGAACTGCCTTCTACTTGTTTGCTGAAAATTACCACTCGCTTGGTAATTCTGAGAGGACAAGGAATGTAACATTTGCTGCCACTTAGTATTAATGTACAGAATCTGTTTGAGAAGAGTTTACATCAAGACTCTTCAGAAGCAGTCAGCCATGCCCATACTCAGTTCTTCTATGATTTTCTTTGCCTTATGTGTTGATCCAGTTAACAATACCTGGGTAGCAAATTTGAATTTATTTAAAACACGGACTTCTAAAAGCTTACCATGAGTTTGTAGATTATTATTTACCCAGTTTAAACATTAAATAAACCTGTAGGAGCTACCTGTCCAAAAAGGAGTTGGCTCTATCTGTGACAGGCACACTAGACATCATGGCTTCAATTGATAGCCTAACACTGATTTATAAAGTTAAGATAATTTTTTAAGAATCTATTTTCTGTGATTTGTGAACTGGTTTATTAAGGGGAATGCCTTTTTACTTTAATATATTGTAACTATGACAGTAAATGCCAGAGCATTTCTAGTAGTTGAACATAAATCTTTGACCTTTTCAGTTATACAATCAAAGAAAAATTATCTAAAATATTTTACTAAATATTAATTTTGTATCTGACACTATTTCCTCATAGATATGACTTTTCATATAACTATGCATCTTAGTGTACACTGTATTTCAGAATGCCACCCTTCCTTCCACTGCTCCTTTAGTTTTAGAGATTCATCCCTTAGTATTTACTCCATTGAATGAGTTGTGATTACTAAATTGTCAAAATACAATAACTGCTATACCATTTAAACATGTTTTTGGCAATGGATAAGTGTTCTCATTTGAGATTGCGTCATAAAAAAACAGAAGTGGAACTGTAGTATGCCAAAACAGTTGATTTCTTTTGGACTTAAACTGTGTTTCTGGTTTCAATATTTGCTAACAACAAGGTGCTATTCTATGTAATGTGAATTATTTACATAGTTACCAGAAAACAGTTGGTATTTCATGCAGTAATGACATTATTTCATTGCAAACAGTAATTTTTGTACTGCAGACTTTAACATTTTTGTCTGACTACTTGCGTACTTTGGGCTTTTAAAAGGTGAAAATTCATGGTTGTGGTATTATCATTTGTATTAATTTTTCTGAAATTAATTTAATATTGTAGGCCTTATAAAATACTACTACTCTCTTTCCATTTATATAAAGTGATATTCTATGTGGCTAATCATTCTATAATGTAGATTGCTTTGTATACATACATGGTAGGAACTAACAAAATAATGCTCAGTTGAATTTCAAGTTTTCATGTAGGATTCTATAGAAAATTATTGACTACATTTCACATATTCCTTATACTATTTTAGTCTTGGACCCAGAGTTCAGAAACAATTACTATTAACTCTTTTGTAAGAGTTCTGTATTAACTGACATAATGCATGAAACATGGTATACTAAATACTAAATGTTACTTATTATTACTAGTAGTCATATTAGAAAATGTTATGGTATAATTTTCAGACTTTTTTTGTACTTCATTTCAGTTACAGCCCCTTTTATTTTATGCTATTGTGATAAGTGTAAGTTATAATCTATACTAAGCATTAGAAATCTTTGATGAATGATTGTTACATAAACATAATTCATTCACTCTTTTATTTAACCCACAAATACTTTTTGGGTGCTGAGGTAAATATCTTTCATGGGGCTTTGTAATTATGGATGGATGGGTAGTAAGACAGAAAATACATAAATTTAAAAAATAGCCAAGATTATTTTAGTTGTTGAAAAGTGTTAAGAGAAAAATAAAGCAAGGTGATATGATAGATAATGCAGGTTGGTATCTGTGGAAGACTTATCTAGACTTTCCCAAGAAGGAAGATGAGGTTATATGATACCTGCATTCTAGGGACATGTTTTGTAACATTCCATCTTCCTGTATTGAGCAAATTTGCAAAGGTACATTTATTTGGAAGTAATTTTAAGAGAAAATAGGCATTTAAAATATTGGGAAATGATTCTTGATACCAAGGTTAATAAAGTTACACTATCATCTAGTTACCAGGAAAAGCTATTAAAATTCTATTTGTTTATTAATATTACTAAAGGATTAAAGAATGATTTATTTGAAGTGATGTTAGCAGATATGATAGGCATAAGAAAGATTTTAAATCATCAAGTTACCCCCCCACACACACCACCCATTTCCTGTTTCTATTATTGGCTTTAAATGTTCTTTCCAAAATAAAGGTTTAAATGTTAAACATGCTATTTTTCTACTTTATCTATACATTGATTACTGCTCCCTTATTTTGAAACAGCCTTCAATAGAGGTTTCAGTAAAAACAGATAAAATGTTTACAAAAGCCATGAATTTAAAACAAAAAACTGGGGCCAAAAAATAAGTAAGAAGAAAACTTCTATCTCAGAAGAGCTTTAGTTTTAGTATAAACCTTTATTATCATCGTTTTAGTACCCAAGTAAAGGATAACTGATTATATTACTCTCAAAGTCTATTAATTATTAAAGCAATAACATTATCAGTTTGTTCATTAAAAAATCCAAACCTTTTTTTATTGATTTTGATTTTCTAAAAGATGTTGATCATGTGTCTCACTGTATGAAGGGTATGGAGCAACATAATAAGCAATATGTTATATCACAATTATGGAGCTATTCCTGCATGTAGCTTTTCTTTATATTGAGACTAATTGAAATTCCAAGATAAAAGTAATTCTGAAAGGGTCAAAGTGATGTGGTTTAAGTATACAGCAAATAGATTTTTTCAGTATTGTACAGAAGCATGAAAAAGAGAGCGTGAAGATTGATTGGAATTGGGATGGTGGACTACAGATATTTTAGGAAAGTGGATCATGGGCTTTGAAGTGGGTAGTTGTGGGAGATCAAGCCTGAGAGGTAAGCAGGCACTGACCATGAAGAGCCTTACCTTAGAAGGCTTTGAATCTTAAGCCAGTATTGACATAATCAGATTTACATTTTAAAAGATCGCTCTGGTAAATGTGAAGAATGAAACAAGGGACTAGATGTGGCAGGAGCCTAGTTGGAAGGCTGTCACAGTAATCTAAATGACAGGTTTTGGGGATTGGAACTAAGACAAGAGTAATTGAGGTATAGATAAGGGGGAGCAATTTGAGAACTATTTAGGATGTACAATTGACAGAAATTAGTGATTGAATGAATGGGGAGATAAGAAAGAAGAAAAAGACAAAATCAAGGATGTTTATATTGATCCAAATTGAAAGGAGTTGTGATTGAGGATGTTGTTAAGAGTGTGGTTGGTGAAGGATTCATGGAATCTTGATTATATAGAAGAGCTCAGCTTTGCAAACAGAAATGGACTTCAGAAAACAGATGACCATAGTATCAGAGAGAGTATTGTAATAGATGTCAGAAAATAAGAAAGATATGGAGATAAAATGTTATAGTCAGATCTAAGAAAATTGAAATTAAGATTCAGAGGAAATCTAAGTATATGAAATTGACAAGCCTGGGCTGGAACTTATGTTTATTAAAAATCTCAGTGGCTCAGGTTCTCAAATGAATTCTCTGAAGCAGGCCTAAAATTCTGTATCTAGGGAGAGTCATCAAGTGTCCTTTCTCACTTTGGCAGAATCCCAGAAATGTTCCTACTAATTTCAAATGTGACTTTACCTTTATATTCTTGGTAATCACAAGAATAACCCGTTGAATAGCATTTTTTTCATTATTGTCCATTAGGATGTTATAATGTATTGGCCAAAAATAATTTTGCTTTTGGCATAATTAATATTTAGAAGTTCTTCTAGATGATATTTGGCTGGATAGCATTAGCTTTTTTAGAAGGTCATTCTTGCCTGGAATATGGAAGAATTATGTTATCAGACTATAAAAGGATACTTTTATAGCCATTGTTGATGTTATTTCATCAACGATGAATGTTCTGTAGCCATAGCAAATAACCTAAAAGTAGAACTAGTTCACCTTATCTCAAACACTGTTTGTTTTTGTTTTGTTTTAATTTTTATCTTATCAAAGTTATATATGCATGATAATTTTAAAAGTCAAATAATTTGTACAAAGCTTACAGTGAAAAAATAGCAGTCCTGTCTGTACCTACTCTCTCAGCCCTGATTCTACTTTGAACTTTTTTTTTTTGCCAGTTCTTATTTACCTATAAGTTTCTAAATAACTGGTTTTATTTTTCTCTTTTCTCTTTTTTTTTTTTTAGTTTTAGATATTATCTATTACCTTTTTATTATGGAAGATGAATAATGGCTTTCTTAATTTATTACTCCTTTCAATGAACAGGTACCTTCTCAATCTTCCCTTAACTTCCTGGTATAGTTATAGCTTAAGTTTTTATCTTAATTTTTAGTTATACTAATATTAAGTATTTTATTATTATGACTCTTTAAATATTATTAACATTAGACATATAGAGAGTACTATGATTACAGTTTCTTTCTTGTAGAACTTCCTAGGGCGTTTTTAAATAAATATCAGGGTTTTTTTTTTTATCTCTCTCTCTATCCAAACTCTCCGGAAGATTTATACTCTTCTCTCAATACTTAGTTATGTTATATCATCACATCCTTTTTATGTATGTGACTCATTTCTTGTAGAATTTTCTGTCTACTTTACTTTGGAGTGACAGCTTTTTAAGCCATCTGCACAGTTGTTTTGTGAGATCTCTTTTTACTATCTGTATTAGACAAAGTTCAAAGTATCGGGAAACTATAAACCACAGTAGGCACTTGAACAGAGGGGATTTAATATAGGAAATTACCAGAAGAATTGAAATAGCCAAAGGAGAACACAGGTAAGCCCCCTGTTAATGACTGCAGGAAGAAGCTGCCACAACAAAGTAGTGGGGAAAAAAAACAAAGGGATTACACTACCAGAACCTTTGAGCTTAGAGGAGATGTCCTGTGGAACTCAAAGTTAGATCTATGAATAGGAAGTTGCTGCCTGACTATTGATGCTGTCAGAAATACAGTTAAGGTGCCTATAGAGCTAGCATGAAGATTACTGAAGAGTGGTTGCTACATTGATATCTCTGAGATTTGCAGTGTGGCAATTCTGGGAGTGCCAAAACAAGTGATTATTTAAAACAAAATGTCATTGCTTCAGTAATGCTGATAGATACTGAAAAAAAAATTTAAAAAGCAGTCCCCCTCCCCACCCAAACAGGGAGAAAACCTCTTCTTGTCTCATCCTAATTTCCAATCTCCCTCTAGTGTGTCGTATAGCAAAAAGTGAAGGGAAAGCCAAATGTCATTAGTGAGCAGAGTGTAGAAGGGTTAATATGGACTGAGAGATAACCAGCACAACCCACAGCTACTCTACACAATTAATACCCTCCGAAGTTATATTTCCTAAGTATCTCATAGAATGATATTTTTTTCTTTTATTTCATTATATTATGGGGGTACAGGTATTGTTAGGGTTACATATATTGCCCCTGCCACCCCTCCCCCCCACTATGTCAGAGCTTCAAGCGTGCATAGCATGATATTTTATCATATTGTTTCTTTTGTCCAGTGTTTGCTTACTCACTGTTTCTGTGAGCAACGGAATCCATGCAACAGCAAACAGTGATCCCGGCCCCAGTGAGATTTTTCTGTCATAGGCACTCTGGAATGCTACTGTGTTAAAGTAATCAACCATTTTTAAAAGCAAACCAAATTTAAACTGACTGAAGAGAGTGTAGGTTTTGGGGCCCTTAGGTGTTATTTCTGTTGTGGCTTATTTGCACAATATTTCATGAGCAATCTTTAGATATTGATCACAAATCTCCTACAGGGGTTGTAATTACTTTTTAACGATCTCACTACAAATAGATGTCAATATTGGGATTCTAATGTACAGATTTCTAAGGTTTCCATATACCATACAATTGTTTTGGCATTACCAAGAGATCAAAAAAATAATAAGTAGCACTCTGGGATGCCAAGGCGGGAGGATTGCTTGAACTCAGGAGTTTGAAACCAGCCTGAGCAAAGTGAGACCCTGTCTCTACTATAAATAGAAAGAAATTAGCCAAACAACTAAAAAAATAGAAAAAATTAGCCAGGCATGGTGGTGCATGCCTGTAGTTCCAGCTTTCTGGGAGGCTGAGGCAATAGGATTGCTTGAGCCCAGGAGTTTGAGGTTGCTGTGAGCAAGACTGACACCACGGCACTCTAGCCCAGGCAACAGAGTGAGACTCTGTCTCAAAAACAAAAACAAAAAAATGATAAGAAAGACTGAGTAGGCATTTACATTTATATTTGTACTTATACATCATTTGATAGTGTTAGCTATAGTATAGAGTGTCTGATTCAAAATTAAGGAATGGGAAACTTAACTAAAATAGATAAAAATAATTGTCAATTAGATGAAAAACATAATGGTCCTGAATGGAGGAAAATCAATCTTACTTTGTAATTCATATTAGAAATAAGTTAATTTCTTTCATAACAATTAAAAAAATTAATATAATTCCAAACCACATTCCCAGCATTAAAAAAAAACCATTATATTAAGATAGGACTGGTATACAAAAAGCTATACAAAAATATTTAATATATATAACTTAATGAGCTTGAAGATATGTATACACCTGTGAAACCAGTGGGATTTTTTTTAAATTGTACTTTGTTTATTTTTTATTTTGGATTCATCTGAAATTCATAGTCAAAATTCCATGGCACATTCTTGGCAAAAGTAGGTAATGAAATTTTAAAAAAAGAATTATGTGATGGAACTTAATAATAAAACAAAGCTATGGTAGTTAAAAGAGCATGCTACTGGTAAAGGGATAAAAACAAATGAGACTGAATAGGAAACTCAAGAACCTCCTTAAGTATACATAAATATTTAATTTCTAACAAAGCTGGTATTTCATATCAGTAGGGAGAGAATAGATTCCTAAATAACTGGTCAGGAAAAACTGGTTATATGTATTTGGAGAAAGAAATTAAACAATGAAAATATAGGTGAATAGTTACTTTCTCTGATAGACAAAGACCTCAAAAGGAAATGATTTTTAGATTTAACTACTTTAAAATATAAATGCTCCAAAGTAATATTGCCAAGCTGGAAAAATACTTGTAGCATTTATGACAAAGTAGTCAGTCACTTAGTTAACATTTTTTGAACTCCTCTTATGAGCATGTGGCTTATATTTGAAGTAGGGAAGGGAGACAACAAACATTTATAAATATGATGATTTCAGATAATCAAGACTGCTATGACGGTATTAAAATATTATTTCTCAATACTTGTACTGTTGTTTCTTTTTAGTACCGTTTGGAGGATTCTTGAATGTTAAATTCTGATCTTATTACTGTGGCAACAAAGTCTTACATGATTTAGCCCTCTGTCTACCTTTCCAATCTCATCTCTTCTGTTTTCCTACTCAGTTTTTCTTCTCTCATACCAGCCTTTTATTCCTAGAACACATCATTCTAGGCATTTTTATTTCCGCCTAGTTTCAAATCTTTCTATAGCTATCATCTTTTCATCCTTTAAGTATTTGTTCCAGTATCACTTATTTATTTAGCAAGGACTTGTTCCCTGATGACTATATCTCAAGTGGTTCTACCCTTTATTCACTATTACATTACCCACTTTATTTTCCTCATCCAACATAAAATTATCTGAAATTACCATTTGATCATTGTGCATCATCAACTCCCTCTGTTGAAATATAAGCTCCAAAAGAATAGATATATTTTTTTCTTATTATTCATAGCACTCTCCAATGCCTAGCACATAGTACATGCTCAAAAAGTCTGATGAATGAATGAATGAATGAATACATCCTATTTCACTATGTGAGAATGAGGCTACCAATTTGAGTAATATGTAGCCCCTGTTCCTTTGCAGCTTTTAGCCCAGTGAAAGAAAAAAATATAGTAAATTCCATGTTCCTACAATAGATCTCTGTACTCACTCACCAGACCACACAAGTATAACTGAATGAATGGTGACTGTCTAGTAGAAAATACAGGCAGGAGCTAGTTTATTGTGGGTGAAGGGTATGGACAGTGAGTTGTGTATTGGCATTTGAATTTTGAGGTCCATATAGTACAGCCTGGTGGCACCAATCCAAAAAGGAGTTAAATGTATATATAGGTCTGGAGCTTAGAAGAGGCCCCACCTAGATTTGACAGTTTTAAATTTATATTTCATAATGAAAGCTGTGATTATGAATAACCCTATAAAATTCTATAGAATAAAATTAGAAGAGGGCCAAGAGATTATTTCAGAAAGCATTAGTGATTGCATCTGGGTAATGAGAAGATATGATTAGATAAGTATGATGAAATTTGAAAGAGTGTCGTGGAATCCAAGGAAAACTGTATTTCTTTATCAGTACCTAATACCAAAAATAAAGTAGCAGACAAATAATAGGCAACTAGTCACCTTATGTTCTTACTAATAAGTGGAAGCTAATAGATGGGTACACAGGAGCACAAAGTGATATAAAGAACTTGAGACACCAAGAAGGGGGAAGGTGGGAGGGTGGATGCGAGATTAAAATTTACCTATTGGGTACAGTGAACACTATTCTGTTGAATACACCAAAAGGCCTGAATTAAGCTATTCATATTACAAACACTTGTGCCCCCTTAATTAATATTTTGAAATAAGAATAAATAAATAAATAAATAAAATACACTACAAGTAAGATGTGCAATGTTTGAGGGATGGACATGCTTAAAGCTCTTACTCGAGGGGGGAGGGGGGCATGGGCAATATAAGTAACCTTAATACTTGTACCCCCATAATACACTAAAATAAAAAAATTAAAAATTAAAAAAATTAATAAATAAAATACGCAGAATTTTATTTATCATACAAACACCTTGCAATGTGTGTGCATTTTTTGTGAGCTCTAAGAAATTTGGGCAAAAAAAATACTGTAGTTGGAAATCTGAGATTACTAGTCATAAAAACATAGTTTTTTGTTTGTTGTTCTTGAGACAGGGTCTTGCTCTGTCGCCCGGGGTATAGTGGAATGACACCATCATTGCCCACTGTAATCTAAAACTCTTGGGCTCCAGTGATCCTCCTGCCTCAGTCTCCTAAGTCGCTGGGACTACAGGCATGCACCACCATGCCTGGCTAGTTTTTTTGTTTTGTAGAGTTGGGGTCTGCATTCATTGCTCAGGCTATTCTTAAACTCCTGGCCTTAAGAGATCCTCTCACATCAGGCTCTCAAAGTGATAGGATTACAGGCATGAGCCACCTTGCCTGGCTGGATTTTTTTTTAATCTATTCAGAAGGAGTTCTTATCATTATCCTTTTCTGTTCCAGCCACCTTATAAGATAAATGTGACCAGTTCTCAAATGAGATATTACTTCAGCTTTAGGAGGTTCATTTGTAATGTTCTTTATTTGAATCTAAAATGAACATTTCAGAATGTAACTAAAGAATTCATGGTACAAAGATCTTAGCACATATATAGTTGATTCAAAATACTTAGATATTTGATGATTAACATAATTGGGCCAAGGTAAGAGAGTTTAGCCACTTTTTAAATATATAACTTGACAGATTTTTTTATGTTACTAAAATTTTACAACAATATATTACCACAACTATGGATATGCAACTATGTATATGTCTATAACAGACAAAATATGCTGCATTGTAAACTGCAATGGATAAACTTTATTTTTAATAATGTATACATATCTAGATACAACTAAACTTTGATATGAGTAAATATAAAAGCACTTATGGAAAAAAAATGAGATCCTATCTGACCATTATATGCCTGATAATAACATTAAAATATCTTTATTCTTCCTTTTCCTTTTGTTCCTCATTTAAGTTCCCAGGATAGTAACGGAGATTAATTTTGTAAGGTGATTTAGTCTACTTTGATAATGTATCAAAACTCAAACCTTTAATTGTTATGTTCTAAGCAGGATATCAAATCATAACTTGATAATCCTCCCCTCCCAAGAAACACTTAGATTAGCCACAAATAATTTCCCAGGGCTTTAGTGTTATTCATAGTATTTATTTTGTATACCTCACTGTACATTCTCTTTAATCTGTGTGGTCGCACCAAAGAAACTGAAAACTGAGCATACAACTTTATATGTATACGTTCTTTATACAGCAATGTGTTTAATTTTTTTCAAATCTACATATTATAACAGTATCAAGTGCTATTAAGCAATTTTTAACTGTGCCCTTTTTGTTTAAATTATATTAATAGAATAAACCTGTCATTTCATAATTTGTATTCATAGAATCATTGTCCAAATTCCTTTCTTTAAATATCCCATTCTAGTTATATTCCCTCATTAATTAGGATCATTCAGATAAATAAGTTATCAAGTATTTATCAAATACCTAATATGTATCCAGAGCTAAGATACTTTGGAGGCTGTGGAAGAAATACACAAGCTATGACCCCTCATGTCAATAAGCTTGAAATCTAAAGGCAAAGACTGCATTTCTGAAATAACCAGAGAAACACATAAGCAGAATGAAAGTGAGTGGTAAATTATATGAGACCCCTAAGTATTAAGAAGAGGGAGGGCAATGTAAGCTAAATAAGTTATTGAACTTGACCTGGGCTTTGAGGTGATGGGTGAAAGGATGTAGCATTTAATCTTAGACTAGAAGGATCGACAGATGGACAGATATCCAAAATAAATAAAGCCCTGGCCAAAGAAAATGGATAAGTTTTCTGAACTTGAGAATTTTAAATGCAGACTAAATTGAAAATGCTATAATTATTTGTTTGTTTAACCAGCTGGAATGACAACTATTAGGAGTCAATTAGAGCAGCCCACTATGATTATCATTACTATTTAAAAAGTTAATTGTTCTCAACTTTTTTGTATAGAAAGAACAATGAAGACATGGCTGAAAATTTTAAAAGGTTACAGACTGAATAATGTACTTAGCACAGGTCTATGTACTATGAATTCTCAATAAGATCGAGAACTTACTACAAAAAGAAACCTTTTTTGTCCATGTCTCTAACTGAAGAGATACACTCTCAAAATGTCTTTAATTTGTGGTTTCTGACTCTGCTCTACCATTTGAAGTTATGATTTTATATTGTAGATTATTTTTGAAAGGACAGAGCTAATAAAAAACAGCTGTGCTAATGGCCCCACATGTCAAAAAAGAAACTAGAGTAAAAAAATTAAAAATTGGCGCAACATTACAATATAGCTTTTGTGCGAACTTGCCAGCTTTAAAAATGATACTTTTAAGTTGCCACTTTTCTTTTATTGAGGGGCAGTGTAAGAATGGGCTGGATGTAGAGGTAGAGCACATAAATATGTTGTGCCCCTCAATTCATTAGCCCTGATACGAGGCTCTTATTGAAGTCCAGTGTGGACAGGCTGGAACAGCAGCAATGGAAGTGAAAGAGTGCTTCCAACAGAGCCTCTGATGTATGCATGGAGAGGCAGAAGGCTCCAGCAGAGTCACTCTCATACATTTGAGAATTAAAAAAAGAAAAAATTTAATCTGACAATTTCAAGTAAAACCCTTTTCTTCAATGGAGTTTCTAGATACTTCTAGTTTATTTTTATTGTTTGGATTATTTTTATTGTTTGGTATAAATATTTATACCTATTAAAGAACAAGGAACTGATGAAAATAGGAAAAAATACCAAAAATAATTGCCTACTATTAAGAAGAAATGACATTTTAAGTTTATTTATAATAAATAGCTAAAAAGAAAAAGATTCAAGAATTCTCTTTTGGAAATTTGCATAAATATGTTTGAGTTTTATTTTGAAAGTTGTTATTAGTGATTTAGAATTAGTCCCTTCTTTGTCATCTAAGATAGAAGTGTAGAGGGCTAGACTTGTATTTATCTCTGCATTTGTATTTTACAGATTACTTTATTCAGGATCAAGGTGTGTATGAATTCTTTATCCATTTGACATTTTGAAACTTTCAAGTGCTGAAAAACTCTATCTTTCTAAAAATGTCCATCTTTGTCAAAGCTGCCTGACAATTGTGATAATGAGAGAATACAAAATCACTTTGTGGATTCATGTGTTGCTGATAATGTAATCTGTTGTCTAAAAATAAAATAAACTTAATTTTCTCCTGCTTTGTGTCAACTTGAAAAAGTAATATTCTATCGGTGACCTTTGTCTTTAACTTTGTGTGTGTTATACTTAGAGAAGCTTCAAAGGGTAAATGTTCAAATTTACTTTCTATTTATTTATCTTTACATAGATAAAACTTTCTTATTTAAACTTATATGTTTATTAAATGGACTCATGTTTCATTATATGAGAAAACTGCAAATGCTTTTGGCTATTTGATTCTAAGTGTAAGAGAAATAAATAAATCTGATATGACAAATAGCTTGAAATAATTTCAATTGAATACATTTTTTTATAATTCTTCCAAGTCCTTTTTGTTAAGTATTGCATAAATTGTTTAATTTAGGGCAAATATATGAGTCTAATGCAACTGAGTGCATGCACTGAAATAAAAAATGTTTTAAACTGGTTTCTCTTTTGTTAAGAGACAGGAAGAAGTGAGATAAAACAAATGAAAGGATTAAACAGACATTATAACCTGCTTGGATTTCTATAAAAAAAAATGTTATATACAAATACATATACAATTTCTTTGTGGCTAGAAGACTAACATTCAGTCTTCTAAACTGTGTTTATAATATTAAAGAATATAATATCTGTGATTTTCCTTTACATTTTAAGCAAATATAAATAAATATTTCTCAACCTAGAAATAGTCAGTATTTGAGCCTTTTGGCAGGGTGTCTGTAATGTTAAATAATCTTCAACCCATGTTTTCTAGCTGAAGATTTACAATAAATTAGCAAATATAATTCACCCAGAGAAATTAATTTCCTGGGGTTATACATCCAAATAATTCCAAAATAAAGGAGTTAACTGAAATGATTTATAAAATGCCATAATGGATTTCTACCTTAGTGACTACTAGTTTTATTTATAAACTACCTAAGAGGGATTTGTCTCAGAATCCTTAATCACTGTTCAATATTTCTCAATCTATATATAACATATTTATAGAAATATTCTTTTAAAAGCAATATCTTTTGAAAATGTTCTTATTGGATAAATGGCATAATAGAAATTTGTGACCTAGAAAGCAAAAAACAAAAACCCAAAACAAGCAGACAAAAAACCCCCTCAGTTTTACTCTTTTGCTACTCAATCAGTGCTACTAGAATCTTTCTTCAGAATTAAGTGTAGACTCTCAACTTAATTCTTACCCTCACTAGTTATCTAGTTAGCATACCTGCTTATATCAAGAAAGAGCATAACAGCCTAGCATAACAGGATCTTCACTTTATCCCTTCAGTAGGTTGGATATCTACTCTTCAATTTACTAATCTGTAATATGGATATAATAATGTTTCCTTTATGGTGAAAATTAGATGAGTTTATGTTTGTGCTATGTTTGAATTATACATCTATTACAAGATGTGGTAACTGAATAATAATAATTATTATTTGGTTATTTTATTATCTGCTACAATTCTAATTTTCATATTAAGGATAATTATAATTATTACTTATCATTGCATTTCAGCATCCTCATCAGCCAGATGGCAAGTACTTGTGTTATCTTCAAAATTCTATAACTAAAACTGTCTTATACTATTTTATTTTATAGTACCCCCTAGTAGAGGAATTAAAATATATGCATATATATATATATATATATATATATATATATATATATATTGTTTTGAGACAGAGTCTCATTTTGTTGCCCAGGCTAGAGTGAGTGCAGTGGAGTCAGCCTAGCTCACAGCAACCTCAAACTCCTGGGCTCAAGGAATCCTACTGCCTCAGCCTCCCGAGTAGCTGGGAGTACAGGCATGCCCCACCATGCCTGGCTAATTTTTTCTATATATATTAGTTGGCCAATTAATTTCTTTCTATTTATAGTAGAGACGGGGTCTTGCTCTTGCTCAGGCTGGTTTCAAACTCCTGACCTTGAGCAATCTGCCCACCTCAGCCTCCCAGAGAACTAGGATTACAGGCGTGAGCCACCCCGCCTGGCTGAATTAAAATATTTTTAAGAGTCTTACTTATATTCCAGCTTGGCACTTAACTTTATTATTGGTAATTTATAATAATAAATTATAGTCTTTAGATAAAGAAATAATTACTGTGTGGTTATCAGTTCCCTAAAACTCTACCTTTCACTTAGTTATTACCAAAATTTTGATCTTTCTTCTGTAATAGGTTATATTCACTTATTTCATTTTATCATTTGTATTAACAGAAATTAGAGTTAAAAATGCTTATGTATAATTCTGGTTTTAATTCTGAGCAGAGATACTTAAAATTAGGCTTGATCAACCAGACGGTAGTATGCCACAGGGTATTTATGTTGCTTTCTTTTCTGCTAGGAGGTGGATAAGGACTTACCACCTATAAAAATTATTCTTAAGCTATATGTTGATTTATATGATAAACTTAAGTAAGAAACTTTAGGAAGCAGCTCAGGGTTTTTTTGTTCACTGCATTTGTATTTGGTAAATGCATTGTTTTAAATCTTACCTTTTCTCCCCCTCAGAAGAAATTATGTATATTTAAAACTGGACTGCTGAGTTTTGATAATATCCCCAAACTAACCATGTTTTCCTTTCATTTTAGTTCAGACTTGGTTCCTTCAACCTAGAGAAAGTTGAAAGCCCAGCTAAGGTCATTAGGGAACTTATTTGTTACTGCCTGGACACCATCGCAGAAAATCAAGCCAAAAATGAGCACCTGCAAAAAGAAAATGAAAGGCTTCTGAGAGATTGGAATGATGTCCAAGGACGGTGTGTACACAGTGTGCTTGCATTATAAAAATGCTGAGCTCTCTTTATATTGTTGTAGTTTTAAGTTATTAATTTGTTAATTTATGATATATGTAGATTAACATATATTTGAAATAAAATCTGTTATAAATGATACCTTTACTTAATATGATTAAACCAAATTATTATTCACTATTATAGATAACACATTTATGTCATTGGTATGTGGTGGCACCAACAAACTTAAAAGTGATAAGGAGTAATTGGGCATTGAAAATCAGAACCCATTAATATTAACCAAAAATTTATGTAGTGGGTATTTATACAGATTAATTAAGCTCAAATTATAGAATTAATAAATAAAAGAGACATGAAATATAAATAAGCATAAGCATAATTGATTCCTTATTTGGAATCAATGAATGGCAACTATTCAAATGACACACATTTGGTCTTCTAATAGAGGCTTATTTCTACCTATTGATTGAAAATTCATATATGAGCATTTTTAAAAGATAAGGTAATTGTGGCTACTGGATAAAATATTGGAAGCCTTTTATTTTCCTAGCTTTGTCTCTTATTAATACTTTTTAAATGATGAAGAAAAAAGTAGCCTTTCAATTACAAACTTTCACAACTAAATTATAATTTAGGCTAGCACAGTATGTAACCTGTATTACTTTATTATGTAAAAGATATAAGAAAGAAACAAAATGTATGTTGTGAACATTTGTATCTCTACAGAAACATTACATGTTTGTACATATATGTGTGTGTGTATATATATATATATACACATAATTATGTGGAATATATATGATAGTGATGATAATTATTATTGCATCCAGTACACCCAGTAGATTTTGCAATCATTCATTCAAACAAATAGCTCTAAGGCATAGAAACACTTATCCTAAATATTTAAAGTCTTTTTAGAGCAACAATTGTGATTGCTTTAAATGGACATTAGTAAGTATATGGAGGAGTGCATGAAACATAGTGAAAGGTTTTACCATTATCAATATATGCATGTGAAAATGAGGCTGACTAAAAGAAATTATTTCTTTGTACCTTTGATTATATTTGTTAATGTGAGACATGTAAAATTAAATTCCTAACACCTGGTTATATTTGGCCTCAGTTAATATGTTAAGAAAGTGTTTAACTTGTTATCATTTAGCTCTAAATTAATTTTATCTCCAATTATATATATATAATTCCCTATAAATAATATAAAAATAATGTGACCAAACCAAAGCTCTATAAGAATTAGAAAACCATACAAAAAGTAAGTTTATTTTTCTTTGACTTTTGTTTCCTTCATTATAGTATGAATCAATATTAAATATCTGTGCTACAAAGCATTTTTTTGGACTGATATCTGTAATTTGGCTGTATGTGCCTATTTTATATATGAAATAAATCAAATTAAAGAAGATGTGCTGTGGTCGTGATAAGCCATTATATTTAAAACTCAGAATACCCTCAGGATGATAGGAAATTTGATCCACAAATTGCCTACAAAAATGCAGACTGGGTACTTGGTACTTGAACAAATTGCTTTAAAATGTCTGCCAGAGGTTGAAAGAGGTATTATCTCATCAGTATTCAACACCACTCTCATAGAATTGAAAGCAGCAGGGAAAGAAGATGAGACATTGGAGACAAATGCACCCTGTGCTGTAAAACAGTGTGTGTGAGGGGCACATATAATATGTGATTCACAGATGCTTGATTTGCTATTTCTTAACTATCCAGAAAGTGCTTTTGTCTTATTGTGGCAGGAGATGTCCTGCTTGATCAAAAGCACATTCATGTGCCCTGTCACCTGCCTTATTATGATCCAACTATTATTTTTTTTTTGGCAATACTAGATCAGATATTTTCTTCAGGGGCTGAGGTTGTATGTCACTGAGGTGGCCCTGTAAACTGAAAGGAAAGAGAAGCCACTCCAGAAAATTCTAGGCTCTTGATTGTATTCCAGATGTTAGATTAGTAGCTTTATGTATTTCCCAAATTTTGTTGCTCCCCCTTCAGAGAAGAGAGGGGCCACTTTAAGGAGCTGTAAATATGTCTTGGTCATTACCAAGGAGTACTTTCTTAGTGTTCCCTCAGTAGGGCCTCAGTATACTAGAAAATAGCAAAGGATTTGCAGCTCCAGTTTCCATAAGGCAGTAGTACTAATTAAAGAGTCATTAGGGAGATTAGAAATAGAACATGATGTTACTAAGGTAACTGGGGACATAGAAGGTAGAGAATCATTAGAGTTGCTGCCATGGTGTTTAGTCTGGCCACAGTTCAGTTTTCAGGGCAACCTCTAATTACACTTGTGTCAGTGTCCATTCAAGATCCAATCATTTCTTCAGTGTCATTATTCCAGACTATAGGGAGGGATGGGAAAGGGGAAAGTAAGGGATGAGAATTCCCCTACAAGCTATGGTAGATGGTCGTGAAATATATTTAATATATAATAGAATATTATATGAGCAAAAAACAATCATGTACCCATGTGCTTAATAACATGGAAAATGTTTATGATATATTAAGGGGAGACTTATGCATTACTGAAAATATGAACAGTATTCCATTGTTTGCAAAATATATATTTACGTATAAGATATCTAGAATGAGAAAATTAAATGTTAATAGTATATGTCTAGAATTGTGGATTAAATTTTCCTTTACTTTTTGCGTGTATTTTGTTATTTAATTAGGTATCACGTTTATGATCATAGTCACCTATAAAGTGATTTCCATTTGGGATTATAGTGGGTAATAAACAAAGCCTGAGTGAAAAATGAGAAATTATAGTATGAATAAAAAGAGTGAGATTTAATTTGTAGGCTTTTAACATATATGTTTGCTGTTGCTTTTTAGTTACTGTTTAATAATTGTGGTTTGGGCTCCATTTTGAACAAGTGGCATTGCTGGATTAATTTGATTTTGTGTAGTTTAGATAAAGAAGGAAACATTAGAAAATTTTGTATGTGAATCCTCAGATTATTAGATAAATTTATTTCATTGGGTTTTTCTACTTAATTCCAAATAACAGCTTTCAAATTTCATGTTACTGAATAGGTCTTTTGTTTAGACTCAGACTTCAATTTAGAAATTTTCTGGCTTTATTCTGAGTTATAGTTATTAAACCCATAATTGGAGGCATATTTCAGTGAATTAGGTTTGACACTCACAGAATTGTTAGAATAGAAGACCTTGAAAGCTCTTCTACTTCATCTCTCTGCCTTCAAGATAGAATCACATTATATCCGGATGAATTCAGTCTAATTTTTAAAGACCTCAAGAGATATCTTCACCTCCCCTTGGTAACCCATTACAGCATTTAAGAACAGTCACAGTCAGAAAAGTCTTCCTTCCATGTATTGGTAATCTGAATCCTTCATGGTACAGTTGAAGGCCATTTCCTCTTGTTCTGTTGTCAAAAGGGATGAGGAACAGCTGTTCACCATCTTCTTCGGTGCTTAAAGGCTTATTAAATCTTTTTACTACTGCTTTTTTTTTGCCAGTTCTTTTTAGCTTTCTTTGTCCTCTCAGCTCTATTCAGACTTTCTTTTGCTGTACAACCCTGACCTGGATATAAATTTGGCAAGTACCATTTATTAATGTAAGGTTTACTGTACTGTTTCTAAGTATCATATGTTCACATTTCTTTATCTGTTGTTTTATTTGGGGTGTTATTTCTGCATAAAATTGTTTTGTTTTTGCTCCTATTTATATTATTGTTTTTGATATGTTATTCTTAGATTGTTTTCCCACCCAGAAATATTTTATTTTTAATATTCAGTATTTTTCTATATTTAGTTTTTATCCTTTAAATTTTTTTAAATTAATATTTAATGTTCTTTGGTATAAGGTCCTAGATACCTCGGTCCTAGGTTACTAATTAAACTTAGCATTATTGTACTGTTGTCCTAGTCACTGTTGAAAGGATGATATGCCATTGGGCCTTTCCTGTTTGAGGTTATTTATGGCTTCATCAGTGTGAGCTTTGTCTTGGGGTTATCCTTGGACTAGTTGTGGTCTGATGTAGTTGTATGTTGGCTTTCTTTTATGTCACTATACGTGGCATCTCATGTTTCTCCTCCACTAAATGGTCTCACCTAATAATTCCTGTCTAATTCTTGAGACATAGGCTTGGCAGGAAGAAATTAATATGAAAGGTATAGAAACATTATAATGCTATAGGAGAGGATTAGCATTAAAAATGAGGTGGGGACAATGCCTTGTACCTCTTAGTTACTCAATATTGAATAGAAGAATAGCATTTTCTGAGTCTGTTGAAAAATTAAGAGTAAATTCACATCACACAACTGTTCACAGTAACATTTTGTCCCAGCCAAACCCCACACCCCAGCTTTTCTAGGAAGTATTATGCAGTTTGATTATCAGAAGTTTGGTTGCAACAATATTCTAAAGCGTTCCTGAAACTAAGCAAGGCTAAGTCACATGATACCATTTAGTCTATTGACTTTGTTTCTCTATCACAAAAATGATGTTATCTTTGATAATGTAGTTCTGATACTGGTTATTTAGATTAACAATATTCTTTAGGCAAATTATAGGATATTTTATTTTGATATTATTTTTAATTTTAATATGTTATATCTAATGTTAATTTTCATAAAATTTTGAGAATTAACTTGTTAGTTAAGAGCTCATAATCTTTCAATCAAGAATTATTAAAGTGACATATGAAAATTCAATATAGATTTAAACCAGATAAATTACTAATTGGTTACTATTTCTAAAATTTTATGTAAGAAATTATGGTCTTGTACAAGATTTCCATTGTATATTTATATATGTTTGTTTTTACTTTGCATGTTTGAATTATTTTAGTATGTACTGAAGTATTTTAGTAGTATATGTGTTATATTCATCTTTCTAAAGTTTTTGTCATTGTGTTACATTAGAAAATATTACAGGAAGATGAGAATATTATGCTTATATAACACTTTACATCTAAAATGTAAGTGCAATGACTGTTTAAAATAAGCCATCAATATTATTATCTCCTTTTTCAGTTCGACTCTGTTTTTTCCCACATCTTTTGGTGTCTGTTAGATTAATATTATTTTCCAGAAATTTGTTTTAAAAGCTGAAGGTGAAAAATATTACTATTGTAATGGTGAATAGTTGTTAAATGGATGAAAAAAATATAATATTCAGAATGGCTGTTTTTCCATTTTCTTGTAAGATATCCATTTTAGCTTTTATGCTTGGCCATTGTCTTTTGGAGGAGAGCCCTAGTCAACCATCGCACCCAGACAGAATGGAATGATTCTGAAGCTCCACTTCTATATGGAATGGCAGTGACCCATGGCCACGTGGTTCAACCAGCTGGCCAGTATGATTCCCATATGCATAGCTAGTTAAGCAAAAAGCTCATTGCATCACTCTGTGCCCTGCATCTAGACCCATCTGACCCATACTAAGATGCCCCCAGTGAGGTATCGTACCAAAGTACAAGCTGGCAGGGCCTTTAGCTTAGAAGAGTTAAGGGTGACCAGCATCCACAACAACATAGCCTGCACTGACGTTTCTGCAGATCCGAGGACATGGAACAAGTCCACTGAGTCCCTGCAGGCGAATGTGCAGCATCTGAAGGAATGCTGCTGGAAACTCATCCTCTTCCCCAGGAAGCCCTCAGCCTCCGAGAAGGGAGACAGCTCTGCTTAAGAACTCAAATTGGCCACCCAGCTGACAGGCCAATAATGCCCATATGGAATATCTATAAGGTGAAAGCCAGAGTCACCAAGGAAGAGAACTTCCAGACTGATAGCACCAATGCTTAGCTCTTTTGCCTCTGAGCAAAAAGGACCAAGGAAACTGCAGAACAGAATGTCGAAAAGAAGTCCTCATCTATGGTTAAGGACTTGTGATAAATAAGCAGTAAAAATGGAAAAACAACAACAAAAAGATGTCCATCTTAACTCTCTCATTTATCTAACAAATACCTACTAGTCATCAAATGGCAAGCGTTATACTAGGCACTGAGGATAAAGCAGCCAATAAAATACACATACTCTCTGCCCTCCTGGAGATCACAGCCTTAGTAAAGACTATACTGTAAGAATTTGCTGTAATTGGTCCCAGAGAATATATTGCCATATGTTCTTTTTCATCCTGTGAGAGGACCTAATTCTGTACATCTCTAGATAGATAGTTATTTAAAGTATAAGAGCATATATATGAAAAGTATCAAATATTAACATTTCTGTTTCTAATTATTTCACGGAAAAATATATATATATGTATATTATATATACACACATATGTAGAGATTACTACTGATACACATGTGTGTGTATATATATATGTAATATGAAAATGCTGTGGCACCTGTATAGAACAACAGCAGTATAAACAGTATGATAGAGAGAAACTAGGCAGAACTAGACTATATGTAAAAGAGTACCTTACATGAAATAATATGTATGTGAATCTATAAAATAAGGATTTATTCATGGTATATGTGTATGTACATATCAAATATATAAAACTTCTACAAGTTTGCTTTCTCTACTTTATATATCTCTTAGAAGATTAAAGTAAAATACAATCCTTTGTTAGCTCATTTGAGCAGTGTAGGGAGAATTATAATAAAGAATTTTATTTGTTTTGCCTTAGACATCTAAAATTGAAGATATATAGTGTTTCACAATTGCTTTTTATTAATCTTTCCTTGGATATATAAAGTAGGATCTTTTCATTCATTATAGATATACATATATATATGTATGCTTGTTTGTATGTGCATTTTTATGTATGTATGTAGTGCTAGATTATAAGGATATAACTGAGTAAGTAATGTGGTGGTGGTGGAGCAGTTCATAGTCTAGTAGGGCAATCAGATTCAGTATATCGCTTTAACACAAAACAAGATTGTGGTTGCCATTACTATAATCTTAACAAAATGTTCAAGAAACAGAGGCTATATTTACTGTTTGAAATTTCTCCCATAAAAAAACATTCTTTTGTTAATAAAGCATAGAAGTGAATAAATTATTTTGTAAATAAACCATAAATATAAATCACATTTAGGCATTTAGATTGTTAACACATTATTTGTATCAGTTATCAATTTTGATCCTTTTCTCAATACATAAATTAGTAACATTATTACCAATAATTTCTAATTATTTACTTGTCTATATAAAACTTTTAAGTCATTGGAAGTTTGTGTAAAATTGATTTTTAATTGTATTTTCCATGAAAAGTTTTCTTGAAATCTTCTTGAATATTAGACTGAATAATGTCAAGGCTAAGAAGAACTGTGTGATTTATTTGTTTATTAATTTATTTACTTTTTTAGATTTGAAAAATGTGTGAGTGCTAAGGAGGCTTTGGAGACAGATCTTTATAAACGATTTATTCTGGTGTTGAATGAGAAGAAAACAAAGATCAGAAGCTTACAAAAATTGTTAAATGAAGTTCAAGAACTAGAAAAGAGCACTGAACACGAAAGGTATTTTGGCCTTCCTGTTTTTGAATGACACATACATAAATTTAAGTGGAATTTCTTCCTAAACTTTGTGAAGGTTAGATGCCAACATTTTAGTGATATGAAGTCCTTCAATAGTCTGTGGTTGGATGCTCTGGCTGTTAGGAATTCCAGGGGCTAAAGAATTCTCAATATGATCACTCCATGTCTGCTAATTTAAGTCCTACACTTAAATTGTAAAACTGGCATGAGACTTTTCTAAATATTGTTTAATTCTTAGGCATCACTAAGAAAGGAATATATTAATTTAAAAACCTTTCATCTCCTGCAAAACTATGGAGTTGGACACACATTTGTAATCTTAATATCTAAGAGGTGGCCCCCTTGAGAATCAAGTGTCCAATGTTAAATTCCAGGGAATATTTATTTTATCTGATTAAAGTGCAATCATCTGCCTCATCCTTTTGTCAAGTGTTCTCTGAAAGTGAATGTATACTTGATTTTCAAGGAAGAATTGTAGGTGACAGTCGGCTGGTATGGCTTTCAACAATTGTAATTTTTTTTAGGCATTAGCAAATATAGGTTAGGGTCTGTTGCTCTGAATCTTAGAGGAAGCACAGGTTCACCAAGACATAGCATAAAAAACATAACATTTGATGTCTGCTGATCCTAGTCCAGGTGCTGGTCTGGCACTGATATCTACTAGTTTATAGCTTTGGACAAGTCATTTTATCCTCATAATAAGGGTAAAGGTACCCATCTCGGGGTTTGGGGAAGATCAAAAGAAATGCAAAGCTACTTTGAGATTAATAAAGTGCTAAACACTCTGTGACCCACAGAGATAATTTGGTAGACTAGCATTTTGATAGAATAATAATAAATGATAAGAAACTAATGATTTAAGATTAATTATAGTGATCACTAAATATTCAGATTATTAGATAAAAGAGAAATTTATTCTTAAGAGAGTCAATATATAGTTTTTAAAGTAGCTTCATCTAAATGATATATATTTAAATATATGTTGTCTATTTAGACTCTTTCTCCAGGAATATGTTCTATAATTACTTGCTGGTGAATCTGATGCCTCGCCAGGGGTGAACCATTGATTTATAATTCTGTCTTTGTTTTCTAGGGAATCTGCAACCTGTTCTAAAATGACTGCTGACCGAGATGCAGTCTATGATGAAAGCACTGATGAGGAAAGTGAAAACCAGTTTGATCCCTCTGTTTTGATTCCAGGTAAGAGAAATACATTTATCTCCTTTGTTGAATATCCCACTTGGGTTTATTACTCTAATGTAAAAAATAACAATCAAAAATGGTGTGAAAATATGTACAAGAATTCTTTAGGATTTTTAGTTTAAAATGTCAAATACTTAATATTAAAAATTAATATTTATTGTAAATTGTGGCAGTTCATTAGCAACAGCAAAGCAAGCAAGCATGCATACACACATAATTCAAGGCATACTATTTTTTATTAAGCAAGGATATATAAACAACAAGGAATATATATCATATGCTAAATATCATCTGCTCAAAGCTGATTACCTTCAACATTTCAGATCTTATCTAGCTTATAGATGGGGCACTGGAGCAGGGTGATTCAGAATGTGTTAGATTATCCTGAGGTTGAAGCCTTCTCTCACTCTTCAGAAAAAAAGGATTGCAGGGGGGTGAGATGTAACAGAGGAAAAGAGAAAGGAAGTTTGAAGTACTTGAGGCTTTTTCAGTCCCTTATATCGACCACCCAGCAAGTGTTAACCCATGGATAATTTTTCTAGAGTTTTATGCATTTCCTAGGGTCATTCAGTGGAAGCAGGGGCCCCTAAAATCATTTTTATGATTAGATGGTTTTGATCTAAACCCAATATTATCAGAAATAAGTGTTTGTTTCATTTATTTAGAAAATATTTTTGAGTGCCTATTATGTACCAGGAACCTTTCTATGCAGTAGAGAACAAAATACAAAAATCTGTTACATTATGGGGCTTAAATTCTATTCAGGGAAATGGATGAAATCAAGATGAATAAATATAAAGTATGTTAGGTTGATAAGTGCTAGAGAGAAAAATAAATCAGGAAAAGATGATAGAAATATCAGGGTGGAAATAGGAATAAGGGTTATGATTTTAGCTAGGGTACCATAAAAGGCCTTAGTGAGAAGGTTGCCTATCTGGGAGAAGAGCATTCCAGGCAGAAAAAAAAAAAAAACCAACAAAAAAAAAAACTGAGTACAAAGGCCATGATGGACTTAAGCAGTAGCACAGAGGGCAATATTGATAGAAAGGAAATAGAAGGATTGAGAGAATCTGGAGATGAGATCAGGGAGATAATAGGACTACATAACACGTAGGGCCTTGTAGGCCATTGTAAGAACTTCACCTTTTACTTTCAGTTAGATTGGAAACTATTGAGGATTTTAAACAGTCAAGTGACATAATTTGACTTAAATTTTAACAGGCTTAGTCTGGCTGTTGCGTTGAGAATAGTCTATAGGATGATATGTGCAGAAGTACGTAACAGGTGGGAAGCTGGTTCAACAATAGAATGAAGGATGAGGGTGGCTCTGACCACACTGATAGTGAAGGTCATGAGCAATGAGCAGATTCTAGATATGTTTAGAGGCAGCTGAATTTGCTGATGAGGTGGGTATGGCCAAAGAAGACTGAGAGGGAGCAGGAAGGAGGTGAGAGGTAATATTGTAAATGGAAGTCAAGTGATATCCTGGAAGGCAAGTGAATTGTATTTTGAGGAGTAAACAGTGATTAGCTGAGCTGAATGCTGCTAATGGGGCAAGGAAGATGAGGATTGAGGGCTGATTGATGGATTTAGCAATCATTATTGAGGATGTTAATATAATATCTTCAGTGGGATGTTGAGAATAGGAGAGAATTGGAGGTTCATACGGGAGTGAGAGGAGAGAATTGGAGATGAGATAGCACATATAGGCAACACTTTCAAGTATCACTGTAAAGAAAAGAAAAGACATGAGGCAGCAGGTAGAACGGGTAGTGGGATGAAGAGGAGTATTTTTGCTTATTGTTTTTGGATGAAGGAAAGAATATGTTTGCATAGTGATGGGAGTGAATAAGGACAAAGGTTAAAAAACACCAAGGTAGTAGACAGAGGAAGAATTGCTGTAATACTATCTCTAAGTAGATAAGCAGATGAGATCCAATGGACAAGTAGCAGATTAGTTTAGCTAGGAACCTGGTCACTTCTAATAATGACCTGAGAGAAGGTAAAATACAAGTACAAAGACACAGGAAGATAATTAATTTCAGTCATGGAAACTTACTAATATTGATCAAATTAGCTGATTGATCTGATTCTAAATGGATTTGAATTAGATCACATATATATACTGTGGCACATGGGAATTGATTTGTTTTCATTAGTGCTCCATTTAAAATGAAATCATTCTCTAATAATCACATGTAATAAAAAGCTCACAAAGAAAGAGAATCTACATTCTTTCCAATTCAAACTGTCAGAATTTTTATTAAACACAATGGCATTTGGTCGTGTTCTTTATTCAAGGAGACTCACCAACATTTGAAGTAGATGAAAATTATTGTTGAAGAGAAAATATGTGGTTAAATATAGGTATATGAGAATGGGGTTCATTATGTGTTCAGTCTGTTTTAAGCAAAACTTTAAGCTATAATTGTACTATTTTTGCTTTGGCAAAAATTTTCTCTTCAAAAATGTTTAGTTTATTTCATATCCTTCATATATTTAAGTGTCATTATTTCTTTAACTCATATTTAATTCACTATATATTTGATTCATAGGTCTTTGGTTCGGGATTTTTTGTTTTTGCATTTAACTTGCTTTGGGGAAGTTTTTGATATCAACAATTAGGAGCATTTTTGTTAGAAGTTTTACCTGTCATTTTCCTTCTGCTTCAGTAAGAAATATTCAGGAAAGTGGTATTTGCTAAGATAAAAAAAAAATCTTGGATCTAAAATGCTTGATACTGAATTAAGAACTAGATTTCACAGATCTCAGAAAAAAATATTGTATATTTGAAACAACAAAATGGTCTCCCTTATATCAGCTTCTATAATTAATTCTTTTACAGAGATAAAATATATTTTTAGTCCATGGGTTATTATCTTTTTTGTTTTTTTATTTGAGCAAAGATTTGTATTTTTGGTACTTTATGTAGCAGTATTATGTGTTTAAGGCAGAGCAGTGAGAATTTTTTCTGAACTTATTCTACCATCTTGATCTTAGAATACAAGTAAATATGTGAATTTATTTTAGATATTGTAGTTTCATGTGAACTTTCCCAACAATAAAAACAAGAGGAAGAAGGCCGGGCGCGGTGGCTCACGCCTGTAATCCTAGCTCTCTGGGAGGCCGAGGCGGGCGGATTGCTTGAGGTCAGGAGTTCAAAACCAGCCTGAGCAAGAGCGAGACCCTGTCTCTACTATAAATACAAAGAAATTAATTGGCCAACTAATATATATAGAAAAAATTAGCCGGGCATGGTGGCACATGCCTATACTTGGGAGGCTACTTGGGAGCCCAGCTACTTGGGAGGCTGAGGCAGAAGGATTGCTTGAGCCCAGGAGTTTGAGGTTGCTGTGAGCTAGGCTAACGCCAGGGCACTCACTCTAGCCTAGGCAACAAAGCGAGACTCTGTCTAAAAAAAAAAAAAAAAACAAGAGGAAGAGAGATCAATGAGAATTAATACAATTGCTCTATCTTTCAGAAAACCATTTCTTTAAGGGGCTGAACGTTTAATTTGGTAGTAAGTTTTATTATGTAAGTGAATTTTCATCATTAATTACTAAAATGCCCAAATTTCCTCAAGAGTTGTTTCTGTTATTATTCCATTTCTGAATAATAAAGAGGTTTAGTAAGATCAAGATCATTTAGTGATTCTACCATATTCATTCAAGAAAGAGTTCTGCTTACTTTTATGCATATATCCTGAAGTAGAGTATGGATAATATAGTTTGAAAGAAATTGATTGGTAACTTTTTATGAATAAACAATTGATTTTATTGCTTTTTTTCACCAAAGTTTAATTGTTAGAATTGTCGAGGAAATAGTTAGTTTAGAAATAGGAAATAGGAAAAAATTAGTTAATGATAAGTTGTCTACTATAATAACCTACAACATGCTTGTATGTACTATAATATATAGCATGAAAAACCTCTACAAACTCATTAACAATGTATTGGCTAAAAGGAGATCCCCAAAGTATTATGAAACTTGAACATCACAGTCTGTACCACCCTACACTACATTTTATATTTTTCTGTAGCAAGATTTACTTTCCCTTTGTCTTGAATTTTAGAAAGTCTAGATGGATAGTAATGGTATTACTGGTTTTTTTCTTAAACTAAGGCCCTAGAGTTAATAGATATTTCAGTTTGTTTCAGATTAAGATTATGATAGATAAGATTGTTACTATGATCTCTATAACTCAACATCTAGATTACAAAGGAGGGTGGATCACTTTCACCCCCATCTATTTGGTAGTAACTCCTTGTGGTTTTAAGGATTCTGGTTAGTCTGCACTCCCTCTACCTCTAAAGTGTGTGTGTGTGTGTGTGTGTGTGTGTGTGTGTGTGTGTTTAATTCAATGGAAACCTATTACATTATTATAGATATTGTGAAACAACCTTCTCTACAAGAAACTCTCTGTTTCTTTCAATCCAAATCAAGGTTACACATGATGTCCATATCTGGACAGAAATGACAAGTTAAACTAGATCTACTGAATAACAGAACCTCACCTAAATATATACACATGTAAATGCCATCTTGTATAGCCTGAGAGCCTAAACTTGCAATACTGTACCCAATTGGCCTTTCATTTACTCTGATGATATTAGATAGAACCTAGAAAACAATTTATCATTATGTAATTTTTATATATTTTTCAGAACCATTTTGATGCTGTAATAAAGTAGAATTATATGTGAAAGAATTTTTAAAACATTTATTAATAGTCTTAAGAATTATAGCCATTATTATGAAATATTTCTTAGTTTCAACATGATTTTAAAAGTGTACAATTATTTAGTAGAAAAACTGGATTTATTTCATAGAAATAGGATCTTTCTTATGAAACATTTTTGAAAGTTATGCTTAATTGGCTCATAATTAGCCATCATAAGAATTATTTTAATGCTTCACTGATTATTTTTATAATCAATTAATATATCAAAATTATAATTACTTCTATTAATAGAAATTGATAATATTTCTTATAGGTAGGGAATAATTAAATCAGCCTTACTAAAGGTACAAATAAGAAATATATTTTTCTAGAATGTTTTACACTAGTTTCATATTAAAGTTTCATATTACCCAGCCACTAAAAACAAAATAAGCTTTCTTACCACTCTTCTGCATAATTATTTCTCAAGATTTAGCACATTAGTTTAATTAATCCTGCTTCTTAACTAACAGGAAGGTCCCTGTATAACTGCTATCAGTAATTTAGGCATTTACTTAGTTGGTAGGCTTCCTGAAAGGAAGTGTGATTATAGAATAGCCTTTTTGAAAATAAATGAATGGCTATGTCAAACAGTTGATGAATACTGATATAGTAGCTTTAAAAAATAGAACAGAATCCAAAATTTTAAGTATCAAAGGGCTTGTTGCTTCAAACAGTGAATGTCTACTCACAGAAGGGATAACAACATGTACTGCCAAAGAGATTACTCAGAAACTCAGCTTTAGAATTACAGATTATGCTCTTAATCTTATCCAGCTAGTTTATCATAGGCACATTTATTTATAAGTTCTAAATAAAAGGCTTGATTTAATAAAACCTATCACCAAACTGAAAAAGCAATTTGAGTGTATTTCCTAGCAATAGTGGGCTTTTATATGTAAACATTGTTGCTAGGAATGACATTATATACTTTAGAAATCTGGATTTCATGTAGTTATAGGTCCTGTAGTTCAAACCCATCATTTTTCTAATGACGGAACAGAGGCCTAGAGAGATTAAATACGTTACTCATAGTCAATAGGAGACAAGAACAAGGAAATCTAAGGACCCGTGTATGACTAGGATTGTGGGCTTAATTTTGAATATTTACACTTAAGAAATGCAAAAGGTAGCACACTGTTTTTTTGATTCATTATAGTAAAACTGATTTAGAATGCCTGAATCATTTATTAGCTTGTCTTAGGAAAGCGAATCTAAACATTTTCATTGGCCCTGTAAAAGAGCAAACCATGACCAAATTGAGACAAAAGGTGGTGTGAATACAGTAACAATCCCTAAATCAGCTGAATGTCTATAAGGGAATATGTATGATTCTTGTCTCTCTGTGGCTGGGACAGGGATTTCTACCACAAATAGCATATCTGGTCCCTTGAACCAAGTCATCAACATCGCCTGTAAGCCATATTTAAGATCAAAAGAATAGACAAGATTACCAGTTGATGGGGTTCTGGAACATTGCCAGCTCACCAGCATTGACGTGATTTTTGCTGTGACTTAACTCTCAGGGCCTGGGGATGTGTAAAGGATGGAAATCAGCAGGCTTGCTAAGCAGATTCTGAATGCATGATGTAGTGAAAGAGACCAGTTAGTTATAAGTCGGGTAGCCAGAAGAAATGTTCTACGTGGCCCCTTTAGTGCCAAATTCAAGCCCTGTGGTAATATTCAGGGATGTTGAGAAATAGTAAACCTGGTAACACTTAGGATTTTATGAGGAGAGAAGGAAGGGATATAATTTAAGGGACGACAAAACAAAAAGGAACTTAGGGTAGTATTAGTCACATTACTTCTCAAGCCATATTAACAACCATATTATTTTTTTAATTTAAATGAATAAGTTGGATGAAATCGGAAGTTGTAAACTGTTGATCCTTTCTGTGAACTTAGCTACATTTTTTTTCCTTCAGTGATATCAATTGGTGTTAAATAATTGATATGAATGCACTTCAACAGGGCATCAGTTTCCTAGTTTTCTGTAGTCCCAACACATTCTATTATCTTAGATCTGGTTCACTTCATTCATTGGTATCACTTGCATGACTTCTAGATATATATGAATTTGACCCCTGGAAAGTGATAATACTAATGATGATGACTACTACTACTAGTACTTCTCATTCTAATTCTCCTACTGCCATTATTGTTGCTACTGTGACCACTACTACTTCTACTTCTTGTGTTATTTTTTATTGTGGTTCCACTGGACTAGTAGCATCACCACCTAAATATGTAGACTCATATTTATTTAGACTATATTTATTTAGACACCATTATTTAAGCCATGACATTTCTCTCCCACTTTCTGTGTACTAAGCCAGGGAGATGATATGTGGTGAATGCCTGTTTTCATGTTCAGGTTGCACATTCTATCTTATGGGCATAACTGCTGGAAGTAGAAGCTGCTTCTATGGCCTTTTGTCACTCAGGATCACAAAGTCCCCTTGACTTTCAGAGCTAGATCGTTAAGGAGACAGTTCCTTAGGTGGTAGCTATCGAAGTTCTGGAGCTTGGTGTGTAGTCAAATTCCTTCTATTAATAGAAAGAATGGATAGGCCTAGATTTATCTCTGGGGGGAGATTTGGGGGGATAAAGTACCATGCTCTGGCTCAAGCTACCAAAGAGCTATTGTTTGTTTGCTTTGATAGCTCTTCGATACAAGTTCATTGACAAACAGGCTGTCAAGTAGCCACTGGGAGCGTGTATCATAAGCTCCTTCCAGAGAGAAAGTGAGAGTTGCGTGTCCTGCCCCTTTTCTGTACTACTTTGAGGCAGCGTAGCCCCTAAAAATGTTTGAACACCTGTTTAAAACCATCTATTTGTTGTTGATCAAGGAAGACTCTCATATGCCTTCTCCTACCAGAGCTACTAGGTTTAGAGTAGAGTCCTTTGGCAGGTACCTTTAAAAATTAGGGCCCTCAATGTGTATCCTAAACCCCTTCTGGCAAGAAACAGGGAATTGCATCTTTTTAAAGCCCCTTCTCTGCATTGCTTCAGGGAGATGAAGTCCCTGGAGGGCTTGCATGCCTGTTTAAATAGGCTGCTTTTTTTCTGTGGTCTAGAGAGACATGTGTATGCCAGTCCCTTCTGCTCTCAGAATTAGAAGATTTAGAGTGAAGTCTTTTAGGTGGGTGTTATAAGATTTGGGCTCTTTGTGTGAGTAAAAATTCCTCCCAGGCTGGCAGCAGGTTGTTGACTATCTCTTTAATTTCCCAATGTGATTTATTTAGAAGTCAGTCCAGCAGTTTGATGCTGAGCAGCTTTGTAAACCCCTTCAGGAAGGAAACAAGGCTGTGTTTTGTATGCCACTTTTCTACACTGCTCCAGGGGAATGAAGTCCCTGGAGGTGCTTGTGCTCCCATTTAAAAATGCTTTGTTTTCCCTGTGGTCTAGAGAGATGTGTATGCCTGTCCATTCTGCTCTCAGAGCTAGGAGATTTAGGATGGGACTGCCCTTAGGTGAATATTGTAAGAGTTGGGGTGCTTGGTGTGAGTGCAGACTCCTCCCAGGCTAATATTAGTTTATGAATTGGGTCTACCCTTAATTCCCTAATGTAAATTAGTCAGACACCAGGCTAGCTGGAGGCATGTTTTGTAAACTCCTTGTTGGGGTGGGGATGGGGGGGGCTAACAAAATGCTTTGCTATTTTGTTTTTAAGCCCCTTCTCTGCTCTGCTTTCCGGCAGATGTAGTCCCTGCAAGTGCTTGTGTGCCTGTATAAATCTGCTGCTTTTTCTCCTGTGGTCTAGAAAGATACCTGTTTGTCTAATCTTCACTCCAGTAGTTGGCGAATTAAAAGACAAACCATAGGAAAACTTAGGGATAGGGCCCTATATGTGGGGTCCAAACCCTCCTCTCCTCAGGGAGAAACTGGGTGTTGGGAATTCCATGCCAATTTCATGGTGCAGTGCCTGGGGTGGGAGTCTTTGCCTGATACTACCTTAGCTTTTCCTACCCATTTGATGTGTATATTTTTCAGTTACCCAGTTGAGTGGGTAAGAGTCTTTGAATTGGTCTCTGAGTTTCTCTCAGAGGGAATTGATCCCTGGATAGAATTTTATTTGGTGCTCCATGAGTGGAGGGAGAATCAGGAGCTTCTTATTTCACTGTTTCTAACATCACTCTGGCTCAATATCTTTTGCCAGCTTTAAAAAATTATTGGCCAGTGTTTTTTAAAATACTGATTCTATCTGTTCTTTCTTTTCTCCTGTTCTGGAAATTCAATTACATATATGTTAAACTTTTCCCTGTGTTAGAATTTTTCATCACAGTCCACATGTTTCTTTTGTTCTTTTCCATAACTTCAATCTTTTTAGCTCTATGTACTAAATATTTTCTGCAGACCCACTTTGTTTATTAAAAGTTGCAGTCTCTGTCAATTTCTTCTTTACCTATTTCCATAAGTGTATCATAAGTCAATTAAGCATGTCTTTAACCTGCTGTGTAGATATGTTTCTCTCTACTGAATTGTCAGCTGCTTGAAGGTGGTAGTCCCTCACAACACCTCGTTCATTCAGTGCCTTGAAATTAAAAGGAATGTGATAATTTTTAAAACTACTTTAATTAGTGAATACAATTTATGTCCCATATTGTTTTACTAATGGAAGATGTATATAAAGTACATTGAAAGTGTTTTTACCCCATTGATCATACATTTTCAATACATATAAAAAGTTCCCAAACTAGCACTGAGCATGTTGTAGTTATATACTAAATGGGGCCATAATAAACTATTGATATAATTTGGAAATACTTAAATTAACTGCATGATTTTCACTAGTTAGCATTGTGCATTGTGACATGTATTTTCAAGACTATTGCCTAAGTATAGTCCTTAGCTTATTTTTTAGTTGGAATGGTTTTAGCTGCAAGTAACAAAGACTCAATTATAGGTAGCAATAATGAGTTTACTATCTCACATAACAAGTTTGAACATAGAGGATTTCCATGGTTGGATAATCCAGTATTTCCATAATGTCATCATGTACCCAGGTTCTTTTTGTATTTCTATTCTGCTTCCTCAGGCTCTTCTCTCATGAGAAAAAAATTCATGATGCCAGCCACCATTCCAGCATCGTATCTGTCATATGATTATATAGATTTTTTTCTCAGGGCTTCCTAAAGAATTGTCACGTACCATTTCCTGAAACAATTACTTAGGGAAGATGACATACCTTCAGTGACTTGCTTAGACTAGTCAAGGCTTCATTCCTTGGCCCATCTATGGAGAGTGAACAAAATGGGTTTCTTCCATCAAGAAAGAAGTGGAGGAGGAATGATTGCTGGGTAGACTTGCAAAAAAGTAAAAATAAGAGTCATCCCCTGAGAAAGTTCTATTAGGTTGGTGCAAAAGTAATTGCGGTTTCTGACTGTAAATTTCAAATCTTTGTAACTAGGGTCAAACACATCTTTATTAATCAAAATAGGAACCATTATAATCAACACAGTTTTGCCAACAAGAAATACGTTTGCTTATTCCTGTAGCGTAAAAATCCATGCTTCAGGATTCCATGAACTCTTGGGAAACATTTTCTGCATCCTGCTAGTTATGGAAGCATTTTCCCTGCTATTGAGATACTTGAAGAAGTGGTAGTCGGTTGGCGAGAGTCTGGTGAATGTGGCAAATGAGGCAAAACTTAGTAGGCCAATTTGTTCAACTTTTGTTTTTTTGTTTTTGTTTTTGTTTTTTTTTTGAGACAGAGTCTCACTCTGTTGCCCCAGCTAGGGTGCCATGGCATCAGCCTAGTTCACAGCAACCTCAAATTCCTGGGCTCAAGCCATCCTTCTGCCTCAGCCTCCCCAGTAGCTGGAATTACAGGCATGCACCACCATGCCCAGCTAATTTTTTTCTATATATTTTTAGTTGGCCAATTAATTAATTTCTTTCTATTTTTAGTAGAGATAGGGTCTTGCTCTTGCTCAGGCTGGTTTTGAACTCCTGATCTTGAGCGATCCACCCGCCTCAGCCTCCCAGAGTGCTAGGATTACAGGTGTGAGCCACCACGCCCAGCCGATTCATTCAACTTTTGAAGCATTGGTTGGGTGACATGAGGTAGGGCAATGTCATAGAAAATAATTGGGCCCTTTCTGTTGACCAGTGCAGCTGCAGGAGTTGCAGTTTTCGGTGCATCTCATGGATGTGCTGTGCATACCTCTCAGATGTAATGGTTTTGCTGGGATTCAGAAAGCTGTAGTGGATCAGACCAGCAGCAGACCACAAAACAGTGACCGTGACCTTTTTTGGTGCAAGTTTGGCTTTGGGAAGTGCGTTGGAGCTTCTTCGTGGTCCAAGCACTGAGCTGGTTGTAGCTGGTTGTCATTTACAATCCACTTTTCATTGCATGTCACAATCTGCTGGAGATGTGTTTTGTTGTTGTGTACAAGAAGAGAAGATGACAGTTCAAAGGACAGTTTTTTTGATTTTTGGTCAGCTCATGAGGCACCCACTTATCATTTATCGAGCTTTTTCACCTTTCCAATTTGCTTCAAATGCCAATGACCATAGAATGGTTGACATTGAGTTCTTCGGGAATTTCCCATGTAGTTGTAAGAGGATCAGCTTTTATGACTGCTCTCAAATGGTCGTTGTCAATTTCCAATGGCCTGTGACTGCACTCCTCATCTTCAAGGCTCCCCTCTCCTTTGCAAACCTTCTTGAAGCCCCACTGCACCATATATTTGTTAGAGCAGTTCATGGGACAAATGCATTGTTGATGTTGCGAGTTGTCTCCACTGCTTTACAACTCATTTGGAATTCAAATAAGAAAATTGCTTGAATTTGCTTTTTGTCTAACATCATTTCCATAGTCTAAAATAAATATCAAATAAACAGCAAGTAATAAGTCATTAGCAAAAAAACAAAGTAAGAAATGTGCATTATGGCCGGGCGCGGTGGCTCACGCCTGTAATCTTAGCACTCTGGGAGGCCGAGGCGGGTGGATTGCTCGAGGTCAGGAGTTCAAAACCAGCCTGAACAAGAGCGAGACCCCGTCTCTACTATAAATAGAAAGAAAATTAATTGGCCAACTAATACATACAGAAAAAATTAGCCGGGCATGGTGGCGCATGCCTGTAGTCCCAGCTACTCGGGAGGCTGAGGCAGTAGGATCGCTTGAGCACAGGAGTGTGAGGTTGCTGTGAGCTAGGCTGCCGCCATGGCACTCACTCTAGCCTGGGCAACAAAGTGAGACTCTGTCTCAAAAAAAAAAAAAAAAAGAAATGTGCATTAAAATGATGTACAACATAACCACATCTATTTAAGAATGTATTACAATATCAAACGTCAAATTTCAACAATGCTAAAACCACAATTGCTTTCGTAGCAACCTAATATTTTCAATGCCACTATCAGAGCCTTCATGCTTAGAGAAGTTGTTGATTGATCAAGTAATTTCCTGTGAAACTATGTATCTACATTTTAAAACTGTGCATCTCCTCCATTTATTAAAAAGTTCTTTAGTTTTTATTCTATGATGATAGAAAAGAATTTATAACAATTTTTATAATGAAGTATGTCCATTTGTTCATAATTTTGTTTCTAAATTTTTTCTTAGAGACAGCGTCTCACTCTGTTGCCCAGGCTGGTATACAATAGTGTGATCATAACTCACTAGAACCTTGAACTCCTGTGATCAAGCTATTCCCTGGCCTCAGCCTCCCAAGTAGCTAGGACTACAGGTGCAGGCCACCATGCCCAGATAATTTTCTTAATTTTTTGTAGAGACAAGGTCTTGCTGTGTTGCCCAGGCTGATCTTGAACTGTTGGTCTCTAGTGATCCTCCTACCTTGGCCTTACAAGGCACTGGGATTACAGGTGTCAGCTACCATGCCTGGACCACTTGTTAACAGTTTTTAACGTATGTGATAGAATAAGTTTTGATTTCTAATTGAATCTTCACAGTGTGATACTACTTTTAGATATGGCTTCTAGATTATGAAATTATGAATTGTGAAATAAAATATTTCATAAAATAATTCATAATTTGAAAGAAAAACCCTGTATTCTTGTGCCTACCGAGTTTCTTACTGATGTATGGTCCCACTTGTGTAAAGGTTTTAACCAGGTAGAATTAGATGTCTAATCTAAGCTGATACTTGAAAGAGAATGAATATTTTTCAAGAATTAGCATTATAATATAGTCAGTACCTCTCAGTTGCTAAAAAATTTGAGTTCACAGCTAGGATTTTAAAAGCTGGCCAATAATTATTGAGCATCCATTTACAATGGGTATGCAGGTTTCACAACACTATTTTGAAAGATTTTTTTTTTTTTCAACATGTAAACCTTGGTGGTAAATGTTCATTAAAAGTAAACAAACAAACAAAAATATTCCATCATGTTTTGAGCTGAGTTGAAGTGTACTGGATGCTGATTTTAAGTATAAACTTGCTTCACCACTTTTGGCAACATTCTCTCCAAAAGACCCTTTTATCCTGCTTTCCTCTTTATCGTAAACATTGTACAGTCTCATTTTTTTTATTAAGAGGTAATTAGAGGTGATGCTTTTTACTTTCCCTGTATTTGCAATATAGTATTTATGTGTGTCAATATGGCTAAACATTGGCAATATCACATTTCAACATACTATTTACAATTCCTGTGGTACAGAGAAACAAGACCCAGCTCCATTTCTGAAGATTTGTTGAATTCAAGTTAGCGTCATAACTAAATCCCACCAAAACATGATTAAAATAAACAGAAACAACTCCTGAATTTAAACACTATGGTTCACCTTTTCTACCTCTCTTGTTATACAGCTCCACTGGCTATCATTGGAAGTAGATTTTATGATATTGGCAGGGAACTGGAAATGGTGTTGCAGTATGAATGGGAACTTTTGAAAAATTTATTGTGTGAACTGGACTTGAGTTATAGGCATTGACATATGCCATCAACCTCTCAGGGACTGTGATGGCAGATGCCGTGATGACCACAAAATGCATTAACTAAGGTTATGCATTAACTAAGGTTATGCCTGAACTCTTTCTTCAATATGTCACCTTAGCAACCCCAAAGTTCTTAAAATTGCTGTGGCCAAAAGCAGTGACAGTGGTGATGGGGAATCAGGGATAGTATCTGGTATTGTTAACTCAAAAGACCAATGATGCATTCGAAGAAGGTTCTACCAACCTGCTTTGAATGCATTTCCAGTGGTTTTTTTATTAGGGGGAAAAAAAGGTTAAAAGTGAGTAGAAACAGGAAGATAAATTTGAACCAGAGAAATATTTTCTGAGAAATGATTTTCATTCCATTAAAACTATATTCTAGAAGACAAAATGTTTAAATAATCTTTGCTAAAGATGACCTTTATGACCAAATAAATTTGGAAAACATTGAGTTAATAGAAATTAAACAGTTATTTTTGGTTTTTTACTTCTAAATTTTTCAGTCTTTAATATGGTAATTAATATGCAGTTTTAGTCCTATTAAATACAGCATACACCATTCCCACATTTTAACATTTACATTATTAGAAAGTTAATTTATTTCAAACAGCTCATAAGATTATTGAAAGTTAAATAAAGTACATAACAATATTTGATATATTTTACTTTTTAATTTGTCCTTGCATATAAGAATTAACTTTGTTGACATTAAATTCAGTCTTTAATAAACAATGTCTGCTCCGGATTAGAGACACCTTTACATTATTGTATGCATTTTTATTTTTATCTTTTGTAATGTTTTCTTTTTATTGGTTATTCTGTTACATAGTGATATTTGTAGCATATTTGATTTGGAAGTGCAAAATTATGAAGTTAGGTAATATTACATTTTATTTTATTTTTTAAATTTTTATTTATTTTTTTAGCATTTTACGGGGGTACAAATATTAAAGTTACATATACTGCCCTTCCCCCCTCCCCTTCTCAAGTCAGAACTTCAAGCGTGTCCATCCCCCAGTTGGTGTGCATCACACTCATTATGTATGTATATACCCATCCCCTCCCCACCACCTGCCCGACACCTGATAAATGTTATTCCTTTATGTCCACTTAGGTGTTGATCAGTTAATACCAATTTGCTGGTCAGTACATGTGGTGCTTTTTTTTTTCTGTTCTTGGGATACTTCACTTAATAGAATGGGTTCCAGCTCTATCTAGGAAAATACAAGAGGTGCTATATCACCGTTGTTTCTTATAGCTGAATAGTACATTTTTAAAATAAAAATTCTAATAGTATCAAGCTTTAAGAGATTTTAAGAAAATAAATAATTGTACTTTACCTAACAAACTCTTGCCAGTTTCCTTATTAAAGAGCATATTTCAAAGGCTAATTAATGTGGCTTTCCTTTTGAAAAATCTGAAGGGTTTTTTTCCAAGATTTTCAACTGCATATATAGCCTGCACAAGAGCCATTTCTCTGCTATATTATGATATAACTTTCCAAAGTGAAATAAAGTTAGACTTTGCCACAATTGGAGTCAGGGTTCACATAAATAATTTCTTTAAGGCATTGTGTGTGCAAAATATTAGGTACTTGCTATAACTTCTAATACAAGGATGATTGGGAAGGATGAATCATTACTTTTTAAAATTTAATTTCTTTTTAAGTGAAGTCTTTCTTTTATGCTTTTTTAAAACTCAAAGATAAAGAAAACAAACAAAAAATAGCATCTGATAATTACATGGAGAACCTCTGGTAGACATTCTATCAGTTGGAAAGCCTTTATATTCAAAGCCAAGTTCTTATAGCTTGTGTTACAAAGAGTGTGATTGGCAGCTGGGTCTCTTGGTAACTCAGAATAGGAAGTACATTGCTTTAAAAACATAAAATGAAGATGCCACCATTTATTAACATCTTTCTATTACTTTATTTTGTGTTTATTTAGAAACTTAATCTTATGTTCATTCTTGGAAAATGTGGCATCTCTTGAACCACCAGATCTTTGTAATTCTAAACAGGAAAAACTATCCTCTTGTAAGATATACATTTTTTTTTTTTTTTTGCATAGGGTTGCTCATGTATTGTTCTGTCTGCTTGTTTAAAAATCACATAAATTATAACTCACATGTTTTAGATGGTACCATATTTTAATCCTACTTCCTTATTTCAATATCAGCATTATGGAAATAAAATGCATGTCTATAAAGAGAAGGCGGTATAGCCTATTTTAATGGAAAAGATTTAGACTGTGAGATGAGGGCTCATGTCTAATCTTCCCTTTATTATTATGAATAATGACACCCAACATCCTTTACCTATATGTCAGGCAGGGATTCTGGAAGCTGTATAAATGTAAAAGTATTTGCAGTCTGTAGAGCACACAGACTCATATTAGTTTTATCAATGTTACTCTTTAAAGTAGTAATTTATAAATCTCAAAGAACTTTTAGATTCAGTTTTGTTTCCCATACTCCATACTTTTGTTCTCTGTGTTCTAAAAGGTAATTGAGTTGATTTAGTGTTATTTCTGCATCATCAAGCCTAGTACTATGCACACAATAGAATTTTCACATTTGTTTCTTAGGTAGTGAATGAATTTTTGCAGTATAATCGAATATATTTCAGACAAAAACAATAAATGCAGTTTAAATTGGATTATTCTTTTAAAAATCACTTTACCTGCCATGTTGTTTAAACATCATTAGTAAAATGTTGACAAATTTGGACTCTCATTGTTATTTTCTGGCATAACATCAGGACTACCTAAGAGTTTATTTTAGCACCGTCACATTGCTAAACAAAGCTCAGCAGTTATGACTTTTATTTGGCACAATTTCCTACCTATTTTAGAAGTATTAAATATGGTTTATAAACCATATACTTGTTTTTCTCCAAACTTCATAACACTTATTTAAACATTGTGTTGCATCCAAATTAACCTAAAAGACTCCATTCATTCTCTGTTACTTGGCTGGTGTGCCACTTACTCACAGATTCATTGACTGTGATTGATTATAAACTGCCATTGAGACCTACTTCCATGGATTAGTCATTGGTTACAGTTTAAGTGAGTCACAATTCCCTCTGCTATTGGACTTTACAACATGTAATAGGTGTTTTTAATGACTTTCCCTGCAAAATACACTTCTTTAATCTCAGGTCAGCCTGGTTTAAGTCCCTATTTTGTTGGACACCACCCCTAAGAAAACTTTTATTCCTCATTATTCTTTTCTTTCCATTAAACCATATCCTAGAATATTTTAAAAGCCAGAGTGCAAACTAATTGTGCATCCATAAAATATTTTCATAAAAATAAAGTTATAGTATTCTACATCAGCCTTTTCACAAAAATCAACTTTTTAAAAATAATTTTCTGCATTCCTGATAAGTTTTACAAAGTGCAACAAAGCTACCCTTTTAGTTAGGTGTGTACTGTCTGTGAACTCCCTAAGAAAAAGGATAAAAGCATCGTTTGCCCAACTTTCCTTCCCAGCATCAGCACAGTGCTTTATACTTAATGAGTAGCCAACATTTTTTTGTCAAATTGAATTTTTCTAATACTTCCATAAAAGATTTATGAAAAATTCTTACTAGGAGTGCTCCACAAAGGCCTTAGAAGAACTTTTGCCTAAAGCCAAAAAAAAAAAAAAAATCAAGAGCAGAAGCAGAGCTATCACGTAATTCTCAGGTGACTGGCTAAAAGACTAGGCATTAGAGCATTGGGACTTTCACCTGAAACTATTAATAGTTGTTCAGTGTGTGGCAGAGAACTGAACATTGTGGAATTTTTATCCAAATCCATCTAGACAACCTCTTCCTTTCAAAACAAAGTCTGAATTTAGATGACTAGAATTATTGTAATCAAATCTTATTTAAGAGCAAGGTTATTGAGTCTTATAAGTTTCTGATCAAAAAGAGTAATGGGAAAGTGAACTCACATTGATTTTATGATGCTCTTTGTGGGATGCTTACAGCTAGTTCCTTTACATAACTTATCTCACTTCATCTTGACCACAATCAATATTAGGCCTTATGGATCTTATTTCAAGAAAAGTTAAGTACTTTGTTCAAGGTTACACACTAGTAAGATGAACAGCCATCATTTAAATTCATTTGTGACTGACAACAAAGACCACACCGTTTAATTACCCACTCTTTTATTCAGGCTGTTTTACCTTACATTAATAACTAGATTTGGTTGTTAAGAAAATCTTAACTATTTTATGTGGGTAAACTGACAAGATTTAATGTTGAAAATAGTGAAGCCAAAAAGCTAAGTTGTCATTTATTATACTGGAAAATAAACAGTAATAGAGCCATCATTTAAAAGTCAGTCAGATCCACAGAAAGGATCAATCTGTAAGATCCTTTCATAGTTTAGTAAGTCTGAAGTCAATATGAATCCTACTTATTTCTCCCACTTTGACGCAAGTAACCACATGTTCTGTGGTTGTCTGGGCAATAGGCAAATGGAAGTAAGTACCCAGCTAATTCTAGTTTCCTCTGGAAGTTAATTCTAGTTTCCTCTGGATTCTAGTTTCCTCATGGAATCCATGAAGAGAATAAGCACTCTTTCTACTAGTCCTTATCCCTAGGCATTCTAGAAGAGGCTGCTGATGTTAGCAATTGACTATATCACTTTTGAAGAGTCAGTTTAGTTTAATATATGTTGATCCTTTTCCTACTGATTGCCTCATGAGGGGGAACCCCTTTTGTCCAGGAAAGGGCAGATCTCTTTCATTTATATAATACCTAGAAACCTTTACTTCCTAGAACTTCTAAATATAAAATAATTCTAGCTATCAATAATAATTACTGATTGATATACAGCACAGGTGTTTATAGCACTGTGGAGATCTGGGGTTTACTTGTAGTTCTGCCAATACCTTAGCTCTCTGATCAAGGCATTTTTTGCTAACTTCTCTAAGTGTCCGTTTTCTCATCTGTAAAATGTAAAGAGAAAATTAGGTTATCACCACAATCCTATCATCTCTACATTTATAGTTCCCCAATGCATTTAAGGCCTACCTTTTGTTTTATAATGAGATCAGGGAAAGTGTACAATGTGCCAGGAGGTAAAAGTACTACTTGATAGAAGGATGTTCCTAAGTTTTCTTACACCTGTAACAGAGGGAATGGCCTGAAAAAAAAGCAAACCAGCAAAGAGATTTTCTGTCTTTTTAAAACTTCCTCCCCCCACTACTCTTTTTGGGAACTGCAGCCTGGCCTGGATCCCTGAGGCAGGTTAAGTCTTTTGTTAAAATTCTCAGGTGGCGACTGCCACTCAGCAACACACATATTGCCATCCCAGTAATTCTGAAAGAAATTTTATAAATGGCTCACTGCTAAAATCACAGCTTTATTTTCTTCCATCTGATGTTTTATTTATTTATTTATTTAGTATTTTCTTTAGAGGTGGAGGTCTTGCTACATTGTCCATTCTGGCCCCAAGCTCCTAGGCTCAAGCGTGTCTATCTGATTTTTGAGAAACCCTAAAGTATTCGATAATTCTGCCAAGAAATGTAATCAGAGGGAAATTTATAATGGTTATGAAGATGACCAGCCTGGGCTAGAAGCAAGAGAATGTATGGTTCACATTATTTACATCGCTAAGGGTTTGGGGAGACTATACTAGATTAATCTCAGGGTTTGGACTCAGACTCCACTTAGAGGTATGTGACTTGAATTTTTTTTTTTTATATCTCTTAAGCCTCAGTTTTCTTAATTATAAAATAGCACCAGGTTTAAAGAGGCTTAAATTTAAGCCTCTTCAAATGGATGTATTTGTATCTTATTATATATAATATATTATTATATATGATTAAATATACCTATGATACGCAGTAACTGCCACATATTCAATACAAATTAGCTGTAATTAACATTATTAGTAGTATTATTTTTATTAGTGATAGCATTAGTGATAATAAAAAACACTTCTTTTAAGTGAAATAAAATATTACTATTTTATCTAAATTTTCAAAAAATATTTAAAGAAAATATGGAGATAGTATGTATTCTCATAATTCAAATATTTTTAAAATATTGTTGAAATTTAATCTTAGTAGATATTGATCATAGAGTTAGGAAGAGACATAGTGGTGGTCCCCAGAAAATGACACCTTGCCTCTTGAACAAATGCTTTTGATTTTGAGAAAAGATCTATCGGGCTTCAGAGAGATGTGAGTTGTTGGGAGAAACAAAGAGCCTTCATACCCTTGGGTATTTCTAAAATTTAGACAAAGCTATTGTGCTCAAATAATTTTTCAGTGCTTATCTGGGTCAGTAGATGTTATCAAATGCTCATAAAGCTCTTTATTGAGCAAATTCTCTAACTTGCAGCCTGATTTTAAATAAGACAAAAATAAACATTAAAGAATGAGATAGAAAAATATAATAATGAACACTAATAAGTGCTAATAATATATACAAAATTTTCATCTACATATGAATATGAGCAGATGAGAAAGACCTGTATTTATATAAATGATGTTAATGATGAAGGAAGTTTCAGCTATGAATCATTTTATTTTTCACAAAAGAAGCAAACTTGAGTCCTATCCTTTTAGCTATATAGTCCTCAGGTTTATCAGTAACAAAAAAAAATTTAAAACATTGTCTCAGAAAATGTAAAGGTTTTTAAGTTACAGAATTTTTGAAATATAAGTAAGTAGGAAAAATAATGTTATCTTTTCCTTTAAGAAATGGTTAGTTGCTAGGAGACCACAAATGGGTGTTAATGATTCCAAGTTACAGGCAGCTCCTAAGTAGGCTGGTATCTCTTTAGAAAGAATGTTTAATTCCTGTTCACAGACTATGCTATTAATAATTAAATGCCTAATGATTCTATTCTCATAGAATTTTAAATTTTGTTGAGGAGAATAGAAATAATTAGAGTGTAGGAGAAAATAGTGTGTTAGAAATCATCAAATTAATGTATTTACTCCAACATTTGTTAAAAGCCTATTAGATGTTAGGTCTGATATCTGGCTACAAGGATGCCACATGGAATAAGATATTGCCTTTCTGCCTTTTGGAAGTGCACTCTCTAGATGAGAAAAAACATCTAAACAATTAACTGTAATGCAAGGTAATAAGTGTAAATATAGTGCTTCAATCATAGATGGTACTCACTATATGTTAAGTGAATAAATAATTAATGAGTGAATGTTTAAGTGCTATATAGAAAGTGCTGTGAACAAAAAAGGAAGGAATGGTTCTCTGCCTGTGGTTTACAGAGGAAGTACTGTTTGAACTATATATTAAAGAGTGAGCAGGAGAGCTAAAGAGTGAGCAGGTTAAGAAAGCAGCACAGAATATTCCAGGAAAAAAAATAAAAAACAGCATATGCAAAGGCATGAAGGTGTTTGTTTTAAAGTAAAACAATGACATATTCAAGGAAGGGGAGAAGTTGTATGTGACTGTCTTACAGCTTTTGTGGTAGAGTGGTGAGAAATGAGCTAGATAGAAAGCCTGAGATAAAATACAATTAGACTGAAATTTTAGAAAGAGAACTATGGTTAGGGTGTGGAGGATGATCTAGAGAGGGAAAATCCAAAAGGCAGAAATGAGTTACTAGGGGAATTGAATTAAAACAAGAGAGACATGATGGCCTGAACTAAAACAGCATCCTCCCAGATAGTGAGTGAGAGAGATGAGCACTATTTGGAGTTAGAATTGGCAGAATTTAATGATTTATTCCACATGTATGTAGGCAGTCTGACTTTTAGGTTTCTACCTCAAACTAGTAGGTAGAGAGTAAAGCTATTAATCAAAACTAATGATTTAAAATTGTTTACATATTGAATTTTTGCTTTGGGGACTACAGATTAAAAAAAAATAAGTCCAGGAAACAATTGGAACTCAGTGTCCGGAACTACAGACAACGCAAAGGTATGCTCTGTGCTCTTTTTGTGTGCAAGAGAGCTGACGCTGTGTAATTGGGAAGGATCACCAGGAAGAGTTAGTACAATCGTATACTGAGAGTTCTGAAACTTATCCTCTAAGGACACTATTAGGAAAAACAAAGATTATTTTGAGGGGTATATTTGGTTTTGGGGGCAACCCAAATTAAGTAATACACGTCTGTAAAAAACAGTGGTTATATTTAATTGGCATCTTGTAAATGTCCCACAGGACTTTCCAAAAGTGACTCATTCACTGCATTAAAAGTTTAGCAATACAAAGTAAATAAAATAAGAAAATAAAAATTAGATTTGTAAAATTTTCGTTAGTACATTTATTAAATCCTTGCAGTCATATTAGTCATTTATTTTAAAATCCAAGAAGCACAACTTAGTTTTGTACAAATCTGGTGGGTTTTTTTTTTTTGCCTAATGAATATAACATACAGATACTTTAATTCTGTTAAGTAGAATAATACTTCCCCACCCCTAGTTCACTGATACTTTTTTCTTCTTACCACAAGAAAAATATGTTTATCTCTTTCAAAAATGCTTTATACTCTAGATAAGAAAGTTTATAACTTTTTACTGAGAGCCACAATAAGAATATATTTCACCTTTCCATCAAGTACAATTAACTCTTGGACAATGAAAGACTCCAACCCCCACCCCCACTCTCATCCCCACAGTTGCAAATCCACATATAACTTTTGACTGGTCAAAAACTTTACTGCTAATAGCCTATTGTTGATCAGAAGCCTTCCTGATAACATAAACGGTCAATTAACACTTACTTTGTATGTTATATGTGAAGACTGAACTCTGATCTTTTTCTTTGCCCCCACCCAAAAAATAAATTCCTTTCTAAGGGGGTCTGGTGAGTCATGCCTACAAATGATAAAGTCTCAGCAAACAGGTTCTTATGATATGGTTTACTTCCCAACCTGATTCTGATATAGAATCACATAAAAGAAGACATATCTTAACTCAAAAATTCCCTTCTGCTGATTCCTAGTCTTTTGGACAAAACTTCTTTCAGCCAATTGTCAACTAAAGAATCGCTAAATCCACCTATGACTTGCAAGTTTCTGCTTCAAGTTGTCCTTAAACCCACCGATTACTTGTAAGCCCCCCGTTTTGAGATGTCCCACTTTTGGGGCCAAACCGATGTATGCCTTCCAGGTATTGATTTATGACTTTACCTGTAATTCCTGAAATGTATAAATACCAAACTGTAACCCAGCCACAGTGAGTCCACTTGCTTCTTGGGCATGGCTCCAGGCCTTGGTCCTCAAATTTGGCTCAGAATAAACCCCTTTAAATTATTTTACAGAGTTTATCTTCTTTTCCATTGACATGTGCATTATATGATGAATACTTACAATAAAGTAAGCTAGAAAAAATGTTATTAAGAAAACTATAAGGCAGAGAAAATATACTTACTATTCATTAAGCAGAAGTGGATCATCATAAAGGTCTTCATACTTGTCCTCTTCACGTTGAATAGTTTGAAGAGGAGGAGGAAGAGGAGGGGTTAGTCTTGCTCTGGGATGGCAAAGGCAGAAGGGTTGGAGGAGGTAGAAAGGGAAGCAGGAAAGGCAGGTATACTCCCTGTAACTTTTATTGAAAAAATCTGCGTATAAATAGATCTGCACAGTTCAAAGCCCCTGTTGTTCTCTCGTCAACTATATACACATTTTGGTGTGTGTGTGTGTGTGTGTGTGTGTGTGAAGCTGACACAAACTTGCATGAAACACTACTTACCCTTGTTTTATTCCTGCACTCTGATATAATTTATTTTTTTAAATGCTGGTTACCACTCACTTAATTTATCACTTACTAATGGGTCACAGCCTACACATTGAAAAACTCTGCTCCAGAGTCTTTTTGACCTCCTTAATTTCTTAAAGTGTTTTGTGTTAACTGATGCTTATTCCATCTCTCTCCTTTGCTAAGTCTATGAGATTGTAAATATGAGATACTAATAATATGAAATTATAAACGTGCACAATTTTCATTTGTTGTAAGACAATCAAGAAATCTTTCTCTTGTTCTACTTATTTTAAAAATTATTGAATCTAATTTTCATTTACCTCCAAATTTCTAAAGTATATAATCAACACTTGCTACTTGAACCTTCCCATCACCAAGGCACTTTTTCCTGCACTTACTCACTTAGCAATCCCATCCAAAATTAGTTTCCTTGATAATAACAAGCACTTACATAAAAGTTAATGTACCAGACTAAATGCTTTACAAATATTAATATATTTTACTCACAAAAACAATATGAAGTAAGTTCTGTTATTATCCACAGTGAGATGAAATAATTTGCCCAGATTATACAAGTAGTAAGCAGGGAAACTAGAATTCAAACCCAGATATTATTAATACATATAGCTGACTGTTAAACATTTCTATAACTCCACATTATTATTTATATTTTAACCATGACATATCTCTCTCATCTAATCTCTCCTCTTTTCATCTCTCCACTTCTCATCTCTCCTCTTCTCTCCTCTCCTCTCCTCTGTCTCTCTCTCCACCCTCCCCCAAATATCATTGCTGTTCTAAATCCAACTTACCATGTGAAAAGATTGATGTAATATTGGAATAATAGTCTAGAAATAGCAGTAGTTGGCAAAAGGTCTGGCTACATGCTTGCATGACTTCAAGGGATAAGAATGATGTTTTGATGGATGTGATGCCATCAAATGAGTTTCACAATCATGAAGAGGATGAGTGAATGCTCCAGGAAAAAGGAAAATATATTCAGGGGTATATTAGTTTGCTAGGGCTACCAGAACAAAATACTATACACTGAGTGTTTTAAACAACAGAAATTTATTTTCTCACATTTCTGGAGACTAGGACTCTAAGATCAAGATGTTAGCAGGTTTGGTTTCTCCTGAGACCTATCTCCTTGACTTGCACATGGCCATCTTCTTCTCGATACTTACACATCCCTGGTGTCTTCCTCTTCTCATAAACACACCGGTCATATTGGATTAGGGCCCACTCATGTGTTCTCATTTAATGTTAATTACCTCCTTACGGCCATGTTTCCAACTATAGTCATATTCTGAGATGTATTGAGGATTTAGGACTTTAATATAAGAATTTTGGGGGAACACAATTCAGTCTTTAACAAGGACTTTCTTTGCAACAAAATAGGCCGTCTGCTTCACACAGTTACCCTGGAAAGGATTCTGGACCAATTTAATGAGAATGAGAACTAGAAAAGAGATACCAAAAGAGAGGGTATTGATCCTGAATACCAATGGAAGGAGGATAAAGGTGGCAAGAGATTGGAAAATTGGAAGCATATTTTAATGCTATAGAGAAAGCAAAAACAAAACAGGGAGATGTGCTAGGGTTGTTGACCTACCTGGCCTCCCTAGTTGCAAGCAGAAAGCTAACGTTCAGGGCTCTGCAAAGCTTACATCTCTGCTGCACGCCGTCCACTGAGAAAATGTAACTTAATAGAGTGGAAGAAGAGCAAGAAATAGTGGGGATGTGACAAATGAAGGCAGGTTCTTAGAGCATGTCTTTTAAAAATAATATGTAAAGTTAAAATGTTTTTAGAATTAAAGTGGCATGACTAATTTAAAGATATTTTTCTATTATTCCAAGGATTGTACTATTATACAATGGTATATAACTATCCTCCTTATGTGCTTGAAGTAGTAGGGATTTTTTTCCTCATTATGGGTCAAATTTCCTGTAATTTCACATGTTTAATACTTTTAAATCATGTTCTAGACATTTTAAGTTCCGTATTATTGAGAGTCTGGAGTTTGTTGTCTTTCTTTAAAGAGTGTTGAGTTTTGTTCTGGCAGACAATTAATTTACTGGCAAATCGGCTTGATCCTTTTTCTGCTTCTTTTTTTTAAGTGTAATTAGGGTGTGTCTGGACATTTCAGGGGTGTCACTGGAGTGCTCAGCATTTTCAGTGAGGTCTTTTACTCTGCCGGTCGGAAGTTCTACCTCTCCCAGTATGTGTGACATCTGGATTTCTGTTCAGATCACAGCTCAGGCGTCATCAGGAAGCTATTTTCTGCTAAGGCTTCAGTCTTTGTGCATATGCAGCTTAATATTCATCTAATTTCTTATGCTAATCTTTGGGGGCTCATTTTTGTGTAGTTATCTCTTCTCCACTGCTCTGCCCTATAAATTCTAACTATTCCAATAGCACCAAACTAATTTCTGCCTCTTCAGTTTAGTAAGGTCATTATACTTTACTTGAACTTCATTTACTTACCTGTTCTGAGGTCCAGAAAATGCCTCCAGGTAGAAAAACAGAGTGATCCTGGGGCTTGCCTCTTGTATTTCCATTCTTTCAGGAAGCAGAGTCCTATACAAATTGTTCTCCAGTGTTGAAAACTAGTAATTTCTTCTTGAGGAATTGAAAGCATCTTTAACATAAATTTTCCATAAAATTAAATTCAATTTCTTAGAGGTTTTTTTTGCTATGATGAATTTAATATATTTCATTCTAATAATACGATTGTTTTGAAGAAGTTAAACATGTATCTATTAGCAACATATCAAAGATAAATTACACCAGCTTGAAACATTAATGTAAACCACTTTATAAAAACCCCATCCTGAGAAAGAGCAGCATGTTAAAATCACTTGTGTTGAGAAAAGTTTTCTGAGAATGGTTCTGTTAAAGAAAGCTTGTTTTCTTAACTTTTGATGTTCTCAGGTAACAAAATCAACATTCTTCTGTATTTAATGAAAATAAGTTGGGGAAAAAGCAACAGGTATTTTGGTAATAAGAAAACTATTTAGGGCTCAAATCATTAGGTACCCTGTTTTCTTTATTATAATTACTGAAACAAGAGATTTTGAAATTAATCTCTTGCTGTATAGATTTGGAGAAGGGAGTCTAGGAAGTGAGTTAAATGACCTTAATGATCTTTGGACCTATCATGTTCAGCGTAATTACCTAGAGTTAGTAGATTTTAAAATAATTTACTGTCTGAAAACATAAACGAAACAGAAATAATGTAGCTAGAAACCTATGAATATAATTTTATTATCAATATAGAAATATATTAATAAACATATAAATAAGGAGAAATTAGACAAAAATTACTTTTTGACTAATTGTATAAGTATTTTTAGCTGAAAATTCATAGGTATCAAAATGTGCTGTGGCCATCTATTTAAATTTCAAAAAAAAAAGTTCATTTGATATCTGTATTTAAAAAGAATAATTGTTTATCTAAAGAAATAGCTATGGATCGAGTAAATAATTGTTGGAAAGACATCTGCAAATATTTATTTGATTAGGGAAGAAGATAACACGGATTAATTTTAGAAAAGTTTCAGCAAAAATGTCTTTCTTGATCTTCACCTCCCTTTCTCATTTTTGCCTGTCCTTCTTTCCTTTTCAGTATCTTTCTCTCAATCTCCCCACCTCCTTCCCTCTGCAACAATCATGTGACCTACCAGAAATGGATTATTGTTTATTGAATACTCATTCTTGAAGGCCACCGTTCCTTTCACCTTGTTTTTCTATAGATGAAAATCAATCAAGTTATTCATCAAAGTTTCTTGCAATGTTCTTGAAAAGTTTCTTGTTAATGGTTTTCTATCTCTGGCCTTTCATTCTATTAAGTTAGACATAATTTTTCTAACTTGTACTTAGAACATTTATATTTTTATTTTCCAATTGATATTCCAATGTAGATACAGATATCTATATCTATTTATGTATCTATCTGAACAATAACAAAAATACCGACTTTTTTTCCTTCTGTACTTTGCCAGCTGTGTTATGTTAACCTCCCTTGTGTAACTATATTCCTTGGTGAAGGTATCTGGTAACCATTATTTACAAATAATATACTCCTTTGTACAAGATTAGAATAGTCTCCACAGGGACACTTTAAATACCCACTCCAGTTTAATGTGTTAGGCTTTGAAACAGTGTTGACCTTACAATGAAAATTACAGACTTTTAAAAAAATTATATTTATAGATAAACAAATCAAACTTTTATTTTGTTGCTTTTGTTTAACTCTGTTTAATTAGGAAAGGTTTTCTATCCTTCAAATTCCACTTATAAATTTTTATTATTTTTCTTAGTGCTACTTTTATTCAACAATAATTTTGGGGGGCACCTAATATGCACTTGGCAACATAATGAACCATTTTTCTAAATGTCAATTTATCATGGAAAATTAATAAATATTAAAAATGTGGGCATACACGAAACATATTTCACTAGAAAGATGTTTTTTTATGTAGGTTGTCTTTATTCATCTTTTCCCTCCATTTTATATAAAATGGTAATACTAAAAAATTACCAGCCTTTCATAATGACAGTTTGTCCATTTTAATTTATAACTAAACACTGAGGTAAATGCATTTTGTGCAAGAGTGTATTTTATAAATTTTGGATATAGTAAGATAGAGAACCTTATGAGACCTACTATGATATGATGTTCCTATTCCAGTTTCAAGATTAAAACACTTAGTAGATGGAAATTTGGACTTTCTAGTCATTTATGAATCATAGTAGAATAGCATCATATATATATATTTATCTTCTTTAACTATATTTGCCTTAGTTAACTGTGTTTGCTAGGTAAATATAGATTTTACAAAGGGAAAAAGAGATGATCTTTTTAAATAGTTCTGCTGATTGCCTGCAGTTCCACTTATAAGTGTATGTCCACAAGCAGTGGATTTAATCAAGCCCAACAAGAGTTAATACTAGTTGGTAAAACTTAAGAATAAGTAGGAATAATTCTAAGGATTTGGGTCTATTGATAAAGAAATGGTAAGCACTATTTAGATAGCCAAACAATATTAGAGGAAAGAAAACAATGAAAAATTAATTGGGAACCATAGAGAAATATGATTAAGGAAGCATCAGAGGAACTGATACATCTTCTACAGAAGATTAAGATGATGATAATAAGCTAGCAAGATGAATCCTTCTATATTGATGATGTGTTTAGATCATTGAAAACCTAGAGTGATTCTCTTTCTGAATAAAATTTCTATATGAAACTATGTACTATGGTATTTAAAAAATATTTATCCATGTATACCATACTGAGTTATATATTAATACATAGCACTATAAGAATTTTGATTCATTGTGATTGTTTGTCTTGTGCACTGAATTTACAATAAGATTCGACTCCAGTGAATCTACTACTCAAGAGGAGAACCTAAAACATTTTTCTTCATTTTCCTTGGTCAGTTCATTTTTCTTAGTGAGTGGCCTTGACCACTCTTCTATACTGCAATAATGGAGTAATAAAAGGTGCTATGCTATATGAGCACAAAGGAGGGACTCCTAATCAAGACTTTTGAAGTCAGAGAAGCCTTCCTGTCAGAAGTGATATCTTTATTGAGACATCAAGGATGGTTGAGAGTTGTGTGGTGGGTAGAATGCACTTTCTGGCAGAAGATTGATCACATGTGCAAAGTCCAGGAGTAGAGGGAGAAAATGGTACATCTGATAAACGTCAGCATGGCTGTAGAAGTAAGCTGACCAGGAAAAGAAGGACATTTTAAGTTACTTTAGGGAGTTTTATCTTTGTCTCGAAGGTGGTGGAAAAGGACACGACTTGATCAGATTTGTATTTTTAGAAAAATTCTAGATGTTTTGTAGAGAATTAATTGTATCTGCTTTGGACATGTAAAAGCAATAGCAATGTCTAGGCAAGAGATGTAGAAATATTGGGGGTACAGAGAATTATTACACAGATTTAAGAACTTTTTAGGTGGTGCTGATTAAATTTGAAAGATGAAGCTTTGAAAGGCATCAAGACTTATTCTCAGTTTGGGGCTTGGCAAGTTGTGTAGACAGGGACATAATGAAGGGTTTGTCCTGAACACGTTACTAAGACAGCATGCTCAAAATAAGGAATTGGTATGTTGCTAATAATGATTGCTAATAGTAATTTGAAGATTGCTACCTTTGAAAATTCTTTAAATATAAGATCTTATGAAAAAAATGCATTCATAATAAACCATAATAATTTTCCCAGATTTTATGCTTCCTGTAAAACAGATCATTGAATAACTTTTGCTTTGGTCTAATTTTGAGTATCAATGGCAAAACCATATACAAATTACTCATTTTAAAAATAAAACCTTACAAGGTTGTTGTTGAAAATTTTTTAAAAATCGTAAATAATATGAAGCAGTATAATATAAAGAAAAACATCTAGATGTTTGGAAATGAAAATTCTAAAGAAAAACTTACTATTGTTGGCAAGACATTTGACCCAATACTAATAATGTAAAGTGCTTCAAAATGGTCTGAAAGTTTATTTTACCAAGTTCAGATAATATAATTATTTCTTAAAACATAATAAAGTAAATTATAGAATCAAGGCTTTTTTAATACCAGAAGTAACTAATTGGTCTAACTCTCTACACCTAATTTTATGGGTTAAAAACAAAACAAAACAAAAAAAACTTTACAGAGTTGTTTTATGACCGGTCCATAGTCATTGAGACAATGATAACAGACTTACTTTGGCATTCTTCTAATATTTTATTAATTCAATGTAAACATTATCTTAGCTATTTGATCATTTGGTGCAGAATTTTTCATAATCCTTCTTAATGAAAGTATTGCCTTAGTCACACTTCATTTGAAAGCTAGTTAGGACACATCTAATATTGCAAATCTGGGAATCTCCTGTTTGAAAATCATTCCACAGTTTTAAGAGATACCTCATATTTGCCTATTCATAGAACCACTACAAACTGGCCAAATTATATCACAAAGGCCATAACTTTATTGTAAAGGAGTTTAAAGAAGTACAAATAGAATGTTTTTTCCAAACTTTTCTGAGCTTAAGCATACATTGGCAAAATGAAATGGAAAGGTCTGTCATTGTCACATAAACTCAGTCAAGTTCTTCTTTGTACTCCTGTTAATGATCAGAGAGTTTGTGGCCTCCAATACTGATTCTTATCCACCAACTTCGCCAGATAATTATGTAGCACTTCACTCTGCCAATTTTGTCAGGTTCTGATTTTGATTTATTACTCAAACCAATGATCTTGTCCTAGTTCTAACCAGTTAACCTAGAGTCACTGTGAGTACTGCAATATGTTGGTAAGACATTATTTTTTAAAAGATAAATTGAAAGATTCCCTATACCATTCCTTATATTTTATATTTTATTTTTGTCCAATTTTTTCATCTATATTTGATCAATGAAATCTTCTCTAAGCTTTGTAAAAAGTCTGGATTTTATTAACGATTGACCAAAATGAAAAACAATGAAAATTTAAAAATCCTCAGAAATGTCTATGTAGAAAACACTAATAATTATCTTAGGTTGACAGAAGTCCATACTTCTTTAAAGCCCAGACTCATGTACAACACTGAAAGCTTTATGTTGGCTCCAAACATTTCATGACATTGGTAGCTATTGAAAACTGAGAAATTGTAGTTTTGTTCTCTGAAAATTTATTAGCCATTAAAAGTGCTTTCAAAGGGTTGTTATTTTTAACTGCAAAATAATATGGATTGAAGGCTTAATGTTGCTATTTCATAAATTGCTTTTCCCTACTAATATTTTTCTTTTCTTGATTTTAACTAGAACTGGCAGCATCAGGCATAATCAATACTGTAGTATTATTTCACATAGTTGCAAAATAATTTTTTAAGAATTTATTAACTCCATTATTAATATTTAAAAATTACAGCAATCAATGAATATTTATTGGGGGATTACTATGTGTTCTACACCATGATAGTCTATTTTGAACTAGCAGTGAATAGGAACGCCTCTGTTTTCATGGAGCTTATAAATATTAGGTAAATTGTTACAAGTTGCATGAAATCTGGGTAGGTTTGAAAACAATCCAAAAGGACTACCCAAAAAGGTGATCGTATAGTTTCAGTTCAGATTTGCTATTTGAGTTTATTCTGAAACATCCTCAAAACCTAATTTTAAAGCCCTAAACCTAATTTAAAAGTCTTTTCTTAAATCAATTTGCTCAGAGTGAGCTAGCCTTTTAATTTTCTCTTTTGGGAAATTTACTTCAGAGCCCTCTGATACTAAGGATTATGTTTTCAAAAGACATATCTATACACAAAAGAAAACAATGTAAGAAATCAAGTTTAATAGATGTTTGGCAATGGAAAAGAAAAACTGAAGCTTCACAGATTAATTTGGAAAAAGTAGTAGTGAAAGGCTGGAAAGCTGTACCTTCTTTAGAACTTTTAAAGTAGTTCCTTTATAATTGCTTGTGTAGCTTATAGCTTTCTTGCAAATAGTTGTATAATTCTGTTCTACTTAATTATAAACTTTTTGAATGCATGCTTCAAAAAGTATCTTCTGGATAGTGCCTGATACATAGTAAACAATCAATAAATATTTGTTGGATGAAGGAAAGAAAGAATGAATTCTTAAGGTTTGAAAAAGTGAACTCCTTTGGTGGTAAAATTTTTAAAAATATTTTTTAAAAAATAAACATTGGATTGTTTTATAGGCATAGAACAATATTTAATATAATCAACCTTTATTTTTTTAATGTTGTAGATACTTCTGAAGTCTGGTTTATCTTTAGTGGCCTAGCCTGGCTCTGACATTGAGAGCATTGGATTTCCAAAGATGATCTCTTGGAATACCCCAGTGTCAGTAGGAATTTGATGTTAAGTCTGACTCCAGCTATGCTGGCTAAGAGAGGAGCCTGACTTTTGGCAAAATATATATACATGGACATGCGTGTATGTCCACACACACTTTCAAGTGTCTAGTGCTATGTTAATTACCAGTTTATTTTGGTGATTGCTGCTTAATAGGTTAGACCATTGACCTTTCCTATAAGATGGTCATCAGTTATTCAGATTAGATTGTGAAAACTGGGTAGTAACTGATTACAGATTTGAAAAAGGGCTATTTGATGAATAGTGAGGAAAAATAATGTTTGCTTGTTTGGTCAGATTAGAAATTTACTACCTCAAGATAGGTCACTTTAAGATACTGCTTATTGAAGTATGGTGTGATGGACCTTATCTCAGCTTCTGTTCTTGATTATCTTTATACTTGTCAGTAAGACATACTACAGAGGCACAAGGTAGTCTGAGGCATTGGTTAGTTGTTTTCTCTGGAGAGAAAAAGAATATATTGTTTCAAGTTTCAGATTACTTAGGGTTATATTTTAAGGTTTGGGTTTTGGTTTCTTCCCTTAATATTTTATATCTTTTGAGAAAAAAACAATAACTTACTGATTGTAAATATTTCTTAAACACTTATGAAATAAATAAAACAGCCCAAAACAGTCATGGCAGACTGGGTACTATTCTATATTTGTAACAGATGGTGGTTTTGTGACAATTAGGTTATTTTGAATCTGGAAAACTACTAATTCATCTTATGTGGTTTTTTTTTTTTTTTTTTTTTTACTTCTTTTCTTTCTGTGTCTGTGGGAAGATAACAAAGATAACCTAAAAGTTCTTCAAACTCATCTAAATGAATCTTAATTTGATCCTTTATAAGGCTACACATTTTCTTAATTATACTTTAATGATGATATCAAATATTTCTGATACATTTTTATTTAGGAAAAAAAGTTGATTTATTCTATCTCATCATCTCCAGAAATCATGGTTCATATACATCTTTTCAGCTAAGTAACTTAGGGATTCTGTAATGTGCCCAAGGTAAGTGGCAGAACTGGAGACCCAAACCCATGTATTCTCACTCCACCTTCCCTCCCCTACATCTCATTTGGAAGTCTCTAAGTAAGGTTGTTGTTTTGTTTTTTTTTTTCTCGGAGTATTACAGGGTGCAAACCCTTTGGTTACATAAATTGCCTTTGCACTTCCTGACAAGAGTGCCCATCCCAAAGAGAGCGTGCAATGCATCCTTTAGGTGTACATTTACCCTTCCTCTCCCCCCTCCCACCTGCTCAACACCCTGTGAATATTGCTTCCCGTATGTGCACATTAGTCTACAGTCATACCACCTGAACACGCCCTATCTCATCTGACCTCAGAAGCTAAGCAGGGTCAGGCTGGTTAGTACTTGGATGGAAGTCTGTATGTAAGTTTTTGATTAAAAAATAAGATACACATTTGAAAAGAAGAGTTCTAGCTGCATATTTTCTTGTATAAAACTATTGGGTAATATGTTAGGGTATAATAGGGATTCTAGCTGTAGGATATTCATAATCTGAGTGGAGAAATAAAAGATAAAAATAAAATAACAATACAAGATGGTATGTATAAAATGAGTGGTTCAAACTATAAGTCCAACAGAGAAAGGAAAGATTGCTGCAGATTGGAACTACTAGGATGATTGAAAATGAGTTGAGCTGTGCTAGAAGGAAGCATATAGCCAATAAAAGAGTGGAGGACATTTAAAACAGGGAAAGTAAGGGGAAAAAATGAAGATGTAGGAGCCCTGGAGCCCATGAAATTGCTTACATGCTATGGTAGAAGATTTATGAGAGGTGTGGTTACAAAGGCAGGTGAGGGTCACATTTGAGTAAAGGGATTTGAGTAAAGATATAGGATCGTAGGACTTTATTTTATAGGCAATGGGGAACCATTGATGGGCTTTTTTGTTGGGATATGACATTTGCAAACAGCACACAATTTTTTTTTTTTCATTGTTAAGGGACCTAAATATCAGAGCCTCCTTTGTTCTGTAATTTAATCTAAGAGCTATATTGTCACTGACATGAATAACATGCTTCAGGACATTTGGGGTGTGTGTGTGTGTGTGTGTGTGTGTGTGTGTGTGTGTGTCTGTGTATGTGTGTTTGGAAGGGTCTGGAGATGAGTGTATGCATGTGGTATGGAGAGAGGAGGAGAGATGGCAATCTCCATTAGAGTATTATAGACTCTTTCTGTATGCCAATCTATATATCATATGGAGAGAAAACAATTCCATAAATATGAGATAATAATGAGGGCCTGATTAAAAAATATAAATCTGAAAAAATAACTTTTAAAAATATCAAGATGTAAGGGTGAGAGGCAGCGTTTACCAGGTAGTTTAACTTAGAAGAAAGTCAGCCAAATTCTTGGCAGTTTATCCAATGGTGTCATTTCATTTCGACAATTGAGAGTACTCAGGGAAGCCAACACTCTGCCTTTCTCATGTCTGAACTACTGCTGCCAAGATCCTGCAGCTCTTCTGTCAGATGAGAAGAAGTGTGGCTTTTTGCGGAGCCACCTTTCACAATAACAGGACTTGTGTAAAGATTCCCCATTTTCTAGATGCAGTGAACCTAATGACAACTTGAAATTTATCCCACAGCTACGCCAATCAGTATTTCAGCTGTAGTAACTTAATTGGCAATCGTTTTTTATTTTCTTTTATTTTCTTTTTAAAAGGATTCCTGGAAATGTTGAAAGACACATTGTCATGACAAAGAAGCTAATGATTATGTTAAAAACTGAGAATTCTGGAGGTGGAATCTCAGGAAAAAAACTCCCCAGTCTATCAAATCCATACTCTTCTTCCTAAATTTGAAAGCTTGCAAATGTATTTAATATATCTCTGTATCCTTTTTCCTTCCACTTCTTCCTATTACCCATACCTATCTTGTGTCATGTCCCACATCTTTGTCTCTCATGTGCACCATTCCAAGAAAGTCACACTCCTCCTCATTACCCTTTGGACAGTTGCCATTCTTTTCCAATTCTATTCAAGTTCTTCCTCATACTAAAATGAATTTGTATAACCTAGTATGTATAACCTTAATATGAATTGATGTTTTTTCTTAAAAATGAGATGCAAGATTTGAAAGTAAAAACTTGAATTGTTGTACTTAAAAATATGTAAGGTTATGAATACTATAGACATCTTGGAAGTTCCTAAGGTCCTATCTTTGACCTCTTTTTGATATAGTTCAGATCCCAAACAGCATTGTTTGCTTGAAAACTCACAGCCATTGTTCAAGGGATCTCATGTCAGAAATGTAATATTTAGCATCAAGACGAAAGGGAATAAAAGGACCAAACTATCACAAGTAGAGGACAGAGGTAGGATGGGTTAAAAGTTGAAAATGTTTGAGATGAGCAATTCAGTATTTAGATACCAGGTGTTGGAATAGTACCCATTTTTCTGATTTCTGGCATTGTAGCATGGAGAAAGAAGGCTTATTAAAGACTAACTAGAGATCAAACTTAATTTTTTAAAGAAACATTTAAAGTAAGAGGATCTATTACGATACAATTTACTATTACAAGTGCTTAAAAAACTGAGGGAAGACTGTTTTCCTTGATGTAAACACAAATCAAAGAATATACATTCTGTTTAAACAGTAACTAAGCTTATACAGCTAGCCCCTTTTCCTCTTGCCAATTTTATGGAAAGTCTAAACTGTAATTGTCAAGAGAAATGAGTCATAATTTTGTGGTGAAATGGCTGGAAATACTTAGCAATACACAACTTCAGTTTCTTTGTGATAAATAATGATGGCCACCAAGAACTTTGAAGTTGGAGAAGATTAGTCACCTCCCCCACAATTCTGCTTCAAGACAATAATAATAATAATAATAATAATAATAAAATGATCCTATTAAATTTTGTCACACATACAATTAACAACTATATATTTACTTGTAAATAAGTACAAAATAGTTCATGAGCTTACGCTGTAAGTTTGAGGAAATTCTAAGCTCTCTGTCCTTTTAGGTGTCCTGGTCACCACCTCATAGAAAATGTCCTTCATATTTGGCAAATATAAAGATTGCAAAGGCAAGGATGACAATATTTCCTATCATCAAGCAACCATGACTATACAGAGTTCACAGATGGATAAAAAAACCACTTAAAGATTTAACATAAGACATCATCTCTAAGTGTAAATAGGCCTCATGGAATTTTTTTTATCTTATTCATAAAATGATGGGAAGTATCCCAAAAGTATTTTGGCCAATCTGTATATCTCTAGTACTTTTAATTTCAGTCATGAAGGCCCATATACAATATTCATTGAGTTAGTTTACATGCCTTGTTTTTACTAATTGACAGGCATTTTGTCATTCAGTATACTAATTAGTATTAGTAAATCATCAGCTATTGATTGACATATGAACAACAAAAGTGTCTATAGTAGCCCCCTCAGGAGTATGGATTTTTTATCCCATCAATCTGCTCCTGGTCTATTCATTCCTGGTTAGATTCTAGAAACGTCTGAATTATAGTTCACCCTAACTAACACACCTTTAGTCACATTGTATTTTAAAGTAAATTGCAGACATCATAACAAATATTGTAAACACATCACACATAGAATATCCTTTTGGTTCCCAATTGTAAGTCATCATTTGGAGTTTTGAAATGTATAGCAGAACTTTTTAGTAAATTTATTTTTTTAATTTTACATTATATTTTAATTTAAACTTAATATTCTTTCTTCCTAAGATATCCTCTGTGACATTAAATATAACCTTTCTCCATTTTGCAAGTCTGTCTACAATTGAAATGTCCTCTACCTCCAGCACTTTTGCTAGTTTTGTTCATAGGCAAGCCTATACTTATACATTTATTAGTCAACTCATAGCTTCATAAAAATTGGGAAATCATTCAGCTTCAATGTGTTCAGAAAAATTCCCTTCATAATTTATCCTTCTCTACTCCCAATACATTTTTAGAAGTTAATGAAATAATATACAAGAAGTCTAATGGAAAATATATGTTCTAAAACTTAAACAAATTTGGAAAATAAAGTATGTTTTGATGGACATTCAGTTAATATTTGATCAGAGAATAATTTACCCATGAGAGATAAATATTTTTAATTGTCATAATGATAAAATATAAGAGCAAAGGCTATGTGCTTTGGACAAGCCACTTAACCTCTCTGAAGCCTTGGTTTCCTCATAAATAAAAGGATGGTGGTAATAGTAAGTACTTTACAAATTTTAAGGATGAATAAAGTAATGCATGTAAAACCCTTAGCAAAGTACCCAGCACATAAGTTCTGAAAAATAGTAGTCGTTATTAAGAAAAGAAAAATCAAGAAAAGGGTTTCAAGAGAGTGGTCAGCAATGTTCAAATGATCTCATGAAAACATGCAGCCTTTTTTTGCTAGAATGTGATATATGTGTACTGGAAAAACCACTCATTCTGCAAAATTGTACTCTAAACATAAATAAGGCTTATGGGGAAAAAATTAAGGTTTGGACAGAACATTCAAGATGTATATAGTTTTGTCATCGCTGTTTTTAGGTCTCTAGTTATGATTCTAATAAAAATGCTAGTTCCATTAAATATCCAGGAACTCTTGCACCCAGCATCATAGTCACCTGACCTTTGCATCACAATTCCTCTCAAAGGGAGGAGATGTTAGTTATTGAGTGCATCTGATTCCAATAGTTTCATCAAAATAAAAAAGCTCATTTAAGATACAGGGAAAAATGTTTTCATAACTTCTTCAGCTGTTATCACAACTTCAGCAGATCTTTTAACTTTTGAAAAGAGTATAGAGTTCTTGACTATCTCACTCTATTAAACCAGCCCCTATTTGTGCTAAAGGAATGGACTTATACATGCAGGATTTTCAACACAACCTCTATAAGACCTTTGTACATTGCTAAGGATTTCGCTTCAATTGGAATGATAGCTTGCCCCTGATTGCTTTTAAATGTTACCATACTGGGGGGAAAAAATCACATGAACGAATAGGACATCCTAATGTTCAAATTATATTGATATCATTGCTTTATTTACCAATAGCAAAGGGCCCCTTTTCTTTTATAGTAGTATATATTATAGTGGAATTTATTGAATGTAAAGGAATAAACTCCCCTAAAGCTTTTTGAAACTAAGTTGTTAATAAAGAATAAAGGAATGTAAATCAAACATGTTTCTATTATTGCTTCTGTTTCTCATGCTTCAAACACTTCAAGGTATAATTTAATAGTTTAGCTACATTAAGCCGGGCACGGTGGCTCACGCCTGTAATCCTAGCACTCTAGGAGGCTGAGGCGGGCGGATTGCTCGAGGTCAAGAGTTCGAAACCAGCCTGAGCAAGAGCGAGACCCCGTCTCTACTATAAATAGAAAGAAATTAATTGGCCAACTAATATATATATAAAATTAGCCGGGCATGGTGGCGCATGCCTGTAGTCCCAGCTACTCGGGAGGCTGAGGCAGCAGGATTGCTTGAGCCCAGGAGTTTGAGGTTGCTGTGAGCTAGGCTGACGCCACAGCACTCACTCTAGCCTGTGCAACAAAGCGAGAATCTGTCTCAAAAAAAAAAAAAAATAGTTTAGCTACATTAGGTAGATCTGTTACTATTTTCTGCATTATTCTTGTACTTATTTGTCACAGTTAGCTTACAAGTCTGTGAAATTATCTCTGAGTCACTAACGAAAGTCCCCATTTCTGCTGATAATTACTGTGTCATATCAGCTTGATTTATATCATTCCTATAGTAGTTTTTTTCCCCCCAAACAGTATTTAGAGGTGGTTCAAGGCATCTGTCCAGTTCTAGCAATGAGAGATTAAACTGTGCCAACAATGTGTTTGGGAAGGTGGTTGCCTGAGAATAGGCAAAGATCATTTTGATCAAATTATTCCACAGGTACAATACATGTAATGTTTTATGTTAGTACTAATATTTTATGTACCATCTAACTGGCTCACTTCATCAAATCTGAATAAAGCTTTAAGAGAATAGTTTTGCTATATTTTAATTGTCATCTTATGGCAATACGAAAGCAGCAAGCCGATATTTTACTAACAAATTATGTGCATAATTTTGTTGAATCATATTCTTATGTCATTTTATTTTAGCCACTGTGAGTAAAGATGACTCCATTATTTCAATTCCTGATGTCACTGATATTGCACCAAGTAGAAAGAGGAGGCAGCGAATGCAAAGAAATCTTGGGACAGAACCTAAAATGGCTCCTCAGGAGCATCAGCTTCAAGAAAAGGAAAAGTAAGTGTTATTTTATTCTTTGCCAAATAGATGACATTTTAAAAAATCAAATACATAATCTTAAAAATTATATTTTTTTCTATATTTACTTAAAGTTATTTTTAAGAATAAAATTATGATTTTGGAAATTGTAAAATGTTTGAATTAGTATATTTTCTCTGATATTTAATTCCCATTAATATTTAAATCAGAAATGCTAAAAATATAAGCAAAAACACTTTTCTTATAGTTTTTATGGATTAATTAAAAATGGCATGGAATATACTAAAAATATTAGAATCCAGCTTGTGTTAAATAAAGTATTTCAATCTAATTTATTGCTTAAAAGAGACCTATATAGCATTCAAATTAGCCACTTACTTTGGTTATGCTTCGTAGTTTTCAAGTAAAATATTTCTTCCTAGTCATTTGCTAATTTAAGTTTTGTCATTATGTATTTTATTTTACATTATTTTCACTGGTTTTTCACTCTTTGGTTCTGACTGCCCTCTATCCATCTACATTCCAATTTAGTTGTAATGAGTTGAGAAGTTGGAATACTTAACATTTTATTACAGCAAAACAATGAGCATTTGTAAAGAATATTATCAGTTGAATCCAAAATGAATGTACATATCATTTATATGGTTGGTTATATGTGTATATATTCTGAGCATTTATTTTTTCTTTAAATTTTTTGTTAATTTTATAAACAGTTATTGAACAATGACCATATGACAGATGATGTTAAAGTCCAGGGGTTTTCAAAGTATGGAATGGTAGGGGTGGGGGACCACAAGGTCTATCCTTCTTCAATTCCATACCTGTGTGAGGCTGGATTTTCTTCATATCCTTCAATTAAAATAGCATGTTGCAGCTGATTGAATGCAGAAGCTAATGAAAATCCAACTGTTTTCAATCAAAGCAGCCAGCAAACAGATTTGCATAAGTATGAAACAATCCCCTTAAAAGATTTTTTTGTTTGGAAAATATAATGATGTTTCATAAAGAATATGTTATTCATCTTATCATATACTAGATGCATGTTATTTTTAAATGAATTAGTGCATATTCTTAAATTTTCTCAGTTTTAATTTTCAGTATGGCGATAGTCCACATAAACTGAAATGTGGACTCAAAACTCTTGAGACCTCCCAGAATTTTAAAAAGTATAAGGGGTCCTGAGAACAAAAATCTTTAGAATTCTATCATAGACAATAAGGATGCCAAGGCTTAGGCACATTCCATGCCCTCGGGATACTGGCAGCCTCAGAGGAACATATTTTAGTTTCTAGCATAAAAATAAGTATTATATAGTAAACAGTGGAATTATTTTGTCTTATCATTGGGTTTTTATTCTCTCTACAAGTGGCCTGATCTACTTGTACTTAAAAATGCCATCTGTATACTACACTGGGTCCCAATGCCTTTAAACAATATATGCAAAAACCCAGTATGCATTAAACTCTTACTGGTTTGTGTTTATCATATGAATTTATTAATTAGCTCATAACCCCTTGCTAGAGTTCATAGAGTTCAAATATGGTCTCTTTTACATAACGAACCAAAAATATTTCCAATTTACAAACATTGGGGTAGCCAAACTATTTTTGTAGATTAACATGGTAAATAATAAAATTTCATGCAATTTGAGATACTCAGAATACTGTACTTCATTCAGCCAATCAGTAAACAAGTAACTAGTGAGTATTGGTTATTGCCAGGCATAATATTTCCTTTTTTTTTTTTCCTTTGACCTACATTGTGAACAAAACCAGGCATAATATTGATCATGCTGAGCACTCAGGGGAGTAGAAAATAGACAAAACTCCTGTCCTTATAGAACTTTTGGTCTAATTGTTTTGTCTGATAAAGTTTCAGAGTGTGAGGGAAGGAAGAAATATATTGCTTTTATGTTAGAGAGCTGCATCTTAGGACTTTACACTCTATGTGTGAACTAAAGGTTAGGTTTTGAGGTTACTTAAATTTTCTGAGTACACCATATTGCTTAAATAGGATTTTGATATGCATGGCACGAGGAAGAAAGAAATGTAACTATGAATCAAGACTCCATATTTTTATTTAGCTTTTTAATAAAGGCAATGTGTTTGTTTCTACAAACATACATACAATTAATATTTTGTTCCTTTTCCACATTTAGACGATCATGTCAATGCTTGTTTTCTATACTCTCACCATTTTAAAAGTTGGCATAAATCATATCAGCTTTTTTGAATTGTCAATTATAACATTGTAGGGCCTTTAGGCAAGACTGCCCCTAAATACAAATGAAAAACACGTGTTATATGTCAGGAAGCATTTTAAAGATTAAAGGAAATTTAGTATAACATGTATCAATCAGATGGTAAATGATTGATATCCTGCTTTGTAGTTCCTTCTCTTTTGTCCAAATAAAACAAAAAGTTAAATTGTGTATTTTGTTCTTATTTTACTTTTTATACTTTAGGAATATTTTTTCCATTTTAAATACAGGAGACTGAAATTTTGTGGCTCTTAAAAATTTAAAATACTAGTTCTACTTTCCCAATTCTTTTTATCAAGAAAAATAGAAGCTTCTACAAAACAAAAATAAAAATAAGCCCTTAGCTCTAAAAAAAATCTTAGAATAAGACATTGTCAAATACTGATGATTAGCACATATTTTATGTTGTTAAATTAAATCTACTATTATTTTTCTGCCTTCCTAGCCATCAAGAATATATACATCAATTAGGTTAATGTACTCTAGCTATAGCCTCCCAAGCAAATACAGATGTGGTTAGTTTGCTACTTAAGGGTAAAAAGACATTGGCCCCTACCTCTAAACTTAACAGTTCCCTGGACCCTTAAATAGATTCCATGACCTCCAGTCCCTTCAGACATTCCCACTGGTCATCTTACATGTACTTTCTCTATTTGGCTTCTTAGGGCTTCTCCAGCTCTGCATTTCAAGAACAAACAAAATGGGGAATAGGGGTGGTCATAGGTACTATGGTTTAATTTATTTTTTCTGTCTATAGAAGGCATTTTATCTTTCCAGAATTTAGTTTTCTCATCTATAAATGAAAGGATTATACTAGATGATCTGTAAGATATCTCCCAATATTTATAATTTTATTAACACCTTTAACTATTCATCATTTTCAAAACATGATTATGCTTTAGCAATAAGTTACTTCTATATTTATTAGCTGTTATCAATCAAAATTTGTGGAACCATTAAAAATATGACATATCTATCTATGAGAAAATTATCTGTCTTTTAAATTTAAGTGTTTATAGATATTTTACAATGTAAAATTTTTGGTACTTTTTAAATACCATAGGTTACCTTGTAGTCTTAAAAATATTAAATACATCTCTATAAAACAAAAATCTTAGTGACTTTTAAATTTAGCTGAATATTTATTATGACCCTGTATCACTGGTATAATGACAAGGTGTAGGAGTAGATAGATACAAAAAATAAGTAAGAATAGTGATAAGTGCTTCCTAATTATATCTCTTTTAAATCTCACACAAATCTTACAAGGTAGGCATTAACTTTACCCTTCTTACACATGAAAAGCAGCCAAGGCTCAGAAAGATGTAGTTATTTTTCCAGAACTGCACAACCGATGTTTGAAGGGTGTGTGCTTGGTCCATTGCCTCAACAAAGCTTTTGAGAGACAGAGATAGAAATAATTTTGTGATTGCAAGAGGATACAGTATATCAACTGTAAGGTTCTAAATTAGAATTATGTTCCAGATTTTAAATATACCATCTATCATAAGTGGGAATACATTTAGGGCATTTTTTGTTTGTTTTTTGAGACAGGGTCTTGCTCTGTCACACAGGCTGGAATGCAGTGTCACAATCATAGCTCAATGCAGCGTTGAATTCCTGGGTTCCAGTAAGTGATCTTCCTGCCTCAGCCTCCTTATTAGTTGGGACTATAGACATATGCCACCAAGGCCAGCTAATTTTTTTTTTTTATTGAATAGTTTTATTCTGTTTTAGAATAAAAACCTTGCTTTGATATTGTTAGGTGCACTGCAGGTATGCCATGCTGCCAGTTATTGTTGGGCACCAAACGCCCCAGCCAGTGTCCCATAGGGCTGGGAAAATGCATGAACTCATACTTTCAGGGCATGTAGAACTAGTATTTACAGTTTTTCTTTTTGGAATCGGCCTGGGACATCTCAAGCAGTCTACACAAGTATTGCCATAGCACTTGCTTTGATGCTCAGAATGTCTCAGAAATGTGTTCAGTATCATGATTTGTGGGTCCTCCAAAAGGTTTTGTTGTCAACATACAAGCAAACAGTACTAAACAATATTAGCTAAACTATGGCTGCCAAGTACTGGATCTTAATAATGAAACCAAATTACAAAACATTTCCTTGTAGAGCTATACAAAAGATATAAAATTAAAATTAAAAATACCAACCATCTTTAAATATTCCAATTCTCCTACAGTGCAGTTTTTCACATCTTTATCACTACTTAATGTTTTAAGGAGAAAGTTAACAAAAATCAAAATAGATAAAAATATTTAAATCTTTGGATCTCTTTATTCCATGGCCTTCATAAAAACAAAAGAGTGGCCAGATTTTTTCCACTATAGCTTAAAATATCAAAAAGATTTACTACTAATTTATAATTAGCAATGAACTGTATACTGAGTCATTTAAGGGTCACAGGTCCAAGGACCAGTGTTATGTGTTACAGGTTACCAAAATAATTTCAAACACTCTGAATCTTCTTGAAATATGACTGAATGAGTCAAGGTATCGTGACAAAATTCCAGGCATAAAAGGAAGAACAGTTAATTGATACCTAGTTTTAATGTCCTAAAAAAGGAGAGGGTGGGTTATTTATTTGAAAATACAACTAATACAACGAATTACACTCTTATCTATGATTATTTACATTTGTATACTGAAAATATCTATTATTTGGACAAATCCTGTGACAAGCCACTTGCTATAAATGAAGTTCTTACAATAAGCATGAATAAGTTATCCTTTTAGATAATGGAAGAATGTATCAAATCTTCATTTATGTTCCAAACATTAAAAAAAAAAATCAAATTATCTTAAGCCTAGAAAGCTAAAGGAAAAAAGACCCGCCCATGACTCTGCTCCTCAGCACGTCAACTTCTGCAAGGACACAGTATGTTTGCTGAGTTTAAAATGTTTATTCATGTTCCTTGTGTTCTTAGCCATGTTTAATTAGAAAAGACTAACAGAGAATGAATATATTACACAATTGTGTTTACTTCTCTTAGTGACAAAGAAAAGATTGCACAGAAAATTTTGATTTTATAGTTCCTATCATCACAGCCTATTAACCATTATATCTCATTAAATTCATGTAGGAAGCCTGACTTCATTAGTTATTTTCAATTCTAAGCCTCTGTGGGATTTCAGACATTTTTATCAGTCCCTCATGTTATTTCTTCTATATCTTCTATGATAGCCTCTCAGTTGAGTTTGCATTCATTGTAGGTCTACCACATGATTTCACATTGACTAAGGAAATGTACAGTAGACACTGTTGAAAGCCAAAGAATTTTGACCATGACTTCCCTCATATTGCTGAGCAAACTAGACCCATTCCTTGATCTCATATCATTTCTTCTACCTGAGAGAACACAAGCATTAATTACATCATTACATAGATATGTAATTGTAAATTTTTGAAGGAGTGAAGGATTTAGGGGTAAACTAACAAAGAGGGTATGGCTTGAAGAAACACCATTTGAGCTATGATCTGAAGAGTAAAGAAGAGTAAAATAGTGGAGTAGAGAGTAGAGAACAGAGTGTTGAGGCAGAGGAAACAGGCTATGAGCACATGCCCAGGTGGAATGTGTGAATGTGATGAGAGCAGGAGAGCACGAGGAAAAGAGGGCATGAGCCCTAGCTGAGGGCTTCTCGGAAGCCAGACCTAGCAGGTTGTGTGGCCCGTGTTCAGAATTCAGCTTTTCCTCATGGATCAGATAGCATCCCTGTTTCTCACATTGCAGAGGACTTTTCTTCTGTTTTTCCTACCTTTTGGTACTGTTTTTTTAACTCTTGTTAACAGTTATCAAATTATCAGATTGACTAGAAAACACTGATATTTTGGTCAGTGTTGCATCTTCTTAGATCTAATGATTTTAAATAATCTAATACTATTGTATTAGTTTCATTTTCTGTTTTTTTAACTTCACTTTCAAATTGCTTAATGTTCAATTTTGGATTCCCAATAATAAAACTTTCATTCTTTTGAAAGACAGGAAACTAGAAAATTGAAAACATTGAAACTTATGTAGAATGCTCCCAGGGATAATAGATTAAATTGCCATGTGTTAGCAGTTCTGAAGTGCAGAATTGTGCTGCCATTTTGCTTTTTTTTTTTTTTTTTTTTTGGTAAATATAAATGCTTCTTTTCAGGAATATTTTTAGATTTCTGATGCTTTCCCACTTTTAGTAAGACTCTGAAATCCTTGAATCTGGCATATATTGATAAATATTCATTTAAAAAATTTAGTGTGACTAATCCACACAATATGATTATACTTGGGGAGTACTCACCCTGTTTTGTCAACTTGCGTCAACATGAAGAGCTATTATTCAACATAACCATATGCTGTACATTCCTTGCTATTTACTATCTTGCATCACTTAAAATTGTGATTTATAGAGTTGCTTGTTGTATCTTTTTAATTCTGTATATTAAAATGATCCAGCTGACAAAGACTGCAGAAATTGCAAAATTACTTCATGTTTATATACTTTACTTTCATAAGATCATCAGATAACATCCTGAGTGTAAACAAGAACATTATAAAATTACTTTTTGTAAATATATAAGGGCACAATATGTATCTAAATAAAACAGCACAATATGTTAGGGCTTTATGAAGCACCTAGCTTAAAATTTTAATGAGGTCATCCTTTATCAGACAACATAATAATCAAGGAAGAATTTTTGTTTTATATTTTCTTTAAATTTAGAAGCTCTTATTATTTCTTCCAACATTCTAAAAAAGCAAATACAGTAATTGTCTCTTATCTGTGATTTTGCTTTCCATGGCTTTAGTTACCCATGGTTAACTGGGTTTAAAAATATTAAATGAAAAATTCCAGAAACAAACAGTTCATACCATGATGACATCTCACACTATCCTGCTTTCTGCCCAGGACATGAATGATCCCTTTGTCCAGTTGTCCAGGCTGTATCCACTATTCGCCTGTTAGTCTCTATCTTTGCAGATCTCTTCCTCTTCCACACTTTGTTTACAGAACTAGGCTTGTACATTTATGATGTAACCTGCTATATTTTAACTTACATATTAATGTATTATAAACATTTTCTACTTTCACAGATAATTTCAACAGCATTTGATAGTTATAGTGTTCTGTTGTAGAGATCTATAATTCCTTTAACCAATCTCCTACTGGACGTTTAGGGTTTATCCACATTTATGTTATTGCTAAGAGCATTGTATATATTTGTACATATGAATTCCCAAAAGTAGAATTACTAGGTCATAGGACATGTGTATTTGTTAGCTCTTTCTTATGTTCTCCAGAATTTCTCTAGAAAGGCTATAACAATTTGTACTCTCACAAGCAGTGTTTGCCTTTTGTTCTTTTATTTTCTGTTTCATCTTGGTCATTGCCAGATCATTCTAATCACTTAATCAATGAATAGTATCTCATTCTTTGAATTTTTGTATTTAACCATTAAATAAGTCTTATAAATTTTAAATATATATTGATTTTTGGCATTTCACCTTTTCTTTATTACCTGTTCATAACCTTAGCTGATTTTGAGTGGAGATCTTTGTCTCCTATTCCTTTATAAGAGCTCCTTATATCTCAAATGTTATTATTTTTCCCAGTTGTTATTTGACTTTTAATTTCTATTAATGACATTTTGTATTCACATAATTATTAGTAAGATCTATCATTCAGTAATAATGAGAATATTTAGCATTTATTAAATAAGTATGTCGTAGACATTGTGCTAAGCTCTGTCTATGCAGTATCTTATTTAATTGTACCCATTACATAGATCAGGAAGCTCAGACCTAGCAAGGGAAGATAACTTGCCAAAGATAAGTGTTGTATCTGCGATTTTGAATCTAGAATCATCTTATTCCAAAGACCATACTTTTAAGCTACTTTATCTTACTGCTACAAAATAACAGTAGTAACTAGTATTTATTTGGTTGCTGTGTGCATGGTGCTGTATTAAACACCTGAATCCTATCCCATTAATTCATTTAATTCTCAACCACAACTCTATGAAGTACAATTCTGTCTGTATCCATATTTATAAATAGCTGAATAAAGATTAACTTTACTGCTTGCTCAAAATCACTACAGTAATGCAGTAGAAACAGAACTTTGTGAGTGAAGGGATTGAATTAATACTACCTCTGCCCTGCCTTTCAAGATGGATATGACAGTCAGATGAGATCCTGTTATTTTTAAAAGCACTATTTTCAACAGGTCTTTGGCCAAATCTTGCAAATCTTTTCCTGCGAAGAAAACTGTGTTCATGGAATTTTCAAACCAGAAGTATTTCCTTTATCATTTTTATGGAACTGAGGATTGCCCATGCCCATAGTGCTAACACAGCAAATTTTCTTTCCTTCCATTTAGCAATCAATAAGGTACAATGTTGAAGAAAAATAACATCTTTAGAAGACTATGTTTTAAAATCAATGGATTACTTAAAAATATATATCAATAATATATGGGGAGGACAGAGAGAGAGATGAACTTGCATTTGGCAATTTAAAATGTGGTAGTTGGCCATCCTACTTTTTTTTAAAGAACCTATTTTCAAGTTTATACCTTGATTCTTAAAAATGGCTAACAAATTTTTTGCTTTTTTCTAGTTTAAATCTCAAAATATTTGAAAATTATATGTGTTTATATGAAAAATATAATTATCAGATTCAAATATCCAGTTCTTGAAGACTTTTGGTACCTGAACTTTAAACATTTTTAGTGTCAAATTAGGTATATAAAATGAATGTTCAATTGCTATGTGTTTATTTTGGTCATCATGAGCAAACCTCATTTTTTACACAACCTTAATTTTATCATAATGTTTATCTTAGTTGCAAAAGTAAACACAGGGGTGATTTTTAAAGGAGATAGGTTTTTATTAGCTTCCCTCGGTGTTTACCTAACTGTTAAGGCTGCGACACTCACTTTCCTTGCTGCATGTTTTGATTAATGGCCCCTTGGACTTGTTCCAGAATATACTGATTATAGTCAGTGCACTTCAAAGATGATTTATTAATTGTGTTTGCAACACAAAATAATTAAGTAAAGATTGATCATATACATTATTATAGGTTTGCCAATAAAATCAGCAGTTACATTTTAAAATAAAGTTTGCCCAAGTAGATTTTTTAAGTACACAGAAAGGATAAATTATCAATATTAAAAATGTATTCAATATTAGCCACTGCTTTATGGCTTTTTAAAGCATGCTTATTAAATGTATCATAGACATGGTCATGTAAATCCATGTGTTTTAAGTGCTATTTTAACATAATTTTAGAATAATACATTTCACTGGAGCATACATAGGTGTTTTAAAAAGTATTTCCATGTTTATAACTCACCCTGGGAACAACGCTTACTACAATTCCCCCAGGCCATTACATACATTTAAATTTCAAATTACTGACAAACTCAGATTTCTGTTTAAAAAGATTTTTAATAGGAGGCTGTTATAATTTTTCTGAGTTTTAGGTAAAGGTAATTTATCATATGTTTCAAATATGTATGTTCGTATTTTTCAAAAGACTCTGATACATAATTATCTAAATTTGGTTTGATAAGAGTTTGTTTCAGGCATTTTAAGTACTTTACCAACATAGAACAATGTGTAAATATCCATTATACCTGGTCAGTATATTAATCAAAAGAAATACTACCTTATTATAATTTATAGTTCAATATTGAAAGTAAAATAGGTCTATTTTTAAAATTTGTTACATTCAAAATTTACAGTGTAAAAGTGAAATTCTATAACTTAAATCATCTATCATTATGTATAATTAAGTGTAAAATAGGTATTTGTCCTGTATTAAAACATCATGAAAAAAAATATTTTATCACACTAGATCAAAGGTTGCTTCATGTTGTCTGAAACTATAGGATAGTTATGCCAAAATAAGAAGATATGAACACCAAAACTAACTGAGATGTTGGCAAATAGAATAAAGAAATCAGAAGTGAGAATAAAAAAACTAAAAACCTAAGAAATTAAAAATGCATAGCAATCCATTATTATTATTCAAGGATTTTGTTTGATTTTGATAAATCATTACTAAAGTACAATAAATACAGGCACCCTTTGTTTAAACATCATTATTAGAAAATATTTTCAGTAAAATTTTTGAACATAATATTTTAATTGAAAATCTTTTATAATAATCTTGTTTCTAAATAATTTCTAAAAATTATAATTTCTCTATATCAAATCTGTGTGTTCTTTTAAAAATGTCATATGTGTAATAAATGAAGATAAATTATCAGTGAATTGAATGAAACAATATCATTACCAATATTATTGCTTATTTATTCCTTTCCACACTGCTTCTAGAAATATAGAATAAGAGTTTGGCACAGGCTTTGTCTCCAACAATCTTTGTATATGAAATAAAACAATGAAGGAAGATTAATTAATAGCACACACGAATCTTTTTCTTTTTGGCAAATTTTCTGACAAATTTTTAATATGTATATGGCCAACTGAAATATGTCTAAAGTGTGCCAAATTCTATAACAAGTAGAAGAACTACGAAATTTCAGAGGAGAGAGAGTTGATAGTTCTTTTGCAGGACTAGGGAATAAGGAGCTGTGATAAAATTGGAGAAGACTGGTCAGGAGGAGGTGTTATCTAAGTTTGGCTCTGAAAATGAATGGTGTTTCTAGAAGCGTAACCTGAGGAAAGATAATATAGACACTAACAATTGAACCCAGTCCACTGAGTCCCCTTAACAGAACCCCCTTCCACCATCTGATGAATCCGCAAGTTTTAGCAGGGTATGTAGCTGCCAATGTGGAAGGTACATTCCCCAGCCTCACTAGCTGTAAAGTATGGCCTTGTGACAAAGTCATTGCCATTGGTATATGAGTGGAAATGATGTGTACAGTTTGGGGATCTTGACCATAAAATGATTGGGTATATATTTCTATGTCTCTTTCTTCTTTATTAGCCCATCTTCCACCTAGCATTTAAGGAAAACATCCTAAGAGGTGGTTGAGCAACAAGATAAGAATCATGGGCCCTGGACAGTCTCTTGAAGCAGGGCAGGATATCTATCATGGACTACCCAGCTACATCTGGACTATTTATTATGTGTGAGAGAGAAATATCTAGCTTGATTGAAGCCATGACACTTTTTGATTCTCTTTGTTAGAGAAACTTGGGATATTCCGTAACTAAAAAGAAGGGTATCCTATCAGGGGAACAGATTACATAAGCAAATGTGTGGAGGAAGAATCTGAAAGATTGAGGAATAATGCCCATATGCGGTGCATAGAAATATGAATAAAGTTGGCAAGGTAGGTGGAACTTGATCACAAAGAGACTTAAATGCTAACTTTATTTATCTGGACTTCTTTTATGAATGGTACTAGGAACTGATAAAAGATTTTGAGCTGATGAATGGCATAATGAACACTGCTTTAGAAAAATTTCCCTGGAAACTAGGTATTAGATGGAGGGAAAGTTTACCGATTGGCAGTGAAGACAGGAGGATATTATACTAATTCAGGAAGAGTTATCTGAAGAATAGTGATTGTAGGTAAGTGTATGAGTGTGATTTGCAAGCAATAGTAGGGATAGATTGGGAAACATTTAAGGTCGATATCCTGCTACTACCAAAGACCTGAGAAGCTTCATCAGTTATTGAAAACTCTTTGGTAAACACAGTCTTTAACAAAGTAAATTATCTGTCTTTAGAAATCAGCTTACCACACAAGCTGGGTAAACAAAACTTAGTGGTCATGGGAATTGACTTCTCAAAAGACTGGAAAAGATTCTTTTTCCACACTGGTGTATTTATATATGCAAATACATGGATTGTGATGTATTAATATTGTTTATTTTATTTCATTTATTTCAATTTTTGAACTTAAGTTAGCATTTAAGTAAGCTGTCTTCAAGTTGTGCTTTCAGAATAGTTGTCCTCTGGAAGGTATACTGTAGCGTCTGAAAACATTCCTTGATATAGGGGTTCTTGTTAGCTCCAACCACAGGAAATATTCTTTATAGACATGTATTTTCATTGTAATCTGAAGTCATAGGGTTTCTCTTACTTGGTGATATATGATATTCTGCTTATGAAATACAGAGAAAATGGACTTTTTCCCTGTCACAATCTATTATGTATGTAGTGCTGATTTTAAAAAGGATTTTTCATAGGGCCAAGATATATGACTTTCCAGAAATTTCCAGACTATAGAGGATAAGATATGAATTATATTTACAAATAAATTTGACAAACTAATGAAGTAAGGGCGTTATCGATATAAAACCAGACAGATCTATACATTCCTATTTCAAAGAAACCATGAAAATAATAATTTCATGTTTTTTTCTCTTTTTTATAATTTGTATTACAAACTATTAGAAAGTACAAGTGAGTTCTTGTTGCATGGATGAATTCTATAATGCTGAAGTCAGGGCTTTTAATGTACCGGTCACCAGAATAGTATACATTGTACCAAATAGTAAGTTTTTTACCTCACCTCCTTCTCACCCTTCTTCCTTCTTAGTTTCCAATATCCTTTACACCACTTTATGACCATGTATACCCATTGCTTAGCTCCCATGTATTAGTGAGAACATGTGATTTTTGTTTTTCCATTCCTGAGTTACTTCACTTAGGATAATGTTCTCTAGTTCTATTTCTAGTTTCATCCTAGTTGCTACAAAAGACATTATTTCATTCCTTTTTATGGCTGAGTGGTACTCCATATATATTTATGCACTCATCACTTAATGAGGACTTGGGTTGATTCCATATCTTTGCAATTGTGAATTTTGCTGTGATAAACATTCAGGTACAGATGTCTTTTTGATGAAATGACTGTTTTTCCCGTTGATAGATGCCCATCAGTGGGATTGCTAGATCAAACTAAAAGTAGGTCTACTTTTAGTTCTATGAGAAACTTCCATACTGTTTTCCATAGAGGTTGTACAAATTTACAGTCCTATGAACAATGTATAAGCATTCTTTTTCATCTCATCCATGCCAACATCTACTTTTTTTTTTTTAATTTTTAATAATGGCCATTCTGGTAAAGGGTAAGGTAGTACCACATTGTAGTTTTAATTTGCGTTTCCCTGATGATTCAAGATGTGGAGTATTTTTCCATATGTCTGTTGGTCTATCCTCTTTTGCAAATATTCTGTTCATATGTTTTGCCCATTTTTCAATGGTTTATTTACTTTCTTAATGGTTTGTTTGAGTTCTTTGTAGATTCTAGATATTAGCCCTTGTCAGATACACAGTTTGTGAATATTGTCTCCCATTCTGTAGGTTGTCTATTTACTCTGTTGATTATTTTTTTGCTGTGCAGAAACTTTTTCATTTAATTAAGTTTTATTTATTTATTTATGTTGTTGTTTTTGTTATTGCTTTATTTGTCTTTGGGATCTTAGTCATAAATTCTTTGCCTAAGCTGATGTCTAGAAGAATTTTTCTTATGTTTTCTTCCAAAATTGTTATGATTTCAGACCTTACATTTAGCTCTTTAATCCATCTTGAGTTAATTTTTTTTATCTATTATGAGAGGTAGGGATCCCATTTCCTTCTTCTGCATGTGGCTATCCAATTTTCTCAGCATCATTTATTATATACAGCATCCTTTCCCCAGTGTATGTTTTTCTCTACTTTGTTAAAAATCAGTTGGTTGTAGATATATGGTTTTATTTCTGGGTTCTCTACTCTGTTCCATTTGTCTATCTATGTCTCTACTTTAATACCAATCATAAGCTGTTTTGGTTACTATAAATTTTTAGTATAATTTGAAGTCAGATAATGTGATACCTCCAGATTTATTCTTTTTGCTTAGAATTGCTTTGGTTATTTGGGCTCTTTTTTGTTCCATATGAAGTTTAGAATTATTTTTTCTAGATCTGTGAAAAATAGCATTGGTATTTTGATGGGGATTGCATTGAATCTATAAATCGCTTTGGGCAGTATGGACATTTTAGCAATGTTGATTCTTCCAATTCATGAGCATGGTATATTTTTCCATTTGTTTACATCATCTATGATTTCTTTCATCAGTGTCTTGTAATTCTCCTCATAGAAATATTTTACCTCCTTGGTTAAGTATATTCCTAGATATTTTCATTCCTTTGCAGCTATTGTAAATAGTATTATATTCTTGATTCTACTCTTAGCTTGTTGAACAAAAGACAAGGTACTTACATATGTGTGGGATGGAGCATCTAATAATTAGGAGGAAAAGACATATTCATATGTACTAAGCAATGAAGTAAAATCATGTGATGTGATAGTGCATTTGTGGGGGCTGCTTTAAATTGAGTCACAAAAGCCTTCCCTGATGCTGTTGAAGCTGAAGTGTGAATGACAAGGAGATGATCCTACAGAAATCAGGCTGAAGAGCATTCCAGGGAAAGAGAACAGCTAGTAAAACATTCCTAAATTGGAACTTGAGGTTGACCTTTTGGAGGAAAAGAAAGCAAGCTAATGCATGAGGCATATTACCAGAATGGAGAGAGTAGTTGGTACGCAAGAGCTCAGGGATATGGGCAGGGCTAGATTATATCAGATTTTGTAGGTCAGAGTAAGAAAGTTGGATATTTTTCTTAGTTGTAAGCCATTAAAGGGTTTTAGTCAAAAGAGTGGTGTACTCTGATTACTCTTTTACAAAGATCTAATGGCTACTATATGGAATATGAATTGTAACAGTACTGCTGTGGAAGGGTAGACAAGTCATATACTTTAGAACCTTACACAATGGCCCTGAGGGAAAGAGAAGATGCAATAGGAGGGGTTAAGAGGTTATTCCAGGAAAAAGTGGTGGTGGTATAGTAGCCAAGGAGACAGAGAGACTTGCTGATGGAATAGTTTTTGTTTTGTTTTGTTTTGTTTTTTGGGGGGGAGGTACTGAGGGATAGGGATAAATCACTCAAAAGTGATTTCTATGATTTTGTCCTAAGTAACTGAGTGGATGGAGGACTGATACTGAGGAGATGGGTGGAGGAACAGGTTTAGAGTAGTGCAAATGATAAGAGCTCTGTCTATTCCAGTTTAAAATTGAGATGCCTACTAAGCATCTAAGAGGATATGTCAAGAGGACAGATAGCCATATAAGATTAGTTGTTCTATGGAGAGATTTAGAGTAAGACAAAGATTTGGGGACCATTGGTATGTATATACAGTCAATTGTTATTGATAGTAATCATGTTCTACAAAGTAGCTTCAAACATTGAATTAACAAATACTGAACCATTGTTCCTAGAGGAAATAATAGAGTTAGGTTACATTTTCATTAACTGATCAATACATAACCTGGTTTTATATGTATTTCTGTTTAAAGACACCTTATTTGATATATATTGTTGGTTCATTAAAAGGGAACTCATGACCAGAAGCATTATAACTCATGCTTCAGTGAAGCTTATCTAACCCACGTATTTCCTCTGTAATGCACATCACAGCCTTGCACGCTAGAGTACTCTTCAGCACTACACTTCAGGGCCATTTTAAACAGTGAAATCACCAACAAAAAGTACAAAAATGTGAAAAACGTGGCACTAAATTTATCACAAAAAGGGGACTTGTTTGCAGTAGGAGAGCTGAAACAAGAAGACAGAGAGAGCCTTGTTCAACCTCAGCTAGGAACATGTATATCAGTGGACTCAATTTTTTTTTTTTTTTTTGCCCAGTCTATACATGTATATTTCCTCAAATGGCTGAGAAAGTATCTTGAGTATTGATTTGGGGGTTACAAATAAATTCTAGTGAGTAGGTGAATTCATAAATACGGAATCCATGAACAATGAAGAGTAATTGTAGTTAGTATTTAAAACCACGGGAGCAGAAGAAATCCCCCAGATTTTGAATAAAGGATGCTCACTATTAAACTCTCATACATCTTAAGATTTGGGAGTCAGGCTCTACATACATCACCAATTAGAGGCCAAGCTGGAAGATAGACTAATAAGGTAGGAGGAAAACTGTGGGGTAGTCTCCTGCTGTTACACCTTTCATTCCTGAGTTATCACTAATTTTATAGTTGTAGTTGCTGCTGCTCCTCAGTTTGGACTCACTATATAACTGCCTTCTAAGGCCATATCACAGAGTAAAGAGCTAGATACAGATTTATACCCTGATTCTGACAATTTACTGTGTGATTGGGGCAAGCTGCTTAATCACTCTGAGCCTCAATATTCTAATGTCTAAAATTGGAATAGCAATATCCACCTCATTAAAACTAATGAACTGGCAAATATAACATGTCAGGCACATGGTAAATGCTCAATATTGGTTACAAATACAACTCTTGCTTTTGTTCATTTGATTTTCTCTTTCCAATATCTAGCTGTCTAGCTTTGAATGCAAATTATCTTCCAAGTCATGTTAATTACCTGTGATAAAATTATACTATAAAAGCATTTGTGATACACAATGGCTCACACCTGTAATCCTAGCACTTTGGGAGGCCCAGGTGATAGGATTGCTTGAGGCCAGGAGTTTGAAACCAGCCTGAGCAAGAGCAAGACCTGTCACTACAAAAAATAGAAAAAATTAGCTGGGTGTGGTAGTATGTACCTGTAGACCCAGCTACTCAGGAGCCTGAGACAAGAGGACTGCTTGAGCCCAGGAGGTCAAGGTTATAGTGAGCTATGATGACTCCACTACACTGTAGCCTAGGCGTTAGAGTGAGACTCTGTCTTTAAAAAAAAAAAAAGCATTTAATTTATCTTTTATTATGTTTAATAACTTATAACCTAATAATTATTATCATCTGAAATTCTAGAATTACAAAGTATCCAAGGGTGAATTTTTAAATATTATGTTATGTAACTTTGGTACATTCCTTGCTGATGTCATATACCTACTGCATTTTCAAATCATAAATATCTTATCAACAAATATTCACCGAGTACCTAATATGAGCTAGGCACTGATCTATGCACAGTGGATATGGTGGGTAACAAACCAGCTGAAGTTACATTCTAGTGGTGTGAAATGAGTAAAAATAAACAAATAAACAAGGACATGTCATAAAATAATAAACAGATATACAGATAATTAAACCAGGCTGATACAAAAGAGAGTTATGTATTCTTTATACAGTATAGTCATGAAAGACCTCTCTAGGAATTGACATTTAAACTGAACGTAAATGGCAAGCAGGCATGCTGCAAAAATTGGAAGAAAAGCAACGCACAGGCCCTAAGGTGAGTAAACATGACAAGGTTGAAGTAGTAGAAAGATGGCCCTTATAGTAGGAATGAGGATTGGTGTGTGATGTAACTATATGGTCAGTGATATAGGCTTTGAGGGACAGTGATCTTTAAATTTTTTTTTAAGTATAATAGTGAATTTTAAGAATGGGAATGACATGAACAGAAGTTTGTGAAGATTGCTATAACCACATGTGGAAAATGGATTTGGAAGTGGGGAGTTTGTGATAACAGAGATCAGTTAGCATGTTTTATAGTAGTCCCAGTGAGAGTCTGTATTAGCATAGGCTGATTGGGGAAATAGTGAGGAATTCCTAGATCCAGAGAGTGTTGTAGCAGTAAAGTTGCCAGGACTTGCTGCTAGATTTGACTGAGGAGAATAAAAGAGAGAGGAGACTCAGGAGAATTCCTGTGTTTTAGCTGAGAAACTGGGTGAATGGTGCAGTTTTCAGATGGAAAGGACTGAGAAAGAAGCAGGTTTGCAGAGCAGAAAAATGAAAAGTTCCATTTAGGCTAGGTTACGTTTTAAAAACTTAACAGACGTCACAGCAGAGATAGCAAGACATATGAATCAGAGTTCTTCAGAGAAGTGAGGTCTAGAGATAAAAATTTAACAGTTCTAGACATTTGGGATTTATGACTATGATCTTAAAGTGAGAACATACAACGTGGGTGGGTGTTTCTCTTCAACAATGTATGAGTGGTTTCTAATGTGGAGCTTTAAGCAGCAAATACAATAAAGGTAAAGAGAGGTATTATAGTGTCAGTTACATGCTTTATTCTTTAATGGATTATAACGTCTGTGGGAAAATGAATACAGTCAGTTTTTAAATATCTGTTTTGTGGATTATACCTGGATTTAATACTCACATGGTTTCTTTCTGGGCTCTCAACTCATTTGAACTATTTTGTTATATCATCAGTCCCTGACAACTTTAGTATTATCCCAGAACTGTATTTAAATACAGATGGTCCCCAACTTATAATAGGTTCAATTTAGAATTTTTCAGCTTTAGGATGGTGCAAAAGCAATACCCATTCAATAGAAACTATACTTTGAATTTTGAATTTTGATCTTTCCCTGGACTAACAATAGGTGGTACAATACTCCTTTGAGATTCTGGGCCAAATCATCTCACACAAAGCCTATTTTATAATAAACTGTTGAATGGCTCATGTAATTTATTGAATACTGTACTGATATTGCTCTGAACATGTTTAAGGTAGGCTTGCCTATGCTATGATGTCTAAGAGGTGCTATGGTTTGAATACTTGTTCCCTCCAAAGTTCACATTGGAATGTAATCACCAATGTGTCAGTATTAAGAGGTGGGGCCTTTAAGAGGTGATTGGGTAATGAGGGCTCTGCCTTTATGAAGAGATTAATAAATTCATGGATTAATGGATTAATAGGCCATCATGGGAATGGGACTGGTAGCTTTATAAGAAAAGGAAGGGAGACCTGAGCTAGCACACTCAACCCCCTCACCACGTGATGCCTGGTGCCACCTTGAGACTCTGCAGAGTCCTCACCAACAAGAAGGCCCTCACCAAATGTGGCCCTAGGACTCCAGATTTTCAGCCTCCAGAACTGTAAGAAATATATGTCTTTCTTTATAAGTTGCTCAGTTTTAGGCATTCTGTTATAAGTAACAGAAAATAGACTAAGATGGTAGGTTAGGTATACTAAATGCATTTTTAACTTATGATATTCTCAACTTATTGATTTATTAGGACAATAACCCCATCATAAATTAAGGAACATTTGTATATATGTAGTATTGGGTTTTAGGGGAAAGTCCCAAATGTACATAATTACTTTATTTAAAAAACACTTGAAAATTGAACTCTTCATGTATAATCAATGAATCAAAAGAATTTGTTGGGAGCCCTTTAAGTCATAGATTCTGACTTTACGGTCTAGTCAAGTAGAGAAAACAAAGATACATGAAACCATAATAAGCAATTATTTGGGTAACTGTGATAGTCATTAGTTCTGTTCGCCAAATAGTTCTAGCTCTTTGCCTTCTGGGCACATGGTAAAATTGTACTTCATAGCTAAAGTTGAGTGAGACTATGAGATTAGTTCTTGCCAATAAGTTTTGATTAAAAGTGACATGTGTAACTTCCAAGCCAGAGAAAAATTTTTTTTCCCTCTGTCATAGCAACTGACAGTGTTGGTGGCTGCCCTGTCATCGCAGGTCCTGGAATAAGGTGACAGCGCAGAGTGGAGCCCCCCCAGGCCACCCAGGATGAACATATAGCATGAATGAAAATTTAAAGCTTCATTGTTTCTAGCCACTGAGATGTTGGGGCCTTTGTTACTGCATATAACCTCTAATCCATTCCTACTGATAGAGACTTGTGTAAATTTAGCATATTCTTAGCACCAACACACTCCTATGTCCATTTAAAAATAAGGACACAAAAAACAACATTGGTTGAAGGTTTATTACTGCCATGAAGTGAATATTGACACCTTTACTATAAGCAGAGTAGAGGGTCATAATATAATAAAACATTGCTTAACTACATTGTTAAAGACTTACAAGTATATAACATATTTCCCAATGTCATAATTTGGAAATTTTGTTTTCTCTCATTACCAATGTGATTCTATAATATCAAAACTTTAGGACAACTATAAATTATTTGATGATTTTACAAAAAAATTTTTAATAATCTTATTTAATAAGGAAAAAATATAGCATCTTCAGTTTTTTGATAATTAGGTAACAGGAGTAAATTGTATTATTCCCAGAGCTATTTAACAAATGCTCCTTTATACACTCATTTGCTAGTCTGACAAATGGAGTCAAACTTCTATCCAGAAGGTTAAGAGAGAAAACACTCAGATTTGACATCACTTCACCCCACCTAATGACTTCACTTTCCATTTCAGTTGCTTGTTGTCTGGCTCAGTTATTCATTCAACTAAAACAAAAATGTACTAACCAAGAAGAAGCTGTAGTCTTCACTGCCACTAAGTATGTAGAAATCAACTACAATGCAGATAATCTAGAAACCTATAAATTGATTAAATTTTAGACATAGAATCTTTGAGATGGAAATATAATAAGAACTTTGTGTTTCTTTACTTAATTTATGATATCTATCTTAGTCTAATTTTGCTGCTATAATAAAATACCACAGAATGGGTAATTTTTAAACAATAGAAATTTATTTCTCTCAATTCTTGAGACTTGGAAGTCCAAGAATTGAGAGAAATAAATGAAGGCCCAGCATTCAGTATTTGGTGGGGATGTTCTTGCTGCATCATGGCAAACAGCAAATGCTGTATCCTCACAGGGCAGCAGGCGGAAGAGCAAAATAGGGCTTAATCTAGTTCCCTGAAGCCCTTTAACAAGGCACTAATTCATTCATAAGGTAGAGCCCTGATGACTTAATTACTTCCCCAAAAGACCCCACCTCTTAATACCACCACAATGGGGATTAAGTTTTAACAAGAATTTTGAAGGAAACACCATCATTCAAACCATAGGAATATCTTTATACATTATTTAGTTGTAAACTGGCATAGAAAGTTAGCCAAATGAAGCATGGTATGAGAGACTTTATCCATGGTCAATGTCTGTGCTCATTGTCTATCTCCTTATGATTTCCCTATATATACTCTTTCTTGGAGGATTTATTTTTACATAATATTTATTTACTGCAGTGTTTGCCTATATACACTAATGGTATCAATAGGAAAAAGATTCTGATGTTTCTAGCTAATGTTTGCAAAGAATATCCCCCTTATTATATCCCCTTTATCTTATGAATTGCAAAATAAATAGTATTCTACTCAAAAAGGAATCTTACAATAGTGTTATAGTTCTAATAATGTCAAGCAAGGAGGTAGAAGACCTGAGTTCAGTTTTCAATTGTGCCATTTACTAAACTATATGACTTTTTAACCTCTGTCAAATCTGTCTTCTTTCCATACCCAACACTGCCTTGGTTTAAGACCTTCTTACGTAGCTTCCTTCAAGACTGGACTCTACCACAGCTGCCAAAGTGATCCTTCTAAGACATTAATCATCTTCAAGTCTTTCAATGAGTCCCTACAGTTTTTTTCAAGATAAAGTGCAAAACCCTTAGCTTAGTACACACAGGCTTTCATGAGCTGTATCTTGTCTATCTCTCTAGTCCTGAGGTTGTAAAGTGGCAGGCTGTTACCAGAATTCAGTTCACATATGTGTTTTGGGCTAGTTTGCATTGTGTATTTAAATGTTTTTAAATTTGGTACCATCATTAATTTAAAAATTGAGAGATTTCTGGCTTCTCTTGAAATTAGAAGATTGTTCCTTCACATGATGACAACTGGCTATAGTGACTGTTTTCTTTAAGGACATTGAGGAGCTTCACCCCTTTTTGTAACTTGTGTCATTTGCATTTGATTCCCCTTCTGACCTCATGTCCTTCCACTTTTTAATGTTCATTGTTTATAATGCTGAATACTAAGTTCACGTTCCTCCAATGTTTTCTGATTACCTTTGCCTGGAATGCCTTTTTATCTTTCCATTTCTTTATCTCATTGACATATTTACTTCCTTCAAATTATAGTGCAAGAGTTGTATTCTTCAGAAAACTTCTCCAACTTACCTGTCTTGTCAACCCACCTTGCCTTATTCTCCCATAGCATCTCTCATACTTATGGGATAGTGTTTGTTAATCTCTTTGTCTGTTTCTTCCACTTGGTTATAAACTCCCTGGGTACAGAGACTATGTATATAATGTGTCTTTGTGTCACAATTTGTGGCCTACCTAGAAGACTACCTGCCACTTTGTAGAAGGACAGTAACTGACTTAAAAAAGGAGCCACTGTGGGCCTAAGTATCATCATCTATAAAATTATGAGCATAGATTAGATGATCTCTGAGGTCTCTTCTTACTTGAAAATCTGCCCTAAACCATCCATTTTTTAGAACTGGAGACAGAAACTGTTTTGAACATATTTTAAACAACATTTAGATATAGACTAAACAAGAATTAAAGAAATTTAGGACCAGTCATAGAATTATCGATAAGATGTGGTGTCCTAACGTGCTAAGTAGCAAAAGTATTCCCCTCCAAAAGGAGCTCTCTGCTTTTGGTTATTCATTTCTATATAGAAAGTGACTGATAGATCATTGTCCAAAGACAGCAAAGGGCTCTTTCAATAGGTACGTGCAGGCATTTAACAAAAGGGAAACATTAGTGCTTCAAGGGGGGCATTTATTTAACCTTAATAGCAATATTTGGCATCATGAGAAAGAGAAAGAAAAGATGAGGACATATATCACAGAGAAATAGAATCTGTTTCAAATACTAGATTGGGGTTAGCTGCCATTAAAAAGTCGAATAGAAAATGGATGCCTCTGTGGCAAATGGTTTGGGAAAAGGTGATTGGCTGAATTAGTTGGCATGGCAATGAGTGTCTTAAAACCATTTGACCTGGAAATTCCATCTGCAGGATTCTATACCATGAATGTACACAAAAATCTGAATGTTATTTTTTCCTTATTTTATATATGTGTGTGTATATATATATATATATATAATATATATGTTTTATTTCCAAATAATGGGGGTACAAATGTTTAGGTTACATATATTGCCTTTGCCCCACCCGAGTCAGAGCTACAAGCGTGTCCATTTCACAGTGAATGTTATTAATTATAGCAAAAAAAAAAAAAAAAGGAAACAATTTAAAAGTCCAACATCAGGGAATTGGTTAAATCAATAGTTTTAAAACAGTACTTCCCAGATTATAGAATTGCATAGGAATGTGTTGACCTTGCAGAAAAGCCCCAAGCCCTTCATCACCACTTTAACCAGAATAGTTTCACTTTTATGTGTTTTATATATTAGGGTTCCATGTGAGATTTTGTTTAGGAAACAAAAATCTGCTCATACAAATAAAAAGTTGAAAACCACTGGATTCAATAAATTATAGTAATTCATATGACAATATGTATAAGGAAACATGTATGTTAACAGCTCAGGTTATCTTTGGGTAGTGACATTACTTGCTTGATTTTTGTATTATCCATATTGTCTGCAGAGAGCATGTAATGACTTCTGTAACCAGACAAAAAATGGTTTTTGAAAAAAAAAGGATTTGATAGCAATAAATAGTCTATGAACCACTGAAAATTTTCTAGCTTACCATTTTGGGCATTCAAATCATAGGTCTGTAAACCTGCTATAGTTATGAAATTTTCCCCACTAAATATCATAGGTTGTAAAGAATGTTGAATATACAGTCTAACCCCCTCATTTTACATTTGAAGAAACTATGATCCAGAATGTTTCACTGTATTGAAGCTAGATCTGGAACATTGTGGTCTTCTGATTCCATTGCTTCTTCTACTATCCACCTAATTTATAAAATGGACATTCATAATTCTCATTTCTCCCATTTATGTCTACCTTGGACTAGTTGGAACATTCATCATTGGGTTCTTTTTTACTTTTTCCTTTTAGTGAAAACTAATTTTTGAACTGTTGGTGGTCAAAATTTCTGTATTTAGAAAAACTGGCACAAACTAGGACATTAAAACAGGTCTTAAAACTGTCATATGACTCATCGTTCTAGTTTATACAATTAGAGTTTTGTGATGGATTTCATTCTACTAATTAGTTAAATGTGTATGTTCACGCCAATAATTTGGAACTGTACTAAATTGACTCCAAATATTCTTACTGTTAGCCTTCACTTTTGGCATCTAAAAGGTAGACATTAGATACATGTTCCATCTGCCCCACCTTCCTTCTCAGACATGAATGTACTTGTGAAGCACTCTGCCTTGTATTTCAGAATCTTAACTCATCTCTGAGTTATCTTGCTATCATCACATTGACATTCCCCCCACAACACAAATGTCATGGCCTCTTGTAATGTTTTTTACATATGTGTATATGTCAGGACTTTCCCATGGTTCTTTTCTGTCTTAATGTTGAGAAGTAAAAATTGGATATTCAGTCAAACTTGGAGAATCTGAAGAAATAGTGTGAGGAAATGTATTTCAAATAAAGGAAAATGAAAAGATTTATAAACATCAGTCACTTCCCTAAAACCTCCTACCAATCCCCAGCAAAAAAAAAAAAAAAAAAATCAGTAAATAAGACATAATGAAAGGCAATCAAAACAAATAGATGGAGATTTTTATTTAAGGTAGAGGTGCTACAGTTCATTGTTGATGAGCCTATTTGTGAAAAGACCTAAAAGAAAAAGAGGGCTTTATAGAGCAATCTTTTCATTTGGTGTTTAATTATTACAATAAAAAGAGAAATCAATATGTCCAGTAACATATTAGATCTATAACCAAACTTACCATATTATACCTTAATTCAGAGAGTAAGGAATTTTTTTAACCATTTTCTCTAAGAATCCTAATGTTTTAATTTACTTAAAATACAAACCTTTAAGGCTTGTATCTTATAGAGATCATTCTACTTTAAGTCCAGTTTGGTGGTTCATGCCTATAATCCTAGCACTCTGAGAGGCCGAGGCAGGAGTATCACTTGAGGCCAGGAGTTCAAGACCAGCCTGAGCAAAAGCAAAACCTGGTCTCTACAAAAAACAGAAAAAATTAGCTGAGCATGGTGGCATGTGCCTGTAGTCCCAGCTACTTGAGAGGCTGAGGCAGGAGAATCTTCTGAGCCCTGGAGTTCAAGGTTACAGTGAGCTATGATGACACCACTGCACTGTAACCTGGGAGACAGAGTGAAACCCTGTGTTAAAAAAAAAAAAGGTAATTTAAACTGTAATCATTTTTCAGTTGTTTTTACCAAAATAATTCCTTTGAACATCATATACATGAGGTTTGGGATGAATTTTTCAATATTTTACAATGTCATAATTTTGAAACCTCTTCTGATCTAGTCATTCTAATTATTTTAATGCATTGGGATGTTGTACATTTATTCTGGGAATCAAGCACAGAAGCTTATGGATATAAAAATGGAATTAGATTTGTCAATGATCAATTCAATAATGTGAGTGTGCATGCAAATATATTTCCTCATGATTAAACATTTGACCTAATATTTCAAAGTGTTTCCAGTGAAGTGTTCACATTTAGGAATGACTATGCCACTAGCTAAAAATGTTAATATTAAAATATTCTTCTGACACCTCTTAGTTAAAATTTTAAGTTAAATATCTATAGTGTATGCTTTTAGAATAGTAGCACCATGTGATTATTTTCCAGGTAACATTTAAGAATAATATTTTATATATAAGACTGTACAGTTTTCGAAGCATACACATACATATTACTTCATTTAGTTTGTACACAAACTCTGTGAGAGAGGATAATGGGGAAGATTATTCAAAAATGAGAATAGTGAGGTTAGTGACATACTCAAAATTTATTTGATACTGCAGGCCTCAAACCTGCTGCTTGTCCAGGATTATTTTCACTAATCTTTTAACCTCTATAAGTGAATGCGTGTGCTCTAGAATTTCTAATAAAAGCAAGTTGCAGAATTGTACAAACATTATAATAGCAGTTAGTGAAAACAAAAAGTGCCAAATATTTTCTATTGGTACATAAATAAATGTGCAGAAAGATTATATAAATTGAGTGGCTATCTCTGGTGGGAATAGGCACTGAAATTGGTGGAGAAAGGGGCCTCAATCTAAATACATTTATATATGGCTTGTAGAGTTAAAAATAATTGTTAAAACTTTAAGGTATGTGCAAGTAAACTCTGGGAGTTACTGAACTGTACCAAGAAGGAGTAGGGATGGATAGAGAAGTAAATGGGAGAGTAATTGACGTTTTTGTGAATAAAACACGTCATCACACGGTCTTTGGAACCTCTACGGAATGTTTTATATCACTTGTTTTGACCTACTGGTTGGCAGAAACAAAAAAAAATCGAAAGTAAGCCTCTTTTCAGAATTCTTCTAATTTGTTCATAGTTTTGGGAAATACTCAGCAAAGAGAAATTGGCCGTGGTTCTGTATTGTGCAACAAATTAATATGAAAGTGGGGGGGTTGTTTATTTCATTACAATAGCATTGGTAAATTAAAAGTAATAAATTCAGTTGAAAACCACGAGTCTGTTCTTATAATTCTGAATTGTATCATGTGTTCTGGTCCCATTGGTAATTCCTCTGGGCTTTGTTCAGAGGGGCGGAGGCATGGTTTGTGATTCCCTTCACCGTCACTCCACCCTCCTGGAATGTGACAACTGATTTTCAAAAGCTAAAAACATGACTTTTCACAGGAGCTTGTTATTTCTTTTTTCAAAGTTTGTTTGAATCAGTAGTGAGATTATTCTAAGATATCCCCTGCCCTTGGCTTGTGTTCCTTTAGAAAATCCAGACGATCTAACCCTTAATTCCTGGTTAGTAAGATAATAGACATGGCTGGGCGAGGTTCTAGAGATGGGATAATTTGACACAACACATCTCTGACTGAAATCTAAATGTGACTCTGGGGACCAGTAGACTGAATTGGTCTGTCTGTGTGAGTTTTAGTTTCCTTTCTCAATTAATCAACTTCATGTCTGAAATGTCTAAAAGAAGCTCCCTGTTACAGTTCTTCTCTGACCTTTCTGGCTCACTCATTTGCTTTTCTGTCTGACATCTTGTCACCTTTCTTCCATGCCCAAAGCAACCAACACTGGTTCTCACCCTTGGCTTGCTGATGTGATTTCCTAAGATGTGCTCTTTATAATACAGGGAACTGCCCATGTTCATAATAACAATACTAGTGATGGCAATAATAATATCAACCACCATTTAGTTAGCACCTAATATTCTATAGCAGTAACAAATGATATAATTCAATGAATACATATTACTATCAAAATCAGTTCACAGCACCAGAGTTTCTTCCTAATTTAGATATTTACTGTAAATTATAAATGTTTGCTATAACTCAGATTATAAATTAGTTACTGAAAGATAGTTACTGTGATTTTTCCTGGTACTTTCCTGCTTCAAAAGGCCATATTAAATGTTGCCTTTATCATGCTAGTCTCATTATCTGCCCATCATATAACTGTTCTATCCTAGAAATAGTTCTGAAAAATTGTGTACCACTGGCCTCTGTTCTTCAATAACTAGACCAATGTTAACACATAGTCACTGGTTTGGAAAAGTGAAATGGGTTATATTCAGTCAAAATCATATCTTGATTAAGTAACAGTTAAGAATACAGACTGTAGAAACACAAACTCTATTACCCCCCCAGCTATTTTGAGCCTTGACAAATTACTTCATGTCACTAAACTTCATTTTCTCCTCTGTTCAAAGGACATAATGAAATGTCTTAGTTGATAGTTTTTGTTTGTTTTGTTTAGTATTGAATGAGATAATTCATGTAAAACTCATAGCATAATACATGTCTCATAGTAATAAATGTTTACCTTTATTGTTAATGTTATTTTTATTTGAAAATCACTTTCAAATTTGTAGTAGTTATGTGGTATATTGACTTAATACACCTGGAACTCTATGAAAATTTATTTATATTGATCATAAACATTGGTGAAAATTTCATTTTTCATTCTTAGATAGATGGCAGGTGTATACTAATGTGTAGTGTATATCTTGAAACCCTCAAAAAAAAGCATTTGTTGAAACTTTCTTAATTGGTAGTGAAAATGAAACAAAGAACAGAATTCATTGTTTGGGACTTTCAACATATGAAAATGTATCTTCCCATTGTTATGTCAATCAGATGACAAAAAAATAAAAGATCATGGAGCATCATTATTCTAGTAGCATCAACCATCTCCTTGGCTCCTGAATACGAAAGAACTAAGCATTGCTTCAGGGTCACTGAATTAATGAGGAAGAAAAGAACAAATTGAGGGCCATGTATCAATCAAGGTTCTCCAGATACACAGAAATAATAAGGGGTGTGGGTGTGGGGGTGTGTGCACACATATACAAAAGTGATTTATTTTAAGGAATCAGTTCCCATGATTGTGGGCTAGCAAGTCTGAAATATGTATGGAAAGCATCAGGCTGTCTGGAAACTCAGATAGGAGATGATGCTGCAGCCTTAAAGCAGAATTTCTTCTTCTCTTGGAAACCTCAGTTTTTGTTCTTAAGGCCTTTCAACTGATTGAATGAGGCCCACCCAGATTTTTGAGGGTAATATCCTTTACTGAAAGTCAACTGATTACAGATGTTAACTGCATCTACAGAATAACTTCACAGCAACACCTAGATTAGTGTTTGATTAAATAACTGGGTACTCTTACACTTTACCAGTTTATACATAACACTAACCATTCCAAGCTGGGAACAGAAAGTACATGAAGAGATTGAGATGATAAGGAATGTTGGGAGAGGTGGACAATTTAGGGTCATTGCAATAATATAGATAACTGAAGATGAGCATCTAGATGAAAGTAGTTGAAGACTGGATGAAAATTATGGGACAAATCCAAACAGTGTGAAAGAAGTAGAGCTGATAGTATTTGGTCACCCATTCAACAAATAATGTAATCAGCAGTGAAAAGGCTACCACCAATAATAAATTCATTGGCCATCAGTGTTCAAGGCTGGCTACAAGAAACAATGGTGATATAGCACCTCTCATACTATCCTGGAAAGAGCTAGAACCCATTCTACTAAGTGAAGTATCCCAAGAATGGAAGAATAAGCACCATATGTATTCACCATTAAATTGGCTTTAACTGAGCAATACCTAAATGCACATATAGGAATAACATTCATCAGGCGTCAGGCAGATGGGAACGGGGTGGAGGGAATGGGTATATATAAACATAATGAGTGCGATACACACCATCTGGGGGATGGACACGTTTGAAGCTCTGACTCTGAGGGTGGCAATATACATGACCTAAACATTTGTACCCCCATAATGTGCTGAAATAAAAAAAAGAACTAAAAAATTTTTTTTTAAATGTGGTACATGTACACTATGGAATATTATATATCCACAAAAAAGAATTAAATCCTGTCATTTGCAACCACATGGATGGAACTGGAGAACATTATGTTAAGTGAAATAAGCCAAACATAGAAAGACAGATCTCGCATGTGCTTACTCATATGTGGGACCTAAACATTAAAAAAAAAAAAAAGAAAAGATCTCATGGAGACAGAGAGTAGAATGATGGTTATAAGAGGATGGAAAGGGTAGAAGGGGGAGGATAAAGTGGAGATTGCTAATGGGTGTAAAATATACGTAGATAGAATGAACAATATTTAATAACACAACAAAGTGACTATAATCAACAAGTTGGGGTATCCTTTAAAATAACAAAAAGAGTGGAATTAGAATGTTCCTAACACAAAGAAATGTTAAGTACCTGAGGTGATGGGAGTTCCAATTACCCTGATTTGATGAATTCACACTGTATGCCTTATCAAACATCACATGTACCCTATAAAGATATATAATTACTATATACCCATAATAATTAAAAGTAAAATTTAACCAAAATTTTTAAAAAGATAATGAATGTGACAGAAAGATTCGATATTATTGGGTTTCTAGAGATATAAAATTTTGTTGAACAAAAAATGTAAAGTTATGAAATGGTTCAAAGATGGAGTAATAAAAATAGCTTTACCAATGAAAATTTATATTTATTATATCATGGTATAATAAGTCATATACTCCAAATACTTTGACTATTACTGAAAGTTCTGGTGAACTAGCTAAACAAAAATGTTTTAGGAGCAGTGGACAGCCAATTAATATATTACTTCAAACAATTTATATGGCATATAAGAACTATGGACAGAGAGTACCATTAAAAGCAAATTTTGCCTGGATAGCTTTTTTAGGAATTAATTGTGAAGAGTTCTGTTTGCCTTATTAATTTAAAATCAAATAATAATAAAACTAGCATATTTATAGTTAAAAGGTCATGTATCAAAAATACATTATCTAGGTGTAGGCCTGCATTTGGGGTATTCATGAATTATTAATGTTTATTCCCAGTTCACATAAATTTAGTTAGCTTTAAAGATAATGTTGTTTTTCTTCTAGCACTAACTTTTTTAGTCCATGATTTTATAGAACAAGAGGTTTTTTTGAAGCACATATGGAGCTATGATAAAAATCCATGAATCCATTTAGGTAGGTAAACAAATGTCAGTAGACAAATAGTTCTTCTTTGAAGCTCTAACACATCATTTCTCAAAGATTCTTTTGTTGAACACTAATACCTTAGGAGGTTAATAAATGCTAAGTAAGGAAAAGAGTAAAGAGTTTGCAGAATCTACAAATATAGAAATCAGTGGACTAAGGAAAAGGAAAAGGATTTCTTCTTAAAGATTTTAGTATACCAATGTGCACCATGGGCTCTCAAGAGGGACATATAATGCATAATACTTGCAAGAATTATTTGACCACAGAGCCACTTTTTCATTGACTATCATGTACCAGCATGAAACATATTTTCTGAAATACTCTCCTAGTGTTTCCAAGTGGAAAAAACTGATGTTCACATAGAATAATCTACCTTACATTTCTGTCATAAAAAGCTATATATTAATATAAAAAGAGGCCATCAGAAAATACACACATTGTTATCATAAAGCTTACATGTTAAGGGAGAGACTTTATAAATATACTGAGAAATAAAATAATTGCACAGTATGATCTAGGGTAAGAAGGAAGCAAACAAGATGTTAACATAGAAAACTACAGAAGGAATCTACCTTAGACAAGAAGGTCAGGAAGGACTCCAGGAATGTAATATTTAAGCTGCATGCAAGTAGAAAGAGCTTACCTTTTAGAAGTGAAATATTCCATGAAGAAAGAAGGACATATGCAAAGGCTCTAAGGTGGGAAGAAATTTTGGCATGTTTAGAAAGAAGTGTACAAGGGAGGTAACGAACTCACACATGCCTACCTAGCATGGAGAGATAGGCAGGCTCCAGATCATACAGAACGTGGATGCCAAAGTAAGAGAGTTTGGAATTTATTCTGTGAGATTTGGGAAGCTTTTATAGGGTTTTAAACAGTGAATTGTGTGTTTTGATTTACATTGTGAGTTCACTTCTGCTCTGTGGTGGATTAATTAAAAGTGGGCAAGAGTGGAACTCTAGAAGACCAGTTAGGAGGCTGTTGTAATCCGGATAAGAGATGAAAGGGATGATGTGTTGTCAGACTCAAGATAGAGTCTGATGCTTTCCAGAGGGGGATAAGAGGGAAGTAGCAAAAAAGCATGACCTTCATGTTCTTTTTCTTCCTCTGCTCACCTTTCCATGTAGCAGAACCAGTGATATTTAGCACTGCTTTATTCCAGAGTATAAAGTATATAAATTACAAATCTCTCTTGAGTTTGACTTTATTTCATGTAATGTTTGGAAGATTTCCAAAATGACCAACAAAGAAAATGTGTAAAATCCCTTGAAGTCATATTTTCCCTGTTGCCTGTTTTATTCATTTTATTCTGACACTTTAATTTATTTCAACACACTCCTTCACTTTGAATGAACCTTCTTTGCCTTCACCTTAATTTTGACAGTCTTGTATAGGATGTGCAAATGAAAATTAAACTGGTACCATGAAAAATAAGAACTTTTTTTCACAATGATATGCCACCCTGGCCTTCTCTGCAATAGCTGTTCTACTACTATCATTTACACCAACCAGATGTTATTTCCCCTAAATTTAAATCATGCTTCATACAACTTATGGACTTTGAGTCAATGATTAAAAATTAAAAACAAAACTGAGAGACAAAACTCTTCCATATAGGATGTGTGTGCTACATAAAAGTATTATGTAGATTAATTTTAACTTCAGGACTTTGGCTGCCCAGAGACATCAGCTGCCAGATCTTCTCAGAAAGTAGGAAAGGTTTTAGATGGGAAACACACACACACACAGAGAGGAGAGAGAGAGAGAGAGAGAGATCAAGTATAATTCCAAGAGAAAGATGCCAGAATCTACAAAATACCAACAGAGATCAACCTCCAAGAAGCTTGGAGTCCAGCAAAAAGGATAGGTGGGTGGTTTGTTTCTCTCTCCCACACATCTCTGAATCCTGAGCTGCTAGAGAGTTTTTCTACCCACATGAGCCCAAAATCTGCTGTTGCCAATGAACTAAAAGCTTCTTGAGGAGAAAGCACCAGGCTGCCAGCCCCCTTGGGGCACTTTCTCTCTCCAGAGATCCAAACCAGGACAGTACGTGCCTCGTTACTTCTCCACCACTGTACTCCTTTTTCCTCCCCAGGGGGCTTCAGCCCCTCAGTTTTTGTCTCACGTGTTCCCACACAAACATATTTCCCAACTTTCCCAACTCTGGCCCAAAATGCAAGAGCCACAGGGGCTAGTGGGTCACAAGGGATCTGCATGACCCCAGAGGCTGGACATTCCAGGTAGGTTGCTTCCAGAGAGACAGACAGAGACAACCACAGTTCTGTCTTTCCTCCATCCATCCTCTATTCCTTCCCCACCCATGGCTGCAGAGAGAGACAGTTGAGCTGGGGTCTCAGGAGGGGTTGCTTCCCCTCTGTTAGTGCATCCGCTATACCCAGGCTTCCATAGAGTATGGGACTCAAGCCTTTCCTCTTAAAGACCTGCAGAGAAGTAAGGGGTGAGTGGACCGTGAGCTCCTTGCTCACCAGCCTTCCCTGGTGCTTCTTGTCTGGCTACTCCGTCAGAGTAGGGCACTCCCCAAAGTAGAGGGACCTCAAACCTGCTTGAGCACCCCATAAGCAACTTGGGACCAACATGCTTCTCTCTGGCACAGTCAAGGATTGATCTTCAGGGACCCAGGGACAGGCCCACAGGCCAGATCACATACACCCAGGACTCAATCATGTTGGTCAGGGGCACGGAGGGGAGATTTGTGAACTAATCTGGGGAGGCAAGGGAACACTCATGGGCAGAACTGAAAAGAGAGTACAGTGTGGGTCTCAGCACACTCATGGATCCCCTCCCCCCACAGGAAGGCTGTGCTGTCAGCCCAGGACAGGAAAGCTCCCAGCATATAGCACCATTGTGGGGGAGCTCAGCTAGTTTGAGCTTCTGTCTACTGGCAGACTCCAGAGAGAGACCACAGAGCAGAGGAGAGGGAAGAAGAATGGAACCTACTACTGACAGCCAGACTGTGAATATCAGACAGTGCCTTCCCAACAAGTAGACTTTCTGGCTGGGTAGGGACAATTCAGCCCCTCCCTCATGGATTTCCCCAGAAACCTGAGGGTGGACCTTTGGCTTCCAGTGAGAAAGCTACCTTACCAGCTTTTATGGAACTTAAGGGCATGCTCACCTGACCCAACCCTGCAAATCCTCATACCTCCACCCACCTCTGCTTGAGTGGAGAATAAGGACTCACCTGGAAGTTCCAGGATCCCACTCATCATGTGGGGCATTCACTGAGGGGGTAGAGTCAGTGACAGATCCCAAAAACAGCACTACAGCTGGTTCTTTCTAGCAAGTGTCACCTAATGATAGAGTAGTGAATTTGCACAGCATTTTATAACATTTACTGACTTAATCATTGTGGTTGATTCTTACCTACAAGTACCACCTACTGTCTCAGAGAATAAACTGGGTGTGCCAATACAGTTCACACTGTTAAGAAGACCACAGAGCTGGGAAAAGAAAAAGGATTTCAAAGACCTTCATCCTCCCTATGTGAGTGGACAGTCAGGGAATCTGCCCACTCACATAGCTCACTCCTACATCCTACAAAGAACTAGCACCTGACAAAACCACCACACTAAGGATATCTATAACCAAGGCATCCATCCAGAACCTAGACCACCATCAAAGCACCCACAAGCAAAACCAGAGTTTCTTACCCAACATATACTACAAACAAAACCCTTATGAGTGAAGGGGTGAAAATACCCCATCTAAACAAAAGAAAATCCAAAAATAAGAAGCAACAGCTGCTGCAGATGAGAAGAAATTAGTGCAAGAACTCTGGAAAAATGAAAAATAAGAGCAAAAAGGATGTCCATAGCTCTCTAGCAATGGATACCAACCAAAATAAAAATATTGAAGTGACAGATAAAAGAATTCGAAATATGAATTGCAAGGACAATTAACGAAATCCAAGGGAAAAATGGAAAACCAACTCAAAAAGCCAGAGAAACAATTCAGGAAATGAATGAAAAATTCACTGAAGACATTGATATATTAAAACACACACTCACACACACACACACACACAAATAGAACTTATAGAAATGAAAAATTCATTTAAGGAAATACAAAACACAGTGAAAATTTTTAAGAATATAATAGACCAGGCAGAAGAAAGAATCTCGGAGTTTGAAGACAAAATTTTCCAAGTATTCAGTCAGTCAAAAATAAAGAACAAAGAATTAAGAGAAATGAACAAATCCTATAAGAAATATGGGAATATGTAAAATGGCCAAATATAAGAATCATAGGCATCCCTCAGGGTGAAAAAGAAAACACATAGGGCTGGAAAACCTATTTCAGGGAATAATTGAGGAAAAATTCCCTGGTTCTGCTTGAGATTTAGACATCCAAGTACAAGAAGCTCATCAAACACCTGAGTGATTCATTGCAAAGAGGCAATCGGCAAGACATATAGTCATCACACTGGCCAAAGTTCACACAAAGGAGGAACTCCTGTGAGCCAAGAGGTGAAAACATAAAGTAACTTACAAAGGAAAACCCATCAAGCTAACTGCAGACTTCTCAATGGAGACCTTCCAAGCCAGAAGGGATTAGGGCCCCATCTTCAGTCTTCATAAACAGAACAACTGCAAGCCTCAAATTTTGTACCCTGCATCACTAAGTTTCCTATATGAAGGAGAAATAAAGACTTTTCCAGACAAACAAACACTGAGGGAAGTTTTCAGGACCAGGTCTGTCCTACAGAAACTACTCAGAACTGCATTATGCATGGATTATACATGGCATTATCTGAACACCTAGTCTTTTATATTGGTAGCAACCATTCAAATTCATAAGTTTCTGAAATTTAACAAGAGTCATATTCAAGGTATAAAGTAGAATAATTTTATGGGTAAAGCTTATCAGATGGATACAAGACAAATAACTGTGATACATAAATGTTATCTTTAATAGAAAAAAATTAGGAAAGACCTAATTTAAGGAAAAATAGCTCATAAGGGTTATGGGGGTAATGAAAAATAACATCAACTACAAAAATAATGATAGCTAATACTATGAAAGACCGCAATGTAACAACTTTTCAAAGTGCTTTACATGTATTACCTCATTTAATCCTTATTGTAATTCAATGAGGTTGTTAGTATGTTTTCCCCATGTTATATTTGAGGCGACTGAGGCACAAAGAGTCACAGATGATAAATATTAGAAAAAGATGTCAAACTTATGTAGTAAGAATCTTAAATACATGCTCTATACCATATTGCTGCCCTAGCCATAAAATAGAAATGAAGGATATTTTTATTTATGTACAGAGAAAAGTGTCAAATATATCTCATTGGAGATAGAATTAAAACAAAACATGCATTTATAAAGACATTTAATTGTAGTGTAAGAGCCAACACATAAGTTTTACTTATATTATGATAAAATATTAATTACAATTGTGGTAGCATAACAATAAACTATAAGAAATATAAGTAACAACAATAATTTATAATACCTCCAAACTATAAAAGAGAGAGATTTCTTTTATGACAAATCTTTTAAAATGGGCCAATTAGAATATCTTTAATCTCATACTACTATAACTTATAAAAATCAAGTAGTGTATGATGTGTCAAAAAACCTACAAATAATAGAATAGCAATTTCAACTAGAGGGACAAAGAGCACCACATATCCTACTTTTATTTAGTTAATATTATATGAAGTAAATGTTTGAGAATGGAAGGCTTAAGTTAGTGATTCAAAGGAATGCAATTTCTAGTTCAAAAAAATGGTTACAAATATTATTAAGGAAAACTTTAAATAATGTATGTAGAGGACACATGTCAAATACATAAATGAGTTAAAAATATAGTAAAACTAATTTATTTGGACTCAACTACAGTCAACCATTAATTAACTGGCATAATTGCAGTGAGGAATAGATAAGAAGGAAATCACAGATTATCCAGAAATGGTTAAAAGAAAACTATAAAACTAATAAAAATATGATATAAATATATGTATTAATAATCTGGTATTTCAGAGTACAGTTCACAAATATCCAAAACTTTAAAAGTAATACAAGTACTTTGATTTAAGATCATATGAATTTCCTGCCAAAACATACTGTGATGTTAAATAACTTCTTGGTAAAGATCTCTGTGTTCATGAGACTTGAATTAAAGAGGTAAATGCCTCCTCTCTCTGTCATTGCTATCTTTCTCTGAGTTCTACCAAAGTCCTTTGCTCTATGTTATGGTATTAGAATATACCATAAGCAGTGCTGTATATGGTGTGAGGGATGGGGCATCCAAGATGACTTGCCATCTGTTGGTTACTACAAATATATTTGGTGTGTAGATGTTTTATTGCTTTACAGAATCTGTTCACAAATATACTCTCTATGATTATTACTTCAGTTATCTTCTGCTGATAATGAAGATTTGAAGATAATGAAGATAATGAAGATTTGATTGCCCTCCCCAATATATAGTTATTTAGATAAACACTTGCTTAAATTTACCTTGGCTTTGCTGCTATAAAATTTACCTATGTATTTTTCATAAATTATTGATTTTTCCATAAATGAATAGTTAGATAACACTTGATTTTAACTAATTCTATATTTAGTTTTAATGGAGAAGACTCTAATTTGCTTCAAAAAACTAATACTTTAAGTTCTTTTAAAACACTCAAATTAGCTAGTATGTTATAGCTACCTAAAATTATTTGTTAAATTGAATTAATAAACTGAAGTTGAATTTCTGAATAAAAAAATTAGAAACAAATGAATTCTAACTCATTCATATCTTGGTAACATTTTATAGTGAATGGGGAAAAAAAGAAAGTTTTAGTGATTTAGCTTTTGTGACTTGATCATGGTCTCCCAAAAGCAACTCAGTAGAGCTAGGATAGAAGCCAGGTTTCTTAACTCTCATCTTAGTATTATTTCATGTTCCATTTGCATCTTCAAACTAATTTTTTATAATAAACTTTATTTTAAAACAGTTTTAGTTTTATAGAAAAATTGAGAAGATAGTGCAGAGAGTTCCCATATACCCTCACACTGAGTTTTTCCTGTTATTAAAATCTTACTTTAGGACATATGTTTATTATAATTAATGAACTAATATTGATACATTATTAACTAAAGCCAAAAGTTTATTAAGATTTTTTTAGTTTCACCTAATCCAGATGAATTTTACAGGCTATTTGTCAGTGATATTGGGCAATGGGGTGGGGGCTGGGGGAAAGAATGGAGAAAAAAAAAAGTGTTCTGTGATAAAATAAGTTTAAGAAACTCTAAGTTACAGTTAGACATATTTCTTACCTGAAAAACTCAGCACCTCTAAGATATGTCATTTAAATCTCAAAGTAGAGTCTAGAACATGTTGTACTTTCCATAATGGAACTGAACTGGAATAACTGGACTTTTATTATGTAGAACACTTTGAAGGACTTATGTTCTAAGTAATACCCTTTGGAAAATTCTGCCCTATACCCTGGCTTACAATATTAATTTAGACGGGGTTAGTATAGAGATCTGAAATCATTAAAACTCAGTTTCATTAAAATAATCTCTTGAGTGATGGCTGAGAAATTAATTCCTAGAGATAACTATGGCTAAATAAATGGGTAAAGGGAAATCTATTTTTTGTGTGCTATTTTGTATCAATTACATGAATTACCTATCAAAAATTAACAAAATGCTGTAAATTGGATTACTCATTAATCAGTCTATTCTGAAAAATAAGTTTACTCTATGTAAAAATGGATTCTGCTGCCATACTATTAATGGTAATTGTCCACAGCAATAAAACATTGTTACTAACTAAAATCATATACATATAACTCATTCTCAAATAAATGGATACATTGTTTAATATAAAACAAGTATAATATAAGAATATTTTAGAAAATAGTCAATAGAAGATGTTCTCAGATAAAGTCATAGTAAGAAATCAGAAAATTATGCTCACAAGACATGCATTTTTGTAATTTAACAAAATGAATAGTTTGCCCTATTGACTATAGCTTTTAGCCTAATATAAATAACATGTTTTTAAAAGTTGGTTATTCTAGAGAAGTTAATTCAAATTTACCAGAAGAATACAAAGTAAAAGTTTATTAAACAATGAGTTCTCCAATGAGTGATCCATCATAATTTGGCCTCAGTACAAAAAGAAACTTTCTCAGCCACTTCATTGGGAAATGTCTATCTAAATAAAATTATTGTAAAATGCTTGGGCAGTAGAGTCTGTACTTTAGCATATTATTCTGATTTACAAAAATAAAATAATAACTTTTATGTATTTCTTTCCCATATATTTATATTAGTATTATCATCATTTTACTCTTACAATAATCCTAGGAAGTGTGTTATGTGGATTTATTATTGATCCCTCTTTACAAAGCAGGAATGGGCCCGACAGTAAAGGGACTTTTCCTACGTTACCCACAGATCTCAGGGCACTGTCAACTCTACTGACCTAGCTCTATGGTAACTTTTCTTAATGAATTAAGAATTAATTATAAGAGAGGAAAATGATTTTAAGTATTTTAAAAATAAAAATGTCCTTGGAATTTTAGAATAATCTCTTCAGAATCACAGCAAAATGAGAACTCATTTTCAGGATGATCATCTGAAGGAAATGTTACATTTTTATTTGCAGCCTCTATTTATTAAGTCAGGAAAAAAATAAGGATATATGTTGCAAAAGTTTTCAGGCAACATTTTTTGCCCAGTTATCCAGGAAAAAGCAAGTACTAATCATGTCAAGTTTATTCCTGAACATTTTAGTGAATTCTCTGTTGAAGGTTGCAAATTCCTAGTGAGTAGAAACCATGTGGTCCTCATCAAGTGCTATTATGATACCTATATGGGCTGATGCATAATTAGTGCTTATATTTATCTATCTATAAATATTCATGAAGATCAAAAAAGTAGGAAAATGAGTAGTTATTAAAAACCATAGGATTTGCCATCACATTAAAATTTATTCAAGATTAATTAACCATTTGTAAGTTCATCTTATTTCAGACATGAAAAGAAAAACATTTCAGTGCATGAAATCATAGATCATTACTGAATTTCTTTGTTAGACTTTCCAGTCACATTTTAAAACAGGACCAAACTTAATAAAAACATTCAAGTAATCAAGTAAATCTCTTAGGATTGTATACTCTTAAGATTGACGACTTTTTAAGTATGAAATGATTAAGATGTTATGTTGACATGAATAATTTCACAATCAAAAGGAAATGTTGGTACCACAGAAATGGAGTAATACTGTTCCCAGCCATTGTTGTTCGGTACTTTGCATGGTTTAGGATTTTCAAAGTAAGTAAGCAATACGTGGCATTGATAGAGAGCGGGTGGTGTGAGCCAAACCACACTAGCAAGATTCTTTCCTGTGTCCAGTGAAAGGATTGATTACACAACAGGAATCTGCATCAGTGAAGTGCTTCAGCTTGGGCAGTGACTGCTTTAGAGATGCTGGAAACCCTGACTCATCTCATTGTGGCTTCTTTTCCTCCTTCATGAAGCACAAAATAAAACAGAAGAGAGAAGAGAAAGCAAAAAGAAAAGGGGGGCATAGAGGAAAGGAAATTTTGTAACTCTCCAAAATATTTTGATGTTCAACTCTTTGGTTGTGCCTTATTTCTTTGGGAGTAAGTAATCAAGGCTGCTTGTATTTGGGATTCGGGGCATTTACTAAGCCAGAGGTTAAGCGCACCTACCTTCTTTACTTTCACCTCTTACGTAGTCTAACCTCACCCTGGCCAAATATTGAAAAGAAGCGCAAGACTTTTTCCTAAAGTATTTTAGTCCAGCACACTTTCTTGCTAATAGACTATTCTACAAGTGCTCAAGGAATTCTGATGGGATATTTAATTTTATTAATTCAAACTGGTAATGTTTACTCATTTGTTCTGGACAGTGACTGTACATTGTTCCTTCTAGTTGTTTAGGGTTTGGGGTAGGAGGAAGAGTTGTGCAGAATAGATAGTATTTCTATCTATGGCCCTCCACAAGCAGTTCTGACAGATTCTGCACTATATTCATCACTGAGGAGCTACCAGCTTTCCCCAATGTAGCTACCTTAATATACTTGTAATTTAGCTTAGGGATGAACAAATGTGTAAAATCTATATTTTAAAGGGAAAATAGGATACATGTCTTAAGAAAACTATAAAGAGAATTCTTTTAATTAAAAAATTAAAAGCATTTATAAGTCTCTTAAAATTAAGAGTATCATAGGCTAGAATTGGGAGCACACTCAGTTGTGATTATCAGAAAGCTTTATATCCAAGTGGTAAAAAGCTGAATTTGTGAATGGTGGAGGCAAAGTAGAATCCCTGGCAGAGAATGACAGAGTCAGAAACACAGAAGTAGAAAAACAAAAATATGTTTAAGGAGCAGAAAGCATTTCTTTTTGGTTGCAATGCAGGGTATAGTAGGAAGGTTGAGAGAGGCAACTGCAAAAGTAAGGTAAATGCCAGGAAGTATTTACGTATACACCTGTTTACTACATGCACATGCTATGAAAGATTGGCTTTCTAGAACTATGTGAGATTCTAGATGGACAATTCCAGATGAGATAACCAAATGGCTTAGAGTTAACAATAAATGATTGGCTTTATATTTTCACCCTTGTAAAGAAAGTCTTCATGAAGTGTGCGGTATACTCTATATCCTACAAGAGCATTTATATTTCCTCTTTTTCTAACTGTGTTTCATTAAGCCTTAAAAATTCCTCAGATGTATTTCGGAGGACCAAGAATAGGGGTGGTCAATGAGAGGGTCTTCCTCCCACATTTTCTTCCTCACTCCCAGGGTAATTCAATTTTTTACTATTTTGCTTATTAGAAGATATCTACAAGATTTCATTTGAAGAAAGAGTTCCACAAATAAAACAAAGTATGAATCCAGTGAGAAATTCTTACATGGTTGTATCACTAAGAAAGTAGTGACTCATTCTGAGCATTCCATTTCTTTTAACGTGACAGACATAAATACGATGGATAGATGAATGGATAGACACATAAACAGCATGTGTATGGGTGCATGGATAGAAATATTAATAGTAGTACATGGTTTGGGACATTTGAATGAAAAGTTATGTGTGTAGGAATAAGTTAAATCATATTATAAAATGGGTCACTTTTAACCATTTATATGTTAGACAAAATAAAAGTTTTAATTAATACATGGCATTTGCAAAATAACTTCTTGGTTTCTTTTGAAAGATCAATGCCAAAAGTTCTCTATACTTTTGAACATGTTTTGTGTCCTTTACTCAAAGGTTCCCTTCTAAAATACTACTCTTTATATTCTAAGAAAACATAAGTGCTTATAATATCTGGCATGTTTCTTACCTAATAGGAAAAGATTTAACAGTAAATATGATCCTAGCTATGTTTTTAAAATAAAATATTTCAAACTGATATTTACTCTTTATATTATCCACAAGTCAGTCACTCATCAAAATTTAGATTGTGTAATCATTCAATCCTTGTCCTATTTGGTCTTATTTATAATTATTTCTGTTACCTAATATTCTTATCCAAATTTCCTTTCATTGTTCCGTAGTTCCATATGTAGGAATTCATGATATGAGAACCATCATTTTTGTGTATTACACAGCAAGGAGCAAATCCTTAGAAAATACCATCCTTAGAAATATAATTTGCAATCTTGAGAAGGCTATTCATGACTATAACATTAATTTAACAAACATTGAAATATTAAAACTGAAATTTTCACTGCACTTCATTTAACCTCTTAGTACTATGGTTTTCATATTCTTTTGAACAGAAAAAATAATGTTTGGTTCTTCTAGAAAATGGATTAAAGTTTTAGGGGAAAAGCAATTTTTTACATACTGTCTACTGTCATCTCTCTGCTGTCATTGACTAGTTCAAGTACAATGTGAAAGCACAGCGAGTTAATAAGATTTTTAAACCCAATTTTTATGTTATAGAATATTTAGAGAAAAAAAATAGACATATTTAAGATATTCATTTAAGCCTAATAAAATGAATTTTTTAGTATATTCAGAAATGACAAATAATTAACTACCTGTGAATGCAAAATTGAGTATCTGACCTGCAGGGGCATACATTCTTGTTAGGGATAAAAGATGTAGTCATATGTAAAGGTAACTGCCCAAGATCATAAATTTTATGGTGTTAAAGGCTACAGGATCTCAGAAATCCCTTTAAGCAGAAGTGATGGAGGAAGCTTAGTACTGAAGCTGTAAAGAGAGGAAGGAGGAAGCCATTCAACCTAGAGGGGCAAGCTGAGCCAAAACAGGAAGGTAGGATCTATTCAGTGTGTTTGGTGACTTGTTGAGGCTTGATTGGCTCCAGCGGGAGGTATCTAGGAGAGCAGCAGAAGTCAGAGCTAAACAGGAAGGATGGGCCCAGGATGTGGTGAAGGTGACCAGAAAAAAAAAAAAATCCTCCCTGCATTACTGTAGGTTTCATTATTTTTATATTATATTCTTACATATATTCAGTGTACCTTTCTGTGGCAAATAAAATAATGCTTCCCCTCAAAGAAAAAAAAAAAAAAGATGTCACCTTCTTAATGCCTGGAATCTGTCAGTATGTTACCTCAAATTGTGACATGTGAAGAAGGAAGGCATAGTGTGGTAGGCTGAATAATGGTCTCCAAAGAGATCCAGGTGCCAATTTCTGGAACCTGTGAATGTTACTTTATATGGTAAAATGGATTTTGCAGCTGTGATTAAATTAAGGATTTTGAGGGGTAGGGGTTATCCTGGATTATCCAGATGAGCCCTCAATGCAAAGATAAATTTCCTTACCAGAGAGAGTAAGGAAGAAATTTTAGGCAGAAGAGAAAGAAGCCATGTGATGGAAGCAGAATTAGAGATGCTAAGCTGCTGGCTTTGAACTTGGAAGAAAGGGAAGTGAGCCAAGGAATCCAAGAACTGAAGCTCTAGAGTCTAGACAGTGGGAAAGCCCAGTAAGCTGATCTTCCCATAGAGCCTTTGGAATGAGTATAGCCCTTACAACATCTTGATTTTAGCCTCATAAGGCTCATTTTGGATTTGTGGACTCCAGACGTGTAAGAGAATAAATTTCTGTTGTGTTAAGCTGTCAAGTTCAAGGCAATTTAGTCTTAAGAAACTAATACACATAAGGAATTAGGTCCTCATAAAGTCACTGGAAAGCCTGGACTGGGCTCTGGTGGGTCTTTGGGAGTGATCCATATCAGCTACCATTGGAACACAGAAGCCAGGTACTGACTGATGAGTACAAACATACAGTTAGATAAAAGAAATATGACCTAGTGCTCAGTAGATCAATAGGGTGACTATAGTTAACAATAATCTATTGTACATTTCAAAATAGGTGGAAAAGAATAATTTGAATGTTCCTAGCATAAAGAAAAGATAAATTTTTAAGCTGACAGGTACCCCACTTACCCTTATTTGATCTTTATACATTATATTAATGTATCTTATTACCACATGTACCCCCAAAATATGTACATCTATTATGTATCCATAAAAAATAGGAAAAAAAATACTTCTTAGAACCTTTGGTCACAAGAAATGAAATATTTTGATTTCAATTCATAACTATATTTCATGGCAGAGACATATGATAAGGTAGGCAATAAAAGATTCTCAACCATAAAAAAATTACCAACAGAATTTATCATCTGATCATTTTGGTAGAGTTTCTCACAGGGCAAAAATCAAAACAAAAATTTCACCCATATGTATTTCATATATATTATTCTAACAGTAACGCATACCAGTATTTTTTGTACAATAAAGAGAACCTTTATTTCAGATATAGTTCCTATGCATACTTATTTTTCATAAAGGTAATATATTTAAAATGCAATGCAATATCAAATAATTTTGTAGAATTTTAATATGCTTTATAAAACATTCCAAAATATGGAAATAAAGTTTTTTGAGGAACTGATAAAGAAAAGAACAGAAAAAGCCATACTGCAATCCAGTCACCAGGAAATTCCTCTGTACAGCAGTCTGTTGGTGAATGGACATGAGAATGTGTATTTCAGCCACCTCCTCTACTGTCAACACAACTGCCTCTTGACACATAGAACACTGAAGGATGGGCGTAAGAATCTGCTACAGAAAATCCTCTCATTCTTCATTATGACTTTGCGTGTTGTAGAAAGAAAAACAAAAACAGCAAATTGAGTAAGATGTTGTTCTTTGCCTCACTTTCACCTTCCAAATATCTCAATAGTTTCACAGAGGAGATTAGTAAACACAGTCTTTTGCTTTCCAGTTTCTGCTGTAGTAAAATGTCATTCTAGAAAGAGAGTAGAATGAAAGATGAGCAAGTAAATCCATAGAATTTATTAAAAAGGATTTGAGATTACTTATAGGACCATTCTAGGCACCGTCATTCCCTATGTTTTTATAGATTTATTTTCTAAGCAATATGAATTAATAAAATTAACTCACATAACACAGCAATGTGGAGAGATTACCTATTGCATGAGGTGCATATATTAGATCAAGAGGGGAAGGTACTTAAAAAGGTTTGACTTGTGCTCTTAAGAAGAGTACTTGCTTAATGCAGAAACAGAACTGATACCTACGTAGGATAATACAGTGTAAATATATTTGGGAATTTTCAGTGATAAAAATAAATTAGAAATGAATGCAGGAAATTTTCATATGGGAGGAGAGTTTTGAAAGAAGAGACTTTGTTCTGCTCAGAAGAGAAGGAAATGCATTTCCTTAGATGGTGAAGGGCAGATCTACAGTACAGAGGCAGGAGTGAGTATATTCACATGTGTGATTATATTTGGCTGGTGCAAGAGTCAGCGTGGAGAAGTTATGGAAATGAATGCTAAGATTGATGCAGTTGCTAAGTAGCCAAGAAGCTGAAATTGAGGAACTGATTTTTCTTAGTGAACTTATGACTTAGTAAATCACTGGACTAGGCTCTGAGAAAGGAAGTTAAGAAACAAGACACTTGCAAAATTCATTTCAGGATGCTGAGATGGCATCGAAAGGGCAAAGGTAAATTCTTACATCAACTGCTGATGAGGTTTGACTGAAAAGAGAACATGCCAAGGATATACAAATGGCTTTTTTTCTCATGTCTTTTTAAAGTAAAATTAACAATACAGGTAGTTAATAATCAAAAACCACATACAGAAAAGTCTAAAATAAAAAAGTAAAAGCTTCTCCCATATTCCACCTTACCTCTGAATTTTCTATCTAAACATTGCCATTATTAACTACCTTATATATTCTTCTGGAAAGCATTTTTCTGACATAAAGATCATATATATTAATGTACACAAATTGGATCATAATATATGCACAGTACTGACCCTATCTATTGAGATCTTTTAGTACATAAAACATTTTTTAAAATTTTCTCTTTTTGATTATGATGGGTACATAACAGTTGTATATCTTCATAGGATACATGTGATGTTTTAATATAGGCATACAATGCAAATTCATCAAGTCAGAGTAATTCAAACTTCCATCACCTCAGGCATTTAACATTTCTTTGTGTTAGGAATGTTCTAATTCCACTCTTTTTATTATTTTAAAGTATACCTTAACTTGTTGATTATAGTCACTTTGTTGTCCTATCAAATATTTTTCCTTCTAACTATATTTTTGCATACATTAACCATTCCCACTTCCCCGACCACCCCCCACCACTCTTCCCAGCCTCTGGTAACCAGCATTTTACTCTCTGTCTCCATGAGATCAATTTTATTTAATGTTTAGCTCCCACATGAGAACATGTGAGATTTATCTTTCTGTACTTGGACATGTGAGATTTATCTTTCTGTGCTTGGATTATTTAAATTAAGAAAATGTCCCCTGGTTCTATCCATGTTGTTGAGATGGCAGAATTTCATTCTTTTTGAGTCTATATAATAGTCCATTGTGTATATATATGTACCACAATTTCTTTATTCATTCATCCATTGATGGACAGTTAGGTTGATTCAAAATCTTGGCTATTTTGAATAGTGCTGCAATAAATGTGGGAGTGATATAAATATCTTTTCAATACACTGAATTCCCCTTCTTTGGATATATACCCAGCAGTGGGATTGCTGGGTGGGTCATATAGTAGTTCTATTTTCAGTTTTTTGAGAAACCTTCATATTGTTTTTCATAGTGAGTGCACTAATTGACATTCCCACTCACAGTGTATGAGAATTCCCTTTTCTCTACATCCTTGCCAGCATTCATTATTGCCTGTCTTTTTGATGAAAGCCATTTTATCATTTTATCTGGGATGAGATGATATCTCATCATAGTTTTAATTTGCATTTTTTTGATGATGAATGATGTTAAACATTTTTTTGAATACTCGTTGGTCATTATTATGTCTTCTTTTGAGAAATGTCTATTCAGATCCTTTGCCCATGTTTTAATCAGATTGTTTTTTTTCCCATTGAGATGTTAGCACTCCTTATAGAGTCTAGTTATTAATCCCTTGTCAGATGGGTAGTTTGCAAATATCTTCCACCATTGTATAGGTTGTCTTTTACCTTTTTTAAAATTGTTTCCTTTGCTGTCATCCCATATGTCCAGTTTTGCTTTAGTTACCTGTGCTTTGGGGGTATTACCCAAGAAGTCCTTGACCAGACCAATGTCCCAAAGTGTTCTACCATTGTTTTCTTTTAGTAGTTTTATAGTTTTAGGTTTTAGACTTTAAGTCTTTAATCCATTTTGATTTAATTTTTATATGGTGAGAGATAAGAGTTTAATTCCATTCTTCTGCATATGGATATCCAGTTTCCTCAGCACCATTTATTTAAGAGACTGTCCTTTCCCTACTGTATATTCTTGGCATCTAGTGAATGAAGATAAGTTCTTTATAGTGTGTGGGTTTATTTCTGGGTTCTCTGTTCTGTTCCATTGGTTTATGGGTCTATTTGTATGCCAATACAATGCTGTTTTGGTTACTACAGTCCTGCAGTATAATTTGCAGTTAGGTAATGTGATTCCTCCAGTTCTGTTCTTCTTGCTCAGAATGGCTTTGACTATTCTGGGTCTTTTATGGTTCCATATAAATTTTAAGATTATTTTTTCCATTTCTGTGAAGAATGTAACTGGTATTTTAATAGGGATTGCATTGGATCTGTAGATTGTTTTGGGTAGTATGAACATTTTAATAATATTGATTCTTCCAATCTAAGAGCATGGAATATCTTTCCTTTTTTTGTGTGTCCTCTTCAACTTCTTTCGTCATTATTATACAGTTTTCATTATAGAGATCTTTCACTTCTTTGGTAAGATTATTCCTGGGTATTTTATTTCATTTGTAGATATAGTAAATGGGATTACTTTCTTGGTTCTTCTTCAGATTCTTTACTGTTGGCATATAGAAATGCTATTGATTTTTGTATGTTGATTTTATATCCTGCAACTTTACTGAGTTTATCAGTTCTAATAGTTTTTTGGGGGGAGTCTTTATATTTCTCTAGATATGTTTCTCATCTGCAAACAAGGATAATTTGACTTCTTTCTTTCCAGTTTGGATGCCCTTTTTTTTTTCTTCTTGTCTGACTGTTCTAGCTACAACTTCCAGTAATATGTTGAATAAGAGTGGTGAAATAGGCATCCTTATCTTGTTCCAGATTTTAAAGGAAAGGTTTTCAGTTTTACCCCATTCAGTAGGATACCACCTGTGGGTCTGTAATATATGGCTTTTATTCTACTGAGGTAAGTTCTTTCTATACCCAGTTTCTTTGAGAGTTTTTATCATGAAACAGTGTTGGATTTTATAGAATGCTTTTTTCCAGCATCAATTGAAATGATCATATGCTTTTTGTCCTTTGTTCTATTGATATGATGTAGCACATTGATTGATTTGCATATGCTGAATCATCCTAGCATCCCTGCAGTGAATCCCACTTGACCATGATGAATAATCTTTTGAATGTGTTGTTGAATTTGGTTGCTCATATTTGTTGAGGATTTTTATATCTATGTCATCTATGTTGTACCTATAGTTTTCTTTTATTATTGATCACACTATTTAATATTATACCCCACCCCAGTTATAATCTAAAATTTTCTCTATAGACCATCTCACTCTTTAAAATATTATATTTTAATATAGCTTATGCATTTTTGTTAAAGGACAGTAATTTTGATTATTATTTATTCCTACATAGCTTTCTGAGTAAAGAATTTCTAGACATCTTGTGCTCAACCAAGATCATAATCTTTAATAAAATCTTATTCTTCCTTCTGATTCTCAAACATATCCTAACACTGTAAACTTTTCCTTTAATACATGTTGCTTTAACATATATTCCTTTAAAAAGCATAGTAATAGCATATGGTAGACAGCGGTTTAAAAACATTGTATCAGTCAAATTAATAAATCATACCTCTTGCTCTAATAAAGGGATAAAAGTAATGCAGTGCTATATTTTGATAATTATCCTTTAACACTATTTTTAGATAATACATGGTCTAGTGAAAGAAAATTATTTGGTTGCACAGAATTCTATTTTATAAACATTGTAATTGTAAATGAGGTTGATATAGAATGTATAATATTCTGGATTCTCTACACCCAAAATAGAAAAAAATAGTAATGTAAATGATCTAGGTGATAACAGCTTTCAATAGGCAGTGTTGTTCTAATACAGGTATACCTTCACTTTATTGTGCTTTTCAGATAATTGCATTTTTTACAAATTGAAGTTTTGTGGCAACCTGATATTAAGCAAGTCTACAAGCACCATTTTTCCAATAGCATGTGCTTACTTCATGTCTCTGTCACATTTTGATAATATTCACAGTATTTCAAATTTTTCATTATTGTTTTATCTATTATGGTGATCTATTGTCAGTGATCTTTGCTGTTACTATTGTAATTGTTTTGGGGTGCCATAAACTGCACCTATATATGACAGTAGACTTAATCAATAAATGTATGTGTTCTGACTGCTCCAATGACTTGCCGTTCACTCATCTTTCTCCTTCTTCTCAGGCCTCCCTATTCCCTGACGTATAGCAATATTGAATTAGGCTAGTTCATAACCCTATAATGGACTCTAAGTGTTCAAGAGAAAGTAAGAGCCATATGTCTGTCCATTTAAAGCAAAAGCTAGAAATGACTAAGCTTAATGAGGAAAGTAAATCGAAAGCCAAGATAGGCTGAGAGCTAAGCCTCTTGTGCCAAACAGCCAAGTTGTGAAAGCAAAGGAAAAGTTCTTGAAGAAAATTAAAAGTGTTACTCCAGTGAACACAGGAATGATAAGAAACCAAAACAGCCCTATTGCTGAGATGGAGAGAGTTTTAGTGGTCTAGGTAAAGATCAAACCAGCCTTAACATTTTCTTAAGCCAAACCCTAATCCAGACCAAGGCCCTAACTCTCTTCAATTCTATGAAGGCTGAGAGAGGTGAGGAAGCTGAAGAAAAGACTTAAGCTAGCAGAGGCTGGTTTATGAGAATTAAAGAAAGAAGCCATCTCCATAAGATAAAAATGAAAGGAGAAAGAGCAAGTGCTGATGGAGAAGCTAGAGCAAGTTATCCAGACATCTAGCTAAGATAATTGACGAAGGTGGCTACAGTAAACAACAGATTTTCAACATAGACAAAACAGCCATCTAATGGAAGAAAATACCATCTAGGACTTTCATAGGTAGAGAGGATAAGTCAATGCCTGGCTTCAGAGCTTCAAAGGACACACTGATTCTCTTGTTAGGGGCTAATGTAGCTTGTTGCTTTAAGTTGAAGCCATTGCTCATTTATGGTTCCAAAAATCCTAGGACCCTTAGAATTATGCTAAATCTACTCTGCCTGTGCTCTATAAATGGAACAATAAAGCCCAAGTGACAGCACAGCTAATTATAACACTGTTAACTGAATATAACTGTTAGCCCAGTCTTGAGACATACTGCTCAGAGAAAAAAAATTCAACATTTTATTCCTCATCGACACCGCAGCTGGTCTCCTGGAGCTCTGATGGAGATGTGCACAAAGATTAACGTTGTTTTCATGCCTGCTAATACAACATCCATTCTGTAGCCCATAAATCAAGAAGTAATTTCTACTTTCAAGTCTTACAATTTAAGAAGTACATTTCATTAGTCCAGAGAGAGTGATTCCTCTGACAAATGTGGGCAAAGTAAATTGCAAACCTTCTGGAAAGGAGTCACCATTCTAGGTGCTTTTAAGAACATTCATGATTCATGGGAGGAGGTTAAAATATCAACATTAATGGGAGTTTGGATGAAGTTGATTCCAACCCTCACGGATGACTTTGAGGGGTTAAATACTTTAAAATGGAAGAAGTAACTGCAGTTGTGGTAGAAATACCAAGAGAACTAGAATTAGAAGTGGAGCCTAAAAATGTGACTGAATTGCTTCAATCTCATGGTAAAATTTGAATGGATAAGGAGTTCCTTCATACTGATGAGCAAAGAAAGTGGTTTCTTGAGAGGGAATCTGCTCTGGTGAAGATGCTGTGAACATTGTTGAAATAAGAACAAAAGATTTAGATTATTCCATAAACTTAGTTGAAAAAGCACCAGCAGAGTTTGAGAGGATTGATTCCAATTTTGAAAGAAATGATATTGTGTGTAAAGTGCTATCAAACAGTATCACTTGCTACAGAGAAATCTTTCATGAAAGGAAGAGATCATCAGTGCAGCCAGCTTCATCGTTGTCTGTTTTTAAGAAACTGCTATAGCCACTCTGTCCTTCAGCAACCCACCCTGATCATCAACGTCAAGGCAAGACCTTCCACCAGCAAAAAGATTATGACTTACTAAAGGCTAAAATGATCATTAGCATGTTTTTTAGCAATAAAGTATTTTTAAGGTATCCACATTGGTTTTTTATATATGTAATGCTGTTGTGTACTTAATAGACTAAGTATAGTATAAACATATTTTTTTATGCACTGGGAAACCAAAAAAATTGTTTGACTTGCTTTGTTGAAATTTTTGCTTTATTGCAGTGATCTGAAACCAAACCCACAATATTTCAAAGGTATGGCTGTATTCACTAAACAATAGTTTTGAGAATTATGATTGTAACAAGTTTATATCAGTTTCACTTCATTTTTTTAGAGTTGCAAAATTTACCACAAGTTTCATCAGATATTTTGAAATGACATAGCAGAATACATCAAGAAAATCTCTAAATGCTATCAGAGCTTTTTGATTCTTGCCCTCTGTTGAAACATTATGTATTCACTCAGAAAAACTTAGATGAAATTATTTTATTGGTAGCATGGCATGTTCCTGTTAAGACACAGCAAATATTTATTAACAAGGTTAATATGTTAACTTTTTATCTTTCAAATTGTTGTTACTCTCAGTACACTATGGAGAAAAAGAATGTGTCATATATATAAAAAACTTGATATCTCATAAAATAAAACATATAGATGCTTTAGATCTGTCTACCTTTCAGGCACAGGCATGGAGTTTTTATTCTATAACATGAACTGAAATTATAGAATACAGATAAGAACATACTATGATTGCAGAGATGTGATATCCCCTGAAGAATATCCTCTATCAAGACATTTTTAATCTGTGATCAGCATGCAAAGAAGTTTTAATGCATTCTGATAATGTTCTTTATTACCCACAATTAAATCACACCAAAATGGCACAAAGACCAGGAACCAGCCAGACATTCACTGGAGGCATTCCTATTCAATATCTGGGAGAGCCACTTAATTTCTATAAATTGGTGAATATTTAATTATCTATTATCTATGATTTTAAATAAATACAACAACCCTTTTAAAAATAATTGAAAATATTTGAATTGTACTTTTAAATAGAAATATAATGAGCTTATACTGGTAGGCTATTTCTTATTTTATTATATGTTTTATGCTTTCATAATTAACATTTATTTAATTGCTTATAAATTGTGCTGACTGGAGAATTTTTTCCATATCTGTTGTCTGCATAACTCTTGAGTATTGTTATACATTTAAGGTGAACCTAATTATAAAGCAAATTTATTTATTTACTATGCATGGCCATTAAAAACATTACAATTAGCCTGTTAAAGCCTCTAGTCAGTGGTTTTCAGTACTGAGTATCATTGGCTGACTAACCGCCCACAGTCCCCAAAAGATGTAAATGTCATAATTTCAGGAACATGTGAATGTTACCATATATGGCAAAGGCTTTGTAGATGTGATCAAGTTAAGGCTTTTGAGGTTGTCCTAGGAATATCAATTTCCAAGTGTGGCCCAATTGCAATTACATTATTCTTGTAAGGGGAAGGCACAGGGAAAGTTGGCACAGACAGAAGAGGAAAGGGCAATGACATTGAAGGCAATGTCATTGGAGTGCGTTGGCTCCCAGCCACGGCATGCCACAACCACCAGAAGCTAGAGAAGTCAAGGAACAGATTCTTCTCTAATGGCTCTGGAAGGAATGCAGCCCTTACTTATATCTTGATTTTGTCCCAGTGACATTGATTTCAGACTCTGGACTCCAGAACTGTGGGAGAATAAGTGTATATTGTTTTAAACAACAAAGTTTATGGTAATTGTCACAACAGTCATAGGAAATAAATGTACTGAGAAACTAATATTTTGTGAAAGAGGCAAAGACAAAAAATGATAGTATGGTGCAGTGAAAGCCCTACTGGAAGTATATGGGAATAGAAGGAGGAGGTACAGGGTTAAAATATGGACTCCGGTGGGTCAAATTCTATAAAGCTACTAGGAAGATCTGAATTGAGAGTTGAAGTAAAAATAAGAATATTCCAAGTAAGGAAGAAAGTATGAAATACAGAAACCAAAAAAAAGTGTGGTGAGTTTTATAGTACAAAACTGCATTTTGAAATGCACATTTTAAATCAATAAGTAAAAAGCCTTAAAATAATTTTCATTGCTTTTTAAAATTTTGATTAGACATGATTATCAAAAAGTATAAGGCTATGAAGTTTTCTTGGAAAAAGTAATATTATATATACAATAAATATGATAAAGGAATACTCCAGTATTATAAAAGTAAAGAATAATTATTATTTCTGTCATTGCCAGTTGCTGAGGATTTTAGAGAAGTTATTACATAGAAATGTTAATTAAGCCATATCAACAGAACCATAGTTTAATCAGTTGGAGAAAGAGAGATTATTTATTCTAGTTATATAAATAATTACTGGTCCCTCAAATCCTAATAAAAATAAGGCAACAGTTTTAATAAAAATATAGCTCTTCTCTTCTAACATTATTTTTGGATTACTAAGAATTTTTCCCTAGAAGTTTCTGGCTAAGTGAAAAATAAAGAGAGGTCATTTCTCTGAGTTCTTTTGTCAGAATTTAACTGTAGAAGTAGGATGAGTGAACAAAATATCTGATATTGTGTTTGGGATATCAAGAAATTTTTTAGGTTAGACCAGATTGGGGTGAGTTTTGAAATCTGTCTTCAAGGTTGATATAAGTAATTTGAGAGAGAGAATGATAAAGATATTATAAACTAAATGGAGATTTACTACAATGTATTAATATTAATAGATCAGGTATCAGTAATTTAGCCATGAAAACAAAGAAGGAAGTAGACATTGTCTAGGACAATTAGGACAATTAGGTTATCAAGGACAATTAGGTTATCCAGGGATGACAAGTAAAAAGGCAGCTGTTGATTTTAGTTTTATCCCCAGAGCCAATAAACTGGATTAACTGATCACTAGATACTTTGATACTAGGAATTTCATTCCCATAGCCTTTTTACAGAATTAGGCATTATTCAGTTTTTCAGTTTTATAGGGGAAGGGGCCAAATACTGCCACTTGCCAAAATGTTAGGGAATAAAAATTAAAAATCATATTTTAGCTATATTCACCAGGTTGGCTGAGGAAGTCCAGCACTTGCTCCCCTTCCCATCCTTCCCAGCTCACCTGGGAGCCATGGAGCTCACACCCGCTGCCCAGACCTTCCGGGCTGTGGCCCACACACCCGGTAAATTGAACCATGTCTACATCCCAGTTACATACAGGTTTGCAAGCTCACCCCTTTAGGGAGGTCTCACTTCATGTATTATTTTGGCAACAGGTTTCCTTAGGTAATTGTCTCAAATATGGACTAAAAATTTTTCTATTAATGCAAATGAACACAGAACTGAGAGATTGAATTCACTTAGACAGATGTCAATATTCTGTTCATTTTTATCAATATTCTGAAAACTCTTCTATTGATAAAACTTTAAAAATATCTTATTCATAGCATAGTAATTATGCTTAAATGAGGGATAGTGCACAGTATGGGAAATCTCTCTCATTCCTGTGAGCATAGTTTTGGGTTTTTATTCCTATATATATTATTTGTGATACCTATAAAAATAATCAAGGTAATAGTATAATAGTTTAGTAACCTATGGGAATAATATATATGCTAATATTCACTTATGGAAAGATTTATTTTAAATATCTTACAATTTTTATTTCTCATTTTACTGCAAAACAAGATTTCTCCGACTATCCTATAAATATATTTAACTCAGTTTCATGATGTGTCCAGATATTTTATATATAGTGGAAATATCATCCACTTAAAGAAATGTATACTTCTCCATTAATCTTCAAGAGTCTGTCATAAGTTGTGCCCATTGGCAGCTCTTAACAAAAATATAGTATTATGCTGAATTTATCTCTCTCATTTCTATTGGTGCCAGCATAAACTTAGAGATTTCAGTTATTTTAAATATATTTGGTCTGCTAGTTTCTAGACAACAAATTACTTCTGTCATAGGAAAACTAGACCGAAAAAAAATAGCTACTAGTTTAATCAGCCAGTATACCAATATGAATCTCACAAAAGTCACAATCATATTTGGGAAACTGTGTTTATTTATTTAGAATTTTAATAGAACTTACCCTTTCTAACAGATATAAGAGGAAAAGTAGAATGTGTGCATTCAAAGTCCATAAGACTTTGCTAAGATTATGACCTATTTTATATTAGATAGTCAGAGTAGGAGAGTAAAGATTTTGATTGCCTCACGATGATATACCTATAGTCCCTATCTAAATTTAAAAACAAACCAACTGTGTAAAGCAAACTAAAAATAATATGAAAATTGACCTGCTAAATTGATTTCATAAGATTATTTCAGCTTCAGGTGATCCTGTAGAATGGGCTCTCTTTCCTACCTTTGGCTGCTTTCACAGATAAAATGGGAACCCTTCAAGTGATTTTTAAGAAGTTGCTTCCTAGAACAATGTAGTACTAGAAATTCTTCTTTAGCATGTAGGCATCTCCTGTTCTACCCCCTAGTATGACCTTACTCCAAAGTCAACATTTCCCTTTTGCAGTGAGGCTAAAAATGTTTCTGCATCATAATCAAATCTATCATATAGTTAAGCATATTGTTTTTTAGAAACCACGACCTTACCTGCTTTCAGCAGATTCTCTTTTTACTCGTAGGCAGTTTCCTTCCAGATTCCATTTTATTTAGTTATTCTTCATAATAGAATATGTCCTTAATTTTATAAGCATAATTGAAAGAAATTAGATAATCCTTCTAACCAAGCTTGAGCCATTTCACATGTAATAATCTTTATGGGAAAATCCATTTGAGATTTATATATTCCATTACCATCACATTTTCCACTCTTATTTTGAACTACAATATGGTTTATTTCTAGAAGTTTTGCTTTGACAAGTGTAATTTTGACATTGCATAACATAAGCTTTTTAGTACTATACAGTTACATTTCTCTTGGTCTTATTGTTACCAATTCTTGCCAGAAAGCAGCTTGTAATCTATTTCTTAAAGAGCGTAAAAAGAAATAGAAAATCTAAAGAGGCATATTAAGTGTCCCTTAACAGTTTGACACTAGCAAGCCCCCTTCTTTAATTGCTTTCCTCCGTTCTCACAGGATTGGTTAGGAACTCTTAGTGCTGTTCCATGGGTGTATATTTCACAATTAACAATATACTTCATTTATTTAAATCAGTAGATTTTTATAATAATTAATAGCATACACCTGCATGTTAATCTGAGCAAAAAGTTCATATGAATATTAAATGGCTGGAAAATGCTTTTTCAGGGGAAAGATTTCTACCTGTTTTTTAAATTTTGCTCATTTTGTTTGTTGAAGTATAATTAGTGTAAAGTAAAATTCACACTTCTTAACTCTACAGTTCTATGAATTTTGGCAAATTTATAGTCAGGCTGGGAATATTTTCATCATCCCAATTTCTTCACAATTATTTTTAGTCAATCCTCTTTCTACCCCCAGCCCTAGCAACTATTCATCTGATTTCTGTCCCAGTAGTTTTGCCTTTTTTTAAATATTGTGTAAAATCACATAGCATGTAGCCATCTTGAGTCTGGCTTCTTTCACATAGCATAATGCTTTTGAGATTCTTCCATGTAGAACTGTGCCGGCATTTCATTGCTTTTTATGAGTAATACTCTATATGGGAGTGTATCATAGTTTGTTTATCCATTAGCCTTATGAATTCTTTCACTACTAATAATTAGTACTATTATTGTAAAAATTTAGCTATTATTTTAAAGTCTTTACTATGTGCCAGGTACTATTGTAGACCTTTCACATACTAAATGATTTAATATTGCAAATAATAGCACAGTATTATTTAACAATAAAGACAGACTTTCAGTGTGAAATGGAATCCCATCAGATAACTCTCATCTCCCCTTCTTACTAGTTTTATGACCTTAGGCAAGTGACTTAACATCTTCCAATTTTACATAACTATGAAAAGGAGATGATAATATTATAATACCACCTCCTAGGGCTGTTGTGAAAATTAAATAGGTTAATAACCTATAAGGACTTATAACAGTATCTGGCTCATAGTGCTTGGTAACTGCCAGTTATATTTACCTATATAATTTTGAAGAACCATATAAAGTTGGATTTTAGTATTCGAAGTTCAAAGAGGAGACAGGCTCGGAAAAGTACTGACATGACCAGTAAAGTGACAGATCCAAAGTTTTAACTCAGCCTTATCTGATTCCAAACTTGATGTTTCTTCCATGACAAGACACTGCATATCATTAAGTTAAGACTGCCGAAGCCCTCTCTGAAAATATGGCAAGTTAGACATCTGAGAGACTCTTCCTCTAAAATACAGCTAAATCCTGCATAAATTATAAAGACATTTTTTCTAGCACACACAAAAATGCTTTTAAAATTATGGGAAATCTACAGAACTACAACAAGCTGAAGTCAAAGCAGGCACCTTTCTGTGAGCAGTAAACAAACTGAGAAGTAGGACTACGCTGAAAATGCTGATTGACCACAGCAGCTGAGAGACTATATTGGGCCCTGAGTGAGTATCCTTGGGTATTGCCCTCTGCTTTTGGTGAAATAAGCACAAATCCTCTCTGGAAGAAAGTCCTCAGATTTCCCAAGGAACAAATTATTTCAACATTATCAAAACTTTCTCAGAAAAGTAAATGAAGAAAACTCCCAACTCATTCTATGAGGCTAGCATAACCTTGATTCCAGAAGCAAACAAACAAAAGAGCTGGATAGAATTTTACAAAAGGAAAATTACAGGCCAGTCTTTTTCTAGAACATAAATATAAATATCCTGAACAGTATCGGCAAAATAAATATGGTTCAATGAGGGGGAAATTGGGAGAAATGTTGGTCAAAGATACAAAGTTTCAGTTATGCAATATGAATAAATTCTGGAGATCTAGTGTGTAGAAATATAACTATAGTTAATAGTACTGTATTATACGCTCAAAATTTGCTAAAAGAATAGATCTTAAGTGTTCTCAGCACAAAAAAAGAAAAGGTAACCATGTGAGGTGATGAATATGTTAATTAACTTAATTGGGGTGATAATTTCACAATGTATACATATATCAAAACATCAAGTTGTATACCTTAAATATATACATTTTTATTTGTCAATTAAGCCTCACTAAAGCTGAAAAAAATATTTGATGAAAAGGTTGGGTTTATTTCAGGAAGGAATAAATAATTATAATATACCACTTTGATTAAAGTAGAATTATATGATAAACTTCATTTGTGCCTAGAAATTTAATAAAATTCAACAATCAGATATAAAATTCTTTGCAAGCTAGGATTTATGAGAATGTGCTTATGTATGCAACAAGAAAACACAAGAAATAGAAACATCTCTTGAGATCAAGATACCCATGACCCCTACTTCTACTCTATATTTTATGAGAGGTTTTAGCTCATGCATGTAGAACACAAAAGGAAATAAAATGTGTAAGTTTTAGAAAGAAAATTTTCAATATTCACAGTACGTATGATTGACTACATAGAAAATCCAAAAGAATCTACTTTGAATTAATAACAAAATTTGCAAAGTGGCTTAATATATAATAAAATACAAAAATCCATTGCATTTCTATATACAGGCATCAAATAGTTAGAAAATATAATTCAAAATATACAAGGACTAAATTATAAAAAGATAGAGTGGGAAGATTCAATATCATAAAGATTTCAATTCTCCCCAAATTATTTGTATATTCATTGCATTTGTCATCAAAATCCCTGCAAGATTTTGGCAAGTTGATTCTGAAATTTACATAGAAGAACAAAAGGCTAAGAATAGCCAAAGTAGTCCTGAAGAAGAATAAAATGAAATAACTTTCTCTACCAGATATCATGACTTGTTCTACAGGAATAATAATTAGTAAAATGTGGTATTGACAATGGGATAGACAACAAGTAAACTAAATAGAAGTGTCAAACAATATGTTCATGCTTATATGCTAATTTGGTATATGGCAAAAGTAGTAATATAGTTCACTAGGGAAAGGATCAACTACATAATAAATGATATTAAGAATATTGAAAATGAATTTTAAGAGGATTAAAAATGTGAATATAAAAAGTAATACTTTAAAACTTTTGGAAGAAAACACTGGAAAATATTTCTAAAGTTTTGAGGAAGAGAAGAAATTCTTAAATAAGGCTGAAAGAGTACAACTCATAGAAGAAAAAATGTATTGATTTGACAGCATTAAAATAAAGATAAAATAAAATTAAAATATAATGTCTTCATCAAAAGACATAAAGAAAATAACAACCCACATACTGAAAATATTTGCTACACATATCACTGACAAAGCATTTGTATTCTCTAAGTCAATAAATAAAACCCAAGCCACCTAATAGTAAAATGGGCCAAAGACTTAAGCAGGCATTCCAGAGAAGAAGAAATATACAAATAGCTTTTAACCCTATGAAAATATATGGTCAGTGTCATTACCTCTCCACAAAACACTTATTAATTACAAAACAAAAAAGAGAAACTTTACGGTAGAAAAGCATAGCCAACCTTGTGATCAAAGTGAACATCATCAGTAATGGTACAAATTGAAACCATACACCACCTGATCAAATGCAGTAAGAACACATGCATTAACACATCTGTCATAGTTCTGCCAAAGGTGCACAACTTTAATCAAGCCATGATGAAATATCAAGCAAATTCAAACTAAGGTACATTCTACGATATCAGTTGGCTAATTATTGTCAAAAGTACCTTGACTGAGGAACTGAGGAAGAAGACTAAAGAGATGTAACTGTTAAAGTAATATGCTACTTTGGACATTCTGAATGGAGATTGAGGATTAGATGCCAGTAATGTATCCATGTTAATTTTCCATTTTGAATGGTTGTATTTTGGTTAAGTAGGAGAATATATATAAGCACATTAATGCTCACCAAATACTAAAGTATTTGGAGGTAGCAGGGACATTATATTAGCAACTTACCTTCAAATGATACTGTGTCTTTCTTTTGATGTAAAAGGGGGAAAAAATTTAATCCTACAAAAAGATATTTGAAATCACTTTGACAAAAATATAAAGTCTGACAATGTTAAGTGTTGGATAGAAACTAATGAACAAGAATTCTTCCACATTGCTGTTGGGAGTAGAAACTAGACAGATACTTTGAAAAACAAGTTGGAATCATTTTATTTAAAAAAGTTAAACATTCTCATATAGTTTGTATAGAATTCATGCTATACAAAGAGAAAATCTAGTACATGTGCTCCAAATAATTTTATATACAAATGTCCATAGTGGCATTGTTTGTTTTCGCAAAAATAATGAAAATAAATTATCTAATCACACAATACAATATTACACAACATTGAAAATTATTGAGATGAATGTATTATAGTTACTGAAAGTTGAGTGAAAAAAGCAAGCCACAGAAAGCTAGCCATAGTGTGACTCCATTCTTATAAAGCTCAAAAATAAAGCAGGATTTATACAGATATTATTTAGTAGTATATATATATATATGTAATAATACTTTTCTCCTTAAGGTAAGGGAATGATTAACACACAATATATGGTAAGATTATACCTCTGTGGGGAGACAGAAGAACAGATTGGATGTAACCACATTGGTAATTTGGGGGTCTTAAGTTAGGTGGTAGCATTTAAGGAGTTTGATTTCTTAGGATGCTTTATAACTTATATGTATGTTGCATATTATATGTATCAAATATTACATAGAATATCTTTAAATAATGAAATCATTGAGGTCCAATTTAAGATAACAGGTTAGGGTTTTCCCTTTTAATGCTATTACAAAAATGTTTTAAGGGTGGAAAGAAGGAGACATAGCAAGATCTACCTGTCAGGACATTTTTTTTTTTTTTACTAATGTAGGCAAACAATAAACAAAAGAGAACCCCAGGGCTGAAGCATTAAAATATTGCTTAGTATTATGTCCCAAAGGCCTCAGTTTATAAAGACTATTCAAAACTATCTCCACCTCAGCATTAAAGTACAGCAGGGATGGATGAGATACAATACTCCAAAGAAGTATATTTCAGTTTGCTGATTTTTCTTGTTTAAAGAGTCTTTTTGTGGCAGAAAACTAAACTCCTCTTAAAAGGCTTTGCTATTCACTGAAGAGTTCCATTTCTACTTGTCAGATGGTACTCTAACACATGAAGAAAACAAGTAAATTGATTATGTAAATAGGTAGACAGCTTTATGAAACACAGATTAGTGACCCTTGTAGATCTAAGACTCAATGTTATAAACCATAGATGCTTCCTGACACCTTTTACATGTGCTTTGTCTGCAATGAATCCATACATATTGAATCAACATCTAAACTATATGCATAAGAAAACTTTCATAATAGTCCAATACTGAGCTCACATTCTGAGATATTTTAAAGGAATATTTACCCCAGCAGTCATTGATTAGATAGATAGGAGTTGTATGGCCACTCCACTAAACAGTTTCTTTTCTGTTGAAATAACATCCTTTACTAGTAAGAGACAGCAATACACATATGTACCAAAGACATTTGACTGAAAACATATAATCATCACTTACCTCCTCACAAGGATAATAGAGCAAAGCAGCAGCAGTAGAGTTTATATTTGAAATCTCCAAGTACCCATTTTTATATTTTTCACTATTTCAGGATGGACAGTACCATATGGCTTCCACATAAGTGGACCTGTTACTAATAAACTAGGACTGATGTGTAATTACGTTTTCAGTGATTCATCTGTGAAACACCCTGGGTTATTTTACATGGAAGCATCTGGTTCACATGTGTACAGCGGTTATTCTGTGTGATTGACATCTGTATTCTTCTAATAAAATCTCAGTTGCACAGATGTGAGCTGTTGTCTTCTTGTTCAGACAAAACTTGTGTTTGAAAAATCCTTACCTCAGCCCTTCCTGAATATGAACATTTCAATCTTCTTCACACACACACACACACACACACACACACACACACACACCATTTGCACTGTGACTGGAACATAATATAAATATTTTATGTGATGTATTTCAATCATTGAGCAGATGTATATAGGCACCTTTATCTCTTTTTATGTTTGTTTATACCATGGCATCTGTTTTAGATTGTAAACTCAAAGAAGGCAGTGACCATGTCAATTTAATATTATGCAGACAGTGTCCAGTAAAGCATAATTCACTTTTGAGTGCTTGCTAAGTATTAGTCAGTCAAAATGGTGATGTTAATGACTTAAGGAAAAATAGAGTTTGTAATCTGACTGTAAACACCTTTTGTGCTTTAAGAGGTATTTGCTGTAAATGGACCTGCTTTTAATTTCACACATTATAACTAGCCAGGTAACACATAAGACTATGTTGTTGTGAGCAGAATTAGTTTATTTTATGTTATAGTCATTCTCTAGTGATGTAATTATAAGTAATTATAAAATGTAATCTCATAGAGATGATAATCTAAAGAAGCAGAGTTCAAGGCAAGTTTCATGAGGGGTGTAGCTTTTTGCCTGTGCCTTCCAGGGTGGATAGAATTGGGGCTCATAGGAATGAAGGGAAAGATACTTGAGGCAAAGGGGGAAAAGGGAAAGAAGTATTGGTTAGGAAAATGGAGAAGACAAGCAGGTCTGAGTTCAAGTCCTTCCTTAGCCAATTTGTAAGTTGTGATACCTCCATGAATCACTATAATATCGAAGATTTTGTTTTCTCATCTCGAAAATCGAGACTAGAAGGACATAGTGTTCTTGTGACCATTACACAAATAAGGAGCTTAATACAGTCTTCAGCATAAGGAAAACATTTAATACTTTTATTTAGCTATTACTCTTAGTGATACTTTAGCAATTATACATAGACTTTCAACAGAATTTTGAATGTTGAGCTCTAAAAAACATAGAAGGAAGCTCCAGGCTATGTGTGAAGATCTAAATTTTCTGGTTAGAATTCTTATTTGCACAGAAAAAAGGCAAAGTCCTCCTCTTTAAACAGTAATATTTTTCTCTCTTAAATTATTCCTTTCAATTACATGTGTGGCAGAGTGAAATCAAAGTATAACCATCTATACTGAAATTAAAATATCAATGTCATGATGTATAAGTTTGTTTTTTAGTCCTTTTATTTACCCTCTGCTTACTAGGCTTAGAAACATTGTGGGCTCTAACTTTTTCTAAATCCTGTGAAAAATACCTGTTTGCTTTATTTCCAAGTTAATAGTAGCCATTTATTTCAGGTGTAAGTAAGAGTGTGACCTACACATTTACATAAGCAGACAACAAAACACTCATCATCTGTAATAGATGAGATAACCTAATCTAATTCCTCAAGGTAAATGAACATTCCCTGTGTAATATATATCAGCTACACCTATGATATGTAGTAATAAAACTTTTTATGACTTCCAAGTAAGGGGTTGGTGGGGAATGGTTCCTAAAGAGAAAAGTAAAGAACTTCTAAATCACTTTTTATTTGGTAATATGCAAGTATTTTACTAAATACTCTCTTTATTCCCCCCAGATTTAATCTTCCTTTCCAGGTTTATACAGACAACTACTCTGGTAGTTGCTCCCACTGTGTCTTTCTATCTATGAAGTGCTTTAATCTTCCTATGGTAAAAATCACATTGTATCAAAATACAATGTCCATTTAAAAAAATTTAATTTCCAAGAAGGAAAAAGCATATATATTACTTTCTTAACTCTAAGCTCTACTTCTTCCTCTAGCATTCCTATAGGACTAAGAAACTTCAGGAATTATAGTGTTATAGTCAACTGTTTTCAATTAGAATCAAATAGACCTGTTGCCTTAGGAACATTACCTAGCAAGAGTATACTCAAGGACGTTTATTGAAATATGATTTACAATAGGTTAAATTGTTCATAATTTTGACTATGAATCAATAAGTTATATTTTTAAGGTACCTCAATGTAACAGAATACTATGAAGTCATTAAAAACAATTATGTAGCCCTGTAATTATTCACAAAGAAAGGTATTCTCCAACAAATTATTAAGGGGAAGATGGTACAAAGTACTTTTCATAATATAATTATTTTTAAAAGGCTATATATATATGTATATCATGTGTATATATAAATAAAAATTTAAAATAATACACTAAGATATCAACAGATGAAGGCAGGATCTTTATTTTGTTCTCTTTTTTTTTCTGGATTTCTTGAAGTCTTTATGTGCATATACTACTTCATATACCAAAAAATAAATGATTTTTATGGTTACTAACATCCACTGGGATCTTAGAGGATTTAGAATTTCTGTAGTATTTGAAATCCTAGTCTTCTTAAGAAGTGATAAAGGAACTTCATTATTAGTCTTTTCCAAATTTATTTTAGATAGTAACTATTTCACCCTATAAAATATTTATTTGCTTATGATTTAACATTCAAAGCAAATTAAGGAGAGGAGATAATACAAATAATTTAGATTCATAACTTTAGGTAAAACCTAAAATCTACACTATTCTCTTTTGTCCTGAGAGTATAATAATAGAATTTTGGATCCAGAAGGGACCTTCACATGCAGAAATAGCCTATTAACCCACCCTACCTAAATTTAAATATTTGCATTTAGTTTGTCTAGATTAGATGGGTCTATCATTATTTTAATAAAATAAAATTTATGTCAAATATAAATAACTTTTCCCTTAAGTAGTGACCTGATACAGCAACCAACTCCATTTTCCTTATAAGAAAAGTTGCCCAAGAATAAAGTTATTGCTGTTATAAATAATTTACTTTTAATCGTTAACTATCAAGTATTTTAAGGGTTATGGGAAATTACCATATAGTAAATACTGAATAGCATTTTATATGTAACATGAGAATTTTTATTCATATATCTACAAATACAAATAGACATTCTGTAAGGAAAGATGTGGTACTAGCATTAGACTTGAAACTTAAAATGGGTTTTTAATCCTATAAATCAGTGCTTCTTACATACTTCATTTTAGCATGTTATAATTAATTGTTTAAATATATTTTTCATAAAGGAGAGTAGTTTTGTTTTCAAGGAGAGTAGTTTTGTTTTATCTTTCCATCTCAGTGGCTAACACAATGCCTGACACTGAGAAAATAGTGGTTGAAATAAAGAATGCATTAAAAAAACAGGTTCTTAACAATTGAGTTGACTATTAGTTAAGTTCTAATGATTACTACTTTCCAATAGTTTGTGGAATAGTCTGAAAAACTCTGGTATTTTAAACATTTATAAAAAATGTGTTCCAAGTTTAAGATAAGCTTTTTTTAAAAAAACAACTATTAAGTTGTAAATCTTCTGTATATGGAAAACTACACCTAGGCAACAATGATTCCTACCTTCTGGAAACTTATGTTCTTACAAATGGGTTTTTTAAATTGTTCCTTCTAGTCCCTTCCAAATTTCTTAGTTATAGAAAAGCGTTCAGTGATAAAACAGGAAATATCAAACATCCTTTTTCTTTTATGATATGACATATATGGGCCTATTTTTACAGAAAGCAATGAAAGGATACACTTTAGACAGCCATTTACAAGAATTAAGAGATTTCTTTGTTTACCCATCTGTGGAGGTCCAGTAACATTTTGCGAGGAGCTTTGAGGTTATATATATTTTAAAGGAAATTATGATCAGACTGTAGAATCCAGAGAAATACTTTCTGCCTGTTCAGTTTTCATGGTTGTCTTTTGAGGCTGCATGTGAATTTATGGATGACAACTTTCCTAATTCCAAACAAGTGTTAGAATTTCTTGGTTTAAAATTTTAATTTCTGTTTATGCTTTCTGATTTTTAAAATCTGATTCTCCTTCTTGATTTTTGTTTTGTTTTGTTTTGTTTTTTTATTTTTTGAGACAGAGTCTCACTCCCTTGCCCAGGCTAGAGTGCCATGGCATTAGCCTAGCTCACAGCAACCTCAAACTGCTGGGCTCAAGTATTCCTCCATGCCTCAGCCTCCAAAGTAGCTAGGATTATAGGATTACAGGCACCTGCCACCGTGCCCAGCTAATTTTTTTTTCTATTTTTTTAGTTGCTTGGCTAATTTCTTTCTATTTATAGTAGAGATGGGGTCTCGCTCTTGCTCAGGCCTGATCTTGAACTCCTGAGCTCAAGCAATCCTCCTGCCTCGGCCTCCCCAAGTGCTAGGATTACAGGTGTAAGCCACGACACTCGGCTTTGATTGGTTATTGATTGGGAGATTGATGGTAATAGTTCCCTGTTCAGAACAGGGGCTACCTTCTGTGCAGAATAAAGGACATACAGAGCTGAAGATTTTCTTTCAGCTTTGACTTACTTGCATTATTAAGAAAAAGCATGATTGCTTATTTGCCCTATTGTTTCTCAATAGCCAGATAGAAGAGGTTTCAACTGACAACCTTAATAAGACTTTAATAGTAATAATTTAATTAAACTTAAGCTAATAAAAAAAAATTCCAGCTAACTAGAGTCTTCCAGAAGTTGGGTTCTGAGTGTATGTGTACTTAGAAGTTGGCCAGCATTTGTTAATAAGACTTTTAGCCACAAGGATTAAAACACCATTCATTTAACCACAACTTTCCCTCCCCAAACATTCCAGTAAAGTGGGGTATTACTAAACATCAATGGTGTTAGTGTGAACTTGTAAGTATATAAATTTATAAACATCCAAAGCTACTTGGAAAAGTAAATAATTTGTTACTTCATAATGGAAAGTGAGCTAACTACTGGGTAGCAATACTTGCAGAAATTAAAATTTCCTTGCTAAGCCATAAATGAGATTTAAATATTTTTTTCTTTTCTTTTTTTAATTTCAGAACATTACAGGGGTACAAATGTTTTGGTTACATAAATTGCTTTGTATTGTTTGAGTCAAAGTTATAAGTGCACCCATCACCCAGATAATGTACATTGTGTCTATATTGTTGCGCTTTTGGTCTGGAATGGATTATCGTCTGCATAAATTGTATATGAGACTATCTATAGCTTTTTTCACACTCAATTCTAAGAGAAAAAATAGGCAAATGTCCTCAACAAGAGGCTTTTTAATAAATTATTCAATAGAAACTCAATTCTTTGTTCTAAGTAATTAAATTCTGAATGAAACAATGATTGTATATTATTGTCCCTGTTCTCAACTTACTTAAGATGTAAGTAACAAAGATGTGCAAAATTAAACTCTGTGGTTGATACTCCTTCCATTGAGAGGTGATTTCTATGTCTCCTCCCCTTGAAAATGGGTGAGCTTTTTCACTTATTTGTAATCAGTAGAATGCAGGAGAAATGATGCTGTGTGATTTTCAGAGGCTAAGTCAGAAAAGGCAAATTTGTGCTTAGAGCTCTAAGCTTTTATATAAGATATCTGACTACCTAAGGCTTCTAAGTTCTAAGGAAGCCAAACCACTGTAGACTCTCCAGTAGCCAGTCCTAGTCTTCCAGCCCAAGTACCAGATATGAGTGAATGAGTCTTCTTTCAAACCCAGCCTCTTTCAACCTCCAGCTTTCCAGGGCTAAGGCCCTGACACCATGGAGCAGAGACAAGCCATCGCCACTGTGCCCTGTCCAAATTGCTGTCTCACAGAAAATATGAGCACCACTAAGCTTGGGGTGGTTTATTCCACAGCAATTGCTACTGGAACAAAGACCTACTTGATTTAGGATATACTCTGTGTAAAGAGGAGATAATGAGCTTCTTTCCTGGAGGCTTCACAGAAGCAGTGACATTTGAACTTGACTTTGATTGATGAGTAGGAATCTACTTAATAAAGAAGGTGGAAGAGTCCTAAAGCTGAGGAAACTGTGTAGAAAAGTATGGGCAGTAAGAGAGAATGGTGTGTTTGGTGGATGACAAGAAGTTTGATGAGGAAGAGCATTGGATAGTTAGAGCCAGAATGGTGGGTATGAAGCTAGAAATTATGCAATGATTTTTTTTCTATCTATGCCAAGGGAATTTCAACTGTAGCCTTGCAGGAGTGAAAAGTAATAATCAGGTTTGTCTTGTAGAAAGGTGACTGACTATCAGCAGTGTGGAATATGGCCTGAGGGGAAAGAAATGAAAGCCAAGAATAGTAAATAGTTATATAAGTAATTCAAGTGACAGACGGTTGAGGCTGAGATATATAGCTTTCTTATAATAGCAAAATAAAATAAGTTAGATAACAGTGGTTGTTTGAATTTTTTAATTATTTATTAAATTTGTACGTTCAGGGCATAATAATTAAAGGCTACAGTCAATCTTGCATTTTGGCCAATTAAACCAATGCCTTTAAAAAACATTAATTTTGGCCGGGCACGGTGGCTCACGCGTGTAATCCTAGCACTCTGGGAGGCCTAGGCGGGCGGATAGCTCGAGGTAAGGAGTTTGAAACCAGCCTGAGCAAGAGCGAGACTCTCTACTATAAATAGAAAGAAATTAATTGGCCAACTAATATATATAGAAAAAATTAGCCAGGCATGGCTAATTAATTAGCACATGCCTGTAGTCCCAGTTACTTGGGAGGCTGAGGCAGGAGGATCGTTTGAGCCCAGGAGTTTGAAGTTGCTGTGAGCTAGGCTGATGCCACGGCACTCACTCTAGCCTGGGCAACAAAGTGAGACCCTGTCTCAAAAAATAAAATAAAATAAAATAAAAGACATTTATTTTATTAAACTTGTTAATATTTCTGAATGAAATGGAAAAGCTTCTTCTACTATGAATTTTGGAGAATTATGATTGTAAAAATATCATTTTTATATTTTTCTTAAGCCATTGATTACGGTAGAACATTTAAAGAAATGAGACTAAATAGTATCAGTTAGTGCACTAACGGAACCCTCTGTTATATTGAGGGTTTATTTATACTCCCACAAAATAAACATTAGTTCAATATAAAGTCCTGAAAAATTGGTAATTTATGTAATCATAAATATTTCACAGTGAGAAAATGTATACAGTGTGCTTAGTTAATACAGTTATATGAACATGATACACAACTGTAGTCAATTGCTTTCTATACAAATTTGGTTGACTTAACATTTGAGATTACTTCATGTATTTTTAGTGTGATACATAAAAGTTTAGTACTGATATAAACATTTTTATTGAAATCATAGTACCATACATGTAAGACTTTTCTTGGTCAAAAAATGTTGGATAGGTCTTTCTCCAGTAATTCTGGAGATACAGACTATATATCCTCTATGGCTTGTGCTGCCTCATCCTATACAGCAAGTGCTACCAATTGTGGAATACAGTGATTTGTCTTAAAAGCATTCAGCCTCCATATACATTTTGCTTTTACTTTACAGTTTGGTTATATTTTAAACATCAACTGAAAAGTTTAATCTTTTTTATTCAAAATCAAAAGCTAAAGAATTGTATAAATTACTTCATCCACCTTCTTCCAGTGCTTTGACTCCTTTCTGACATCTCTCTTTAAAACAGAACATCTCCTAGAATTTGAGCAGTGACTCTCTTTATGTTCACCCCTAATAGCAAGTTGAATTAGTATATCTTGTAAAGAAATAGTTTTTCAGTTTGTTAGTTTTACATATTAGTTGTATGATATTCATATGAAAGGTATTATATGATGTTGGTAATGTTACAAAATAGTCTGTCTTTACAAAGTCAGGTTGTGCAGTCATCCTTAGTCAACCATTTCGTGGAAAGTTTAGGGAAATATTCAGTAGAGCACTAAACCTAGAATGAAGCCCTTCTAAGCTTGTGGCCCTGTGTGACTGGCAGCACAGGTTCCACGCCCATGATGGTTCTTTAGCGGCCTTACTCTTTAGAACTGATGTAGTGAAACAGCATTCTGTTTTGTTATCTCCGAGACAAGTGCTCCTGTAAGTATGTATTTCGGGGGAGCTTGGCAGCTCAGTATTACTCCTCCCTTAGGTTGTTTGCTCATTTTTTATCCCAAGTCTCCACCTCAGTCTCTGATCCATGATAGGCACTCAGTAAATATTGGATGTGTAGGTGATGGGTGACGTGGTTGCCAGCCTGTCTCAATTATTCTGCTTCAGTTAATCTCTAGATAAGACTGAACGTGTGGGGTTTCTTTGAGCTTCAGGTCATATTGCCCTGGCTTCACAGATGCCTCTTCCAACCAGGTTGGGGGTTTCTTTCAGCTCTACGTTTTGTTGGTCCTGCTCTTAGACTGTTTCAATATTCAGTCTTCCTGGAATGTATTTAAACTGGTAGATTGGAATAACAATTGAGCCCTAAAAAAGTTAAGGCTGGAGTGGTAGACAAAATAATGTGTCATCCCCTCCCTGCCCCAAAGAGGTCCTTTTCTTAATCTCAGGAACCTGAGGATATGTTAGACCACAAGGCAAAGGGAAATTAAGGTTGCAGATGGAATTACAGTTAAATATCAACTGACTTTAAAAATAGTGACATTATCCTGTATTACCCAGATGGGTCCAATGTAATCACAAAGGTCCTTAAATGGAAAAGAGAGGTAGAAAAGGAGAGTCAGAGAGCAATACGACAAAGCAAAAGCAAGCAAGGTCAGAATGGTATGATGTGGGAAAGAGTCTGTTTGCCATTGTTGGCTTCAGAGACCAAGGAAGGGAGTGGCCTCTAGAAGCTGGAAAAAGCAATGTGACAGCTTGTCCACTAGCACCTCCAGAGAGGAACGCAGCTTTGCCAACATCTAGATTTTAGCCCAGTGAGATCCCTCTCAGACTTCCTACCTCCAGAACCGTAAGATGATAAAATCGTGTAGTTCTAAACTATATTATGGTAATTTGTTGCAGATGCCATAGGAAACTAAAACAGTTGGTCCCACACTATGGTGAAACTATCACTCCTAGCCCTAGGTTCACTAGAAACCACTAACTTCGTAATGGTATGACCGTGTGCCCGTGTGTTTTCCACTTTTCTTTGTAGCCCAACGTAGAGTTCTGCCACCTTTTTCTGTATTTTTATTTTCCTTTATTGGACCACTAAGCTTTTGGGTTCAGGCTAGTACATGCTGTTTTCCTAGGGAACAACAGCCTATTTTAGAGAACACTAGTTTCTTGGGTTAATGGTGGAAGGATTGTGAGAAAAGAGGCTTCTGCTGCCAAGTTCATTTGGAAAATCTAGGTTAAACAAGCTTCTTTTTTCTTAAAGCACTTAGAAAAATATAATCTATATATAAGGGTTTTTTAAATAATATTCCAGCAGTTTAAGAGAATATCTAGCGAAAGATATCTCTGTCTCTCAGTCCAAATTCCTCTCAGCCATTAACATTTACTTGCATATCCTTCCAGAACCATTCTAGACATACAAGTATATATACACACATACGCACATATCCATAAATACACACACATGTTTAATGTACGTACATACACCCTAGTTTTCTACACACACTCTTCTATACCTTGCTTTCATTTTACCTAACAATTTAATTAACAAGTTTATTTATGGAAGAAATTTTCATAGCTCTTAATATATAATATGCACATGAAACACTTATAGGATTTAGTGGAGAAAAATAAATATTTCCCAAACATTTGGACTACAACTCTCATTTTTTAGAGAGTATCTCACAAAACAACTTTTTGAGACACAAGGCACACAACCAAGCTGCCTTCCTAAGAAGAAAAAAGAAAGCATCCTCTGGAGTAGAAATAAGATTTAGTTACCCCCATACACTGGTATTTATTTTAAAGTGAGGGAAACCAAGGCAAAAACTCTGTCTCTGTCACCAACTTACCTGCCTGCTCGCTTCTGTGCTTACTGCCTATGTGGCTTTGGGCAGGTTTCTTAACTTTTTTGTGCCTTCTTTAGGAATTTAACTGAAAATAACAAATGCAATTCCTTTTATTTGCCATTTTGGTTGCCAGAAATTTCAGCTTCTCTTTCATTTTTCTCAGGCTGATGAAATGTCATCTCGGTCTAGTGAATTCCACACAATATTCAACACTGGTTTTAGCGAATCCTGATGACTTCAGTCTGTTAATTTATTTAGGAGATGTTTTTGGTTTTTATAAGGTCAACTAGAAATTTGTAAGCTACTTTTCCCAGTTACTCTAAGATCAAACATTTTTTAAAATACCAACATTTTGAAAATACAGTGATAACTTTGGTGATGTCAAATCTTTAAGCACATTATTTAAAACCTTTTCATTTAAAAGATGTTTTTATAACTGAATTTATTCCATAATGAGAACTCTGTTAAGGTCAATATGATAGCTGTCTAGTTACTTAATAGCAGCAAGTACTTGATACTTTGGTTTGCTGTTTTTTGAGGTCATTTTAAAGGTTTAATTAATACATCTTCCTCCTAAAAAAAGAAATTATTAGATATTTGGCTTCTATTATTACCAAATAATGACTTCCTAGCCAATGCTCAGGTTGCCCTTACCTGACCTATCATCTTCATTCCTCTTCCCACATCTGAGCTTTATCCCAATCCCAGAGGAAAGTTAGAGATGAGAGGGGGATGCCAGGGAAGTTTGTGGCAAAACAAAGTTGTATATACTTTTCAATTTTAATATGAGAGAAACAGCTACCTCCGATTGCCCTGCCTTGGTGGATAAGCAGGAATTGACCATTTGCTAGATTTTTGTTGTGACTGTTGCAGTCCAAGAGTTTGAGACATTGTTTTTCCCCAAAGAAAACATTGACTGTTCTTGTCTGTAATAAATCATGAGCATAGCAGTATCCTTCCAGACTTTTCTTCTCAACTCTAGATAATTTATAGTGGATGAAAATAATTTACCTAAAGTGTGTTTACAGGTTTAGCAGTCGGAGTTATACACAGAGCCAGCATTAGGGTGGCAGGTGGACACAGCGCAAGCTGTGGGCACACAAAATAAACTTGCCCTGGGCTTCTGTAACAACACTGCTCCCTGGTTCTCCTTGTACCACTTGAATCATTCCTTTTCAGCCTCCTTTTACTCATTCTCCTCTCTCTTGATGTGTGCCCCTGCAACTTTAATATTCTCTAGTATTCCAGACTAAGCCTTTTTTCTCTGATAGACTCTTCTCTGGGTGATCTTTCCAACTTACTCATTTGCCTTTAGTGGCCAGTGACATGGCAGTGACTGTCTCTGTACAGCTAGTCTAGTCCTCTCTTCTGAGCTCTATGCCTATATAATCATATGCTCACTCAACATCTAGCTCTGTTTAGATATCCCACAGGCATTTCACACTCACCAATTATGCCTAATACTAAACCTACTCCTCTTTTGTATAACCAGCTTCACAATAGCCATAGCTACTAATACAAAATGCATTAATGAAAACACTGTCATGGAAGAGCAAATGAGATCCATAACGATTAAATATATATATGCACAGATACACTAACACATACTGCACACATGTGTGCGTACACACACAAACACCATTGTTCAAAGAATAAAATAATGCATAGTTTGCATGTTTTTTAACTTTAATTAAATAGACTCATACCATGTGTGAGTCTATTTTGTGCCTTGCCCTTTTGCTTAAAGTTATGCTTGAAGATTCATGCATGTGTATAGATGTGTAGTTGTCCATTGTATGAAAATTCAATACTTTATTTGCCTGTTTTCCTGGGAAGAGATATTTGGGTGGTTTTTAGTTTTTCACTATTATAAACAATACACTTACGATTGTGTGCATATCTTCAGACAGGTACATATGCAAATGTATTTCTAGGATATATACCTAGGAGTGGAAATGCTGGGTTGGGGGTGCACATGTCTTCATATACTTTGGCAGTTATTGCCAAATTGTTTTCTAAAGTGGTTTCAAATGTTTGCAGTTCCACCAGAAATAATTTTTCTAATTATTCCATATCCTCTGAACTCCTTGATATTGTTATACATTTTAACTTTCGCTAATCTGGTGTAAAATATTTCACAGTGGCTTTAATTTGCATTTCCTTGGTAGTTAATGAAGTTGAGCTTATCATCATATGCTTATTTACCCCTACTGTCCTTCCTTCTGGGGAGTTTCTTTAGTCTTTTGCCCTATGTTTTTAAATTATGCTGTTTTTTTTTAATTGTTTGTAGGAGTGCTTTGGATACTAATCCTTTATAAGTAGTGTATGTTGCAGTACTGCCTTGCAGTTTGTGACTTATTTTTTCATTTTCTTTAAGATATCTATTGATGAATAGAAGTACTTCTAATGTAATTGAATTTATCAACCTTTATCTTTCTAGTTTTCAATTTCTGCCTTAAACAAAAAACTTCCTTGTCCCAAGATACTAAAATCATTCTCTTTTCTTCTAAGTTTTAAAATGTTGCCTTTGTCATTAAGTGTTTAATTTACCTGTAAGTGTATTTTATGTGTCTTGTGCAGGTAGAGATATAGTTGGGCCACATAAATATTGATTTTTGATTTTTAGAACCATTGTTTGTGTCAGAAGTCAAGTGACCATGATTCTTTAAGTGTCACAGTGCCATTAATCATTAAACATTTTCCTGGACCTCTCTATTTGCTGAGGTTGGTGCCTTGACATGTTGCAGAAATATTATTCTCAGAATATGTTACAAAATGCAAGTAATTCACTCCAAGCAATACTAATACTTCTCATTTGAATAAGAAAAGATTACTGTTCCAGCCCTGGTCATAATATTTTAAATTTGCCTGAGAAAATGTCCTTACAAAATTAGCTAATACCTGGAAATATCATTCTAAAAGATGTTGGTAATTCAACAGGCAGAAAGTCAAAAGAGAAGTCAGTCAATCATTCATTCTAACATTTTAAAGAAACTTTCCTTCCTTGGGTGAAAGTTCTTTTTTTTTTTTTTTTTGCCTAATGTAGCTTTTGATCTCCACTATTCATTGTTAGATGACAGTAGTACAAATTTGATTCAAGTTCTAGTGTGTGTGTGTGTGTATTTCAATGCACTGTGAAATCAAACTAATAGAACATAGGAATCTCTGTAATTATATTATTGAGAACACAAAGCATCTTTTAGTGAGGCTGTCGTTATCTAAAGAATCTTCATTGTATTCCCTTTATTTGTAAAATCTCTTAATGCCTTAGCCTTATTTAACTTTACAGTTTCTTATTCTGTCATTTGCTTTTCCTCTTTAATGCACATTATTCATGTATTCCATAAATATTTTTTGAGAACCAGTATTTTGTAATTTATTTGAGCATAACTGTCTCAGAATTTAAGAAATTAAAGAGCACCCAAGATCATTTATAGTAACCCTAACTTTCCACAAATTAAATGAAGAAACTGAGGTCTAGAAGGTTCAGTGACCCAACCAAAATCTCCATGTGATGAAGCATAAATAAAGATCTCCTGGCCCTGGATCCAGAATTCCTCCTATTGAACCATGTTGCCCATGGAAAACTATCTAAAAATCTATCTGAACCCTAAATATTGATATAGTTTTTATAGAGATTCCTAAAGGGAGAAATTACTCTTTGTGGACAAATTATATTATAGTTCTTAACTCTAAGCTATTTATAAAATTTTTAGGATGAAAAGACACATTTGAAAAACATTAAATAAAGTAAAAAGTTTAACTGAAAGCTTTCTGATGGTGTGAATCATGTGTTACCTTTATCATGTTTATTAGATTTTCCTAATACAGTGAGGGGTTCAAAGTACACTTTCAACAAATACAGCATTGATTAAATGGAAAAAACTATATATTGAAATATAGGATACAGACATTAGGTACTCTAAATGATCAGAGGAAAGAAATATTATCCTGAATGTGGAAAGTCAAAATAAAAAGTCTTCGTGCAAGGTTTAGAATTTAAACTGAGACATAACTAATGACTGTAATTTAATTAGATAGTGAGGAACTCCAGAGTTTCAAATCACTAAATCACTTGTTTAGTTCACTTTCTATTAAGACTTTAGATATAAGTTCTATGAGTTATTTGCTTTTGATTTACACCTCTAAGCACAATTTCTGAAACAAGCGTGCTCATGAAAAAATAAGGTGATAAATATGGTAAAATATATGCATAAGGATATTAACTGTTGTATTATTTATAAGAACATTCGAAAATGGAACCAACCTAAAATCTCCCAGTGGACTAATGGTTAGTATGTCCAAATGAAAATTAATGATGAATGTAGATCAGCATGCAAAGACATCTCTAATAAATTGTAAAGTTTTCAAGCTGTAAAACTATAAATGTATAGAATGATCCCATTTCTTTAAAAAAAAGGTTGAAAATACAAAAAATGCAAAATAAGATAACAGGCATTTTATATTCCTTTTTATACTTTTCAGGATTTACAAAAAGTCTTTTAGTAAACATTCATTACTTATAAAAATAAAACTTTTTTGTTTTGTTTTGGGGAGAGTTATAAATATATTCCTTTCACTTACCATGAATATGAAATCTATAGAACTATGATCTCTATCCATTGAATAACTTTTACTGAGCACTTATTATGACAAGACACAATGAGCAAGAGTCAAAGTCTATTTCCTAAACTCCTATGACTTTAGAAGGAGATGAGAATCATAAATGAAGCACCACAAATCTATTCTTTCAAACTCGTCACTTCAGAATTGTCATTTTGTCCTAAGTTGATTTTTTAAAATGAAATTGACAGGCCTCTATGTTCTGATTGGACAGTGTCTAGACAATGAACAAAATTATGAAATTTTTCCATGTCTTGCTTTTTAATTGAAATAACTCAGTTATCTCTTTTGCCTAGGAAAAATAAAAGCACCTCTAAGATATTTAGGGGCAGACAAAAATGTTTAATATATTTTGAGTTGACATTGAAAACCTGTACTTGTAATAATTATACTTTTATTTCACACTGTATCATTTTCTCCCCCTATGAAATATATTTTTAGATATTTAATTACATGTTACAATAATTATGTCTGTATTTATTGTTAATTTTAAAATTGCAACTCCCAGAGGGTAGTGCTTGTCATCTTAACAGTACCCTAATGCCTAACACCTGGGCATTCCCGTAGTGGTAATACTGTCTGAACTTGGCTTGCTCAGGATAAGACAGAACATGTCTCACATCTAGTGGCAGTCAATTTTGGTTAATTGTATGCAATCAGACAGCAAAAAAGGACCCTGTGGTATATTAATTTCTAATAGTATGTGAAACTAAGTATGGGTACAGGCTTTTTAAAATATTCATCATCTAAACATACTTAACATTTTTGTGGTTTAGTTGGTTATTCCTTTATTCTGCTACTAGCAGAATCTCTTATGTAGTTTATGTAGTATTAGCAGGTAATAATAACAGTTTCCAAATGTTTTATAGAAGTATATAAACATTGTCATTTACATCAACTAATTTAATCTTTAGACTGCCTCTGAGGCAGATATTATCTCAGTTTTACAGGTAGAAGAATAGTATTATAGTTCAATTAAACGACTTGCTTAAAGTCATATAGCTAAAAAGAAATAGACCTAGATTCAAACTTGTGTGTCCTGACTTCAGGTCCCAGGCTTTTCCAGCTCTACCATGCTGCTCTGACTCCTCCCTTACCTTCAAAGTTGGAATTTGGGGAGTATTACTGAGTATTACTGGGTTGACTCAACCTAATCATAATTATCCCAGAAGCCACCTCTAATTGTGGATATTAAACATATTTTATTTAGGTTTCATGGAGAACCTCTGACAAGGTTTATACAAGGTTATTAATGCACATTCCTCAGCTTTACTTCTGACTGAGCTCCATTTTCCTACAGTTCACTCTTCCTAAGACAAGTTAACAAATCAACAATGATCAGGGCAGTAAACAAGCCTATTATCATAGGACTCATGGAAAATATTTACATAAATATAGAGGGCAATCCATTGAAATGGTAACTGCAGTACTGAACCTGAATAAACTTCAGTTTATTAAATGAAGAAATGTAGATTCAATAAATGAATGTGGATGAACATTTCATCAGCAACTGCTATAAATATGAAGAGTCATTATTAGTCATCTACCTGCATATAATCAACTCACCCCTAAAGGAAATTCAGGTGATCAGAACTTTTTGCTACTAAGAGATTAAAATGCATTTTAATAGGTACAATTTAAGGAAGCCAAAGGAAAATGTAAATCGTGATGAAATCATTAAAGGAATAGCTTGAAACCCCTTCTGTATCATGGCAGAAAAGCACAGAGGATAGGATATTTTATTTCTCAACCTTGATCATGAATATTGTGGTAGACCCTTGAAATTTCATTAGCTCAGCATAAAAAAATTAATTCTAAAAAAGGTAAAGAAATTAAATTCCCTTCATCTCTTTCTTTATAGTTAACAGCAAGAGCATAGGGAAATAAATCTGTAAACCAATTCTGAAACAGGATCTAACTGTCATTTTATTTATATGTCTCTTCATTTTCTTTTACTCTATAATGAAAGTTTTTAAAAATAAAACTATCTTGATTTTCTTTTTAACTCTAGACTTGATTCTTCACTACCTGAAACGTTGAAAAAGGGGCACATCTCAGCTGAAAACATGTCTTTGGAAACTCTGAAAAACAGCAGCCCAGAAGACCTCTTTGATGAGATTTAATAGTCTCGAAAAAGTACTTTGATGTTCACTAGACCATGTTTTCTATTCATTTCTTAAAAGTGAAAAAGCAAAATTTCAACTTGGCAGCAGCTATTACTGCACCTTATAATTTAATTACATACACACTGAGTTGGAACTGTTGTGCAAAATGGATTATACATGTATATGAAGATATGATTTGATGACAGTGGTACATTATTCTAAACTATTCATTCAGCATGCCTATAATTACATAAAATTTCAGACTTTTTGTTGCAAAGGACACATTTATAGTAATCATTCACACATATCATATGTGGTAGTTGTCTAACATCCTGTCTAGGAAGATTTTGGAAATAGGGCAAAGAAAACATCTTTTTTAAATTCTGCAGTTCTTTTTGAATAGTCATATTCTGAACACTGATATTTGAGCATTTTTACCTGTGTGATGATGTATAAAATATACTTTTAGTTTGAACATAAACAATCTGGTAATAAAATGTTTAATGCATTGAAGATTTTGTGTTATTAATAGAATGTTTTATGTAGCTTAAGTTTTTTCTTTTACTATGATAACAGGTCTTTACAAAGTGGTCATTAATCAATATAAGTGTAATCCCCTTTGTGTCAAAAAAAAAAACATATTTTTCAGTGATTGTTGATAAAAGATTTATCTTACACATACAAGAGCCCTCCTTGAACATAAGGACCTTGTCATTTTCACTTATCTATCCCCAACATCTGGCACTATTTTTTTATATTCATTATTTCTACTTCCTAACTTCTCATTTTATGTTCACTTTTTCCCAATTTAACATCCATTCTTTCCACACTACTCAAAGTTAACAACATCAAAGTTAACGATGACCACCATGTTGCCAAATCCAATAGTTTCTCCACTCTCAGTCCTCATCATACTAAGGCTCTCAGTGCTTTTGATATAGTCAATCACTATACATTTTCATCACTTCTGCAATAGTATATGCTCTTTGTATTCTTCTTTCTTTCCAGTGACTAATTTTTTAGACTTCTTAGTTGATTGCCTCTCCTGTGCTCAACAGTTAAGTGTTTGATTACCCTAGGTTCAGTCTTCAGCCCTCTTCTCTTCACTACCCACATTGTCACCCTAGGTCACCCTAGCTTGTCTGTAGTTGTAAATCCCCTCTATACGCTAATATCTCCAAAATTAGCATATTTCTGTCTCTAGTATAATTATATATATATATTATTATATAATATATATTATATATGTGTGTATGTGTCTATATATGTGTGTATGTGTCTATATATGTATAATTTATCATTTATCACAAACAAGTTTCTTAAGCTTTCTGAAAAATTATTTTTTTGTATCAAATCTTGAGACATCTTAGTATCTCTTTTCAAATACAGATGAATACATTTATCTTCTTAAACCTGTCTTTGGATGTTTTAGCAAATCCAAAGCAGAAATTTGATTATCCCAACATAATTTCTTCTAAAGTCTTCCCTATTCAACAAATTTCACTACCACTTACCCAGTTGCTTCAAGCTAAAAACTCAATAATCCTTCTTTGAGCCTCTGCTTCCCTTTTCCTCTATGTATATCCTTTAATTTTTACCTCCAAAATACACATTGACTTTATCTACCTGTCTCACTCTGCTACAACTGCCTCCTAACTGGTCTCCCTGCTTAATCTCCTATTCCCCTGCAGTCCAGCCAAAGTGAATTTTGAAATCTTAGATAAGATCATTTCTTTAAATGGATTAAAACCCTCCAATAGTAACCCATTGCCCTTTGAATAAAGTCTACATCTTTACCACGGCCTACAAGGTCTGATATGATCTGGCTTCTACCTACCTACCCAGGCTGATTTCTCGCCTCTTTCTCTTTCCTTGCCTTGCCCCTTCCTGTCCCTCAAGCAGGCCGAATCCCAGAACAACTGTACTATTTGTTTGATCCTTCTGCCTAAAAGGTTCATCTTCACATGGTTGGTTTCTTCTTATCTTTCAGATCTAGAACAAAATGTCATCTCCTCAGTGGTACTTTCCCTGAAATACCCTTTTTAGAGTTGTCACTCTCTGTCCCAATAGAATTTTTTTTCACTTTGCATATCACTGTCTGGAATTATGTTTTCATGTCTCTATCTCCCAATAGAAAGTAAGCCCCATCACAGCAGGGTCATGGCTATCTATCTCATCTCTCTATCCCCAGTACCCAGAACAGAGCTGGATTCATAGAAGCTTAAAAGTATTTGTTGAATGAATGAATGCATATCTTTTACATAGTAGATACTCTAATATTTCTTTCATTAAGTTGCTAAACCATTTTGAAAAGAAGCTCATTGAAAGATTGAAATTTAGCCAGATGATTTGATACAAAGAAATAGTTATTCAGAAATCTCAAGTACTCCTTGTGATGAATTATAAATAATATACAGATATATATGCATGCATGTAGGTTTGCCTACAGAGCATGAAAAAGAAAGATATTACATGCTTCACACTATTATTCATATAGGACAGGATTTAACTAAGTCAACAGGATAGAAAAATATTTGAAATTTTTAGCATTTTAATTTCTTTGATGGCTTACATTTACAAGGAAAATTTTAAAATTAAAATTTAAATATATAATTATAAAATATAAAATTCTATTTAGTCACATTGGAAATTCACATTGGATAATATTGAACTTGGTATTATCCAAAATTTACCTTGGATCTTTCCAAGGGGATTTTGTACATGAAGTACCAAAATCTCAAAATAACATTATCTTGCCCAGATACACCACAAATGACTATCCAAAATCAACATACAATTCTGTGTGTGTGTGTGTGTGTGTGTGTATTGAAAGAGAAGAAGGAACAGAATTTTGTCTATTAACTCACTGGTGGTGATACAGGGATGGTAGGGAAAGTGTTTCTGAAGTAATCATAACAATATAGTCTGTAAAATTCATAATATTTAGAACATTTTGTTTATAGTCTTCTAGGGCAGTGGATTTTTTCAACCATTGCTATATGTCAGATTGATTCAGTTGGTTAGAATGGAGTATAGCAAGCCTATAATCATGGGTTCCTCCTTTAGTGTGGAGAAATTGAAGACACTATTTATTTTATATTTATTGCCTTATATTGATGGAGATCTATTGATTTGGTACTAAGATGTCCAGATCCTGTCATTCCAAACAATGTTTTTTTCCTCACATTTTTCCATTGTTTATATCTAAAATAGATTTTTACAGAACATGAAAATGGAAGGCACAAAAATTGAGTTATAATGCAACCTAGCTTTTTTGACATTATTATTTTCATCTCTAAGACAAGCAGATTACATTTCCAAAGGTTTTTTCAGCTTAAAATGTATGATTCTTGGTCCTAGCATCAGAGGGTATGGCTCGGGCCTCATTAAGGAACTTCATGAAAGAATAAAATTCCCCTCTGGCGAAGAGATGTCTTTATTACATGATTTTAAAAGATCAGGAAACTACTTTCGAAAAGTTTTTCTTAGTAGCCTATGACTCAAATTTGTAAAATACAGGACCCTGTGTTTTGGAGCCAGAGAAGCTCTTTATTGAGTAAGTTTGATTCAACAAATGTTTATTAAGGATCTGTTATGCACAAAACACAGAACTGGACTGTGTATAGAATTAAAGAATAAATCCATCTATTCAACAAGTATTTGTTGAGTATTCATGCCAGTCTCTGTTCTGGGCACTAGATGTGGCAGTGAATAATATAGACAAGTGACCTGTTGCTGTGGAGATTATATTCTAGTAAATGAAACTTTGGGCCTGCTTTCAAAGAATGGAGTATGTGGAAGGGGCTTGCATTGAGAACTGATCAAGGAGGAGTAAGATACGTCGCATAAAGAGAGGAGCAAAAAGTTAAGAGCAACAATTCATAGAAGACAAAAAAAAAAAAAAAAAAAAAAAAAAGCCAACTGGGAGATTAAGAGAAATTGGAAGGGACTGAAGAGTGAGCTGAGGTTGGGTCTGTCTGGCCAGGATCATTGGAGAGTACAGAGCTCTCATCAGAGAATGCTGTGGGGGTGGCATGGGGTTGACGCCTAAATCTGTAATTGTGAATCATCAGGATGAAGGGGTTGAGTTCACACTCCTAAACACCCTTGAACAATGTTGCCCAGGAGTGTTTAGGAGTGTGAACAGTGATATCAATTATGTAAAGAAGACATGTCAAGAATTGAGCTCTGCAGTTCTAATTGGCAGTTCCTTGGGGAGGTATGGGCTACCAGAAAACTTCAGGTCATAGGGCCCTTCCTGGGTGTGCAGGAATGGGAAAGGAAGGCCAGTCGAGGGGCCTCTTGATAGATAGTGCCCAGAAGGGCAGCCAACCCTCATCCTTTCATGTCTGTCTCATTCTTGCACTAAGTATTATTTGTAGAATCTGGTTTTAATAAAATGAAATTAAATAGCTGACATCTAAATTCATGAAAGGCCTCATGATTTACCTATAAGTCAGGAAACACCACAAATAGTTACATTTTTTACTCATTTCAATGATTTTTTTAAGGGATAATGATATAATCACAAAAGAACTATTCATGCATCCATTTGTAACTATTGTCTGAATTTAAAATTTTCACTTCTGATCTGATACCTTTTAATAAATGCTTTTTAGGAGGGCAGATTTCATTTGTAAGTGTTCTATGAACTAACCTGAAATGAATTTCTCTATATTTTAGTAATTGGAAAGAGATACCTTGAAAGAAATACATTAGAACAAGCATTTTGTGGTTGCTTCATTAACTGACCATCTACCATCTCTTTTCCTGACTCCCAACTCTCTTTCTTGCCAACTCAGAAACACTCCCTAGCCTACCTTAAACCCATTTTCTCCCTTTTATATATCCACATATCCTCTCATTTAACCACTATTTTCCTCTTGTTCTGATTTTCCTTTCCTATAATTGAATAAAATTCAATATGAATGTTATTGTTCATACGTTGATTTTTCTTACTTCTTTCAGAGGCCTTTCATCCAAAAATCTCATCTCACAATCTCACCGACAACTAAACTATCTAGATGAGGGTCTCATTACCCCCAAAGGCATTTGGTTCTGCAGGAATGGAGAGAGCCGTACAGCTATTTTGATATTAGGTGTTTCTATTAAGGGCAGGAGCAATTTTAGTAGCCACTGTTCCAGTAAATGGAATACAGACTAGTCCTGAACTACTTACTTTTGATTCAGGGAATCTCTCCAACTTAACTTCTATGTTAGAAATAACACAGCCAGTCAAATTAACATAGGTGGATTAGACAATTCATATGAACTCTGTTCGTATAAGACCCTTCTAGCAATCTGTCTTACCTTGGATTCCTCTAAAAGTTGAGCCTGGGACAAGGACGTGTATGTAAAGGCAATCTCACAAAAATCAACTCACGCTGGATAACAGACTTAAACCTAAGGTATGAAACTATTAGAATTCTAGAGGAAAATGTTGGAAACACTCTCCTAGACATCAGCCTAGGCAAAGAGTTTATGAAGAAGTTCCCAAAGGCAATCACAGTATCAACAAAAATAAATAAATGGGACATGATTAAACTAAAAAGCTTCTGCACAGCCAAAGAAATAGTCATGAAAGTAAACAGAAAACCTACAGAATGGGAGAAAATTTTTGCATCCTACATATCCGATAAGGGGCTGATAACTAGAATATACTTAGAACTCATGAAAATCAGCAAGAAAAAATCAAATAACCCTATTAAAAAGTGGGCAAAGGACTTGAACAGAAATTTTTCTAAAGAAGACAGAAGAATGGCCAACAAACATATGAAAAAATGCTCAACATCTCTAATCATCAGGGAAATGCAAATCAAAACCACAATGAGATATCACTTAACTCCAGTGAGAATGGCCTTTATCAAAAAGTCTCCAAACAATAAATGCTGGTGTGGATGTGGAGAGAGAGGAACACTCCTACACTGCTGGTGGGACTGCAAACTAGTTCAACCTCTGTGGAAAGCAATATGGAGATACCTTAAAGCGATACAAGTGAATCTATCATTTGATCCAGCAATCCCATTGCTGGGCATCTACCCAAGAGATCCAATGACACTCTACAAAAAAGACACCTGCACTCGAATGTTTATAGCAGCACAATTCATAATTGCAAGGTTGTGGAAACAGCCCAAGTGCCCATCAATCCAAGAATGGATTAATAAAATGTGGTATATGTATATCATGGAGTACTATTCAGCTCTAAGAAACAATGGTGATATAGCATTATATCACCTACTTATATTGCTTATATTTTCCTGGTTAGAGCTGGAACCCATACTACTAAGTGAAGTTTCCCAAGAATGGAAAAATAAGCACCACATATACTCCCCAGCAAACTGGTATTAACTGAGCAGCACCTAAGTGGACACATAGGTACTACAGTAATTGGGTATTGGGCAGGTGGGAGGGGGGAGGGGGGGCGGGTATATATACATACATAATGAGTGAGAAGTGCACCATCTGGGGGATGGTCATGATGGAGACTCAGACTTGTGGGGGGAGGGGGGAATGGACATTTATTGAAACCTTAAAATCTGTACCCCCATAATATGCCGAAAGAACAAAAAAAAAAAAAAAAACAGGAAAGGAGGAAAAAATAGCCACCTCATATGCTCCATCCCACCAGGATCTTCTGAGAAAACTTTTGAAAGTTTTGTTAGAACTATACATGCAGCCAAAGAAGTGGCTGGTGTGGAGAAGAGACCTAGAGGATTATGAAGTAGTGTACAAGGGGTATCCAATATAGTAGCCATGTTTGATGCCACATGACCCAGCCTCATGTCCCAGCTCTAAACAGAGTTGATTAGATCATGGGGAAGAAATGTCCTGACTAACTTGGGTGAATGGCCTGACTAAACTTGGCTTCACTGAAGAAGCCAAACTAGAAATTAGCAGAGAAATCTGGTTATAAGAGAGAGAAATGAGAACATTTACATACAGAAGCAGAGTACCTTGGGTCAGATGAGGAGAGTAGCCAGTGCCTGGAGTGGCCTCAGTCCTTATGGATTCCCCAAGTCAGTTCTAGTACACACATATTATTAGAAATAACTATCTCCTTTTCTGAGATTGCTTCTCTAAAACAAACAAGAAAATACCCAACTAATAAGGAAATAGAATACATTCCTCCAGAGAAGATTTCATTTATTTTCATTATCTTCCAATAACAAATTTTTTAGTAGTTAACACTACCATTAAAAGAATAATTTGGGAGAACTTTATATTGGCATAGAAAATTAAATTTTTGAATATGATAGGAAAACAAAATCACTTTTATAATTAAAATTCATATAATTTTTATAATATAAATATTTAAATTAATTAAAATGCCAATTCATGGAGCTAAGGTCTTCTATATATTAGATGTGTCTTATAATCACTGACAGATTAAGTGATAGTGTGAAATCACTTAATCACCTCAAAGGTGATCACAAATCACCTTTGATCTTTGGCAACATATATAATGCTATAAATTTTGTAATTAAAAAGTTTAAATATGAGACCTTAAAATGTTGGCCACCATTAGTAGAATAATATGTATATTAATTCTTGAAAAATACAAAGCAACACAATTTTTACTTGGTCTTAGCAAATAGTCAAAACACTAATTGCAAGTTATAGTATTTTATGCTGTGACAAAAAGTTGCCTCTGTCTCTTTCATATATGTGTGTGTGTGTGTGTGTGTGCATAACACCTGATTAAAAACTTTACAAGAGTTCTAGACAATCTATTGGGACAAGATAAGATGATAGTAGTGATGACAGGAGAAGTATGCTTAAAGGTGATGGTTTTGTCATTATGCTTAGCAAACATATAGGGAATTCAAGCATGTGGAATTTTCCAGAGGTTCCTATTGAATAATTATTGGAAATAATCTTGCTTCACTCCCCTAAAAGAGATATAATATGCTATATTTCTCTGAGGACCTAACTTTACAGAGAAGTAATTAGATCATTATGGAGATTAAATTATTCTCAGCAAATATTTACTCTTCACAACCCCATTTTATTAACTTGCTTTGCCCAACAAAATTTGGATTAAATAACAATGTACCATGTTTCCCCAAAAAAAGACAGAGTCTTATATTTATTTTCCCTCAAGAAGAAACCCTAGGGCTTATTTTCAGGGGATGTGTTATTTTTTTTAAGTACGGTACAACAACCTACATTTATTCAAATATAGTTAAGTCGTCTTCTTCTGGAACATCATCATAACTCTCCAAACCCTGAATTCCATCCTGAATTTTTTGCAACTCTATTTCCTCTAGAACCATTGGCCCCAATCTCTCATGTCGAGCAATAGAGCTCTCATGAGGCAGATGAGAAGAGCTGCTCATCTTCTTTCCACAACGAAATGCATGGGTTGTGCAGATACACTGCGTAGCCACGCCCATCACTACATCTTATTTTTGGGGTAGGGCTTATAGTGTGCAAATGCTTAGAAAACCTGCTAGGGCTTATTTTGTGGGTAGGTCTTATTTTCGGGGAAACATGGTACCAGTTTTGAGCCTAGGAACAGAGAGGAATTACATGCTTTGGCTTATCCCTTCAAGAGAGTCTAGTCCCTGCCATGATAGGAACAGGCTCCACGTAGCTGCTACCCCTCTCGCTTTGGCCTCTGATGAGCTACAGAGCAGAATTGAACTTGATCCTCAAGCTAGAGCCAAGCTACCCTGAAACCTTTAGATCTGTTCACCTGAGCCCAAGCTAGATAAGCAGACCCATATTCAAACACACTATCTTTTGAGCATGAGAATTGCTTGCTATCAAAAGCCACTGATATTTGGAATAGTTTGTTATGTAGCAGCATTTTGATCATAGCTGACTGATACAGTTACTCATATGGAATAACATACAAACATAATTGTACAACATTTGTAGTAGCATTTAGTATATACATGGGACAAAAATCAATTGTTTTCTGATTGGAACTTGGTAATTGAATAAGTGGGAATTAGAAATGTGGATTTGGGGACCATATCAAGCCAAGTTTCTAACATGTTTCTGACAGCTGTGGACTGTGTAACTTACTTATTTTCTCTGAACTTGAGCTTCCTCATCCATACAATAAGTACGGTAATGCACCTAAAGCAACACAGTGCCTGGCATGCAGTAAGTGAAGCATGTATGGCGATCTTACCATGGTTGTCCTGTTGCACTATAAAATCAGCATATAATGAATTTGCAAGAGTTATATATTACCAGATTATCAGCTAAATTGGCCCTTTCTTTCAAATTTATTAAACCAAGCTCCCTGTCCCTGGTCCTATAAGTCTTATGTTGTTCTGAAGATTTTGGGAATTCCTGTAGGATATATTTTCATAAACACTTCTGCTCTGAATTCCTGCTTCCACTGGGCTCTGAGTCTCACACACGTTTTAGCAATCCTGACTTTCTTCTTTCTCAGCTTTATGTGAAGCCAGCATGGAACTTATCTCCTTTTTTTTAAAATTTCTATGACAAAAACACTCAAGTTTCTATGTATAGTAGAACTTATTGAAGGTTTGGATCAGAGAAAAAGTGTTTACCTCAAAGAAAACAAGCAATTTATATTTGATTTTACCATAACTTTATTCTTTAAAATCTTCTGGCTTTCCCACTACAAGAATTCCCTATTGACAACATGTCTCCATGGGGTTAAGCCAACTGTCCTGTTATCTATTCCTTCCCTCTTTCCTTCCTTCCCCTTTCCTTTCTATTTTTTCACAAATCCTGTTACTTTCTCATGCAGAGCAACTTACCTATCTCTTTCTTTTGCTCATCTCATTTTTATCAAATAGTTATGAATATGCTTTTGTGTAACATATTTTCCCTAGTACTAAATGTTAAAATAATACTTTCTACTATACATATAAGAAATTAAAAACTCTAGAGGAAAACATTGTCCAAAGTGCTGTTTAGGCAAGAGAAAAATCTATCTCATTGCTTTAGGTTTGTTCATATTACTATATTCACTTATTGATTTATTTATTTATAGTCTCCCCGAAAGATAAAATTAGAATTCTTCTATACTAGCCCATAACCGGTTCTTTCCTCAGGCTTTGGAATTTATGGTGTGGTTACATCTGACTTGGAGACAGCTTTTCATATGCAATAATTTATCACCCAAAGGCTGTGTGTATTTAACAAGAATTTTATATTCTGCAAAACTGATGGCATTTGAGGAAGATAAGAGAGTAAAAAAAAAGTACAAAATAAAACAAAAACTATTGTTTTCTTGAGGAATGCTATACCAAATATTGCCATTTCTGATGAACATTTCTCTCTTGGTTAGATTTTTCTATGATAGCCCTAATCTATCATACATACATGATATCAGTAATTTTCACGATTGCCTACAATTAGCAAATGTTAAGTAAAGATTTTTGAGTGAGAATAACACAATGTATTCTTTCACTTTCACTATCCTTTGTATCAAGAATTTGAAATTTTGGCTACATACAAGGACATGGGGCCTTCAGCTTACCCAAAGTTCTCAAGTGTTTAGGAGAACACAAGTCCTGATGTGTATACGTATGTGTGTTCATTCATTCATCAACATTTAAGGAACACTTTGTGCCAAGCATGTTGCCAGTGGGGATATAAAAATGAACAAGACATCACTCTTGTCTTCTAGGTGTTTGGAAGTGTAGACAAAGGAAGGAGGCAGTCATGTATATAGACAGCAGGATGCCTGATAAGTGCTGTAAAGGAGATGTGTCCAGCATGCTCAGGGGCACAAAAGAGAATCGGCCTACTCTTATTTCACTGGGAAAGTACAGGGAGAAGAGGTTGCAGCCAAGGGAAACTTGAGAGAGGAGATAGATGAAGTTTGAGCTGAACTTCAGGAAACACTTGAGGTTTGCCAGGTGGCTGAGACACACTCAGCCACGTGCACGGCACAGAGGAACAAGAGAGTGTGGCCTGTTCAGTTCCATGTAGTAGGAGTGAACCATCGGGCTGAGAAGGTAATAGGGTTTGGCTACCCACTAAGAGTCTTGAATTTGCCACTAAGAGTTTAGATTTTAGCCTAAATGAACAGCTATAGAAGGATATTAAGAGAAGCAAGGGAGTGCCCTGATTCGATTTGTGCTTGTTTTAGAAAGGGAACTTGGAGGGTAATCTAAGAGCACAATCACATGCACTCAGAGGTCCCCCATTGCTTTGAAGGCTGCGTAATCCACTGATGCTATCCCCACCCTGTCTGGGAAGTTGTCAAACTCCACTTCATACCAATGAGCATCCATAGATAAAACTCCAAGTCAGTGTTTGGAGGTTGAGAGTTGACTGGCAGGGTGAGACTTCACCTGCCGAATCAGAGAGAGCCTCTTTCCAGTGCTTGTCCCTTAGGCTTTGGTATAAGCAGAAATGGTTTTATCATTTCCTTTAGAAGTGATCGTGACCATGGGAGTTTTTTAAGCCTCTTGTAGAACTGACTTCCTTTCTTGAACATTCCCAACAGATGTTTTAACATCTTCTTTTCCTGCAAAATGCTGCTTGTATACACTTTTAAAGTAATTGCTGTCACTGTTACCACTAATTCACTTCCCTTGCTTGTCTTTCTGGGAGCTATAGGTACCACTGTGGTGTTGAAAGCAATATTCACATTTCTTTCATAAGGCATCAGCACTTTGTGCATAGGTACCATTTCTGGATGCAATCCTTGCGGGGGCAGGGAGGGAGTCAAGTTCCATACACTGGTGCCATTCAATGAATGTTAAATAACATAAAGCACCCTGAAAGAGGGGCTTAACTTCTGAAAGGAGACATTGTGAGCTAACCTTTTATTCCCTAGGATTTTGATCCCAGGACAATTAAGAGCTAAAGACTATTCTTTTCTCCCAAGTATAAAGTGGCAGAAATAGCACTTTTTAAAAAATCAAATTATATTCTGTTTTCGAGTTTCAACAGAAAACTCGAGACAATATTTCGCATTGTCTTTCTACTAGACACAAATATCAGCCACTGTTTCTTCACCATTCTTAGCGGGCAAGTGCATGAGGAGGCACTTTTTCCACCTCACTGATGATTTTTGCAGTAACCGAACTTTATAAGGATATAAAAAAAATCTTTCATGAGTCAATCTACCAGTGTACTTGAAAATAATTAGGTTTTCTATCACTTCCCTTCATCTCCTTATCAGGGAAGCATATACAACCAGCCCTACTATGAATGTGGCTAAATAGCATCCTAGAATCGTGGAGAATGTCTGAAATATTAAAACAACTACAGTGTCTGTGGAGTCCTGGCACAGGTGCCAGCATCCCCACTTGGGGTCATCCATCAGTCCCCCTAATAGAACAAATCCGGCACCCTCTCTTTATAAAGAAATGTAAGGTTTAGTCTTTATTTTATTCCATTTAATTAAAGAACAGCTGAAAATTCTGTCCTGCATTTTCAACACATGGTTCCAATTAGTGCCCCAGAGCAGGCCCCTGACTTTGATAAAAGCATTGACATGTACCTTTGGTGCCTGTACAATGTACTCTTTCATTTCACAAAGTAGCTGAGGTGCAGTTTTAAATATCTTTTTTTAAATGTTAGCAAAAACGCAGGGGCATACGCTTAGAAAAAGGTGAAGAGAAGCAAACATAATCTTGTTCGAATTGACTGCCATAGAATTCTATAACCCTGTATGCAGAAAGGGGTTTATTTGCTAAAATCTGCACTGGTCATTTTCAGGCTTGTGTGCAAAAAACATTACAGTTCGTGAGAGTTGCACTCAGAGGCCATTTGAAGGAGGCTCTGTTATTTCAGGAAATATCACTTACTGTACCGTAAATTTGCTTAATGTGACCAGTCTGATCAACAGTCAATGGAAATCCTCATTCAAATAAATTGTTTCAGACCACGCTATAACTGATGGGACATCTGTCTTCAGTGGGACTCTTTCTGGGCAACTTCTTTAAGTTCATATGTTTTTAAGTAGGAAGGTAAAACCGGTGTCCCAGAATCTGGGAATTAGATGTGGAAATGCTTATGTAGGTCATCACATCCCACCTTCTGCCAAAATAAAGGGAACTAGCAGGAGGAAAAAGTAAGATAAAACAAGGAAAATATTTTATGACTGCTTCACATGGTGAGTGTTCCACGCTGCCCCAGAACAGTGGAATGATTTTCCACTTTGAGGCATGGGAAAGCATGATGTCTTTAGTCCCAGAAGGGTGAGACACTTTCACTGTTATACCACCCTGCATGAAAGCTGAAAACAAACCTCTTTGTGCTTGGCTTTTAGTTTTATAGATACAATTAAATTTTTGGTCCGTAATACACAAACTAGAGAAAGGTGCCCCTCAAGAACAATAAACTTCATCCCCTAGATTTGTCCCAGACAATTGCATTATTCCGAAATGTTTTCTAAGAGTGCCAAGGCAAGAAGAAAAAATCCGCATAGTTTAAAAACTTAGTAAATGGATTTCTTATTACTAATTTCAGTTTAAGAAAATAATAGTGATAGTAGAGACGACCTTTCTGGTGGCTTCAGTGCTAGAGACTGCGTGACAACAGATTTACTGTGTGTCCTCCCTTAGTTCTCACAATTATACAATAGAGTTTGCTCATTTTCCAGAAGGGATCCCAAATGGCAACTGACTGAAACTCTGCAGACCTGTCCTTCTTAAATGGAACACCTGTCCCCTCAGTGTATGCCCTCTGCTGACCACTGGTGATACACCTTCCTCCGATGACTTAGACAGAAGTATGCCATCTTTGACAACTCCCTTTTTAATGGCCCCACCAACTCTTACTGAGTTAACTTATTTATACATAGGTAATTATTATATGTCATTAATGAATAATAATAAAGTTAGAGTATCTCCAAATCATGGTCTCAACTGAACTGTGCTATAGGTGCATTTCCCATTCTCTCTTGAAATCCACTCCAAGCAAGCCATCATTTCTACCACTCTACTAAAGAGGTCTTATCAAGGTCACCATGACTTCCACGTTGTTAAATTCGATGGCCATTCCTAACTCCTCATCTTAGTCACACTGCAACACCGATAACTTAAAATACTTTGTGTCTGGTTCATTGGTCTCTCTTAGTCCTCTCTCTATTCCACAGGCCAGTCTCTCTTTAGCCTTTTCTGCCTTCTCCTAATTTTCCCAATCTCTATGAAGGGGGTCAGTGCTTGCACCTGTTCCTTCTTCTACACTGGCTCATGTTATGGGGTGAATTGGGTCCCCCAAAAATTCATATGTGGAAGTCCTACTCTCCAACATGATGGTATTTGGAAGTGAGGCTTTGGGAGGTAATTAGGTTTAGATAAAGTCAGGAGGATGGATCCCCATTAGTAGGATTGGTGCCCTTATATGAACAGACAGTAAAACCAGAGCTCCATCTCTCTCTGCCATGTGAAAAAGAAGGTTGTCATCTACAAAGCAGGTTGTCATCTAAAAAGAAGGTTGTCATCTAAAAAGAAGGTTGTCATCTACAAAGCAGAAGAAGGCCTGTATTGGGGAACCAAGTTAGTCAGTATCTTGGTCTTCTGAAGACTTTGAACCTCCAGAACTGTGAGAATATAAATTTCTGTTAAGCCACCTAGTCTATGGTATTTTGTTATGGCAGCCCTGGCTGACAAATGCAACTCTCTAAGTGGCCTCATGTAGTCCATGACTTTAAGTAACTTTATACACGGAAAAATGTGAACTGCCTCCTGGCCTTCTTTCCTTGGACATCCAATAGACATATTAAGTCTAACATTAAAAATTTCCCTTCAAATGTGTTTTTTTCACCAGCCTCTCCCATTTCATAAGTGGCAATTCCATTTGACCAGTTGCCTAGGCCAAAACTTTTGGAAACATCTGCTATGGTTTGAATATGGCCTCCAAAGTTCTTATGTTAGAAACTTAATCCTGATGCAGCAGTGTTGAGAGGTGGGGCCCAATAAGAGATGATTAGGTCCTGAGGGATCTGCCCTCAGGACCTAATGAATTAATGAGTGTCATTATCACAGGAGTGGGTTTGTTACAAAAACAAGTTCAGTTCTCTCATTCCCATCCTCTCATCTTCTGCCACATTATGATACAGCAAGAAAGCCCTTGCTAGATGCAGCCCCTCAACCTTGGACTGCCCAGCCCCCAGAACCATGAGTCAAATAAATTTCTGTTTATTATTGATTACCCTATCTGTGCTATTATCTTATAGGAACACAAAACAGATTAAGACAGCATCCTTGATTCATCCATTTCTCTCACACACTGCATCCAATTCACAAGCAAAATACACGCAGAATCGGATTCTTTTTCACGAACTTCAGAGCTAGAACAAGTCATCATCAAGTGTCACTTGGGTTATGGCGGTAGCCTCCTAACTAGTCTACCTGAAATTGTACATGTAGAAGCTAGTAAACATTTTTTAAATGTCAGATTCATGTGCCTTCTCTTCGCAAAGTGCTCCCGTGCCTTTGATGCACACTCAAGTAAAAACCAAGATCTTTACAATGGCTTGCAAGGCTCTGGAAATAATCTGTCTCAACTCTATTTCTCTGACTTCTCCTACCTGCCTTATTTTTCTTTCTCTCTCTCCCTCTCTCTGTTTTTTTTGTTTTGTTTTGTATTTTTTTGTTGTTGTTCCAACCATACCCTTGCCATTGCCATGCTTTGAACAAAACAAACATCTGCTGTTGAACATGCTGTTTTCCTGGCCGGATTGCTCGTCCCCTTAGATATCCACAGAGTTACTCCCTTACCTTTTTCATGTTTCTGCTCAAATTTCATGTTTTCAGGGAGGCCTTCCAAGACCACATTATGTAAAATAGCACTGTACTCCCCCTACCTGTTACATGATTATTTTCCTTGCTCTCATTGGTTATTTTTCCACACCACTTATCGGAACATGGCATACTCCATAGTGTGTTTATTTTTTTGACTCTCTCTTCTCATCAGATTGTAAACATGATTAGAGCAGGGATTTAGTTTGTTTTGTTCTCCCCTATGTTGCCTAGAGCAGTGTTGGGTACACAGTATATGCTCATTAGATTGTCTTTGAGTTAATGATTTAAAGCCGTATCATGATAACTATAAGAGTGATAAGACATGGAAAGTTTTGTTGATTGCACTCACTACAATTTTAGTAGAACAAATCCTTTACTAAATCTAACTTGAGAGCTTGGTCTAAAGGATAATAGCAGACTCTCTTAGTATCAGTAGTGTTCACATATTACATTTCTGTGTGCAAATCATGTGTCCAAGTCCCCTCAATGTAAGGCTAAAAATGAAAGCATATTAACCTTAAATATCCAAAACAAAGACCTGAGCCTTCACAGCATGTGACTGTGGCATTCTTCTCTGCACAGATTCATCCTGGTCATAGCTTACCATTTTGGACAGCCCTCTGGCTCCCACCATAGGTCTTTGCTTCTTCCATGGACCTCTGCTCACTCTGTCTCCCTGCAATAGGTTTCCTTATGCTACTGCTGTGCCCACCACACTGCTTCATCCCAAAAGTGGGCATCAAGCTTTCTTTTGAAGCTGGAACACAAAAAGCACGGTGGAGACCAAGCTGTCACTTAAATAAGTCTTTACTAAGCTCTCCAATGACCTCACGTTACTGAATCCAGTGGTCATTCCACAGTCTTCATCTCATTCACACTGCAACACTGGTTCTTAAAAACTGGAAAGTTTAGTAATAAAGCATGTGACATGTTGCAAGAAATAGCTTATCAACACATACCCCCTGCCACATTTACGCACACCCCACAACGGAGGAGTTTCCTCTAACATGTCTCCCCTCCCAGCTCAGTCGTTATGAGGCTTCAACAGAAAAAGAAGTTCCTCCTCTCTCATTCTAATGTCATCTGCTTCGTGGGCCTTCGTTACATATCTTAAGAGCTGCCTCTTTCCAGGATGATTGTGCTAATTCTCCAACGGAAGGCCCACACCTTGCCTCAGAGTTGGCCTTAACCTGTGTGGTCCAGCAGGCAGATGGGTCCACATCAGTACATGCCTTCAGGCTGGGCCATTCAGTCATGTATTACATCTAGTCTAGGTTGCAGTCTAGTCTAAGCTATACCAAGCCCTATCCAGAACCTTTATAAAATGTCAAGTTCAGGTATATCCAACTTTCCTGCAGTCTCAATGACTCTAAAATCTTAACACATAATATATAAACTAATAATAACATATACACGCATACATTTATGTACACACACATACACACGCAGGCCTACATGATCTGAGAGGGTTTCCCCAAGAATAAACAATAATATACTATTGTAAACCAACATAAATACGTATGAAAAAAGGAAATATTTTCTTCCCTGTACCCTACCCTCTCTATCCCCAAAATTGAAATTGTCTGCACAGAAAGAGAATTCTGTTTTGGATTATATCAAATTTATGTGAATAAATAGATAACCCATCCTCTAAGTTGAAAGCATCTGAATCCACATTGTTATTTCCTCCCCAAGAATAAAATATTACCTTTCCTCATTTTTCAGAACATAAATGCATATTGAATTGGCTTTCCCAGAATGAAAAAGTTGTCAGTTCTACATATCCACTTCTTGGGATACAAAAAACTGCTTGCAGCATCAAAATGGCAAATTCCCCAGCTTTTGCCTCTTGGTGTCCAAAATTTTTGAAGTACAGTTTCATGCAGGAAGTCCCACTGCATATGATTTGCCAAGTGTTTGTGGTTCGTACATGTTATTTCTCTATAATCCCAGATTCCTTTGTCCATTAGATAATAGTAATGCCTTGAATTCAGAAGGTTTTCATGCTGTACAATAAATTGTCACAGCATCTTTTCTAAACTGTGAAATAATAGTTGCTTCTAGAATGAGGACTGTAATATTTTTCTAACTGTACAACTGTGACTAGGAAAAAATTGTGAAAAGACCAACCTTGTGGTTTCTGACAGTGGCTTATAAGAAACAAAATCTGATTAGTTGCCTTTTAGACTCTTCAATGAATCAGAGCCAACCTTTTTAGTTTTTGTTTTTAATTTCTGCTATATAAGACTATCTCATTATGAAAAAAATTGCTTTTCTTCCGTCTTCCTCATTCTGTCTCTCATTGTCTCTTCAATGAATCTTCACTACTGTAACTATTTCCAGCCTTCCAACTAAAAAAAATATACCTGCCCATATCTCCTAGAACACTCCTGAATAGCAAGGTAGCTAATGAATTGATGCCAAAGATACATGAGAGTTCATTTTTACTGAGTTATTCTTGTTGTGTCATGTAAACAGTTTAACAGGTGTTCATTGATCTAACCCAGAGTTACTGACATGAGATTTTAGACTTTGCAGCCCACCAGTGGGACTTATTCTTTCAGTCAATCTTTTAACAGCCTGAAAGTGCACAACGCAGGCAATTCCATAGTCCATGTGCAGGTGTAGAACTATTCGGATGCTGTACGGAGACAACATAGCTCATGCAGGCTCTTCAAACTGTGTTTATAACAGGGCCATGGACTCTTATTTCAGTGAACTGTACATTGAACCTCAATATGTAAAACAACAAAAGAACGGCTGCTGTGATTGGGACAGGATCCAGTAGTTCTGCTTCCTCATCCTTTGGGAACAAAATTTGTAAGCCATTGTTCCAGTCTAGTGATTAAGAGACCAGACTAAAGAATCGAACAGTTGAGTTCAAACCCTAGTTCAGGGTGACCCTTGGAAAATGTCTTTATCTCTCTGACCTTCAGTTTTGTCATCTCTAAAATGCAGCCAATAATCCCAGGGGGTTCTGAGGTCTGAGAAAATGTACTACAGTGGTCGGCACAGGGCCCGGTGCACGAGAATAGCTGTGTGAAGTGTGAGGGATTGTTGGTGTTAATCTGCTGCCGTTTCCATCTTAGCCCAGCACTGTAACGAGGATAGGTGCAGTGTGACGCCTGAGGCAACAAAACTGGCCGTGGATGACTAACTAACCCCTCTCCTGAGGATAGCGGAACAATCACTTTTTTTGTAACCAGTTAAATCACTCCCTGGTGTGGCTAACTGACTAATACAGCAGAAGGGAGTTGGCCACCCTTGTTGTAAGGCACTATTGGGAAGTCAACTGTGCTCGGCTTACAAAAATTTGGGTCATCAATGAGCTCTTATCCTTGTAGCTCCTAAAATAGTTCTTAATAAAGAAGAAATTTATTCACTTGCAGAAGAAATTTTAACCCTTAACATACACTAAATATAATTTTCTGAGAATTCTTTTCATTATTCTTAAAGTGAAGTGAACTCCACTAATGGTGTATTAAGAGACTTTTGAAGACACAAGCTGTGCTAGTGTGGAAGGTTTTAGCATGGAAAGAGACATAGGACATAGGTAGATGGTAGATAGTAAGAAACATAGGTAGATGGTAAGTGATGGAGAACATGAACCAGAAAACTCATGCTGAAAATAGAAAAATGGTCCCTTTTGACCACAATATTGGAATTATTTCATTATGGCCCCTATAATAGCACAAAAAGGTACAATATATTTCAACTAGGGTTGTTAGAAATGTAAATGGCATGAAACAAATATGTAGCAAGTGAGTAAAATACAGCTCCTCATTTTTTCAATATTCCTTTTTACATAGTGCTCTAGACAGGGTTGCAAAAGCAATGGTCTTGCAAGAAATGAAACCTCCACTGCAAATGAGATGCACCATTAAAATACAAAAGACAATGCACACACCAACAAAGCTAATATGGAAAAGCTAGCATTTTCTTTCTCTTATATTTCTTCTATCTATATTCATTTCAACTTGGTCTGATTTGCTAACCCCACACCTGGAATATCTTGCCAAGTTCCTGCCAGGATCCTGAGAAAGAACAAGAGCCCCCAACTCAGTATTTTCCCCAAGAAGTATTTTCCCCAACATGATACTTGGCACACACTATTGTAGCTGCATATTTGTTTTTCTGATTATCTCTGACTGTCAGTTGATAAAGACAAAACACCCAGTCTTTCTTTTTCACTCTTCTATTCCTGTACCCAGAACAAGGCTTCCTGAGTGAACACATGAATAAATGAATGAATATAATGGAAACAAACTGAAGAAAACAATTTACAAAGGAGTGTCCAATGTGTCACATGCATCTGAGAGAGGAAATGAGCTGAGAACAAAGAAGTGAGCTTTGGACCCAGATACAAGTGGTTTGTGAGCACAGTAAGAGCACTTTCAGTGGCTTAATGGGGACAGAAGCCAGAGCACAGTGGATTGAAACTGGCTAGGAGATGAGTATGTGGAGATAGCAAAGGTATAGACAAGTTGCTGAAAAAGTTGTGCTGTGATAAAAGGAAGGCATTGTCGATGTGGGAAGGACAGGGATGACTGCAGGAACACACACATAAAAGATTGAAGAATTCCTCTGTAAGAAAGTCAGAACCGCCCTTAGGGTCACCCAAAAGGTAGACACACAAAAAAAGAAACTCATAATTGGGCAAAAGTCTACAAGCACATGTTAAATCACGTTGTGATAAAATGTACTAGGAAAAATGAGAAAATTCCAGAAAGTACTCAGAAAGTTAAGTTTACAATGTTTCTTAGCTGTGCTTGGTGCAGCAAATAACAACTATATTGGTAGATTGTTGGCCTATTGTGATAACAATGTAAAAGGAAACAGCTGGAACTGAGATACAGGAAATCCTTTGCTTTAATATATTATTAAATATTTACGTCACAAAAGTATGAAGAGTCATGCAGCAAACAACCATGTATTCACTTCCCAGCTCAAGGGATAAAATATTATTAAATACAGTTGAAGATCTGGTGAATCTTGAGTTTAAAATGACTTTCCTTCCAAATGTGCAAATCTCTAAGTGCAATTCATTTTTTAGCATGACAAATGTTTCCACCATGGAAAGTCATAACCGACTTGTTGAAGTTTATACAGAAAATATTTTCAGTAAACAAAGCAGAGTGCAGAGTTCCAGGAAGAAAGTGTGAGGGCCGTGATGATAAAAGCAATGGAAGACTAGCAGATGTGCCCCCGGCCCTCCTCACTGTCATCAATCATGAGCCTGTCCTGCTCCGTGGTTCCCAACCAGTAGGTCTTGGACCCCTGGGGGTAGCAGAATTTATTGTGAGGGGTCTGTAAATCCATATGCACATTCGGCATGGAGAGACTAAATAAATAATATGTCATACACACACTATTTTGTAAATGTCTATAGTCGAGGTGATGAATGAAATACAAATTCACTTACTTGCTCTGCCAAATTAATAGCAGCCTTTGATCATGACATCGTTTCTGAATCTATACACATTGAAAGTAGAATTTCCAGCATAACACAGTCCTTATACTCAAAAAAGGCTGGGCTGTCGCCACTGTTATTTGCTAGAAAACATGGATAAAACCACCGGACAACAATTTAAATGGGAAGCAAAATGTTTAATGTTTTAATAATTATTTGCATTATCAAAAATCTGTCTTTTAAAACACTTGCAATATGTTTCAAGAAACAAGCCAGGTTTATTTACAATCTTGTTTCTGCACAATGCTTTTGTGCTAAAGCCCTTCTTAGTCTATGCTCAACACAACACCACAGTCAGACCCTGGAAAATGAAATAGAGCACCCAAGAGCCAGTTTTTTAAAAGTGTGAGTTGAGTTTTCCCTTCTCTTCCAGGATGGAAAAATGGAGGCAGAAATCTTGCCTTCCTTCTTTCTGCCTGCCTTCTGCTTTCGATGCACTGAACCCCACTGGGCAGCTTCCACGCAGAGGGGGCTCCTGTTTCCAATTTGTCCGTCCATAGGGGGCGTCTTTTTGTGATTTATTCATGCAGAGGAGCCCACGGCTCCTTGAGCACTCGCGTCTGCCTGCGTGCATGCACCCTTAATTGAGTGTTGAATTGTTTTGTAGTTACCTGTTTCAGAGACGTATTTGTCTTTCCTCACCGATGAGAAAATAAACTTGAAATATCTGAGCACATAATTCAAATTGTTTTTTGAATAGAATTGCTTGTGGAGGAACAGAACACCCCATTCTTGTCTCAAATTCTCTTTCTCACTATTGCCTGAGCAATAGAAGTGCCCTTTCTAATTTGGGCATATTTTTCAAAAACCCTTTGCTTCAATATTTTCTACAGTGAGACAGGGCAAAAGATGACACACTGACCCAGCGTCATCACTTTGAATCCCAGGATGAGAAACTGATTTATCGATTTTCTTTCTATCTTTCTGATCACACAAAGGAGAAACTCTTAATCTAGTGCAGGTGTATATTTAACACACTCTTCACAGTGTCCCTTGCACTTTCTCTATTTTTTTTAAACAGAGACAGTGTCTAGGCCTCACATTCAGAACCTTTAGTACAAAATAACAATATTTACCTAAACTTTAAAGCATTGTTTAGTATTTATTGTATGTTTGTGTGTGTGTATATATATATATAGAGAGAGAGAGAGTGTGTGTGTACATAGCTACTTTCTATTTAACGCAAATAATATACTTTTAAAATCTGTTTATAGTAGTGATACAATCTTTTCAAATAATAGAAAAAGTGATTCAGTTTAAAGAAAAATATGGATAAAATGATGGTTTCATAGTATGGCAAAAAAACATGCAAGTTATTCAAGAACGAAGTTTGTGAGGATCTGTCTTATCACAAAGCAAATGCATTAGTGAGAAACAGAAAATGTTAAGCTGTGATCGTGAAGTCGTTTGTCAAGGTGGCGAAGCCATTCATCACCCAGCATCCTGAATAAAAGGATCTAGAATAGGTTAATTTTATGGCCATAAGAGGTGAGGAGGCATGTGTCAGTCATCAGAGTTCTGAATGGACCCTCACTGCTACACATGTATGTGTTATTGCCCATAGCAGTGGGCCCAGCATCTTTGCATGTAGAGAACATTGATACAGGCAGTTTAAACCTCATTATGTTTTTAACCTGGCAGTGTGTCACTCTTACCACGCCACCGTGTCACAGGATCAACTCATATAAGGGGTTAAAGATTGCATTTTGAGATGCTGACAAAAGAGTTCTCAAGTGCATTACTCAACTCAAGTCAGACGTCACTAGCTATTGTTTTAAAGCCAGTGGGTGTAAAACTTGCTGTTCTTTTCTATTTGTCTGAGATAATCCTGGCTCTCCCTTTCCCTCCAGGATACGACTGCCAAATTGAATCAATCCCATACCTACCCCTTTCACAAGACCTCCAAAACAGGAGTACATGTTGCTTACTGCTCATTGAAAACATATCCCCAAAAGACTGCAAATAGCACAAATGCCAACTCCAGCGATGGATAATTCCAGCAACACTTTTTTTTTCTGCAAAGTGGAGATAGCGTCACAAGTGGGATAAAGTGGACCAGAGTCGCTGACTTTGACATTACAATCCTGGATCACCCACTTCCTAACTTTTTCCTCTCAAGCCAGCCACTTAACCTCCTTGGAAGGCATCTTCCTCAAAATTGAAACCTGCTCGCATGTACTTCTTGACTAAGCAACAGATAAGGCAGATGCTATACAGTGGCAGTAGCCACAGCCTAATCCACAGTATAAAAGTTCTTTGCAGAAGTTTTTTTTCCCCCAAGACTTCTTAAATCATACAAGTTCATATATGACCCACCAATGCTAGAGGCTACAGTCAGACAAAAGTCCCTTCCTTGTACTGAAGACCAGTCCTTTGCCTTGTGTGAGCTCATTTATCACAATATACTTTGATGTGATTGTAAAAATAGTGGATGCTTTTCCCCTTTTATCTATAGTTTGGTGAGTATCATCTAGATGGGTAATTTTCTTTTTTTTGTTGTTGTTGTTAAGTTTTTGTTGGTTTTTTGCTTTGAGACTCTGAATTTCCAAACTACTGAAAACTTGAAAAAATACTCCTTACCTCCCAGAAAGACTGTTTGTATAAAACAAGGATGCCATTTTTACCCAAAAAACATAGTCTTTTGGCATCACCTGGAATATAGAGAAAACATACCTATGTTTCTACTTGGGCTGAGACTAGACAGCAAAATATGATCTTGGGAATGCACAAAGACGACACTGTTATCTTTTCCCTCAGCCGTTGCTGAGGCACTGGGTAGGTTTCTATCCAGTTGAAATAAGTTTTTGCTGAGCAGTAAGAAGAAGCACTGACAGAAGAATAGACTTGATTTAAAAATGGCAACACAGAAGTGGAGACATGTGTGGACAAATTGGTTTGTATGCTTGAGCCACATAGTTAGCAAAGGGCAAGAGCTATCTGGCTTTTTGGAACGCTGCACCATACATTGTTGACCCCAGTTAGTGATTTCCTTCCTCATACTCCAGTGCTGCAGTCCCCAGACCCCAGGCTGCTGACTGGTATGAGTCCATGGCCTGTTAGGAACCAGGCCACACAACAGGAAGTGAGGGATAGGCAAGCAGAGAGAAGCTCCATCTGTATTTACAGCCACTCCCCATTGCTGGAATCACTGCCTGAGCTCCGCCTCCTGTCAGATCAGTGGTGGCATTAGATTCTGCATTATGATACGTTGTGTAATTATTTCATTATATGTTACAGTGTAAAAATAATAGAAATAAGGTGCACAATAAATGTCATGCACTTGAATCATCCTGAAACCATACTCCCCACCCCACCTCACCATGGTCCATGGAAAAAGTTGTCTTCCATGAAACCGATCCCTAGTTCCAAAAAGATTGGAGACTGCTGTTCTAGTGAACTGAAAAAACAAATTGGCATCCAAAAATTAACTTATGCTTAAGTAAAAACACAACATACATAGAATATCTAGTCATACTAAATGCTTTGATGTCCTATTTTTAATAAGGGACTAACTAGATTAAATTTAAATTTTTCTGATTAAAGTGTATAGTTAGTGGATTTTTACAACTTTTACAACTTTATAAAGCCATAAATGGTTATTTTTTAAAATAATTTGTGAACTCTTCCTTGATCCTGAGACACCAAAGGAACAGGTAATGACTTATAAGACTGATAAGAAACCATGTGTGTAAAAGATGCTGGTGAAATAAAATTAAAAAGCCTAGGGACATTTTTTTGTGCGTGAGTTGGCCCAATCTGTTGGCCACTCTGGCTTCTAATTCATCTCATTAGAAATAGTCTTCAACGAAGATATCCATTAGGCAAATTACAAAGTATGTTAATGTGTTTGATGAGGTTTTCCATTTTTCTTTCTTTCAAACTTTGAAAATTACTTGTGGTGATTATTATAATTGAAGTCCATTTGCACACTGGATTTCCTTTATTTCTCTTTAACTTTAATTTTGGGCTGAATCTCCACCAAGGAGAAGCAGCACTGGTGCTAATCCTAACTTGGCAGAATTATTGGGTTCCACCCTGGCAGTCACCAAAACATTTGAGTTTAGTCAGAACACCAATTCGTCACTTCATAAAACCAAATCTCTTCTCCATCCCACAATAACACGTAGGCCATAGGGAGAGCGAAAGAGATGCAAATAGGCTCATTAAATAATAGGACCAGGCCCTCTCAGACATTAGGAGGGTCTGAGACACTTCCATTTTTTGAGTCTCCTTGAAGATTTTTTTTTTTTAAAAGGAAGAAATGTCAGGACAGGATAACAAAAATTATAGCATATTTTAAGTACTTAAAATTGTACTTTAAACACACAAAACATAAGATAACTTTTTTGGAAGGCAAGATCAAATGGCTCGATTGAGGCCCTTGGTGAATCTAAGGCTCTGGCTAATTGGTTCTTCTATGGAACTCTGTCACTCAAATATTATAGCTACTGCTCAGAGCTGGATGGCCAATTAGCTTCATTTCATGGATAAGAAAACGAAGGCTGAACAATGTAAACTGTGCTTTAGAGCATGGCCAATCCATTGATGTAAAAGCACATCTCAATGAGCTCTCTATGTAGGTGGAAGGAACATGGGAAACACAGAGGAGGTCTTGGGTGGGTGGAATGAATACTGGCAGTTGATAAGGTGAAGAATATTGAGAGCATCATTGTAGTTAAAGTAAATATTGGGCAAAACTGCCATAAAATGGACTGAGTCATGGCCAGATGTGCCTAATCAAGACTCCAGATTGATATTTCCACATGATTTCTGTAAGGGCACAATTATGACATTACTCTGTAAGGTGGAAGAAAGACAAGATTCTTTCTTTTGGAAATTCCTTATTTCTAAGACTCTTATGCTGTTTTTAGATGTCCAGTTGGGAAATCTATGTGAGACCCCTGTGGAAATAGGTGACAACTTTTTCTAAGGAATTAGTACGCTAGAAAGCAAGAATGTTAGGAGCTGATTTTGATTCAATCTTTTGTGAGACTCACTCTTCTCTGAGTCATGCTTTAATAATTTGGATCTTAGCAATGATTTTATTTATTTAGGGGAATTTGACTTTTCTAGAGAGCCAGAATAATTCTTCCCTTTTAGATATCAGAAGCAGACACTGGAAAAAGCAGACACTTGGAAAAGCTGCTTTTTGTATCTTTCTCATACTGTTGGGATTCTGGACTCCTTAGTAACTTGGCCAGCCATCTTGAATCTCAAGTTAGGCAAGTGCTATTGGCTCTGTCTCCTCATAGATCATTTCCAGCTGTTAGCTCAACACAAGAATGAGATCTTGTGAATTCAAGAAAACTTGAATTTTTCATTTTCTCCCCATATAAAGATTGGATGCAATGATTTAAAAGAAGTATCAAACCCTGTGTTGTGAGGATGTCAGGGTATGGACACCATCACACTGTTAGTGGAAATGTAATTTGATATAAATATTCTAGTAAGTAGTCTGGTAATATGTATCAAAAGCCTCAAAATACATATATTTTTCAATTCAAGATGGCAGCCTGAACAAATCCCTTGACTTCCCATTTCTTCTAAGAGTTTTGAATTAAAAATGTAGAAATACAGAATAGAATATGATTTTATATGTATCTCTCTCAGAGTTCAGTAAGGAAATTGAGTCAAATAGCTCAATAGAGAGAATTTAATACAGGGAATTATATGTGTAGATGTGGAAAGAACTAAAAAGCTAGATAAATTAGCAACATTCATTGCTACTACCACCAGTAGGGCTGGAGGGACAAGGAAAAGATGTATTATTCCTGGAGCCCAGGATCCAGGACTGCCTGGCAGGAACTAGAACCATGGAATAAGCAGCTATTTCGTATCTAGATGAGATAGAAGAAACTCACACTTCTGAGGAGGCTGCCCAAGGCAGAAAGAGATTGGAGAAATATGCTGCTTCCTCCATCTCTCCAGTATCCCACCAGTGCATCCCCATGGCCAAACCTAGATGGAAGCCAGTTGGCAAGGAAATGCCATTTTTGGGGTCAGTTCCCTGTGACAGAGAGCAGAGCCAAGGGATGGTGAGTAAGGACTAATAGCCAAAAGGCAAATGTCTGGCACGACAGACAAAAGAGAATAAGGTGTGTGCACCACTAAAGGATAAGATGTTTAATAAATTCCCAAAACATGAAAAGTAGATAGAAGAAATCCGACAAAAGAAAAAGGCAGATAAGTTGTCAGCGTATAATAAACTGTGAGAGCTCTGTAGAATAAGAAGGCAAATCTGCCTGTAGGAACTGAGAGATATTCTCAGTACGGAATCAATAGACACAACAGAGGCGGAGAGTGAAAGATGGAGCCAAAAACAGAGAGATCACTCAAAGCTTTGAATATGCCAGAATTATTCTGGGTCAGTGCCTCATCTCCAATGTATACAACAGTGATAAAGCAGACCACATTTTACCCTCAGGTAATATGTATGATGAATCCTTTCTAAAGAAACTGAACAAACAAGGAAAATCTAAAATTTCTAAATTTGTTGGTGCTTCAGAGAAAAGCCATTATCATTTGGGCATTTGCATGGACTCAACATGACAGCCCACTCCCAATTCTCTAATCCTAAATTGAAGTTACCAGCCAACATTACCTGACCCATCCCTGTAAGAAATTCCAGTAAAAAGTGGAGAGAAAACTAGGAAAACTTTCTTACGCACACAAAAGTGGAAACATCTACTTCGTCTACCCAGGCCTCCTTTCTTAATAATAGACAGAAGTCAGTGACAAATGAGGAGAACTTGCAATATGAAAAGAGCATTACTAAATTATAGAAAAAAAAACAGAACAATAATCTTGAAGGAAGCTGAAATGACTTAGGTAGCAAAAAAGAACTTAAAAATCATCTTTATAAATATTCTCAAAAAGCTTCAAGGAAATATTACATCTGCAAAAACAAAATATAGAACAATGAAAGAATGAGAAAGAGGTCTTACAGATTTAAAATACAATAGCCAAAGTTAAAAATTTATTACACATGCTGGGAAGCAGCATGATAAAACAAGGTCTACCAAAATATTAAAACAAAAAAAGCAAAAGATGGAAAATATAGGGAACAAGCTGAGGGGTTTATATTCAACAAATGCAAACCTTACAAAGAGAGAAAATGCAAACAAGTGTTGAAATTATTCAAGCAAATAATAAAAAGATATGTGGTATAGAGTTAAGAAAGGACAAGAATCTTCAACTTGAAATGGCCCACCAAGTGTCTAACCCAATGAGTGAAAAAAGGTGCCCACCTAGCCACATGGTGGTAAAATTTCAAAACAAATATAATTAAAAAGAAGAACATAAATGCTTCTAGAAAGAAAAAAGTCATAAGTCACAAAAGAGAGATATTCAAACTGATACATTTAAAGTTCTGAAATAAAATTATTTTCTACCTGGAATCCTCTATTTATATAATGTCAGAGATACAAACACTAAGCACGTTTATCACCTATGTAACATCTCTTACGAAGCTACCTGAGTGAGCTTCCGCCTGGGAATCTGCAAACTAGGAAGGTGGCAACAGTAGAACTGACACAGGCTGTGGCATGCCTAGGGAGAAACCAATTCTGAGTGTAGTAGTACAGCAAGACCCAGGAGATAGGCTTCTGGGACATGTAACTTGTTGAATAGCTAATATGCCTTAGAGTGTAAAAAAAAAAAAAAAAAATTAAAGAACAAATAACAACAGGGTGAGGAGTAATAGAAGTTCCAGAACATTTCCAGGTCAAAAGATTTTGAAAATCTTTATCAAAATATAAACAAACTATAGAGAAATTCATGGACCATCATGCTAGGAATAGCATTCTTTGGGTGGCCTAGATTCCTGTACAAAGGCTCATGGAGAAGGCACGGGGAGCCTACTGTACCACTTGGCACGGCATATATCTGTTTCTGCGTTAAAACATAACACTATAAAATCAGTTTGTTGGTTTTTCTACTTTAAGACACAACCTAAGGGCACACTATGGAAGATTTATTTGTTGCAGGAGGGCACAGAAATGTTAGCTATGTAGATTATTTAAATTTCAAAGCAAAACTAACAGGAGATGGGACGAAAATTTAGTGAGAGAAAAGATGGAAGAAAAAATGGAACAATAATTATCTCATCTTTTAAGGAAGGGGTCAAGTATCAAGAAATACTGTCAAAATTAGAGAAAGAAATAGGAATTTAGTCATATTATCTAAAATTCCAAATAAAACCAATATTAAAACTAAAAATAATATAACAAATGTAGAGAAAAGATGGCGAAAGTGTATAATGAAAATGAGCAAATCTCTATCTTCCACTCAGGGAGTCACTGCTTATTGTATGAAATAGTTAAAGCAGTAAGTAGAAGAATACATGTATGGTCTAGCTCTTTGATACTCAAAAGTGTGGATTGCAGACCAGAAGTACTGACATCACCTTTTAGAAAGGCCAAATCTCAGCAAAATTACTGGAATCTGCATTTTAACCAGATCCATGTGTGTTTCATAAACACATTAAAGTTTAACTAGCACTCTTCTAAAATCGTGATTCTCAACCTTGGCTATGCACTATTAGAGTCACATGGGGAGCTTAAAAAATTATATTAAAAAAGGCAAAGACCAGTCCCCACCTTAAGAGTTATGATTTATATGATCTGGGATGGTGTCCAAAAATCATTAATTTTGTTAAAACAGCTTCTGAGGTGGTTCTAATGTGAAGTCATGATTAAGAACCAGTGATCTAGAATAATAGTGATAAGTGACCAATGGAATGAAAACAAAAACGATTTTGATAATTTGCTTCTGGATCCATTTGGGCAATGGGCTTAGGATTGGAAAATATGAGGAAGAAGACTTGTTTTAATCATGAGAAATTTTATAATATTTGATCTGTACTATGCACATGTACAACTTTGATATATAGACTTATTTTTTGTGCATATACATTTTAACTTACCACTTATACTTCCAGGATTTTTTTTGCCAAAATAACTCATTCATTATACAAAAATAACAATGAATAAAAATATACAACATGATACCATAGCACACCGAAGAAATAATAAATATCTGATTAATGTATTGAGATAGGTCTACACTTGTGATGGAACTGCTAGTCGTCTTTCAGTACCCATCTTTTCATTCTTTTATGGCAACAAAATCTTTGATTTTGGATGGTTACATGGTCAACAGGAATGATTTCCCATTTTCCCTTGAAAATAAGTATATCCATGTTACTAAGTTCTTTCCAATGAGATGTAGAGAGAAGCTGTGTGTTCAATTTCAAGAAAGTATACATTTTAGAGGAGTTAGACATTCTTTATCCCTTTCCTTCTTTTTGCTGGCTGAAATGTGTCACCAGAGCTGGAGAAGACATTTTGGACAATAAGATGATCCAGGAAAGGGAGGCTACGCTTACCAGAGCAATAACATAGAAGGAGACTGGTCCCCTGATATCACAGTGCACAATACCAACCCTGAAATGCCTTTCTTCAATTTTTCACATAAAAGAGACTCAAGTTTTAGCTTATTTAAGCCACCATTCATTTTACTGTTCTGTTACTTATGGGAACCTCATTCTCTTATTCTAGTGAGTCCAATACTCGCTGACAAGATAAAAAGTTCAAAAATAATTTATTGTAAAACATTGGTTGCAAAAGAGACTTTATTTTGAGAAAACCAGGTAAGATAAACAAGAAAACAGAAATCTTAAACAGCACTACAGACCCATTAGAACTAACAAACACTCCATAAAACACAACAAAATATACATTCTTCTTAAGAGTGCATGAAACATTCTTCAGGATAGACCACATGGTAGGCCACAAAACAAGTCTTAACAAATTTTAAAAGGATTGAAATTATGCAAAGTACCTTTTCCAATCATGATGGAATGAAACTAGAAGTTAATAACAGAAGGAAAACTGGAAAATCTATAATATGTGGAAAGTAAATAACAAACTCTTAAACAACCAGTGAATCAAAGGAGTCACAAGGGAAATTAGAGAATACTTTGAGACAAATGAAAACAAAAACACAGCATACCAAAATTTATGGGATTTTGTATAATTAATGTAGTGAAAGTGGTGCAAAGAGGGAAGTTTCTATAGTCATAAAGAAACACATTTAGAATGAACAAAGATCTCAAAACCATAACCAAACTTCACACCTCAAGGAAGAAGAAAAAGAACAAACTAGACCCAAAACTAGTAGAAGAAGGAAAATAATAATGATTATAGCAGAGGTAATGAAATAAAAAATTTTTTAAAAAGAAACATCAAAGTAAGAGTGAGGTTTTTTTAAAAAAAGATGAACAGAGATAAAACCAAAATAACTAATATAATAAATGCAAAAAAGGACATTACATGTAATAAAGGATTATAAGAGAGCATTATAAATAATTATATGCCAACAAATTGTATAACCTATAAGAAATAGGTAAATTCCTAGAAATGCACAACCTACCAAGACTAAATCATGAGAAATGGGAAATCTGAATAGGACAATAACTAGTAAAGAGTGAATCAGTAATCAAAAACTTCGCAATGAAGAGACTCTTAGGACCAAATGACTTCACTAGAAAAGTCTACCAAATATTTAAAGAGGAATTAATACAAATCCTCCTCAACTCCTTCCAAAAAATTAAAAAGTAAGGAACAACTCCATGCTCATTCTATGAGGCTAGCATTGCCCCAACACCAAAGTCATATGAAGACACTACAAAAAAAGAAGAAAGAGAGAAAGAGAGAAAGAGAGAAAAGAGAGAAAAGAAAGAAAGAAAGAAAAGAAAGAAAGAAAGAAAGAAAGAAAGAAAGAAAGAAAGAAAGAAAGAAAGAAAGAAAGAAAGAAAGAAAGAAAGAAAGACAGACTATGGATCAAAATCCCTGATGAATACTGATGCAAAAATTCTCAACAAAATCCTAGCAAGCTAAATTCAACAGTACATTAAAAGGACTACACACAATTATCGAGTGGAATTTATTCCTGGAATGCAAGGATGGTTCAATACACAAAATATCAATCAATGTAATATGCCATTTTAACAGAGTTGAGGACAAAGAAACACATGGCCATCTTAATTGATACATAAAAAGCATTGGACCAGATTTAATATCCTTTCATGATATATTTTTAAAAAACACTCAAGAAATTAGGAATAGAAGGAAACTACCTCAACATAATAAAGGCCATATATGAAAAGCCCATATTAAGCATCATACTCAATAGTCAAAGACTTAAGGCTTTTCTTTTAAGATCAGGATCAAGATAAGGATTCCTGCTGGTTCTCATCATTTTTATTCAACATAGTTGTGGAATTCATAGCCAGAACAGTTAGCCAAGAAAAAGAAATAAAAGATATCCAATTGGAGAGAAAAAAGTGAAATTATCTTTCACATATGACATGACTTACATGTAGAAATTCTAAAGATCCCACATAACAAAAAACCTGTTAGAACTAATAAAAGAATTCAGCAAATTTACTGAATACAAAAATCAGTTTCATTGCTATACATTAACAATGAATAATATAAAAAGGAAATTAAGAAAACAAGTTTACAATAGCATCGAAAGTTAAAATGCTAGGAATAAACTTAATAAAGGAAGTGAAAGACTTGTACAATGACAACTACAAAACATTGCTGAAAGAAATTAAAGAATACACAAATAAACAGAAGAATATTCCATATTCATGGTTTGGAAGCTTTTAATATTGGTGAAGATGTCAGTACTACCAAAGTGACCTACAGAATCAATGCAATCTCTATCCAAATTTCAATGGTATTTTTTGCTGAAATTGAAAAAAAAAGTCCTAAAATTTATTTAGAATTTCAAGGTACCCTGCACGGCCAAAACAGTTTTGAAAAAAATAAGAACAAAGTTAGAAAATTCTCACTTTCTAATTTCAAAATATATTACAAAACTGCAGTAATCAAAACAATGTGGTACTCACATAAAGAAGACATCTATACCAATGAAATAGAATAGAGAGCCCAGAGATAAGCTCTCACGTATATGATCAAATAATCTATGACAAGAGTGCCAAGACCACTCAATGGGGAATCTCTTCAACAAATGATGTCAGGAAAACTGGATATCCACATGCAAAAAAATGCAGTTGGAATCTTATCTTACACTATATACAAAACCTAACTCAAATAGATTAAAAGCTTAAATGTAAGACTCAAAACTATAAAGCCTGAAAAAAAACTAGGGGAAAATCTTCTTGGCATTGGATTGGCAATGATTTCTCTGATGTAACACCAAAAGCACAGGCAACAAAAGCAATCATAGACAAATGAGACTACATCAAACTTAAAAGCTTCTGTGCATCAAAGGACACAATCAACAGAGTCAAAAGGCAACCTACAGAATAGGAGAAAATATTTGCAAATCATTTCTCTGATAAGCTATTATTATCTAGAATATATAAAAATCACCCACAAGTCAACAACAAAAAATCAAATAATCTGATTTAAAAATGGGCAAAGGACTTGAATAGACATTTCTCAGAAGTTATACAAATAGCCAACATGCCTATGAAAAGATGTTCAACATCACTAATCATCAAAGAAATGTAAACCAAAACCATGAGATACCATCTCACATCCATTATTATGGCTATTATCAAAAAAAAAGTAGAAAATAACAAGTGTTAGTGAGGAAGCAGAAAATTGGAACATCTGTGCACTGTTGGTGTGAATGTAAAATGGTGCAAGCACTAGGGAAAACAGTATGATGGTTCCTCAAAAAATTAAAATTAGAATTACCATATGATCCAGCAATTCCACTTATGGGTAAATGTCCAAAAGAAATGAAAGCACGGTCTTGAAAAGATATCTGTATATTCACGTTCATAGAAGCACTACTCACAATAGCCAAGAGGTAAAAAAGCAATCCAAATGTCCATCAACAGGCGAATGGATGAGCAAAATGTGGTATATACACGTAATAGAATATTATTCATCCTTAAAGAGGAAGGAAATTCTGTCACATGCTACAACATGGATGAACCTTAAAGACATTATTTCACCTAAGTGAAATAAGCCAATCACAAAAAGATAAATAATGTATGATTCCACTTATATGAGGTATCTAAAGTAGTTAAATCCATAGAAACAGAAAGTAGAATGGTGGCCAGGTAGGGAAGAAAAAGGGGAGTTGTGTAAAGCATATAGAGATTTAGTTCTTCAAGATAAAAATTTTCTGGACAGCTGTTTCACAACAATGTGAATAAACAATATTACTGAACTGTACACTTAAAATTAAGATGGTAAATTGTATGTTATGTGTTTTAAAAAAATTTTGTGGGGGCAAACAACTCCATGTATGAGTTTGAATGCTCACTATAAATTATAGAAGAGTATACAACAAAATGGTTGTAATAGCTAGCCAAACTACAATTGAAATCTCTTCTCTTAACTTTCTTGATTCTCTGATATTTGTACAGTAAGCACAAAATATTTTTATAATTATGAGAAAATGAAGCTGTTTCTACTTTGAAAAATATAAAACAGAATTTACATTTGGGCTTACTGTGAGTGAATGACTCAGACACTGGAAACTTGTATTTGCCAAAGAAGCACTTACATTCTCCTGAGAAATTCAAGGCTTCACGACTCTGTGGGGGATCCTTGTGTGGTGTCTGGCTCTCTGGGACTGCTGCATCTCTGTCTAGTCTTGGGAAGAAGCAGCAAAATCTAGGTAGCCCTCCAGCACATGAGTTGGAAAAACTAGCTATCTTCAAAGAACAAATTTTGTTTCATGGATTTCTTTATTTTTAAGGAACTGCAAAAGCAGAGATGGACATTGGGGAAAGTGAGAAGAGGAGGAGGGGGTGGAGATGGGGGAGATTAATTGCTTTAGACAGAATTGCCCAGCCCAAATGTACGATGACATTTTAGCTTTGTGTTGCAATTCTTTCATCTTGACACTGCCTGAGTACCCTGAGTCACGGTGACCAACAAGTGAGTCATTACATCCCCATTGTTTCATGACTATTTATTTGTGAATGCCACCTTGGTTCTTGAAGCTGTGGTCCATTGCTATACTCTCTTGTGCTAAAAGGGGATCATTAACTTTTTTTTTTTAATTTTAAAGGTCTGACCATAAAGGTGGCAGAAAAAGAGTTAAACTAGAAGGTCTTCAAGATTATTAAAACCAAATGTTCACAAAACTAATTTCACTGTAAATGTGAACATTTCTCTGTTGCTCTGTCAAGCTTTTTGATTCTGCCAGGTACTAAAGCCTATTTATTGATAAGCTAGAATGTACATCATGACCAGCAAGTCTATGGGCTATACTGGCGTGGGGCTTCTCTTGCAGTATTTAATCATTCTAACAAAAATGATGCTATGTACCAACATTAAGTGCTTTTAACCTCACAAAAAATAGATATTGCAAGAATATTGGAAATCCAGAGTAACTTAAAAAAAACCAGAAAAATTTATAAGGGCATCATAGAATGAAAATAACAGTTATATTTCCATCGAAATATTTAACAGATCTTATCTTCAATATAATGTTACAACTGCAATGCTAGCCTATTTCTATTCTTTATTAGGCTTGACTATACTGCTTATTGTGTCATCACCATCTTTTCTCATTTTGGGAGTCTTCTTTGTTTTTAAGGACTCAAATATCACATTTACAATTCCTTTTTTCCTTCCCATAATTAATTCATTTATTCAGTTTACAATACATCTTCAGTCTTTTGAAGGAGTGAATATCATTGCTGAAGACAAAATTGTTTCAAAAAATTTAGTAGTGGTTTTTGCACTATAAATAACATTCTTACATAATCTTTCATGGTACTGGTTGTAATTTTAGAGTCACAAGAAAAGAAACAAGAAAGAGAGGGATATAGAAAAGGAAGGAATGAGAAAGAAAGTAGAGAGAGCAGAAGGAAGGAAAGGTGGCCAAGAAGAAAGAAGAAAAGAAGGAGGAAGGGAGGGAGGGAAACAGACAATCACAGAGCAAGAGTTTCTGGTAAGTGCTTCTTACAGTATTGGCAATAGTCCAGACAATTGAATCTCTACTCCAAACCCAATCTGCACAAATGTTCCAATCTTCAAAATAAAAATGAAAAACACATAAAAATAATCCAAAATTGCTTTATTTAATCTAAGGTATGTTTTCCTTAAATCATAGAGGTAGAATGCTGCTACAGTTTTTAAAAACATTATAATTTTTAAATAATAGCATACAAAGGGAAAAAAAACACATTTTCTTATTGCCTCCAGGATAACTTGGGTAATAAGCCACACAAAAATTTTTCAGTAGATTTATGCTGACTTAGAAAACATTCTCAATATCTGGGTCTTAAAAAAATTATGCTGGGCTTGCAAGTCCGTAGCAGCTCAAGAGTAAGAACTGTCTTAGGATGTTTGTTGGTTTTTCTTTAGTTTATATGTAGCCAGCTGGTTTCTGACCTCTTTGTGTAAATATCCAGCTTTTCACATAATCAGATTCCATATTACCTTGTTATGACATCATTCTGGGCAGGCTTTGATCCCTCACTAACTTTTTCCAACTATACACATAAACTTATATAACAATAAGAAAGCTGCTACTTGTCCACTAAATACCACTGCTCATGTGTGTGTGTTTGTATGCTGCTTCTATATATATGTTTGCATAATAACATATAGATCTACAGAGGGGTTAGAAATTACTGAAGAGTCCTATTTGATTCTAAATTTATGAATTTTCAAAAATGTTTTGCATATCTTTGATGAAATATACATTTAATTTAAGTTCCTTTTTTCTGCAACTGTTACCAGTTGATGTTTTTGTTCAAATGCAGGTGAATTGGAATGTAAGAGAATCCCTCTAGCATATTACTTTTTTCACATGGATAGATGAAAATAAAGGTTAAGCTATATTCTTTGGCAATCTGGGACCCAGAGTATAAAAGACACAATGATCTTCTAAATAACCAAAAAAAAAAAACAAAACAAAACAAAACAAAAAGGCTTATTTAGTGCCTGATTAAGATAAATGGCACAAGACAGCTGTAAAAAGAATTCCCACAAGCCATTGACCCACAAACTGTGGTGTCATTTTTCATTTTTAGGAAAGCATCAAAATCAACTTAAAATAACAGTAGACCTTTAGAGCTATAATGAAATGTCCTAAATCCTGCTTCAGAGGGTATTAACAATATTATTTTTTAAGTTAAAATACATTAAAACATTCTGACTTCTGCAAAACTTTGATGACTGTTAAACACGAGTCATTTGTCTACAGGCCTACTGTACCCTCAACACCTGGGACAGTGTACTGGTGCATAGTAGGTAGTGGTTAAATATTGTTGAATGAATGAATAAAATATTAATAATATATTAATGCCTGAAGATTTGGATATTAAAAGTGATGTCACGCATACAAAAAACATACAGAACTAATATAGATACAAAACGGCAATGAATGTTTACTGCTTTTTATGTGCCAAACATTATGCTAAGTGCTTTATATGCATTCTCTCATATAATGACCAAAATATCCTTATAGGAAGTGGTGGTTAGGCCATCTCACAGAGAAACTGCCAAAGAGAATAGAGCAATAATGTGCTCAAAGTCACAAAGCTAATAACTGATGGAGCCCAAGTTAAAATTCAAGTCATCCTGGCCCCAGAGTGTACAGTTTTTTAAACAACTATGCTGTATCTTGACACATTGTGGTTTCATGGTAACTTTATGGTTTTTAGATTCAATCATAAACTATGGCTACAAAGAAAAGAAAAACTCTATTTTACTACTTCCAGAAGAATGAAGGGCTTTCATGAATCATTAAGTTTTCTATCAACAGATTAAATGTTTCCATTATTATGCTATATAGAAATTGGTCAATCATATTATGCTTTTTCTACACAGTACCTAGGTATGAGAAAAGAAGCAGTTATAAGGTTGGAACTGCTGCATTTTTTTTCATAATAGAAAAAACTAGAAACAATCTCAATGTGATTCAGTAGAGGCCTAGTTAAACAAATTATGAATTTGCACTGGATTGCTACACAGTTATTAGAAAGATTGATGAATGAAATTCCAAGATTGAAAAGCAAACATCAAACTGCACATGAGTATGCATCTGTCCACTTACCTAACTTCTTGTGCACTGTAGAAAATGTGTACTTTTCTCTAACTTTGTAACCTCCTGTAATATTTGAATTTTTCCATGATATATGATATTTTTTCCAATTAAAATAACACTTTTCATAGAAAACATTTTTATCCACATAAGGAAAAATAAAATAGCATTCAGGTCTATAATATATCTCAATCTTCATGACTATATTACCTCTAAACACAATAAATTTGGACCCACTGAAGCCCAAAGCAACCATAAAATCTATTAATAGTAAACTTCCATTTTATCTCACAGTTGATATGAACTTTCCATTTTATCAGGAATGCTCTTTTTATATTAAAGAAACAAAAAATATATTTTTAAAATAGTATTTTGAATCACCATTACAAAAATATCTCCTAACTGATATGCTTTTGGAAAAACTATTTGGCTTTCAAAGCAATTGAATTCAGAAAAGTGTGCTGATGCTAAGAGCTGATGTGGACGTGATGTGAAATGGATGAGACCACAGACTTTGGAGTAAAGAAGATCGGGTTCATCCCAGCTCTTAACCACTTACTAGATGTGTAACCTTAGGCGATTATTTAAACTTTGTCGGCCTCATTTTCCTCATTTGTAACACGTGGATGCTAATAGTATCTACCACATGAAACTGTAGATGATATTGGAGAAGATGACATTGGTAGGGGAGGCTGACATGCCAGTTTCAGCAATTTCTTTTTCTGTCTTGGTGTCACAATATTTTATGTATCTGGATTCACATCAATATAGCAATTACCAATAGCAATGGTGAGGAGAGATGGCCAAATTACTGCCAACAGGTACAACATTTTCACATTTTAAACATTTTTTAAAAGTCCATTTCTGATAGAAATTTGAAATTTTACTAACTGTATCTTTTTATTTACTAGCCCAATACCTTTCTTATATGACATACCAAATGGACTTCCACTCTGATTCTTTCACTGAATGAGAGAAAATGTTCATCAAATCAGGACTGACAATGCTTTTTTTCCCCTTTTAAATAATTATTGCTATTAATTACTTTTCAGTAAGTAAAGGAAGAGAGTCAAACCTTTCAGGAGCAACAAGATCAACTCTTTGCATCTGATACTCAGATTTCACTCTCATTTGCAGTGCTCCCGTCACAGGTAGGGAAAGAAGCCACAAATAAGGCTAGAATGAGACTTCTTGTGCTGGATTGGAGTCAGAGATATAAGAATAAACTCTTGTCTATTTAAATATAGATAGAGATATATAGATATAAAGTACATATACTGTGCTGCCCCAAAATAAGACCTATCCATAAAATAAGCCCTAGCAGGATTTCTAAGCATTTGCACAATATAAGCCCTACCCTGAAAATAAGACCTAGTGATGAGCGTGGCTACGCAGCATATCTGCACAACCCATGCATTTCATCACGGAGTGGTGAAGAAGATGAGCAGCCCTTCTCATCTGCCCCATGAGAGCTCTATTGCTCGACATGAGTGATTGGGACCAATGGTTCTAAAGGAAATAGAGTTACAAGAAATTCAGGATGGAATTCGGTGTTTGGAGAGTTATGACGATATTCCAGAATAAGACGACTTAACTATATTTGAATAAATGTAGATTGTTGTACCATATTAAAAAAAAATAACATATCCCCTGAAAATAAGCCCTAGGGTGTCTTCTTGAGGAAAAATAAATATAAGACCCTGTCTTATTTTCAGGAAAACACGGTATCTAAATATTTGCAAACATACAAGAAAAGGGATACAGAAATATAAATTATATATACTATATATGTATGTATAGATGGACACAGAGTTGCACAGATAGATACAGAAATATAAATATATAGATATACAGAAATACACATATTTCCTAGCTATTTCTGCTGAAAGATCTAGAAATAATGATACTTTAGTGGAAACAAGCATCCCAAGCTCATTCATTTCTAAATGCCATTCTCTAGTAAAAGGAACTAGGAGTATTTGGAGAAACTGCTGATTCTAGGACTGTGGTGGAAAAATACATGAAGTGTATACATGACTATAGCCTATAGTGTCACAAGGTAAGGAAATACTGTCATGCATTGCTTAACAACAGGGATATATTCTGAGAAATGTATTGTTAGGCAATTTCATTGTGTGAACATCATAGGGTATAGTTACACAAACTGAGATGGTATAGCCGGCTACACACCTAGGCTAGACAGTGTAGCTGATTGCTCCTAGACTACAAATCTACATGGCATGTTACTGTACTGAATATTGTAGGCAACTGTAACACAATGGCAAGTATCTGTGCCTCTAAAAATATGGTGTAAAACATAACAAAATGATACACTTGTGTCATATACTTACTGTAAATGGAGCTTAGAGGACTAGAAATTGCTCTAGGTGAGTCAGTGAGTGGTGAGTGAATGTGAAGGCCTAGGACATTACTGTACACTACTGTAGACTTTATAAACACTGTACACTTAGGCTACACTAAATTATAAAAACATTTCCCTTCTTCAAGAATAAATTAACCTTAGCTTACTGTAACTTCTTTACTTTATAAGCGTTTTAATTTTTTTAAACTTTTTGACTCTTCTATAATAAGACTTAGCTTAAAACACAAACATATTGTATAGCTGTACAAAACTATTTTTTTTCTATATTCTTATTTATAAGCTTTTTTCTATTTTTTTTTTTTTTTACTTTTTAAACTTTTTGTATAAAAATTAAGACACAAACACACATGCATTAGCCTAAGCCTACCCAGGGTCAGGATCATCAATATCACTGTCTTCCACCTCCACATCTTGTTGCATTAGAGGGTCTTCGGGACAATAACACACATAGAGCTGTCATTTTTAATGATATACCTTCTTCTGGAATACCTTCTGAAAGACTTGCCTGAGGCTTTTTTACAGTTAACTTTTTATAAGTAGAACGAGTATAAGACTTGAACATTAGGTGTGAAACTATTAGAATTCTAGAGGAAAACGTTGGAAATACTCTGGCCTAGGCAAAGAATTTATGAAGAAGACCCCAAAGGCAATCACAGCAGCAACAAAAATAAATAAATGGGGCCTGATCAAATTAAAAAGCTTCTGCACAGCCAAAGAAACTGTCAAGAGAGCAAACACAACTGTCAAGAGAGCAACCCACAGAATGAGAGAAAATTTTTGCAAGCTACACATGTGATAAAGGGCTGATAACTAGAATTTATTTAGAACTCAGGAAAATCAGCAAGGAAAAATCAAACAACCCTATCAAAAAGTGGGCAAAGGACAGAAACAGAAAATTTTCAAATAATGGCCAACAAACATATGAGAAAATGCTCAACATCTCTAATCATCAGGGAAATGCAAATCAAAACTGCAATGAAATATCACTTATCTCCGGTAAGAATGGCCTTTATCAAAAAGTCCCCAAACAATAAATGTTGGTGTGGATGCAGAGAGATAGGAACACTCCTACACTGCTGGTGGGACTGCAAACTGGTTCAGTCTCTGTAGAAAGCAATATGGAGATACCTTAAAGTGACACAAGTAGATCTGCCATTTGATCCAGCAATTCCACTACTGGGCATCTACCCAAAAGATCAAATGACACTCTACAATAGAGACACCTACACTCGAATGTTTATAGCAGCACAGTTCACAATTGCAAAGTTGTGAAAACAACCCAGGTGCCCATGAATACATGAGTGGATTAATAAAATGTGGTATATGTATACCATGGAGTACTATTCAGCTTTAAGAAACAATGGCGATATAGCACCTCTTGTATTTTCCTGGATAGAGTTGGAACCCATTCTACTAAGTGAAGTATCTCAAGAATGGAAGAACAAGCACCACATATACTCACCAGCAAATTGGTATTAACAGATCAACACCTAAGTGGACATATAGGAGTAACATTTATCGGGTGTCGGGCAAGTGGGAGGGGGGAGTAGGTGATGGATATATACAAACATAATAAGTGAGATGTGCAATGTTTGGGGGATGGTCGCGCTTGAAGATCTGACTCGAGGGGGGTGGGGGATGGGCAATATACGTAACCTTAACATTTGTACCCCCATAATATGCTGAAATAAAATAATAATAATAATATAAATAAAATAAGATAAATAACGTAAAAGGTATTGCATAGTAAATACATACACTGGTAAAATGGTCATTTATTATCATTATCAAGTATGACATGCTGTAAATAATTGTATTGCTAAACTTTTTTACACAGCACAGTATCTTGTTTACACCAGCATCCACCACAAACGTGTGAGTAATGCATTGCATTATGTCACTAGGTGATAGGGACTTTTCAGTGCCATTGTAATCTTATGGGATGACTGCTGTGTATGGGATTCATTGTCAACTGAAATGTTGTTATCTAACCCACATGACTGTAGTAATAATGAATTTTAAAATGGATGCAGGAATATCAAAAGGGCACAAAAGACAACCTGAAAGAATTACCAATAGCTAAAGCTATAACAATTGAGCAACAAAATAAAGTATTGAATTAAGAGCCACAGAATAATTTAGATATCCATGAGTCTAGACAGACAGAAATAAATGATTAAATAAATAAATAAATAGATGAAGGAGATGAGACAAATATTCATTTTGGAAAAATTCCAATTACTATACATAGAAGAAATTAAGGTACTAGGAAATCACCATTAGAACCCCTTAGTATAATAATATTTGCTGCAGGCATGATCCAGTGACAAATGCTAAAATTAGTGAGTAAAACTTTAAGGAGAAGCAGGATGTTTGCATAGCCTCAAAGTATTTCCCTCAAAATATTTGTTAATTACTGTGATGCCTTAAAAATATGTTCACAAATTCAAGGAGGTGGAGTTTAATTTCCCTCCTCTTGCATGTGAACTGAACTTAGTGACTTGCTTGTAATAAACACAACATGAAAAGGGAAAAATAGTAAGTAACTTTACGTTGGAGAAACCTGGCAGACACCAGGTTAGCCAATAGATCTTGGTTGACGTCACCAGTAAAGTGCTTCCCAACTTGACGTATTGAGAAGGGCACATCACTTCTGTCGATTTCTCCCCCAAATCTATCACCTCGGTCTAATCATGAAAATATCAGACAAACCCAAATGGAGGGACACTTTTCAAAATACTTGACCACAAAGTATCACTGTCGTGAAAGACAAGGAAGGACCAAGACATTGTTACAAACTGGAGGAGACTCAGGAGACACAAGTAGATGTGTCATATGGTATCACAAACTGGATCCTAGAACAGCAAAAGACATTACTGGGAAAATGTGAAACCAGAACAGAGTTTAGTACCAATGTTAATTTGTCAGGTTTAATAAATGCACCATAGCTATGTAAGACGTTAACATTATAGGGAGCTGGGTAAAGGGTATCTGGAAGCTCTCTGTACTGTTTTTGCAACTCTTCCGTAAATCTACACTTATTAAGAAGAAAAAGTAAAAAAAAAATTCAAAGGATACTGAGTAGACGTAATTGTTGAGATCATAGGAGTGCCAGACTCAAAGGCCACACAACCACAATGTCCCAAATGAGATAGCTGACCATCAATGTCTATGGAGGATTGGTTCCAGGACCTCCCTGGGATACTAAAATCCATGGATGTTCAAGTCCCTTGTATAAAATGGCATATGATTTTCATAAAGCCTATCTATGCACATCCTCCTATATACTTTCAATAATTTCTAGATCACTTATAATACCTAAGAAATGTAAATGCTATGTAAATAGTTGCTATACTGTATTGTTTGTGGAATAATGACAAGGAAAAAAAGTCTGTACCTGTTCAGTAGAGACACAGTGTTATTTTCCCCAAATATTTCCTATTTTTGAGTGGTTGAATCCACAGAGGTGGAATCCATGGAGATGGAGGGTCGACTGGATATCGCTACCACTGCTGCTTGAACTGCCAACACCACTGGCACTGGACAGGACATTCATTCACGGGCTGTGGCCGCTGCTGCCTTGGGAATGGGATCTTATTGCAAGAGTCACTGACTTGAGAAAGAATTCTCTGAGACCCTGCTTCTTTGAGCTAATAGCCCTCTATTGAAAATGGGGATGTCCTGAGTGTTGTGTGCTTAGTGGAAGTCAGGTCATGTGCTCAAGTCTAGTTTTTTTTTTTTTTTTGTTTTTGTCCGTCAATTGTTTATTTTTATATTAAAATAGTGGAACATTTTGGAACAATTTTTAAATTTATTTTAAACTATTCTCCGAGAAACTAAACATAGAGGGTTAGTGTTGTGATTCTGTTTGTTTTTCATGAGTGACGCTAAATCCTCCTTACTGTGACGACCAGAACGTGGAAATCACGAGACACAGCGGCCAGGCTGGTGTGTCTCCTCCTCTGACTCCCAACAGGTGGTTTCTTTCCAATTTTCACATAAACTAAGTGTTGTTAACGATAGCTACCATGACATGTATCAAGTCTAGTTTTAAAAGAAGCTGGAAAAGTGAATGTCTGTCATGTTTTTAGTTTCTCTAATAGGAAGAGTTCCCCAAATACATGGAGGGATTTCAGATACATGGCAGCCAAAATGACTGTGAATATAATGTTGTGCATATAACGTTGGTACAATGAGAACATTCACTTGGGGGAGAAATCGACAGAAGTGATGTGCCCTTCTCAATACGTCATGTTGGGAAGCACATTACCGGTAACATCAACCAAGATCTACTGGCTAACCTGGTGTCTGGCCAGGTTTCTCCAATGTAAAGTTACTTACTATTTTTTCCTTTTCATGTTGTGTTTATTACAAGCAAGTCACTAAGTTCAGTTCAAATGTAAGAGGAGGGAAATTAAACTCCACCTCCTTGAATTTGTGAACACATTTTTAAGGCATCACAGTAATTAACAAATATTTTGAGGGAAATACTTTGAGGCTATGCAAACATCCTGCTTCTCCTTAAAGTTTTACTCACTAATTTTAGCATTTGTCACTGGATCATGCCTGCAGCAAATATTATTATACTAAGGGGTTCTAATGGTGATTTCCTAGTACCTTAATTTCTTCTATGTATAGTAATTGGAATTTTACCAAAATGAATATTTGTCTCATCTCCTTCATCTATTTATTTATTTATTTAATCATTTATTTCTGTCTGTCTGGACTCATGGATATCTATATTATTGTGTGGCTCTTAATTCAATACTTTATTTTGTTGCTCAATTGTTATAGCTTTAGCTATTGGATTCTTTTGGGGTTGTCTTTTGTGCCCTTTTGATATTCCTGCATCCATTTTAAAAATTCATTGTTACTACAGTCATGTGGGTTAGATAACAACATTTCAGTCGACAATGAATCCCATACTCAGCAGTCATCCCATAAGATTACAATGACACTGAAAAGTCCCTATCACCTAGTGACATCATAGCCATATGTCATAGTGCAGTGCATTACTCACATGTTTGTGGTGGATGTTGGCCTAAACAAGATACTGTGCTGTGTAAAAAAGTTACCTGTCCTACATCATCACAAAAAAGGGCATTACGTTATTTGTTTACAGGCAAAAATTTTCTTTCCCTCTTGTTAAAGACAATTTTTAAATTTTTAAATACACATTGCTTATTAATTACTAATAAAATGTGTCAATGATTTAGTTTACGAAAGAAACTAAATAGATACTGACTCATTCTCAAGCCTTAAAAATCAGGTAAGCACATTTTTTTTTCTTTTTCTCCACCTGTGAGCAATGAAGACAATGCAGACCAGAGTTTGTGCATGTCTGATCTATTCTCATCATCCCGATATTGACAAATCCTCCTTGTTTTTATCATGTGACCTTCAGTCACATTCATGGTCTCTGCTCTTACCCTCTTTGTTCTCTTTAACAACTTATGGGCAGTCAACTGGCTTTGGAAATGGAGAGAAAGAGAGCCGATAAACTCTGGCCAATAAATACCTTCTTACCTTCATGTGTGAGTCTGGCTGCCGCCATGATAAAGTGGCCAATGAAAGAGAAAAGGCAAAAATGTCCTTATCAGCATTAATTATTAACTGTTGCCAGGAGATTTGGGACACAAACAAACAAGAAACATTAAGAATGTCTTTGTGTAAAAATTTATTATAAATTCCCCCACTCAACCCAAATCTTGGCTCATACTAGAGTTACCCAGTCCTTTACAACCTTGCTAGGAAAGCTGGACTTCACTTTCCCGTTGTAACTCAGCCACACTGAAATATATGGCAAAGATGGGTAAGCTTGGGCACAGAAAGCTGAGGCCCAGATTCCTGTCTTATAAAAATGACCATCACCTGTGAGGAGAGGAGGGCGGACACCCCTACCTGGCCCCAGATCTCATCCACAGGTTATTGTTGCCTTGTGTGTGTTTTAAGATAATTGAAATTTGGAAGTTTTCTTTGTAAATGTGAATGTAAAACCATTAGCATATACTTTTCCTTTGTGTGAGAACTCAGAAAATAAAAACTAAAAAAATAGAATGATAACAAAAAAAAAAAGCCTTATTACTGCCCCCAGAATCCCTAGATGATGAGGAAAAAAGAGAGAGTATCCCTAGCCTAGTAAAGAGGTAAGAATTATAAGTCTAGACACTCCAAAAAAGGGAGAGAATGACGACTCAAGTATTACCAAGAAATGCAAATGATAACAAAACCAATAGCTAACACAGATTGGGCATGCACCATGTGCCAGACATTGTTTTATGTGCTTTGTACTGATTAATCCTCAAAAGAGCTCTATGTGTAGGTACTATTTCCTGACTTAGATAAGCCTGGAATCCCAGCACTCTGGGAGGCCGAAGCAGGAGGATTGTTTGAGCTAACGAGTTCGAGACTAGCCTGAGCAAGAGCAAGAGTGAGACCTTGTCTCTACTAAAAATAGAAAAATTAGCCAGGAGTGGTGGCACATGCCTGTAGTCCCAGCTCCTCCGGAAGCTGAGGTAGGAAGATCCCTTGAGCCCAGGAATTTGAGATTGCAGTGAGCTACAATGACACCACTGCACTCTATCTGGGGCGACAAAGTGAGACTCTGTTGAAAGAAATAAAAGAAAGAAAAAAGAAAGAAAGGCGGATACAGAGATTTTAAACAAATTGCTAAGTGACACAGCTACTAAGCATGGAAGGCAGAATTGAAACTCAGGTGTTTTACCTGGACCCCACCAGGTGAGCCTTTGAGGAATCCCAGGTCTCCCTGGTTGTTGAGGGGAGGCCAGATCCAGCAGGATTAGTGGGAGGAAACCAGTCACTGCATGTTCTGCTCTGCCAGAGTGGTTGCCGGGGGCAGTCGTAGCCCTTCACAAGATCAGCCAGGCAATTTTACGGAGGAGAGACCACGTGAACAAATCATACACCTATTTTCCGAATTCACATCACTAAACAACAATCTTTTATTTAAGCATCGCATTTGCACCAGTGTTGAGATTCAAGTGCTGTTTTAGTCAGGGTAAGTCATCGTAGCTGCTGTAAACAGCCTTTTTCGTTTGGCGGGGACACGCTTCTTTGTCGTCAAAATCTCAGTGGCCTCATACAATGAAATCTTATTTCTTGCTTTTGTCCCTGTAGATGCAGGTTGGCAGGGTGGCCCTGCCCCACCCAGTCATTCAGAGAACCTAGTTTAATTCCATCTTCAACACAAGATTTCCTGGTACAATCTAGCACTGTGGTCCCTAACCCTCTGGCAGCCTGTTAGGAACCAGGCTTCCCATCCCTGTCTGAGCTCTGCTTCCTCCCAACCCCCAATCCATGAAAAAATTGTCTTCCATGAAACTTAGGAACTGGGCCTCACAGCAGGAGGTAAGTGGTGCGCCAGCGAGGGAAGCTTCATCTGTATTTATAGCTACTACCCATTGTTGGCATCACCAACTGAGCTTTCCCCCACCCCCATCTGTGGAAAAATTGTCTTCCCTGAAATTGGTCCCTGGGGCCCAAAAGGTTGGACCACTGATCTAGCAGGTAGATGAGAAAAGAGAGAGAATAGATGATCCCCAGAGAGGTTGTTTAGAGACCAGGCACATTGCTTCTTTCCACATTTCACTGGTCACAATGTTGAGGCTAGGAAATGTGGTTTAGCGTTGGTCCCTTGCTTTGGTGATAAAGAAGAAAATCATGTGTATTTGGGGGCACTGCCCTTCTCTGCTACAAAAACTGACCAATTTTGTCCACTATATTTATGTGGGAGGACTTCAACTAATTTAGGAGACCAAAGGGAGAAAGTCTCATTTATTTGGTTCCCTAGGGACCAAAGGGAGAAATTCTCATCACAAAGTAGCTTGAAGAACTCTGAGATCCACTCCTATCCTCTGGCCAATCCTGTGATCAGCTTGTAAACCTGGCTCCTGGGTTTAAATTGGCTTCCTCTTCAAGCTCTGGTGTCAGTCCCTTAAATTATGTCAATGAAATGAGCTTTTCTCACCACTAAGGTATTCATGTTTATACTTGACAATGTTATTTCTTTGGCTCCCTGACATGGTCATAGCAAAATGAATTGCTGTTAACTACTCAGGTATTTTTTATTTGATTTTATTTTTAAAAAATCTTGATGAGTTTCTTTAAAGGGATATTTATCACCAACTTTATAAAATATTGAGACATAAAACATAAAATATTCTGAGGCTAGGCACAGTAGCTCACACCTGTAATCCTAGCACTCTGGGACACTGAGGTGGGAGGATCGCTTGAGCTTAATTAGGAGTCTGAGACCAGCCTGAGCAACAGTGAAACACCATATCTACTAAAAAAAAAAAAAAAAAATAGAAAACTTAGGTAGGTGTGGTGTCATGTGCCTGTAGTCTCAGCTATTAATACTTGGGAGGCTGAGGCAGGAGGATCACTTGAGCCCAAGAATCTGAGGTTGCTGTGAACTATGATGACACCACTGCACTCTGCCTGGGCAACAGAGTGAAACTCTGTCTCAAAAAAAAAAAGAAAAGAAAAAGAAAATATAAAATATTCTGAAATCATAATTTCCAATACTTGTGCTGAATAATATAGACTATTTCAAACCACCAGAAAAATGCTCTAAAGTTAAAAACTATGAGCATGTTAGGAAAGCTAAATGACTTAAAATAGATGGCTCGCTCCATCAAAATATCTAGCATTGCTTATTGTTAAATGTTTGCTTTGGAAGCAATCAACCTTGCTTTAGTGATAAAAGAAGCACATAGCTGATCGCCAGTGATTAGGGAGGAGTAAAGGTTAAGAGCTTAGGCTCTGGAGACAGACAGTTTTGTTTTTATCAGCTGTATGTCCTTGGGCAAATCCCTCAACCTCCCTGTGCTTCCGTCTCCTCAACTATATAATGGAGATAATAATAGTACCTACCCCTTAGGGTCTATGAAAAGATTAAATAAACTTAATCCTCATAACAACCACCTCTATGAGGTGGCCAGTATTATTTTATATTGACACATGCAGGAACATGTGGGGTAGTGCTTGGCATCTATTAAGCAATCAGTGTATATTAGTGATGATCATCTTCAGCATCAACATTATTATTATTATTATCACTCCTCCCAATCAAGAAAGAACTTTTGCATTTTCAATAAAAACTGTTTATTTTTGTTTTGAGATAGTTGAAAACTGTAACTGACTGTGGTCCAGAAAGAAATGGTGGAATGAGGATTAGCAGCTGTCCAGACATCCATTAGTCGAAAGTCAGCAGTCATTCTCAATGACGGATGAGTGATTGAGCAATTCAGTCCATCAATGTGTATTGCACGCCTGCTATGTGCCCATATTGTAGCTTTACTACTTACTAGCTGTGTGTACCAGAACAACTTTCTTTACCTCTCTGAGCTTGACTTTCTTCATGTGAGAAATAGAAAAAAATAATATGTACTTCAATCATTGTCATGAAGACTAAACTAAATAAGAAGTTTTATAAAACAGTGGCACAGTGCCAGCCTATGGCTAGCACTCAGTAAATACATTATTATTCTAACAATATTTAATATGGAAAGGCTTTCATCCTGAGATGGGGTTCTTTCATACAGTTTTCCAAACTGCAGATCTTGATTCATTGTTAAATGGTGAAATCAATTTTTAAAATAGAATCAACATTTTAAAAACCAACATTTTTAAAAAAGAAATACAATGCAATAGAAAAGTATGAAGGAAATGATTAAAATAGAAGAATGCAAATAAGAGTGCATCACATATACCAAAACTTTAATTTCACTTATGTAAATACCTATATGCATATGGGTAATAGTTGTGTGTAAAACATATTTCTTCCTAAGGGCAGCAGTCTAAAAAGCTTGGGAGCTTTTTAACAGTATAGGAAAGGTGCTATGATGACACCTTTAATTGCCCAGAAGTCAGAAATTATGTTATGAAGCTAGTTCAAAGAAATATCTTCAGCAGCATTTGGCAGAAATAGCACATATAAGATTTTTAAATCAATTAATACCAAGCTTGCTTGGTGGTTTGGTGGAAAGGGTTAAAACTATTGCCTAAAAATAAAAGATTAGGATCATTGATAAGTTGCATTTTTCTATGCTACTTCTGTTCACTGTCATTTTTAAAAATCAAAAAGTCATTCGGAGATAATTTATGTGGATGTACGATACCTTTGAAACACTCTACATTAAGCCTGCATCCTCACAGGTGAGCTGAAATCCAGCAGTCCTGTGCTGTTTCTATTGTATATAGTGACACAGACTAAAGGGAAGAGAGCTGTCACCAATTGCCTGAAAAACTCGGTGAATAATTGCTACCTTCTCAGGAGAGTTCTTTGCTCTAAAATCTTCAAGTCCAGATCATCTGCCTTTAGAGTTTCTTGGACACATAGGCCTCCTGTCTCTTTCTCCAAATTAAGGGAACTCAGTAGAGCTGCCACACTGGGCACTAATGAATTCTCTGAGACTAATCTGCACAGTAATGAGAACTGGAATCTGTCACTCACTCTCCCAGGAGGTAACTAACAGTTCACACACTGCTACATCACCCTATTAAAATGACTTATTAGCTGTGTTGCTTGTCCGCTACTATCATCATGGAGGTGTGACCAAAGAGACATGTATTTCAACAAATGATGAAACTGAATTTGAATTGTTCTCTGTTTTGTTTTTATGGCTGAATGCACACATGCTTTAAGTAAATGTAAGCATCGTATGCAGGTCATAGGTACCTTAGGGAAGTATCAACAAAATTATGACTTTTCACCAATTAGATGAAAAAAAAGTTAGGTGAGAATCGGCATCAACCATTCAAAATGTTTGAGGGAGCTTGTATATTCCTTCTCTGCATTTTTGTCTCCAGGAAATATTAATTTTTGTGTCTTCACCAGAGGTTCTTATTACAGGTCTAACATATACCATAAAACCATTGATAAGACATTCTGGAAGCTGAATTGGGGAGGGTAAGTTTAGATGGAATAAATCAGGAGTTGGGTGCAATTTTTATCACAAACTCGCAAAATTATGTAAATATTTCTTTGCTATTTATTTTTGTCAATAAAATATCTCAGTAAGATATTGGGCTTTAACCTTATAAATGGAAGTTACTTAAGTTCTGGCTCTCGCGTTTGATAGTTGTGTGATAATGGAAGAAATTTTTACCCTTTATCCTTATTTACTTCCTCTGTAAACTGGGAATAAAATACCTATCTTACACTTGAGGTTGTTGGGAGGATTAAATGTGCTTAAACAGTCCCTGCCCCATGGTAAGTACTCAATAATACTTATTCTTATTATAGTCACCATCATTATCCAGTCTTCCTCCCCCAAAATAAAAATAAGAAAAAATTTTTTCCATTTTTAAATTATAACTTTTTTGTTTGCTTTTGATGATGCTGTTTGAAAACTGCATCCATAGAATATAGCTCAAAAAACGTTGGAAAGCAACGTTAGGACTTCAGTAAGCTCAGCCGCCCCATGAGCTGCCTTGCTGTTCCATTCTCAACCATCCTTCACTGAAAAAGAGCATTTCTTATGTGCAGTGCTATAGCTCTGTAATTTAGGGCAAGTTTTCTTTAACTCTCTAAGTTTCACGCTCTTCATCTTTGGAAAAGGAATGATATTAATAACAGCTCTTTTCTTGTGGTATTGTGGAAATTAAATCAGATGAAATAAACTTTGTAAAATATCAATGTGCCGAAGATGTATAAGGACTCAGCAAACTGCAATTGCTGTGATTATTATTATTCATGATGCTACTGACCCACTATCTAGAAGACACAGCTCTGGATTATTTTCTAGCAGTTGCATAGGTGAAGGCTGTACCCTCTCTACCCTTGCCTGGTCTTTCTTATGTCCTCAAAAGCCCACAGTCCCCAGAGGGCTGCTTGGAATTGGACTGGTTATAGAACAGAACTTTTCAAACTAAACCATGTCATATACATAAATAGCATTTATAACTGTGATCTCATTAGCTCAACCTTTTATAATAGCAAACTATATGAAGTATCCTATGTTAATGTCCTAGTTGTTTTATTCTTAGATCATTAATTAGATTAAGTACTATTAAAATAATTTTTAAAATAACATTGGAATTCATGTTATTGGTGAGTAACATAAGCCGTCCCTAGCTTTTTAAAACTATTGGAATTAAAATATCTTCCAAAAATAGCAATCACATAGGTGCAGTTATTCTGCAATAGGTAGAAGAAGAAATTCCAGATAATATTGTGTCTTTCGGAGTCAATAAATCCACGAACAACTAGCAATTAAAATCTTACCCAAATACTGTTTAAACAAACTGGGTTCTTTTGTATACTTTGAGTCTTGGCATGAGTATGTCCTCAGGAGTTTTATAGCCTCATGGAGCATAAAAATGAAGTGTTGGGTTTCCATCATTTTACATGAAATATGTCTTTCCAGATTTATATTCCCCACAAATTTTATCACACTTCTCTAAAATGCAATGTATTTTTTAGAAGCAGATTCTTAATAACAGTCATAAAATACATAAAAAGAGATATCTTCACTTTTATTTTTCTTGTCTAGCATGACACATTCTTAATAGAGAGCTTACTACTTTGAAGCAGAAGGGAAAAATAACAGTAATATGATCATAATAGGAAATATTTTCATAGAGTTCCACATACTTATCCGGTACTACACCCTATACATATATTAAGTCATTTAATCCTCATATCAATCTTATGAGGTGGGTACTATACCTATCTTCATTTTACAGTTCAGGAAAGTGAACCATAGAGCAGTGAAGTAATTTGCTGAAAGTCACACAGGTAGAAATTGGTAGAATTAGAAATCAAACGTGATGGTGTTTACCCTAAAATATCATCTGGCTAAAATTGTTAGATGGCCAAAGCTTTTCAAATTTGTTAACATCAAACTTACAGCACATCAAACTTATGGCACATGATGAGGTAGACTCCTGTCTTGAAATATGGCACAGTAAGGCATCACTTCACAAGAATATATTTTGAGAAATGTGTCCTTATGCAATTGCACTGTGTGCAAACATCACAGAGTGTGCTTACACAAACCTAGCCGATTACACACCTAAGCTACATGGCATAGCCTATTGCTCCTAGGCTACAAAATTATACAGTGTGTCACTGTACTGAATACTGTAGGTGATTATAATACGATGGTAAGTATTTTTGCATCTAAACATAGGAAAGGTACAGTAAAAATACATTCTAAAAGACAAAACATGATACACATCTATAGGGCACTTACTGTGAGTGGAACTTACAGGACTAGAAGTTTCTCTGGGTAGGTCAGTGAGTGAGTGCTGAGTGAATGTGAAGGCCTAGGACATTACTGTACACTACTGTAGACTTCTTAAACACTGTACACTTAGGCAACACTAAACTTAAAAGAAAATTTTTTTCTTTAATAATAAATTAATTTTAGGATACTGTAACTTTTTTAACTTTTTTACTTTAAACATTTTTGAATTTTTTAAAGCTTTTTGACTCTTATAATAACACTTAGCTTAACATACAAACACATTGTACAGCTGTCCAAAAATATTTTCTTTCTTTGTATCTTTATTCTATAAGCTTTTTTCTATTTTTTTGTTTTTGTTTATTTTTTAAAGACTTTTGTTAAAAACTAACACACACTTTCGCTTAAAACCTACACAGGGTCAGGATCATCAATAACACTGTCTTCCACCTCCACATCTTGTCCCACTGGAAGGTCTTCAGGGGCAATAACATGCATGGAGCTGTCATCTCCTGTGATAACAATACCTTTTTCTGGAATACCTCCTGAAGGGCCTGCCTAAGCCTGTTTTACAGTTGCCTTTTATTTTATAAGTAGAAAGAGTACTTTAAAATAACAATAAAAATATAGCATAGTAAATACTTACACCAGTAACATAGACATTCGTTATTATCATTATCAAGTATTATGTACTGTACATAATTGTATGTGCTAAACTTTTATATGACTGGCAGGGCAGTAGGTTTGTTTACACCATCAGCACAAATACGTGAGTAGTGTGTTGCAGTCTGATGTTTCAGCAGCTGCAACCTCACTAGGAGATAGAAGTTTATCAGTTCCATTATAATCTTATGTGGTCTGTCCTTGACCAAAATGTCATTATGCAGTGCATGACTGTACTGGTTTTATAATTTCTAAGGAAAAAAAAAAACCGCCTTCTTTTATATGCCCTGTGTTCTCTGAAACTAAGCTGTATTTCCTGTTTAAATGGTCTGGGCTAATTTACATGTCTAGCTTAGATAAAGCAAATAAGAAAAAATAGATTTTTAAATTTCTTTACAAATTCCTGGCTCAAAATTGGATGACTTTTGAAGGGGGGATGGTGCCTGAATGAGGCTCAGGAAAAAATAATCCCTATAGATCTTTTGGAAAAAGCTGGTTATAGAGATAAATCTGTTAGAGGTGACCCCCTACCATACAGCCTCGTGTGGCTTGGAAGGTGACACTAATTTAAGAGGCAGGTTCTGATTTGACTAAGCCAATTATGATGATTCCTTTCTTCTTGCCACTATTGCTGGAGGAACTAATATTTAATATTTAAGCCAATCAGAACAACATTTCCCTGGCTGTCATTTGTTCAGGAATGTGTGACCTAAGGTGGCCCCATCAGACTCAATGGAGAAATTTATCCCATGGTTGCAAGGAATTACCTTCTCTCCCACTGCAGAAAGAGCTTTGGTATTAGGTTATCGCTATGGACAACAGAGGAGAGAGGGAAAGAACCTGGATATGTAGGGACATTCTTGAGCTGTTGCATCAACAAGCCCTGAAGGCCACATCACCTTTAACTTCCATTTGAGGGAAAAATACATTTTATCATAGTTTAAACTTGTTTGAATTTGACTTTCTTTTAATGTGCACCCCAAACAAACCCAGGAAACTCATCTCCACCCCTCAGAACCTGCCATGTAGTTTTGATTTTAAAGGGATAATTAGGATCTGTGTATTGTGAATCACTGATAATTTGATTCAGACATGAAACCTGACCCAGATGCGTGTCCGTATTTATTAAGCACATAATGTAACATATGTCAGTCACAAATGTAGGAGCTTTCATATGTACAATTCATAAATATGTTCACAACAAGTTCAGGGAGAGGGATATCATTATCCACTTTTTTTTTTTTTTGATAAGTAAGTAAAAGCTCAGAGTGGCTAAGTAACTTTCCTGAAGTCACACTGTTACTTGCTGAAAAATTCACAGTTGAGCTCCAGTCTTTAGAATTCAGTGTCTAGCGATACTACTCTGGTGCTTTGATTTAGGTGATTCGGGACAGGAAGAATGGGAATGCATGAAGAACTCTAGACCATTTCAGTTGAAGACAATTTTTATTCATGGGGTAGACCATTGCTTACCACCTTACCACCTTATACCCTATCGTTCTTTTCCCTTGTATCTTGTGGGAAATCAGCAAGATCATTATGGATGTAACATTCTCTGTAAGTTAAAATACAAATATTTGTTCTGCATAGGTAACACTTGTATTTCTCAAGTTTCTTTCCAGTTACATCATAATATTATATATACTTATGTATGTTTGTACATATATATATATGTGTTTGCAATATATATGAAACATTTAATTCAGCTCTTAATTTCTTTATTGTCTCATAATTCTCCCTTGGATTTATTTGCTAGCTTATAACATTCTAACATAGTTCTAAATGGAAAACATTTGTTCCTCGTTCTAGGGTTGCATGCTGAGTTAGGTTTGGCTAACACAACACATAGAAATGATTACCACATATGAGAGTAAGACAATCCAGTGTAACATGTCTGTTCTCTATGGAACCCTATTTGTTGGTTTTAAAAGTCTGAAGTTCTTCAGAGAATGCTATTGCAAATTCTCTTGATTCTTATAAAACAATTGGCCTGGAAAGGTAAAAATTCAAAGAAGCAAAAATCTGTCCTCTGCCTCTCTCATCAAGTGCTTTTTTCCTGAGTGTGTTTCTTTTGAAGCCAAGATAACTTGCATTTGCTATAGCTTCACACATTAGCATGAGATTAATTTTTATTATCATCAAGTACTGAAGTTCAACCCTGAGCATGCCACGCAAATTGTGCAGAGATGTTGTAAACCTGGAGCTGAATCATAGATTTCGTGCTAGCAATGACTTAAATTCAAGGAGTTAAATACCAAGTAAAAGGTGAGCAAGGCTGCCCAAAGTGTTCTGCTGCACAATTCCATTGGATATTGGTAGGTACTATGTTAAAAAGGATTCCACAGACATAGTGGGTAGAACTGCCTGAATTATTTATCCAAAGAATCTATTCTGTGGTATGGTGTGGGCGTCTTAGGAGACCAGTGCTCTACAAAATGTACCTTGGTAAATGTTGGGCTATAGTGTGGAAGAGCTCCATTTGAAATAGCTTATCTACATGAAAATGTAGAGGATACAACAGAGAATATTTGTTTTTTTTATCCGTTTTTGTTTGGAAGTATCACTTTGAATCGTTGGTTAAGTTGAAATAATAACAACATTTTGCATAGCATATAACACTACTTTTTTCAAAATAGTTTCATCTTCATTTATTCTTTTTATTCTCAAGGAAACCCTAAAATGATGAGTGAGCTGTATTCTGTTTTATGGTTGAAGAAACTGATGCATAGAAAAGGCATTTGCCTTTTACACTCAGGATAGGCTAAGTCAGGGGATCAGAAAACTACGGCCCGCAGGCGAAAGCTGGCCTGCAGCCTGTTTCTGTACAGTCTGGAAATTAAGATTATATATTTTTACAAGTTTGTTAAGAAAAAGAGGAATATCTGAAAGAGACCATATGTGGCCTGCAAAGCCTAAAGTATTTACTTTCTGGCCCTTTACAGAAAATTTTTGCCCACCCTGGACTAGGTTATATTGCTAGGCTATGGTAGCAAACAATACCAGTATCTCAGTGATTTGCCCAAGAAAACGTATTTCCTGCTGACACTGCATATCCAACAAGGTTGTCAGGAGTCTCTGCTTATCATGACCATTGAGGAACCCAGACTGACAGAAACTTCATGTCTTATGTGCTTTATGGTCACCACAGCAATGGGAAGGGAATGTGATGAGCTGACTCCTGGCTGTCAGAATTTCCACCTGGGTGCGAAACACAACATTTCTGCTCAGGTTTCATTGGCCAACCAAGTCACATGGCCTCATCAAAAGGGGGATGAAATTCAACTCTACCTTGTGCCTGGAAGAAGAAAATACAAAAATATTTGGTGAACAACAGTATCAATGCAGGTACACACATGTGTGAGAGTGCGTGTGTACACGTGTGTGTGTGTCTAGAAAGCTAGTCTAAGAAGAAAGGAACTAGAATCCATATCCTATGAAAACTGATTTATTAATTCTTTCCACATATATGGATATAGAAATATATAGATAGCATATATTGATATGTAGATACCTCTATTATATATTGAATTCCTATCCTACAAATACATCTATTATGTATTCTATATTGAATTCATCTATAGCTATCTACCAAGAGATGTCTATTATATAATTAATAGATATATTTAAATTATATAATAGATCTGTATTATATCTATTAATTATATAATTGAGATCTGTCTATAACTATGTTTTAATATATAGAGATATATATTATATTGATATGAAATTCAATATATAATAGATACATCTATAGGATAGGAATTCAATATATATAATAGGCCTATCTCTATATGTATATGTATTATGTGTATATATGTATTATAGAGAGAGAGAAAAACCAATAAATAAGTTTCACAGGGCGTGGAATTCAGGCTTCACATGTATGTATGCACATGTGTGTATACTTTGTATTAGTGCTATTGTTCACTCAATATTTATTTTCTTCACATATATATATACACATACATATATGTTATATGTATATATGGAGAGAGAGAGGTGTATGTGTCTATATAATCAAGACTCTATTTTGTGCAAGTTACAAGAAGAACATGAAAATAAAAATAAATTTAACCTTTTTTTTTTTTTTTTTTTTTGAGACAGAGTTTCGCTTTGTTGCCTAGGCTAGAGTGAGTGCCGTGGCGTCAGCCTAGCTCACAGCAACCTCAAACTCCTGGGCTCAAGCGATCCTTCTGTCTCAGCCTCCCAAGTAGCTGGGACTACAGGCATGCGCCACCATGCCCGGCTAATTTTTTTCTATATATATTAGTTAGCCAATTAGTTTCTTTCTATTTATAGTAGAGACGGGTCTCGCTCTTGCTCAGGCTGGTTTCGAACTCCCGACCTTGAGCAATCCACCCACCTCGGCCTCCCAGAGAGCTAGGATTACAGGCGTGAGCCACCGCGCCCGGCCTTAAATTTAACCTTTTTTAAATGTAGTATTCTAATCTCAAAGGGTCTCACATTTCTTGGTATGCAACAGTGTGCATTATGTTACATCTTTCCCCCAAAGCTGTTTGAAAATTAGATGATATAGTTTCGACTTCAAAGTTTAAAATTTTAAGGAGCTCTTTTCAAAAAGAAAAAAAGAAAAAGAATGAAAGAACAAAACAAAGAAAGAGAAACAAAAGGAAAAAATGGAAAGAAGGAAGGAAATAAGGAAGGAAGAAACAAAGTTCTAGTGATGTGCATAATCAGCTTCTAGTCAAAGTTTTTTTTTTTTTTTTTTTTTGAGACAGAGTCTCTCTTTGTTGTCCAGGCTAGAGTGAGTGCCGTGGCGTCAGCCTAGCTCACAGCAACCTCAAACTCCTGGGCTGCAGTGATCCTTCTGCCTCAGCCTCCCGAGTAGCTGGGACTACAGGCATGCGCCACTATGCCCGGCTAATTTTTTATATATATATCAGTTGGCCAATTAATTTCTTTCTATTTATAGTAGAGACGGGGTCTCGCTCTTGCTCAGGCTGGTTTTGAACTCCTGACCTTGAGCAATCCGCCCGCCTCGGCCTCCCAAGAGCTAGGATTACAGGCGTGAGCCACAGCGCCCGGCCATAGTCAAAGTTTTTAAAGTTGGAGCTTTTGTGTAATACGTTTGCTCAAAATAAAGGTGCCTCAATTTTTTTAATAGCTAGAAATACTTGGAGAACCGTAAGATAAAAAACATTAGCGTTAGAAGAAAGCCCACAGTTGATTCTAGTATATCTTCCTTATTTTATAGATGAAGATAGTGAAATTATTAGTGACAGACTCAAAGTGCATGGCTCTTATACATTTTTTTGTTTCTGGATAATCTCTAACCATGTACTTCTTCTTTTAGATTAAACCTCTTCTTTTCCAAGTAACAGCTTTATATCATTTTGAAATCATGCTCAATAGATTTGTATAAGATTTCATGTTGGAAATAGTTGCTCTGTGTGACAAAGAGAAGCCTGCATCCCCCATCCCAAGAACAATGCACCTGGTTTTTAAAAAGCCTTGTGAATTTCCAGCATCCTTACTACACTGTTGCAAGCACAAGAGCAAAGCGTAGTCTGAAATCATCTCACACCTGAGAGTATGGCCACACATTTCTTGGTTCAGAGACAAAGCAAGAAAATTATATTAATAGATGATAAATAATTGAAGGAATTATTTTCTTCCTCTTCGTGCATGCTTTTTCTCCTGGATCAGGGATTATTCAATGGTTTGTTTTATATCTCTTTCCATCTTTGACACATTTATTTAGGAGATGCCAAATGAGAGGAACATACATTGTGAGGATTTTTTTTTTAACCCTACACTTGGCTATTCAATCGGTGTAGGCTTTGTCACTAGAGAGCTATTATTGGCAAAATGACAAGATTCACAGATAACCAATTCCTGGTGTATGACTATTTAAACAATAGTCAGAAGAGACCCTGAAAGGGACAATTTTTTTTTTTCCCAGAAGAATAAATCATAATATTTAAAGAGAAGAGATCTTGTGAAAAACCGACCAGTAGAAGAGTCTAAGCCTGGCTTCCATCTGTGTTTAAGGAACAGTTAACAGCAATGTGTGGAAAGTCAAACAAAAATGGAGAGCTGAGATTTTCTTTGCTTTTTAAAACAAGGATGTTTGTTTAAGAAAAGTATGTGTGGGGGCAGGAAGGCAGAGAGCAAAGGCTCCTGTGAGAGAGAGAGGAGTTGGTGGGACACACACCAGCAGTTCAAAGGACTTCTGTGTGTGCAAGATAGTAAATAAACTAAAGAGACAATTTTCATAAAAAGTATTTGCCCAGCCATAGAGGAAAAGACAATGAAGTTTTGAGGTTACAGCTGAAAAATCCATCAGATAGGACTGGGCTCTTGAGTGTCACTGGTACCCATCTCAGTCTCCTTCTCTGGATTCTTCCATGTTTTCTCTGAAAGTCTCCATATCGCCATTGAACTTCTTCTGGAATTAACCCATGCTCCCGAGAAACGAGAAACGTGATTAAAGGGACTTAAAAAGCCTCTGATTTCCATCTTGAAAAAAAAAATACAAATACAAAGACAGTAGCTCCTTTACAAGGCATCTGGATATCAGACGTTAGAATATAAATTAGGGAAGGTATTTTATCAGACAGTGATGAAGAAACCACAGGGAAAATGGGGACTTTTTTTTAAATAAGGAGGAGTACAAATAGTCAGTCATGAAGGATATATATTGGTTAAAGATTATATCTATTGAAACGGTGGGTTTATTTGATTTTACCAGGTCATGAACACAAACAAATTTACGGCTCATGAATATAAACAACTTAAAATATTATAAATACTTGCTTTAAAAGCAGCCAGTTATATTTTTGGTATTTAGCTTAAAAGAGAAACAATTTAAGATTCTCAGCTTTTCACCAATGAAATTACAGGCTTTCTGATTCTCTATGAAGTTATGAAAATGGGGAAGGATCTTTAAAAGATCTTATCCCCACATACATGAAATTTTATTATTTGTGTAAATTCAAGGCAATATATGAATATAAAAGCAGAGTTCATATTTGGAGTAATATTAAACTTATTTTAAAGACAATATCCCCCATATAGTATATCATTCAATTTCAGAAAATAAAAAGTCTTCAAGCTTTACATCTTGTAAGCTTCATATATTGTTGGAACATAATTAATCACTGAAGGGTTAATGTTCTGTGCATACCATAATTAAAAATAAGTAGATCTCTAAGCTACCTAATCCCCAAGTGTGCCAAGTGAAGCAAACACCTCACTTCTGTAAAAATAAATTTCTAATTCTGAAGCATTACTTGAGCCTCCCATCAAGGAATTTTGTAATGTTTGTTCGTTTATCTAAGATACTTTTTTTTCAGACATGAATATTTATGAACCACAGGGTTCAATTTAATATAAGTGAGAGGTAGTGTCTTCCAGATGTAAAGGGGGCTTTTAATTCTATAGCTTCTCCAGATACTGACTGGCATCTTGTCACGCTTGAATGAGCCATTCAAAATAGAGCTGCCATCTAATCGAAGTGCCTGAAGTGCAAAAATGAGAGGAGAAACTAATGAAGCATAACTTGTCATTCAGTTGAAGATACAGACTTCTTTACTGTAGGACAATTAAATAAACTGTAATGGAGGCTTCTATTCATCAATCCTGGCTACCTTCTGTTTTGCAGGCAGTAAACCTACGAAATCAATTAATGTTTTTATTATAGAATGTGGTTCAGGGAGAGTAAATGCTCTCTCTCTCTCTCCCCCTCACCAAATACACTCCCACACATAGTATGTGTGTGTGTTTATAATTGAGAATTTACCATGTGTAAGACATTGTGCTCAATGCTGGTAGAGAACACTAAGATTAATCAAAATGACCTCAGTAATCATAGAAAACAATAGCCTTTATCAGATACCACTAGGCTGGTTTATTTTTTAACAAAAACATTATCATGCAGCTCTCTAGACTAATCATGAAAGATCCAGGCATTGAAATTTGAAGGAACAGCAAATTTAATGGTTCAGTGGCAAGGGGAGCTATTTTTGAGATAAGGCACATTCTTCTAATTGTGAACTATGTTGAATTTCTCAATCTTATGGGTGTGTTCCTAGGGTGACTATGGGCATGGAAGCCAATGACTTAATCATTGAGGACAGAGGAAGCAGAGGGCTGTGGGAAGATTAAGAAGAGTCAAGTATACCCACTCTCCACTTATAATTCTGCAAGAACCAAGAGGCTCAGGAAATGGGAATGACAACTGGCCAAGAGACCAGCCATGTCCAGGAATGGAAACCGCAACTGGCTGAGAGATCAGTCAGGTTCAGAAAATGGGAATAGCAACTAAGAGATTTAAAATCCACCAAAGGCACACTATCTGTTCATGTGTTCATGATTTTAGAGAATATTTATTGAGTACTTATGTATATAAAGCATTTTGGGTGCCAGTCACTAGGGCATATAGTAGTGAACAGAACTGACAGGGTTCCTGCCTTTTTGTGGTTTATGATCTAGTGGTGACTGGTGGGCTGTTTATGCCATGAGGCTATGTTACCTATCACTTTTCTTTGTACCATCCAGGATCCAAATTACATTTAGTCGTTATCTCTTTAGATTTCCTTAACCTAGAACAGTAGTTGGTCTTCCTTTCATTTTCTTGACCCTGACTCTTTGAAAAATATAGACCTTTTATTTTGTAAACTGCCTCTCACTTTTGGTTTTCTGATGTTTTCTTTTGATTGAAATCAGGTAATGCTTTGGGGAGAGAAATACCATAGAAGGGATATCATGCCCTTCTCAGGGTATCATGACAGGAGGGGGACACATTGCATTTTGAAATAATCCAAGCATGGCCATAGTTTTGTTTTTATTTTCTCTTATCACTCTATACTCTTCCTCTGACTTCTTCCACCTCCATACTTTAGACATCTATCTTACTAATACTTACCTAGTCTGAATATTTCCTCAAACCCCAGACCTACAAATCCAATTGCTGACTTGACAACTCCAGTTAATCCTGCAAAGGCACTTCATACTCAAAGTATCCAAGATCAAACTCATGATCTCCCACTAAGGACTCATCATCCTCATACAGTGTTTCCCATCCCAGCTAATGGCATCACCATCTAATCAATGGTGCAAGCTAAAATCCTAAAAGTGATCCTTGATGTTTCCTTCATCCTCACCCCCTTTAAGTCAAATTTGTCATCATGTGCTGTCAATTTTACCTTGTAATGATATCATATGATATCATATAAATATGATAATTTTTTTCTCTCTCTCATTCTTGACTGACATCATTTTGGCACAAGAGACTATACCACCTTCCAAGAAGTCTACTTGGCAAACTCTACTTTTCATAGTTGTTCTTCCTGCATCCATGCTGTCCCCTTCCAAACTTCTTCCACACTGAAAATAGAGTGATTTTTCAAAATGTTATTTTGATCAAATCACTCTTCAACCCAAACCCAAATTCACTCTAATAAATTCCCACTGTTCCTAGAATGAAGATCAGAATCACTCAGGTCACTTAAAGCTCTACATGGGCAGACGCCTCCATGCCCCTCCACCACATCTCAGAGCATCAACTTCCTCTTTTTCTGCACTGGGGCTTTTTAAGTTCCTAAAGCAATTCTTTTTACATGCCATTCATTTTATCTGGACCAAACGTCTTCAACTCACTCAGCTTACCCTTGCTCATTCTTCAGCTCTCAGAGTCACGGAAACTTTTCCTGACTAGGTCTAGGTCAGGTTGTTCTGTTACATGCTTTTATAAACAGAGCACTTATATCTACTTGCAATTTTAACTTATTTACTGTGATTATTAGAATAATATCTATCTTCCCCGGTAGACTGTCACAAGGGCAAGGGTTGTGCTTGATTTTGCTCATTTGCCTGTCACAGAACCTAGAGGACCTAGCACAGCTTCTAGCATATAATAAGTGGTCTATAAATATTTGTTGAATAATTGAGCAACATAACCTGTAAAAGTGTGCAATAGAATTCAGTAAACAATGGAATAGACATGAACTGAGACAGTCTATAAGGGCTAAACTTCTGCCTTAAGAAAAGCCATGTGCCTTTAGAACTTTTGGATCTCCAAGCTAGAAATACTTACTGGGGCATGCCACCACAAAACCAAAAACTATTAATCATACCTATTGAGTATTTCTAATTTTTCTTGGAAATAGTTCCTGAAATATGCTGAATTTATTATTTATTTGAATTCCTCAAGGAAAAAAAATCCTTTTTTCTTTTTTATTGAAATAGATTCATAAACCCATTCTTAAATAATTAATAATTACAAATGTAACAAGAATGACAATTCTATACCTCTAATTTTTCCAGAAAAGTCAATGGCTCTCTGTTCCCTGAGTCTCAGTCCTAACCATCTCTGCATGAACAAAACAGGCTGATGGTAAAAACTTCCACAGATTTTCTTAACACAACATCCAACAAGCACATGACTCAAGTCAGTTACAATATTTTTTTTAGCTAATCTTTATTTCTCATTGATCTGTGCAGATCTTTAGTCAAAACGTAGTTAAGGTCATTTCGCTGCAATGAAATATTATTATTATACAATTGGGGTAGGGTCAAGAATTGCTGGGAATAGGGAAAAAGAAAGTTATTGCATGCTGTACAAAATTTTCAGGCCCTTGATTTTATTTAGAGATACCAATTTTTCTAATTGCACATAGAAATTCATAACTTTAACTCACCTCAAGGAACATACACTGTTGTGTTTAAAACAGTCTTGGTGAATCAGATTATTTTGAGATTACCAACTCCGTTTGCTATTTTGAATAATATTATAGCAAACTTTTACAAGTGATATGCCTGGAGGACAGATTTAAGGGGGCCATTCAATATCTATGTATCTAAGATCTTTGTTTTTTTTTATAATTTGAATTTTAATAATCAACATGCAATGCTTTTGAAATTAGCAAAAAGCAATACAAGCAATTTTTTTTAAAAGAGCTCATTTTAGGTGAATTCTTTTTCAAAACTCAAAGTTTAGCTTCTGCTTTTACTCACGTAAATTTTGTAAATCACAAGCATTCCTCCCTACTACCTAACAATGAGAATAGTGGGTATTTAAAACTAATCAGAGTACTAAAGATGTAAAGAAAATTAAGTGAACTAAAATCCAGAAAGTGGTTAGACATTCCCAGGCATAAAGATATGTACAGCTACTTTCATCTCTGATGCAACAGTGGGAGAAGTCTGCCATAGGAGAGAATGACATAAAAGCAGCCAAACTCTCAACAAACTGTTAACGGATGTGTGTGAGCTGGTATGGTGGATTAAAATCCCAAGGAGTCTCAGACCCAGAGCAAGTCTCCATCAGTTCATCAGCTCTTTCCCAAGGGATTCACCAAGTGTGTGTGTGGGGGGAGTAGAATGCTAAAGGCTAGAGTCAGGGCAGGAGAATGGAGGGGAATGCTTCTGAGGATCTGCAGGCCTTCCTTAAAAGCAAGGTAGCCTCTGCTGAAGACTGGGCATCAGCAGGAGAGCACAATCTCTTCCAGCCTCTCAAGGCCTTCCTTGAATGCATTATCAAACCTCCAAAGACTGGGGCCAGGAATTTCCTGGGTACAGAAGGCCAATAACTGCACTAGAGAGCTAAGAGGACTTCCCAGAACCCCAAAAAGCTGGTATTCACAGGCTAAAAAGGAACTTCCCACATTCAGAAAGCTAGTGACCAGGCTGAAGAGCACAAAGAGATCTTTGGAGCTTTATCAATCCTCAGATATCAAGTCTTCTGAAGGGACAGTCCCGATTCCAGCATCAAATTATTTTCATCCAATGGCGGACTGACTAACTAAAGCTGTAACAAAGCCCAGACCCAGCTAACATGTAGATTAGATTGACTCAGTCCCTCACACTAGTGGTATGACAGAAGTAGGATGTGCCTTATTCTGGGGATAAATATGACTTCCATCTCCACTCGTGGCTTGCACACAATTTTGGGCACACAAGATAAAAGTTTGAGTCATGCTAAATGGTAAGAAAATTTGACCCATTGTCAAGAGGCAAAATGGTCAATAGAATCAGATGTGGAGAGGGCCAGGTATAAGATATATCAGACGGGAACTTTCACATTGCTGTGATAAACATACTAAAGGGTCTAGTGGAAAAGACAAATAACAATATTTTATTAACTTTGGCTGATTTTTTGTATTATATTGTATAAATGATGAGCAATATATGACTTGCTGCTTTTGCTTAATGTTATGGTTCTGTTTATGGTTTATTCATGTTGCATATAACTAAAATTTGTTTTTTTTCAGTGGCATATAGTGTACCATTTTATGAATATGCCATAATTAATTTATCCATTCAATTATCAGCATGCAATTTAGGTTTCTAATTTTTTACTCTTACAAAGACTGTCATGATGCACATTCTTATATAAGTCTGCAGTATACATACTCAATCTTTATAAACTATCCCTATAAGTCAAATTTTACTACAGGGTACATTTTTTTCCCATATTAGCTGTACAATCAGTGCATGAGTTCCTATTTCTATATGTCCTTAACAACACAGATGTTGTCAAACTTTTTGATTTTTGCCAATTGGTAGATTTTAGGTGAGATTTTCTTGTGATTTTAAGATGAGGTTCTTTAATTTCTCACGAAGTTGAGAATATTCTCATATATTCATGGGCCATTTGTGTTTTCTCTTCTGCAAGGAACTTAATTTTTTTATTAATTCATAGGAATTAGTTCTACATTCTGTAAAGAAATCATCTGTCAATTCCATATGTTGCAAATCTTTTCCATTTCTTCATATATTATAAAATCCACAATATTTTAAACATTTCATTACCTTTTAACATATCAAAAATGAGAAAAATACATTATATATTTGCCATTTCTGATAGTCTTCATTCCTTAGTGCAAATTCAAATTTTCATTTGATACAATTTTTCTTCTGTCTGAAGAACTTCCTATGACATTTTGATAGTGACATATCTACTGATAATGAATTGTCTCAACATTCATTCTATCTGAAAAAAATCTTTAATCTTCCTTTTTGAAATATATTTTCATTGGACATGATATTCTATGTTGATAGTTATTTCTTCCAGGAATTTAATGGTAACACCTGCATTGTTTACTGGCTTGCATAATTTCTGACATGAAGTCTGCTCTTATTTGTCTTTTTATACCTCTGTAATAATTTTTTCCCAGTACTCTAGAAATGTGTCACTGTCTTATGTCCGCTGTGGTTTCTGCTGATAAATCTGCAGTCATTTAAATTGTTTTTCTCCTGTATGTAAAGTATCATTTTCTCTAGATTATTTTAAGGTTTTCTCTTGCTCACTGATTGTCAGCATTTGATTATGAGATGCCTTGGTTGGGTTTTCCTTGTTTGTTCTGATTGGAATTTATGGAGATTCTTGGATCCGTAGAATTATAGTTTTCAACAAATTTTAATATTTTTACCTTTATTTATTTTTAACTAAATCAAAGAGTTTCATGACAGTAAAACACCTTAAAGGGCAGTTTCAGGAACTAAGTTTTCTCCTTAGTATTTTAAATATATAAAATTATTAGCTATTTTGGAATGTTTTAGACTTCTTCAAATACAATTGATTTTTATCAAGTACTTTCTTTCTATATTTCTTATTTGATGCTTCCAGGCCTTATTTCATTATCATGAATGTTTAACCTTCCAAATTCACTCACACAATGATAGATAATCTTGCTTTCTAAGAATTATTAGATGGGCAAGAAGCCTCTGGGCCAAATAATACTTCATTCTTAGAAACAGGAAGCAAAACTTTGCCAAGATTAAACAAGCCCAAACACCAAAGGTTCAAGGTCAGTTTGAAACAGAAACCACAAATTTTGATTGGATCTAAACTTGGCAGTGTAAGACTCACACGAATTGTTCCTAGTATTGTATAGAGGAGATATATATGCACAGGCTAACAAAGGAAGACAAGGAGACCAGTTTAAACTAGCAGAACATTCAGGAAAGGATTAAAACCTCAGGTCTGTTTTAGTGAACATGGATCGGGAGCCCCTGAGTTTCATGTCCTGTCACTAACACACCTGGAGTAAGTTAACAGAGGGACAAATGCTTTCAGAGAAATCATCTAAATTTTCTGAGGTAAATGAATGGCGCACACAAATGCATGACAAGTACAGTCTTCCTCAAAGAGACAGTCCAAAACTAACAAATGGAAGTCTAAAAGATAGAGTTTAAACATGAAAAAATCAATTTTGAAATTCTCATTTTCTTACTATACATTGGGCCAAAATCCCTTCACTCGGGTATCTGAAGTCTAGAAAAAGCAAAAAGATATTTGTAAAATGGTTTCCAGTCACTAAAAGAACAGAGGAAATATACATCTAAATATTTTACTTTTAAAGCGCTGCTATAAAAGAAGTTATTATTCTATAGTGGAAACTGGTTTCTCATTGTCAGTGGAGCTCATGGAATACCACTGTTCAGTTTGCTAGCACTTCATTGTGTTTCATGAAGGGCCTCACAAATTCAAAAACAAAGACCCCAACTTTTTAAAAAACTTTTGTTAACTCTTAAAAATAATACATGTTAAGAAAAATATAAAACATAAAAATAATGAATTATCATGAAACAAAATATCATGGCACTATCATCTGGGTCATGAAATAGAACGATGTCAGCAATCCACAAGCCCCCACTCATATTGAGTTATTCTTGACATATTGAGTTATTCATAAAAATAAGCTCATAATATTTTTGGAGAATATAAAGAACATTGTAAATCATACCTTCAAAAATTAATATCCCAGGTAAGTAGAATGTCCCAGACTCACTGGAGCGCTTTTGGTAAATTTAAGCCCACAATTAGCCAAGATTTATATTTAGTTTGAGTAAAACACCTCAAGAAATGAGTTAGAGATAATGAATAGAGTCAACATCCAGCAGAAAACTCAGCTTGGCCATCGTGGTGCCTTGCTTCATGATCATATTACACTGTTAGTCTCTGAGACCCACCCATGGGCTTTTCTTTGTGGTCTGAAAAGCCAATCCCCTGTCAGAGAAAACAGGCAAGTATCAAGGTTTAGAAGCAAAATTTGTGAACTCACGTCCTCCCCTAAACATTCAGCCTTGCCTCATTTTCCTCAGGGGCTGCCCTTGCCTTCCCACATGATACATTCTGCTCCAGGCACCAAGCAGACATCATCACAGTCATTGTTTAATGCACATTTATTAATGAAAGCTTTTAACCTGGATCAGGATTATTCAGGTGACATGGAGTCGAACCCTGGTCCTATCATTATCCAACAATATAATCATAGGCAAGTGACGTGATATGCTTGGTTCTCAACGTCTTCCTCTGCAAAACAAGAATGATCAGTGAGATGATCTCTAAGATTACCTTTAGTTCCGGAATTTTTCAACTCTGCTTAATACTCAAAATCTTGATTATGAAATCTTCCAAAGTGATAGCACTCAATTTTCACAATAAAAGGGCAATCTTAATTGTTCTCATCCGCTATTTAAAATAGTGACTTTCAGACATAAATTATTTTAAGGCATAGAATACATATTTACCTTTCTTCAAGCCCATCAAGCCCACCAAAATTACCAGATTGATAGGTTCCTCAATGACAGAATATAAGAGATGAAACGCCACCTAGTGGACACGTTCCTAGGCAGTGCCTTTCCTCCGGGAACAAGAGTGAGCTTTGTTCTCTGTGGCTGGTGGATCCTACCCGCAATTTCTCCTTCCTCCCACCTGATACTCACATTCTCAACCTTGCAATTGCCTTTGGTTTCTAGAAATCAAAAGAATGTTTATTTTGGTAAGAGTAAATGTATTTATTTGGACCATATTTGATTTACTTTTTACCTTTTTTTTTTTTTAATATATATTTACAGTGTGGTAGGCATTTTAAAGAAAAAAGATAAGGTCCAGCAAACTTAGACTGGGTCTTTTTAGTCTCTTATCAGTTCGGTTTGAAAACAATCCTTGAGCATTCAGAGACGCCTTGGCTAGACAGACAGAAAAGGGATAGTAGAGTTCACATGTCTCCCAAGCAGAGCAAACTGGAGAGCCCAACCTTTCATCCAGTTCCTCACCAAAGGCTCAGCGTTTTACAATTTTCCTTGTCTTAGAGGGAAACCATTTAGAGGCTAACCTAGGGCTTTGGACTAGTAGAGCTGCTTCAGTGTGAAGTGGAGTCTTCGCCTGGAAAACGTTTTCGTTGAGCTTAAGGAAATCTAAGCAACCACTACTTGAACACAAGGACATGATTCTACTAGGTTTTCTTCCTCCACCTAGGAGAAAAATATCCATGTGTTCTGCTCATTGAGGTTCCAAGAAGCTTAGGAAAGGTTGGTCTTGGTTAATTAATGAAACTTCAAGAGGCTTGCTGCAAAGCTCCAGCCCAACTTCGGAAGCCTCTAAGGTACTGTATCATATTCTGGGCAGAAAGGCAGAAAATTATTCGTTTAACCAGAGCTAATGATTCCTTCCAGCAGCCCAGGTCGGCCAGCTATTCATATTGTAATTGCATCATCGAGGCTCTATATTTCTCAAGTCTTTCCAAAACCACATTTTTTTTTTCCTTTTCTTAAGTTTCTTTTTTATTTTTTTCTTATCTTTTCTGCTGCTAAGTGCCTCCAGCCAGCTCAGGACATTGTGATATTTTAATTTTTATTTCTTACAACTACCAATCTAAGCTAAAATGTATTCACTTTACTACAGACTTCTGCTTAATTTTCTCTTTCTCTGACATCTCCTACTATGTCTCAAAAAACTTTGGAAGTTTTCTGAACCTAAAAATAATTATTTTCTTGATCCTAATATCTATTCAAATTAAAGTTGTTTCCCTCCCTCTTTTCCTTCCTTCTTTACAAAAAAAAAAATCATTGGGAACAGTTCTAATTAAGGTATTAATACTATCTCCTTGAGTTTTATAGACACATTTCCCAGTGGCAATTCTATAGAGCCTTAGTCCTAACTAAAGCACTTAAAGACTTCTGTCAAGATTTCTAAGTAATATTCTTGTCTCTGTGTTCTTAAACAGGTTTTATAGGCTTACTTATGCTTTGCAAAAGAGGGTGGTCAATGCAAAGAGCCAAAAAGAAAAAAATTCAGGGGAAACATGAAGAAATTACAACCCTAGAGTTATTTTTGTCATCCCCTCACCCCCTACCCCCCAATCCCCACCCCTGCTTGCCACCAAAGGAAAATACACTGTTATTCAAACGCTCTCCTTGTTTCTCCAATATATTTCATACCCTTAGCAAAATCCCTACAGAAACCATAGACAAACACCAATTTCAGAATCACTGTATCAATAAATAAACATGCAATAAATATTTATCTATATGTATTAGCTATCTTAGGTGTTGAGTAGAAAATAAAGATAATGTGCAATTTTGGGATTCTGAAAGATAATAATATTATTTGAATGGCAAGACTAACTTTAAACATTCATGGGAAACAGAGAAGCAGGCATGCCATAAATCAGATTTAATTTTTCTATAGAAATAATGGCAGCATTTAGGTTTGTGTTATTGACCAAGCACTTGATGTGAAACCTTTTATAGAATTAATCATAAGCACCATGTTGAATTAAGTGTAAATAGTATACTTATATGGTATAAATGTTTTTGACAGGTATAGCAGGAAGTCCAACAAAGAAACAGTGTAGTTGATTGAATGGTGACCCAACAAAAAACATATGTCCATGTATTAATAACCCTTGGAACCTGGGAATATGACCTTATTTGAAAGAAAGGGTTTTTGCAGATCTAATTAAGTTAAAGATCTTAAGATGAGATCAACCTAGTTTACCCAAGTGGAATCTAAATCCTATGACAAGTGTTCCTTTAAGAGAGAAGAGAAGACATAGACACAGAGAAGAAGGCCATGTGAAAACAGAAGCAAATAGTAGAATGATGCAGGAACCCCTGGAGCCACCTGAAGCTGGAAGAGGCAAGAAAGGATTCTCCCCTAGAGCTTTTGGAGGGACAGTCACTCTGCCAACACATCAATTTTAGGCATCTAGTCCATAGCTGTGAGATAATGAATTTTCGTTGTTTAAACCACCAAGATCACAGTAATTTATTATGGCAGCCGCAGGATACTAATATACATGGTGTCTTAATCTGTTCCTAATGCTGTAACCAAACACCATAGACTGAGTAATTTACAAACACCAGAAATCTTTCCCTCATAGTTCTGGAGGCTGAAAGTTCAAGATCAAGGTGCCAGCTGGTTGAGTGTCTGATCAGGGTTTATCTCTGAGCCTTGTATTTTTTTTTTTTTTTTTTTTTTTTTGAGACAGAGTCTCACTCTGTTGCCCTGCCTAGAGTGCCGTGGTGTCAGCCTAGCTCACAGCAACCTCAAACTCTTGGGCTCAAGCAATCCTCCTGCCTCAGCCTCCCACGTAGCTGGGACTACAGGCAGGCACCACCATGCCCCACTGTGTGCACCTTGTTGCTACATCTCTGGAGGGATGAACGCTGTGTCCTCACATGGTAGATAGGCAGAAGGGCCTACCTAGCTTCCTCTGGCCCTTTTATTAATATAAGGTTGCTAATCCCATTGATGAAGGCAGAGCCCTCATGGCCTAATCACATCCCAAGTGCCCTACCTGTTAATACTGTCACCTTGAGGGTTAAGTTCCAACAAATAAATTTTGGAGGAACATAAACATTCATACCATAGCATGTGGTAGCCAATCACATAAAAATTTTCTGATGGTCTCATTTTACTTACCGTAATTTCTGACTTACCTTTATTGTAATGAATCAGAAATTGGAGATATAACCATATAGGATTAATGAAATTCAGTAGAGTTTCTATGGGGATTGTAATAGCATTTTGAAAGAAGTCTGGGGATGATGATAAAATTTAGGAAAACATATCCATGTGTATTGTTATTTAAAGTTCTGGGTAACAAGTAAAAGCATTTAGAAATAGGGTTTGGGTCATCTGTTTGTTACCTTCAAACCAAAGCTGTCTAGCTTCTTGAGGCAAATCTATTTTAAAAATTGTGTTGTTTTTCTTACATGTAACACAATTGAGAAAACCAGATCATAAATCTTTAAGATATTTAAGTCAATCTTTTTGAGCAATTTGATCTACTACGGTGTTACTTAATCATTTTGGAATCCTTAAAACTATGCTTGAATTTGATGACCAAAGCCAAAGTCATAACATTGTTGAAATTTCATCCTGAATGTGCATAATTAAAATCACTTGTATATTAGTCATAAGACTGACTCTTTATCAAATATCAATTGTTTGCAATTATTGTTTTTCCCTTTAATAGAAATGTTAGGGTAAAATTTGAGATATAATTTTGAAATAATGAGATTGATTCTCAAACAATGCCAGCTACATAGTAAGCACTCAGTTAGTATGTGTTCAGTGAATGAATTTATTCAGCTAAGAGTTTGATTTTAGGTAGACCTGTGGTCAGACTGTGCGTAACTAAAACAAATCTGTTAAAGCTGAAGATATCTATAGAAGGTCAGAGGCTGCCATAAAAATGAAGCCCATTTTATTTCTTTATGAAGAAGAAATAGCCACAAGTCCCTGAAGAGGCTGGAAGCTTAAAGCTAACCAGGAATGAAATAAGAGAGAGGGGGACTGGCGTACACTGCACAGCATTTATATACCCTTGTCTTAAGGGAGCGGCCACTACTCAGATGTAGCTGATTGTTGCCATGCAGAAATTTGAGCCTAATGTTGCCACTTGTCTCATATTTTCAAGAAAAGCCAGAAATATAGCTAGCACTTGCCATTTTATAATCCGGCAATGAATTCACTTTAAAAAAAAAAATGTTCTGTGGTGGCCAAACAATACACATCTGCTGGCCAGATAGGTCTAGAGCCCACCAGTCTGGGTCTCTACTTCTTACCATCTTCTACTTTTCTCTACTTCCCTTGAGTTTCTACTTCCTCTTTCTTTCTTTTCCTCTTTTCAGCTTCATGAACTGCTGCTTGTTTAGAAATGAGCATCTGAAATAGAAGTCATGCAGGGCAGGCAGACTGGAGAACTGGATGGGTTCCAAACACCTGCACAAAGCTTACCTGGAGCAACGCAGACAGCAGACTGGGAAGCAAGTGAATGGGCTCTGGATATCATAAATGCTGAGATTTGGTCCGTCATATAATGAATATATAATCACAGGAATGTTACTTAACCCCTTTGGTTCTTAATTTCTCCATCTACAAAATGGGGATATTTTCATCAATATCCACTGTTCAATTATTATGAAAACAAATGAGATAATAGTTTTAAGTGAACCTTATTAATAAAAAGGGCCATACAAGTATTAATCATTACAATAATTATTAACAATGGGAGGATTATTTACATGCTGCCTGCTTGTTATTATAGTTATAATTCACAAGAAATGTGCATAGCCAGAAGCTGAATAGTCATAAATTAAACATGCTGTAGTAAATTATACAAGACAGTATATAATTTAGCGTAACTTATGTGGGAGAGACTAAAAGTCCTACAGAATTTCAGAGAAGATTAATGACAACTAGAGTAATAAGGCAAAGAGTCTTAGAGTGAGATTTGGGAGGCTAAAAAGGATCTTATAATATTGCGTTGTTTCAGTTGTCAAAATTTTACTTGAAATTACATTTTTATGAATATGTTTTGTGTTGAACACCAAACAGATTTAATTGTTGGTTTCTCAAACTTCATTCATTCTTTCATTCATTCATTCAACTGACATTTATTGAGTACCCCCATATGTGCCAGATACTTTGATAGATGCTAAGGATACACTGTCCTTGCCCTCGGGGAACTTTGCATTAAGAAGTTAAGTTTGGGAAATGCTAGGCTAAGCAAAATAAAACCTTAGGTGGGATTATTATATACAGGTATGTGTATTTAGAGAGATTTTGAAAGATCTTTCAGTATCCTTGAGTCTGGAAATATAGAGATAATAGTATATTTCTTTTATAGGTTACTTATTGGACCCATGGTTTAAATTTAGAAATATTATACCTGAAAAGTTGTCTAGAGGTTGAAGAAAAAATGTTGAGTATATCATTTGAAAACAGAAATATTAGACTGCTTAAAAATAAATTTACCTTATATTTTCTGACTTGTCAGGTACCACATATAATAATTGTAACCAATTTGAGGATTACAAAGATATCTAAAAGTATCCAGGAAACTAATATAATCTCACTGGTCATTTGGGTTTGTGTGCATATACATATATATAAAATCACTGTGCTAACAAAATATAAAACCATTTAAAATTGTTCAAAGTCGTGTTGTTATTATTAATACATACTTTGTCAATTGATAAAATGTGTATCATAGAGTTGTCTTCAATTTTTTTTTTTTTTTTTGGTTTTTAGAAAACAATTCTCTCTAAATGATACTGTTTTTAGAGTAGAAAAGTAACAGATTAAAAAATATGTTTCTTGGCCATTTGTATATCTTCTTTTGCACTGATCATCAGGGAAATACAAATTAAAATCACAATGATATACCAACTTACCCCTGTCAGAATGACCGTTATGAATAAGTCAAAAAACAATAGATGTTGGCATGGATGTGGTGAAAAGGGAATGCTTATGTACTCTTGGGAGGAATGTAAATTAGTACAATCTCTATGGAAAACAGTATGAAGATTCCTCAAACAACTAAAAGTAGACCCATCACTTCATCCAGCAATCCCACTACTGGATATCTATCCAAATGAAAAGAAGTCATTATATCAAAAAGACACCTGCACCCAAATGTTTATGGCAGTACAATTTACAATTGCAAAGATATGCAATCAACCTAAGTGCTCATTAACTGATGAATGGATAAAGAAAATGTGGTATGTATATATATATATATATATATATATATATATATATATATATATATATGCCAGGGAGTACTACTCAGCCATGAAAAGGAATGGAATAATGTTTTTTATGTCAACTTGGATGTAACTGGAGACAATTATCCTAAGTGAAGTATCTCAGAAATGGAAAAACAAATGCCACGTGTTCTCACTTATAAGTGATTAGATTAATTAGATTAATTTCAACTTGATAAAGCGATCCTAAGAAAAAAAGTTTAAGGAATCCCATCTACTGGATGAGATGTATACATCTTGACTCCATCCACCCAGCCATGCAGCCAGCATTATTACCCGAGAAGTAAAAGAATGAGGAGATGCTAATCACCTCATATTATTTCAACCTGGAATACCTAAGTGAGTTAATAAGGTATTTCCATTCATTTAGCTTTAGTTTATGTTCTGTAAATTGATTTGCATTTTAGATTCAAGTTATTTTTTTTTTCTGAATAACTTGATTACACTCAACTTGAATTTTGATTCAAGTTATTAACACCAGAGATATTTTGGTGTTAAAATTGATTTTTCAATAATGTATGGTAAAGCATTCATCTTGTATTTTGTAAAGACTTTGGCCATCCCGACTTGAGCTTTCTCTTCTCCCTCACTCTTCACTTTTTACTAATGCTTTTGTTTTGCCTTGCCTTAGGGCCTTCAACATTGAGAAAGTTAATGTTTAAAGCTCTTGAAAGTGACACATTTATTTACACACAGGTCTTTCATACACAGTAAGGGTATTTCACTTCCCAATCCTTCTGAATCTGATTTAGAGGGATTTATGACAAAAAGCACCTTGTAGTGAAGGCTTCCTCTTTGCCTCAGGACACTTACCACCTGGGAGGGGCTCACCCAGAGATTGGTCACCCTCTTGGGAACCATTTCACTTCCCCCAGAAAGTGTGCTGTTTTCCACCCCTCCCCTACTTCAGATGTGTGTGTGCCCATTGTTTCACCTAAAGGCTAGAATCATTTTCTCATCTGAATTGGCTTTCATTTGAAGCAATGTAAAGATGGAAGGATAATCCTGGGAAAATGGGTATTAAAATGTACACTAACTAATTAGAACGCTCAGAGCCATAAGCCCATCAGATCTCCTCTGACTTCCCAGAAAATGATAGCCAATGGCTTCTTAGATCAGAGTCTAAAAAAGTCTCAGGGGATGACTTTTCTTTGGGCTACATTAGCTTGCACTCACTCCCCAAAGTCAGGAAATATGCGCTTAACAGATGAGGCACCCTGTTGACACCAGAAAAGATGCAAAACATAGCATGGTGTCTGTTAATCAACCACGAGAGCACCCAGTTCTTGACAAACCTTGTTTAATGAGAGAGTTGTTTGATGAACCACATCAGACTTAGAGTCAAATAAAGTGAAAATTGCTTATTAAGTATCCCTTGCAGCTCAGCTGATGTATAATTGGGTTTCTAATAGGCTACCCGAACTGAATCAACAACAACTTTCGTTCATTAAATTCTTACTATTTACTGGGTTCAGCGCTGAGTAACTCTGTATTCCAGTGTCATCTCTGATGCTAACGCAAATAATGTAAAATCAACTGACTAACCAAGCAGTGATATATTCCCCCTTGCCTCCTTTCCCCCCAAATTAATAGGTGATAAATTGTATTTGCTTCTGTTCAACCTTCTTTATGATAGAGATTCAATATTCAAATGTAATGTATTAAAAGTAATAGATTATTTGGTGCCCATTATAAAGTGAAATATAAAAGCATGAGGCATGACTGCAATTTTGGTTAGTAATGACATCTTTCTGGGTTTACTTAATAAGTTAAACTATTGGCATCACAAGAATGAGGATCTGAAAGACACAACTCTGACCAAAATGGAATAAAAGGGCCTAGATCTATTCTCCTGGAAGAACAACTAAAAACTAGACAAAATATATTCAGTGATGGCTTTCAAGTAATCAGATGTTAGGCAAGAAAGGACAGTGATGGGTAGGAAGTAAATAAGTTGAGCCTGATCATTTTCCCAGTGCACTGCCTTGAGAGGGTTTCCATGCCATGGTGCCAAGTGTCTAGGATGTTGAGGAACAAACTTTCACACTCTGCTGATAGTCCTGTAAAGAGCACAATGACTTTGGAAAACAGTTTAACAGTTTTTTAAACAATTAAACATATACCTGCCATAAGATCCAGCTATCCCACTCCTAGTATTTACTCAAGAGAATGAAAGCATATGTCCATAGAAAGACTTACATGTGAATGTTCACAGCATCCTTATTTTCAATGGTCAAAAAACTGGAAACAACCCAACTGTCCATTAATAAATCAATAAACACATTGTTATAATCCATACAATGGAATCCTACTGAGCAGTAAAAGAGAATGATCTGTTGATACAATAGCATGGATAACTCTTAAAGAAAGGAAGAAGAAAAAGAGTACATACTGATTCCATTTCTATAGAATTATAGAAAACGTATACTAATCTATAGTGACAGAAAGATCACTGGATGCCTGGGGGTGGGGCCAGGGGTGTTGGGTGGGAGTGATTACAAAGGGACACAATGAATCTTTTGGGAGTGATAGACATTTTCATTATTTTTACTGTAGTCATGGTGTCATGAGAATATACATATGTCAAGAGTTGTCAAAGATGTACACTTTTAATATATGAAGCTTAGTATATGTCATTTAAAATATTTAAAATATTGTGATAAAATATACATATCATAAAATTTACCATTTTAACCCTTTTTAAGTGTACAGTTCAGTAACATTAAATACACTCACATTTTTGTGCAACCATCACCACCATCCATCTCCAGAAAACTCTAGATGTATCAACGCTGTATTATTATTTTATTAATAATTATAATATCTTAATCTTATAATTAATTAGATGCTAATATGTATATATTCATAAATCTATTTTTTTTAAAAAAAAAGAAGCCACAAATTGGGAATTTTTTTCTCAGCTTTTAAAAATAAACATAGATGAGAAGGCTCATAATTGGTCATTTACAAGAGCTGTTACCATGTGCTGGACCTTGGGCAAAGTCCTCTGTGTACATCATATCTTTCAATCTTCACAACAACCCTAGGAGGTAGATAATATTACAATCCCTATTTGACAATTGAGTATACCGAAGACTTCTTTTCAGGGAGAGGATAGAATTAAGTAACTTTCCAAATGTATTCATCTATCTATCTATCTATCTATCTATCTATCTATCTATCTATCTATCTATATATCAGGAATTCAACTATATATCAGAAATTCAACTATATATCCAGGAGTAATTTTTCAATGAGGAGAAAATCACTGTGCTAATCATTTTGACTTCATTTTGGGGGCTGAGAAGGAATCACAAGTATTTCTGGAATAGAAAACCAAATATGTTTTTTTCTCATAATTCATTTTTTACCACTTTTTGAGGATATCTGTGTGTTAAGCATTATTCCAGAAATTTGTAATGCAAGTATGAAAAAAAGCCATGACCCTTGCTTTTGCTTTTAAAGTCTCATGTAATCTATATTGTAGTATTCTAGGATAAATGGAATAATGTGATAATGGAAAGACATACAAAGCACAGTCTCTACTTCTTCTGGGAGGCTTCAGAAAAACTTCATGGAGTAGTATAAGCTTAATTCAGGTCCTGAATTTTTTTTTCCAGATAGACGAAGATGAGAAGCAGGGAAAGAAGTTTACAGGTTATAAAAACAACATATACCAAGGCAACCAATATGCTCTAAAGAAGCAAAATGTTTTCAAAGGTAGAAACCACTAGGAAATGAACTTTTAAGTTAATATGTTATAAGAAGAATCACCAATATTTGAGTTGGCAATTTCTGGAAAGTGAAAAGTGTTCATTAGGCTATTTTAATTTCCAGAGATATTTAAACATAAAACTTGTGTTTTGTGGCCACGAAGTAACAAAAATAGATGAACTTGGTGAGGTCAGCTGTGATACACACTCCAGGTCATGATGTGTGACCTAGGATTCTAAGTGCTTGGTATCTCTAAGTGGTGTATCAGTAAAATGAAAATAATTTGGGTCTGGACTAAGCTTGCAGTGGTAAGCTAAGTTTTATAGGATAATGAGCTATTGTAATAAATAAACAGATGCTATGAAACATGCTATACACACTTTACACATGTATGAAAATGTCATAAACCTACTTTTGTATATCCCCTTTCTCTTTATGAAAACGGAGCACTAGAAATACCAAAACTTTGTTCATTTCCCCCTTAACGAGTTCTATTCTTAAGAAATCACTGTCTTATTTTCGTTGGGAAATTTTAAGTCCATATTTTTTAGTACCATATAAACAGAGGCTCCTTAGTTATCTTCTTAAACAATCCATGATTTGACTTTTATAGATTTTTGACTCAATTTGTAAACATTGCATTAACTTTGGAGAAACCTCTAAAGATAGTCTTTTTTGTTTGTTTGTTTGTTTTAAAGGCTAGAATTTCCTGAACATTTGAAGCTTCAATTCTTGTTTATTATGACTAACTCAGGGACTGATAGGAGTCTGAAAACATGGATAGAGTTATTACAAAAAGTCCTATTGAGCTTATTTCAAGAACATTTCTATCTGTGAAGACTAATATCAAGGCTGAAGCTATCATGTTGTGTTACTTTAAAGCATGGTAAAGAGAAAAAAGAGGGGGAAAAAGGTAAAAAGAAGCATTTAATTGAGTAAGAGCAAAGGAACAAAACACCAGTTGATTTTTCCATGTTCTTACATAAACCTGAATGACATAGAAGCCAAATTATCAAAATCAAAATGCTAAGTCTCCAGAACTGAGTTTATCAGAATGTCCAGGATGGTAAGGATTTACAGAGCACTTAACTCAGTCTGAGGCCACTTAAATGTGATAAGTGATTTTGCAACACATCCCCCCCTCCCCTATTTTAAGAGGGGTAGGAGCAGAGCAATTTGTGTTCTGTTCAGCTTCAGCTTAGTGATGAAAAAAATAAATAAGTGGCACCCTATAGAAATAGTAACAACTCCCTGGGAAAGTTACAATATACTTACTCTTTGGAAATTTAGTTGCAGCCTTTTCCTAGATAAGTTATGCTTGAACCAGAGGGCATCTTAGGTCTGAGAAGAACAAAATATATCACAATAAATGCACACTATCATGCTTTCATAAGATAAATATGAGCTTGCTTTCTCTAATCTCACTCTGGCTCTCCCTGGCCTCCTCACCCCTTTTCTCTTAACTCCTCCAAAAATCATGGAAATCTATGACTATATATAGACATGTACAGTACATGGTACATGGAAATAGCAGTGGGAATCAGTCTTATCTTAGCTGCTTGAGGTAGTTTCCTTTATCTCTGAACTTCAGTTTCTCTTCTATAAAGCTAGGATAATAATATCTATTTTTCAAGATTATCATGAAGATTACATTTGGTCTGTATTGAATGCTTAACAATATTATTGTCATTGTTGTTTTCAATTACTATCATAACCATATTTGGAGAATGAGTGAGACAGATTTAGAGCTCATCTGAGATTATAACATCTTTTGTATCTTTTGGACAAACACTACCCTGGAAAGAAAATATTTCAGTTTTGATACTGGGGGGGGGGGTAATGTGATAATTAGATGTGCCACCAAAATAGGAAGTAGAAATTAATGCCAGCCTGTGTATTTACTTAGCACAACTAGAGCATCCTTTTAGAAACCTATTTAATTTGAAACTACTACTGGCTGCAAGCTTTTATGTGTGAACTTACCCAGCATTTTAGGTTAAAATTATTCTAAAGCCATTATTTGAAGAGGGCTGACAGTACTGCTCCAAAGGGAGCCCACCATCCAGAGGGACATTTACCTTAGGGCATAAGTCTTCCTGCTTCTTTTCCAGCTCCAGGAAGAACTAGAGACCATCTCAGCTTTGCAAATGTAAAACTAATATCCAAACAATATGAAAATAGTTGGAGGAACCTCAACTAATCACAACTCACCATATAGTACTATACTAGTCTTTTGTTTTTAGTAATACAGCACTAGCTATGAGTAAAAAACAGAATCAATGAAGAATGCTGTTTTTAAGACTATTTCATTTCCTATGTGACATACTTGCACAAAGGGAAACGATATTGACTTTTCAAGGTAGGGGAAAACTTTTATGAATTTAAACTTTGAATCGCAGGGTGTTTTTAGAAAAATATTTCTTTGGTCTGTGGAGTCAAAATACAATTTCACAATTACTAGTATTATATGCATGTGTTTTAGAGCAACTGGCAGATAAATTCAGGATTTTGTTATAATTTCTTTAAATATAAACTTTTGACACTATTTTTCTTAAGGCTGCAGTGTTCATATGATATACCTTGCTGATAAAAACTATGCTTTGTATTTGTTTTCTTAAGCTACAAATTACTAATATTTCAGCACTCACTTAGCTATAACTCCCAATTAAAGTGTAATTTTAAGTACAGAAAGTAAAATTGGACCCTTCAAATAAATGGATCCCCAGACATCAAATGTTATAAATAAATTTAATTTGAATCTGATATTTAGTCTATCTTTATAAAAGAGTCTCCAGTCATTTATGTCAAAATTGGACCTCCCAAATGGAGTTACTGTATATCTATTTCCACCCTCAAACCACACATTTGGTTCACAAATCAAGTAATTATGAGTACAAAGGGATCTTGGAAAGTGCAATCACTTTACTGTTACATGCAAGTAAAATATGGATGCTCAATTTCCATCTTAATGCATGCAAATGATAGACCCACACATAAGGCCATATAACTACCCCTGTGTGCAGCCTTTGCTTTAGCCATCAGATTTAAGGAGATATCCTATTGCCCTGAGCATGTTGAACATCATTCAGCATTAGAAGTGTCTCCAGTTCTATTTTGGTCTAAATTTCTTACATTCACTTCTAATAAATATTGATTCTAATACTTAATATATTTTTATCTTTTGCCTAAGAAGGTTAAGATATTACTGTATTTCATTTTATAATGCAACCGGTATATTTTTCTCTTTAGATTCCATAATCCTTGCAGGGCCTTGAATCCAGGATTTACTAAGTGTGTGGCATAATCTCCCTGAGACTTCCTGTCCTCATCTGAGAAATGGGACTGTAGTCAGGGCTGCCATGTACAGCATAGAGGTTGTATACTGTGCACTGTGAGAGCTACATGCACAACTGCACATGGCAGCTCAACTCTATTGGTTAGGCTATAGTTTTAGCCTTTGTAAACAAGGTTCAAAGTTAGAGTCACTTAACAAGCTGTAAGTTTATTTCTCCCTCATGGAATGATTGAGTAATTGAATATAAACAGAATGAGACTGGATGGCAGGTCACAACGTCGGGGACCCGGCTCATCCTCATTTGCTTCTCTGCCAATCCTACAATATTATTTTCACACACACAATCCAAGATGAATAACTTCCCCATCTGCATTTCAGGCAATAGCATGGATGAAGGAGGGACAGGGGACCATGTTGCCAGCCTTTAAGGACATCCTTTAGAACTGTGGTCCCCAAGCACTGACACTGGTTGGGGTCTGCAAGGAATGGGCTGCAGAGCCCTAGGTGAGCAGCGGGCTGGTGAGTGCAACCCCACCTGCAGCCCTGCACCCATGGTCACTCCCCATCACTGGCATCACTGCTCAGGTCCCGCCCCTGTTAGATCAGCTGAGGCATCAGACTGACAGGGGAGCCTGAACCCCACTGCAAACCATGCCTGCAAGGGACCCATGTGGCGGGCTCCCCATGATAATCCAACATTGGGGACCACTGCTCTATAAGTCAGTCACATACCTTCCCTTCTGGTCACGTCAGCCAGAATTTAGCCATGTGATCCTGGCTGATTCAGAGGAAATTTGGAAAATGTTTTTTTTTTTTTTTTCTAGTAGCTTTGATCATAGCATGATGTTAAAAAAGGGTGACCTACTGGAGAACAATTAGTTGTAGAAGGAACTAGAAGTCTCTGCCAAAGGGGAAGTAATATCTTCAACATAGACTACACAGAGATAGTTCAAGGATTAAGTGATTTTTTTTTTGGTAAAATAGTAACATCCTAAACAAATATAAAGACATTATGCAATCCAAGAGTAAAAGACCTTCAACTATTAAATACAGTGGTAGCTATATGTCTCACTTTTTAACGAATACCCAGACTGTTTTGCAAAGTGGCTGTACCAATTTATTATTTATTCGTTTATTTTTTTACTTATTTTTAATTTTAGCATATTATGGGGTATAAATGTTTAAGTTACATATATTGCTTTTGCCTCTCCCAAGTCAGAGCTTTAAGCATTTCCATCCCCTAGACAGTGCGCACCACATCCATTAAGTGGGAATATACCCATCCCCTTCTCCCCCCTCTCACCTGCCTGACATCCAATGAATGTTACTATTATATGTGCGCATAAGTGTTGATCAGTTAATACCAATTTGATGGTGAGTACATGTGGTGCTTGTTTTCCCATTCTTGTGATACTTCACTTAGTAGAATGGCTTCCAGCTCTACCCAGGATAATACAAGAGGTGTTAGATTATCATTGCTTTTGTGGCTGATTAAAACTCCATGGCATACATATACCATATTTTATTAATCCACTCATGTATTGATGGGCACTTGGGTTGTTTAACCTTTATTTATTTATTTTTTTCTTATACTACTTTGGGTTTGGTTTGCTCTGATTTTTCTAGTTCTTTGAGATGCATCATTAGGTTCTTTACATTTTCTACCTTTTAAATGTAGGCACTTGGTGCTATCAACTTTACTCTTATTATGGCTTTCTCTGTATCCCATAAATTTTTATATGATGTTCTCATTTTCATTGTTTTGGGAAATTTAAAACACTTCTCTCTTAATCTCTTCATTGACCCACGGGTTATTCAGGAGCATATTGTTTAATGTCCATTTTTTATGTATTTTCCAATGGTCCTCTTATTATTGATTTCTAATTTTATTCCATTGTGGTCAGCTAAAATACTTGGTATGATTTTAATTTTTTTTGTTATCAATTTCATTCAGTTCTGCTCTGGTTTTTGTTATTTCTTTTCTTCTGCTGGGTTTGGGGTTGGTTTGCTCATCCTTTTTGAGTTCTTTGAGATAATTCATTAGATTGTTGATTCATGATCTTTCTGTCTTTTGGATGTAGGCATTTATAGATATAAATTCTCTTCTCAGGACTGCTTTAGCTGTTTCCCACAGATGTTGATAACTTGTGTCTCCTTTATGATTTAGTTCAAAGAATCTTTTGATTTGCATCTTAATTTCCTCCTTAACCCAATGATCATTCAGCAGAAGGTTGTTTAGTTTCCATGACTTTGTGTACAGATGAGAGTTTCTGTTAGAACTGGTTTTTAATTTTTTCCACTGTAGTCTGAGAAGATTCATGGTATAAGTTCTAAATTTTTTAAAATTTTTTGAGACATGCTGTGTGGCCTAGGATATGGTGAATATTAGAAAATGTCTTGTGAGCTAATGAGAAAAATATATATTCAGTGGTTTGGGAGTAGAATGTTCTGTAAATGTCAGTGAGGCCCATTTGTTCTAGAGTTCATTGTTTCTTTGTTTATATTCTGTTTGGAGGATCTGTCCGGTTCTGCCAGAGGAGTGTTGAAGTCCCTAGCATTTACGGTGTTGCTGTTTATCATTTTGTTTAGATCAAGTAGGATTTGCTTTATGAATTGGGATGCACCTGAATTAAGTGAATAAATATTTAGACTTGTTCTGTCTTCTTGTTGAATTGTACCCTTCTTCACTATATAGTGACCATCTTTGTATTTCATTACTTTTGTTGATTTGAAGACTAAGTTATCTGAAATCAGAACTGCCACACCAGCTTTCTTTTGGCTTCTGTTTGCTTGAAATATTGTTACCCATCCTTTCACCTTGAGTTTGAATGCATCCTTATGGGTTTCCTGAAGACAACAGATACCTCGCTTGTGTATATTTATCCATTTGGTCTCTTTAGTGGGTAGGTCAAACCATTCACATTCATTGAAAGAATTAATAAGTGGGGAAGATTTCTGTTCATCATGTTGAGTTGAACTTTGTTGTTTTGTTTTCTTTCTTGAGCCATTGTGGTATCTAGCCTTTGACCTTTACCTTTTGGAAGATTTTGCATTCGTGAGTGTTTATTGTGCTGATCCATGTGTAATGCTGTTATGAGTAACTCCTGCAAGGCAGGTCTTGTCTTGATGAATTCCCTCAGTCTTTGCTTGTCTGAGAAGGCCTTTATTTCTCCTTCATATAAGAAACTTAGTTTTGCAGGGTATAAGATTCTAGGCTGTGATTATTCTATTTGAGAAGGGTGAAAATTGGGCCCCAGTCTCTTCCAGCTTGTAAAGTCTCAGTTGAGAAGTCTAAAGTTAGTCTGATGAGTTTTCCTTTGTAGATTATCTGCTTCTTTTGCCTTACAACTCATAGGAGGGCCTCTTTTGTGGTTATTTTGGCCAGTGCAATGACTACATGCTGTGGTGTCTTCCTATTTGCAATGAATCTCCCAGGAGTCCCTTGAGCTTCTTGAACCTGGAATCTAGATTTTTCAACAGGGCCTAGGAAATTTTCCCCCATTATATCCTCAAATAGCTTATCCAACCTTTGTGTATTTTCTTATTCACCCTCAGGGATGCCTATAATTCTGATATTAGGTCTCTTCACATAATCCCACACTTCTTGTAGGCTTTGCTCTTTTCTCTTATTTCTCTGCTCTATCTCTGAAACTGATTTATTTAATTGAAAGGTGTTATCTCTGTTCTCTGAGATTCTTCTGTTTGATCTATCCTATTCTTGAGGCTCTCAACTGTGTTTTGTAATTCCTTGAATAAATTCTTAATTTCTAGAAGTTCTGTTTGATTTTTCTTTAATATTTCAATTTCTTTAGTGAATTTTTCTTCCAAGTCCTGGATTTGTGTGTGTGTGTGTACATGCGGTTTCTTTGGGTTGTGTATCCATTTTTCTTGCATATTATTGAATTTTCTTAGAATCCATGTTTGAAATTCTTCTGTCATCTTAGTGTTCTGAATGTGGTTGATATCCATTGCTAGAGAGCTTGTGTTCCACTTTGGGGTGTGCTTTCAGTTTGATTCTTCATACGTCCATAGTTCTATTTCTTATTCCTTCCCATCTGGAGCAGCTTTTGCTTCTTACCTTTAAATTTTCATTTAAATGATATGCCTAGCTTTGTCTCTGAGCCAATAGGTAGTGTTTGTGGGTGATATTCAACCACACTCCATATGATGAGCCAGTAGATGTACTTAAAGGGTGTGCAGAATGACTTCCCTGTCAGTACTTGGTGCCTGTTGGGAGGAGCAAGCTGCAGTGTTGTTTTTGGATCCTGTAACCAGCTTGTGCTCCTCTGGAGAGGTAATGTAGTGCCTCAGGTGGTGGGTGGGCCCCTAAGACTTCTAGTTGTGTCCTTATTCTACACCAGAGCAGGGGGATGTGGAGGAGTGAGGCTGGGCAGGGCTGGGTTGGGTGAGCCTGCCCTGAAACTCCACAAATGCTATTAGCAGGGGTCAAAGATCTGTTCTCTGCTTCTAGGCAAAGCTGCCAGGGAGGGGCTATAATGGCCCCACTCAACCAAAAAATCTGTGGGGGGAAGCTGTCTGAGACCTTGCTCCTTTCCACCTTCCCTTATGCCACAGTTTTTCCCAGGCCTCTGCCAGCAGGCAGGACCTCAAGCCAGGTGGATCTCAAGGAAGTGGATCTCCCTGACTGTAATTTGAGCCCAGAGGTTCTCTGCCCACTATCACAGCCTGAGCAGGGAGCACAGCCCTGTCATGAGAGGAGGGGTGCCCCTCAAGCATGTTGCAGCTAAGACCCACTCTAAGCTGCCCCTGATGGCACACACACCTCAGTAGACTAGTTCACAAATATCCCTTCTGTGCCCCAGAACAATGCAATTGAGACCTAGGTGTATGGGATCTGGACTGCAAGCCTGTCCCCCAGACCCAGAGTTTATTCCCTGACCCTGCCAGGGAGAAGAGTGCTGATCTCAAGTCACTCATAAGGTGCCCAAGCCAGATCAATGTCTTTCTGCCTCGCCATTTGCCCCCCTCTGCTGGAGTCACTAGGCAAGCAGCACATAGGAGGGCCAGCAAGTAGGAAGTTCACTGTCCGAGTACTCCTCAATCCACTGTGGGGCCACAAAAGGAAAGGTTTCATTTCCTGCAGATGCCTCTGGGTGGTAGCTGAATTGTCTCTCTCGGCAGCTGCAGGTAGAGGAGGGGAAGGGAAGAATGAAGCAATATGGTGCCTGCTGATCAGCTCAAGGTGCCCTGAAAGAGCTGGGAGCCTGGTGCCCTGTCTACAAAAGGTTCACTTCTCACTGGCAACAACCATCTCTGGGTGTTAGCAGGTCTCTCCAGCAGCTTAGGAGCTCACCAGCAGTCCAAGATGCAAGGGAAGGGAAATTTGACAGCTCCATCTACCTTTGTGGCTAGTCTCCAAGCCTCTCGGGGTTCAGACCATGCCAATGCCTTTCTCCTTACAGTTCTGCTCAGCAAACTCTTCCTATGAAGTCTCCTGTAGTTTCAAGCACCCTTTCTTCTGACCCTTCTCTGATCTATGTTTGTCTGCCTGTTGTATTTTTTTTTTCACTTTCATCTAAATTCCATCTTTCTTGCAGAGACACTCTGGCTGGAAGTTTTTCTCATCTACCACCTTTACAAGGAAAAATTCTGCACCTGCATATAAAATTCTGCATTTTATATTTCCACCAATAGTGTATGAGGGTTCTAATTTCTCCACATTCTCACCAATACATGTTATTATCTAACATTTGATACTAACCATCCTAGTGTGTGTGAAGTTGTGCCTCATTATGGTCTTGAATTGCACTTCCCTGATGGCTAGTGATATTGAGCATATTTTAATTGCTAGTAGTTATTTATATATCTTTTGGGGAAAATGTCTATTCAAATTTGTTGCACATTTTAAAATTGGATTATTTATCTCTTCATTATTGAATTGTAGACTTCTTTATATATTCTGGATATAAGTCTCTTATCAGATATATGATTTGCAAAAATGTTCTCCCATTCTGTGGATTGTCTTTTCACTTTCTTGAAGGTGTTCTTTGAAGTACAAAAGTTTATAATTTTGATAAAGTCCAAATTATTTATTTTTTCTTTTCTTGCTTATGATTTTAGTGTCATAGTTAGAAAAGGCAAGTTATGTTTTGCAGTGGCACAATGACATTTTGAGAAACATTGGTATGGTTGCCAGATGGTTCTTGAGTTCTGCTAGTTCATTATTTTGAAAGCTGAACTAAATTTATTAGGAGCTATCATTCACAGATAGGTTAATGTAAGCCTAATTCCAGCAACAAGACAATATCTTCCATTTATTCATTCACTGAGTGGCCATTCACTCAGTGGAGCACTGCAGGCATTGTGGAAATTATAAAGAGGTACCAGCTATGGCAGATAGGGCCCATTGTGTACAAGTCTTGGTAGGTTTGTATGAGGAATGGTCCATTGTAACCCTGTGCTGGACCAATCACTTTAACTAGCAAAACTTGAGTGAGTTTTCATGCCCTGCTCATTCCCTTGGCTGGACACATTTGTATAGTACTCATTCTGTACATCCATATGTGGTGACACTATCCACTTTATTGGGTACTTTATTTTGTTATTTCATCATATATCGGTGTTAACCTTGTAGTGTAGATACTATTTTGCCAGTGAGAGAACTCACATCTATTAGCTTGCTTAAGTTCACAAAAGGAGTAAATTGTAGAGCTGAGATTCATGTACCTTACTATGACTTCAGTTCTAATATTCTTTCCATTATGCCATTATCATATGCTATCAATCAAGCTTTGGTACCTTAAAGCTTATTCAATTCCTGTACCTGAAACCAGATTGGGAACTTTTTGACATATCAGGAACCTATTTACCTTGCTTAAGTCTGCACTCAGAGTACTATTCCTTTTGCATTGCTTCCTTCTAGCAAACGCCTGTAGTTTATTTCAGAACTACCAAATGCTTGGCAATATTTCTATTCCTGTATTTATGAACTGTAGCATGATCTCTTTTACCTCTATGGAGTTGCCAAAATATGATGACTCAGAAGAAATCCCAGAATTTGTGTATGGGATTGCCTTATTACCAGAATGCATGGAAGGTTTTATTCAAAGGTCAGATAAAGGTCTAGGCTGTGAAACAAATGCACACAAATACACAAGGGCATGGATAGAAAGCCAATGGGCTATGGCAGAGGAGACTGGAGGAAAGGATTTTATAATTTCTTTCTTTATAGACAAATCTATTTTCACCAGGGAGATACATATTCCTGCATTTTTGGATAATCTGACTTTTTTTCCTTGCCAATCTCTCTCATACTGCCTTATACCTATAGTATATTTTACTATTCTTTCATGGCGAGCATGGCCCCTTTTCTCTCTTTACTCATCAGAGAAGTGAAGGGGAGATTCTGAGAGAATAATCCACAGAAATTGAAGATGTCTGCAAGAAGTGGACCTCAGCATATCTCCTCAGGTAAAACAATTTTGCAATGATTCTTACATCTACCTGAAGAGAAGCAAAGGTATTTGAAGAGAAGTGACTGGAAGGAGAGAGGGTATGATAGCCTGTGCTCCTACAGTTTTGCCAGAGCCAGAATCAGGATTCAGATTTTTTGTTTTATGGGCTGACAGAGTAGAAGGAATCTGGACTAAAAGATGTCTTGCTCTTGTCCCAAGGGTGGCCTGTCAGAGTAAGGGACCACAGCAGCAGGAGATATGGGGCCAAGTTGAGGGGGAGGGAAGCAGCACAATTTCATCTCCTAGAGAAATGAATTGCTCAGGAGGGATATGTCCTAGGCACTTCTGAAGAGCGCACATGTGTGTCCTCTAGATGGCCAGTATTGACACACCTGCCTCACCAGGGGCATTGGCTGTGAACACTGTTAACCAGGGAAGCATCAGTAGTCACAAAGAGGACTACAACAGCAGCCAGATATGTGTGAGTCTTCTCTCTTTCCTTCATCTTCACTTTGCCACTTCATAACAGAGAAAGTGAAACCTGGGAGAGTGATGTCAGCAAGATAGCAGAGTGGGAGATTCTGGCCTTCATTTCTCCATAAACAAACAAACAAACAACAACACAGGAATTTGCAAACAAAAACTGTTTTGGAAGGGCTCAAGTTTTCAATTAAGAACCAGCAGCAACACAGTGGAAGAAAAAAATGGAGAATAACTGCACAGAAAGGATAGCTGGAGAGACTAACATATTTGAGACATCCGGAAATGACTAAGAACAAAGGAGGGTGGGGGTTATCCGTATTGGCATGCAATGGTGCCACCATGGTCACCAATGGCCTACTCTTCAGAGAACATGAGTAGCTTTTGCCACTAAAGTAACTAAGACTGCAATCCTCCAGATAGGGAGATGCTGCTGTGCTCCCCCCACTTCGCAGGAAGGAACCACTGTTGTCCCTTCCTGTGTTTATAGATTGAAAGAATCAGTATTGTGATATGTTCATATAACTCAAAATGATCTATAGATTCAATTTTTACTTATGAAAAGTTCAATGATATTTTTCACAGAAATGAAAGAAACAATTCTAAAATTCCTATAGAACTACAAAAGACCCCAAATAGCTAAAGCATTCTTGAGCAAGAAGAACAAAACTGGGGGCATAATATTTCCTGATTATATTTCAAAGCCATATGTAATGAAAACAGTACTATACTGGCATAGAAACAAGACACATGGACCAATAGAACACATGGAAACCCCAGAAATAATATATAGTCAACTAATGTGTGTATATATATATATATATATATATATATATATATATATATACTATATGTATATATAGTCAACTAATCTTGACCAAATACATGATGGGGAAAGAAAAATCTCTTCCATAAATGGTGTTAGAAAAGCTAGATATCCTTATACAGAAATAAATGAAATTGGATCCTTATACACAAAAATCCATTCAAAATGGATTAAATATTTAAATATAAGACCTGACACCATAAAACTCCTACAAGAAAATGGGAGAAATGCTCCATGACATTGGTCTTGGCAATGATTATTTTTGAATAGGACACAGGCAACAAAAGCAAACACAAACAAGTGGGACCATATTAAATGAAAAAGTTTTTGCACAACAAAGAAAACAAGCAAGAAAATAAGAAGGAAGCTGGGTACAGTGACACATGTTTATAGTCCTAGGTACTTGGGAGACTAAGGCAGAAGGATTGCTTGAGCCCAGGAGTTTGACACCAGCCTGGGTGACATAGTGAGACTCTATCTCTAATGGAAAAAAAAAAAAAGAAAAGAAAAGAAAAAAAAAGGAAAATAAAGAACAAAAATATAAGAATGGGAGAAAATATTTGTAAACTATATATTCAATAAGGGGTTAATATCCAAAATACATATGGAATGCACACAACTCAATAACAAAAAAAAAGAAAAAAGGAAAAAAATCCCCAAATTACGTTTTTTAAAAATAGGCAAAGAAACCTTTTTTTTTTTAATTTCAGCATATTACAGGGGTACAAATGTTTAGGTTACATATATTGCCTTTGCCCCGCCCAAGTCAGAGTTTCAAGCATGTCCATACTCCAGACGGTGCACACCGTACCCATTAGGTGTGAGTATACCCATCACCTCCTCCCTTCTCCCACTTGCCCGACACCCAATGAATATTAATACTATATGTGCACATAAGTGTTGAATAATTAATACCAATTTGCTGGTGAGTACATATGTTGCTTGTTTTTTCACTCTTGTGGTACATCACTTAGCAGAATGAGCTCCAGCTCTACCCAAGATAATACAAGAGGTGCTAGTTCACCATTGTTTTTTGAGGCAAAGAACCTCAATAGACATTTTTCCAAGGAAGACACACAAATGGCCAGGAGGTATATGAAAAGGTGCTCAACATCACTAGTTATCCAGGAAATACAAATCAAAACCACAATGAGGTATCACTTTACACCCATTAGGATGGCTATTATGAAAAAGTCAAAAGATAATATGTGCTGTCCATGAGGTGGAGAAAAGGGAACTTTTATACATTGTTTGTGGGAATCTAAATTGGTATATCTATTGTGAAAACAATATAAAGTTCGCACCATCTGGGGGATGGTCATGATGGAGACTCAGACTTGTGGGGGGAGGGGGGGAAATGGGCATTTATTGAAACCTTAAAATCTGTACCCCCATAATATGCTGAAATAAAAAAAAAAAGAAAAAAAATTAAAGATTTAATGAAACTACTATGTGATCCAGTAATCCTACTTGTAGGTATAGATCCAAAGGAAATAAAATCACTATCAGAAAGAGATATCTGCACCACCATGTTCATTGCAGCATTAGTCACAATAGCCAAGATATGAAAACAATCTAAGTTTCTATTGACAGGTGAATGGATAAAGAAATTCCACATGATGGAATATTATCCAGGCTTAAAAAGGAAGGAAATCTTGCAACTTGTGATAACCTGGACAGATGAATCTGGAGGACATTATGCTAAGTGAAATAAGTCAGACACAGAAAGACAAATATGACATAATCTCACTCATATATGAAATCTAAAAACTCACAGAAGCCAAGAGTAGAAGGGTGGTTACCAGGAGTCAGGAGTGAGAAAAATGGGAAGATGTTGGTCAAAGGGTACAAAATTGCAGTTATAAGATGAATAAATTCTGAAGAATGTACATCATGGTGACTACAGTTAAGGATATTGAACTATATACTTGACCTTTGCTAAGAGAGTAAATCTTAAGTATATGGATATGCTAATTAGCTTGATTATGGAAATCATTTTACAATGTGTATGTATAGCAAAACATCATGTTGTACACCTTGAATATATACAATTTTCATTTATCGGTTATACCTTAATAAAGCTGAAAAAAGAGAGAGAAGTAGAAGCCTGAATAAAGGAAGAGCAGAGGTCCCAGAGCAGCCTGCTCATACCCCAGCCCAACTCCAGTGTTGGGAAGGCAAAAAAGCAGACCCCTTCCCTCTCCAGTTCAAGTCCTGTGAGCCACAGGTACAGAAGCTTTGGTGGAGAGAAATCTTTAATTAGTATATGAGATTAGCATTTTAAACTGTAAAAACAGGCATCTATTAATGAAAAGTATCCAGATAGTTATGGAATCTATCCAAATTGAAAGAACCTTAATCTCAATGGGAAGGAGACATTTACCATATCAATTTGGAAAGTCATTGTAAAGAAAGCAAATCATTCCCCAGTTTTCATTTTTAACCTCACTGAGTAGAATCTGCCAAATAGCTTGGTTTCAAGCAATATAATTTTTTACCCACCTTTGTTCTTTCCTACTCCCTCTTCCTGTTTTCCAAACATCATCTATCCATCTGTTCCTAAGTTAACACTGTCTTCTCCCCAGTTCTTCCAATTGCTGTATATACTTTCAGTCTTGATTAGGCATCTCTGGGTCATCTTAGGAAACAATCCCCAATGATAATCAAGTTTCTGGCTTATTCCTCAGGTTCGTGCATTCTTGAAACCAGCTCCCCCACTTCTCCCTGCCCCTCTCCAAAAAGGCAATTGTCTTTGCCACAGTGTGTAGGTATTCTTTCCTATTTTGTTTACAGCTTAATGTGCCAGTCTATCTTTATGAACAGTGGAAAACTGTTCTTGTAGATCTCAGAATACATTGTCTCAAGATATAAAATCACATGAGGCCTATTGGTTAAGAATGTATGTGAGGAGTACAAAATTAACAGTATTATTGTTTAAGACACCCTTAGGAAAATATAACCTCAGTCGCCACTCGGATCGCTAGGGATTTGGCTCCCTCAACTGCAAGGGAAAAGGGAATTTTTTCATCCCTAAAACAGGGGTCCCACGAGGGCTGCTAGTGGCACGTGGTGACGACAGGTAACCCAAAGAGAGGAAGCTGGGTGGAGCTGGGCATCTTGTCTGCCTTCTGCAATTTGGTTGCAGCCTTCTTTAGTTTCTTCAGAAATCCTCATGTATTGGTCCCCTTTCTTTCTTGAACTTTCCCCATCCTTGCTGCTTTCCCTTCCTAAGTCTCTGCAGAACACATCAGCCTCTTGGGGATTCAAAGGGTGTTTACTGATAAGGGGGTGGGAAGAAGAAGAAAAAAAGGAGAGAGTGGACCAAGGGAATAAAATGTATCTCATTTCTGCTCCCTTCCCATCATCCTTCCCTTTGATCATTTAAATTTAGGATTATAGTCTGGCATCCCTCAGATGGGGATTATCCCACAGACCAGTTTTGTTTTTTCTGTTTAACTTCTTAAGAGCTGGGTCAAGAGCCCCACATAACAATTTTCTGGAAATAAGTAGCAATGAGGTCTCTAATGAACTCTCTGGTTTAGCACACTCCTCACTCTTCTTCATTATTTATTTCTCTGACTACATCACTCTTTCATGTTATCCTCATGGCCTCAGTAAGGCATTCGAGTTCGCAGTGTTTCTCAGGGCAGGCGGCATGTTTCATTCCTATTTTCATCCCTACTCTCTAATGAAGTTCTCAGGACATAGAACACTCTCAACTGATGTAGTCATTCCACATCTGTGATATGGAGAGAGAGAGAGACAGAGACAGAGAGACAGAGAGAAAAGTGGAGAGAGAAAGAGAGAGGGAGAACCTACTATGGGCCAGGGAACTGTGCTGAGGAATTATATGCATAGTGTGAAAATAACATATAAAGACCCTGCTTTCAGGAAGTTTCTAGTTCAGTGACTACATGTCTGAAGTAGAGGGATTTTACACTAGGCAAATTTACAGCCCTTCTGGACCTTAACTACCAGGAGTTTAAGATTTGTTTAAGGTTTATTTATGATTCTCAGGACCACAGCTTTCAGGCCTCATCTGGCTGGTTCTTCCCAGGAGTTGAGATGTGAGGGAAGCAAACTAGGTCTCTGGGAGGAAGAAACAGCCCTGAGACTTAAGCTGGGGACTTTGCTAGTGAGGCAGCATTGGGTGCGTGAAAGGTCACAGTGGGGATGATCCTGACATGGGGGTAAGGGGAGCTGAGAGGAAGGAGCTTATGGAAAGAGAAGACCCACCCTTCTTCCCAGTGTCCTAAGATTCATTGCCTTATCCTGCTCTAACCAAGGTGGGAAATGTGTTATTGCCAGTCCTGCAACCCTACCCAGTATTGGGAGTAAGGAAAATATTGGGTATTATAGCAGCTGATAGTGGGTACCCCACCCATAGCCCCTCAGCTTTATCATTTCTGTGCATGCTGATCCAACTTCTAATCATGATCCCTACATCTTTTAGCCTAGAGCTTTCCCTCCAAAAAGCTTGTGGACAGGCTGCTTGTGCATGTGGCAGAAAAGGCAGAGGATTAACACTCCTTGGAGAAGGTCTCCACCACCAAGTGTATGCATACTCACACTCCCTGGCCCCTCAGATGGGATAGCACTGAGGTGCGTGTTTGTTCCACACTGTCCCTAAGCATCTCCAGTGGGGATAAGCTCCAGGTGCCTAAAGTGCAACCTGCTTGAAATGCACCCTCCACTAGCCTCAGTCTCTTCCCTACCTCATTGCCTACTTCCCTATAGATGTTTGCTGAGCTCACCTCCCACATAAATTACTTGCATTTGAATCCTTGTCTAGGGTTTGCTGCTGTGGCAATTCAAACTAAGATAGTTATCTTGTGAGATGATACGGGAGGGAGGAGGCAGTCACAGGGAGCTGCCACCCGAGAGAAAAGGACACAAAAGCTGCCAAAGGAGTTGTGGAAATGGGGTACAGGGAGGGCCATTACACATCCTCAACTACATTTTTGAGGGAAGTCTGCAAATTGGATATTATATCTAAAATCACAATATTTTCACTTTATGATAACTAAGATGAAGGAGCATTTTTAGAACATTATTCTTTTCTCTCGTTTTCTAGTGCCTGCATTTGATACCTGTGCTTAGTAGTCACAGATCCTAGTACCCTTAGAGGATTAATTTCCCTGAACTTCTTTTCTTCTTAGGATGACATTTAATGCTTTTCTTCACCATTCACCTTCCCCTGCCCCACATAGTACACATGTTTGATTTATTAACTCTGGAAGACTTTCAAAAACTTGAAAATAAGAAACACAATTTCATCACATGCAATAAAGTTAATGCCTGGGATTCAATGTTAATAGTATATATATGTGGAAGAAATTTTTCAGTAAAGCAGATAGACTTATTTAGTTATCATTCTCCTTTGATCCACTTGTAGTCAATTGCATGTTTTTCAAAACATAGCTGACTGAACCAGCCAATGGAAACAAAAAATATATTTATTTTTTCCTCTAAGTTCATTAGTTATTATGAAATTAAATTATAACCTTGGCTACTCTAATGAATTCATGGTTTTTCTACAGAAATTATAAACTCCTTAAGGATGGGAAGCAATTCTTACCTTTTTGAATAATGCCTAAATGTCTAATATTTGAAACAATACACATAAAAGGTGCTAAATAAATTTTGTTGAATTGAACAGAGAATATAAAAATAGAAATTGAAAGCATTCTGTTCGTGATAAGTATTTGCCAAATCTTATAGATATTTTCCTCTTCTTTTTTCTTGAATAATTACAGCAACTATTTGACCTCCTTTGATGGACAGGGTTAAAATGTGGTTTCTCATATTTTGGAACAAGAACTAGTCCTGCAGTTCTTTTTACTGATAGAATAACAATGGAATTCCTGCTTGATCATTATATATGCTGATCTGATACCCACTGTAGAGTTCTCCATTCTTCTCACTAGAAGTTGCTTTGTTTCCTGTCTTACCTTTTACCTTTGCTCACCACAAAAACATCAATGATGCCATGGTGTCTCTTTGTACCATCAGGGCAGCAGCTTTCATTAAGCTCCTTGTCTCTGGGTCCCACTGTAGTCTAATTAAATAAGTGGAGACTAGTAGCCTCTGAAAATAAACAGCAACCACAAAAGTTTTGCTTCTTAAGAAAATCTCTGTGTTGTGTTCTGCCCTGCCTCAGAGATTCTAAGATCTCTACCGCTTCCTTGTGTTCAGAAACCAGACTCTTCAATTTGTCTTGCTCCAGTCAGACAAATGCTTTATTAAAAATGACCCATATTTTTTTTTTTTTAGGCTTTGAGGAAGGAAGGAAAAGACCTTGAGAAAATGAAGAAGGAGGGGAGTAAGACTGATACTCTCTTTGATTCAATTTAGTTGGACTACTTTCTTTGTGCCAAGATCTTGCTCTTTATAAAAACGGTAGTGTTTTTGATGCTCTCCTTCAGGCATTCTCCCAGGATGAGTGCAGATGTGCGGAGCCATTTGGCTGCCGTGAGGACCGACTCAGAGAGCCTCTCTTCTCCCTAATGAAGTCATCTCCTCTCTGCAGCCCAGCCTCTCCCATCACTCCATGTTGGAACTTGGCTTTGGCTTACATAGTTCTGTCGTGATGTAGATGGTCTTCCAGTTATGTTCTGGAGAAATCTGCCCAGCCATGAGCAGGACATTTACTGCAAAGGAGAAAACTATTTTATTGAAACATTTACTGTAACATTTCCTCCCCAACTTGGGAGTTGGGGAGGAAAGGCTCAGTGTCTGATTTCTGGGAAAAATCTAATTTTTTTTTGTGGCTTTCTAAGGATATTTGTCTGTATTTAATTTATCTGAGTAATTTATATACTTCAGATTAAAGTACAATGAAATTGTCATCAATACTTTGTCTTTTGCAGGATTCCTTTTTATTTTTTAAAGAAGACCTTATATTACTTCTGCATTTCCTTGAAAACCCAAGAGGGTTTAAAGTATTGGATAGAATGTCTTTCCCTAATCTGTAGGTTTTTTTTTTAATTTATGACACAATCTTACAGGTTTAGCTTCCTTTTCCTAGGGTCTGTGAAAGTCAATAGAGGTGAATTTTTAATCTGTAGTATTTGTTTACCATCCAAAAAGGATACTTTGCTTCATTGTGCCTAGGATCAATCAGATCAGGAAATTGAAACATGAATTCTTTGTTTTTTGAATTTGAATGGGACTAGAATCTTGTCATCCTTACAGCAGCAACAGATAACACCATGTCTAAGAACACTTCACCTCATCAATTAAAATAAAAGACTGAAATGTGATCCTAAAGAACCTTGGAAGGAGGTTTAAATGAAGGTAATAAAATTCTCGAAGACTCATCTGCCATCTATACCTTTCTACTCCAAGTCATTGGCTTGCTGCCCCTGAGCTCAGCCAACTTCCTAAAGACAAGATCAAAGCATGGAGGTAAGGCCCCTAGCTTCTGGCTTATGGTGTGTTAGTAACCAGGACTATGAATGAAGATTTTGCCTTATCTAACCTAGGATCTTGGAGTTTACATAAAGAATATCCCCATATAAGGACATGATTTAAAAGGGGACTCACAGAATAAGATTTTAATTACACTTTGACTCAGATTGAATGTGATGGGCAAATAAATATCGTTTTAGTTATATAAGCTATAAAAATATATTTTCCCATTCAAAATCTTCTGACAGTTTTGTCAAACATTGGGGAATCAGAAATAAATGTTCTCTTATTCTCTTTCTCTTGAAGAAAGAAAGAAAGAGAGGGAGGTAAGGAGGGAAAATAAGACCTCAAGGACAGTCAATAGAAATAATACAGCTATAGACTATCCTGAACATACCTGGTATGTTTTTCTTTTTATTTCTTCTCTATTATAGACAGCTAAAGGGGAAATCTGCCCATGAGATAGAAAGCAGATATTCACGGGTATCATTTCATTTTAACTATTTGACAGCCTGGAGAATTGTTTAATTTTCTGAATAATAATGTTACAAGTCAAAGAAAAGGCATGCAGTACAAAGCTTTTCCACGTTGTTGTTCACATTCTGATTCCTTAAGTCTGCTTGAGAAAGTGCCTTTGCCCTGTAGAACTACTTGGTCAAGGGCTATAATGTCTACAGACATTACAAGGAACAAAAAACATTGGAGGACGAGAGAAATAAATTTGGAAGCTAAATGAAAACATTTCAGGATGTAAAGAGTATCTAACCTATAACTTTCAATTATGTGCCATTATGCATAGATGGCATTATTTATAGTGAATGTTAACTGTTAGCATTTTCCTGAAAATGGATATTAATTTGCTATTAGTTTTTTGTTTCTGTTCTAGTTCTGTTCTAGTTCATTTGTGGAAATGCTTTACTTAACTATATTATGAAGAGTGATAGAGGAATAAACTTTTCAGACTGGCAGATCTGTCACTTACAAAATGGCCTTGGGCAAGTCACTTAAACTGTCTGAAACTCAACTAGGTTCTCTCAAATTTAAGAACGAGAATAATAATACATAACTTGGAGTGTTTCAGAGTAAAGTCTACCCTAATGCCTGGAGTATAAATTTCAATGAAGACTCGTATGACTTTATTTTCCTCCCTTTCTGAATGAAGTCATCTTGAATATAAAGTTGCTATGAGAAGCACTGAAAAGACCACTGGGCCAGGAGTCAATAGTTGTGTTCGGATAATAGTTCTGCTACTAATTGTGTGACTTTGGGAAGTCATTTTCTAGGTGTTAGTTTGCTTTTATGTTAAATGAGAAGGTGGAAATCTGATTTTGTCCTATGAGTCAGTTATTCTAAACATTTAATGGAATAGAATTTCAATGTTAGAAATGGTAGTATAACAAATAATTGTACTAAGAATCAACAATTCACTGCAAAAATGAGCCAAAATACTTATTTCCAAAGGATATAATTAATAGTTATGTCACTCACTGTAGCGTGCTGATAAATAACAAAAGAAATCAAAGATGCACATTTTGACAATTGAAATCATCCTGACAACCCTTCTACCAGCTTATCATTTAAAATCTATGATCATGGCCAAATGCATGCAACTTACAAAAGAAACTTATCAAAGAAACCTTATCAATGTGCATGCACGGGAGTCTAGGTTACTGAAAGTTTTAAAGTGTGAGTTTAAGCCAAACTAATCAAAGAAATTCAGAGTGAAAATTGACTTTCTTTTTTAATCACTATTGTTCTGAGGACCAGTGTTTGATATAATTTTCTAAGTAGAGCCTTCACAGAGAATTACGGAGATACTTCCAAATTTGTGTAGAAAGAAAAATTTGCCATCCATTCTAGTATCTCCAGTGTTATACTGACCTGCACCTTGGACTTATTTTGTTTCCAGTGTATAAAGTCATACTTGACTTCAAAGAAAAGAAAAATCCAAAGTCCCTCCTTTCTAAGGGGCAGAAATCCTTTGTGTCAGCTAGTTGACCTTTTGCTCTGTAAGGTCCTGTTGGAAAACCTTTGTCACACAATGCAGGGGACTCTTCCATGTGTTGATGCTGTTTACAGAGTGGGGTGGGCCTGTCCAAAAAAATTGCATGAATGCATGAAAGATTATGGCCTCATTTCCTGACAGCATGGAAGGACATTGATACATTCAAGGAGTCTCTATTACTTAGAAAAATTATTAAATATTCCACTATAACGGACACATTGAAAGACTGAGGAAAAGGAAGGAGGAAGAATCTAGACTTATGTGGAGAGAGATTTGTGGCAGAGGAAGAGGGTTCAATTTGAATCCAACAAGGGATTTGCCTGGGGGAATTTCCTGTCCAGCCCTTTATTACCAGGGTCTTTGTGAATTGTGCCATGACGCCGGGCTCCCCATTGGGCAGTTCCCTGGGAAGGCATTGGGGAATTCTTACACTTTCCCTCTAGGTCTCAGAAGGATCTGGTTTTCTCAGTTTCTCTTTCAGGTTGGCAGGAGCTTTGAGCCTGACACTTCCCTCAGATGGGACAAGCAAGCTCTGTGGGCCCGTAAACACGCTGCATCCAAGTTCTTTGCTGATTTTACAGAGTTTTCTATGCTCCCAAGAGGGACTGACCGCTCTCAATTGTCTATTCGCTGGCCTTCCCCACAACAGCCTGGGGGCTCCTTTCCCCTAACCCAGAACTGGCTGCACGGGGGGCGGGGAAGTGGGGGTGGGGAAGGAGTGGGAGGGCAGTGGTTTCCGTGAGCACAGCGCGATGTTACTGAGTGAGTTGTTGAATGGGGAGCGCTGCTGTCCCCAAGCCGATTGGTACTTCTTGTCAGGAAGAAACGCCGAGAGGTGGGAGTGCCTGGGGAGGGAGGCAGGCGGTCCCTACCGCAGGCGAGGGGAGCTGCCTTTCCGCCCCTCCGCCAGCTTTCCAAGCCTGGGCTCTTAGGAGTGGCTGAAGCTGCGGAGCGCTTCTGGAGCCTGTGAATGAACCCTCCTCCTCTCCCTCCTCCTTCTCCTCGCTGAGTCTCCTCCTCGGCGCTGACGGTACAGTGATATAATGATGATGGGTGTCACAACCCGCATTTGAACTTGCAGGCGAGCTGCCCCGAGCCTTTCTGGGGAAGAACTCCAGGCGCGCGGGTGCAACAGCCGCGAACATTAGGGGTTGTGGACAGAGCTGGGACCAGGATCTGCGGCCAGCCCCGCATCTTCCCGCATCCTCCAGCACCGTCCCGCACCCTCCGCACCCTTCCCCAGGCCACCGCGCTTCCTATGTGACCCGCCTGGGCAACGCCGAGCCCATTCGCGCAGCGCTGCGGTGAATTTTTTCCCCTAAACTGCAATAAGCCGCCTTCCAAGGTAATCACGTTTCTTTTGTTCCCCCCTTAAAAAAAAAAAAAAAACTTACAGAAAAAAACGCGAGCTTAGAAAAAAGAAGTACATTGCAATTGGTAGCAGGCTTTAATTAAGGCAAATAGAACTAGATGTAAGGCGAAGTTAAGAAAATGTATGCACTTTAAAAATGCAGGTAACTTTCAAAAGGGCTTTTGGGGAGAGGAATATAGAGGGATCTTAGTACTGAAAAAAGATCCAGACAAAAGAGGCTCAGGGTGGGGTGGGGGTAGAAGGACTAACGGAACTGGGAGAAGGGAAGGAAGGGAATTGTAGAGAAATGCTAGAAAAGTCGTGGGGTCTTGAGCTAGAGAGGAGGGAGGGACCTCCAGCACCTTGATTTTTTGTTGTTGTCGTTAACCTGCTCGAGGCAAAAGTTTGAATGGGGACTACTAAGACTTGCTCACAAACAAGTCCCCTAAGCCGCCTGGGTGCAGGCCACCTGGTTTCCCAGTCCCTGGTGTGTGGTCAGTGCCTGGTGTTCCTGGAAAGCCGCTCCCGGGCAGCTCCTGACAGTGCGACCTGGCCCCCAGCAGCCAGGGACCTGCACCGACCTGCACCCCTCAGACCACAGGCAGTCTGGGAGGGGAGGTTGGGCTGGGGGAGGTGCAGAGTCCTCAGGCAGTGTCTCTTTGGCGACTTGGGGACTGTCACGGTGCTCTCCCGGTGCCCCTGGGTTCTTTTGTCCTGCGCGCGGTGCGCAGGGGCCAGCAGGGAAGGAGTAGGGGATGGGGGTGGGGATCCTGGAGCCCCGCGGAGGTCTGGGAGGCGCCTGGGCGGGAAAAGCTTGCCCCGAACCAGCAGGGATGTGCAAGAATTTTTTCTCACCGTGAAGAGCGAAATGGGGGCTGTAGCTCCTGTCTCAACAAGCAAACCAGCACTAAGAGCGCACTGCAGACAAAGGTGGCACGGGGACCCGAATCCGGGGCCTCTGGGTGCAGCCCTCTCTCCCGGACTGCAGCCGTCCTCCGTTTCATTCCACATCCCCACTCCCTCCCAGCCCTCGCCTCTAGTTGAGCAACTTCACTGGCGGGTCTAGCGGAGAGCTTGTGCCGGGAGCCCCGGGGGACGCCCTCGGCTGGAGCGTCCCACCGCCCTGCGGAGGCGTGAGCGCTGCGGAGCGACATCCCTGGTGCGTGCGGACCGAGGGCATCCGGGTTGTCCTGCCTCGCTCTCCGTGTCACTGGGCGGGGAGCGGTCAGGGTGTTAGGCAGCGGAGAGCAGGGTAGAAAACCAGTGTCAGAACCCAAACTATTTGCTTTCGGATTCAGCCGCGCCCCAGCAAGTCCCACGTGTCCCCGAGAGATGCCGCAAGAAGGGAAAGAAATCTACGCGGTGCCTGGAGAGCTGTCCCGCCGCCCGCGCACCCCGCGGCAGAAAGACAGTCTCTCTGTGTCCCGTTTCTCATCTTTGTGTCTCCCTCTCTCTCCATCTTCTCTGCCTCCCTTCCCCTCTCCCGGCCTCTGCTCTCTCTGGCTCCTGCGTCCCCTCCCCCACGGCTGACAAATGAATGGCTAGTGTGAAATCCCTGCCTACCCCGTCCTCGGAGGCAGGCGCGTTGGGAGGAGCGAGGAGGCGGCGCGCTCCTTCGGATCTGCCCCCTAGTTGGGCGCTTCGGGCTTGCAGAACCTAGATGTCTAGGAATACGGGGTTTTGTGGCGGATGTGGGTGCCCCCTAATGGAGAAATTCAGCACAGGTGGAGAAAAACGAGCCGCCTTCACAACCTTTGCGTTCAAGAATGGAAGGCTCTAGCTTCCCCTTTTGTCGTTAGTTTTCCACTTCGGAATCTGCGCCGTAGGTCTAAGGGTTCGGAGGATCTGGAGAGAAAGGAACCTTGTCTGTGCAAGGTGCAGAGGCGCCTGCTCGCGAGCCTGCTGGGATGCACGCGGGGTTCTGGGTCGAGTCTTCAGCTCAGTGGACCAACACGCGTGGCCAGGGGCAGCTCCAGGTTTGGGAGGTCTGGACACGCAATCTGGGGCGTCTCTTAAGAAAGACGGTACAAAGATGCCTTGCTTTCAAGGCCCAGGACCTCCGTGCATTGGCTTCTTGAGCCAGTGCTAGGGCCCCGCCCCAGGACATTGCAAAAGAAGGGCTCCGAATCCAAAGCTGAAACTTCCTCAACTTCAGGACGCACGTCCGAAGTGGAAGGAGGGGAGAAGGCGGGCGCTGAGAGGAAAAAGAAAGGAAGGGAAGTGGAAGCACAGTGGAGGGAAGGGAAGGAAGAAACGGAGGTGGAGCGGATGCACGCGACCAGCCGGGAGCGGACCGGAAGGGTTCCTTTCGGGGGGTTTTGGTCTGAATTTCGCGTCTAGTTGTAAGACACTGTTTTTACTCCCACAAGCGATAACAAACGCGATTGGAGCGACGTGCGGGGATGGAAGAAGGGAAGGAACTAGGCGAGCGGAGGTGGTCCGCCTATCTGGGGATGGGGTTGGGGGCCGCCCGCGCCGGGGGACCAAATGCGCCGCCGCTCCCCGCAGCGCCGGGGCTCGCCCGCCGCCACGTGGGTTGGAGCTTCAGCTCCCCGCCCGAGACGGGTGTGACTTCCTAGGCCGGGAGACGGCTACACAGCCGCCCTGGCAGTCGGCGCAGCCGGGGTCCCCACCCGCCCACGCCGATGGGGGCGGGGCGGGGCGGGGAGGCGGGCCCGGGCTTGGCGGAGCGAGCCCCGCGGCCGTGCGCCCTGCGCCGGGGCTTGGCTGCAGCTGGAGCAGACCCGACTTCTAGCCAGACGGCGCTAAACACGCTTATTAAAAGGCTATTTGATTCTTTCTTGCTTCTTTGGAGTGGCAGGAGGGGTATAGGGGTTTTGCCTCGAGGCAGGGGGAAGGTAAATTTTTACTCTAAGCAAACTTTTTTCTTTTTTTTGGCAGAAAAATGAGACGAGTTTAAACTGTGCTCCATATATTGACTTTAAAATACATTCAGGTCGGTCTACAGACCATTTTTAGTCAATTACAAGATTAATCACGTTCCAGACTGTCATAAAGAGCTCGTCTAGTATGGCAAAAGATTGCCATTCGACAGGACTAATATAATTCCATGAGAGCAAACATTAAAGAGTGGAGGGTGTAACTCTGAGGTCCCTGTGCGTCAATCAGGAGCCCTAGCTGGAGTCCAGCCCTGTAGTGGGAGCTCAGCACTTATGAAATGACTGAGTGAGAGAGCTGGGAAAACGTGGAGCTGACCAGACGCAGCTACTTAGAACTGCATTTTAAATTCTCCTACTTTGCTGTATCTTGGAAGAACTGGGTTTTGATGATCTCTCCTGTCGCCTCAGATTCTGTAGCTAATTGATCCGCTTTTCTTTTTGTCTTCTTCTAAAAGCTGTGACCTAAATTGTTTTAAGTACTTTTTGGTAATTGTGCCAAACCCATTGTGAAAATATTCATATAAAGTCCTAAAACAGGATATTGTGAGTATAATGTAAAAATTGGAAGAAACCAATAGAAGCAACAATTAGCTTTCTGAGATAGAAGTGGTTCCCAGTTTGAGGAATAGGTACCTTGGAAGTGTAAGAGCAGTGTGACAAGAAGATGTCAAAGAACCTGACTTCTAGTTCTGAACTCTAAGTAAAGAAAGGAATATTTTATAATTGTATATGCCTGTCTCCATTAATACTGCAAAGAGTTCCAAAGGATTCCAAAGTGATTGAGCAATTACTTCCTCCAACAGGAAGTCCACAGTCCTTAATCTTCTTGTGGGTGGTGGAAAGATGATGAGATTCAAGACAATCCCTTAGGATTTATGTAAGCTTCAAAGTTTTGTTTTTCTTGGTAGATAAAAAAAAATTAAAGTTCTTTTAAATTTTATTTCCTGCTTTTAAAAATCACTTTTGAAAAATACCTGTATCTGTACACTGGTAAATTGTTTGGAGAGGATCTAAAAAGGTAACTCAAAGCTGAATATGATTACTGTTAAAGACACATCCATTGTTCTCTCTTTCCTTACATTATTATGCCTAAATAGTTTGTGGTTAATGATTGGTCACTTAATTGAGTAGCAGAGCTTTTGAAAGCTCAAAGATCAACTAACTGTGTCTCCCAAAGTCATATAACTAAGCTCTCCTTTCCTGGTGGGATTTAAACATTTTTGTTGATTTGACTCCTGGACAAGAATCTGTAGACACTGTATTTAAAATGGGATATTGCTCTGTGATGGAGCAGAACTTCTTAAGACACATGATTGTTTTGAGGGAAAGAATGAATGACTGTGGTAGACTATTTTGCACCACCCACCTATAGAAACCAGTTAGGACTGACAAACACTCATTGTTAGAAGTTACTTGCTCTGGTGTGAGAAAATATGCTGATTGTTGCATAGGTCTGTACTTTACCAGAAAACACAAAGCATGTACTCTCTCTGATTTGGAGTCAGAACAAGGGATAGCAAAGATAAACGTCTAGGCCAAGTTCCATTTCAATTAGTGAATTTTTGCCAGTTTCCTCTTGTAGCCTAGACTTATACATATGTATATGTATAAGTATATATATTGTGTGTATGTATATATGTATAGTATCTTTATCTCTCTGTGCATGCATGTGTGTGTGTGTGTGTGTGTGTGTGTGTGTGTGTATCTCCAGGGTTTTTAGACTCTGCTAAGTGTTTATCTCTGAATGTGCCAGAAGTGGCTATATTTCAGTGGTCAGTAGAAAGAATCTTTGTTTAATTTACTGTTGCCAGTTATGTTTCCTGAAACTTCTCTGGATAGATTTATCATCTATAAAAGGGTACATATGTTGATCGACATTTAACTTATGCTTGTTTCTGCATCTACATACATCCTATGTCATTCTTCGAAGAATTTTGAAAGGTGTTTGTCTGTAAAATAAGATTACATATTTTAAAATAAACATATATTTTATGAATTATCTTTTTATTATTAAATTACTGACTTGATATTACCTGAAGTGTAGTGAAATGAGCACTAGACTTGAAATCAGAAAGTTTGAGTTTGACCAGCTGAGAAAACCAAGCTAAGATACAACTTCTGGACTGTTAGTGTCATAATCTATTAAATGGATCCACAGTTATAAAGATCAAAAGAGTAAATACCTATAAAAATGCTTCAAAAAATAGAAAACTATACAAAAAAGGGATGTTAATATATTAATTATGTTTAGGGGACTCACATTGATTTAATTCTATAATCTTAATAATTACACATTACCCAAACCATTTATTTCTTCCTAAATCTATAAAATGGGTCAGAGAAGGGCATGTTGTTGTTGTTTGTTTTTTTTTTTTTTTTTTTGAGACAGAGTCTTGATTTGTTGCCCAGGCTAGAGTGAGTGCCGTGCCGTGGTGTCAGCCTAGCTCACAGCAACCTCAAACTCCTGGGCTCAAGCGATCCTCCTGCCTCAGCCTCCCAAGTAGCTGGGACTACAGGCATGCGCCACCATGCCCGGCTGATTTTTTGTATATATTTTTAGTTGGCCAATTAATTTCTTTCTATTTATAGTAGAGGCGGGGTCTCACTCTTGCTCAGGCTGGTTTTGAACTCCTGAACTTGAGCAATCCGCCCGCCTTGGCCTCCCAGAGAGCTAGGATTACAGGCATGAGCCACCACGCCTGGCCATGTTGTTTTAAAAATTGTTTATTTTCATTGATCAGAAGACAGATTCCAGAAATTAACTCAATTGAACATGGACATTTGGTGGAAAAGAAAAATTGATGGGTCTGCAGAGATTAAGAATCAATCTCTACCTTATTTTCATCTTAAAAGAAATTTAAGGTGAATCAAATATGAAATGTAAAGAATGGCATTTTTTAAAAAATGACAAGGGGAAATCATGGGATTTAAAAAAATAAGCTAGGTGTTGAGAAACCTGTTCTCAAAACATAAACCCAGAAGCCACATTGGAAAATACTGATAAGTCTGACTAAGTAACAGTTAAATTACACAAAACAACACAATTGGAAAACATTGCAACATATGACAAAGAGCTAATAAGTCTTAATGTATCATGAACTTTTATAAATTACTAGAAGAAAGACCGCATCTATCAAAAAATGGGCAAAAGTTACTATCTACAGGGAGTGTCAGAGACATAATTTTGTTAACTATATGAAAAATTACTCAGCTTCATTCATAATTTAAGAAATAGTAATTAAAACACCAATGATATACTATAGTTTCTTTTCTTTAGAAAATAATTTGGCAATCACATTTTTTAAATTCACTATGAAAACTTTTTAGAAAATGCACATATACTTTGACCCAGCAATTCCACTTCTAGACATCATCATATATGGATATTGGTATAAATGTCACATAAGACAAATGGATAAGAATGTCCATTTGCAACATTGTTTCTGATAGCAAAAACTCAGAAAGAAACACTGGAAAGGTTCATCATAGGGAACTGGATAAATAAAAGTTGTTACATTCATCTAATGGAAAGCTATGCAGCTTTAAAAAAATAACATAGAAATATTGTTTGCTGATTTGGAACATTCTCCAAAATGTATTTTAAATGAAGAAAGTAATGTACAAAACTGTGTACATAGTATGCATCTAATTATGTAAGAATGGGTTTATGTTCATTCTTTTAATAGGTATTTACTGAGCGTTCTAGGCATTATGGATAAGGGAGTGAACAAAACATCAAAGACTGCTCTCTTGGAGCTTCTATTGTAATGGGTCAATAAAGGCAATTAACAAAGACATATGTAAAATGGTGATATGTGCTATGATATAAGTAGAGCAGGATGAAGGAGATAGAGTACTGTAGGTTTTAGACTGAGTAACAAGGAAGAAGTTCAGCTGGCAGAGAACAGAGAGTGCTAAGGGGCAACAACATGAAAAAGCTTAGCCAAGTCCAGGTTCAGGAATCTAGGTTGTAGGTTATTGATAAATTCACATGATGCCATTGCTCCTGTGGAGTAATTTCATGAAATTTCATGTCTACACCACATGATTTCTCTCTGCATTGTATCAGTTCTTCCTGTGAGAAAGAACCAAGGAGCAATGTGATAGGAGATGCTCATTCTGTGCACTTTGTGGCTGAGGTACCCTAGATAACTTATTGTCTAGGGTAACTAACTAGCAGAATGGTAGACAAAACCACTGTGTCTTCATCCTTCAGTCAGGCCTCACTCAGCCGGGCTTCCCCAAGATCAAGGGAGAATACTAAATATCTATTTAATAAAACCTTGGTGCCCTGTCTGAGGCAAACCCATCCCTGGTGTGGACCTCATCCTCTCTGCAGACATTTCTCATGTATAGTTCTGTTGACCTTGTCACTTGAGCGTCCCAGGCAGTTAAACATTCTCAGTCAGCTGTGCCTTGATTTGTTCAATGACTTTGTCCTCTTCTCATTGACTTCCCTGTAGTGGAAGGCTAAATCTAGACAGTGGCTCTCCTATCTCCCAGACCTTTCCATGTAGACAGACTTGTTATCACTAATAGACTGTGCTTACAAGACAGACACAGAAAAGCAGAAGAATGGAAATGGGGGTTGGAGTGGTACTAAAAACAAACAAAGAAAATTTCCCACTTAAGATCAAGCACAGAAGGCAAATAGTGTGCCTTAATGACCAAGAATATGGACATAGCCTCAAGAAAATGGCAGAAGTGGAGTGAATGTCATGGGCTCTGAGGAAGAGGCAATGGAAATGTAGTTCTGAGGCAGCTAAGGTCTGTAAAAGGCCTCTGAGATATTTACTAAAGAGATAAATGATCATCCGTTAATTCAAAGGTTAGAAACTCAGGTGCCTACAGGGGCCAGGAACAAGTGGAAATGGATAAGAGGCTAAGTGGGGGCAGTAATGACCTCAGACACACAGACCCAAGGGGAAAGGCTGCTGCTAGGTTAGTGATTATGATTGACCAGCTGGAATATGGACTTAGCATTGCTAGATCTTCTGATTTTTCAAAAGAAGTTAGAGATCTGGGATTTAGGGTAAACACTAATTTTTAACTTGGAGTAACTTATTCAGACATATTTATGCAACTTATTCAAATGTATGTAAAACTTGTCTGATCTCTCCTTTGTATTTTTAATGCACTGTATACATATCTCTAGCCGAGTCTTAGGGATAGTCTTAAGACATATAAGTATACTTATTATACCTATATAGATGAAGGATCATTCTCCTCCCCCACCCAAAAGGCACTCAGGATTATGTGTGGCACAAAGAGTTAGGTTTTTGAGAATCTGTCTTGGGAGAGAAATTTGAATGCAGAAGACCCATTCCTGGGTCAGGATCATACCTTTTTGTTTGGTTTTGTTGTGGGATTTGACACTCTAGATATTGACAAACATGAGATATTATTGGGTCATGGTAAATATTCAACTGGATCGACTCAAAAGTATTTCAGGTGCTAATTAGCCCTACTTGCCTATATTCATAAGAGATTGTTGGCACATCACTTCAAAGTATGTTTCTGAATAGGACATGGAGGCATTGGTCATGCATTTGGTCTATGAACATTCCTTAATGTTTCTACAGTATTTGGTACTGTAGAAATATTGTGAATAAGTTGAATAAGATATTAACACTGTCTTCCATAGCCTACTATTCTAGAGAGGACATAAAACATGTTTTCAAATCACGATTCAACATACATAACAATAAGTTCTAGGGCAATTTATTATAAGCATGAAATTTTACATTGCTACTGTAGCAGTAACACAGTTTATAATTCTCAAATCCAAGAGCTTCAATTATTATTCTTTTTACTATTAGTGAAATGAATCGGGGATTATTATATCTGTAGAAAACTTGAATTAGTGATTTCAACAATAAATATTGTATCATGAGCTATGTTTTATTTATTTATTTATTATTTATTTATTTTTTTTGAGACAGAGTCTCACTTTGTTGCCCAGGCTAGAGTGAGTGCTGTGGCGTCAGCCTGGCTCACAGCAACCTGAAACTCCTGGGTTCAAGCAATCCTGCTGCCTCAGCCTCCCAAGTAGCTGGGACTACAGGCATGCGCCACTATGCCCGGCTAATTTTTTTTTTCTATATATATTAGTTGGCCAATTAATTTTCTTTCTATTTATAGTAGAGACGGGGTCTCACTCTTGCTCAGGCTGGTTTCGAACTCCTGACTATGAGCAATCCGCCCGCCTCGGCTTCCCAGAGTGCTAGGATTACAGGCGTGAGCCACCGTGCCCGGCCATGAGCTATGTTTTCTATGCATTAGTTTATAACTTCTAACAATCACTTCAATAATTAAGTACTAATTTTCAGTACTAAATAGCTACAGGAAATGAGGTTTAGACAGATATCGTAATTTACCCCAAATCACAGAATGTAAGTAGAGAATGAAGAACTTGCATTCAAGGCTATTTTATAGTAAAGCCCAGACTTTAAAAAATTATGCTTATAAAGATTCTCTGAAAAAAGAAAAAGACAAGAGAAAAATAGAGAACCATAATTTTCTTAAAGGAAAGTAGGAAGTTATTGTTTAAAAGTATAATTAAAGTAAGGTTTCCTGTTTAAATTCAGTTAATACTCATGGAATGCATTTTCTTTAATAGAGTTTTATCATACAACCCACATTTCATTTTGACTGTGCAATTGATATCTTTATTTTTCCCTGAAATATTGTGATAACGTTGAGATATAGGTATATACTGCCTGCTTGATGTGCTATCTTATAAGAAATCCAGAAATGTAGCAATATTATAGCATTTCTCAGTGTTTAACAAAGTCTATTAGGATATCTTTGTAATTATATTATAAATAATAAACTCAGTTATCAAGATTAATTTAGGATTATCAACTATATGCTTTTCATTGTGAATCATCAATTGGCCTATAGATGGAAAATGTAGCTTATGATGATTTAGGTTAAAAATGCTCTTCAGGAAATATCTAGAATAATAGGATTTTATAATTTTGTTTCAAAAAGGTTCTAACCCTTATTTCAAGATTTATAAAATAAAGAAATCAGATGCAGAATAATATTAAGGAAAAAGAAATAGTTGTCATAAATTATGAAATTGCACTTGAGCACAAATTGGACTTGGATTCTTACAGCATTTACTTCTTTTCAGTCCAGGTTTCCTAAATAATACAGAATTTAGTCATTTTCTAAGGCAGGTTCTAAGGAAGTTATTCAGGGTTTCAACTCAAGTATGTGTCAGATAGGAGGTCTTCAGCTGTAAGTAACAAAAAGCCCTGATTTTATCGCATTTAAACATTAAAGAGATTTATTATCTCAAATGAAAATAAGTTCAAAGGCATAGCCCACTCTAGGTCTAATGCTTGAGGTCTTAAGCTTTGTCCTTCCTGATTATTTTTCATTCCCAGAGGCTATCTCACTCGCTCACAGATGCAAGATCCTTGCAATAGTTTCAGGAGAAATATCCTCTTGTAATAATGTCCAATGAAGAAGAGCGACCATCTCTTCCTTTTTTTCTCTTCGGAAGACTAATCTATCTTTCCCAGGAGTACCCCCGTAGGAGCAGAAATCCCCTCACATATCATTGGCCAAGATTGTGTCATTCTTCATTCCAAAACTAATCATTGGCAAAGGGAATGGGACCACTATAATTGACTTAGGACATCAGGATCTTCCTCTTGGGCTGGAATTTGACCTCTAAGCTATAAGGCTGTGTGAAGGATGGTAATCATGAGAATGGAACCAGGGTTTTGTTAGAAAGGAGAAAGAGGAACAGCATCTGGGAAGCTAACCAACAATGGCTATTATAGAATAGTGCTAAATGTCAATGGGAAGGCACAGCTGTGGGTACCAAATACTCTTCTGCCATTCTTCTAAGTGTTGGCTCTTTGATTTATAGATGGTCCTCAACACTGGTGTGTATCCTGCTCATAATTATAGCTTCATAGAAATTGGAGCTGGAAGGGACCATTCTGAAAACCAAATTGTTCAATGTCTTACCCAAAGTCATGCAACAGGTTACTGGCAAGCCAGAGCAGAGTTTCTTGGCTCTCAGTACAGGCTATTTTCTTTCATTCTTTCCTCTTGAGACTTTAGAACTGTTGGAACTGCTTTAAAACTCATGGCAAGCACCGGTCACTTTTGTAATTAACAGCTCCTTATAATACATTTGTTTGTTCAGCCAGCTAGAAACCAAATGTAGTCTGTGCTTTTAAAAGCCTGCTGAGGTCCTTATTTTCTGTTTTGATACCATGTGCATGAACCACCAACAGGTTCCTTCTCCCCTCTGAGTTGATGCAGATTTCTTTCCTTTAACATCCCTCTCTATTGCTTTCCATTTTCTCTTGCTCCGTCTGCAATCAGATTTCTGTTTCTAAATAGACTTTGTGGTCACCCCTTCCTCTTTGTGCCAGTTCCTAGCCACTGGTTACTTAGGCTGTGGTCTCTATTGTTCTACTTATGGCCTACTCAGTTGTGGTTGTCACACACACATCCACATTGTTATATGTCCCCAAATTGGGTTCTGGAATTATTTTGGTAACTTCTGCATTGGGTAACGTTCACTGAATTAAAGCTTTATTATAAAGCTTTAATAATTATTAGCTTAATTATTTAAGCTAATAATTAAAGTGTTGGGACAACTTCACCTATTACAAGTTCCCTCCTGTGTTTACAATCCAAGAGGAGCTGCTTCTTGTACTCTTAGTATATACAATGCACACATAGCATGTGATTTATGGCCTGCCACAAACCTGAATGCTTGTGATTTATTATTTTGTGTTTTTCTTCATTTATAGGACAAGATGTTGATAAATATAAAGAGCATCTTATGGATGTGCTCAACCTTAATAGCAACCCATGCACTACATAAAGGTGAGTGTGGTAACAGTTTCTTTGGTGTTAATTGAAATAAAAATTTAAGTACCAGAAGATGGAATGACAATATGGAATCACTAGGATAAAAGATTGATTTTTGTAATCTATTCAATGTTGAAAACTATTAGATAAAATATTATTAGGCTGAAAACAGTGGTTTTAAATAGATAAATCAAAAGAAAATAACGAGCAGGTTCCTAAAGATGCAAGTGGGCTTTCAGTAACTTCCCAGGTTACTTTCGGCTATGCAAAAAGGCTCATACATGGCATTGGGCACATTTTAAAATTTCAACTTCTTTAATAGTATTTCTCAAAGACTTTGTTATACAAAAAAGGAAGCTTGCTAAAAACTCAGGAAACTAGAGTTTGAAAAGAGTCAAGAAGATAAAGTTGACAGCCAAGTTTTTGCCCCCACCTCTCTTTCTTTTCTTTGCTTCTTATAAAAAGTAACTGGGCATGCATGTGCCATGTTTTTCCTAGCTTAACTTTTATACTCACCTAATGAGGTTTCTAGAATTCCAAGTTCATTATTTAATATATTCAAGGAGATACTAAAGAATTTGGAGAAAGGTACTTTCCTGAGTTTCACTGATCTACTCTGTCCAGTGCACCTCTCAGACTCAGATTCCATTTCTTCCTCACACTCCCATTGTGCTTCAGACTCTCTGAAATAATGATTTTCCATGTGGATTCCTCTAGCTTGGCACTTCTATTATTTTCAAAAATTCTACTTCAATTCACTCTTCGAGACTCAAAGTTTAAGTATCACTTCTTCTATAATCCATCTATTCATTTATGCCTCCATCCATTTTCCCATCCACCCATTCATTTATTCATCATTCAAACTATTAATATTTATTCTTTGTGTCAAATATGATTCTGGGTATCCAGGGGTATACCAGTGGATGAGTCATACTTGTCCTAGTTTTCATTAAAGTCAATCCCCTAATTATAAGAAACAGGAAATAAACAAGCAACTGACAATAGAGGTGCTTTCAGATTGATGGACATAAAGCCAAGTGATATCCTAGAGAGTGGCCTGGGTTGGGGGAAGTTGGGAAGGCATCTTTGAGAAAGTAACATTTAAACTGAAATTTGAATGATGATGAGGAGCCAGTCAGCCCAGATCTAGCCCTAACTTAGGAAAAAAACAGTGTGTCGAGCAGTAGAAAGGTCACTGTAGTTGAAGAGTAGCAATAAAGGGGAAAGTGGGAGATATGAGACAGAGAGAGAGAGAGATATGGACAGAGAGAGAAGCAAAACCCAGCTCATCCAAATAATACCAACTAACACTTGGATAGGACTCCCTACGAGCCAGGACCTGTATTAAGTGCTTAACACTAACTCATTGAAACATCTGTTACCCATGTATTATATAGAGGAAACTGAGGCACCAAGAGGCTAAGTAGCTTGCTCAAAGTCTCACAACCAGTAAGTAGCAGAGCTAGGGGATGAACCAAGGCAGTCTCAGGAGCGTGTGCTCTTCACCACCGTGTTACATTTCTTAACTATATAGGGCACAGTAGGCTTTGGAAAAGACTAGATTTTATTTCAAGTGCAGGAGGAAGCACTGATGGGTTCCAACAAGTGAAAGATATAAGTTGATGAATTTTTAAAAATTCTATTTAAGCTGCTCTATGCAGATTGATTGTAGGAAAGCAGGAGTAGCAACAGGGATATCACTTAGAAGGTTATTGCAGTAGCCTATGCATGAAATGGGGCAGCTTCTATCAGCTACTGGCAGTGGTGGATGGAGGATTCAGGCCCAGTAATGGATTGGATTCCTGAGGGCCTGAGGGGAATCAAGGATGACCTGACTCCCAGGGTAGCTGTCCTTTCCTTACCAGCCTCCCCATTCCCCTTTGTAGCTATTTTAAAAGCCCCTCCTCTGTGTTCTCCTTGTGCTCTGAGCCGATACAGCTATTACAACACATACTATGCTCTTAAGATACGTTATTCTTCATTTTTCTTCCCAAGTAGACTGTACTCTGCAAAGGTCTAGCACAGTGCCTGGCACACTGCCAGGACTTAATCATTTTATGCGTTGACTGAATGAGTGAATGAATAAATAAATGAATGAATGCCACAGTGAATGACCCAGATGGCTATCAGAGTCTAGGCTCCACCAATCAGATAATAACCCAAAAGCTGTCTTCCTCAAAGTTTTCAGAAAGTGAAGGTAAAGATCCCAGAGAGTCAAGGACAAGTGCCCAGGGAAGAGGGAGTGTGTAGAAAAGAACATGGAAAGGAGTTGGTTCGGGTAGTCAGCATAGGAAGGGAATTACAGAGAAAGCAGTAGGCAACCATCCCTCCATTCAGTTTAGGGTTTCCACTTAAGACAAAGAGAGAACTCACACAATGAAAAACAAAACAAAATAAAACAGCGTATAGTGTAGCTCCTTTACAGTATTTTTAAAAATAATTATAAAAGCTGGCAATATTGAGTAATTTTATTCTTTTTAAATCCATGATCACTATTGAAAGGTAATTAATGTGGGGCTAATTTTGGGAGAATTTTATTTTTTCATACGAGAGGCAAAAGTAGAAAACAAGATCCACATAAAACAGATCTGCAAGGTTCATAGAAAGATATACAACAGCAACAAATTGAGTCAACACAAGTACTTTTATCTTAAAGGTTTTCTCTGTTTATTCCCAGGCATTTAAGAGGTCAATGACTAACATAAATGAATCTTATCTACTGTTGCTGGCTTTATTTTAACACACCAAAAGTTCTTGGCTTTAATGATATCCGTTGTATTAGGTTGTAAACTATCCTAATCATTGATTATCTAGAATTGACCTAGTTATTTTGATATTCCTCCACTAGTAGAAAATGCAGTCATGCACAGTCATGAGTAAATGAATGAACTAGTTGGTGATATTTATCACTTGAGTAATAAATTCCCATATTCACAATCTCACATTTATGTGGCCAAGGTTTCTGCGTGTGTGTTTGGTCAAATTGTGCAGATGGGATTTACATCATACTTAGTCTGCAAAATCTACTGACAGAGAATGAGGAGTAATTGATCATTCATTATTTAGAGCTTTCTCCTGCACTATACTCATTTAGACTACAAACCATCTGGTGGGAACAGTGAACTTTTTGTTAGGATTCATTTTTATTACTTACATTGTCAGAGATTCAAACAAGTTCCTGTAGGTAGCAGATTTTTTTTTTTAAGCAAGCATAGTCTATAAACACTGTACTCTGAACCACTAAATTTCTTTGTTAAAATATTTAGATTTAGTGAACTTAGTTTTTGTGACCAAGTACATTAAGACCCAAGATTTGATACACAAAAGATGTGACCACACAGCTCTTTGTTAATCCTATTGTTAAGATTGGGTTCTACATGAATATATATTTATATCCAATCAAAGCTTTTAATTTTCTTATACCTATAAACACCCTGAACAATAAATAGCCCTTGGGAAATTGCCTTTTGACATTATTTTGTTCTGATGTATCTTTTCATTATAGCACAGTTATTTAGCAATGCTCTAAATTTCAGACATTTAGTTTTCTACCTATTAGATAGATTGGGCTGAATTTCATGTCTGCCCCTATACACCTAAAATTGTGAAAAGAACTATAATTTGGTAGTAAATATTAAAGAATTTAAAGTAATTTATACTGAACTAATTTTAAGGAGATTATAATGAGTTTTATAACTTAAAACATAATTGAAATTGATAAAAATGTTCATTTTTCCATTAAAAAGCAACATTTTATTTGTGGCAAAGTTAATCATCATCTAAATAATTCTTCAGGAAGGAAGATGAAATTTTCTAGAATATATGATAAATGTAAATTTGGAGATTTTTAGATAACAAAATTCTCATGCTTTATATTATTATTAAAACTTCTACCCTCGGCAAAAAAAAAAAGAAAGAAAAAAATTCCAGATATCTTTGTGTTGTCATCATCTCTCTAATTGAGTCCAAATTAAAAGAATATGAAACAGGTGGGGGTTACTTTCAGGGAGTCCCCTGCAAACTTTATGGATTTATTAAAAAATCATAAAATTACTAAAAAGTTTCAGTTCAGATAGTGATTAAAGAATTATAGAAACAGGATAGGTCTAGAGTAGACTTTGAATGGGAACTAAACTGAAGACTTTTGCAATTTAATTTAGGGGCAGAGGAAGAACACCAAAACTAAATAATTCCTTGATTAGGTGTCAGGAGACATGTGTTCTGGTTCAGGTCTGTCACCAGCCAGCTGGGAGCTTGTTCTTTCCTCTCAGTGGAGCATCCTTAGTAAGGAATCGGGCCAGTTTTACTCAAAGGGTGAGCATTAAGTTAGAGAATTTATTTTATAAGCCAAGGAGGCCATTAAAAAATGGAATTATTCCCTTGCTATTATATTCCAAAATTCTAATAGTCTTCGTAACATTTTAAAGATTAATTGAGTGCAGCTAATACAGACTTCAATTTACTTTTATTTAATTTTATTAAGTCCCTTAAATCTGTTTTGGATGAGCTATATGTAGATTAATAAAATGATAAACAAATGCATGACAGCAATAACCATCATAAATTTGAAATAGATTAGTGATTTCTATAGTAAGTACACTAAATAGAATACTGTACTAATTATTTTAGATTATTTGTATCATATAAAAGATTTTATAGGCCCATCCTTTTTAAGTTAAAATTTCAATCTTTAGCAATAGAGATTTTTTTTCTTAAAGGGTATACTATCTCCATAATATTTTCCTATAATTTGCAATATGACTCATTCCAATGTTATCAATATCTATATCAATGTTACATTGATATCTTTGTCATTTCTGATGTATGTCCATATTGAGATTATATGTTACCAATATCTTTGACCACTAACACAATCAGTGTTAGATACACACCATTTTGTTAATTAAAGATCATTATTTCACTTCACTTAGAGGCTACTATTAACTTGTTAACCATATTCTTATGAAGTGAATGTTGCTTGTGCATTAACCACAACTTCTTTTCTTACCAACACATTGTTTAGCCTAATAACAGAGTCTGGAAAGCAGGGAGGTGGAGGTGGGGAGGGAGATGGTTTCCTATGAGTGAAAAGAACATTTTCTTGCGCATGTAATGCTGTTAAATTGTAGTCAATGTATGCTTTATCATTAAAAGTTTAAAGGCTTAAACAGAAAGACATTCTGCAGGTAAATATTTTAGAAGAGTAAGATGAACAGAAGCCAACTTTCCTTCCAGCATACAATTGACAGGTAATGTTTCACTGCAAAGTGATTGCAGCTGGATTTGTCATTGTGATGAAAGCCTTCGGTTCAAACACGGGACCTAAGAGGGTCCTTCAAATGTTAGACTTTCCCTTGTGCCAGTCCTGTAAAGTACTTTATTAAAATTTTCACTTCCCCTTTGCATTTTATTTTCATTTCCTCTAAAGTAATATGGCAGTTATCTTTAAAAAAATTTTGTCTTCTGACCTGTAGACATAATTTTTACCTTTCAAATGTTCTTCCTAACATTGGCCCAGTCTTTTAAACCTTTGCTACTGATTCTAGCCCACCTTTGTCTTTTACCCTAGGTTGCTTTTCTTTTTATAGTGTCTTATTTTATTACTTATATTTTGCATGTTAAAGACTAAGTTGCAAATATTTTAAAGTGAATGCCATATTTCAGTACGTAAAAATGAGCCTTATTAATCCTTGTCTTTATTATAAAACATCACTGAAATTGTATGCTGGTCTCTTTGCATAGGACCATTCTAATGGTTTCACATATTGCAGATGTGGCCAAACCATTATAAAGGTTTCTCACCCACTCACATGTTTAATAGACTCAGTTTGGGTTTGTTTTTTTTTTAGGACTGTTAATCTGCTATTTTTTCCTTCCTCCAGTCAAAGTGGAAAAAAGCCCGCCTGTTAAGGGCTCCCTCTCTGGGAAAGTCAGCCTGCCTTGTCATTTTTTAACGCTGCCTACTGTGCCACCCGGTCACAACACCAGCGAATTCCTCCGAATCAAATGGTCTAAGATTGAAGTGGACAAAAATGGAAAGGATTTAAAGGAGACCACTGTCCTTGTGGCCCAAAATGGGAACATCAAGGTTGGTCAGGACTACCAAGGGAGAGTGTCCGTCCCCACGCACCCCGAGGCCGTGGGTGATGCCTCCCTCACCATGGTCAAGCTGCGTGCGAGTGACGCCGGCCTGTACCGCTGCGACGTCATGTATGGGATTGAAGACACGCAAGACTCGGTGTCACTGGCCGTGGATGGTAAGGCTTTTAGAATCTGCAAGAAGGTAGTATGACATCACTGGTTCAGAAGCGTTGTGAAATGGTACTCAAAAGTAACGGTTGTTCGTTCGCGGTTTGGACAAGTGGAAAAAAAATACCCGTTAATCCCATCATAGTCCATGCCTCTCACCAAAGATGTATTGTTATTTCTTCAGAGGTCAAGACAGGCGACTTTTTGCAAACTTCATTCCATGTAGTAATGTAGAGTATACTGAAAACAATGAATACCTCACGACATGGTACACATAGTTAGTTCAATGACCCTTACTCAAGTGTTGAGACCTATCAATGATTATTTTTTAAGACTGTAAAGGCTTATATACAGTTTGTTTTAATTTTTTCCTATGTGTGTATGCACATATTTATATATGCATGCACACATATGCATATACACCCCAAAAGCTTTTCCCCCTTTTTCTCACTCTCTCAGTATGATTATTAAAATGTTTGAGTTTGCTTTTAAGAAATATAAATTCTATCTTAACTTCGTTGAAGAAATACTGTACTTAATAAAAATCATGGTACAGATCACAGTGTATTAAAAAGGCTAAGACTCAATAAATATTTGAATTGGATCAAAACAAGAACTTCATAAAGTTTTTTAAGGGTAATACACTAGTTGTTATCCATTAAGTCTTGCAATGAGACATTTGAGTTTTACCCTCCTTTCAGTGGTGGTTTATATGTCATTTGAATTTAAGTTAGGAGACAAAGCAAAGAAAAATTGCTTTAATTGGGTACACACATAATGCCATAGCTCTTGGAAGCATAATATTTTGGCAAGTTATTAAGCAAAATTGTAATACCCAGACATGATGGAACAGATTTTCTTCCAATTCTCAATTTCCCTATAAAATATTTACCTTTCAGAAAAATATATAAAGGGTTTTATTAAAACCCTTTCTTGTGTAGCCAAAAGGAAATACTTTGAATTTCAGATGCAACAAATTCACTTTCTGAACACACTTTTACATTCATGTGCTATTGCTCCCTTCTAAAAAGTCTATTTTTATGTTGTTCAGGCATCCACTAAATATCCTGGGCTCTTCTAACCTTATCAATTTATTTTATTTAGCCTTAGATGATACTGCTGTGATTTCTCTCTCTCTCTCTCTTTCTCTCGCTCTCTTTCTTTTGTTTATATATCACTTTTTTGAAATCCCCAAAGAAGTTTAAAAACTTCTTACAATTTTTCATCATTAAAGAATTAGCAATGGATTTGCCCCTTGCCCCTCTGAAACAATGAAAATCCCCCACTTAATCTCCTTAGCTCCATGGGGTCTTCAATTATTCCAGCAGTCGCAGATACTTACACAGATTGAAGTTCCCTGCCTCGGTGGAGGAGGCCCCTTTGTGCTCCCTTACTGCCAATCTTCCATGCACATGGAGGATTTTTAATTATCAAGAAGACTATTTGAAGCTTTGATCAACATAAAACTAATCTACAACCACTGAAATTCTTGCTTAAGCCTCAGTGATCATTTTAAGCTATCTCTCATACTTACTGGATAGCACAGTATATACTTACTAGCAATCTTAGAGAGGTTATATAGAAGGTACAGATTGACTTTATTTATTTTTGCAAAGACTTATATTTGGGTCATGGAAGAGCAGAAATGGGAAAATGAATGTTGGTTGTCATTGCATCTACTCAGTGCCTGTGCGGGGTTTTTTTGTGTTGGCACCGATCAGAGGTACTTGTCTATGTGATGGCTGGTCTGTTCCCCTAAGGTTACTTTACTGGCACACGCTTGTCTTAGAAGACAGAGACAATCTAAGGATGGACACGTGTGAGACAGTCTCACAGCTGGAAGTCAGGTTGTGGAAGACAGCCTGTTGTCAATCCCAGGAAATTACTAGGAGTAAAAGGAGAGTGGCGTGTGCCTTGGAAACCATAATTCATTCCAAAATAACAGAAGAAAAAGTGTTCTTAAATGATATGACTCTTCATGAAATCTCATAAGACCCAGCTGCCTCAGTTTTTGTTTTTCAGTGACTTCCCTGGCACATTAGTTTGATCCACTTTGGTGTCTTGTAGAAATGAGTCACTGTATTTACTCTAGCTAAAAATGGAGACATTCTTGTTGAAATGAGAAGAGAGAATCCAAAGCTCTACCCCCTCAGTTGCTCTTTCCTCACCCCTTGAGCTGTAGAACACAGTTCAAAACCACTAGTTTATACAACCCCTCAAATACAACAGAATGGAATCTGAGGAAAGTATTAGGAGCTTCTACAAAGGGAGTCTGGAGAACTTTATTTGAGGCTTTCTTTATATAAAAGTTATACATTTTATCTGTCATAGCAGAGACCCTAGGTTACTCTGGTCAGGTAGTGAATATGATAAACATTTGGGTAGTACATAGTAGCCTACCCACCATTTTAAAATCCTTTACCTAAATTGACCTTCACATCAATCAAATAACATAAGCAATATTAGTTCTACTTCACAGAGGAGGAAATTAAGGCACAGAGAGCTTGACTTGTATGTAAGTAAGGAGCAAATTTGGGATTAGAACAAGGCTTCTCACTCATACTTAGTCCAGTCTCTTTTCCACCCTGGTATATTGTCTCTGAAAGTAAATATCTCAATGTTTTATATCTGAAGAAATGATGTTATTGAATATTTTCATGAGACTGGTCTGTTGGGTTGGCCCTGTGTAAAATTACCAAGCAGAAGTTGATCTTTAGGCCCCCTTAATTCTTTGTATTAGTATCTTCAGTAAAGCCTACTCCCTTTAGGTGCCTGGTGTTTCCATGATAGGCTGAATACTGCCTGTATTTAGGACAACTGTCCATGACTTGGCATTTAGTGATTTAAACCTCTTTCTTGAATTGTTTACATGTTTTAACAGAAAATCCCTGGCTAGGAAACTTTCCAATGGAGCAGAAGGGGACACCTAGGTGAATGGCATTTTTGGAGATCCTCAAATCAACATGATTTTGCATAATGCTACATACAGTAAAAATAAAGAATTATCCTGATGTCATTACCATCTTACCAATTAATTTGACACATTGCTCCAATGAGAAATTTTGCACTGCACAGTGGGAGATTTGAATGTGCTCCTAATTGTTTGCTGTTGTTTTTGCAGGGGTTGTGTTTCACTATAGGGCAGCGACCAGCAGGTACACCCTGAATTTTGAGATGGCTCAGAAGGCTTGTTTGGACGTTGGGGCAGTCATAGCAACCCCGGAACAGCTCTTTGCCGCCTATGAAGATGGATTTGAGCAGTGTGATGCAGGATGGCTGTCTGATCAGACTGTTAGGTGAGAGGTCTGGGGGCTGTAGGCTTTAACTCATTAATTTGGGAGTGAGAGAAAGTGCCACTTACTTATTAGCCATTTATTTCCTTAGATATCCCATTCGGGCTCCCCGAGAAGGCTGTTATGGAGATATGATGGGGAAGGAAGGAGTCAGGACTTATGGATTCCGTTCTCCTCAGGAAACTTATGATGTGTATTGTTACGTGGATCATCTGGATGGTAAGATGTTTAAGCTTTTGTAGCTTCATTCGAAGTTGGAAAATTGAGGAAAGACTAGAAGTGCATTGGAATAGAGCACGTCTTCATGCTTGTTTGGATTCCAAACAACAGCATTTTGTTTAAACGACCGTATGATTTTGTGGCAAAATAAGCCTAAATTAAAGTGGAAAAGAGAAGGAGGAGTGTGTAAATGATTATGCAGGTTAGAAATGTCTTTCGTTAATGGCAGGTTTTCTTATAGTCATGGTGCTCTTGGACTGTTTCCAATACACTTTTAGAGCATTAAGAATAGAAAGCTGTAAGGGTGGTACCTATTCTGGTGAGAACTTCAGGTGAAAATCCTGTGTTGACAAACCACTGTGAATCCAAGTACTGATGAACATTCCAAAGCTCAACTAAATAGCTCTGTAAACTAGCCCAGCAGGGATTTTTAACTTTCGCTTCCTGTTTACTTTGTCACACTTGTGTTCAGAGCAATCATTCATTCATTCAACCAATCAATGTATTAAATTCCTTAAACTGATCAACACAAAAAACACCTACTGTGTGATAGGTACTCTGCTATTGTTAGGGATCTGAAGCCAGTCAAGAGTAGCCCTTGCTTTTAACTTGCTTAGAGTCTGATTGATTTCTGGCACTGTCATTTCTCCTCTGCCTGATTTAGAGATTCTTAAAAACAAGTTTGAGTTCAATAATGCCAACATTATCTAAAGGGCACAATGCAGTTTTATTATAAAGGCACATGGATAGAAGCTTCTATGATTTTTGGAATGAACTTTCATTTGTAGTAACTGGAATCTTAGAAGCCTAAATGTATAAATAGTAGTATTAAATTGAATTATACTTTAAATTTTGGCTGGATACAAATAAAAAGAATGACAGTTTTCTTGTGTAAAATGAGGATATTAGAACAGATGACTTTTATGGTTTCTTTCAACATTAAAATTTTGGGATTCCGTGATTCTGTGAATTACATAAGTAACCGCCATTGAGAGGTGGCCCCTCAGTTTGCTAGGAGTGTCCTCATCCGTGTTTGGGAATTGGGCTCTGGCATTGGGTGATATGTGCATAGTCTACAATGAGGAAGGATTTATTAGTCTTGTAGAAGTCCTTTCCCACCTCCATATGCATAGTCATTTATTTCTAAGGCAAATGTTATGTTTTTGCCCTATTGTAACTCAACTGGATTTTATAAAATTCTTTGGGATAAATGTTCCACATATTTGATGACTGAAAACTTGTAATGTGGAATACAGCATAACTTTAGTTCAAGTATTTATACCAAGTCAAAAGAATTTGAGTTTTTTAGTTTTAGGATGTAAAAGTTGGAAGAGAAAGATAAAGGACTCAGTACAAATACTAATTCAAGCACTGGCTGAAATTCGTGTCCACAAGGTAACAAGGCTTGTTACCTTGACGATATTTGTTTTATAACAAATAAAACTTGACAATTTGGAGAATATGGATATGTTTACAATGACATTGTTCTTGAAATTTTTTATTCCTTGTTTGTTGGCCCTTGGAATACTTAGCAAATATTTGGACACTACTCTTTTCTCTCTTGACTTGAGATTGAAGTGGGATGGGGGTTAAAGAGAACTTTCATGGATGATGATGTGAGAGGAAGATCACAAGATTGTTCTTGTAAAGTTTCTCTCATTTCTTTACTGAAGTATATGTCTTCTCTTTGAAGTAAAGATCATTGGCTAATCTGTGAATTGATAAAAATTCTTTTGGAAAGGTGACTACATAAAATTATTAATACATCTGGTATTTCAATAGATGAGCCAAATTTCTTCCTAAGAGACTTTGCCATATTCATGAGTGTAATAATTCCTACCTACATTTTATTATATTTTGGAGGAGCCAAGTGTGTGTGTATGAGAAATGATGGGAGCAGTGAAAATTAGAGATACTGAGGTACTCAGAATGCACATGATGGAACATATACACAGGAGTTATGAGCCAAGGTATAATTACTTTAGGTCAGAAGTCATATATTCCAGATGACCTAATGAAAAAATCTATTAAGTATAAAATGAAACCTGTTCAAAAAGGCAATTAATTTTCTGTTTTAATTTAATTATTCATTGTGAAAGATACTTAGTTGATGATGTTGAACTTCTGTTTTTTTATCCTTTCTTGTTTTATGATGTCATATTTATTTTGACATATGTATTTTTCTACAAAATTTAAATAATTATACTAAGTTAAATCCTTCCAGGTTTGGGGGAAAAAATGAAACTAGTTCTTTTTTTATGGTGGCTATTATAACAGTTATGCATATTCAATGAATGTTTAATAGAATATTCAATTCTATTGTAAAAAATAAACTAGTAGGTGTAAAAGAGCAATTACATTAGCTATATCCACTAGTAAGCATTTCAGTACCACTTTGTGTTCTTAGAAATGGTCTAGAAGGTATGAAAGATTATTATACATGATTCAGTAATAGAGCACTGTTATTAAGAAATTAACAGAATGAAGATTTTAAAATGGAAATCTAGAAATTAGATCAAAATAATCCTTATTAGGAAATTTAATCTTTGTTTCCTAGTAAAGTAGATTTGGAAAATGTTGAGAGGGTTTGAGATTAGGGTTGAGATGATTAAATGAGTTAGAGAATTAAGTAAAAGATTGGAATTATTTAGGAAGGGCAAAGACAAGGCTGAGAGAGGACTCTTGGGAGGCAGTTAAGTTCCTCATAATTAAGAATAAGAAGGACCTCAACTGAGTCCCAGTTCTGCCATTTGCTAGTGGTGAGATCCTAGGCAAGGTTTTACTTCTCTAAGCTTCAATTTCTTCTATGAAATGGGAACAATAAAAATACTTACTTTTTCATTATGGTATAAAGATTGAATGAAATAATACATAAAGCCTTTATCACAGTGTGTGGCACGAAGTAAGTGCTTAATAAGTAATGGCTCTTGTTATATAGCTTATGAAAGGTGTTTTATTTCCAATGAATTTATAACTAGAAGAAAAGAGTTAAAATTGCAAGTCTAAATTAAGTTCAACATAAGAAAACATTTTCTGACAATGAATATTGTGAAATGTAGAAAGCATCTTGAGAGGCTGCAAAATTTCTTCTCTAAAGGTTTCTTTAAAATAGCATTGTTGTGAAATACTACAAGTGCAATGCCGTATCAAAAGTCTGTTTAAGTCACAGTACTTTGAAAGATATAGAGAAGATCTGGAAATGGGCCACTTTATGAAAAAGGGTCATTTTGAACGTGATAAATATCTACATGCTTGAATATCATTGAATAATTTAAAATAACATTGTCAAAATAGAATTCCTATGCTATCCCTCCTCAATTGTCTGAAATAACTTTATTCTCTGATTAGAACATTATCTTCCTAAATCAAATATGTCCACTTTGCCACTGGAGGATTTAAATACTTCCAAAAGCGCTTTGTGAGTTATTGCATTTCTATGTTGAAAACTGGGAGTTTATTATGGAGTATGTGCGTCCAGCTATATCTATAGCAAGAAATAATTCCTAAATAAGATAGATAAGAGTGTGTTGGGAAAAAATTGAGTACAATGTAAATATTTCAGCCAAAAAAATCACCCAAACTTTCTAGGAATCTTCTATTTTTTAAATGAAATTAATAGATTGACTATTTGGTTTCATTATGGTAGTAGGTACATGTGAGAAGAATTTCTGTTTTATAGGCATTTAATTCTCCCTGCAAATAAATGAGAGGTGGCAGGTGAAGTCAGACTGCCTTCTTTCATGGTTGATCCATTTAGTTCCCTTGCAAATGAGTCAGTACTTCCAGTCTTGTCCCCAGACCTGGCAAATGATTGGTCCAGGAGCTCCTTGCCCCTCTGACTTGGGCAACTTTGGGTACTCACATCCTATTGTCCTAAGGCCTGTATTTTTCATGTGGCCCTGTCTTTTGGCTTTTACTTCACCTGGGGTAACTATCATCTGACTATTCCAATTCCCTGGCTTTACACAAGCCCCTGAGCACTCTGACAGGCCTGTACTGTAGACTCTCTCATCTCATATCCCCTCCCCAAGTCCTTGTGGATCTTTCTTACCTTTACCATCTCTGAGCCTTTGAATATATGACTACAATTGCCCTCCTGCAAATATCTGCTTATACTTCCTTCTCTTCTGCTAGACTGTGGATTCTGGGAGAGAAGGAACTATACAAATTCATTTTTGTATTCCCAATATGTCCTTGGACATAGTAGATGCTCTATAGATGGAGTTGAAGAAATGAATGAATTAATGAATTACTGTCCAAACTCCAAGTGCCCACCGTACTCACTGTGCCGTACACTTGCTTCTTGGTATTAGCCTCACACGTCTCCAGCCCTTATTAGTATTCTACCTGCTTCCCAATTTTTCATTGCTTAATTTCCTTATAATTTTATTTAATTTCATTTTTATCCACTTGCAAGTCAATTGTAAGCCAAATGTCTTATGGGTTGAATGGGTCACAAAAGAACCCAGAAAGAACAAATTCAGGGAAAGTGAAGGTATGAATTTCTAGTTTTGCATCTCTAGCCCCAGAACTCTCTTCTGAATTCCATACTCATATTTCTAGTTTGTGAACATTTTTGTGTTTCATCTCTTGTTTTAATTCTCATGAGTAGCCTATATGCCTTTAACAGTTTTTCAAGGGACCTCTTTTACAACTATCAAAGCACTTAAACGCATTGCTGTGTAACTCCCCTATTCAGTATTGTGTGTTGAATTTTTTTGTTGGCTTCATCCACAAGCACATCCTCTGCCTGATCTTCAAAACCCCTAAAACCTGGTCTACTGTGACCTATTCCACCTGGTGTCCCCCACTCCCCAACACGACCACACACACGTGCGCCTGGCCCAGCCCTTCCCAGACCCTGCCCACACTTCGCCTGCGCTCTCGGGGGAACATATGCCCTTTGTCTTTCCAACATTCTGATTTTTCCTGTGCTCGAAAACCTACTGCTTTCAGGATTCCTTCTTTGTCTATTCCAGCTTACACTGAGATTTCTTGACTCTGAACTCTTACTTTACCTAGAATTAGTTCTGCATATTTTGGTGTTTAATTGTTTTCTGGTTGCTTTGTGTTCATCAAATATAAATTGTTGTCTATTAGTTTTATTTCTGGAAAGTTGTTGTAAGCTACTAGGAGAGATAAGATCATAAACATCTACTTCTCACCCAACCGCAAATAAGGGCCTGTTCCAGTCACGGACACATAATAGTTACCCAAGAAATACTTGGTGGTAATTACAGTATTTCTCCAACCTTTGTCTCTTTTGGAAACTGCCTTCCACCACCAGCTCTCCATTTCTGTAACATTTAAAAAAAATGCTTGGCTTTGTTAAAGTTCACTAAGGATTTTTTTTTTTCTTTTTGTCATTATTGAGTCATCATGAGGCTTAATTTTTCCCTTTGAATTTCTTTTCTGTTTCTTTGGTGTTTCTTAAAAATAGTTTCTTCCAGAGATTCCTTCCCATTCCTTTTTCCCATTTCTTCCTTTCTGGTCTCTCACAGTAATTTCTCTTTCTTGCCTTCTGACCCCTTCTTCCCAGCAAATTTCCCTCTCTGGGATTAGTTCTCTTGTACGTATTCACCAATTACAAGGTATTTTCTTCTATTGCTTCCTGGTATCAAAATCCAGAATAGTTCTGTCACCTCTACAGTTTATCTGATACCTCCATGTCACTCTTGTGCTTCACCTAGAACCAAAAATAACTCTTCCTTTTTGTTATCTTAGAAGATCCATTAGCTACAAAGAGCTAAACATTTAGATAAAGGCCTCAATGTCATTAAATGGATCTTAGAACAGAGCTTAGTTCTACCTATTTAGCAGCTTTGATTAGACCCAAATCAGATGTCAAAACTGGAAATTGTGGCTTTTCTTCCTTTTTAATTTTAGTAGAATTTATGATAGTAACCTATAGAATACTTCACTGATGGGGGTTAATTAAGAATTGGTGATTTGTGTCCGTTATTGGGCTTATTCGCTTAAAAAGCCCATGTCATCTGGAATTGCCTTTTGCACACTGTGGTTCAGCAGATGATTAAAATATTGATTTGGTATCAGAATATCTTCACATTAGTGAAGGTTGGTGCTAGAAGATGCTGCAAACTTTTTAGTTATTCTCTGTAGAACTCACAGAATCATATACCATGGTTGTAGCTGTGGTTTCTTGTATAGGCTCTGGAGATTAACGCACCTTGCTTTGGAGTTGCTTCTATTTACGGGTGAATGTCAACACCTCTGGAAGAAGATGTCCTCATTTGGTACAGGACTTTGGTAGATGGACTGTGACATAGCCTCATGAGTAGAATAAGAAGGGAAGAGACTATTTATTGCAGGGGTCCTCGAGCTTTTTAAACAGGGGGCCAGTTCACTGTCCCTCAGACCATTGGAGAGTGCGCACTGTGGGCCCCGGATGAGTCAGCTGCTAAGCAGGACAGGCAGCGGGGGGCAAAAACACTTGGAGGGCTGGATAAACGTGCTAGGTGGCTCGCGTGTGGCCTGCGGGCCGTAGTTTGAAGATGCTTGATTTATTGTATGGTTGCATTATTATTTCAGTCTTATAAAAACTTCATCAGGCACTTAAAAAAACAAAACTCTCACTTATGTATATAAGAAAACTGAGGCATAGAGAGGTTAGGTGATTGGATGTGTCATTCCTCCTCTTCCACTTCAGTAAACTCCCAGGGCCACCACAGATTCCCCAGCAGAGTGGCAGGCAGTCTTGCAAACCAAGAGTATGTGAGGTGCCCTCAAAACTCTCTCAAATCTGATTTCTCACATAAAAATATCATAATTGTTATTTGAGTAATGATTGTGTTACTGATTGGATTGCAATCATTGAAATTTCTTGGTCAAATCCAAAATTTATTTTTCACTTTTTGAAGAATTCTAGGCTGTTTTTCAATGTGACTGCATCATTTGACACTCTCATCAGCAGCATATTAGGGTCCGGATTCCTCAACATTCTTTGCCAACATTTGCTGTTATCTCATCTTTTGTGTAGCCATCCTAATGAGAGGGAAGTCGCATCTTTGTGGTTTTCGTTTGTATTTCTCTCGTGGCTAATGATGTTCAGAATCTTTTCATGTGCTTGCTGGCCATTTATATATCTTCTTCTGAGAAATGTCTGTTCAGAACCTTTGTCCATTATTCACTGGGTTGTCTTTTTATTATGGAGTTGTGAGAGCTTTGTATATTCTACAGTCAAGTGACTTTTCAGATGTATGATTTGCAAATATTTTCTCCCGTTCTGTGAATTATCTTTTTATCTTCTTGATAGAGCCTTTTGAAGCACATAATTCAAATTTTTTTTCTTTCTTTTTTTTATTTCAGCATGTTATGGGGGTACAAACGTTTAGGTTACATGTGTTGCCTTCCCCCCTCCCTTGCCCCCCGGAGTCAGGGCTTCAAGTGTGTCCATTCCCCAGATGGTGCACGTTGTACTCATTGTGTATGTATATACCCATCTCCTCCTCCCTCCTCCCATCTGCCCAAAGCCCGATAAATGTTTTTAATTTTGATGAAATCCTATTTGTGTCTGTTTTTGTTTGTGCTTTTGGTATCATGTCTAAGAAAATACTGCCAAATCCCCAGTCTTGAAGATTTATCTCCAAAGTTTTATTATAATAGTTTATAAGTTTTAACTCTTTTGCTTTTATTTTTATCTATTTTGAGTTACTTTTTTATATAGTGTGATGTAGGGATACAAATTAATTCCTTTGCACATGGATATCTATTTGTCTTAGCATCATATATTGAAAAGACAATTCTTTCTCCACTTAATGGACTTGACAATCCTGTTGACAATCAAGTGACCCTAGATCGATGAGTTTATTTCTGGACTCTCAATTCTATTCCATTAATCTGTATGTCTATCTATAGTCCAATACCACACTGTCTTTATTACTACTGTTTGTAGTAAATTTTGAAATTGTAAAGTGTGATACCTGCAAATGTGTCCTCTTTTTCAAAATTATTTTAGCTATTCTGGGTTTTTTGAGTTTCCTATATAAATTTTAGAATCAGCTTGTCATTTTTTACAAAGAAGCCAGCTAGGTTCTTATAAAGATTGCACTGAATGTTGAGATCAATTTGGGGTATATTGCCATTTTAATATTAAGCGTTCTGATCTATGAACTTAGGATACCTTTATGGGTTTTTATTTTTAGTATTCTTTCATTTAATTCAATGATGTTTTATAGTTTTGCCATTCTTCTGCCAAATTTAATCCTAAGTATCTTACTCTTTTGGAGGCAAACTTAAATGGAATTTTCTTAATTTCTTTTTCTGGTCATTTATTGCAAGTGTACAGAAATAAAGTTGATTTTTAGATATTGGTTTTATGCCCTGCAACCTTGTTGAACTTGTTTATTAGTTCTAATTGTTTTTTAGTGGATTCCTTGGGATTTTTTTATATATAGTCTCTTTCATTTTATATAAGTAGAACTGTCTTGACATAAACCCTTTGAAGCATGCGACAGTCATTTGCTTTAAGGTTTTGATGTCAAGGTCTCCTGGAGTCCTGAATCAAAAGAATTTCTTTGGAAATATCGTCACCATTTACCTCCCAGCTGTGAAAAGCCAGAAAAACCAAAACCAGGCTGATCCTCCTATGTTGACCTGAGGTCAGACTATGCCTGTCAAACCAAATAACATGTTCAATCTCTTGTATATTTTGAAGACTCAGAAACCCAGAAATTTTGCAGAGCCTCTTTCTCACTCTAATTAAGATCTGCTCTGTCAATGGGAAAGAATGAGTTCAGACATCCTGAAAACCATCGAAAGATGTTTAAATTTTAGTGGGGGCTTCTTGCATCTTTAAACTCTGTAAGTTGACATATGTGAGATCTTGTGTAATAACACATCCATACATATGCAGATTCATTTTCAAATGAATGTAATCTGATTTAGAGGATGTTAACTATCACAGCAGACTAATGATAATACTCTAACAGTTAATTAGAGGTTAAAAATTTCATAACCTTAAGTTTGTGCTTTAAGCCACATTATGTTTTACTTCAACATAATACAAGTGAGAAATTCGGAAGGTGCCTACCTCGCTTTCTATTCTCATTACTACCAAATCAAAACATTGCCAGCCTAATGCTAACTCTGGGTTCTAAAATGAAGTTATTTTGGCATCCCTTGAGTTTTCCTTTCACTGTTAATAGAAGATTGGTCTTTGTGCAGGTTAAAGGATCAAATCTTAGATGAAATTGATGTGTTTTAAAATTATCTGCAAATATTGGCCCTCAAAAGGTTATATAGAAATATATGTAAGCTGTTAACCAAATATGTATAGCTGATGAATTTCATGATCCAGTGTATAATAAGCATTAGTCTTCATTGCTTTGATCTTGTGTATATAGATATAGGAAAGTATGAGAGAGAGAGAGAGAGAGAGAGAGAGAGAGAGAGAGAGAGAGAGAGAGAGAGAGAGAGAGAGAAGAAACCTTCTTTGAAAAAACTTAAAAGTCCAACACTTTAAAGCTTATAATTATGTTGAATTGTTTTTATCACCTTGATACTTGATATATTCTGGAAGTGCATTTAGAAGCTCATTTCATGTAACTGCTTCCAACTTACTCATCCCATTTACTCTCACATACATTTATTACTTACATACCATTTGACCCGAATAGCAAGGAATTGTAAAAATATTTACAAATCTTTAACTTTCATAGTGAACATAAAAAACAACAGGAAGTTCTGTTCCCAAATGGACAAAGTAAATCACAATTAGTTTATAAGAACTGATTTCAGACCAAACAGTTCAGTGTAGTAGGATTGTGAGCAAAAATGAACAGAAGAAACATAAACATTTATCACACCACCTAGAAAATAAACTCGGCTAAACAAGCATGATGAGAATCTCAGCTTTGACTACCATGAGAGCATCCCATCAGCTACAGTCTAGAATAGAACTGTGTAATTATCTATGATCAATTCCTCCTTTTACCTTGGTGATTGAAAAGAATTGTCAGTGGGAGAGAAACATCCTATCCTAGCTTTGCTCCAGGCTCAACCTCTTTAATAATTTTGCTGAGTGACTCCTGGGTATAAACTCTAGCTTTTATGAACACTGTGGGTCATTTTTAACGTTTTGAATTGTTTTCGTCGTTGCTTGCCATTTCAGTATGTGTCATGTTTTAGTCTGCCAAGAAGCAGCTTTTCTATTTAGCAATCAGAAGTATGGAAAAAGGATAGGCATGGTCCATTTTCCAGGGAGTCTTGTAGCAGCTAATGGTCAAATTAAAGTATTTTTTCCCATAATATTTCTGATGCTAATTGTCATGATTAAGACAAATTTAGTTTGTAGAGTGTTACCAACAGTGTCTGTCTTCCAGTTTCTTCTAGGGCATCCCTGGAAAGTTGAAACGACATTAATAATTCAAAGTCACAAGCATTTAGCATGAAATTTTGGAAAAATATGGCTTTAGATATTTACATATATGTTTTCATATAAATGTGCAAATTATCCTGTGTATGAAATTCTGTGTTCTGCATTATATTTTATGTGTATACAAATCTGAATGTATATGTATACACCACATGAATTCTTGTAACAACTTGACATCTTAAACAATGCATCATTTTGCACATAGAAAAGATGTTTTGTATATTTCCTGACATTTTATTTGCTGTCTTTAATTAGAGAAGAATGAAATATTCTTTCATAGGTAGATAACATTTTGAAACATGTTCCAAATCTGTGTTCTAGTTACAACTTTGATAAGTGTCCTATCAATGTAGTCTTTGATGAGACTACTCCTGGAACTCGATAGTAGACTTTTTGTCAAATTATAAAACAGATGCTTGTTTCCCAGGAGGGCAACTATCCAGTAAATCTAAAAATACATGAAATTGTTCAGGTCCAAGTATCCAGGAGTAGGGACAGAACACAACCTTGTCTTATGCTAATAAAATAGGCATTTTCTCTCACAGAGGCTGTGCATCCCCCCTCTAACTCAAAATGGTGCTAACTCAGAAGGAAGTTTTACTATTCCCATCATAGACAAAAAGGTGTCTAAAAGAAACCCTCAGGCTAGGATTTTACACAGCTGGGCCAATTCAAGCATATTGAGAGAGAGGAACTAAGCGAATATACCCAGGTGCTTTGCTTGATTTCCCATGTTTGCTGTGATCAATGGCTTTCCCCTTTGTCTGTTCTTTTGGGTTATCATTAGGTTTTGCATTTTATCTTTGTCTATATAACCATTCACTTTTGGACCAAGCCTGGATTTACATTACTGTTACTGGCCCAGACTTAATTTCTATCCAATTTCATGCCACTGTGCTATGGTTTAAAACATATTGTTTGACTTGTAAAAAAATTCCTGACTACAGATTTAAAAATTGAAAGTAGATCAATAGGAACATTGAAAATGTTAACATCTTGACTGCTTTTTTCACTGTAAGAGCAGTCAGTGTTTAGCCTAAAATGTGCATTTTTTTCTGTAGGATATGGGTTTGAAAAACTCCCGGAAATTATTATTGATGAGAAAGCCTGCAGCTTTAATCCACTGTACCTTGGCTTACTTTTTGCAAAATGAGCTTATTTTTATTAATAAGAAATGAACTCTTTCCATGTTCAACTTAAAATTGCTGCCTTAGACACTTCATCGGAGTTCCCTGGTCTGGCCTGTCCCCATTTTGCCCACTTGCAGTCTTTGACACAACACGGGGAGGCAATTGGTTTCTTATGTACTTTACTTTGGACTCTTCCTGCTTTGATTCTGTCTGGTTACCTGGCCCACTCACTCTGCTTGTATCTTGAGCAGGTTGACACATACCAGAAACTTAATACTATGTGATGTTTGTTGTAAATCAATTGAGATTCATCTTCTTGATTGAAACACACGTCTTTAGAGCAATGTTTTCAAAATTATTCCATCAAACAAATCCACATACAGATGTCCTGGCTTTTCTAATAGGGGGTTGACATGAAGACAGGACAGAAGTTTGGATATTTAACTTATCACATTTGGTATAGATTGGATGTTACTTATAAGAGATTAAAGACATACTAAGATAGTTCTAGAGTATAGATGCTTCACTATGTTAGGTTTTTGAGGTGAGCAAGATAATGTTCATAGTAAATAATTATGATTTAGGAAGGCTTAGGTCATTATGTCTTGGAACAGAATTAAAGTAAATGTTTTTTCTTTTCTTTTGCTTGTTATTCTGAAGTAAAACAATAATTATGCCACATATGATGACTGACTACACATCATCTTAATAGATGAATTCTTTCAATACTCACCTTTAAGTAAACTCAATTGATTTTTATTAAATCTTTCTTTTTTCCATCTGAGTTACAAGAAACCAATGGTAATGTCTCTTTCAATATGTTTTTTAACATTTTTATTTGCAATGTTTGGAAAGTTCCTACATATAAATGAAATGGAAAATAAGTGGGCTTGGGGATGACAGAATTTAATCAAAGCAGTAAAATCATTCTATGGGTATGAAACATATTAATGAAACTTTATACTCCAAATAAATGAATCAAATAGTTGATATAAAGTCAAATTTAACAAGAGTTTCTACATGAAAAGTTCTATGAGTAGGTTTGAATTGATTTAATAATAATAAGGGGATTCTCTTTTTAACTTGCCAGCACCTACAGAAACCTTTCTTTCTTTGAATATGACAAACATGTTTGCTGTTTGTAACTGGGAAGCCAGTAACCCATGAAACCATGCTGTCAGTTTTCCTCATTAGCCCTTTGGCTATGAGATCTTATTTGGGGCAGTTGATGTCCTCCAACATAGAAACTAACAGTGCTGCTTGGAGAAGTGGAGTTTTACCCGATCAATTATATTTCTTTGCCCTGCTGTGGTTGGCTGATCACACTTGTTACTGAAGAGGAACAGTAGTTTTGCCCCAACTAGAAGTATCTCAGGAAATGCAGGAAACTAAGGCAACAAAACTGAGGTTCCAGCTGTAATAACAAGCCCAAGTGTTCTACTTTGAGGGAAAGGTACTGGCACGTTGCCCTCTTTACTCCTGCACCTGTTTCAGGCCTGAGGCCAGTGTGATCCTGAGGTGAGTGCCAGTGCTCAGGGTGATGTGGTTTCTCCACCTGCCTTTCCCCACATTGCTTTGAGCCAAGTCTATAGGTGAGATGCAACGCCTGTTGCAGGCAGTGGCTATCCAAAGCTTTGCAGTAGAGTTAGCTTTATTTAACATGCTGCTTGGGAAGGATGGAAGAAAAAGAGTACTTCGTTTCTTAACAAGAACTTGAAATGCCATTCATTTAATAAATATAATTAAATACATACTATGTAACTGGTACTGTGACCCTTATGCTTTTGAAATTTATTAGAAAGGGAGACTTTATTTATTAGAAAAATTTATTAGAAAGGTAGGCAGGGGGAACTTGTTCTTATAGTGCGTTTTTTGATTTGAGATTACTGTCATTTGCCAGACTGGGTGATTAAGGATAAAAATCTGTTCTCACCTATACCACTTCTTTCAATCAGGTAAAAGTAATTTTTCTTTGTCTTCTTCAAATAGCTCTTATGAAAATTTGGCCCAGTTTCCTCTTGTTTTATAAAGCCATCATATGCTCAGAGAGAGTAAATGGTGCTATTCATTTTAAATAATTGCTTGTTACATCTGGATTTAATCAGGTGAAGATTGAAATCATGAGAGCTCTTTGCGTCCAGTTGTCTAATATATCATAGATTCAGAGATCGGTCTCAGTGAGATGCAAACAGGGTCTACAGCTGCTACAATGATGGGCTGTCGATAGTTTAGCTTCTTCTCTAACTCATTTTTTATTCCTCCTCCTGCCTGCTACATCTCTTAAGTATTCTCTAATTCTGCCTCTGTCTTTTAGCCACTTGATGTGAAAAGCATAATTTAATTTAAATTGAATTTATTTTACCAAATTTTTGTTAGTTATTGAAGTAAAATTCCAATTTCACCAATTCTAACATTTCCAGAATATTTTATTGTAACATGTTAAATGATAACAAATATACCCTCTGATAATTAGACCTGGTGATGAGCTAAGTAAAATGTCCAGCCTTTCCTTGTTAATCAGTCTGCAAATATAAAAGTCTCTTGAATCTAGTTAGAGGCCCTGGTAGCATCTACGGTGTGCTTGTAAGAAAAAAAAGTACCTGCTCTGGGCAGACTGATTGCAGAAGGTATCCTCTCTGGGCAAAGCCACTAGAAAAACTAGGCTTCCTCCAAAGGGTCTCTTTGGCTCACTGACTGGGAACTGATGTGGGCCTTACACCTGGGCCCTGAGCTCCTGTTCAGACCACAACCTGCACAGCCATCATGGCAGCCCCGTGCCTGGGCAGGGAGGCGGGAAATCGCATTCCTTACTGCGGCTACCCCTTCCTGCCTTCAGACTTCTGGAGGTTTTCTTATTTGTTTGTTTGATTTAATAGGACTTTTTATCCATTTTGTGGGTAGTGATATATGAGAAGGGGAATCAGAGTATCACTATTTGATTTTAGGCTAAACAAAATGAATCATCTTGGTGGCAGTTCAATACAGCTTCTCCCTTCCAGCGTGCAATGTTAATAAGTACATCACAGACTTCTTTGTGGGGGAAAACTCATTTCCCGGATTAGATGTGTTCATTTTAAAGAATTTATTGTAAAGCTTTATTATCAAATAACTGGTTCTATGGCCTGTTGTAATACACACACACACACACAAACACAGATACACACATGCACTTTATATGAACACATAGATTGAAACTTTTTTTGGTGTGTATTATTTATTATTATGTATTAATTATTCTAACAAAGTTAAGTAGCCATTATGTTTTCTGCTTTAAAGTATCAGAAGCTGCTACCTTGCAATGAAAAAAGTCTTACACGTTCCCCCTCAACCTGCCTATATTTACCAAAACAAAAAAGGAATAAATAGTAAAACCTACGACTCTTCCCCCACCCCCTTCTTTTTCTAGGTGAGGTGTTCCATATCACTGCTCCTGATAAATTCACCTTTGAGGAGGCTGAAAAAGAGTGTGAAAACCAGGACGCCAGGCTGGCGACAGTCGGGGAACTCCAGGCGGCGTGGAGGAATGGCTTTGACCAGTGTGATTACGGGTGGTTGTTGGACGCCAGCGTGCGCCACCCTGTGACTGTGGCCAGGGCCCAGTGTGGAGGTGGTCTGCTTGGGGTGAGAACCCTGTACCGTTTTGAGAACCAGACAGGCTTCCCTCCCCCTGATAGCAGATTTGATGCCTACTGCTTTAAACGTAAGTGTTTGATACCTTTTTAAGAATTACAGATTAAAAAAAAATACTTCGAAGGCATGCACTGATGTTCAACTAGCCGTTGGAATGGATTCCATGTCTGGCAGTGTGTACATGGATTGGAAACAGTTCAGTGATTTTCCAAAGCAAGCTCACCGAACAGCAGCGATATGGGGGAAACAAGATGAAGTTTGACAAATGGATTTTTAGAGGGGATGAGGAAATAATGGGGTTAAGGCCTTAACTGTGCCCTGTTGTGCCCAGAACGTATTTCTGACTAGTTGTTTTATATTAATTGCAGTCCTTAAATGCAATTCGATTGTTTGTGCTATAACACTGAGGGCAATTGTGGCTGAGTTAAATCCTTAATTTCTTCTTATTTTATCTTTGGTTGGTATCACTCTTTCTTTGAAATAGTGGAGAATTTTAATTTGACTAATTGCAGGTGAGTACTTAGAGCTGACGTGGATAGTCATCATATTCAATTTGTACTTGAAAGTGAACCATGCTATCTGTAAAAATTTCCATTCATCTCATTTTATTTCAAGAAATGGAAATATGTGCCTGCCAGTGATTAATTCTATAGTATCATATCAAAGTACAATATGCTGTTTGCAATGTATAACATAGACTATCTTCAATTAAGTTTACTACTTAAAATTGGTTTTAAATAACATTTCTCAACCTTAGTGATATAATTCTTTTAATTTTTCAGATGTCCTTCAATTGTTTTACCAATAATAGTCACATGATATAGTATCATAATTATAGAATGCTCAAACAAGCAAGTAATCTAGAGTCTCATTGTAGTATTCACTGTAGAGTGTGTATTGTGCTAGCTAAACAAAGGTCTCCCAGAATTTTGGGTGACCCTGAGTGTGTTGAAGATAGAGTCATGTTGCATTGAAATATAGTGAATATCTTGACTAAGTTTTCTATGTATCTTGTTATAGCAATATGTAACTAAAATGGGTGGAAGATATCCTTGTTAGTTACATACTTGATTTCTAAATTGAAATACACAGGTATGTTTCATTAACAAAAAAGGACACAAAGCTGTGATATCTAAGTAGTCAGCACAATAGACGCCAGTGCAGTGGAAAGGTTGTATTTCACATACTTCTGTGTCCCAGCTAAGATGCCTCTGCTTGGATCTCCTCCCTTGGGCTCAACTTTCTGAGTGTTAAAGCCATGTGTTGTGTATTAGCTTCATACAAGCTGGCCGATCCATAAAAAAACCATAGAAAATACCAGCTTTTGTTCCCAAGTCCTGAAACATGCAAAAAAGCCTTCCTTAATCCTTTTTAGGAAAACAAACAAAAATAACAAAAACTTCATCTCTAAAAGTAGACAGATGTGCCTGCCCTCTTTTAAGCCACATTCTCACAACAGTGACTTTCAAGTAGTTCAGGCTCTAAAATCAGTTTTACATTAAGTGTCTGATGTGATTAAGGAGCAAAATCAGATTGATGTGTAGGGGAGAAAGCGCTAAAGAGGTTACATTAGAGAAGGAGTAGAATTTTCCAGCCTGACTACCTTACTTGATTATATTTTCTTGTGCTTTATAAAACCGGGCACTAGAAAACTTTCAGGTAACACTTTTGTTCTCTCCGATGGTAAAATTTATTATAAATCAAAGCCTGTCTATAGCCACAAAGACTATTATTTAAAAAACTCATTCTGATGTGTTTTAAATTATTTATTTAATTCAAGAATTCACATGAATGTATGAAATAATGAGGTACTTAGATTCAAATAGAATAACCACCTATTAAAAACATATGTACAATCCAAAAAATGTTTGAATGTTTAGATCTATATTTTCTTTCTAATTCACTTAAATGTATATAACTTGGAAATATAATGGATTCATATTTTGTTTTTCCCCCACTTAAGCTAACGAGATTCTTCTTTCTTTCCTACCTAAGAACTTAATGTATTCAGAATTCATTCAGCACACAAAAGGTTAAGAAGGTTTAGCCATAACATAAAAGCCTTCCTTAAACCATACATAATGCCTGTAGCTTCTCCAGATTTCTGATTCATTCTTCAAGGATTCCTTTAATATATATTTTGAAAGAATTTGAAATATTTTCAAAATGACTGATGTCCACTTTCCCACATAGTCAAGTAATGATGAAATTTCGTAGGTTAAAGTTTATAAAAATTGTGGCCTCAGCTATAATTCCAAAGATGATTTCAGAGATGTACAGGCGGCTGGCTGAGTAGAGGAATTTAGAAAGATGTTTTTCTTGTGTGCTTTTATCAAGTGTAGAAAGTGTTTTTAAGCCACTTGGTGATGAACATTGCCAAATTTTACTTCAATATAATCCCCTTTTTCTTATAAAGTCACCGAATAAAATATTAACAATGACTAATAATAATATAATTAGACCATATTCTTATCAAATAGATTTTAAAACCAGGTAAATTAATGTCTTTGTCAAATAAAGTTTTCCTTTGTATTTTCCCCTGATTATTAAATGATTTGTGAACTTTTTATTTTTCTTTGACCTCAGAATTAAGAAAGTTCTGTGAAAGAGAGTTATACAGGTCTTTGAAAGATCACCCCATATTATATCCCCAAATTTAAGCAAATCAAAACCATTCAAGATGCCTGATAATTTAATGTTATTAAAGATCTCTAGGAGAGGGAGAGAGAGCTTGTTTCCTAGAAAACCCATTCTAATATTCTATGACCAGCACTGTCAGATAATTTTTCTAAGTAAGTCCATTGCATTAGAGTTTGAACCCTTGTTTTCTTTATAATTGGAGACTAAAATCTAAATAATAGCCATTTCTATTGTTGTACATGATTATTTAGTTATTCCTCAGTCTCCCTCCAACAGAAACAGCATTTTCTTGTTTTGAAATTTCAATCTCTAAACCTTTAATCATTGATGGGATCTTGCTTTGATCCTTCATTATTTTTCACATCTCTCGGATTATGTTTGGAACTGGAAATAGTGGTCCAGAGATGGCTAAATTGTTTCTCACCACTTTCTATGCTATCGTGCATTTGTTCATTTTAAAAATTGGCCTGCCTTTCTAAACCGTGGTCAGTTCTTTATCTTTTTTTGTGCCCTAGTTCCTAATCTGACCATGGGTGCCAAGACGAATTCTTCCCTAATTGGTATTTTAAAAATGTTTCCTGTTTATTGAATTTGAATCTGTTAGCATTCAATCGCTCATAAAACTCTTAAAAGGTAGTTTGAAGTCTAATTCCACCCTTCCTTTCCAATCATTACACTTTCCCCAACCATGACCCAGATTCAACCTATTGAATATTCACTCTATGTGTGACTTCTTCCCATGTTTACACATATTTCTGTATAGTAAATTTAATATAGAAAAGCTGAGTTAAACTTAGTTATTTCTCTATAATGTAGACAGTATGGGTATGAGTTAAATTGACTATCATACTGCTAATAGAGGTTTTATATTTTATTAGGAAAATCTGCATCATGTCTCATAACAGAAGCACAGAGAAGATAGTCCATAGGACAAAAATGCCATAAGTACAGTGATGTAAAACATCTGTGGGACAGACAGCTGCAAAGGGTGGAAAGGAACCTTTGTGGGAAAAGATGCATGCTGATTTTTTTGTTGGCTTCCTCAGTAAAAGAAGTTGAAGGAACACTGGTAGTTTTCCAAGACCATAACTTCTGCATGCGAATGCACCTTCTAGAAGGACACTTTAAAAATAATTTGGAGTTGTGTTTTTACCTTTATATTAATAATAGTCATCGTTAATACAGTAGCATTTATTCTAAATATATCCTTTTGTAGATATTTGCGCTTTTAAACTTATTTCCTTTTTTGGAATGGCTGAAACAAATGGCACAGATGATCAGATGCACTGAGTTGTGATCGAAATCAGCTGTTAAGTTGAGGAAAAAGCCACTCAAACGCAAAAGGAAGTCTGAGGTTTTCCATTCCAAGTAGTCGAATTAATTAACTTAATTATAAGCAGACTTTTTAAACAGGACTCTAAAAGTATTGAAAACCCTTGTTGAAAACAAAGTCACATAAATTCCGGCTTTGTAGGGCAGATTCTTCTGAGACATATTGCCATCCCTTTACTGAACAACAGGACTAGAGGAAGGCAACAGCAAACTGTTATAACTGACAATGAAATACAGTTATTTAGTTTTTAAAACCTGAGTCCATTTTTAAAACATTATAGAAATGTTTTAATAATATTGTAGAGAGTTGCTAGCAAAGAGCTTGAGTTGCAACATAGAAAGACCTCATTCCCAGGCCCTTGGTTTGGCCCTAATGCAGTCCCACCTCTTTTTAAGTTAATTTCATCAGCCATGGAAATACTCAGAGGGAAAAAAGTAAAATTAACCTTTTTGTTGTTACTAATAATAATATGATTAAATTTTTTCTAATATGCATTTTGCTAAGTGTTTATATTATGTTTCCACGGGAACTTTTTCTGTACGTACTTTTACTATTTCCCCAAAGAATGCATTTGTAAGACAAACATGAAATCTGGCAGTTAAATGAGGTAATGGTTATGGAATTTCAGAGGATAGAGAATTGAATTAAAAGAAAACTGGTCAACCATATTTTGGGTCTTTAAGTTGTTCATGTCAATCAAAATGCTTCTTTCAGGAAATGAATGCAGAAAAAGCTTTTCTTACAAAAAGGGAGGGAAAGGTTATTTAACATGTTTTTAGAGACTTTAACTCTTTTGTAGTTTGGTTTTAATATAAAAGGATAAATAGTGACAGGCTTTAAAGGATATTTAAATGTACCATAATGTAAATTATAAAATCAGTGAAGCTGGGCTTTAAAATGGTCTGGGGAACGACCACAGCTAATAACAGCTCATGCCAGACAAAAAATAAGGAACCTATTACAGCCCTAGTCTGATTTAAAACAAAATCACATCATTTTATGATTAAGTTTTGAAAGAGCAGATGGAGCTAAAAAGCACCCAATTGTGTTTTTTAAGGGCTCCTGTTTTGGGTTATTAAAAGTCAGAAGCAAGATACTATATATACTATAGATGTTACAATTCTTATCAGTAAGAACAGGCATTACCCATAAAACTAGCTTTAAGTCATATGGGATGTAGCAAAACAACAACTACAGGTGTCCTCAGAACAGTTTCTTCTGAGTTCAGTAGCAACTAGTTTTTCATTTTCAAAAATATTATTGTTTTTTTAAACACAATTTTTATATTCTAGGCTACTGCGTTTTCCCTGTTGAGAAGAAATGGTGTTTACAACATTGTCAAATTTATACACAATTTAAATTTCTTTAAACAGTCCAGGCCATTCTCTGTAAATCTGGAGGCATTATAATGTAGCATTTTATGATGACAGGTTACTTTATATTGCCTGAGCCTATTCTTTCTGATGCTCAGGGTTGTTTCCAGTGATTTGTAATTATAGATCTAAAATACATTATGTGGGTACTTTACTTCCTGTTCTACAGTTGAGTTTCATGCTAAAGTAAGCCTGGAACCAAGGCCCTTAGGAAGTACAAACACAGTGTGTAGGACATAGAACAAAATGTACAACTACAGTAAATGCCTACCAGCTTCTGCCAGACGCATTTTATAATTTATTAGAATCACATCTACACTACCGAGTTGAAAGGAATATGAAGACAAATATCCAACACCTGCAATCAAGTGAAGGGTGGTATTAAAAAGTTTTAATATCCTGTTTTTATGAAAACCTCCACATTATGGACAATGTAATTGTTTATATGTAACTCAGTTACATTTGATGTGGCTTTTTTGTTGTTTTGCAATCGGAAACACACCCACTCCCCTGAGATACTATGCAGCAAGCAGCTTGAGAAGGAAGGATTGTGTGGAGATAGCTCAAAAAAGGGTACAGAAACCTCCAGCACAATAGTGTTAAGTTCTACTACTAGATTTTAGGTTGCTGTTGTAGTTTCTGATAAATAAACTATCTATTGTCTCCAAACACTGCATCTTCATTGTTTAGGGCTTCTACTTACCTTAAAACTGCATAATATTCATTTACCTTAACTAAGAACAGGCCTTCATACCTAGAGGTAAAAGCAATGATAACCTTTGCAATATAAAACAATTGATCAATCTGTGACTATTAAGTGTTCAATTTTCTGTCTTTGGGTTAACTGAAGTACATATAGTTTTTAGACTCCTCTCCATCAGAAAACACTCCTGGGTCACCACAAAATACACAGCAGCACTTAACAAACACTGGGCATACAACTTTTTACTAGTGACTTGTCTAATCAACTCTTTGAAATTATTTTTCTAGCCAAACAGAATATATCAGAGGCTACAACGATCGAATTGAATATCCTCGCAGAAACTGCATCACACAGATTGTCCAAAGAACCACAAATGGTACCCAGTAGAACTACACCAATCATTCCTATAGTCAAGGAATTACCTGTCATTACAACAAAGTTCCCTCCTGTGGGAAGTATAGTCAATTTTGAACAGAAAGCTGCAATCCAACCTCAGGCTGTCACAGACAGCTTAGCCCCTGAATCACCCCCACCAGCTGGGAGTACCAAGAAGCTTTGGGAGATGGACTACTACTCACCTTCTGCTTCAGGACCACTTGGAAAGTCAGACATATCAGAAATTAAGGAAGAAGTGCTCCGAAGTACAACTGTCATCTCCCATCATGCTACTGATTCATGGGATGGTGTCATGGAAGATACACAACCCCCAGAATCAGTTACACAGATTGAACAAATAGAAGTGGGCCCCTTGGTAACATCTATGGAAATCTCAAGGCATCCTCCTTCCAAGGAATTCTCTGTAACTGAAACACCATTTGTATCCACAAGAATGACCCTGGAATCGAAAACTGAAAAGAAAACAGTAAGCACTATTTCTGAATTGGTGACTACAAGTCCCTATGGATTCACCTTGGGAGAAGATGATGATGAAGACAGAACACTTACAGTTAGATCTGGTCACACCACCTTGGTCTTTAGTAAAATACCTGAAGTCATTACAGTGTCAAAGACTTCCGAAGACACAACTCATGCTCAACTAGAGGACTCAGAGTCAGTCTCAGCATCCACAACTGTTTCACCTTTAACTATGCCTGACAATAGATCATCCCTGGACAGCTGGGAAGGGAGACAAACTAATGGTAGGATAACTGAAGACATTTTTGGCCAGTATCTGTCTAGTACACCTTTTCCATCACAGCATCATAAAGAAGTAGAATTGTTTCCTTATTCTGGTGATAAAATATTAGTAGAAGGAATATCCACAGTTATTTATTCCTCTCCACAAACAGAAATGACACAAGGAAGAGAAGGAACAAAAACTCTAATACCAGAGATGAGAACAGATACTTATACAGAGGATGAAATACAGGAAAAGATCACTAAAGGTCCATTTATGGAAAAAACAGAAGAAGCTTTCTCTGGAATGAAGCTCTCTACATCTTCCTCAGAGCAAATTCGTTTTACAGAGTCTTCTGTGGAAATGACAACTCCAGGTGGGTTAGAAGCAGATGGCTATGATGATACTACCAAGTATAGTGAAGATATTACAACAGTGCATCTGACCCCCAGTACTTTAGATGTTGAGGTGGTCACTGTATCAAAATGGTCACTGGAAGAAGATAATACAACATCAAAGCCTTTAGAATCTATAGAACATTCAGGCTCTCCAAAACTGCCCCCCACTTTTCTTACCACTACGGGGGTGAATGGAAAGGATAAAGAAATCCCAAGTTTCACCGAAGCTGGAGGAGATGAATTTACTCTTATTTCAGATATTGCTCGAAAGCAATTAGAGGAGATTACTGAGGAAGACTTAATAGATCATGAGAAATTCACAATCAGATTTCAGCCAACTACATCAATTGGAATTGCAGAAAAGTCAACTTTGAGATATTCTGCAACTGAAGAAAGTGTTCCACCTATCTCAAGCACAGAAGGCCGAGTTGTTTATGCAACCACAGAAGGAAGTGCTTTGGGTGAAGGAGAAGATGTGGACATCTCTAAGCCAGTATCTACTGTTCCCAAATTTGCACACACTTCAGAGGTAGAAGGATTGGCATTTGTTAATTATAGTAGTACCCAGGAGCCTACTACTTATGTAGACTCTTCTCATACCTTTCCTCTTTCCGTAATTCCCGAGACAGAATGGGGAGTGTTAGTACCGTCTGTGCCATCAGAAGGGGAAGTTCTAGGTGAACCTTCTCAAGATATACGTGTCATTGATCAGACTCGCCTTGAAGCAACTGTTTCTCATGAAACTATAACAACAACAGAAACCACACAGGGAACAACTCAGGAAGAATTCCCTTGGAAGGAAGAGACTGCAGAGAAACCAGTTCCTGCTCTCAGTTCTACGCCTGGCATGCCCAAGGAGGCAACAACACCATCGGATGAGCAAGAGGGTGATGGATCAGCATATACAGTCTCTGAAGATAGATTGATGACAGGTTCTGAGAGAGTCCCAGTTTTAGTAACAACTCCGCTTGGAAAAATTGACCACAGTGTGTCACATCCACCTGGTGCTATAACTGAGCACAAAGTGAAAACGGATGAAGTGGTAACACTAACATCAAGCATTGGGCCAAAAGTATCTTTAAGTCCAGAGCCCGATCAAAGATATGAAACAGAAGGCAGTAGTCCAACAGAATTTATAACACCTTTGAGTCCTACCCAGCTTATAGAGGAAACCACTACTGAGAAAAGAGAGAAAACATCCCTAGAGTATATTGATTTAGGCTCAGAATTATTTGAAAAGCCCACAGCCACGGAACTCCCCAAATTTTCAACAATTAAAGCCACAGGTCCAAGCGATATCACTGGTGTGTTGGGTGCAGTAGACAAACTTCACACAACTTCAGCATTCAAGCCGTCTTCAGCATCCACTGTGAAACCACCTCTCATTGACAGGGAACCTGGTGAAGAAACAACCAGTGACATGGTAATCATTGGCGAATCCACATCTCGTGTCCCTCCCACTACCCTGGATGATATTGTACCTAAGGAAATGGAAACCGATATTGATAGAGAGTATTTCACGACTTCAAGTACTCCTTCTGCTACACCGCCAACAAGACCACCCACTGTGGAAGGCAAAGAGGCCGTCGGACCTCAAGCACTCTCCACTCCACAACCCCCGGCAGTGACAAAATTCCACCCTGACATAAATGTTTATATTATTGAGGTCAGAGAAAACAAGACAGGTAAGTCTTTGCTTTCTAGACATATCATAGAAAGCAATCAGCATTTTATCTTGAAAATTGCTCTTGGGGAAAAAAAAAATCAACATACCAAATACTGCCACTAGAAGATAACTGGAGTGTGAAAAATGTTTTAGCTTCATATATTTGTACGAGAATTGGAAGAATATGTTAAACAATTTGGAAGAATGTTAGATAACGATTTTATTTTAAAAGTCGTAAGAAGCCTTGCTTTGTCATCTAATATAACCAATTCATCGCTGTTACATCACTTCAGAACATGCAGAACAAAGTGTTTTAATTTCAGTGTCTTTCCATACATTACTACTCAAGTGTAGTACTAGACTGTGTTAACATTCCATTGGTCTTTAACTATTAACCTTGAGTACTTACAACGTGGACAGCTAAAACTGATATTTTGAATATCTCTAGGGTTGACAGAAAGGCATCTAAAGGTTTGCTTTGGTTTTCTTCTTCCAGGATTTTATAGGTTTATTATATGAATATGATTTGTAGGGTGGGTAAGAGGTCTATAGTTTAAATGTTATTTTAATGTAAAGTCAACATTTTTTTAAATTGTTGTTTTTGGATATTTTAGTGCGGCTTTATTAACTCTTTAGAACAAATACAATCTACCTCAGTTCCAAGTAATGCTATAATTCATTGTATCAAATATTTCAGAAGGTGGATATGTAAGTGTTACCTTTGTTTCCTAAAAAACTAGGCTGTGACATTGTTTATTTTGTGATTTGATTGTTCCACCTCTAGGAGTATTTGCGATGACTTCTATTCTCCTCAAATATTTTAGCTCTCTGTCAGAATTCTAGAAAGCTGTTTCCTTATGTTGATTAATACTTGCAGTTATTATTATCAAACATGCCTTATTTCTACTTAAAGGTGTGAACCAAACCATCTTTTGAATTTGGTAAATTGAATTGAGAATACCTAGCACATACAGTTCAATAGATCAATTCAGATTTGTTTGTCTCTTAATTTAGAAATTAAGATAACTGATTTTAGTAAGGTCCTGTATTGTAGTTTTAATATAAGAATTTAAATGAATAAATATTCATTATTCCTTGGCCTGTCTCTAAGAAGCCAGACTAGAAGAATGCCATTTTCTCAGGGTTTCTCTCTTATTGCTGGGATTTTCCCATGAGGTCATGATTTTTCTGAAGAGTGATGCTACCTCTATTAAAGTGCCCAGGAGTGCACCTGTTGGAAACAAACAGGGAGCTTTATTGTCAAGTTAGTTTGTAACCAGTGCGGTAGGTGGTAACTTCACAGCTTCTATTATATTTCTACTATCCAGAATTTTCTCAGTGTGAAAGCTTTTTCTTGGCAGTGAATAGTAGAGAAGAGAACACACTCACAGAGTATTAAAGTTAATCTTTACTTCCCAGTACAGTTTAAAGAGGCCAGATTTGAGCATGATTTTCTTGCTAACGATGCTGTTTCTTGGAAACCATAACATATTTCCTCAACTCTACATTCCATTTCCATCTCCTGGAACTAGAGTAGAAAAGATGAGGTGAGTTGCCACGAAGTAGAAATGAAGATTGCTGTTATTAGGATTGGAAAAGATACAGGGAGGTATAACTGTGAGGGAAAAAAAGTATTAATAAAAAATCAAGTACTATCAATGCTTAATTTAATAATTGTTAAAAATACTTTAATGACTATGCAGATTTTTTTTTCAATTTTTATTACTCTGTTGTTAGTATAAATACTGAGTTGAGTTGAATAATACAAGACACAATGAAAATTTAGTTCTGCATTTAAAAACTCTTCTAAATGGGAAACTGTGAGTTAAAGTTAGGATGATCAAATTACAAAATGGAAAAAGTGAAACTTGATCTCTCTGGAAGAACTGGCAGTCATCACAGAAAGAGAACTACTTCATATTTGAAACGGAGGGTCGGAGTAACCTAACCCTGAAACAATTCGTACGAAGGTGTATATTTATATATGAGTTGTGGACTTAATTCAGCTAGACCTGGGAGACATGAATAGGTATTTTCTCTTCTTTTTTCCACTTCTAAAACATGGGACCATGAGCCACCTTGAAACTAATTTTGTTTTGTGAAATAATAATAGGTCAGGAAATTCTGTGGAATACTTGGTTACTTCCACCAGGCAGAATTCCAGTGTGTGGTTGTGTAGTATGTGTATGGGGGGGGGTGTATCTATGGAATAATTATCTATCTACCTGCCTCTACCTACCAACCTACCTATTACCTTTATTTTTGTGTGTTCTATATATGCCATTCTCCTTAAAATTAAAAGCATTGTTTATTGCCTTCATAAGACAATGAGGTTTACTCAGATCCAAATGCTTACTTATCCTAGCTTTGTTTTCTGTGAGAAATTTAATTTTCCAACATTTTGAGCTATGCCAAGGGAAAATCCTAAAGCAGATGTTCAATTAATGAGTTCTAAGGCAGGTGTATACCTTAATAAGGACGAGTGTGTATGTGCCAGGAGAACCAACCTTTTTATGTATCAAGGCACATTTTTCCAGACTGGAAAATCTTGGGTGCATGTGTGAACTTGTATAAATGTATTCACAAAAGTAGAATCGACCTTTACATATACCATGTATGCAGCAAAAATACCACCCATGCTACCCTAAACCAAGGCATTCATAATTTTTTGCTGCACTCAGCAAGTCATATAAATCTTGATTTTTTTTTTTACTACCATAAAACAAAACATGCTACTCAGGGCACACTTATGTTATATTTGCTCAAATGGATCTTAATAGCAACTTAGGGTGCTGTTGCTAGAGGGCAACTGTAGTTAGCAGTTAAAAAAATCTGAAGGAACTTTTCAGCTCATAAAAGTTTTATGAGCTGAAAAATGCTATGGGGTGTGCTTAACAGTGGTTCAGGGGATGCTGAAAACTTGACTCCTGTCTATTTCAGGAGTAATTTGCACACCTGCAGTTTGAAAAATTATTAAAAGGTTTTCTTTGTGAACATACGTGAAGGCTATAGGGTTCGAAGGCATAGGAAGAGTTTCTTCAATTTTAGATTTTTTTTTTTAAAAAGAGCACTCCTCTAAATCATCAGAAATGTTACAACTTAGTGGAACAAAACTGCCAATGTTTTTAAAAGCTGACATACCAGTATCTTTAAATCAAAGAATAATATGGAAATGTACAGATATTAAATACCAGTGTTATATACAAATACTAGTGGCTATTACCTTAAAATAGATAGCTTATGAGTTTTCTATAAACAAGTTCATCTATTCTACTTACTATGGGTCAGACTTGCTCAATGTTGTCTTGTTAGGCATTTTTTTACTGATTTTATAATTTATAATTTATATCCACCCAATTTATAAACTGTCTAAGAGTAAGGCAGGAATAAAGCCAATATTAAACTAAAATGATAAAAATATTAAGATATTGATAAGATTATTAATGTAATGCTATTAAAGATTAGATTTTGAGAAAGATAATTTTTGGTCTCTAAATTAGAATTCATTTTGCTCAATATCCTTATTAAGAATCATTGATTACATTGTAACCAATCATTAGACTCACTATAACCTTATTGGTTACATCATTCAGAAATAACTCTCATCAAATTAATCTCTTCTGCACTTTCATTTGTACGTAAAAGAAACACACATAAAGATAAAGGTTGGTTTTCTGAATATCATGGTGTTATGGTGAGGGCAAGAACAAGGGACATTGGCTCTGAGAGCAGGAGATATCTGGGCAAATACTAATATTGATATCATTGATTGCACAGTCATCATTTGTAAAAGATACTGTTTATACAAGATAGTCTCATTTTTTTTAAATTACACACTTGCCAATTTTATAGAATTTCATGATTATATAGAAAAATTACTTTCATATTTTTTTATTATAGGATCAGATTCCCTTCTTCAGACAAAATCTTATTGAGGGCTTCCATATCTTGAACAGACCAAAGGGTGACTGTGTTGGTTAAGTCCGAGGGAGACTGGGAGACTTGCTCTCTTGGGATGATCTCCCCATCTCCTGTGGTGGTTTCTACAATAACATGTACCTCAGAACACAGCTAGGAGGAGAATGATATCATCTAGATAGTTCAAAATAAAGCAAAAACAATTACTCATTCCTGAAAGAATTATTTTTTTAAAGTAGAAGTGGTTTTAAAATTGGTCTGATTATCAGTACCTTTGTCTCACTATAATGATACACATTTATTAACATTTACCTTTGAATAGCTCTGTGCACAGTGCTGAATAAAACTAAGTAAGTGTACTTTCAATCTTATCAGTGCCTAGGTGTCATCAAGATAACATATAGGGCATTTCAAAGTGTCACGTGTATGTGCAAGACTAAACTATCGTGCAGCTCACACTGTCAGATCATTTTTTCTATATATTATTGCATGTAAACCTCAAAAATAATTTGTAAGACAACTAGGGAAAAGAGATGGTCAAATGAAGGCACACCATCTCTGATATCCGTTGCCTTGGGTCTAATGGTCTAACAGCTTTGGCTCTCTTTGGAGCATTTTTGCAGTGAAGTGATTCCATCTCCTGATGAACTCGGAGGAACAATAACCCCGCCCTGTTAGCTCAGGTGCCACCCTGTTGTCCATCAATTCCTGAAAGAGCATCATAAACTCTGGAAAAACTGGTTTTTCACTGACGTTCTATTGGCTTGTTAAAGAGTATATGATTTAAACGAGGTTGCTGCTAATACAGGGGACATGAAATGTTATTCCTATAGCTCGTATAGCTGCCATGGCAAGGGAATAGCATTCTGAACTTGGTAGCATGCTATTCTGGGGTTCTGGGCTGCTTCTTTCCTGCCAAACTTTGGAGCACATCCCTAAAAGTGGGTAGGGCTGGTGCCTACACATGGGTGGCTCCTTTTCATGATCTCCAGCTGTGGCTCCCTGCCAGAGAAGCATATTTTTTTCTGCAGGAATTTAGGATGGCTTCCCCCATTCCTCATTGGCTTCCTAAAGTCTAGAAAAGGATTGAGTTCCTCTTCTCTTGATCAAATAATGGAAAGGGAAGAGAATGGTTATCTTCCTTCCTTTTTGTAGTATGAAGAAAAAAATTGACCTTAATGTTTCTAAATTATTAGTGAGCTTAACTTTGTACTACAGACTGAAGGCTACCTTTTAAAAAAGTCCTAAGTGAAACATACACATATGGACATATAGACATGCACATATAGAATCTCAACTTTTTAAAATGTTCTTTCAATAGTGTTATTAACCCACTAACCTCGAGGAAAAATTTAAGAAATTGGAAGTATTTTCTTCAAAGGTTGAGGTTTAATAATAAAAGATGTTCCATAGATAGCCAAAAGAAACTTTATCTTCTTCCTAAAATGAGCCAATGCCCATTCTCTCAGAAAATGGCACCTGCAGTTACAATTTGTCATTATCAAAATTACTACTGATGTAGGGGCATTATCCAAAGACAAATACCACTTATCTATTATTGGCAGTTACCTTCAGAGAGATGCCACACCCTTCTAGCAGAGCACAGTCAAGAATTACCTTCATAGCTTTGTGCAGTGGCAGTGTTGTAGCCAATGAGGTTTATCCGAGGCGCGATTATTGCTAATTGAAAACTTTTCCCAATACCCCGCCATGATGACTTGAAATATAGTCAGCATTGACAATTTTTGACAGTCTCTATGGAGACTGAAGAAAAAAAAAGGAAAAAGAAAAAAATTACCTTCAAGTAAGGCTATGATATGCCTAGTCCTTTGACAGATATTAAAGAGAAGCACAGCCGGGCGCGGTGGCTCACGCCTGTAATCCTAGCTCTCTGGGAGGCCGAGGCGGGCGGATTGCTCGAGGTCAGGAGTTCGAAACCAGCCTGAGCAAGAGCGAGACCCCGTCTCTACTATAAATAGAAAGAAATTAATTGGCTAACTAATATATATATACAAAACATTAGCCGGGCATGGTGGCGCATGCCTGTAGTCCCAGCTACTTGGGAGGCTGAGGCAGCAGGATTGTTTGAGCCAGGAGTGTGAGGTTGCTGTGAGCTAGGCTGACGCCACGGCACTCACTCTAGCCTGGGCAACAAAGCGAGACTCTGTCTCAAAAAAAAAATAAAATAAAATAAAAAAAAAAATAAAGAGAAGCACAAAAGAAACATAAACCATAGACCCTGCTCCCAAAGCTTTCACATGCATCTTGGGGAGGCAATATTAACACAATCAAATGCAATTGTGGTACTAAAACATATAATTACACATTAGGTAATGTGGTATGACAGACTGTGAATGAATGAGGTCAGCAAAGGAAGGCATTGATAAAGGCAGGAAGTTAAAGAATATTTCATGCGAAGGAAGAGACTCAAGACAGTCTCTGTTTGAGGGGAAGAGTAAAAACAAATTACTAGAAGCCAGTTACTAGCCAATTGCTTTCTAACCTAGGCTCACCAGTGGGGCTAAGGAACCCCAAGTATAAGTAATTTTTAAAAATAGGACTGAGATCACAGAAAGGGCATGACCTGCTTCAGAAGCTGAATGCCTCCTTAGGATTTGCCCAGAAACCTACACAGGTTCATGAAAACTAGAGATATTCAGCCAGCTTCCTCAGGAAGGAGTGTTCTCACACTTTTCTGTGCTTCAGTGATTCATACGTTTTGATAAAAACTGCATGTTCTGTGGGTTAAGTATGTTTAACTTTTCAAAATATATTCCAATGAAGTATCTTGGTTCAGAATTACACGCATATAAAGTTAGGTGGCATAAAACTACTTTTTAAAGAGTGGCTACACATTCTAAAATATGATTTAAAGGCTAATGACATTTTAAATCAAATGAATATTGAATCAGTATGATTAGAGGGAAGGTACTGTCAGTTGGGGAATCTGGAGTCAGTTTTCTTCTTTGCTTATCTGCAATGTGGACCCATCAATTTCTTAATTTCCCTGTCAGAATGTTTTTGCTAATAAAATGGATATAAGGCTATTATCATATAGAAGGATACTTCCTAAACTTTGACATGTACTCTTTTTTCAAATCTCAGGTGTTATGAAACAAAGAATATGTGTGTATATATTCATTCACACATGTATATATACATATATGTATGTATATATACATATAATATACATATATATTTTTCTCATTTATTCAACAGTCAAATAATTACAATGTACCAACTACACTAGAGCTGGATTTTTTGAAGTACACTCTGTCTGTGATATTCTGAATGAACATAGAGAAGTAGTTAGTTTGCTTCATAAAGGATACCTGGAAGAGGCAATTGATATAGTACAAAGAGTTTTTGGAAAGAGACCTGGGTTCATTGTCAACATTGTTATAGTTGGCCCTCTGAATCCATGCGTTCCCTATCCTCTGATTCAACCAAATGTGGATGGCAAATATTTTGGGGAAAAAAACACAATATGAATTCACAATACAACAATAAAAAATAATACAAATAAAAAAACCAATACAGCATAACTATTTATACAGCATTTGCATTGTATTTGGTTTTATAAGTAATTTAAAGATGATTCAAAGTATATTTATATGTGGGTTGTATGTAACACTATGCTATTCTGTAAGGAACTTGAGCATCAGGGATCCTGGAACCAGTCCCTTGTGGCTATTGAGGGATGACTGTATTTGCGATCTGTTTGGTCTTAAATAAATTACTTAACCTCTATAGGCCTAAGTTGTATAAAATTAAAAATATATAATAGTACTACCACCTCACCAGATTGTTTAAAGAGGAAGGGAATCTCTTTGAGTGCTTGCCATATGCCAGTCACTGTCACACATTTAATGCTCTTGAGTGACCAAGCAGTGTCTAGCACATGGGAACTACTTAGTTCAAATTAATCCCATCTCAGCTTTAGGAATTATTTCATTTCAAACTTATAAATATAGAAAAATGTAGATTTTTTTGCAGTAAATAGGTCAAAGTCAAATTATCTTAAAATTGGAGATGATTTATTCTTTAAGGAGCCAAATACTTTAGTATCTGCTTGACTGAAAGAATGTGTTAAAATTTTAATCCTACAGTGGTTGTGTTTTTAGGGTGATGCCATTTTGGCTGCTAATCAGAAGCAGCTGCAGCCCTTACTTAAAATTTAAATATAGTATTGATTCTATAGGCTCTAAGAGTAGAGTTTATTAGCTTTCTGCTCTTTCTCATGTGTGAAAATTAGCCTTCTGGTTTTGACAACTACCATTTGAATTTTCTCTCAAAAAATCATTTTACATATTCTTCATAAATTTCCCCAGGTATTGGGCTCAGCCTCTTGCATATTCATAGAACACACGGACATTCCCTGCTGTCTTTTTGTTGTTGTCAAGGAAACCCCCAGTTCTCTACACAGGGATTACATTCTTCTTTCTTAATAGCTCTTAGATCATTCATTTGTGCAATGAATAAAAAATGTATTCACAGGTCCAGACAGTGTTCAGAACTTTTTTTTCTGGGGGCAGGGGTGTAGCTAACGGGGAGAGCCGTGCATGGTGAGAGGAGAAATAGGGACAAAAGAAAAGGAAAAAGAAATGCTCTCTGAGTTCCATTTTAATGAGGTAAAGCTGAAAATTTTATGCTTTTAAGAAGACATTGCCTATTTTTGTCAGTTCAGAAAATTTATAACATTACTTTTCGGTGAGGCCAGTTTTTCACATACAAAAATAGTTAGTTTTTAAGTGGCTTTAGTAATAGAACAATTCCAAGAATGGGGCCCTGGTCAGTGTGGGTGGCACAGGTGGGGAATGGCGATGGGTTTTAGTAAAATCTGTCATGTATTTTTTCATTTGTATTGAAATACTTTGCATTTTTTTTACAACATAATTGAAGTGATATAAAATATAGAATATTCTTGGATCCTAGGGCATCATGTGGACATCTGAAAACTCATTTTATTGCATTAAAAATTGGTCTTCCTTAGAGTGTGCCAGTATTTAGACTTTTTGAGTATGAATCAGAAGGGAAACACACATCTATTAAAAGAAGAAGAGTATAATTATTCTCAAAAAGAGTGATTCATTCTTTTGGAGGAAAATAAATTATGTGAATCTTGTCAATAAATACCTGCTAGAATGATGGGGTAATGTATAGAGTGTTTCTCCATAAATAACTTAAAGTCTAAATAGGGGATTTTAAGTTAGAAAGAAAGAATGTCTGGAGTATGAGGAAAAGTTTAATTGTATTTCAGCATCTATGTCTATGAGAATTTGATATATTGTATTACACTCAAACATTATACCCAAACTTGCGTGCACACGAGTATAATCAGCACACAGTGAGTGCCTTGAGTAGCTTTTTGTGACTTCATGTTTTCACTTTGTAGCTCAGTCTTCCTAGTGTCTTACAAGGCAGTTGTAAGACTTTGGCCATATGTTGCATAAAGTAGGCTTCTGAAGGGTTTGGTTTTGCTAAGATGAGAAAAGGAAAAGGAAATAAATAGGCTAATGTGTATTTCTGGAGAGTATATTGGAATATAGTATAATTATCATTTTCACTATGTTGAAAGCTTACCTGTCTTTGCTTTATTGGGCAGCCCATCTTTACTCTCTGTAGATAAAACATTTTCTGCTCATCTCCTCACATTCACCCCCAGAACATGGTTTGGGGTTTTGCTGAAATAAAGTCATTCAATCAAGCTATTGTATGGCTGGGGAAAATAAAATAAAACAATTTATAATTTTTTAATTATAATTTATAATATAATTTATAAAAGAAAGAAATATAATTTGTAGCTTATTTGGAATTTATACCTAGTTGGGAAGGTAACTTGAAATAATTAGCACACAAGAGAGGTGCACAATAAAGGCTAGTTGTTTTATTAAAAGGGAATTTAGGGGCATATATGAAATGCATTAGGAAACATCTTCAGCATGCAAAGTCTCAGGACTGATCTCAGAAGAATCTCTGGGCATACATCACCTCATCAAGCATCCACTTTGTTTGCCTGAGAGGACCTAGAGCTGCCCAAACCAGGCACTGGCTGGCTGACCACCCATGCTGCCACTGTGTGCAATGGTCACCAAGGGACACCAGGATATTGACCAGCACATAAATATTGAGTTATGTGTTTAAAGGATCCCTTCAATTTAATTATGGAAAAGGGAATTTAGGGAGGGAGGTGAGATTTTTTTAAAAAGTGAAAAACACCTAGGAAATTTGTAAATAAGAAATTATATGACCTAAGTCCCATGTAAATAAGAAATTATATGACCTAAATTAAAGCCATGGCCAGTTTGGGTGGAAGAGTTTTAGAAAAGCTCTATTGGAGGACTCAGAACTTCAGCTGGATCATTCACAACTAGATGGGTATAGTTCAAAGGAGAATTTAGGACGCATTCCAAACTGGGAGTGGGGCAGTAGTCTTGAACAATTCTGAGGTGGGAATGAGGAAGATGTTGAGATGGGGACAGGGAGCTGCTGGGCTCCAAAGCAGAGAGGCAGAGAATGACAACAGAGAACTGAAGGAAGGGGAGGGACATGGGACCAAATAATTTGAACCCCCTGTTGAAGAGTTCAGGTGCAAGAGATGACAGGAAATGACTAATAACTTTTCAACAAAGGAGTGGCATAATTAAAAATTAAATGGTGTTTGGTAAAGTTTAGCTTAGTAGCCAAAATTTTGGGGATACACCAGAAAAAAATATACTTATTTCTGAGAGGCCTTTGTTTTTACTTTAATCAAAGCTTTTACTTATTTTTAAATCCTTGATTCTGACTCAAGCATGTTTCTGATGTTAGAATATCTGGTTAATAACTATCTATCTCTACCGATCTATCTATCTATCCTCAATTATCTGTCTATCTACCAAAGAATTTGACAGTGGTAGAGAACTAAAGTGCAAAAGACAATTAAAATACTGCCTTATGGTTGTTTTTTGTTGATTTGCTCTATTTTTCATCTTTTAAGGAAACATTTAGAAACCTACGGGCTTACTTTTCTTTCATATAGCTTTTATCTGATTGTTCAGAAATGCTCAAAGGCCCCCAAATTACTTGATTATGCTCTCCAGGAAAGCTCTTACTCTTTAAAAACTGGAAGTTATGAAGTCCCCTGGGCCTCTTCTATAAGCAAGAAGAGCCCACACTCAATGATATCTCCTTAAGCGCACTTAGCAGATGATGGTATCTAAACAAATTCTTTCCACTTGAAGGAACATTATTTGAGGATTATCTGAAGTTGGGCAAAGAGATGATCCCCATTTATCATTCCCATAAGATGTCTTACTCTTAAAAGTGAGGCTATCAGAAACACTTATAGTGTTAATATATGTATATTACCCTTTCTGGATGTAAAATTCATGAATTGAGACACAATTGGGCTCCTTACTCAGCATGGGAAGGCTGTCAGCGTACGCTAACATGCTTTAGTGGTGCACCAAATGAACCTTTACTAGCAGAGTTCCTAGGGAGACGTGAGTGACAGAACCCAATACTGATCTTCCAATCTTTAGTTTAATCTCTCTGATCTCCAGCAAGATAGAGTATTGATATTCTAATATTCAATGACTGAAGTAATTAAGGATGCAAAAACACCTGACAAGCTTTGCGGAGGGTGTTTGTACCTTGATTACTAATGTCAATGTCTTTAAGCATACTGAGTTGGCACCATGTTTAGTGTATCAAATTTTTCAAATGGTGGAATGTCTAAGGCAATCTGGTCAAAATTCATGTTAGGTGAATTTCTTTGCTTCTTAAGGTGCCAGTTAGCATTTTATTTGAATTAAGAACATACTAAAGGTGAATGAAATTGAAACATTTGTTTCATTCTGGTAATTGGATCTATAGGTATGTGTCAGAAAATTTAAACATCTTAAAAAATTTCAAGCTTTCTCTCTTTAAATTCTACAAGTATTTCTCAAGCACTTCAGTATGACTGTCTATTGTATTTTTAAAATAAGGAAACAAAAATAATTTTTGTTACACATTAAAATAAAATCTATCTTAATAAAGAAATGTGATCCTAATATATCTCTGCTGAATAGATTGGTATACACTTACATTTAATTAAAAGCTCTTAAACTTAAATTGTAAAATTCCCTAAAGAGAACATGAACTTTAACCAGCTGCCCATGCATCTTAGCAACTATGTTTTGTGTCTGGTAACAGTATGACTGGAAGACTTGTGCTGTGTCTACAAAACTTTGCAATGAAGTACTTAAAAATACTTGGTGAATAATTTGAGGTCAGCTAGCAATAAAGCTTTGTGTGAAATGCCATTAAAAAAACCTATTAACCGTGGTACTGGTATATTCAAGTCAAGCTGTTAAAATACATTCATATAAACATAGAAAAGATTATACATGCACGCAGTATAGTTCTGTGGTTTGACTCTTGAAATCCAAATAAAAGTTATATTACCCTTAGAGTAAAATTCTAGAATAGAGCAGTCTTTTATAAGGACTTGTTCATCTAAGATCTTGGAATGTCGATCACTCTGGTTGCTCTGTTCCTGCTATAGCACATCACCATTTCGGAATGAGATACCACCTTTCACAATTGCATGGGTGTTCCCCCATGTTACAAAGAAACTTTTTTGGTTTGCAATAATTATAGCTGTTGCAATTCTCTAATAATCTATGTGGTGGGTGGCGGTGATGACAGGAAAGGAAGATGAAGAGGTAATTTCAGAGGGTGAATAAACAAAAAGGAGCAAGTAGAATTTGGTGAGATGTAAGGGGTTAGTATCAGGAATTAGGGTGACCTGGCAGGAAAGAATTTACCTATCCATATACAATAGATAAGTTTCATACCCCCACCTGTTCTCCAACCATGAAATGTTAAAAGTATGGGAAAAAGCAAGCTATACTAACAGAATAAAATGTAGATTGATCTGCAGAGAATCTGTTGGCAGAAAATTTAACTTCAAAGCCCTAGATAAGTAGCATTTCTCCCTCCCTCAAACCCATATTAAAAAATTCAATGAAACCATTTAGAAGGGACACAACTTATTTAAACAATTGTTAGTTGCTTCATTGTGAGACCATTCCTTTCATAAAAAGAAAAAAAAATGATTTCAGCTTTCACTTTGCATCTTTGTTTTATTTGAGAATTCCCATTTAGTAGAAAATTTTTTTGAGAGATCTAATGTATTACATGAGAACTATACTTAATAAAATTGCATTATATTAGGGACTTTTGTTAAATAAGTACATTCCAGCTGTTCCTATAACAAAAAAGACATGATATGTTAATTTGCTTCAGTATAGTAACCATTTTACCGTCTACAACATCATGTTGTAAACTTCAAATATACACAATAAAATTTGTTTTTTAAAAAAGAAAGTTTTTATAGGACTTACCAAATGAATACATTATCATATATATATATATAAATATAAATTTTCTTCTTGATCAATATATTATGATGTGCTGATAGTTATTTGGTCATTGCCAGCTTTGTGATATAATGAGAAACATAGGATGAAGCTGCTTAATATGTTTTTGTTTTCTACCATTCTGAAGGCAAGCTAGATCAGATACTTGGAGGGGGGTGGAGGAAGGAATCCTAGTCTAAATTCTATGATTGGTATATTTGAAGTATGTACACTCCCTTTAAAATAGGGAGAAAAGAGTTTAGTAAAGCCAGTTTTCTAACTTATTGGCAAGAGCATTTGTTTCGGAGAGAGGAGAAGGGTGCAGGGAGAGACTAGAAGGTAAACTTGGATCTCTATAAAGTTGGTTTGTGAATGTCTGCCCTAAAGCCTGATACATAATAGGTACTCAGTAAATTTTGCATAATCATTTGACTCCTGGAGAGATAGTATAGTTAGGGTGGCTTGCATGGTTGTGGAAGTAAATTTAATTTTGTGTACACAAACCAGTATGAAGCAGTGCTGTGTTTGGGAAACATGCAAATTTTCTGTCTCTGATATGTTTTTTGTTGTTGTGATTGAAATTTCTTAATATTTATTTAGGTTAGAAAATGGAATATACTACATCTAACAGTAGCCTATTTTGGTGAAATATTCTGATATGATGATCTAAAATGCTAAGGAAGTCCTCAAAGATTTACGAGCAATAGGAGGTATTAGAGTTTGTCATCCAAGTGGAATACAGACTAAAAGAATATTATACTTGGTTCACTGGAGCTAAAATGAGTAACTATTAAGTGAATGATATGGTCTTATGGTCTTTAATTAATAGAATTAAGTAGACTTAATATGAGTTGATAGTTAACTAAATTATATTAATTGCTAATATACAATTAGAGTTCTTCTGTACTTTTTTCCCCAGAAAAAACATTTCAGTGTGCATTCATGACCACCTATCAGTTTCTTGTCGTGTTAACATGTGATACATAAGGATACCTTAGTGTCTTCTCTCTCTGCTTTTCTCTACTCTACCTTTTTAGAGCTACAAACAGCATACTTGACAGAACCTCCATGTGTAATTATTCGCTAAGAACTCATAGAATGTATTTATATCAGTCTTATTTTTTTAAAGTAAGGAATTTATCTAGAAGACCAGACAAATCTACAATGACAATGAGTATTTTTACTGTATTATTGGCCAAGAGTTCATAAATATACAATACTGAGCAGTTATTTTCCTATTTTTCCTTTTGTTTGTCTGGAGAATTCTAGCTAAATGGCTAGTTTTTACTCCATTATTTATAAAAAGTTACAAAGTCTGGTAGGGATTCTTTATATGCTTGATACAGACACATGTTTCTTATTTAAAATTTTTTCTATATTTAAGTGAAAGATACCATGCACTAAATATAGGAATCGAGTGAACTTGCTTGTAATATTTCCTAATAGTGAATTCTAGTTTTATTTAAGCCTAATGCAATAAAATAAAAAGGTTGCATATAAAATGATAGTATGAACAGTTTAAGATAGGGACATTTTTGAAACTCTAGTTAAATTCTTTCAAGTTGTATAGAATAGTTCAACTGAGTCTGGCTTAATTCAACTATATTCAAATAGTATTAGCAATGGGAGACTACTTGAATTGGTGTTTAGATGATATATGGATATGCTATTTCAAGAGATTCATTTGTATAAAGGCATTTAAAATGTGTCCTCTTATATAGCGTTAAACATTTTCTTCACATTCTTTTTTCATAGCACAAAATCTACCTTCAATAAAAACTGTATTAAGAGGATGTTATTATCTGAAGATTTTATTGTGTCCACTTTTAAAACATATACATCATGGGCACTATAAGGTCAGAGTAACTAATAACTTTAGTGACATAATACTGAACAAACATTCTTTTTGATTATATTTTTAAAAGGCAAGGCATTTAATCATTTCCTTAAACTTGGCAATTAGTAATAGTTGCAAAAGCTGTGCTAAAAATAATTTGTATTTATTTTATGTTTATTTGATATACTAGTGTTATATAAAATTATACAGTATTGATCTCACTTCTCTGTATGATAGAAATATTTTCTCATTCATTTGAATACTCTTATACCTTAGCTTACATAGTTGAAAAGCTGAATGTATAGGGTGCAATGGAATGGAGATATAAGAACTGAACTGTAATGTTTTTAAAAGTCCAACAGGAAGGACATAGGTTAAGAATATCCCAGCCCTACAGAAAAGTATTTTAGTGAGGATATAGTGGGATACAGAGAAAAGTTTTCTTTCTTGTTTTTGTTAGAATGAATGGTGTAAATGTATAGTATATGTCTTCTGATTACATACAAGTCTTGTGGTCTGTTTTTTTAAATTTAAAAACAAGGAGCTTCCAAAGACTTTGTATTGATAGTTTATATACTTCTATATTTATGTTGCTGCATTATAAACTAGAATACAAGCGATACTGATTCTTCCTTGATAGGATTTTTTCTTTTCTTTTTTAACAGTAAATGCTAGATGTTGGTATCTCCATACAAGGAAGGGAGTGGCTTCTTGCAACACGAACAATCTAGGAGAAAGCTGTCTTTCCCCCCATAGATGAGGGGAGAGCAAGAGAGGCAGGGTTGGCTTCGTCATAATTGTTTCTCCTATACACTTCTCAGGTTCAGCCTATGAATGTGTGACCTGAATTGTGGCTAGTCTGAAAATTAATTCTGCAATAGTATGTCTTTGGGCAAGACAGCAAGGCGTTGTGTAATCCTTTGCTTTCTTGACCACACTTTTTTGCACTGCTTGTCACTGGAAGTAGAGCAGCTGTAGTGGCACGACCCTTTCCTGGGATAGTTGAATGCCACCACGATGGAAGTGAAAAGCCTCAGAACTTCCTCTTTCCTACTGCCTGAGACAAAGAGTTTTGCTGATGTATTTCTGTTAGCAGGGAAGTCAACTGGGCTTAGTGTTCGGTGCCATATGGTAATTTACAATCTAGGGAATGTTGTGATGATATATGCTATTTGAAGTATGCTAGATAGAATATTTACATGTGACTTTTGCTCTTCCTTTGGAGAAAAATCTTAATAACAGGAACTAAAATTGACCCGATCCAGTTTGCATCCCAGAAGGATAAAGGTATAAAGGTGTGGAAGCTTCTCCCTGGAACTTTCAGTGAGCTGTCCCCACCAGAGCTCTCCCACTGAGGGCTTCCTGCTCTTGGGTATGGAACGTGGCTAAGCTGCAGTGGATTGAGGTTGCCATTGTGCTGTGAAGGCTGTAACTAAACTTCTCTTTTACTTTTCTATAAAACAACCTTGTCTAGGACAGATTACAAAGATAGCAGAAGAAACCTCTTCTCATTTTCTTTTTTAATAGAAGGTGTGTGTATTCCCTCACATAAAAGACAATAATCAATTACTTTTTCTATATTCATATAGAACATACAGAAAAAAGTAATTTTGCTTATAGAACATATAGAAAAAGTAATTGATTCTATATGAAATGGCTTTGAGTTTTCATTTTTAAATTGGTTCTATATGAAATAGTCCTAATTTTTTATTTTTCTGCAGTTCACACAAAGATGAATTTCTGAGTTTCAAGATTACAGTGTCTATGTGATTCCTTGCTGCACTTTAAGGGCCTTGTTGTTTTCTTAAACATGTTGAAGAGTTTTCATAACCTGTTTCTATAATCTTAAATTGGATTTGTTTTTCTTATTAATGTACAAGCAGCAAATGTGAAGACTGAGAACCATGTGTAGAAAGGTGATTGCACTTACTGTGAAAAGATTTGCATCCTTCTTTGTGTGTGTGAGTGTGACCAGCCTTACTATCGATTTCTTCTGTCATACACAGTCAAATCTTCTATTTAAGTATTGTGAAAACTCTGTTTTTTTCAGGTCGAATGAGTGATTTGAGTGTAATTGGTCATCCAATAGATTCAGAATCTAAAGAAGATGAACCTTGTAGTGAAGAAAGAGACCAATACCACGATCTAATTGATGAAATTTTACCTGGCTTACCTGAAATAATTGAAATAAGTATCTACCCCAGTGAAGAAGATGAAGATGATGAAGGGTGTACAAATGCTACTGACGTCACGACCACCCCCTCCGTGCAGTACATCAATGGGAAGCATCTCATTACCACTGTGCCCAAGGACCCAGAAGCTGCAGAAGCTAGGCGTGGCCAGTTTGAAAGTGTTGCACCTTCTCAAAATTTCTCAGACAGCTCTGAAAGTGACACCCATCAGTTTATAATAGCCAAGACAGAATTGTCTACTGGTGTGCAACCTAGTGATTCTAAAGAAACAACTGAATCTCTAGAAATTACATGGAAGCCTGAGACTTACCCAGAAACATCAGAACGTTATTCAGGTGGTGAGCCTGATGTTTCCTCGACAGCCCCATTCCATGAGGCAGAAACAACAGAGGGTGTAGAATCAGTCACAGAGAGAGGTCTTGAACTTGGCAATCAGGTACACGAACATACTGAAGTTGTCCCTCTGTTTCCTGAAGAGTCTTCAGGAGAGGCTGCCATTGACCAAGAATCTCAGAAAATAGTATTTTCAGGGGCCACAGACGTAACATTTGGTGAAGTGGCAGAAAAAAGTACTTCTATCATGTATACACCCACTGTAGTTCCAAGTTCTGTGTCAGCACGTGTTTCAGAGGAAGGATCAGTTACCCTACTAGGAAATTCGCAGCCTAATGACCCATTGTCTACCCATGAGAGCTGGATAGAAATTACCCCTAGACAAATTGTAGAGGTCTCAGGGAGTTCTTCAGCTCCAATTCCAGAAGGCTCTGGAGAAGTAGAAGAATATAAAGATAAAATGTTCACCATGGTAACAAATTCATTACAGAAAAATACTACAGATACAATCATTACTTTAGACACCAGCAAGGTAGCTATCACGGAAAATCTTTTTGAGATTCCTGCGACTACCATTTATTCAGTTTCTGAGCAATCTTCTGCAGAAGTGGTGCCTACCAGTCTTGTAAGTGAATCAGACACTTCCAAGTGGGTTTTCAGTACATCTTTTGAGGAGAAGAAAAGGAAAGAGGAGGAAGAAGTACCTACAGGTACAGCTTCTGCAGTTGAGGTACATTCACCTACACAGGGATCAGATCAATTCATTTTATCCTCTGAATTAGAAAGTTTGGATGTAGCTACATCTAGTGATTCAGCTACTGAGAAGACTTTGATGTCCTTGACAACACCCATGCAGTCTGAAAGAGAAATGACAAGTTCTACTCCTGTCTTTACAGAAGGAAATGTTTTAGAAGATTTCAGGGTACAGACCACCAAGCACAGCAGTAGCAGTCAACCTGGAGTCCAGGAGGGGCTGACCACTCTCCCAGGTAGCCCTGTCCCTCTCTTTATGGATCAGGGCTCTGGAGAAACTGCTGCTGTCCCAGAAACCACCACTCTTTCTTCATTTTCATTAAATATAGAGTCTGAAATTCCAACCAAAAAGGAAACAGCTGGCACTTTGTCTCCCCATGTGGAAAATAAATTCTCCTCTGAGCCAACACGACTAGTTGTGAGTACTGTAATAGACAGAGAAGTTGAAGAAATTATAAGTCAAACATCCAGGGAAAAATTGGTTTCAGAGATATCAAGAAAACCCAATCATGGGGCAGAAATAAGGGACTTTTCTACAGGTTTTCCTCTGGGGGAAGATTTCAGCGGTGACTTTAGAGAATACCCAACAGTATCTCATCCCATCGCAAAAGAAGAAATAGTAATAATGGAAGGCTCCGGGGATGCAGCATTCAGGGATACCCAGATTTCACCATCTATGATACTTACTTCAGTTCGTGTCAGTGGCACCCCTGACTCAGAGGGACCCAGTAGCACCTCGATCAGTACTTCAGCCTTCCCGTGGGAAGAGTTCATAGCCTCAGCTGAGGGCTCGGGTGAGCAACTGGTCACAGTAGGCAGCTCTGTTGGCCCAGTGCTCCCCAGTGCTATGGAGTTTTCTGGTACAGATTCCCCATTTATTGACCAAGGATTGGGGGAAGTGGGTGCTATCAATGAAGCTGACAAAAGATCTACCATTTTGCCAACAATAGAAGCTGAAAGTACTGTAGTTCCAATAGAAAAGGGGGAAGTAAAAGTCAATGACACAATTTTAATGAACTTTCCCCAAACTATGGAGCCACTCAAATTATGGTCAAGGCAAGAAGTCAACACCGTAAGACAAGAAATTGAAAGTGAAACAGCATCAGAGGTAAAAATTCAAGAAGAAAAGTCTTCTGAACACCCCCAAAGCTCTCTTGCACCAGAGCAAACAATTTTTGATTCACAAACATTTACTGAAACTGAACGCCAAACCACGGATTATTCTATACTAACAACAAAGGAAACTTACAGTACTGATAAGGAAATGAAAGAGGAAGGCATTTCCTTAGTTAACATGTCTACTCCAGATCCAGATGCAAAGGGCTTGGAATCATATACTACTCTCCCTGAAGCTACTGAAAAATCACATTTTTTCTTAACTACCACCCCTGTGACTGAGTCCATACCAGCTGAAAGTGTAGTCACTGATTCATCAATCAAAGAGAAAGAAAGTATAAAACTCTTTCCGAAAGGTATGAGACCAACAATTAAAGAGTCGTATACTGATCTCTTATTCTCTGGCCTGGGATCAGGAGAAGATGTTTTGCCTACTCTACCTACAGTGACAGTGAATTTTACCGAAATGGAACAAATCATTAACACATTATATCCCCAGACTTCTCAAGTGAAAAATTTAGAAACAAGCAGTTTAAGTGATAAAACTGAAGATTATGAGAGAATGGAAAATGTGGCAAATGAAGTTACACCACTCATTTCCAAAACAGATAACGGCTCTGAAAGTAGTGAGGCAGTATCCAGCACAACCTTAATAGAAATTTCAAGTGACATGGGAGCAGAAAGACCCACTATGACACCTCTCCCTTTCTCTACAAACATTGAACATCCTCAAAATCAGACTCTTGTGTGGGCAGAAGAAAACCAGACTAGTAGACCACAAACTATAACTGAACGAGACTCTAACAAGAATTCTTCCACAGAAGAAACTAAAGAAACAGCAACTTCTTCAACTGTGTTTCTGGGTAGAACTTACAGTCTTGACATAGCTAAAGAATTTGTTACCTCAGCTCCAAAGCCAACTGACTTATTTTATGAACATTCTGGAGAAGGATCTGGAGAATGGGCTATTGTTGATTCAGTTCACACTTCTGGAACTACTCAGGCAACCAGAGAGGGAAGCACCACATTTGTTTCTGATAGATCCCTGGAAAAACATGCTGAGGTGCCAAGTGCTAAAGCTGTTACTGCTGATGAATTCCCAACAGTTCCAGTGGTTCTTCCTCTTCATTCAGAGCAGAATGAAAGCTCTTCTGATCCAACTAGCACACTGTCAGATACAATGTCATATGAGAGGTCCACAGATGCTACCACCAGTAGTTTCCAAGACCAATTCAGGGGACTTGAGGATTCTACCTTAAAACCCAGCAGAAGAAAACCCACTGAAAATATTATTATAGATCTGGACAAAGAGGACAAGGATTTAATATTGACAATTACAGAGAGAACCGTCCTTGAAACTCTACCTGTGCTGACATCAGATAAAAATACTATCATAGATATTGATCACACTAAACCTGTATACGAAGACATCCTTGGGATGCAAACAGACATAGATCCAGAGATACCATCAGGATCACATGGCGGTAATGATGAAAGCACTCAAGTTCAAGAGAAGTATGGGGCAACTGTTAACCTTTCTTTATCTGAGGAAACATTTGAGGGCTCTGGTGATCCGCTTCTGGCCAGCTACACTCAGGCAACACATAATGAATCAATGACTTCTGAAGATAGAATCCAATTAGATCATAAGGGCTTTAACTTCACAACTGGGATCCCTGTTCCTACCAAGGTAGCAGAATTAGATATTTTACTTCCCACAGCAACATCCCTGCCCATTCCTAGTAAGTCTGCCACAGATAATACAGAGATTGAAGAACCAAAAATTGAAGCAAAAGCCCTGGATGACATCTTTGAATCAAGCACTTTGTCTGATGCTCAAGCTATTGCAGATCAAAGTGAAATAATATCAACATTAGGCCATTTGGAAAGGACAAAGGAGGAGTATGAAGAAAAGAAATATGCAGGTCCTTCTTTTCAGCCAGAATTCTCTTCAGGAGCTGAGGAGACATTGATAGATCATACTCCCTATGTAAGTATTGGTACTGCCCACCTTATGGCTCAGAGTCTGACAGAGGCACCTAATGTGATGGAAGGATCCAGTTCCCCATATTTCACGGATACAACCTCAGCAGTGTCAGCATTTGCAAAGTTGTCTTCTCAGACATCATCATCTCCACTCACTACTTACATAGGCAGTGGAGGCTCTGAACACACAGAGGTACCCCAGCCAAGTGCTCTGTCAGGTGCAGATGCTGGCTCATCTCAGATGTCCCCAGAATATTCTTTTAAGGAAATTCATGCAAATATTGAAGCAACTTTCAAACCATCAAGTGAAGAATACTTTCATATAACTGAGCCTCCATCCTTATCTCCTGACACAAAATTAGAACCTACAGAAGATGAAAGTAAACCTAAGTTATTGAAAGAAAAGGAAGCTTCTCCCACAGAATTAATTACTGAGGAAGGAACTGAGATTTTCCAAGATTTCCAAAATGAAATCAATGGTCAACTTTCTGGAGAAACAATCACGGTGGTTCCCAGTGTTAAAACACCAACACGGGAGCCTGGAACTGTTATGACAGCTGCCAATGAAATTAACTTAGAAGGTGCTACACCATGGCCACATGCTACTTCTGCTTCTGCTCCTTATGGGGTTGAGGCAGGTGTGGTGCCTCAGCCCAGCCCAGAGACTTCTGAAGAGCCTGCCATTGCTTCTTCTTTTCTGGAAATCAACCCTGAAACACAAACAGCTTTTATCAGAGTGGAGGATTCCACAGCAGCATCAGCAGAACAGCAAGTATCTGCAAGAATTCTTGATTCCAATAATCAGGCAACAGTAAGCACCGTGGAATTAAATACTGAACTTGCAACACCACCATTTCCCCATCTGGAAACTTCTAATGAAACTGATTTCCTGATTGGCATTAATGAAGAGTCAGTGGAAGGCACAGCAATCTATTTACCAGGTAAGTCTACAACATTGATAAATCTGTTTCCAAATCTGGAAACAGTTCATTGGTCCTAACATATATATGTATATAATTGTATTGTGATGTTAAATCAATGGAGAATTTTATATTGGTCACATAACAAAAGGCTAGGCCACAGCATTGAATCCATCACGAAATGAAATGAAAGTAGGTATAGATTATTTCTGAGCTTTACAACATATAAAAAAATACTTTGTATTTTTCTAGGTTTAGGAAATAACATGCAATTGGAAAACTGAAAAAGTGAAATTGTTAATGGTATACAAATTTGATTTGTTTTTACTTACTAGAGTATTGCTTTGTCATATGTCTCATAGTTATACTTCTTTATTTTAAAAATGGCAAAAAAATGTCCCATTTTTTAAAAACTCTCCCATTGATGAGTGCTATTGTGGCAATATCAAAATCTGTTAGGCCTTTAACATTTAAGAATAGTAAATAGCTGTAATAAATATTTCACAGTTTATACAATATAAATTATCCATTCATACTTTTATGTAATTTCCTTGCTTAGGAGAGTCTACATAATGCTTCTAATGCAGTGCCTAGCCATAGTGGGTATTCATTTATTATATTTGCCTACTGCCTGTTGAGAGAAGTTTTCTATTTATTTATTGAATGTACAGAAAACATGAATTTGATACTGCTTCATGGAGACCATCTCATTTGATCTTCACAAAAAAGGCTAAAAAGCACATATGATTAGCCCCATGTAAAAGGGGAAGACATGGAGATTCAGAGAGGTCCAATAACTGACCCAAGGTGGCATAGCCACATCATGGCAAAAGTGGGATTTGAACCCAGATCAGCTTACATTCTGATAAAACAGAATTTATTTTACTCTTAGTCTAGCCTGAGAATGTTGAGAAGTTGGCTTTAATCATGCTTTCTTGGAATGTTATTATTTAAATAACAATGTCAGTGAAAGACATCACCACCTAGCTGCTAGCTGTGGAAAAAAATCAGTCCTCTAATGGCCGTCTTGGTTGATAATATGTTTTAATTAATATGTTTTATGTCATGGCTATTGTTAAAACTATTCTTCTGATCATATCAATACTATCTTTTGTGCCACGAATCCTTTATTTTGATGTGTTTCAGAAAGAGTAAAATAGTCATAAAGTGCAACTTTTTATAAACGGCTTGAAATACTTTGTGAATAAAATTGATCAAAGGTGGTTGACACTATTTTTTTTGTTGTTGTCACTCTCTGTTTAATTTGTAAACATAACCTAGTAATCTGGCCAATGTTTATTGTTTTGTAATTCAGTTGAAATATACTTTAGGTTTTTGAAACTATGATATAGAAATAATTGGTATTAACTATGTGCATATAGAGAGAGTTAAGTTTGACAAATGAGTGAGAAATGTGTCCCAGTTGTCCAGTCCACAATATTTACCAAGAATTAGAGTTTGCGTCTTCATTACAAAACAAATTGTCACTTTAGCTTAATTCAGTAAGCAGCAGCTCATATGGGATTACCTGGTCTATGTGTTGCAGATTCAACTTTCAGAGCTTAGTACTAACTGTTAGGGAAGAATAAAATTCATAAAAACGAAACTTTTTTCCTAATTGGAATGTCTTCAATTTCACAAAAAGATCCACTCACTAAGTCCTTGTCTCAAGGTCTCAGCATGGTGTCTAGTGTCTGGTGGGAATAGTAACAGTACTTGACATTTGTGTGGCACATCATAGTTTTGCAAAGCACTCTCATAAAAGTCTCATTTTGATTCTGCACAGAGAGCAACATGTAGATATGTTGTTTGTTGACTGCAGCCTTGTCATCTGGGCAGTGTAGTTTCAAATTCAGAAAGCTAACATTGCTAGGGAGAGTTTAAATATTTTTGGAACTGTAGGAGAAAGTGTCATAGACAAATTGGGGTAGTCTTGGGAGAAGTTGGTGTATGCATCAGAATTAACCTAACTTTAATATGAACCTCAAACATGAGGATGTGTGTCTATCAAGTTTTTTTAGTTGTCCAGAATTTACTTAGAAAGTAACACTCAGAAAGTTTGAGTTTGATTTTCCTATGTGAGAAAGTCTCATTTATCATCTAGAGCAGCACCTTGTTTATCCTATATTCCTCAAGTTAATGTTAGACAGCTTATTGTCATGTGCAATTATTTCAGGGTTTCAGACGTAAGATTCTTAATAATACGGTTGTATCCCACATATAACCTATTTTATTTCAATTATTTTGTAAAAATTTCAACTCTTTTTTTGATCCTTGAACATTTTGAAACTTAAGCAATTCTGAAATAATATGCAAAGCATAAATATAAACTATGAATGAAAATAATCATTCAAGCAATATTACAATATAAAATATATATTTCAAATGGTATAAAAGTACTTGCATTTAGAAAATGTATCTTAAACTGTTTGTCCTCATAAATTTGTCTTAGCCTTTACATTTATCTCCTAGGAGTGTTGCTTTTATTTGTGTTTTAAGAAGGAAATTGTAATAAAAACTTGGGGTTTCATTTTAGGTGAGGTTTTTGTATTGGGGTTTGTTTTTATACAGTAGAGTTTAATCCATGTGTTGCTTTTCTTCAAGTATAGTTTAAAGGAGTACATTTGGAACGTGTTTTTGGAAAAAGCATATTAATGTAGCAGAAGAGACTTCAGTGCACACTTTCGAAGAAAAACAGTTTCTGAGCATTAAGTGGTAAAAGGCAATAATAATTCAAATGATGATAACAAGCCAACCTGCTAAAAAGAATGCATGTTCTGTGTATCCAGCCATTTCACATGAACTAACCCCGTTTAAAAGAATACATTTTCCATTCACTGTGCACATACGTGTAATCATTTTTGACTAAAATCAATTGCCATTATCATGCCAACTAAATCTGCAGTAGAATATATTAGTTGCCAGATACAGTACAAAAAGAAATCATTAAAGAATAATCATAATTGAATCCCAGAAATGAATAGATGCAATTTGTAACAATTAGTTATAATGCCAAGAAACACTCCAGAGAGTAAAGTTAATATTAATTTTTATATGTAGTAAGCTGCTATGGTAAAGCTTATATTATGGTAGCAATATGTGGCATTTTATGCTAAAATACACTGAGACCTTAGAGCCTAATTACTTTTCTTACTTTCCTGAACTGGTAGGACCTGATCGTTGCAAAACGAACCCGTGCCTTAATGGAGGCACCTGTTACCCTACTGAAACTTCGTATGTATGTACCTGTGTCCCAGGATACAGTGGAGACCGGTGTGAACTTGGTAAGATGTTCTTGACTGAAAGAATGAATGACTGAATGCAGTTCGTTTATTGGGGGAGAAATTATGTTGTTGAATCAATGGGAGATTTCAGAGAAACCCATGTGTAAATACATTATATGTTAAATGAAATTAAAATCTAAGAGCAATCCATTAGGATCTGAAAAACTGGGGACAGATGTTTACCGAATTTTGTTAATATACCCAAGACTCAGTGTATCTTACTGAGGTCAGCTTTATCTTTTTGTGGTTCTTATAGATAGACTTTACAAATGTAAAAATGCACAATATTAACAAAAGGTGTTAATCTATCACCAAATTTGCATATCAATAATAATCAATTTAAGTACACAAAAGTTTCCAGGAAGGTATATTTAAAAATTAGGAAAAAAGGTAAAAATTAGGAAGTTTAGTTCTTATGTTTTGGGCTTACTCTGTCTGATGTGGAATGGGAAAGATCTTTCTCTGATTCTCTCAGCAGCCAACCCAATCTGTCCCATGTCAAGGAGTTGTGTGATTGCTGTGCCCCTTCTCTCTTTGGGTCCCAAAGAATATAATTGATTCTTTACTAAATCAGTTCCTTTTACTCCTATATTCTTATGGAGGCATCCTTTTCTCTGAAGAAAAAAAAAAGCCCTAGTTTTGATTTGCCTAAATATAGACCTCACCTCTGAGAAAGTAATGATGGAATTACCCTGAAGGGTTGCTTACAATGAGTAAGCAAAGAAGAGTCCATCAATAACACTTTAAATTAAATGGAAATATTGGGATAAAAATCCCAACTTTCAAATTTAAAGCATACTTGACTTTAAAAAAAGTCAACAGAGTTAGTGAGCCCTACTTGCATGCTAATTATTGGAAGTACAAAGATAGCAATTGATAACATTCAAGGAATAATTACATCTTAAATATCTCATTTATATGTATGCATTCATCTGGCCCCCAGTCTGTTTTATATTAAAATCAATTAAAATAATTTAATGGGTTAATATATGTGAAGCTCTTAGAATAGTGTCTGGCACTTAGCAAGCACCATAAAAGTGTTTGGTATTATTTTTGTATAATACTATTGCTAAGACCTTTTCTTTGGGTAAACATACATTATATGACTCTCGGAAATTTAACTAGCTTTATATATTTATTTTTAAAATATTCTTTTCATTTAATATAAACATTAAATGTTTAGAGCAATTGTAAGATGCTAAGGGGATAGAGTCATTAATTTCATCAGAGGAGATCACAGAGGTCTGTGTAGAAAGATTACATTTGGTGTATATCTTAAAGTTGAGGAGGATTTGATAGGTGCTGGAGGGAGACATGGACACAACAACAACAAAAAAGCACAAAAACCACAAAGTACAGAATGTGGTTGAGTGACTGCAAGTATCCAAGTACGGCTACTTATGAGTTTGGAGAAGGAAGACTTATTGGGAGAGAATTCCAGAAAGCAGGTTGGATCTAAAAGGTCCTGACAGTGTGAGAAGGTCTTGAATTCAATGTACTGAATAGTTAGTTTTACTTCACACTCTCATCAAGTACTTCTGAGATTGTAGCATGTATCAGAATCATCTAGAGCACTTGGTAAAACACAGATTGTTGTCCCCACCCCAGAGTATCTCATTGATTAGGTCTAGGGTGGGCCTGGACATGTGGATTTTTAACATTCTTAGTCAATGCTGATGCTGCTGGTCCAGGGACCACACTTTGAAGACCACTGCATTGGGTATTGGGATCCATGGAATGCTTGGAAGCAAAAAGGTAAAATTATCATGACTGTGTCTAAAAAAGATGTTAGCAGAGTGAAGGACATATTGGAGATGAAAGGGCCCAGCAACAGTGAGACCAGTTGGGTATTTTGAATAGTCCATATATGGAAAATCTGAGCATGAGCCAGGATTGGAGGTGGGAGGCTTGGGGGATTCTTCATCACTTTTAGGGCTCATGTGATTCACCTAGTAGCAATGGCAACAATGACCCTACTCTGAATATCTTTATATTTTTCTTAGAGTTACCAGCTTTAGCAAATAAAAATACAGGATGGCCAGTTACATTTGAATTTCAGATAAACAAGAAATAATTTCTTTTTTTTTAGTATAAGTTTGCCCTAAATATAGTATGGGACATACTTATGCTAAAAAATTATACATTTTAAAATCTAGAATTCAAATTTAACTGGCCGTCCCATATCTTATCTGGTAATCTCACACTAAATAGAATTTTTTGATCTATTTTTGAAAGTATTTTTGTGGGCTTTTACAATTTTATTTCAGATTTTGATGAATGTCACTCTAATCCCTGTCGGAATGGAGCCACGTGCATTGATGGTTTTAACACATTCAGATGTCTCTGCCTTCCAAGCTATGTTGGTGCCCTTTGTGAACAAGGTAAGAGGAATTGCGACATTTGTATGATGGATATTACTGATGTTTTCAGCAATTTTGGACTTCCTGCATATTCTTTCCTATAGAGGAAATTCACAGGTTACCTAACTATATTAGGTTTCCTTATTCATGGAAAGCTCAAAACATTTGACAAATAGTGTTGACTTAACTGTGGTTGTTTTGCTGACAGATTGGAATTGCAGACTGGCACACTGAGCTCAATTTAAAGACATCTAGTCAACAAAAGGAATATTGTTGTATGTATTCTTCCTTGGGACAAACTAGGAACTGACCTCAATGTGGCTTGAGTACCAAGGGGTATTGAATTCAATGATAGTTGTCTTTACTTTCTCCTCCTAAGCGCTTGAGACTCAGTGGGCTCATTTTTCATAGTCAATCATATCTGTACAATGAGTTGATACAGTTGTTAGAATACATTAGCCATGATGTGGCACGTGCTGTGTAAAAGATGTTATGAATCTACTCACCAGAAAACTTTCCTACTAGAGAAGCATCTACTTTTTCTGAATGAAAGAAAAGCCTATGTTCATGATGGCTTGAATCTCATGATCCCTGTAATTTGCATTTTATGGCCAACCTGAGAGTGTATTTTAGGTGGTTAATGGCAACATTTCTTAGTCCATCAATCAGAAGCAGATTGCATGCTCAGCACACTCAGCTTTGGAATGTTCCTCTACTTAAAGTCATACAGTGGTTTGGCTTTGATAAAAGTGCTCAGTGCCAAACTTCTATCCCACCAGACAAAATGAAAATGCATTAGACACTCAGCTACATTGGTCTGGCCCCACATTCTGCTTTGTGGAGTTAATCTGGACGTCACTGCAATGAAAGCAAAGTTAAAAGGGGTATATATTGAATTGCCATTGCAAGTGAATGGGTGATGGCTACATTTTTAGGTGTTGTATTTTTCTTTTTTTTTTTAATTGTATAAGGTGAATCTGTTTTAGATTTTAAATATCAAAATAGAACAAGCAAGATCTTCTTCTTAAAGTAATATAGTAAGAAAGATGTCATTTGTTGAAGAAAACAAAAGGATGAGACTCTTGAAACATGCCAATATGTTAAAATGTTTCTGCCTTCCTTTAGTTCCAAGTACAAGGAGTGATTCAAACAATCATTTGTTCAAGTTGTATTTATTGAGCACTTTCTTCCAGACACTTTTTTGGGCAGTGGATATAGAACTGAGAGAGAACAAAGTTCCTGATCTTGGTGACTTAGCATAACTCTTGACAGAGATTAAAAAGAGACTTAAAAATACTCTTTGTTTAATACTTTATAGTTTAACAAATGTGTCCAGGTACATTATCTCATTTGGTTGGCGCAGTATTCTTGTGCATTAAATAGGCTAGAAATGAAGGCCCAGAGATGAAGAGTGATGTGTTCAAGGTAACAGCTGGATCAGAGAGTGGGAAAGGTGAACCTAAGTGGCTTAACTCTAAAGCCCAAGTTTATCTCAATGTCTTCATACTTCTAAAGTAATTCTCAAAGATAAATATTTTATTTATACGTATATCAGAGGAATGATTGATAACATATTCTTGGAAGCGACTTTGGGACCAATTACTTTTTTCTTCCCTTTTAAAAAGGATATTGAAAAGCAAACTTTTTAACTTGTTTTTTTCACTTCTGGTACCACCTAACTGTTAGGTACATTCTATTTTCTTTTCAAGCAAGTTTAACTTTCATCCACATTGTTTACTGAAAAACATCTATCCCAGTCTGTTTACTCAATGCAGCTGTGTTCCTGTGATTTATTGCTAGAAGTCTTTTTTCTCTTCTTTTCAGGTTGCTTAAGAACAAATGTTTTCTTCATTATCATTAGCATTGTTGTCTAACCAGTTTTCTATCCAAAGTTAGGTGATGGTTATGTCATTCTTTCTTCAGCTGACCTTTTCTGTTTTCTGCACTAGCAACTTCCCAAGTCTCAGTAGCTCTGAAATAGGGGGCACATTTCAGGGAATGATAATGGATATAAAATCTAGAAAGGTCTATCAGAACAGGGGAGAGAGAGAGAGTTCTGTATGTACAGACTGCCCCAGTCAAAGTCGATGCTACATATTGCCAGTGAGAGGTGTGGAAGGGTGGACAATTTTTTAAGACATGCCAGTTATATATCAGAGGTGTTGACAACATTACCTCTACAGCATAAAGAGAATAGAATTTTAGTGAAATTGTTTAAAGTGATAGTTTCGTCTTCTATGATTGTGAACACGAGTTGTGCACCCTGCAAATCAGGGACTTTGTATTGTAACCTCCTCACTACAGCGGTTTTAAAGCATAAGATATCTTTCCATATGTTGAATGATTTTTAAGAAAATGTCATCCAAAAGAGTTGCCTTTTAATAGGTGAAATGAACTTCACATTATATTTAGGTAAGTTTGGAAAAATAAATAGACGATTTCTGATATCTTCTATCAGAATAGCATCCTGGAAGATACTGTTTGAGATGGGATTCTTCATTACATATTTGTTGAATTCATGAATAATAAAAATTAAGTGTTATCAGTGTGGATATTTGGCTTTTTTACACATAAAAAAACCACTTTATGCGGTATTTGCACATATATTTATAATCATCAGAAAGCTATGATTTAGATAGTACCAATAAATAAATTCTCCCAGTTTGGTTTTAACAGAAACTGCCCCTATTTTTAAACCTGTGCTCTGATATGAATATATGCACCTGCTAACTGAGAAAGGCATTGTAGCAATGATGTGGTCATACATTTAAATTTTATGATTATCTGGGTTTTCTTGTTTAAATAATGAATAATAACCTATTTTAAAGACAAAGACTACAAGAAGACCAAACTAAAACCATTTGGGTTAAAAGCAGTTAAGAAAGAGCCGTATAGAAAAATTCTTTTCTGATGTATTATTCAAGAAGTTAAGAACCCCTAGAAGTTTATATTGTGTATCTTAAAATAAATGATAATTTCCAAAGTTAAGGAAAGCTATGCTATCACAAGATTATGTTATTGATTTTGGCAATAAGTGTGTTCTAAAAATTTTTCCAATTCTCCTCCCCTATAAACTAACCCCCTCATATATGAAGATTGGTGTCCTCCCTACCCTTCGAACCCAACCTCTAAATTTTTCCAAGTGAGCTTTCCAAAAGGAAAAATCCTATATTCAAGTAGCCAAAATTTGTTTCATTTTGGGGGCACTAAAGTGTTACTTTTGTACCAAACTGTCCAGCTGTGTCTTGAGTCCTTTCCTATGAGATTTGGTGGTCTTGAACAGCACTTTAATAAAACTTAAAACTTCCAGTGAACATCATTCAAAATAATTAGTCAGCTGGCTGAAACTAAACAACAGACCTGATAGACTAAACTGAAATAAAGACTGCTCTCAAAGATAAACTGCATCTGTTGCATGATTATGGTCTAAATCACTGTAGCCAGGAAAAAAATCAAATCACTCAGAATGTGTACTTTCCCACGATTACAGAAAAAGGAGTAAAAGTAGTGAAAAAGGAGACCATTTGAGTTTTAATTTGGTCGCCAAATCTAACCTATAAAGCTTGCATTTTTTAAAAATCTAGTAGGGTTGTGTTTTTTTCATCAATCAGTAAAATTAGGAAAGGGGATTACTTATTAGGTAACCTGGAAGATTTTCTTGGTACCTGAAATTCTACAGACTTTGCAGTTTTGTTAGTTTTTTCATGTAACTGCTTCAATATATTTGTGAGATACAGCATGTGATAGTCAGAATTATTGTTATTGATCACTATTTAACATACGGCGTGACCCCACCTATGGATGAGTGAGTGTGAGGGAGGATTGCCAATGAGCACCGTGCAGTACTATCAGCAAGGCTACTTTTTTTTGAAAATACACCAAAATTGGCAAGCTAGGAAGGGGAGATGAAGCTTACTTCCAATGTAAAATTTAGGTATATTTGAAAAATGTTTTCATCCCACCGGAATACCAGTTATGGTGTGCTTATTGCAAAAGAGAAAAAAGAGAAACACACACACACGTGCACACATAAACATATACATATATGGGTGGGTGGAATGGAGAGGTGGTAAATTACATAACTTAAGTTATTTCATTTGCACTAGGAGTTAACTACTTTCCCTCTCATTTTGGGAAGCAGGCATACGGTTCTAGCTATATCCCAGAAGGTATCTGTTCTGGAAGGATTTTTGTTTTTCTCTGTAAATCTTACTTGACAAGAGCTGTTGACCTCCCAGATATCTCTTTGGGAAGTGGGAAAGGACTACCTCTAGAACCTTCAAAGTTGTTATGCAAATAGAGCATTCATAATCCTATTAGCAGAATTCTTATCTTATCACTTGAATGATTCTCTTAGGAAAGTTGTGTTGGTCAGGAATTAGCCCCATGTGCTTCACAAGTAAGTCAACAGACCCTGCAGCTTAAGAAGTTTTGGCAGGCCCCTCTTTCAGTTTTCTCTGGCTTTAATCAAGGAAGTTGCTGTGAGATATTGCCTTTTTCAGTCCAAAGATGTACAGCCACCCATTTCACACGAATCGGTTGGGCTGGCTGGAAAATCATTTCTTTGTCATTGTGGCCACGTTTTATGAATCAGTTACTTCAGGGACATTGCACAGATATTGGCTTGGGGATCCTATGAACACGGATTGGGAAGCCAAGTTGGAATGACGTAGGTGACTTTAATAAGCTCCTGCCTTGTTTCTTCCCAGACACTGAGACATGTGACTACGGCTGGCACAAGTTCCAAGGGCAGTGCTACAAATACTTCGCCCATCGACGCACTTGGGATGCAGCTGAACGGGAATGTCGTCTGCAGGGTGCCCATCTCACCAGCATCCTGTCTCACGAAGAACAAATGTTTGTGAACCGTATGTACCAAATAGGCATGGGTTTCCTGAAACGTCACTCATTTTCATCACTTTCTCAGTGCTGATTCAATTTATTAAATCCCTCATCTATGAACTACTTAAAATCATCTTACCTATGTGAATCCCCCACTTTGAAAAACATTCAACTATAATATAGGAAGGCATTGCTCAGTCTGCCAGCAGTAATTGGTGAAACAGCATGCTTGAATCATAAGAAATTGCTATTTGTGTATTTTTGACTTAAAAAAAACAACCATTTCTTATGATACAATATAATTTTTGCCATAGCTAGGGTAAAATTTTGATATTTGCATGTGTTGTCTAAAGTTAAAGTTGCTTTCAGTTATTTTTATCCTGCAAATTAAAATTGAATTAATAGCATCCAAATCTTACCCTCTGGGCATATTGGTTCTCATTTAAGTTGCTTATTATTTTAGACCATAGAAAGTGAGCTAAATACTAAGAACATGACTAGGTGGAGACTGAAAGCTAATGAAACTTAACACCAGAGCTGTTTAATAATTCCTTAAACTACAGCAAAAAGGAGGGGAGCTAGTATTTATGTAGCAATATGTAGAAATTTGTTGCTCCTGAAGCATCATTTGATGTCCCATTAAATATGTACTATCTTTTAGAAGTTTGTTTGTTAATTTATAATCTGGGGAGAGGTTCATTTAACTTTATTGCATGATATCCTTGCCAGTGACTCATCTCATAGTAAAATAAAAAATGTTTGAAGATAATTTTGCAGAATTGTCTGTCTGGTCTAGGTGTTCACTTTTTAAAATGTTTTGAGAAGAAACATGTGGCTTCCAAAAGGAGGGTAGCATAAGGAGGATCTGGCACATTTTATTGGGTCACTGAATTTTTGCTAGTGTCATCTCTTAACAAAAAAAAGTAAATGGAAAATTTGTCTCATAAGGATGAAAACATATTTAATTATAGGAAACTGCTAGGAAAATTGTTGTCTATGCCTGATATTTTAATGTTTCACAATGTTTGCAAATTAGCTTTTTAGTTTCAAGCACATTGGGCAGAATAACAAAAGATAGAGTAGGAGAGATGTTTTTGAGCAACTAAATAAAAATCCACCCAGAAAAGAGGATGCATGATTCACTCTGAAAATAATTTTCTTTGATATATTTTCATCCATATGTGGGAAAAGCAGTACAGATATCTGTGTTTTTCTTCCCATCTCTTAGGTGTGGGTCATGACTATCAGTGGATAGGCCTCAATGACAAGATGTTTGAGCATGACTTCCGTTGGACAGATGGCAGCACACTGGTAAGATGCCTCTGGACATGATGTAGATTCTAGGAAACTGGTACTGTGTGCTGATTGTTTGTTACAGAGGGTGCACGGGACTGGGGACAAGTTAAGTGCCTTGCTCAGGGTCACTCAGTGGAACAAGGATAAATTAGGAAAGAATTCCAGGCAAACTGATCCAACACTCATCATTCTCCAGTAGCTGTGGCTCTCTTTAAAAGAGGAGTGTACCACATTTCCACTGTACAAGAAAACCAAACAATCAGCAGAATTTCTTCAGGTCTGTCTTTCAGATGGTTATATTTGCTGTTTATGGCCTCAGAACAAAAAGGAATGAAATACCTTTCCATCTTACATGATTACACAGGAAATCTGCTATAAGGCATGGCTCATTGTTACCCAAGCAACAGTGCTCCTTTTTTTATCTTAAAGAAGATTGTTGATTTATGATCTTGTGAATCTCTGTCAACCAATTATATACTTGATTACTATATTACTTAAAGAAGTGACTTGGAAATGCTGGCAACAACTTTGAGTAGACTGCAATAGGATCTTTATCAGAACGAGTGAAGCTGTTTTGAGTTACTACAAGCAGACACAAATGAATCTAATTTTTAAAAATAGTTCAAGTGTAATGGCTAGTCTACTCAGTGCTGGCCCCTGCATTAGAGTCACCTGGGGAACATAATTGACAAACTGGTGCCAGGCCTCAGCCCAGGTTCATTACAGCTCAGCCTCCAGCAGCTGTATTTTCTAAGTGTTCCTGGGTGATTCTGAAATGCAAAGTTAGGACCCACAGGGCTAGACAGTATGTGTAAATTAAATTCTAAATTACATCAAAGAGTAAAAATTGAAAATAATTTTAAAGCTCTTTTCATGTGTGAATTACTTATGTACTTAAATTTCGTTCATTACCTGCCACTCGTCTGGATTTAATGAGTTGGGCAAAATGTAAGGTTCATTCTATGATAGATGCCAAAGCGTAATACCTGCTTTTGGAAATTCTACTGTGTTCAGGGAAGCTTCTCTGTGTTTCTATGGACATACCACTCAGTTCCTCTCACACCACTCAGTTCCTCTCTGTGTCAATCGCTATATTAAGCACTTGCATATGTTTATTCCCTATAATAACTCTTAAGAGAGTTAGGTTTCTGGTAAAGAAAGGGAAGGTCAGTCAGGTTGAGCTATTTACTCAGAGTCACAAAGCTATTAAGTAGCGAAGCTGGTATTTGAACCTCTCTCCAAAGCTACAGTTTATTCCAGCTGGTACCTCCTTGACTTAAAAAAAACCTATTCCTTTAGTTTTGCTTTGAGCAACCTAAAATAAAGCCCGGCTTGCTCTCTGTCTGTCATCACTATTTATTTTTAATCAGCAATATTTATCATTCAAGTTCATAAGTAGGTTCTTGGGCAAGATGCACAAAAAACAGGGAAAGTAGATTGTTCTCACTAAGATATAGGAACCACAACCTCAGAATCGATAGTCTCATTTTCTTCTAATTATCCTATTTTGATGTGTGCTTGCAATTGTTGCATCTGTGTTTTCATTTTGCTGTACCTAAGGGGGGATAATAGTGGTCAGTTAGATTAATAGTGATAGATGTGGCATAAGTCTTTATATATTAATATTAATTGAAGACAAACAATTTTGTTTTTGTTAGTTTAATGTGTAAGTAAACATATAATTAAAAGGATTCTTTCTGTATATTACACATAGTTAAAACTGTTTTTACAATTTTGTTAATGTATGTTATGTAGCATAGGCATTCAGTGAGTTTTCCCTTGTTGAATGCATATTTCATTGTTGTGGAATCAATTGGGTTTCTAGAATGCCCACTATTAAGTCTACCTCCCACAGAGTTCCCTTATATATAACCCAGTGAAAAGTACAGGTCTTTATGAGCTCCCATCTGTAGTACAGAAGCTATAGTGCCCAGGACTCAGGTGGCCAATTCTGGTTGTTACTATGCCTTGTACATCAAGGCTACGATTTATCTCAAACTGTACCACCTGGCTGTGTTCCTGTATGTTCCAAAGCTGAGCCTAGAACAGCTGCATTTGGCCAGGTGCAACATATGAAAAGTCTATTTTTCCTACACACCTTTCTGACTGAGCCAAGTCCCGGTGTCACTGATTATACAGAATTAATGTGTATGTTTTTATTCCTAGCATATATATGTGTTAATAAGGTGTTTATTCTGGTCTCTCCATTAGCTGTTCACCTCTTCAAAGAGGTAGTTCCTTTCTTGGCTTTTTAGTTCTCATGATGTCTAGGATAATGCTTTATTCCTTATCCCTGTGAGTTTGGTTAAAAATTACTTAACATTGGCTTATATCTGGCAGCTATGTGGGGTCTTTAAAATATCTTTTGGAATTTATCTTCTATGCCAGATGTCATGCAGGTGAACTTGACTCATCAGATGTAATTATTCATCTATGCCAAAGCAAGGCAACTCAACCATTGTTTTTGCCTGTGTCAACTAATTTTTAATATAGACACATAAATACTATGAAAAAATAACTTAATTACCATATCCATAGTCTAGACTGGTCCTAAATTGGTAAATTAGTGAGCATTGCACTTGGTCAAAAGAGAAATATTGATCTTCCTCTGAAATTTCCAGAGGAAGATAATAAAACCTAACATAGATAACCATGCAACTTAAACAAGAACTTTACTCTTAATTAATTCACACTTTTAACTGAAACCTAAGGATTATGGAGTACATTCTATGTGAAGGCCTCAGTTTGAAGAAGGCAGCAAATGAAATTTGTCAATAAGCATAATTTCTCAAAGAAATGACACAAATAAATCCGGGGGTGGGGGGTGGGGAGGGAAACTCTGACAGACCTTTGGTTTCTTGTTAATTCACTCTTTGTGTAAAATAAAAGTGTGTGAAGGAGTGTCCCTTAACTTTGAACATTTTGGAACAGAACAGACCATCTGCCCTACAGCCTGTTTCCCTCCCATTCGACTGATCTCTGGCCCACTTTCCTGCTGGTGTAACCACCCTTTCCTCTGTCTCCTTCCCTTCTGAGACAGCCTAGGTGTCCCTTAAACTCGTTTGTAGTTCTTTCTGCAGCCACCATCCCCTTAACAGGTTCCATATGTGTGCAGGCCTTTGAATCAAATAGCTCTCCTTTGTTTCACTGTTTACTCCAAGTTTTCTGCTTTTGAAAATATCCCTAATAGTAAAGCCTTCATCCGGGAGAGCAGTATCTGCTTATACTTGGAAATGGTGTTAACTTGACTGTGTGCAATTTTAAGGACTTTGTTTATGTTTTAGAGTGATTTCTCTCCTCTTCTGCACACTCTCTCCCCACATGTTTTGTTTGAAAGGTTTATTAGAGCTTATCCATCTTGGGAGGTAAAGCAGTATTAAAACAAAAAAAAAAATCCTTTGATATTTACCTTATACTGGCTTTTGATATTCAATCTTTCAATCCAGTAAAACCAAATAAGTTTATATTAGGTCTCATTTTCAATGATTTCTTTTATTGAAGTAATTAAACTTAGCATCCAATAAACTTACAGTATGATTACATTTAATATGATTATGCTTTATACCTAGACTAATTCAATTATATACTTATACTAAATTAATGATGTTTAGCCAAGTCATCTAAATTGCCCTTATTCTTTCAACTCTGATTGATTCATTCCACATTATTGGCCCCTATAATATCATGTTGATATCATTGATAAAATTCCAAATTCTTGTTTCTGTTATATTTAAAAAACTTTTTTCATTCATTATTTGGATTATTGGCCCAATAAATTTCACAAAATTGCATTCATGAATAAAATTGGGTCTAGCCTTGTGGTTTATATTAAGCTTTTCTTCTCTTGACACATTTTGATTTTCACTTTGTCACTTTGCTTTCTTCTAACCAGTTATTCTTTAACTAGGCTATTGTTCTCTAACAGCAAAATGCACCTAGTGCTCTGTTAGAAACCCTGGCAAATAACTTCAATAATGAATTGCTTCACTTGTCACCCAAATAATGTCTTCAAAGACACTAAGTTAAACCATCCAAGTTAAATACACATTAAAGCTGGTGAACTTAAACAAACTTTTCTTATCTAGCTTCTATACTATTAGCTGACTTTTAAGTTCTTTCTTTAACCAGTTGTTCAATGAATGACTAGTCAGAAGTGTTTTCCCTCAGATCTGTTTTCCAGTGCTAATGACCTTTTCCTCCCCTGGCTATGAACTCTGGTTACTCCCTTCTTAAAATTCTTCAGTGGCTGTCTATTGCCTTCAGTATAAAATTCTAATTATTGGCACGGTGAGGTAAAAAGCCCACCAACTCAACCTGCCATTCCCTGAGCTATATAGCATCTCCAAATACTCATAGTTCCTGGAATAAGCCATGACACCCCTCACTCCCAGGGGCTTTGCCTATACTCGCCCTAGAGCTTAGGATGAAGTGAGAACCCCTTGTCCTAATATCATTTCATAAACATTCAAGTAAGTCTCCTTCCTCCAGGAAGCCTTCCTTGCCATGTGTGACTAAGAGCTCCTCTTTGGTGCTGCCACAGGTCTTTTGTCCTCTTACTGTCCTAGCACAGACCTCTCTGGGGTGACTTCCTGACACTGAGCCTTATGAGACAGGGATTAACCTTCATCCCTATTTTTTCAGCACCTAGCAAAGTAGATGACATAAAATCGATACTTAATGAATGCTTTTTTAACTAACGAGTGATAATCAGTATGCACACATTGCTCAGCTAGTTCTATCTTTTGAATCCTAAAGTGGCTTATCTCTTTGTGACTTTCTTGTTTAATCTAAATTAAGGATTTTATGTAAAGTTGTACCATTATGAAAAACATCCAAACATAATAGGTGGGTTTTCGGATACAGTGAAAAAAATGTTCCTCAGAAATAGAAGTATATAGTTGAATATAATGCGTCTTACAAAACGTATTAACCCAAAGGAAAACAGGTGTTTCTACTGGGAATGATGATAATTTTGTCCATGGTTGTCCTAAGAACACCTTTGTAATAAACTTTGGAAATTAAAAATAGAAAATGGAAAACAAACTGCCACACCTACATGTGTGAGTTATATCAGGGCAGGTTTTCCATGAAGCTTTAGGAAACCAACAATTACTCAGAACTTTGAAGGAGGATTCTTTTTTTCAAGATAGGTACATATTCAGTCAATATACTTTCTGAAGCAAAATGACTTTTAAAAACCTTATTATTTATATCCAAAATGTAGTGAAACCAGCAAAAGAAAACATCACTCCTGAATGTTACCGGCTCATCGCGTTTTCCATAGATTGCTTGGCCAAAGAAGACTTGGTTGCTTGAGGTTGGGTAGAGCTTCATTTACTCATCCACTACCTGAGACTGTTCATTCAAGCACAGAGGAAGCCAAACACCAGGGAACAGCCTGGAATCATTTCTATTTCTCTATCTGTATACTTTCTTGCAAAATAATTTTCACAACTTTCCTTTCAACTAAAGACTATCATGTGTCCACGGGACAGCACAATTAAGGAAATATCAGAAACTCTTAGGGGCCTTAATCATACTACTTTGTATAATCCACCTCCCCAACAAGTGGTTAAAATCAAACTGTGGGTCTCAGAGTTTTAAATCTGTTCCCAGCTTGCTCCCTCCCTCTCTTTGACCCCCTGAAATAAGATTGCCATGAGGGGATTCTCTGTGGTCTGTGTTGTTCCTTTCTCTCCTCCCTTCAGTGCCTCCCCCCGCCCCCAGCACCATCAAAGCTGAGCCTTCAGCACTGGGCACTGGAGTCTTCAGTGGATGAGACACAGTTTCCTCAAAGGAAAATGTAACCGTAGAAGTTAAGGACTGAATAGAACTGACAATCCAGTTCCCTTTTCTAAGTAGTGAGGAGCTTTTGTAAAGTTTGATCTGTTCTGCAAAAAATACTCTGATTTATTCCTAAACATTAACAAACAAACAAACATTTCTACATCTCCTTCATATTACTTACTTCTATCGTCTCTACTTTGTCAGAACCCAATATTGACCCCCCACAAGTCTCCTGGTGTCTCTACTTCCTGGGAAGTAGCCACAGCTTCCTCCTTTTCACTCTTCGGTTTACTGTTGGGAGAAAGCAGACTTCCTCTTTTGCATTTGCCTGATCTAGTCAGGATGTTCTAGAACAAGTTATTAAATGACGGATCCATAAATGTCTTATTTTCTAGCTCTAATTACTCATCTTGCCCCATCACAGTTACAATAGACACTGCAAAAAAATTGATAGTATAATTATTAAAATGACTTGTACAATGAAACTTTTTTTTTTTTTTTTGAGACAGAGTCTCGCTTTGTTGTCCAGGCTAGAGTGAGTGCCGTGGCGTCAGCCTAGCTCACAGCAACCTCAAACTCCTGGGCTTGAGTGATCCTTCTGCCTCAGCCTCCCGAGTAGCTGGGACTACAGGCATGCGCCACCATGCCCGGCTAATTTTATATATATATATCAGTTGGCCAATTAATTTCTTTCTATTTATAGTAGAGACGGGGTCTCGCTCTTGCTCAGGCTGGTTTTGAACTCCTGACCTTGAGCAATCCGCCCGCCTCGGCCTCCCAAGAGCTAGGATTACAGGCGTGAGCCACAGCGCCCGGCCTACAATGAACCTTTTTACTTAAAAAATGATGCTTAAAATATATCTGGAAGATGACTACATTTTGCTTTTCTTTTTTTCACTTTGATAAGCGCAGTCCAGCACTGGCAAGTTGGCACACCTAGAACTTCCGACACCCACTCGCTCTCCTTCGCCAGTTGATTAGAGTTGATGCTAGAGAATGGCCAGATGGGTGTGGATTAGTTAGACTTTAAATCCAGAGAGCCCTCCCTTTTTTTCATAAATAAACACATTAGTCTGTCAAGCAAAGTACTGTGAGAAAAGGCAGCTTTGAAAAAGGTAGAAACTGTAAAGAAATAGCCCTTAACCCAGGAAGAGACACTTAAAAGCTACAGAGAAAAGGAGTAGCAAATTGCAGGCCATAAACCATTATTCTTTTTCTGCAGGAATGTATTGTTATTACCATTTTATAAACACAAAGGTTCCTATCCTCCTTCCTCTCCCAGATGTCTTGGACATTGACAGGAGACTCAGGAGTATTAACTAATTCAGTGCTTTCTAAGCTTTTTTTTTTTTGTAGGTTTCTGCTCATTTGAAAGGATTGCAGAAAACAATGCAAAATAAAACTCCCCAAATCAAAAATTTAAGTTTTCCTTTTTCTACCGGAAAATCTTAGAATTTCTATAAAATATTTGCCTCTGGATTTGTGTCGGCTGTGGTGTTGCATTAGCTCTAAGTCCAATGCCAGTTCTCTGTGAACAGGTCACACTGCATATCAACATTAATTTAATTATGTTCAACTTCACTGGTTTTATTATATTAACCTAAAAGCCAAGGAAAACATATGCTCTTTCCTAACCCTTTAACGCATTACTCATGAATGGAAGAATTCTCAGATTCCTTTTCTGCAAAAGACCACTGAGTTCTTAATGCAAATTTTTACTTGTGTTGTAGTTTAATTTGATTTGGAATCAAAAACTGGTTCTTCTGATTCAAGCTGCAAAATATTATGAACCATAGAGTAGTTCTAGAACATAAAACCCTCCTCTCTGCCTTGCTTTTGTTTGAGTTCAGATAGTTAGTGAAGAGTGGAAGAACAGTATTTACCCATCTCTGGAAAATCATTTTCACAAGGGACAAGATTATCTTAAAAATAAAAAAGGAGAAAACTTATCAATGCAGTAATTCTTTCTCACAGATGCTTTTCCATCATGGTTCTATGAAACTTTAAAATCACATGCAGATATTGAAATTTAATTGCTAATTAGTTTAAGGAGATGCATAACTGTGGAAAAGTGCCCCTGACCCCCCCCCCAAAAAAAATTGAATGGGTTTTGGCAATTTCCCCTTGCATTTGGATCCTTAGCACTTCATGACTAAAGACCTGTGCAAACAAGCTTAGGGTGAAGGAGCCCCCTGGCACCATTCATTGTATAGATTAAACGCAAGTTGCTTTGTGGCGCTCTGCTTGAGGCCCCCTGTCTCACAGTGGTCTCTGTGGGAGTAACTCACATCCTTCTGAAAATGCTGTTGATAATTACTGCTTTGTAGGGCAGTGAGCTCACACTATTACACAAGATTAGTGCTGTTCTCAAGAACCAGCCAGATTGTCTCTCCTGCACAGAGGTTTGCCAGCTAGGAAAATAATGGGCATATTGCCACTTTAACAACTATCAGGAGACCCCAGGTTAGTTTTTCTTCCCTTCAACATATTCATGTTGGTAGGATCCAACTCCAGGCTGCCAGCATAGGGTAGTGACACCAAAACAAATGTCTCTTTCTCCTTTAAAACAAAGCTGCTCTTTTCTTTTCAGTTGTCGGTCAGTGAATTGCCCTGTTCAACTAAAAGACAACGGCAAAACCATAACATACCTTAAAACATAAATAAATAAGGACCCAGACCAAAGTAATCTTAGGCAAGTACAAGAACCAGAAAAGGTATCTCTACCTTGCAGGGAAGTCATTTGCCCTTAACAAGTTAAATAAAACAAAGCTAAATGCATGCACACCCCCCCACCCCCCTGCAGACTGCAAACAAATGCCTATTGTGTAATAACAGCCATCTAGGGGTAAAAAAGTCATTTTAAAGTTACCAAATGTTTTGATTTCTGTAATAAGTAGTCCTCCTAGCCTCTTTTCAGATAACTGTTTGACCTGTGTTCTGAAAGGCTAGGGCTAACCCAGAGTGGTTATTCTGAGTTTGTTATTTAGTGAAAGATGGTTTCTTCTTGCATGTTTCAAACAGCCACCCAGAGAGAGTATTTTCTATTTGGAATTTGATTTTGTACTTTGGTGATTATTTGCTCACCCTTAGCATCAACTGCATTTGGATTTAATTTTGTGGCTCTGGGAGCACTATAAGGTGGCAATGTGGGCCCCAGGTAATGAAAGGAAAGTTTGCACACAAAGAAGTCAGCTTTAGTGCACACGTCATGTTTTCATAGCTAAGCTAGATAGGTTTTTGCCTAAAAACAAACTAACTGTGATTCACACTGCAGACATTTCATTTGTGTGCATAGGTATTTATCTTTGATCTGACCTGTTCTAAGGATTTTAGATGGATGTTACAGATTTAACTTTGTTTCTGATACAATTTCACCATTGATGTAAATCATCTGATAATTTTCAAAAGGTAAAATGGAAAATAATAAAATATTGTAGATGCACATTTTAGTCAGACAGAAAATTTAAATTATAGCTACTGCTGCCTATGACAAAATTAAATGCAATCAGATTGGAAACTACTGTTTAGCTGAGGTCCGTCTTCATGTTTTCCCTCAAAAAACTGGGAAGACATATCACAATCCTTTAATCTTTTATGCCAAATGAAGTAAATAATCATAATTTGGGGGGAGTATTCAAAGTTCGGTTTTGTTAAGTGATGGAGTTTCTTCATAATATAAGGATGGAGATATATCACCACCTAGTGGTCATATTCAATTTTGTGTTTCAAAACCTCACATTCTCAGAACTCCACCTGGATCTAAGCAGGAATAATATTCTCTGTGAATTAAGTTTCTGCAGCCTTGAGTAGTTTAGAAATTCTAGTATAAAGTGTAAGATAGTGTGAATATGAAAGTTAAATGTGAATGGAGATGATCTTTCAAACACAGTGTAAAGCTAACACATGTAGTCGTAAGCTTAGTAAAATCCTAGCAACTGTTGCAAATATTAGGACCCTTCTATTTTGTATCTTCCCTTTCTGCATAGTAGTAGAACCCAGCAGAGAATTTTCCTTGGAAGGTGAACATAGAGAGTTTTGTGGATTTTTTACAAACCTTTCCCCCCCCCTGGTTATGTTGATTGAATGTAGTTGGAGACTTGCAAAGTTCTGGGAAGGAGAGAAATAGACAGCTCTCCAGCCAGTCTGAGTGAGAAAAATTAGTTAAATCACTCTCAGATTTGTGGACTTGAGGTTGCTGTTGGCAGGCAAGGAAGTCATGCGCACTTCCTTCTCTTTTGTGTTAATGAGACAGAAATAAATTTTTGACACTAAAGTACAGATTATTTGGAACAAAATAATCTAAGCGTTTATGATTTGATAGACTTTGAGGAATAACTTTATTCTGCTCTTTTCCTCCACAATGTTAGGTTTGGTTCACATTGACTTCTCTGGATTGTGGAGACAATTTTCATGCAAGAGAACTGTATTTACTAGCTGTTGGGTTTTAGACAGGGTTTTTTTTTTTGGTTTTTTTTTTTTTTTTAATCATTTTATTATGTTGGCAGCTGATTTGCTTAAACTCAATTGGAGGAAAAAGAAAGAGAAAACAATAACTGAAAAGTGACTGAATCCAATTTAACTGAAATGGTTGGAGTTTTTTTGGCACGTTTTTATAGATACAAGAGCTGGTCATTGAATTGGAACTCTAAAAATAATTTTCATCATACAATATACAGCATTAAGCAGTTTCCTACTAGGTATAAAATGATTATCTCTTAATGAAATGCAAAAAAATTTTACATCTGGATTGACTTTGCTCTCCATCAACTATTTGAGTTTTATGTCATCATTTTCTCTGCCATCAGGAGAGTGAAAATGCAAAGTGATTTTTAGGTTCTCTGTCTAGTGTAGCAGTGATTTAATTCTTGTCCCTGGGGAGGCAATAAGAGTTTAGGGTTTGGAATGGGGAATTTGAATCTCTGATGCACAAACATACAGAGGCGTGACCAGCATTTATTTGTGTCTGAGGGGTTAAAATGAATTCCCTAAGCCTTGAGGGCTTTCTGGAATAATTCTTAGTTTGCCCATCCAGCCCTAGAAGAGGGTTGATCCAGGATAGATCACCCAGGATGTTTGTTTATAATTCCAAGTGAGGAGAAAAAAATCCACATGGGAAATGATGAGTTTTTCTTTGCTCATTCCAAGAATTTATAATTCTGTATGTTTGAGACACTGTATTGTGAGAAAGGACCTATTATATTCTTATAATTTAGAATTGATTCCCTGAGGAGAGATTTCTTCTTAGCATTTAACTTTAGTAGGAAAAAAGGTACATTACTGCACCTAAAGTCAAAGATTTATTTTTTATACTCCTTCTCCCTGTAAGATTAAATAAGGCTGTAAAGATTTCAAGAGGAAACAAAGAAAGTTGTTCAGAAAACTCTGGAGTTTTCTTTGCTAAGTCACTTTGGCAATAACATGGAGCAAAAAGAAAGCATCCTAGCCAAGATAAATCTGCACAATGGAGCTATCAGATATGAGGTAATAGTGTGACATGCCTGTGGGTATCAGACATTCTTGTAAAAACCACAGAGCTAAAATTTGGTCCTGCACCATTAAGCCACAACTCTGCCAAGCAACAACAAGAACACACGTTTTAAATCATTGCCGCAAGCCAAATGTAATTCTCACCAAAGACAATTAAATCTTTTACCAGAGGTCCCAGTCTGGGCAGTTTAAGCGCTGAGAACTACTATAGTGGCATGGGATCCAAATCTCATTTCAGTGTGAAAATGACATGGTTATTGTTCAGGTCAGGAGGAAATGTCAGTTCCAAAATACATGGCAGTCAAGTGACTTTGGTAACTTGAAATGATGTTTGTTAAGGTTAGTTTAACAAAAGGTAAGCTAAGACATCTGTGAGTCCTCACTGATAAATGCATAGATCATTTTATAACGTTCATGTTTGGTGATTAGAAAAATAATGTATACTCCCTCTAGAGAACTTGGAAAATATGTAAGAATATATGAATAAAATATTATGTCTCAGTCTAATCACTCAGAAACGCACTAAGATATACTGCATTTGCTTTTGGGCTTTTATACATAGACACACATAGCTGTATCTAAGAATATGTGTAAAATTTGGATCATTATATATTTTAATTTAACACTTCTTTTACTATTTCCCATTTCCTTATATATTCTTCAAAGACAAAATGTTTGATTTTATTTATCTGGCTTCATCATAATTTATTGAACGTATGTTCATTCTATAGATTGTTTCTGTTTACTGCTAGTGTAAATAGTATTTAACACGAAATGTTCACATCTCTGATTATTTTTTAGAATAGAATTTTAGAAGTGGGATTATTGGGTTCCAAAGGCAGGAACTTTTTGAGCCTCTCGATATGCATTGCCAACTGTTTTTCAGAAAAGTTATTTACTTCCACTGGCTCTATAATTGCTTGTCTCACTTATTATTTGCTAGCAGCAAGCAACATCTTTGATTAGGAATAGGTGTGGGTTGGGAAGAATGAAACACCCTGTGTTATTTCTAAATATCAAAGTATTTATTAAACAACATCAATATGTGTCAGACATAGTTCCTGGTACTGAGGATATACCGTGTTTCCCCGAAAATAAGACCAACCCATAAAATAAGCTCTAGCAGGGTTTCTAAGCATTTGTGTAATATAAGCCCTACCCCAAAATAAGACCTACTGATGGGCGTGGCTACGCAGCCTATCTACACAACCCTTGCATTTCGTTGCGGAGCTGTAAAGAAGACGAGCAGCCCTTCTCATCTGCCCCGTCATGACAGCTACTATCCCAGAGGTGACCAGAAAGGTGCAGGCAGCCCCACCAACAAGGTCGGCTCCTCCTGTCAGGTCCCGGCCATCCTGTGCGTGCTGCAAGCTGAGGCTTTGAGGGGAAAATAACACATCCCCTGAAAATAAGCCCTAGGGTGTCTTCTTGAGGAAAAATAAATATAAGACCCTGTCTTATTTTCGGGGAAACACAGTAGTAGTGAACAAAATAACCCCACATCTTGTCCTCTATGAGCTTACATTCTACTAGGGAGAAAAAAATACAATACATAAGTAAATTATATAGGATATTAGAATGTAATGAGTGTTATAAAGGAGAAGTAAATCAAGGAAGGGAAATGGACCATGTGAGAATGAGGGAGTGTTGCACAGTTTACACATTCAATTGGGATGTTGGAAATTTTTCCACCTTTGAGAACGTTTTTGGTTTCCTGTAAGAGGCTAATTAGAAAGCAAATTAGAAAGTACAGAGCTCCAAAATTCAAATTCAATATTTGAGGAACTTTGGAACGTTTGACTATAGAAAGTATTAAATGTAGATTTTTGTTAGAGTTAATGAGTTCCTATTCTTTTGTTTTTTTGTTTTTATCCTATTTTAATTGGTCTGTTAAAAACAATGGGCAGAACATGACTTTTATATCTCTGCTTTTCTTTATCTATTAAAGGAGAGGAGAAAATTTTAAAAAAGGCTTGTTGGGTGGAGAGTGAGGGATCATAAGGGAAGGAAAGTAAACAACAACAAAAAACGAAAAATAGTGAAATAACTAGAAAGCCAGTAGAAAGCAAGTGTTAGTTTCAGACTTCAGGGAGACCTATCAGTCAGAGCACTCTAGTGAACATGGTCCCCTTGAGCACCCTTTTCAGGACTGTCTAGGGGTAACTCAGTTGTGGCATTTGGGCTACCAGAGTTAGATTTAAATCTGTTTCATTTCTGGATTAGGTTTTTACCAGAGAAATCAAAACATCCTTTATTTTGTATTTTGGCAAAAATACTTCCTTAAGCTTCCCTTGGTTCTTTGCATTTTCACCACTCTTCAAAGACTTTGCATTGCATTGTGCGGATCTCTTGTCTCCTATCTTAATTTGGCATGATTGATAAGGACTTTAAAGCAAAGAGACTGAAGGGAAAGTAGAAAGTTTTCAAATTTTGGGTCTTTTTACAGATTATTTATCAAAGATCTAGGTTTTTACCATATATAAAGGTTTTTAAAAATCACTTTTTTTCTGAGAAAGCCTTACAGATATTCTCTAGTATGTTAATTATACTCTAGTATGTTATTATATTTATTATAATTATTATAATTCTCTAGTATGTTAATTATATATTTTTTGATTTGTAAATTAGAGTTTATTGGTATAAAAATTCCATTTCATAGATAAATGGAGTACCTATCAAAAGCTTTTATTGTACCAAGTATTAAAGATTAAAAACACAAAAATAAACATTTGGTATTGAAAACACTGTAAATAGCTAAGTCTAGTACTTTGGTCATTAAGAAAAAGAATGGGCCAGAAATATTATGTAATTTAAAAGACATAAAAATAGCCATGGCACTGTTGGAAGTAAGCACATAGTAGGACCATTTTTTGCATATTCTGAATTGAGAACAATTGCCTTAACTGTTATATAGAATTCTTTCTTTCCTGATTTTATCTTTACCAAATAAAATCTATTAACTCATTGTTTTAAACCAGGAACTTTAACTTTAACTCAAGGAAAGACTATTAGATCTGTAGGCCCAGAAAAAAAAAAATCATATTAGTCATTGTCACATAAATCTTAATCTGTATTTCCATCATTTTAAGGAAGTTTGCTGTCACTAGTCTTGTTGTTGTTCGGTGTGAGAGAGCATGAGAGTAGCAAAGCACAAGTAGGGAGCGATACTCAAGTTGAGCCAGAAAGATACTGAAAAAGCTTATATCACATTCTAGTTAGGAGGACCCAAGACTAGGAAACTGATCTCTTATTTACAGTTCAATATTATTTTCATCTCATTAAAGTTCGTTACTCTTGCATAGGCACAGGGTTGTGTTTTCATATAATTATTGGTTGCCATGGAGACAACATTTGAAGTAACAAAGAAGTGAACTTAAACCAGAGAGTCTTGGGTGCTTAATGTCTCTAAGGTCCAAATTATTTCCAATCATGCTGGCTTGTTGTGTGAGATGATGTATATCATATACCTAGAGGAGGGATTTATCTATTATAGATGCTAAATAAGTGACACATACTCTTATGATGGAAGGCAAAAGATGTTTCCAGTTATATATTGTTGCTTTTAGTGGGAAATATGTATATATAGATAAGTATCAGAAAAACATCCAACTCATAAAATCTGTTTCAGTTATCTTAAAACACATTACCCTAAAAATCCCATATATTTATAGTAAAGATATATTTTGAAAGCATATCTTTTATATCAAATATGCATAAATGTGATAAATGTTCCCATTAAAAGAAAACAACTTTCATATTAGATCATAAAGCAAAACTCAACTGTATGGGCATATAAGAATCACATCTGAAACAAAATAGTTCTGAAAGATTGTATATAAAATGACATAGGTATATCAGATAAATAAAAAAATAAATATTGCAAATATCTAAATTTTTTAATCAAATAAGTGAATTTGGATTAATAACAATCCCATTAAATAAGACAAAAAAGTACTTTATAGTGGTAAAGATAAGAAAAGTTGAAAATTATGTTGCACTATAATCACAACTATGTAACATTATATGTGTATATGAGGGCTAGGTGACAACATGATAGATTGTAGTGATGAGATTATGAATTTTTTTCTAGTTGCACGTCCATTAATTTTATATTGAGTTATTAGTCATAACATGATGAAATTAGTCATAACATGATGAAATTTCTTAAATTGAAGATTGATTATGCATTGAGAAATCTAGAATAACTAGACCAAAATTTCTCAGTGATATCTCATTGCCAAACAGTAGACATTTGTTGAATAAAGACTTAGAGATATTTGTTGAATAGACATTTGTTAAATAAAGAATAGACATTTGTTGAATAAAGACTTACAGACACACATATTTTAGACATTTGTTGAATAAAGACTTACAGACACACATATTTTCCACTCAGAGTTTGTCTTTTTCTTGACCACCAAAATAATTTCAGGTATGTGATCCAATAGAAATTGTTTAGTTCATTCCAATTGTATTGTGATAAAATGCCACTGTTGCTCTTATGTCACTCCATGACTAGTGAGTAGTTACCTTCTCCTTCCATTTTTACAGCAATATGAGAACTGGAGGCCCAACCAGCCGGACAGCTTCTTTTCTGCTGGAGAAGATTGTGTTGTAATCATCTGGCATGAGAACGGCCAGTGGAATGACGTTCCCTGCAATTACCATCTCACCTACACCTGCAAGAAAGGAACAGGTAATGATTATCCCATTAATAATGTATACTTAATTTGCATTTCAATTATCAAGAGAGTTCAGGAGGAAAAAGCTTCATTCCTTGAGACAAAAACTGAATACGTCATGTATGTCATCTCTTGTTACTCTGGAATATTTCACTCTTTCGATACAATTGAAAAGTTTGTTTTGAGTAATAGTCTCACCTTAGATTTCAGGTGCTTAAGATAACAATGCAGCATTAATATAAGAATACTGACTGGTAACATCTTTAAGAAAAACAACTGCCAGCCTAAGGGACTATAGACTATTTTTTATTTTGATGAGGATAACATTTAAAAAAAATTAGTTGTCCACAGTTAAAAGTTGGGATATATTAAAAAAATAATCTGGATTTTAAAAAAGGAAATAAGAAGAACTGGTTCCATTTAGCCCACGTTCAAGGTCGTGAGTGGAGAGCCAGTATCCTCCCACTGCCATCTGTGGCGCGTGCCATCCTCATTCATTCCTTGCCTTGTTTTTGTGAGTTTGGGCCATAATCCTGAAAGACACTATCTGAATGCATAATCCCAAATGTTGACATCCCAAAAGATTAAAATCCCAAAGATATTATTCTGGAAAAAATAATTTTAAAAAATTCTTTAAAATTTTAAAATTTTAAATTTATCTTTTAAACGTGGAATTTATTAGAAAAATATATAAAAACATGACAAAACACTTCATAGGCCATTTTACACAATGAAATAGGCAATAGTAACATTCATATTTTTGCAAGCATAAACACTCAAGTATACTAATGACAGCACATGAGTATAACAATTATGAGTAGGCAAACCACATTCATAAAGAAATAGGTCAAAAAGTGGAATGTATAAATGCATATCACTGTGGTTGGTAATTGTGTGCACCCAGCTTTATAACTGTGGTCATATGAAATACCGTGACTGACAACAGAAAGTCTTTTGACAACATCAATCAAAAACTTAGGTAATAATTTCACCTAACATGATAGAACTAACATAATGCGACTATCCTGTGTACAACCAAAAACTCACTAATACCTTCCCTAGAATTTTGCCTTCAGGATTTCAAATCTGAGATTTTAGTCTTTTTGGCCTAAGATTTTGGGGTTTTACACATTAGGGATTTTGACCTTTTGGAATTTCAACATTTGGGATTATGGCATTCAAGATTGTGTCTTTTGGGATTATGATCAGCACTGGTTTTTGTTAACTGCCAGGTCTCTGTAGGCATTTGAGGTTTTTTAATCATTCCCTGAGAATGATTAAATTAGACTTATTTTATGCTTAAAAACCATAGAACATAAATACCATCCCTATGTCTGTAGTTGACTATCTACAAGATATGATAAAATAAAAACATTTGTAATGTAAATTTCATGAGAATATTTTAGTTAATATTCAACAGAAAATATTTAAAAAGCTATTTTTTAAAAATATGTTTGTGTTTATCATTGGCCAATATGTTTGAATTTCTAATACATGCTGTATATACATGCTGTATATACACTTCTTCCCTAAACAAATAGAAATTCTATAAACATTTTTTAACCTGTTTGCAATTGATAAAGCATGAATATTCAGTCCCTAGACTCAGACTTTTACCTACCTCAAATAGAAGTACAAAGTACAAGTGTTAAATATAACCTATTTAAGTTATTTGTCTTTGAATAAAAAAGTAACAAACTAAAAGTAAATACTCTATAAATATTTTAGGAAGACTTAAACACCAATAATGAGAAATTTTCTTAGAAGAAAGAGAATACTAAGATACGTAAAGTCATAGTCTCACACGAAACTCAGCTGTTGGCAATGACTACATTACTCTTCTATTTTCTTATCCAAGGTAGAATTTATTCTCAATATCCTTTCTACATAAGAAGCTTTCCTGACTATGTGCCTTACTTCAGCACTTCTCTGGTGGGACTCATAAAAATAGCAAATCTAGTATTTGCTATTTTTCTTTTAACAGTGTAAAAAGTCTTTAATAAGCTGTTTGTCTTTATCCAAATGTCATGTTTGCTTTCTTAGACCTCCAAATGGTTCCTGGGTTCATGCTTTTTGTTTTATGATCTAAATATTCTTATATTTCCTACGTTATTTCTTTCTTATAGCAGAGTTTCTCAACAGCAGCACTGTTGACATTTTGGGTTGGATAATTCTTTACTGTGGGAGGCTGTCCTGTGCATTGTAGCATGTTTGATATCATGCCTGCCCTCTATGTACTGAATGCCAGTAGCACCCTTCCCACTTCACATCCCTGCTGCATTGTGACAAGTAAAAATGTCCCTAGACATTGCCAAATGTCTCCAGGACGATGGTGGGGGTTGGGGGAAAGAAGAAGCAAAATTGTCCCAGATTGAGAACCACTGCCCTATAGCCAAAAAAAGATTCAAGGAAAACAACATTATTGTTTACATTTCCCAGAGGGAAACAAGTTTTATAAACGTTGGCTCTACCTCATTAAAGAAGAAGAAAAAAACCTATTCTTATATTTTATCTCCCTACTAGCTGATTTTTATTTACATGCAATCAATTCTTTGCTAATCAGTTCTCTAGAGAATTTTATGTTTATAGACTTTTGTCTTTTCTTCTTTTAGATATTTAAAACCAGCAAACCTAAGTAGTTCTACTTTTAATTAACTATTAAATACTTGTAGAGTAGTATAATATATACAAAAATGTTATTTCAAGCAAAAAGTACTTAACAAAGATTCACAGACCTATGTAATCATGTAGAATAAATTTAATAAAATTAAAAAAAAAGAAAAAATAAATAAATAAAAAAGAATATGTGAATACACACTATTCATAGATCTTTGGAGTATCCTGGGGGCTCCTCCCAATCCCATCCATTTACTTCCCAACTCTCACTAGATATAATGACTTAATTGCCCTTGCTTTTCCCTTTAATATTATTATATATGCTTGTATTCCTAAACAACAGATTGTTTAGTTTTGTTCATTTTTTTAACTTCCTGTAAGTGGAATCATACTGTATATATTCCTCACCTTGCTTTTTTTTGTTCAGCATTATGTTTGTGAGATGTCTTCATGTTGATGCATGTAGCTGCATGTTCTTTGTTTCTGTTATTATATAACATTTATGACCATACAACATTTTATTTATCACTTTTCCTATCAGTGGACATTTGAGTTATAGTCAGTGTTTTTGAGTTATATTCAGTGTTTTTGCTATTACAATGTTTCTATGAACATTCTTGAACTTGTTCTTGGTGGACTTTTGTTGAGTTTCTGTAGGGTGTATGTTCAAGAATAAAGTTGCTGAGTCATAGAATATATGTACCATCAAATTTACTAAAAAATGCCAAATTATTTTCCAAAGTGGTTGTACCAATTTGCACTCCCACCAGCAATGTGTGATAGATCCTGTTACTCTACATCTTCTCCGACATTTGATATTATCCGACTTTGAAATTTTTGCCAGTCTGGTGGGTATAAAATGTTATCTTTTGCGATTTAATTTGCATTTTTGATACTTCTCCCTGAATATCCTTTCATGTGCTTATAGTTCATTTGTAGCTCTTCTTTTGTAAAGTTTCTGTTCATATCTTTTGGTTATTTTTGAAAATTGGTTGTTTATCTTTTACATATTGATTTGTAAGAGTTCTTTTTACATTCTGGTTACTAATCCCTTAATAATTTTATAAGGTGCAAACATCTTCTCCCAGTTTTTGGTGAACAGAATTCTTAATTGTATTGAATTTTCCTTTATGGTCTAAACCTTTTTGTGTCTTAAGAAATCTTTACCTACCCTAAAGTCATAAAGATATTCTATTGTTTTCTAAATGTTTTATAGTTTTGCCTTTTGCATTTATATATTTCAACCATCTAGAATTTATTTTTGATGTATTCTCTGAGGTACAGAACCAAATATTTTTTTTTGTATGAATATCCAATCATCCAAGAGAAAAGACTACATTTCCCCCCCCGCTCTGCCATGTTGCTTCTGTCAAATATCAAGCCTGTATGTGTGGATCTCTTTCTGCTCTATTTTCCTGACCTTGCTAATACCACATTCACTGAATTATTTCAGCTTTTTAGTAAGCCTTCACATATGAATAATTTTAGAAGAAATCTACATAATTCTTTCTTCGCAATCATAAAAAACTTCTAATTTGTCATCATAGCACAAAATCCAGTATAATAAATTTTCTAATTAATCGTTTTTAACCTTCTGTTAAAAAGTTGGTCTCATTATTTCTGATACTTGAGAGCATCTAGACCCTAATGCAGGCATTACATATTCCAATAAAAGAAGTATACAAGTATCCAATTTGGGGTCAAGCAGAAGTAAATTAGAGGAACTAAATATTTAAGTTAAACCCAAGTTTGTGATTGCACAAAAATATAGTTGTAAACAGCCTTGTGGAATACATAAATAAATTGAACAGTTGTAGGATGTTGACATCCAAATATCTTCGTACCAAGGTTTCTGGTAATCATTCTCCCACTGAAGATTTATATTATTTCATGAGAGAATATGGCATGTTTTTGTGGGCCTGTGCTGTCAGAATTCTTAAACTATGCATAGGAAATTCCATTTAGGGAAAATTATATTTAGGTTACATTTTTATTAGAGATATATAGAAAAATAATTTAATAAAAGTTGATTTTTAAAGGTATATAATTTAAAATAAGTACATTAATATTTAATAAAAATATAAGTTAATCAAATTCAATTGAATCAATTTTCATTTCTTATTTTATTTTATTTTATTTTTTGAGACAGAGTCTCATTGTGTTGCCCCAGGCTAGAGTGCCATGGCATCAGCCTAGCTCACAGCAACCTCAAACTCCTGGGCTCAAGCAATCCTACTGTCTCAGCCTCCCTAGTAGCTGGTACTACAGGCATGCACCACCATGCCCAGCTAATTTTTTCTATATATATTTTTAGTTGGCCAATTAATTTCTTTCTATTTTTAGTAGAGATGGGGTCTTGCTCTTGCTTGGGCTGGTTTCAAACTCCTGACCTTGAGCAATCCGCCCACCTCGGCTTTCCAGATTGCTAGGATTATAGAAGTGAGCCACCATGCCCGGCCAATTTTCACTTCTTGAATTTCAAATCAAGAGATTTCTTTTACTTCTTTTTATTATTTCTACTATTGCTAAGTTTGCTGATATTTCAAATTTTTCATTATAAATCTAAAATGATGGTTAAGTATTCCAAGGTTTACCCTTCTCAAGAGTTTAAATTTATATTTTTTATGGTAGTTAGAAAACTGAGGCATGAATATTATAACCCCTTTCCCCCTTCTCAATACAGAAGACAGAAAATAGCATATAAACATAAATGTAACCAGAAGATATTTTATTTATATTTAGGAATATATGTCCATATTTCAAAATTATGATGTTATTATAGATTGCAAATTTTTTCAGGAAGATAATGGTAATAGTGAATTGTTACAAATCTATTATTGTCTCAAGTGAATATGGGTAATAAAAACTTAGGGATGATGATGAAGGCAACACCAATAGGCCACTTGCTGGCATGAGATAGATGCTTTTTAATTTGCAATTGTTTTTAGAAAAATGGCCCTACGAGATGGATAGGTGAATATATAACCATTTAGCCTCATGGATTTTTAAAAAAACACAATTCAAGATGACATAATCTGAGATTCAAAAGAGGCCCAAGAAGCTCAATGTTTAATTTTTTCTTGAAAAATTTCAACTTCTTAATTCTAAATGATTGTTTTTGATGAAGGTGCTTGGTTGGTAGTATATATAGAGAAAGAGAAAAGTAAGAGATTTATACCAGTTGAAATACTTAGATTATTTGAAAATAACCCAATGTGCTTTTCTTTAGTTGCTTGTGGCCAGCCCCCTGTTGTAGAAAATGCCAAGACCTTTGGAAAGATGAAACCTCGTTATGAAATCAACTCCCTGATTAGATATCACTGCAAAGATGGTTTCATTCAACGCCACCTTCCAACTATCCGGTGCCTAGGAAATGGCAGATGGGCTATGCCCAAAATTACCTGCATGAACCGTAAGTGGTCCTTTAGAAAGAATGGACAACCGTGCCATAACAACTACTAGACACCCTCATTTTACGGCTGTGGTATCAGTAGTTTAGGGTATGGAGCAAGTAATATTGTTGTGTTTTCTTTCTTTCTTTCCTTCTTTCTTTCCTTTCATGTAGCATCTGCATACCAAAGGACTTATTCTAAGAAATACTTTAAAAATTCCTCATCAGAAAAGGACAATTCATCAAATGCATCAAAACACGAACATCGTTGGATCCGGAGATGGCAGGAGTCGAGGCGCTGATCCCTAAAATGGCGAACGTGTGTGTTCATCATTTCAGCCAAAGTCCTAACTCCCTGTGCCTTTCCTACCACCTCGAGAAGTATTATCAATTGGTTTGGAGTTTTGGATCACCGTGCAGTCATTTTGGGTTGCTGTGCTCCCAAAACATTTTGAATGAAAGTATTGGCGTTCAAAAAGAAAGCAAGCAAACTGAAAGAAAACGAGGGCAGAAAGTAACCATTTCCAGCCTATCTAATTTTGTTTTTTAGTTTTCTATTCGCCAGTGGTGCAGACCATTTCATAATGTATACCAGCCTACTGTACTATTTAAAATGCTCAATTTCAGCACCCATGGCCATGTAAATAAGATGATTTAATGTTGATTTTAATCCTGTATATAAAATAAAAAGTCACAATGAGTTCGGGCATATTTAATAATGATTATGGAGCCTTAGAGGTCTTTAATCATTGGTTTGGCTGCTTTTATGTAGTTTGTTTAGGCTGGAAATGGTTCCACTTGCCCTTTGACTGCCAGCAAGACTGAGGATGGCTATTCCTGGACAGCTAGCAAACACACAATCTTGTAGGTCATTGCACCGGTCTCAGCCATAGGTGCAGTTTGCTTCTACATGATGCTGAAGCCTGCCTAATGGGATCCCGATGGAACTAGGGACTCCAGTGTGGAACTCTTCTTTGCTGCATTTCTTTTTCTTCACTTACAAGAAAGGCCTGAATGGAGGACTTTTCTATGACCAGGAGCATTTTTTAGGGGTCAAAGTGCTAATTATTAACTCAACCAGGTCTACTTTTTAATGGCTTTCATAACACTAACTCGTAAGGTTACAGATCAACGCATTTCAAATGGATATAGACCTAGGGTTCTGGAGGGTGGGGGATTGTTAAAACAACACACATGCAAAAAAAAAAATTTTGTATATATAACCATTTTAATCTTTTATAAAGTTTTGAATGTTCATGTATGAATGCTGCAGCTGTGAAGCATACATAAATAAATGAAGTAAGCCATACTGATTTAATTTATTGGATGTTATTTTCCCCAAGACCTGAAAATTGACATAGTATGGTAGTTATTTTTCAGTGTTAGCCTTTATACTTCCCTCACACAGTTTGGAACCATATAATATAGGTACTTTGTCCCTGATTAAATAATGTGATGGATAGAATGCATCAAGTGTTTATTATGAAAAGAGTGGAAAAGTGTATAGCTTGCAGCTAATGGTGTTTGCCCATTCTAAGCAAGGAGCATAGATATAGAAATAGTGTGGGCATATCTTCCTGTTAGGTGGAATGTACGTGTTGGCATTTCTCCCTATGTCTTCCCACTCCATTTTCTCCCCTTTATTTGAATAAAGTGACTGCTGAAGATGACTTTGAATCATTATACACTTAATTTAATGTTTAAAGAAAAACCTATAATGGAAAGAAAAACTCTTTTCCAAATTTCAGTTAGATCAACTTGGAGAAGACTAGATGACAAATAAAGTGCGAATAGAAAAATAGAAAAGAAAGGACAGGGTTTGCCCCAACATTGATTCTTTTCCATGAAACCTCCTTTAGCTTAGAAGGAGCAACTGTAGCTATAATCATACACAGCGTCTTTAAGCAAGTTCCCTTGGTTGTTGCATTAAATGTAATCCGCCTTTAGGTGTTCTAGAGCACAGAATAACACTGTGTTGACCTATTAGGTTTTTATTTTTCCTTTCTCATTACAATGCACATAATACTTTCCTGTATTTATATTATAACGTGTATAGTGTAAAATGTGAATGACTTTTTTTTTGTGAATGAAAATCTAAAATCTTTGTAACTTTTTATATCTGCTTTTGTTTCACCAAAGAAACCTAAAATCCTTCTTTTACTATACTGTGACTGGTCTGGTTATTTACAACTTTAAACCCTAATGCGCACCAACATTTTTACATTATGGTTCCATCATGGAGAGTAAGCTGCTGGCTTGGATGAAATGACTTTGTGGCTAGCAAAGAAATGATTATACACCTACCTACAAATATTGACATAGTAATGATTTAATCTAAATGGTATGCATTAAGCTCAAATATGAAAGAAATCTGCAATAGGAAAAGTGATAGCTCACATAACAGAATGCATCTTATGAACAAAGCCAAGTGTTTTACTGCTTATTTCACAAAAAAACATATGAAAGAGGTACCTAATGAGGTACATGGCTGAAGAGTTCAAGTTATTTGTCCAAAGTCACATAGGTAGTATGGAAGCAGGTAATCTCTATAGCCTGCATTATATTCTTAAGAAAAAATATAAAATATTATGTTCCTAATTGTTATACATTTAGGAGGTTAATTTACTGGCCAGAAGGTCACATCTAAATAATTATCAGAAAATGTCAAAAGCATAAGTTTCTCATCTATTCGAATATCCACCCATTCCTTTATTTTTCATTCATTCACTGTTTATTAAGTAACTACTGTGTTCCAGGTACTGTAATAGGCCTTGAAGATTCAGCAGTGAATGAACTAGATATGTCTCTGCCCACATAAAGTCTTTTTTTTTTTTGAGACAGAGTCTCACTATGTTGCCCAGGCTAGAGTGAGTGCTGTGGCGTCAGCCTAGCTCACGGCAACCTCAAACTCCTGGGCTCAAGCAATCCTACTGCCTCAGCCTCCTGAGTATCTGGGACTACAGACATGCGCCACGATGCCTGGTTAATTTTTTCTCTATATATTAGTTGGCCAATTAATTTATTTCTATTTATAGTAGAGGCAGGGTTTCGCTCTTGCTCAGGCTGGTTTCGAACTCCTGACCTCGAGCAGCAATCCGCCCGCCTCGGCCTCCCAGAGCGCCTGGCCCACATAAAGTCTTTATACTGGCTACATCCCATGGGAATTAACTTAGAGCTCATTTTAGTTAATAACTTTGTTGATAATCTGGAAGAACAAATCCATTCTATGCTCTATGATTGTATACAATATATCATAAAATTCAAAGGTGAGTTGAAAATTGTTTTAAAGTACTTTATTGGAATGTCAAAAATATGCAGGGAGAGGGACATGAATAGATGTAGGAAAGAAGAGATTCTTTTCCTTTCTGAGCTTGTCCTTTTAGCATGCACTCTGCCTACCTTTTACATAGAACTTTAAATAGAAATGATCCAAGGGAATATAGAAGAATTTGCATTATTTGTGCATATATGCCATTTTTAGATTTATAAGCATATTAGTTGTTGATTGATCTAGGTACAAATAATGGAATCTGTGAGGCTTACAGAATACTGGGATAGAGTGAGAAGTTTAACCACTTCGGTATGAGTGTGGACTATAGTCGATAGCCACAGGTGAACCGAGCATCAACTTTAGCTGACAGCCATGATAGGACTCTTCTAATTTCTCATTTATCAAAATAAAATTGTGAACATTTAAAAACAACGTAATAAAAACACATATGTATATGTTACCTATTCTGATTTACATTACAAGTAAAGCTGCCTATAAAGCAAAATAAGCTTTCAGTGCTTTAAAGCTTTCCTCATCACACAAGAGCAAAACGGATTCATCGTCAATGCACAGCACAAACTATTGTGCGGACTATGAGTGCCAGCTCTGGGCAAGGTTTCTGGCTGGTGAGCGCCATACCGAAGTGGTTAAGGACACTTGCACAATTCAAAGTTACCAGAGGTGGTTCTCTGTACATTTTTAAAGGTTAAATGGCATATCAGGGGGAAGAATGTGCCCCTGCCATTGGGGGCTATTTAAGAAGAGGTAGTCTTCCAGGGTAGCTAAAATGCAAAGGAGGTTAGAGAGATTGTATAGGGAGGCATGCATCATTTTAATGGGATGGTTAAACTAGGTCAGCCATGAGCTATTTGCCTAAAAATCATATCATGTACAATAAACTTACAGAGTTTGGAAATGAACAGAAAAAAATGAAATAGTTTGTTAAAAAGTTCAGAGTTGATTTCGTGCATGACTATTTTCCAAGAAAAAAAAAAACTATGAGAGAAAATATATTCTAGATAAAGGCAAAATATGTTATTATCAAGTGTCTAAAGACTCAATGACGACAGTTTTAATGTGTTTATTTTTGTATTCTCTCATGTTAGAAGGGTAGTGAAATGTTTTTTGAAGAAAAAGGCCTGCAGTGATGTGTTAGCACTTTGTTCATCTTTCTTTTTATTGTGCTGTAATTCGCATTTGCTAAACAAGTCAGAATTCATCCAAATGATCCTTTTCTAAAACAAATCTAAACAGAAAGTTTATAAAGGTCTTTGAGTGAGTCATTCAAGATTGTATTAATATAATCATTTCCCATTATTACTCATTTTGTATGTTTAGAGCCCAGCTGCGCAAGAAAGAGCAAATGCCAAAATAGAACAAGAATGGTTTTGTTGAGGTGTTTACAGAATAAGCAAAGTCTGGATTTTAATTAGAATTTAATTCAGTTTTGTCTGAGCTCATCTAATGGTCCCTGCTGAAGATTAAGAGTTTATTGCCTTAAGCAGTAAGTCTTAAATGATTTTTGATAGTATTTACTCTAAAATAAAATTTTAAAACTATGTACCTTTTAGACTTTAAGTTGTCAACAAAAATCTTTTTCATCATAAAGTTAGACAATTATAGAGGAAATTATTTAGGGCATATTTTAAATATTGTCATTCTAAAATAAACATATAACATCACTCTTCCAGATATATTCAGTGGAATCTAAATATCACAGGGGTTTGATACCTACCATTGTCTTCTTAGAAAATACTTTGAAAAAAGTATTTTCTGATTTTTAAGAATCAGAAATTTTATATTTTTCTTTTCTTTGGACTCTTTTTCATTTCAGTTCCCACCATGGAATTTTATTAAAATATTATAAATTTATATGCTTTAAAGTCTTCTATGGATTAAGCCATTGGACATTGAAATTTCAATACATTGAAATTTATACTTAAAATTTGAAAATGAATTTTTCTTGTGAACATAATGCTATAAAAGTTAAACATTTCCTGGATTGAGTTATCATTGTAATTTTGATATACAATTGATCAAAACAATATAAAGCTTTGACAAAATCTGAAAGATAATTATGCAAATTGTAAAATTTTATTAGAAATATATCTCAGTGAGATGATTCAGGCCATTTTTTTCCAATTCCCCTTTTCCAGTGGGAAATATTACTTAAAACTAGAATGTGGCATGGTCTAGCACATTCTAGTCCCATTTTGTTTTTATAAATTTAAATCCTGATAAAATATCCTTACATAAATAAGTAGATAGAAATTATTGTTTTATTATGCAATGTTAGCCAACTTTTTAAGCTCTTTCTGAGTTATATGCCCCAAATCACAGTGGTCTACCAAAGTTATTTCCAATTACCTCTCAGCTGACATCTCAATGAAATCTCCCTTTTCCTTAATATTTTTATAAACATTTGATTTGAAAAAGAATTTGTCACAATGTCATCAGAATCATTTATTTTGAATTGTCCTTTGTTTGTTCAGAGTTTTTACATTCCACAGGAATACATTCTAAGATTCGGAATGGATAAGAGGTGTGTCTCATGTGATGGAGGTATTTTTTTTTTTAATAATAAAGTCAAAAAAGGCAATTTTCTAAAGTTTTGGTTATCAAAATGTGTCCTCTGGGACAACAGCACAGTATCACCTAAGAACGTGTAAAAAATGCAAATTCTCAGACACAACCCTACTGGATGAGAGATTCCGGGAGTGGGGGCAGCAATCTGGGTTTTTGCAAGCACTCCCCATGATTCTGATGCATTCTAAAGTTTATGAGAACTGGTATAATGGGAGATGCAAAAATAGAACCAGCAGCCTCCATCACAGACAGCTTCTTAGGCAGATGAGTTTTAGGAAAGTGTCCAGATGGAAGTTAAAGTTCTGGAAATCACTTCCCTTTGCATGCCCATGTACCCCTTTGAGCAGACGTCCTCAAACTATGGCACGCGCCTGCTGGGTGTTTTTGCCGCCGCCCCTGCCTGTCCTGCTTAGCAGCTGACTCGTCCCGGCCCACAGTGCGCATGTGTGGAATGTGCACTGCATTCTCCAACAGCCCTCCATCGGTCAGAGGGACAGTGAACTGGCCCTCTGGTTAAAAAGTTTGAGGACCCCTGCCTTAGAGAGTCTGAGGGTAACCCCGGGGTAGGCAGCCCTGGTTTGATGAACATTGCTTTATGATACAGAGTCTTTAAAGTACTTTCTGATTTTTAGTACATCATCTCTCTGTATTTTGTGAGCATGTGTTTCCTCAGTCTAGTGGTGGTTACTTTCTAACCTTTGAATGGGCCTCTGGTTTTATGAGAAAAAATTCAGAAAAAAAAAATCAGAAAGGCTCCCTCTATGGGGAAAACTGAATAAACCGGCATGATTAAAATACTTATTTCTTAAAGATCTAAAACAAAGTTTTAAATGCAGACATTAAGATGCATTTAATTCCTGCATTTAAAACCTGAGAAATATAAGCAAAAAAGATACATTGTAATTTTCCAGCAAGAGCCAGCTAGCAAAAGGAGCCTTAAATTCAGTGGTGAGCCATAAGAGGTCTAGGAGGCAGAATCCTTTGGGGTGGATTGGTCTCTGAATTCCTTCAGTTCCAAACGTTATTGTTGTTAAGCCTTCATTCTTGGCCATCTCCTTGTTCTGCTCTCCACCTTTGCCTGGTTCCATTCATAACTGTGGCTTTTACTACTTTAGTGGCTTTACCCTACATTACGCTTATTCCATGTCCAGATGTTTGGATTCCATAGGCACATTAAACTCTAACCTTCAGATTGAACTATTATCCACCCCCTCGCCAACTAGCTACACTTTTTTAAAACTAATAACCTAAGAGTTGTTCTAACTCCTAATTGAATGCCTTTATTTATTTATTTTGAGACAGAGTCTCACTTTTGTTGCCCAGGCTAGAGTGAGTGCGTGGCATCAGCCTAGCTCACAGCAACCTCAAACCCCTGGGCTCAAGCAATCCTCCTGCCTCAGCCTCCCAACTAGCTGGGACTAGAGGCATGCGCCACCATGCCCGGCTAATTTTTTCTCTATATATTAGTTGGCCAATTAATTTATTTCTATTTATAGTAGAGACGGGGTCTTGTACTTGCTCAGGTTGGTTTCGAACTCCTGACCTAAAGCAATCCACCCGCCTTGGCCTCCCAGAGTGCTAGGATTACAGGTGTGAGCCACTGTGCCCAGCCTGAATGCCCATATTTAATCAATCACCAAATTCTATTAATTTTACCTCCAAAAGTTTCTCACATCCATTCTCTTCCTTCTATCCCAAATGTCCTCAATATCTCATACAGCCTTACTATCTCTAGATGTACTACTTTCCAAATTATCTTTCAGACTACTACAGAGTATTCTTTAAAATGTGCAAATCAGAGCTTGGCATTTCCCAGCATAAAATTCTTCAGAGCCTAATGTCTACAAAATAGTATCTGATTTCATATGCATAGACCTTACTTACCTGTGTGATCTAATATTCTGCAAAATGCTTTGGAAAATATAAACTCAAACTATTCTATTCCAGGTATTGATTTAGAAATCTTAACTAGAACAACTGTCACATTTAAGTTTTAGTGGTTTTTTTCTAATTAGATCAATTTGGTTTCCTGTTCATTCTCTGATTAAAAGTCAGACTCTGTCTGTAGCAGTTGTGTAGAAGGCAGATATGAAAGACCAGAAACTCTATCTGACTCAGTGGTACATAAATTTGCTCTTCCAGATACACTTTCCACCTTTCCGTTGCTCGGTGCTCGGAGAGACTGACAGTAAGTACAGACTGCTCCAGTCAGGTTCAGCCCTGGGGAACACTGCAGGAAATCAGAGCAAGAGACGACAGCGATGTCATTGTGTGTGTATCCTCCCAGTCCTGAGGGATTGCAATGGATGGGCTGCAGGTAGCCTATGGTAAAGTCACTAGCTCCTCCTAGGTAGCATTCTCTACATAGCCCTCTTGGCCTCCGGGTTCCACTGCTTCTCTCTCACCTTGACCTTTCAGGACTGGGCTAGCAAGAGCTTTCCAATGTTATTGCCCCAGGGATACTGCACTATGAATTGCGATTTCCTAACACTGCTCACCTTTGTAAACAGTCCCTTTATCTCTCTTTGTCTTATCCAATGTAATTGTGTCATCGGTTTCCTATTGGATTCCTGACTGACAATGTGTTCTTCATGGCATTTCTTCAGGGAAATTACGGAAGTAACCCCAATCATATCAATCATAAGATAGGCATGCTACATTTTAGTCTGGAAGCCTCCACACTGGTTCCCTTGGGTTTCTTCCATAGTGTCTTATTGAGTGTGTGTGTGTATGAGGTTATATATTTAGTCTCTTTTTTATAACCATTAAACATTCAACATGTGATTGTTGCAACTGCCAGCCATTTTTCTGCCTCAGCTACGCATAAACACGGCCACACTGCAGACTGGTTCATCCTAAGGCTGTGTTCTCTGGCTTTAATTTCCAAAGTAAAATGTGATACTCCTCAGCTTGAGATCACAATCAAGTTCAGTTTCCAATGCTTGTTTTGTAATTAGGAGCAAAGAAAAGAGTAGAAGTCAAGTTATATATGTGCATAACAAGTTGAGACTAAACCCCAATATTTTTGAAACTTTATGGCTATCCATGGGGAGAGTAGGACAAGAGGTGACAAGGAGGTTGCTGTTTTAAACCTGCCAACAGATTTTGTTTCTCTTGATAGAGTTTTGCCTTTATCTTTTGGAGAAGAAATTTTTCCTCTTGTTTTTGCAGAAATCATTTGGGGGGTTGGGGTGGGAGGGAGGAGCTTTAAGTTACACAAGTTTAAGACCAAGCTTATACTTCCTAATGAATCAGTAAAAGCAGGAACTGCTCTGCATTAAACAGTAGATGTTGTTCTCTTCTCATACAAAATGTTGTGTCTTTTAGATTAAACTTTTACTTTAATATCTTTTCTGTTTATTTTCTCTGGGGTCTTGATTCCAGGGAGTGTAAAATTCTTGGTAGAGGCTTTCTGTGTTGAAGAGGGAAGCTGATTCCAGCAATATGGAGGCAGATGTGCTGAAATCAAGAGAAACCTGTGCTGGAGCTCTGGGCAGGAGCTTATAAATTCTGGAAGGAGTCCAATGAAGTGAACAGCTTTAAGAGTTGCTTAGCTGTTTTAAAAGTTCTTTATGTTTCATCAAGTCTTCAGGATAGTTTTAAGCATTAACTATACTTTTCAGAATTAAGAGATGGGCCATGCCTTCATTTGGTGGGGTAGGGAGGTAAGAGAGATCAATAGCAGTGTTAATAAGACAAGGAAAAAATGGAGTCCTACCCCTGGGAAGGCTGTCGGGTCAGAGTGACGTGCAAGGTGGATTTACGGAAGGAAGCTATGTTCCTTAAGGAAATGTGCCAGGGATATTCAGTGCAAGGAGTTTGATAAAATTTTTGAATTTGTGGCAATTACCGTGTGGTATTCGGGATGTTGTTTTAGAACTAATGGGAAGTGCAACTTCTTAAAACTAAATTTGGGACCATCTACATTATATAGGCTTTCTAATAAGTAGTATCTTCATTGCTCACTATGCAGCAATACTTTGACTTTTGACTTTGAGCCTCTTCTCCTTAAAAAATGAAGTAAGTTAACAGAGGCTTTCATTTTTGTATAATGATATGTAGTTCAAAAAGAGTAATTTTGGCATTTTAAAATGAAAATAATAAACAAAGAACAAAAGATAACCCAGAAAAATAAATAGAAGAAAATTAGCAAAGTAATTCCAGAAGAATGAGAGTAATACAACAGTATCATCATTTTGGAAAAAGATTTAGAAAAGAAAGAAGACTTTGCAGGGAATTTAGAGGCTGTACTAATCTAGCTTGAGCCAAAACATGTCATTAAAAAGCAGGCATTGGGATATAATAATGCTCTGATTATGAAAGGAAAAAAAAGAATAATATTAACTATAATATTTAGCACACAGAATTGAGGAAAATAGAAATGCTATAAAGGATTCATGCCAAAACACAAGATGGTTGACATGGAACACCAAGAATTGTTGGAAGTTCTCCTCCCATAAGGCAAATGTCAGTAAGGGGCTTGGGACTTTCTGATTGTATAAGGATGAAAGAAATTTGAAATTATTTTTAATTAAATGAAGATTTGAGAACACAAAAATAATAATCTTGTTTATCCATAAAGGAGGAGATTCAAAAGACAAGAGATGCAGAAATAACTGAGAAAGAATGGGCCACTGTGCTAAAGCTGGAAAATATGCATGTAGGCTGAAAAGAGCATGGCAATTAATATTTATTAAGTCATGACCCACATCATAACTCTCTCCATTAGACACCATGAAAGCACTTTAGATATGTGTTAAATGATGCCATTGCTCTTTTGTTGTTGTTATTGTTAATTTATTACCCAATACCTGTTCATTGGAAAATACAGAAAAGAGCAAGTACAGAAGTAAATGTTCAACAGAATATTTGCTTCAGATTACTATTTTTAACCCACATGGCTCCAAAGTGCTCCATAACTATGTGTGGAAGGTACTATTTATTGGGTGCCAGTCAGTCCCCTAAGCATATTGCCATCTGTTTCTTTTCACAAGAGCATAAGCTAGGTGAGCACAGGGCCTCCTCTGTCTTGTTCATCACCATGTTCCCAACACCTGCAAGAGTGCCTGGCATGCGGCAGGCACTCAATAAATATTTGTGAAATGAAAGACTAAATCACCTCACTCACCATTCACACCAATTTCATTGTCATCCTTATTGACTGACGAGGAAACAGAGGCACAGAGTGATTCTGCTGACTGCCCAAAGTCACTTAGTGCATAGGAGGTAAATCTAGGATGTACACCTAGAAAGTCTGACTCTGGAGCTCATTAACACATTTGATTATTACTCCTAAGGTAGAGGAGGAGCCTGTGGAAACTGAAGTCAATGGGATGATGTTAATAGCATTATACTGGAACCAAGTCAGAAATCCCTTCCCTCCTTAAGACAGGTGCCGTCAAAGACCTATTAGATAATTTGTGGAGCTATTAGATTAACCAGGAGCCGAGGAGAAAAAAAGAAAAAAGGAAAATGTTAGGCCATTTGTTCTCACCACTCTACTCCAGAAATATGCCATCCACAGTTGTCTGCCAGCTAAATAGTGATTGAATGGTTTAGCAAATGAGATTTACAGAAGTTATTGGGATTTCTACAATCTGGTGTAAATGAACGTTTAGAAAATTACCAGTATGACTTATGTCTATTTAAGCCTGCAGAGTCAGAGTGAATATCAGAATTATTGCATGCTGGATGTCACTATATTGTGACTTTGACTGTTGCCTGTTTTACCAAAGTAAATATTTGCCATTAGGAAGTTGGTTTTTAGCAAGAGGTGGACAACTCTCCATGTAGCCATTTAATGTGATCCTGGAGATCAAGAAATGATTGAGTAAATTTGCAAATACAGTATGTGAATATACTTATGTGAATAAGTATGTGCATATGTGAAGTTTTTTTTTTTTTTCTTAGAGATAGTATCTCGCTCTGTCACCCAGGCTGAAATTCAGTGGCACCATCATAGCTCACTGTAGCCTCGAATTACTGGGCTCAAGCCATCCTCCAACCTCAGCCTCCTGAATAGCTAGGACTGCAGGTGTGCACTGCCATACCTGACTAATTTTTTTTATTTTTTGCAGAGACAGGGTCTCATTATGTTGCTCAAGCTGAGATGTGAATTTTTGAAGTGATTAGAGATTAAATAAAACAATTCAATTTTTGCTTTTAAAGAAAATGGAGCAGAAAGAAGTATGGCAATGTGCTCTAAGCTTTCATAGCTCTAAGCTTTTATGTAAGAGCATAAAGTCATTCCTTTTTGCATTCATTTTTTTTACTCATTCAACAAATGTTTTTAAAGCATAAATGCAGTTCAGGAATTATTCTATTTCTGAGATTTATTTTGGACTTTATTATATTGGTGCAATACAACAAGACACTCTTGATTTTTTCATGTTTTCAAGAAATGATTGAGTTTTCAAACATGAAAGTTTTCCACTATCCAGAAATGATCTGACAGCATCTAATACCTATCCTGACATACTGAAAATATATCATGTCTCAGGCTTTAAGACACTTCAAGTGAAGCAAGCTCTGCTGGAAACTAGAAATAGCCTGTGAGTTGAGGTTGTAAATAAATGGGGGTAGGAAAGAAGATTTCAATTCAAGCAGTAAGTGGTTTGTAATAATTCTATGCCAAATAAGGATCCTCTTCTTGAAAATACTGCCTCAAATATTTCTTTCAAAGTTCTGTCTTCTGCCATCTTATAAGTAGAATTACAATGTACTGACATGGTACCAAACATTTTAGTTGAACTTTCTATTCTTGTGCCTCTCAGTTTCTTGCGTGGGAGTCAGGAACTATGTAGTTATGTGTAAAGTAGACAGGAAAGCCCCTTTCTGTGTCCTGAACACCCCTGAAAGATTCTGAGTTGCCCCTGTGGAGAGAGCACTGGGCAAAGGCAGGGTTCTCAGACCACGGGCAATGAAGACAGAGCAGGTATGACAGAAAGCAGGTCCACCTGCCACCAGAAAGCATAGGATCAGTTCCCAGCAACTCCATCTACTAGCTAAGGTGCTTGTTGACACTCGCCCCTCTCAGACTCAGTTTTCTTACATAGCGTAGCTGGCTCCTGACTGGACTTAAGATGGGCGTTAGGATTTGCTGCCATCTGAGAATCTGTGAAGAGGTGATTCTTAGGAGTCATTTTTTATGAATACATTTCTATGCGGCTTTTTGGTTTAGCTGAATGCTAAAAAAAAAGGATTTTCCTTTTTTTCTTTTTCCCCACTTGGTGAAGAGGTGAGAGGACAGAGACCTATCCCATGTGCATCTACCACTTAGGGCAAGAGCTGAAGGAACTATTTTATAAGAGGCTGCAGCCAAGCTCTATGCTTAGAACAAAAGGGACGAACTGTGACCCACGGTTGGAAGGTGAGGGCCAAGGGAAATTGAGTGGTGCTGGCACAGTGAGGGCTTAGGCAACACGCCAGGACATCGGTAGGAAGAACCAGAGGCCACAGTGGGACCTGGGGATGCTGTTAGGCCCTTCGTATGATGGAAACAAGTGTCGGATTATGAGTTATTTCAGCCGCTGTGATTCTGTCTGAGGCCGTTCCTGTGTTTCAGATATTTTTGTTTAGTAGTAGTAGATCCTATTTTACTTACAATGAAAGTTTGTTCTGAGTACAATATATAACTGATGAAAGTAGAGCTCTCTGTATTGAAATGGGGAGATTCGGGAGCCACCTGGTGGGCTCACCAGACATCTCGATTTTTTACAGCCCTCTAAGAACTTCCGATTTGCAGCCCTAAGTTGAGTACCACTGACTTAGGGAAATGCTTCTCAAACACTAATGTACTTTTACTAATCACCTGGGGATCTCGTTCATATGCAGATTCTGATTCAGGAGGTCTGGGATGGGGTCTCGAGGTTCCACATGTCTAACAAGCTCCCAGGCGATGCTAGCAACATCTCGAAGCACTGTTTCTCACACCGTAGTGGGCATTGACATCTCCTAGGATGCTTATTGAAACTCAGATGACTGTACCTTGCTCCCAGAATTTCTGATTCAGTAGGTCTAGGGTTGGGCTTGATAATTTCTAGTATGTTCGCAGCTGATGTAGCTCTGGGCATGACCATGCAGGGCACTGAATCTCAAACCTGGCCACACCTAGCAAACTAATCAAGCATACCGATGCTCAGTATATCCACCCCTCCTCACTCCCTTGCCCCCTCTCCATCCCTGGCCCTCGAAGATGGGTGATTCTAATGTGCAGTCAGGTTTGAGAACCATTGATACAAGGCCTCAGAGATTACATGAAGGCTTCAGATTTTGTTCTAACTGTATTGCTACATATTAGTTGTGCCTGCCTTTAGAAACAATACTGGACTGTATTAAAGGTATTTTAAAGCAGAAGATCACTGATCAAATCCTAACCCCCAAACTATATGCCTTTATCTTGACAGGTAAATGAATAATCCCTGTGAGGTAGATACTATTCCCATTATCTCTTTTATTACAAATGGAGACACAGAAAGGTTAACTAGACAATTATTTAATTCCTATAGAGAAATATATTAGAAGGTACACAGATTTTGAAATCTAATCATGCCAAACTGGCTATATAGTTTTTATCCTACTTTCTATTAACTTGGGTCTATTCCATTATGGGTTATGTGGCAGAAGCTAATTATTGGGAACCTGTAATTTGAAGTGACAGGTAATTGAAACTTGGGTTCTCTATGAATATCTATAATGCATAATACATTATTAAACACTAATTATTTAAAACACAAATGAAGCTGATTGAAGTCAGCTCTAGGAGTAGGTGGTTAATATTAAAATTGAAACTACAGATAATTAACATGGATTCAAAAAATCTCATTTCAAGCTAGCCTGCAAAAATTATTGTCATTTGGTATTAAATATGAGAAGCTAATATGCCTACTTTTATTTGGTCGATGTACATTTGACTCATGTACTCAGGATGAAGAGCAGAATGGAAGTTCTAAATCTAAGAAAGGAAGAAAACGGTATATCCCACATTTGTATTAATGTCTAATCTTCTTTACTGAATTAATATTCTGAGGTTCCCAACACAAACCACAGTGGAAATGGTGACTCTTCTAAAAGAATATGAAATCAAATTTTAGTTTTAAATAGAATGTTATTATTTTATAAAATTTGATCATTAAATTGTTTGTAAATGGAAAAAATTCTCATTAGAACAATGGGATGCCTGTCACCAATATTTTATAAATACGTACTATAATAAATATATAAACAATATAAATAATACATAATATATTACATTATAATATAATACATGTACAAGACCAGAAAAAATGTGCAGATTTCTAAAAGTATGGTTGAAGTAGTAGCTATTGATAAGCATACCTCTGTGATTTGTAGAAAAGGTGCCAGAATTCTGTAGAACACATTCTCCAGGACAAATAGGCCACACTGCTATGAAAATAGCAGTTCTAACTTCCTCTGTCACCTCATCTATAACTTGAGGCATTGGAAGCAAAATTAAAACCCTTGCCCATGAAAAATCCTTGTGGGAGCTTTAGAACCATAACCTCCAGTACTTAGTTTTCTGCAAGAGCAACAATTTCTAAGGCTAGTTATCTTTGCAATGAAAATAATCTTTCTGTAGGTGCAAGGATTTATGTGTGGTGTAGATAGAAAATACAGATTTTCCTGACCCCAGGTCCTTCTTGTTGACTATTGAAAAAATATAAATTATCTTCTTAATCCAATCTTCAAAAAGAAAAAAGATAAACTGATAAAGACAAGGTTTTCCAAAGGGCCCCTGGCCGAGGAGGATACACTGACTGTGCTTTATACCAGGTGGCATTCCACCCAATTGATCATTCATTTAAACTCCTCCTTTAAACATTTTCTCCATGTGGCTTACAGGAATCACATTCTCCTGGGTTTCCTTCTACTCCTTAGTCATCTCCCTTGCTAGTTCTGCCACATATTTTCTATTTATACTTTCTTCCTTGTTGATATTATTCAGTCCTGTGTTTGTAAATGCCTTAAATGTGTTTATGACTCAGCCTAGACCTCTCTATTGAACTCCAAAGACAACCAACTGCCTACCCTACAGCTCCACTTGAATGTTAATAGGCATCTCAACATAACACATCCAAATACAAACTCATCTTTCCTCCTGCTCCCTCCATCCCTTGTCTTCCCTGTCTCAGAATCCTCCACTGCCTCCACCCTGGTCCAAGTCACAACTTATCTTGTGCCTAGATTAAGCAGTAGCCTACTTTCTGGATTCATATGTCCATCCTTGCTCCACTTCACTTTAATCTTATCAGAGCTCATTAGCACCTAAGTCAGCCTTATGCAACAATTTGGATGGAACTAGAGACCGTTATATGTGAAGTATCTCAAGAATGGAAAAACAAGCATCTCATCTACATAGTACTAAATAGGAGCTAACCAATGAGCACACATGTGCAAGGAGGGCAGTAAAACTCAGTGGAAATCAAGCAGGGGTAGATGGGAGGAAGACAGGGGCAAAAACTTACCTAATGGGTACAAATGAACATATTTGGGTGATGGGCACATCTATAGTCATGACCCAAGCATTACAAAAGTGAACAATGTGACCAAAAACATTTGTACTCCCTTAATAGTTTGAAATTAAACAAAACACCTGAGTCAGAGCACATCACTCACTATTGACTAGCCTCTAGCGGGTACCCATCTCTCTCAGAGTTAAAGCCACATGGACCCCGTTTGTGTGGGGTCTCTATGCCACCAGGCTCCTTAGGAGGCCTCTGATTCCTTCCCCTGCTGCTCTCCCCACAACCACTCTGCTCTGGCCCCACCTGTCTCCTTGCTGTCAGCACACCAGGCCCAGTCCCACCCCAGAGCTTTGCATTTGCTTTTTGGTCTGCCTGGAGCACTCATCTTCCAGATGTCTGCTTGGCTTATTCGCTCTCCTCCTTCAGATCTTTACTAAAATACCTCCCTCTCAGTGAGGCCTTTCTAAAATTCAACCCCCTTGTTCAACACTTCTTGGCTTCTGTCTTTGTTTTTCATCTTTTAGCATATCATTTGCTTGTTCATTTTGTTTATTACCTACCTACTCCCATTAGACTGTAGGCTCCATGAGGACAGGTGTTTTTTCCTGGTTTGTTCTCTACTGCATCATCTATCTTTGGTGAACACAAGAGCACCTAGCTCTTCGCAGGCACCCAGTAGTAATTGCCAAATGAACACAAGACTCTTTCTACACACAATTCTTCTGAATGTTTGAGTGATGAGTAACCTGTTTTTATAGAACTTACCATTCTCTTTTTCACTACTTCTCATTGTCTGTGTGTTCCAAAGGGTAGGTTTCTATTTTCTATTCATTTCATTCAGTAAATACTTATTGATTGACTGCTATGTGCCAGGCCCCATGCTAGGTGCTAGAGGACACAGTAATGAAACAAACATTATCCCTATTATCAGAGGATATTCAATTAGTAATAACATAATACATGGAATACTATAAATTGTGGTAAAAAGTTATAAAGGCAGAAACAGTGTACCGCGAGAAAGAGTAACAGTGAGGGGAGGGTATTTACTTTCAATGGGGTGGGAAGGCTACCTGAGAAGATGACATTTAAGCCAAAGTGAGGTGTGAAGGTCAAGAAGAAACTAGTGAAGCAAAATGTAAAGTCTGGGCTGAGGGACACATTTCAGGGAAATAACACAATATATAAAAGCCCTGAGAGAATAAAGAATATGGCATTTGAGAAACCAAAGAAAGCCAATGTAACTAAAGTGCAAGATTGGCAGTTCCTCTAGGGTCTACAACATTGTGTAATGATTAAGTTTCCTCATCTGGAGGAGATGAAAAATGGAAATAATCATAATCCCTAGTTCATATGGTGGTTGTTTTGTCAAATTAGTCATTGCAAGTTAAGTACTTGGGACAGTTTCTGCAATGCAGTGTCTTAGTCTGTTTGGGTTGCTATAATAAAATAAGATAAACTGGGTGGCTTATAAACAACATAAACTTATTTTTCACAGTTCTAGAGTCTGGGATGGCCAAGATCCAGGTGACAACGGATTTGGTGTTTGATGAAGACCTTTATTCTAGTTCATAGACAGCGCCTTCTCTGTGTTCTCACATGATAGAAAAGGTCTCTTCTATAAGGTCTCTTCTATAACTAATCCCATTCATGGGAGCTCCACCTCATGACCTAATCACCTCCAAAAGGTCTCATCTCCTAAAACCATCACAAGGGGGTCATGGTTACACAAACGTTCAGAGTATAGCAATAGTATATATTTTAGTATGAACTTGAATATGTATCCTGTATCAGGAATATGTATCCTGAATCTAATTGCTTCTCACTGCATCTAGAGCCACCACCCAGGTCCATGTCACCATCATTTCTCATCCAACTCTTAAACTGCCTTCTATTTGGTCTCGATATAGTCACTTTTAATCCAATACATCCATTCTCCATACAACAGTTAGGATGAATTATTTTTTAAAATAAATTTAATAATGTCACTCATCTGTTCAAGACAAATGTACTTAGAATAAAGTACTGAGCTTTTCCATGGCCTTCAAGGCCATCCATGACCTGTCCTTTCCCTGCCATTCTGAATTCATTTTCTACCAGGTTTCCTTCACTCACTGTGCTTTTCTATCCGAATCTCATTCCCACCTCTTCACTTTTATATGTAATGTTCTCTATGGCTGTAATCTGAAATGTTCTTTCTCTAGCTCTTCACTTTTCATTTTTCAGTACACTGCTCAACTGTCCTCTTAGAAATGATTTTAATGATCATCACCTTTAAACAGGCACATACCTTGTCCTCAATCTTTTACTATATTATTGTGTAAATGATTCATTATAAATTACTTACAGTTTTATTTTTTATATTATACTCTGTATCAGCTGAAATTATACTAATTATTTTATTTTTTTACTTGTTTCTTCTTTTTCTCCTACTCCCTCTGAATTCTTATAACTGTAACATATGAAAGACTCAATACATGTTTGTTGAATAACAAACATGGATGTTTTTACATATTCTGAAAAATGAAAGAAGAACCAATTGAAGGTATTTGCTTGAAGATTGTGAATTATTTCCACTTTCCAGCTATACAAATGAGAATGCATCTTTTTCATTGCCTCATTCCTTTCTTCTCTCTCAGAGATCACTATCCAATGTTGTCTGTTGTTTGATATCTGAAAACCATTGTTTTACATATTTTGTCTTGTTTTTCAAATTGTTGCTTAAGATAAAAGGATAAATCTCATCCCTGTTATTCTATCCTGATGGGAAATTTACAAGTCCTCATACGTGATTTTTATGACTATAGATGGTTGTTTATATTTTGTAAGGACTTCTTGCAAATGGAATATTTCACATAAAGACAATTCATGCAGAATATTGTGTCCTTTCTCATTTGTATTCTAGGTACTAATTACCTGAGTCAATACCCTACAATTTTGGGCTGCCATGCATGATATTGAAGATATACAAATACAAATTTAGAAGAGTCTACATAGAATTTCTTTGATTTTTCCCTAGGGCTCATCTTTGTTATTTCAGATCTGATTGGCTTAAGAAAATGGTACAATCCGGGCAGATCTGAGAGTACATGTTTCTGGGAGACCCAAGTCCAAGATGTGACTTGGCTCTACATGGTGCTTTGAATAATTCTTGCTTATTTTTAACCTTACCAGATAGCTTGTTTCTAATATGAATGCTAGAAAAGTGAACACACTAAGTAAAATCTGCAAGAATTTAATTGTTCTAAAAGTCAATACAAAGTTTTTGTTGTAAGAAGTAATCTCTCCCCTTTTCCCTTGGAATATATTTAAATACTAAAATTGAATTGTTGTAAAAGTTTATTCAATAGATCTATACTTGGACATTTGGAATACGGTTCACAGCAACAAGAAATATTTTCTATAGAAAATCAGGCTTCTATTACATTGATTTCTAGGCAGAATATTTCAACTTAAATATCTTAGTACTGCCTTTCTACAAACTGAGAAGAGCATAATTAGATACTTATTCATATACTAGCACTTGTAATTTCTATTTTCATTTAGAACAAAATGATTTTCTCCATCAGATAAAATGCTGAAAATGGATAATTTTATTATAGCATAGAAAATTCTTTGTTATTTAATCCTTTGTGTCATGAAAAGAAAACACATAAAGAACTTTGAAACAGACTTTTCTCTTGGTAACGGTTCTAATATGTGGTGCCAATTTCTGCATTCAGTCAGGCCTGGCCTGGAACAATGAAACTGTATATGGACACTTGTAATGTATTTTCATTATATTTATAGAAATAAGGCATGAAGAGTAGAACGATATCCTGGAAGGGAGAGAAGAAAATAATTTATACTGAACAACCAGTTCTAATGCAAATTGGGACTAGCAACTAGTAAATTTTTTTAGCAATACTTGAGTTTCAAGTGTAAATTGAATATTAAAGGTTACTGTTCCACATTACTAGGCTAACCCTAATGGCCTGACATCAGTGTTTAGCTTACCGGTGCTGACTTGGATTAAAAGCTTCATTGAAGAATTTTGGTTAAGTAACTTCGAAGACTTGACTTGTGAAATTCTCATTTACCAGAATCTCTGGGAGGCCCTTGTTATTCATTGGATAGGAAAGAAAAGCAGGATTATGACAAGCAAGGGAAAAAAATGATTTTCTTAGTCAAGCTTATATGGACCAATCCCCAAATGATAAGCCTAAATTGTGCTAAAATATTTCTGGGACACTGGCGTAAAATGTGGATATACACTCATTCATTCAACAAGTATATAAATACATAATAAGTGGGAATTATTATCAGTCATTTCTCTAGGTATTTTGGAAACATTAGTGGCCAAAACTAAAAATCCTCTAATTTCTGCCCTCATAAAGCTTATGACCCAGTGGGGGTGGTGCAGAGACACACAGTAAAAATACACATAATAAACAAGTATGTTACAAAGAAAGCGATAATAGCTTTGGAAAAAGTATAGGGAGGAGGTGAGGATAGGCAAGATGGATCCAATATCAATGATATCTGGTAAGTCTCATGGAAAAAGTAAGAAAAGTAAGATTTCATCAAAAACTTGAAGGAGAAATGAGTTGCTCAGTTAGCTAAAATGATATTGGGAGAAATAGTGGTCCAGGCTGAGACAGCGGTCAGCACAAGGCTCTAAGGTGAGAGCATCTTTGAAAGCAGTAGATGGCAGCAAGAACACCCATGTGTGCAGAGCAGAATGAACAAGGGCAGCTGTAGGAAGGGATGAGTCAGAGCAATGGTGATGAGCTAGACCTTTGGGTTTTACTCTAGTGACGTGAGTAGCCACGGTATCGCCCTAATCATCCCTCTGTTCTTAAAGGCTTCTATCCTGGGAACCTGTTCTGTTCTACAGGGCTAACGCTAATTACAGACATTGGTTGTTATGGCTGAAGCTGCACTACTTCTGATTCCAAGCACCCTCCCACTATCTTTGTTACCAGAGCAATACACATCATCACGTACCTTATTTTAAGGAATGATAAGTTAATAGTACTTAACCAGTTGATTAAGAAATTAATGGCACTATGGCTTCATAATTCCTATAATCAAATTCCTTTGTGTAATCCATTAGAACAAGGGTCAAAAGACCTTTTTCCTATGAAGGGGCTGATAGTAAATAATTTTGGCTCTGCTGGCCATATGGTGTCTGTAGCAAATACTGAAATTTGCCATGCTAGTGTGAAAGCAGCGATAGATAACATGTAAACAAGTATGCATGGCTGGGTCCCAGTAAAAACTTGTTTACAAAAGCAGGTAGTAGCCAGATTTGGGCTAAGGCCATAGTTTGCTTACTCCAGTGAGAGAAAAGAGAGAATACAGCATTGGAGCAGGGGCCAGTAGGTAAGGAGATGCAGCGTATACAGGAGAAAGTACAGTCATTAAACTCTGACATCAGACAGACCTGTCCTTCAACTCAGCTCTTCCATGTATGCACTGCACATAGCAGGCACTCAAAAATAGAAGAGAATGTTTACCAGATACCAGACTTGAGGCAAAAATCATCACTGCTGGATACAATAATGACTTCAGAAACAAAGGTGAAAAGTGTGTGGAATAAGCCATTTTTTCCTTAAATATTTCTTCTGTCCTATTCTCTTCCTCCTGTCCTTCCAGCACTCTAATTAGACAGCTTTATTCCTTTTGATTACACCTTGAATGTCTCTTACTTTCTGCTAGGTTTTTTCTATTTTTGCCTCTCTTTGTATTCCTTTTTTACATATTCTTATTCACCTGTCTTCCAGTTTACCAATCCTGTCTTATACTCTGTTAGTCTGCTGTAAAACCTACCCGATGACCTATTAATATCAAATGCTGTATTTTTTCATTCTGAAGTGTCCATTTGACTTTTATTATATTCCAATTGTCAGCTTAATTCCTCAATCTTTTCTACTATTTAACCAAATTTTCCTCTAATATCTAAATCACATGTGTATCTCTTTCTGTCTCTCCCTTTCTCTCTCGGTTTTTAGTAAAACTAATGTATCCTTGGTATTGGCATGTCTCGTAAGTGTGGATATTGTGAGTAAAAAAAGAAGAGGCTCTGATTGATTTTGTTCAAAGGAGTTAGCCTTTCTTTTGCTAGACAGATAGATCTTGTTGAGGTGTGATTTTAGGCTTTGTTAGGGATAGACTATACAATTTGTCATGTCACCTTATTTGACCCTATATACAGCCCTTAGTCCTTGTGGGTTTCTCCCACTTCTAGTGCATACTCCGTCTGAGGTCTCCACTGAAATTTTGGGATGTTTCCTGATGCCTCTAAACTTTGGCAGAGCTTAAACTCTAACCTCAATTTTCTCAGTAGTTTAAGCTGCTGAAATCTGTGATCAGCCTTTTAGCTTTCCAGCTGCTCTGAGCTTTGCAGAGTCTCTCTCGACTCATGTGCAGCTTAAGTGTTGTCCTTGGGCTTCTTTTCTAAGTTTTACTCAGTCTCTAGAAATCTGCCTTGTAAGTCTGATCTCTGAACTTCGGTGTCTGTCCCCTTATCCCTACAAGACTTTCTGCTTGGGCCCTATTTCTACATGCTTGAATATGCAAAAGTACCTTAGAGAGAAAGCCATGGAAATGTGGAGCTCACCATGTATGCTTTCCTCCTCTCGGGGATGACAGCACCTGTATTTCTTGCTCTCCAGTGTCAAGCATTTGTTTTGTATATTTTACCCAGTTCTCATCAATCCAGGACGAGATACTGTCATGGCAAGAACCAACTCCCTTTTATTATTAAACTTACTGTAATATAATTTCCATCCTATAGTCCATTTAAACTGTGACTGATAGGGTCACCAATGAATTCCATGGTGCTAACCAGGGGATCCTTTTCATTCCTTATCCTACACTGTGCATTTGACAGAGTTGACCACTTTCTGTCTTTGGCTTTCATATCAACACCCTTGGTTTTTCTTATCCCTCTGTGGTCATTCTTTCTCTGTTTACTTTCTTGACTTAGCTTTCCTTTATCTAACCTTTAATGCTGGCCTTCTTCAGGCCTCTATATGCACTTTTCTCCTTAGCCTACAACCCCTCCATAGGTGATCTTATTTGAATTCATGACCTAAACTTCTCTCTTCTTCTCATGACTGCCACTGCCACAATATGCTAAAAACTTTTCTATTTATGTTTCCAGCCCAGGGCCCATTTCTGACCTTCACAATTTAGATCTATCTAATGGCCTACTTGAGATCTCCACTTGGATGACTTACAAGGATTTCCAAACTTAACATTTCGAAAACTGAACTATTTCATGCTCTACGCTGTCTTCCTCCACCCCCTTCCCAAGTTCTTCATCTCAGCAGAGGGCATCATTCTTCCCCCCACAACTCTCACCAGACGCTTGGAAATAACCCTCCATTCTTCCTTCTCATTTAAATATACCAGATTTCAGTAGCTCAGCTTTTCATCAGCTTTTCAATTTTTTGAGCATTCATTTGTTTGCTGGCTGATGACTTCACAGTTGCTTTGCCCATTTAGGGTTAATTTTTAAATGATTTTTAGAAGATTTAGAAATTTGAGAGCTAGAGAAGTATGCTAAAGGTGGATTCTGTAAGGCTTGTCCTATTGAAAATAACTAGCATCTTGTATAACTGTATTTGCAATTTCTGAAACTCTACTAACTAGATGGACTATCTATTTATGGTATGCAAGGTGAAATTTCAGGCTCATTTTTGCTCCTGAAAAACTGGGAGTTTAGATTTATCATGTCCTCTAGTCTATCAAATGTCTTAAAAAATTAAAATGCTATTTAAAAAAAATTATGTTTTAGCTGATTAATTTCTATAGAAATGGTCTAAATAAATACTCTTTTTTTTTTTTTTTTTTTTTTTTGGAAATTTGCTTCAGAATCTCTAGACACAGGATAGTATCCACTGATGCTGGGTGACCTTGGTCAAGTCACTTACCTTCCGTACCTTAATTTTCCTCGTTTATGAAATGGTGAGCACTGTGGCTCTGCATCCATAACATATTAAATAGCAACAGGGACTTGCGTTGTACCAGGCACTCCATGAAGCATTTCATCTGCAGCATCCATTTTATTATTACAACTATTCCTGCAGATAGGAAGTTCCAAAACTCAGCTTCATTTTACCTGAAGCTTAGAGACAATAACAACTTTCCTGAGGACACATAGCTAGTAAATTTGGCATCCAGGGAGTTTGTCTGTCTCCAGATTGCAAAGCTTCTAACCACTGCTCTGGAATTCTGCTCATTTTTCTCCAGTGGGTGCTTATGTCTTGAAGAGTGTGATCCTTAATTTTGTGTATCAACTTGACTGGGCTATGGGATGTCCAGATGTCTTAGTCCATTTTGTGCTGCTATACCAGAATACTTGAGAGTGGGTAATTTGTTTTTTCAAATTTTTCTTTATTGAGGCAAAATATACATATATAATTTACCAGCTTTACCCTTTTTAAATGTATAGTTCAGTGGTAATAAATACATTTATATTCTTTTCTTTTTTCCTCCTCTTATTTCCCTCTTCCCTTGGGAAATTTATAAAGAACAGAAATTTATTTTTCACAGCCTGACAGGAGGCTGAGAAGTCCAAAATCAAGGTGCCGGCAGTATTTGGTATCTGGCAAGGGTCTGGTCTCCACTTCCAAGATGGCACCTCGAATGCTGAATCCTCTGGAGGGGAAGAACGCTGTTCCTTACACAGAAGAAGAACAGAAGGGAGAGAGTGAGTCCACTCCTGTGAGCCCTTTTAATAGTGGCCTTAATCCATTCAAGAGGGCAGAGTTCTCATGAAATAAACACTTCCCGTTCGGCCCTACCTCCCAACACTGTTGCATTGGAGATTATGTTTCCAATACATTAGTTTTGGAGGGGACAAAACATTCAAACCATGGCACCAGATTTCTGGTTAAACATTATTTCTGCATGTCTTTGTGAGGGTGTTTCTGGAAGAGATTAGCATCTGTCTGAATTGGGGAATTTAGTAAAGCAGATGGTCCTCCCTAGTGTGGGTGGGTATCATCCAATCCATTGAGTACCTCAATAGAACTAAAAGGCAGAGACAAGTCGAGTTCTCTCTCTTTGCCTGACTGCTTGAGCTGACACTTCACTCTTCTCCTGCCCTTGGACTAAGACTTACACCATTAATGCTCTTGGTTCTCAAACCTCTGGACTGGAATGTCTCCAGTGTACAAATGGCAGATTGTGGGACTTCTCAGTCTCCATAATTCCATGAGCCAATTTCTTACAAATCTCTCTCTGTCTCTCTCTGAATATATTCTATTGGTTCTGTCACTCTGGATGACCCTAACAGAGCTTTTAGACATTAAAAAGCAGCTGACATTTCAGCCAGACCTCTGCTTCTGAAAACTGTCTGCAGTTTAGGCTGTAGGGGTCCTTGAGATTGTCCTTATTGTGGTGAGTGTCTCTGCTGCCTTCTGGTGCAGGCTGGGGTCCAGCCCCCTTCAGCAGCTCACTGTTTGCCTCTGGCCTTTGTTCCTTGGCTTTTTGGCTTGTCTCTGTCATCACTGTCTTCCTAGGATGTGTTTGCAATTATAACAAAGAAACCATGCAGACCCTAAGCCCCGTGTTGCCTCTTTAGCATTTTCTCCTCTGAAACATGTCCTAGTTTCCCTTGGCAACCATGCAGTTTGACCTCCCGCAAAGCAGGTCTCCCTGTAGTTTCATTATTTCATAGCGCTGAATCTTCTTGTCAATATAATTGCTTATTATCCAGAATCCAGATTATTCTTGCAGTGGTATTCAGGAGACAATATATTTGTCCATTTGTTATTTGGTGCCTTTTTAATCCTAACGGTGAGAGAGCAGGCCAGAAAGGAAAGAAGGATCATAAGGAGGCAGAGTAGAGTGTATTTAGACCAGCAAAATCTTGTCATATCTGTTAAACCACACTGTGTTTAGGGGGTGGGGTGGGGATTCATTTACTCCTCCACTCACCACCAGTAGAATCACTAAGTGTCAGTGCTAGAAAGGGTCATGCACAGCATTCCAGTCACCATAGAGATGACAGCATCCAGGCCCATAGAGGCTAATTGCCTGCTCAAGGTCTAATAGTCACTTAGAATTTGAGTGGAAACAGTTATCCCGACACCAATGCTCTTAACCCTGTGAAGTGTCCCCTCTTCCTCACCAAACTCATGTGTGCAGCAGGAATGAATCCCTGGCCACAGACTCAGTTGTGTAGTGGGTTAAATTGTGTTTCTGAAAAGGACATGCCTAAGCCCTTACTCCTGACACCTGGGAATATGATTTCATTTGGAAATAGGGTCTATTCAGATGTATTCAAGTCAACATAAGGTCATACTAGATTAGAGTGGACTCTAAATCCAATGACTAGAATCTTTATGAGAAGAGGAGGGAACACAAAGGGATTCACAGAAGTTTATATGAAGACAGGGACAGAGATTGGAGTGGTACATCTAAAAGCCAAGGGACATTAGGATTGCTGGTGGCACCCCCAGAAGCTAGCTAGGAGCAAGGAAGGATTTTCCCCTATAGACTTCAGAGAGAACATGGCCTTGCTGCCACCTTCCTTTCATACCTCTAGCTTCCGGTCCTTAAGAGAATAAATTTCTGCTATTTCTGCTATTTCAAGCCACCATGTTTGTGGTTGTTTTGGCAGTCCTAGGAAACTAATACAAGGCGGCTATTAAGTATAATTTTATTTTTCTGTAATCCAACATGATGTTTATTTATGCTTCAGTACTTCCAGGTGTGGAGACCCTTAAACTCAGTTGAAGTTCAAGGTGGTGTCTAAGTGGACAAAGTGTTCGCATTTGTCTGACCCAGTTGTCTAGAGACATCCCTTGTTTCTGTCCCCATGACTTCTACAGATCTGATGGCTCTAGCTGCTTCTAGCCTATCGCAGAGCACAGGATTCTCAGACAGGCAGTTCACATTCTTTTACACCTAGTTGTGGTGTTACAAACATTTCCTCAGTGAGTATTTGTGTGTCCTGACAGCTGTGCTGCAGGGCCTCTCTTCCTAAGACCCACCTGTGTCTTTTCTCTCACCTTTATGCTACCTCTCTATCATGAAAAAGTAATTAGATCCAGTTTCCCTCAACCCCATTTCTTGGCACTCTTTCTATACTCTTTATCTATGCCCCGAATCCTCTAACTTTCTTAGACTTTTGGATCACAAAACCCCCAATATGTAAGTTTTTTTTTTCAGTTTTCTATTTTGTCACATCCCTCCCCTGAGGCAATGAACCCAGGATATTTGCTACTGAGGAGAAGGGCAAGGAAAGTGGAATATACTGCTGGGAAAACAAAGAATCTTAGTTAATTAATCAACACTAGTATCTGAGTAAATGTGAAATTCAAGAAAAATAAAGTCCAGAGGACAAAGAGATACAGAATCAGATGTCAGCGACACTACTGTCTAGCTGTAAATACTGGAACCGGTTATATTTATTCTCCCTGGGCCTTTGCACTCTCACTTGCCAAAATGGGGGAATTAAGACTTGCCTTCTAGAGTTGTGAAGACTGAATTCAATGAGCTGATAGATGCAAAGTCAAAGTATCTCCTTTCAGCAAAAGCATAAAGAGAATACTGACTAGTTAAGTCAACACATCACAGAAATCATTAAAGACTGAATTGATTTCCAATTTTTTTCCTAAGAAAATAGCCTCCATATAGACACCAGCTACCGAGTCTGAAGATCCGCTCTGCATGTGGTCTCCCACTCACTACTGTGCAAGATGCTCCTTTAATGTCTGATTCCTTCATTTTTTTCCCCTTTTGTGAAGGAAGGAATAGCTTATTGATGAGAGCTAGGTTTTCAATTCTTCCCTATTATCTTTATTTTTGAGCTTTGGTGCACTTTGGCTTTTGTGCTCTCCTGTATCCAAATGAATACTCTGAGGACAGAAAAACACCTTATATTTTAATCTGCACCTGCATCTTAAACTGTAACGTCGCTGAACTCCTCTAAGGAATTAGGTGTGCTCTAGTGTTTTCTCAGGAGTTGGTGAAAGTCAGGCAGAGCTGCCACCTCTGCCGGATTTTCCTTCTTTGACTAAGAGGTTGTCATGCAGATACGGAGCCACTAGATGTCACCCATGGGGAAGTGTTCTTCACAGCCTCCTGCGATTTCTCCTGCAAGAAGAGATGGTGACTCTTATCCTTTTAGCTGGAGTGACCACCAATGTCACACCAGTGACAGTCTGGTGATATCTGTGGTCTATCCTTACAGAACAGGCCCAGAAAGACTACAATCTTCTCTATCCACATTTATAACTCTTTTTGAGAAAACTCCACTTTTAATTCTGGCAACACAGGACAAGGGGAGATAGAATAATGTAATTGAGACAAAAGACATGGAATCTCTACTAGGGATTATCTACAGAATCTTGATTTCTGGTTCCCACACTGATCTGGCAGTGATAAGCTATGACAGTGTCTTTAGGGATTGTTCAAAAAATATTCACTCCCAGCTGCTATGCAAGGTACTGCACTAGGGCCTAGGAAAATAGTGGCAAGGAAAAACAGTAGTTCTTATCCTCAAGGGGGGATTAGTGGAGGAAAACAAAGAAACAGGTCTTTGTGAAGTAAAAAACACAAGGACATGTAGTGAGTTCTATTGTAGCAAAAGATGTTTACCTTGAAGAACTGGCCTTTTAAAATTATTTGTTTTGCGTTAATGTTAAAATATCCTTTATTTTAAGAAATGGTAATATAAGTAGCTAGAAGCTTTTCTTTTAATATTCTTATTGGAAAAATTAAACTTTGGTGACTCTATTTTGGTGTTCCGAAATATTTTTGGAAATTTTCCTAGTCTTTAAAGTCACAGAGTCTGAAAATCTCTGTGTCTAATATCCTTAAATATCTGCTCTCAGAACCCAAAAATGCCCCTCAGTAGAGATTATCCTCATTACATCCATTTCTTAGCCACTGCTGTTGGAGAAATCACCAAAGAAAGTAGAGGAAAACACCCTCCAGATACATGGAACCGGAAAATAAATAGAATCATAAATTAGGTAATAAGTAGCATTAAATCTTTTCCTAGGGAAACAATTTTACTAAAGTACCAGCTTTTGCCAGAAGATGATTGATACATATTAAATTGGGATTACCTGGGATTGCTTTATAAAGTATACTTTTATTTTGAATAGGGTCCCCAATGGAATTTAACCTGCCCAATATTCTTCTGCCAAACAGTCCTGTGGGGTGGGGGATAGGAGAAGGATAAAAAGGAGAATTCTCTGCCTAAAATAACAGACTCTACCAAGTGAACACAAGATTCTCCCTCCATATCATAGTCCATTTAGCTCCCATCATTTAAAAACCTATATAAAAACCTGTTGCAAAAGGGCATTTTATTAGTGTCTATGAGAATCCAAAAATAATAAAATGATATATGAATATGCTAGAACGAAATGAGACCAAATTAGTGTAGGTAGCAATAGCCCTGAAATAGAGAACTTGCTGCTTTTCCTGGGAACAAATGCTGAAGAAATCAAGAATATGGATAAGTGAGTGGAAATGGCTCTTTTCTCTGGAATGGTGATGCGGCAAAAGCTGAAAGAAACTAAGCTGTGCAGGGTTGTTACTCCAGGATAAACTGTACTTCATGATAATCACCCACTTGGTGCCTACAAACATGGAAAGAACTGGACGGAGGGCAGTACTCTCCTTGACTAGAGAATTCTGAAGGAAGCAGAGTTGGCAAGGTGGTGGTGCATGCATTCTTTGGACACCAAGAACAGCACTGCCAACCTAGATAGGTGTGCAAAACAACAGAGCAGTTTCCCCAAGACCAGAAGTTGTATGTGATTGACAAAAATGGCCTTAGAGGAAATCTTGCTGGGAGTGTTCCAAAGATGGTCTTTAGCTATCATCCCTTTGAGGGAGTGACTGTGCTACAGGTTTTGACAACTTGCCCAGGGATACACCCTTTCTGGGACAGCCCTCATCCAATGACTCATGGCTATATAAAGCCTCTGTCATCTCAGCATATTTCAGCCATTGGAACTCCAGAACTCCCCCAGGGATCAGCTGAGGCTGTGCTATAACTTGAAAGCTTTTGTCTCCTTCAAGTTTATATGTTGAAACTTAATTCCCAGTGTAATAGCATTAAGGGGTTTGGGGGTTTGGGGAGGTGATTAGATCACAGGGGTTCCACCCTCATAAATGGGATTAGTTCCCCCTTTATAAAAGAGGCACAAGACAGCTTGTTCCGCCTTTTTCACGTGAGGACACAACAAGAAGGTGCCATCAATGAAGCAGAGAGCCATCACTACACATTGAATCTGCTGGCATCTTGAGCTCAGACTTCCCAGCCTCCCATTTATTATTTACTGTAAACAATAAATGTCTGTGGTTTATAAATTTCCCAGCTTAAGGTTTTGCTGCCATAGCCCAAATGGACAAATACAGGCTGTTTATAAATCCTACATCACAGCCCAACTTCTTCCTCTGCTAACCCTGCCTCTCTTCCATAGCCACTCCCTCATAAACACTCTACACACTCACCTCAGTCTTAGAGTCAGCTTCCTCGAGAACAAGCCTGCTTCAGTATGCATGGAAACACAGAGGCTCACGAGTAGCATTCAAGGTTCTTCTCTTGGAGCAAAACTGAGTGTTCCCAAGAATGAGAATATAATTGACTTACTGTATTCAAGAATAGCAGTGGGGCTGGGCACAGTGGCATGCACATGCAGTCCCAGCTACTTGGGAGGTTGAGGCGGGAGTATCACTTGAGCTTAGGAGTTTGAGACCAGCCTGGGCACCATAGCAACACCTCCATCTCTAAAAACAAACAAAGAAAGAATATCAATGGTACCTCTTAGCTGGTGTGACTGGAGGAAAACATACTGGTTACAAGTGTAATTGAATAGTGTTACTGCACATAAAAGGATGGATTAGAAAAACAAGTATATATATTTTATTATCACATGAAATATATATAAAATATTATAATTCCAGGTACATTTCATTATATTATAAAATATTTTTTATTATATTATAATTCCAGATAACTGGGGGTTAACTCTCAGGTTTTTTTCAAAATCCAATTTAAACATTACTGTCCCTGTTATTTTCTCTGTAGCTACCTCAGAAAAAAGTCAATCTCTTCTTCTGCTCATAGAGCACTTGGTACCAGTGTCATGCAAAGGGGATGGGAGATGGATGGTCGGGGCATGGAAAAGAGCAATTCACCTTGGGCCTTGGGAGCAGGCAACAGGAGGGTATAATGTCTATGAAGAATTCAAAAAAAATAATGAAACTGACCCCAACTCAGCCTGTTTTTTATTATTACCATGCATTTGCAATTCTAATTAACACCAGTAACAAAATACTCCTTCCTTTCGTGAGAAGTGCTTCCCCCTTCCCACCTCACGACCCATACACACATGTACTGCCTTCTACCTTGTTGTAGCTTAACTCAGTATATAACTTAATTATGGCACCGATCACCTTGTATTATACTGTTTACTCCCAGACTGTGAGTTCTTCATGTCAACCTTAAGTATGGCTGATCTTTGCCCCTCCTTTTCATTCCTGTATGATCCTTTTAGTTCACGGCCCACAGTAGACACTGACAATATTTAGTTGAACAAGTAAAGGATAGTAATTAAATTTTTCATCTAGATGTAGGAGTAGCAGGTTAGCATAGAAATAATAAAGTCTTCCAACCTTAAAGCTCAACCAATGTCCTAAATCAATATCATTATGATCTCTCAAACTCAATTCTCTTTTAGTTTTTCACATGGTTATTAAATAAAAACTCTACTTTTTTCTGGTGGTAGGGTTTAGGACATGCTACCCCAAAATATGACGGTAGGAGACCAGAATATGCCACCCCAAATGTGCCTCCTTAGTATAAGAATATTTTGAGCTGGTTACTTGGAGAATCAACTGCTTACACAGGAGTAGGTCTGAAAAGTTATACTTTTATAAGAGAAATTTACATTTGTAAAGGAAATCTCCATTTATAAGGGCATCTCTCTCTCTGTACCAGGAAGGAAAGATTATTAAATCGCTAGAGACTCTTAATTAGTGGAGAAAGCATAGACTTAAATCTGCCCAACAAACCTTTCAAAGGTACCTGGTGCAAGGAGAAAGTGGGCCTGAGCATCAGCATGTGCTCAGCCTATCAAAGGGGCCAGTGGGGAGGATGGCTAGGACTGAGAAAGGAGCTTTCCAGGGTGGTTAGGGGAAGGGACGGCCAGAGCAGTTGCAGGTTGGGAAGGAAAGGGATGGAGGAGAAATGAGATTTTTAAAAAGCAATGCTCAAATAAAGAGTTGAGGTTGCAATGAAATTTCTTTTGGTTGCTGTACAATGTTTTCTTTGTCTGTCATAATGTTAACAAAATCACTTTACACTCCAGACACCATGTCTCAGCTGAAGTAGCTAAACAGTTACTTAAGGTTTGCAATTGCCTTCCAGGTTAGTGAGTATCCAGGGAAGGAATCCAATCATCTTTGCATTCATCGGCTATTTGACCTTGAGAAACTTAATGCTTTTCTTGATGTCCGTTTTTTCATCTGCAAACTAGGGCATCCCGTAGCACCTGTCTCATGGGATTAAGTGATATCATGTATGTATGAAGCCCTCCACTCAGCCTTTGGCACAGTAGGAGTGCTAAATAAATGATAATGTCCTGTTATTGTTTATGTTGTTTGATGGTGAAAATCAAGCACAATCCTTGGAAGTCTTGAGGAAAAATTATGTGTCCTGGCAAACTAGATGTGACCAAGAAGAAACCCTGGGGCTTGCTCAATTACAGCGACTAGAATCAAAGCATTCTACTCCTTGCAGTGGTTTCTGTCATCTGCAGACACAGCATATTTTTATTTCTAACTGCTAACATGTCATATTTCCCCTAAATAGTAGTTTCCTATGGTAAGCTTTTCATATAATTTTAACATTTTTCAGCGTTTCATTTGCTTAAGTTTGTTTTTCCATATTCCACCTTGTGTGCTTGCTTCTACTCAATCCTCCTTCTATTGAAAGGATTTAAAGATTGCAAATCTCATCCAAATTTGTATTCAAATGATGAAAATAAGATTAATATCTCACCTATTCTCTCTCCAGGTCATTAACCTCTTTTCCTCCTACGCCTTAGACATTTCTCCTGAGAACAGCTTGCCCTTCAAGATCTCTCAGCTCTTTCACTTTCAGAGGTAAAAAGGGTAGAGGCTTTTAATCAGTTGATTTTGTTTGTTTGTTTGTTTCATCAGGAAACAATAACAAGAAAACCACACTACCTCAATAGCTGGTGGTAATTATAAGCCAGACACAACTTAAAATAAAATTCAAACCAATAAACTAACCACTGGGACAAAAACTCTTTGAGCCAGAGTGGTCCCAGGGGACACTGTCTTTCTCATGGCTTCTTTTCACTTTCTCCTAAAGCTTGCTCTTTGCTTGTTGTGTTGCAGGGTTCTGTCCTTTCACAATTTTTAAAGGTCCAATGTTCTTAATCTACCATCTGAGGGTAGTAACACAAAAGCTTTTTACCTGGAATCTATGGATGGATTTCAAGGGAAAAAAGACCCTTGAAAACTATTTTAAAGAAGTATGTTTGTGTGTTTGTGTGTGTGTGTGTGTGTATGTGTGTGTTTATGCATTCATGTGCACAAGTAGGCACATTTTCCGAGAAAAGGATCCTATCTCTCAGCAAAATCCCAAAGGCCCCTTCAAAGTCCGTCATACTTTGTAGGACTTCAATGGTTCATCTGCACTCTTAATTCCATTTATCTCTGTTTTCTCTCTGCATCTCTTATTGCACTTAAATTATCTTTATCCACTAATAGTCCTGTATAAACATTTTATATTTCAAAGCAGAAATGTTTCTTCCTTTTTCACTACTGCATGAGAAAATGATCTTCCAGTTTAATGCCTACACAATTGGCATTTCAATTCAAATGGTGTTTTCAAACAGTACAGATGCTATGGTGATACAGGAGAGAATTAGGCATGACTCCTGCTGTCCAGGAGTTTATAACATAATAGAAAGGCAGATCTGTTCCAAAGCAGCAACCACAATAGCAGCAATGAAGAGGTACACATATGGAAAGTTATGGGAAGAATAGATGAGCTGGTTCTAAATCTGTTTGGGAAAGTTAGGATAAATCTTTTGAAACAGGTGATATTCAAATCTATCTTGAGAGGCTTGGGGAGTTTTATAGGGAGGACAGGTGGGACAGAGTATTTTTGGCAGAGATGGAAATGGTTTGGGCGTATCTGGGGCCTGAGGGGAAGGTAGATGGGCAAGGGTACACTGGAGTTAGATCACTGATGCCAGTTGAACGACTTGGGATTTCAGGTCAAATCATATATACAAATAGATATGGGTGTGTGTGTGTGTGTGTGTGTGTGTGTGTGTGTGTGTGTGCATGTATGGGTGGTGTGCTTGTGCATCCTTACATATATGCCTATCCAGAGAAAATGTACTTCAGGTAGAAGTCTGCTCAGTTGCCCAGCAGTTCCAGGGTTGTGGGTGATGGGAAGGCAGATGGTGAGCAGAAACAGACCATTTGATAACGGAGTTCAGCATCTGAGGCCTAGAAATGCAGATACAAGTATAAGTTAGAGATGGGGACAGTTCCTGGAGACATGAGAAAGGAGTTGAATCTGTCAGAGGGAAGAGGAGCCAAATTTGGTATATACATTATTTAAGTCTATGAACATTTTAAAGGTATTATGAATATAAACCCTTAATTACTTCTCAGTGCTTGTTATTTAAACCATGCTCTTTCAGCTGGTTTTATCAGGAAAATTTTGGGGTTTTATGCAGAGCATACATGGACTAAGTCATGCAATTGTGTTCCTAATGTATTCACTGATAAAGGTCCAATATGAAATGACTATTTTTGAAAAGATGACTCTCACATAATTTCTTTGCATATTAAAAGGTAACATGGTGGCAGACACTGTATTCTGAGCACATCTTTAGTGCCTTGCCCAACAAGGCTACATGTTATTTTCATTGATAAACACAGAACTGATGGCAGAGCCTATAGGCCAAAGAATGTAAAACTAAACATTGTAAAGTTGCTTGTACGTTATAGTGCTCTATGAAAGAGCCAGATGTTTGCATCCTTTGCCTAGGGCTTCAGAGAGGCAGTTTAGCTGTCAAATAAAGTTGCTAAATAGGCTTTTAATTTACTAGATATATCAGAACCTGGGGATAATGCTGTGAGGATCTGAAAATTGGCTAATGGAACAAGTTACATTTGGCTATCACTGTTAAAGAGGCTGTATGTGAATCACTGCTTTAGTTTGTAGAAATAAAGTATTTTTAAGGAGGTGTTGAGAAAATAAAACTGAATTACATTTAGTGGGCAGAGTAACCACGGGAATATTTTTCTTCTGAAAATGGGTTTTACCTAAACTCTTTTTCCCAATAAAGATAAAACATTTTATAGGCTGGTATTTTATTTGTTTTGTTTTTCTTTTTCCCCACAAAGTAATATCTGCTAGTCACCTTTCATGATGACACAATCCTTGTTTATTCTGTCATTACCTTGGGGTTTTGTCTAAGCATGTGGCTGATGCAGAGGTTTAAATCAAAAAACCTCAGGGTCATGCAGACAGGAGGACATGTGACACTGTTTTTCAGGGTATCACAGATTTATTAGAAATAGTAAGAGGTTTTTGAGGGATCATCCACCTGGGAGTTACTTTCCTCCTACCAAAGTATACAGTAGTCTGCAGAAATTGTGACCAAAAAGTAGAGCCACAGAGAGAAAAACCTTCTAAGAATCCCCAGGAAGTGTATTTGCAGATGGGAATTAGCTGAGCGTAAACCTCTTATAGTCTGGCCTTTGCAGGGCTCTGGACATTCTAGATATAGACTTTTCCCATAAAAACTGAGTTGTGTTAATAACAGCCAAAAGATATTTCTCCATAGTTGGTACATAGGCCCTAACTCAAAGATGTGATGCCTTCAGTGCAGGCCAGAGTGGGACGCAGAAGAGGAGAAGCAGACAGTTACAGACCTTTCTCCAAGTCTAGCTCCTTGAGAGACAGGCATATCTTTAAAGTCCAAGTGTGGAGGATTTAAATAGATTTAGGTAGATCTAGGTATAGGATGTATTTTTTGCTTGGATAGTGCATTGAAGAAATTGTCATAGCTGCTGGCAGTGGAATTTCTGTTAAAGAGGAAAATATCTCTATTCAGGGAAATAATTTGTGAAATGGCTTGAAGACAAAGATGAGAACTTGGAAACACTCAGCTAAAGGAATGGTGTAGTGGTTGTGCATTCGGAATACACAGGGATTTGGGGAGAAGAGAGTCAAAAGTAGAGAGGCAGAGGCATGACTGAACAATAGACGCCAGTGACATTTTGGAATAGGCATTCCTAAGATTCACTTTTAAGTTTTGTTGCCACATTTTGAATCTCCTTCTAGCTTACAAATACTGTCAATGCAGTCTGTTGTGTACCCTCAAGCTTTGTGTAATTGCTAAGATGACACTTTCTTTGGCCATATGCAACTAACAAAAGAAAAATATGTGTAAGTATTCTGACATCTGTTCTTTATCTCTTTAAGTATAGTTTTATGACGTTAAATGTTAATCAGAATGGTGTGTGTGTGTGTGTGTGTGTGTGTATCTTTCATGTCTAGGCTCTTTATAGGATTAAAGAATGATATTTAGAAGTTGTTTGCAACTGTACTTTTTATTATCATTTTTTTGGTAATCCACTTGAAGTCCTGTCTGGACGATTTAAAAGATAATTTTACATGCTGGTGGTTTACTTTAAAGTATCTTTATCCTACCTTTTATACATCAAGTTATGATTGTTACTTAAAAGACAATTTATTAGTCCAGTTCTGCATCTTATCATAACTAATTAGCTTTGAACGCTTGTGCTCTACTTTGATTTCTAAAGCTTTACATATCCCTTATATATAATTTGTTAGCTAAAAACATTTTGTCCATAAACTTCACCAGTTAGCAATTTAATTCCCTATAAAGGTTTTTCTTGTTTAAATATGAAATCACAACTTACACTTTTATCTAGGGATTACTTACCTAGAAATATAGTTATTTTAAATTGTGGGTAAACCTCATCACATAAAATTATAGGATATTATACATTTCAAAATATTACCCCGACACAATTTCATATGAGCAAAATTATTGCCCTGTGTGTTAGAAGAACCCTATTAGCTTGTTTCAAAATGTTTTTCTCCTAAATATAAAGACTTTGTCAGTGTTAGTTCAAAAGGCTCATTTAGGCAGTTGGTGTGTAGCATCCAAAGCCTAAACACTTTTTGCTTAGTAAATTCAATAAGTAATAATTATTAAAACAGTCACATTTTAGAAAGCAATTAAATCAATGCATTTTGGTAAATATCAGTTTTTGAATTCTTTCTTCTTGAGTTGCTTGAATGTGTTCCTTTTGTATCTATTACTGCTAACTTTATGCCCATTTCTTCAGCATTTCACTCCATAACAGCAGGCCTGTATTGTCATGAGGTTGTTGACAAGACTAAAGGTTTAGATTTTAGTTTGTAATTTTAGGAAATACCCTTACTCTCAACACTTTAAGAAATATACATATGTGAGAAAAATTAAATACCTCTTCAATGTTCATAGGGAAATCATTTACTTACATTGCTTCTTTCTTTAAGGTAGTTAGCATTCTATGAAGCTGTTTGTGTAATTGTATAGTTTCAGGTTTTCTTTGGAGAGAATGTATATAAAAAGAGCTGTTAAAACTTAAAGTATTTTATTGTCATGGCTAATGTGCTTCTTGAAAATCTTGACAACCTATTTGACCTATAAAAGGAGTTATGAAGGTAAATTAACTCTTGGAAGTCACAAAAATCCTCATCTGGGCATTGTATTTCTGATGAACAGTGATGGAACAGGCATTCTCCCTCGATGTTATTGCAGTAATGGTATAGAATTCCTCATAAGAGGCATGGTGAGATAGGGCTGGCTGCTTCTGAGTGCTCAGCAGGGCTACGAAGAAAAAAAAAATTATAAACTAGGCTTTTTAATTTTTGGCTTTAGGCACGGTCAGAGGATCATGATTAAAATAATTTTTTACCTTTGATAACAGCAGGGCTGTCATAGCTAAAATAAGACCTGGGAGTTGCTGATGATTAGAGAGATAAAATTTACAGCTTTACTGGATCTCTTCTGTGGCTGAGAAGGAGGAAAATAGTGAGGATTGGAAAGAAACATTTATACCAGCTTGGATGGTGCTGAATGTCCCAAGTTCCCGCAGGGCCTCCTTTGCCAGCAGCAGCAAGCACTTGCTTTTTTGACTGATGAAGCTGGTACTGCTTGCCTGGAAACCTAAGACAACCTCATCTGAGATGGTTATGCTGCAACAGGGATGCTGACCTTTCTCATGGTCTACCCTTTCTCTATATATATCGTTTCCAAATAATGGGGTGCAGGAAATGCCACTGGTACCCCAAATATGGCACCTTAGTATATTGAGTATTTTAAGCTGAAGGAAATTGAAAAAACTACAGGTGCAGAAATACCTTTCTGACCTTCTCCTACCCCTTCTCTCCTGGCAGGTGCCCAGACGCCAAAGGGAAGGAATATTACACCTAGAGACCAAGAAGAACCTGAACAAACTGGTCTTGCTAGGTTACCCTCAATTTATGCCATACCCTCATTTATTCCCCTCAATTTAGGCCATACTTTCTTTTTATCCAATCATACTTCGACATGAATTCTCATTCTTTATCAAACCTAAGCATAAAAATACAGTTTTCCCTAGATCTTAAGGTCTTCATTTTTGAAGGCTCCTGTATCACGTTAGACTTTGGTTAAATTAATTTGTTATGTGCTTCTCTTGCTAATCTGCCTTTTGTTATAGGAGTTTCAGCCATGAACCTTGCAATGGGTAAGAAAAGTTATTACTTTTTCTCCCTTACAAAAGTCTATAAGTAGAGTCAATTCAGCAAGACCCAAGGGACTAATACAAAATGCGACTTGAGAGGAGAATTGTGACAAAAAGATATAAAAGATTTTGAAAATTTATGTAATCAAAAGACCAAGGAGAGATATAACCTCGTACTCATGAGAATGGGTACTATTAAAAAAAAAAAAACAGAAAATCACAAGTGGAGAAATTGAAATCCTTGTGCACTATTGGTAGGCAAAATGGTATAGATGCTGTAGAAAACAGTATTGAAGTTCCTCAAAAAATTAAAAATAGAATCACAATTTTATCTAGCAATTCCACTTATTGGTATATACCCAAAATAATTGAAAGCAGAGTCTCAAGATGATGTTTGTACATGCATGTGCATAGGAGCTATTCGCAATAGCTAAAGTGTGGAAGCAACCCAAGTGCCCATCAGTAGATGAATGGGTAAGCAAAATGTGGTATATCCACACAATGGACTATTATTCAGCTTTAAGAAGAAAAGAAGTTCTGACATGGATGAACTTTGAGGACATTATGCTAAGTGCAATAAGCCAGTAACGTGATTTCTGTGTTTGTCTCATCGAAACTTTGAGTACTGTTAGCTTGATCATCAATGCAACAGTGTTGGGAGGTTGGGCTTAATGAGAGGTGTTTAGGTCCTGAGGGTAGAGCCCTTATAAATGGATTAATACCACAATAAAAAGGGCTTTTGGGAATAGGTTTGTCCCCTTCTGCCTTTCTGCCGTGTGAAGAATAGCATTCCTCCCCTCTAGAGGATGCAGAGTTCAATGTACCATCTTGCAAGTGGAAACAAGGCCCTCACCAGACACCAAACCTGCTGGCACCTTGATCTTGAACTTCTTAGCCTCCAGAACCATGTGAAAAAAATTTATGTTCCTGATAAATTACCTGATCTCAGAGATTCTGTTATAGCAGCACAAAAGAGACTAAGACAGCCAGTCCACTTATACAAGGAACTTGGAGTGGACAAAATTATAAAGACAGAAAGTGGAATGGTGGTTGCCAAACACTGGGGGTAGATGGGAGGGAGAATTATTGTTTTATGGGTATTGAGTTTTAGTTTTACAGGATGAAAAGAATTCTGGAGGTGGATTGTGGTAAGGGTTGCCCAACATTATGAATATATTTAATACCACTGAGTGGCACACTTAAAATGGTTAAGATGGTAAATAAACATGTTATATGTATTTTACCACATGAAAAAATCAGTACTATGTTTTTGGCCTCCTATAATTTATATTTGCAACTTGCTATCCATAATTACTTCAAAAGAAAAATTTAAGGAAGAAAAACCAAAAAGATGAGCATGAGAATTATACAAGTGGCCCTAAACCAGGGAGAAAAACACACGATTTTAAAAGGAGACACATATTGTTCCAGCTGCTAGAATGTTGGCTGCTGAAAACTCACACCTAAGTTCTTTAATAGGCCTTGATCTCTGCCAAGGGACTTTTCCTTGGAGCATGCTGCATACAAGGGCTGGTCAGGTTAGGGACACAAAGACCTTGTCAACTTCCCTTAATTCAGGACTATCATGATATTCATTCTATGTCTAGAGTCCCTGTGGGATTGGCTCAAGCCTCTGGTGCAACTGCCTTGCAGTTCAACTTCTCCCTCTGCCCAATTCTACTTCTATTTCTACTTCCTCAAATGTTATTCCAAGGAGCACAGCTTTATAAACTTCCTGCCTACAAATCTACATCTTAGAGACTGTTTCCAAGTCTAAGACAGTTGGTGCCAGGAGTAATCCATAGAAGCAGATTTTAAAGTGGGATATTGGAGCTGGATCAACTTCTACTGGCTGGCAGTGAAGACCCATCAGTACACAGAGGTAGAAGATGGATAGCCTTAGGCCTACTATGGAATTGCAATCGTGAAGACTTTCATTGGTGGTGAATTGTGATGGATTTTGGCTGGGGCAGGGGTGTCAGGGAGAAATAATAATTATAAGGGTTATGGAAAGGGGTGGCTATTGCTGGCGACTATTGATGAACTAGAGAAATACAAAGAAAAACTGAGGGTGATTATCACCAGCTAACCATAAAGTGTGACATTCAGGAGGTGTCCTTGGAAGAATATAAAGAAACTTTCACCTTCTGTTATTGTAAGGCAGAAAAAGCCAAGGATCAGGCTCAGGATTTGATTACAAGGGTAGCAAAACTTTAGAGAAGGGATGTTGAAATCCCACCCCCAGCAAGTCTTTGTATGAAAGTCTAGGCTGCCGCAGGAAAATCACGGAGTCTTGAGAGTAGAGTTTGATTGACCGATAAACTTTAAAGGTCTGAAGCCTCTGATCCTTTAGAGGTGACCCTCTTCTCCCTGTAAGAGGCTAGTGCTTTGACATTTTCCCCAGATGATACGGAGACCTCTGCCTTGCAAGATAACAAGCACCCCACTTAGGATGTTCCCCTACCTCTGTTATTGGAAATCAGATCAATTGCTAAAGTTGAGTCACAACATAACCTGATCAGGAAAGTGCTGTGCCCACTGAAGAAAGGAAAGACACTTCACCTTGCAGAAGCTCTAGGATTTAGCCAACACATATTAATAAGAGTTGGGAGATGATGGATTGGACTAGATTCTGAGAGTGCTGGGTCAGGGGAATAGAATGCGAAGTTGGGTAAGAGACAGTTTTTCAATATGATGACACTCTTCTGTGATATAAGATTTAATATACTAACAAGGGCCTGGGAGATAATACCAACACTCTCTGAAGATAGCTCTTAGAAGCTTGGAAAAAGTAATGACCCACATGAAGTAAAGTAGAAATGTTAGAACTGCTGAGGTAAGTGGTAGGAAATGATGAGATCAAAGGCTTGAATTGGGCATGCCATGTAGACATGTTATGTAAGGAAGAAAGCACACCAGCTGGAGTGTTCAAGAGGAAACTCTAGTTATGAAATATACAGGGATGATAATTTTTACCACATTCCCATTTAACTCATCTATTTAGCTTGTGAAACTCACAGGTGATTTTTGTTAAATAACAGTATGTTATTATAAACTTAATAAAATAAGTGACAATAGATGCAGCTGATGTTCCAAATATACTTTCTTCACTGGAGTAAATCAACAGAACCCTACACCTACTTATCATTTACCAAATTAGCAATCCTTTCTCCTAAGTTCTTTTCACATGAGCTTGCCAGAGCAGTTTGCTTTCTTCTGACAAAGACTGTACATCTTTGTTGCTTTACATCAGGGCTACATCAAATAGTCCGGGGTCTATGTCATATTTTAGTCCACAGAGACATCGATCACTTCATAGTAACACATCTATCTAGGACATCACTGACATCCACGATGAGCCAGAGAGTGACGGACATCCTAGATCCTTGGTAAGAAATGTATGTAGCAGAGGATAAAAAATGCACAAAAATGCAGACCTGCCACTGCAACAGAGTTTCAGAATAGTCCAGTGGCCTGCAATATGAAAAGATAATCTCTCCAAAGTGAAACATGAATTCCCTGACACTCATTATTAAGAAAGTGACACAGCATGTGGGAGCAACATATCCCACATCTGGGTGCATTGCTTCAATTCATTTAATAAGAAGTACATAAAACTATAAACTTTTAGAGTCCTGGTAGAGTTTGAACACATGACTAATGGATACAAAGTATCTGTGTGACCCGAGACCCTCTTCATGAACTTGGTGTTTCTGATTCAGCAAACCACAGAGTTGGATCAAGCCATCATCAAATGAAAGGGGTATATAGGAAACTGGGCTTGGACAGGTCCTGAAGTCATGAAGAAATTATGTAAGTAGATGGCTCAGCCAGGTGGTTACCACCCCTACCTGAATCAACATTTGTGACAAGTTTACTAAGGAAGAAAATATTTGAATCTATTTTGTACATGATTATGCCAGAAATAGACAGAAACGAATTGCTATAGCATTACTGTCCCATTCAAGAGTGGCCCTCGGGTGAAGTAGGAAAGTGAAACTCTTCCGGTGGGTAAAAATTCAAGCCATATCTCTATCTTATGTTCCTTTTGCCTGGAAGATGATATAACCAGACATGTGAACATACATTGCTTTATGGTCAGTGACTACAAATATGTCTAGCTGGTCAAGGGCTAGACAGCCCCCTATTATCTGGGAAATAGGCATATGGATGAAGTGGTAATGGAAATTTCACCAAAGTAGACTCATTGCAAAGCAGGTTCTTAATAGCCAGGTGGGCAAGATGACTTGTTCTATTTGATTGTTTAGCTTCTTTCCCCTACTACTCTAGTGCCTAATCCATGGACTCCTAAACAAAGTCATGGTGGCCAGAATGGACATTGTGCATGGGCTTAACAATATGGACTTTCATCAATCCTAGCCTGGCTGATATCACTGTGAATGTAAGTCTGTCAACAGAGGAGACAAATACTAAGCCCTCTGGTAAAAGAGTATAATCTCGTAGGACCAGCCAGCAACTTGGTTCCATCATGGAGAGAGAAGCAACTTATCCTCACCGGAATAGATACTCAGACTGGATCCAGTTTATCTACTTTCTCCGTTTTGCTCTTCCATACCCATCCCACTTGTTTGCTCAATGGAACGCTGTGGTCATCTCTCCCATTGCCTCACTTCATCTCCTGCCTGCTTTCTCACTCTTCCTTGGATGAGGGCAAGGAGGAACCTCCTTTTCCCACCATGTCCAAACTAAAATGAAGCAACATGCTTGGGAGCATGAGATCTGGCTCCTCCGTGGCTGCCCAGAGGACTAGGTGGTACAACCTAGAAGTGTGGGGGTGTTAATGCTTCGTATGGTTGATTTTAACCAATAAGAGATAGGAGAATGGAAAGGAACCACAGGGTGATGAGTACACTCTTGTTTGCATGATACTGATGGGAGCATGTTGTTAATGCTATTTGGCACTGTTTAGAAGCTTAAATACAGGTAGAAGAGCATACATGTATATTGAGCAGTCCAAAGGAAGGTATGCTTTGGCTGTAATTTTAATCTTTATCTGTGTTGTCTTCCTGTATAGCAGAAGCTAGAAAGAATTTTATAAAAGGTGCATTTCTAAGACTTCCTTGCCATGACATTTTGTTGTATAATTTAGTTTTCACTGAAGAGATTCGAAAGATGAAAGTATGGAGGAAGTCATTTTTCTGATTCTTTGATTCTTTCTGATTCTTCTACTGGCAAGGACAGTTTGGATACATTGAGTTTTTGGGAATAGTGCTACAGTTTCTAGTCACTAATTTTCATGAATACTAAGAGACAGTTGCAGTTTGTGGCAGTGGTTTTCTGTTTCCTGAGTCACAATTATAGCAGCATCCTTGGCATTTAGCATATATAATAGTAGGAACTTTAAAAATGCTTATTGAATTGAATTGGATTGGGTGGAATTTGTAAAGAAAAACAAAACCAGATTTATGCTGTATTCCATAAATATCAGGGTGGACATCATTTGCAGCCAATAACTGTATCCATCCTTCCTTATTGGTGTTTGGTAAATAGGCTTTTATTATTTATTTTTAAGTACATGTGTTCACTGAGAGAGAAAACAGAGGCTGTATGCTTCTTCATAATTTCCAATCCATAAAGTTCCTCCTTGCTCCAAGAAGGGGCTTTTCTCCTCTCCAGAAAGATGTATATAAGTCTTCTTGCTGTGGATAGCTAAGGTAAGGGGCTGGGCAGAGTCTTGGGGTACAAACCATGGTGGATGGTTCATGGATTGGCAACCAACTGAACACTGGCAATTGGTAGTCCTTACAGGGTATTAATTCTGCCTGACTCAGCAGCCAAACCACTCCTGGCACTGCTGGGTACTACTTCAGAACCTTTCTGGTTCTCTGTCATCTACTCTCCTGTCCACGTGGCAGTCCCCTCTTCTCTCCCTTCTCACTCACTGTATCATTTTTTAGTTAGAGGGAGCAGTACCTCCCCCTGTGCAAGCATGCAGGCTGAATCTCTCAGCCTCCAGTTTGCCCTGGAGCTATTGAAGAGCTGAGTATCCTAGCTTCACTTTTTAGGTTCTGCACTGGTGACTTGTGTTTGCCCTTGAGCACTTGGGAGAGAGAGAAAGCCCTCAGGATGTAAGTGCACAAATTCATTCATTATTTGGAAAGAAAGACACATACTGATACTTCAAGATATTATGGTAACACATCATGAACCTCTATATTGTTTGTTGTTTGTGACTTGGCAGAGAATAGTTTGAGAATTGCTGAGATACATAACATTGCTTGCCTATACCCATCAGAAAACATTTCAGTCAAACCTGGAAGTTGATCTTCTCCTAAAATTTGTGGCTCTCACAATTCATTCAGTCTACTGGGACAATTTATACTCATTTCCATTCAACAACCATTTATTTAGTATTCTAGGGATAACTTGTGGACTTGGAAATTTATCTTATGACCCCAATTTCTTTCTGTATTTACCAAGATGGACTCGTATTAAATCACCCAATAAAACTTGAATAAGCATCAATAACATTTTCTCCTTACACAATTTGCTTTCCATTGAAGGCTACATGAAGAGGAGAGACTCAATTATTTTGAGATAACAAAGTTAGATTAGGTGGAACTTTGCATATTTGCCAGCCATCTGGTTCAGTCACAAACTCCCCAGGGATCCTGAACATATTTGCAACTGAAAGGAATTTGAACTTGAACGACTTTTAAATTGGGACATAAAATGTGGTAAGGCAAACTATGCACAGATACTTAGAAGGACTAATGAATTTTGAACCTCATGTTACATATTTTCTTTTCTTCAGATATAACCAAATGGATGCAAATATTTGTTAACGATTGAATAAAAACTCTTTCCCCCAAATTAAACTCTTCTGTAAAGTGTATTTTAAATTAACCCCAAAAGTCTTCTGCTCTGTGTTTAACTAGAAAAACCAAACTCAGAACCAAAAATTCTGTTGTTAGTGATCTTTCTTATTTGCCTGTTTGCAGGGAAAACTTAGTAGTTAAGCTCTTATGTAAAGGAAACTCCTATAAAGGAAATCCAAAGTGTTTATAGATAAGTCTGGAACCTATAAAATAACAAACCTAATTTTTTTTTGTGGAATTATTTTCATTATCACATCAGACACACCTCTTTAGCTATCAACCTGTAGCTTCATGGATGGTTACATGGACCTACAGAGAGCCATATAAATGAGATTGGGTGCTGCTGGAATTGTTAAGGAAGTAGGAAACTATGTACAATATTTGATCCCAAGAAACTTTCAGGGTCTCTATGTTAGAGATGTGTGTGTATCAGAAGACAAGCGATTAAGTCCTGTGTCAGAATGCAGCTGACCTTCAGCTTTTAATAGGTCGTCTGGCAAATGCCAATTTTAGATCCTGTTAAAGTCATTAATAAGAGCCTTCCCTCCCTCATTAGTTGTCAAAACTGTGTCTATGTTCACTAAGGGACTACAGTCTATACCAACACAGGCCCCATGCTGTGTTCTAGGATTACCATTTAAAGATATCTAAAGCTTTTCAAGCATGCAATTGACAGTGAACAAGGTTGAAACACAAAGTTGAGATGGTCTAATTTTGAATCCTAGAGGAATGATCTTAGATCAATGAAAAAAAGGCTTCACTTGCTACAAGAGAATTTGCTAAGCCAAGAAAATAAAATTCTCAGTTCAAATGTCACTGGTCTTTTAAGAAATGTCAACTAATGTAGCCCATGCAGAAAATTTCCAAATGAACATGTATGACATGAAATTTATATTTTATTTGGTTTTATAATCAATAAATGCTTGTAAAACATGTATTTGTGAAGGATTTTTGTAGTCTTTTTTGAAAAATACATTGACAGGGACAGAATCATTGTGTCTAGTAAAAATATAAGTGCAACTTAACAATGCTTCAAATTTTGACACTTGAGTGAGAACTGTTTAGGTTTTGAGTTGATTGCCATATTGAAGAAGGCATATCTTCACTTTGTGCAGTATGTGGTATACAGTAGACTTAACAGTAATCATTATAAGCTTCCAGGCTTGGGCTGATTATAAAATTGCTTTCTGATATACTGTGATTATAAAGGAAATCACAAATAATGCAGATGATGATGATGAAGATGATAATGATTGATGATTACTACTGAATATGACTTTTATTGAACACTTACTATGTGCCAGATACTCTTAGAAACACTCACACACATTAACACATTTAATCAGCAAATAATCTTAACAGAATGCAGTAAATGCTGAGATGAGCTGGTTTTTCTCCTAATCTCTGGCACTCTAAAAGGACTGCAGAAAAGTAAGAGATTAGAGTTAGCTAAATTATTCAGGCACTTCCTGGAGAAGATCACCTTGATGGAGGCTCCAGAGGGATAGCTGGTTTAGGAAGGAGCATGCACAACCAGCTTTTGTGGACATCAGGCAGGAACTTCGTTGTGGCCACCTTATAGCAGATGTAACAAAGCTCCACTGGAGCCTCTTTCGTTCTCTTCTACATGATCTAATTATCACCTTGTAACAAAAAACTCAGGCAGTTCTCAAAACACATGGTATTGCCTATATCAGGGATGTAGGAATTTGAACTTGAATGACTGTTCAAGTTGTTACAATGATTGGAAGAAAGTAATTACTGGCAATGAACAGCTACAGGAGTGAGGGAAAGTAAGTGTCCTGAAACTTACTAAGATGGTCCTATATGGTAAAGAATCATTTTATCCAAAATACTCATATCACTACTTGAGAAACACTGAAGATGATTCAGGCCCTCACCAAGTGACATCCAGGGTGACTTTGCAGTGGCAGAACTGGAATAGAGAGTGATGTAGTGGGGGAGGGTTTATAGAATCAAATCTGAATACTGTTCCCTCATTTTTTGGAAATTGTTAGGCTCTAATGAGAATGTACTAATATCATGGCACATTTCTTTGTTAAATAATTGTTATATATAACACATCTTTGCTGTGGAAAACTTTGGAGGTATAAAGCACAACGATAACCGCCATGAATACATTGATGCATTTCTTTCCAGGCATGTTAGTTAATCGATTACCCATAGTTGAGATCATTAAGACAATGCATATTTTTAATTACCATTTTTTGATTATTTGCATTTAGAAGGAAATAACTTTCAGAGGTTCAGATCAACACTGCATGCTTGTAAATTTTGGCGTTTTAAAGGCTTCTCTATATAAGGAGCCATTAAATATTTATACCTGTTTAAATATTTAAAGGAATAAGCTTTAATTACATTTTCACTGTTTTATTTATATTTGCATTATTCCAAACAAGATTGGAGGTCTTTATTGTTTATACTACATGTCAGAACTGACTTGCAAAGTAATGCTTTGCCTAATATTGGGGCTCAGAAAATGGTACACCAAAGTATGGCACTGTGGCCTGCTGAGTACTTGGAACTCAAGGAAATTGGAAGGCCTCAGATGCAAAGTCTCTCTCAGGCCTTCTCCTGTCCTATCTCCTTCCTCTTTTTCTCCCCTGAAGCAAGTCATAAAAACCAGAACTCTTTGTCCCCAAAGCAAGCCATGAAACCTAGAAAGATCACTTTCTCCCTTCTCTCGTGGAGACCCTCATTCCAGAGGGCTCCTACTCCCAAACCCAGGGGGAAGGAATGCTACACAGAGAGGCCAGGAAGAATCTGAACCGATAGGCCTTGCTGAGTGCTTGCGCTCCACTGTATTACAGTAGATCATACCCTTTTGTCCAATTACATTTCTATACTGTTGTTCATTCTTTACCAAACCTACTCATAATGACAGACAGTTTTCCCTGGTTTTTAGGTCTTCATTTCTGAAGGCTCCTAGGTCGTGTAAAACTTTGATTAAGTAAATTTGTCATGCTTTTCTCTTGCTAACCTGTCTTTTGTCATAGGAATGTTGGCCATGATCCTTATGATGGGTGAGAAAAGGGTCACTTGTATGTGCTTCTACACTAGTAAGATGTAGGCATTTCTGTAGGCTATTGTCACAGAGATAGGATTCTTCTATGAAATTTCTAGAGTATTAGGCAGCAGTCTCTAGGCACTGGTAGGCTTCATTCTGGCCCAAGTGGTTCCAGGTTTCCAAAGTACATCCTGAACGCTGCTCTCTTACCAAACCTTAAAAACCCTGATGTCTGAACTTCCTAGACATTTAAAATGAAGTCAATTCTCAATGTATTTGTCGTACTTTGGCAGTTTTGTATATCCTGTTGGTGACAACTAAGTGTTGTTATACTATTAGCGTACCTTTCTAATTAATATCTGTGCTTTTTAACCTGATAGGATAATTGATTATAATCCTTTTCTTTAGAATTTAGAATTTTTCTTCCCAGTGGAAAAGGTTAAAAAAATAGAACGTTATTATCTTTTTTTTTGGACAGAAAGTATGCTGGTAGGAAGTCTCTGTGTCTTTAGTCACTTCTCTGTTTTTTGTGTACTCTAAAGACATGATAAAAAAGAGCAGGTCCTAGTGACCTTGTGCCAATGCCGGACCCTTGGCTTGTGCCTCTGTGCTTTCTGGGAGAGCCACAGAATTAAGCAATCTGACCATGGCTGAAGGAATTCTTAGGGTACCCTTCCTAGTGGAATAGTCTGACATTCAAACTAGTTTATTATTGAGTTGCATTGTTCTTATCTCTTACCTGGATCAGGGTGAGTTATAGCAGACTCCAATAGCTCTTTCTTACCCACAGGTTAATTTAATTGAACATCTGCTAAATTAATTAATCAATTCCCGAAAATACAAACGTATAAAACTATGAATTAAGAAAACTATAAATGATGCTCCTAATTGATCTGTGGATATGAAGATCTAATTTTTATTAAAAACTATGACCTATTCACATACATAGTGGCAAGTATGATATTGTAAAACAAAATTTAAATGTCTCTTTTCCCTTGGATATTTAGCTTATGAGTTATGAGTGATTTTCATTTTCTTTTTGTGCTTATCTGAATTTTCCAATATTGTTTACTATAAGTATGTATTTATTTATGGTGAGAAAGTATTAATTTTCAAACTACACCTATAGCACTATGCTGGCCTTTGAAGTGAGGATAGAGGATTACTAAAATGTTATTATATAGTCTATGCTTTGGGAAACATAATTTAGTTTATCACCCAAGGATATATGCAAATAAAAATTTAAATAATGATATTTCAATGATTTAAGTAGTAACAAAATGAGCAATAAACATATTTTGAGATAGTTGTAATGATGAGTCATAATAAACTTTATATTTTCAAATAATCCAATTTAATTACTAGGAAAAAAACCTTCTACTATTGTTATTATGATCCCATTTGTCATATGAGAAAATTGATGCCTATTTTTAAATTTGACTTGCAAATCTATATATAGACTATGATATAATAATGTGGCTCACCATGTGCCAGGAACTGTTCCATGGTTCTACAGGAGGTTAAGTATGGTGCGGTGTTTAAGGGAGGAATTCCTTGAACCTTCTACTTGACTTAAATCTTCACTTTGCTATTTATAAGAAGCTATGTGATCTTGGGCAAGCTATTTAACCTCTCTGGGCCATCATTTCCTGATTTTAAAAATGGAGGTAATAATACCTATTTTACAGGATGTTAAATGGATTAAAAAATTGTATATGTAAAATACTTTGCACAATGTAGCATATTATATTAGCTATTACCAAAATATATTAACTCATGCAAATTTTATAACCCCATGGAGCAGGCATTAATGATATTATTAATATAAATATCTCTCTTTTTAGATGGAGAAACCAAGGCTAAAAAATGTTAAATGATTTGCCAAGAGGCAATATGTGGCAGAGCTATATTGGAACTGTGGTTCTATTGCTCTAGTATCTATGCTCAGAACCACTCTATTGAACTGTATCTTCAGATTACCAACAGCCCAGTATCTTTCACGTGATGACTGAATTTCTGGTAAGTAATAAGAAATGTAGGTTTTCAATATGTGTGATGTCATCAAATAAATATGATTTTGGAAAACAATAGTACTTATCTTTTTTAATATGCTTAGTTAGAGTTTTAAAAAGTAGACAGTTTGTCTCTGGTACTCGGTAAACTGATTTAATCAAGTCATATATCTTTACTGAGGACAAGGGTAGAATTCTTTCTCTTCTCTCTCTTTTTCTTTGTCTGCCTCTTCATTCCACCCGACTCCATCCAATCCTCTACCTAGTTAGCATTGTGTTGGCTTTTCCCTTTTTGTCTGAGGGCCCATGTTTATAATGCCAAACTCACAGTGGATATAGCTTTTTTCTTGAGATTATAATTGAAATCTCAGAAGCCATTGACTTTAATGTGGAGTTTGAATTCTTATCCCTACAATATTTTGCACAATTATTGTTATAGCCCTTATATTTCAATACTTAGGTGGGAAAATGTTTGATGTCGGAATAATATATAAATGGTTTAAAATAGTTTTTATAGGCATAACAATAGGGCAGACAGATAAATAAGTTAATTGATACATATTTGCTAATATAATGGGAACTATTACTAGAAGAGAAAGAGCAAATGAAAGGAATTAAATATTTATGCTTGAAGAATATTCTAAGTTCAATCAAATTCAAACTAATTATACAATTTTTAAAAATTATTTAAATTGTGAGCTATAAATATCAATCTAATCATATATCAATGGAATGGATTTTTTTATTTTTATTTTTTCATTTTAGCATATTATGGGGGTACAAGTGTTAAGGTTACATATATTGCCCATGTCCCCCCTCCCCCCTTGAGTAAGGAGCTTTAAGCATGTCCATCCCCAAACGTTGTACATCTTACTCGTTGTGGTTGTATATACCCATCCCTTCTCCTCCCTCCCACCCTCCAGACACCCGATAAATGTTACCCCTGTATGTCCACTTAGGTGTTGATCCATTAATACCAGTTTGCTGGTGAGTACATGTGGAGCTGGAACCCATTCTACTAAGTGAAGTATCTCAAGAATGGAATGGCTCTGATGCTCTCCTCTCCAAAGTGGTTAAGACCAATGGTTCTCAACCCTGGCTACATATTAGAATCAATAGGGTGAGGCAGAAGTTAAAAATCCTAATGTCCATGTTGCCCCCCTTGACCATAATCTGTGCGGTTGGGGGGAACTCAAGCTTCACTGTTTTCTACAGCTTTCCAGGCGATTCCAATATGCTGAGTAGGACTGCTTTAACAGATTACTGAATATTCATGTACACTGAACTGAAAGGTTGGCATTTCAAAAACATCCTTTCTATTAGTAGAACAGAATTTGCTTTTCAGCCACTTGAAGCTTGGCTCTCATTACCGGAGGAAGCATCTTCCCATGCAGTAGGGTATTTCAATTTGGCAGAACTCAAGCACAGGATAAACCACCGAGGACGTTATTTATCTTTTCCCTGGGCTTGCAGCAATCATTACACGAGAATATGTTTATTTATTAGAATAATAGATGAGTGGTTCTACAATTCTGTTTTTAGACTCACATGCAAGATTCTCAGCATCTTCAAAGCAAGACCTTTCAACGTCTCAAAAATCTCAAAACTCGCTTGCATATTATCTTTCTCTGCTTTCTACATGTATGTGAGTTTTGGCAGGCAGAATTTTCATTGATTAAAATCAAAGAAAGAAACATTTTTTAAAAAAAAGATATAGGTACTTCAAATAGAATGGAGAGCTGGGGCTGGGGGCTCCTTGCTTTGAACGAAAAATGCAGGCACACAATATTCTTAGAACTCTACTGCCATCCAAGAATCTTACATTTGCTGATAAAGCCAATAGTTTCACAGTTATGTAATGGAGAATCTTAGCTTTCTTTCTGCCCTGGGGGTACTCTTGTGAATAAATGGAGCTCAGTCTGTTGTCCGATACCAACTAAATGAAAGAGCCATCTTTCAATAGCTGAGGCAGGAGACTGAACAATCCCCAGTGGACAGGAGAGTAACAAAGATAAACTGAGAAGGAAAATTGGTTGATTTCGTGAAAGACATGGAATTGTACCCTGGGGTGGCTCAAGTTATTTCAGATTATGAGAAGCAATAGAGGTGACAGAACTTTACTGGCCTGATAGAAATATAGAAAAAAATGAATAAACTTTGTTTGCTTCTCAGTGTGTGTGGGGGGGTAGTATGTGCCATGAATTTTCTCCCTAAAATTGAGGCTTGTAGCCTGTTGTTATCTTCCTGAATATAGCACCTACTGGAAACAAAAACTGCAGCGCCATATTAAGATATGCCTCTAGATAATCCTAAATGAAGGGCCCAAGAAACTGAGATAGGAAAGAAAATATCATTTTCTTACACTTTTGGTGTCAATTTCTTCTTAGTTCTTTGTCTCCTTTGTGGTCCCCAATAATCCTTTGCTTTTATTACTCTCCTTACATATGTTACCATCATGGACAGGGTCCATAATGCCCAAGAATAGTTTTAATATTAAGCCTTGTTATTTGGTAGGGAACTAAGGACATCACATTTGAATAGTTTACTTGTTTTTATTTAAGCATTATAAAACTCCACAAGACCTCCTGATATTATAGTACCAAGCAGGTTTTATATTAACATATGAACTGGCTGTAATAATATATAAAAATTGCTGGCAAAGAGAAAATATCTTTCATCTATGTGAGAACTTAAACACCCAAAGTAGATTATTTAATGTTATATTATCCTTGGACTTTTTTCTTCTCTAAGGCTAGTCAATGTATTCCAGAAAAGTATAGGAAACATGGTAAAGTATACCTTTTGTTTGCATGTCAATGCCTCACATTCATTTAGGTGTTTCCAGTGAAGTCATTGCACCAGCAATAGATCCTTGTGCCTAAGAATTCATTTTTATACACCAGGAAAATCCAGAAATTATTTTTCATGTTGAAAATTCAAAATGGGGATGGAAATATTAGAAAACATGTTCCTTGTTATTGGGCATAAAGTGCTAGAAAGAAGGACTTTACTATGAAAAGAGAAACCTTTCTTTTGATTCAATACTGATAATTAAGTCATAAAGCGTTTCAATATAGTAACGTCATCAACGACCTCACAGATTTCTGGGATTCTTAACCTCGTGAGCAAAATAAAGTATGCTTAAATTGTATACAAAGAGAAAAAAACCAATAGATTTGGGGGTAGTATTAATACTATTGCTAATTTAGTGACACCATAGATATGCTTTTCTTTTTTTTTAACTTTGCAAAAATACTGGGAAATGGAGATTGCTATGTGTTTATAACTTGAACTCAATCAAATGTATCAGAACAAGGATGGATTAAATGTCTTTTTCTGAAATAACGTATTTATAGAGTTTGACACAAAGAAAAATAGCTAAGATTCTACAACTCAGAAAAATCAAAAGATACTGCAATAACACAAAAATGACTTTTAATGTTTGTTTACCAGTTCATTGTATCTTACAGAAAATGAAAACATTTTTTTTTGTAATACAAATTTGTTCACTCCTCAAATTTATACTCGGTATCTATTAAATGCTTTTAAATACTGGTTTTCTTTTAATCAGGTGGTTTAGTGACATACTTTTTTTCATATCTTTCATTGTATACCCATTGCTGCTCTGGCAGTAGTGAGCTATGATACAGTTAACTTCTCAAGAAAACGATGCCAATTATCCATTGATTGTCCTTAATGCATTCTATGCTAAAACTGATGAGTGATTCCCCTTTAATCCTCTCCTCCTTAGTGGTCAGCTCTTCCACTAGACCACCCAATCTTTGGAGTACTAAAACCAAGAAACCCAGTATGGCTGCCAGCAACCAAATTGGAATCTCCTTTGAGTCTACTTCTAATTGCCAAAATAATAAGCAACTATATTATTGCATAAAATAACATTTTAACAGGTACCGGCCCCCTTTTTATGAGAGAAAGTTTAAATTTACAAATACCATATTTGGCTAAAAATTACTGTGATAAAATAATGGCAGCAATCATTCAAAGATGGCTTCCAGTGTTAATGTGACCAACTTGTTTTCATTTTTAATGTCTTTTTATATGAATCACTTTTTTTGTTTGTATTTTCAAATGTAGGCATCAGTGAAATTTGCAGATATACTTTGTTCCTTATACAGTCAAAATGTTAATTATGACAAAATAAGCAAAACAAATTTTCCTAGCCCAGCCTTCCATCTCATCCCTCTGATACTCTTGGAATCCAAGTCTGAGGAGCAATTTATGAATTAGCCAGTATTGTACCAAATATTCTGTTAGGAATTATAGTAGAGTGACCTTTCTTTTGCAGACATTCTCAATGAGATACCTCAGGGAATGAAGTAGGAAAATAGACATTTGGTGGACAAACAGCAAAATGAGAACATTAAAAAGACTCATTCAAGTAGAAGTCTAAAGGGCATGGAAATTCTGATCCTTTGGGCAAAGTCAGAAGATAAAAATTCTGCTGAGCCATATTCATTGTGTTAAGATGTCTGTTTTAGTTTTTTACAAGAATGGCAAAACGGTGTGCAATTGGTATAGATTTTAATCAGCTAACAGTCATTCCAGAGATTTTAATCAGCACCAATTCCTATACTAATAAGTATTCAAAAGTTAAGAAATGCTACTATGCTTAACATTATAAAGGTAGAGTTCTGCAATAGTAATTGAAAATTATATGCCTGCTTCAAAAGAAATTTGTTCTTGCTTACATTCTCAACAAATTTCTTATAGCATAGGTAATAATAGTTCAAGTATGGACTTTCTCCAGTGAGCTATCCCCCATATTTGAAGTGTTAGAACTATTACTTTGGAGACAGTCCCTTCTTTAAATAATATAATCATCTTATCCTAGACCATTCAGGCATTTTAATTTAGAAGTGCGAGTTCTACTTATACCAACAGTGTTTGAGTTTAAACTCACAATCTCTTTGGATTTATAGTTTTGTACAATTTGCATATCCAACCTAACTTAAACATGTGCATGCATACATTGTCATCTTTTAATATTAAAGCATCTGAATATTTCCAGATATGTTTTTGATGAAAGAAAAGATCTGCTTTTATTTACAATATTTTGTCTAGCTAATATATGAATATGGTTATGGTTTCATGGACTTCCAATTGTTCTATACCTTCCACACACATAACTCTACATTTATAGAGTAAATTTATTAGAATTATTACAGAGCTTTAAATGCAACCACAATCAATTCAGGAAACAGATTTATTTACTCATGTTCATGGAAGGAAAATCTACATTAAAAACATTCATGAAAGCATACCAGCTATGTCATACTTGGATTATTGTACTAAATCCCATTTATTTGAACTCATTGCGAAACAATGGGAAATCACGAAATGTAATTTGAATACAAATATTGGTCCCTGTGGGGTCTCAGCAGTCATAAAAATATAGGAAAACAGAGCTTTATTTAAGATTGGAGCTGCTAATGTGGAAAGTTTTTTTTTTGTTGTTGTTGTTGAAGCTGGACTTAACCTTTCATTTAAAGGCCTAAAGATTTTAGTGTAAACTCTTTGCTGATGACAGCTCCAGCATTTCATTTAAGCCTAATGCCGAGCAGCAAGGAAAGTGACACCATTGACCACATTTTCTATTTGGGAGAAGGGTCAGAACTACACTGTTGACTTTTTTCCCCAAACACAGGCACCAGTTGGGCTTTCTAGTGTATATAGAAATAGGACTAATAAGAATTTTGAAAGTTGGGTCTTTGTTTCTTGGTGAGGCAAGTGTATAGTTATTCAATCCTTTTATGATGTAATTTTTTCATGTAATGTAAATAAGAAAGAAATATTAAATACTTTAAAGTTATTTTTGTAGGACAATAACATTTTATAGGCTAACATAAAATCAAGCTGCTAAATTTTACCATTTTTCTGTCCAGCAGTTCGTCTATATAACTGCCCTGAGTAGATGCTAAATGCTGCTTAGCAAGTGGCCCTTAGAATTTAAATATAACTCAGTAAAGCTACTCAAAAGATAAAACAATTCTTCCTAGACATGTGTGATTCTAATTATAACATGGTAGGTCTTTCATTGGTTAAATATTATCTGGTTATTTAAGTCTCATACTTCATATAAATGGGATTATTAAGGAGTTTTAACTGTGCTTGTTACTATGCATTGGAATCAATATGAATTTTTTTTTTTTGGTCAAAAAGGCAGGATTTTAAAGAGTAAAATATTCTGTTTATTGGAGGCTTGAAATATGAACTTTTAGAAAAGTGTAGATTGTTCCCTTGTGAAACTGAGTTTTGTATAACTTCTCAGTTTATGTAAAGAAGCCTGTATTTCAAATCCATTGCTTTTAATTTGTTTATTGTAGTGCATTTCAAAATTGTACAAATGTGTAAAATTTGTGCTTGTTCTGAAAGCTGCTGTTCTGAGTAGCTTTACTCTCCTTAATTTACTCCTAGCAGTTCTCAAGCTTATTGCATGCCCCGTTCAGGAAAGGATACTACTTTGTTGGGATGATATTTATAGCTTAAACGGTTTAGCTCCAAAGCCTTCTTATGTAGAGCTTCCCTTAAAATTATATTAATTTATAATATATATTGAATGATAGCTTTACAAAAACAAATTAATGAATTGATCTTTATGAAAAATGACTCTTTACAGTAAGTAAAAAAAGGGTTATCACAGTTTTGGTAACTTGCATGAGTTCATATTGAAAACAAAACCTTTCACATGTTCTTAATGACTTTAAAACTTGACGCGCTGTAAGGGGCACACTCAGTTGTATGCTCGGAAGCAATAGACACCATACAGCTTATGCTTTTTATCTGGGAAGCCCACGAAGCGCACGGCAGCCTCCGTGGGACTGCAGCGTCTTCGTGGCCTGGAGATGGGATAGCGGACGCTGCCGTCGGCCAGCCAGCCCGCGTCGCAGCGGTCGTATCCGAGAAGTTTCCAGGCAGCGAATATCTGGCCCACTTTTGCAATCTGAGCACCGTCGCTGAGACAAGCTTGCACCGCTTCGTCGTAGGTCAGTTTGGTGGGGTGGATCAGGTAGTAAAAACGGCCTGTGGAGAGAAGGAGGCACAGTCAGTGGCCCTGTCTGTGATTCAGCCACACAGAGTTGGAAGGAGCAGGAAAAAAAAAAAAAAAAGGAGGTGCTTCTCAATGAAGGGGACTACAGAGAGCAGCGTCTGTAGAGTTTTTTGGAACGCAGGATTGTCAGTTAAATGTAGTGTCCCTAGGTCGCTCTCCATTAAATTAGTTTTTCCCTCGCCCCTTAATATGTGTTCAGACATGCCCTTTTAAGAGCTTTAAAAAGAAAAGGGAAATGACAGATGCAGTTTCTGTTAGCTAATTACTGACTAAAAGGGCCCTTCTGTGGCACTAGAGAAGACAGAATTCCATGTTAAAAGCAAGAGCTATTTAAATTCTAGCTGTGGCAAGACCGAAGCCCAGCACAAGTTTCTGGAGAAGCAAAATTTGAATGTGAAAGGATCAAAAAACATTCCTGACATAAAAGTCCATTTAAAAAAAAATCAAAAGCCCTCAAGTCCTTTTCATTACAGGTATCAATAAGACATTATTCTCATTCAAAGACTACAGTATGAAAATGCATAAAATACAGGAAGTCACTCGCCACAAATGATACGTACTCGGAATCTAATAAACCTAGTCTGCGTTTGCTCACTCATAAAGAAGATGAATTTGTTTATTTTTTTCAACTTCCATCTGTTGGAGCCCTGACACCTAACCATTTCTTGATTTTATAAGAAAGACAAGTTAGCCTCAACCACTTACTGAATAGTGCTAATCACTGAGATTAATATGTATTAAATAGGTATAAAATATGACATCAACTGACTCAAAGTGATGCACACTGAAAATTTTCTCAGTCATCTTAGTTTTAGTTTTACTCAGACTCTTTTATCTGATTAGACTGTGATGCAATGTCCTCCTGCCTCTCATTCAATATATATTATGGAGTATAAATGAATGCTTACCAGTTCTTTCTAGGCTTAAATGATGTGATTTGGAGAAAGGGTAGAAGCCACTGGAACATTAACTCGAGGGTTAGTTCTATCATCTATACCAGAGGCCAGCAAACTACAGCACATGAGTCAAATTTGCCCTGCTACCTGTTTTCGTGAATAAAGTTTTACTGGAACCCAGCTATGCCCATCTGTTTAGTATTGCTCATGGCTGCTTGTGCTGCAGCGTACAAAGCTCTGTGGAGGAGTTGCAACAGACACCTTATGGCCAGCAAAGCCAACAATATTTACTATCTGGCCCTTTCCAAAGAAAGTTTGTTGACCCCTGATCCCTTTCTATTTTTCCCAAAGCACATTACCAGCAACCTAAAATGTGAAATGATAAGGCCAAGGCTTGCTTCATGGATGTGTGACCCACGAAGTCCCACATGTCCCCACCCTTAGAAGGACTCCATGTTTCGTTTAATGTTCCACTGTCATCATCTTACAATTCTTAACATTTTGAACAAGAAGCCCCACATTTTCATTTTATGTAGCTGGTCCTGGAAGGGGCAAGAGAATGGCCGGAAGTTTTATGAAAACAACGAAATCCATCATCAACACTGATATTGTTTGCACAGAATGCACACAAACCTTTCCTTCCACTTCAATGTTAGCTCTGATTTTTTTGTTGTTGTTGTTGTTTGCTCACTCCCCACTTCATTCTGAGCTTTGCTGATCAACTGTGAATAAACGTGCATTGTAACTGAGAGGGAGAATATGGGTCATACTGAAGTTACCCTTCCTGCAATTGAGAGAGCCATATTCTGTGGAGGGCACACAGTGGCAGCATCATCATTGGCAATAAGAAACAAACCTCATACTACGTGACAGTTTCAACTACTTCATGATAAACACTGGAGGCAATAACCCGAGGAATACCGGAAATATGCAGTTTTGCTGGACTTAAGTGGATATTTTAAAAAATTATGACGTTCAAAGACTTTTCGTATCATTTTAAACTAGAGCAATACTTCAAAGCTTTTTTTAAATCTTTTTAAGTAGATAAGATTAAAAGCCAAGTGTAGTGTTATGGCACGAATTGGTCTCTGGGATAGACAGGAAGGCAGGCAGCATGGTTAATATCTTACCATTGAAGTTGGATGTAAAACAGAAAACATCATATCTGCTTTTCTCTTTATCCCAAAACCCGTAGTTCCTGACGCCGGGCACTGTGTTCTGGCCCCCGCAGGGCTCTCTGGGCTTTGTGATGGGATATTGCACAGAGCCATCGCTGAGCCAGCCGGCGTTGCACCAGTCCAGCCCGCCCCGCCAGGCGTCATACAGCTGGTCGAACGAGGCGATCACGGCGTCCTGGTCCAGACAGGCCTGCTGCGCCTCGTGAAAATTGAGATTGTAGCGCCCCAGTCGTGGAAAGTAAGGGAATACCACACCTGTCCGAAGGAGAAGGCAAGGGGTCACTAATGGCACAAAAAGTAACAACTCTGAGCAAACCCCACTTGTGATGAAAAACACAACAGCATCTCTATCAGATAAAGGGGCAGTCTTTGGTCAACTGGCAATAGTTTCTGATGGTCCCTGTCCCTTACAGCCCCTCCGTTCTGAGCACCTCACAATTAGTTATTTGGCTTGACAACTGCAGTGATTTACCTCTTTTGCCAAGAGCTCAGCTCAATCCTTGAAATTCTCCTTTCTTAATAGATATGTCCCAGATTATAGTTTCCAAATGGCCCTTCCTGAGAATTTACCTTCTGCTATTGGTTACCAACCCTGTAACAGCTGAGCCTTTTTCACCTAGGGGAAAGTCAGTATTGAATACCAAGAGTTGGTAGAGGATGTAGAAATAGTCAATATTGAATACTAAGAGTGGTAGGGAATGCAGTGCTTAAAGAGAAGGTATTTATCAAAATTCACAATTTTTCAAATAATTATTCTTATATAATTAGTAGTTTAGTAGTTAGTACTATTAATATATAGTCTTTTAAAGAAACATATGTATAAAGAAACATGTTAACAAATGATTCAAATGTAGATATATACTTTTTACTTGTTAATGTAACTAATAGCTTACAGATAAGTGACTTTCACTTAGGTAGCTTCTTGTTTGTAGAAAGTCTAAAGTGGATTCCTTTGCAAATCTGACAAAAATTAGTTAAACACTCATTTCATTTTAATAAGACAATTCTGAACAGTGAGGTATGACTTCATAAAAAGCATCGTGGCTCTCTTATCTGTTTTAGCTCTTAATGCAGCCCTTAATCTTATTTTTTTCCTGTCTTTATATCAAATAGCATGACTAAAACAAGGCCTATCATTTAAAAATATTTCCATTACCATTTTTCAACATCCATATTTGTATATTGCAAACTGAAACTAAGGTTTTTTAAAACCATTTTTATTTTAAATAGAAAAAAAAAGCTTCCCTAAACTTGTCCTTTAAAAGGTAGGTATAGACTAGACATCTGTTGATAGACTAATTAAAGCCAAAGAATTAAAGTTAAATATATTAGAAGATAAAAATCCCTTAGCAAATGTAGAAAGTGTCACTTGGCTCTTGACTGCCTAGGAAGATATAATGGCTTCCCCAAAGCATTTCTTTTGGTCAAATAATTATGGAGGTAACTGAGCCATCTCAACATTCTGCACAATTTCTTTAAAGGATAAGGATTACCAGATAAGAGAGCAAAGTTGTATCTTATCCTGGACTTTAAAAAGAGCCACTGTGTCAAAGTATCTCCCCCATGGTTATTAAAAGATAATTAATTTGGAATGATTATTCAGAACTTTCCCTGAATTTTTGATATAATTAGAAATAATTACTATTTTAGCATGTGAAGGAGTGCAAAAAATTGTTCCACTGACACAGTAATTTGGTGGGTTACAGCACCTGTGCTATTTGAGGAGACTGCAGAGCCTATTCAAGATGATATACAGTTCACCAATAGCATAACCAGTACACAGGAAATATTGTCTTTTATAAATTGTCCTAGAAGACTCTACAAGAAGGAATTTCAATAGCCTTAAATTCAGTCACTTCCATTGGAGGCCTCTATAGGACATGTTTGTCCCTCTAGGGCAGTCCAGCTGGCACCGTCCACAAAAGGCAGAGTTCCAAAAAGGCTTCCTGATCTCATTCTGCCTTCTCAGGTTCTTGGCTGAGGGATCTATAAGCTGAATCAGAGCCAAAGGAAAGGGGAAAAAGACTCTCTTGGTTGCCGCTGACTCCTGTGGTGAGGGGGGAGGGAAAGCCTGGACTTGGTTCTGTCCAAGGAGGGCTTTGCCCAGGCACTGAGCTAGGAACCCAGAGAGCTCTGTGAAGCAGCTACTATTTATACGACGCTCCCCGTCCCCTCATGCCTTTATCCTCTTTCCTCAGCAGCCCCAGGAATTCTGAGGAAAAGGAAAATATCCAATTTACCCAGTAGAAATTCTTTCAGCAGCTAGATCTCAAAGCATCTCAGCCTGAAGAGAGAAAGAAACCATTTTGGTTGACTTCCATTTCCCAAATGGCTCAAGATGGTTAATATTAGAGAATGTAGGATACTTTAATTTCTAACAATTTTAAAGATCCTGAAAATTTTTCAGGCTTAAATTCACTGTAGTATATTTTGGTGGACACATCAAAGCATTAGGAAAAAAAATTTCTTTAGTGATTTGTCCTTGATAAACCATTGAATATTATTGAAAAATGATAGATTTAGTTCCAAATCCAGTATAATATATTCTTATTTGACATTGAACCTAATGAAATTATATGAAATTTAATTCAATCACTTTTTAAAGTCAAAGTGAAATCTTACATTGAAATTTTAGTATCTTTCAATTGTTAACTATAAATGGTCAATTTATTGTTGTTTCAACTCAAAAGACTTAACAGATTTTAATTAATGTTTGATGGCGGTGGAAAGAACATATACCAAGTAAATAAAAGTCAGCTTCTATGCCTTCCTCAAAGTTTTAAAAGTTTCATTATATTGTACACATTTCAACAATCAGATGTTTTTTATAAGCAGGGACATAGCTGGAACTACATGTTTGTTAGTATTTTATTTATTTACTTATTATACTTCTAGGTAGTTAAGATTTCAACATCCAATTGTGGAAACCTTGGCTTTCTGGAAAAACTTGCAATTCTTACAGATGAATTATGGAGGAAATGGTTGCTTTCATCCAGTGTTACAAATATAAGAAAAGTTAAACTCATATGGGTGGGAAAGAAGGATGTATGATTATTTTCAAGCACTATCTGACTCATTTATCCCTTATATGTCAAAATATAACCAAAAGCTTTTCACTTTTCCCTGAAAGGCTGGTTTGTATTACTACAAAGAGGACGAATAAGGATGACACATCACGTAGAAAAGAATAATACCAAATGGTGGGATGAGTTTAGTCTATTGAAATACATTTGGAGGATGCATTCTTTAAGATTTATGATTGCAAAGCCCAATTCATGCTAGTTGTAGGCAAATATCAATTTGTTAGACATATGAAAGATTTTCATATCCTGGTACATATAAAAGTTAAGGCAAGTCTCAATAACAACATGAAATAAATATTTTTAATAATAAAAATGCAGAGACTATGTAGTATAATATTACTTTCCTTAGTGCCTCTCACAGTGCCTATCAGTGCTATGCACATATCTGAAATTATTTTTGTCTTTCTGGAAGTTTTCAGGCTATATTTTCATATGCTAGGTCCCATTTTCACCAATGGAAAACTAATATAATGGAAGATTGGAAGCACGGATATCACGTTTTTCATGTCATTATTTGTATATTTATTGATTGCTGAGATGAATTCTGTATAGCCCAAGCCTCTTACTGCGTTTCTAGTGACACTCTGTTGTTATATTTGTACAAGGCTTCTTTCTTGTTCAGTGCTATTTCTAGCAATGTGGGTAATTGGCATCAATCAGATGTCTTTACCCAATCCAAGATTCTATCTGAAAACATTATATTTCCATAGCTAATTCCAACTCACATGGAAGTCAGTCTTTGTAAGGATTTATACATTTTTTTGTTAATGTGATTCTATTACACAGTTCTTAAGTCAGGACTAAGAACAAGGCACTGTGCTTGGTACTCTAGGATACAGGTGTGGGTGTGGCCTTTTCTTGTAAAGAATCCACAGTTTGCCAGAATATATGGTTTGAATCCAAGACAGAATAAAATCTTTCTTGTAATACAACAAGAAATAATATAATTTAGATATCATGAAGGACTATTTTTTAATTAGTAAAAATTGATCGTGAAAATAGCATTTAATCTGGTATTAAGGGACCAATATAATTAAAGACAATGTACAATTACAGTTGGAAAGGCAACTTAATCAGAACATTTAAAATGACATGCTTTCCTGGCCTTTTTGATGCATATTAGAAAACTGATAGGGACCTTGAGTGAAACCTGTCTGATTGGTAGGTGGTACATGTAAGAATGTAATTAATAATGAAAAAGGCCATAAACTAAACAAGAGCTAATAAATGATAACCACAGGCATGTCTTTTACTATATGGGTTTATTGTAGATTTGAAACGCTTCTATGCTGCACCTTGACTGTCTTTCTCTGACTGTGGAAATTGTCCTCAGGTTATCAATCAAGTTTACTCAAATTTTATTTTTATGGTTTTGATTTTATTCTTGTGGCTACCTTAAATTTTTTTTTTTTGTAATTTTGTTTTAAAATAAGAATCCTTATCTTATACTGAAATAGATAAAATAACACACTATCTGAGTTTTTCTTAAAAAATTATTCAGTGGTAGTTGGTATAAATAAAGCAAGATAAAAGAAGACTGGGCTATATCCTGATAGTTTTTGAAGCTGGATGATGGTATATGGGGATTCATTATACCATTCCTTCTATTTTTTCTGAAGGTTTGAAATTAGTTTCAATAAAAAGTTGAAATTTTTCATCCCACTCTGCCATCAAGCTGAGGCTGAAACTAGGCACACTGGAATGCTGTAGGTGGGACACGTTTTTGCTTTGAGAAGTTTCTCTCTTATCTATGATGGCCTCTCTCTTGATTTTTCATGCTCTCTCCCCTTTGAAAGGTTCACCTTTCATGGTCCAAATCAAGTGTCTCTTCCTTAAGAATGTTTTCTGTGCCCCTCCCTACTTCATGCACACTCTTTTGTATTTGAAAGTTCAAACGCTTTGTAAACTACGTATTGAGCATCAACTTTGTTCTTGGCACTTGAATGCCTTCATGTAGATCATGTTTAGCAGGTGGAGAAGGATAAGTTTGCAAATATTTACAAAACAAATTGCTTTTAGAGCTATAATGGAAGTCTATATAAGGTGCTAGGAGAGTATCGTATTTGGGGGTGAGGGATGTGGAGAGAATTGAACAGCTACCATGAGCACACTGATAAATGCAGTATGATCAAAAGACAGTTTCTAGGCTATCTCCTAAATAGCTTTGATGCCATCAAGAATCTTCTGAAGCCTGAAGCTGCTACATGCTGCTGCCCTTTGAAACCTCTCTTCTTTTCCCAAAGGAGAATTTTCTCCTCCTTGCAAACCCCCAGATCATAGTGGAGAAGAACGTAGGCTTCATCCAATGCTTTGGTGTCAAATTCCAGCTCCAGTTCTTAAAAGAGCCGGCTGGCCATGTTATCTTTAAGAAGATGTTTTCCTTAAGCTTCATCTATAAAAAGAGATTACTAAAATGAGCAAAATGAGTACTGCATATGATTATAGCAATTTGTTTGTACCTACTTATTTTACTGAAATCTGCCTTCATTCATTAAATTATCTTAGAATCTTTAATAGGCTGCAAGATTATGGAATTAAAAGAACAAAGACTTGAAATTCTTTGTATCTTAGGCCATGAAGCAGCACCTGTAAAAATATTTATCAATTAAATTGGTTTCTTGGACCACATTTATTGGCTCATATGCATATGTGTTACATGGTAGGGAAGTGTTCCCAAAGCTTGGAGAATCTGCAGATTTGGGAGGGTGCAGGGCCCAGGAAAGAAAAACTCTTTTCCTATAGTTCCCCTTCAGCATCTCTAATTGTGTCTTGGAAGAAGTCTTGGTTTAACCCTAGAATACATTATCCTTTAGCATGTGCTAAATCTCCTTTCAAACAATGAGAAAGCAGACTTTGTGCTCAAAACCATTACCAAGCAGTGGTATCCAGCTAAAATTTAGAAATACCTTATTTTCATGGTATTTATTTTTATGACTTCCATCTGCTTTTGGCAAGTTATACTGGTTTCTATTTATTTAAAATTTCATTTTTAAAATAAGTGTAGGGAGAAAGTAAATACTGCATGCAAAGTACTGATATTTAGGAACTATGACGTATATAATATAGAGTTTTATAAGAAAAAGTAACAATAGATAATATAGCTTAAACTCTTATTTCATAAATGATGAAACCAAAGTATCACAAGGATAAGTGACCTGCCCCAGCCACGAAACTGATACTGGCAGAGCTGTGACTAACTTAAGCATCTTGGTACTACCAGCTAACAGATTCTGTCTATCTTCCAATGCTCCTTTGATAAAGGTTCTCAATTAGCATTTGATAACAGACTGTCTTCTCTAAACCAACTACTTCTCCCATCCTGAATAATGCCAATGTTTATGGAATTACTATGAATCAATAAAAATGGAAAGCACAAGGATGCATGCAATCAGGAGCCCAGAACTGCAACTATGAGAGACAAGGAAAGGTCACAGAAATGCACTCTATAACACTGGGCAATTTAGTAGATGTATAAAGCAAATAAATCTCTGTATGTGTGATGGGATTCTATGAGATTCAGGAGGTCAAATATTCTGTGATATGCTAGTGGACCAACAGATATTTTTCTAAAACCCACAAATCTACACTACGAGGTATAAAGAGCTTCTAGCAAGAACATCTATAGTTTTATGTACATAAGGAAGGAAAGTGTTCTGTCAATGCTGCCAAAATTCATCCTTGAGTGTCAAGTAATGCTGAAATTTATGGGAAATGAGATGTTTTGGGATATATAAGAAGCTAATGGGCAGAGGGTAGGCCAGCATGGCAAGGACCCTTTTTATTGTATAGCTTTGTATACATGTCAGTTTTTGAACCTACTGAGTGTTTTACATATTTAAGAAATAACATTCTCCCCCCAAATGAATACCATTTGATATTCAATGTCTAAGAGACTCTCTCTGGACCACTAAAAAATTACTTCTTTACAAGAATATTTGAATAAATCTAGAGGTTATTTTTTTGTTCAATTAAGTTTTTGCTGTCATTTTACAGAATATAACTGCACATATTTTAGTTAGATGTCCTTTACAAAACTTGCCGTTATTTTGAAACTGAGATAATTTTAGAAGCATAATAAAAACAGATCTGAATTCCTCAATAATCATATAAAGGAATTTAAATCTTGAGTGGCATAAAGCAGTTTCTGAAAATTGTTAATTCAGTTCCACTGCACGTTTCTCCTAGTTGTAAATAGCTTCAATTTTGTGCATAAGCATTGTGCATACATCTCAAATATGAAAGCTGGAATCATAAGCAGACTGCAAAATACAAAAGCATAGAAAAACACGCTAGGAAATGGACTTTCGGTATCTCATTTCATTACTATGGTAACCACGAGTCATTGCTCCTTATGCAAAAAAACCAACAACGATTAATAATTGTTTCTAAGTTTAACATGATTTATAGATACCCACCTTGTAAGTCTAATGCTACCACAGCAGTATCATCTTCTAATCCTTCAATCACCTCACACTTGTATCTCCCATAATCTTCCAGGGTGAGGTCTGTGATTACCAGAGAAGCATCGTTATCACTGCCTCCCTTCAGAAACACTCTACCCTGGTAGCCTCCATAGGTTTTCTTGTGGTATCCCATGGAAACAAAAACATCCACTTCCTTGAGGTAATCCGAAGTTAGCTTGGTCCACTTGATCCGGATTTTGTGCATTCCTGAGCCAAATGCTGTAGGGTCTCGATAAAATTTACATGGCAGTGTGACATTGCCACCTCTGTGTGAGAACACCCTGGCTTGTTCTGCTTCCACGAGTAGACGGGGGCCATTTTCTGCTATAAAAAGAAAAAATGATAACCATTAATATGCCTTCAGATACGTTTTGTAAAGCGAAATGTGCTACATACACATATAGGATGTCTGACAGAGATTACGTCTGGGAGACTAGCTTCTCTACACAATCTCTTTTGAACCACAGAGAAAGGTACTTCTAATGACTAGAAGGGATCTATAAGGTAGTCATGTCTTTTAAACCAAAAGGGAAGAATGTACATTATAATCAGTAAGAAATATTGGATATAAGACCCCATAGTCATTTGAAGTTCAATGGTTTCCCAATATACTCTATTTATATTTATGTTTCCATTTTTCTTCTACATTTAAATATAAAAAATGTAGAAACAAGATCAAGAGAAGTGACAGTTCCACATCTATTTCATCAATGTAAACCAAAAAATTTCACGGTTAAGGTCAGCCCCAGCCAGGCTTTCTTCTACACTAAGTTTGTATTATATAGGCAAAGTATCAAAGAATACGATTCACTTTCATTGTACTAGTCTGGCCAAAGAACTCAGAATATCCTCGCACTTATGGCTTCTATTCAATTACACATCCGTGTTAAGGTATTCTGGAGCATTTCAAGCAACATATATGTATTTAATTTTCATACGAAGGCTAGATATCACAAAGGCATTTTTAGAAATGCTTCTGACAAACTCCAGAAGGTTTTGAAATATATTCCTCAAAACCTGAATGAAAAAAGCATATCTAAAATTATACTTATTTTCTGATTAATCAAATAACTATTTGCTTCTTTATTCCCTTAAATATCCTCCTACTCCCTCTCCCTTTGCTTTCTGCTATGTCTTTTTTGTGGTTCTCTTATCGCTTCCGCCTTTCCTTTGCTTGTCCTTTGATTTTCCTCCTCCCTCCTCCAAGGACTTCATTGCCTTCCAAAGAGCACCACAATATTCTAAGTGTGCCAAGTCATCAGGGCTGCCGTTTTCTAGACACCAGCTGTTATTTTCAGATCTTGGCTTTCTCGGGGTTTCCCCCTGGTTAGCACGTTGTGCTTTTGACCTTGACGCTATCTTTTTGAGGACATACAAGATTGGAAAATGAGAAAGCAATACAAGAACTCCTGGACACATATACTTTCTTGTCCATACACAGCTTTTAAAAGCTTCCAAAGTTGCCTTTTATGAAGCTCTTCAGACCTTCTGCCTTAGGCAGAACGTATTGAATAATTCTTGGCAGCCAATCATTTAAGATGTACAAATCACCAGGAAGAGTAGCCACTCACCTTGAGACAGATCTCAAAACTTAGTTATTTAATAGTATACATAGGATTCGGATTTTAAAATAGAAAGTATCCAAAAAAACTGACTCAGCATTTCTGTTTTTATCATATAGCAATCAGAAATAATATTTTAACATGGGCATATCATTTCATTTATAAATGATTCCCAATCTTCAAAAAACTCTAAAATTTACCAAAGCCATCAATGCCTCCATTTTGAATAGTTGATAAAAGGAGAGGATAATGGTTTCACCCAAATGATCCAATGACACTCTACAAAAAAGACACCTGCACTCGAATGTTTATAGCAGCACAATTCATAATTGCAAGGCTGTGGAAACAGCCCAAGTGCCCATCAATCCAAGAATGGATTAACAAAATGTGGTATATTATACCATGGAGTACTATTCAGCTCTAAGAAACAATGGTGATATAGCACATCTTATATTTTCCTGGTTAGAGCTGGAACCCATACTACTAAGTGAAGTATCCCAAGAATGGAAAAACAAGCACCAGATATATTCTCCAGCAAACTGGTATTAACTGAGTAGCATCTAAGTGGACACATAGGTACTACAGTAATAGGGTATTGGGCAGGTGGGAGGGGGGAGGGGGGTGGGTATATACATACATAATGAGTGAGATGCACACCATCTAGGGGATGGTCATGATGGAGACTCAGACTTTTGGGGGGAGGGGGGGAAATGGGCATTTATTGAAACCTTAAAATCTGTACCCCCATAATATGCCGAAATAAAAAAAAAAGGAAAAAAAATAAATAAATAAAATGAATCCCAAACCCAGCTCATTAAGCATTTTCTTTATATTCCATTCTTTATCTTCTTATTTAGGACCATAGAATCTCAAGATATAAAAGATAAATCTATCCAAATCTACCCTATATATAATTTTTCCCCTATAATATCCCCAATGACAGCATCTAAATTCTACCTACACATCTTTATTGTCTTCTTTCTGGGAGGATAAAGTCCTGTTGACTAAGTTTGCTCAGCAATGCCTGAAAGCCATAGGGAACATTTCCTACCCTTTATTTTCTGGGGGGCAAACCTGGTGAGTTTAGATATGAGACATAGTACAGGAGGTCTCAGTTTCGTGATTTTTTCAAGTTATTTAGTTTAAAGTCAAAATTAATGCCTCACTGCACTGGGATAGAAGATAGTATAGTAGTTAGAAACAAGAACTTTAATGTAATACAGACTTTGGTCCAACCTCACCTCCTCAATGTAACAGCTCTGTAGCCTTGGGCAAGTTCTTCAACCTCTAAGCCCCAGTTTCCTTATATATGAATTAGGGATAGTGATACCTACCATATAAAATTAACCTGATACACATAAAGCATTTAGAATATAGGTTGACTAATGCTAAGTGTGCATGAACTGCTAAATGTTCCTCTGCATAGATTTTGCACATACTTCTGTTCAATATTGAGCAAAATCTTGGCATATATTAATCTTCCATAGTTTCACTTACTTATGAAGGATTTTTGATTTTTGGTTTTATTTTTTTTGAGACAGGACCTCTCTCTATCACCTAGGCTAGAGTGCAGTGGTGTCTTCATAGCTCACTGTAACCTCAAAGTCTTGGGCTCAAGCCATCCTCCTGCCTTGGCCTCCCAAAGTGCTAGCATTACAGGCATGCACTTATAAAGTTTTGAACCATGTGGAGTGAAAAATAAATACATAAAATGCCACCTGTGTTATATAGGAGACTTGGAAATGTGTGCAGTTTAGTGTAATCATAAGCTGTTCCAGGATGAATACAAGGTCTAAATGTTACATAAATTTTGTATAAACTAAAAGATTTAAAGCAAAGATCAAAATTTTTGTATGAGGGACTGAGACTTCTAATTATTTTCCTGTGGTTAACTGTAAACTGCCTTGTAGTACTTTTAAAATGTAGACTTCTGACTTTGTTTTTGTTTTACTTCTACTCCAAAATTGTGAGTAGAGGATGACTTAGATGATATAATATTGAAAAATGAGCAGATACCCCCAAATCCACTGACTTGACAAAAATAATTTTTCTAACAAGCCTTCCAGAATTATAAAATTCTACCATTCTTATTTCTTGTGGGAGGCAGAGGGCATGTTGAGGTGATAGATGCCAGAAGTCCCTGGATGAAATTCGAAGAACTCTAGGAAAGATGCATAACACATTAATATTCCTTAACCTAAACCCCCAACATGGCATGAGAGCAATGGTTATTGTTTGTTTGCTTGTTCTTAGAAGCTCTACGCTGCAGATTACATAGCACTGGGCATTGCCAGGGAAAGTAACCTGCTGCAGAACAGGTACAATGTGGAGAAATTAGCACTCCAGTAAGTCAGGAGCCTCCATTGCAGGCTCTACCTTAGCTTTAGTTGTTGGACTCTGACAAGCCCACCTCATGAGAACACTGAGCATTAGATTCTTACCAGGCTCTGTGTCACAGGTTGTCATCATGGGCATCAGCCAGGAAACATACCAAGTTGGACAGAGAAAACGAAAGGGACAAAGACAGAAGAAAGTAGAACCACGGACTCCAATTACAAACTTTGCGCACTTTTGCCTAGAAAGACTCAAATCTGATCATTGCATTTAAAATCCTGGATCAGGTTGAAATTAATGCTTAAATTAAACCTGTTTGACTAACAGGGCAATTGCATAGCAATTAAAATGCAAAAGCTAAAAAATAAACCTTGATCATTAGGATAAGTATGGCTTGTTTTCCATTTTAAAGAATACAAAAGAATAAATAAAACTAAGCAGTGTACAAGTGTTCATTTTTCCTTTTCCTTTTAATGTGAAAAGGTGCAAATAAACAATCAAATATACTGTTGCAGACCTTGGTGATTGTGTCCTTAAATAAGCCTGTTTGTTGAAAATATATGGCTAACTAGGGAAATTGAAGATGTCCAGTGGGGGACTGAATTTTTTAAGAGTGTAATTTATAAGTGTAAAAATTTCCCACATCTATTAGTGAGGGTCAATGTCAGTGACTTGAAAGACCTGATGCCCTTCAAAGCCCAGAGTCGTCTCGAGGGAAAACAGCAGGGCCTGGTGAGAAAACTAATGGGGACTTGAGAAACCACCAGGGCCTCATTATTATTTTACAAATTCTGCTGTGAAATCCAGGGGACATCATTTGGTTTTACCAAATAATGAAAGCAATGGCGTGAACAAACAACTGATCTTTGTAGTTGCTATGGAATTTAGATGACGTCTTTTAAACAGTAGGACAAAAACAATTGCAGAAAAGCAATTTACAAATATGGTACTGAACTACTGCCTATCGTTCTCAGTTCTATTGAAAGTGTTGATTGTTTTTTCTTGGTAGTTAACACCCAAAGAAATCCAAGTGAGGGGAAAAAAACGAGAAGGTGTTATGAACCAAAATCAGTCTTTTAAAAATGAATTGTGGACTGTGCAAGACAACTAGTCTTGAAGTTGGCTACCTTCTTCATAGCTGTATAGAGGAAGCATGCTCTAGACTTTTGGATTTTCTATACCAATTGAAAGAAAAAACAACCAGGGAACCTATTTAAGATGGGCAAAATAAGGTACTAAGTAAGGATATTGAAAATATATCCCCCCCCCCCAAGAAAAAACTCTACTACCACCATGCAATTTTCTTTTATTGTGGTAAAATATATATTTAAAAATTTATCATTTTAACCACATATAAATGTACAATTCAGGGTCACTAATTACTCTCACCATGGTGTGCAATCATTTACCACTATCTCTTTCTCAAATTTTTCATCACCCCAAACAGAAAGCTAACTTCTCTCTGAGATCCCACACTGATAGACTCAAATGTCAGCTCCACAATGAGTCATTTGAAAAAAAAATGCACAAAGTTTCAAAAATACTTCCTTATTTCATGACATGTGTTAACACTTCGGTAGGTTTGGATGTGTAAGACTAACACTTTGGAAGCTGTTATTTCCCGTAGGCTAGCCAAAGCCTGCAGGAGGATGAGCAACCAGGATGGATTTGTATCCTTATCACTGTACTTACCATGGTGTATTGAAAACAATCACTCTGTCTTGTTTACATTGTTTGCCCAACATCAACATAGTGCCTGGCATGCAATAAGCGTCTATTACTGAAATATACTAGAGCTGTATAGCCTGTGCTTAGCTGTAACAGTAGACATGGTTTCCTGAGCTTGCTTTACACCAAACTATATCATAGATCTAAAATGAAGACACTTTATAAAAATAATTATACACATTAAAGACACAATATTTAAGTAGAATATATAATTTAGGTATCTGTCTCTCATTGTACCTTACATGTTACATTGAGTAGGATATATACGTTAGGAAAAAATTAAGGAGTGCCTTACCTTTAACTGTTTATAATTATTTTGTTTCCTTTAAACTGGAATAAATCTAATTTTTCCTGAAACTGCTCACCTGGTGCCAGAAAAGTCCATCCTTTGGTCACATTTCTGATGTGTTTAGTCAGATGACATCAGAAACCTTGCCAGGGCCCTCACCTCCACAATCCCTCCTGACCCTCTCTGTCCCCATTCAGCCTTTACTGTCGTTTCATGAGGGCTACTACTTTGAATTTGTCACAGACAAAACTTTGGCTTGCTTCCCCAGCTATTCTTGCACTCAGAGGATCTTGAACCTCTAGAAGGGCATTCCCCACGGGGCACAGTAGCAAAATGATCTCACTCTTGTCCTGTGCCCTCACTTCCTTGATGTGAATTTCAAATCATCTTGGATTTTTCTCTTCCTCATCTTTGCTTTCATCTGTAGTTCAAATTTTCACCTGAAGACACATAAGTGTATGTGTGCTTCTTACCATTTGTGAGAATTCAAAAGTTTGTGTAGCTTTGCATAAACTATGCCTGAAAGGATTCACAAGAAACTGATAAGCCTGGTAGGCTGTCAAGAGCTGAGGTCGGGGAATACCTGGGAGAGTTTCACTGTGTACACTTCCATATTTTAGAAATTTTGAATCATACAAATGTATCACCTATGTACATAGTAAATAAAAATGGTATAAAAAGAAATGTAAAAGTAAATAGGATATAATAAAAAAATAAACAAAAAACCCCCACTTTTGTCTAGAGTCTCTCTGGAAATATACACAAGAAGCTGGTAGCCACGATTGTAATATATTGTTATAAATGAAAGATTCTATTTTCTCAGTAGACCTATTGCTCCTAATAAAAATGTTATCTTTAAACTTGTATTTAAAACATGAAAGTTTTATCTCATTTTTCCTATTCCTTAAAGATAGTGTTGCTTAAACATACTGATTTTGAACTGCAAAGGAAAAACCCAGTTCTGGAAATGGGGTAAGTGAAGATCACTCTGATTTAATGTGATCAGTGCTGTTTTTCACCATCTGTAACCTTGCCTATTGGTCTCCCAGGCTACCAGATAGTACTCCTCCCATCCAGCCCACCTGCCACCCCTGCTAGGAACTACCTTCTCTCAACCCCTGTTTTGTCTTTGTGGCCTGCTCTTTCTTTCCTATCAATCCACAGCTAAACCAAATTGTCTAGGATTGTGTGTTTACAATTTATTCAAATGGCATGGGTCCTTCTTATTGACATCTGCATGATCTGATGTGATGTGCTTTGAAGCATCCTCTTAGGTATCCACCAAATCCATCCTTTTCCCTCTCTTTAGAGCTAAATCGATTCTGTGGTGGGAAACAAAACTATAGTATTGTTTTGGGTAATGCTGATCATGAATGGGTACCATGTTTTTGTCATATCCAAGTTTCACAATGAAAAATAAGGATAAATTCTGTCACTATGTTGGAGCCTGGAAGTTTATCTATGGAATTATTTTTAGAAATTTTTTTCAGGGATAGTGGAATTCCTCCTCCCCAACCTGATGATATCTAGACAAACCTTTGCCATACAGATCTGATAAAGCTGAGCCTCTCAGCTTACCACAGGCGTCAGGTGGCCCCAAGGAGCTGTAGGCATCCACTGAATACAGTTTAAAAGTCACTGTTCTGAGATGTACACCTGGAACTGCTACTATCCTGATCAGGATTCTGTTTCTTCTTAGTTCCCTTCTCTTTATCTTTCCCTCCTAGGAAGAAGTACAGAGTGAGGGGGCAGTTTAGCTCTATTTTGCTGACAAAGTTCTTTTCTGGGTCTTTGCCTTTCCACATTAATTATTTCATTTCTTTTCTAAACATTTATAGGGTAGTGGTTAAGCATATGGACTATGCCTCTTGTGTTGTGTCACTGAAACTTCCTGTGCCTCAGTTTCCTCATCAGTAAAATGGGGTTTAGCCACCCTCATCCCAGGGTTCTTGGGAGGGTTAAATGAGATAATACGCATTGAAAACTTAGACTAGTGCCTGACCTACAGACAGCGCCCAGCTTATGTTGACTTTTACTAACATTTACTGAAGGTCCAAAGAGTACCAGGTATGCCAAATACCTTCTATCTTCTACCCTGTCTTCTTTACTGTACTCTTTCAGAAGACAGTTCCTAGAAAGCATTCATTCTTGAGACATTCACATCTCATTAACTCTTGATGATTCTTCTAATCCAGTGATTTTAACAAGACAGGACTGTATTTCAGGACCAGAGCCTTAGAAGCCTAAAAAAAGTACCTCTATCTGTATATCTAAGTCTATATCTATGTCTATGTCTATATCTATATCTATCTATGTCATCATCCAATTAGTTTGGAGCACAAGAACCAGCCTACCTGAGTTTACTCTCAGTTTTACCACTGAACAATGTGATCTGGGGCAAGCTAGTTAAGCATTCTCAACTTCAGTGAGGTTGACCATCTTTATACAGTGTTGTGGTGAGGACTCAATGAAATGACCCAGGCAATGCCCTTTCTATTATGAAAAATACACATGGTAAATGATTTTAAATGTTAATATTAATTTATTACTATTATTGCCATTGTTATTTCTGATGTAACTTATTCTAGAAGTAGAACAAATCTTAGTATCTTTGTCAACTTAGAGTTGTCTGCTCTGGTTAATAATTTTCAGAATTTAATTTTATCTGTGTTATCAAAGATTTATAAATAATGAGCTAGTATTTAATTCTTATTATCTTAGACTTAGGAAAAAAATCAAAGGTTATCTTAGTTATAGAGAGATTAAGGAACACACAAAAAACAAAATTTGAATGTTTTACTAACATGTTGAATGGCATTCTTAATATAAACATACTTTCCAAGATTTTAACTGTAATAGAGGCTTGTTTCAAAGGGTACACAGAAACCAAAGCATTAGCATGAGTCATTCTTCTTCATTCAGCTGTAATTATCCACACTCCTTAATTATTGGAAATGTGCCTTGATGTGGTACAGCAGTAGAACTCAAATCTACTTGTCTCCGCTCAGACCACTTCCACTTTGTGGTGAAGTGTAAGGTCAAGTGATTTGTAATTTACAGAAAGGACACTGTTGGTTTTGTACATTGATACGGCTAATGTCTTCATTTAGTTTAAAAGACATCAAGATAATACTGTCACAGAGTTAATCCTAGAGGCAAAAAGGAATAAAGAGGGACATTTCATTCACTCATTAATAAACAGTCATGAATTGATGGCCTATATGAATCAGGTATTAAACTTAGTGCTGAAACAAAATAAAAGGTAAGTCAAACAGTCAAACCGAAACGCCCAGCTGGGCAAGAGTGAGGTGGGTGAAGAGCACTCCATGGGCATGAGAATAGGAGACAGTGGACGGGACTGTCCCTATTGCGGGGAGCACATCTCCCTTTCAAGAGGGTCAGTAGATAACAGGTTCCCACTGATGCTGTCCTATGAGATTCCAGGCTGAAAAAATAGCAGGTCTTTGGATTTTTCAATAGAGGCTAGAAATGCGAATTTTAATGCAAAAACCTCCTACCTCTAAATGCTTGCAACTAATTTAAATGTTTAAAAAAAAGTGAGAAAAAAAGTTTGCACACATTAGTGATTAGGATTGAGACTCTGGAAAGTGACTACGTGGCCTTGCATTCTCTTTTATCCCACTTATTGGTGCTAAGGGTCTTCAAAATTGAGACCAGGGCCATCTCTTTCCCTTTTCTGCTCACCCCCCGCCCCACTCCCCGGGTGAACTCTTCTAGTCCCATAGCTATAAATACCACGTATGTGCTAATGATTCCAAAACGTTTTCACATTGTACTTTTCCTGAGCACCAAACTAGTAAATCTATTAATATCTCCCTGTTGGTTCCATATTGAATGTCAAATATGTAACTTGAGTCCCCCATCCCTTACCTAAACCTATTCTCCTAGTCTTCTTCAATTTAGTTTATACATCCATCCACCATCCTTTGGTTCATGCCAAAATCTAGGAGCTAGGTTTGGTGTGAGTATTTCCCTTAGTTTCTATATCCAATCTATCAGTTAGTACTTCCATTTCTACCTCCACTTTTTGTTTTTCCAAATTGGTTTATCCTCATCCACCTCCACTGCTACCACCCTGGTCCACGCCGCCATGATTTCTTACCTAAACTTCCTCAAGACTCTCTTATGGGATAGCCTCCCTTTTACTCTTGGCCCACCATAATCCATTATTCACATGGTCTTTTATAAATCTGAGTCATATTTTGTCACCCCTTGCTTAAAACTTTTAACCATATTCAAATAATTTTAAAATAAAATCTGAACTATGTACTCTGGACTGCATATAAAGTACTACGGTCTGGCTCCTGCCTAGTCTCCCAATCTCATCTTAAACTACACTCTATCCCCTGCCAGGCTACAGGTTGGTGGGCTTCTTTCTGGTTGGAAAGCATCTTGCATGTTCCGTAAAGAGTTTGCATTTTTCACACTATCTACTTGGAATGCTTTGCCTCCGGTTTTTGATGTAACTGTCTCTGCTCATTATCCAGGTCTAAGCTTGATCTTCCTGCTTAAGGAGCTCTTGCCTTGCTTTCCCTCAACGGAGTTCATCCACTGCCCCAGAGGGCTCTCTCTCACATCCTTATTTCTCTTAAAAACACATCATATTTATTATTTATGTGTGCATTTGTTTTCATTTATTTATTCAATTATATATGTGGGCCACATAATTAGTTGTAAGCAGAAAGGCTGGAGTTCCATTTTGTTAATTTTGGAGCACACTTTGATTTCAATATATTGTGGGCAGTCTATAAAAAACTGTTACGTTATGCTTCTTTTAAAACAAGGTATTCTGTTTACATGGAAACATCTAAATGAAGCATTAACTATCTAATCAGCTCTTTGGTACTTGAAGCTAATTAAGGCCCTTTGTTAATGACTGTGTGATAAAAGACAAAGCAAAATGAGAATATAAAAATAATCACACCAGATTCTTAGAAATTCAAAACCTGTCTGCATAATTTATGACACTTTTCAAGAGAAAGCAAGAAGTGATTGTTCATAACCCCCATGCAATGCTGGGAAAGAAAACTTAAAATTTTAAAACTTTACAATTTACCTCTCTATACTGAAGAAAGCAAAAAAACAGGAACAAAAAGCCTACTATGAAAGTGTTCATTATTCTTGGTTAGCAACATTAGTCAGAGATAGTCATGAAACCATTCTGAATAGATATAGTCATGTAACTTGAGAATAAATTTATGTCCTATATATTGTAATTTACAAGGTAACATACACATACCTTTCCTTAACTTAATTTCTTTCCTTTTACCTGCTCTTTTTTTTTTTTACCCTTCAGTAAATCTGAGCAGAAAAGACAAACATAATTTCCGGTGCTTGCCAGGAACAAGCCAAAGCCACGCAGGAAAAGCAAGCACCGTTACAAATAGAATCATCTAGAAGTGGAAATCTCCTTACTTCAAGAATGTATTTTCAGTGGTGTTTTTATGTTAAACTTTCAATTACTCTGTAGAAACTTTCAATTACTCTAGAAACAAGATAGGACTCTGCTGTTTTCCCAACCCCTTTACGTAATCTATACACTTGACTGTAGGAAATTGCTTCTTGTTCTAACATACTTTGTTAGATTTAAACAAGATAGATTATGTCTCTTTGTGTGTGTGTGTTTTAATCCATAATGTCTGTTTCTTTTTTAATGAACAGTGTTTGGAAAAGGGACAGAGAATTCTTATTTAACTTATTCTGTTCAACTCACTCCATAGCACAATCCCTGAACATGTAAAAATGTACTACTCAGAGCTTAGACATGTGGTGTTCATCACTGGCTTAACAGCGAAGTCAAGTAACAAACATGTTTAATTAAACTAAAGTTAAAATGGCACCATTTGTACTGGCTGCTTAATAATCATTCTTGAGGGCAGACATATGCAGTGCTACTACATTGTGGCAAAGTGCACAAAATGTTTCTGGAATATTTTTATAAAACTATTAAATTTCTTATGTTTTCAATATGTTCATTTTGAAATAAGAATATTCCTATAACAAATATTTTATTTTCTCTAGATATTATTGTTATTTTGATAATCTCTTGATAGAATATTTTACTTTCTTAGCATTTTAATAGATTTCGTATTTCAAAAGATTCTCCTAAAATGGTAAGTTTTCACCTTACATTTAAAATAAAGAGCTGTACCAATAAAGAAGTCTAAATCTATTCTTTCTTGATCTTTGAAAAAATCAGAGAAACAACATTTTGAAATGCCTTCAACATTAAGCTGTAGGTCAGTGCTTTAGCTGAGTCAGCATTGGTTCTTGCACAGTTACAACCAAAGGGAAAGGCTTCACTATTTAATGGTTTATTGCTAAAATTTGGGAGAGTTTTTAAATAATCATTGGCTTTGCACATAGTTTGAGGATTTCAGTACCAAGGTTGGAACAGAGAAAGCAATGGCGATACACTGTGAATTTCTTGCTACTTAAAAAGATTATTAAATATATGCTTTAATATCTGAAATATCATAACACTGTATTGCTTTAATAGATAATTTACATAATATCATAGATTTCAGCATTCTAGATTATTTAATATCAAGTTTAGAAATATTCTCAAGATGTATTTAACTTTACTAAGTAATAAAAATTTTAATAAGTATGGTACAAAGTACTAAGTAGTAAGATACTTCTGTTTGGTTACTAGTTACTCTTTTTAATATATATTTTCACCTTTATTTAACACTTATTTTGTTCTTTCTTTTGTGTTTGTTGCCCTGATGATATTATTATTATTATTTTTTTTTTTTTTTGAGACAGAGTCTCGCTTTGTTGCACAGGCTAGAGTGAGTGCCGTGGCGTCAGCCTAGCTCACAGCAACCTCAAACTCCTGGGCTCAAGCAATCCTTCTGCCTCAGCCTCCCGAGTAGCTGGGACTACATGCATGCGCCACCATGCCCGGCTAATTTTATATATATATATTAGTTGGCCAATTAATTTCTTTCTATTTATAGTAGAGACGGGGTCTTGCTCTTGATCAGGCTGGTTTCGAACTCCTGACCTCGAGCAATCCACCCGCCTCGGCCTCCCAGAGTGCTAGGATTACAGGCTTGAGCCACCGCGCCCGGCCTGATGATATTATTAGTAAGCTCACTGAGGAGATGGTTTGTCTTTACATAGAGAATAACCCAATGTTTTGCATAAAGGAGGCCAATGTTCAAAAAATGCTGGAATGAAAAGATTTTTTTCAAAAGGATACGCAAATGCAAAGAAGGGACTAGGACATGGGCTAGCAATTATACACATTGACAGAAGCAAAGTTGGCATGAAAATATATATTTCTGTTATCATCATCAATAGCTGTATATTCATAGTAATGGCTATGTCTCTCACTAGACTCTAAGCTTGATGAAGCTAAAGACCATGTGTTTTGTTCATCATTTGTATTCTCAATGTCTATATATAGATGCTCAACATATTTGTTCAATAAATGAGTCTTCTATAGTGTATATATATGCAGTACATGAGTATTTTTGCCTTTGTATATGCCTATGTATATACTTTTGTTCTTTTCTTTGGGACTCATTTATTATATTAATATAGTCATATTCTTAGTTTGGCAGGTCTGTGTTTAATGTAGTAGGTTCTTATTATCATTTCTGGCTTCATGCCCTACAGTAAACTGATTAGAAATTGTAGAATTAGCCATCTAATACTGACGGTGTACTAATTTTTGTAATTCCATGATGAAATTTTTCGATATTTTATAGCTATTCATTTCTAGGTAGAATTGTTAGAAATATATATGTTTATATGAATTTAATTTAGAAAATACTCTTGGATATTTTTCTTTGTTTTTACAGATTTTTCATTTGTGGCTACAAATAACATACTTTGCTTCAAAAAGACAAAAGTGAATTAATTTAACTTTTGTTATAGACTCAGAGAGTTCTAATGAGTTTTAGGTGGAATTAAAAAAAAAAAAAAAACAAAGCTAGAGTAACACTTCTCTAGTTCTCCCATTAAAACCTGGCTCTGCGGATGGTCTGTGATCATACATTATTAAATATACCCCACTCCTTTTGATCCACTCTGCACCACCAGATCCCTACTCTGCAGTTATTACATAAGCAACAGGATAGCATTGCACTGACCAAATGTAAACCCAATACCCTTCCAAGCTGCACACGCACATTAGGAAGACTGCTGATCCTGCCTTGGGTGGCTTTTCATGGAGCGTAAGATTGCTGCATTTAGTTTGGGCATGTAGCTTGGGAGCCCTGCACACGCCCAAACTAAATTTGCTGCCCAAACTCACACTCCTCTTGCTCATCTGTTTCTTCTCATTATATACATTGAAAAAAACATTACCTTGAGATTTAGAAAGACTGGGCCAAAACTTGATTAGAAAAAAACAGCTGGATTTTGGTTTTGGATTTATTCAATAAACATGTACTGATCACCTACTACGTGCCAAGTACTCATTTAGGTGACTCGGACGCACAAGACAAGGATTCTTGTCCTGGTGGAGCTGCTGTATATTCTTGTGGCAGAAACGGATGGCAAACAATTACATCAAAATAAGTAGAGATACAGCCAGTATTTCAGAGAAACCGAAAAGAAAGAGGAAAGAGATTAGGGTGCCAGAGGGAAGAAGAGTGCAGTAGTCAGGATGACTTCATTAGAAAGGTAAAAAATGAGCCCAGATTTGACGAAGGGGAGGAGATTAGCCAAGTGAACTGTCCCCCATCAGCCAGGTAACCTGGGGTGAGCAATGTTAATGCTATGGGTCTTGATTTCCCCTCATTTGTACATTTGGAGATTGGTCTAGATGATCTATACTAATGTCTTTTAAGTTCTTAAATTCTATGAGCTATGATTTAGCTTATGCCAACATCACAGAATGAAAATCGTCATCTAGTTAATGTTCATTAAGCCCACACAATGTATCATGTGCTGCTAAATGACAGCCATGTCACAGTATTTAAGAAATGCTCATTATGATAGTTATAATTCAGAAGTATCTCATTATACTCATTCATTTGTTCACTTGGTTATTTAACAAACAAGTATTAAGTACCTACTATTTGCCAGCTACTACTATATAGTTAGAGTTTCAAAGTTGACAGTCTGATAAGGGAGGGAGACAATGCTAAAGGTGTGTGAAAAATGAGCCCAGATTTGAAAAAGGGAAGGTGGTATTCAGGACAAACGTAGGGAGGAGGAAGCAAAGAAGCTGAGTGAGGAGTGTCCACTGCTGCCAGAAGTTCTAGATATACATTATTTTTCTCTACTTATAGAGATGAACTTCTGGTAATTCATTCTTTAATCCAATCTAATTGTTTTGTCTTTTGAGAAAGGTGACAACAATTTTTACTTATTAAATAGAAAAGGAACATTTTTTTTTCTGAGACTTATTCTTACTATTCTTGACAAAAATTTAAAGTAGTTTATCTGTGTTCACATAGTAAGGATATTAAGGGAAAATATTATTTAAGTTTGGAAAGCCTCAGTTTCTACAAAGAAAGTAAAAGTGAGCAGATAATGTTCAATACTAGTGGGAAAATTTTAAATTGTGAAATTAAGGAAGGCAGAGAAGGCAACTCATAAAATGTTTACTTCATTAGAACCGAGATAACAACATCATTCTGATAACAAATGTACTTTGAAAAGCATAAACTTTTTCTACCAGTATTTATGGTCCCTTTTCTGTTTCCAAATCAGTTTCCCATAACAGTAAGGAATTAATAAACATAATGATAACAACTATCAGGATAACTATTGGGAGCTTATTGTGTGCCAGCCACGGTACTAAGAGATTTTCATATATTATCTCATTTAATTCTCACAAAGTTCTGTGAAATAAACAGAATTAGGCCAAATTTTACAGATGGGGTAACTGAGACTAAGTGAGATTTAAGTGAATTTTCCAAGATCAAAGCTAGATCTTGCATTAGGGGAAAGACTCAAACTTGTCATGTGAAGACTTGCGCTTGAACACCAGATGCAGGAAGCTCTGACTCTATGACCTTGATAAGATTGAGCAGTTATGTGCTCAATGTAACTGTTTTGCTTTTTACATTATGGGAAAATGGGCTATGGGCTAATGGTCATAAAACTTTCTTTGCTATCTGTAATGTCTTCTTAAAAGTTGTATTTTAAAAAGTGTATTTATCATCTCTGAGATTGTACTGGTATTTGAAATTCTATGTGAAGAGTTTTTGGACCTGATCCAGATATTTTAAATATTGTTCTTTTGTGTGATCTGGTACTCCATATAAAACTCTTCCTAATGGTCTCAAGTTTCAAAGGATTTGAAAGTTGTTTGGCTAGGTACATCATGACCTGAGGAATATTACCCATTAATCGAAATTATTATAGAGATGGTATTAACAGCAGCCTCTCTTTCTGCAGAAATATTTGATAAAATTAGTATCTCCTATATTGAGGACAATACATATATTGTTATAATATATAACATATATAATATAATAAAATATCACATATTTTAGTAGGCTTTGTGGTCAAAAGTTTGCTTTCTAGTGCAAACAAATTAATTCAATACAAAATTAAAGGAAATCAATTAATAACATGTGAAATTTTATCTAAAGCTATATCTTTCTCCACGGGAAGCTGGGGGAGTTTTCATTTTCATCACCAGAAAAATGCTTTTCACTAGAAACTTTTTGCATAGGGATCTACACTTGCCATTTTCTTTACTGGCCATCTGCCTTTTTCTTCTCTTTAAAATCCAGATTAAACATTTTTGTGCCTATATCTGCATAAAATTTCCCACAACAAAATTGAGAGTAACATTTCAGAAAATAATTAGATAATTCTTATGTATGAGACTCAAGAATATATTATTAAAGTGTTGAACATCTATCGTAAGACAGCCAAGGAGAATTTGTGGATGAGGTTCAGTATTCTCCCACTATTATTTAGGCTTGAAGAACTCAGAATACAAAAATAGAAATTTAATGAAAAATGGGAAAGAGATAGGTGTTTTTATGATAATATGAATTTTGAACAATTTTCCATTGCTGACAGAAGCTCATACAGCTTATCAGTACAATCCAGGAACTTGAAATTGAGATTGCTAATTTAATTATCTGACTACAAATGCTTATAACATTTTGTGAGGGTTTTAGCTCTCTTAAATTCCTCTGGGCCACGTTTGATAAATAAAAGTTTTAAACATGAGAAAATAAGTAATATTTCAAATAAGTAATGAAGCAAGTAAGTAATCTGCTTTATTGGTTCTCTACTGGGCTATATGGTTTATTTGTACTTTGTAAAAGACAGCTGGAATTATGGCAGGCCATTTGGAAGCAGTTTCTTTGAAGGACTATGGAATTTGAAAAGTCAATCTGAATGCTATCAGGAAGGAAAAAAATTATTGGGAAAAAGTAATGAGCACACAGGTATTTGGAATGATTTTAAAATAAATCTTGGCTTATGAACATAACATCATAATCCTGTGACCCAAATCATGTTTCAGTATTAATTTCCACAAGCCAAATACAGGCCTTATAGTTCCATTACTTGAAAGCTCTTTAGCAACTCTTCAAGACAAGCCTGCACTTTCTAAGAATATGAATTTACAATTAAAATAAGTGGACTATCAAGGCATTTAAAAAACCTGGACAGTGTATGCAAATAACCTGAATAATTCTGATATCTTGGGTCAGAAATCTCTTTGCACTGAATTTCCAAAGAGGAGACAGGAATCAGAGAACAAGAGCAACAGAAGTTTTTCTTGCTGAGATAACCTGAGTCTGACAGGAGTAATTTTTTAAATGTTAGTATATTTTAAAAATATTTCATACTAATAATTTCATACCTGGGTACAATTTAGACTAACTGGTTTGTACCTAATTTATAATATAACTTGGGTATCTGTCTACTAATAACTTGAAACCACTGCTAAAGTTGATTGTTATATTGGATTTAAAACTGCTATTGTTAGTAATGACTGGGTGTTACCATTTTGGTTGAATTTATTTCTGTGTCTAGAACTTAAGATGTTGTTCCTCATTAGAAACCGCTATGTGTAAATATCTTAGAGTCTTTGGGAAATTGCTTTGGTTCTAGTATATACATTAGGGAAACAGCTGAGTCAGCAGCTTGCAGAGGAAAAAATGTATGATTATACAATTTCTTTTCACGGCTCAACAGTGAAAAAAATAGAGCTGTTGGAAGCAAACAAAATTGAAAGAGATGTGTCTAATATAGCTAGACATAGGCAAATTCAGAATTCTATTTTGGGAGTCATAATACATACAGGAAAATACTTCTAGGCAGATTTATACTATCACTTGACCTTCACAAGTCATACTTCCCAACGGTGAATGCAGTTTTCTGATACTACACTTTTGACCTTGAAGAGATAACTTGGTGTTTTATGTCTCTTAGCAAACTTATAATGCCTCTGGTTTCCCACTGGAGTTTATCTAAAATTAATATCATCATATGTTTAAACTGTTAAGTTCTGTAATTCTCATTTTAATTATTCAGCATACAAGGGCAAGGGAGAGGTTATAGCTCCTTTAGAAATGTCTTTTCATACTGCATAAGTCTCTTAGCTTTCTTAATGCAGGATGTCCCTCATCTGAAGCTGGGACTGAGGAAATAGCTGCATTGTACTGCAGCCTCAAATCGTGCTACAGCTCTGAGGCTCAGGATTCAGCTGAGCTGAACAGAAACATGCTGGGGCAGTGTACTGGTCTGTAGGAACTAATGCTTTTCTGAAGGAGAACTATAAAAGGGTAAGCTACTTTTTCCTGGACCATAGCTTGTTTGATTTTTATTTTATTTACATTGTTTCTCTTAATGATTAAACAGTTACTCTAACAGAATGACCTTACATCATAACTTTTACTTCCCATTTCTTCCCTCCTCCTTGCATTTAAATGAACTTTATGCCCTCCATTTTACTTGAAGATGGCAAATACACTGAAAAGCTAAAAAACTATTGTAAGAACTCAAAGCAGTTGGACATTCTTAAGCCATTCCACTTTAACTGTCCCCAATTCTTAACTCTATTGTAAAACATTAGCATTCAAAAGCCAGGGAGCATGTTCACCAATTAGCAGAAAGAGAAAGAAAAAGTCAGTGCAGCAGAACTGAAAGGAAGAAACACTAACCCAGCATCTCTACTCTAAGTAACTTGAAATTAATTTGACTTTCATAAGAGAACCTATGTTTCCTTACCTTGGATATGAATAACTCTGTCATGATCCAGAGTATAGTTGTCTGAATGATGATCAGCCCAGCAGATTGAAATCAGCACCAGAAGAAGTAGACTCTTCATCTTTATAGCCCAAAGAATCTTCTTCACTGCAAGAGCATCACATACAAAGAGGCTTGTGAGATTTGGAACCCTTTGGAGTGTTGCACTGCACAACTTATTACCGCCTTATCATCATAGAATGGGTCTGTAAAAATATTTAACCCAGTCTGTTCAGAAAGTTACTGTAGCTGTCTTTGAGAGCTGAAGACGGCAGCTTTGAACAATTCCAGTTACTCTCATGTAGCCAGAGTCCAAATAGTGTTTAACTCTATCTTTGCAGAATTGTAAATCTAGAAATTTTAAACACGCTAGTTTTAACATACAGAGTTATAGCAAGTAAAAAAGAGATGTGGCAATAACATAAACAGACTCTTAATAAATTTTAAGCCTCTGAATTTGGAGTATAAGTTAATAAAATAGCAATGTGATATATCTATATATGAGTATTTATCAGTCTAATTAGGAACTCAATCTAAAACCAGGGCAAATAAAGAATATTTGTATGAAACTTGACATCATCACTCATTTTTCATGTAGCTTCCTAAGCAGGTTAGATTTGCTTGTTCTAAATAGAAAAGAGGACAAAAAAAAAGTGCTTGATTAGGCAAAGCAGCACATTTGTTACAGACTCACTTACCATCTTAAATACTGCTTGGGTCTATGGTGAATAGTTGAAAATTAGGAACAAACTATGATAGAGTTGTGCATGCTACCACTGCAGTCATCCTGATTGATTTTTCATTCATTTCAACCTAAAATGCTGATGCACTAACTTAGAATGCCAGGTAGGGTCTCTGCAGTCAGCAAAGCCAAGGCTGCAGGGAAGGTCCCTGCTGGCCTCACAGGGCAATTAGGCAAATGAAGAGCTGAAATAGACAGGGAGCCACAGCTCTGGTCCTAAGTGAAAGAGGCAGAACCATCACTTTCCTGTCCTTTGTAGAAAGACCGATTTGATAAAAGGGAACACCACCTCCCTCCCCCACAAAAGTTTGTCATTGGAAGGACCCAAAGTAATTCTAAGTGATACAAACCTTACAACCTTTGCGGTATTTGCCTGGCAAGAATTTCAGCGTAGCTCCTCTGTTTTAACGTAGAAGCTGAAGCAAATATTAACAAGGACTTTCTTTTTCTCTCATGCACACAGCAGCCCTAACAATACTGGCTATTTTTAAAACTGAAATTGCACAGTACTGGATTCTCACACTAATTTGTTTTTTTCCAGGAAAGTCTGACTCCCTGGAACACTAACTTATTAAAGAGCTCGGAGTCTGTTCCTGGAGGTCCTTGCAGGCAAGCCTCTACTCCAGAGCCTAATGCACTTAACTCACAGAAGTTCCCCACATCTCTTCTGGGACTGAAACTTCTCTCTGCATTTTCCCCTCTAAAACTCTGCATTGCTGTGATGCTGGTGGCTTCAGTGTTTCATGTTTGCTTTAAATCTTTCCTTTTTCTTTATTTTGTCACAGAAAGAAGACTGCTGACCAACAAGCAAATTCTGAAACTTGCTTGTCCAGGAAACCAGGAGCGTTACCTTCAAAATTCTACCTGATTTACTAATCTTATTTTCAGAAGTTCACTCTCTTGTTCCAAGGATATTTTTAATGTTCTTTTTTTTTTTTTGTAGTCGATGACCTTTGTCTATAGGATTATAGTTAACAAATATCATCTATTGTAGGCCCAGAATTATTGTGTTTTGGGTTATCAAATATAATAAAGGTGATCTTTTAGAGTGTGGAATATAATTGGGAGAATTATGTACACAAACATAACACAATAGGCGAAGGGCACCAGAGGTATAATGTACTCTCTACTGTCACAGGAATCAGAAGGGGGGGTGCTGTAGAGAGCAGAATATAAAGAAAGTATTAATTTCAACAGTTCAACAAAGGAGAACTTCTTTCCTAGAATGTCAGGATGAACAATGGTTGGGAATTTGATAGATTAATTTTCACACTGGTGTGGTCATCTGCAGTATAATTTACAGGATGTTGCATACATATACACACACACTAGGTTAAAGTTGTATGTCCTACCACTGCAGTCACCTTGATTTTAATCTAAAATATATTATACATTGACATGTGTATATATATATATATCCTTTAATTCTATACTATAGTATTTAAAACTATATCACTAAGGCTTCATTACATAAGCTAAGGTATTAACTGATCGACAACCCAATTTTAAAATGCAAACATCCTGAGTGTGTGTGTATGGAGGGGCAATAAATAATAATAATGACAATGGTTCCTTTTCATTGACTGTCTACTATTTGCCAAGTCCTGTGCTAAGCATTTTGCATGCAATGACTCATGCAGTCCTTTTCACAATGATGTGAGACAAATACTTCCATTTCCCCAGACACAGATAGTTATCTTGCTGAAGGTCAAACATCTAGTAAATGGCAAAGGTTGGATTCACCTTTAAGCAAAAGCAGTACCAATTTTGAGTTGCACTTTTTTTTTCTGATGGGGAAACTATTGGTTTTATTGCCTTTTCAATTTAGGCTCTTTAACTTAAAACCACTATGATCTTAAAACTTTGATTCAGGCCGGGCGCGGTGGCTCAGGCTTGTAATCCTAGCACTCTGGGAGGCCAAGGCGGGCGGACTGCTCAAGGTCAGGAGTTCAAAACCAGCCTGAGTGAGACCCCGTCTCTACTATAAAAATAGAAAGAAATTAATTGGCCAACTAATATATATATATATATATATATATATATATATATAAAATTAGCCGGGCATGGTGGCTCGTGCCTGTAGTCCCAGCAACTCGGGAGGCTGAGGCAGTAGGATTGCTTGAGCCCAGGAGTTTGAGGTTGCTGTGAGCTAGGCTGACGCCACGGCACTCACTCTAGCCTAGGCAAGAAAACGAAACTCTATCTCAAAAAAAAAAAAAAAAAACTTTGATTCATCTATGAACATAAACACTTTTTTTCAACACTTACCTATGAGAAGTCAGATGGCATTTTTTTGAACATGACTTGCCATGCTTCTTTTATAATACCACCCTGGTACCATGAACACTGCCTCAGTGGCTCACATGTGGGTGCACATATACAGATACACACACACATAAAGAGAAACACACAACGTCTTTGAAAAAGCCAAGTATGTCCCACATCTGCACTGATATGTGATCAGAATAGAGGCATGTATCAGTGAACACTCTGAGTACCCACACTGGCATTAACGCAATCCAGACAGAAGAGATTGGAAATCATTTTTGCTACCCTGGCAGTACAACAAGGATCTCACTATAGACACAAACAAGAAAAGAAAACTTTAGGGACATGGACACAATCTCCAGGTGTCTGAGCAAGGTGCCACACACCAGACTGAGGCCCTCGAGGAAGAGGGCTGTGCCGGGGGTCTGTGTGTTTGTCCCCCACACAGAAGGACAACTCAGACACAGTACATGGTCATGTGGGTGGCTGGATCTGAGTCCAGCTGATTTGCATTTTGTAATCATGTCTCCTCTGAATATTTAGGTATGTTATCTGAATATATTTTCAGTTTTTGATAAGATTTAGGAAATCCGAGGGATTTTTATACAACCAGCCATGACCCGCCCCTGAATTAGCTCTCTTAATTCACCTGCGACTCACATCTTGATGGTCTCTTCACAGCCCACCACGGCTGGCTGCCATGATGCTGCAGCTGATAGGAATGTAATTTTACAGTTCTGCTTTGGTACTACTTGAACCACTATTTGGAAGCAAGATACTCTATCCAATGTAAGAAAAGTGCAGATATACTAATACCAACAGTCTAATACCAAATTGCCCAATTGCTATTCCTTAAACACCAACTGTGTTAAAATTACTGTACTAGGTAATGGGGAAATAAAGCTAAGTGAAAGGCAAGCATGCCATTTTCTGTGCCTTGAGAGCTAACATGACATAGTAATATTTCCTGAACTACTGCCATATGCTAGGCACTGTTCTTGAAGCTTCGCCCACTTCATTGTTATTTCTCAGAACAACTCGGTTGAGGTCAGCACATCTCATTAAACACATTTTACAGTTCTGGAAATGGAGTGTTAGAGTGAGTGGCGAGCTACTCGGCATATACCGTGAGAAGCTGGGAGTCTGGGCAATGGGACCCCAGAGACTGCACCATTATTGCTGTCCTGTGTACCCCAAAGAACACTGTTGCCAGCTGGTTTCATAACTCTGTTAAGGTTTCGCACAAGCTGGAATGCCTCCCTCCATCCCTCTCACTGGGTTATGGGCTTAGCTAGGGCGATGCTGGGGTCTAAGGTCTGGACGCTGTCCTCATGGCATGCTCAGCACCCAGAGCTGTGCCTTGTGCAGAGAGGAAGAACGAAGAGCAAATCTGACCAGTCAGAAACAGTCAAAGGTACTAAAGGAGCTAAGACTGAGTGGACCATTCACTTAAAACTTTGCAGATAACTTTGTTATCATATGGAGGAGAGTGAAAAATTACTTTTTTTCTCCATTGAAGATATCATGAAATAAACCAGGCTTCAATTTAGCATTTGAAATTTGGCTTAGAAATTATGGACATCAATACAAAGGTTTTTAGAAATTGAAATGAAAAAATAAAACAGGGACCACTGAAGTGTGTTTTTCATTAGGTTAAATTAATTCAATTTTTTAAAAAAGTTCTTTCTTCTGAAGTAACATTTTTTTTACCTTTTTGCTGTTATTAATAGAGTGGCCTTTATTCCATGGACTTATAAATGTTAGACTTTTCAAATTGTAGATTTTAAAATATTATTCCTTAGCAAAAATTAAATAAAATGGCACCCTCATGCTGGCTCCTTGTCTGTTTTGTTGGTGATGGTCGGTTGTGTTTTTGCTTCTGGCATTACAAGGATATGAGTCCATCAGTCAGACCACTGGCCCAAATGATGGCTAATGCACTCATACTAGTGATGCACATGAATTAAATGTGCAGAGGAATAATTGCTAACATTAATAGACTAATAATAAATTTTTTACCTGAGCCCCAAGATATACTGCACAACATGGGGCAGAATGCAGAACAACTTGGAAAATACCTAAGGCTCAAGAAATAAATCATGATTGAAAAAAGAAATCTTTGTTCAACTATACAACAAAGTTGAATATACCTCAGGGGTGAGTCTGTATAAATTTCAAGGTGAGCAGAGCTTTTCCCTGCCATATTGCATAGGTCTGCAAAAGTACAAGCTACTGAAGCAGCTACAAAAGCCTTTCTGGTGCCCTGGCTTGGATGTCCTGTCATGAACCTTCTCATGGCGACCCTCCAATCCTGCCACGGGCAGTCTCTTGCTTCTTACCCTTGGCACGATCGTTTGGCAACCTGAGAAACTTGAAAAAGTTATGGACTTGAAGGAAGACAATGTGAGTCCAATTCCAAGTCTTATAACATCAGGTCTCCATTTTTTCGCCTACAACATAAGAGGTACGACAACTTCTCCTTGTTTTAAAAGTGTTTTTGAAAACGTACAAAAACTATGAAGACTAAAGTATTGTTATCGTATTGGCATCCAACTTGATTGATTATTACGGACAAATGTAAGAAAGATAGCAAACCAAAGATATCTCCACCTGAGAGACAGATGAATCCTCTTACAAGTCTACTATTTAGAATGAGTTCAGGAGTCAAGTCCCCGCTGTGGCAGCATCTAGGAACTTGTTACAAATGCAAATTCTTGGGCCTCATCAAATATATACTGAGTCAGAAACTCTGGGGTTGTGGCACAGCTCTCTGTTTAACAAGCTCTGCTCAGTTTGGGTGATTCTGATGCATGCACAGATTTGAGAACCTCTGGTTTAAGCTTTTAAGATTACTAGGTGTTCTTCATCCGTGTGTAGGGTAGAGCTTCTGAGATTTCTCAATTCCTGGAAATAACACTGTGCCTATTATGTTCATTTTCCCTCTTTCTCCTTTTTACATGTGTTTGTTTTGGATAAAAAATGCTACTTTAAAACACTGGAAAAGAATGCATATAACATATTAGTTATTTGCTTAAAATAGTAGGCATAGGGGTGGATATTTTCCTCTTATTTTACAAACCGTGTTACTGCTACGTTTATAAAAATTAAGGCAAAAAAGTAGAATCAGTTTGGAAAGTTTCCCATCCAAAAATGTTTAACAATTTTTAAAAAAGGTTTGTCATTAAAAAAGATTATTTAAAGGGGGAAAAAAGGATTATTTGCCATGGTTTATTTTCTGTGAGTTTGGGATGACTGTGATTTTACTGAAACAGTCTCAGAAACTCTAAGACTGGCTCTGGACTTGGGACACTTTCAGCAGGTCTGACAATGCTGTCCCCTTAAAGCAACACAATGGGCCCATTGCTCCTGTCTGAAGCCAACGCATTTGCTCTTATAGCTTCATTATCAAAGGGGAGAAAGTGGGTAGGAATGCAGTAGAAAACAGGAAGAAGTTATGAGAGAATATTAAGAGAGAAAAAATAAAGAGGAAGAAAAGGCCACTCAAAAGTAAGAAAAAGGTAGGCTGGGCACAGTGGCTCATGCCTAGCACTTTGGGAGGCAGATGAGGGATCATTTGAGGCCAGGAGTTTGAGACCAGACTGAGCAAGAACAAAACATCTTCTCTACAAAAATTGAAAAATTAGCTGGGCGTGGTGGTACACACCTGTAGTCACAGCTACTCTGGAGACTGAGTCAGGAAGATCACTTGAGCCCAGGAGTTTGAGGTTGCAGTGAGCTATGATCATGCCATGCACTCTAGCACTGGAGATAGAGCAAGACCCTATCTTTAAAAATAAAGGAAGGCCAGTAAAGAAGAAGCAAGGAATAATAAATGGTGAATATTTGGCACACAATCTCTAAATTTGAGGAAATAAAATGCCACGACAAAATGAATACTGATCTACAATTATCAGATCAAAGAGCCTTTTACCATGGCTTCTCTAAGCACAAGATTTGTTATAAACCTTAACAGGAAGTTTTTCTTGCAAAGGTTTGGCAGGGTATGGGGGAAAAAGATCCAGTGGCAGAAACAGAAATGACCAAGCCATCCTTGGGCTTCCTAGTTCTTTATTTAAACAATATATACCAACATAGTTGAGTAATATAAGGACACACATTTCAATTTAATATTTACTAGGCTTATTAATGCCTGCAGTTTTTACTAAAGGAAGATCTAAGTCACCTTAGCCACTTACATAGAATCTGCTTCGGTTTAGAGCAAATCATTTTAAAATGACCACTTTATTGAGTATCACTTAGTTGTGGATGTTTCCACAATTTACTTGTGGTTTCTTTTCTAATTAAAGATCTCAGAAATCTCAGTGAACCATGGATTTGAGCCATGCAAATAAAACATGGGAGGTTGAACCTCAGATCCTCATGAAACCTGCATTTTAAAATTTATGAAGCATTTCTCTTACATTTCCTCCCCCACATTTTGAAATCAGCCTATCTCCATCCTGTTTCCTCCCCTCCTTAAATTTTCTATCACCTTTCTATCCTTTCTCTTGTTTTACTTTTATGCTTCTATCTCATCCATTCTAACATCATTTCTTCTCTTTTCCCTATATTGCATATTTATTATATTACTTGATAGTTGACATGGTCGTAGGATTATTTTTCATCTAAACCAGTGCACAGAGTAAACAGAACTATTAGTAACTGTATGAGAGGGACAGTAACATGACAGTTGGGGGTTATCCTGGGGAGATGTGGAGATATAGTATGGGTGTAATGAAGGAAAGGCAGGCTGGGCACTGTGTCTCACTCCTGCAATCCCAGCACTTTGGGAGGCCTAAGTGGGAGGATTGCTTGAGGTCAGGAGTTTGAGACCAGCCTGGGTAACATAGTGAAACCCTGTCTCCACGAAAAAACAAAAAAAATTAGTAGGAGTAGTAGCACGTGCCTATACTCCCAACTACTCAGGAGACTGAGGAGAGAGGATCACTTGAGCCCAGGAGTTGAAGGCTGCAGTGAGCTATGATCCTGCCACTGCACTCTAGCCTAGGAGACAGAGTGAGACACTTTCTCAGAAAGGAAAAAACATGCAGGAAAGAGAGATTTTCGTTTCTTTTCTTCCTCTAGTTGGGTAAACCAGGAAGAAGCCATTCAACTGCTGCAGGGTCAAGATTTTAATCCACCAATTGAAATAGCTGATATCAGATGTCAAAGTCTTATGGCAGTTGTTGCTGTCACTTAATTTTTCCTTCTTGGAGATATCAGACCTTTCATTTTACTTATATTGCATTTTAAGACTGTCCTCATCATCACATAAATTCATAGATTTTTAAAGGTTTAATATCAATAATGCTTGTTTGAGTAGCCATTCAATTTACTTACTTTTTGGCTGGCTGTTCTGTGCTAGTCCCCAGAGAACACTGACAGCTTTTAGGACAAACTCAGCAACCCTTCACTTAATCAAAGTGCATCTGTTCAAGCTGCTCACTGACTCATCAGAACCTGCCTTAGACAATCCTTGAGGTAGGATTCGACTGCTCCAAAACTGGCTTTTTGAATGGCTTCTACAGTGGTTTTGTTTGTTTATTGATTTTCTTAAATAAATATAAAAAGAATATTTGAATAAAACACACATTGCATTTGGTGTTTATAGTATTCAAGTCTACAGCCTTTTATTGAATATTTAGGGCATGTGGGGAAAGCAGTATATATATATATATACATCTATGTACATACACACATATGTAGTAATAAGTACAGGGACAATAATGTCTTGTTTCTGAATAACTGAATGAAGCACATATAGCATCATTTGGATGCCCAGGCTATAAACTATGTGAAACCCCAAGCTTTTTCTAAAGTAATTCTGAAAAGTTTTTCACATTTCACTGAAGATTTATTTGCATGCAATGATTCCAGTTGGAGTTTTATTCTCTAACCCAGTTCATCTTGAGGTTGGAGCTGGGATTTACAGATATACTAAAGATAGTATTATATATTTATTTTTACATACAGTTGACTCATTTCTCTACCACAAAAAAGTAGGGAGAGTAAACTATGTCTCTCTGGTTTTGTATCGTATCTTCTTCAACCAGGGATCTTTTCAAATGGGTGGAATAATACTAGCAGGCAAGTAGTTGTTAAAATCTAGTCATATGACAGGAAGGAATGAATATAAGTTGTTAACTAAAGTAAAAATGTACTTTATTGTCATTGTGTGTTCTAAGTGCCTTTTGCATGTGTAGCCACATCACAGGGGTGGGATGGCATGTGTACACAGAAACACCAATTCACTATGACATCAGGTACTTAAAATGTCTTTTTTCCTATGCCATTTACCTTGGCAGTCAGCAAGACTCTCCTTCTAGGTCACACAGAGGAAATTATAGACTTATTCTCAATATCGTCCAATATTCTAGGTCTAACTAGTGGATAATTCATAATGTGTTGGAGGAAAACATAGTGTAATCGAAGAACAAGAAGATTTATGGTCTCAAAGCCCTGGAGTGTAAGAAGTTGATACCGTAGTTTTAGCATGTTTCTGTGAGCTCTGTCTAAATATTATCTGCAGGTGTTCACTATCTACTCAACATTTTTTTAGTTACATATGATTTCTAGGTTTTCAGAAGGGAATGTCATCCATAATTAATAGTCTGTTTCTGGACTAGATAATTGTTAGCAGAGGAAGTCAATAAATACATGTTAACCAATACACGTTGATGACAATAGTGACATTAAAAGGAAATAAGGCCAGGCATGGTGGCTCATGCCTGTAATCCTAGCACTCTGGGAAGCTGAGATAGGAGGATTTATTGAGCACAGGACTTTGAGGCCAGCCTGAACAAAAGCCAGACCCCATCTCTAATAAAAATACAAGAAATCAGCTGGGTGTGGTGGCATGCACCTGTAGTCCCGCTTACTTGGGGAGGCTGAAGCAGGAAGATCGCTTGAGCCCAGGAGTTTGAGATTGCAGTAAGCTATGATGATGCCACTGCACTCTAGCCAGAGTGACAGAGCAAGACCCTGTCTCAAAAAAACAAATAAACAAAAAAGGAAATAAACCCCTTATCTTTCCTTGTTTTTATCTCTGAGAAATTGAGCATATTTTTTTCTGTTCTAATATCATAATTTTACCACAGAACATTAAAAAATAGACAATAACCAATATAAATATTACATTGTTATGCTATTAAAAATGCATCTTTCATAGGCTTCAGAAGAAAACATTCATATTCTATTATTACACATAAAGAAAATTATCAAAAATAAAATAACTTCATGAACAATTCTTAAAAGATGATAGAATCTGTCAGAATATAAATTAGCAATGTGGCCACTTCTCAGGCTAATTCATAATTTCTTTGTAGTTTAATACTCTAAATTCTGCCATGATATATGGGCATTATTATAAATGGGCTTCTGCACAGCCAAGGAAACTATTATTAGAGCAAATAGACAGCCTACACAATGGGAGAAAATATTTGCTTTCTACACATCTGATAAAGGGCTGATAACAAGAATCTATATAGAACTTAAGAAAATAAACCAGAAAAAAAATCAAACAACTCCATCAATAAATAAAAAAAGGACATGAACAGAAACTTTTCAAAAGTAGGCAAACTAATGGCCAGCAAACATATAAAGAAGTGCTCATCATCTCTAATCATTAGAGAAATGCAAATCAAAACTACAATGATATATCACCTAACTCCAGTGAGAATGGTCCTTATCAAAAAGTCCTAAAACAACAAATTCTGGCGTGAATGTGGAGAGATTGGAACCCTCTTACCCTGCTGCTGGGACTGCAAATTAGTACAAACCCAATGGAAAGTAATTTGGAGATACCTCAAAGAGCTGAAAATAGAAATACCATTTGATCCAGCAATCCCACTACTAGGCATCTATCCAAAGTAAAAAAAGACATTCTATAATAAAGACATCTGCACTTGAATGTTTATAGCAGCACAATTCACAGTTGCAAAGATGTGGAAACAACCCAAGTGCCCATCAACACATGAGTGGATTATAAAATGTGATATATGTATATCATGGAATGTTACTCAACTACAAAAAAACAATAGTGAGCCAGGCTCAGTGGCTCATGCCTGTAATCCTAGCACTCTGGGAGGCTGAGGCAGGAGGATAGCTTGAGGTCAGGAGTTCAAGACTAGCCTGAGCAAGAGCAAGACCCTGTCTCTACTAAAAAAAAAAAAAAAGAAACAAATTAGCTGGACAACTAAAAATATGTAGAAATAATTAGCCAGTCATGGTGGTGCATGCCTGTAGTCCCAGGTACTCAGGATGTTGAGGCAGAAGGATTGCTGAAGCCCAAGAGTTTGGGGTTGCTGTGAGCTAGGCTGATGCCGCGGCACTCTAGCCTGGGCAACAGAGTGAGACTCTGGAAAAAACAAAACAAACAAACAAATAACAACAACAACAAAAAAACAATGGAGATCTAGCACCTCTTATATTACCCTGGATAGAGATTGAGCCCATCCTTCAAAGTGAGGTATCACAAGGATGGAAAAAAACGCACCACATGTAGCTGCCATCAAATTGGTACTAACTGACCAACACTAAGGTGTTCACATGGTAGTAGTATTCACTGGGTGCCAGTCGGTGGTGGGAGGGGAGGTAAACCAACAACTAATGGAAGCAGAATGCACTGTATGGGGGAGGGACACCCTTGTAGCCCTAGCTCTGGCAGGGCAAACAGCATTACATGTAACCAAAATGTTTGAACCTCCATAATATCCTGAATAAAAAAAAAAAAGAAACATAACTGAAAAAAAAAATAAAGAGATCAGAAGGCCCCTTTTAACCAATGATGTAGTTTTTTCTGAAACATTCTAAAGGAATGTTCTGGGCATATTAATAACTTAAATTGTTATCTTATTGTTTCCTGTCCAACACAAATCCCCAAATGGACAAAAGCCAATAAAATAAAACAACTTCCATTTTAAATTAAAAACATGGAAATAACACTTCCTCATATTATAATGTGCAAATATGAATAAAACGGAGGTTTTAGGACTGCTTTGAAATGTAGCATACATAAAAATGAGTTTAGAATCTAGCCCATATGCACACAACTAAACGAATGCAAACCTTTTAGTTACAGGTTTTATAATTTGAAACAAAAGTTTTTAAAATAAAATTTTTAGAAGTAGGGTTTATATGTGTAGAAAATTGATCATAACATCACTTTCAACTAAATTACTTTTGAAACTGTTTCTAATCAAGTTAGTAAAAAACCCAATATTTTAAGATCCATTTCATTTAAAATTTTAGCATCTCTTTAAAAGTTCAAAATTCCAACAGCTGTCAGTTAAACATTACATTAACACTGGATCTAAAAATACAACTGCAAATCATCTACAAGACAGCTTTGTTGCCATCACAGATGTGACAGTAACAAGTTTTATTCATATTGCAGAATCCAAAGCTAAACTCACCACTGAATCTAAAGTAGTTGACAAAAAACAAGAATTAGGCAACTCACATAAATTTTAAATGTTGACCAGATTCTGAGAAGGTGTAGAAAGATTTAAATATTTGTCAATTCTGATTTTTGGCTACATACAATTAATAGTTCTATCATCACTGATTTACTGAGGTATCTAATTATACTGTCATAATAAAAATAAAAATAAATCTATTAATTTTTTAGCAGCAGAAACTCTTCTCTTCTCTCCACTTGATACAGTCTCAATATCTTCTGGGAATCACTTTTAAGATATCTTCCAAGACCCTGAAACAGGTTTAATATTGGTTCACATCAAAACGTAGTCTCATCAGAATTCAATTCATTGGTTTATAAGTAACAAAGTCTGTTCCAGCCAAAAATGCTATATCTATACAGTACAAAAAGGTAAAATACGATATTTTCCAATTAACTTGGCAAATATTGACAGCTAAAGTCATTAAATTGAATTTCCAATTTGGTTTTGTGATACAAGATACAGCCCAAGACTTCATCTTAATAGGCTTTTAAATTATAGTGATCTTTAAAGTGGTTTTTAAGCTTTTAAAACAAAATAATTCTCATTTACAACTTCCTTAGCTGAGGAATTTGTTCATTCTGAAAACAAATAAAATCATTTAACTGACTTTCTTTATAGGGACTGAAGCTTAGTCAGTCAGTTAGAACTGATTATCCTAGACTCCAAAAAAATCCTACATAATTTTTAGCTTTCCTTTATGAAGAACAATGGCATTTAAAATTTTTGTATAAGTGTTAGGCCTGCCATGAAGCCTAATGTGTTAAATAATCATATATAATTATAATATATAGTAATATGAGTATGTTCTCCAGTGGTCTAATTACTACAAAATTACCAGCCCCACACCCCTTTTAACAAGCCCTCTCTTTAAACCTGACTCCAAATTCCCACCATCAGAGTTACCAATACAAAGGTCCCCAAGGTTTTTCCCATTTCAAATGGTTCATGGTTTTGTGAAGTACTATGGAGAGTCTCAAGTCCATGCTAGTGAGAGCAGTGTAGAAGTGGTAGAGTTCCTGCGTGGATACCAACAAATCGAAGTGGAAAGGAGTGACCATAAAGAACTAAGCTTCTCTATTCCATAATTTTCATAGAAGGCTACAGTAGCTCCATGAACAATTACATCCAAGACCCAAATTCTCCTCGATGTTTGGCAAATGACTGTTGAAGATTATTTATGTACTCATGACCTTTGAACAATCTCTTATACTTTATTAACTTTAGCAGGTATGCAGGTCCATTTATGAAGTGTAATCCTTAGAATACAGGACCTGGAAAGCAAGGGAAATGGTAACACTGCACAAGTTTTCAAAAATGAATTGTTATCTAAAAATTGTAGAAAAATCTCACATACTAGCTGTCGTGCAACACCTTCATAGGTTGGTAATAACTGCACACCTGAAAACAAGTTTTAGTGCACAGAATACTGCAAATACTGTGAGAACACTAAACACATAAATGTCACGGGACATATAATGTAAATGGCTGATTCAGAAATTGACTTCTAAAAAAATGTGCTCTAAGTAGGCAATTGTTTGAAAAGCAAAGCTCCTACTGTTTACTGCTGAGAAGCAAGCAGAAAAGAATAAGAGAAAAAGAAGGTAGAAGAAGAAGAGGGGGAAAGGAGGGAGGAAGATGGGGAGGAAGAGGAAAGCGTAGTGCTCTTTAGAGCTAATGGACATGTGAGTAAGGAAACTGACAGCATGGCCCCTGGAAATGGAGAAATGTCTTGAAGGTAGACATTACGATAGGGAGAAGAACACCAGATCGTCTAAATGAATGATCTGAGAAGATCCAAAGAGGAATCCCAGTGCTACATATCTCATGGGCTCCTAAATTATGTACTGAGTGATATGAAGCTACCATTCAAATAACTATCTACTAGGCAACCATGTTATGCAGGGCAAGTGGAAATATTGTCCAGCTCTCATACTAAAGCAGTCACCCTTGAGAAAGACTGTGAAGCAGTAAAATAGAACAGGATGGGAAGTATACAGAGGCATACTCATAATACTGTTTGAAAAAGAGAAGGACCTTTCCAACATGCAGTGAGAATGTGCCCCCTGCAGTTGTGCAAAGCAGTAGCCTTGGCAAGAACCTAACCCAGCTTGGCAAGGGATAGGAATGGTTTCACAAAGAAAATGGTTGCTAAATTGAACTTGGAAAACAAAGAAGAAATACAGAAGAGGGGAAAGGATACTGCTGCCTATTAGAATGTCACCTGCAAAGGAAATGGGCTGTGAGGGAGCTTGGATGACTTGCACAACTGCATGGAGCTCAGTGTGACTGGAAAGTAGGTTGATCATAAGGGACTGGCTGGAGGTGACATACATGGGCAGTCAGCGGCAGGGACAAGAAGGCCTTGCACATCTTGTCAATTTGAACTTTTCCTGAGGCTGGCAGCTATTTTAAACAAAGCACCGCCACCACTACAGGTTACTTACCTTATCTTTACATATCTCATATGATGCTAAAAATATAACTGTTAGAGCACACTAAAAAGAAGGATCGTCTCAATCATGTCATGTATGTATACTCTATTTACTAGGGAAGATGCATGCATAACACACTTTTCAAAGATTTCCATGTATTTACAGAAATAAAATGTAAAGATTTCAAAATGTAAGGGGTTTAGTTATTGGACTGTCATTGTTAGTAAGGTCAGATTAACATAGTTATTGTTATAAATTCAATGATCAGTCTCATCATAAAACACATAAAAACATTTAATACATTTTCATATTGGATTATAGCATAAGATTGTCAGGCTGCATGCTTTAAAGTGACGCCAAGAATATTTTATGGGATTCAGTAGGAGAATCCAGCTCATTGCCAGCATGTATAACTATTAGAATGCAAACTCTGGAAGGGTAGAAGCTGTGTTCATCACTATGTCCTTTGGCACAAAGCAGAAGCTCAGGCCTGCTATGGGTGGCTCTGCTGGTTTGCACTGAGCACTGCAGGATGAATGCAGCCCCCAGCATTGCATAGTACACAACCTGCCCAACCACATGTTGCAGCCTTCTAGATATAAGATATGCCATGCACATAAATACAACTTACCTACTGAATAAATCATCACATTTCATACAATGTAAAAAACAATCGTACAATAAACTATTAATGAAACATCTGAAACTGACTCAATGCTAATGTTACAAAAGTGTAAACTCTCTGAAAACAAGGACCATATTTTATTAGTCTTTATACTCTTAGTTTTATTGGTATTTATAATCCTAAATTTTCAGCAAGTATTCGACAAATGAGTAAAAGAGATTAGCATTTCTGTAGTTCTAAATGCTGCTGGATATGAGGGTGAACTAGACTTAACTGGAGTTAACTAAAGTAGTTACCATAGTAACTCAATTACTCCATTATATGTGCTGATTGGTATGACCCTTTCTGGCCTGTTCTGGCCTTTCTCAGCCTCTACCTACCATAGGCAAATCTTCTTAGTTTTGACGCTTATTTGAAGAGAATAATCTACTCTGGTAGAAAAGGACCATTTTTGGCCAAGAGCATATGATTGCCTATTCTTTCCTGCAAGTACTTCCACAAGAGTTCTTGAAGTCCATTTGTAGAACATAATGCACATGAGCTGTTAAAGTACTTACATAGGCTCTTGCTGCTGACTGCCCACTTCCTTTACCTCCACTGCCAATCCTCAGCCCATCAGGTTGATAGAATATTCTCACACTGATAGAAAATAAACAGTGCAAGCTATCTAAGGCCTAGTGTGGGTGGGGTTGAGTTTTCACCAGCCTTGCCTATGAAATTTCTCCACCCTAGTATGCTTGAGATTGTTTTAAGTTGTAATACCACCAATGACAGTCAAAACAAAAATTAGGAATATAAAAAGCAGCCAAACAAACAGAAAACACCAAAAAATGTATAAGACTCAAGCCCAAGCTATCTCACTTCCTCATACCTGCTCATTTAAAATTTGCTCAAGGATAATGCTCTTTGATCCACTCATTGCATAATTAGCTGATCTCTGTCTTAAAAAGGGTAAGTTATGACAGGTAAAACAAAGAAACAGCTGTTGCTAGTGGTGAAAATGTATAAGAGGGAAAAAGACCAACCTGTCAAATAGAACTTCTGGTGAGACCTTCTGAACCCTACTTGTCCTTCTTTGGCAGGCTTATAGAAATCTCCCTTGGCTTGGCTCAGAGATAAAGAGTGAAATCCATGGACTTTAATTCTTATCTGAGTTGTCAATAGTAATACCAACAATAAAACAAGAAGGCTCAATGTCATTGGACTCCAGATGGTACCTTCTAGCAATGAACTAATTCAGAGGCAACCAAACCACCTCTTCATTCCTCTAATGCTGACTACAAATGTACTACATCAAAGGCAATGCAAACATGGGCACATGTCCTACTCCCTTCACTGCACATTCCCCTCCCTAGCCTGCCTGCTATATTGTAGACAAATCAGCAAGTGAATTCAGGAAAGCTCTCAGGATCTGCAAAGCCTGGCCAAGGTGGGGGAGTAGACAGTAAAGCAGGTGGGGTGCAAAGTGACAGAAAACAAAAGGAAGGTCATTTAAATTTGAGGGAGTTCAAGAGCAGGATAAGTTTTATTTCCTCTACATCTGGAAGGGTGTGTTGTTTTTTTCATTCCTGAATTTCAAGGGAAGAATTTTATTCTGTAAAAATGCCATTGATAAAAATAAACAAACAAAAAAATAAGGTAATAGGTGAAGCTGACTGAAGTTAAGGTGACAATGAAATCTGTACAATGAAATAGGTATAAAAAAGAGCAATGGGTGGTTACAGATCGGGAAAAAAATCCACAGGAAAAAGGAAAGAAAATGATCTCACATGAATCATTAACTTCAATGCTAGTGTAGTCAAAATCAATTTTAAAAACTGCACAAAATGGCGAATATTCTTTCAATGTGTAGTGAAAAGCCTAAGGATGCATCTGCCATTCCTCTTATAGAGGAGAATAATATAGCCCTCAGTTAGAAACCTCTTGACCACAATTTGCATTTTCTAGTGATAGTTTAGGAAGGTTTTTTCAAAATAACCCTCTCAGCAAGAACATAAATTTCTGTTCAGTGGTATGCATAAACAGAATAAATAGCTACTTGCTGGCATCATATTCAAAGCATTCATTCAATGATATTTTAGAAGCAAGTATATAAAATGCAATTCATGTAACCAAATATCTCTTGCCATTATGGAATCTCAGTGGGCTTCATTTGGTGTCATAGTAACATGAGTAGACAACTCAACTTTGCTACCTAGAATGCAACTCTCTTGACCAGAGCAGGGTCCACATTGTATTATTTCCAGCATATAGGCTGGAAAAATATCCTCATGATTATTTTTCAAGTTAAATCTGTCAGTTTAATGTTTTGGAATATCTTATTCCTCCATCTTTCATATATATGTATGTGTGTGCATGTGTGTGCGTGTGTGTATGTGTGTGTGTGTGTGTGTGTGTGTGTGTGTGTGTGTGTAAGGAAAAAAGTAAGCATCGGAAGGATTACCTCTTTTAATTTTGGTCCTTGGTGTCATAATATTTAAATTCTGGAAATGCATTTATATAGAACATTCCCAGTTATTGCTCTTCTGCTGAAACATCAAAAGGCTGTTTCTCACCCCCTTGTATTTTTTCAAGGTACAAACACTGGGTAGACAAGAATTTCTATGTCACAAAATAGGCCAAGTGGGACAAAGCAAATTTTCTTTCATAGCAACCCATTCCTTCCTCTGTCTCCAAATCTTTCTTCTTTCTCTCTTTAGAACACTTGTATCTGGGCCATCTAAGCTACTCCCGTGTCTACACTTCCAGGATGTCTCCTAGGACCTGCCATCTTGACCCAAGTGTTAGCTCCTTCCTGACTTTATCCCACCAAAACCAATGCTTCTTTTATGTCTGGTCTTCTGATAATCTCTAGCTTCCCTGATAATGCCTTCAATTTAAAGGTTCATCTTCCCTAGTGAACATTTTAGGCAACGGGAGAAATATTCTGTTTAAGGAGTGATCCTCCCAGTGATCACTGGCTCACATCATCCACCTTAGCTGCCTCCTGTAAGGCACCAGGCTACATGCATCCTCATGCAGCAGCAGAGTTCCTGCCGTTCTCTATTTAGTTCTCTTCACAAGCTAGACTTTTCAGTATCCACAATGGACCTGGCATGAGCTCACTGGCACAGTCCAAGAAGTCCTCATTCTCAATTGTAAAATGAAGTTGCTTCAAAATACTAGCATAATTGCCAAACCAAATTCTCTCCAATAATTAAATGCACATGAAAAGCAAATGGATGTTGACCCCTTTTGTAGGCATTCACGATTTTGGAAAATTTCCTGTGCTAGTATTTGCCAAATGCAGATTTGAGTCTATTTTTGTTTCCCACTTTGGAGAATGGGTATTTGAGGAAAGCTTATTTAAATGGGAGACATTAATATACACTGAGGAGAGGAGAGACAATAGCACTAGAAAATAATGCATTCAAGGCAATGGTGGACAGAAAAAGAAGACTTCTTCTATCATCCTCTGCTTATGTACAGTGAGAAATAGCTACTAATAATTCCTCTAAAAAAGCCATTAACAAAGAAAACTAAGCTAAAGGCCATGGCAATATTTATTTGCCCATATTGGATGAAGCTGAGGAGCACCATGAAGAACTTAAGTTCAATATTCTGTGTTCAGGTTTAAGTACAACGGGCATTGCATTTACAGTCAAAAAATGCCATTTAGAATGAACTTGCTTGGAGAATTTGCAAAGTCCACAATGGGCACATAGTTTACCTTATTTAAATTTCTTCTTATTGGGAGAGTGGGGTGCAGTGAGCTAGGTGTCAGTGGATTTAGCTAAGACCAAAATTGAACATTCTGAGCACTGAAGTGGTAACTGTTTTTATTGTCAAACTGTTACATACACATGGCCAGTGTAGTAATAAAAATCACAGTTATGGTCATTTGAGTAATGAAGATTACTAATATTGCCAGCTTGTCTTATGTTTCCCTGGAGTGTATAGCTGCCTAAATGGACACTTTCAGCGCAATAAAAGGCCTCACAACTGAATTATATATGTATATTTTTTACTGCTCACACAAAAAGAGTAAAAGGGAAAAAGGAGTCTTTAGAAAGGAATGGAGTGCCAACAGAACCAACTTCAATGACATTAGTATTTTGCCTAGGGTGAGCTGCAATGGGATGGTAATATCAAGAGAACACATAGGAGTGATTTCAGACCAGAAAGTGAAATCAAATATGTGGACTAGACTAAGTAATGATCAATTTTCTCAAAAATGGAGAGAGATTTTTATTTAATACATATTCCTAGTTATCTTAAATTTATATACACTGATTATAATAAAAATGTAGTGTATGTATATGCACCTATTTACACATAAAAGTAAACAAATCAGGTAGTTTGAGCATGCATACGTACACACACCCCTTAATTAAATAAACTTGGCTAATTCTAAACCCAAATAGCTACACTTTAAAAAAAATTTTTTTTCGCTGGATTTATATAGAGTTTTTCCCTCTTAAAAGTCAGAGATAGGAAATTCTATGTCAACAAACAAAAAACACCGAATTGCTATTCATTCTTTCTAAGCTTCAAAATTAAAGAACAAATGTTGTTTTACATTTACAGTATTGTTAGTGCACTGCTTTCTTCAAAGAGCTATTTTTTAAAAGACCACCCAGAAGTTTCAACTAATTGAGGAACCAATCTTCAGCTTACTTAAATAGAAAGGCTGCATGGAACACATTCCTGGCATCAGTACTCTGTCATATCTGTTTGTGCTGGATATAATGTAAAGGACAATCTCAAAATCTGAAAATACCCTGGACTCTTCTTTCCCCCCTCCCTGAAAACAACCAAAGCAAAAAAATAAAAATAAAAAAATAAAGAATCTCTGATACCTTTTTCGGAAAGATTGTTTCATAATCTGGGGTTTGGAAACTCTAAGAAAAAAACAAGCCACCCAAGAAGATCATAAAAGCCAAAGTTACAGATGTAGAAACAGGTTTTTAGTATTGTGATGATTTCTTGAGTTTGGGGAAAGTGTAAGATGTTATTCAAAATGGAGCATTTAAGCCAAGGAATTTTCATTAGCTGTGTGGTCATTGGAGAAACTTCTGTAAATGGGGACTAAAAGGTTTTATGAAAAGAAATCTTTGAGAAACACATTGGAATCTAGAATAAGTAAAATTTGTGGTAATTTATATTTAGAGCCATGTTAATGCTATTTTCACAGGTTTCATTGTAACATTTTAGGGTTTATCAGTATGGGTTTTATATCTTTAAAGAGTCACATATCTTTCTTACCAAATGAAGTCTTTCCATTTTTATCTCCTAGACTATGACATTTGTGTGTCCCTGAATTTCTCCTCCTTAAGGAAAAATATCTGATATAATTTGTATGTTAATAAAGAAGTTGAAAACTATTTATAAAACTATTTATTAGATAAGCAGGCATGTTGCTATGATTAATTATCAAGTCTAGTCCTTTAATACTGTCCTGTCTATTTTAGTAAAATCAATCACATATTTTTATTATCACAAGTTTTATATGTATGTATTTGTTATTTTTAGAGAGACTAGAAAAATGAAGAAAAGCAAAAATATAAAACCACCCTGGACTTCTGCTTCTGATCCAGATGGAGTAAGGGGGTAGGATCTACAGTCCTCTCTAAAACAACTAAAAAGAAAATGAACAAAATACAGAAAAAATAATAGCACCCAAGATATTGGACATCAGGCAAAAAATAGTAACTTCTGATTAATAGGAAACAAATGGAGTGAACCATAAAATTGTCCTAGTATATTTTCTAAAGAAAATTAAATAATATGAAAAAATTCCATACAGTGCTGGAGGAAGGAACCTACCCAGAGCCTGTGGGACAACTGGAGTTGAGGAGATGAAGGCGAGAGTTCTGCAAATCCAAGGCTGCTAAAGGTCACAAGGCAGTATAATGTAGAAGACTGGTAAGGAGAGGGGAGAGTGGCACAAGGAGAGAACTTGAGCTACTTAGAAAGTTTTCCCCTGGCATATTCAGTTGGGAACTGATCAGTGCATGTGTGTGAGAAATCTATCCAACTCCAGGGAAAGAATCATCCTAAAAGATTAGCCTTCACATAGCACTGGCAATGGTACCTGTTTCCAACAGGCAGAATGAAAAGCCTCATAAGTGCTGGGGAATTGGTTTAGAACCTTAAGAAGAATCTTTACTCGAGGGTAGGAGGGAAAGTAAAACTAAACTAAATGTAGCTGTGGTACCATCTAACAAAGCTTGAAATAATGACCTGAAAGAATCAAACGTAACCATATTTCTGAGCAATGTATAGTAATATGTATAAAAATAAAAAGTGTCCAGCCTTAAAAAGGCAAAATTCAAAATTTATGGTGTTCAATAGAAAGCTACTAGGCATGCAAAGAAGCAGAAAAACACTGAGAGAGAGAGAGAGAGAGAGAGAGAATTGTCAATGGACTAACCCAAAAATGATACAGATGATAGAAAGAGTAGAGAAGAACATTAAAATGCTATTATGTCTATATTCCAAATGTTCAAGAAGTTAGAAGAATTATTAAACATGTTAAATAGAGGCATGGAAAAGACATTTACAAAAGACCTATATAAAATATTTAGAGATGAAAATGACAGTGTCTGAGATGAAAAATTTACTGAATGAGATTAATGACAGGTTAAACAATTTAGAATAATTCAGAATAAAGGGTTAGTGAAGTTGAAGATGTTGCAATCAAAACTGTCCAAAATGAGCCAGAAAGAGACTGAAAGAGAGAAATAAGACTGAAAAATAAAAAGGAAAAGAGCATCACTAAAATGTAGGACAACTTAAATGACCAAATAAATATGTAATTGGAATCTGCAAAGGAGAGAGAAAGGGGACAGAACAAAATTTGAAGCAGTAATGATTGAAAAATTTCAAATTTGATAAACACTGTAAATTTACAGACCCCCAAAGCTTTGTAAGTCCCAAGCATCAGAAACATGAATAAAATTAAACCTAGACACATAATAATCAAATTGCTTAAAACCAGTAGTAAAGAGAAAATCTGAAAGAAAAACAGAGGTAAAAAGACATTATTCACAGAAGAATAAAGGTAAAGATAAAGGCAGATTTCTAGCCTGAGACAAAGCAAACAAGAATGTGGGACAAGATTTTTAAAGTACTGAAAGAAAATAATTGTCAACCTAGAATTCTTTACCCTGCAAAGATATTTGTTGAAAATAAAGGCAAAATGAAGACTTTGTTAGACACACAAAGCTAGAATAATTTATCAACAGCCTATACAATAATAAATATTTAAGAAAGTCCTTCATGCAGAAGAAAAATGTTATTAGATGGTAATCTGGATCTACTCAAACAATGAAGAGCACTGAATACACTAACTAAATAAGTAAAGATGTTTTTATTATTATATAAATGATTTCAAAAGACAATTGATACCTTAGGGCAAAAGTGATATCAACATATGGTGGGTATTTTTAAACATATTTAATAATAAAGTGCATGACAACATTTGTACAGACACCAGGTCCAGGGATCATAAAAAGATATCATTGTAGGGTTCTTATACTTTACATGAAGTAGAATAGTCCCCCTTATCTGTGGGGGCTATGTTCCAAGACCCCCAATGGAAATCCTAAAACCACAGATATTATCCAATCCTATACATATTATGCTTTTTCATATACATTTATGCCTATGATAAAGGTTACTTTATAATTATGAACAGTAAGAAATTAATAATAACTGATAACAAAATAGACCAAGTATAACAATATACTGCAATAAAAGTTACATGAATGCAGTCTCTCTCAAAACATTTTATTGTACTATACACACCTATTTTTGGACCACAGCTGACCTGGGGTAACTGAAACCAAGGAGAGTGAAATTGCAAATAAGGCAAGGACTGCTGTAGTACAATATCACCTGAAAGTAGACTGTGATAAGTTAAAACATACACTATAAATTCTAAGCAACCAATAAAATTACATAACAAAGACTCATAGCTACAAAGGATATAGAATGGAACTTTAAAAATACTCAAATCATTCCAAAAGAAGATAGAAAAAAAGGACGGAAGGGAATGGAGAAGAGAAAAAAGCAAATAAATAAATTGGTATGATGGTAGATTCAGACTATATCAGTATTTATATTAAATTCAAATCATCCCAAAACCCCAATTGAAAGGCAGAAATTGTCAGATTGTATTTAAAAGAAAGACTCATCTGTATCTTTCCTAAGAGACATTCAATTTAAATTAAAAAGATGTGAATAGATAAAAAATTCAATGATGATAAAATACATAACAAGCTAACACCAGTCAAAGGAATAGAGAGACTGTGTTAACATTGGACAAAGTAGATTTCAGAATGAAAATATCAGCAAAGGAAAAGAGGGTAATTTCATAATGATGAAGTAGTCAAATCACCAGGAGAACATCAATATTAAAATGTGTGTTCCTAATAATAGAGGTTTAAACTTCATGAAGCAAAAACTGATCGAACTGCAAGGAGATATTAGAAGATCTTTTTCAATAATTGATAAAACAAGTAGATCAAAATTGGTAATTATATAGAAGACTTTAATATTGTAAAGCAACCTCACCTAATTGATGTTTATAGAGCATTTCACTCAATAAGAGCAAATACACATTCTTTTCAAATGCATACTAACCATTTACCATAAAACAACATTTGATAAATGTAAAAAGAATTTAAGTCATGCAAAATGTATTTTCTGACTACAAAATTGTTAGAAATCAATAAGAAAAAGATGCATGGAATATTTTTATCAACTGGAAACTAAACTACAAAATTCTAAATAATCCAATGGTCAAAGAAGAAATCAAAAGGATCATTAAAAATAATATTGAACTGAATGAAAATGAAAATCTAGCATACCAAAATTTCTGGGATGCAGTGAAACGGTACTTAGTTTAGAAAGTATAGCCCTAAATACATATTAGAAAAGAAGAAAATTTTCAAATCAGTGACCTCAAATCAGTGACCTAAGATTCTACCTTAAGAAACAAGAAAAAGCAGAGCATATGAAACCCTAGGTAAACAGAAGAAAAAAAATATCAGAGTAGAAATCAATGAAAACAAAAGATGGTTCTGTGAAAAGATTGACACAATTGATAAATTTCTATCCAGGCTAATCTGATAAAGGATAAAAAATACTGAATATCAAAATCATGAATGAAAGAGAGAATATCTCTAAAGATTCTATAAACAAGATAATAAGGAAATATTGTGAAACTTTATTCTAATAAATTTGATGAATTAAATGAAATAGTCAAATTCCTTGAAAGATAAAAATTGCTAAAGCTCACACAAGAAACTGTGATCTGAATAGTCCTGTATCTATTAATATTAAAGAAATTAAAGAAATTGAATTTATAGTTAAAAACTTTCCCAGGAAAAACAACAAAAATGAACAAACATAAAACTCTCAGGTGACTTCACCAGTTAATTCCACCAAACATTTAAAGAAGAAATAATCTCAACGTTATACAAACTCTTAGAGAAAACTAAATTGAATATTTCCCAATCCATTCTATGAGGCTGCATTACTCTAACACCTAAACCAGACAAAAATATCACAAGAAAAGTAAACTACAGATAAATTACCTTTTATGAACATCGGTGCAAAAATTCCCTACAATATTTTAGCAAATCTAATGCAACAACATATAAAATGAATCATACAAAATGGGATTTATCTCAGAAATTCAAGGTTTACTTTACATTAGAAAATCAATGTAATTCATCAGTGTATTTTATGTCAATACATAAAAATATAAATGAGATCATCTCAGTGGGTACATTAAAAGCATTTGACAAAATCCAGCAGCCATTCCTACTAAAAACTCTCAATAAACAAGAAATAAAAATGAATATTGTCAATGTGATAAAGGGCATCTATGTACAACCCACAGATAACATCTCACTTAGTGGTAAAAGATTTCGTTCTATATTCTTAAAATCAGAAAAGAGGTAAGCATTCAGGTTTTTATCATGTACTTTAAACATTGCACTGGAGGTTTCCAGAGAGTGAATTCAGGTAAGAAAAAAGAAATAGAAGGCATACAAATTGGAAAGGAAGAATTAATACTTTATTCACAGACTACATGATTGTTCACACAGAAAAATCATATGGAATCTATGAAAAAGTTACTACAATATACAACTGAGTTTAGCAAGGTTGCTGGATATAAGATCCATGTGAAAACATCAATTCTATTTCTATATACTGGACATGAATGATCAGAATTGAAATTTAAAGGGTATCATTTATCATAGCATCAAAATATTTAGAGAGAAATAACAAATAGATTTGTAAAACTTGTGCTTTGAAAATTGCAAAACATCATTCAGGCAAATTAAATGAGACTTAAATAAATGGCACTATATGTTGTGTTCATGGAACAGAAGATTTCAGTTATTCAGATAATTAAGAGATCAGTTTTCCTCAAAAATGATCAGATCATTTTTGTAGAAATGTATAAGGTGATTCTAACATTCATCTGGAAATGTAAACTACCTAGAATAGTCAAAATAATTTAGAAGAACAAAGTTGGACGAGTTGTGCTACCTGACTTTATGACTTATAAAGTTACATTAATGAAGAGAATGTGGTATTTGCATTGAGATAGACAAATATTAATAGATCAGATATACAATTTTTAAAAGTATTAGATACTTATGGCTAAATTTTTCTTTAGAAAGCTTCCCAATTTTTACTCCTACTGATAGAATGAATAAAGAAAATACTCCTGTGTGACATGTATAATTTTCCTAAAAAATATAAATTTTACAGAAAAAAAGTTGCTAAGCCAATGTTTGTATTAATTTGCTCTTCTCTAATAACAAATGACATAAAAAAATTTTGCCCATTCTTATCAGCCATTTCAATTTACTTTTTTGTGAATTGCCATAGTTTAATCTTCTCCCATTAGTTGCTATTGAGTTTTTCAATATTAAAATCTTAATGTGATTTACATACAACAAAATTCACTCTTTTAAGCATACAATTTGGTTTCTTGTTTTTTTTTTTTTTTTTTCGGCATATTGTGGCGGTACAGAATTTAAGGTTTCAATAAATGCCCATTTCCCCCCCTCCCCCCAAAAGTCTGAGTCTCCATCATGACCATCCCCAGATGGTGCATATCTCACTCATTATGTATGTATATACCCGCCCCCTCCCCCCTCCCACCTGCCCAATACCCTATTACTGTAGTACCTATGTGTCCACTTAGATGCTACTCAGTTAATACCAGTTTGCTGGAGAATATATCTGGTGCTTGTTTCTCCATTCTTGGGATACTTCACTTAGTAGTATGGGTTCCAGCTCTAACCAGGAAAATATAAGATGTGCTATATCACCATTGATTCTTAGAGCTGAATAGTACTCCATGGTATACATATACCACATTTTATTAATCCATTCTTGGATTGATGGGCACTTGGGCTGTTTCCACAGCCTTGCAATTATGAATTGTGCTGCTATAAACATTCGAGTGCAGGTGTCTTTTTTGTAGAGTGTCACTGGATCATTTGGGTAGATGCCCAGCAATGGGATTGCTGGATCAAATGGTAGATTCACTTGTATCGTTTTAAGGTATCTCCATATTGCTTTCCACAGAAGTTGAACTAGTTTGCAGTCCCACCAGCAGTGTAGGAGTGTTCCTCTCTCTCCGCAACCACGCCAGCATTTATTGTTTGGAGATTTTTTGATAAAGGCCATTCTCACTGGGGTTAAGTGATATCTCATTGTGGTTTTGATTTGCATTTCCCTGATGATTAGAGATGTTGAGCATTTCTTCATATGTTTGTTGGCCATTTTTCTGTCTTCTTTAGAAAATTTTCTGTTCAAGTCCTTTGCCCACTTTTTAATGGGGTTATTTGATTTTTTCTTCCTAATTTTCGTGAGTTCTAAGTATATTCTAGTTATCAGTCCCTTATCGGATGCATAGGATGCAAAAATTTTCTCCCATTCTGTAGCTTGTCTGTTTACTTTCATGACTATTTCTTTGGCTGTGCAGAAGCTTTGTAGTTTGATCATGTCCCATTTATTTATTTTTGTTGCTGCTGTGATTGCCTTTGGGGACTTCTTCATAAACTCTTTGCCCAGGCCGATGTCTAGGAGAGTGTTTCCAACATTTTCCTCTAGAGTTCTAATAGTTTCATACCTTAGGTTTAAGTCTGTTATCCAGCATGAGTTGGTTTTTGTGAGAGGTGAAAGGTGTGGGTCCTGTTTTAGCCTTCTACAGGTGGCTATCCAGTTTTCCCAGCACCATTTATTGAAGAGGGATTCTTTTCCCCAGCGTATGTTTTTGTCTGCTTTGTCAAAGATGAGATGGCTATTTGAGGATGGTTTTATATCAGGATTCTCACATCTGTTCCACTGGTCAATATTCCTATTTTTGTGCCAATACCATATTGTTTTAATGACTACAGCTTTGTAGTATAGTTTGATATCTGGCATATTAATGCCTCCCATTTTGTTTTTGTTGCCTAGAATTGCTCTTGATATTCGGGGTCTTCTTTGGTTCCATATGAAGCGTAAAATTATTTTTTCTATATCTGTGAAGAATGCTGATGGGATTTTAATAGGTATTGCATTGAATCTGTAGATCAGTTTGGGTAGTATAGACATTTTGATGATATTGAGTCTGCCGATCCACGAGCATGGTATGGATTTCCATCTGTTTACATCCTCTGCTATTTCCTTCCTCAGTGTTTCATAGTTCTCCCTGTAGAGGTCTTTTACGTCCTTGGTTAAGTATATTCCTAGGTACTTTAATTTCTTTGTTGCTATTGTGAAGGGAATTGAGTCTTTGATTTGGTTCTCAATTAGATTGTTGTTGACGTATATGAATGCCTCTGATTTCTGTGTATTGATTTTGTATCCTGAGACTTTACTAAATTCATTGATCAGTTCCAGGAGTTTCTTGGTTGAATCTTTGGGGTTTTCTAGATACAATATCATATCATCAGCAAATAGTGAAAGTTTGATCCCTTCTGCCCTTATTTGGATACCTTTGATTCCATTTTCCTGTCTGATTGCTGTAGCCAAGACTTCCAGCACTATGTTGAACAGAAGTGGAGATAGTGGGCAGCCTTGTCTGGTTCCAGTTCAAAGTGAAAATGATTTCAATTTTTCCCCATTCAGTATGATGTTGGCTATGGGTCTGACATATATGGCTTGGATCATTTTTAGGTATGTCCCTTCTATGCCTATTTTCTTAAGTGTTCGTATCATGAAAGGGTGTTGAATTATGTCAAAAGCTTTTTCTGCATCTATTGAAAGAATCATGTGGTCTTTGTTTTTGCTTCTGTTTATGTGGTGAATTGCATTTATAGATTTACGTATGTTGAACCATCCCTGCATCCCTGGGATGAAGCCCACTTGGTCGAGGTGGATTATTTTTTTGATAAGTGTTTGGATTCGGTTAGCTAAGATTTTGTTGAAAATTTTTGCATCTATATTCATTAGGGATATTGGTCTGTAGTTTTCTTTTTTTGTTGCATCCTTTCCTGGTTTGGGTATCAGAGTAATATTCGCTTCATAAAAGGTGTCGGGGAGGTTTCCGTTCTTCTCGATGTTGTGGAATAGTTTCTGCAAGATAGGTACTAGTTCTTCTTTGTAAGTATGGTAAAATTCAGGTGTGAAGCCATCTGGACCAGGACTTTTCTTTTTAGGGAGATTTTTAATTGCTGTTTCTATTTCAGCTGTTGAGATTGGTCTGTTCAGGGAATCTATTTCTTCCTGGTTGAGCCTAGGGAGGCTGTGTGTTTCTAGAAATTTGTCCACTTCCTCCACATTTTCCAGTTTGTGTGCATAAAGATTTTTGTAGTATTCATAAACTGTATCTTGTATCTCTTTGGGATCAGTTGTGATCCCAAAGAGTCGTTTCATTAGATTGTCTATTTGTGATCTTCTTGTCTTTTGGTTATAGGCATTTATGGAGATAAACTTTCCTCTCAGAACTGCTTTAGCTGTGTCCCAGAGGAGTTGATAACTTGTCTCTCCATTGTTGTTTTCTTCATAGAACTTTTTTATTTCCGTCTTGATTTCTTCATTTACGAAGTAATCATTTAGTAGGAGGTTGTTTAATTTCCACGTTTTTGTGTAGAAATGTGAGTTTCTGTTAGGGTTGATTTCTAGTTTTATTCCACTGTGATCTGAGAAGGTACATGGTATGATTTCTATTTTTTTAAATTTCTTGAGATTTTCTTTGTGTCCTAGGATATGGTCAATCTTAGAGAATGTCCCGTGAGCTGATGAGAAGAATGTATATTCAGGGGATTTTGGGTAGAATGTTCTGTAGATGTCTGACAGACCCGATTGTTCTAGAGTTTTGTTTAAGTCCATTATTTCTTTATTAATTTTCTGTTTGGAGGATCTGTCTCGTGCCGTCAGTGGGGTGTTGAAATCTCCAGCAATTATGGAGCTGCTGTTAATCCATTTGCTTAGCTCCAGTAAGGTTTGCTTTATGAATCTGGGTGCACCTAAGTTGGGTGCATATATATTTAAAATTGTTATCTCTTCTTGTTGGACTGTGCCCTTCACCATTATATAATGACCCTCTTTGTCTTTTACTACTTTTGTTGGTTTAAAAACTAAATCGTCTGAAATTAGAACTGCCACACCAGCCTTCGTTTGGCTTCTATTTGCTTGGAATATTGATCTCCACCCTTTTATTTTTAGTCTATATGCATCCTTGCAGGTTAGATGTGTTTCCTGAAGACAGTATATACTTGGCCTGTATTTTCTTATCCATTCAGCCAGCCTATGTCTCTTGAGTGGAGAGTTTAAGCCATTCACATTTATTGAGAGAACTGATAGGTAAGGTAGATTACTGATCATTCTGTTGGGTTGGATGTTGTTGCTATGATTTCTGTCTTGAGCCATTGTAATATCTGGCCTTTAATATCTTTGGGTTTTGGTTGTTTTTATATCCGTGGATTATCATTATCATGTTCCGTGCATAACGCTGTTTTAAGTACTTCTTGTAGGGCTGGTCTTGTCTTGGTGAATTCTCTGAGCCTTTGCTTGTCTGAGAATGTTTTTATTTCTCCTTCATATACGAAACTTAGTTTTACAGGGAATAATATTCTAGGCTGGGCATTGTTTTGTTTCAAAAGAGTGAGAATGGGGCCCCAGTCTCTCCTTGCTTATAAAGTCTCATTAGAGAAGTCTGATGTTATTCGAATTGGCTTTCCCTTGTATGTTACTTGCTTCTTTTGTCTTACAGCTCTTAGAAGGGCCTCTTTAGTTGATACTTTGGTCAGTCTGATGACTGCATGACGTGACGTCTTCCTGTTTGCATTGATTCTCCCAGGGGTCCTCTGGGCTTCTTGAACTTGTATATCGAGATTTTGAGCAAGGCCTGGGAAATTTTCCTCTATTATATCTTCAAAAAGCTTGTCCAGCCCTTGAGTGTTGTCTTCCTCCCCTTCGGCTAACCCTATGACCCTCATGTTAGGTTTTTTCACATAATCCCACAGCTCTTGTAGGCTTTGGTCTTTTCTCTTGTTTGTCTGCTGTATTTCTGTGACTGATCTATTTAATTGAAAGGTGTTATCTTCAAGCTCTGAGATTCTTTCTTCTGCTTGATCTACCCTGTTCTTGAGACTTTCCACAGTATTTTGTAGTTCCCTGAGTTGATTCTTCATCTCCAGGACTTCGGTTAAAGTTTTCTTCACTGTGTCAATCTCTTTGTTGAAACTTTGTTCCATTTCCTGGAGTCTTTTTGTGGTTTCTTGGTGTTGGTTACTGAGTTGTTGTTGCAGGTCAGTGAGTGTTCTTATGATCCACATACGAAATTCCTCTTCTGTCATATTGGTTGCCTGATTTTGGTTGGTGTCCGTTTCTAGGGGGCTGGTGCTCCTCTTTGGGGGTGTGTTTTCTGTTTGGTTCTTCATATTTCCTGAGTTCTTTCGCTGATTTCTTCCCATGTCGATCAGTTGTTGTTTCTTTCCTTAGGTTATTGTTTGGGTATTCACACACCTTGTTTAGTTTCTGAGGCATTAGGTGGTGTCTGTGGGTGAAATTAGACCACTCCCTGTATATTGAGTCGGTGGGTGCCGTGGAAAGGCTGTGCAAGATGCCGTCCCTGTCAGTAGGTGGCGTTTGCTTGGAGGGACAGGCTATACTGTTGATTTTGTGTCCTGTTAACAACTGTTGTTCTGGGCGGAGCTGGGTTGGGTAAGCCTGCCCTCAGGCCGTTAGCAGGGGTCAAAGTTCTGTTCTCTGCTTCCAGGGAAAGCTGTCAGGGCGGGGCTGGAATGGTCCCGCTCAGCCAGAAAGTCTGTGTGTGGGGGTGGGGCTGTCTGAGACCCGCAGTCTGGAGCGGGCCTCGCTTCTTTCCACCCTCCCCAACTCCGCAGCTACTCCTGGGCCTCTGCCAGCAGGCCAGACCACAAGTCACCAGGCCTCCCCGGACTGTGATGCCGGCGGGGAGGTTCCCTGCACAGGAACGCCACCTGGGTTGGGCGCACGGCCTCCTCCTGGGAGGAGGGTTGCCTTCTAGGACGCCGATCCGCCCCTGGAGGCACACACACCTCAGTAGGCTGTTCACGTATAACCCTTCTGTGCCCCGGGCAATGCTAGCCCTCGGTGCAGGGGATCTGGTCTGCAGGTCCGACCTCTGGGTCCCAGAGTTCAAACTGTATCCTCACCAGGGAGAGAATTTCCGCTCCCAATTCACCCACAGGGAGCCCAAGCTGGATCTATGTCTCTCAGCCTCTGAGTCGGCACCCTTCTCCTGGGAACAGGGTGCCAGCAGCACCTGGGAGGGTGGGCGGGGTCCCAAACGGGAAGGTCCGGTTCCCTGGAGGTGCCTCCGGCTGGTGGCTGTATTGTCTCTCTGGGCAGCCTCAGGTAGGGTCAGTGGAGGGGGGGAGGAGGAGGGAATATGGCGCCTGCCACGCGGCTCAGGTCTGTGCATCCGGAGGTGCCCGGAGGAAGTTGGGAACCTGGTGCCACGTCTGCTACAGGTTCACCGTTGGCAGGCGGCGGCGGTCTCTGGGCTGGTGTCCGCAGGTCTCTCCACCGGCTGGGGAGCCCACCAGCAGTCCCTAATGCAGGGGAGGGTAAATGGCAAATCCACCTACCCTTGCCGCTGGTCTCCGGGCTGCTCCGGTGGTCTCAGCCTCCAGTTCTCCTCCGCAGCCTCCTCCCATGGAGTCTCCCGGGGTCTCAGGTACCCCTCCTTCCGGCCCTTGTCCGCTGTATGCTCATCTTCTTGCTTCTTTCCTCTAATTTTTGCTAGAATCTGTCTTTTCTGCAGAGACACTCTGTCTGGCGGTGTTATTCGTCCGCCATCTTGCTCCGCCCCCCTACAATTTGGTTTTTTAAGTATATTCACGAAGTTGTGAAACCATCACCATTAATTCCAGAACATTTCCATCACCCCTAAAGGAAACCATATACTCATTTACTTCTCATTCCTTCCTTCCCATGTTTAATATATAAACAAAAATGCAGTATATATATATATATATATATATATATATATATCTCACATTTTCTTTACCCAGTTATCATTTGATGGACAATTGGGTTATTTCCACTTTTTGACTCTAATGAATAATCCTGCTATGAACATCATGTGAAAGTTTTTGTGTGAACATATTTTTTTCGAATTCTGGGGGGTGTGTACCTAGCAATAGAATTGCTGAATCATATAGTAACTGCATACACTGCACTGTTTTACATTCACTAAACCATGCATGAGGGTTCTGATTTTCCCACATCCTCTCCAGCGTTAGCTATTGTTTGTCTTTTTCATTTATGCCCATCCTAGTGGGTGTGAAGTGATATGTCATTTTGGATTTGATTTGCATTTATCTAATGACTAACGATGTTGGGCATCTTTTGATGTGTTTATGCCATTTGTAAGAGTCCTTTGCATATTCTGGATACCAGACCCTTATTAGTAAATGATTTGCAAATACTTTCTCCCAATCTGCGAGATGTACTTTTGTTTTCTTGATATTACCCTTTGAAGCACTGATAAGTCTATTATAAATTATCAATTTTTCTTTGGTTGTTTTGCTTTGGGCATCATATCTAGGAAACCATTTTCTAATGCAATGTCATAAATATTTACACCTACGTCTTCTTCTAAGTTTTATAGTTTTAGCTCTTACATTTAGGTCTTTAATCTATTTTGCATTAATTTTGTATATGGTGTGAGGTAGGGTTGAACTTCATTTTATGTATTTGGCTATCTACTTGTCACAGTGTCATTTATTGAAAAATAAAAATATGCTTTCCCTGTTGAAATTTTTTGGTACTCTTGTCAAAAATCTGCTGTTGATTTTTAAGAACACTTTGTATATTAAGGATATTACTTCTTTGCAGCATATGTTGAAAAACTTTTCCCTTTAATGTATAGTATTTTTTAAGGCATAGAATTTGTGAACATTATGTAACTAAATCTGTCAGTAATTTTCTCAATGATTTCTTTTGCCATTATTATGCAAATATTCACCTGTAGTTCCCCCGGTAGTAGTTTATGAAAATAATAGAAATAGCTACCAATTTTTCATTACTTTCCATGATGCCCTATACATTATCTTGGTAGAGTCTCAGAACTACAAACACTCTGAGGCAAATACTCTCAATAAATCTGTTTTCTAATGAATAATGAAATTCAGGATTTAAGTAATTTGCACAAGGTACGGACTGGCACATAGTAAAATGCTTAATTGGGATTTAAATCCAAGTCTATCTGACTCCATAGCTCAAGCTCTAAAATAACTGAAATAAATTTGAACTTCATCAGCATGGATATAAAAGATTTCCCCCAAACTTTCCTAACATAGTACCTTATACATGATGTTCTATTCTATTTAAAGAGTAGCATCTTTTGATTAAAAGGAAATATAAGACTTTTAGTAGAGAATATGTTATTTTAAATTTTTAAAAACTTGTTAAATAAATTTTCAATTTTATGTAGTACATTAGATATGAAAAATAAAAGTCATTGTATATAAATTATTGGCCACTGATGAAAAACAAATTCTAAGTCAATAAAAAGTCAACTGTTTTATTCAAAGTGTACTATAAAATGAAGAGGTTTCAAAAACTATGAAATAGCCAAGTAAACGTAAAATATTCAGTGCAATGTAGTTTACCAACAGTCAACTATTAAGGATATTATTTTTTATCAAATATGTCTAAAATTCTTGTTGAAACTGTATAGTGACTACTTTATTAGAGCAACTTACATAGCGATTGCTGACTCTAAATGACACTTCTCCAGTGGGGTGTCCTTAAGGAGCAAATGTTCAGTTCAGATCATAAATTATCAGGACCCAGGATGCCTTTATTTTACTTCTAGCACAAATCCTATTGACTAGATAGAGAGCTGCTCTGCTTCTCAGAGATCTTCTTTAATCAAAAGCTTATAAACATTACCTAGAGCATGAATATGATTATGCTAATATTTAAACTTCACAGTCAATATACTGTAAGGTGTTTTACGTATGCTTAGATATTTTTCCAATTGTGTACCTGGGCACAGATGTTGGAAAATGTTTTTATTATCCATTCAAACTTAACTTTTCTGTCCTATTCGCCCATACACCAAAATTCAGATTTGTGATTCATTCGAACATTATGTTACATAAATGAAAAGTGTAAACAAAGAAATACCTGATTTCTGATACGTTTAATATTAAATTGATATTGTTCTATAGTTTCTGATGATAGGCTTAATGAACAACCAATTAAAACATTGGTAATGATAGGAGCATGAAGCAAACTATACTTCCACCTTAAGAGCACAGTAGTCAAACTCCTCCTTCTGGTAGGTAGAATCAAATGTTTTATTTAAAACTACACTTATCTACTACTATATTGAATAGAAACTAAGATTTTTAAAAGGTGGAAAACATGGCATTCCAGTTATTGCCCATGTCTCATCTCTGAAGGACTTGCTTCCCACCCATCAGTTTGAGGTGACAGTTACTGGTCCACAGTAACATCCATCACCATTCAAAATGTACAGTATATTATGCAGGAGTCACATATTATTCACCTCTGATCCTCAGCATGGATAGTGTCATCTCGCATCCTGGTGCAGACAGGGAGGGACGGAGAGAGAGGAAGAATGCATATTTGCAAAGAATGTATATGTATATGAATTAAGATCACACTTTGCTTTATACCAATGATAGTAAATTGACATTTTCCTTTAATGTTTAGATCTCAAAAATTTCAAACTATTTTGCTTTACCTTTGGCCAGTTAATGGCACCCTCTTTCATAATAACTATTAGACCAAGCTAGGTTTGAATTTTTGTTATGACCTATCAGTTTACAAATGCAGATATTGAATGATGGTGCAACGCTCTTCTCATTCTGCTCTCAGAAGATTAATTTGAAATAGTAACCATACATAATAAAATAAGGATGGAATAAAAGAGTGCAGATGATCAATGCCTTCTATTTTCAAAATAAAGGTTTTCAACTGTGCGTTTTGACATTTATTTTCCATTTCTCTGGTGTACTAGCTATTTGTTTAATAAAAGGAGACCTTTCCAGTGACAAGGACATTATCTTATTCATTTCGATAATTCTATCACCACTATCAGTCAAGAAGTTTACTTTCAAGTGATGCTAATATAAATCAGATTTTTTTTTTTTAGTCTTAGAGTTTCAAGGCTCACAGCATGTATATGGGCTATACAGCTAATACTAGAATAATTGCAATGCAGCTTGGAAGCTAGGAGAAATAAAACCATCTGCAGAGTTTGAAATGATGTGCCCCAAAATAAAATCATTTTACAGAAAAAAACATAACATTTTGCATTTAGAAATAAATGGCCCAAATATGGAAAAGATATTAAACTTATTCCATGTAGTTTCACAAGACAGAACCGGACCAAGTGGATGGAAGTTAAGGAAGCTGATTTTGCACAATGTCAGGAGAAACTTGCTGATAAGTCATCTAAAAGTGAGATGAATTGCCCTGTGAAACACATAGTGCTTTCTGCCACTGCAGGTGTTGAAGCAGATCAACAAACATCTGCCAGTTGTATTACATGGGGATTCTTACAGTGGGTGGGAGGGAGGTTGGAACAGATTAGGTCCTTTGAAGTCTATGATTCCAAATCTAACCTTTCAGCTCAGAATTTTGAAGGACATAAAGATGGATAAAGCAAACTACTAACAAGGACACGGGAAAAACAGTTCAACAATTGATCACACTATCACACATAGAAAAGCATATGAAGCAATGGTGGCACAAACAAGGTATTAAGAGAGAACTGAGAAAGATGTGATTAATTCCAGCTAGCAGCATGATGCAAGGTTCCCTGAAAGAATTATTATATTAGTGATCCTAGCATGAGCCACGTTTGATGAGGGAGGGACAATGTGGTAAGGCATTCCTGCTCGACAAGTGCATGAGCACAGAATTAGAGGAGTAGAACTGCATGAATGTTTGGGAAGAGAAGACAGACATTCTGAGAGATTTTAATTATTAGAATCTTCGTGATAAATATGCATTTACTTTGGTTACCAAGACCTGCCTTTCAATGACTTAAACACATAAGTATAACATTGTCAAATATCCTGTATAAATGATAAACCTCTCAATCATCATATTTATTTCCTCTTTTAATTTAAAATTACATTATGCAGTGATTAAGATGGATGTGAACATCTCAAACTGCTTCCAGAATGTTATCTAGATAGCAGTAAGACTGTACAGCATCTGAAAACAGATTTTATGAACTGAGATACCACTAAACTTTGTCTCAGTCTAGCACCTTCAGGGAACTAGGCACATTGATATTCACCTCAGCTTGACAACCTTGTTCTCTCAGAGAAAGCAGAAAACAGATAAGAGCTACCCAGAATGCAGGCGAGCCAACCCACTGATTTTTAGCATGTTATAAAGTATAAAGAATAAATTTTCCAACTAGATAATTTTGCTACTTGTTAGTCTGTCTGATGTCTTTTGTTTCCAGAAGCTTTTAATGTTCTCTCTTTGTTTTCATCAGCAGTTTTCCTATGCCATGCCCAGGTATGGGTTTTATTATTTTTTGGTATTTATCCTGTTGGGGTGCTTCTTGGATTTGTGACTTGTTGGACAGTCAGGGGCCATTATTTCTCTCCTTCTGAGATGCCAATATCTATATCCCATGTGTCTTTTACTCCCTCCCATCCCCCCAAGAACTTGCATTTTTCTCTCAGGTTTCAGTCTGGTTATATTTTTCTGCCCTATTTCCCAGTTTACTAATCATCTCCTCAGTGTGACCAAACTTTTCTCAACTCATGTATTGAGATTTTAATTTTAGTCATTACATTTTTTTCAGTTCCAGGATTTCCATTTGAATCATTTTTTTGCAGTCTCCAGTTCTTTGTTAAAATCATCTATTTTGATACCTAATTTCTTAAATACATTAATCCCATAAAGCCTATGTCTGATAACTAATATTTAGATCTCCTATTGATCTATTTCTATTTTCTGTTTTATTAACTTGACTCTTGGTCATTTAATCCCATCAGCTGGCATACTGGGTGATTTTAGATGAGGCTGGAAAGGTAAGCTAGAGGCAGGTCACTGAGAACCTTGCGTTTCATGTTAAATCTTTTGCACCTAATTTTTACAGCAATGGGAAGACATTGAAGAGTTTTAAGAAGTGGAAAATTTTCATATTTACACTTTAGAAAGATTACTCTAGCTTCAGTGTGAGTGAATACATTAGGAAGGAACAAGACCAGAGACAGAGCCCAAAGGGTAGGGTTTGCAGGAATTTAAGCAAGAAAAGCCCATGATGAGGGGTAGGATTTATGCTAACGGAGATGGAAAAAGGTGTCTCTATAGTTATGGGATAGAATCCAAAGGATTACTTCAATGTTTCTGTTTTTGGAAACTGAGAGGACAGAAGATGGTGTCATTTATTGAACTAGATAAAACCAAGGGAGGTTCAACTTCAGGAGAAAGAAAAAGAATTCATTATAGACTTGCCGAATGTGAGTTGTTTGTGACACCTTCTAGCGGAGGTGATTTAGGCACTCAGGAGAAAATTCTGGGTAGATATAAAGATCGGGAAGGCATCAGCACATAGTTGAGAGTAGTGTAACACACAGGAGTGGATGAAAGTGTACAGGGAAAATACGGAGAGTGAGTGCATCTTGGGCAGAAGCTATTAGAATATAGACTGCCAAGGGGTAGGTGGGCTTCTCTTAAGCCTGAAATGTAGACTGAGACGGAGTGACCAAAAAAGTCTGGAAATCTAGGAAAGTGTGATGTCACAAATCCAGGCTAGGGCTAGGTGTTGTGGATCAAGCCTATAATCCTAACACTTTGGGAGGCTGAGGTGGGAGTATTGCTTGAGGCCAGGAGTTTGAGACCATCCTGAACAAGAGTAAGACTCCCTCTCTACAAAAAATAAAAAAAAAAATTAGCCGGATGTGGTGCCACATGCCTGTAGTCCCAGCTACTTAGGAGGCCGAAGCAGGAGGATTGCTTGAGCCCCTGAGTTTGAGGTTGCTGTGAGCTATGATGACACCACTGCACTCTAGCCTGGGTGATGCTCTGAGACCTTGTCTCAAAAACAAAACAACAAAACAAAACCTACAAAAAAAAAAAAAAAAAAAAAAAGCCAAGGCTAGAGATTACTATGACGTGAACCTATATTAAATAGCACTAAAAAAAAATTGAAATGAGTGATTGGTGACACAGTTGAAGAGCATTTCAATGGAGTAATTGAGGTAGAAAGCCTATCAGGAAGAGTTGAGGAGGAGCTGAGGGTGAAGAAGTAGAGAGTGAACATAGGTAGCTCATAAACTATGGCTGTGATGGGCAGGAAAGTGATAGTATGTATGTGAGATCAGGGAAAATTTGTATTTTTAAGACAAAAAAGATTTGACCATGATTAAATGTCAATAGGAAGCAATAACCAGAGTGGGGAAGGTTGAAGATTCAAGAGAGAAAGGCCCTAGTAGAGAATTCTCCAAGAAGACAGGAAAACTTGGGATCCAGAGCTCAGGGGGCAACCTCTGCCTTAGACCCTGAGAGGCAAAGAAGATTCTTTAAAAATGATTGTTCTAACAGAGAAGAGAAAAGAGACACTATGTGGGGGTACAGGCCAGAGGCTAGTTTTGGTGGCAGGACAGTGAGAGGGTTTCTTACAGTTAGCTTCTATTTTCAGTGGGAATTAGGGAGGCTTAGACATCTGTTTCCAGGAGTTTGAGAAGCAATGGACTTTTCAAAAATATGGAACTGCTATATAGCATGAAAGATCCAGCTGACATCAAATACCGTAAAGATGTATAGTTGTCCCATTCTGCAGGGTGACATGAATTTTTCCTAGCAGTTCCCAGAAGATTGGAGCAAGTGCAGAGGAAGCAGGCAGTTACATTTATCACGAAAAAGGATTTTGTCTGGTGGATCCCTTTGCAGACAACAGGACAAGGACATTGAGAATATTGGCAAGCAAGATGGACACCAAAGAAAGAAGTGAAGATGAAAGGGAATGGATAGGTAGAAGGAATGTGGAAATCCGAGATGGAGATTCCAGGTCAGTTACTCAAACCAGTAGTCGAGAACTCCAAATTTTCTAGGTTGGGTTGTTGGGATTATGATGATTTTTAACTTATACATAAGTGACTAGTTTGCTTGAGACAGTCTTTGTTTATATATTTTTGGCTACTATAATTAGCAAGGCACCATCCTCCATTCTCAAAGGTGTCCTGGTTTGACAAATAAATTATATAGTCTTCATATATATAGAGAGATGACATGAACCAGGCTTGGTTAAAGGAAAATAACGAGTCCAATTTTGGAAATGTTAAGTACACTAAGTTTATGGGAAATTTAGGTTGAAAAGTTAAGTAAACTAAACACACATGCAGATACAACCAAATTTGTCCATAAAACATATTAATAAATCCATGCAGTACTGAATGACTTATAATTTAGTGATTATCTCAAGAAGGACAAATTTGTAGACAAATAAAATCAGAATATATTTGTGCTACACACTGGAAAGTATTTGATATTTAAGTATATGGCATTTTGTGGGTAAAATGAAAAATACTAATCATTTGAAGAATAAGTTTATCATTGGCCAAATGGTCAATCTGAACATGTTAATGGATTGAGTTATGTTGGGTAATATCACAAAGTGTCACAAGGTGGCAGCAAAACTACAATATATTAATAACATGTAATTAACAAAGGAAAAGATCCCTTTCGGATACTCTGCAGTTAGAATTTACACCTGTTATACATTACATAGGTTTTCTGAATGTATGGTCCTTAATTTAAAAATAATTATTTTGTTTTATCATTATTGTTGACTTGAAATGTGAAAATGTAAAAAGCTTAATTTTCTAATATAAACATTGTTTTAAAATATTTTAGGTAAGATAAAAAACATGATCACTAATATTCATTTATGGCAGTATAATAATAGCCTCTTAGTATATAGGGTATATAGCACCATAGTTATAAATGCTTTGTAAGTTTGCATCTTGATTTGTATATTTTAGTTAGACAATTTTATTTAGATCATCTTTTTAATATATTTATTTCACTGATGAAAATAAAATCTGCAACTTTATTCATTGGTCTTTGGAAGTAGAGTGTTATCTCTACTATCTCTTCATAAATCTCATGAAGAAATCTTTGTTTGGCATATTATAGTTACAGTAACTTCAAGAAGCGGGTAGTGTTGTCAGATTTAGCCAATAAAAAACATAGACTACCAAGATAAATTTGAAGTTTAAATAAACAAGAATCTTTATATAAGTATGTCCTATGCATTTCTGGGAATATATATATATTATATATATATTATATAATATATATTATATAATATAATATATATTATATATTATATAATTATATAATATATATTATATATATATATTATATAATTATTTAATTATTTATTGTATTTTATCTAGCAATCCTATTGGGGTGGGCTGAGGGGAAACTAAAAAAAAAGCAAGTTGCTGAGAAAACTAGAGAAATCCAGGATTATGGACTCCAAATCTGACCTAAGATTTAGAAGTCTTCAGACTTAAGAAACTAGGAAAGAAATTATAAATAGGCTTGATTTAGTCTGCAGTCTGTGGCAAACTCATTTATATGTTAACCTAAACAACAGGGGCTTTGGTTAATCAAGTACTCTGGTGAATTACCATCTACGCCACATGCCACACATTGATTACTGATTTTTAAACAACAAAATGTAACAACATATATTTAAAGTTAGCTCAGTATTGGGCAAAATTGAATAAACAACTACAATTCAGACATTTTGGGGTCTTACTCAGGGTTGTCATTATGAAGATCTGTCTTTTAGAGCATCAAGGCTCGGAAATACCATTTTAATTTCATTTAATTCAGCAAACATGTCTGGCACTTTCAATATGTAAAGTAATGACTACAATTGTGAGATATAAGGATGAATAAACCATTGCTATTATCCAACTCAGGGGACATCTACAGTTGATAAAAATAAAAGCCAAAATCATGCATAAATAACGGAAAAACTCATTCTTACCAATTTTTCCCTGGATTTCAGTTCTTGGTCAACTGCTTTACCCTTTCTTTTTCCCTGAGATGATCTCCTCTCTTCCAGATGATTTTCAACTACTATTTTAATGCCAGAGACTTCAACATTTCTATGTCCAGCCATGACTGCTTTCTCCCCTGTGCTTACAATAGCAGACATTCAACTCCTATGGGTTCTCCTGTGCCCCCTGGGTATTTCCTAAATTAGACTCATCATTTTCTTCCAGAAACTTTTATTCTTCCTGTATATCCAATTTTAGTCAATTGCATCCCTTTTCATATAATCATCTACCCTTGAAACATCCACACTATCCTAGACTTTTCTCCCACTCCTGTTAATGTTCCCAATTAGATGGCACCCACGCTATTTCAATGGCCTCTAAATTGGTTTCCTGCCTCCATTCTTTAAATTTAGAGATTTTTGAAATTAATAATTAATTTTGTTTACATTATTAATTTTATACTCTAATGCTTATCATTTAAATCTGACAGGAGTTTATAAATTTAACAACACCGAAGGATAGGAAGAAGACTGATAAGATAACAAGACAGGGCCAGGGAATGGCCTAGGGTTACCAGGTGTTCAGACATCTGAAATACAGGCACTTGGGCAGGAGCCCCCAGAAGCCCATGTTCATCCCTGCACTGAGCACTGACAGCAGCAACAATAAGCATTTACAGAGCACCTACTGAATACCAGGCATTCATATCCCCTAGCCAGGTGAATAATGCAGGTGAATGATCCCTCTCCTCTAGGCTGCAGAAAAGACAGGGAAGGAAACCAACTCTCTAAATTAGGGTCATCAGTCCTAGAAATTTAAAAAGTGGTGAGCACATCCTTATTTTATAAGACCCCAATAGTATCTTACAAAAGCACCAAACTGTGGTGGCATAACCTAATGGAGTATAATTTTTAAAAACTTACATACATTAATTGAAACACTGCATAAAATATGACTATCATTGTGCTGTATGTTAACTTAACATAAAATTAGATGGAAATTTAAACAAATACCTCTGATTAATGTGACTTTTAAGAAGCCAAAGTACTGTTTTCTTTTTTGCTTCACAGTTTTCCAGAATCTACAATGAACATCAAAGATGAAATTTCTCTGAAACCAATTGTACTGCACTTGAGTACCTGAGAACATATTTTAAAAACATGTTGGTTTTGACCTATATTTTCAGGGTGATGGCTAATCCCTGTGCTTCCCCTATGCATATCCCTGTCTTCTTTCAGCTTCATGACTTGGAGGTATTCTTGGACCAAATATGTGGATTTTTACTGCTCCCACTCGCTAGACCTGGATATATGGGGTGACATAAGGGCTCAAAACTATAGAACATAAGAAACTATGGATGCTCTATCTGTTGAGCGGCCACAACTAAAGCACTGTAATTAATGGGCTGAGAGGATGTAGAGTTATGGCGAAGTGAACAGGAATGTTCAAACAGGATGGGTTTTGGATGTCCCTTGGGGCAAAGGGAGGGGCGATCCATGTGGCCAAACTACTGGGGACATAGAAGGACAGGTTGATCAGGTTTAGCTAAAAGGAGAAGGTATAGTTAACAGGACCCACGGACTTCCAAGGTTCTAGAAACAGGCCTTGAGGGAATCCCTCTGTTCTCACATATGCAGTGGGGATAAGTGAGAGATTGAAGACCTTGGAGGACTCAATCAGGCTTAATTACACCCTTTGGTGGCAGGATGGGAAGCCCGCCCCCCAGATGTTTTAAATTCTTTTTACACAAAACAAAACAATTACTTTAAAGAGATAAAAGGATCTAAATGTAGATGCATGAGCAAACCTCATTGTCAATTAAGTGTAGTCAAGGCACCCTCAAAAATCAGAGAAGTATCAGATGCTCTGGGGGGGCAAGGGTGCAGAGCAAGAGTCTCAGTTTATGAAGTAGAGGGGCTGGAAAGTTTGGATAAGTGCAAAGGAAAGAGACCAGGAGGTTAGGAAGGCAAATTTCACCTACTTGGCAAATTTTGCTAGTGATTCATGATGTGTGTCCATCTGTCTCCTCCACTAGCTTGTGAACTCCTTGAGCCAATTACTATGCAACACCTAGCATGGTGTCTACCTGGTGCAAATGGTAAGCACTAAATCATTCTTGTTCAATTGGGATTTTAGTTGCAAACTGGTGGAAAACTGTGTACAAAAGCATTTTTGCTTTTCTTGTCCATGGTAGCCCACATACTATTGGAACCCTATTCCTCCTGGGGCTCTGAAGTATCAGAGCTCCTTCCCAGGCCAACCAAGAAACAAAGCTCTTGTCCACTCAGTGAGGTGATGGCAAACAAGGAAAAATCATTCTTCAAAATGCATGCTCAAAATTTTTGTAATACTAAGACTATGAAGCCAGAACATTTTGGGTTGTTTCTATTATTACTCAAAGTATACTTCAGGATCTTGCAGGATTTTAGACTCATTATCATTAATTTTGACTTTCTGATTATTTTTAGACTGGATTTTCATAGTACAAAGTGGAGCATCCAGCTCATAGCACTACCACAGGACCTCGCAAATAGCCAGTGATCAATATATTTTTGTCAAATGAACAAAGGAACAAATGAATGACCAAATAAGATGATCCCCCCAAAATTCAAAATAACAGAGTGAAATTGAAAAACATTCAGAGTATAGATGAAGACTAAACCAAGATGTTATTCACAAAACTTTGCAAAAAGTATAGAAAAACTCAGACTTACCATAAACATAATTGAATATTATTTAATTTAATTGGATCTAATAGTAATTAAGAGTTTAGTAACCAACCAAGACATATTGTGTTCCCTTTGGATTATTAGGTTGGACAGATGGAGAAATTTCTATTATCTTGACCAGACTGAGAACCAGCCTTTGAACTTTAGTAAGTTTTCTAAGTTATTTTTATTCTATGGATTTTTGGTTTTGTTTTGTAAACAGCCTCCTGGTCTTCTAGCAATACCCTCAGCTCAGGTGTCACCCTGGTAACTATAAAGCAATGAATATGTTCTCAAAATAGTCCAGCAACATTTGATATGTAGAAAAAGAAATCCTGGCTGTATCTGAGAAAGATAGCTAAGAGAATACCAGCTATTTCCTCTCAGGTCTCCATCAGTGGGAGAAGACATTATGTGGAGCTACAACAATGTAACCAAGATTTCAGCAGCATCAGACTGTTTCAGAGAGCTTGGCTGTTTTTCTCTTGTAGAGTTTGTTCTTGTCTACTACCATTAAGTCATCTGAAACCATTAAAACTTCTTGTAACACAGTTTTGCACTAGACTTCTAATTTCAGCGGCTCTGATATTAGGCAGTCTCTCACTAGCTCTTTCATTAGAATGAGTGTGTGATTTATTCTAAATCACAAGGACAATCAGATGAAATTATTAACAGAATGTGGGTTTTTTTTTTCCTTGGTAGATAATGATCTATTGGAAACAAAGATTAAGATAATCTGCTTTATTTTGCATGATTGATGGTGTTGATTCCAGCCACCTCCTCTGATCAATACAGGCTATAATTTTGTGGCATTAATGAGAAAGGACTTAATAAGCAGCTCTCCTTTCCACTGTGTAGGTTTTGCTGCCATACAAAAGACCAAAGTCTTCTGAACAGGAAACTTCCATTCCGTAACAGTGGGCCTAACTCGATTTGTGGATTACACGTCTAGAGCTCAGCAAGTAACAAATTCATCATTTTTTTTCCCTCCTGAGGCATTTCACCTTCATATTTGAATTTCACAACTTGTCTTGATTAATGCTGATGTGCTGAACACTGCTGCTGTTAAGTCATATATATCTTGCAAAGAGCCAATTGGAGCAATAATTCATATATCTCCTAGAGAAAAGTTTTTTAAAACTCTCAGTGCAATACTCAGATGGATTAATCTTCTATGATATCCTAATGCTTTCTTCAAATGGTGGTTTTCCATGTAATTGTTCTTGTCTAGGATTTTTTTTTCCTATTATGCCAACTTAACAGAAGCAAGGTTTGTGTTTCAAAACTCCATACAAACAACAGGTATAGATGAAGCAGTTTTACATGCTAATTTTATTAGTGTTTGAGAGCAATATTTTATAAAACTACCTCATTACCCCAAAGCAATTTTTAACTACTATCTTTTTCCATTTAATAAATTTTAGATATAAATATGTAATAAAATGTGTTAGTGTCTGTGTGCCAACCTTTTAAGCTAGTATTTATTCAACTAAACTCAGTAACAATAAGCTTTACAGAAATTTATTTCTATAAAAGAAACAGTGATTCAAGACAGCCTAACTCTCCTCTCCTTTCCTTGAACTACACACTATGGCATGTCTGTAAAAAACAAATCCTATATTATAAGCGAGTTATGATGATTAAGCCATATCTTCACCGAGGCAGAAAGTTGATGGTAAATTATCCAATAGAGAGTAAAGTGATTTTAAACACAGTCACCGGGAATTTAATACATTGTTAAGTGGTGCCTTGATTTTTAAATTATATAAAAGTCACTTGCTTTATTTTCCATTCTGAGCACCCACCCCAATGGCATGTAGTGTTCGAGAAATGTCAATCAAGTGAAGTCTCAGGATGTTTTAAGAGACTGGTGAGAAAGTCTTTGACATGTCCACTAGGTGGCACACAGGGACCATGCTTCACACACTTAGCTGCCACAGACCTTCCCATTCATAGTGTAATAATAAAGAGATGCATTATTAATTTATACCATCTCCTCCTCTCCACACCTAATAATTGTTTAACCAGCTGTTTCCTCTAATCCTCCTTAAACACCGTTGATTAAAATCCTAAATATATTCAGGTCTCCATCCCTCCCTACTTCCCCCAACAGCATTTTGTTACCTTTAAATGACAGGCTAAGTACATTTAAGTGACTTAGACTAAGTACTGAGGTTACTACTAATGGCTGTAGGATGTCATAAAATTAATTTAAGCAACAGGAGGAGACTATTATATAAAAGTTATTTTCAAATTTCCCTTACATTTTGTTGGAATTTAATTTTTTATTACCTTAAAAATGCAATCTGGAAAATAAAATGCGCATAGGGAAATGAAAGTGATTTTATGAATATAACTCTTGTTCATCTGTACAAAAATGCAGTGCAGTGCTACCTTAAGATTCAAAAGAAATCTTCAGCTGCTCAAAAAAATACCAATATTCCACACCCAAAATGCTAAAAGGCAGGATTGTTTAGTAGACTGTCTACTCATAAAGTATCTTCCTGCGTTCTCCGAATGTATTTATCCTGGATGTGTTACTTGTTCCCAAAGGAAGGAAAAGGAAGTGAAACCACTAGGGATATAATGAATTGATTCTTCTCCGTGAAAGTCTCTTCAGTACTTCTAAATTACAGTGTCAGTCATTCCTTTGAGAGACAGACCTTTGCTGAAAATAAATGGCTCACTTTATAAGAACACGATGTTTCCCCCTTTCTTATTTCCCGTAGAAAGCCCACGCCCACCAGGGCACTCCTGTTTGGAATACTGGCCTCTGGGTACATTCTTCCTTGGACCAGTGGTCTATTGAGATTCTTGGTTTTCTCTTGCTCATTTAATTAGCTTTAAGCAAATTACTTCTTAAGTAGTTCTCCTGTTTTTAAGCTTTTTCACTTTAGTGAAGAGGTCACCAAAAAATATAAACTCATTCTCTTAGTGAAACAATTAAATTTTAAAGAAAAGGTAGTATAAAAGTGACTACAGACTAAAGCTTAAATGGTCAGTAGTTAATTGGCATACATTCTATATTATTGAATGGAAAGAAAACTTTCTTTCATTTATATATATAAATAGAACTGAAGTTAAGAACTGATGTAAGAATTAAGATATATCATGTTAAAAGTTCCAAAGAGAACTATGATATATTTTTCATAGAACAATATTCCCACCTTATGATTCCATTAAAATATTGAAGTCACTGAAATGTGTGTGAAATTACTGCAAATTTAGTACACTGAAATAATCAAATAGAACTGGTTACAGAAACTACCTTTGCAATGAATAAGTATTACATTCATTTAGAATTAATTCACAGGCTTCATTTTTTAAAAACCGTTAGCTTCCAAGAAGCCAGCCAGTATGTTTGATTTTATGACATCACGCTGGAACATGTACAGGAACACTTTCCACCCTAAAAGTTCCCAAATGTCCTGGTCACTGTGTGTATTTTTCCAGTGATAAATGAAAATAAAACAACTTATTTTTCAAATTAATGAACCATCTTATTTTGAACACAACAGTCATATTCAATGGAAGAAAACTACTTAATCTAAGCCCCAAAGAGTTCAGGTTTGCTTATGGTTGTAAACAGTCTCAACCTATAAATAATTCCTTTAAGCAACTTTTTAAAAGAATCTAAACTATGACTTTAAATTTTTTCAGTGTATTAAAATTATCCACCAGCATCATTCTATTTATGAAATGCATCTTAATTCTATCATCTGAATTTCATAATTAGCTGGAAAAGTCTGGACCCCCAAATGGTAACATTTCAAAGATTATTGATCTAACAGGTATTCCCTATGACTAAAGTAACTGTCTTTTCCACATAAACCTATATATTTCCTAAAACAAAACTCATAAATGTGGTTGGACAGTCCCATTCCTCAGCTCTCCCTTCAGCTTATACTATCCTTTTATCATCTCAGGTGCTATAAAAATGCTTGTTGAAATACAGATGGAAAAGTCACCACTTGGAAACCATGAGCCTACCAGATTTATAGTAGCATTAGCAAAAGCCAGGATACTAGAGTTAATTCTTTCCCCAATTCTAGACTGAGTCTGTTTATTGCAATACAGTATTTTATCTGGCAATATGAACCTTTGAAAAAAAGTTGAGGTGGCATGTTAAATTCAAATGAAAGCTAAAGAAAAGAATAAGAAAAGTTGTTTAATGTATACAGGCATTATCTATGTACATATGAAATCTTAAAGGCACCAGGTATGACAGAAAGAGGGGAAAAAATTACGGAAGTTTTACCTTGTCCCGAAATCCAGAAATTCAGATGCTCTCAAGTCCTGCTTAAGTTGGGAGCTGGAGATCAAGTGAAGCTAGCGCTCTTTCTCCTCACCTTAAGTTTGTCTCTGGGCGTGTGTGTGTGTGTGTGTGTGTGTGTGTGTGTGTGTGTGTGTGTGTGTGTGTGTGTGTGTGTGAGTGTGTGTGTGTGCGTGTGTGCGCGCAGAATGTCTCTTTGTGGCGCTGGATGGCAGAGGTCCTGGTCCTGGGAAGAAGGAGGCACTTTCTCACCAAGAGCAGAAGAAAAGCAAAGCGTCACCAGGAAAGTCCTCCTCCCAGATCCCCTAATTACAGCCTAACGTGCACTTCATGCTAACTTCAGGGAGGAAGGGAGGGGCAGGTCTGTGCCCAGACCTTGTAAAACAGCAGCCTCTTAGATGACTTTCCCCTCTGCTCAGATCCCCGAGCGAGTGTCCCGCTCTGGGGTTCAGGAAAACCGGCAGCTATCACCACCAGCCCCCACCCCACCACACCCCTGCACCCTCGCGGCTCCTGGGTCTGTCCAGAGGGGACGGGGCAAGGGGTCTGCGAAATGATCTGTGGGGCAGCGACGTGAGGCCGGCTCCCCAGGACAGTCCATTTTTGCCTGGTTTTATTAGGCTCAGCTTAAAAGGAAAATCCAATTGTAGGGGAGGTTCTCCCTTTCCCGCCTTCTCCCCTTCCCAGCAGACCCAGGACACTAGATAGACAGTCAGCCCGCCACAGAAAGCTTCCTAAACTGGAAGCTCCCTTCCACCCAGACCGCCAGAAGCGTATTTGCTTGTTTTTTGGGCTGGGTATGGGTATTGGGTTTGAATCTCCCTTAACAAACAAGTGCTATTGTATCCCTAGATGACAGAGCTCAAAGAACCTGGGTTTATTTATAGAAGGAGGAATGCGAGGGGGAGAGGGGGTAGGTGGGGTTGGGTTATGGATCCATACCCAGGATTAGAACCAGATGGGCACAGGGCGCGCGGGCGCGCACACACCACACTCCACACACACACACACACACACACACACACACACACACACACACACACACACAGCCCTAAAATAACTACTGGGGACGATGCCGGGACACGCGGGAGAACGCCTCCTGAACAAATAGACATTTATTTATAACCCCGGGGAGAGTATATAGGCCCATTGATTCCCGCCTTGAGTAACCAAGGGTTTTGGAGAGGAAACGGCTTCGTATTTCAATAACAGAGCCACCTTTGATGGAGCCTAGGAAGGGGGAAAAGAGAAACACACCGCAGGAAGCAAACGGCTGTAGAGGCGGCGGGGAGGCGGGAGCGGGGCTGGCCGGGGGACGGGGACGGGCAAACAAGCCCGAGGCCGGGCGGAGGGAGCCGCGGGCAGGCCAGCACGCGCGTCGGCGGGCGGCGGGGCGGCGGGGGGCTCGAGCGAGTTCGCGCCGCCGGTTCTCGCCCGCGGGCCCGGGGGGCGCAGGCGGGACTCGGGGGTCACCGGGGCCGCGGCCTCCGCGCTGGCTGGGGAGCCGGGGGGCAGACCGGTGGGGCCGGGGGAGTCGTGGGCAGGGGAGCGGGCGGGGCCGGGGCGTCACCGGGCCGGGGCGCAGGTGGGACGGCGGACCGGGGAGGCAGGGGAGCCGGTGAGGGACCCGGCGGGCCCGAGCGCGCCTCGCAGTCGCGCGGTTGGCGGCGAGCGGCGCTATTGTCTTGGGGTACAGCCCGGCCGCGCCGGCGGGAAGGAGACGGGCGGGTGCGGGAAGGGCGGGGCGGGGCGGCGTTCTTCCCGCCCTTCTTTGATGCCTCTCAGGTGCCGCCTCCGGCAGGCTCGCCCCCGCCGCTAGGTGTCTGGTCAGTTAACACATGCCTCTGGGAAAGACTTCATTCCAAAGAGGAACCGAACCCCCCCTGGATGAAGATAGTTATATTCGACATGAAGTCATGAAGAACGAATCCCTCAACCGGCAATTCGACACCTTTTTTTTTTTTTGGAATTCTGAAACCTGGTCAAGGCGCCTCCTTTCATATTTTTCTGTTTCTCCAAACACGGAACAGGCTAAAGGTTTTGCAATTTTATGTCGTCGATGTAGTGGCTGTTGAGACAGCTGTTATGTAGGCCCCTACATTTACTGCCGGTAAAAATAAAATACATTTCTGCATTTCAACTATGAAAAGAGGGTTTTTTTTTTTGTTTGTTTGTTTTTTTGCTGCTTCTTGTAAAATGTTTAGGGTGGTGTGTATTTAGAAGAACATAAAGGAATTAGACTTAAAACCAAAACAAACATACAGTTTTTTTTTTTTTATTAAAGCACCATAAAGGTGGTGAGGCTGCTGGTATGTCTCTATGAAATCATATAAAGACAGTTTAAATACTGATCTTGTTCCCTCAGCTTGAAACCCTAATTTCTGGCGGTTGCCTGGCCAGTAAAACGGATCGGCTGTCCTGTGGATGGCACTTGTTCACTTATTTTGTTGTCTGCTCCACATAGTTATTCCAGCACAGCATTAAGAGAGTTTAATGTATTCTCTACAGAAATTGTTTATTAACCACACAAGACAACCTGGTTTGCAACTTAGTCACACCATGGTGAGCAACCCTAGAATTATTTTTTCCATTTCAGGTATAACCCCAACTATCCAGCTGGACTTTCAGAAATAATAACAGCTACTTACCTCTGCTGCTCCTGACAAGAGTCATTTCATCGCTCCTTCTCCACCCCTCTTTCCAACCTCCCTTTCCAGTTAAAAGATCTAGTCTTTGTTAGAAGATCCCCAGTCTTTTTAATTACAAATATTTAACCTGTTAATAGTGCATGTTTTAAGTATTATTCAGGCTTAATTTAGTTGACATTATGTACATTTCCATTCATTTTTGGGTTCACATGGTTTACTTATTATTTAAAATTTATATTAGTTTTAAGATAGTCTTTTAAAAGATTTTTGTGTTTAGTTAATGTTCAGCTGAATAGTGCTTTATAGAGTTATACATTACTTCTATTAGCCATTATAATTTTTCATCAGGGCACAGGCATTATAATAAGCTATGGTAAAAAATATCAAATCAGGTAAGTAAATGCATACAATTTTTTCATGACTTTAAATATTTTACAAAGGTATAAATTGTAAAAAAAGAAATTAGAAGATCCAAATATCTTTTCAAAGAAAATCATGTCAAATTCTGTATTCTGTATTTGAAGATTCCATTTATTAACATTAGTAATTCATGTGGAAACTCATATTTTTCATTGCATATTAAGATTTGTTTTGTGTGATTTTTTTTATTTGAGGAAGACAGGGAGGCCAGCTTTTTTAAGTTTCAGGAAAAATCAAAGATTTTCTTCCATATTAATTTTTTAATGATTTATGTCTAGAAAAGTGGACACAAATTTAGAGTTAATGGTTTTTTATATATATGTATATAATCTCAGCACATTTTGAAAAGATTTTGTTTAGCATAATACAAAATTTTTATAAGAATAAAAAAAGTCAAATGGTGTTATAAAATGTAACTTTACATTCTTTTGCTAATTGTAAGATAATATTAGTATTTACGTTGAGCCAGATAAAATGAAATATTCAACCTTTTTTGACCTACCAGAAGAAGCAATTTCAGCTGGTTTTATGTTATAGTTATATAAATTTGAAAATGTGCATAGCATAAACATAGCAAGAACATTTTCAACATTTAAAATTATCAATCTAAAATATCATGAATCTTTAATATGTAATAAATTCTCAAGCAGAATGGTATTCCTCTTGGCCTATTACACTATTAATGAAATATACATTTATATTCACAAGGAGATTATCTAAATTCATCTCCTCTTCAAACTCAGAAAGAGGCTGCTCTATTATCCACTGAATTCCAGAAAGTTGCTTCCCTATGAGCTCTTGTTTCCTGGAATTTTTTGCCTCAGGCTAGTATTATACCTGGTTGAACATCTGCTAGGATGAAGATGCAGGTACATGCACGTTTGAGGTACAGGGAGGAGGAAAGCCATTTGACCTTTCCTGTCTGAGGGCTCAGAACTTCATTAAAGCACCTCTTGGGATTGCGGGCATAACCATGAGAAAGACATCATTTGTAATTAAGTCCTTCCCACTGGCTATATTCCTGTTGAACTCAATGATTAAAATACAAATTCAATATTCTAAGTAGTCACAAAGCATTTGATAAAAGGTTATTTTGCTTTTAATGCAATGGGGGGGATGACTTTCCAAGGGCCCACTTTTTGTGCTCATTCTTAGAGAGTGTCCTGCAGACAGACCCTTCAAAAGGGCAAACTAAATAATTAGGCAATAAATTGTTTAAATGTTAAGAGCAGAGCTGTTCCAGAAGCTCATGAGGGCAGATGAATCTCATACCAAGTGATAAATATCCTCACCTCCTTAGAAGTAAACACCTACACGTCCCCATGTTTGTCTGTTGGATTGGTTTTGGTTGTATAGCATCATCCATTACCTTCCTTGTAAACTATTGTTCCCTCCGTGTGTTTCTTTTGCCCAGAACACCCAAACTCTTCCTTTACTTTTGAATAAATTGGTATTTCATTATTATCTAGATTCTACTCATTTTGCAAGGGGGCCCTGATTCAGTCTCATCTACTTTGTCATGCTGTCTTTGATTGCCCTAATATTAGGAATCTTCTTCCTCCATCACAATTACATATTACTGACAAGAGTACTCATTTGCTGCCTTTATGCTGCCTTGTATTTTTATTCATATTTTCATGTACTATATTCTTTATCAGATGCACCATAAATTTTCTGGGACAGATATTCTATCTTTCCTTTTTCAGTTTCTAGCACACAGTCTTGCTGTTAGAAGCTGATCAAAAAATGTTTATTGCTGTTTTGAAGATGATGATACTCTTTATATTCAGGAGAGAAAATAAAAATAATTGAGGAAAGCTAGTTATTGAATGAACTGGTTTGGAGTATTTTGCATCTAATAGCCAAAGGCATAAATAATAAATCATTTAAGGTTGATTTAATAATTTTATCATTGTTATTGATCTTGTAGAATTAAAAGAAACATAATACATATTTTTCTTCCATGCTTGGTTGATGAGCGATTGTATAAATGTTAATCAACAGAGGTAAAATGTTTTACTCTCTTAAGATACTAGGTTTAGTGTAGTGACAAAATAGGGTTATTGTCTTAGGATTACAATACCAGTCACTTAAATACTGATTTTTTTCTCTTGTACTTATATAGTTCTTTTATATTTAAACCAATTATAACTTTCAGTAAATGTATTTTCCTCATTGCATTTTCTTCTTTCTCTTTTTTCTTATAACCTTCAGAAAAAAGGTTGTCAAGTCTAATTGGGCTACAGTGATTTATGTACAGATCTTCTTAGGGTGAAATGGGTGAATTAGCTAATGCATCAAAGTTGGCACAGGGCAAGTCTACTCGGGATAAGCCTGATGTGTAGGGCTTTTTTTATTTGGAAGTGAAAGAAAATAGTCTAGTTGTCAGAAAGATAGAGAGAAAGATAGGGATATACTGTATCAGAAGCCCATGAAGACGAATTTTGAAAGGGAGATGTTAGTAAAGTTCTAAGCTTAGAAAGAGTTCTACTAGAAGACTAGAAGAGAATATTAACATAAATACTTAGAACAGCAGGCTTCTTATAAATTGAGATTTAAATGATTTGGAATAAACAAGTGAATATTTCTGAAATTTTACACATAAATCTATGTTAAACTTTATCGATAAAATCTAATTTGTCCTAATAGCCCCATAAATACAGAATTCTCTCCTTATAATCCCAGTTTTAGACAGAAGCTGGGTAGTTTGTAAAAGAATAGCTAAGGTACCTATCTCTAATACATGTACATATAATATAGTCTTTTTTTTTTTTTTTGCATTAAGGTCAATAGAAAGCTCAGTTGTGGTTTATTTTAAGCATTGATGAAGTAAAAGGAATTTGGAAGGAGCCCTTGAACAGTGCACATAGAAATAACCTTACACACATTTATCTTGAATACTTCCTTTCACAGACTAGTCCAGCCAATTGATTCTACTGTGAATAGAAAACCTGTGGTTCTTTTCTAACCACAATCTAGTTGTTCCAAAGTATGGCTAAATTAAGGCAAAAAAGGCACCAAAGAAAAGAGGAAGTATTTCTAGATTTTTGCCTAATTACTGATAGCCTTATTGCTGAATACATAATCATTCTTCTGTAATACTGACTTAAATGTCAATTAGAGAATATTTGCTGGTACGAATACCTTCTGCCATATCTCTTTTGAGTTTAGAAGCAGGTAATTTGGGAAAATAAAACATATTGAAATGATGTCAAGTTGGAGTGACTATCTCTCGGCTCATGCACGGAAACAATTATTAATAACTTTCAAATCTGGGATCTCTGTGAAGTTTTGCCCTGTTGGTATCCTCTACTCTAAGTTATTCTCTCCCTTTCAATAACACTCGAATAGAAATGTAAATTTTTTAGAATTAAAAATAAGCTAAAAGATCTAACTAAATGCTTTACTTTTGGATAAGTAAACTGAATCTAGTGAGATTAAGGAATTGTCCTAAAGTTACTTTGGTATCCTTATAGGTCTGTAAATTTTCCTGGTCACCAGTTTCTGCATCTTGGAATATTTACAATGCAGTTTTAATTAAAGTATTTTTTTCTAGAATATAGCTGGGAAGTAATTTTTTATATCTCTGTGTTCGTTACCTTATATCTTTATTAAGGAGCTTAGTATAGTTTGATTCTTATTATATATATATATATATATATATATATATATATATATATATAATCTGTCTCTCTCATTATACTGTGGGAACATTGCTCATTCACGTCTAATTTATTCTTAAATCTTCCAATACTGTCTCCCAACCCATCTCAAGCACAGTGTCTCATGTATATAGGAATAGGGAAAGTTTTTGTTGAATTGAATCATGTTAAAACCATGGAGTATATACATACATTAGCAGGAAGAAATTGGGAAGTGAGTTTGAGTTAGATTTTCAGGTTTATCTTTTATAATAAATAGCAGTATGTTTTGATTTGGGACTTAGCTGGACTCATTTTATGGCCTCTGTTCTCTCATAGTTTCTCTCTTCAGTATCTTAATACTTCACAATGTAAATGCTTGTTCTTTCCCATTACTTGGAAATTACCATGTCAGGATTCTCTTTCTTGAAGGCAATCTGGAATTTTGCTTACACTTGTCTCCTCTTTTTCATTTTAAATATCCTGTTATTATTAGAACCTCACTCGTTTGTATTTGCATCCTGGTTGACTTCCCTTACTCTTTCTCCCTTGGCAGAGGTCTACTGATATATGCCTTCAATGTTATTTCATTCAGTCATTGCTATGGACATAGTATTTCCTCATCAAAAACTTTTTTTGACAAGGATTTTTGGAGACCTGAGCTCAAAAAACCTGAGATGTATATTTGGTTTTATGACCTAGATGTTAAAATCTACACTGCTTTACTATATTTCATCTGAGAATGGCATTCTTTACTCTTTGAGTTAATTAAGTTGTTTGGAGGCAATAGATCAAGTTGGATCAAGTTGATTGAATAGAGTTGTTCATCAGACACTGGAAACTCCTAAAATACATTTTTTTGATTACCTAAATTACTATGCATGAAACTTTCTTAAATAAATAGGTCTCTGCTGAACAGAATTTTGTACCTCAATTTCATAGACAATCACTATGCTTCATTCCTGTGTAGCTAGACTCCTAAAAAGATAGACAAATATTTATAGAGCAAAAAATATATTTGAAACTTTTGTATTATGATTTGATTTCTTTGTGGATTTTCTTATGGCTATTAGGCTTAGTGTTATTTGAGTATTTCTTATTATTTGAATACTATTGTTAGAATAGTGTACAGAGAGTTCAGAAACTCCCTCCCTCAACTAGAGTGTCTTATAAAAAAAAAAAAAACAAAATGTGTACAGTACCTTATTGAGTTTCCATTTTTAATGCCACCAAATAATTTAAGAAGGTAACAGTGAGCTTTCATGAGATCCTATCCTGAAAGAACATTTATAATCTTAGCAACCACTTAGAAAACACAAAAAAGCTCACATTTGGGAGCTTTTAATAGATGTTATTTAGTCAAAATATGTTCTAGTGTATTCCCTGGCTTCTATATAACTCAGGAGAAAGAGAGGGGATGAATACCAATTTTGAGGTAAAACAATTCAGGGTATAGGAGTATTTTCCTGGCCCTTTGATGAAGTAAAGCTTTATTTCTCCTTAGTGGATTATCATGCAGGCTGCTTCATTACTATTGATATTTAATCATTAACCGTCTTTGGATCGTTTTGCATAGTGGTATGATTTTCTATTTTGTAATTTTGCTGTTAAAATCATGAATTGTTTAAAGTGATTTTAAGGTTTATGGTGTTATTTTCATTTCAATATAAAATATTTATGTCATATTGTGATCACCCTTTTAAAAACTGACTATGAAAATGATGCCTTTCCAACATCATTTTTTAAAAAATAATTGAGCTTGAAGCATATTCTGTCACAGTGATTCTTTAAAGTTCTAGCTGTCAAAAGATCTTTTTTTCCTTAGGGTTTAGAGAAAAAATAAGAAGACAAATGATAAAATACTTAATTTTCAGACCTATACTCTTTCTGTATGGTGATATTATCAAAGAATAAGAAAAATAATAGGCCCATGGTAGTGTTTTCTTTTCTTTTTTTTTTTTTATTACTTAATTTCAGGAAGGGGAATAACTTGATACAATCCATGTTTGTTGCTTTGATGGGATGGCTGTTTTGGTTACCATTGTTGTTGTTTTCATTCCAAATGAAAGCAGATTTTACCCCAAATCATGGATTGGGCAGCTAAAATTGATTGATCAATAAAATAGATATTGATGATAATCAACTCTTCTTAATACTTTAAGTCATCTAGCATGTGTTCCTGTATAAAAATATACATCAATTATTATGGGGTTATTTGCTTTATTTATTCTTTATCGTACATTGGAGACAATGTAAATAATTGGAATAAATATGTATTTTATATATGTGTATATATATATATATATATGCTTTCATATATAGGTAAAATCATTCTCTAGAGAGGTCTTTGTAGCCTCCTGTTCAAGACAACACATCCTTTCAAGGAAAGGTTTATACCCGTGAATCATTGATGCCTGGAAAAGTTACAACAGGGCAATAATTTTAAGATCCTAATTACCTTGCCAGATACATTTCGGTTGGTTTTTCTCAAACATCATTTGATTCTGTCCTCCTAAGAAATGTTTACCATCACATGGACAAAAAGAGCTGTAATGCCTTCTGTTGTCCTTTGTACTTAAGCAATAGCTGTTGGGAAAAATCATCCACTTGATTTGTCAAGATACTGAAAAAGTTTTGCTTATGCTTTCTTTGAATTTCAATCTCTATAAAATTATATTTTAAGCTGGATTAAGTTGTTATAGTTATAATATACACTATTACTACCTACCACATTCTATTTTTAATAATTCAGATTGTAGGTATAGATAAATAAAAATCAGAAAAGTTCCTCAACTAATTTCTCTTTCATTCTCACTTTTTTTTCCTTATGGTATTTTTCTTATGAGGAATGATAAACTGTGGACACTGTAAAAGGTATGGAAGTAAATAACATCTAAGTTTTTTCTCTCAAGAAATACAGCTTCAGTTTCCCTGTCATTTATCCCTAAGCATCCTGAACTCTACATTGTATTTTTATAATTTATTTGATAATCTGTCTTCCTTGGTAGAGTTTAAGCTACTCTAGAGCAGAAAATAAATCCATTTACCTACCTCACTGTTTTGTCTTTAGTGCCTGGGGTATGATAAGTTCTTGACAGATATTTGGTAAAATTTTTCGAAATAGGCTGCACAAGGTGGCTCACGCCTGTAATCCTAGAACTCTAGAAGGCCAGGGCGGGCGGATCCTTTGAGCTCAGGAGTCGGAGACCAGCCTGAGCAAGAGCGAGACCCTGTTTCTAACAAAAATAGAAAAAATTACCCGGGCATGGTGACGCATGCCTGTAGTCCCAGCTACTTGGGAGGCTGAGGCAGAAGGATCGCTTCAGCTCAGGAGTTTGAGGTTGCTGTGAGCTAGGCTGATGCCGGGGAAACAGAGTGAGACTGTCTCGAAAAAAAAAAAATTTTTTTTCAAAATGAAGTTTTATTTTAAAAGTGAAAAGTAAAAGAAAGCAAAAACTCCGTAACTAAAATTGGATTTCATGTCCAGGGTGTCTTTAATTGGATCTTTGAATGGCATTGACATTTGAGAGAAAAGTATTTCCCTACCCTAATTTACACATTTCTCTTCACAAATGTTCTTCCAGATCTATTAAAAAGAAATGGTATTAAATTTGTTTGAGCTGGGATGATCCTACTTATAAACAGAGTGGGAGGCAGCATCAGTGGTATAATTTGAGCGACTACAAGAGACGTGTCTGTTAAAAATATAGCTCCCACTGGCTGCCACAGCATTTGAAATCCCCAATCACTATAGTTGTTTTGTTATTGTTGTTATTAAAGGTGACTCTGGGAAGCCCACTTTAAACTTATCTATTCTGGTAGTTGTAAAGAAACAAAATGACTTACCATGTTATTTATGGAGCAGTATTTGTGATTAGAGGTTATTATATGAAAAGTAACGTTTTGATTAGTAGAATGACATATGATATGTTATTATTTGGTAAATAGGCAGAGATTTTTAACCTGAAAATTGAAGAGAGAAAAAAATGTTAAAACCTCTAAAAAAAGATCTGTTAAGCTTTAGGTAAGGATTAGAAGGTACTCCTCTAAGGATGGCAAGAGGGTGAGAGATTAAACAATATCAGCTAATAGAGTATATGTGCAATGTTTAAGAAAAACAATTCCTGAAACATGGAAGAACCCATGGAACACGGAAATGTAATGTATTATTTATGTGTTTTGGTTATGGAATGAGTAGGATGATAGGGCCACAGTTTGATGAGCAACGATGTGCTGGACATGTGGGGGTGAGGAGTTGAGCTGCTCAACAACTTAAAGGCCATCAAAACAGTGAGAACTTGTCAGAAGGGATTCCTTGGCTTGTGGAAATTACCATCTGCTCATTTACATAAGCTGGAAAGCAAAGGAAAGTGGGGCTGGGTGTGGTATAGATTATCCCTGTTTCATAATTTTATGTAAGGCTGACTTTCTCATTTTGAGTTCACATTTTCTATTTTCTTTTTTTTTAAGTAAAGGTAATAATGCATTTTGCAGTGGCTAGAAGGCAACATCAGGAAGGAAAAAAGGAAAGTAACGGACATGGGTTATTCCCATAACTAGTATTTAGCCTCCTGAATAATTAAGAACTTGAGTCAACTTCAAATATTTTTATTAAAATCTACCGTTTTAGCACATTTTAGGTAGACAATACAGTATTGTTAGCTATAGACATTATGCTGTATAGCAGATCTCCAGAACTTATTTATCTTGCATAACTGAAACTTGGTACCCTTTGACCCTCACCCTCTGTTTGTTTTCTCCACCACTTAATGAATGAATTGTGTACATGTGGAGGAGAATCCAGGGTGAACAAATCGTAGTGTATAGGTTGTGACTATTTACATCCAAATTTGGGCACTCCCCTTCCCTAATTGCATTCTTGGGAAGGTTATTTAACCTCTCTAAATTGAAATTTTATCTGCCATACAATGAAGATAATAATTGTTCCTCACTGCTGTGTTATGTGAGGGTTAAATGAACTAATGGCTGAAGGGAGAATAACCCAAACCATGTTGACAAACTGCTCAATAAATGTCAGCTGTTATTACTCAGGGGAACACCCCTCTCCCTGAAGCTTGATCAAGCAGAAATAATCTTTGACTTAAAGATGACCCAGACATTCCTGAGCTATATTTGGAGATACCAGTTTTACACCTTCTAGTGTTAAACGATGGGTAATTATACAGAAGCAAAATCCCTGAGGGCTCCCAAGTACAACAGGCGACACCTGTCTCACTGGCACAAAAATGTGGGAAATGGAAACCTTTGATCTGTGACAAAAATGGTATTTGATTGAGCCTGTTTTCCTCCTAGAATATTTGAAACATAGGTAGTTTATGTTTCACATGAAGTTAATGTTAATTTATTAGAGAAATATTTTGAACTGTAATTGTGGAGAATTTTCAGTACTGCATGCTAAATAATTAAGAGACTAGCTAGCCTGGGCAGACTAATTAAATACTCACCTTTTGAACTTCCTTCTTGCACATTAGGACAGACCTTTTTTTTTTTTTTTATTATTTAAATTCTGTCATTGTTTTTAGATTTTGCTCTAGAATATTCTTACCTTCTTTCTTTCTTTCAGCAATACCCTTTTCATGGTCAACCACTACACCCTGGCTGAGGCCTCCTTCACTTCACTGTTCTCATTGGGAACACAGATGACATCTGTAGGGTCAGCTCTAAAACCAATGGATACTATTCAGTCCATATTTGCATTTTTCGATACTGTTGCCCATGGGCCATGTTTTAAAAATGATTTATTCCCTTAGCTTTCATGAGGCTATTCTTTCCTTGTCCTCATAAATCTCTGACCATTGCTTCTTTTTCTGTTTTGAAGGTTTTTCCCTTTCTGCCATCCCTTGAATGCAGGGGTCCTCAAACTTTTTAAACAGGGAGGGGGCCAGTTCACTGTCACTAAGACCGTTGGAGGGCCAGACTATAGTTTAAAAAAAAACTATGAACAAATTCCTATACACACTACACATATCTTATTTTGAAGTAAAAAAACAAACAGGCAAAAACACCCGCATATGGCCCACGGGCTGTAGTTTGAGGACGCTTGCTTTAATGCTTTCTGAGGTTCTATCCTTGGTCCATTGCTCCATCTCTTTACATAGTCTTCTTAGATGATCTCATTTATCTACAATCAATATGTCAATCCCTCCTAAATCTGCATTTCCATATTTCAGACTCTTATTTTCAGACATAGATCTGTCCATGTGGGAACATCTCCACCCAAAACAGTCCCACCACAAATACACTCCTCTTTTTTTCTGCCTTGACTTATGGAATCACCATCTGCCCATTCACCTAAACCAGGGAGCCAAGGAATCATTCTCAACTGCTCTTGCATCATCTCCTATATCAAACAAAATCCAGTCAAATTTACTTTTAATATTTCTCAATTTGTTCTATGTGCTTGAGTCTTTATGGCCATTGTCTTCATCATATCTTTATTATTTCAATAGCCTTCTAAATGCACTCTATTCTCCAACCTTACTCCTTCAGTAATGATGATGATGGCAGACCCTTAAGTAGATGTTATGTGCTGGTCTCTATCCTAAGTGCTTTCCATATAAATTTATTTAATCCCCAAGATGACCTCATAAAGTAGATAATCTTCTTATCTGCTTTTTACAGATGTGATAATGGAGGCATAGACGTTAAATAACTTGTCAAAGATCCCAGAGCTAGAAAGGAACAGAGGAAAGATGTAAACCTAGGCAGTCAAGCTCCAGAGTCCACCTTCTTCCTTACTCTCATCAGAGCAATCTGTGTACAGTGAAATTGTCTGTGTTGTTTTCCTGCTGCCCATTGCCAGTAGAATAAAGCTTAATGTCTTTAATACAGCATAAAAGTCTGTTCTCTCCCTGTCTCTGCAGCTTCACTTGTTATCTTCCACTTCACACTATATTCTAGCCATGGTCTGCTCATACTGTACTCTAGCAAGACACACAATAAACTATAGCAACGATCGGCTCTTTATCTTTGCATATCTTTTATGCAGTTTGGCATTCATTGTCTTTGTTCCTGTGCTGATAAATTTTATAAATACACAGTTTACCAATGCTCTAACAGTTTAGACAGTTTATTGAAAGCATAACATGCCAGGAAGAATTCTAATATTTCCTATCCCCAGGTTCCTGGCCTTTGGTGTACAGGTACCTTCTCCCAGCTATTCAAACAAACACTAATCTAGGTACAACTGTGAAGAGATTTTGCAGATGCAATTAAAGCCCCAAATCAGTTGATCTTAAAATAAGAAAATTATCTTGTTAGACCTGATCTAATCATATGAGCCCTTTTTAAAGCCCGCCCCCCTTTTTTTTCAGCTTGTCACAGAAGAAGAACTCAAGAAATCCAAACCATCAGAAGTATTTGATGTGCTATTGTTGGCTTAAAAATGGAAGGGTCCCCATGGCAAGGAATGAGGGAGGCCTCTGGGAGGTGAAACCACCCCTGGATGAAAGCAGGTAAGGAAACAGGAACCTCATCCTATAACTTCAAGGAACTGTATCATGCTAACAAGAGTGAGCTCGGAAACTACCTTTTAAATACAAGATCATTTCATCTGCTAGTAGAGATAATTATGCTTTTTTCTGCCCAGTCTAAATGCATTTTATTTCTTTTTATTGCCTAATTCCCCTGACTACAGCCTCCATTCAGTGTTAAATGAAAGTGACAGAGTAGACATAACTTGTTTCCTTCCTGAACTTAGGGGGGCCATTAAAGATAATGTTAGCTTTGGGATTTTTTGTAGATACCCTTTGTCAGGTTGAGAATGTTCCCTTCTATTTCTAGTTTGGTTAGTGTTTTTATCATGAAAGGGTGTTGGAATTTGTCAAATGATTTTTCCAAATTGATTGAAATGATCATGTAGTTTTGTTGTTTAATCTAGTGATTGTATTACATTGATTGATTTTGTGGTGCTAAGGTTACCTTTCATTCCTGGAATAAATCCTTCTTGGTCATGGTATATAATCCCTTGAATATGTTGTTGGATTCAGTTTGCTAGTATCATGTTAAGAATTTTATGTCTATATTTATAATGGATATTGTCCTGCAGTTTCTTTTCTTATGATATCTTTATCTGGTTCTGTATGATGATAATACTGGACTCATAGAATGAGTTGGGAAGTGTTTCCTCCTCTTCTGTTTTTTTGGAATAGTTTTTGAAAAATTTTTATTAATTCCTCTTTACATGGTTAGTAGAGTTTACCAGTGGGGCCATTCAGTTCTAGTATTTTTTTGTAGAATATTTTTAAATTCTTGTTATAGGTCACTTTTGATCTATTTCTTCTTTTTTTCCCCCAGCATATTATGGGGGTACAAATGTTTAGGTTACATATATTGCATTTTCCCCACCTGAGTTAGAGCTTCAAGTATGTCCACCCCCCAGATGGTGCACACTGCACCTATTAGATGTGTATATACCCATCCCCTACTCCCTGCTCCCATCTGCTTGACACCAGATGAATGTTATTACTATATGTGCACTTAAGTGTTGATCAGTTAATACCAAGTCAATGGTGAATACATGTGGCGTTTGTTTTTCCATTCTTGAGATACTTCACTTAGTAGAATGGGTTCCAACTCTATCCAGGATAATACAAGAGGTGCTAGATCACCATTGTTTTTTGTGGCTGAGTAGAACTCCATGGTATACTTATACCACATTTTATTAATCCACTCATGTATTGATGGGCACTTGGGTTGTTTCCACATCTTTGCAATTGTGAATTGTATTGCTATAAACATTGGAGTAAAGATGTCTTTTTTATAGAATGTCTTCTGTTCTTTTGGGTAGATGCCCAGTAATGGGATTCCTGGATCAAATGGTAGATCTACTTGTAGCTCTTTGAAATATCTCCATGTTACTTTCCACAGAGGTTGTATTAGTTTGCAGTCCCATCAGCAGTGTATGAGTGTTCCATCTGTCCATATCCACACCAACAATTATTGTATTGGGACTTTCTAATAAAGGCCATTGTGACTAGAGATAAGTGGGATCTCATTGTGGTTTTGATTTGCATTTCCCTGATGATTAGAGATGTTGAACATTTTTTCATATGTTTGTTGGCCATTAGTCTATCTTCTTTTGAAAAATTTCTGTTCATGTCCTTTGCCCACTTCTATTTCTTCTTGAATCAGTTTCAGTAGTTTGTGTCTTTCAGGAATTTATGTTTAAACTAAGTTATACCAATATTTTGGCATATAATTCACAATATTTCCTTATAATTCCTTTTTATTTATGTAAGGTTAGTACTGATGTTCTCTCTTTCATCCTGATTTTAATCATTTGATTCTTCTTTCTTTTTTTATTGGTCATTCTAGCTAAAGATTTTATCAATTTTGTTGATCTTTTCAAAGAATCAGCATTTGGTTTTCTTTATTTTCTTTAATGTTTTCTATTCTTTATCATTTTATTCTGTTTAGTTTGGGTTTAGTTTACATTTCTTTTTGTAATTTCTTAAGATGAAAGTTTAGGTTATTTATTGGCGATCTTTTTTGTTTTTAATGTAGGTATTTACAGCATTAAATTTCCTTCTGAGCACTGCTTTAGTGGCACCACATATATTTTAGTATTTATTTTTATTTATCTATAATGAAATTTCTCTATTGATTTCATTTTTGACTCATTGGTTATTTAGAACTGTATTTTTAATTTACACATATTTATGAATTTTCTAAACTTCATTCTGTTATTGATTTCTAATTTAATTCTAGAATGGTTAAAAAAGTATAATTTCAAATTTTAAATCCTAGAAAATTTATTTAGGTTTGTTTCATGGTCCACCTATCCTGGACAATGTTCCATGTGCACTTGACAAGAATGTGTTGTTTGGGGAAGAGTTTTATACATGTCTGTTAGGTCTAGTTAGCTTACAGTTGTTAAAGTTTTCTTTACTTCCTTGTTGATCTTCATTCTATGCAATATAAGTGATTTATTGAAGTGTTCAATTATCATTGTTGAATGGTCTATTTATTTCTTTAATTCTGTCAGTTTTGCTCTATCGATTTTGGGACAATATTTTTAGATGCATATATATTTATAATTGTTATGTGTTCTTAATAGATTGATTCTTTAGCATTATAAAATGTCCTTCTTTGACTCTAACAATTTTTGTCTTAAAATCTATTTTGTCAGATCCAGGGGTAGGGAACCTGTGGCCTTCTGGATCCTTGAGTGTGGCCTTTTGACTGAATCCAAATTTTGCCTTTATTAAAAGGGTTTGTTCTGTGAAGTTTGGATTCGGTCCAAGGGCCCACACTTGGGAATCTGGAAAGCCACATGTGGCCCCACGGCTGCAGGTCCCAGCTCTCTTATCATTACTATTTGCATGGCATATATTTTGCTATCACTTTTCCTCCAATCCATTTGTGTGTTTAAAGATACAGTGTGTTTCTATAGATGTTTTATATAGGTGGGACATTTATGCATTCTTCTGATCTCTGCCTTCTGATTGAAGTGTTTAATCTATTTATGTGTAATGTAATTACTGATAAAGTAAACTTTATATTGGCCATTTGGTTATTTGCTGTGTGTCTTATTTTTGTTTGTTGTTCTACTCCTTTATTACTTCCTCATTTTGTGTTAAATAATTTTCTAGTATAACATTTTCATTTCCTTGTTGATTTTTAAACCACGTTCTTCTAGTTATTTTCTTAGATTTCCCAGATATTCACAAATTAACATCTTAACTTAAAAAAATCTAGTTTAGGTTGATATCAACTTAATTTTTATACTATAAAGGACTTTCCTTCATTTTCTCTCCAATCCTTTTTGCTATTATTGTTATGCAAATTGTATCTTTATGCATTATCAATACATGTTTATCAATACATATTTATGCATTATCAACTTATCACCTGGCTTTATAATTATTACTTTATGCAGTTATATTTTAAGGCAGATTAGTGAAACAGAGAGGTATGGACAAAAATACAATTATATGATCTTTATATTTACCTGTATAGTTAACTTTACCAGTTGTTTTTATTTTTTCATGTGGATTTGAGTTACTATCTAGTACCCTTTCATTACAACCTGAAGTACTCCCTTTATTATTTTTTATAGGCCAAATGTGTTAATGAGAGTTCTCTCAGTTTTTGATTATTTAGTGATATCTTAATTACTCTGTCATTTTCAAGGGATATGGAATTCTTGGCTGACAATTTTTTTCTCCCAGCACTTCGAATATGTCATCTTACTGCCTTCTTATCTCTATAGTTTCTGATGAGAAATGAGTTGTTAAATTTATTTTAGATCCTTAATAGGTGATGATTAATTTTCCTCTTGTTGCTATCAGTATTCTCTTATCTTTGATTTTTGACAGTTTGACTATTTTGTTTGGATATTTTTGAGTTTAGGTTCTAGAGTTTTTTTGAGATTCTTGGATGTTTTGATTAATGTTTCTTCTCAAATTTGTTTTATAATCTAACATATGAACATAAAATTTTTGGCTACTAATTCTTCAAATATTCTTTCTGCCTCTTTCTCTCCCTCTTTTTTTTGGATTCTGGTTATGAATATCCTGTTATGCTGGATGATGTCTCACAGATCTCTGAGGCTCTATTCATTTTTCTTCTTTTTTTTTTTGTTTCTGTTTCTTAGACTAAATATTCTCAATTGATTCATCTTCAAGGTCACTGCTTCTTCCTTCTGCCAACTCAAATGTAATATTAAGCCCCCATAGCGAATTTTGCATTTTAATAGTTGTATTATCCAACTCCAGAATTTCTTTTGTATTATTTTAAATAATTATTATCCCTTTATTGATAGTCTCTATTTGTGACATATTGCTCTCAACCTTTCTTTCAGTTCTTTATGTATAGTTTCCTTTGGATTTTGTATATATTTATAACAGCTGATTTAAAGCCTTTGTCTATCAAGCCTAACATCTATGCTTTCTTTGGACAGTCTATTGACTGCTTTTTCCCCTGTATATAGGACATACTTTGTTGTGTCTTAGTGTGTCCTGTAATTTTTATTAACAAATAGGCATTTTAAACAATACAATTTGGCATCTATGGAAACCAATTCCCTATACAGCCCCAGGGATTTTTGTTGCTGCCATTTACTGTTGTTGTTTTTCTTCTTATTTGTTGGTTTTCTTGGACTTATCTCTATTCTCTATCATTTCTAGCCACTAAAGTCATTTCCAAGTTAGCTTAATGGTTGGCTAATGATTATAAATAAATTTCCTTAATTGCCTTTAACCAATACGTTTCCACTATTTGCTGAAGGGGCTCTGTATATGTTGGGGTGCACCTTCAGTGCTTCAACAGTTTATATTATAACTCTGCCTTAGTCTTCACTTACTTCTTATTCAGGACCTCAAGCATAGTCAGAAGTGAGAGATAAGAGCCTTTCTGTGTGTTTCCTCAGTATGCACCTATCCTTGCACTTGCATATGGCTGTCTAGAGCCCAGAGAATATGTTGGAGCTCTTCCAAGCCCCCATCAACATCTGATTCCCCAGATACTTCTTTAAAGTGCTTTGGTTTGCTTCTTCTTTTCTCCAGCTGGTATGCCCACTGCAGGCTGCTGCTCTATGAGCAATTGTGGCTAATTATTTTTGACAAAGACTCTGTGGATGGGGATTTTTTCAGTTGAGGGAATTTTGAATCAAGTCCAGTAATGACAAGCCCTGTGAATGGAGACTTTTTGGAGGGCCAGAAGACAGGGAAAATAGCAACAATTCTCTAGAGTTGTGGAATTTTGAGATGCTCAAAACCCAGCCAGCTTCCTCCAGCTGTGGCTAGGTTGCTATTGTTCACAACTGCCATGATTATAATGCTGCTGATTTTCATGGCTATTATAAAATTGGAGAGGAAGAGTTGAAAATAGGGCAACCTAAAATACTTCAGAAGCTTGTTCTCCTAACCAGAATTTAGGCATCTTTCTTAAATTCTTACAAGGCTTTAGTTAGTTTCCAGAGTTCTGAAAAAGTTGATTTTGACTATCTTTTCAGTGTTTTTATTGCTTTTATGGATAAATGGATTTTTCAAGCTCCTTACTATACCATTCAGGAATCCTCCCTCCAGAACAGTATCTTAATGGTTTCCCTTCCTCACTAGGCTTGAGCAGACATGTTACTTAACATCTCTGATTCCTAATTTCCTCATCTGTAAATGGAAATTACAATATATGCTTCATGGAGTTTTAGCAACATTAAATGAGAAATTATTGAGCACTATGCTTAGAATATAGTAGACTGTTTAGAGAGGTTGTTTCTCTACTCCCTCTTTTGTACTTCTCGTTCATTTTACACCACATACATTTTTTTCAAAGTCTAGCTTAGAAATCAGTAGTGATTATTTATAGTTGTTAAAATCTACCACTTTACTTAGCTTCTAGTTTCTTTTATAATCTAACCCTAATTTACCTTTCCATTTATAGTCCTCCCTCCAGATGGGCATTAATGCTTAGTTTCAGTCAATCTGTTTCATTCACATTTCCTTGAATTGCAAATGATGCAGGATTTGTGTCCATTTATTTATCTGTTTATTTCCTAGATTTGCCTTCCCTTCATCTCAACTCTGCTCTCTCACTGCTATTCTGAAGACTATTTTTTTTATTCCTCCAGCCCATACCAGAGCAGATTGAATGAATCAAGGCATTTTTTTTTACTTCAGTGAAAGGCTGAAACATTTGGCTTCTGCTAGCAGAGCTATTTCTGGGTTCTCCACCCCTTTATTAAACAGCCTCCAAACTGCTCTCTAACCAGACTATACACCTTTCAGGACTTCAAGTCCCATCTCATTGTTAAACTCTTCATGGCCAGTTTGAGGTTCTGTCTATTTCTGCATGCTATTACAGTCAATTTATTTAATTATTTTACCTTTTGGTCTCTTTAATTGCTTTATGACTAATACTTTAGCAAGGCTTTTATATCAGCATATCAATCAGTACAATGTTACCTTGAGTTGAATTAAAAGTATCAGAAGAAAAGGCATTATAAAAAGATTTGAGTACAACAATAAGCAATATTTCAGTGTGAGATTAATAAAAAGAATTTTATGCAATTTGTTTCTTAGAAGTGTTTCCCAAATCTTCTAAAATAGAAGTAAAATATCTTTTAAATAATACCATTCAGAAAACCTTAACTTAAAAAAAAAACTATTAAACAGTGCTGTAAAAGATTAGAAAGTCAGTGCACATACATTTTCTTACTTCCCATCAGCCAACTTTGTCCTGTTTTTCTTTGGCATATTACTATATTTTTTTTTATTTTCAAGGTTTATAATATACATATATTCTTAAATTGGCTTTTTAAACTGAGCAACGAAGTAACTACATCCCTTTAAGATGACAAATATATTTGCTTTATCAATGCATGGTATATCCCATATATGGCTTTAACATAATTTATGTAGCCTATGTCCTATTATATAAGAACATGCATGATATTTTTCACTTTTCCTATTTAAGTAATAATCTGGTGATCATCCTTATAACTAAGTTTTTATTCCCATACTTAACTTTTTCTTCCCTCAATTTATGAAGAAAAAATGAAGACAAGTTTAAAAAAATCTAAGTTTGGGTAATCATTGGCTATCATGTTGACCGAGCACATAGGAATTTCAATTAATGTATACTGAACCTACTGTAGTTCACCCGTAAAATTAAAATGTAATGTCTTTTTCCCCAGGGTTTTCAAAGTTGCATTTAGATAACATCTGAAAAAGATACGCTATCAAACAGTGCAGTATATTACTAATTTCATTGTGGAGGCAGTTTTATGAAACCACTGCCACCACAGCACAGCTTTTATGCTTTATTACCTTTTGACGTAAATGACTACTTACAAAAACTGAAAACACTATGAAAATGTCAGAACAGACCTAGGTTGTACACATCCCTGGCTTTATAGACTCTAGCAGATCTTGAAGTTTCACAGTACGCTATCATTAGGAATTCTGAGCACATATCCTTTTGGAACAATGAATGATAATGACTTTATCAAATATTTCATTTATTGACTATTGCATTCTAAATGATAAATCTGAAAATGCAGATTATTGTAACCATAATTACCATAATTGCAATGCCATCCCACTGATTGTAACAATGGCATTCTCTGTAGTTAAGAGTAAAACTGTCAGAGACTCTGCATGCATATGGTAAATACAGATGTTAAAACAATCTCTTAGCTAGTTAGCTAATACTTTTTATAATATTTCTAAACGATATATTGAAACACACAACTTATTAAAATGGGTTAAGTTTGGAGGAGTTTATTTTTAAGAAGCGACCTGAATATGTGCTTAGGTTAAATGAGAGGCAGTGTGCATTAATAACTTAGAAGACTACGTTTATACTTGTCTAATTAAAAAAGGGCTCTTCACTGAATATGTTGAGTGGAGTGGAGAATCTGTATGCTATGAAGATCTGCACAATTAGCTTTTCTCTTCTCTTTGGAAGTGTTTAACAGAGAAGCAATGCTATGGTAAACATGCCATGGCTTTGCAATGGCTAGACAATTACACAAACATTTATTAAGATCCTACTATGTAGCAGGCAGTATGCTAGGTGGCAGGGACCTTAAGATCAACATGATGTGATTTCTGTCTTTGATGAGCTTATGGTTTACAGAGAGAAGTAGATAAATAAAGAGGTCATTTCAAGATAATAGTTTTATATTAGTATTAGGGTGGAAGCATGCAAGGTTTTTTTGGGTAACAGAGTATTGACCCAGTTGAGTAAGGTAAGGTAATGCCTGAACTGAATCTTCAAAGATAAAAGTTAGTCAAGCAGAGGGCGGTTCAGGAATTTGGAAATACATGAACTACTTCAGCCTGGGTGTAGTCCTGCTGTGGCTGGTATACTGAGCATGGCGGTTGTGCAGGCTGTGCTCTGAAGTCCAGCCCATGCTGCTCTGACTTGTACTTTTGTACCTTTTTATAATTCAAATAGCCAGAGGAAACACTTTTTTATAATTTCTCTATTGGGAATTGGCACCTTTTTATATTTGTTAACTCAGATAGGCACTTTCATACAATTTATACAAAGGCACTGTACTTTTAGTCTCATACTGTTGATCAGAGGGTGAGGAATCCTCTTCATGTCATCTTTAACTCACAAGTTTTCCAAGCATCTACTAGCCCCTTACTCTCTTGTCTTGAAGCTTCCAAGTATCCTGATTATTTTGCTTCTGGCTTGTTAACAGGTGGCAGGTTGAGAAGTGGGTTGGGAGAGCTAGGTTTCATTCTGGACTGTCTCTCTGCTCTCTAGACCAGAGTCAACACAAACCATGGACAACTGGCTGGCCACTCAAGGGAGTGCTCCTCCAAAGGGAATGGCTGCACAGGGAATTAGCTTCCAGGGGCTTGTGCATTCTCCACAATGTTCTTTCCACGTGGTGTCTCCCCATCATTTTCATTTCTTCCTCCCCACTGGTTGTTTCTCACTCTGCCAATTGAAAGCTTCTGCCATAAGCCCCTAAATATTTATTTCTCTCTCCCTCTCTCTCTCTCTGTTTCTTGCACTATTCTCAGGCTTTGCTTATGTTTCTGCGGCAGGTGATTCACATCTACCTGTCTCTGTACAGGCTTGAGAGAAGAGGTCTCTAGGGCACAAATGGAAGAGTTCATTAAGTTCAGAGAAGTTTTGTGTATAGGCCAAAACAAAGATGAAAATTTAGAAATATTATCTTACCTGGAAATACTATATAATATTATACTATATTACCTGGAAATACTATACGATATTATATTAATGGAAATCACTTGCAAAAAAAATTTTGGAAACAGCTAGGATAGTGTCTGGTACATATAATCACTTAGTTTAATTGCATGAAGGATTTATATATAACAAATCTATGAAAAATATTAGTCTAGTGCTGGTAAAAGACAGTGTTCCAGTAGGATATCTGAAGTCAAATAAGCAAAAAGATTAGCTTATTTACCCAGGGAGTATAAAAAGAATTTAAACCCTATAGATAATAAAGGGTTGAGGGTAAACAGGTTAAATTCTTTTTATACTCCCTGGATCAGACTTGTGGAGGCCCCTAAGTATATTTAAAAGCCTTTAAATTTCTGGTTGGGTATTTCTGAGGAGCTCCAAAGAAAAGCTACAAACCAGGAATTACGATGTTAAGCAGAAAAGTTGTGCTTGGGAAGTCTTAATCCATTAAAGTCCTGCTACTACTTAGGACTCAAAACTTAGACCCTTTGCCAAGGAAATCAGCAGTTGTTTATCAGCTATTAGGTGGCAAGTAAAATATACATTTCAGAGAGAAAAAGTTCTGGGATAGAGATATCTGGACAAACTGGAGGATGAGTTCATTTGGTCAGCATTCCTGGAGGAGTAATACATTGAGATATAAGCATGACCTCAAATGATTGATCAAATAATGCTCCTTACAGTGGACAGGTTCAAAATAAATTTCAGTAAGATGATCAAAAGCCTGCAGACATTCTGCCACCACTATGTGCACCACCTTGTGACAATGCTTCACAGTAGGCTGAAGACCACTTGCATCAAAATCACCTGGAATACTCTGTCAGATTCCTGCATTCTACCCTGGACTTACAACACCAATATATCTGAGAGTAACACTTGGGGATCTGTTTTTACAATCACCTGCATAATTCCTAGGTCCGTTACAATTTAAGAATCATTGACTTATAGAATACTATGTACTATATACAGCACTGACCTGCAAACATATTAAAGTTTGTTTAGGCAAAGGAGCTGTAGATGTAGATTTTAAGATATAAAAATTCCATGGTGGGTATGCATCTCTTTATGGGAGGAATACAGAAGTACATTGCTACTTCAAAATGAAAGTATACCTACCAAGCTAACATAGTTTTCATTGATATTTTTCCTCATTTAAAAAAAGATTTAAATAATTCTATACAGACGAACTGGAACAAACCGGGAGTGACTAAGTAAGGAGGAAGGGAGGAAAAATGTCTGGTATTCACATAGCATCCTGTTTATAGTTAAAGCCCTAAATGTGGATAAGTAAGTTGCATTGAATATGGTGGTGTGCTGGTAAATGTTTAACAACTAGCTCTTTGGGAAAAAGTCCTGATTTGTAGTATTTGCTAATTTCTCTGGTGTGAAACACTTGCACTTCTGCATTGGTTCTTTTTCAGCTATCCATGGTTTAATAACTGGCTAGCAGACACTCTAAAATTTCAATAATCAGCTCTTGTGAACCAATACCAACCAGCTCCACTAATTATATGTAGATATATGCTATTGTTCACACCTATTTTCTCAAAGTTAACTTTGTCATTTATTATATTGACCAGTAGTTTATTCTCTCAACACCAATTAACATTCATATGTCCATGTCTTTTTCCCCTTTTGCTGCTTTGTGAATAATTATAATTTTGATATGTTAACATGGCCGATGCACTTTTCATTCAAATTGTTTTTCTAGAATTACAATTCCTTAATATGCTTTGAAAAGGAGCAAAGAGGCCTCATAGTAGTAATGGAAAATTAATAACAACCACAAGATCAAATTAGTCCAAGTTATTTAAAAAATATTTCTAAAACTAAATGGCATCATGTATCAGATACCATCTGATTCATTTTTTTTTTTTAATTTCTCTTTTGCAAAATAATTTGGTTCATAGACTTGGAGAATAAGGAGGTGTCTGGCTCAATTGCTAGAAAACTCTAAATAACTGTGCTTGCTATTCACTGAGAAATGGAAGCTGATTGCTCTGGCAGCCAATAGGTCTGGCAGGGAAATAGTTGTATAATTTTCCTCTGAAAAGAGAGGAAAGGCATGGAAAAAATCTGGGGGGATTTTTTAAATAGTACCCACAGATACCCACAAGCTACTTTTTAGAGTTGGAAAGCATAGTGTGAGAAAGGCACGTATATTTTGAGAAAGTTGCCGTGATAATTCTGATTTAATTATCATGTAGCATCTGTGAGCTGCTCTCCTGCCTCTGCCCCGTCTCTGCCCATCTCACCCTCTTGTGAAAAGCACTTTGTTAGGATATAGGTAACATACAGGATTTGAGTTACAATTAATTTGGTTCTTCTAGAAAATGCTATTTTTAGAGGGAGTTAGGAATCAGGAATTTAATTTTTCAAATCATCATTAAATTGTTCTTCCAATGAGTAATTCAGCTAAACTTATGTGAGCTAATTGGTAGGGAAGGATATTGTGGTGATATTGATTAAAAATGCTAAGTATCTGGATTATATATTGATATGGACCAGATTGTGTATCCCCAAAATTCATATGTTGAAGCCCCAATGTGAATATATTTGGAGACAGAGGCTTTAAGGAGGTCATCAAGGTTAATCGTGGTTATAAAGGAGGAATCTAATCTGATAGGACTGGTGACCTTATAAAAAGAAGTGATGACTCCCCCCCCCCTTTCTCTGCATATGCACAGAGGAAAGGCCATGTAAGGACAGTGAGAAGGTGGCCATCTGCAAACCAGGAAGAAAGCCCTCCCAAGAATCCAACATGCTGGCACTTTCATCTTGGAAAGTCTTCAGAACTATGAGAAAATACATTTCTGTTGTTGAAAACACCCAGTCTATGGTATTTAGTTATAATAGCCTGAACAGACTAATACATATATATTATAAAAAGATGCATTTTCTTACTTTTAAGTACATAAAATTTAAAACAGGCTACATAGTATTTTAACAACAACCACTGTAAGAATAACAGGTTACATGTAGTGAATTCTTTTTGTCAGGCATAATCTCCATTTCTGTATATTGAACCCCATTTAATCCTCAGAAAGCTGTTAAGTTGGTTCCATTGTTGTTCTCCCTGTATTACAGAGTGAGGAAATGGAAACGAGAGTTTAAGGAATTTGCTCACTGCCATACACCACAGAAATGGTGGCACTTATTCCATCATTCTTGCTCAAGAGTTCAAGTTCTTATTATGTTATAAGAGTAATTCATGATGAAATATAATTATTTTATGCTTCTATAAGGTTTTGTTCCCTAAGTGCAAATTATTTACCTAAATTACTTTCTATCTTCCTCCACAAAGTTGCCATTTGCCTTAGTCCATTTTGTGCTGCTACAAAAAAATACCTGAGGCAGGTAATTCATATAGATAGGAATTTATTGCATATAGAGTCTGGAGGCTGGAAAGTCCAAGATCAAGGCCCAGCAGGTTCTGCTGTCTGGTGAGGGCTGCTCTCCACTTTCAAGATGATGCCTTGATGCTGCATTCTCTGAAAGGGAGGAGTGCTGTATCCTTACATGACAGGAGTTGGAAGGTCAAAAAAGGGGCCAACGTCCCTCTTTCAATCCCTTTTATAACAGTTTTAATCTATTCATGCAGGCAGAGCCCTCAAGACCTAAACACCTTCCAAAAGCTCCCCCCCTCCCAACACTGTTGCATTGAGGATTAAGTTTCCATCACACAAATTTTAGGGAACACATTCAGACCATAGCATTCTGCCCCAGCCCCTAATATTCATGCCTTTCTCATGTGCAAAATATATTTATTCCATCCCAGTAGCCTCTAAAGTCCTAACGTATTCCAACATCAACTCAAAGTTTAAAGTCCAGAGTCTCATCTAAATCAGATATGAGTGATAATCAACACATGATTCATTCTGAGGCAAATTTCTCTCCAGCTGTGAGTTTGTAAAATCAAACACATTATGTGCTTTTGAAATACAGTGGTGGGACAGACATGGAATGGATAATTTCATTTCAAAAGAGAGAAATAGGCAAACAGAAAGGAGTTGCAGATCCCAAACTAGTCCAAAACCCAACAGGGCAAACCACATTGTATCCTAAGGCTGGAGAATAATCTTACTTGACTCCATGTCCCACGTTCTGGACACACTGGGACAGGGCCTGGATCCTCAAGACTCCAGGAGCCCTGCTGCCGTGAGTTGGAGTTGAATGCCCATGGCTTTCCCAGGCTGTTGCTGTACACTTGTAGCTTTATAATTCTAAGGTTTGGGGGGTGGATCTATACAGCTCTACTAAGTAGTACCCTAGTGGGGGCTCTCTGCAGCAACTATATCTCAGTGGAAGATCTCCACCTGGGCTCCAAGGATATCTTAGACATTCTATGAAAACTAGGTGGAGAGATGTATGCCTTCACAGCTATTGCACTCTACATGCCTGTAGAATTAGCACCCTGTGGATGCCACCAAGCCTTACTGCTTGCACCCTTTAGATCAGTGGTCCCAGTTGCACCTGTACCTTCTTGAGCCACAGCTGGGTGGTGCAGGAGTGCTGTGCCAGAATGCAGAGAAAGCAGAGACACAAAGCAGCCCTGGGCGGTGAGCCCTGAAATCCCACAGGTCCCCTAGGCCTTTTCCTGAAACTGTTCTGCCCCTGAGGCCTTAGTACTCTGGGTCTAAGGTGGGTACTGCAACCCCCCAAATTTCTGAAATGCCTTTAGGGTCATTCTCCCATTGTCTTAACAAATAGTACTTGGCTTCCTTCTATCCAGACTAACTTCCTTCTCAAATGATCACTTGGCCATACCCTTGGTTTTCTCTCCTAAAGACACTTTTTTATTCTTTACATGGCTAGGCTGAGAATTTTCTAATTCTTTGTCTCTGCTTCCCTTTTAATTATAATTTCCATTCTTACATAATTTCTCTCTTCTTGAATTTTACTATAAGAAGTTGAAAGAAGCTGCACAGCATCTTGAATTCTTTGCTGCTTAGAGGTTTCTTCCATCAAATATCCTACTCCATCACTCTTAAATTCTTCCTTCTACAAAGTCCTAAGACATAGAAATAATTCAGCTGAGCTCTTTGCCCCTTTGGAACAAAGATGGCCTTTTTCCTTCAGTTTCTAATATCTTTTTCCTCATTTCTATTAATAAGTCCTCATCAGAAAGGCCATGACTTTCACTGCCCATATTTCTACCTGCATTCAGGTCCTGACCATTTAAATAATCTCTAAGAAGAAAGGTTTTCCCTATAGCTCTTTTCTTCTTCTGAGCCCTTAACAGAATTACCCTTAATGTTCCATTCATGGCAATACACGCTTCTTCTAGCATTCACTTCAATATTGTTCCAGCCTCTATTCATTAGGCAGTTCCAAAGCTACTTCCACATTTTTAGGTGTTTATTATAGCAACACCCTACTCCTCTGGTACCCATTCTGTCTTAGTCCACTTTGTGCTGCCATAACAAAATACCTGAGACTAGGTAATTCATAAATAACAGAAATTTATTTCTTACAGTTGTTGAAGCTGAGAAGTCCAAGATCAAGGCACCAGCAGGTTTGGCTTCCTGGGGAGGGTTGCTCTCTGCTTCTAAGATGATGCTGTATCCCCCAGTGGGGAGCAATGCCGTGTCTTCATGTGGAAGAAGGACATAAGGGTGAAAAAGGACACCAAAGTCCCTCAGTCAAGCCCTGTTATAATGGCATTAATCTATTCATGAGGCGAGATCCCTCAAGACTTAAACACCTTCCACAAGGCCCCACTTCCTGACACTTGTGCATTGAGGATTAAGTGTCCAACACATGAATTTTGGGGGGACACATTCAGACCATAGCATCATTTATGCACATTATTCTCAAGAGGATGGGGAATGAAGGGTCACACTAGAATTAAGCCTACATTTCTTCAAAGTTCATCTTTTCTGACCTCCAGCTCAAGTTTAGCCATAGTGAGCCTCTCTTACTGACAGGCATGTGTTAGCTATTCCAAGGGTGCAGGAAAAAATAATGTTTGAGTCCCATTGGTGGATAACATTTGTTCATAATGAGGGGCCTCAATGAAATTACCTCCCTGAAGTCCTGCTTACTACATGACAATTGCAGCAGAACCTGCAGAAGTGTCATCACTTGAACAAATCAATTTTTTAAATGTCCATCATTACCACACAGTACAAGGATACCAGAAAAAGTAAATCTAAATTTGACTCCTTTGAGTTTCCATCATAGTGAGAAAATTGTAATACACGTTGGAGAATGATTAAATTTTAAAGTAAAGAAAATAAATTTCAATCTTGAGATGAAAATAATTTAAGGCATGATCTATTGTCCAATTACCTGTATTATTTGATATTAAATATAAAATTTATCCTTCCATAAAGTGTTTAAGGTGAATTTTTAAACAAACATACACATCATTACAATAGGTGCCCATGTATATTCCTATGCATAGGAGCATCAAGAAAAAAGTGAGGTTGGAAATGATAAAGGGAAAGTGGTTGTTCTGCTCACCAGGGATAAGATGGTTTGTACAAGTGCACATTAAATTGGCTGTGGGAGTCCTGATTTTTCAAAGAAATAGTAATCTAATAGATTGCATGGATCTCCTTGTTGGTTTTATTCACTTTGTCACTTTGGAGTACATTTTATTATCCAAACTCTGTTCTGCTGTTGAACAGAAATATTTGATTTCTAAGAATGAATGATGATGGGTCTGTGGGGTTTTAGCAATTTGTTCCTGTGTTGTTTTTCCCCGTGGCCTCTCACTTTCCCTTACAGCTGTGTGATTGCAGTATCCCAAACAGAGGGCTGGCTACTCTCCTTGTTTAAAAAAGTGTATAAATCTACACAGAACAACTCAATCTCGCGCGCGCACACACACACACACACACACACACACAGAGACACGCACAGACACTCTGAAGCTTCCTGGTTAAAACAAAGGTTGACTTCAGTGGCCATCAAGATCCTTCCTGTGTTTGCTATATTTGTCTTCTTCCTTCTTTGTTCCCTTTGGCTCCTCAGCTTCTTTTGACCCATGACTTGCCCATTTGCTTGAACTTCGAACCTCCTCTCTGCCCCTTTTTGTAATCGTCACACTCTTGTCCCTGACAGTGTAAGATCTTTGATGTCTTTGAGAATTCTTTTATTTTTTTTTTCAAACAAAAACACTAACCCAGGGTTTATTTTGGGGTTTGTAATTAGAATTCAGTTTATTAAAGTTATAAGTTCAAAAACTTAGTTCTTCCTTAAGAGTGAGGTCTTATCTTTAGCTTGCAAATCTTACTATTAGAATTTGAAGTCTAGCAACTTTTAATCATCATTTTAAAGTTATACACCTTCAACCATATTTAGCTGGATTTATAAATTAAATATATTTAATCTTATTAAGCATTTCCATTGTCCAAAAGGAAAGACATGTTCAAAATAAAAAGATCATCTTTCTACATAGTAAATATTAATAATTCTAATTAACATGGTTAATATATAAATACTTATAATTTACCTACTATTTATATCAAATAGTACAACTTTAATTAAACTGTGTCTTCTAACACCTCATGCAAAGAGATGTCAGGTTTCTGCTTTGGTTCCAGCTGGCTGTCACTCTCTGTTGAGCATTTCCCTGAGGGAAATATCACATAAATGTAGATAACACCCCGTGCATTTCCCCTCTTCAGTTTCTGCCTCCATTACTTCCAAATGGTTGGTTTTTTTTATAATGAGTCCAACTTTTTTTTTGACTGTCCTAAATTGTGTATTAAGTATGAATTTTACAAACATTACTTATATTATCGATAATGGTAGAGCTGGAGAGTACTGTACCTTCTCCAAGCTTTATAGGAAGAACCCCCAACAATAGGGTGGAACTTATGGCCCTTTGCAAGGCCACAGCTCTTGCAGTCTGCAGATGTCAGCCCACTTATCTCCCTGTGCTTGTGGACTGGTTTGGTGATCCACTGGGTGTCAAGATTTCTTCTGAAAGCTTTATGAAATGGATCAAGAGAATAACCTCAAACAATTTGTATGTGGAATCTTCACCAACCCAATAAGAACTCAGGACTCTTGGAGTTCCCACAGTAGCGTCCAGCTCGCTCCTCAGCAATGGACTGAATGCTTGGAGCAAGCTTTAGCTCTTTATACCATGATGGGCAGGCTTTCCATAGGTTGCACCCTTGGGAACTCGGTGTTTGCAGCCACCATGGCCACATGTATCCTATAGATGGCATAATCTTGCTGGGCCTTTACTTTGCAATCACTGAGCAGGTTAACAAATCAAGACTCTCTGTTAAAGAGGTCCAGTTTAGGATCCCAGTGTGCAAGCTTTGGCTGGCTGGGTGGCAGGTTGGGAGGAACCTGTGGAGCACAGAGGGCTGCGGTACTGCCAGCAGTGGACCCTCAGAAGAAAGTGCATTACGTCAGACTGTATTCCTTCATAGCTCTTGGATGTCCCTGTATGCACCCATCTTGGCCTACCTGATAGCGGCCACCAGAAGGAAAGGCATGAGTCCAAAGTTTTTAACTGTTTTCTGTGGGAAGGTTAGCCTGCTACCAGCTACTTTGTCTTTACCTGAACTGGATCTCTTCAACCAGAGGATCTTGATTTGTTAACCTGCTTAGTGATTGCAAAGTGAAGGCTGTCAAATAAGGATGTCACAGATAAATACCCAATAACAAATGATATCTTCTGGATAAATGATAGGCAAGTCTTGAAAATGCAAAATTTGTACCTGTTAAGTGTCATATCAATAAAGCAAAATGTTTGAAATTCTATTTTGCTACTCACAAAGCTATTGGTCTACTAGTACAAATATGTTGGCACTAAAAGAAAGGCTACGTTTTTATTTGCATGACCAGCAGTGCTTGTGAGTTGGCAGTGACCCAAAGTCGGTTTTTCAAAACTGCGCTCCAGAACAGATTGGCTTTATTCTTCCTCAAGTGGCCCAGATACCTTACAAATAGCAGAGTAGTGGCCTTTTAGCCTTCACAAATAGTATATATACACTTAGTATATTGGGGCACTTATGCAGACTTTAATAATTGTAAACCCTATGAGTTTAAAACTATAAGGAAATTTGTCATTATTCCATTTGAAACTTATATTTGAGGAATATGCCTCGTTAAATGTTATGGAGAAAAGGTAGCAAGAAACAACTATAGAGAACGACTGTGGAAGAGAAGATAATTTTCAACAAAACACTACACATAGAATGTATCTGGGAATAAGGAAAAAAGAACAGTAGGGAGATGAGATAGCTACCCTGTTTAATGAACTAATCTAAGCCAATTTAGCTGGCCAACAATATTGGTCATCTCAGGTGAATAGAGGTAGGTGGGGGTTACATGTCCCTTTTTCATCTCCATGCTACCAGTTGACATTTTATTATAAAAGCAGGTCTTTTCTTAGACCCAGATTCTACCTGATGTACATTTATTAGCAAACAGACAAATACATGATCTTGTTACCTCTGTCCATCTCTGCTCTCTGCCCCTCTGACAAGCATGGTACATGAAAGATTCACCCTGAGGTCGATGCAACAATATTTTGATGGCAGGGTCAGCTAACACTGAGTTGGGTCAAATGACCGAGTTGTCCTCGAAGTGGAGTGGACCAAGGCCTTTGGAACCTGAATCTCAAATGATTTCTAATTTGGTTTTGTAGACTTTTTATGCTTTCTTTCTTTATGTTCACATCCTCTTTCTGGTGCTATAACAGAATACCTCAGACTGGGTAATTTATAATGATAGGACTTTGTTTAGCTCTTACTTCTGGAGGCTGGGAATTTCAGTATCAAGGGGCTGGCTTCCTTGGAGGGCCTCAGGCCTACTTATCTCATGGTGGAAAAACAGAGGGTGAAGGGCAAGTGAGCACATGGGAAGGAGAAAGACATCAGGGACCAGACTTGCTTTATAACAACCCATTCCTTTGATAACTAACCCACTCTCTCAATAATTACATGAATCCGTTCAAGAGGGCTCCATCCTCATGACCCAATCACCTCTTATTAAATCCCGCCTCCAATACTGTTTTATGGGGAATGATGTTTCTAACACATGAACGTTTGTGGGACCCATTCAAACCACAGCACTTGTATATATTATACTGCTTACAGATGGATTTTAAAAGCAGCTTATCACACAGAGAATACTCTTATCCACAATCAGATTTGTCTAGAATCTCTTAGCCCAAATGAGTAGATTTGAATCACTACTCATACACTGAGGTTAGTCATTGCTGGTGAATAATTAACTGCTTCTCTGTATAGAGGAGAAAAAAATCTTTACCTTTTATTCTTCTGCGTTCTGGGCTGGGATCCCTGTAACAAAAGACAGAGTGACAAGAGAAAAGCATACACATTTATTTAATGTAAGTTTTATGTGACATGGAAGCCTGTGTAAGGAAATGAAGGCCCAAGGAAGTTGTTAAACCTACGTGTTTTTGTGCCAATTTTGATGAGTGGTGAAGAGTTGTGAAGAAATATGATAAGACAAAGGGAATAGGAGCTAAGCGTAATAATAAACTAGGGGAAATTTAGCAAGGCCTGTTTGTTCACATTCCTCTCTGTGTCCCTTTGTCTTTGAAGGAAAGGATGCTCCTTTTTTCCAGGTTCAGGGAGGGTACCTCTCACATGAGGGTCTTACGACCTGCTTAACAGGAAGGTCAGAAAGTCCTTCATGCACATACCGTTTCTCAAATTCTTTCAGCTTAAAATATTCTATATGCCAAGGTGCAATATTTTGGGAAAGCATGTCCTGAACCCCACCATCTGCTAGGATTAAATATAGATTCACAATCCTCAGCAGCAAATGCAGCCACTACCAATCAGAATTTTCAGTCAATTTATAACTTTTCATCCTTGCCTTTAGTCCTTCCTCCGTTTAATATCAAACATTTATTTTATTTAAACACCTAGGAATAATCAACATTCTCCATTTCATGTATCATATGGCAGCAGACTCAGGGAATATACATTTGACAATTGCAGTCATTAAGCATTTGTAGTTTTCTTTTCTTTTTCCCTAATGGAGATGAATAGAGTGGGAGGAAGTTCAGTCCTTAGTTCACAGCTTTAAGAGAAGTCAACATTACAGATGATTGCTTAGAAGCTGTAGCAGCAAAGAGACCACCTATGAGGAAAATAGAGATAATTACAAACAACAATCACAGCTGTTAACAGCAGCACTCATAACACATCCTCAGCATGAAAAGATTGTAACTAATGCATCACATGTTCAGCCACACTCAGTCACTGTGTTGGAACCAGAGTCTAGACAATCTATAGACAAAGCCAACACTGATAGCATGAGAGGTAAGAATTAAAGTCCATGATTTACATTGCATGAGGAGTTTCTAATCATTTCAGAATTAAGGCCCAAAGGCTTACCTTATTTTGCATAAGAAATATATTATCTAAAGGTTACATATCAATCAACTCTGCAAATTCTCTTACCATACCTTAGCATTTACTATAGATGGCACTTGAATCATTGTGCTTATTTTTCTCAACTGCATAAAGGACTACCCTTCACTGCAGATATTGTGCCCTGCATTCTACAGTTCCAAAGCCATTTAGGAAATACCTCATCACTCCAAGACAGGGACGTACAACTTTCAGTAGCCAAGGGCTAAATTATGTTGGACACTTCTCCAGAAAAATAATTATGATTTATGTAAGAATATTCATTTTTGGAAATATTTATTCATTTCATATTCTGTGAAGTATATTTAATATTGGAATTGTTTAGCAAATGTCTTTTCCCCTCTAACTTCTTTTTCATTAATTTCTCACCTAGCCCACAAGATAACCTGCAACCATGACAAATCAATTAATGTAAGAAAATAAGCCATGTATAAAAATAATAATTGCATAAGTCCAATGGATTAATTCAAATTCTGATAAAATCACATATAATTTAAACAAATATACTTCATACAACTTTGAAATAACCAGGATAATTAGAATATATAAAATTTAGAAATAAGGTAGAGCAAGATAGTATTCTCATTGCCTCTTCACTTTGAGTTCCAAATCTGCATATCCTGTTAACATAAATTATATGCACTTAAAATGTTGATTAGTACACAAAAACGGTGTCTGTTTTTGATAAGTATTAATATATAATGTGTTTGCTTACAGGACACTGAACTGCAGAAAAATATTGATGAATTCAGTTTTTTTTTTTAAGTGAATGTGGATTATCTGGTATGTAGTGAGATTTAGCTAGAGGTATACATTTGAGGGACAAAAACATCCTAATTAGTCATAGCCTTGGTATAAATGAGTTTGCATAGGGAAATTCATAAAGAAACATCTCCTATCCTAAGTGAAGAGGAAGACAAATAATGTGTTTAAACGTAGATAACTTAAGAAGAGGGGAGGTACATTAAGAGAATTCCTGTACCATAACTTTTGTTTTCTCTTAAAAAAAGATTGAGATTGGTTTTAAAACTCTTAGTGATATTTTGTTAGAAGTCTAGAGAGTAGCCCCATTTCTTTTTCAAACCTTAGTTTTTTTTCAAATCTGTTTTACCTCCTGTTAATGATGATATTTTGGAAACTTAGACCAAAAGCTTAATTTTGCCATATGCCTGGACCCATGTCAATGTAGAGATATAACATGTATGAGGTGATAACAGTAAGAAAGACTGATTTCATGCTTCCCTTTTCCTCATCTTCTGTCAATTAATCAACAAATTAGGCAACTTTTCAGTATCTCCCAAAATAATAATGCACTCTACATATAAAACATATTAAGTTTTCATAGAACTGTCATGTATAACTTTTTACCTGATCTGAACACTATTCTTAAAAGTAGAAAGAAAGACATTCTTAGTATTAATAAGATGCTAATGACATCCCATATTTATACAGCATCTTATAATATGCAAAATATTTTCACATGATTTTCTTATTTCAGCTTCAAACAAATTATCAAAGCATCAGGACTATTTGCAGGAGAATAAATATAAGAGGTTAATATTCACAAAAGTTGGTCAAGGTCAGTTATGACCAAAGAGGTATAAATTAAAATTATCAAGAAAACATTTTCACCTATCAAATAATTGAGAGAATGATCCACTCCTTTTTGTCAAGGGCATGGGTTGGGGAAAAGGGTACTGTCATACACTGCTGGTAAAGTTATAATTTGTTACACCTTTCAGGATGACATTTTGGCACAGCGACTTTATTCCGAGGAAAAATGGGAGATATAAACAAAGGTGTACATGTAAACGAATTCATTACCGAGTTATTTATAATGTGGAATATTAGAAATCACATTTATCTGGGCAAATGTAATTTAAGGCTGTCATCTGGGAACACGAGGAGACTTTGGAAATGAAGGACTTATGAAAAGAATCCAAAGATGGAAGAAATCTGGGATCAGAGCTGCCCTAATTGTCTGTATCCCCACCTTTTACATGAGAAAAATAAAATGCTTGTGTGAGGTGCTATTCTTTTAGGACTCTGTTGTTACAGTAAAATCCATTTCTAGCTGGCATAGTTATACATGCTTGTTTATGTATATATGAATACATTTATTTAATATTTAAAAAGTGTGTTTTAGGAAACCTCTCAGTGCCTTTATTTTAAACATAGAAAGTGTGTTATTAGGGAAATTGAAGGAATGAGCCCAAATGGTAATAACTGACTTGGCAGCTCATCACAAAGCCAATAGATATTGGAAACTTAAAAGTTATTTTTAAAACTATTGAAACATATGTCTGTGATTAAACTGGCTTAGGTAATATCCTTTATTCTGATACTAAGACTTGATGATCCTGAGATTTCTTTGAACTTTATGAGTCTAAGGCTGATTTAGCAGCCACGTTCATTATTTGAAGAGTGTGACAAAGACCGTGTTAAATATTCCTCAAAGAGGAATTGATGTTTAAATTATTATAGGACATATGAGGGAAACAGATACTGAACAGTTCCATTCCAAGCCCAAGAAATTTTCAGTGAATATTTTTAAATACAATAGTGTGCCTAGTCTATTAGGAATCTGTCGGTGCTTGTTTGTTTTCACTGGGCAAAACTTTGTCCATTCAAGTTAATATAATAGCTCACTTTCAAATTATAATAGCTCAAATTAATAATGGGACACTTTCTTTTAAATACTGATTAATACTTTTTAAATTTCCATTTAAACAAAATTGATGCTACAGAAAATCATGTAACATTTTTTGGCGGTCTACTGTGGAGGCATATTTTGTGGTATAAATTAAAGGCAGTCATAACAGTAAATGAAATCTGCATAGTTAAACTGAGTGTGTTGGGCTGCAGGAAATTCTCAGATTTCTTCTCTCTCTGAGTGATTATAATGGGAGTGGCTGACTTTTAAACTATTAAAACAACCTTGCTTTAAAAATACAATGTTTCTCTTCTTCCTTAGGTGGCCTTTCTGAAGACCACGTTAATTCTTTTACAACAATCCTGCTATTTAACCTTTCTATAGCACCTTCTATTACTTAACACTCTCTCCTTTCTCCTCCTTTTGTTCCTTCTTTCTTTTTGTCCATTTTAGTTACTGAGATCAAAATGTTGGTGGTCCTATAGGTAAGGACAATGGGAGATTGTGGCTTAATTTGAGCAGCCAAATTGGCCTGAAATAGGCCCCCAGAATGAATTTACCCAACTGGATGCTGGCATAGATGAACCTGCAGGGCAGTTTGTTCCTGTTAAGCTTACCCCACAGTGGTGAGCAGAAAACGCCTCTTTGTCTGAGGACACAGTGGCTCCCAAGGAAAGTTCTGCCCTTCTAAATACACCTTCAGCCCTCGGTTTATGTTTCTACACCTGTTTTCCATCTACTTCCTTTTCACATGGCTGCCTTCTCTTCCTGTAGCTTGCTATGCTGAGACGCAGGCGTTCCTGAAGTTCAGTTTTCTTCCTTATACACACTCCCTTTGGGGTCTCTTTTTATGCTTGTGAGTCACCTATTAACTCTCTGAAGGCAGACACCGAATATATTTCTCCAGCTCTGGCTTTCGGGTTCCTCACTGGGCATCAGTGCTAAACCTTGTTTTCAAAATTAAACTTACTTCCCTTATGCGAGCCATCCCTTTGATGTCCCAATTTTTGCTGCTGTATCACCACTTTCCAGCCACCCAGACGCAGAAAGTCTGATATCCTCTCCTTTAATCAGACATTCCTCGGCCATGTCTCTTGAATCCATCCTTTCTTTTGCATTCCCACTGATACCACTCTGGCTCCATGCGCTGCGAGCTCTATCAATTGCACCGAATCTGAAAATGGCCACACAGAGATTAGCTCATACTTGCTGTGCTTTCCGCCTTTCCCTCTTCCAGTTCACCCTGCATCCATCAATCTTCTTTAAGGTTAATCTCCTTCACCTTTGGGATTAAATTGCTTTATACTGCATTTGAGGGCTTATGCAATTTACCTTTTATAAACCTTTCGAGCTAATCTACTTTTCTCACACAAACCTTCTATTCCAATCCAACTTAACTAATTGCTATTCCTTTAATGTTGTTCTTGTTCCACGTCTTTGCTCACTCACTCCTCCCTACTTGGGGGAACTTTAACACATTTTTCTATCAAAATCCTACCCATTCTTTAAGGCCCAAATTAAATTTTACCCCTTTTCACTCAGCTTGAATTCTATACGCTACCTTTTAAATTCAACAATGAGGTTTTATAGCACTTTTTGTTAGTAATCAATTTTAAGATGCTTCACTGTTTTTGTATATTTTAATATGTTTTGCTTCTATTGAGATTATAGAAGCTACTTGAGGGAAAGATGTTTATTTATATTTTCTACAGTTAATAGGAAGGTTCACCATATTAGTTTACTGATTGTTATCTGGTGATTGTCTTCTATTATATAATTTTTCACCTTCTTTCTCTCCATGAGTGATGGGTGATTCTTAAAGTTATCATTCAATGTAGCTACCTAAGTAACAGGAATTGAATTTTTCTTGATGATATATATGTACTTAGTTTTTCCCCCACTTGGGATGCCAATGCAGGTGTCAGTTTAATATTAATTTTATACCACTCCTGGGGGGGGTTCTTGGGGTTATAGGGCTCTATTTATCTTTCGTAAATAATACCATCATGCTTAAAAAATTCAGCCTCAGGAAATTAATATCTTCCTCGTATAAACACATGCAAAATTGCCAGATTTAAACTAGGTCTGAGGACAGAGTCTGTTCCATAAGAAGATTGTTGTGCTACAATCCATAAAATTTTAAAGAAATTTCTAAGATAGAAGTAACACAAAGCCAAGTAAGGGCCCAACATAACTAAGGAAAAGGCTTTTTTCCCAGAGAGATAGTGTGGTCATCTTGGACCTAGGAAATGATCTCCATGCCCCTCAACCTCCAAAGTGATGTGTGCTGACAACTAAACTAACAGCAGATTCCTTTTCAGCTTTGAAAGAAGGGGTTGGAAATAGGCAGCAAGAAAACCAGCACAATGGAAGCAACTGCGTAATAAAAAAGCCACATTGCCTGATTTTCAGCATGGAGTCAAATTTTTTTGAACACACAGAATTCATGTTCTAAAAAGCAGTTCACGTAATACACAGTACTTACACTATTCTTTTGCAAAAAAGTATAGGAGAACATGACCAGCAAATGACGCAGTAACTGACAAAGAAATCCCTGTGATTATAAATGTGAAATAATTTTTACGTTTTTCTATATTGAAAGCAGCATTGAGTTACAGCCACCTTGGAGTTGTAAAGGTCTATAGAATCCTCTCTTTAAAATAATTGTTATTGATTTATCTATAAACAGAATTATTAAAATCCAATTTTCTATAAATTGCTTTCATCAGATATTGGTGAAAATATTTCATGCACAGTTCCCATATTGTCTTTATCTTCTTTTTCAGCTAAGCTGAACTACTAAGTATTCACTTGGTATAATTCTCCACCTCCAAATCTCTGCTCCAGTGGTCTTTCCAACAGAAATGCCTCTCTTTCCTATTTCTTTCAAGATGATTGCAGTACACAGGCAATCCAATCTTAAGTCAATTAAGACATAATTAACCACACCCTTCTCTGTAACAGATAAATATGGATTCAAATCCCCCCCAAATTATATCATCTCCTAGCACACACTCTATTCCGGTTACTTGATAAACATCATCTTATAAATAGCAAAGGAGAGCCGTCTGAAGTATATGTAGTTGTATTAAAATAGTGGGTATATTGATCCCCTTATAATTCTAATGGTCTAAGAAAAAATATCACTGTCTCTAATTTTTTGATCGTAAGATATTAGCTGAAGGCGCAATTTTAACATCTAGATTTCATTGTCAGGACTCCCATAAGGCATTTTTATAAAGCACCAAGTCTGAGATCGTTTCTCTGGCTGTTTATGGCTACTGTCTCAGCGACTTCAAGTGGAGGTTAAAGTTGATACTTCCGTGGAGTTTCCTGTTGTGAAGTGGGGAACAGAATTTTCTGTTCTTTGGCAGGGTGTGACTTTTTAAGTACTGCAGTGTATTGCTTGCAATCTGTACTTTGATTGCTAAGATTTTCAGACTTTGTTTCCGAAAAACTGTTGATGATTTCTTTGTAAGTTCTAGCTTCCACTTATCTTATTTATCATATACTTAGAAATTAAAAGAAACACCTTCTGATTAGATGCTTGAGATGTTGCTGAGCGAAAGGCAAAAATCTTAACTTTCAGGTAAATAGGTAAAATGTCTGGACCCTAATGAATTACTTATGTAAGTAAGCTTCTTAAAAAATAATTACCAAGAGTAGTTATTGTGAAATCATTGTGAAACTGTGTCTGACACTTTACTAAAGTTATTCCATCTATTTGTCATGGTGACTTTGTAAAATAGGGAGAAGTAGACCATGTTGTGGACATCTGCTGCTTTTTCAATTGCCTTTACTTTTTTCTATCTGAAACCACCCCTCCAAATAATTCTGGTAGTGTCTTCTATAACTTGTGCCTTCACTTGCTTGTGACATAGATCAGATCCACTAATCTGTATCTAATCCCACTAGCCAAAGTTATTGTCCCAAAGGAAGGAATAGAACTAAAGAAAAGCCATCCAGAACCCATTTTGGAGATTTTTGTGACTCGAGAGAGAGAGAGAGACATCTTGCCATTTCTTCTAGGTTTTTTAGTATTGAGGATATGTATATGTGAAATGGTAAGGGCCCATCTTTAGTACTCCATAGGAAGAATTTTCCAGCAAATAAAGCCAACCCAAAGTTAAACAGAGCCAACAAATTATGTTAGTCCATATGTTCTTTTTTATTGTTGTTGGTTTTTGTCTTTGTTTTTTGGCTTAAGCCAATTTTAGTAGGGTGTCTGAAATTTACAACCAAAAGAATTCTAACTAATATTTCTTTCACATCTTATATACAAGAGATTACCTGACTTCACCAAATATGTACAGCTAGTAGATGGCAGGTCTGAAATTTGAACACAGGTTCTCTGATTCCAGAGCCATGGTCTTATAATACTATCAAGGGCAACTTGGAGTATCTTGGGACCAGTTAGTTATTTGAATATCAAGATGGCTTTGGACTATGATTCCAAATTATGCAAACTATTTTCTTCCTAAGAAATTTGTGTGTGTCTCTGAAATGATAAGGATGGAAGTGGCCCAACGGATTCTAGCATGTATAATGTACTTTTGTTAAGAAACTCTTGAAGAGTGTTTGCTCATCTTAACCGTGGCAAGTGAGAATGCTTCATGGAAATTGCCTTTTTACTTCTATCAGTGCTGGTTTGCACTGGTTATAAATCCTGATGTTTATGGTTGTACAAACAGTCAATATAATGTAATACTAGTTGAGGGAACTGCTGAGGAAATCCCTAGATTTTGACTACCAACCTCTCATAAGCGGACCTTCCTGATATGCACTTTCACAGGCCAAGCAGAGACTGTTTTTCCTCTCTAACCCCTGCTGTGTTTTGATGACCCAGCTAGGAAGAGGTCACTGCTTGGAAGGCACAGATAACTCTAACAAGGGAAAGCTGCTTCTTTGATGTCCCAGACCTTTAGTGGAATCTTATAGTCCGGTAAATATTCATAGACCAATCATGTATATCACCTTTGATTAAGATACAAAAAAACCTGTAGGAATTCTTCTCAAACCAGGATATTCTAAAACTTGTTATAAAATTTCCTCGAATTAATATGTTGCAAAAGAAATTATGATGTTGAAATAGAAGATATGCTTCTTAGTTGTAAAGAGAACCACCTTTATTTCTTCTTGAAATTTAAATCTCTTAACAATAATTATGGAAACATGGTTGCAGGTATCCAGTAATTAAAGTGCCTCAGATGTAGTGGATACAATGAGAATTTGTGAATGGCAGATGTTTGGGTCTTACAGATGTCTAAGTCTTTGATTTATTTTTCAGTCTTTTGTTTACATCAAAGCTGAAAGAAAACTTAGTACACTGATCCAAAAGTTAGAATTCAAGCATTCAACATTCATTAGAGTAGGTGTTTCAGACTCAGTTTACCTAAGTTCCATGACAGATGCTGAGTTAAATATCTTACCAAAATTACTTTATAGTGGTTTTATATTGCCTGCTATCCAATTATATTTAGTTATTTTTTTTTAAGGATTCTCTGTTGTTAGAAAATTTAGTGTTTGGGGATTACAATAAAAAGTAGACATTATTCACTTTTAATGGCTTTTAGAAACAATAGTATATTATAAAATGCAAATTAAAAAGTTAAACATGGGTTGAACATGTATTAGACTCTGCTGTCTCTCGAAGCTATAATAAAATGACAATAAAGAGTATTTTTTTAAAGGTTTTAAATACACAAGGACAAAGAGATTAGAAGGGGAGATGTGAGCAATGAAATGTTGGAAGTTGAAGAACAGATGGAAGAGTGGTAACTGACTTAGCAGATCCTAGAAAGCCAGATCCTAATCAGACAGGGCAGAAAGCAAAAATGCAAACTGATTTATACCATGGGACCTCCAAAGGCTTGAGAATTGCTGATATAGCCACTGCTAAAAGTGCAAATAAATATGAACTAAAAAGAAGAGTTTTGGCTGAAAGTGTTTTAAGAAAGTTAGTTCTCCAGTTACCTTCTTTACTCTCTGTGCAGCTAGGCAGCTCCTACCCAGCACTGGGAGGTTGTTCTCTGTAGAAGGTCTCATGTCTAGAAAGAACACCCCACTATAAACAGTGAAATAAATAAAATGAAGATTTATGTTCACTATGTTGACTCTCAAGCTTGGCTGGTAGGATTATATCCTCAAGCAGGAGGTTGAAGGAACCATCTCTGGGGAATCCGGCTGGTCATTCAAGTAAAGAATCTGACTGTCCTTTATGGGTACACTATTCTGGTGACAGGCACACTAAAAGCCCTGATTTCAGCATTATAAAATTCACCCATGTACAAGAATACTTGTACCCCACAATGTTTTGAAATAAAAATTATATATACATAAAAAGAATCCACATGCAATACCCATCTTACTCTGATACATGTAGATCTTTTAATCAACAATTTATGGCCTAATCATAAATTTGAGCAGTCAGGAATCCTAAGTATTTTAAAAAGTCTCCAATATGAAAGACCAAATTACACAAGAATTCAAAATATAGCAAAAAACATAACAACAATAAAACAATCTGGAGGAATGTGTTACTGTGGATCAAGGAGAAAAGCAACATTGGCCCAAACCTGACTATTGATTGTTAAAATACTCAGAGATAAGAAAATATGTTGTTCCCTTAAAATTAAAACAGAATGTAAATAAAACAAAATAAATATATTCATAGAATATAAAAGAGTTCTTGGAAATTAAAAAAATTAAAAAAGAACAGAAATGAAATACTTTGAAGAGTTGGAAAGATTAAAAATTTCTCCCAGAAAATATATTTAAAAAATGCAAAAAAAAGGAAATAAAAATTAACTTAGAGGACCAATAGAGGCAGTTCAGCATCTAAGGAGTTTTGAAAAAACAAGAAAAACATAAAATTATGAAAGACAAGCAAGAAGAAATAATTTGATGAAATTCTCAGCATTGAAAATTATGTTTTGAAATTGAAAAATGCCTATAGTATGTCTGATATAAGAAAAAGAAAAAAAACGCCTTTTACCCAAGCATACTATTTTGAAATTTTAAAACATTAGGGACAAAGAAAATATGCTAAAAACTACTTTCAAAAAATTCTTCAGGGAAAATGGCTTCTAATCCAGAAACTTGTGTCTAGCCAAACTATCGCTCAAGTTTGGAAATAAATTAAGGACATTTTTAGAAATGTAAGGTCTCAAAAATTTCAGCTCTCATGTTCTTTCTAGGAACACTAGTAACGTATGTGCCTAAAATAAGGGAGTAAGCCAAGAAACAGATAGACACGGGATCCAGGAAAGATATCTAACATAAGACAGGAGCAATAGGAATCCCCAGGAAGAAATTGGAAAGAATAATTAATCTTTATTGAAGCATGTCAGCAGACTTGAGGAGAAAATTTTCTGGAAAACGTATTTGAATATCTAACGTGTTTGAATTAATTTAGAGAAGATTTAAGTAATGAGTGGAGAATAATTTAGGAATTGATAAATAAATTATTAGGGAAAAAGTATACAGAAATATAATATTTATTAGCAAGAGGGACAAAAAATGTGTAGAAAAGGAAAAAATAATCTTTGGATACTGCATAGTATGCTACAGCTGATAAATGAACATTGATCTATTAATAATAAAAATGATGATTTGATTATATTGGGAAAATAGGAGATGAAAAGTACGAGTAGATGTGATAGTAGTCTCCTCTTCCCAGTAAAAAGTTAATAGTGCCTAAACGCAAATGTCAAGAAGAAGCAATTTAAGTAAATTACTCAGATTAATAGATATTAATAGAAAAAAATTGTTAAAGGATTTACATATTGTTGCTTCTGGAAATCAGGAAGTGGTAAGATAGGGGAGGTCAGAGACATGCTGTTTTTCTTAAAACAAGAGCTATTTAAACTGTGTTCGTGGATAACTTTTATAAAAGTAACCAAGTTGTAAATAAAAATAAAGGTAATATGTTCTTTAACATTTTTTCAAAGAGTACATAAATATTTGGGGTATAATTTTCATGGACCCTCTCACCATTCTATGCCATATTAAGTAGTCATTATCTATGTGTGGGTATGTGTGTATATGTGTGTGTATATACACACAGATATATATTCAATTTATTTGACTAATAAAAATAGTGCTGTAGTGAACATCCTTAATCATGTAATTTTATTAACATATCTTTATACATATGTCCAAATAACCATCTTGTGATTAAGAAATGGGCTCTACAGAAGTGAAAGCAATGAAGAAACTTCCAAAATGGCACCAGAGCACCATCTGGCATACATGAAGCCTGGAGGTTCATCTGTTACTGCCTAGCTCACATGCTGCCTCCTCTACAAGCCGTCTAGACCTATCCAACTGAAAGTGAAGTAGACTGTCTACTCCCTTAGCTCCTACTTACCTTTTGTTGGCCTTTGCCACAAGTGATTTTAATCTGTTTCTTGCCTCCAATCTTTTCCCTTTGCCACTGACATCTTTCCAGATTTATATCTCAAAAGTTCAGTTACTTACAGTGACTGCATGATTATTTCTTTTGTTCCAAGTCCAAAACCAGCTTGGGTTGGGAACCTACTTCCGTGGCCAGAGCCTAGGGAGAGTTTTGTTGATCCTTAGTGGCTCTTCTTAAGATGTATAGGAAAGAGAAGGGCTGTTCCCACAAGGAAAAAGTGCTTGGCAGACGCTCCCTTGAGTGTTTTCTATACCAATATTCATTATTGTTGCCTTAGGAAAGAGGGTGAATAATTACAAGTAAAATTGTGTTGGGTAAAAATTATTGGAGTAGATGGGACAGTATCTAGATATTTGGCAAAGAAACTGGCCCTTACATTCAGGCCCAATGATGTTCTATTCATTGATTAACTTGTCTCCTTGTTAAGTTTAATTTTAATATTGCATAACATTTTAAACAATTATTTTCCATTTTGTCATATGTAAATATAGCAAGCAAAATAATAACTTGATGAACTCTTAATTCTCTTTACTAATAAAGTATATCCAGCACTGCAATCTTCAGGTATATGTTCTATAATGTTTAAATGCTTCTTAATTTCTGTAGAAACAAGAGGTTAAAGTGAATCATTTTGGAAAAATCAGATTAAACTACAATCTGTTTAACAGAGAAAGGAATATGACTATAGGAAACAGAAGACATTGGGGGAAATGCACTGTTTGCCAGTTTAATGTAGCAATAAAATTGCCCAACACAACTAATTGATTCAGGTATTGTCATTGTGCATTCTGCAACTGAGCAAAGAAGTATGACAAGAGAGTTTTTAGAAATCTATATATTTTAGATTAAAAATATAAATATCGACTCATAAATATTAGCTCATTTGAGTAGTACTCACATCTCTAAGAAATGATTCGTATGAATAACCATCTTAGATGACTCAGTTTTGCACTGAAAATACATTTTCCCAAACATATGCCTGTTTATTTATACTTAGTTCTGAGAAGAAAAAATTAACATGGAAAATACTCTGACTTAAACATTGTAATTTTCTTTAAAGGAAGTTTTATTCTTTGGGAAAAGTTGCCTTTGTATGCTTAATTCCTTTGTAATAAATGAATTAATCATTGGCTCCTTTTACTTCTGCATAAATGGCTATGTGATTGCTTATATATTCAGAATAGACATTCCTAATTTAAAACACAGAACCTAATCATCCTATTTCCCTTGCTTTGGAGGCCTTGCTCTACCAGCTAACCATTTATCATTGGCCTTTAAATTGCCGTAGGCAAGCAGAAAAGGATTTCCTTCTTTGCATTTTCTTAGTGTCTTCTCACGGGGAAGAAAATTAATAGACGTGTGAAAATTCCTGAGAATTTTTGCGACCTCTGCAATTTAAAGATGTTATTGAATTGGTAAGAGGAAAAAGAAAAGTATGAAATAAAAGAAACAAGATTAGGGTAAGAAAGCTGCAGTTTTGTTTCTTAAAATATTTCTGTGACAAGCAAGAAAAGACTAAGGTTTTGGTTGCCAACTACAGAGCTTTAAAATATACAACTAAGCAGGAACTGACATACATACGCTATCTCTAACACAGTTGTTAGACGATGGTGGCAAACGCAGCTACTAATCTCATTCTTAATGAAAGACAAGTGAGTTAAAACTGCAATGAAAAACTGTTTCTACCTATCAGACTGGTGAAGATAAAACAGGTTTGCTAACAGACTGAGGGTAAGGGTATGGGAAAAATAGCAATCCACCATTACACACTGTGGGTATATATACAAATTGATAGGACCTCCATTGAGGGAAATTTGGCAATATTTACCAAAATTAAAAGTGCTCATACTCTGTGTTTAGAATTCTACTTCTAAAAATGTATGCCACAGAAAATGTTTCCATATATATTCAAATATACAAGGATATTCATTGTGCCTATTTCTTTTATGCAAATAAAATAATAAACCAGGGAATATATTAAATATCTTATCAACAGACTGCTGGATAAGTAAATTATGGTAAATTTACGATAGAAAAAAGTCTATACCATATGCAAGAGATATTAATAAGTGCAGAAGAATACATAAAAGTAGAACACTATGTTTTGTGTTTTTCCTCTTGATTTTTCTTATTCTTTCAAAAGGATTATAGAATACTTCAGAAATGCTACATAAGAAGCCAGTTATATAACTTGTCCTGAGAAGGGAGGCTTGAGGAGGACTGAGGTGATTCATCTATTTCCATATACCTTTTTTATATTACCAAGTGCAACATGTGCTGCCAAGTTAAGACTTAAAAGAACAAAACAGTAAGCACAGTTTAATGGGCTCATGTTCCTACTGACAACTGCAACTCTAACCTGTCTCCATTTCTTTCAGTGTCTAATGGCAGCCATGATAGTTGAAGGAGAATTGAGAAACAGTTGGGATGGAGCAACTGTTGGGACATGAATAACATCAGGAATAATAATATTATGTCCTGACATTTTGTGAACACTTGGTGATATACTAGGAGCTGGTCTAAGTATCTTACGTGTATTCACTCACTTAATCCTCACAACTGTCCTAGAAAGCATGAGTTGTTATCATCCTGATTTTATAGAGGTAAACCTGAGACACAGAGAGGTTGAGGAACCTGTCTAAGATCACAGAGTTATGAAAAGACTGCCCACAATCTCAATGACTGTAAGCACCACACTCAGCAAAGCAGAAAGTTCTTCCACCAACATGACCCTGCACCTTATCACCAACTGGATCCCAGTACAATAAAAATTAATTTTCTCTCATCATGCTTAAAAAGGGATGTCTGTTTTGGCTAGCTGTTTTGATTTGCAAATGTTTCCAAAGCCTGTGTGGGTACTATTAAAACAGTTTCCTTCCTCAAAAATTGGAAGGCTAAAAAAACAAAGGAAAGAGTGGAAGATATATCAAACAAATGCCAACGGAATAATAGTGTCTTGTCAATACTAATAACAAAAAACACAATGCAAAAATCATAATACGAGAGGAAGATTTTTAAAAATATTGACAAAATGTTAAATGTTCACAGTGAAAATGTCACAGCTGAATCATTAAATAAAATCTATATGAAATATACCCAATGAAAGATATTAAAAATTCAAGAAGGACTCAAATTACAGCCATCGTGGCAGGCTTCAGCACACAGCTGTGAAGCAGGTTCACTGCCTCCCGGTTACCGCCTTATCTGAGTCTGGTGAGACAGAACGAACATCCACACGCCACGAGGCTCATGATGCGGGTTTATGACTTAGAGATAGAAAGCAAGGGAGGACAGAAGCCTAGGATTCATTTCATTCATCTGTCCCCTCAAGACTCAGGAAAGCTGCCCAGGGTGGATGGAGTTTTGTTTGCATGTGCCCCACTTGCATGATAGCTGAGGGACCCCAGAAAGCAGCCTGCCCTAGGCTTTATGACCTGGGGTCACCTGACACACTGTGTGTCAATGTGGGGCAAGGAAGGGCATCCTGTTTCCAGGGGGTGCCCAGAACAGAGACTGGCTGTTCTTCTGGCCAGTTCCTCCCATCTCAGGATGTTGCATTTCAGCACATTCTACAGTTATTCTTGAGAACTACAAGTGAGAAAGAGGGGAGAACTAGGTCAGAGCAAGGCCACCTTGAGAACTGTCCTGCAACAGCTTCATCTGTGTCTGTCACATCGAATAGATCAATAATGATGATAATGATAATATTGATAATAATAAAGAAATAAAGGTGTCTTAGTCTGTTTTTGGTTTCTTACAACAAACTACTTTAAAGTGGGTAATTTATAAGAAACCTAATTTATTCTTATAGTTCTGGAGGCTAGAAAGTCCAGGGTCCAGGGTGTGTAACGTTTCCCTTTATTACTCTCCTCCCATGGGACCTCCAACTGCCACTACTCTTCAGTGATTCACAGACCTCAATTGGTCTCTTTAAGTGGCACCTGTCACCCCCAGTGACAGGTGAGGGCTGCCTCTGCTCTGCAGCACATATTGCACCCCATCACTCTTTGGAACTGCCTGTTCCAAAGGAACAGGACTCTGTTCTCTCTCACTGCACTATCAGGCATGCTTTTCTCTGCTGGTGACCACCTTGAATCCTCATGGTGCCAGAGCTTTGAAATAGTCTGGTGGAATGGGGGATAAAGTCTCTTTCCCCTTTGTATCACACTCTTTTAATGGAGTCCAAATGTTGCGTTATTTGAACCCAAGGATGAGTTTTGGTTCCACAAAAGCTAGACTCTGGGGCATGGACTTGGGAGCAGGTGGCTTATTTGTGAAGTGTTTCCAGGAAGCACAAGAAAAGCGAGAGAGAGAGAGAGAGAGAGAGAGAGAGAGAGAGAGAGAGAGAGAGAGAGAGAGAGAGAAAGCTCCAAGAAAGGTGCATTAAACACTGAGTATATAGAAGAACTTGGTTTCTATCTTAACAGAGGCCCAAATATTGGGTAGAATATACTCCAGAATTATCTTCCTGGGTATACAGGAAGCTTGGGTATTTAGCCGCTGACTCCCATTTCTCATTTGTTAATAAGTGTTCCTGGGAATGTTAAATATCCAGTATTTCTGAGTGACCTCATATTACTAGCAAGGTCTTGCAAATCTGAAGAAAGCCCTAAGACTGAAAAACAGAGACATGTAGACGCTGAAGTGGGCTGTCAGCATGCCTGAAAATGTCCACCAATGCTGTTCGTTAAAAGAATCAGGCATCCACAGTACCTGCCACTAAGAAATTGGACTTTCATTTTATACTTAACCCTCTCCCTGCATTGATGCAAATACATGTTCCAGTGTGTTTTTGTTGAGCCAGTGTAAATTCTGCTGTCTTTTTTTGTAACACCTTTGCTGTCAGCATACTTCTCACCCTCCTCTTCTGCTCCCTGTGATGCATTACTGCCTGCCCCTCCAGTTTTCCAGGCATACCTGAAGATGTCTGAACCCCAGCAATGTATACCGGTTCAATTATTTGTTATTTCCTAGGAGTCCCATTAGGCTTCCATGTAAATAGATTTCCCAGTAGTTCCCAAGCTGCAGCCATGACGTATTTGAACTCTCACCAGTGGACACAGCTGTGCCCAAACTAAGAATCACTCTACATATTTCTAAAATAAAATTTGATCTTTTATGCTTTTTCTCTTTGTAAACCTCTGCCTACTGGTATTTGACTTATTCTATATAAGGTAACATCGATTTACACGTAAACAATCTTTGCCAAGTTTCCCTAGATACACTTAGCAACTGGCTTCTTAAAACTTGCCTGAAGTTCAGACTTAAAGGGACAGCATTTCTTTAAAAAGGACAGAAAATTAATTGGTTCCATCATGCTTAAAAAGTCAAATAATTGTCTTTTTTTTTTCCTTGTAACAAACAATCTCTTCTAATGATTTTGGAAGTAATATCTAAAAGAAGGTTGACTTTGAGCAAGTTACATTGTGTCAAAACCATTCCAAGACTGAAGAGAATGACTGGGACCCAGGTGAGCATTGCAGTCTTCCCTCTCCTCTTGATTTATGTTGTATTAATAGTTCCAGGCAAGTAGGCCAGTTTCTCTATGTTTCACTTCTGCCAGTTTTAATACAGAAATACTTGTGTGCTACAGGTCTCCGGGGAAGTAATCCCAGAGGGGCAAGACTGCTCATGGCAGAATGGGAAGAGGAGCTACTGAGAGAAGGACAGTGTGTTACAGTTTGTAGACTTGTTGTTAGAAATTGACATTAGGTGGGATTAATTTGGGTTGGGGATACCTTTCCCACTAGTTATGGATCTGAAATTCCCCTTGTAGGGCTTAAGCATTTGTTGTTTGGGTTGTGCGAGCTCTCATATTATTATATATGGATTACAGTCTGAGTGGTGTCTCTCTAGAGCAGCGGTCTCCAAACTTTTTGGCACCAGGGACTGGTTTCATGGAAGACAATTTTTCCATGGATGGGGGTGTGCATGGGGGATGGCGGAGCTCTGTGGCCCAGTCTCTAACAGGATGCAGCCCTGGGGTTGGAGACCGCAGCTCTAGAGGACTTAGTTTAATGCCCTATCCACAGTGTATTTAATAAGTGCCAAGTAATGTATTGCATGACTTCTTAGACTCCTATTAGTATTGTTCTCTACATTTGTGAGAAATAAATTCACAGAGAAATTCAGAATTTCTCCTCTTCTATAGCTGTAGAAGTGAGGGAAGAATAAGTTATCAATCTATGTCTTCATTCTCTCTGGCTCACATTTCTGTGTCTCTATCTCTTTGTCTCTGTCTCTCTGTCATTCTCTCTTAATCTCATATATGTGTGTGTTTATGTGTAAGGAAACCTACCATTTGATCCTGCAATCCCACTACCCAAAGGAAAAAAAAAAGTCATTTTATCAAAAAGACACTTGCACTAGAATGTTTATTGTAGCAAAATTCATAATCACAATGATGTGGAATCAACCCAAGCCCATCAATTCATGAGTAAACTAATAAAATTTGGTATATGTACACCATGGAGTACCACTCAGCCATAAAAAATGAATTAATACCTTTTGCAACAATCTGGATGGAACTGGAGACCATTCTCCTAAGTATCACAAAAATGGAAAAACAAACCCCACATGTACTCACTATTAAATTGGAACTAACTGATCAACACTCATGTGCACAGATGGAAGTAAAACTCAATGGAAATCATGCAAGTGAAGGGGATGGGGGAGATGGGTGAAATCATACCTAATGGGTACACACTGAATGGTGGGCATACTTGTAACTTTGGTTCAAATGTGTCCCCCAGAGTTCTTGTGTTAGAAAGTTAATCCCCAATGCAACATCATCGATTGATAGGACCTTTAAGTGGTGATTAGGTCATGAGTGCTCTACCCTAATGAATGGATTAATGTCCTTATTGTGGGATTGGGTTAGTTATTATGGGAGTGGATTCCTGATAGAAGGAGAGTTCAGGTATGTTCTCTGTTTCTCTTACCCATGTCATGCCTTCTACCATGTTATGAGGCAGCAACAAATCCTTCACCAGATGTGGTCCCTTGATCTTGGACTTCCCAGTCTCCAGAACCATAAGCCAAATAAATTTCTGTTCATTTCACATTACCCAGTCTGTGTTATTTTATTATAGCAGCACCATATGGACTTAGACAAGGCCGTTAGGGTAGAAGCTGGCTTTAAATTCAAGCATACAAAAACCAGTATAATAGGTAGAAATTGCAATGAAGCCTCATCATATAAACCATTTTATTATATGTCAACAAACAACAAAATTTGACATGTTTTATTATCTTGTACAATAACAAACATACCTAGTAATATGCATTCAAGTTATTAGGATTATAACCGAATGGAATAAATCTTGTAAGCAGGAAGGATGTCTGAGAATCCTTCACCCTACACATCTCTTCATCACTGAGTTTAGAATGCTTCAGTATCTGTATGCACTTTCCTTATGTTCTTTTATTAGTCGACTTTAGTGGTTCTCACAGTTTACTATGCACAGGAATATCTGCATTGTGTGTATAATATATGTGTATTTATTGTAGCTTGGGGCAAACTAATGGGTTTTCAAAAGTAATTTTTAAAATCTTTATTGAGATAAAATTGACATGCAATAAACTGCACATATTTAAAATACACAATTTGAAAAGTTTTAACATATGTATACACCTGTGAAACCATCACCACAATAAAAATATTGAACATATTTATTACGCTCAGGCATTTTCTTGTGTTCCTTGTTATTTCTTCTCATTGGATCCTCCCTCACCCCATCACAGATAACCACTGATCTGTATTCTGTACTGTAAACCAGTTTGCACTTTCTAGGATTTTATATAAGTGAAATCATGCTGTGTATACTTTTTTCTTTGGCTTCTTTCACTCAACATAATTATTTTGAGATGAACATTTGGGTTGTTTCTGGTTGTGGGCTATTACAAAGAAAGATTTTTGTAACATTCATGTATATGCCTTTGTGTGGGCATTTGCTTTTATTTAACATGGATAAATACCTAGGAATAGAATGGCTAGATTATAAATTTGTGCTTAAGTTTTTGAGAAGCTGTCAAACTGTTTTCCAAAGTGTTCCCCACAGAAGTGTATGAAAGTACTACCTCCCTCTATCTCTCTGCCAACACTTGGCATGGTCAGTCTTTTTAATTATAGCCATTCCATTAAGTTTTAATTTGCATATCTCTAATAATCAATGATGTTAGCAACTTTTCATATGCTTATCTGCTATCTGTATATCCTTTTTGGACAGGTTCTATTCAAATATTTTTATTTTTTTATTGGGATTTTTTTTTAAAAAATTGAATTTTGAAAGTTCTTTATTGTTTTCAATATAAGTCTTTTATCAAAAATATGATTTGCAAACTTTTTTCCGGTCTGGGGCTTATCTTTTAATTATCTTAAGAATGTAAAAATTAAGAAAGTTCTTAATTTTTATAAACTCTACTTTATTAATAATTTATTTTATGGGTATATGGTTGGTGTTTAAGGAATTATTGCCTAACCCAAGGTCATACGGATTTTTTCTTATGTTTTCTTCTAAAAGGTTATTTTTTAATTTTTTTTTATTTCAGCATATCATAGGGGTACAAATGTTTAGGTTACATATATTGCCTTTGCCCACCCGGGTCAGAGCTTCATGTGTGTCCATCCCCCAGATGGTGCACATTACACCCATTAGGTGTGTATACACCCATACTCTCCTCTCCCCTCCCACCTGCCTGACACCCGATGTTACTACTATATGTGGATATTAAGTGTTGATCAGTTAATACCAATTTGATGGTGAGTACATATGGTGCTTGTTTTTCCATTCTTCTTATACTTCACTTAGTAGAATGGGCTCCAGCTGTATCCAGGATAATACAAGAGGTGCTACATCAACATTGTTTTCTGTGGCTGAGTTGAAGTCCATGATACAAATCCTACATTTTATTAATCCACTGATGTATTGATGGCACTTGGGTTGTTTCCACATCTTGCGATTATGAATTGTGCTGATACAAACATTCTAGTGCAGATGTATTTCTTATAGAATGTCTTTTTTTCCTTTGGGAAGATGCCCAGTAATGGGAATGCTGGATCAAATGGTAGTTCTACTTGTAACTCTTTGAGGTATCTCCATGTTACTTTCCACAGAGGTTGTATTAGTTTGCAGTCCCACCAGGAGTGTATGAGTGTTCCTATCTCTCTGCATCCACACCAACATTTATTCTTTGGGGGCTTTTTGATAGAGGCCATTCTCACAGGAGACAGTGATATCTCATTATAATTTTGATTTGCATTTCCCTGATGATTAGAGATGTTGAGCATTTTTTCATATGTTTGTTGGCCATTACTCTACCTTCTTTTGAAAAGTTTCTGTTCAAGTCCTGTTCCCATTTTTTGATAGGATTTTTTGATTTTTTCTTGCTGATTCTCTTGAGTTCTCTATAGATTCTAGTTATCAGACCTTTATTGGATATGTAGCATGTTCTTGCTATTTTTATATTTCTATAAATATTCTTGAGGTTTATTTTGAGATATAACTTGTTTTTTCAGATCTCACTTTTTAGGATTTGTGAAGTGGGACTGGAACTGTGTTTAATCTAAAGCTAATTATTCCTCACTACTGAGTCAAGACCATTCTGAGTATCCTACTCAATATGCTGTCAATTGGGAGATTCTCAAGTTTAGTTAATGGAAACAGGCATTAATCCTTGTACAAGTTTCAGGAACTGTTCCCTCTTAATCCTACAGGTGGTTCTGTCCTTTCCTTGGGTAATTTCCTCACATTTATACACTAGTCTAAACTCTGTTGAATATTCAAGAGAGATTTTCTGCAGATCTCCAGGTTCTTTCTCTGTGCAGCTTTCTTCTATCCAGTGCTCCGTCTTGAGAATTAGCCCTGCTGGGTCTCTCTAGACTCTCAGCTTCCATCTTTTCAACTCATAGCATCCACCAAGCTCTACCTAGGTTATCTCTGCCCATATCATCATTCGCAAACTCTCTCAAGGCATAAGCTTACAATTGTATGGATTGCCTCATTGATTTCCCATCCCCAGGTTACACTGTTTTTCTTTGCCTGACATCCAGTGTTGTAAAATCCATTGTTTCAAATATGTTGTCTGATTTTAGTTGTTTCTGGCAGGAAAATAAATCCAGTACTTGTTACTTTATCTTGGCCAGAAGCAGAAGTCCCTCAAAGCTAATTTTGACTATGTAATTTTTTTTTACCTCATTACATTAAATGTAGAAAATTTAATTGATTTCACTAACATTATGGTGCTAATAAATAAAGCCTAGTTAGGCACAGGTAGAAATAGAACTCACAATCCTGTCTTTATTCCAGGCAACAGCTAATCTCCAAGAAACTTTATTTTATAAAATTTTGCATGTAGGCATATGTGTTTGGGCACATATGTACAACCATACAAATTTTTGAAGCCTGGTAACTTAATTTCAATAATTCACACATATACCAGCAAAAAATAGTAAGTGCAATGATATAATGGATTTTGCAAAGAAGATCTGTTCCCATCTGCATGCCTACTGTTACTTTAGTGTAAATTTACCATTATGTAGTGTGTTCTAGAGCCAACAGATCTAATTTTACAGTTTTTCCAACACCAATCATACAAAGCTGTCAGCTGACAGCTATATGTTTATTTTGTATCAAGCATATCCTGGAAGGTAAAAACTTATACCCATATACCATGATTTTTATGCAGAGATAATGCTTAAATTAACACATAAATTTAATTTCATTTACATATTTTAACGTTTTGAAAAAATGTATCTCCAGATTTATTGGTGAAAGCTATGTTGTAGATTGATTATTTCAAAAGTAGAGTTGGCTTATTTTTGTTCATTATTGGCAAATACATATTAATTTTTCTTTCATCTGGGAAAAACCCTTAGCACTGAATGAAATGTATCATAGGGGAGTTTTTGGCAAGTGATATATATATACACGTATATTCAAAAAATATTTATTGAATGAATAATCTAATGACTACTTGCATGTTTCTTCATGCTCATGACCATAATTTTTATTCCTTGATTTATAAATTTACAAATATTCACAAAGTACCTGTTAAGTACCAAAGACGCAAAGATGAGTAAATTGCAGTTGCTATACTTAAGAAGTTGGTAGTCTAGTATATGGTGTGAATTAGTAGGTACATTCTATAATACAAGGTGGTGTGTGTAGAGTTAATCACATAAAAGACTATAAAGAAAATTCTTCAGAGAATGGTCACTTAAAATCAGGAAGCACTTACTTTCACTTGGAAGGAATTGGGAAAATAGATAAGGCATTTCAGAAGAGTTTAGAAATATGAAGAATGTTTTAGCAGGTGAAAATAGGCAACACCGAAATTCCAAGCAGAGGAATTCATGTACAATCCCAAACCTGCTTAGGTAGTCAAAATGTTCTAGTAATATGGTGAACAGAAAAACTGTAGACAGAATTGAGTGATGAAGCTGGAGTGGCCACAGGGATAAATTAGTAGTTATAGTGTTAGAAACTTTGACAATGAGTAGGATGAGTTTGTATTTAATATCAACAGGCAGCTAGAGGTCATTTGTGTATTTTAGTAGGGATTTAGCACGTGATTGGAGTTGTGTGTATGAAGAACTAACACCTAAATGTAAGAATAAAGTGGAGAGCATTAAAAGACATGGAAGCCAAGTTAAGATTCAAGCAAAATAATTGTGGGATTCAGTAGTTGGAGTACAAGATGGAGAAGACTGTAAAGACATATCAGAGGTAAAAATCTAAGCCATTTGGTGATTGTTGAATATGAGCTATTAAAGTGAAGGAGAAGGGATTTTGCTGCCAGGAAAGAATTTTACAAATGTATAGGCATGCCTTATAGATATTAAAGTTTCCATTCCAGACTACCACACTAGAGCGAATATCACAATAAAGTGAGTCACACACATTTTTGGTTTCTCAGTATGTATAAAAGTTATCTTTACACTATACCATGTAACAGACTATACTATGTCTGTTAAGTGTGCAGTAACATTATGTCTAAAAAGTGTACATGCCTTAATTTAAAGTACTTTATTGCTTAAAAATGCATACAATCATCTGAGCCTTCAGCAAATCATAATCATTTTGCTAGTAGAGTATTTTGGCTTGATGGTTGCTAACTGATCAAGGTGGTGGTTGCTGAAGGTTGGGGTGGATGTGGCAATTTATTTAAATAAGACAACAGTGAAATTTGTCATATTAATTGATTCTTCCTTTCACAAAAGATTTCTCTGTAGCATGCACTGAGGTTTGATAGCATTTCACCCATAGTGGAATTTCTTTCAGAATTGGAGTCAGTCCTTTCAAACTCTTCCACCGTGTTATCTGCTACATTTATGAAATATTCTAAATCATTTTTTGTCATTTCTACAATGTTCACAGCATCTTCACAAGGACAAGATTTTATCTCAAGAAACTACTTTATTTGTTCATCCCTAAGAAGCAACTCTTCATCTTTTCAAATTTTATCATGAGTTTGCAGCAATTCAGTCACATCTTCAGGCTCCACTTCTAATTCTAGTTCTCTTGCTATTTCTAACATATCTTCATTTATTTCCTCCACTGAAATCTTGAACCCCTCAAAGTCATCCATGAAGGCTGGAATCAAATTCTTCCAAACTTCTGTTAATATTTATATTTTAAGCTCCTCCCACAAATCACACATGCTCTTAATGGCATCTAGAATGATGAATCCTTTCCAGAAGGTTTTCAATGTATTTTGCCCAGATCCATCAGAGGAATCACTATCTATGGAAGATACTGCCTTACAAAATGTGTTTCTTAAATAATATGACTTGAAAGCAGGGATTATTCCTACCTCCATGGCTTGCAGAATAGATGCATCTGCAGGCATGAAAACAACATTGATTTCCTTGAATATTTCCATTGGAACTCTTGGATGACTAAGTGCATTGTCAATCAGTAGTAACAGTTTAACAGGAATCCTTTTTTTATGGAGCAGTAGTTTCCAACAATGGGCATAAAATATTCAATAAACCATCCTGTAAGGACAGGGACTGTCATCCAGGCTTTGTTTTCCATTTATAAAGCACAGATAGTGTAGAACTACCATAATTCTTAAAGGTCTGAAGATTTTCAAAATGGTAAATTAGCACTGGCTTCAATTTGAAGTCACAAACTGTATCAGCCCCCAACAAGAGAGTCAGCCTTTGCTTTGAAACTTTGAAACCAACCATTGACTTCTCTCTAGCTATGCAAGTCCTAGATGGCATCTTCTTCCAATATAAGGCAGTCTCATCTACAAATTCTGTTGTTTTTTTATAGCCAGCATCACAGATCTTTGCTGAATCTTCTGGATGTCTTGCTGCAGCTTCTACATCAGCATTTGCTGCTTCACTTTGCACTTTTATGTTGTAGAGATGGCTTCTTTCCTTAAACCTCATTCACCAATCTCTACTAGTTTTAAACTTTTCTTCTGCAGCTTCCTTACCTCTTTCAGCATTCATAGATTTGAAGAGTTTCTTCAAATCTCTTAGGGCCTTGTTCTTTAGGATTTGGCTTAAGAAAATATTATGGCTGGTTTGATCTTCTATCGAGACCACCAAAACTATTTCCATGTCGACAATAAGGCTGTTTTGCTTTCTGATCATTTGTGTTCACCGGAGTAACACCTTTAATTTTCTTCAAGAACTTTTTCTTTGCATTCACAACTTTGGTCACTGGTGCAAAAGGCTGAGCATTCCACCAATCTCAGCTTTTGACATGCATTCCTCACAAAGCTTAATCATTTCTAGGTTTTGATGTAAAGTGAGAGACATGTGACTCTTTATTTCACTTGAACACTGACAGGCCATTGCAGAGTTCTTAATTGGCTTAATTTAAATATTGTCTCAAAGAATAAGGCAGCTTGAGGAGAAGGCAGTTGGGCAACGGCTGGTCGGTGGGGCAGTCAGAACAAAGATGACATTTATCAATTATGAATGTGGTTCGTGGCACCTCAATACAATTAGGTCTGATAACAAGAACCTATCTAGAACTCAAAAGAATTAACAAGAAAAAATCAAACAACCCCATCAAGAAATGGGCTGTGGGAATGAACAGAAACTTTTCCAAAGAAGACAGAATAACAGCCTATAAACATTTAAAAATTGCTGAACATCTCTAGTCATTAGAGAAATGCAAATCAAAACCACAATGAGATATCACCTAACCCCAATGAGATTGACCTATATCAAGAAATCCCAAAACAACAAATGCTGGCTAGGATGTGGAGAGACAGGAACACTCTTTTTTTTTTTTTTTTTTTTTTTTTTTTTTTTTTTTTTTGAGACAGAGTGTCACTCTCTTGCCTGGGCCAGCAACCTCAAACTCCTGGGCTCAAGCGATCTTCCTGCCTCAGCCTCCCGGGTAGCTGGGACTAGAGGCATGCAACACTGTGCCCGGCTATTTTTTTTCTATATATTTTTCGTGACCAATTAATTTCTTTCTATTTTTAGCAGAGACAGGGTCTCGCTCTTGCTCAGGCTGGTTTCAAACTCCTGACCTTGAGTGATCCGCCCCTCTCAGCCTCTCAGAGTGCTAGGATTATAGGCATGAGCCACCGTACCCAGCCTGGCAGGAACACTGTTACACTGTTGGTGGGACTGCAAATTAGTGTAACCTTTGTGGAAAAGAATTTAGAGATACCTCAAAGAGCTAAAAATAGAAATACCATTCGACCCAGAAATAGCATTATTAGGCATATACCCAAAAGAGTGTAAGACATTCTATTATAAAGACATCTGCACCCGGATGTTTATGGCAGCACAATTCACTATTGCAAGGACATGGAAACAACCCAAGTGTCCATCAATACATGAGTGGATTAATAAAATGTGGTATATGTATATCATGGAGTACTATTCACCTATAAGAAACAACAATGATATAGCACCTCTTATATTTTCCTGGATAGAGCTAGAACCCATTCTATTAAGTGAAGCATCCCAAAAACGGAAGAATAAGCACCACATGTACTGACCAGCAAATTGGTATTAACTGATCAACACCGAAGTGCACATATAGGAATAACATTTATCGGGTTTTGGACAGGTTGGAGGGGGAAGAGGAAGGGTATATACATACATAATGAGTGCAATGGGTACCATCTGGGGATGAACATGCTTGAAGCTCTGACTCGAGGGGGGAGGGGGCAAGGGCAATATACATAACCTTAACATTTGTACCCCCATAATATGCTGAAAAATAAATAAAATAAAAAATACAATTACAATAGTAACATGAAGGATCACTGATCACAGATCACCAAACAGATATAAAAATAATGAAAAAGTGTGAAATATTACAAGAATTACCAAAATATGACAAAGAAGTAGAAAGCAAGTGCATGCTATTGGAAAAATAGCACTGATAGACTTGCTAAAGGAAATGTTGCCATAAACCTTCAATTTGTAAAAAATGAAAGCAGTAAGTAGAAGAGATATCTGCACTTCCATGTTTATTGCAGCATGAATCACGATAGCCAAGATACAGAATTGATCTAAGTCTCCATCAGCAAATGAATGGATAAAAACCATGTGGGATATATGCACAATAAAATATTCTTCATCCATAAAAAAGAATAAAATTTCACCATTTACAGCAACATGAATGAGCCTGGAGGACATTATGTTAAATTAAATAAGCCAAGCACAGAAAGACAAATATTACATGTTCTCACTCATTTGTGGGACTAAAAATATTGCTCTCATGGAGGCAGAGAGTGGAATGGTTGTGACTAGAGGCTGAGAAAGGTAGAGGGGAATGGGAGATGAAGAAAAGTTTATTACTTGGCACGAAAATACAATTGGAATGAAGGAATAAGTGTTTGATAGCACAGTAGGGGGACTATAGTTAACAATAACATATATTTCAAAACAGCTAGAAGAGAAGTTCTGGAATATTCCCAACATAAAGAAATGATAAACATCTGAGGTGCTGGCTATACCAATGACCCTGATGTAATCATCACACATTTTATGCATTTATCAAAATATCACATGCATTCCATATATAGATACAATTATTATTTATTATTTAAAAAACCCCTGCAATATCTGCCAACACTAATAAAGTGAAGCACAATAAAATGAGGCATTTCTATACTTAATTTGTTTTTAGCAAACATTTACAAACACAAAACCACAGAATACGGAGTATGAGGACGAAGTGTGTGAGTACACGTTAATATGAATGCAACCTGTGTTCCTAAGATCTGTACATAGAAACTGAGGTCAGACAAGTTAAGACTACACAGCAGGGTAAATAAAGTTAAACTACTCCCTTTAATAGCTGTTTTTTCTTTTACATTAATGATTGGAAGTTTTGAGCTTACATGGCTAGTGGAGTAGACATACTATTAACAGAATCTGCAAATCCAAGGAGTAGGCTAATAACTGATTACTATCAATCATATCTCTTCTGCCTCTCCTCAACCCTGAATGCACACTAGGCCACCAAAACAAAACAAAACAAAATAAAATAACCAAATACAATGTTTTCATTTTCTTTTCCAAAACTAACACTGTATTCAAGCTTCTAAGTCAAAAAGACGTGACAGGCAGTTGGAAATGTTTATAGCAAAAGTAATGTAAAAGCATTTAAAGAGCAGGTTATGTTTCAAAAAGTCACATTTAAGTCTATTAATTGATATGTCTAAATAAACCTATGCCAACACCTAGACCTTTTCTAAAAAATAACATTGGGCTAACCAACATATGATATTGATGCGACAAGTTTTTTTAATTCCAATCATCCCTTTTGTCACTTACTCATTTTTGAGAACTGCATAGGCACAGTCCTTTTCTCATGTTTTTTTGTCAATATTCTTTGTTTTTTAGAATTGTTCCTGATTTTAAATAATTCATCCCCTACCCAACCATCACCATTTTTTACCACCTTCAATTATTTTATTACCTCTGCTTTTATTTTCAATAAAATATATACCTCTTTTTGCCAGCACTTAGAATATTTCCACTGAATTTTCATACATCAGAAACAATAGGATTTATGTTCATAAAACATGACACACCATAGGAAATACACTTTAGCCTGGCAAGTACCATGGGAGACAACACTAACATGACTGCAACAACTGCAAAGTCCTGTTGTTTTTGTGCAGAAAAGAAATAATTACTTTTGTACTTATGAAAGTCTGTAGGTTGAGACATTCATGAATACAGGATATTTCTATATTCTGTGCCTTCAGGGCTTCTATTTCCTGAGTGCAGATTGGAACTGAGTCTTTCTTTTTCTACTGGTTGGCCAGGAAGGTGTAAACAAGAAAATCTAGGATCTTTCTTTCTCTGCAAGGGAAAGCAACAGGCTTGGTGTGATGAATACTTCATTGATGCTTGGACACTACTTGAATTCCTCTGTATAAGAAAATAACAAGAAACCTTCATGAGAGGATTCTCATTATGGGAATTCTCTGTTGTGTGGTGTGCACAAAACTCACTAGTCTCTCCTGTCGTACTTTATTCTAGGCAATCTCAAAGACTTGGGACTTATGCTAGGCTCTGGTGGGTGACACATGTGGGTGGGGTGGGGATCTTCTTCTCCCCTAACAACTTCTGTGCTGAGACAAACTCCTTCTGGCACACACCTTTCCTACTCCAGAAAAACAGAAGATATCTTATTGTTGTCCTTTATATATATTCTTCTTTGTAAATACCTTTTACTCTTCTCCCTACTACTTATGCTTTACTTTTCTTTAAATTGCACTTGTTCCTGATGTTCAAAGGAAGAAGAGTTTGGAAGGAACTTCTGGATCTTAAAAGACATCAACCAGAATCCTAGAAATTTAATGACAACAACAAAAATAGGCAAATTGAACTCGAAATATATAGGAGAATAGTGTGTACATAACACGGTGTACTACTTACTTTTCTTTTGTTCTAGGAAGGAAAAAATTTTTAAAGTTACTTCTGTATGAAGCAATGCCAGCTTCATTTTCCAAGATCAGTATTATTGATGTTTTCAGAGACTTGGGTGAGACCCAAAATGTAATCAAGATTTCATTTTCCCCGTAAGTTAAGTGAAAAGTTGAGAAACTGTCTATTTTCTAAAAGCTCAGATTTATTAAGACAGAAAAGAAGGGCAATAGGAAAGGCATGTAAAAATAAAAACCCATCCAGATACATATGGGTCCATTTCCTAGACCGTATATATTGAATAGAATATGGGCAATAGATTGCCTGTTGGCCATGGCTAGCATTCACAAGCCTAAGAGTTACGTGTGGCTGTGACAGTGTTTTGTGTTAAAATTTGTATTGCTCATACATTTTTACAGTTAAATGACTAGTAACCATATGTTCAAGATTTGGTAGAATGGTTTCGATTTAAAACAAGGATTTCCAACAGGGAATGATTTTGACCCCCCTGACTCCCTGCAGGGGACAATGTCTAGAGGTATTTTTGGTTGTCACAATTTCAGTGTGTAGGAGTGCTACTGGCATCTTGTGGGTAGAGGCTAGAGATGCTGCTAAATGTACTAAAATGCACAAGACGGCTCCCTAAAACAAAGAAATATCCAGCCTCAAACGTCAGTAATGCCCTTGTTGAGAAACCCTGATTTAACATATTCTATCCCATTGTCCCTCTGCATACTTGTCAGCTCGTGCATTCTGTTGTTCCTAATTTTGAGTTTAGTTAGTAGTATCCAATAATACAGTGAGTGCCATTTATATCTGGTTTTGCAGTAAAAGTACATTTTTTAAAAGTATTCTTTCCTTACATATAAAAAGAGTGCCTAATATAACACATCGATATATTTTTTGTTTTATTTCAACTCTGTATTAACATTTCAATACAGTTTGTGCAGGCTTATTAGGCTACTTTTCCATTGAAAACACATTCTAAATTGACAACAGAATGCTTCTGCAAACATAGGTTAGAATATCAAGTTAATAATTTTCATTACAAGGAAATCTAGAAAATGTAAATAAAGAATTCCAACCTATAACACATGACTTTCTCTTAATATTTTATTTGCTCTGCTTTTCACAACCAGGTAGAATAGGTACTAACATTCTTAAACTTGGACTAAAGGTGAACTTTTTACCCAGTGGTTGCAGAATGACTGAACATACTGTTCCTCCTTCCAGACTCTCCTGCCTCACAAAGGGGCCATTTTGGGTGTGCACATACCCGGTGGTAGGAGTGCAGCTGGGACCTCTGAGTGGGCGTGAATAATCTTTCTGTGGGTTGAGTTGCACCCAAGAACAAAGTAGGACCTGAGCCTCAAAATGCAGCCTCTGTACTCTCTTTCAAAGAGTTTTATTTATCTTTAGGTTAAGTAACATTCTAGAATATGTAAGCAGAGTCCCTGAGGTACACGGTATAGTGGGCAGAACAGATTGCACAAAAGTGAAGCTTGTATTAGGCATGTTGTGTGCATAGTGTTCTATGAACATTCCAGGATCATACGCATGTTTAGAGAAATTTAGATGTTCCATCAATAAACTAATTTTTTTTTTGGCAGGGGGAGCATAAATGTTACGTATCTGGAAGTAAAAATGTAAATTCACATCAAAGATAGCCAGTCTGTTAAAAGGTCAATGGAATTACTACTCACTTGTATCTCTTTGGCCTTATGATCAAATATCATTGTGGATTGACATTTTAGCAATAAATGTGACAAAAATGTATTTCTTTACTATTCTCTTGAATGTCTATTCTATAGAGAAAACTAGTTGTCTAAGCTTGCTTTCTTTTGATTCATGATGCAGCATTCATAGTGCAATAGTGTGTTCATTTTTTTCCACTTAGTCAATAAGGAGGTTGAAATATATAACCTCAGAAATATCAGATTCACTACAAAAATCACTCAATCAAAGCTAAACCATTTCATTATTTGTGGAGAAATAAAGCACATACTATCAAATTTCAAAATATGTGTACAAAATTGAAAATATAATACAGGTATTGCTTTTCAGCTCTAGGTGATAGTATTTTTGAAAATAATTTTAAACATTTTAAGAGATTTAACAAAACTAAGCCTGACTTATTTGCTTGAATATGTCTCATAGATAATGTACTTTCTTATTGGCCTTCTTAAAAACAATAGTTTTAAAATCAAGTTCATTGTCTTTATATGGGAAGAGAAAGAATTGTGAGGAGAGAAGAAGGTATTGAGGAGATAAGGGAACATGATAGCAATGGAATTTCCAAGGTTCCTATGATCTAATATTTACTAATTTCCTATTATCAATACTTTTCATGGAATCCTCTCCCTTTTTCTTTGGTCCTCTTTTGGGTTTACAATTTTCAGGTTTGACAAATGAACAAACTCATAGCTGAAATAAGCTTTTCTATATTTATTGCTCACCTATCTCCTTGCACATATTTAAATATTCAGTGCAAGACATTCTGTAAGTTCTCATGGGGATGGAAGATACCGTGATACAGGGTGCTTCTTCCAGAGAGAGCTCAGCACAATTGGCAGACTTGCAAATAGAGAGGTGCTAAAAGGACACATCTACCCTAAATCTCACCTTCCCTGCCAATTGCTTTTCCCTTTAACTCAATTTTTTAATTTCCACATAAAAAATTACTATTATTTAGAGTTGCAAATTTACCTAAGCCCATTTAGCTGCTTAGCAAATGTCATGTTTTGAGTTTTGTTTTTTTTTTTGGCAAATGTCAGAAAGTAAGGGGTCAGTGCTGATTTTGTGCCACCATCCTTATGAACTAATAACCAGATGGTTTGTTACAATGCAAGGAAACCTGAGACCAAAGTCTGCCAAACGTGTCAACATTTATTAGTGTGCTGTCAAAAGAGAATCAAAGACTGTTCTTAAAGTTTAAGTAAGATGTCACATCTACCCTTAAAAAATCTGACTGGTACCATGCATGAAAAGTTTACTTTGAGGATGATGCAATGATATTCTTTATTTTTATTATTAAGATATAATTACAACACAGCCTTAAGTATTAGTTTGTTGAGCTTTGGTAACTTCATATTCCCATGTAACCACTGTTCCAAGTAAGAGATAGAACCTTTCGTTCCCTACTCCCCAGGAAATAACCTGGTGCCCCTTTGTAATCAATTCCCCTTCCCTAACAAGTGCTTGGTTTCCATTACCATAAATTACTTCACCTATATTTAGATTTCATCTATACATTGATAGTCTAAAGCAAGCTTGTAGTTGAATTAGGAGATAGAATCCCTGTGCAGTGGAGGGGTACACTGCTTGATTGGCCATATCCTTCTTCTTCTTCCATTATACCACAGAGGTGAGGCTGTCAAGGGTCTCCCACCAATTAAATATCATAAATAGCATTCTTTTTACAAATGAAGAATTATTTATTATACCCATTTTGCTAATTAACAAGCCCTCTGGCATAGATTTCAATAACAATATGTGAAGCAGCTATCCTGGGGAATGTAATATATTAAAGTATTTGCGCCTTCATTACATATTCAGAGACAGGGGAAGCATAGAGGAAATTGTTTTCTGGAGGTCTTGCTCTTTCCTTTGCCTCCTCTCCTGAATAAATCCCACTCACCCTTAACTACACAGTTCAAATGCCTCTTGTCCACTGCCACAGCAAAGTGTATTGTCTCTTCTTCTTCCCAAGGTTCTTTGTATGAACTTTTATTATAGCATATATAAACAGTGAATTTACCACCGAATGTGCCTTTCTTGGCAGGTAGATATTTTCTTCAGAGATCATGTCTTAGACATCTCCATATTTTTCATGTACATTGCTGTATTATCCAGCAGAGTATTAAATAAATATTGTTACAATGATAAATAGATGGATAGATAATTAAATAATAATTGATAATTAAATGATAAATAGATGGATAGATAATTAAATAATACTAATATATTAACTGAGCTTTCTGAAAGATTAGTTTATCAAGAATTCATGACATCGTCTTAGTTGTTGGGAATGAAATATTTTCAGGGAGGGTGAATTTTACCCATAAATGCTCTCTGAATGGGTGGGCCAGAATGATGCTATCAGATCAGGAATGCACCTCCCTAAGGCATTAAAAAGAGATGCATGATGATGAAGTCTACAAAAATAGATTTCTCTTTTTTCCTTATTTTACCCAGGGTTGTCATTGCTTCCTTACCGTGACAAGCCTCCTATTTTAGTCTTTTCATCTTCATATGATGTTTACTATAAGAGGATAATCATGTCAGTGAATCAGCTAGAATTCCTTGCAAGATTTATAAGACTTCACCCCTGCAAGATTGAGATGACTGGCTTAAATAGAAAAGATTTCTGGAAAACAGTGATTTGGATATCCATGACTATCTTTCGCCTAGGTATAACTTTTGTTCTGAAGTGATAGATAAAGTCTTCCTATAAGTAGAAGGGCTTATGTACTGACATATCTTACTGGAAAAAAACTTCAGTCTGAATTTTATTTGCTTCTTAATGCATCAGAAAACATTGAAATTCTCAATGACTGTTGCAAGTAATCAATTAATTGATTCTAACTTGATGTAATCAAAATTAATTTTTTCTTAATTTCACATGTAGGACATGTGCACCTCTTTAGAGGAAATTTTTTATGGCCTAATGGATTCTGTTAGCACTAATTAGGCTTATATAATTATGGTTCAATGAATAAAAGAAGAAGGCTACCGAGAAAATTAGCATACTAGATAGTGTTTTAAATATGAACTTTATCCAATGAACTCTACTCTTTTATCTCTCCTAACTCAGGGAAACAGTTTAATTCTAGCTACAGACGCCTTCTCTGTCTCATCTTTCAATCTCATGACTTCCTTCTTCTGCCCTGGTCTTCTTTGAGCTATTTTCCACCCAGAAACCAGAGTGATTTTAATAAATTGCAAATCAAATTATATCATTCCTTTCCTGAAAATATTCTTGTGACTTCCCATCTCATTCAGCCCTAAAGGTCTACCACTATCACTGTAGTGATATGTAGTGATATAGTTGATATCCTATCATTATTGCTATTTTCCAAGGCTGTAAGTAAACTTGACCTTGCTCTGGAATAAGATACTGTATCTTTTAAGGTTCATTGATATGTGCACATCCTTGAGAAAATAATCCAGAACAAAAGCAATCAGTGCCTCGGATCACAAGACATACAGAAATGTGAGAGACCTGTGGAATATTGTTTCCTAACAATGATGCATTTTATTTCTCTTGATTGTTGTCTGTCTCCCCCGTTACATTTTAAACTCTATGAGAAAGGGATGTTTGTCTTTGCTCCCTTCACTGGTGTATCTCTAGCTCCTAGAAGAGTACCTAATAATAGATGCTTAACATGTACTTGTTGATCAAACAATTAGCTATTCTTTCTTCACCAGAGTTTACAAGTGAAGGTGGCTGACAGACCATCTTCAGTCCATCTGTAAGTGTATATGTCAGGCTTTTATTCAAACTAAAAATACCTGACTACCAGTCCTATCTCCTACTGTTTAAGACACTACCAGACTCATGGTAGGCACTTAATAATTATTTGTGGAATGAATGAACCTTGCTGTATTAGTCTAGGTTCTCCAAAGAAACAGAATCAATAGCATCTATATATCTGTCTATCTATCAGTCTTTTGAGAGAAGGGAGGCAGGGAGGGAGAAAGAAAGACAGAAAGACAGATTTTTAATATCAGGAATTAGCTCACATGATTATAGAGGCTGAGAAGTCCAAGATCTGCAGTTGGCAAGCTGAAGACCCAGAAGAGTCGTTGGTGTTATTTCAAGTCTGAGTCCAAAGGCCTGAGAACTAGGACGTGCAGTGGTGTAAACTCCAGTCTGAGTTTGCAGGCAGTAGAAGACCAGTGTCCCAGCTCAAATATAGTCAGGTGGAGAGAAAGAATCCTTTCTTACTCAGCCTTTTTGTTCTATTCAGGTCTTGGATGAATTGGATGAGGCCCAACCACATTGGGGAGGGCAATTTTCCTTACTGAGCCTAACACTTCAAATCTCAATTTCACCCAAAAGCATCCTCCTCACAGACACATGTAGAAATAGTTAACCAAATATCGGGGCACCCCATGGCGCAGTCAAGCTGACACAAAATTAACCATCGTTCTTGATATAGTCCCGCAAATTCTTGATGGAGACTAATAAGTGATCATCCTATTTTAAGGATCCAGTGTGCTCAGACCATTGTGTACAGGGGCATCTTTACTGCACACAAAATTTAATAATCAAAGGTGGCAGACAGAAGATTAGTCCTTCTTAGCATCTCATGTCTGTTGATGTTGATACTAACAAGTTCATTCTAAACGAACTGAAAATAATTAATTCAGAACTGTAAAGAGGTACAACAATTATCTTTAAAATGTAGGAAGGATGCTGTAATGATTATCTCTATTAGTTTGATGGCCTATAGTATTGATGTGGTGGCAGAAATAGAAGCAGTATACAATGAAACACAAAGTATCTTTGGTTCATTTTTTCAGATACCTAGAACATCAAAACCTTTCTTAGATAATGGGACCCAAAGCAGGCCAGGTCTGGTAAGCTGGGAGTAAAATAAAGGAGATTGTCCCTACAAAATTGGAGCTCTCTGAATTACTGTGGAGCAGGCGTCCTCAAACTATGGCCCCCAGGCCACATGCAGCCCGCCTGAGGACATTTATCTGGCCCACAGGGTGTTTTTGCTGCCTCTGCCTGTTCTGCTTAGCAGCTGACTCGTCCTGGGCCCACAGTACACATGTGTGGAATGCACGCTGCACTCTCCCACGGCCATCCAACAGTCTGAGGGACAGTGAACTGGCCCCATTTGAAAAGTTTGAGGACCCCTGCTGCGGAGTGTATATCTAGGTGAGTTAGGAAAAGAAGAGGCAAAGACAATGGAAACCACCTGTGTAGATAACAGCTCTGGTTAGGCTCAACCCAGCTGTCTCTCTGTTTCTAGTCATACACAAAAAGTCACAAAATACACTTTTTTTCTGTCATCCCTTCTTTTTATCATGAACAGATGAAAATTTTAAATCTCCATATATCTTGATCTTGGAGCTAAATCCTATTATTTTTGTTGGACTTACAAATGAGGAATATTATGTTTAAGATTATTTTTAAATACTTCTTTTGCAAAAGGTGCTATTCAATAGCACAATGTTTTTCACATCTAATAAAGTAGTGCCAAAAATAAGTCAGAGAGAAAAAAATTATTTGACCTGTCTAATTTTTTGTAAATTAATGTGCTTGACAGTTAAATTTACAGCTTCATATGTACAATATGTACAATATATTTTTAAAACAACTTCATAAAATGCAGTTTTTATCTAGGTTTCATCTTATAAAAAGGTTTTAAAACAGTTGTTCTGTTGCTTTTTAGTTCTGAAAGAATCAGAATTTCACACATTAAAAATTACCCAAGGTTTTTTTCTTTTTAAAAAATGGCTTTGACTCATCAAATTCTCACAAGACTCCAATTGATTTCAAGCTTTAACTTTCCTTGTGGTAACCTATTTATTATTTCCTGAGATTGGTCAATTTCCTAGGTAGAAATGACTAGATTTCTAGAAATGGCACCTAAGTGAGTCATCATTTGGCCTGAAAAATTCCATTTCCAGGGCTACACATCATAGTGACACACCCATTATGAGACATATGTTAGCAGAACTGAAGCGTTTACAGATTCAAATTTTTTTTCCTAAAATTTTTGGATGTAAAACAGAGAAACTAAACTAAGAAAGAAGACATGTAGTGGATATGGTCAAGTCCTGGTTTTTGTAACAGGTTTATGCAACAATATACTAGCTGTACTTCAGAGGTAGGTTCCAGAGAAACTATGGGGAAAAGATCTAGGCTGGGAGGTAAGAACAGAGTTCAGTGGTAGCCAAGCTGTTACTAGGTAACAGAACTGAAATTCATAAAAGCCACAGGTAACAGAATTAGAATTCCGAATGGGCAGCCACAATTGAGAACAAGTAGAAGCAAATAAATCTGACAGGGATTCAAGAAGTAAATATAACCATGTATAGCCATGAAACCTGGCTAATACAGACTTGCTGACTAAGCTTACTTAAAACAATAAGGCTCTGCATGGTTTTCATAACATTCAAACAATACTTGTGTGTATAAAATTAAAAATCACAGGTGGAATTGACATCTTAGCAGTTTTAAGCCTTTGCATTCACAAATATTTCTCCATTTATTTAAGCCTACTTCTATGTGCTTTAATAAAGTACTATTCCTTTGAAATTCTTTCAGTCTTTTCATATGTTTATTCCTGGCTTCATGTTGATTTTGGCATTACTGTTGTTTTCTATAAAGGAGAGTAATTTTTAAATTACATTTTCCAATTGGTTATTATTGGTATGTAGGAACCTTAATAATTTTTATGCAGACCTTGCATCCTGCTCACTAAATATAATCTATTAGTGAACATTCCAAATAATCACATAGGTCCAATACATAGAATTTTGTTTTTTCATTTCTAATATGTTGCATTGGCTAAGAGTTACAATCCAATAGCAAAATTACTGTTTACATTTATTTTTATGATTATTATTTTTTAATGTTTCATTTCAGCATATTACAGGGGTACAAATGTTTATGTTACATATATTGTCTCTGCCCCACCTGAGTCAGAGCTTCAAGGATGTCCATCCCCCAGATGGTGTGTGCCACATCCATTAGGTATGAATATATACTCCTCCCCTTTCCCCCTCCCACCTGTCTGACAACCAATGAATCTTACTGCTACATGTGCACATAAATGTTGATCAATTAATACCAATTTGATGGTGAGTACATGTGCTTGTTCTTCCATTTTTGTAATACTTCACCTAATAGAATGGCTCCAGCTGTATTCAGGATAATACAAGAGGTCACTGTTGTATTTTTGTGGCTAAGTAGAACTCCATGGTATACATATATCACATTTTATTAATCCACTCATAGATTGATGGGCACTTGGGTTGTTTCCACATCTTTGTAATTGTGAATTGTGCTGCTATAAACATTCTAATGCAGATGTTTTTTTTTTCCTTTTTTCATTGTGGTTTTGATTTGCGTTTCCCTGATGATTAGAGAAGTTGAGCATTTTTTCATGTTTGTTTGTCATTAGTGTGTCATCTTTTGAAAAGTTACTGTTCATGTCCTTTGCACATTTTTCATGGGGTTGTTTGATATTTTCTTGCTGATTTTCCTATGTTCTATATAGATTCTAGTTATTAGCCATTTATCGAATGTGTAATATGTGAATATTTTCTCCCATTCTGTAAGTTGTCTGTTTGCTCTACTGATAGTTTCCTTGGATGTGCAGAAACTTTTTAATTTGATCAGGTCCCCCTTTTTTTATTTTTGTTGGTGCTGTGATTGCCCTTGGGTCTTCTTCTTAAATTCTTTCCCTAGGCGAATGTCTATAAGAGTTTTTCCAATATTTTCTTCTAGAATTCTTATAGTTTCATGCCTTAGGTTTAAGTCTGTTATGCACTGTGAGTTGATTTTTAAGAGATGAGATATGTGGATCCTGTTTCAGTGGCTACCAGATTTTCCCGGCACCATTTATTGAATAAGGATTCTTTCCCCCAGGGTATTTTTTTGTCTCCTTTGTCAAGGATTAGATGGCTATGTGAGGATGGTTTTAAATCTGGTGTTCTCAGTTCTGTTCCATTGGTCTATGTCTCTGTTCTGTGCCAGTGATATGCTATTTTAGTTATTATAGTCTTGTAGTATAGCTTAAAGTCTGGTAAATTGATGTCACCCAATTTGTTCTTTTTGCTTAAGATTGATTTTGCTATTCAGAGTCTTCTCTGGTTCCATATGAAGCATAGAATTATTTTTTGTAGATCTGTGAAAAAATGATTTTGGTATTTAAATAGGGATTGTATTGAATCTGTAGATCACTTTGGGTAGTATAGACATTTTAACAATATTGATTCTGCCTACGCATGAGCATGGTATGGTTTTCCACCTATTTACGTCCTCTGCTACTTTCTTCCTCAGTGTTTTGTAGTTCCCCCTGTGTAAGTCTTTCACCTCCTTAGTTAAATATAGTCCTAGGTATTTTATTTTTTTGTTGTTATTGTGAAGGATATTAAGTATTTGATTTGGTTCTCAGTTTGATTTTTATTGGGGTATAGGAATGCTACTGATTTGTGTACATTGATTTTGTAATATGAGACTTTGCTAAATTTGTTTATCAATTCCAATAGTCTCATGGCAGAATTTTTCAGGTTTTCTAGATAGTAGATCATATCTTCAACAAAGAGTAATAGTTTGACCACTTCTGCCCCATTTGGATGCCCTTGATTTCCTTCTCTTGTCTGATTGCTCTCTCTAGGACTTCCAGCAACCATGTTAAATAGAAGTGGTGATAGACATCAGAGATCATTTCTATAGTTCACTACATTTATTATCTAAATATTTTTTTCAATCACAGTGTTTGGATTTTATGAAATGCTTTTTTCCTTGCATTTATTGTTACGATTATGTGGTTTTCCTTCTCATTTGCTCATTAGTATAATACTTAATATTTTTTCTATTATTTAACCCTTCTTGTATTTTGAGATTAAACAAAAATAAGTCATGATATATTAATTTTACACATAACTTTGCTCATTTAGATAATATATTATTTAGGATTTTGGCATATGTATTTATATCAGATTGGTTCCTACATTTAATTTGGTTTTAAAATGTGCCTTATATATCTCTTAGATGTGTCTTTTATTCCATTGCTAATAATGTTTCTGTTTTATTTTATGTTATCGATTAGTCTTATTAGACATTTTTCTATTTTATTTGATTTTTTAAAGCCAACCAGGTTTTGTTTTCTTTCTTTTGTTTCTTTGTTTTCTATTTCACTAGTACCTATTCCTAACTTTATTATTTTCTTGCTTCAACTTTCTTAAGATTTATTTTGTTTTACTTTTTATGTTCATATGTTAAATGCTTAACACATTAGCTTTTTGTAAAAAAAAATAGTTCAATTTTAAAGTACTTTTCAAATGAATGAACTTAAGTTTATATATTTCCATTCTTAGAACAGCGATGAATAAATTTCATAAGTTTTTCTCTGTAGTACTTTCATTGCCATTTGCATCTAAGTGTTTCATAATTTCTATTACAGTTTCCTCTTTATCTCATGAGCTACTTTGGAGAGTATTTTAAGGTTTTGATGTATGTGTGTGTGTGTATTTATGTTTACATACATGTTTATTCTTTCCTGTCTAAGGACATTCTATGTTCTTTCGTTATTGTGTTTTTTTATTATTATAGCTGTCTTGGAGTTCTAAGGTTACTTCCACTTAGACTCATATTCCAGAACTAGGTCTCATTATTATGGATTGCAGCTTCTTCCCTGTAGTATTAATGAAGGATATGAAAAATCTAGTGACTAATCCTATAGATCTCTTGATTTAATACTTGGTTCCACACTGTATCTGTATTCATTGCCTTCTGAAATGTGCTGCTCCATAGAAACAGTAACCTTAAGAAATTGTTGAGAGTAGTTTGTTGTTGTTGTTAAGTGTCATTTCATGGCAGGGAGTAGGTGGTAGGAAACTCCTTTCCTGTTTGTAGCTTTAAGAGGTGGTTCCTGACTCACCTAGAACAGTTTTCGTCTCTCTTGCTCACAGGAGCGGAACTCTGCACCACTGCTGCCTGTTCTTGGACACTCAGATGACTAATGGCTTTGGGACCACCCACTCAGTGTGTTAATTTTCTTTTCTATTTGTGATTCAAAAAAGTTTTATTTTGTTTTTGATCTTGTTATGCCCTTTTGATTTTTCTGTTCTGTACTTTTTTTCCTATGTGTTTGGACCAGAGGGAGTGTATTAAAGCAAAAACATCCTGCACTCTATTAATAGACTTAAATGCTATCTTTAAAACATTTTGGGTTTTTTGTGTGTACACTCTGAGGTGAATATTCAAGTCTTGTTTTTTGGTGTTTTTTTTTTTTCTCTTCAAAATAGACTAAAAGTATCTTACTTATTGGATAATACAGTCCATCTTGTATGATTTAAAATACCACAAATTGGTGATTTCTGATTGGAACTGGTTTGGAACTCACAAAGCTGCTTCTTTTTCTTCTTCTTCTTTGGAATGAAAGTGATTTTAAGAGTGGCAATATTATAGCCTGATACCATTCATAACCTTCCTTATTGTCTTGCAACCCACTTCACTCACTTGTGTAAATTGCCCAGCATTTGAACAGATTTAAGCATGCAAATTCTTACTTCAAGTGCAAGTCCTTTACGTCTCAAGTTCATGGATGCCATTATTTTTGACCCCTTAGTAGAAAGGTTTTTGAAAATTTTACTTCACAAAATATTTTTTTCTTTCCAATTTTGCTTGCATCTAGCACTACATCCTTCAGATTACAAATGGAGTATCTGTAGAGGAAATGGTTAACTGTTAGTCTAAGATTTTGCAGTAAATATTCAGAGCAATACATAATCTTATAAGGATCACTGAACCTTACTTGGACTTTACTCCCTCAATCAGTTAAAATGACAGAAATGGATTTTCTAACCTTTGAGATTCATGTAGGAACATGGCTGTGCCTATATTCAGGATCTGAGTAAATAAAATAATAAAAATAAATAGTACTTGGGAGAACCTACCATATGGTGTGTAACTGGGTGTGATGCTATGTTCAAACCTGTTAAATTAAAATTCGTAAAAAGCCATTAGTGAGTTGGAATACAGGGTGAAGAACATATTAATTACATGTACAAATGATGCCATATAAGATGTCACAAATATCAGGGAGAAGAGAAATGATACATGTGGTGCATTGCATATGCATGGCCAAGGGAGAGTAAAGGAGTTGCAGACTGACGCATACATTATGTTTGTTATTCTAGCATGTATTTTCCTTAATGAGCCAGATTCTCCCATTGTTTTAACTGTTCCCTCACTTCTTCCAGGCAGCAGGAGCATCATACCCTGGAGCATCAAAACTGCTTTGATGTTACCTGTATGTCCCAAATGTTATACTTCTCAAAGTGTAGTTTAGACAGTTGAGAGGATCTGACTCAATTTAATGTTCCATTTTAAGTACCAGGGGCTTTTGTATAATATCTTGTTTTCTCCCTGGAGGGTTATATTAATTGGAATAGGAACACTGAAGTGATAACACACTTAGCATTATTTATCTCTGCATTAGGGACACTAAGGACCTATTTAGCTGATGGGAGCATCAAAAGCACCATTTTCAGTTCCTAAAGAAATCATGCTTATTCCCAATCCTTTGCCTTTCTTACCAAGCCTCTCTGTTGCCTTAATGAGCTTTTCACCTTCTCAGAGGAACACTGAGTATTAATAACAAATATACATATTGCCCACAGGGACCAATGTTTTGTCTACTTCTGGATATCCTGATTTTTCAGTTTTGCTGACTGTAGCACGTTTGTGGTTACTTTCATATTTTTATTCTTGCTGCTACTATTGTTGAACATCAAGTCAATTTCACAACTTTGACTTAAATACTATTTTCTGGTGCCCTAAAATTTTTATTTCAGTGCATATACTCACAGTTGCTATAGATTAAGTTTAAAACTAAGCTATCATAGCTATCATAATGTTATAAAATACATGCCCTTTCATTCTTTCTTTTTCTCATATTTTTTGCTTGTTTGACATTAACCAAAGTTACCCCTGGGGACATTTTTTGTTTTAAGATTTTATAGCTGCTAACTATATAGGGGAACTGAAAGGAAATATCAAAGATAACATATTAAAGTGCACTTAAATAGACTTTCACACATTTTTATCTGTACTTTTCCCTTCAAGGACAGAAGAGAACAGATTATTTGCATTCCTCATTTCTTACTTTCATCCTTGAGAGTGACCATCACTGAACATTCTTTCTTGAATTTTCATACATTAACCAATATTTATTTCCCAGACCATTTCTTCTCTTTCATCTATTTTATTGTTTATATTACAAATAATGCATACATTCTTATATTGTATAAATTCCTGAAAGCTCAAAAAAAAAGAAGCAAAGAAAAAAATACAACAAAATAAAATCCCAAGTGTAATGTTACTTCTCTGAGGTATTTACTGCACCATTTTGCACACTAAGTACCATCTTCTATAAATCTTTTTGCATACACATAATATTCATAAGACTTTTTATCAACTTAGTATTACTTTTGTTTCTATGTATGTATGTATTTATTTTGAGATAGAGTCTTGCTCTGTCACCCTGGGTAGAGTGCACTGGCGTCATCATAACTCAATGCAACCTCAAACTCCTGGGCTCAAGCAATTCTCCTGCCTCAGCCTCCCGAGTAGCTGGGACTTCAGGCACGTGCTACCAAGCCTGGCTAATTTTTACTATTTTTTAGTAGAGACAGGATCTCGCTCTTTTCAAGCTTGTCTCGAACTCCTGAGCTCAAGGGATCTGCTCACCTTGGCCTTCAAGAGTGCTAAGATTACATACAAGTATGAGCCACCATCTCTGGCCTTAGTATTCTCTTTGAGGAATAATGACAATTGACTACCATGACATGTTTACTACTCTTTATTTTAAACATTTGGATTTCATTGAAAAAGCAAAATAATACATTGCATCTTTATTTGCTGGAAAAGCTCAACTAAGGTCAGGCTCATCTCAGGATCAGGCCCCTGAGACTTTGAAGCTGCAATGGAGAAATTGCCCCTAACCACTATTGCCTATAGGTGGCCAGAGAGAATAAACACATGTGGGCATTGGAATTGTTTAGCTTTCTCCAGCAAAGCAACACATCTGCAAGGATAATATCCACTTTAACATGAAAACTAATAAATAACATTTCATTTCCTTGTTTTCCAAAAGTGTATTTAACTGACCTTTATGTACAACCATATAATCTCTAATTCTAAAGATGGTATAACTTAATCAAGTAGTCTCCCTGAGTAAAGTAATCTTAATTTGGTTAATCTTGTGATTTCTTTCCCAAATATTTCTAGCCTTGGTTGCTGGCATCCAGATAAGACCACAATACATTTCACTGTACAAATATTTGAGTTAGGTACAGTTTCATGAATTTAATCTTCTTTATGTATTTCCTCAAATCATGTTTCCTATGACTAAAACTCTTAGTCTGTCAGTAAAATGTCCAATAGTTTTCTCTTATGTATGCAGTATCAGATGATTTCAGAGGATGTCAAATAACTACGAGCCAGACCTGCTCATAGTTATCTTCCCTTAGGTCTGAATTTAAATTTTTTTTTTTAAATTAGTTGCCAACATTTAAAAATTGGGAGAATACACTTAAGGTTGTATACTCCTCACTTTTCTTTATAAAGCACGAGATTAGGAAAACTTGGGATTTTATTCAAGTATAGCAACCATCGACTTGGACCACGCAGTGCCACCCCCTTACATATGGGGCAGGCTCGCCATAATTCCCACATTTCTGGGTCCTCGAACCTGGCTGCTTTTGCTTACTAACTTCTGTCTGCCTTCAGGATGTGACTTCTTTTCTACATGTTCACTTCGGTTCCCTCTCAATATTTAAGCTCTTCCTATGCTAATAGTTTGACAGCACCACTTTACTGATTATTTGGCTTTATTTTGATTTGTTCCCATGTCTAGAATGCCCTCTTTTTTTTTTTTTTTTTTTTTTTTTAGTTGCTGTTTGCTTCAACAGGTCCTTTCCCTGCCTATTTTTGTAGTCACCTCTTGTCACATTTTCACACTCCAGATAAACCATTAGCAATTTCCCAAAGTTTCATTTGGCGTAATTCCTTCAGCCTATGATGTTTCATCTTCTCAAAAACTGCCCTTGTTCTTGTCAGCTGCCCTTGAATATCACTTACTCATTCTTTAAGAATTAGTACCAATGCCATATTGTTCTTCTACCCGCTGAGTTAAGGATTTCTTCCTTTGTCTGCCAATGATAGCTTGGGTACAATTCTATTAAAACATTGATCTCATTAATGATCCTAGAGTGTATTTTTAAAATTTATCTGTAGCTCCCAAGCTTTTCTATTCCTAGACTTATTCCTTGAGGGTAACAATTGTGTATCATGCAGACTTAATGGGTTCACACTCAACAACATGTTCAGCACGTGGTTGGAGCTAAAAAATACTGGTTGAATAAATTAATGAGATGTAAGATACGCTCTTAAAGATATAGCCCATTTTATAATTCTTTAATAGTGTGATTAAGTTGTGCTTTATTTGAACAACTTTCATTAAACTAATATTTCTAACCTTTGATGGTGCAAGGCTTCTCCTATCCTCTTCTCTTCCCTTCCTTCTTCCTTTCTTCCAGCATTCTTACAGGTTAGAGGCACACATACCCTCAAACACTCACACTCACATCCATACCACCACTGCCGCCATCACTACAATCACATAGCACGGTAATAAGTATCCACTAATTTGGAAGGTTCCAATAGTAGAGAAATAGAGATCTAGTATTTGCAATATAAATATCAGACTTGTTATATGCCACAGTCTTATCTAGTTTGTTAAGTATTATTTTTAAAAACTGTTTTGAAGTTAAAACTAATAATAATTTCATCTACAGATAGAATTAAAAGAAAAGGAAATTCTAGAGGCTCCAAAGACTGTTACTTAGTATGGATGATGTAGAAGAGGCTGTTTTCAGAAAAGGGTTTAAGAAGTTTTTGGTAAGCTGTGAAGGAAGATGACTACAGAAAGCTTCTCCAAGATCACAGTGTCACATTGACTTGCAAAAGTCAGCCACGAATACCCTCATCTGTGTGTCTACTGTGGAGTTGTTTGTCTTTATGGGATTTTACACTGCTGAGAGCTAATGCAGGCATTTAAATGCAAAATCTGACACTGGTATTTTCCCCTAAATGACACCTTGATTCATAAATTATATGAATATGGGTAGCACTATTCATTTATGAAATAATGCAGCTATCACTTAGTAATGCAATTCAAAAAATCTTTCACTTCATTTAGCCATTTCTAACCCCATTACATGTGACTATGAAAAGAATAAAAATTGATTATACAAAAAGTAAAAAGTGGGCAAAAGCATTTCCCGGTATGCTGCCCTCCTCATGGCAAAATGATGGAACCATAACATTTTACTTCCTATTGAGGAGATGTTTCTTGCTTAGGTGGCCTGTTTCTGATTAAAAGCATCTTTGTTATATTGCATTCACTTCCATAAAATGAATATTCTCAGTGCCAGGAAAGAGTCTAGTACTAACTGCAAAAAAAGATGTTACTACATTCAAGACAGAATATTCCTGGTTCTAAAACTTGTAGGATGTTGAGTCTTGAAAATGTAGCAATTTTTCCCCTTAGCTTTTACTTTCTCTATGTTGGGTACATGATGTATCATTTCCAAAGTGGAGATGATATAACTATTACCCGCAGCTAAGATAAAAATAGAAGCTAAAATTTTTTGAGGGCTTTCCGAATGTTGTTTCCTTTAAATATATTATTGGTAACTGTAAAAACCTAGAGATGTGAAAGTATTATCCTGTTTTACCAAAGTGGACTCTAAGGTTCAGCCAGGTTAAGTGACTTACACAAGGTGGGTAGTGAGTGCGAGATTCTAGGTTTGTCTGCCCCAAGTCCGTACCCTTTCCACTTCCCCAGAAAGTGACTTTCCCTAGAAAGTCAACTCCTTATCTTTCATTCTAGTAACTACATAACTTCTATAGTACCTCTTTGTGAAAAGACAGGAAACACCCATTGACTGTCTTCCTGATTGTGGTTCATAGGTTTGCGTGATGGGGAAACTCCTTGCTTTCAAAAATTTTTTAGACTTCTAATAAAAGTATTTTGCTGTTTAGGGTTTTTCTTTTGACTTTTGCAGGAACTGGTCTGGATGAGGGTCCATTGCATCTTTTTCAGGAGGGACAGGGAGATCACATGTCCTTCTCTCTGGTGGCACTTGGGGAGTGTCATCCTGGCAGGCCATCCATCGTCTGTGACCTCAGGATGCAGTTTCTGGGATACCTGTTCACGGATGCTGACTGAGAAGCAGCTCAAATTACAGATCTGTGAAGAATAGCTTGTCAAAGGTTAAGGGATATATTTTACATTTTGTTTTTAGAAATGTGTTGTTAGGTATCAGACCATTGCATTTTGAGCAGAAGGCTGCTAATTTCTTACGTGATCTTCATCAGGAAGTACAAAACCAGGGAGCAGTGTACAGTTAGAAGAACATATCCCAGGTGGGTTGTGAATTATACTGCCAGATGGCCCCAGCTCCCCAAGGACTGTTCCAAAGTCATATGCATTCTTTATTCATTAATTTCAAATTTTGCCCAACACTTTTAGAGGCATAAGATTTCTTCCAGGGAATAAAATCATTTTAATGAAACAGGAAACAGTAGATTTGGCAATTATGTATATTTTGCAAGAAAACACCATTCTATACTTACAAAAAAAGAAATGAGTAAATGCTAGGATAATATCTACATTCAAAACATAGTCACAACATTTTTAGCACCTTGCTTATTATAAATAGTTAAGTTTTATCATTATTTCCCTCTTCTTAAGGTCATATGCTTATTAGTGACAGACAGAGCTCTATAGACTAGCTGCATCTATGTTCTATTTTAAATACAAAATGAAGATTATTGCACAGAACTGCCTTCCTTTTTCTCTTTTGCTTTATGTCTTTTCCTGAATCCTATCTGATCCTGATGTTCCATTTTTAGTCAGCTGGACTCTTTACGAGTTTCATGTAGGAAAAGGTATTGAATTGGATTCTCTGGCTAACAATTCAATAGTTGGAAGTAAAGGAAAGAAGTTAAGTAACATGATCAACACCATAAAAGCTTTATGTTAAATATAGACAATAAGAACATAAAATAATGGGTACAATTAGAAAGTCTTTCTTTGTTTCTAAACCCCACCGCCAGACTTGTAACCATAGTGCCATTTCTGAAACAACTTTCATGGTCATATTATGTATGGAAAGCCAAAGGGAAATGAATCATATCTTTTTAACCTTGACATAAATTCATTAGATCAATATATTCTTCCCTCTGTTTTGCATGATCTAAAAGTGGTACTTTTGAAATTATGAACATGGCACAGATGGCCTCTTCTAATCAGTCTGGCCTTTTCACAGCCTGTGAATACATCATGTTTGTTCCACCTCCAGGGGGTCATTCTGTTTCTGTCTTTTCACCTGTCTTTGATCCTGCCTCCAGGGGCCACATATGACCCTTCACTTCACAAAGTCTTCCCTGATGAGGCCAGTCTTCGCCTCAGAAAAAATGTAGCACTTAATTACATGATGTTTAGTACCCTTTGCTGTGCTGCTTTTTGGTCTGAGTTTACCTCCAAGACTAGACTGTGGGCTCCCTGAAGACAGGGAACCTGCCATAAACATCCCTCAGCACAAAGTACAGCTGCAGCTCTCAGGAGGAGCTCATTGACTTAGAGCCTGCTTTCTGCTACTTTATTGGCATTGTTTTATTGAGGGAGATTCTGCAGAGCATAAACGATACCACTGAAACCAAGGCACTCTTGGGAACTGTATTAATTTAAGGCACATGGACCCTATTTATTTACTGTTTCAATATACTGAGTTGGATATATTATCAATCACACAATCTGACAGTCTTTTAAAAATGCAATGTTTCTTCTGCATGCTTCAGCTTTGCTCCTTCTCTAATGACCTTTTGGAAGCAGAGTGGGTCTAGGAGACAAAAAGTACTTGTTATGCTCTGTCAACTTCCGGAACCTGAATTAGACCATTCAAGGAGATCAAGATTTCCTTTTGTCCTTTTTTCATTTTTCTTTTAAAGAGTAAAGAAGTACCGTACCTTCCAGTACATAAAAGCATAATGCAGGCATACCTTGTTTTTTTTAGCACTTTGCTATATTGTGCTTCATGGACATTGTTTTATGTTTTTGGGTTTTTTTTTTTTTTTAACAAATTGAAATTGAAGGTTTGTGGAAACCCTACCTTCAGTGAATCTGTTGGCGTAATTTTTCCAACAGCATGTGCTCACTTCATGTGAGCATGAAGCATGTCTTTGTGTGACATTTAGATAAATCTCAGAAAATTTCAAATTTTATTATTATTATATCTATTATGGTGATTTATGATCAGTGATCTTTGATATTACTATGATAATTTGTTTTGGGATACTGCAAACTCTGCCTATATAAGATGGCAAACTTAATCAATAAATGTTGTGTTTACTGAATGCTCCACCCACTGGCTGTTCCCTCATCTCTCTCCTTCTCCTTGGGTCTCCCTGAGATACAACAATATTGAAATCAGGCCAATTAATAACCCAACAGTGGCCTCTACATATTCAAGTGAAAGAGTTGTATATCTCTCACTTTAAATCAAAAGCTAAAAATGATTAAAGCTTAGTGAGGAAGATGTTTAGAAAGCCAAGACAGGCCTAAAGCTAGACCTCTTACACCAAATAGCCAAGTTCTGAATGCAAAAGAAAAGGTCTCGAGGAAAATTATTAAGTGTTACTCCAGTGAACACACAAAGGATAAAACAAAACAGCCTTATTGCCAATATGGGGAAAGTTTCAGTGGTCTGGATAGAAGATCAAACCAGCCACACCATTCCCTTAAGCCAAAGCCTAATCCAGAGCAAGGCCCTAACTCTCTTCAGTCCTATGAAGGCTGAGAGAGGTGAGGAAGCTACAGAAGACCAGCTGCACTTTTAGTCAGGGGAACTCTTCACCAGTTTCTTAAAGGAAAAGATATTGGATTGGAATTTCAGGCTAACAATTCAATAGTTGGAAGGAAAGGAATGAAGTAACTATGATCAACACCAGAAAAGTTTTATGTTAAATATATAGACAAGAAGAACATAAATAATGGATATAATTAGAAGGTATTTATTTGTTTCAAAACCCCAACCCCATGAGTTTGGCTCATGAGGAAAGAAGCCATCTTTATAACATAAACATGCTAGGTGAATCAGCAAGTGCTGATAGAAAAGCTGCAGCAAGTTATCCAGAAGATCTGACTAAGAAAATTGATGAATGTAGCTATACTCAACAATAGCTTTTCACTCTAGATGATGAAGCTGTATATTGGAAGAAGATGCCTATTTGGACTTTTATAGCTGGAGAGGAGAAGTAAATGCCTGGTTTCAAAGCTTCAAAGTTCAGACTCTTTTTCTTTTTAGGGGCTAATACAGTTGGTGACTTAAAGTTGAAGCCAAGCTCATTTACCATTTTGAAAATCCTAGGACCCTTAAGAACTCAGTTAAATCTACTTTGCCTATCCTTTACAAATGGAACTATAAAACCTGGATGACTGCACACCTCTTCATTACACAGTTTACTGAATATGTTAAGCCTACGGTTGATACCTGCTGCTAAGAAAAAAAGATTCCTTTCAAAATATCACTATTCATCGACAATGCACCTAGTCACCCAAGAACTCTCACAGAGATGTACAAGGAGATTAATGTTGTTTTCATGCCTGATAATACAACATCCATTCTGTAGCCTATGGATAAAGAAGTAATATCAATTTTCAAGTCTGATTATTTAAGACATGCATTTTGTAAGACTATAGTGGCCATATATAGTGAGTCCTCTGGTGAATCTAGACAAAGTCAATTGAAAACATACTGGAAAGAATTCACCATTCTAGATGCTATTAAGAACATTCATGATATATGAAAGGAGGTAAAAGTGTCAACAATAATAGGAGTTTGGAAGAAGTTCATTCCAACCCTCATGAATGACTTTGAATGGTTCAAAACTTCAGTGGAGGAAGTAATTGCAGATGTGGTAAAAATAGCAAGTGAACTAGAAGTGGAGCCTGAAGATGTGACTGAATTGTTGTAATCTCCTGATAAAATTTAAATAGATGATGAGATACTTATTAGGGGTGAGCAAAGAAAGTGGTTTCTTGAGATGGAATCTACTCATGGTGACAATGCTGTGAACATTGTTGAAATGACAACAAATATATAATATTACACAAACTTAGTTGATAAAGCAGTGGCAGGGTTTGAGAGGATTGACTTCAATTTTGAAAGAAGTTTTGCTGTGGGTAAAATGCTATTGAACAGCAGTGCATGCTACAGAGAAATCTTTTGTGAAAGGAAGAGTCAATCGAGGAAGCACACTGTATTGCTTTCTTATTTTAAGAAATTGCCGCATCCAACCTAACCTTTGGCAACCACCATCCTGATCACTCAGCAGCCATCAATGTCAAGGGAAGACCCTCTGCCAGCAAGAATTATGACTCACTGAAAGCTCAAATGATTGTTGATATTTTTTAGCAATAAAGTATTTTAATTAAGGTATGCACATATTTTTAGACAAAGTGTCATTGCACACTTTATAGACTACAATATATTAATAGTGTAAACATAACTTTTATATGCACTGGGAAACTAAAACAATTTGTGTGACTTACTTTATCATAATATTCATTTTATTCTGGTGGTTTGGAACTCAACCTATAATATCTCCAAGTTATTCCTGTAATTTTATTCATTATTAAAATTACACCCATGGAATGAGAAGACAAGTGCATCCCTTAAGGTATCATTTGTCAAGGTGGACCTGTGATTATATTCCTGTTTTTTTCTGTTCATTTAGAAGTTGTCTCATTCATCTCAGTTTGTCTGAGATGTCATGGATGAGTGTGGGGCCTGTTTAGGACCAAGTCCCCAGGAAGTCTCAGTCAAGGTACATTTCAGTGGAATGTTCTAAATAGTGCTTCCCAGACTATCAGGTTTTCTGGGAGCTTTGAGTTAGGTGGATGGATCTAGTGGAGACAAGCTCAGAGGAGCAATCCCAGGGCAGAATACTACTGAAATTACCCACTCTATCGGGTACAAACATTTTAAATGAATCCAGATTAGTGTTGAAGTGCCCGTTGTTTGAAGGATGTCTGAGCAGAGCCAAAAAAGGACAAATCTATCTTGTGTAAGGGATACTGCAAGTTGAGTCCAGCCAAACAGAAAGGGGCTGCCAGAAACACTATGAAGAAACTAAGGTAGGACTCATTTTGGTCTGATTGGTCCTCGCATGTATTTTAGGCAAAAGGCTCATCAGATAGGTCAAATCCACAAAAAGGGTGGGGGCAGGCATGGGGTTATCTGAAGTCTGATGCTCTCACAAGTATTCTGAAACCTAAATCTATGGTGAAGATATTAGGGCATTTGGTAGATCTGATCCTTACCTTTCTTACTTGTTGTGATATACTCTCAAACCACTACCAGATCTAACTTTCTTTACTTCATGGTCTTATACCCTGGCATATTACTGGCCACAGAGCAGAGCAGGGGTTGGTGGAAATTCTTACAAAGACTCCTGAGAAACCAGGTCAGTTTGGGCTTTGACTTGAAGATGGCATCAGGACGACTCAAGACTATTTAGCCAAAGTAGTTCTTGTGTCTGTCCTAGAGTGAACCCAAACCCTCCATCTCTGAATTACTCTGATGGGTCTGATGGGCTTTCCAGACCACAAGGGCCTTCTCTGGGTAAGAGCCGGTCTCCAGGATTAGCCTCAAGCTCAATGTATTTCTTTGGAATCCACCTAGCATAGAAATAGCCTTCCCTGGTAGGCAGCCATGTGCGGTGCAGCGTTGCTCAACACAGCACACTCTCCTAAATGTCTGACTTCAGAAGGAATGTGGGGCTGGGGCTGGAGGGCTGAGGTTAGAGGTTTCTCAGAAATGTCTGTTTCACAAAGCAGGTATTTTTCTCAGTTGAACGGCTTTGAGCCTATTGCTTTCATTTTCCTCGAATATCTATCAGTGCTTTGTGACTTATGAGCAAACAAACTGAAACAGAAAGTCATTTTTAAGTTAATTTTATATTTGCTACAGGATTAGAAACTGTGCTCTGTTCACACACGGGCTATAGCCTGTAGCACAGAAACCGTGCCTGCTCTTCCAGCACATGACAGTGGCATTCAGTTAGGAAGGGATTCAGGATAAGAAAAATAAAAGGTCAGCTTCTATTTGGAGGTAATTTTCAATGTCCCCTCTCAGAATCTCAAACACTTCTTCTTTCTTGTTTTCTTTTCCATGTATGTCATGGTCTTAAGACTCATTGGAAACACTAACGTCCTACATTCTCCTCAGCAGCCGTGGATCACAGAGCCATTTGCTAACATTTTATTGCAGTGTCCTGAGCTGCCCAGTTGCCCCAAGCTAAATTTAGGTTTAAATAAATAGAGCATTTTAGCTGTAGCGGTACTAGAAAGCAACTGGAATAAGGATAGTTAGTTAGGTGTATTACTTTTGTGTTGTTGTAATGTGAAAGATGATTTTGAATGTTATTTCTTGTTTATTGTTTTAAATACATATGTATATAGATACTGATCTTTTTCCTAAGAGACCCTGAAGAAATTAAATATACAACCAGATCTACTTTCCAATCTAAAAGCCCTAAGTAGAAACAAAGTTGTCAGTCTCTTAACCTTTTTAGAACATTTGACTATGTTCAAATTCACACTTCTGGTATTATTTTCTAGTTATTTGTGTGGGTGCCTCTTCCCTCCCCAACAAGCACCTGAGGGGAAGGACTAATGCTCACCTTCCCCACACTCTCTCGTAGCACCTACCATGGACTTGGGCATGCAGTGAAGGGGTCAAGAAATATTTACTGAAATAACAAGCTCCTAATGTGAAATTGACGTCATAATATCTAAACTTACTTTTAAAACATTATTTTTTGAACACATATACAATACAAAATATAAAAGCTATCACACAATATAAACTTGAAAGGAAGACTTCTCTTGACCCCTATCTCCTGATGACCCAGATTTCCCCATGAGAGGCCACTAGAGGCTTCCAGTGTAACTTTTCAAAAATTCTACATTCATTTACAAACCTCCACATAGAGAAATACATATGTATATATCAAATGCTAGCAATGTGTGTGTGTGTGTGTGTGTGTGTGTGTGTGTGTACACTTGATTTTTTTCACCTCATGATATATCCTGGGGAATTTTCCATCAACACTAGGAAGCTAATGCATTCTTTTTAAGAGCTGCATAAGAATACAGTCTATGGATGTACATTTTCCCAAACTTTTTACTATTATATAGCAAGAATATCTTTGTATGTATGTCATTTTATAAAGGTGTAAGTATAGCTAAAGGATAAATTCCTAGGAATAGTATTGTTATGTAAAGGCATTGACAAATTGCTCTCTACCAATTTTCTCTCCATCTAACTTACAATGCATGTGGTGACTATTTTCTTGACATGCCCTGTGATACCCAAGTGAAGAATGTGACGTTATTAATGGCAAACACTCACACAGTACTTAGTCTGTGCCAGGCACTGGTCTATGTGCTTTACATATATTATCTCAAATAAGATGCACAACAACCTTGTGAAGGAGGCACTTTCATCATTCCTAATTTACAGATGAGACAAAACATTCTGCCTTAGGTCACCCAGCTGGTAAATAGCAGATGACATCTGAGTCCAGGCTGTCTGGCTCCAGGAGTCAGTTCTTGTAACCATGATCCTAAATTGTGCTAATCATGACACTTGTCTACAAATGTTCTGCATGAGATATAAGAATTTCTTAAGAAATAAATGTTCAACTGTCGAACAAGGAGAACTGCATCAGATTTAACCACTGTAACCCCCTTGATATAGCCACCTGAGTCCCTCCTCATCATTCCCTGAATTTAGCTCCTGGTTCAATAGCAGGTTCTCTAACTTAACTCTGGTTATAACTTAGGAGGTTATGGATGTCTCCGTAGATAAACCTTTCATTGACTTGGCCTCTCAGTTTCTCAACCTCCTGTCCCACTTGGCCTCTCAGTTTCTCAACCTCCTGTCCCTCAATGACCTTATCCTCCACCCTACCTCAGCTCTCTTTTCCTGCAATCATAAATGACATTACCTTGTCATCATCCATGACTGCATGTCCTTTATAATGTCAGTTTCAAGCATCCCACTCTCAGGCCAATAGTTTCTATTTCTTTTACTCATTTCCTTCAGTGTCCCTACTTCACCACTAGCTCTTTGACCCCATTAGGGTCTACATTCTATTGATTCCATTTTTTCGTTGTCCATCTCCACGTTGGTGCCTTCACTTTTCTCTTACACAGCTTAGGTTTCGCAGTCCATTGCTATAATCATTCTTACCTAGATTACTACAAAGCCTCTTAACAAGTTTCTCTACTACCTTGGCTCCTGTCAATGTGTTCTTAGAACAGCATATGACTCTATTAAAATATAATTGAGATTAAGTCACTCATCTGTTTAAAACTCTCCTGATGTCTTCTCATTTTATTCAGGAAAAAGGCAAAGTATTTTCAATGGTGTGCAAGGCCTTCTACAGCCTCTCTGACTTCATTTCATACCACTCCCCCTCTTTCTCATTCAGCTTAAGCCACACTGGTTTTCCTTCAGTTTCTCCAACACCCCAGACAAGCTGACACTTTGAAGCCAAAGCCTTGTATTTGCTTTGTGCTTTTGCCTGCAACATTCTTCCTCGAGATAGCCACATGGCTCCCTCTCTCACTTCCACAGTCCCAAGAAAATTAATATTGCAAGTATGATCATTTCAGTCACAAAAGTCAGATGCACAAATACTTACTTGATTACTTTTTATTACTGAGTTCAACATAGTGTATTTCCTTTCACTAACTGAACATTTAATCAAATTTGAATCACTTAGTGTTAAAACTTTGTGTGAAATTAAGAGGCTCTCACTCTCTTTCTCAGGCTCTTCTCCTCATTAGTAATATAAATTTCTGGTTTTGGAGATGAGAGGTTTATATAAAAACCTAAGGTGAGAATTATGATGCATTTGCACCACTGCAGTAGGCTCTGTAGAGATTCATTTTTGCTTGAAATGTTTACTTCCTGTTTCATTGTTTACAGCTTTGTTTGGAACAGTGTATGAATAGAAGATGGTGCTTGGCACACTTATATGATGAAATGCTATGTAACCATTAAAAAATAATGAAATATATCTGAAAATGCTGATATGGAAAGATTGTCAAACTAAGAGAGAAAAAGATATAGAATAGTATATATGATATGAGTTCTATATATTTTATCCACACATAGGTGAATAATAGAGTTCTAGTTAGTGTGATGTAAACAAAAATATTTCTTTTAACTATGCATGAAAAAAACACAAAGAGTTTACTTTGGGAAAAGGTGGGATAAGGAGACCTTTAGCTTTCATTCTATTTTTCCCAGTTTCATTTTAAAATGCATTTTTTATTTTTATGTTCAAATTTTAAGTTATATTAAAATATTGCACTGAGTCACCTAGCATAAACTTACTTGTTATTTATTTATTGGACAACATATCACTTTCAGACCTTTACTGTGAATGTAGCACCCTGCCAGGTGCTGGGAAGGCCATGAATAAAGAAGAGACAATCACTTACCTACAGAAACTTAAAATATGATAGGGGGCATAAGAGTCACAGAAACAATGAGAGAAGAGCATAAAACATGTGTAATGATAGACATTGTATGAATTGAGACAAGGAGAAGTTTCCAGATACTATCAGATAAAGAAGATATAACCTGAATTTGGTGTTGAAAGAAATGTAAGAATTAAATTAGGGGAAAGAAATGGAGAAGATAATTCAAGCAGGAGTCACATGCATCAGAAAACTTCAATAAGACCACAAGTAAGAAATCAGTAAGGTAAAAACGTTTTAGGAAGGTGAATTGGCACCAGCTTGAGGATGATAGAAATGGGTAGAGACAGGGGAGGAAATAAATTTGAAGACCAATATAGAAATCAGAGCCTGAGTATTTCAGTCTAAAGCGGATAAAATTTGTATAGAGACAAATCCAAACTATGCTGGAAGAAAAAAAGCACTCTTCTATAGAGCCTGATTGAATATCAGCACAGCAAAATGACTTTCAAAAAATAAATAGTTCAGAAAAAATATTTCCATTGTTCTTACTCTGGGCACATATTGAAATAATATATATTGATATAATGTCATGGTGAAGCAAACAAGAGCTGAAGAATAGCAAAAGAGTTTTATAAAGGGTCTGGCAATACAATTAGTGATAGAGACAGACACAAGTGACTATATATCTGTTTATAAAATTGAATATAAATTTAAATCTCACTCTCAAAAGGGCAAGCAAACAAAATAAAAAGAACATAAAAAGAATAATCTAGGTGCAAAATTTAGATAAATTAGAAAATATTGAGAAACTGGGCAAGTAAAATGAGAAAAATAAATACACACCGCTAATTCATTGTCTCTAAGAGAAGGGCAAAGGTTTTATGAGACTCTTAATACGATGTTTCAATCTTGACTTCAGACGTGGAGAAATAAATTGTTGTACCCCTGTCTACTTCCCCAGGATTGGCCTAGCTCTCCAGGATGGACTAGTAAAATCCAAGATCTGGGCTCATAAAGGCAGGGGATAAAATTCAAGGTCTAGAATGACTAGATTGCCTTGAACTCCTACACAGAGTACCAGAACACAGAGTGTCTGCTTTTGCTCAAAGAACATTTCCTACTAAATAGGGGTTCTGTCAAGCAGCAATACAGTCTGTCAAGCACAATAGCAGTAAATAGATAAGACAACTAAGATGTTAAACTATATAGTTTATTACTTGGCATCTATTCTAATCTAGGTCAGCATGGGTAGCAATAAGTCCAATAAGTCTACAACACCTAGGTCTCCTTTGTACTTCTTTTTACAAATTTTTTTTTTTTTTTTTTTTTTTGAGACAGAGTCTCGCTTTGTTGCCCAGGCTAGAGTGAGTGCCGTGGCGTCAGCCTAGCTCACAGCAACCTCAAACTCCTGGGCTCGAGCGATCCTTCTGTCTCAGCCTCCCGAGTAGCTGGGACTACAGGCATGCGCCACCATGCCCGGCTAATTTTTTATATATATATCAGTTGGCCAATTAGTTTCTTTCTATTTATAGTAGAGACGGGGTCTTGCTCTTGCTCAGGCTGGTTTTGAACTCCTGACCTTGAGCAATCCGCCCGCCTCGGCCTCCCAGAGAGCTAGGATTACAGGCGTGAGCCACCACGCCCGGCCTCTTTTTACAAATATTATATTAATTAATACTTTCTTGGTCTCGAACAAAAATCCATTTCTAAACTTCTTTAATACTCCTCCTTGATGTTGGTTTTCCACACTACATGTGAGTCTTTCTTTAATTATTGTTTACTTCATTTGCATATGGATTTTCTTTCTTTTTTAAATTTTTATTTAAAAAATTTAGGGGGGACAAGTGTTTTTTGTTACATAGATGAATTACATCATGCTGAAGTGAGGGCTTTCAAAAGTGTAACATCTCCAGAATACTGCACATTGTACATGATAGGTAGATTTTTATCCTTCATCCCTCCCATTTTCCCCCCTTCATAGTTTCCAAAGTGACCATATATATCCTTTAGATAGTTCTCATTTATAAGTGAGAACATGTGGCATTTGCTTTTTTTTATTATCAGAGACATTCTTTTTATTGATGAAGTTGAACTTACAGCAGGCAGTGACAGGAGCTACGGCACAAATAGCCAGGACAAGTATCACTACAAAACAATCCATAAAACAAGTGCAGCCACAGAGATCCTACCTCTCCTGTAAATGGTCAGAGAGCCCTCTGATAAAGCAGGTTTCACCAAAACCAGAAGGCCAACTGGCTCCCACAGTAGGGACAGTGAAAGGCACAGTAGCTTCTCCTAACCTTTGCATGAGCTCGAATTCTTTGAAAAGATGAAGGTGACAAGAGCATGATGTGTGAGATGGGGACTCATAAGTCCAGACGTCAGGGCAGGCATGGACTTGATGGAACCACTAAGCGATCTTGGTCCATGGCATAATACAGCAGGACAAGTTGGTGTAAGGTAAGCTTCTCAGGTGAGATTGCAACCAAAAACATAGGTTACAGATTTTAAAAGATATCCAGGTATAGAGCTGGGGCCAATCCCACTAAGTGAAGTATCCCAAGAATGGAAAAACGAGCACCACATGTACTCACCAGCAAATTGGTATTAACTGATCAACGCTTACGTGCACATATAGTAGTAGCATTCATTGGGTGTCAGGCAGGTGGTGGGGGAGGGGGATGGATATATTCACACCTAATGAGTGCGGTGCACACCATCTAGGGGAGGCAATATATGTAACCTAAACACTTGTACCCCCATAATATGCTGAAATAAAAAAATTAAAAATATATAAATTTGTTATGTTAGATAGCAATGATACTGTCTAGATAAAATTAAGGTTATGGATCTTGAGATGGGAAGATTATCTTGGATTATTCATTTGAGCCTAATCTAAGAACATGAGCCTTTAACATAGGAGAAATTTTTCCAGCTGGAGTCAGTCAGAGAGATGCATTGTGAGAAGAACTTGGCCCATTATTACTGATTTGATGATGGAGGAAGCTGAGGAAAGTCAGTGAAATCTCAATGTCAAGAACAGCCTTCAGCTGACAGTCAGAAAGGAAAGAGGACCTCAGTCCTACAACCATTAAGAAACTGAATTCTGCCAACAGCCTTATTGAACAGGAAACAAATTACACCCCCCCCCAAATATGTCATTCTTAAATATGCCACTTTGACAAAAGAGTTATTTTGACTTGAAAGCTTTTGAGATTCAACAGATACAGATAAAAGGCTTCCATAATTTTCCTTGTCTGACTAAAAGCAGAAGATTTTGATAAATGAGGACTGCTGTAAATCCTCTCTCAAGAGGAAGTTTCATGGCCACAAAGAAAGTGGAAATTTGGCACTAAGATAGACCTTTACTAACAAATCTTACTTCAAATCTTACCATATATTCACCTTCCCACAATTTGCCACCTTGGAAGCCTAAAATCTTTTCTTAGTCTTAGCACTTCTCTACAAAGTTTAATTTCTTTGCTAAGATTTTATATACAAGCCCAAGTTCTAACTACCCCTTTGAGTTGCTCATCACTGAAGTCCTCTCACATATATGCATGCTGTGTGTGTTAATAAACTCTGTTTTCCTCTTGTTAATCTGTTTTTTGTCAATTTTATTCATAGGACTTCTGTAGGAGTTTCCTACAGAAACTGTGAGATTATACATTTGTGATGCATTAAATTGCTAAATTTAGGGTTATTTCTTACAGCAACAATAGAAGAGTGGTTAAGAGAATGCAAGGTATTTTTTGAGTTTTACCTTTTCTGTTCCTATTCTTTTCTTTTCTGCTCAAGATCAAGCTGATAGGCACAATTCTTCATCATTTCATATTCTAACTCCTTTAATTGCATCTGGCTAACTCTGACTTTTCCACCTGTAGTATAAAGTAGATTATTTTTTTTGATAAATGCATCTCACTCAACATAGAAGTTAAAAAAATTTTAAATGTAAAACAGAAAAAAGGATGCATGTTGTCTAAAACAATAGAAAATATAAAAACAATGGTTTTTATATTTGTTTGAGTCTATTAAATAAATAATCCATAAGGCAAAAATTAGAAAACAAAATATCGAGAAAGCATTAGTAAAAAATAGAAATAATTTAATAAGTAAACAGAAGTAAGACCAAATATTTTCATTATAGTAATAAATGTAAATAGGAGAGATTATATGGTAAAACAAAATTGAAATGATGTACTTAAGACAAACATACATAAAAATATTAAGTATTAAAACAGTTACAAAGCATGTCTAATACATTCAAATTATTAGAAGGCATTGAATACTATATTAGACAATGAGTTAAAAACAAAAAGCACAAAATAGGGGAAAGGTGTCCTTTTTATATTGCTAAACTATGCAATTTACACAAAAGATTTAATGATAATAAATTACTTATTTAATAAAATTTTGTGGAACTATCTAAATTGTAAGGAAGAATTGAAAGAAACAAAATATTAAGGTTATAGAACTATCATGTAATATTTGATGAAAGAGTGAAATATAAATAATGATACATGTGCTATAAAGAATATGATTTAAATATACTGAATATATTCAAACATATGCCTTATAAACATAAATGCAACTTTTTTTTACCAATGCCCATTAATCAGCATACTAATAAATTCCTGAAAAGAGGCATTTTATGGGTTTTATTCCCTAGGCAAACTTCTTTAATTAATATTAAAAATTCACAGGAATTGATTAACCTTAAAAATCTAATCATTTAGCAATATTAAAATACTTTCCTCAATATTTATCACCTCAAAGTAGAAATTGCCACTGAAAAACAGAACATTTAGAAATCAATAACCCTAAGGAAGCCATATGGAATCTAGCCAAGGGAGTACTCAGAGGAAAATTCATAGATTAATAAATTCATAGGATTAAATAGATTTTAATATATATATATATATATAGGATTAAATAGAAAGACAAAAAACTATAGCATTTATAAGGGCTCTAAAACAAATAAATTAGATAGATATGTATGCTTTTATAGGAAAATGTAAATTACCAAAATTAATTGAAAGATTATATGACTAAATCCAAAAAGATGAAAGCAATTCTTAACTTATGAAAAGATTACCCTTATAAAAAGTCTCCTGACCCCAGCCCAAAACCCAATTTGCTCTGCTACCTCCCTGGGTCATAATGCCATTCTAACAAGTGGACAGAAGAAATTTATATGTAGGTGCAGTAGATGGTTTCCATCCATGATTGCTTCCAGACAGAACTGGGCAGACCTGTCTGATAGAAATGTATATCCCAATAATGCACAATATTCTACCTTAAGAAACGTTTCTTTAAAAGTTCAGCTACCTCTAAAAGGTATGAACCATTAGGAACCTTGTAAGTAGTTGAGTTTGCCAGGTTGCATTGCTCCACAAAGACAAGAAAAATGAGGCAAAATGGGCCATTAATGTGATTTCAGGAGCACCTCTTGTGCAAGCACTTCAATCATCTTGTCTTCTCTTTCTTTAATATTGCTGCCTTGACTAGTTCTTTTTAGACTTCGGCCAAATTTACACAGGTGTAACCTGATAATACCTTGCTTTGGCTAGCTGCATGTACTTCTAGCCTCTGCCCTAGATATTTTTTAGTGTGGGAGTATGGGATGGCCACAGAAATTCACTTCGCATTCATGCATTTGTACCCTAGAAGTGAGGGGTTGTTAGTGCACAGGGACTATTCTTGACCAAACAGGAAGGAGAATTTATGAACAATTGTTCCCCCTCTCCTCCCAAGTTTGAGCACTGATCATCTGTTGTGGAAGCCAACTCACCAAGTTCTTTAATTGGCTTTCACTCATACCTTGTTTCGGTTCCCCTGCCCCTCACTCCTACTTCCTGGGTTACGTCCCCAAATAATCTACCTCCACTACCCTTTTCTGTAGACTCTGCTTTCTGGAAGATCTGAGCTAAAATATGAGAGAAAAATGGAGATTTCATAAAAGGGAGAGGAAAGAGGTTTGTGTTTTGCTTAGGGTCTAGCTTTTTCCATAGATGTTAAAAATCACTGAATAGTAAAAATGTAAGCAACTCAAATTATACCATGTGTCATCCTATCTACTTTGAGGGAAGGGAGAGTATGTCAGAGGATGGAAAGGAAAATATTCTCCGCTTATTTCACTTCTATTGCTTTCACTTGTCTACTATTAAGTGATGACGCTAATTTGAAAATGCCTTCTCACATCCATAAATATTTTCTGTGAGAAAATATTCCTGTCCAATTTTTAAAAAAAGAAACCTGTCTGATGTTGTGAATGTACATGAGTTATACTGGTCTTTAAATATATATAAAATTATTTTAAGCCATAAATTTAGGATAAAAGATTTTTAAAAAAAACCCACACATTTCAGGAAAGTCAGGGATATGGTGATAGAATCTTTGCATGAAAGCCCTTTGGCATTATTTCAAAAATTTTAAAACTTATTATTCAGCAAGAGAAGGACTGTGTTAATACCTTCTGATTTTAGAGAAATTAACACTTCAGCAGATGTCAACGGTGCTTTCTTTTCTTGCATGGATGGCCTTGCTCAAATTCAAGCTTTGTAGCAAATTTCTAAATGCATATCCATAAAACATGTAGACTGTAATGAAGGCCTATTGTAGGAAATGTCTAAATTACTCAGTTTATTGGGGGAGGGGGGAGAAAAAGCAGAAAGTAAAAGCAAGGGGTGAAATAGATGAATGCCTGTGGATGACAACATTATTGTTCACTATTTTTTTCCACTGCTCAGATTAGAGCTTCCTTTACAGATGCCATAAATAGATATTTCTGTTTCATAGTGCATGTGCTAATATACTCTGGGTAACCAAAAAGAGTTTTTCCTGTTATTTGCTAACTGTCTGTCTTGTTAATTGTGCTAGAAATGAACAGAGATGCAGACTTGAGATCTAGGTTATGAATCCTAAGAAGAGTAATCTTCTCAGAAGTGAAGGTTTCCATTGTCCTGAGATTACTGTGGATCTGTACAATTCCATTGTCAGTCCTGAGAAAGGAGGGCCAGAACATGAGGGAGAGAGAGTAAGCACACAGCTGGAGACAAATTCAGACTGTCAGAAACCATGGTGGGCTCTGACCTTGAATGATATTCTAGATAGCTGCTTTAGTCTTCCTTTCCTTGAATGTGAACAGACACTATAATTAAATTTTCAAGTCTCCATTTTGACTGTGGGGAAAAATGTAAGAATCCACTTAGGTTTTACGTTCATCCTTACCCTTTTTAGTTCCCCTTGTGAGTCAAGAGAAGTACATATGAGCACTAGCTAATTGTCTAGGGGTTAGAGATATCTATTATTAAGCACCAATGAGTCCAGAAGTACAACCTATTTCAGAATCCACACTCTAATTTTCCTTTGGGTCCGGGAAGAGTGAAGCAATTTCACGAATTTAAATTCTTGTTCCACAAGAGAAAACAATGTTCAAGAATCACATTGTTTTTCAAAAATAATCAGATCTCCAGCTGGCCAGTTCCATTATGGATTTCCTCCTAATGCAAAAACTGCCGTGGTAAAGAGTGTTAGACACACCACAGAATTGAAGTATATGCATGTACATCTCTTCTCGATTGCTAGAGAGCACTCTATGGGAAGGATCTGCTGGATTTTGCTCAATTCCCTACAATCTACAATTTATGAGACTACTTTTTCTTACAGTTTTTCATTTACAGACCAAAAAATATAACAGCTTGGCAGTTTTCTACTTAATCTGATCATTTTAGGCAGCCAGATTAAATCATTCAGGACCCAACTGAAATATGATTGACCCGGATGACCTGGTTTGGCGGTTTGTAATTATCCAATTGACCCAGATGTTTCCAAATCTCCACTTCATGGCAGTTTTACAGCACTTGGAACCGCTGCTTTAAGTAATGGTCTCCTGAGACCTAAGCTGGCTGTTGCTGCTAATGAGTTTAGTTACACACATGTTGTCCACTCACAACCTCCTGTACTGCCAAAAATCAGTTATAGAAATAGAAAAAAGACAGTGGGATTATTTGAGAATTAGGGTGAGATGGCATCTTGAGGCATTGCCCAAGATCATGCCTTCCTAGTGTAGGAGGAACAGGAATATGTCAAGCATTAGGGAGAACTGATCATTTTCATTTTCACCTCAGCCTCACTGGGGACTTGAGTTAAAGTAGCCACCATATTAACATGGCATCTGCAATGACTGAGAGCAAGCTTTCTGTAGGGTGTACTTGGTGACTACGTCTAACATTTCCTATTAGAGTTTTCATTTGCAAAATTGTGGAGAGATGCTCTCCCTGGAATGTTCTGTTTGGCAAGACCGCTGACCAGAGTGGCCCAGAGCCCAGGCTGAGTGGCCGAGGCCGTCCCAACTTGGCTATGGAGTCATGCACAGTGTGCAACTCAGCAGAGCCCTGGTTGCCAGGCATTTTGGGGCATGTAGGCTTAATTTTTATTTTCAAAAATATCCCTGAAGCAAGCAGTGAGTAGTCCATAAGAGATCTTCTGTCTTATTCCTCCCCCCTTCCTCATTCTGTCTTATCCACATGTAAATAAGAGGTATTTTTTCCTCACGGGTTTAGTTTCAAATAGAACACTCAACAGGGAAATAAAGATGTGACACAAAATTATAGTGAAAACCGGAGCAGACGAACCAAGTCACAGGATGACCTTTTACCCCAAGAATTTTCCTCATCGCCACCCTTGGTACTGTAAAACAGCCAGGTACATGCCACATAAAAAGGCATGTTTATAAAGACCATATTTGTCACTCTAATTTACACATCAAAAGTGAATATATAGTCTTAGATAATTTTAACTTCATAACTAAGTTTAAAAAATCATCTTTAGATATCTTTATCTAAAAATAGAACAGTAGATATGCATATGTATGAGAGGAAAAGTAACACAAAAAATAGTGAAACAGGACAAAAAAATGAAACCACCTTAAATAGTGAAAGAGGACAAAAAAATGCAATCACCTTAAAAGTAACATGAAAAATAGTGAAACTGGACAAAAAATTAAATCACCTTAAACAAGTCAAATAAATTTGTATTATATATTAGACACTTGAATTCTGAAGTGTTTTGTTGAGAAAAACAGTGTTATCCTGGTTGTCAGAAGACTTTTTAGGTAAGATTTAATTAGTTAATTAATTAATGAAGACATTTTCAGAGTGACTTATTTATCTACAAGCAGAGGTGAAAACTAAGTGATATTTAGGGGCCCCTTGTATATCTATAATTCTGTGTTCGCTGTCTTGATAATCTATTTGCCTTTTGTCTCTGGGAGACCTAAACACTAAAGGGCATACTAGATTGTTATACACTATGTTTACCCTTAACATAATATTAAGGAAGTCCTTCTTGGAGCCATTCAAGAGGTTTCAGTTGAAATTATTTAAGTTCACCGTGATATCAAGAATCCGCAGTTATGGCTCACGCTATAGGGGCATGCTAGGGTATAGAGATCCTGTGTTTCGTTATAATTTTCTTTTCTGTTTTTACCCTCCTCACGTCTGCACCTAGTCTCATAGCATTTCCTCAGCCCTATATGATTAGGATGGTTATTCTCAACAGGAATTTGGATTTCAAATCTTGAAAGGACTCTTGGATTGCTGAGCAAGGCTAAGATAAATATTATTTGTTGCAGGAGAGGAAGGAATCCTAAGCACCAGGAGGTGTTAGAAGTCCAACAGCATCTTTAAGACACCCATTATGAATGCCCCTGGGAGTGGGAATCATCTAGCATTAATACAGTACACTAAGATGAAGGGCTTTGAGGGGTTGACCCAAGTGGTCACAGACAGAGTCCTATTTCTGACTGAAATATCTATCTCTTCTGCCTGGTTCAGGCTTTGCCCTGTTGTCCGATTGCTGGCTCTCCTGGAATGTCAATGACAAACTTATGTCTTACCCTTTTTTTCCTATCCCTGTATGTTCCATAGAACTCCAGGATCTGGGCCAACATGACCCCAATTACATACCCTCATTGAGATGCAGCAGCCTCCTGGATTTCATTTTCATTTTACTCTTTCTCAATGATTATAACAGAAAAAGAAATAAAATTAAAGTTAATTGAAAACAAGAAAAGTCTGGGTTTGAAGGGTGTTGAGAAGGACAGGAGACTAACATTACATACAGAAGAATACACAACTATTTAATTTTCAAGCTAGAATATGCCAGAATATTCCAGAATGATCTTCAAAACACAGAAACTCATTTTCATTGGATTGTGATTTCATCAAAATCAGACTAAATGAGATTGTCAGGAACGCTGCATCCTCCTAGTAATTGTATTTGCCATCTGTACTGTGATCCTTAGCAACTAGTTGTTATTATTAGCATAAGGATATATGAAGTGCCCAGAGTATCCCCATATTCTACAGATATTTTTTATAAGACACGGTTTTCATTCTGGCTGCCAAATAATAAGTAAACAAAAATTATATATAAAAACATGGTGAAAACCAAGCAAAAGTTGTTACAGTAACTTCCCTGAACTGTCACTGCTCTCTGTGTTTCAAACACTGGAATTCCAATATGTTCCATTTGCTCTTTTATAATCAGATGGGCTCTCGTAGGTATGGTTCCTAGGGATGGGAACCATTCCTCATATATATAAATAATATAACCTGGGCCCAAGGAACATCCTTATCCACTTATGTTCCTCTAGGGATGGTAGTGAGGTGTTTACTACCAACACTTAAGTATATGTAACTGTCTCCTCCAAGTTGTTCCCTAGGGCCATCTTCCAGCAAAGATGTGAAGCAAGTGAAATGTGCTTTGGTGTTCTAAGCTTCCACATTTTTATTCTTCCCCATTCTTCAGTATTCACTATCTCAGCTTTTTAACTCGGTCACAATTTACTCTCAGAAACAGATTTCCTTGAAATCTTTTTAAGTATAACTAAGAAATTCTATCTGTCCCCCCTCCTAGGGTGATTTGTATATTAATTTCTAATGCTAATTATAGAATGAAATGCTGTGCCCCTTTCAAGGAATGCCATGCATCCTTGGGTAGGCGAGGAATAGATTCTAGAGGGAGATCAAAGAAAGGCTTCTGAGCTTCTCGCTGAACAGTTCTTGAGTTCACACACACACACATGCACATGCACTAAGGTGGAAGGAAGAATTAAAGTATTTCACCTCTCCAGTAGGTGTTAGGAGGCACAGTAATTATCATTTGTATGTTTCTCACTAAATTCTATACTGCAAGTAAATAAGATTCAAGAGAGAAGTTATTTCATGAAGGTCACACTACTATTTAATATCAGGCCTAGGATAAAAACCTCAGTCAACACCTAGTCTCTTTTTTCTGTATATTCTAATGATTTTTGTTGATTTGAGTTTGTATGGAAAGCATTAAGGAGGCATTTTCTGGACTCAAATTCACATAAATGTATGGGAGAAACCAAGTGAGAAAACTTAAATGTAAAATCCCCTCAGAAACCCCAGAGGAAAGCCAGACCAATTTTAACGTCTGAGATCTTCATTCCTTTTTCTTCCATTTCTGAAGAGACACTTCATTTATCATCTTTGTGTCATCTGTTGCTTTGGTTAACGGATGGTATTACACTTTGATTACTGACTGATCTTTCATAACTTGTGTGCTGTGAGGCATGAAACATTTTGAATCACAAAACATGACATTCTCGCTATGAAGTAACTAAATATTTATTTCCCTGGAAATTTTCAACAGGGTCTGGGTGCTTCATTTTCACGTTTCCCAACTTTTTCCCTTTTATCGATTTCACTATTACTATCAACCTTTGGTCAAACAATTGTTTTCTTGAAGGTCATAGGCAAAACTAATATGGTATTCTTTCATGAATGCTACTGCACTGTCTACTTATTGTGGGAACGAGTGTCCTCACATTAGACAAACTTACAGGCACTCAGAATAGTGCCTGATACCGACATTTTTCAAGGTTTGAACTTCCTTCTGCATTTACTGCTCTTTACCCACCTATGTATATACCATTAAGAAAAGATCATATACATAATTTCATACTTTAATTATTACTGTGTTAAGGGTATCTTAAGACAATAGTTGAGTTCCATTAGCAAGTCAATTCAAGCACTTTTAAAAATTATTTGTTTTTATTTATGCAGCAAGTATTAGCGACCTCCTATTAAGTACGCCAGGCTCTGTTGCTGAGTAAGAGAAACAATGGTGAGCAAACGATGTGTCCCTGCTCTTCTACAGACTAGTGGAATAGATGGGTGTTAGTCAAATGGAAATGCAAATAATGTACGATTACAAATGGAGACATGTATTCTAGAAGAAAAGAAGGATGATGAAAAGGAAGAAAGGGATGGATGAGGAAGGAAGGAAGGAAGGAAGGAAGGAAGGAAGGAAGGAAGGAAGGAAGGAAGGAAGGAAGGAAGGAAGGAAGGAAGGAAGGAAGGAAGGAAGGAAGGAAGGAAGGAAGGAATTCTTCCTTAGAGGAATCTTAGGATTCCTCTAAGAGCTTTATAGAGTATATTCCTCATTTTCTTTTCCCATCAAATCTTTATAATAACTGGACATCAGAGAACAAATTGATAATTGATTCCCCCTTTTTTCTCAGGCCCAAACTCTGCTAGGAACAGAAAGAAATCTTTTACAAGTGCAAAGTTGATCATTCATGTTACCCTCCTGCTTAAAACCTTCACATTTACTCCTATTTTTTTTTTTTAATTTTAAATGTGAAGTAACAGTAACCTCACACTGCTCTTAGTGTGAAGCACAGCATCCTCAGCACTGCTTAAAATGTCACCTGGCCTGGCCCTTGCTTACCTCCCTAACCTCGATAATCACCACTCTTCCACTCAGTCTGTGAGCTCAGGCCAAGACGCCTCCTGAAGAGAGGAGATGAAGAGAACTCTCCATTCTCTTCCCAAATGCCCGGTCTTTGATCATGTTGTTCTGTCTAGAAGATGCTTCTTCATCCCACTGCTTCATAGTAACCCTCCTCATCCTTCAGATCTCAGCTCAAAGGCCTCTGTCTCTGAAAGTTTCCCCTTACTTTCTCAACTTCTCATTCTAGGGCAGGCTCCCTTGTTATAAATATGATACATGCTTTCTAATTTATGAAGGTATTCTGCTCATCTATGGTATGTTTTCTAAGACATATGAATGTTCTATAGAATCATGGGATCAAAAGGATCCTCTTTAGCCAGACAGAAGAAGCACACCAAACATACTAGACAGATGTTTATAGTATATCTCTTAGTACTAAAAAGGGGTGCGTATTTGATTGATTGATTCATTCATTCATTAAACACATTTTTATGGATGCCAACTCTATGTCAGATTCTGGTTCGAGGGGATATAGCAGAAAACTGAAAGATAATGTTTTTGTTTTTATGAGGCTTATATTTTGATTGGTATAGATAGACAATAAAGAGATTAGCAAGGAGATAAGTGGTATGTTTGATGGTGCATACAAAGGGAGATGGGATTAGGGAGTTTGAGAGAAATATGTATTTTAACATATATATATATATATATATAAATATATATGTGTATGTATATTGAGGGAAAACTTCACAAACAAGGTGGCATTTGAGCAGGTCACAATGGTGACATCCCGAATCAAAGAAAGCCCATTTAAAATTTTTTTCCCTGCTCTTTGGGTAAAGACACACAAAGAGTCACCTTAAATGTTAGTATTTTTTAACATCATGTTTAAATGTTGTTTTCTTGGTATTAGAAGATCATGCCAGTGCTACCTCATCTCCAATCTGCCATCTCCTTTTCCGCTTTATTTTTAATTGCTGGAGGCCAATCTACTTCTGGCTCTGCCTGAAGTGCCTGCTATTTGATGATTATGGATGCTATGAATAGCATGTTTGAGAAAAGAATCACTTCGTTTGCAATACAGTTTAATTATAAAAGAACTTTTTAAACTAATGTTTCCTTGCTAATTCCTTTCTCAAACTTGGTCTTTCTCTTTTGTTTAGCAGATGTGTTTTCATTACATACCCATTTGGCAATTTTGAAACAAGTTCACAACAGAGCCCATTTTCTAAACAAATCTGCACAAATATGCAAACTGTGAAGTTGACATTCAGCCTTACAGCTGCAATAATCAAAGGATAAATAGTTTTGTCAAGAATTGCCATTCAGAGATTGAAGATTAAATCATTTTCAATTATGAAATTCATTTTCAAGGCAGTATCAACAAGCATTATTACCTGCCTTGATATCCAGAAACACAATCATATCATATTTATTTGTAATATCAGTGATTTGGAAGTATTTATGTAAGAATTATTTTTCAATTCAATAGTACCAAATTATGTGCAGTCATATCTAAGCATATTAAAATATTGTCTTCATTTAAACACTTTCAAGTTGCACATCTGTCATTGGCTACAATATCCTACAGAATTCTTTTTAAGTGGATCAAATTATTCAAAGTGCACATATGGGTTGTATTGCAAGACATTATGTACTGAATGTTTGTGTCTTCCTCCAATTCGTGTGTCGAAGCCCTAATCTCCAATGTGATGGCATTTGGAGATGAGGCCTTTGGGAGACAATTAGGGTTGGATGAGGTTGTGTGAGTGTTGTCCTGGTCTGATGAAATTAGTGCTCTTATATTAGTAAGAAATATAAGAGAACTACTTTCTTTCTCTCCATTCACACAGAAAGAGATCACGTGAGCACACAGGATGATGGTAGCCACCTACAAACCAAGAGAAGAGGCCTTAGAATGAAACCTATCTTGCTGGCATCTTGATCTTGGACTTCTCAGGCTTCATAACTGTCAGAAAATAAATTTCTGTTGTTTCAGCCACCCAGTCTATGGTATTTTGATATGGCAGCCTGAGCAAACTAAGACATAAGCTATATCTGCTCTGTTAATAAGTTAATTAATACAAGCAATGTGATAGAAATATTGATTTAAAGTTCTCCTTTGTAAGGCATTGGAATATGGATGGAAAAAAATGCAAAAAATAATGTGGCAAAGCACATGCAGAATAGGCATTCAAGTCATCTGATTGAATACAAACAAGTACTCAAGAAACACTGACATCACAGGGTCCCCATTCCACTTGCAGACCTTTAAGATTCAGAAACATATGATAACAAATAGTCCGCCTTCAAGCTTGCTTAGCTTTTAATAATGTTTGGTGTATCAGGTAATATGTTTAGGAAAATTAATAAAGGTGATACCTCCTTGTGGCAGTGATGTTTATCTATCATATGAAATTAAACTCTTTTATTTTTAAAGGAGTAGATGCAAGTTTTAAATTTTTATTTACTTTTTGGACTAGCATGAAACTATTCAAGACACAACTCAGAACCTATCCAAAATTATTGCTGTGATTTAAATATGTTGTTTCTTTTGTGAAACTCTGAATAACATGATATATAATAGAAAGGTTGATTCAAAAACTGTTGTTAAATATGATATAAGTTAGATTGCATGAGTAAAGGAAATTCCCTCAAGGATTTTTGAGAGATACTAAAAACTAATTCACATACACAAATTTTTTCCTTTTCTTTTTATAACCTAAGTCATAGTGAAAAGAAAGGTCACATTGCAAAGAGTATTGCTACCCAGAGAGTAAGGATATGGGAGGTATTGAATTTAGGTTCTGAGTCATACTTAAAATTAAGTGAGTGTTTGACTCTTAGAAATTTCACTTTCCCCTCTTCTCTCATAGGATTCACAATAACATTATAACTTGGCCTTAAATGTTTGTTGAAGAGCAATTAATGATTAATTACTAGATTCTCCTAAATTTTAAATGGTTTATTACAGGAGATAGTAAATACTGACCTAGCCCTTTGCCATGTTTTCTTTTCAAATTAAGTTATGTTAAGGTTTAATTCTATCTGAGCTGAAATAAATCATGCATTTGGGTGTGATATGTTGGGGAAAAAACATCTCAAGACAAAACATAAATCACATGCACACACAACTAATTAAATTAAATGTGATTTAGAAAACTCTAAAGCACTAAGAAATCAGATAGGACACTCTCACAAGTTAACCTTTGTCAATTTGGTCATGGACTCTTTTAAGTTATTTTGAGTGGATAATAAAGTTACTCAACCAAATTCTGCCCTCATGTACACATAACACCTGAACCGACATTCATTAGCAAATAGTCACATAATAGTTCATGCAAATATCTTTAAGACATCTGTCCTTTGAGTAGCTCTAATCATCAGTTTGTACAGATTATCACTTATGGGAAAACCAAGAGTCTAGAGGCAGAATTCTCTTACTCTGGTTGTGTTAGGCAACTAGAAATTATTTGAATTCAAATGCTTGGATAGACAAGAATAGGGTATGTTTCAGAAGCATCCTAACCAATTTATATATATTGAAAACCTCAAATTTAACCTATTAAAGCCCATTTCTAACCTTTAAATATATTATTAATAATTAACAAATCCTTGGCTGTTGGTGGAGAAATGGGTAACAAAAGCACTTTGCACTGTCTCTAGAATGAACTTCAGGAATAGAATGCCAGAGACTGATTAGCACCAGTGTTGTAGCCTAGCCCAAGGAATAACCATATAACATCATACCACACGAAGAATTGTAAAACCTGCTGAACTAGTCTCTGTTCAAAATATCCATTAGAATATGTCTGACATCAACCATAAATTCTGAGACCTATTTTAATACAAAACAGATTAGTGCTAACTATAATAATGCCTTCTACTGGGGATGATTTTACTAGCTTTGTCTAGACTTTTTCTATTTCTTTTTTGTCACTTTTCAGTATGCCACATATTGTATTAATACCCCATGTTGAATTCAAGCTTGGTTATATAACTTTGTTTGGCCAAAGAAATATGAATAGAAGTTGTATATAGCACTTCTGAGAAGAAGCTTTAGAGGCAGAATGTGGTACATTATGTTTTTTTTTCTCTCTACCATGAAATTGACAATGTTTCAGGTACAGAATGCTCAAAAACATGGATCCTGAATTAAAGAAAATATGGAGCACAACTACATTGGACACATAAGAGACACGATAGCATGAGAGAGAAATAAATCACTGTTGTTTTATACCACTGAGATATTGAGGACTCTAGTAACCATAACATCACTTAAGATGTCCTGACAAGGTGTAGCCATAACAAACAAAGCACCCAGAATTACACGTCCAGGTCAACTATGGTTTTAATCACAAACCTGGAGTATTGAATTTGAAAATTACTAAGCCCGAGATTGCATCCTGACTGCACCTCTTACTAGCTTTGTGACTTACTTGTCCACTCTTCATTTTGCATCTCATTGAAATAAAGATGATGATAATAATAATAAAAATATAGTAACTAATAGTATAATTCAGAGACTCTTGTGAAAGTTGAGGCAGTGTGTATAAAATGCTTATGATAAAGCAATATATCTTTTTATTATTATAATAATTTAATGTATGTCTTAAAAAGACTCTACTATGATTTCATTCTTGGGATAAAAGTAATAGTCGTAGCACTTCTACTTATAAATATTGTTTGGATTTTGTTTTTATACTTATTCATGACAAAGCTTATTTATAATTGGATTTCCTGGCACAGTTTGAGCCTTTTCTTACTTTTTATATTGAGGTGAAATTTTATTGGAAGAGAATCATGATATTAGCAAATTGAAGGTATGTGCTGGAATTTCCATGTTCTAGATCAGCAGTTCTAAGGTTTTTCTTCAGAAAAGCTTTTTAGAAATCTCAAAAGTTATTGAGGACCCTAACAAGTTTTTGTTTATATGAGTGATACCTGATGGTTTTCTCATATTGGAAATCAAAATGGGGGATTTTAAATTTTTTATTTATTAAAAAACCAATATTGCCATTATATTTTTAAAAATAATATATTTATGAAATGACTTAATTTTATACAACAAAAACAAAGTAATGAGAAGAGTGGCATTATTCTGAATTTGTGCAAATCTCTTTAATGTCTGACTTAATTAGAAGATAGCTAGATACTCATTCTGCTTCTCTATTCCACCTGTCACCCTATGTTGTTTTGGTTGAAGTATATAAAAGAAATATGGCTTTATACAAATATGTAGTTGTAAAAGGAAGACACATTTTAGCAGTCTTTCCAAAATTAAGGGTATTCTCTTTGATACTATACCAAAACTTGACATATGGTAGTTTCTTAAAGGTCTGTTACAGTGTAAAATATGAGATCATATCAATTATCTTTTTATACTTTTATATTAAAATACACAGGTTTATCTTGCACTTTGAATAGATCTATTATATATCCATGTTGATTTTGTGACATTGCACATTGGTCATTTGTAAAATATAGGCTCACTGAGTCACAAAGATTTTTCAAATGCTAACGTATTTCACTTTACAAAGTTGAAAAATCACATTCATTAGCATCTCCACGAATCCCATCAGAATGTCTTTAAGTTTTGGAATGCTCTCTGGTTCACAGTGGTAGATATGGTTTTTCAATTAAAATTTTCACTTGGAAATTATATTTTATAACTTGCAACACATATTGTGAATTGTTTCTCTGAACTGCAGGTTCACTTCATTCGTTTTTGACAAAACATGTGCCAAATACTTGTCTCTGTATAACCATAATTTGTTTTCAGTCATTCTTTCAAATAAAAAATGGTTTCCCCAAAAATGTTGCATAAGTGCTTTTCCTGGAGATCATTATCATAGTTATTGTATGCAGCAGGAGTGTTTTATGGAAACCTACTAGTCAGTTACACAGACTTTTAAAAGGATGTGAACTCAAGTTGATCTAACAGAAGTAAAGAGTAGAAGAGAGGATATTAATGGCTGGGAAGAGTAGGGGGAAGAGGGGATAAGGAGAGGTTTGTTAAAATACACAAAATAACAGCTATTATAGGAAGAGAAAGTTATAAAGTACTGAGGATGACTATAGTTAACAATAATATATAGTTCCAAATAGCTAAAAGAGAAGATATTGAATGTCCTAGCACAAACAAATGATAAATGTTTAAGATGTGGATGTTTTAATTACTCTGATCTGATCACTATACATTATATATGAAATATCACTATGTATCCTATTGAGAGGTATAATTATTATATGTCAATTAAAAATAAATAATGAGCAATGTGCACTGTCTGGGGGATGGGCATGCTTGAAGCTCTGACTCCGGGGAAGAAGGGGGGGAGGTAACACAAGTAACCTAAACATTTGTACCCCCATAATATGCTGAAATAACATTTAAAAAAAAGACTTCTTGAAATTGATCGCCGATTTCCTTCAATCGATTTGTTTCGAGTGGAAATTTCATATATTGCTGCTGTAAATAAAAGCCGATATTTGTTCCCCCCCAAAAAAAATAATGAAAAAATATCTGAACTCAGTGTAGAGTCTTAGTAAAAAAAATTCATTTTCTTCATCGAGGACCTTAAGTAAAATGGTCTTCTGGCTTTTTTTCTTTTTTTTAAAGGAAGTACATGAAGAAGACTACAACAAAGGTGAGTGCAGTTTGGTGCCATTGCCCTGATTATGCTAAGACAATAGTTTTATCTACAATTGCTTTTGCAATATCAATGCAAATGTCAATACAATGAATTAAAAATCCAAATAGTATTATTAGAGAAATAGTTTTTACGTTTCAGATATATTGAAATGGTCTTGGAGACTGGAAATTCCACAGACTACGCTTTGAGAACTACTGTTCTAAATCAATGGTTCCCACCTTTGTTTTTGTTTTTTTGAAAAATGGAATCCTTTAAGAATTTGTTTTTAAAAAACATAATAATAATAATAATATCTGCTATCTATGTAGAGCATCTAATGTGTCAAGTATATGTTAAGAATCTTGAACATATTTTCCTATATAACTTGTACTAGAAAACCAAAAGGAAAGTCGGATTGTACCAATTTTATAATGGGGATATTGATGGCCCTGAAAGGTAAGCCGTATAGCATGGTCACCTAGCTTGTAATTTGTGGAGATGAGAACAGAATGCTAGCATTTCTAAAACAATACCCTAATTACTTTTAACTACTAGGTCGATTCATTCTTTCAACAGAAATGCAGACAGTGGTCCCCCTTTTTCCACAGTTTTGCTTTCCATGATTTCAATTACCTGTGGTCAACCTTGGTATAGAAACAGGTGACTATAGTACAATAACTATAAGAAGATATTTTGAGAGGGATGGAGAGAGAGAGACCATATTCACATAACTTTTATTACAGTATACTCATAATTTTTCTATTTTATTATTAGTTATGATTAATCTCTTATTATGCCTAATTTAGAAATTAAACTTTATCATATGCATTTATGTATAAGAAAAAACACAGCATCTGTAGTGTTTGGTGCTTTATGTTTGGGGCATCCACTGAAGGGCTTAGAACTTAACTTCTGTGGATAAGGAGGGACTACTGTACCTAAACACAGTTTGAGATGATTCAGGGACCCTGAAAAAGCAATTTATATGAATAATTAATTTTCTGGAACCTATCTATGTCACTTTTAAATATTCTAAGTAAGATTTTTCCTAAGATGGTTTGCCAGGAAACAGTTGTTAATGCTTTTTTCTATAGAGAATTCTGATTTTTATCCTATCCTTTTGTTTCTATTTCTATATCATTTTCTACTCTGAGAACTTTGCCTTCCATCTAATGGAGGTTTATTTATAAAAATTAAGTGAAATAATTGACAATGTCCTTTTTAAAGTCTAGATATATTTTTGAAACTGATAGAATTTCAGTGGCTCCATTTTATCCACATGCTCACTTGAGATCCTCATATCACTCTAGATTAATCAGACATCATTTCCTTTTCCAGAAGTGTGCTATTTTCTTTCAGATGTTAAGCCTATGGGAACAGGAACTTGTTTGATCTCCATATTATCTCCTGTGTGACATCATGGTGCTGCTCCAGATAAGAAGACATGGCAATGAGGGGGTGTCCCATTTACTTTACCCTGCCAGGGACTGATAACTTAACAAAGGCTGTTTATTTCCTAATTGAGCTGATTCTTCCCTTTCAGATAACACATTCTTAGAATCTGTGGGAACTTTGCTCTGAGAGTGGTAACCAGGTGCTTAGTGAATCACTGACATCTGGGCTGGACCAAACCTTCTTACATATGAGAAGCATTTAACAAATAGTTCCTGGGCACTCACTTTAGGCACAGTGTCAGGAGCTGAGAAACAGCAGTAAACAACATAGCAGGCTCCCCTCAAAAAGCCTGTTGTTTATGGGCAAAGTCAGCTAGTAAATATATAATTACACACATGGTTATTGTCTACAAGCAAACATTTCAGTGGAGTCCTTCTTACCATTCCTTGGTTATAGGAAATAGTTACTTTAGAAAAGAGGAAAATCTGTCCTTTGGGTCAGAACCTGTTAAAGCCACCTGTCTGGTCTCATCCCAAGCCTTTGCTTTGGGCTACTAAGCTGCAGATACACAAGACATCTTCCTGAATATCCTAAGCTTCCCTTTGCTTAGACTGATGTCGCGCCCGCCTCGCCAGCAAGGAAGACGCGGCAACAGGAGTTCTTCTGACCGTGCTTTAATGGGGTTCCCTTTAGACTTACATGATGCGAAAGACCCAGCCCGGCAGCGCGCAGGCCACTATATACCCCAGAAGTACAACCCCTAAGCTGTGATAGGCCGTTCAGCTGTCGAGCCACCAAAGCATTAGTCCATATCAGGACCCTTTGTTTGCATTCTCGCGCCACAGGGCAACCGACAATTATGCGTGCGCTGAACTTGTTAGCTGCTCTAGGCAAAGCCGGAAACAGGCGCCAACTTGTAATGGCGTTGACACCGCGCCCCACATCTCCCCCTGTTTTATTAATTTAATGAGAGCTGAGCAACCGTTCAGCACCGTCCTTCGACCGTGCGATCAAGGTTGCAGAGCCTCACTTTCACCAGCAACCACCTATCCTCGTGCAATGAGCACAACTCGGAGGTGTGCAAAGGCTGGCTGTGGGATAGGAGACATGCCTTATTTGGTGCAATGGGAGAGACCCCTCAGAGTACAAAGGCCATGTCTGCTAAAATACCTGGGGGTAGGAGCGGGTGCAACCCAAAACTAGGCTAACCTTTTAGCATGGTCAACCACACCTGTGCAGACTGTCTCAGTTCAAGCGCAGCAAATGTCTGTGCCAATACCACATGGTCCGTGGCTGCAAGACCGAAACAAAGTCATAGAGCTAGGAGCTTCAACAGGAACAGGAATGTATCTAGGCAAGTAGGTAACAATGGCAGAGGGGTGAGACATGGCATTCCAACACAATGTATAATTGCACGTATTAGAGGAACAGTTTACATGTGTACCAGAGGGTTTTTCCGTGGATACCACCCAGATAAACGGGGGCCAAACCCAGACAGGTGTAGGGGCAAAGGTCGAGTTTCGCCCTCCCGCAATCACCCTCACAGAACCTTTAAAAGAGTCGCTAAGATTCCATGCGAAACTAGCATTCCCTGCCATACCCCCAGCCACCAATGGACAGGGGGGCCAAGTCTGTGCAGCTTCCGTTAACCCCACACAAAACACAAAGTCCTCTTTAAGGAGAAGGATCTATTTCCCTCCAGTTTACTACTCTGTGTGTCCAACGGCATGTACGCAGTGCCCAAGGAAACATTAGTAGAAGAGAAGCGAGGAAAATTGGTGAGTTATGTGTCACAGGCATCAGCAGGGGAGGCACTGACAGGATCTTTTAGCGTGGCTCCGCTGCCATCCTCGCGATCATCCATACTGTCGTCAGGAGGAGTAGCCACTGGGTCCCCATGCTGCTCTGGAAGCTGCTGCACCGTTCTGGTCAGCCGCGTGGGCACCCAGATGGGATTGTCCTGGTCCTGTGGAAAAATACAAATAGCTCCCCTGGATCTCATTAACACTGGATCCGGGCCTTTCCATAGGTTAGACAACACATCTTTCCACTTCACTAATTCTTTCTGTGGCGGAGCAGGCATGACATGCCTGTCTGCTGCCGAACGTCCTTTGACATCTAAATTTAAAAAATTTAAAGTAAAGAGAGCAAAGGAAAGGCGTCCTTTGGGTGATAGCCCTAGCTGTAGGGCATCTCCCCCTTTTTGTTTTTGTAAGTACATTTTGAGCATGCCGTGAGCACGTTCCACGATGCCTTGTGCTTGAGGGTTGTAGGGAAGACCGGTACGGTGCTCCACACCCAAGCGAGTGCAAAACTGCTGAAAAGATTTTGAGGTATAAGCCGGGCCATTATTTGTCTTAATAACCCGGGGCTTGCCCCAGGCTGCCCAAGCTTCTAGGCAGTGAATGATAACGTAACTTGCCTTTTCTCCAGCCAGAGGCGTGGCATGAAGGACGCCTGAGCACGTGTCAACAGACACGTGAACATACTGAAGCTTCCCAAAGGATGGGACGTGAGTTACATTTATTTGCCACATATGTAGAGGACGCAAACCCCTAGGATTTACGCCCGTATGAACAACGGTGCGATAAGGAGCACAACTTGGACATTGCAGTACAATCTCACGAGCATCTGCACGTGTGATGTTGAACTTAAGTCGTAAGGTTTCAGCTGGCACATGATAAAGTTTATGAAAGTCTATGGCGGCGGCGTGGCCATCAGACACCCAGAGGGCGCGAGTGGCGTGATCTGCCATAGCATTTCCTGCAGCCATAGGTCCAGGTAACAAGGAATGAGCTCTGATATGCTGAATGGAAAATGGGTTTTTCCTATTTTGAATAGTATTTCTAATTTCTGTAAATACAGAAAAGACTGTACTCTTGGCAAGAATGTGAAAGGAGTTCTCTAACTGTTTAACTGCGTTGACCACATAAAAGGAGTCTGAGATGATGTTGATAGGTTCAGTGATGGTACTGAGAACCAGATCGACTACGGCACACTCTACTAGCTGAGGAGAAGAATAGTTAAACTGTTTTGTATACACCTTGTCCTGAATGACATAGCTCCCAATACCCGTCTTAGAGCCATCAGTATACACATCCAAGGCATTAACCAAAGGTAACAATGAAGTTACTCTTGGGAAAATAAGCTCGTTTTTCATTGCAAACTGCAGTAAGGCATGTCTGGGATAATGGTTGTCAATGCTCCCTGGAAAGGTGCATCTCAATATGGCCCATGCATCAAGAGTGGCACATAAGGTGTTTACCTGATTGGCAGTATATGGACAAATCAGGCTATCAGGGTGACGCCCAAAATGGGATACAGCCAAACTAATACCCTTTAAAGCTATCTCGGCCACACAGGTAGGATAATGGCCAATCACCTTTCCTGGAGAGGCTTGAGGATGCACCCATAAAAGGGGACCATCTTGCCAAAGCACTGCCGTAGCCATGCCCTGAGGCAAAACCTGCCATTGATATCTTGCATCAGGCTGCTCGTGGTTTATGGAAGGAAGCGTGAATGCAAATCTGCTTTTATCTTGTGGATGCAAGGGAATAGAGAAAAAACAATCTTTAATGTCCAAGATAATTAGACTCCAATGTTTAGGCAAAGCTGAGAGAAGGGGCAGTCCTCTTTGAACAGGCCCCATAAGCTGCATCTGGGCATTAATCGCTCTAAGGTCATGCAACAGTCTCCATTTACCAGACCTTTTCTTAATCACAAAAATAGGAGTATTCCAAGGAGATTGAGAGGGTTCAAGATGCCCAAGAGTAAGCTGCTCTTGCACTAGATTATGGGCAGCGAGTAACTTTTCAGAGGGTAAGGGCCACTGAGGTACCCACACTGGCTCCTCTGTATTCCAGGGTATGGGCAGAGGATCCCCAGCGGCGGCGAGCGGCCCCAAAGAAAAACCCAGCCCTTGCCAAGGCGGGGCATGCGGAGGTGGGCGGTGTCGCTCACAACCTGCCACTTCCAGAAAAACCGGTTCCTCTTTCTTTTCTAATTCCTCCCCCGCCTCCTCCCCTGAACTTGAGGAAGTAAGAGAAGAGGAAGAAGAGGAATCATCCTCAGAAATATTTAATTTCTTAAATTCTGACAGAAAAAGGCTATCTCCTCTGTCTTCTGTCCTGTTCTTTCCTTTGTTATTTTTATTCCTGGTACCTTTACATTTCTTTCTCTCCCTTTTCTTCTTTCTCTCCCTTTTCTTCTTTCTCTCCCTTTTCTTCTTTCTCTCCCTTTTCTTCTTTCTTTCTCTCCCCTTTCTTCTTTCTTTCTCCCTTTTCTTCTTTCTCTCCCTTTGCAGGTCGGGCTGCGCTTTCCCTCCCTGCATTTTCCTTTTTTGAGCTCTATATTCCTTTTTTCCACCTTTTACCGCGGTTTTTCCCTTACTGCTTCTCTCTGAGCTTGCGTCTTGCAAGTCACTCAGTGCACTTTGGCTAGCTGCTACGCGCGGGCCTGAAGTCTCATCATACAGGCATTTTATGATAATAGGCCACAAAAAGCGTCGCAGCAGAATATTACCCATTTTTTTGGAAGCAGGGGAGTTTTGGCCGTCCCACACGTCAGTTCTGAACTCACCTCTGTCGAGGTCGTCTCCGCTGGTGCTTCAAAGTTGTACGAGGTCCCGGGTTTCGGCACCACTTGTCGCGCCCGCCTCGCCAGCAAGGAAGACGCGGCAACAGGAGTTCTTCTGACCGTGCTTTAATGGGGTTCCCTTTAGACTTACATGATGCGAAAGACCCAGCCCGGCAGCGCGCAGGCCACTATATACCCCAGAAGTACAACCCCTAAGCTGTGATAGGCCGTTCAGCTGTCGAGCCACCAAAGCATTAGTCCATATCAGGACCCTTTGTTTGCATTCTCGCGCCACAGGGCAACCGACAATTATGCGTGCGCTGAACTTGTTAGCTGCTCTAGGCAAAGCCGGAAACAGGCGCCAACTTGTAATGGCGTTGACACCGCGCCCCACAGACTGACTTTGCCCCATTCTCTTCCAGGCAACTTATTCATTCTTCAAGTCCCAGTTCAAGTGTTAACTCCTCTGTATAGTCCTCTTCAACTTCCAGACAGAGCAAGTCTGTTCCTCCATTGCCTCCTCTGCAGTTTTAAGGAAGCCAGAGAGCCCAGGGTTCCCTTCCTGGAAGTTGGCATCAGAACTTGTGTGTTTGAAGGCCATCTCTGCTACATTTTGCTGTCTAATATTGGACTACCATACTGGAAGGTCTGGTATGGAGCAATCATTCAGAGTTCATTAGCTAATAATATGTTAGCGATTGCATTCATTCTTTGGTAATGTCGTTAGCTGTATATCTGTTTTCTTTGTGAATCTGGGAATGAACATTTAAAAACCTAAGTTAGAGTATCTTTCACCTCTGCTTAAACTCCTCCAGTGGCTCCCCTTTCACTCAGAGTAAAAGTGAAGGTCCTTACAATGACCTATAGTAAGGCTCTAGGCAACCTGCCTCTTTTCACCTCTCTGTCCTCACCACCTACCACTCTTTCTCTCTCTCTTTCACGCACTCTGGCCACACAGTCTTCCATGTTTTGCTTATACTTCCACAGTCTCCTGCCTTTGAGAATTTGCACTTGCTGTTCCCTTTCCCTGGAATGATCTTCCCTCAGACATTCTCCTGGTTTCCTCCTTTACCTGTTGCAACATCTCCCCAGTGAAGTGCCTGCTGTCTAAGAGGTGTTCAATGTTATTGTCCAAAGAAAAGAGAAATCGTTTCACCACTTAGAGTCCCTCCATAGTTTGATATACAGGAGGTACATAGTAAATATTAATTTAGCTTTAACAAATACCTTGTAGCAGGTAATTAAATTGACAGATCACCTAATCAATTTTTATCTTTAAAAGTGATTATAAAAGATGATTTCTTGTGTGAACAAGTCTTTCTACTCTGTGGAGCTATGGATTTTCACTGCTCATATCAGGCCCATTGTCAGAAATCCCTTGTGAAAGTGTTTATTATTTAGTGCTTTCCCTCCCATAGCACTCACTCCACAGGCAGAAAATATAGAAAATGTTATTTATTTGGCATTCACATATGTGTCTGTGCGTTTTCTCCTGTGTCTAGAAGCTTGAAAGAAGGTAGAACTTATCTTTGCACTTGTGAAATTTTTATCTGGGCTTTTGAATCATAATAATTTTTCATCAAGAGATTTAGATCATCTATGACCAGTTTTCACTCCAAGAAACAGTGTCATATTTACAAGGGCTTAGAACAAATAATACCAGTGCAGGGTCGGATTGCCGCCAGCATTTATAGGAGTTGGTTTTCCATCATTCCATGGTTATTACGATTCAAAAATTAAATCAGCTAGGTTTCAGGGCCATTCTCTCTCACTTGTTCAATATTTTAAAATATAAATTATATTGTGCTATTTAAAAAAAAACATTTACTTTCCTAATTTTATTTTTGGGGACATATCTTTCAGTCTTTAAAATATTAACTTTCTCTTATGTATAATGCTAAAAACCTTTTGCTCAGTTTATAGGTAATATATATGCCTATACACTGCTAGAAAAGATAAATGCATAAAGTATAAGATTTCTTTGATAGCAGGGGAAGAAAATAAGCAGTGTTAGGGATGCTTAGATAACAGTTACTTAGAGAAATACATGTTACAGATCTTTACTAATTAATTATTAAAGTCGCCACAAAGATTAATGTTAAGGGAACTTGTGGAAAAACCAAGTTGATTTTCTATTATGTTTTGCTATCATGAATTTTTTCTTTGATAACTGATAAAGGAACAAAAAACACCTCTTTCACTGATTCAGCAGTGTAACACCAAATGTAAAACCAGCTACTAAACATAAGGTGTAAGTCTGTGGGTGCGAAATTGCAAAATTTAAATGACTTTATCATCACAGGAAGAAGCGAGAAGTACAGAAATGAGCCTCTGGTCTGGGGAAATTGCAGATATCAGTGTTCTGGGCTCACTCACAGGCCTTTGTGTCAGGTCTTTGTTTTGTTTTTTTGTTTTTTTTTTTTTTTTTCACCTTTATTCTTTTATTGGGAAACAGACACAGGGCACCTTATGGGGTTGGAAACAATATGACACCTTCTGGCAGGTCCCAGGACAATAGCAGCCAGAGTCAGGGAAACCACCAGAGCCAGCCTAAGCCCAACACCGTGGTAGCGTGAGCAGAAGAGATCCACCCTTCCCTTCCAAGGTCACCAGCTTTCCCCAGGAAGATCAGTGGCCCCACAGTGAGGTCTGCTTCTTTCGTCATGCAGCCTCCAGGAATGGCTATGTGCAATATGTAGAATGCCACGGTCACCATTATTATAGCATTCATAAGTATCTGCAGCGTCTTCTACTAGGGGTAGGCTATGAGAAGACTTGCTGAAGGAAGAGGCTTTGCTTAGCCCCAAGTTCTGGGGCTTGGGCAGCCAGATTGACCTTCAGATGACAAGTAACATATGTTGTGTATCTGGAGCCATTAGTAAAGTCGAACACATCCATTGTGGACTGGAAAGTCTGGGGCCTGGTCTTGAGCTTTGAATGCAGGACATTGAAGAGATCCTCCACAAGATAGTCGTGGAAGTCTACAGTGGTGTGAAGAGCTGCTCTCTCCTTTCTACTTGCCCTGTGGTGGTGGAAATAGCTCATGATTTTTTGAGGAGAAAGCTCTCCAGCCAATCTGTCTACTCAGCTTGAAAGTGAACCTTGAGTGTCATATATAAAGGTTGACTTTCTCATTCAGGCTGAGGCTAGGTCTATGTACCCAGAACCAGTTTAGCATGCCAGGAAATATTTTTAGATAGATAGGTAGATACATAAAAATCTTTGTGAACCATACATGTACGTTTTATTTTCCAATCATAATTTTATCATCACTTAGAGACAAGAAAATATTTTCCAGGGAAAGTGGCTATCCTCTTCACTAGTTGTGGAATTATTTACAAATTGCCCTCTATGGGTCTCATTTTCCTTACTTGTGAGATGGGAAGTGTTGAGGTGGTTGTGATGAGTAAATGACTTCATAAATGTAAAACATTTATAACTATGCATAGTTTATAACATGTGCCCGATGAGTATTAGCTGTTTTATTGTCAGGATGGTTGTTATTTTTGGTCTAATGACTTTGTTCTGCAATTCAAAGTTGCAGGTAGTGACATTGGCCTACCTGCAAGTGAACATAATTTCCAAATTAGAAAAAACACTGCAAGTGAACATAATTTCCATTGGCCAAAAACACTGCAAGTGAACATAATTTTGGAGATAAAATAGTGTCTATACTACAGTACTCAAATCCACTTCTGTAGCAATTATATTTGGAGTCACCACTGTCACATTATTGAGCACATTTAAGAAATTCATTATTCACTGGAAGAACTTCAGATATCTCCTATAAATAAGTGGCCCTCAAAGTTCAGTGTGCAACATGATCACTTGGAAGACTTCTTAAAACACTGATTATTGGGCCGTATCCCCAAAGTTTCTGATTCATTTGTCGAGGATAGTGCCCAAGAATTTGCCTTTCTAACAACTTCACGGGTGTTGATGATAGTGCTGGCACATGGATAAAACTTTGAGAAGCAAAATGAAATGGTGAATTTATTTATGTGCTTTATTGCTGTCTTGCATTTCATCCTAATCCATGTGCTTGTCTTTACTAGTTCACTTCTAGAGCCTTCAGTTTTAGGTTTCAGATTGGAAACTGGTGAAGGCTAGATCCTACAGAGCATTGGAAGGGAAACAGTAACAGAAGACCAGAAAGGACACCAGTAATTTCGATGAGATAGCATTCTTTACACTTCCAATGTTGCATTTAAAAAACCATATTAGGGGCTGGGTGCAGTAACTCACGCTGTAATCCTAGCACTCTGGGAGGCTGAGGTGGGAGGATCACTTGAGCTCAGGAGGTTGAGATCAGCCTGAGCAAGAGTGAGACCCGTGTCTATTAAAAATAAAAAAAAAATTAGCTGGGCATGGTGGTGCAAGCCTGTGGTTCCAGCTACTAGGGAGACTGAAGCAGGAAGACTGCTTGAGCCCAGGAGCTGGAGGTAGCAGTGAGCAATGATGACACCACCACACTCTAGTTGGGGCAACAGAGTGAGACTCTATTTCAAAAAATTAATTAATTAATTAAATTACAAGCCTTATTAAATTTAATTTCCATTTTACAGTTGCTTGGAAAATCAGAGGTTTCCTCTTATACCCATCATGTGAGTTACGTGGCTACCATTTCTAGCCCTGTGGAACAGTACAAAGCATTAGTAGTAAGAATGATTCAGTTTGAGTATTTCCTTCTAAAAATGTTAAGGGAGGTTTTACTTTATTAATCTCCTTTCTCTTGTTTTCGTAGAATCAGAGAATCACACATTAACTAATAAGCCAGATTTGGAATATGATGTGAGATAGCATGTATGTGACTCAAGATGTAAATGGAAATTCTGTTTTGAATAGCTATTTTCTAAGCTGCTTTGGCATATTGGAACGTTATTAAAAGGAAAAGCAACACCTCAGTTTTAAAACTACATTGTACTTTTTTGAATTCAAGATTCTGAATTCTGGATGTGTATTTCTCAGGTTGAGTATTTCGATCTCATGATGGGTCATGAAGTTCTTATTTTCTGAAAATTAAAAAAAAATCTTCCAACTGCAGAAATTCAATAAACTTTGGAACACTTGAAATGAGCAACTGATGGGTGACAAAAAGATCCATCTAACTAGCTGTGGGCAATATCTACAGTCTGTCTCTTCTTATAAGTTGTTATTTCACAATCTTTTTTTAAAAAAAAACCAGCCATTAACATGAATTTCAAACAGAGCCCTTTCAAGTCCCAGGATGAATTTACTCATTTAACATTATAGACCTTCCCAATAAGGGTACCTGCAGTTCCCAGCACACCTGTAACTAAATTTGACCTTGTTTTGTAAACACCTTGTTGGGCGTATGCATTTAGAAACACTCATTTTAATTCAAAATACCTAATTTAGTATATTTAGCCAAACTTTAATATATAGTGACTCAGGAGATACTCTCCCAAATACCTCAATCAGGAGGGCATTTGTAAGGTGTCCAAAGACAAGTGACCACAGGCATGAGGCCTGGGAAAGGGGGTTTGAAAGAGCAGCCAAAGAAAACTGTATCATGTTAAATGAGCATGTTATTTAGAAACAAGGTTGCCCTATTGAGAAGTGTACTTTTGGAATGTTTTCAACTTTGGGGTGACATTAAGCAAAATAAGAGTTAAAATGGAGTCCTTCAACCTTGTTCTCTAATGATCTTGGAAGTTAGGCAACAAACTCCCCACCGGAAGTGCCATTTTAGGACCGGGACAGAGAAGCAGCTGAAGAGAAAGAAAAGCACTTTGCTAAGACAGGATGTGCCTATGTGCTCTCTCTCCACAGCTGCGTCCTCAAAGAGAATAAATGAGGGCAATTCACTCATTAATCAACCAAGAGGGATCACACACACAGAAAAAGGCTCCAATCAAGTTGCACGGATGTTTCGGTCCTTAAGCGCAATTAGTAATTGCCTGGAAATGTGCCTGCAATTCTCAGGGTTGGCCCCAGGCCTCTCTCATTGTGAGTCCAGTCAGAGTCCTGAGAGCCAGCTCCCCAAATCCTGTCTCTAGCTAGAGCCTCAGATCTCGACAGCCTCAGTTATCTCTTACTGAATTTTCCAGAAGGGAAGCGGCAACCAGATTTTAAGTGGCTTAGAAACCTTAATGGCTGGAGAGAGAGGGAGGGTTGGTAATGATGTGGTGAAATATCCCATCTCTGTCCAAGAAGCTTTATTATTTAATTTGGATTATCTCTCTCTCTTTTTTTACATCACATGTAGCTTTTATTTATATAGAAAACATGTTGAACATACTACATTAAAGAATGTCAATGAGACAATGCGTGTCTGCTTTAAGCTGAGATTTTTACAAGCCTGAGAAAAGAGCTATTTCCAGTTTGGAGTGAGTTATAAGGCGATTCTTCACAGTGAGATTTTATTATTTAAAGACACACTCAGAGGTGCTTTGATTTGTTCTGCTGTAAGGGGCCCCAGATACAGTTTCTGATCTCACCCTTTGTTTTCCCTTGGAGGAGGCAGAGGCTGCAGAGAGGGTCAAGAATTTGTGAAGGTCACTCAGTAGTAGATCCAAAACTAGTTCTCTCGTGTCTTGGTTCTCACTGCAGTGCTTCGGTTTGAAGTAAATTTCCAGATCATTCATATTCAAATGAAGGAACCAAAACACATCCTGAAGTAAAAGATAAAAAAATTTTCTCACAGAACATTTTGCTTGCTTTGTCTTTACGGAGAATAGTCAATTTTTAATTATTTGCAATGTATATTTACAAAGGTGAAAGAGAATTATTAAGGCAAATACATATCTTCCCTGAAGTGACAGAAAGAATTTAGAATGCATTAGTTATTCTCTGAATTTTGTGTCATGGCTAGGCAAGTTGCGGGAAGGTAGGTTTGGTTGCATATTGAGAAGAGAAAATACTTTTAATAAAAGCTCTTGTCTTTTTGCACGTATGTGCTTCCCTTCAGCACACTAAACATGACAGAGGTTGTTCTCATATCCTCTAAGCCTGTGGTCCCCTACCTTCAGGCCAGTTGCAGACAGATACCTGTTAGGGACACCGACCATAGACCTCCGCCACCTCCACCCCCACTCCGGTGGAAAAATTGTCTTCCATGAAACTTAGGAAGCAAGAGAGGGGGCCGCACATAGCATAGGAGGTGAGCAACAGCAAGACTAGCTTTGCTTCAGCTGAAGGTGCAGCTGCTCCCCATGGTTAGCATCCCCGCCTGAACCCCGCCTCCACCCCGCCCACATCCTTGGAAAATTGTCTTTCATGAAACTGGCCCCTGGTGCCAAAGAGGTTGGGGACCGCTGCTCTAAGCCATACAAGCAAGAGTGTGAGATGGGATTGAGCGTCCATCCTATGTGCCTTATATGCACATAGGCGTATGCATTTTGCTGAGACATGCAAAGATGCATCTGGAGAGAAAGTAAACTCAAAAGATTAAAATGGAAAATGGTAACAGATGTTAACAAGCTTTAAAAAGAGGTGCTGTGTGTGCAAAAGAGAACAAGGGAAAGAGCCTGCCTTTGTAGATTATAATGCAGCAGGCAGGTTTTCCTCAACAGGTTTCTGACACCACAGAGCAGTTTTTAATGTTCGTACATCTTGTTTGTTTTGGAGGTTTCTGTAACTTTTACCTTCTTGACAGCCATAATTTGTCTTCAAGAATGTAACCTTTCTAATTTGAGAAATTACTGTATATTGAACCCAGGTTTACAAGTGCCCCTCTTCCTCAGAAAAAGACAGTATACCCCATACAGCACACACAGATCAGCTCTGAGGCTCTTCTCATCAATAGAGAGGGAAAAGGCCCAATCAATAGTAGGATATTAGGAGCTGAATGGCATCATTGGTAATTTAGCGCCATTCCATTCCGCCTCTTCCTTAGACCTCTCTCTCCTTGGCTGTCAGCCATATCACTTTGCGAAGCTAGGCTTTTTGAGATTTTAGGATAGTGTTGCTAGTGGTAAATGTTGGAATCAAGAAATAAGAATGTTAGGTAGTTTTGGCAGGAAGCACAAGCGTTTTGGGGTGGGGCTAGAGTAGAGCTGAGATGTACTATCAGGACAGGGCAGAAGTGAACAGGCTGGGCAGGTTTGACTCCCAGAAAGTCGAGCAGAGAGGGGGTTGCCATTCCATTCAGCAGGTGGATTTTGCCATCAACCTCTGGATCCGGGGAGGAACGAGTGACTTTATGAATTCCCCTTTTTTTATGCATCTCTATGATCAAAACTTTAGTCATAATAGCTTCTGACTCTTAAAAATTAAAATCTATATTTTTTGTGTTAAAGATGCATCCATGTTCATTGTAAAAGAAAAGATGTTGAAAATATAGAACATTGAGAAAAAGTGTAGCTCCCATAATCCCATAAAATAAATAACTGTTAACATTTTAGTCTTCTTTCCTGCCTATTAGTCACAGAAATATATTTTCAGAGCCACAGCTAGGTAGATGGTAGGTGGAAAAGGCCTGCCCAGAGTTCACACTCTCAGGGATATATTGTACAGAATTTAAGAGCAATAGTAAAACCATTAGTGAATCTGTTTTTTTTTATTAACACCATGAGCCCACAATTCTAAACAATGTCAGTCATGAAATATCCTTCCCCTCCACCAAGAAGACTCATTCTCAAGTTCTTGCCCTTGGTTCCACGATTTACTTTTGTTTTGACAAATGGATTATCCTGCAAATATTTTTTCAATGTACAATGAATCCTGAACATTTTCTTTTGTCACTAATGAATATCCTTTTGTATTATAAATCTTACATTTGCCTATCATATCATCAATATATAAATAATCCTCTGTTTTTGCTAATTTAGACTCTTATTTTTCTTTTTTACATTTAATCACTTGTATTTAAGAGTGAAACTATTGAGTCAAATTGTATGAAAAAAATGTAAGGTGTTTAATGCATAGAAAATTTCACTGTAGAAAATTATTACTATTGACAATTCCCCAGAAATATAAGATAGCAGATATTTCTCAACAGCTGTGTCATTAGAATTTATATTAAAACAAAACACCACAAAATATATGAACAAAAGATTTGAGCAATTTGACAAAGCAGGTATTGTATTTGATTGTTGCTATAATTTACACTTCTTTGACTAGCAGTGGAGCTGAGAATTTTGGTGTATGTACTGTTTCTATGTCTGTTCTTATAGTCAGCCTCTTAATGTCCTTTAATGATCTTTCTCCTCCTTTTAATTGAAGTGTGCGTATGTGTGTATGTGTGTGTATTTATAAAAATCTTTTTCTGTTAAGGGCATTGTTAACTTCTGTTTGTTAGAGCTACTTGTATGAAGTTTATCATTTGTCTACTGATTCTACTGATTTTGCTTCTGAAATATGGGGTTAAGAAGGAATCTTCAAATTTAATACTATTCTATCTTATCCTTAATATTTCCCCAAATCAGCAGTGTAATCATATTTCTCGAGATTTTCCTGTAACATTTTTCTTCTTTGAATTGAGTGTTATACTCAATCAGGTATATACTTTGGAGTATAAAATAGTGAATTAGTTAACATACTTAACTGAATAATCAGTCCATCCTTTCCCCTCTGATATGAAATGACATCATATTTATGTATATACATATTTGTTAGAATTATACCAGTTTCTAATTTCATTGCATTATAATTTTATGACACAAAGAATTTATTTCTTAATTTAATGAAGTTTTTCCTATAAGTATTTTATAAATGCTTAAAAGAATATGGCTTTATTTTATAAATTTTCCAAATAGTTTTTCTATTTTTTAAAAAGCCAGAGAAATGCATAAGCAATACATTGGTTTTCCTCATAGTTGTGCTTTATAAATTTCTTATATTTCTGATAGTTTAACTCCATTTATGTTGCTGTTTTATTATGTGATGCATAAAGGTCAATGATTATTATATATGTATTGAGAATTGTACCTATTCTCAATGTAAAATAATGGATTTCTGATTTAACATTTTTCCTTGAATGGGATTCTTGTTTAGGCTGATATGTATTATCAATGCTTTCTTTTTACTTGCATTTACCTGATAAGCTTTTGGACACTTTTTATTTCAAATTTTTTACCTAATTCTATTTCAGATAATTCTGATATAAACAGCATTTTTTATGATAGAGGAAAATAGTATAATGTAAAATCCAGATTGACTTAAACAGCATCTGCCTTGAGGAACTCGGGAAGGGGATGGGAACAGGTGGTAGTATAATTTATATCTGTGGGAAAATAAAATCTCTAGCTTCCTTGCATTTTCATAAGCTTATAGAAGAGGAAAAATGAATAGCGAAATTTCAAAGCCCATTCTTCTGGATTGCTAAAAGAGGAGACTCAGAGTAGAAAGGTTGTTGGGATGGTGATATTAACAACCCTGGAAAAACAGAGGTAGGGCAGGAAGTCTATTTGTGGTTCAGAAGATAAATAAATTGCTTGGCTTAATAAAGGGAGCATTATTAAGTTTTCTGCAAGAACAATGGTGAGGGATTCTTGGAAATCTGAGAGACCTGCAGATTTTCTGGGAGTCTTGACAACAAAAGAAAGACACACAACAGGATGATATGACATCTTCCTTGTACCAAAGCTTTAGTAGTGACTGTGACCTATACCACTGTCTGTCTAGGGAGATAGGGATGGGGAAACTGAGGACAGACACAGGAGCAAGAGTAGGAAAGGTTGGAGTTCAGATGCAAGTCAGAGTTCAGAAATGAAAATATCTTGAGCCTAGCAATAACTATAGGAATAGACTACCCTAGAACGCTGATTTTGTAATATGTGGGATAATAACAATATTTGTTCTTTTTCATCTTAGAGGAGAATGTAATCTCACCTACACTTGGATAACATATATTTGGATTTTTTATTTTATTGTTTGTTTGTTTAATTTAGCCTGGCAGTCTTTTAACAGGAAGCATAATCTACTTACATTAATCAATATATGTGATGCATTTGGGCTTATAACTATTATTTAGTTTTATTCTCCTTTTATGTTTACTTGTTATTCTACCCAACCCTTTTTACTTCCATGCTCTAGAAGTTATATGTGCTGTATTTTTTAATGCTGATTATATTTGACATTTAAATGATGAAAATATTTAGATGAAAATATTTTTAGTTGTTGTTTATCTTTAACATTCAATGTGAAGAATGAAGCAGTACCTAGAAGTTATGTTAGATGAAAATTTAGCCTTACATTTTATTTTCCTTCTCCTCTCCCTTACCACTTCTCACTATGTTATTAACAATCACTTTTCATTCTTGCTCTGTTGTGTTTCTTATTCATCCTTTTGTGAGTTGGAATATAATATCTAGTAGTTTTCAGAAAGGGTACATGAGTAGATTTATTTTTTGACCATTTGAAGGAAAATATCTTTCTATAGCTTTTTCACATGAGCAGAGAAAAAGATGAATAAATACATCTTACGTTAAATATTTTATTATTGTTTCTTCCTTCTCAAAACTCCATAAGTATTCCTTGATAGCTTTCTGGCATTAGTACTGGAAAGAGGATGTCTAAATCTAATTTGAATTTTGTTCTTTTTAAGGTGATATGCTTGCTTTCCTATATGGCAGTTGAATGTCTCCCACCCTCATATTTTGTAATATGTGAGAGTCATAACTAAAATATATTGCAATATTGTCTTTTTTTATGATTTACATTTTGTGTCTGCCAAATCCTTTTGTTAAAGATTCAGGTCTTTCTTCAACTTAAACATTTTTAAAAGTTTTTATTTTTTTTTTATTTTGTGATTATTTAAAAATAGTTTTCCTTTTTCCCAGGATGTCTATTATAGGTTGAATTCTCTGACTCTTTCTTCCACATCCAACATATTTCAACACATATTTTCATCTTTTCTTTCTTTTTTGAGTTCTGGGTTGATTTCCTGAGTTTATACTCTACTAAAATAGCCTTCTGCAAAATTGAATTTACTGTTCATTCTCTTTATCAATGCTAAGAGTGCAGGTAATTAGTGGGTGCGTTATCTGTAAAGTCTTTAAAAACAACAATAAACCCCACTAAAAGTCAGTCTGTTTTTTATTATCATGTGCTATCAATTGTAATGATGCTGATTTAGCTTCAATACTGGGGAGACTACCTACTCCTGCATTTCAAAAGTGGTTGTAAACATTAATAATCACATCTATAGTTATTTAAAGTATGTTTTTCTATGTTACCACCTGGAGTTTTTATTCATGTTTAAAATTTAAAGCAGTGAAACAGAGTGAAAACTGCAAGGTGCAATATTTTTATTCAGCAAGAGCAAAGTTTAGTTTATGCATAACAGATTTTACTGCATTTAAATAATATTTTAAAAGTAAAATTTTGTTTTATTTTTTAAAGCATTCTTTTCAATGTTAACTTTTTTAAAAAATAAAAAGAATAAGTAAAATAATGATTATTATCGATTATAACATAATTATTATTTTTGCCATATAGAGAAAAGATGTTTAAAAAATGATCTACTCTGGTCATCAAATAAGCTAGATATGCCCCTGCTAACTATGACGATAGTCAGCTCTTTGTAGCTCCTCACACCAAGAAGAAATTTGATCAATTATGTATCCTCTTTGGGACAGTAATCTCTTCTTCAAGAAGTCTCCATTTGCTGATATTTTTTCCTCAGGTTGCTGACTCTAGAATAAGAACGCTGTAAACACTGAAATTCTGCTGGGTATGGCCATCTGGTTTACTCTTACCTCTTTTCTCTCCCTGTACCCCCAGCCCTGTGTGAATGAAACTATGTGGGATATTTTAAAAATTTCTCACACTTATTTCCTAGATAAACTGAATTTTTGCAGGTCCCTGTGTCTCTCTTTGCCTGTCCTGACTGCACTCCATCTTGAAGAAATTCATCACAGCTTCTGATTTTTGATGGTAGCCTTTCTAGTTTCCAGATTGATAGAGGTTTTCCTCTAATTAATAGTTTTTATTTCCAAAGACATCTGTGAGGGTGATGGGAAGACAGTTTTGCTCATGTCATTATTTTACCCCAAATTCTCTGCTTCTTATTGATTTACATTCCCCCAAATTCTCACTCCTGTTAAATGCATTTCTGGAAGAGGTGTTAATAAACAAGGAATGTGTGTATGTGTCAGTGTGTGCATGTACACGTGCAATGGTGTGTGCATATGTGTGTGTAGTAATTTTAAAGACTTGCAGCTGTTCAAAGGAAGCTCTTAAGTAATCCCATGATTATAGTGTACTGAATGGTTTTAATGAATCCATGTAGTTTTATTTTTCTTTCTTTTAAAAAAATTCAGGTAGGAATCTGAATAAGGCCACTGTTATAACAAATTGTTGATTTAGGATTTTTTAAGTTTATATATGTCTGTATTGATAAAAGGATACCCAGGAAACAACTTTAACCAATTCAGGAAATGTAGCTTTTATGATTCCAAAGAGAACTCTCACAGTAGCTTGTAAAGGTAGTAGGATAGGTTAAGAATTATTGTTTTGAAGCTGAAAGTCCAGAATCAGTTTAGGGAATTGTGGTATACCTAGAATTTTAAAATTCTTTATTTCTATCTTATATATTTCAGAGTTGATGTTTTTCTACTCTTAGATTTAGCCAATGTAATGTACCTTTAGTAAAACTTATTCTATCCAATGTATGTGATTGACACAATGTGATTGAATCCCTGGCCTTTGCGGGAGTATGAGCAAGCCAATAATATTGGCTGCAAGTACAGCAAGGATGTACAACTCCTGGGAAACATCAGAAGGATTTAGCGATTTCGGTACTGAGCCAACACTCTAGGATAAATAGGTAAAATCCTGTTACTAAAGTAGTATAATTTGCTAAGATTAATAGTTGATTTACTTGAAAAATTAATATTTATGGTATTGAAGAAGTAAGTCCGTAAAGAAGGGGGAAGGAAGGCTATTTCATAATAGTAAAAATTTTAAATGAGACTGGTAACCTATGGGACAAAACAAATTATTTGTGCAGGTGGGGTCAAGAAGACATTTCAAATTCTGGGTTCCCCTGGGGTCTCTGGCTCACCTTCTCAGTATATCCTTCACATCCACTTCACTACCTCATGCATACATCCTATGCTCTATCTCCAGCGAACCATAGATCATTTTCTGAACACACATTTCTTTTCATAGCATTGTTCCTTTGTATATGTTAATCCCTCTGCTTGGAATGCCTTTCTCATTCTTGCTTGCCTGAAAGACCCCTACTTATGCATCAGGGCCCAGTTGACATGTCCCTTCTTCTGTGAAATTTTCTTACCAACTATAAGTTAACAGTGGGGGTTGTTGTAGTCCCTATTCCCCCAACACCCATTGCCTTCACCACACTCAGCACTTTGTTCCACCAGCACCTACCATATTGTTTGTAATGTGTGTCTTTTCCATGACTCTCACCACCGGACTTCAAGCTCATTGAGAACTGGACATGTCCTATTCTTCTTTTGCATTTCCAGTATCTTAAATAGTGTCTGCTATTTTGTACAAGATCAAATATGTTAAATAAATAGAGGCAGAAAGACTGTTAGATTCACCTTCATAACACAGATGTGAATTAACTTGTCTAAGAAAGGTAGATGTATAACTGCATTTATTTAACTCAGAAATAAAGAAATTTTAAAAGTGCTTTAGTACCTTTGGGAGATAGGCTTTCTAGAACATTGGAAAAATAAAGATATAGATATTGTTCAAGGGGAATGAAGCACTTGACAATTCTTTATTCTTATAGATGAGCAAGTCTCTTCATTTATGCTAAATTTGGATCAGGAACAAGAATATTTGTAAATAGTTTCCTCAAAAGAAGTGCAGAGATCATAGGTGTAAGTTTTCCTGGGTTGGTGATGAAAGAATGAATGTAAAAAGAGTGCTAGTATAACAAGTATTTTGCTTCCTTCTTAACATTGGCAGGACCCTAAAGGCAAAGTGTATCTTTGGAAGCTCAGTAGGGGAAACAGAAAAACTATGCTAAGGTACATTCCTCCTGTGGTATATTCAGTAACGCCACTTACAAGTGCTTCATTTGGTATCCTCTGTTAAATAAATTAGGAATTTATAGCAGGTGTACAAGCATGATCTTCCCCTGCCATCTGTGATACACCTGCAATGCTGCAGATTGTTCATGCTGGATTGCCTTTATCACTCTCATCAGCACTGCACTAACCAAAGATGACTGTGAGAAGAGGGAGGTCTTTGATTTCATAGGAAAGTTTTTGAGGTCCTCAGTTAAATATTAATGGAAGTGAACTTTTAATATGCATTTCATGTGTATTCGTAAATAAGCATCCACTTTCAGGGCCATCACAAACATGTGTGTGGCTTGCTTAAGATGACCTGACTGTAAACCCATGACCTGACTAATCTTATCTGAACTCATCCTCTTTGTGTTTTTGCCCTTTCTTCTTTATATGTGAGCTCCTAAATGGCATATTTCAGAATCTGTTTCTGCCTTGGAAAACTGTGTCTACAGTAACTGCTTACAGAGAATTATATCAGAGCGCCTCACCTGTTGTGCTAAGGCACATTTGTGTGTCTAGAATGGCATAGTGTTATGCTGAGATATTGATGCCTTCAATCCCCTAGGTGGCCAGATGAAAGCCCCAGGATGTTACCTCTGGTCACAAGCAACCTCATACTTTTATCTGAGTCTGCTTTTCAAATGTGATCATTTTTTATGTGTTCCATGAAAAAGTTTGGAAAGCACTGAATTGTAGCATGTTGCTACAGAAACCCATGAGGTGTATCTGTAAGAGAATTACAAGGTTGTGAGAGGATTACAGTGCAGTAGCCAGGAGCCTGGACTTGCTGACATGCTGCCTGAGTTTGAATCCTTGATCCTGTTCATTACTAGTTGGGCAACACTGAACAAGTGCTTGGGTTCTCTATGCCACACTTTTCTTATTTGGAAAATGGAGATAATAATAGAACCAAGCCTATAGGATAGAGAAGACTAATTAAATTAATATAGCTAGAGTTCTTAGAACATGATTGACATACAGTAAAGACTATGGAAGTGTTTACTATTATGATTCATTTTCTTGGTGAGGAATAAGTTAAATTAAGTATCATATAATTGATAAGAAAATTTGTCTCCAGCACTTAGTTTGCTATCATGAAAATGTGTTTATCTAAAATAACACTATGAGCAAGTACTATATGCTTATAGCTATTCAGGTACAATCTATAGTGCTAAGGACTTCTCTCAAAATTCTCATCTTATTGACATTAATCTGCAAGCAGAACTTTCAAATTCTGGATGAGTTTTATAAAATTCAAATAATTTTTTTCATGGGCCAGAACTATCCATGACTTAATAATTAGGGTAATGGTAGGATAAACAACAAAACAAAACTGGTAAATCAGACTAGTTTGTGAATCAGATATTAATAATTCAGCTCACCATAGAGTTTCACTGGGGAAAATTGGGGGGAACAAATAGACACTGAATGTGCCATTATTACTATAAGGGTAGTCAGGTGATGGAACGGGGCATCTTCTTAGTAAAATGACATGGAAATGAGTTTCAGAGCTTGTATAGTCTTATATTACAGGTCTGAGAATAGGCACTCCTGCTACTTAAAATACCAGCATATTCCCCTGACAGGATGTTTTTCTCACCTAACCATTCTCCTACAGCAACCAAATTTTCATAGAACTTATCTTTGAAAGATTAATACAAGGTAGAGGTCCCAAATGGATATAAAACTGTGATTGAATTGACTCAAACTGTAAAATTTCATACCTAACAGTGTGCAAAATGTAATGATTACAATAACATTTTTTTATTTATAGGTGGTGCATGTGTAACTTTGGGATTTGTGGTTAAAGCTGACGAGGATTTTATATTTCAATAGCACCTTTATTAGCAGTACCCAAAGAATTGCTATATAAGTTGATACAGTTAGGGATCTTTCTACTTCTGTTTGAAGGATACTAACAAAGATTGTTTTTCATCCCATACTATCAACTCAATGCTTCAGTTCATTTCAATCCAACACACATCTGAAAACTGCTCCCTCCCTGAAAATTGTCTACCTGGTAACTAACATTGCAATCAAGCCATAAATGAATCGTGCATTTTATTCACCCTACTGCTGCAGTCATTCCCCAGCAGCAACTTGGATGCTTCGGAGAGTAAGTTGACTATGGAAGTCCACAAAATGGCATCTTAATGACCTCAAAGAGCTAATACAGTTCTGTAAGTGCCTAGCTAAATATCACAGAGTGACTTGGACGCTGGGGAGAGCCTGGGCTCATTATTCCACTCTGCTGAGCTAAATCATTCGGGTTCTCTTTATTTGCTATTGGCCTTTCTCTTTTCCTTTCTCTGCTCATGCATAAAGGATATTGATTTAAATAAAAGATACTGTAAACATGCACTTTGTTAGGGAAATCTGACTATGCAAGTGTAATTTCAAAGGTCAGAGTTCTTCCAATGCTTGATTTACATTAATTTGTGCTTGAGGAAAATGCCTACTTGACTAAATAAATTTTTAAAAAATTTGATTCACATATTGCTCTGTGCTCTTCCATCATGTTCTCCCAGAATTGATCAAAGAGGAAAATCATATTTACCGGAAAACCTCATGCTTGGAAGCAGCCCAATGTAGAACAACAGATTAAGCTTCTGAGACAAATAAGTAGCCTGAAATTTAAGTCTGAAAGAATTTGGACCTCCTCCTAAGATGTTTTGCGATAGTGAAATAAAGAATTTTGTTTTTATTTTCAAACATTATTTTGCAACTCTTTCTAGGACAACACACTTTTTAGTCCCACAAAGAAATTTTAAAAGTGTATCGTTATTGACACGGAAAAATTGATGCAATAAAAATATGATTATATGGCTTGTGTATTGCAAAATGGAAAACAATTGAACTCATTTTAGTAGAAAAACTGCCTTTAACAAAGCCCTTGTTTTTGCACATATCAGCGCTGATTTGCTAATCTCAAAATATTCGTCTGTTAATAAGGTTAATTCACATTTCCTTAGAGAGCAGTTCCTATGTATTCTCAAAATTGTTTACCTACCATTTTATTACTTTAATTACCCTGTAGCATCAAAAGAAAAAAAAAAGGATTAAAAGTTCATCACCAAATACAGTTGACAGTAGTGTCATTAGCACAAAATCCCTTAATTATGAAGTATCACATATATTTTTTTTTTAAATCATGGAGTATTTTTGGGTTTTGTGGATTTTTTGGACAGTTTGTTTGCAATTTCCAGCTTTGCCTCTTGCTAGACGAATTGTGAAAAGGAGATAATCATTCCTACCTTATAAATTGCTGGGAAAATTACTGATAATAGTGGAGACCATTTAGTGGTCATTTTATTGTGCTATCTCTTCCTGTAGTGTAAGTACCACATTTATCCTCATTTCATCTTTATGACAAAACTTTGAGCTAGATAGCAAGATTGTTATATTTATAGATGAAAAACTGAAGTTAAGAGAAATTATGTAACATTCAACATTATATAGCTATCGAATTACAGAACCAGGAGGGGAATTTTGGCGGTCTGACTCTCAAAAAAATAAAAGTTTAACCACTGAATTGAGTTATTTTTGACTACAGGTAATGTTTTTAAAAGACCTAGAATGTGCCTGGAATCTGATAGGAGCTCAATGATTTGTAGCTATAATTACATATAATCATTGCTTTGACATTCAATAAAAGTTATCTGAATTATACAGAATTAAAAGTTAATACTGGAGCTAAGCTAATGCGTTTTTACTGGTCTTGGTAATTGAAATCCCAGCTCTACCATTACCTTAGGTTGCTACATTACATATCTTTGATGGCATATATGTTTCTGTACTTGAATTTGGACTTCAAGCCCGATATTTCCTTTCACCCTCAAATCCTCGGGAATTATAAATTCTTTTGACAGATTTATAGCCTTTCAGTAGTCAGATGCTAATACAGTGCACAGAATCAATTCTATGTCTGTTTTAGGTATAGGCACACATGGGTCATTTGTTTACCATTTCATTCCCACAGGATATCCTTAGGCTTCCAGTGCCTAGTTCATCCTAGTTCATAAAACCTTCTTTCATTCGCTTGAATTATTCCCCATTCCCCAATTTACATCCCTTCACCTCTGCTTCTTTTTTATTGACTTCATACTCATTTTCCCCATAAAACTCTTATAGTACAGAACATACATACTATAATTTTTATGTCACTATACATATTCTTTTACTATTTGCTTCTGTCCCCTCAAGTTGCTAAAATTCCCAATAACATTTCCCAGGAGGAGAATCCTAGAGTCCAGATAGTTCATATAAAATGCTTTCCCCATATTCTTAATCATAATTCAGGCATTTGTGTAATTGTCTTTCCAGGTGAGCATATAGCCCTTTGTTGTTTCATGGTACTGGTAATTTTTTTCCTTTATGAATGTCCAGAGCATTGTGCACAGATACAGAATCATGGTGAACTTTTGTAAACATGAGGTATATTTGGTGTTTTTGAGATGTGTTTGGTGAACGATAGCAATTCTGTCCAAAAGATAGTCTTGGTCCTCCTTAAGAGTGAAATGAACAGTTGTTGCTAATTCTGGTGCCTCTTAAATTATCATAACTTGAAATTTATTTTGGAACGAAGGGCTTGGAACAAATATCAAAGGACTGTTTAATCTCCATGATGGTATTATTCTGTCAGTACTCTCTACACACCTAAAGGTGTTCATTTGTTAGAACACACACCTGCATTAGAAGTATAACTGGCTACAATTTATATATGTGTGTAGTGTTTCTATATATATTCATATATGCACACGTGTTGTATATAATGTGTGTATGTATATACGTATATACATATGTAAAATCACATGAATTCTAAAGGAGGAATTATGAAAATAATATATTACTGCATATATATATAATGGAACATGTTACATATAATTCAGTCCAATAATTCCTATTATTTATAAAAAATCATTAATTATATTTTTATTTGGCTTCAATTACATGCGTGTGTGTGTGTGTGTTAGTGTGGGAGTGTGTGTGTGTGCATCTCTGAGGTTAAGGTATTTAATGCAATAAAACTTCATTATAAAGAGTTCTGCTATGCCATCTTTTAAATTATATCAATGGAATGGAATATATTTTGAATGTTTATTATGATGTCAAGTAATTCTCTCCCACTTTAAAACAGAGAACCTGGATTTCTCTCCATCAACATCACATGTATTTCTTAATTACTTACGTTGGGCATTTGGATTTAACTTTATCATTATTCCCTTTTTTCAGCTTAACAAAGGCCTAGTCAATCAGAATCATAGAACTTTAGAGTCGCAGTGACTCCTTTAGGTCATTAAGTCCAGACTCTTCATTTTATATAATATTTTAAAGTGAGGTATGTGGGTATATTTATTTTTTTCATAATTAAATAATTAAAACAAATGTTGGACCTTAAAGTGTTGAACTTTTTTAAGTGTTCCTCTTTTTATTAATCCTTGGAATTTTTTGTGACATTTTAATGAGAAAGGAAAAAATTATCCATTACTTGGTTTTCAAGTTCCACTTTAAAATTTTATAACAGCATCACTTGCTGGGAAAGCAGCTCCCTAAATGGCCTGAGGTAACCTCTATGGGATAGTGGTTTATAAATACATTTTAGTTAGTTCAGTGGTGATTAGTGACACATGAGTAAAGAACCATATTTTAAGTTCATGGATACTGAGCCTAGTCAATGATGTTTTGCTTTATAAGAGTCTGTCGGGAGCTGTTATGAATACTAATGAGGAAAGAACATATATTTGCATCTATAGTGAGTGCCTTATGGCCGCCAGGCCTTGAGAAAGCAAGCCGTCCTGGTCCCACTGCCTGAGTGACATCCCAGACTACCCTCCCCAGCAGAGCAAAGCTGTGATCTGCGTGTTGCTGCAAGGATCATTACCTTTTTGACACCACTTTCATTGCTTCTTTCATCCTAAATTTCTCTGAGAATGAGTTTTATTCATTCTATAACTACAATACATCTAGCTTTGACACCTTTCATCAGTAATTACAAAAGAACCAGTAGCCTGGAATTTGGAGCAATTCAGATATCGTCTAACTCAACTGTGACTCTTACTTTTGCAGAGCTTCTGATATGAAATATGACACGCAAACACATTCCTGTTTGGTACACTGAGGACAAGGGAAAGAGTATCTGCTCAAAGTCCCCTCATGAGAGGGAATCTTTGCACATTTTTTTCTAAACTAAGACCACCCTCATCTTTCTCTATTTCTTTTTTTCTGCTTTATGTTCCTTCTAGTATTTATCACTCCTTGACATCATAATATTTATTTATTATTTCACTCTCTGTCTCCTCAGTGGAATACAAGTTCTATGAGAATAAGATTTCATTCACAGTTGTATCTTTAGTGGTAGAATGCTGTCTGGGACATTGTTTTTGGAAGAATGAATGATTGGATTCTGAAATATGAGAACTTTTAAGCTGTTTACATAAATATTCATTGTGTGCATGTGTGCATGTGTATTTCCATTTCATAGGTTGACATTCCAGGGCAATGGGATATAGCATTTATTCTGAATTAATTAAATGATATGTTCTCAGTATTAGGATATGTGAAGATGAATAAGATAGAATCCCTGCTCATATAGAACCTATCAACTCACAGAACATTGTATTAATATAATTTTCTGGTGATAAGTTTTAAGACTGTGACAGTAGAAGGGCTTCTTTTACTTATAGAAAGAGTAAAAGGTTGAATTTGAATGTCATGAAAGACACCCACTGCAAATCCCCAAATAAAGCTAATCTTATGATTTAAGCCATTGTTTGTATCAGCCATTATTGACTATAAGCATATTAGCAGGGGGTGGTGATTCATTAACCAATAGCACTTATGATAACCACTTTTATCAAAAGTATTTATTGAACCTACTATGTCCCATATGTGTCAACATATATTTATATCTGCAAATTACTTAGAAGGAGCACATAATAAGGTCAGATTTATGGAAGATTGGGGCTCAGGCTAACAGAAATCTCAATGGAGTTTGTCAGGCGACTTGGTCTTACCCAGGAGGAGAACCTGGGCTAAGCAGGGGAGAACACAAGAGGCCACAGCACCTGGCAGGCAGGCAGGAAAGGGAAGAGAAAGTCAAATACAGAAGTGAAGTTTCACCAAGGAATAATGTTTATGATTTAGGACTTTCCATTGAACTTTAAGGTAGATCCAGATATTAGAAATCATCTAGGTCAATCCTTCATCTTAGAGATGAAGAAAATGAGGCCTAGAGAAATGTTTGGTGACTTTCCTATCGTAAGTTGCTAGACCAGTGAATATTTGACAGCTTTGGTTTTATGATCATTAAACATTAATTTCTTCTTCTTTTTTGGGGGGGGGGGTAGCAATCCCTGCATGTTGTTTGAGGATTGGTCCTTCTTTTATCCGACCTTTTGTAGCATAGCCACCCTATTCCAGGGGTGGAGTATGAGACCTCAGCCTAACCCATCAGAGCAACCCATTTGGCTGGACACACTGCTGGTCTCAGTGTGACTTAAATTTTGTAACTTAAGTGACACATTGCTACTCTGGTCTTTTGATGAGATACCAAAAAAAGTGTTGTCTACTTCTAGCTTGACTTAAACTTGAAAACATGAGAGGTTATAGATGCTTCACCCATCTTGCTGCCATCAGGTAGAGCCTGTTTTTGACTAGAGCCAAGGCAGAGAACGTGGAAGAGGAGGGGAAAGGAGGACTCAGGAGCCTGATGTCAATGTCACAACCTCAGCATCAAACACTGAAAGAAATTCTGGAATTCTCAGATAACTTAGCCATTGAACTCCCTTTTTATTGCGTATGCATGCTTACACTGAAGGTTGGGTTTGTTTTTTGCAATGTGAATGTCATAACTTGTACTCTGACATGTAGGCAGTCACATAGGTGAATGCATTTTTTGGTATGATTTAATTTTAGTTCTAATGATAAGGGTACAAAAAATCAGCAAAGTATAGAGGTTAAGAGGGCCAAGTTTGGAGCAGAAAATCTGGGGTTCAAGTTCCCTTTCTACTCCTAGGAATCTTAGGTACTTTCCTTAAGCTCTCTTCTTTTCAGCTCTTTCAGATACAAAATGGAGGTAATTATACTTGTGTCTTAGCATCATGGTGAGTATTCAGTGAGACGATATGTCAGTAGTGCCTAACAGAGCCCAGCACATTGTAAACACTCAGAAATGTATTATGGTGATTAATACTGTCTCCTGTTAACAATTGCTTAGCAGAGAACCTAGCATGGTGTCATCACTAAATAAATGGCTGATTAAAAATTCCTTGTTTTATTATGGGATGAGAAGAATTTTGACCTTATTCTCTCTTTCCACGACTTTAATTTTAAAATCTCATTCTGGTCATTTTTCAATTTTGTAACCTATATTTAGGCAATGAATTTTTAGGTGCTCATTTCTTTATATTGTACTCAAAAGACCCTTTGGGGATTTTAGTTCCATTGATGATTTACTTCTGTATAGACTATTTAATAGGCAACCTGTCAGCTAATAAAACATGCTCAGAGAAACTGCCCCATCCATTTATTTTTATTTCTAATTCGTTCTTAAACAATCTCTAAAAATGCTTTTTAAAGCTTCATTTTCAGAGATCCCAATCATTTTTTTGCCTCATAAATACCATTTTATGCCTCTGAAATATATATTAATATTAGAACAGGTAGAAAAATACATCTTTTAATGTATTTGCAATGATGTTCTAATCTTCACAAGGGTAAAACTCTTTTTTCATTGATAGAACCATTCTATATATTTCTTTTTTAATTTAAAGTTTATCCTCAATTTTGTCAATTACACTATTTAAGGGGTTTAGGATTCACTGATTATATATTAACTATCTCTCATCACTGTTAGTATGTACCAGAAGCACAGTCTAAGTTAAAATGAACCACACGCTGAGGAGAATGGGATAACCTAGGTAGCGAGAATTTATTAACACTAAATATAGTAACCTGGGACTTTTTCTGTATTCTTCTTAGTGGGTGATTAATGAGAATCTGTGTACATAAGGTAATTCTAAGCCAAGATTTTCCAAATACTGTTCTTTACTTCTATAAACAAAAACATTTTTTGTGATTTTTTTTATATTCAAGCAAAATTCCAGTAAGGTAGAATCATTTTCAAGAAAATAAAATCGTTTATAGTTCTCCAAACAAAATAGTTTCTGTTATATTTTAGGGTACAAGCTTCTGGGACCCTGCAGACAAGCTTATAAGTGACCTAGAATACAAGAATGTGTTTTTAAAACATGAGAAAAACACTGGATCTGGTGGCACTTCTAACAACCAGTGTCTTGAGTGGAGGACTTGGATAAAAATCCGTTAAATGCTTTGTCAATGCTACATAAAAACATATATTTTTTAGAACAGAACATTTTTCTGAATCAATGTGATCCAGTAGCTTGAATAATAGATTTTTATGAATTTAGTACATCCAGTTTTGGAATTAAGATGATGACACCTACAGTTATGTATAATAAATTTATGCCCCTGTAAGTTTCTCATACACATGAAGGAACATCTGAGAGAAGAAAGCATAGTTAAATTGACTGGTTTCTTCCCACAGCATTGACTTGTTACTCTTCCTTTTTTCCTAGGTCCTACTATAACATATACAGAGACAATATTAATCAGGTTCTTAGCTGCAGAATATACAATCTTTTCTAGTTGGTTTAAAATCAAAGGGTTATTTTGACTCACATGATAATTGGCAGACCTGATGAAACAGACATTGGAAGCTTTCTGGAATGATTTCCCAAACTTAATTGCGAAGGGAACAGATGACTCTTCCAAGAACCTGTTGAATCAAGAAACCAGTACCACAACCGTCTTCCCCAGCTCCACATAACCTGTGCCCCTATCTGCATCAGAAAGATGCATGTCATACACCTATGTCCCTATCTCCACAAAGATGCATGTCGTACACCTTGCTCCTCAGCATGGATTCAGAGTCTCCTAGAAGTACACCAGTTGGCAGAGTCCATAGGATTCCAATGTCTGGAATCCTAGCTGCAAAAGAGTACGGGGAATCTAGCTTAGCCTTCAAGCCCCTGCAGAATGGAAGGCAGCCCCTGGAGTCTGGAGGTGTACATGTTTTAATAATTTAATAATCTGATGTGTGACTTCCTTAAAAGCAAAGAATTCAAATTAAATTCTTGAAATCTTTGGATTATAAATATCTGATGATTTGACAGGGGGGATAGAGGAGAGAGGGAGAAATCAGAAAAAACAGGAGGGTTCTAACAAAGCCAGGGCCTAGGATCAGACAGATTCATGCTGGTGAGACCATCTTTAGATTCTTTAGTCCCTTTGTACCACATTGCTGCTCTGCTTTTTTCATGACCCATCACTTGCATAAAACACCTCCTTGGCTTACTTCTTTAGCTGGCTCATTCAACCTCTTAGCAGAGGATAGAAACCACTTATCTCGCTGGACAAGACAGAAAGTTTTTGCCTGTGAGTAAGAAATAAACTGTTTTCTCTGTGGCCTACTTCATTTTCTATATGACTAACATCAAATGCACCATTAAACACGTTGACATTCACTCACCACCACCACTACCTTAGACGAGAGTTAAACTTGCTCTTTACCAGACGCGTGCACTTCATAAATTTGGGGCGTCCTTCGCAGAGCTTGCTGCTGTCCGCAGCAATGTCTGGGGAATGCTCAAGGACTGGTGGTGGGACGCGGCATCAATACAACTGCAGGGCTGGGAATCTGAGGTGTTAGCAAGTTTCCTACCGTCCCACTTCACACTCTCAATTTCCCAGCCCTGTTAAATTAGCTGCTGCTTTCTTCCACTCCAGTGGCAGCATGTGGGCAGAGACTTCAAGATAAGGAGCATCTGTTTCCACTCTGGAATTTTCAGTTTCTCCCTAAAACTCAGACCTGAAACCTCTCGCATAGCTGAGCAAATAAGCAAGCTGCGCGTGTGAGTGGCAAAGCACAGCGTGAGCACCCACCCTCAGAGCAGTTCTGCCGCCTTGCTGCTAGTCACAAAGCACACAGTGTCTGTTGTCTGTGGCCCCTTAGGGCTGTGTCTCTGCAGGCAAGGATGCATTGTGAAAGGACTGTGGCTCTTTTTTTCCTAGACCTTCTTTTTGATGCTCCTTTGATTCCAATTATCTTTAAGTATAAGGAACTGAGATATTATCAACAAGGTTGGAAAAGCTATACCCTGTGTGCAATTATTGGAAGACAAAGATTTTTTTTATCTTCGCTGGAGTGTTTTGGGAACACATATTTTCAAAGAATTGCCTAGTTGCTCTTGGTTAGAGAACTTCCTTGCATTTTTGTTTTCCTTAAAAAAAAAAAAACCTATTTCAATTGTTATTTTTAAAATTCTGAACTATTCTGTAAGTTTTTCATAAGATGCCAGGCATTGTCAAAGGTCTATAAAATAGGCTGTCCCTTTGCCTAAAGAAATGCCCGTGTCCTTTTAAACAATTCAGCACAGTTGACTGGGTGAGTCAATCCCATTTATGTCTGCTATTTGGTAGAAAGTAAATGGTCATTTGAGTCCAGTAAAAGACAATAGCTGTCTTCTAACAGGGACTAGCATTATTAAATGTTGCATTTAATTGCTGGAAGTATCAACTGTGGGTCAGCTGGGTGAGTGCTTTTCCAAGGGAAGGGAAAATTCAGATGATTGAAAATGTTTTCATTTTCAAACTTATAGTTCTCAAGTTAATAAAATTTAAATTCAATAAATATATTTCCACATGAATGTAATCCTGAAACTATTTGTCTAACACTAGGACATGCTGCTACTATCAGCTCTAATGGCATTTGTAACAAACATGCATTAATTAAAATGTTTTGCAACACTAATTTTTTTGTCTATTAGTATTAAATGAGTTCCCTTTGAAATGGCCTATGTAGAGGAGGGTTGGGGGTTTTATTTGCTATTGTAAAATGCTATCAATATTGTGTAAAATCCATAGATTTTGAAATTTTGAATCCTGTTTACTTGTTATTTGGGCGAATATGAGCATTCTGCATTTGTTTTCTCATTGATAATCTGAAAATAATTATTCTGAAACTCAAAACTTGGAGAATTAAATACAGTCACTGATTTGCTCAATAACAATTTATTTGGCATGTATACTCTGCACTAGGCATGAAGCAACCATTCTGAAGCAAGACAGATTATTACTACCAAGACACTGTAATCTAGAGTATGAAAAAGAACTTTGGAAACATGAACAGTGTTATACAAATACTTGTAATTACTACTAAAAAATCTAAAGTCTGGAGTAATTATACTTTGAGATAAAATATGCAGTGGCATAGGCTTGGTCTTAAAAATACCTTAAACAACAAGTTTTTAAAATATTAGCCCATTTTAGATAGCACATTTTCTTTTTTTTATTTCAGCATATTATGGGGCTACAAGCATTAAGGTTACATACATTGCCCTTGCCTCCCCTCCCCCCTCAAGTCAGAGCTTCAAGCATGTCCATCCTCCAGATGGTGCACATTGCACTCACTGTGTATGTAAATACCCATCCCCTCCTCCCCTCTCCCACCTGCCCAATAATTGATACATTTTTTCTTAACATTTTTTCTTAACATTTTGGTTACATTGTATATCTTTGCCTCTCCCTAGCCAGGGTTAGAGGTATGCCCTTCCCCTCCACAATGCTCACCACATCCCTCAGATGTGGGACCACCCCCCCAACCCCCAAATCCCTGGTGAACGCCACCACCCTTTAAGCACCATAGTGTTAACCAGTCAGTACCAATTTGATGGTGAGTATATGTGGAGCCCATTATTCTGATCTTGTGTCACCTCGCCTCACTTGTGTCACTGGATAATGGGCTTAAACTCAATCCAAGATACTATAAGCGGTGCTAGCTTGCTGTCGTTTCTTAGAATTGAATAATATTCCATTGTAAACATATACCAAATTTTAATAATCCACTCATGAATTGACAGACACTTGGGCTGTTTCCACGTCCTTGCAATTGTGAATTGAGATAGCACATTTTCTGAAAGAGAATCTCTACCTTTCAGAGAGATCGCAAACAACTATGATAATACTATTTTTCTTAAAGAAACTGTATCACATGATAGGAGCAAAGCCTTCATTATCTCACCACTAACTAATTTCCAACAAGGCAACTAACTAGTTTTGCTAGTAACAGCCTGGTTCAGGTTTTATAGTTCCTGCAACATATACAAATTTGGGGATCCTCCTTAAGAAAATGAGTCTAATACCAAAAATGCAAAATTAGATTCAAATGGAATAGTGATTTAAAGTAAAATAAGGCAATCAAATTATAAATGCAAAAAAATATATAGCACAAACACAAAATTCAAAAATACTGCTTTATTAATAAATTTCCTCTAAAATTAAGGGTTTGTCCCACATAATTTTGGTTGCCCACTCCTGAATCACCGCTTCATATGAACAGTAAGTTTCTAAAATCACTTTATATAGAGACAATAGATTTCAATGTCTTATTAAACATGGTTAATTAAAAACTGCTTTTATTGATAATAATTTAGATTTTTTTCAGCTTCACAGTTCTTTGTTGATAATATTATGTATATTTTTAGGATTTCTGTCAAGTTTGGGAAAATGTTTGTCAAAGTTTTTTGGTATGTGGATTATACAATGTGGAAGAATTTCCTTTTGTCCAATACATTTCCAACCTCCATTCCCTCCTACTACTGTGTACTACCTGCCAGGCATTAGAGTACAAGCTCATATCTTGATCAGGCCTCTGGCCTTGAACATACATGTCGTGAAGTTGGGTGAGTTGGCACAGCTAAGGGTTAAAGTATTGCTAAAATCCATTCCTACACTGAGATGTGTGTTAACAATTTAACTATACATAGGAAAGACTGCAACTCTATATCCCATTAAATCCCAACTAACCATATCTTGAACTCAACCTCCTCTTAACTGGATCCCCCCAACTGCTACAACCTCTCTATGCCACCCCACAGGCAGTCAAGTAAGAGAGAGTGGAAGCAGGAATAGAAGAGATAAGCAATTATGTAAAAAAAAATAATCTTGCATCTATGAATATAAAAAATACAATGACCATGTAAACACATTGCTAGAAATCCTCCCCACCACAAGCTGCAATCCAAAAAGACCTAAGATTATGGCTCAATATGTCACGGTGGATTTGTCTCTGTACTTAGTGTCATTCTTTCCTTACAGAGTAGACTATTTATTGGATGGGTGTTATCTTTGCAATGATATTATAAAATGGCAGCATTTTAATGTGAGCCATATGTCCATGTCCATGAATAAGGCCTTTATTTCAGATATTGTCTCTATCAGTTGCTAATTTGTTTTAAAGCATTGATTTTTAATTTATTCACGTAGTTAAACAGCAAATGTCACCTATGCAAGATACTGTGCTAAACTCTGCAGATGATCAAAGACATAAAAGAGTTATTCCCTATCCTCAGGGAACTGAGGCTACGTTTTTAGCAGAGAGTATAGAATTACTAAACCAATATTCTCATTCCTTGGAATTCCCAGCTTTTATCTGTTATTTTATAAAGTAATACAGAACAATCTCTGTGTTCTCAAATGTCTAATATTTTTCTTTCTCAAAACCACAATGGCACATTTCTCATATATTCTAACATTCTCTATTTTTAAGTAAATATGTCACATCTTATTACCAGTATAAAGATTCCAGAGGCTGCCTCTCTTTGCTCCATATAGCTTCATAATTAAATGTTTATAGCTATGTCCCTTGTCAGAGGCTGACAAAGGACAAAAGTCTTGAAATGCTGCCTCATTACCAGATACAAGGAACTATCTAACTACCCCATTTCCTTCTGTTGATTTTTTCTAGCATTCTCACCATGTTGAATACATTTCCCTTTCGTATTTGTTTTAGATATAATGATAATCATCCTGTGTCTTCTCCCATATGTGTTGGTGAAACAGAGGTGCTGATTGATAAAGCACTGATAATTCCAATCCAGCATTACTGTATCATTAATGAGAAATATTTCAGGGTTGGGGGTGTATTTCAATTTTGCTAATTCAAAGATCTGTGTAGAATGGTATCATCTTATGTGTGTGGCATATATTTTCTTTTTATCAAAGAGTATTTAGTTAAGAATTAGACTAGTCACGTAAGGAGCTAATAGTGTGACACTGGAAAAAAATCCCTCTGCACTCAAAGACTCAGAAGCTTTGGAAGAACTTGAGAGAAACACGTAGCATTAGGCATGATTATCCACTAATTAATCAAGATAGAGTAAAAACAGTATTCTGTATTTAAAGAAAGCATCAGAATAAATTTCCTAATTACCCATTCCACTTCTTAATAGTTCTCACTCTCAGGCAGTTGTTTTATTTATAATAAAATGACTCAAAGATGAGTTTTGGAAAGGAATACAGATGACTCATGACAAGAGCTTTCCAAATGGTACCATGAATCGAGTAATCACACTGAGACTTAGAGTTTTGGAGGCCTCCATTAGCTAACAAGAAATGGGGTAAATATCCCATTTCTGCAAAAGATTCCTATTTAAAACCCTGGAAGCTCACAAATTTGTAAACATTCATTGAGCCTCTCTAATATCAAGATACCAATATCTAATATCAATATGGCAATATATACCTGCATTAGATGTGCCTTTGTCCTCATTCATATTTCTATGCTATCTTTTGGTGAAATACTTTACTTTTTAGAGATTCATTTATTTAGTCAAGGTGCTTTTTCATTTTCCCTAATAATGTGCACCACATACTAAGAATCCACAGATGAGCAAGATCCAAAGTCCCTGACTTCAAGGAATTCAGTCAAGGAAAGGCTAACCATGACAATATGTGTCAGGAATGTTGTGGTGAGATTGTGTTCACACAGAGTGGAGAATATCAAAAGTTATCACTAAGTAAAGTAGGAAATACAGAAGTTGCACCCGCTTTTCTCACACTAGCCATTTTAAATAGCCCTTCACATTAGTAAATAGAGCACCTAACCTCTCAGGAAAGTATGTTCCATTAGATTACATCTCCAAAGTACAGAATAACTCATTGCCAGAAAAATGGACACTTGTACAACAGGATTTAAAAATGTGATTTTTTTCCAGACAAACAAAATTATTTTCAACACTAGATTCCCAAGTTTGCTCATTGATTTACAGGAAGAAAATGAGTACTCAGCTATGCAAACAAGAACAATTAATGATTTAAGGCATAAAGTTCAGAATACATTACAAATTATAATCTGGTCACTAGGTGATAAGTGGAAATAGAAATATAAATAATGTTCTGAGGCATTTTGAAAGAGACTAGACTAGACTTGAGAATATAGCTTGTGTACAGAATAGGGATTATCACTCTTTATAATATCATAGATCCCTTGAGAATTTTATGTAAGTATGGATCCTCCTAGAAATATACATACACACACACACACCATTTTAGGGGTCTCATTGAATACTGTAAGTGGAGTCTCCATCAGTTTTTTGACCTTCTCCTCCTGTGAGACTTGCTTGCTAGTGCTTTTTTCCTTAAGAATCCACGTGCCCCATGATGACTGTGGGAAAACAAAGAACACTTGATAGGAATGGATTCATATAGCTACATACTTCTGAATTTCTTGAAGCATTGGATTTTCATCTTAATGAAATCAATTCCTATATTAACAATGCCACTGTCTTTTCCCATGGCCTGGTGGAGGTTCTCCTTGACCACCTCAATAGCCTGTTAGTCTCCTAGCTGTTCAATCCTACTATTCCTGCACCTTCTACTTCCCTGTTACACTGGCTGCCAGAGTGATTGATGTAAAACATGCATCTTACAATTAAAACTCTTCATTGGCTCTTCAACTCCATAAGCGCAAGCCCTGTATCATGGAGTTGGTATGCACCTTTCATCTTGCCCCTGGGCATCTCTCTGGCATCATGTCTCACAGATCCATCTCTCTCACACCCTCAGCAGATGCTCAATTGCTACACTTCATTGTTGCAGAAACTTTTATAGTTCCCTGAAACACATCATCATGATCTATATCATCATTCTTTGCCCATTTGCTTGGACTCTACTTTCATTTCTTGCTCCCCTTGTGAGCCATTCCTCATTCATCAAAATTCAATGCAGATGCCCATAGGAAACTCTCCCAGACAGCACTAATTACTTCTCCCTCTGATTCACTATACCTTGAACAGAGTTCTAGTGTTGCTTAATAGGAGTCTAATAAATATTTTTGAATGAGTGAATTAATAAGCAAATGTGAGACATGGGTTATGTTTTCAGCATAGGCTTAGTTCTGAGACTCGCTTGTCAAGCTTGGGTGAGGAAAGGATCAAGATGAACCATGATCATTGAGGATACAAGGCCCCTTCCACAGCGTCTGGGTACATGTCCTCCCTGAGGGAATGAGGCTCGGAGGGTTTTTCTGACCAATAACTGATTTCTTGGAAGAATAGTTGCACCTACTGTGATTCCTACCTGGTGCTGTTGGTTGGGCTCTTGGCTGGCCTCAGCTCCAGATAGACTAATCCTGTGCCTAGTATCTGCCTTGGCTGAGGGAGGTGAGAGCATCCCCATGGTGATGGTGTGTGCCGCATGCTTCTGTGAACAGCCCTGTGGGGAGACTCTATCTGATCTGGCCTGCATGCACATAGGGCTCAGGACGGAAAATGCAGGTGCTGGCCTGTCCTTTGACCATGGATGAGCGGCTCATGCACTCTGGACAGCCAGAGATTGTTCTGTTCTCTCCTGGCCATTGCGAGTAGTCGGTCACCAAGAGCTCTGATGAGAATAAGGCCCAGGCTTGGCGTTACTCCTGCTTCCCTGTCCAGAGCCCACCCTAAAGCCTCCTTTGTCTACTGTTCCTCCCTACCTCCAGGATAGGTGGTAGCCCCCAGCCTCTTTCCCCTGGCTCACCGTCCTTCCTCAGCTGAGGAGCTATGTCTCCATGCCCCTCTGATCCCATTATTCCCGACCTGGAACCCTCCAGGGCCACCCCCTTGCCTCAGTGCGGGTCCTGGGTTCTCACCTAGGCTCTGTACCATCTGACTCTCCTCCTGCCCAGCTCTTGGGCGCCCTGTCCCCTCAGCCGCCATGTGCTCTCACTGACTCCTGCCTAGGGCCATAGCTTGAGTGCTTTCCTCTGCTGACCTCTCACTCTCCTGCCCCAGCGCGGTCTCTGCAGGGCCTGATCAGACTACCTGTGCAGGCAGGTGTTCAGCAAGTGCCTGTTGAGTGTCAGTACTTTTCCAGACATCTTAAAACTGGGGTTTATTTGGCTGAAGGCACTGTGTTAGGATCCTTGAAATATGCCGGATTTGCACAGCCCTTCTTTTATCAGCCCAAGTGTTCTCCCCCATCTGAGGCAGCAGCGAGATAGACAGTGACCACCAAAGTCTGTCTCGAGCAGTGGCTGCTGTCCTCAGAACTCCTAACTGTGACCAAATCACTGTATAAAACATAAGTTTTCCAGAAAGGAAATGTAAATCCACCTTTATACTGAAAATGTTATTAAAAGTCATTAATATGACCAGGTACCTTAATAAACAGACATAGATTCCCTTAGACAAACAAAAGAGGGTGGGTACTTGGGTTATAAAGCACTTTCCCCCATGGGGAACATTGGAGATTTTGGGAGGTAATAAGAGCACAGGGTAATTATTGGGGTGACTAGACAGCTTCTAACATGGCCCAGTGTTCCTCCCTCCTGATATTCATGCCCTTGTATAATCCCTTTCTCCAGAGTGTGGCTTGGCTTCACTTCTAATGAATATAATGGTGCAAAAGTGATGGGATGAGGTTACACAAGACTGACTTTATTCTTGCTCTCATTCTCTCTCTGGCTCTTCTTGCTGATTTCTCTGATGAAGCCAGATGCCCGGTTGTGAGCTGGCTTATGGAGAAGCCCATGTGGAAAATAACTGAGAGTGGCCTCCAGTCAACAGCCAGAGAGGGAGGAATCCTGCCAACAATCCTATGAGTGAGCTCGAAAGCACATTCTTTCCCAGTTGAGCTTTGAGTTGTGGGAAGCCCCAGCTGACATCTTGATTGCAGCCTCAGGGGAGTCTCTGAGCTGGAGGACCCAGTCAAGCCATTTCTGGATTCCTGACCCACAGAAGCTGTGAGATAATAAATCTCATTTTAAGCCAGTAAGTTTATGGTAACTTTGTATGCAGCAATACATTACCAATGCATGTGTATGATGGGAGATAAGACCAGAAAGAGAGTTTGAGCCTTACATGCCACCTAAAGGAGTAGCAGGCAAAATAATGTCTCCTCATTTCCCCTCACCAAGATGTCCACTCTGTAATAATCCCTTGAATTTGTGAATATGTTAGGTTACATGGCAAGGGGGAATTAAGGTTGCTAATCAGCTGACTTTAAAATAGGAAGATTAGGCCGGGTGCAGTGGCTCACACCTGTAATCCTAGCACTCTGGGAGGCTGAGGCGGACAGACGGTTTGAGCTCAGGAATTCGAGACCAGCCTGAGCAAGAGCGAGACCCTATCTCTACTAAAAATAGAAAGAAATTAATTAGCCAACCAAAAATTATATAGAAAAAATGAGCCGGGCATGGTGGTGCATGCCTGTAGTCCCAGTTATTTGGGAGGCTGAGACAGGAGGATTGCTTGAGCCCAGGAGTTTGAGGTTGCTGTGAGCTAGGCTGATGCCACAGCACTCTAGCCCAGGCAACAGAGCGAGATCTGTCTCAATAAATAAATAAATAAATAAATAAAATAGCAAGATTAGCTTGGATATTCTGGTAGATTCAATGCAATCACAGATGTCCTTATAAAGTAATAGCAGGGGTCCTCAAAGAGAGAGAGAGAGGGGGACATAGATGCAGAAAAGGAGATGTAACGATGGAAGCAGAGGTCACAATGATACAGTTGCTGGCTTTGAAGATGGAAGTGGGCCATGAGCCATGGCGTGCAGGTGGCCTCCGGAAGCTAGAAAAGGTAAGCAAATGGATTCTCCCCTAGAACCTGTAGAAAGAATACAGTCCTTTCAACACCTGGATTTTAGCTCAGTAAGACCCATTTCAGACTTCTGAAGGTCAGATAATAATAAATAGTACATTTGCCTTGCTTTAAGCTAAAAAAAATCATAGAATTTTAATGTTGTTTCTATTATACCATACTTAAATTTTTGTGGTTTACTTCTTTGAATCACCAACCAGATAGAGAGTTTCTGGTAACTAGAAATTTTTCTGTCTTCAGAGCCCAGCACCACAACCAGTGCAGCGTAGGTGTAAGTCGCAAGTCAGTTGAGTTGGGAGAAGTGTTAAGTTCTTTCCTCTGAAAATTTCAAAAAAATCTATCTTATATAAATGCTAAATTTTTATGTGAAGAAGAAATTGATTAGTAGTGTTTTAATTAGTTGTCTATCTATTAGAGAATTAAATTACTAGTAAAGCAGTAGGTTTTTTTTTTTTTTTGCTTATGAACTTTTTTTGGTCTTTTTTAGTGTATTATGGGGGTACAAGTGTTAAGGTCACATATATTGTCCATGCTCCCCTCCCCCCTCGAGTAAGAGCTTCAAGCGTGTCCATCCCCCCAATGTTGCACATCTTACTCGTTGAGTACTAATGTCATAAATGAATCCTTAGAAGAAAAGACCACAGAAATTATACAAGTAATGTGGAGAGAAAGAGAAAAGGGGAAAAAAGAAACCAGAGAAAAAAATGTTTAAAACATGCAGATGATATCTTCTTGTATGAAATTGGTAAATATTTTGAAATATCACCTGGACACTGGCCCCAAACTCCTGAGATCAATTTAATATGCAGGAAGTGGGCAAATGGATGTGGTGATTTTTATAGCAGAGAATGGCCAACTTGACCTACTGGAGATTGCAGGTATCATTTCAAAATAACCTTTGAGGCAGTTTGTAATTCCGGCACTTTAGTAACTCTCTAGCTGTAGAATTAGATCATTATTACTCTAATTTTAAAGGTTGTCCTTTGTTAAGGTATTTCTTATTCATGTATTCATCTCAGACCATTTATTTCAAGAGGCAGTTGTTTTTCCCATGAAATATAGCAATTACTTTAAAAAAACTTTCCACTTATAAAAAGGTCATTCTTGGTATTGCTTGGTAAATATACTTATAATGCTATAATTATAGGACAGATGCCATTTTATTTTGTAGTTAATTACCCCTTTATTTTGACCTTTTCATGTTTCCTGGAGATATTTTCCCTTATGCATTATTATTTTAAGGATGACAATATTCTAGTTTGCTAAAATAATTCAGTAAAAATCACAAAACAACAGGAGTAAAAGAAAAAATGTTATGCTGACACATTAGTAAGACACTTGTTTCTGTTTTGTTTTTTATATCAATCTTGTTACATTTTCTCAGCATATATGTTAATTATATGATTCAACAGCCACCATATTGCTAAATATAGAAGTAGAATTGACACTCTATAAAATTTTAGTTGGATATATCTGGTGTTATTATTTTGGAAACAGGGTTAGCAACAAGAAGTAAAATGTGAAAATAGAATAAATTTGGGAAAATGAAACAATAACACTTGTGGAAGTTCTACCCACCATGAGAGCAGGTTAACCTTTAGAATGGACCTTCAAAATAAATAGCTGAATTTTTTTCACATATACATTTGAATAGATGACATGTATGTATGTGTGTGTGTGGGCATAGATGTGTATATAAAGGAATATGCATATATATGTATATATATGCACAAATATAATTTTACATATATAAATAATATTTATGTATTATATTTATTTACATGTAAAGCATAACTTATAATTTATTTTATTTAATATATAATGTACACTAATATTATTAATACATTACATATATATGTATGTGTGTATATATATTTCCAAGAAGATAAACATCATATAGTCATTAAACTTTATGTGAATTGAAGCTACTTTTTTTTAAATTTCAGAAATCAAAGCCTGACTTTAAATAATGCACTTGAAGTGCAATTACTTATCAGTTTTAAATAATCCCTTGCTATGATATGTGAGCAAAAGGGGCTCTAAAGCTTTTTCCCACCTTCTTTTCCCTACTCTGTCTCCCATTTCTTGACTAGTGATTCCAATTGTTTGTTCATTCCAAAATTCCTGTTGTTATGCTTTGATTTGCTCTTGCAAGCAATGACCTAAATCAAAAGTTATTTTACTTCATATGAGTATTTCTGTCATGTTATAAAATATTTTCTTCCAGAGAGGGAGAAAAAACCAGTTGCATATATATGAAAGCAAATGAAATTCATGAAACAAAATAAAATGAAAATAATCACTTCATGATAACAGGGCACTTAAACATGGTAACACCTTTGTAAAAAGCTTGGTTCTTGGAGGCATTTGAGAGACATCAGTGCTCCTGACCTATAAAGTATTTATTTACTCCATGAATGGCAGCAGGTCCTTTTTTCTCTGAGGGTGGGTTGTCAACTGATATATCTTTGAATCAATACCATTTTGAAGGAGTCACCAAGTTAATTTATCCTTTTACTGTCTTCTGTATGCGGATTGACAGCTAGGCAGACAGCAAGAGTGTAAACCCATGTTTTTTAAGATGAAATAGTTTGTCGGGGAATTCTAGGCCACTCTAATTACTATCACTCTGACTAAAACATAATGGCAGGTTGCCTTTTGATTCAGAGTCTGATGGTGTAAGGATTTGAAACATGAAACAAGTTTTCAATCCCCTGTTCATGGAGGATTGAATTGGTAGTCACATGGGCAAAAGTGTTGAGTAAAACTGATAGAAATAAAACATCTTAATTTCCATTTACCATAATTATAATCGTCATGCTGATTAATCACTGGCCATGTCTTTTGCTTCTTGAGATTTAGGGGCAGGTGAGTTTAGAATAATGCCTTTGATCAAAAATTGTGTGTTAATAGTTCTAAATGGAATTGCTCCTTTTGGACTGTTTCTTGTAACATGGGAAGAGGGTCCCCATGCTTGATCCTCTTGAGACTTGTTTTGTGGGAGCATCTGCTTCCATTGGCTCTGACAGGAGCACTTTCCTGAGGGAGTCGCACTCTTCCCTTTTCCCTTCTAATTATGCAGAATGTTCCCCTCCTTCCCTTAGCCACCTGTATCGAGCAAAGCCATGTTCAATGATTTCTCTTGAGATGAAGCTCTGCTGGCAACTTACCATAGACAACACAGATATGATAAGAAGTCATCTAACAACCTGAAACTATAACAAAAAGAAAAAAACACCCATGCAGCTTAAGCGAAGAAGAGGATAATTCATGTAAATATCCTTCCTGCTGCTTCAAGGATCTTTCAGAAAAGAGACCTTTATTATCCTGCACACAGTATGTGCTTAACATATACTTGTTGATAACACAAATGATGATTGTTGTAGCTGTGCCTCTTTAAAATGAAATACAATTCATCATTATGTTACACAGTCTTACAAATTTGTTAGCTGATTACTCAGTGTTCCCTACCGTTAGCTTCACATTTGCTAACCTGGGGAAGTTTAAAATATCGATGCTTGGATCTCATCATCAGAGATTCTAAATTACTTGGGCTAGTGCGTAGCCTGAGCCTTGGGATTTTTAAAACCGCCCAGGTTATGTGTGCATGCAGCCAATGTTGAAAATCATTATCAAAATTGTATTAGCTGGCATATCCTGAGTGCTTATTTTGTGCCTGCCCTGTGCTGAGTGCATTACATATGGCATCTTGTTTGCTCAGCAAAACAACTCCATCGAGTTGCAATTATTACCTCCATTTTGCAGATGAGGACACTAAACTCCGACAGGCTCAGTGAATTTCTCAAAGTCACGTGGCAGGTGAATAGTAAAGGAAGGATTTGAGCCAGGTCTTTCCACAGTTTCTTGTTGCCGACCATCTTCATTGGCCGAAGCTTTGAGGCCAAGGTGGATCAAATGGCTGGTTACAAGTTCAGCATGTTGTAAGGGAGATTCTTCATGGGGCAGGAGATTGAGCTGGTGAGTGTTTCCCAGCCTTCCTTAGTGATGAGAATTTTCTGAGGTTTCCAAGCTTCTTCTCTGAAAACTGATTCACAGGTCTGATTTTGGGGGTCCAATGACTTTGTTGTTGTTGTTAGCAAATACTTTACTTGATTCTATAAATAATTTCATGGAAGCCAGGGAAGCTCTGGACTGGATGACTGGTGTAGAATAACTGGGATTCTGTGATCAATTCTTCAAATCCTCCTAGGGAAAAGCCACAGAAACTATGGTTCTGATTCCCAATGAACACCGGGTGACAGGGATGACCTTTGTACTACATACGTGCTTCTAAGTTACAGTCTCTGCATGTTATCTTGTTCCAGTGTTTAGAGGCTTCTTTTAGTGCCTTTATCCTGGCAGTCTTGCTATCAATGCTTTTTAGACGCTCCTGGTCCTGTTCTATCACTTTCCTCTCATCTCAAGAGCTGATTTTGTTCATCTCTGTCCAACCTTACCTTACATTCAATGATGTTAAATTGGTTACTTGAAATTGGCCATAGTAAGAATTTCATTTTAAATTTTTTAAGTAAAGTTTTATTACAGAGCAGTTTGAGAGGTACAGAGAAGTTGCCAAGATAGAAGAGAGATTTCTCCAGTATCCCTTGGTGGGAGTTATTACATCACAAAAATCAGCAAATGCTAAAATCAGGACTCTGCCCCGTTTCCCACATACCACACTCCACAGCCCATTTTTAAACATTTAGCAGCACACCATCGTTTAAGCATCCAACACACTTATAATGGGTGTTAACATTGCTGCCTAAAAAAGAAAAAAAGTCTCATTTAAGAGATATTTTCTGATTTTTTGCGGACTTTTTGTTTTGATAAGATTCTCACTTAAAAAAGACACAAGTCTGGATGTATACTGAAAGGTTGGGAGATGAAATGTAATGCTTTTATCCTTGATAAAATTTGAACTATGGTCAACATATTGAGAAAAAAGCAAATAATGTCTATATTTTAAATCTCATATATCTGAAAAGAGGAATTGGATAAATTTGTTCTGAAAAAGTGTATAAAGATCTCCTGGCTCCACTTAAGCCTCTTTGTATAATGTATTTATTTTTATGAAGTGTTTACATGCCTAGAAGTTTCAGTACAACCCACAATAAAAATTTCCTTTTTATTTACTTCATTATAACTTGATATTTCTAAATTTTCATCTTGGAGACTTAAGGACTTATGACTTACTCAAATATTTTATGGATTTTAAGAGGATTTTAAGTTAGGAAACAAAAATCCTTGCCAGTGATAAAAGCCATGTTAAATGTCAAATCAGTGTGAGCTTAGCAAAATCTAACTCCTTAGTAAAAAGGAAGGCCAGGTCTCACTTGCTCCAGGAAACATTTCCTGCCAACTCCAGCCAAGAAGCATCCTTCCTCTTTCTTACTGATTGTTACTTTTCCCCCCAAACTATTCATATAGCACTTAACACAACACCAGAGGACCTGTGTTTGCAATGTTGCCTTTCAGGTGTTTTAAGATAGCTCCTGTTTTGTTATGGATCTTTGGCTTTGGCATTTATCTTAGCATTGTTCTTATTTTGTTCCTCTTGCAGAGACTCAGCATCTTGAATTTCTTAGTATCTTATGTTTGGAAGAGATTTTATAGGTCTTCTTTCTGACACCTATTTGTTAATATCCCCTGAAAAAGTCTCCTCCTTGTTACTATTTAGTCATTGACCCAAGGTGGGCTTCAAGGGAATGTGACCTGTTTGAGTACCTAGGACCCCATGTTTAGAAAGACCTCATACTGGGTTTAGTGCTCTGCAGTTGTGCCTTGAAATTCTTAATAATTTTTGAGCAATGGGCCTTGAATTTTCATTTAGTACTGGGCCTGCAAATTATATAGCCAGTTCTGCATCCAGCTGTTGCTCACTTACTGGCATTGACTGTATTTTTCTTTTATTTATAATAAAACCTCATGGCTTAGCATGTAATTATTGCTTATTAAATATTTTCTGATTGTATGGAAAAGATAGCAGGCCAATCTTTGTGACCCCCATCAAGGAAGATAAAGGGGCTAGGGGTGTGTACCATGTCTTTGGATGTAAAACATTTCATAGTGGTAATGGGTTTTATTATGTAATTGAATAGTTGATGTTAGCCATAGAAAAGGAGACTTTTCAGCTTAAAATACATATTGTATTATTTTATTAATATAAGGTAACTAACATTAAACAATTTTATAATAATTTTCATATTTTTTATGAAAATTAATGTTTTTGGATTTGTGCATAAGGTTGGCAACAATAATCGACACCAAAAATATAAAAACAACATCAGAAAAATCCAACTGAGATTTCTTATCTCATTTCCACTTAAGCCTGAAGGTATAAAAACACCAGTTGGCAAGTGCAGGTTTTGAATAATCAGCTAGCAAAGCTTACACATTCCTTAATGTTTCATGAAAATTAAGAAAGAAAAAAAAAGGAAAAGGATTTTTACCATAGATTCAAACTGGGTTTGCCCTGCTCAGTGTGAAACTTTAATTAGTTCATTATTGTATTATGTTATTTTCCTTCATTAGGTTAATGCATTTACATTGAAAAATAAAATAATGAACAAGGGGGTGGGGTCTTAGGTTTATACTTTAAAAACTAACAAAAGATGCACTAGTCATTTGAAAGCTAAAAGACTCACAAAATTGGAGCTTTTGTTCACTATATTTTAATATATTTATGTAAGAGTGGTGGGCATTGTATGATATGGAAGGGCAACACTCACCGCTATTTAAGACAGTACTTCAAATACTAAGGTATGATCTAAGCAGTTTTATTGGTGTCATATACATATTAATAAAACCATCTTCTTTTGATAAGTGAGAGTTACATAATTAAATGGAAGGAAATACTAAAACATATAGTGATATTGTTGAAATATTTTATTGACTTCTTAATGTGGGTAATTAGGTTTAGTTAGAAGTGAATAAGGTAAAAATCTTTGATATCTACTGATTTAATTTAGCTCCTTCCCAAATCATGTAATCAAAGGAAATAGCACCACATTGTATGTTGAAGACCGAGGCTATTTATGATAGTATACGCTGTAGGAACAATTATATTAGTGGCAATTACTATATGTTGAAAATTTGCCCTTTCTGACTGAACAGACAGTTTCTATTAGGAAAATCCAGGTTATCAAATAGTGAGTTAAATTCCCCTTTTGTCATTTTTAGCTACTCAAGTTCCATGCTGAGAAATATGACAGAGTAAATGTTCAACAGTAAACAATATAATGAATTCTACATTGATATGTACTTTGCCTAAAAAGAAACCATTAATTTAGCTGTTGAAAGATTTGAGATTTTCAAGAGTTGGATTGGATGCATTGCTCCTATTAACTGAGTTGCAAGGGGCAGCACTCTGAATTTTTAAAATTTAAGGTAAAATTATAAACTAAATTTTGGTTTAAATGTGAGATATTTATCATATAAAAAATGTGTAAAATGCATTGAAAAATAGCAACTTTAGAAATAAGTTAAAGTTTCCCAAAGAAATAATTTCATTGTTTTAAATCATGATTCACACATACATCCATTTCTTTAGTAGACTGTAACTCCTAGTGGGCAGAGGAAAATATCTCTACATTTCTTGCACATTATATTTTTACTAAAATATGCTTGTGAAAGAAATTGTTGAATTATTATAGATGTGGTAAAAACTGGGACAACATGATGAAGTTATTGTACAAATCAACAAAGAAAAATTAAAACCATTGGCAACGTAAAAAAGATGCAACACAAACATTGACATGTTCATTTTGACCTTCTTAGTAATGCGTTATTATATGAATTACATTAAATCAAAACTTTGTTCGTTTCACTGAGAAATTTACATTTTTTAGAATTTTCAGAAATATTTCCTTGTGCTAGGAATATGAGACTATATATCTTAGTAAATCTAATCCCCTGGATCACATCAAAGCTATAGGTGAAGCATGTTTATCCATTGCCATACATCTACAATGTATATCCTCTGAATTTTTTTGCAAGCCAATAGGATAACCAATTTCAAATTGTGTCTGTAATATCTATATTTAATTTCTAGAAGTCATACACAAAGTTAGGCTCCAAAGTAGTAAGGTGGCTGCTTATGTGCTAGTGTAGGAATCTTGCTAATTGTCAAGGAAAGCCAATCCATGCTAACATAGAAGTAGAGGCCAGAGTCCCAGGTCCAGGCTGACACTGAGGCAAAGCTTTCTTTCTAGCAGGCTCAGGGACACACTAATTCACCCTGTGGAGCAAGAAAGGACAAAGCCTGAGGCCAGATTTCTGGAAATGTTATATGAAATTTGAAAACAGACTTCCTATGAAATGTAACATTTTCTCATTAAACTAATGACGGGAGAACAGCTGTTGACTTTAGTTCAGTGAGCTTTGGGGATTTCTCTTACTGCATTTTTCGTAATATACAAGTATTAGTGTAAGGATAAAATCTTGGGCTTCCAGTTAGGTGACCTGAATTCAATTCCCTTTCCAACACTAATGGGAGGCATGATCTTCAGCGAGACTTTCTCCTCTGTCATGTTTCATTGCCATTTATGAAATAGAGACAGTAATAAAATGTCTTTAAGAGATTTTGTAATTTTTATTTTAGTGATTCTATTGAAAGAGAAACAGATCCAGCACTTTTATTAGATAATTTCTTGTCCTTTTCTTCTAATTAATGCCCTCTCTATCTCTAGACACCCTTGCATTTGCTCATGTGCATGTACACACACACACACACACACACACACACACACACACACACACATACACACACATTTTTGTGGCTAAATGAAACATATTTTTGGCTAATTCTCCATGTGAAGGCACCGCATGGTTTAAGAACATCTAAAATGTCTTTGTGTATGTCTTCATGCAATGTTTTTGTGGGAGTTATGGTGAGTTTATTTGATTTTGTAGTTCATATTCCCTACTCTGTATTTATAGATGTATGCTGTACACACCCTTTGGTCAAGTCTCAGTTTACAGATTATTTTTGCTCACATCAGAGGGCCCATTAGTGTGTTTTGGTTCATAAAAGTCTGCATTTAGTTTGTAGAAAATATTTAGAGAATGTGACCTTTAGAATTAAATTTACCTTGAGAGAAAAGCAGTATGTCAATAGATCCTTCCTCTGGTTACACAATAATTTTCCTTTTATGAAAAATTAGACTAATGTAAAAGATTTAATGGTTTTAAATTACACACATTAATGATATTTATTATATACATTCTATTTCACAGGAGGGGAAGGAAATGGAATATTCTATGATTGCTATTTTATTTTATAAAATGAAATTAGTTTTTGCATTATAAGTGATATGAGGAATTGGAGTAACTCCTCAGAATACACATTTTTAAAGATGGTAAAACTGGAAGATTTTTAAGCTGCCTTGTTATTAGATTTGAAGTCAAGTCTCCTGACTAGATTGTGCTGTTTCTATTTATAAAATCTCAATGAACTCCATTATTCTAAATACTTAATGTCTTCCTATTTAACTGAGCTTGTTCCATTTATTTGGGATTCAACTTAGGTTAGTGTAATATTGAGGTAGTAGATGCGCTTAACAACCTATTAATACATCACTTGCAGTTTTTTTAAAGGCTGGAGTAAGATGTAAACTATGATAAAAAGAAAATGAAAAATATTACTGAAGGCCCTGAGCCAGGCAATGGACCAATGCTCGTGGAGTTTACTGGTCCTACTATACTCCCCTCTATCCTAAAGCAGCTAGGTTGATAGAATGGTGGAATGGCATTTTGAACACAGTTACAGTGCCAGCTAGGGAGAAATACCTTGCAGGGCTGGCACAAGTTTTTTCAGGAGGTTGTACTGGCTCTGAATCAGGATCCAATGTATGGTGCTATTTCTGCAATAGCCAGGATTCTCATGTCCAGAAATCAAGGAATGGACATGGGAGTGGACCATTACTCCTAGTGAGCCACTAGCAAAATTTTTGTTTTCCGTCCCTGTAACCTTATGCTATGCTAACCTAGAGGTCTTAGTTCAAAGGAAGGAATGTTTCCAGTAGGAGATACAATGATTCCATTGAACTGAAAGTTAAGACTGACACCAAGTCACTTTGAGCTCCTTTTGCTTCTGAATCAACAGGCAAAAAAGGAAGTTGCTGGATGGGGTGATTGATCCTGACTACCAAGGGGAAATTGGACTGCTACTCTACAATAGAGATAAGGAAGACCATGTCTGGAATACAGGAAATCTCTGCCATGTGGTTAAAGTCAATGAAAACCTACAACAACCCAATTCCGGCAGGACTACTAATGGAGCAGACCCTTCAGGAATAAATCCTTGTTAAGGAATCATGAACAGCTGAGGACAAAGAGAATATGGAATGGGTAATGGAAGAAAGTAATTATACATACCATCTATGACCACATGACCAGTTACAGAAATGAGGACTCTAATTGTCAAAAGTTTCTTCCCTATTTTATTATTAACATGTGTGTGTATAGCATATATCTTTGTTTTCTTCTCTTTCTTATCTCCTTATTATATAACAGAAAATATATTTACTTTACATCATAGTATTTAAGTTACAGGATCTCAAAGAGAAGAGGAAACATCACCCAAGGACTTTACATCCCCGTCTGGGGAAAGAGTTCATGCATTTTCTCTTGTATGCAGACAGGGTAGTTGTATCATGTTAGGTAGATACATGACCTTGTTATTGTCTGTATTTGGAGACTAAATATGGTTTAAGGAGGTATGCATGGGTGCCAAGTTGACGAGGTATGGATTTGTGATAGTTAATCTTATGTGTCAGATTGGTTAAGCCATGGTACCCAGATATTTGGTCAAACTTTATTCTGGATGTTTTTGTGAAGGTATCTTTTACATGAACTTCACATTTAAATGAGTAGGCTCATAAAGTACATGACCTAATGTGGGTGGGCCTCATTCCATCAGTTAAAGGCCTTAATAGATAAAAACTGAGTTCCTTGGATAAAGGGGGAATTTTTCCAACAAACTGCCTTTGAACTTCAACTGCAACATCAACTCTTCCCTGGGTCTCCAGTCTGCTGACCTACCCTGCAGATTTCGGACTTATTGTCCTTACAATTATATGAGTCAATCCTTTAAAATAAATTTCTCTCTCTCTCTCTGTCTCTCTGGTTTGGTTTCTCTAGAAAACCCTAATACAGATGAATTTCCAAAAGAATTTTAAAATCATTAATAACAATAAGCTTTCATTAATAATATAATCAGTAAACATTTGTTGAATTCATGAATGATAAACCTGTGGAAATGAGTGATCATTTGGTAAATGAACAATATGCACAAAGTGTTTGAAGGGAATGATCAAACTTGTTAAATAGTTAAAAGCTGGATTTGATGATCATTTGGTCATTGATAATGTTAGAGGAGTGGTGGAGGCAAGGACCAGTCTAACATAGATTAATGATTTATTAAGAAACAGAAGAATATGTGTAAATAACCTTTAAAATGTTTGGTAATGAAAGTTCTCACCTGCTGTTCCATATTCGGATTACTCATCTACCAAATAGGTGAGCATAATCAAATGGTTATGGCTTTACAATACTTGGTTTGGGGCAGTTTGTTACTCTGCAATAGTGACTGGCAATCAGCAGGTGGTCGCTGATATGGCCAGAGGGGAAATAAGCATATTTGTACAAGCTGTTGCACATTCTTCTCACAACAATCTTAAAATGAATGTGGTATTATTATTCCCATTTATCATGTAGTGTAACTGAGGCACAAGTTTGAAGATGTGATAACGAGTCTCTTTCTGATGCCATGGAATTTAAAAATGTAGTCGCAGTATTGAAACTCACATTTTTTCTTTCACTTTATAATACTAAGAAGTTTAAGATCAGGAGAGGGAGACAGAGAGACAAGGAGTCACAGAGAGACGAGAAGAATGGGGAGTGGGAGTGGTGTCTGCAGCTCTGCAGCAGAAGCAGAGGGCTGGTGTGGCCAAGAGGAGGACCATTGGCTCCTGAGAGTGAGGGGGAGAGAGGCTCTCGTGGTGGGGCTCAAGGGAGAACTTGGTGAGGTGGCTGGAACCCCTGTTACCTACAGGTCCCTCTGTTCTGAGTGAGGGGTGCTTGGTGGGGGACTAAGGAAAGTGGTAATAGTTTAGATTTGGAACACCACTGTGGGGCATCGCTGGGAGCTGGCCAGGGAAAGGCAAAAAGATTACTGCATGAGGAGTCCATAATGAATCAGAGAAGAATTTGTTGAGGCAGCAATCTGCATAGCACTGTGACTTTCCTCTGAGGTGATATCAGTCCAGGTACAGGCCTTGAGGAGACAACTTTGGGGAGTGGTCTAAGGGGTAAGGATGTGTAGCATCAGTGTGCTGGAAGCATGTGGTGAAATATGCAGAGAGGGCCATTTATCTAATCATATGATGAATATTAGTTTTATCTACCATGTGCCAGGCTCTCAGTGAATGCTTGTTTGAAGAGTCAGGGATGCTGGTAAGGTAGGTTCTAGATGAGTTAGGATGAATCCCTTCCATCTAGGGAATGAAGGTCTGAATGAGAACCAAAGGCAATCATAAGAGAGGAGAAAGAGAGAGATCCCGACTAAGAGGAGATTGCAGTTAGAGAGTTGGGAATTAAAGTTTAAAATATCAGAGAAGCAATATACCTCCATGATGGCAAGGTCTTAAAAGTGAAGTAGCTGTCTTCATTGAAGATGTGGTAGACATGGGGAAGTCAAGACACTATGAGGCTAGACATGTTTGCCCAATCCTTCTCGTCCTTCAATTTGTTTGACAAAAAGACAGATTGACTTTCAGGGTAGGCCTTTGAGCATAAATAGTCTGCTTCCAGATTAAAAAGTGAGGAGGGAAACTATAGTTATAGAGGAATAGCTTTAATAGGGAATTGAGCATATGAAAACCCTTTGAGCCAAACTATCCCAATTATTGCTTTAGAAATAATGGAAACAGGAACTGTTTATCACAAGAGCAAAGAGAAGTTTGGCTCTATCCTAGGTAGAAATCCTCCTGAGTGTAGATTTTTTAATGAGATCAATCTCTGTTTACAAATAACAAAATAATTCCTTTAATTATGGATTCAAGAACATTGCTTATAAAACTATATACATCCAAGCTTTGAAAAATTATGTGAAAATATGCAACACTTTCATTCTCATTTTCATGCTGTCATAGATGGGGAAGAACTCTTGACTTGTAGCCAAATAATATTAGCAGTGAACATGCATGTATGTGAGTCATTTAGACCTTGGGACTCATCAGACAGCTGGATGAAGGTTATGCTTTTCCCTGTATATGCTAAAAATCATGAACAAATGGCTTTATGAGTTCATAATTCACAGTGTATTCACACTGTATATCAGTCTGTCTGAAAAATAAAAATGTTGGTAACAGTTCAGCTAAAATCTCTCTGTAGCATGAAGTGCCCCAAAGGTAGCAGGGCATGAAGATCCCATTACTAATTACCAGCTCTCTTCAACACGCTCCTCCAGTAAGCCCAAGCCCCGTGTGCTGCTTTGGGCTTGGGCTCAGGAGGGCACTGTGACGCTGATCAAAGGAGAACAGCAACTGTGTTCACAGTGACCAGAAGAGAGCACGAGTTAATATTGTATCGCAAAAGAGGATTGCCTGAAGTGGCTGTGCTCGGGCTGTTGCTGCTCAGTGGAGCAATTTAGTAAAGTAGGCAGAAGCCATGCTTTTGGCGACACTTGCCTCCGTATAGGATAAGCTGACGTCTGGATCTTTCTGATACATAGCCTACAAACATAGTCTTCCTCTTAATGATTTATCCACTTGCTGCTTTAATTCAGCTCATCAGCCCGCATCCAGGCTACTTAATAAAGGATCTCCTCCTTCTCTCCAGACATTCTGTTTGCATTTTCAAAGTATGCTTCTCAAGCACAATTACACTGAACTTACTCTTTCGTAAAGCAGAGATTGCTAGCTGTTTTCCAATATCTATTTTCCCTTTCTTTGATGCAATAAACATTTTAGCTGAAGAACACTTCTCCCTGCTTCCCAGGTAGCTAGGTGTGCCATGTGATGAGATTTTGTCCATGGGAATATGCAAAGAATTGGTGGGTGCAAATTCTGGCTCACGGACTCGAAAAGGAATGTACTATGTCCTCCTCTTCCCCTTTATCCTTTCTCACTACCTTTGAGGCAGATATGATACTAGGATGTGGATTAATCATTTGAGGGTACCTGCTTAAGGTAGCAGAGCAACAAGATGGAAGGTGTCAGGGACTCCAACGTCATGATTTTGCCTTATCAGCACTGTATGGCTTATTATTGGATTGTCATGTGGGAGAGGAATAAACTCCCGTATTTTTAAAGACACTATTATTTTGGCCTTTATCATAGCAATAAAACCTATATTCTACAATATTTTTTTGAAAAAGTCTTCATTGGCTTCCCGTTATTTAAAGATGAATTCATACCCCCAAGGAGGGCATTGAAGATTCTTCCCAATCTAGGTTTAGTCCACCTTTCCAGCACAATTCCCTGTCAATAGCCTAGCTCTAATGTCACCACCTCTGTGCTGCTTCCCTACCCTCCTTGCAACAATTTTCCCTGGAAGACTTAATTTCCTCTTCCTCAGAGCCGGCAGAGTACTGTGTGTGTGTGCCAATCACATTTACTTACAATTGCTTTTATTATAATTTTCATTTATCCCCCTCACTAGGAATTATTCTATTATATCTTAATGGCCAGAAGTAGACTATACTCCAGGCCCCAGCCCTCAGTCTTGTCAATGGCCAAGTGAACCATGGATAATCAGGATGGGCACAAAACTGAGAAATTTGTGCTTCTCGAGGAGTGGAACTCTGAATGAAGTCGAGTTTCTGTTAGGTAAGAGGAATGGAATGAAGATTTGGAGGTACTTTATATTCTTTTCGACCGAAATGCCTTTGAGCATGGGGCAGAGATGAGGTGGGGAGACCAGGAAATCGAACTGCACAGTGCAGATGCCTTTGGCTACTGGATTCAAGCTGGAAAAACAGTCCCTGAGCTGCTGTAGTTGTTATTGTGTATTTCTAGAACTCTGAAAGATAAGGAGGAAATCTGCAGACTAGCCCCCATAAGGGATAGAAAGGAATTGGGCTAGTGTAGTTCCTGAGAACAGGCGTGTCTTGTTTCACTGGATGTGGAGATGTCCTCCGGTGTATCTGACATTGCCAGCCACCCTTTGACACGCTGCTTCCTGCCGTCTCTGACTGCCGCAGGCCCATTGATACCTAGCGCAAGAAGTCACATACAATGTGTTTAGTTTAACCCCTTTATCTCATGCCCAGCGCTTTGCCTTAAACAAAAAATTACTTAATATCCTCAGTTGTCAACATTTGGAAATGAAGAATTTATTATGTCTTAGCATTTTAAGTTTCCATTGAAAACCCTCTACTGTTCCCATGTGTACCCCAAATATCTAAGCCCCATGAGAAGGGTCTATGGATTAGAAATTTAGGAATTCTTGTTATGTGAAAGCTGGAGACAATGGGGGAAATGTACCCACCTAAAGTTCCAAACTGATTTTGAAAATGAACATTGACATGAAAACCAATTATATAATTTTTGTTCTTGTCTTTTCCTGTTTTTCAGCTTCTGAGCAAGCTTAGCATAGTATAGAAGGCAGAATGCTTAATGAACAAATGGAAGTTTGTCACATAAACAAGTGGTTAAGAGCATGAGTTCAAGATCAGATTGTATGGCTTCATGGCCTAGTTCCATTTTGCAATAGCATTATACTTAAACTTGCTGTGCCTTGGTTTCCTTGTATATAACAATAATATGTTACTGTCTACCTCATAAGCCTCCTGTAAGAACTAAATGAGATAAATATATGAGGGCTTCCTTTAGTGCTGCACATAGTAAGTGTAATAAATATTAAAGCTATCCATTAGTATTTTATGTAACATTCATTTATCAATTAATACTCCTTTTCCTTGACCTCTTAGATAGCCGGAGACAATGCACGGTTACTAAAATCATATCATGTCACAAGATTGGTGACCTTATAAAAAGAGAATGTCAAGAATCCAATATCTTCTTTTGCAGCATGATAGCATATGAATTTAGAGAATATAAGCTCTTGTCTAAGTAATGACTTCATATTTGGTTCAGAAAAAGAGAGAGTTTCTATTATGTTGGTTTATGTGAAGGTGCGGACAGGGCTGGCATATGGTGGGATTTTGTAGGTAGGTTTTTGTAGGTGGTAGTGCATAAAATCATAAATGTGGTGGGGGAAAAGGAATCTTAAAATTAACCCACACAGCATTTTTGGCACATATCTTTATGTTGGCCACCCCTGAGACAGTATGAGGGTTTGAAATGGATTTATGCCCAAATTCTTCATGGCATAATTTAAAAGATTTTAAGCAAAATATGCTGCCACAATGAACACACACTCTATGCTTTATGAATGGCCTGTTTATTGCTGTGGTTCCGCACAGCTAGAACAGACTGGTCTCAACCAGACAAATTCATGCAGAGTCATGAGGTTGTGCTTTAAATCTATTCCTCACTTCTAAATCCACTTTCAATTACACTAATGTGTAGATATTGCAATGAAATATACTAGGCTGTGCACCCTTTGAACAACTCCATGCATGCCACTATTTAATGTGGAGCATGAAGGAATCTCTGATTAGCAGGCTTCAACGTGCTCTTCCTGCCTGTGTGGGTCTGACTGCAGGAAATAGCAGCTCAATCTTTGAAGCAAAGACTTTTCCTCTGCCTCTGAGAGTAAATAGCCCCAGAAAGAGAAAGCTTCCTCTCTCCAAGGAAGTCTAGATAAATGTGCGATAGGAAGGGAGAGGGCTGTCGGTTGTGTCTGTCAGAATGACACCTGAAGGAAGGCAGCTGGCTCCCGCAGAGTGATAAGGCTAAGGTTACCCAGGCAGAGATAAAAAGCTCACTTGGTCAAAATGCATTACAAACCCAAAAGGTCCCCAACAGGAGTTTTTAGCTTTGCACCCCGAGCCTTTCTCTGAACAAAATGACAATCTGTTCTGATTTTTTTGAGGGGATGTAAGAAGCGCACTCTACTCAGTGGAATGAAGGCAGAAAACACACACTTCCTCACTCTCTCTCCCTCCCCCGCCCCAATGGAACACTTTAGGAGAAGAAATCATTGCAAAGAAGCAGAATTGACAGGAACGAGGATTTTATTTCTTGAAACAGGAACTTTTGCTGCTCCAGATACAGGCGTTGTTGTTGTTGGTGGTGGTGGTATGAAAAGTCAGTTAAGGAGTTCCAGGAATAAAGGACCTAGATGTATAGGGCCATGAAAAGTCCCACTAACTCAACTCTGTAGTTGGTGTCTCTCAGACATTTATAAATCATTAACTGTTTTTAATGAATAGGCACTTCTCCTCATTTCCAAGGATCTCCTTTCCCTTCATGGTTACTCCCGCCCCATTCCAGGGATGCCTCTACACTGATTTTATGAGGTGTTATTTTCTATGGTTCGTATTCCCTGAAAAATTTACCTTCAAAATACAAAGTCATATTTGTCACTTTCAGCAGGCTCTTTTCATACTGTAGAGCCCTCCTTACACCCACACTGATGGGATTATCTCTCCACCTCCATGGAATCCCCCAACCTCTTTTTTAAAGACATACTGGCTTCTTAATACTAGCCTTTCTTTACACCAAACTTCTCTCTTATTAGTTTCTTTGAGCCGCTATTTTAACTTCTGTATTTTTTTTTTGCAGTCCTTCCAGCAATAATTCATAGTGTAGCAGGAATGCATGAATAAGAGCCTGAACTGTTCAGCCATTGCCAGTTCAGACCTGTCTTAATGGGCAATGCCACCAGGGGGCGCCGTTTGAGTGAGCTTCTGTGAGATCTCAGAAGAAAGACAAGGAAAGCCAAGTAGAAAGTGCAGCAGATTTGCAGGGCTGACAGTCCCTGCTCTGAGGCCACAAGGCCACCTTTCCCTCTGTCTGGGTAGCTTGCTGGGTAGGAAAAGAACTGCTCTTGTAGAAGTAAGGAAATTGTCAATGTTTCAAAGGCGGTGGACAGGGGTGCAGTGCTTGAAGGCTGGATGGGGAGGTGAATTTTTTGAGTACAGCATGGTGGACATTTCAGTTATCTCCAGGCATGGATCTAAAAACAAAACAAAACAAAAAAGAAAACAAAAAAACCCCCACAACTGGAAACATGGATGAAAGGGGCCCAAGCATGAGACTGTAGCTTCATGAGGAGTTCAGTGGTGGGTTAGCACAGGTGGTGTTCTGCTGATAGAGTAACAGAGGTGAGCAAAGAATAAAGGATATTTTTGTTGGCACCAGTACAGGGTTTGTTGGGGCAGAGTCTAGTAGGGGCAACTACAATGATGCTAATGTAAAGGACCAGATAATTGGTTTTCAGAAGGATAGAGGAAATTGTGAATGCCACAAGATGGAAAAAAAAGGAAAATAGCATTTCTGGACCCTTCTATAGACCTCTTAGAGATAGAAAAGAGGGGTTTGAAGAGACCAGAAGTTCCAGGGATTCTGCTTATAGCGGGTGAGTCACATTTGCTGCTCTAATACTGTATTGACATCTTATCTCTAGCAGGACTTGGGAAAGAGTGTCTTGACTATTTTAATTTTTGCACATACACATCAAACAATATCTATACTTCTTGTCACAAACACAAGCTATTTAGACCTTTAAATGTGATTAAATGTGATAACTTTCCCTTTCCAGTTAGTCCAAATCATGATTTTAATTTTCCATATAAGCCACCTTTTCTTTGGTAAAACAAGAATGAGAAAAGGCAAGAGCGAACTGCAAGGTCTAGCATTTCGCCCACCCTCAGATTTCTGGGAGAAAAATATCCCATTATAAACATTACCTTTATTTGTAGCTGCTCTACAGTAATACTGGTCTACAATCCCTCACAAAGATGGTATCTAGAGAACCGTTCCATTAGGCTAAGAAACAGTCTTCCACATGTGGAGTGACTGACAGACATGGCAATGATGGCTTTGACTGCAAGTTATGGTTGGCACAGCTCTGGCACTGCAGACGTTAGAGAGATGCCGCCACAGCGAACACTCCTCGGCTCTATGAATGACTCCTTGAAAGCTGTGGTCGTCTGCCACTGGAACAAGCTGGTTAAAAGAGTTCTGCGTGTAGTAGGCTTTGCCAGGCTGGTAAACTGACATGTACGGTAAACTGATGTGTAGTAGGCTTTGGCAGGCCGGTAAAAGCTGCATGTAACTTAAAAAAAAAAAAAAAAAATATATATATATATATATATATATATATATATATATATATAATCTCCACATTTGTATTTTGACAGCCATGTGTGGGACAACAGGAAAGTTGAGGCACATGAATGACTACGTTCAAAACATGCTTTCTAAACTAAAAAGGTAGTAGATTCAGAGACTTAGAGTTTTAGATGAGTTAAACCTTTACAAGTGTGTTTGGTGTTTTTATTAAGCCTAACCAGCAATTTGTGAATTTACAAGTAGAAGAATTCAGGATCAAAAATGAACGGGAGGAAGGAGAGGATGAGGAGGGAGAGAGAAGGAAAGAAAGAAACATCAAACATAAGCAAAGAGAAAGAGAGAGAATAAAGGAAAATCTATAAAAAAAAATACTTCAAAGATCAAATGTTTTTACTTCTCTTAGTTTATCTTCATTTATCAATTCCCACTACATCAAATTATAACTATAAAAAATGGCAATTATTTATTTTAGTAACTATGCATAACTTTTTATATCTTTTTTCTACAGAATTCAATTACTAAGAATTCTCACATTGTGAGCTACTGAATCTTACGTATATTTACTAAATACATAATTGCTGCTAATTTCATTTAAACCTTCAAATACAGAAACCAAAATATCTATTGTGTCATGATTCCTTGTACTTTAATTTAATGAGTGATTGCAAGGGCTTTATCTATTTGCAAGTTACTCAGCCCCTTCATTTTAGTTGATAGGGAAACAAGCTCAGAGAGGTTTAACATAGTTCTGTTTATGAATGCGGCTAATGGTACATGAATTATTAACAGATGTGTGTCTTTCTCCACAGGCTTTTATACCTTTAATTGCGGTCTTCTCCCAATTCTTTAATTTCAAGTTAAGACAGAAAAGCTATAGTCTAGATGTCACACAGAAATATTTTGGGGACATCCCTGGCTGAATAAATTATATCGTCTCCTCTTGACACTAGCCAAGACCCTCTGAGCTTGGGAAGAACTGAGAGGCAGAGAGGAAGAACAGCTCATCTGCATTGGTGCGGGGTTGGCTTTAGCCCCTGTTTTCCATTTGGCGGTGCGGAGGACAGTGATCAAGGCTAGAAGGGATCTGTGACCCACTGTCGGTCCAGAATTGTGGGAGTTAGCTGCCTCACAAATATGCTTAGGTCATAGTGTTTTGGGAGCCCTGGAATGAAGGCGGTTGAGGCAGGGTACAGAGAGTGTCTGAGGACAGCTCTGTGTCTGCCTCCCTATGGGGAATCTCTGGAGAGGCTGTATTTGCTTATTTGTTTATTCATTCATTCATTCTTTTAACACATATCTAAAGAGAATAAATAGATGCCTGAGCAGGACTAAGATTCAGCAATGCACAAAAGCCCCCTTCATGGACTTACTCTAGTGAATCTTCCCAAACACCCCAAGAAGGATCCACTGCCAACTAAGGAGGTCATGGTAAAGCATAGCAGTTCTGACTGCATAGTGGAGCAGCAAGTGGCCAGAGGGAGAAAAGGCCACCAACATGGAGGACAGCTGAGAGGTTATTGATAGGACAGGATGCCTCTATATGTCTCACCCTGCCAGATAAAATGGAAAAGTGGGTGTCTCTGTCCCACCAGCTCACACGGCTTTCTATGTGTCCCAGTGCTTAGACTCAACCCCAGGATGAATGACTGGCAGCAGAAAGTAAGTGACTTAGAGGAGAAATCCTTAACAGTGAAGTCATATATTTTATGAATTTACTTGGAAATCACTGAAGAGTTTTTTTTTTTTGTATTAGAAATTACTTAATTGTTTTTTATGTGTGTTAGGTGGTATTAGGTGAAATATAAAGAAAGCAAAACATTTTTAAATACCTGAGTTTGTGGAATGTGAAAATACGCCTGCCACAGTGACAAAAAACAGAAATAACATCAAAAAACCTGAAATTTAGTAAGCACCTATTTTAAGTGTCAGGGATAGGTATAGGTTTCATATATATATATATATATATATATATATATATATATATATATGTGTGTGTGTGTATATATATATAAAATATATACTGTATATATTCTATACAATCCATATTATATATTTATATTATATATATTTATATTTCAAGTCTAGTATATATATTTTCAGAGGAAAAACTTTCCAGAGGAAAAACTCCTGTAAAGTTGCAGAGAGGATTTGAACCCCAGAGTGATGTCTGATTCCCAAACTTGAGATTTTTCCTTTAAAGGGAAAAACCAACAAAATCTGGTTTCATTAACTGAGATTAAAGATACCAATTCTTTGCATACATGGGCACCTTAGATGTGTCAATTTAAAGAAGGTATATTCATGGACACGCTTGAAGCTCTGACTCAAGGGGGAGGGGAGGCAAGGGCAATATATGTAACCTTAACAACACTTGTACCCCCATAATATGATGAAATTAAAAAAAAAAAACTATTAAAAAAGTGAAATGCCAAAAACAGCAGTAGTTTTCCAAGATGAAAAACAAAAAAATTAAAAAAAATTAAAAAAAATGCAGAAGATATATTCACAAAAGAAAAGAATCTGTCTTTTATCGGCAAATCCTGCAATGTCATATAGGACGTCTGGTGCATTCCTTAAGGATAGACAGGGAGAGTTAAGTTTGCAAATAGAATGTAATTTAAAACACCAAACTTAGAATATACTAATAAAATTAAAGTTTATATATTTCTAATCTTTGAATATTGTCAGACTGTTTGAGCCTGCGAACAAGGACTAGCTCTTTCTTTGGAAACAAAATAGGTAGCAGAGGTAAGAATATAACTCTCAGATGGATTACTATTATTTATTGAAAGTTAACTCAAAATGCTCAAACCATTTCATTGGAATGAGTCTCTTCTAATAAATGTTGACACTAAAGTAAATTCCAGCTGAGCCACAGTTATCATTTCAGGGCTCGAGTTTGTGGTAGAGGCCAATTACATTTTTATTTAGGCAGTGTTACATAAATTCTGCAGCACCAGAGGAAACACCAACAGAAAGAAATATGACTTGTATAGGGAAACTATTGCTTTTATTTCCATGGGATTGTGTGAGTAAATAAATGCAGACCAGAAGCTAACTTAAGAGACATGTGTCTTTAATATTTAAATGTCTTAAATTTTTATCTCTTGAGAGTATAAATCAATGACTCTAATTTCCCAATAATTGATGGGAGTGTCCTAATGAAAGTTGTGGTGGAAGCCCTCTCGATTCAAGTTTTTGAAAACACACACTCTGCCATTCACTCCATTTTCTTTTTGGTAATGTGCTATATAGATCATAAGCTGTAAAACAAATGTACAAATATTCAGTTTTATTAATAATTGCATCCCTGCATAAATTCTTGATTAAAATATCCCAATTAACATGCTTGGAAGGAAAAAGGAACTCAAGTATTTCACAAATAGCATGAAAAAGTAAATCTTGGTAGATTCAACATTTTACCACTTGAAAATATTTTCTTAAAGAAGGGTCAGAAACAAAGGTCTTAGGCACTTACATAAAGGCATCAATGCAATAAAAGTGCTTTTTCATTTGACGGCAGGCAATGGGTATCAGCTCCTTACTCCGGCTAAAATTCTGACAGGGTGGGCACAGTGGCTCATGCCTGTAATCCTAGCACTCTGGGAGGTCAAGGTGGGAGGATCTCTCAAGGTCAGAAGTTCAAGTTCAGCCTGACCAAGAGCAAGACCCTGTCTCTACTCAAAATAGAAAGAAATTAGCCAAACAACTGAAAATTATAGAAAAAATTAGCCGGGCATGGTGGTGCATGCCTGTAGACCCAGTTACTCGAGAGGCTGGGGCAGCAGGATTGCTTGAGCCCAGGAGTTTGAGGTTGCTGTGAGCTTGGCTGACGCCACGGTACTCTAGCCTGGGCAACAGAGTGAGACTCTGTCTTAAAAAACTAAAAAATAAAAATAAAATAAAATTCTGACATCATTATTAAGCAAGGTCTCTAAGCTTATGCAGAATGTTGAGGTGGTTGTCTGGATCCCCAAATCCAAGCAAACGAATACCCACTCAATAGACATTTAATGAATGAATAAAGAAGATTCTAGAATTTTTGTTTCCTCTTTCTGTTCAAAATATGTGTCATCTGATACAGTCTTACAATAACTAGTCTATCCATTTTTAAAGATAGGAATAAGAAGGAGAGAGGATCTCCATACTCATTTTAGGTGCAATGTGCGATCTATAACACAATCTGTGGAGGGGAGATGGGAGCAAAAGCTGGAGTTTTCACTTTTACGCTTAGGGTTTTACTAGGGTAGGACATTTTCAGACTATGTTAAATGCATTGTACATTGTGAAAAATCCATAGTCTCCCATACTGGAAGATTGTCTTTAATAAAAACATTAGGCAGGCATTGGAAATAATCAAGCCTCTGTTCCCAGTGTATAAGATGCCAGTTTTAAAAGGAGGCTTCTTTTGTGAATATGAGTTTACACAGAGGTGCTACCTGTGGACTGACCTTCCTTGGTGTTTCAGCTTGCCAAATCAAAAAGAGGCTGGATTTTGATTTGCACTCATGCTCTTCAGTCTTGCTACTTTGTGCATAGCACAGCTCGCTCAGCCTTACACAGTTTGTCTGGAAAACAATTTTATCCTTAATATTTTCATGCATACTTTTGTTTTGACGTTAGTCAGCACTCAGTAAATTCCTTAGATGAGAGAGTGCCTTGCACACCTTTCAAATCACTATTTACTATGCAAATGTCTTTACAAAATAAATATGAATACATGTATGACAATGTACTTAAGAAGGAAATGGATATTGGATAGAGATCTGGAATAACTTAATGTGCAGAAATACAGTAGAGATAATCAAGTACTCAGAGTAGACTGCAGATTGAGCATTCATCAACCTCATGAGTAGTGCTGGTAAATAGGAATACTAAAGCATAAACAATTAAGGACCATAAATGATCTTTTCACCACATTCAACATTCCTTATCCAGTTTGGTGCATTTTCAGAATGATTACATTTTCAGAATATTATTTAACATTAAGTTTAGAAAAAATAAAGATGGCAACAAAGCATGGATATTTTCTTTTTCCAGGAAAGGACAAGAACAAAGTAGTTATAAAAAGATAATAACTAATAGTTCTCTGACTTTAGGGAAATATATGGATTCAGCTTCACTAAAGATATAAGTCAAATATTAGGTCAGATTCATTGGCCACTAGAATTAGTAAAGACTTACTTGGGTTATATGGCAGTTTCTTGAACATACTTAGATATTGGATAAATAATAACCTAAGGAATTCAGTATTTAAACATTGCATTCCAGAGTTGGTGATTCCTTAATTCCAGTTGTCTATGATTCTTTCAGCTTATTCTTGTTCACTGATAACAACTAACAGAGAATAGACCATTTAAATCAAGCTATGGCAATTTAATTTACTGATTACACGAGGTCATACAGAATTATCTTTAACTGACTAAGTCCGAACTCTACCAATTGAAAAGTCACCAGGGGGGAAAAAAAGACAATCCCCCCGATCTGTTTATTGTTAAGAAGTTGGTTCCTTAAGTGGTGTGGTTACTGTACTTTATTTTCTAAGATATTATTTATTCTTCAGCTTCTCTTTTAGTCAAGAGTTTGTTAACTGTTTTGTTATTTTTTAAATATTTTTTATTGATCTATCATATTTGTACATATTTATGGAGTACATAAATATGGATATTTTGATACATGCATGGAATGTATCATGCACAAGTCAGGGTATTTAGGGTATCTAACACCTCAAGCATTTATCATTTCTTTGTGTTGGGAGCATTTCAAATTCTCTCTTCTGGCTATTTTGAAATATACAATACATTGTTTTTAACTATAGTTAACCCTATTGTAGTATCGAATATAAGAACTTGTTCCTTCTATCTAACTACGTATTTGTACCCATTAACCCTCCTCTCCTCATCACCCTCCCCCCACACATCCTTTTCATCTCTTGTAACTATCATTTTACTCTCAACCTCCGTGAGATCATGAGAGTATGTTAACTCAAATATCAAGAACTAGAGCTTGATACAGGTGGTTTTGTGTTTTCTTAGTATTCTTTGGAGTTTTTTTAAATGGAAATTATGCGGTTTTACTGTAGAAATTTTGTGGTTTCAGTGTGGTTTCTCTTATCTACAGAGCACTATTTTCAGATTTTTGTTAAATATAATTGTTTAAAAATTATTGCATTAAAGATCTCATGTTCTTCAAAAGGGAATAGTCCATTGACTGTGTCTTGGAATAGCAGATGCTGTGACATCTTGGGTTTATATTACTTACCTTTAAAAAAATTAACACTTTCATATATCTCACAGTAATAGTTTATTAACTGTTCAGTCATTTTTGGATTCTTTCTTTATATATTCATGTGATGATCAACACTTTACCAACTGAGGAATTATTTTAAATATATGTTATTAGGTAATTCCAGTGTGTTAAATTATTTAGGATAATATGAGAAATTGACCAATAAACAATTATTGACAGCTTGATTGGAGGCAGGTCCTTCCTGTTGTTCCTGTACTGGTACGTAATGAAACACATTTTCAGTGCACTTGGACTTAAAAGAAGAAAGAGTATTGACCGAGGGTAAGATGTCCTTAGATGTACATATAAATTATATCCCTGCAACATGGGCAAATCTCCCCTCTTTCAGTTTCTCTTGGTCCTCTTGCAAAGAGGACATGTTAATCTATTCTTCGTAGAGTTATCATTAAGTAGTAAAGTAGATGTTTCAGGTGTCACAAATATTAAATCTGACATTTATTGACATTTTGGATGTTACCTATCCCAGATGCTTTCCCTGATCATCAACCTCACTGACTGGTATAAGGGCTCGTGTTCTGTCTTCCCTTTGCACATGGGGCACATTTTTGTCATAGCATATGTTACAGTTGTTTGCATTCTCGTCTTCTCCTAGCCCCATGCTCTATACTAAGTGTTCCTGAAAATCAGAGTCATTTCATCTCTGTGTTTTGGGAACATCACACAGTGGCTGGCACAAGATAGATGCTTAAATTTTGCTGGAAGAAAACGTGGTTAAAAACAAAAAAATAGTTAGATAATTAGTTAGATAATAGTTAGGTAATATTTTCTTAAGACTAATACATTAGTTTCTCCAGTGTGTTATTTATGAAAGAAATTAGTGTTTCTTTGTATCTCTAGTGAAAACATATTTTAATATTTTAAAGGACCTATTTTATAACCTAATGCTACTATTTGGAGGCATATAAGTGGCTGTGATATTAAGCTTGGGTGGGAATATACTCAAGCAAGGAATTAATAATACCAGTTTCTGAAATACAGGATTGGAAGGTTACAATGAGGGTGTAGAGGGCACGAGGTTATAAAAAAATCCACTCAACATGCATCAAAGTTTATTAAAACAAACAAAAAAGTAACTCATAGATCTGTGTTATGATTAACCCAAAGAGGCAGGTCCTCCACAGGCCACTTTGGCTCAGGAGACAAGCCCATCTTCATGTCAGATGCAATACTTGGGTGCATCTTCCCTAGCAGAATCAATGGCCAAATGTAGTGGGAAGAAACTAGTATTATGTTAGAATATTTTATGGGGAGAAAGGCTAAGGGCTTTACCTACCACGTAGAAAAAAACTCACAAAATTCTGTTTTTAATATCTTTATGTTTTTCTCTTAAAATGCCACGCAAGCTTCCAACAGCACACTTCTCTCTCACTACTAAGCCTCCAGTAGCCTGGTATTGATGGGATCCAGGCAATTCTGGCTCTAATCTCGAATTGGCCACCCAGCAGCTAGCAGACACCACCCATTTGGAAAGCAGTTCAGAGGTTGTGTTGTGGTGTTTCCAGCTTTAATGTCTGTGTCTCAGAGTTAGCAAAATAATTTACACTGTGATCAAAAACACATATATACTTAGGAATATAATTGAAATAAAATGTTTTTAAAAATAATTTTTACAATGGACTCGTACTTCTCTCCCCTCCCTCCCTTCTCCTCCTTACTCTTCTCCTTTTTTTGTTCTAATGTATTTAATTTTAAAAAAGACACTAGTTCTGATCTACCAATTTCTCTCTATTAGTAGTTTGAAAAACATTATATTATGTTGTTTAAATACAGCTCTTGGAGTCTCAGTCCACATGTCAAGCATCCTATCAAGGTACTTACACCACTAAGGGTTTTTGTTTTTTAAAGAAATGCTCCTGCTGTTAAATAAAATTATTTTTCCATATCATTACCTAAGAAACTTGAGAACCAAGGAAGTAAAGCTGCTTAAGGTTGATTATTTCGTGCTTCCTCTGGGCCCAGGCACAAAATGCCATTTGCCTTAAGGAGCAGTGTGCTATTGAGGCCCCTCAGATTCCCTGGCCTTCTGAGGTGCTCTTCCTGAAAAGTAAAGCCTTTTTATTATTTTCTTCTTTAAATCCCTGCAATATAATCACTAAAAAGCAGAAGAAGTATAGAACACGTGTAAATCCATGTCACTTAAGTCATTTAGCACGGAAAACATTCCTTATTATCTCTTTGTTACATTAACGCAGTCTACTCCCAGCTGTCTTCCTGTTCATTCTCAGCAGTGCTTTAGCCTGATGCTCTGTAAGTTACCACAAAGCTGTTTCCACATTGGCCCTAGGAGATGTATTGTTTCAATGCACCATCAGTCTCACTGCCAACACTCCCTTTACAGGTGGCAGCAGGTTAAGCTTACCTTGCAGTTTATCATCATTATAAACATCTTATGTGTGGGCATATGAAGAACACTATGGGAATTTTACATACATATGGAAAAGTGTGGTTCATGCCTTTGAGGATGCTAAAATAAAATTCAATCAGAGGCAGTCACCATATGCAATGCTTAATCATGTCATGTGATGGCCATTTGCTGATGGTACTATACCATATTTCCAAAGCATTAGTGTTTTCAAATGACTCAATCAACTTCTGCCAAGTTATGCAAAAAACAACTAAATGATGAACCTTTTCCAAAAATGTTTGCCCATTTCTACTACTAAATTCATGTCACAGAAATAACTCTTTGAGTAAGTGCCACTGGTCTTCTGTGGAAAACACTTTATTCGGTGGCAATGTTGAAACATCCAATGTGAATCATAAACATTTATGGCAATAGAAACAAGAAATTCTCTTTCCTTCTTCAAATTCAGTAGAAAAATTGCTACTTATGCTAGCTAGGTATTCATTTGTCTTTGTAAAGACAAATGACAATGCATTCTGTTTCAGGGTAGTTGAGATATTTCTCAAAAAAGCAGTATAGTTTAATTCTCTGTTTTACTTGCTCGGATAGAAGAGTCCTTTTGTATCTCGAAGGCTAGAGGCAGTATTTTCCACAAATAAATAATATACTAAATTGATTCTTAATTTTTTAAATTAGCCTTTGGGAAGAAAGATAGAAGGTACTGCTTTTCTGACAGTAAAAATTAATGTTTATCAACATTTTTACTTAAAGGCATGCATGCAAAGCTGAATTGGTAGATATTTTAAAATTTTAGCTTACATAGAATGTTTTCCATCCATGAAGTTATTAAGACTTTTTTAAAAAACAAATTTCAAACTAGTTGGGCTTTTCTTCTTGGAATTTGAAATGCATCTGTTACTTTTGCATTTTGAATCAGCAATTTTAAAAGCCTCATAGTTGAAATTTTTTTCTGGTGAATAATTACTCTGCTGTCACAATAAATTTTTACCTGGTATAAATGTTGTCATGATGCCTTTTTAGTTGTATTGAAAATATATATGTATAATTGCTTTTATTTAATAAAAGCACATTTGTGTATGTTTGTGTGTGTGCAACACTTAGACAAACAATGCAACCCCATCGAACCACTATAATAAGATGCTATTAAACAGGAACATGTAGAAATACATATTTAACAAGTGAATCCTGAGAGCTATCAGAAATTCATGGAAGCTCAAATAAGAAGCAATCCTTTAATATCTTAATATTTTCCTTAAATTTTTTTGAATCCTAAGAAAATGTCAAAAAAGTGGGAAGTACACAGATTTAATATTTCCCCAGTGAGTTCCACAGAGCCAGAAACAGGATTTATAAAGAACTCAAGTGCCATAATTTTCATTAATAGCTGAGTTATATGGTAATTACATTATTAGTGTTGTGTTATTGCTTACTACTACCTGTATCTCTTCATATACTCCCGAGCATGATGAACTAAAAAAAACAATAGAAACAATTAGCAGGATCATCTGATTAGCAACAGACAGATCAGTCCTGGAACAAAGCACTTTATGCATGAGGCAAAAAAAAATGGTCTTTGGATTATCAATATTCTAGTAAAGTTTCCATAACTAAAAGGAGTAGTTTGAATGTACACATTTTAATAACCCTGGACTGACCAATTTAGCTGATGTCAATATATATTTAGAGGCTACTGTTATTTTGAATTTTCTTGTATCTGTTTAACAGCCCTGTACAAAGAGAAAATAAATCAAGCATGTGGTCAAGACTAGTGGGCATTCATATTCAGACAATTTGTGTATTCTTACAAATGTGTTTAATTACAACTGCTTCAAAAGTATCCCAGGTTTTCAAAAGTTTATTTTAAGTTTGAAGACTAGACAAGGTCATACTGATTTTACAACATCCTACATGATATAAGTATATATACAAAGAAAAAACAACATTGGGATATTACACAGCTTGAAAGTTTGCAAAGGTTATTTGTGTCATAGTTATTTCTGTACGTACTGACATATTAGATGCCAGAATTGAGTATTATATTTCATAATTTGTTGACTAGCAAAGATATAATCATTAGTACCCCAAATCTTCAAAATTCACACCAATCTTTATGAAATCATTCAGAAAGAGAAAGTCAACCCTAAAATTAGAATTAGTGAATATAATAAATGCTTTTAAAAGGATGTAGATAAAATGGAGATGCTTAAAATTTTAATTTCATAAATTATAAAATGAGCATGTGATAGTTACTCAATATAGTGATGACTAGGTGATTCTTTTGTGTATTCTGCTTATGGTATTTTATTTGTTTTAGTGTGAATTTATATAGCATAAATTTTGCTTCTCTTTGATGTCATTGATACAAGTGACACAAGAGCTACTTTATCACTTCACAATAATTATCAAAATTTACACATATGGGACTCCTTTGCTGTCATCAATTTTGGGCATCATGGGACAATAGATATCCCGTTGGACATGCTGTCTTGTGAAGAGCATATAAAGCAAAGAGAAGATGCAAAAGCAAGAGAAAGCCATTTCAATGTCTTTCTAAGGGACATTGAATTTTAACCAACTCCCTTGGAAAATATTTTTTAAACAGCTATCAGTAGAAAAAAATTCAAAACATCATAAAAAGACATTAGTAATTTTGAAAAAGTAAATCATCACAAAGCATTACTCAGAATTTTAAAAATATACTCTTAAGAATGAAGAATCATGCATAATCTGCAAAGCAAAACATCTAGAAATTTGGTGGGACAGTAAACCTTGGAAGAAATGAGGACAACTGGCTAGATGGTAAGTGTGTATATTTTTGAACTGAAGTAATTATTTGTCACATATCTTTAAAGTTTAGCCTATTAAAAATATTTAAAATTCCTAACTTCAAATTTATCTTAAAAAGGTGACACTGACAACATAAAAATTTTATTTTTGAAAGATGTTGAAAACTGATTATCATTTCAGAGGCTTCAAATCAATAATTTCAAAATGAGAAGCCGAAGTAGAAAGCAAGGGGGCATGGAACCAACATGTGGTCAACTAGTTTCCTTAGACCAACTAATTTTGCTTTTATTAAAAATGCCAATATGATTGACTTTCTCTTTAAATTCTTCACTGTGATTGAAGACCATATATACATCATTAAGAAATGCTGTTAACACATGGACAGACAAGACAGTAACAGTCTAGTGGCTTTTGTTATGCAGCACAAATATTAAAGGAAAAAAAAGTTAGCAGTGTTGTGTAGGACCTTAACATTTCATACACATACCATCTTTTCTTTTCCAAGACCCTTAATTTAAAACTCCAATAATTCTGTCTAAGCCTTATAAAATAAATACTTGTAAAGCTTATAAATTAGATGTTGAAGACATTTATGGAGGCAGTGTGAGCTTTAATTTGAGAGACATGTCAATGGAACCTCCATTATCAATAACAAATTGTTATGATAATTGCTTATTTTTTCAGGCCCTTTGAAACAAAATAAATAGAAATATATTTTCATCTTGAAAATGGTTTACTACTTTGTCATTAGTAAATACTCTGCTTCTCACAAATAAGTAAACAATTTGCTTTCCTGGGAAACTACCACCAGTTTCAAATCTCAATAAAATTTTAGTTTCATAGGAAATGTGGAGATGAACAAAGAAATGATGAGTATGCTTGGCCAAGGTATGCAGTACTATGTTAGTATTTGCTAATATTTTTTTAAAATAGACAATTCATGATTCTATTATTTTAAGGTAAATATAAGGCCATGTAAATACTATTAAAATGAAGATTTAAATTGAAAGGGACATAATACATTATTTCTTGTTCCTTTTTGCAAACTGGTAGCATGGGATTCTGTATAAATAAAGTATTTGGAAATTATGTAGTTATAACTTCCTTCAAAAATAAAATTGCAGATTTAATATACTGATATTAAATGCAGATCCATCTACTGATATTCAGTCGAGTTCCATGTTTACAAATAAAATGACACTTCTCTTAGGCAACGAATAGGAGAAAGTTAAATTAGAAAAAATATTGTGTTATTCAGGCAATATGCAATATAAAGAATATAGAACAGAAGCAAAAGTAAAAAGATCATATTTTCTCTGATTAGATATAATGAAAGTAAAATGAGAATTATATCAACTAGTACCTCATGTTACAGATTCTTCTTCAAATTTTTGTTATCAACACCGACAGTGTTTGATAGGCACAGGGAAACAATTAGGATAACGCAGAGTCATTACAGAAGAAAAATACCTTATTGCTAACATTGCAGTATTCCTTTCACAAGAATTAGTTGAGTATTGATTGTAAAAGCTCTATCAGCTCTTGCTTGTATTTGATGACTTTGAGATTTATTTACCCTTGCTATAAAAAGAAGGCTACTTTCTTTCCCTAACATATTCCAACCAATGTGAATAATTCAGAAAACAATGAGAAAAGTAATTCACAGCTAATGTGATGTGACTTAAGAGACTTGACCAATAAAAATCAAATTAAATCATTGAAAAGGCAGGCTTAGACCTCCTTAAAAAGACAGTGGCCTACCATAATTTGAGCACTTTTTCATGAAAAAAAACTCATTCAGTTTCCTACAGATTTTGAACAGTTCATTCCATGGAAATACTTCTAGGGAAGTAGAGAAGAGAGTTGTGGGGTGTAGGGTTTCCTCATTCCTCCTCTGTGCAGCCCAGCAGCTCTGACCGCAACGTGATTCTCCCGTACCAGGACCAAGGAAGGATTCTTATGTGCCGCGCATAGATGGGAGGATCAATGACATTTTTCCTGTGGGTGTCATTGTCAAAATTGCCCTGGAAAACCTAATAAAGAAGAGCAAAAAAGGTTAATCACATAGACTTTTTTCCTTTGTAATTATTTTTGTTTTCTTGTTTAAACATTTTTCCCAAATGTGATGTTGGATAACTATTCATTTTTGTTTTTTCTAAATATATTGAAACTTCTTTTTAAAGATTTAAAATTATCAATTAATGGCTAATTTAAAGAGTTAAATGAGGCAAAATTGTCTAATGCAGGAATACATAAGTCAACCATTTTTGTCTGTCTGCTTCTCTCATTTTTTTTTTTTTTTTTTTAATGCAACAGATAGTCGTCGTCTTGTTTATTCCACAGGCTGACATGGGCCTGGAAGCGTGCTGAAAGCGTTTTCTTCCAAGGAGTCACTCAGAGATCCAAGCTGCTTGCAAAGTATACCCATCATCTGGCTCCCACATTAACAAGAAGCAAGGCGAGGGAGAATTGGTAGATTGTGCAGGATGTGTTAAAGAACAAGTATGGAAGCAGCTTGCATCATTTTTGTATGTCATTTCTCAGTATCTTTTGCTTACTTCTCACATAGAGAATATAATTAACCCATTCACCAAGAAGGCAACCCAACCAATGGTTTTTGAACCATTTTTTTTTTTACTTCATCTGTTAATGCCTAGATCCGTACAATACCGTTGTGATCATTTGTGACTTATCATTATCTTGAAGCTTTGCATTGTGTGACTGTTCTTTCTTCTATTGTTAAAAAGCATTTTTGAGCATGTAATAGTCATTCCTTCTCCTTTAAAAGACTTTTATAATAAGTTAAACAAATGTCTACTTCAGAAAAACAAAACAAAATTAAAACACTGGGATCTCATTAGACATGGCATTAAACTATAAATTATTTGGCAAGAAACTGAGGTATTTATATTATAAATCTTCACTTGAAGATTTTACCAGTTTTCTCCCATATAGATTCTGAACATTTTTATTAAAGTCATTTAACTATTTTATATGTATATTTTTGTTTTAGCTTAACTAGGATTGTGAAAATCTCTTCAATGTTTTCTCTTTGAATATTATGAGGCATCTGATAATTGTAAGATGATTTTCTTTCTTGTTTTTGATCCAAACGTATCTATGTGGCCAAAGGGAGACCTGAACATAAAATTCCAAAACATTAAAAAAAAAAAAAGAAAGAAACTCCATCGCCTTGTGACAAACTACTTGACCCACATCTTTGAACATTTTGAAATTAAAGATAAGGTTTTAAAAATGGCCTTCTAAAATAAGTTGGTCCAGTCTCGTGTGGTTACAAAAGATCCCCTGCCTGGAATGAGAAAAAAGAAAGACAGTTTTCTCTAAAGCATTAGACAGTAGGGCTCTGATTAATAGAAGCAACAGACAAGAGTGCTAGTCTTTCTGCCGGTGCTGCTGGTTCTGCGGGCATATCCAAATTCATGTTCATTTAACAGGCATTTTATCCCCAGGAATGCTCTGTCCTGCATTGACCAAGAAAGCGCTCATTCTGGATTGGAATGTGTTACTAAGTAACAGTGTCTCTGTTAGCAAAAGCTCATAGTACAGGGCATACAATGTAAACACTCACCAAAAATCTTGAGAGAGGTTGTCAGTGCAAAGGCAGAAAATAAGCTCTGGTTTGAGGGCATTCCCTCTGACACATGATGCTAGACTCAAGTGCTTCACTGAGATTGTGGTGTTACAATTGAACATGAAATCTAAAGTACAGTTTCGTAGCCCTGCTAGGGAACTTAATATATATCCTTGGGGTAATAGAGTTTAAATTCATTAACTTTCATTGCAAGATCTATAACAGCCCAAAATACAGTTTTATGCCAGTTTGGCGGAAGAAATTTAGGAAGACACAGTTTTCTCATAAGTGTCTGCTCTTCAGCACAGGTTTCAATAAGGAACTATCAACCCAGAAAGCATTAGTTGAATTATTGATTATCCTTATTTCTTTATAATGAAGAACTTATACAAAGAAACTACGTTAGCTCTGAAATTGCATACAACGAAATTTCTGAATATGTGAAAATCATAGATATTTGGATGCTCATTTTAAGAAAATAAGTGAAGTTTCATAAAACAGGATAATTTCTAAAACAAAAGTCCCCCCCAGAAAAATAGCCAAAATCTATACTGGAATAACCCAATCCATGGTCTAAAAGTATTGAAAATATACTCTTATTTTCCGAGATCTCCCACTAATGGCGCAGCACAAAACAAAGCACATGCTTGCTAATAACTCTTGGGTGACATTTTGTACTTTCTGTGTAAACATGTGGCACATTTGCTATTTCTTGTCTCCAGCATTAGGAAGACCCTCCTCAAGAATGCTATTTCAATATTTTGCATGGCAAAAGGAATGCAAACACAGTATTTTTAGTTAACTTTATAAAATCTGTATGATTGTAGCAAAGTGCTTTCAAATGTACACTTTTAGAGATATAAGTACCTCGACTTAAATTGAAGTCTGAAAAGACCAATGGAGAGCATGAAATCTCTCCATCTAAAAGGGAAAATATTTATATGAGAAAGACGGTTTGATTTAGAAATTTTTAGAAAAAGTATGCACGAGTTTCCATTTAGGGAGGAGGCTAATTAGCCCATGACAAGTTTGCTGATGTATTCAAACATGATAATGCTTACGGGTCTCTCAGGCTGTTCCTAACATATGGGGCCTGAAGAAAAAGGCGCTCAAGGTACTTTGGAAAGGCTTCCAAAATTACAACAGAAGAGAAGAGAAGACAGAAAAAATATGACTCCCTCAATGTAACTGAGATCTTGAATTTTGTTTTCATATGTTAACTCTCCTGTGATGCTAGATAAAATTTAAATCAGATTCTAGTGAGGATTCATGTATCAGATATTACAAGAGAATACCAGATAAAATGAAAAAAATTAAATGTTGCTTCCAGCAATATTTTTATATTTTTTATAAAATAACAGCTGTCGTTCTTGTTAGGGACCAATGTCTATTCAGGCCAGTGCAGACGTCATCAACAGGAGGTTGCCAAGGACCACGGAAGAAGGGAAGATTATCCTCCCTGACAGTCAGAGAGGTGGGAATATTTCAGCTTCCTTTAGCAGTTATGAAATAGGGCTCTCAATATCAAAGAATCCTTGGGGATTTCTTGCACATACTATTTCTTTAGAAAACTGTCTATTTCATGAAGATGTCCTTCTTTTTATTTGTCCTAAACTGAACTCATTAAAAGTTTTAAAGAGATTCCCATTGTTCTAACCTTTTGGAAACTTATGTTCAGATCGTCCAAACAGTAAGTGATTGTCAGCAATTTTATATAGTCTCCCTTAACTCTTCAAGCTTTAAGAGTCAGTATTTTAGTGAGATCTCAAGTGACTACCATTTCATCCCTCTGGCCTTTTGATTGTCCCCGTATACATTTCATTATTTCTCTTTGGATATGTGGAGACTAGAATCACATCCATGATTCCGGATATTGTGGAAATACAAAGATGAATGAAATGTTCTCAAGTTTCGTCTGTTGTTCACGTTTGCCTTGTTAATGGTGTCTAGTGTACCATTGGTTTTACTGACTCTACCTGTACACTGAACTGATGTGCTTACGGAATAGAAGACATAGATCAAAATCCATTTCCCTAGGGCAGCATGTGTTTGTGTGTGTGTGTGTGTGTGTGTGTGTGTGTGTGTGTGTGTGTGTGTTGGGGGGTGATAGCTAAGAATTCTTTATGTAGTACATATAATTTCAATAATTTATTCTTTCATACAGAGTACTTTTAGAGAAGTTAGATAAGAACAGTCTTTTCTAGCTCTGGTCCCTGAGAAACCCTGTTTTTATCCAATTTTACCCACATAATGAAAGAATCTGAGACTTGGAAGAGAACTTAGAGATCTGCTGGCATCAACTTCCCTCTCTAATACTTATGACATGGAACTTTCAGCCTATTCAAAGCAAACTTTCCCACACGCATTAGGGCAGTCATGCATTTGGACAGTTTGATATCTTTTTATTAGGCTGAAATATATCTCTCTAACTTCAATGTATTAATCCTAGGGCTTTATTCTCAATGAGCATAAGACAAATCTAACCCATTGAAAGAACCTTTGACATACTTCACAATAACTAACACAAACCACTCAAAAACTCAAATTCAATCTTCCAGAATAAACATTTATGGTTCCTTAAAAAGTTCCTCATGTTAGATGATTTTCAGACTTGTCACCATCTTGATTGTATTCCATTAGATAAGATACCCTGTGGTTTAACTATGAATCAATGAAAATGTGGTATTTATTTGGACATAGAATGTAGTTCATAAGATGAACAGCTCAAAAGATAGAGTGCACTTTTGTAGTGAATGGAAACTTCCATCAATGTAGTCTAAGATTTAAAACTATTATATTACATTTTGGGTTATAATAGATTGATTTATGGTCAAATAAACTCTACTGTTTTCATAGAACTTCTCTTCAGCCAGGATTTTCTCATTTTTTTACTTGAATCGGTTTTATAAAGTAACTATTTATACATCATGTGAATATAAAATCTGAGCTTTGGGGTGACATAAAGGACAGATGTTTATTAGCTTATGGTTCAGCATCATAAAACTCATTTTTATACACTTAGTATCAACATTACTTACATTTTTAGACAGTCAAAAATTTAAAGTTACAACTGGAATCAATGCTTTAAGTGATTTAAAGTCTTATGAAAATTTTCACAGAATTGGTATGCAGGAGTGGAGTTAAACATAACATTTTTCTATTTACATAGTGTTTGGAAGAAAGCCTTCATTGTTTCTAATTCTATGACTAGATTGTTGATAATATTTTAGACTAATCTACAATTTTATATTCTACTTTGCCCTATATTGGAGCATTTCAAAAATCAAAATTTTTCCTTGAAAAGTAAATACAAAATTGTTAAAATGTATAGAAAATTGTTTCATAAATTTCATTTAGTGGTATAAGTCTGTATCAGATTAAAAAAATTCTTCTTGGAAGTTTTGCTTGTATGAAACTTCTGTTAGTGATTTAATATAAAAAGTTTGAAACCAAAGTTTAATTCTTTTAGCCAACATAGCTCCAGCTATTATACAGTAAACTCAATTTTCTAAGAAAATTTACCAGCATCCTGAAACCATTTCATGATTGAATGGCTGGTATATCATTCTTGATGGTTTTCTCTGCAATCAATTCCACTAAACCAATGAAGCTCTGTAACAAAATTAGTCTAAATATGAGTACATTCTTTCAGATATAATAAGGAAACAAGAAATTACTTTTCAGGTAAAATTCCAATATTCTAGGAAATGTTCCTTTGGAAAATAGTGCCTACTGATAATTTTATTCTAAGAGGTTCACCAAAAGAAAAAAAAAAGGCTTTGGCTGGAGATAGCAGTTTGTGTTAAGAAGAGTCTACATTGATCACCAGTCTGCAGAAGAATGAGCGGGGGGTCAGCCTTCACTATAGGACAGCCCAACAATCTGTAGCAAAAACCTTCCTTGTCAGAGAGGAACAGAGAATGCTGACACAGTGTCTTCCCTCCCAAAGCATCCTGAATAGAACAATCGCCCTCCAAAGTTGCAGATGAAGTAAGGCCATAGTTAACTGAAACGATCCATCAGCAGGTAAACATTTCTACGTGTACTCAAATGGGAAGAAATTCAACAAAAGTGTATACATGGGACTTTAAAGTGAAGCCACAGATTGTGACAAAGTTACATGCCCCAATTTGTGAAAATATAATGTGTGTACAGGTAAAAGATTAAATGCAGAGAGGCCTTGTTTTCATATCACCCACTAGCTATAACAAATACATTAAATAATCACTTTATTTCTCTGTCTCAACAGGAGATGATCTCCTTATTTTCTTTGAAAGTAAGATATATCAAGACATCTTAATCTTCAGTTTGCTTGTGTGTATTCTCTTGAAGGAAATTACTGACTACTAAATCTTTCCTCTAGTGAACATTTCTTCTGCAGAGTTTAGGATGGGTCAAATCTAGTATAGGCATAGAGTTTGCAGACACATGTCATTCCAGTAATCGGAATGCAGTCCATACAACTTTGTGTAATATGAATGTGCAGTAAAAGATTAACCTTACCCAAAGAGAAGTCTGGCTTCTGCCCTCAGCTCTTTGGAAGTAATCTCTAAGCCCTTGGAAAGCCTTGTCTGATAAGAGTGTTTGTTTGCCCAGGAGCCTTGGGCCATACCAGATTATCTATAATAACATTGTGATTTACAGTGGGGGCTTTGGGTCAGCTTGACCACTGGAAGGGATGGAGACTGAGTTCAGCCATATAGATGGTCAACCGTGTCTACATGACTGAGCTTCAATAAAAACTCTGGATATCAAGGCTGAGGTGAGCTTTCTGGTCGGCAGAAGGCTGGGCTTATTATCACACATGATTACTGAGAGAAATCATCACTCTCCAAGACTCCACTGGGAGAGGAGAACTGAAAGCTCATGTCTGGAACTCTCCTGCACATTGCCCCAAATGCTTCCTCCCTTGGATGATTTGTATCTCTATCTTTTCACTGTCATAAACTATAACTGTGAGTACAATAATTTTAAATGTGTGTTAGTTCTAGTGAATTATCAAGCTTGAGGATGGTCTTGGGGAACTCTGAACATGCATTGGGTGTCAGAAGTGAGGACAGGTTTGGAGAATACTAAACTTGAGAATGAGTAATGGGTGTTGAAGGGTCATATATTTCAGAGAACAATTTTTTTTATATTTTTCACATTGACAGTTGGAAAAGCGATCTCCATTGGCTGAAAGGGTTGTATCTAAAACTTTCCCAACATCATGTGCCAGGCTGTGACAAATATTCAGGCTACAAAATTAATTGTGAAATCACTCCCTTTTCTTATTATTTGAATAAATCTTGACATGACAATCCACTGAAATTTATTTATTTTGGCCCACAGATACATGTTCTAAACCCTCTAGTCTTAGGTTCTGCTCTCTTTGTGTTATTTGTTCTTCCTATTTTTAATTTCTGGATGATATTAATATTTATTCTTATGAACATAAACCTAATAAATATACCAAACAACTAGTGCTACTTGTTCCCTTTTATATTTTCATAATAAAATATTCAACATCTTTATTCTGTATTTCTTTAATATTATTTCTTCAAAGGCTTATAAGTTCTTTGAGAAATATTACTTTGGCCACGTACTTGGAATTAATTTGAAATCACCTGAGAAACTGCAGTCTTTCTGAAAGTTATAGAGTATGGATATATATATATATATATATATATATATATTGATTCATATTGGATACCAATTTTTATCTGTGTTCCTTCCAAAATGATGTTTTGTTCCATAGCCCTTTTAAAAATCTGGTTGCTTCAGAGATTTCTTTGCTTCCCGAGCTTCCTCCATAAAATTATATGAGGCTTCCAAACTGCCTATTTAACTTCAAAAGTCCAATTATAGAACATTTTTGCTTGATTGGGAGAAGTGAAAAGCAAAACATGGGGGCAAGTTCCGCAGTCTCTCTTATACTAGTGCATGAATCTTTTTAAACCATCAAATGAATGTATAGATTCTATAAAATAAAATATTCCCACTCCCATTGTTGCCCTCAGGAAATTTCTTATGGCTCTAAAGTTTGCTATCTGTTGTAATTATGTAAAAAAGTAGAGCTTTGGCTTCAAGGAATGCTACTTTTCATTGAACTAATCTGGATTTGCTTCATGCTCCCAGTGTATATAAATCTCTGATTTTATCCCAAGAAATTTTTTACTAGACCACAAATTTGATGTTTACTCAGAATTCTTTCAAAGTTATTTGTACTCTATTGCTCTTTCTGATTGATAGGTATTCTCCTCTCCTCAAAATGCACTAATGGGAGATTCCAGTAATATTTGGCAAAAAAAAATGCAAACAGGTTGTCTTTTTTTTTCTTACCCTGGCAATAAAGGGTCATATTTTTGGCCCTTTTAAAATTGTTTTTTTTGTTGATGTCATTGTTGCTATTGTTGTTTGAGACACAGTCTCACTCTGTTGCTCAGGCTAGAGTGCGCTGGTATCAGCCTAACTCACAGCAACCTCAAACTCCTAGGTTCAAATGAGCCTACTGCCTCAGTTTCCTGAGTAGCTGGCACTACAAGCACATGCCACAACACCCGGCTAATTTTTCTATTTTAGTAGAGATAGCGTCTCACTCTTGCTCAGACTGGTCTAGAACTCCTGAGCTTATGCAATCCTCCTGCCTCGGCCTCCCAGGTATACTCTGGAATTTGAGAGTATTAGGAAAGAGGAGGAAATAACACGTCTTTGAGAGTATTTCTGAGGACTTTTAACTTCTGGCCTTTCATATAACTGACCTCCAAAAGGTATGATTAATTCTCCCAAGTAGTATCAACCTCTATTACTGGTGAGCTGGCTTATGTGATATTTGTGCTTCCCTAGTCCATAGTGAAAGAGTGACAAGTTGAGCTACGAATTGCTAAGAACCAACTCATCCAGATGAGAGGCAGAAGGGACTGGGGGCAGGGTAGCCATCTCCCTTCCATCCATGTGCTATTTTCTTCCATAATCTTGGCTTCCAGTGGCCGGAGAACTGTCAGCTTTTTAGAAAGAGGCCAAAGAGCTTCTTTCTAAAAATCAGAAGTTCTTATTACCTTTTATTGTTAGGTCTCAACCCTGAGGAAAAGACCCAGTGAAAAATCAAAACAAAAGATGCTAACTCTGTTGACTGCTATCTTCCTTCTCCCAAACTCATTGGCATTTAGAATGCACAGTGTAAAAGTCAGTAGATAGGACATGCTATCATATTTAACTTCTTTTATGATGAAAGTCTCCTTAAGTAACAAGAATATCCTAGGAAATATGTCACATAGGATGATTGCCTATAAAGATTTATGAAACATAAAATATGCCATTCTAAACTGTGGCTATATATTTAAACTATCTGCCTTCTAGTACTCAGATTTTGACTGCCATAAGAAATATTCCTACAGAAAAAATAGAATTGGAAAATCATCTGCTTTTCAAAGATATCTCCAGGAGATATTACCAGGAGTAGTCAGAAAGTAAGAGCGTTTACTTTTTTCCTTTAAGCCTAACATCAGAAATGTAGAAATGCCTTTCCTCTTCTATAAAAGTACAGAGCAACCTGTCTCTCTGTTGAAACTCAAAGCTCATCTCTCAAAATATTCTCCTAAATCACACTGGGTATTTTCCATTTCATCAGAACAATTTGTAGCCTGACTCTAGTCCTTCATAATAGATGGAGAAATAATGTGATAGAGGAGTGGTGTCTTTGGTAATTCTCACTCCGCATTAGGAAACTATTCCTTACTCCAAGTCTCTTTGAGGAGTTTCATCCTGTCCCTGTCAGAAATGACTTAATATAGAGCTCTATGTATGAACACAGAAGTGATTTAAGCATTCAGCCATGTGTCTTCTAAGACGGACTGGTGAGGAGGAGAAGAGAGTATTGGGGAGTAAGAGAAAATCATCCTGGAGGTGGATGATGAGATGATAGAGGGGAATCTTAGAGCTGAAGCTGGGTGCATAGGTGTGGATGTGTGTACTCCATAGGCACATACCCTCTCCCCTCAGTATGCTTAGTAGACTATCCAGTCTAGCGGGATGATCTGGGAGATCTTAATTGGAGACGAGGTTGCAATATCAATTATCTGGGATATATTTATACTAAAGAAAATTCATTGTTTATCTGGAATGTGAATTGAATGGGGTATCCTGTATTTTTATTTGTCAAGGCTAAATGAAGAACAACCCTAAATGAAGAACACAGGAAACTCTGGCCCTAAGTTGAGCAGGTGTGAACTCTGCTTTGGGCTGAGCTAAATCCTGGGTCTTTTTTTCTTAATCAGTTGAGAGGCATATTGATTATTAAAATATAATTGATATCTTGATATCAGAAGAGAAGAGTCAACTTTGCTGTTATAATACTTATGGGAGTACAGCCAAAAAGAAGAAAAGAAATACAAGTGCAATTTTGTTATGTAAAAGTAATATTATTTTCACTCCCATGAGGAGGGCTTTCCTTTAGTTATTGTTAACTATTAAACATCTCATTTATCTGTTCAAAATTATTTTTTTTCTCTAGCTTTTTTGGAAATAAGGAAATTAGTTCTTATGTTCAGTCTTCTGAGGTTTGGTCCTCTGTTGATAGCTTCAGAAAAACTAAGAGGAATGCCCCTTCACACAAGTATAATCACTCAATCCATATTTTTTAAAGTTATTTTTAATTAGTTTTGTGTCTCAAATTATACCAGAAGCTTTATGATAATGAAAGACGTGTTGCCTCTTTAATAAGGGCTCCAGGGGGCTTGGTAAAGATGTGTTTGTCCCAAGAGTGTTCCATACAAATTAATACACTTTCTCTTAGGGATTTAACAACAAAAAATAACTATATGAAAGCCATGGTTCATTTTATAGGGTGTGGCAGATTCAGAAATCTTTTTATTGCTTCTCATAAACATGGACATATAAAAAGCATTTTTCATTCTTTTTAAGATTTAAACTATGAGAAAGTAGAACAAGACTGGAACATTAATTAAGTCATTTTGAAAGTGTTCAAGGAGAGACTCGTAATTGCTTAACATATTGTAGCTGATGGTGTGATGGTGGAGAGTAAAAATGGCATATGTAGCATGTGACACTAATATCCTTCAGCATATTTTTACCCTCAAAATATACTATAGTAAACAATCAAAATATTGGTTGTTTGGTCATTTTTTAGAAATGAAATGAGTTCATATATTTTGCTATATTTTAGTCAATGGGATGCATAGTTCCACCAATCAAAACAATGACATGGTTTCTGTCATGCACAGATCGATTAAGCACTCATTTTCCAAGTAGAAAAGAAAACTACCAGATTCACAGCAAATAGGCATTTGTAACTTTTCTAATAAAAATAATCATTTTTTTCTCAGTTAAGCTCTCCTGCTTTTATCAGATTCCTCAATGCTTTTTAATGAATGATAACATCCTTGAATTTTAAATAATTTATTAAAGCTTAAAATAATACCCTTCATTATTTTATTGGGGACCTATCACTAATCAATATTTTTCATTTGTTAGCATTTTTAGTCAATGCATAGGGTCATATTTGGGCTAATACTTAATGGTTCTTCATAGTTGTAGTAAAAGCACAACCTAAATAAAGCATGAGTAATTTTTTTTCCATTATGAAATGTCATTATACACTTATGTATGTCTAATAAGTCAAACATAAACATGAAATATTCAGAATTTTCAGTCTAAACCTTTTTATTGATTTCTGATGAGTGATGGAGAATTGAGAAGATAAAAATTAGGAAATTATAAACTTTTTGGCATTTGAGTATTGGGGAAATTAAAGTAATGAAGTATGTAATAATAAAAAAAATTGTTATTTTTCATTTATGAACATTTTACTTTAATAACACTGCTATGTAACATATTCCTTGTGTTTTTCACACATATTTTTTTCATTTTCGCAGAAACATCTGTTAACTAGAACAACTATAGTTTTAGATTTTGCGGTAGCATAGCAAATTTCCTGGAAATAATGAAGGTCTAAATTTTGGGGACATGAGATAATTAACAACAACAAAAAAGGGAAAACAAATATTAATTCCTCATTATTGTATTACTGTGAATTTTTTTCTCTTTTTTCCATAAACTTACTGAAAATGATGTTTCATAGCCTCTGTGCTGGGAGGTTATCTGTCATTAAATAACAGTCATGTCAGCAGTGATGTTCTTCCTATTCCTTACTCACATTCCACCCCCAAATTGGTGAGTTTTGTGGATTTTGTACCTGATGTTTATTTGCTTGTTTCTACCATATGATGGTGTGTTGTTAGATTGCACTCTACTTTTGTTTTTGTTTTCTAATGTAGAAGGTTTACAAATCCAATTACCACCAAGAAAATTACACACTTATGGGCCAAAATATTTTATGTTGCCAGTATTTAACATGAAAAATGAGAAAGAGCATACGGAGATTTTTCTTAGAAACATCATAATCACTCGTTGAAGACAAACAACTGGCTTTCCACTGATTTCTCCACATAAACTGAATGACTTCTTAAAATTAATGGAAGTCCTTAAGATAAAATGCCTTCTCATTGTTCCTGTGGCTAGTCTGTCATTCTAGCTTGTGTTTTATTATGTTTCCAGCATAGAGCAGTTGCTCTATTCTATGATTATAGTTACATAAAGTGCTAACCCTCTCTCTGCTCATGTCTGTCACATCAGCCCACTTCCTGTTCTCCCCTTCCTTTCCTGCTCTTAAACCTGGCTCCACCTCAGGATCAAGAAGAAAAGCTTTGGATAGGGAGGACACTTGGAGTCCATGTTAAACATGGAAATGGAAGCACAGCCCTCCTTGTAGCTGATCCAGCTGTGTATTTGCCTCTGGACTTGCATCCAGTCTTCTGCCTTATTTCTGACCTCAGGCCCCCTGCTTCACAGCTGGTTCTGATACATGGGTTTCCATTATGTTTTTCTCTGTGTACTTTAGTAACTGCTATCACACTACTCATCTGTGATAATATTGGGCTTTCTGAATTCAAATTTGTTCAACTGGATTGTCCCTTCCCAGTTCGATAGGCAGATCTAGGCATGCAAACCACTTTCACTTTGCTAAATTAATTTTCTAGTACGTGGATATTTCCTGAGGTATGGCCTTCTTGATCAGAGGCCTTGGCAAAATATACAGGCATTCCATTCTATTTATGACTTTTACACATGTAGCTTCCTTTCTTTCCCTATCTGCCTTATTTGAAAACAGCAACAGAACTCTGATTGGGTGAACCTAATGGTCTCCATATATTAACAACATGGAGAGAAACTGTCCTTGGTCCTCCTGCTCAGAGACATGCAGGCACTCCCCCTTGAAAGACTAATGCATTCCCTGTGGGTTTTCCCTGCTATCATCCTCCTCCCTGAGTGCCACTGAGGACTCCATCTTATTTACCTTCTAAGGAAGATTGTAGAGTCTAAGTTTCTCACCCAGATCAAATTTCAAAAGAATAGCATGACTATTATTGACTGCTCATCTGACCTCTGCCTTATCCATTTGGACTTTCGGGACTTTAAACATTCAAATTCAATTTCTGTTCCTTAAAAGTGCCCACTTCAGCAGGACTGGCAGGATGCTCTGTGGCATCTGTAATTACTGTTGCATTTGAATATATCCTTTAAAACAGATTTTAGCTGGTGGCTTTATTAATGAGGACTGGTGATGTTGTTGCTTCTGTATTTTGCACCCATATGGAGAAAGGGAAGCAGGTTGAGAAAGACTGGGGACTCAACTCTTCTACTGGAGGATCATGGACTTGTATGAAACTGACATCACCTATGTGCTAACTCTTCCCTAGAGTTATTTAATCAGATATTATACTTTGTGGATTCCATATTGATTATTCAAAATAAGCAGACTGAATCAAAGTATTTTGAACTTTCCTGAGCTCCTCATTAGACTAAGAGTTTTTGAGGTACTGTCATATTCAGATTTTTCCCCCATACAGGGTCTGGCATAAAGCAGTCAGTAAATGCCTGGCTGAACACAATGGAATGAGTATCAGTGTGACTTCTGTGTGGATGTTCCCCCACCATATCTGCGCTCTAAACTACTTAAATCTATTATTTCAATTTCAATTTTGTCTAAATCCAATGTGTTTACTTTCTGATTTTCATAAGGGAATTGGCAAACTTATTAAAATCGACTTATTTTTGGAGACATTGATTCATATTGACTTCCACTGACCAATTAGAGGCCAATGAAAGTCCTAGAGAATTATAATAATAAATTCCATTCTGACTAGAAAACTACAAAACTGAACTTATTTTCAAAAACTTAATTTTGGTTTTGGCACCAATTAGAGTCATCTTTCTCAGACTTGTTAATTATTCAAATTAGCTGGGGGCTCTGTAAACATTTAGATTCCCAGCTCCTCTCCAGAGAGTCTAAGGCAGGGCCCAGAAATCTGTATTTTTAAATAAGCTCTCCTCATCATGAGTGTCATGATCTAACAATTTTGGTAACCACTGAACTAGAGCGTTCCCCAAGATGTGGCAGTATTTTTCTTCATGAATATGCACCATTCATCTTTAAGGACCAACAAAGTCTTACTGGAAACAGGGTTTTTTAATTCTCTTTTATGGAAAATCTGAATAGAGATTCAGTTTTTTAAAACTTATACTTTTAGAGATCCTGGATAATTTCAGGGAGAGAGGTGAAAAAGAATATTACCATCTTTTTTATTCCTCAAAGAAGAAAGCTCCTATGGTGTGAATTTAGGTTTATTTAAATACCTTGACATTATGACTAATATATTGGATGAGAAAAGCCATTTTCAATTCTAATTTTTCCATATAAGTACACTTACTGAAATTTATTATTGTTTTTCTTTGGCTTATAACTTGAAAAATTAAATACCGAAAGTGTCTGTCAAGTTTTGCAGTTTTCCTGCTAAGTGCAGCACAAAACAGCTCCAAGAGTATAAAACAAATGTCACTTTCATAAGAGCAAAGGAACATTTGACTTGCAAATAAAAAATGTACCTGAATCCATGCTGTAGAGAAATATAGAAGTTAGTTAAATGTTAGAAAATCCTGTAGACTATAAAGTGAAAAATAAAAATGTATAGACTGTGATAATAATTCCATCACAGGCTCAATTACAAGAAATTTAACGTAGAATTTCGGTAAAAAAATGCAGAATAGTAAAGTAAATTATAATTCTTGTGAATGCTGTGGGAGGGTAGTCAGAAACTGACATCTCAGTGAAGAGAACATTATTTTTAGCCAATTGACTTTTGGTATGTATGTACACATACACATACATATACATTACTATGAATATTTAGACACTCCTATGTACATATATAATTTTTCTTTGGCATTTATCTTCTGAGGCTTAGTCAGTTCTGACTAATAAAAATCACAAAGGGCATTTATACATTTTTAGAATTTTATACCACTTATTGTAAAACTAGAAAATTGCTATATTTTGAGATTGTTTTTCTGAAGTAATCTTGTGTCTGGATCTACATGAGACTTCCACATCCACACCCCCAAAATGTATTAAAGCAAGCAGTCAATAAATACAGAAGGCACAAAAGAAGACTTAGAAACTTTTGTTTATGAATATTTCTGTTTGAAATGTGCATCTATAAAACATCTCATGGACACATGTTTTGCCCTGAAACATTCAATTTATTTATTATATTTGTCTAAATGAAGGCTTGTGGTTGAATAGGCTCTTGTAAATATTGAAGAATTTTTTTCCCCTTATGGAAAGTAACCATGGAAAACAAGACTCAAATAATGGTAAGAATCAATAGGAGATGGCTTATTTAACCTCAGAAAACCTAATTGCTAAGCAGTGGCGGGCCCTTTTAAAGAGAAGAACACATTCATAAAAAATATATGAAATCATAGATTAAATATCTACTAATAGTGATAATAAAACAAAGCACAATAATTATTTTAATATCTATCAAAACATATTTTGATTAATATAGGTATATGTATATTTGCATGTATAAAATGTTTATCTTTCCAAGGGATTAAAGAATTTATGCAATACATTTTCTCATTTATTTTATAAAAGTTCCTTCTATGTAAAAATGAAAAGGTCCCTGTACTTGTAGTTCCTTCTACATAAAGAATTTCTTTATGATAATATTAATTGTTACATTTTAATCTATAGTTTATTGGTGACAATTGTCTCCCTCAATAGTAAATAGTAAACTTATTTATCTAGGCTTTTCTCTATTGTTCCTAATTAGTTATAATATTATATGTAAATTAGTTAGACTTAATTTTAAAATTTCCAGTTAAGTTGGCTGAATTTAGCCAATTGTCATATGTTTACACTAAAATGGCTTACATTTTCAGAAATTTTTACATTGTACAGATAATAGAATGACTAATTGTTTCACATGAGAATTCTGGCTCACATTCTTTTCTGTAAATAGCATGTGTCAATCTACTCTAACAATTTTCTAACTTGCCTAGTGGGAGTATATTTCTTTCTTTATAATAAGATTTATTTTGATTAAAAGTTTGAGGTGATACATATCCCAATTAGCTTTATTTGATCATTATACGTTGCATATATGTATCAAAATACCATATGTACCCCCAAATATGTACAAGTATATCAATAAAATAGATTTATTTTGACAATATCCAAATCATATGTTATTATAAATATGGTTCCTACATACATGAATTTATAGCTATAATTGCTTGTGCTTGTGGAGATAAGTTTCTGGGGCCCTATATTCATTCAAAGTTTAAATGTACGCCACAAATTCTAAAGCAATCACTAAAATAACAAAACAAAACATTATTGATAAATCCACAAGGAGATATAATGGAATCATTGAAAATTCTGTTAATCTAAAAGAAGGCAAAAAATAGGAAAAACAAAGAAAAGGAGTGACAAGCAGGAAATAGATAACAAGATGATAGATCTAAACACAATTACACTGTTAGTCATATCAAAGATAAATGGTCTAAATGCTCCAGTTAAAAAGCAGAGAAAGATGAAAAAAAGGAGACCACATTATATGTTGCGCAGAAGAAATACATTTCAAATATAGAGCACAAACAGGTTAAAAGTAAAAGGATGCAAAAATCATATACCAAAAACATATATTGAGGTAGCATTAATAAAAAGACATCTGGCATACCTTTCTTAGTAACAGACAATGTAGATTTCAGAGCAGAAAATATTGGGATAAAGAAGTTCATTTTTCAATAGTAAAGGCATGATTTGATCAAAAGGACATTAAAATCCTAATTGTTTATGTACATTTTAATAGAGCTTCAAAATATGTGAAACAAACACTGGTATAACAGCAGAGAGAAATAGACAAATTCATAATTGTATTTGGAAATATTCACGTCTCTCTCAGTAGTTGACAGTGCAAGTAAATAGAAAATCCGCAAAGATATAGGAAATTTGAACAACAGTATCAAGCAATTTGACCAACTTGACACAAAAATTTTACATATGTTTCAGATTGAGATAATGAAATAAAATACATTAATGTGCAAATGTCTAGTTTATCAATTGAAAAATATTTAAAAAGTATTCACATATTAAATCACTTGTTCAATATAAATGGAGATGAAGAAATATTTCAACTGTTCAATATTTTTCTTAAGATTTTTTCCCTAAATTAACTTATATAAAGATTTTGTTATTACGGATGTGCTTTGTAGTGAATCCTATACATGGACAAAGGATGATAATACTTATCTGTCTTAAAATTAATTTCAAGCCTGTATAATTGATGAAGTTTATCTTATGAAAGATATACTTTTTATGAATGAGAGTACCTACTGTAAAAGGTGAAAAATAGGAATAGTTATTTGAAATAAATTATGGCAGACGTTTGTCTATGGCTTATAAAACAACTTTGAAGATAATTTTACAAAATGCCCAATATTCATTCAAACTATGATGTTATTGATTATCAGCCATGCCATTGTTTTTATGTTCTTCTAGGAAAGAATAAGTGCTCTCAATTAAATGTTGACACTGTTATATAGCAGTTTCTAAGATGTTAACATGTAAAATGTGTATGTGTCCTAAGATGTTAAATGGGTGTGCTCTGAGATGTTAAAATGTGAATAGATGTGGCTTTTAAATCTAATCTTTTAAAATCTGTATCTAAAAACCTGTCTCCTTTAAAATAAATTTTGTGCAAACTGAATTCAGACTCTGTAGAATCACTGAAATAGCTATTTCGGACCTAGTGTTTTTTGGGGAAATTTATAAATTATTTGCCTTAAATACTTGAAGTAAGAAAGATGTTTTCAACCTCCCCATTGGTTAATAGTGAAATAACACTAATGGAAAAAAAGCGCCATATAACACGGAACAAAATCATTATTAATTCAGAAATACATAATATATATAAAAGAATTCCTTATATTTTTCCCAAAATTCTTGAGCTAAGAGTTTTTACTGATGTCTTCAGAAAGTTGACATTCTTTGCACAAAGACTCTAGGCAATGAATTAACTCAATTTAGTGAGAGTACAACTGAGGTTATATTTTAACACCTGATCCCAATTAGTCATTGATCGTGCCCCTGAGCACATTCACTCTCCAGGGTCCCACAGATAATGAGACCAGTAGATACTATGAAAAGATGTTCACAATGGTAAGAAGGTTTTAAAAAAGAAATTAGAAATTGTATGGTGCAGAATTGTATGGTGTGTGTGTATACTGGTGTATATATGTATGATTAAAAGCAGATTACATATTTCAAAAGAAAATTAAATCTATATATTAAAATACAATCAAGGAAACTGAGCAAATATCTCATTTTTTATTTTGATGAGGTCTATTTAAATTGGTCTATTTAAAAAATTCCTAATTGTCCAATAATCAAGAAATTTAAAATGTTTAAAAATAATTTGGTAACCTATGAAATATTTTTCTCCAAAGAAAATTTGTTCTAACACTAGTAATTATTTTAATTAAGAAAATAAAAGTAGTATGTGCTCCAACAATAACTATATACATGCACCTTATAATAAATTATTCAAGCTTCTATTAAGTTTAAAAAATATAAAGTGAATCTTATATATTCAGATCTTAGATCATTGACAGTATGGAAAATGTTATCAGCAAAGCAATTTCTTTTTTCCTACAGGTTGCACCATTACATACTGGACTACAAACTCCTTTACAATAATATTCTTTAAAACTTTTTGTTTAATATTCATTTTCAGTATATGTAGACATTTTCAGAACAAATATATAAGCAGTTCATTCAATTAAACTGCATACAATCTGATCCTCCACTTCTGAACTTTGTAAATCACTTGGATGACTTACCTTATCTTTCCTTTGCTTTTCATCCTGGTATACAGTCCAGTGTTCTCCATCATTGCTGTAAGCTAGTTTGTAGGAACCAACGAACTGTACGTGACCAAAATCTTTAGCTCCTTGTGTAATGATGCCGGTCACTTTGGTAGGAACAAGAAGGTCCACCTAAAAGAAGGAAAAGACATAAGTTAAATGCAATAATCAAGTCTCATAAATTTGCAAGTGTTTTGAACTCAAGAGATTAAAAACCATTTGTGCATGCTAAAACCCCAAATCAGCCTAGTTATTTGTATTTTGAAATCAATGACTGAATCTTTTGTTGGCTTATAGTTTTGATTCTGCCACTGGATAAATCTAGTCCAAGACTCCTTGAATAGCTATTTTGGCCATTTTAAAATAAAATTATGTTAACTTCAGTCCACCAATTAATTTTATATTAAACTGATTCATCTATTTGTATGGTTTTGCGTAACTGAGATAGAACAGAACTAGCAGGGCTGCCCTTTTAGAGACTGATCATTATCTCCATGAATTTGTGATTATAACTCAATATACTGAATCTTTTGGATAATTCAATAAAAATAAAAATACAATTATAGCTGTGTGGACATCAGGAACAAACATGGTATTAGATATTTCATCATTAAACATTAAATAATAAGTCAATCCTGTTTCTATGAATTTTAATCAATTTGATAATATATAATTGAGTAAGAATTAGTAATCATTGTCCAGTGAAAATCCTCTTTTAGAAAACTAAGATCCTAAAAAGTCAAGTATTTTTCAAAAATGAAGGAAGATTAAAAATATGCATTCTTGACTTGTGGGATCTGTGCTCATAATGTATTCTTTTCTGCAAAATATATACTTAAAAGGGCATGAGACCCATGGCAATTTCATTAGCATTAAATTCATAAAAATGTAATTGAGGCCGGGCGCGGTGGCTCACGCCTGTAATCCTAGCACTCTGGGAGGCCGAGGCGGGCGGATTGCTCAAGGTCAGGAGTTCAAAACCAGCCTGAGCGAGACCTCGTCTCTACCATAAAAATAGAAAGAAATTAATTGGCCAACTAATATATATAATATAAAAATCAGCTGGGCATGGTGGCTCGTGCCTGTAGTCCCAGCTACTCGGGAGGCTGAGGCAGGAGGATTGCTTGAGCCCAGGAGTTTGAGGTTGCTGTGAGCTAGGCTGACGCCATGGCACTCACTCTAGCCTAGGCAAGAAAGCGAGACTCTGTCTCAAAAAAAAAAAAAAAAAAAAAAAAAAATGTAATTGAAATGCAAAAGATAAGGATAATTTTCATCAAAGAAGAATATATAACATAGAATAGTTTAATGTTTCCCTCTTTGTTCTCTAATTCATTCCTGCATCTTTTCTTATATCATATACTGCTAATTAAAAAAAAAATCTATAAAGCTTTGTTTTCCATGTGGACGACTCTTATAAGAATTTTACCTTTCATTTTATTTATGTTCCTTGATCTACAGCTTCCGCTCTCCTCTTATAATAGATACCTACTTCCCCCTATTTCCTGTGACTAAGTGCCTGGCTACATCCTTGATCTTATCATCTTTAGCTGTCACGATCCCATGTGTGATCTTGGTGCTTTCAACCACTATGTCCTTTGGTTTCTATTTTAGGTCCTCTATCCTGTGAGATGTAAGGTAGTTACAAATAGATAGTCATGGGTCAGGCACAGGGCATGAATGAGAAAGAAAGTTAGAGAGGATGCATAGAATAAGGCCATATTTAGTGACAGAGATCCTCATCAGTAAAGATGTGAAAAAAGTCCCCACTGTGTCACAGCCTGTGAATATAAATATTTTTTAATTCACATGGGCATTTTGGTCATTTTTTGGAACACGTGTCAAAGACATTAGGTTCAGATTGAGCAACAGATTAAGATAGACTATTTTTAATGCTTTATTAAAACATTTCATAAAATTTATCAAAACTTAAAAGTTATTTTGTTTGCTATTTTCCAAACATGTATCATCTAAAATACCTTGTGCGTCCAGCAAAAATACAGGATGGTAAAATTATGATATCCTGGGAAGGAAATGGTTACTGTCTTACATCATGCTAAGTGTTTTCTTGTATGGTCTCATTTAATTCTCTCAATAACTGTGTGAGGTAGGATATAATCTACATTTTATAGATGAGGGGATGGATACCCAGACAGGTAACATTATGTGGTGTGTGATCCAAAAATAAACAGTAAATAAAGTAGGATCCCATATTCAAATCCATGTCTTTCTGATTCAAGGGTTTACCACAGTTGGGGATTCTTAGAGTAATGGATCAGTCATTGATTTTCCCAGTGAGTGATCACTCGTTGATGACTCATATTTTCACTCAGTGATTTCTTCCCATTCCCTGTGGCTACTTCAGAAATTTCTAAAGAATCACCACACTCATCAAAGTGACAAAAAGCAATCTTGGATTTACAATGTTAGCAAAGCCCTGTGTTTAATTATGAATTTACTCTCTGTTCTTCGGCTGTTTAGGCTTAAAAACTGCTTTTGTTGTCCTAAATCCAAATCTTATTTCACAGAGACACCAGGGCAAAGCTGCTATTCTTCAATGTCTTCTTAGTGTTGCTGGTTTTCCATAAATGGTTAAAAGAAAAACCTTCCAGAGCTCTGTGTCACTACATTGCCATCACAAGCTGGAAACAAACAGGAACTCAAACAGTGTCACCGAGGATATGGACACCTCCAGGGTTGACTTCTTTAGGCCCTAAACTTCTATAAGTCCGTAGCTAAGAGGACACAATGAGGAGACTTCTAGCATCCCCTTTTCTATGGTATTTTTTAGAAGTCAGTTGGGTTTCCTGCTGGGTGGAGATGTTTTCTCCTTAATTTGTGTGTCTTGGCTCTTTACAACAGATATGTTTTTCTCCCACTCTAACTGCTCCCCTTCTCCAATATTTTTTCTATCTAGAAATGTTTTTCTTTTTTGTTCCAGTTAAGCCAGTCTCTCTGCTTAAATAGTCAGCAATCTGTTTCAAGCTGGATTTTGTCCTAAAATTTGTTACATTAAACTTAAAATACTAGGCCTAAGCAAACCTTCTTTCAGTACAAAAATAATCAGCAACTCACACTTAACATGAGGTTGCTGAAGCAGGGCATGAATAGAACCCATTCTGAGAAACACTTAGACCACGTAACTCCAAAGTTCAGCATGAAGGATGATTCTAGAAAAGCCCATTCCTTAGGACTGAATGCTTAACCCTTGCCTAGGACCACTTTGCCCTCTTGTAGAACTTCTGAGTTAAAGATGAATTGCCAAAATGCTTGACAAAATATCTTCTGCTTTTTTAGACCCTCATCCCCCAAAGTATGCCTAAAATAGAGCAGGTTATTTAGGAAACTAAGCTGACTTACTAGTAGACATTTGGCTTAGTGCACTGTGCTCCATGTCTAGATCTGTCTTAAATGTGCCTTACATGTAATGGGCTCTCTATAAAAGTTTTGCTGATTGAACAAGAACTATTTCATTAGTATGTTCTGTGGATAAGAACCAACCCATGGTTAATGATGCCACTATGCATCCTTTCTCCTAGGTTTTCTGTGTGGGCATTTCCTGTCAGGGAAATACAATGTCACCTTTGTAGCTTTCATTTTTTTACCGGAGAAGGTAACTCATTGAAAAAATCCTCTCCAGTCTTCAGGAATTCGATTGTAAGAATCAATCTACTCTAGTGGATCAGAACGGTTTGAGGTTCTGAACTGGCTATATGCCCTGGTGCAAGCTAGTACACCTCTCTACATCTCAATTTCCTCATCTGAAAAATGATAATAATAATCCCAATAGGATTTTATGAGGATGAGTTAATACTTATGAAGTGTGTACAGCAATATGTAGACTTATAGTAAGTGTTATAGAAAACTTTGATAACAAGATGAAATAAATAAATCTGAGGGAATAATTTAATGTCAGTCTCAGAGTATCTTGTTAGAAGGCTAAAGAAACAGGGAAATGAATGGCTAGATTGTTCCAGAAACAATTTCTGGTTCATAATATATTTTATTCACCTTCTCAGGATGTATACAAACATAGTCATTTCATTGTTACTTAAAGTAGAGAAAATGTGAAACAATTTCATTTCCCATTTATGAGTGAAATAGTTAACTAAAATTAATTAACAAATTTTGTGGAAACTTATGTATCCCTATTTAAATATTGGTTGTGTTGCAGCCAACACAACCCAGAAAATGGTTCTAAAATAATATTAAAAGAGAAAATTAGATTAAAAGAGAAATATTAAAATAATATTAAAAGAGAAAATTAAATTCCAAATTGTACTGAGTGATTTATTTTATTCTTAGAGTCAAAACAAGAGAGAAAGGAAACTTATGGAAATGAGGCTTACATGATACAAAAGTAAATAAAAAGTATTTCATGAGAGTTATGTGGGAATATAAATTTTTTGTTGTAAAACATCCTGTAATGTTTTAGAAAAGCATAAATAGTTCTAGAAAATGTCTAACTTAGACAAATTATGTAGAAAATCTGTGAGCATTCATTTGAGAAAGATCAAGATAAACTACATTTCAGACACCTGCACAGCACCTTGATGTTGGCTCTATGGTAGAAGATGGGGCAGACTGGAAAAGTAATCTTATTTTCCTTGAAGGGGTGAGGAAAATGAAAAGCGACACAGATAAACAGATGTACAAGAAAAGTAAACACAGGCTAGAGATTTATCACAGAACTGTACCACTCAGCTGCACTTAAATGCTCTAGTTTTTGCTTTAACATTTTTTATTTTGGATTATGTAATTTACAACTTAATGGAGCTTTGTAAAATTAACTCATTAATTAACAAGTTAATTTTATAGAATTAACTTATTATTAAGTAGAAATAAATTCAAAGCTAATATAATTAAGTAGTACAGTATTTGAAAATCACAGTATAGGCAAGATATTTGGATATTTTGATTTCAATAAAATTTTTTTTTTACCTTAACATTACACAAAACAATTATTTTTAATTCCAGATACATTTAAGGCACATCCTGAATTTGTGTGGCATTTGAACAATATTGTTGGTTATCAGATATTGGCTACACTTTTATTCTACATTTGCAGGCCAACTAGTTAATGAGATCAACTTAATATGAAGTATTATTCAGCCACTGTATCTGATTTGATCTAATCGTTCTAAGGTTAAGAAGTCTTAAAATACTATCGAGGTTTGATAATATATGCATTCCAGTATTCACTATTGCATTTTTCTCTTTATTAAAAAATGTTTAGTTTCCAAAAATATTTAAATAGCAATTACTTTTTCCTATCACATTTTAAAAATATAAAATCTAAAACAAAATAATCATACCATAAAATAACCTTCCAAAAGATAGAGGAAGTTTTCTCTTTTATTGGTCTTTGGTGGTATGCTTCTCGCATGTAAAACCATGCACAACACATGTATGGCACCATAGACAAACTTTTTGAGCTCAGATGATCATTCAGCTGCATGTATTGTGGGGAATCTGGCATACTGAAGACATTTCAAATATATAGGCATCTTCTTCCCTAGATTCAAGATAGATACTTCCACACTTAAAAATTGCCAGCAATTACAACATGAGCAATGCCATATGTCAACCTAAACCCTTGATTGCTGTCATCTCATGACTATTAACTTTTTAAAAGATTTATTTAGAATGATGTAAGTAGTTCAAACTGCATCCTTCTACTGAGACTAGGACTTAGCACGACAACTATGAATATTTTATAGTTAACATTTTTAATTTTAATACTCTTTTTCATTATGAATGTGAAATATGATCTGTAGAAAATTAGAAAAACAGAGAAGATTAAAAACCAACAACTCTGTCACACCATCAGATACAATTAATGCTTCCCCCTCCTTCATATATGTTTTTTAGACAAATTTGTTTTCTTGGCATTTGAAAAATATTATTGGTTACCAGATGTTGGTTAAACTTTTCATTCTTACTTGCAGGTAATTACTTTACACTTCATTTCTTCATATTTCTTTAATAATTCTCTATGCTATTAAGCTAGTTTTAAGACTTTTATGTTCTATCAAGACATTTTAAGGATTTGCCACAACCACTTAGAGCCCCCTGCCTCAATTTTTCTATTAAAATTAATATTCCCATGAAATCTTAATCCTTTCACTCTAGCCTTAAGTAATGTTTGCACTTTGGCCTCCCAAAGTGCTGGGATTACAGTTGTGAGCCCTGTTCCTGGCCAGAAAATGATTTCAAAAATAAAAAAAAAAATAAGCTTTTTAAATGTGAAAGTATTAAACACTCATTGTGAAAATTTCAGTTGCTATAGAGATTTAAGGAATGAAGTTAAAATTAGTTATAATTGTACTATTCAGAGTTAATTCCCATTAAATTTTTTATATTTTTATTTTCAGATATTTCATATTCTTATGTATCTTCATAAAGTTAACTCAGTATATACACAGTTGTGTAATTTATATTTTTTCACTTACAATGGATATTTTTACATTAAATAATATTAAATAGTAATCTGTAATGGCTATAACATTCTCTATTATGGGTGCATGAATGGATGCGAAAATTATTTAACCAATCCCCTATTGATGTTCATTTAATTTGTTTCAGTTTCTTTTAGATCAGACAAAACCAGACTCAACTCCCATGTGTATCTTTCTTTGCTCATTGGTGTAACTGTTTTTTTATAGGCACTAAGAACCTGCCATTTGAAATGTGATATACATTGTTTTGTCTCCAGAAAGATGATATACTTGTGTCTTCTGCATGTAATAACTCTTATTCTCTGCATTCACCAATTCTATTCTTAATATTTCACATTAATAATTTCACATTTTTAAAACTATTTTATTTTTTTAATTGACACATAATAATTGCACATATTCATGGGGTATATAGTGATTTTTCAATACATACACTGTATCATAGAAATTAACATATCCATAATCTCAAATATTTATCATTTCTTTGTGTTGGCAACATTCAATATCTTCCTTCTAGCTTTTTGAAACTATATATTATTATTAACTACTGACATCCTACAGTGCTATGTATTGCACTAGAAATGACTCCTTCTATCTAACTGTAGTTCTGTATTCTTTAACAAATCTCTCCCTATTTCCCTTTCCCCCCACCATTCCAGCCTCTAGTGTCCTCTATTCTACTTTTTACTGGTATGAGATCAATTTCTTTTAGCTTTCGCATGAGTGAGAATATGTGGTGTTTAACTTGTTATACATTTTTGACAATTTAAAAAATAACATTTTTACATTTAATGTACATACATGTCACTAAATGGCATTTCATTTACATTTTCCTAATTGTTCAGTATCACTAATAATATATATGTATAGGCTGTTTAATGTTCTTTATCTATTACCTATTGGATTAGAGATCTTCTTGTTGATTTTTTAACAATTATTTATATAGTATCAATGTGTGGCTTCTGTTATATTTGTTGTATTTTTTCCTAATTTGCTAAAATAAAAATTTTACATTTGACACAAGTTTTTAATTTTCCTATACTTAAATCTATCAATCACTCCCTTTGTGATATTTTTTTTTTAGCTAAAAAGACCTTCTACTGATCAGTTAAATTATAAATTTAACTGATCTATTAGATCAGTTAAAATTATTTGTATGTTCTCCCCCAATTTTCTTTGAGTTTCCCCTTCAAATTTTCTTTCAGTCTTTCTTTCTTTTCTTCTGAACCATCTTGGTTTTATGTGTATACATGATATGACATAGGACCATACTATATTTTTTAGGAGAATGTAAGTTTTTCAATACTCTGTGTTTGATAATCTATTTCCACTTCTTTTTCTTTCCCCCCTTACCTGGATGATTGTTACAAAGTTTTCTCTTTATTTTTTGAATTAACACTATTAATCATTATCAGGATATATCTTGGTGAGGGTTTCTTTCATTGCTTTGGGGTAGAATAAAGTGAACCCATTCAAACTGCAGATTGTTTTTTTGGGAGAAGAATGTGTGCACAAAAGGTTTTCTTGTCTTATATTTTAAAATATTAACTTCTACTTCTTTTGGTATCTCATTCTAGAAGGCCATTTGTCCAAAAATTAACTCTTTACATTTGAGCTTCCTTATTTACATTATTTTCTCACTCATCATTTTCATTTCTTTATTATTCTCCTCTGCATTCTCAGAGAGCTTCTCAATATTACAGATTTTATTTTGGGTAATGTAATTTTGACATGTATTTTGAATATATTATTTCAAGAAAATTAAAAAATATAGCAGCTCCCTCATTATCTCAGAATTCATCTCGCCATCTCTATTCCTCATGTCTTCATGGAGAAAAATATTTTTATATATATTCTAAAAATCTGATTTTTTTTCTGAACAAAGTTTTCTAGTTTTTCTTTATACTTTTCGAAAAATCCCTATTTCTTTTGTTGTTCTTCACATATAAGAATAATCTCCATATTATCTTATTTTATTCTCCTTTACTTAACTTGAAAAGAGAGGGAATGGTCCTGGTGTTTGTTACATAGTAGTCATTTAGGTTCTCTTTTTCCCCTCACCTTCTATCAGGCAGTAACAAGAATTCTCTTTTGGACTTTCAGATAGCAACACTGTCTCTGGCCTCCGTACCAATGCCCAGTAGACATCTGGGCAGTATAGCTTAGCTGGTCTGAAGGACAAGCCTCTTCTACTCTTTCTATTCTTCATGGAATATAGAAAAGATAATTTATTTTCTTGATAACACGAAACCCAAAGCATGCTTTTACTTCTCATTTAATGGGGATTTTTTTCATGAATAACTAAACGCCCACTGTTTATGTCTCTATTATACAATATACTTATTATCATATTATTGTCAGTCTTCTCTTGTCAGAATGTAAAATCATAGTGGCAGGAACTTGGTCCATGTTGTTCACCAGGCACCTGGCATACATGGAGTGTTTCAATAAATACATATTGAGTCAATAGTTTCATATTTTAGGATGCAGTGATCTAACATACCCAACCCGTGCTCTACGCAGCTTTGTCAGATCTGTATTATTGAAGGTTGTATTCTTTCTGCAAATGGGTGTGATGCAGTATTGGAAAGTAAAGCACTGGCCACAGAGTGGGGTTTCTGGCTATGGTAAAGTGACCAGTGGGCCTTTAGCCCACCATTACAGGCTTTGGGTCTTGGCCAATGATGTTCTGATTCAGATGTTAGAGTTCTCACACTATAGTTACAGGAGACTGCCCAGAGCTCAGAAAGTCACCGACAAGCATTCCTATGCATATATATTTGTGTGCATACTTCAGGGATAATAGGAAGGCAATCATGACTAGGAAGTTGAATGAGTTCAAATGGCGTATGTGATATAGTAACACTTAAAATCATGTCAGCTTTACCAATTCCTGAGGAACCTTCCAAATGTAGTTCTCAGGAAATTGTTTTGGAAAACTCAACCAGACTTCACTAAAACTCCATGTGTAAAAATAGTTCTAAATAAAAGTCTGTCTATCGAGAACTTCTCATTAACAAAGAAGTTTAAAATATAAAAACAGCAAAAATTATAAATTTTATTAACATTTAGAGTTAATAAAATAATATTATAATGATTGAATCTAATGCTCTTGTATTGATTTGTTTAAATCATGATGTACAAAGGGAAATAACTTGAATTTTTATCCTTTTTGTAAATGAGAAGATCTTTGTAATATGCTATCTAAATTTTATTTTGAAATTCTTTTTGGAAAATGATTCTAAAATAATTATAGTTATAAGTATCTAAAATTGGCATCAAGTCACCAGGTTGGCTATTATTCAATTTTTTAAAGACCTATGTCAGAAAGAATAAAACATTTTTGAAGAAAATCTAAAACTTTGAAAACGCTTAGGGAACAAAATAATACTTTTCTTAGTGGGTTATTCAAAGTGACTTTCTGCTGAGTTCATCAAAACTAAGATCACCCTGGGAGAGCAGAATTAACATATCTTCTTTAATTTGCCTTTCAAGCCTGATTTTGATTAGGCTGGGAACTTTGACTTATTCCATGAATAAAAAATTCAGGGTGGTGTCTAATTGAATTAGTCTATAATTGATAGGGTCATTATTAATTGGTTAATGGCTATTTAATACAAGTCTTTGATCAAAAAGCATAATGATATCCATTAAAGATTATTTGGATACTTTAATTACAGCAGTGCCAAAACATAAAGTAGAAAACAAAGAAAATTATCAGTAAATGAACTGCATGTGATTTAGAAAACAATTACATAACTTTTAAGTAGGAATTGAAGTAATTTGTTATTTAGTACTTTTTGATAGCCCAGGGTGAGTGTTCCTTAGGTAAGCACTGTGTCTGCATCTTTCGTACAGCGAAAGATTCAGTGAACTGGTGATCAAACTTCATGCACTTCAGTAGCTAGAATTTACTTGATTGTTTGCATGTGAAAAAGCTGTTTGAGTATAAATATATTTGACACTTATTTTACTAAATATAATTTTATCAAAGGTGTTATATTTTGTATAACTGTTATATATTTTAGAGACTGGCATTTACAAACAAAAAAATCTATGTATAAATATGTTCATCAATTATGTATAAATTACATAAAGCTTCTTGTTCTGTGACAAATAAATAAAATCATGAGAACCGAAAATAAAAGATCCAGAGAGTAAAGTGTAACTGCAATGGTAAATAACGTTGCATATTCCAAATATTGAGGCCCTTGAAAGTTAGGGAAGTTGGAAGACTACACAATGCATTTCTGTTCACTGTGCTTGCTGGAGGATGTAGATACAAAAGTTAACCATTCCCACAATTTATGAATCATCCACAGAGTCCTGTACATCATTTTGTTTCATCAGATCATGCTAGCTTTCATTCTACATTTTTCAGTCTTAACTGGATATGTGCATGTTTTATGGTGATTCATTTTCAGGCTAAAACAAAAACAACAATGAAAAAAAAAACAAAAAACCTAGATGCAACTTTTTCCCCCCTGACCTTACCAAAGGAAGTGGGAAAGGGCATGGCCTCTCAGGAGTCTTGCATGAGGTAAATGCTTCAGATTGCTTTGAGAAAAATGTACCACCAATGTCAGCAGTAGAAAAACAGCCCAGGTCAGCACAGAGTTCCAAAGTGATGGGAGAGGAAAGGAGAGGGAGATGACTCAGCAGGAAGAGAACTGCCTGCAGATTATAGGGTTAAGAGCCACTGACACAGAAAGTGTACTGACCCAAAGGATGACTTTTTAAAAAAATCTTTTGTCCAAAGGACAGAGTATATATATAGTATGGATAAAAGGGCTACACATTATTTCCATTCAAATGCATGGTCAGTGACACTGTCAGCGTTATATTTGTATAAGAAGGACAACCAGGCGCCAGGGGATCTTGCAGGACTATCTAGTTCCTCAGTCCTTCAGTAACCACAAATTGTAATTGTAGTCTTAGACAGCCTCATCAAAAACCATGGTTATAGATTTTCCCTCTAACTAACCATAAAGTCAACGTTTTACCTATTCATATTTATATTAATTTATTTATTGTGTGAATATATATTTCATCTATATTTTTCTGCTGTTCTTGAGGCTAATTTCACTTGTTTTTTCTCAGTGAAAATAAGACGCAACTGTTATATACTTGAAATTCTAATCTCATCAAGGTTCTCTTTGAGCTCCCAATATCTATTTCTTATTTATTCTCCTTAATATAGTGTCCAGGGTCTTTTGAGCTTATTAAATGGTAAAATATAAAACCAGGTGCTATGTATTCAAGCTTGATTTTGCCAATTGCCACAAAAATAAAAAAATAAAAAAAAATAAAACCAGGTGCTGGAAGCTGATAAAAATCTAAATACTATTTAAAAATGAGCACATTTTAATTAATTCCTACAGCACAATGTGGCCTGAATATATCTATAATGAAGCCCAAGAAAGGTATATGGCTACAAGTTATAATGTTCAGGCTTGAATATAAGACATAAAAGTTTTGTAAAATATTTTGTTCTTGACTCCATAAGACTAGTAAGATACTCATACTTTCCTTCTTTTGAGAAATGGCATTGTGTTTAAGGGACTCTTATATATATGCTTATCTCAGAAATTATGCCAGGGCTAATTTCTTTGTGCAATCAGCTCCAAATAACCTCATATTTTAAAAATCACATTCTTTAACTCTAAAACTATTCATGCACTGTATTTTCTATTACTATAAACTAGCTCATAAAGCACAATCTTAAATTAGGTATGGTATTAATAAATCACTTGAAACAAACTCATTACATTAAAATTAATTTTTTTTGCATATGTATTCAAGATTTTAAAAACTTTCCCAAGTTGTAGCTTACTTCACTGAAGGCTCACTTTTAGATTTAAATAAAGAATGTTATATGATACCTCCATCTGTTGAACATTTTTGACCTAACTGTCTCTGATAAATGATGGGAGGTTTCAGGCTCAAAGCTGCATATTAAATGTGACTTGAAAAAAAAATATCAGAAGTGATAGAAACAGAAAGTAGAAATATAATTCCTTTTTATTAGATATTTTAAGTGTTTAAGGATTCAGAAATTCAAAGAATTTTTAATGAAATTCAGATACTGATTTAAACAAAAAAAGAATCCTCTAAAAAGCATTAGATAGAATGACACTAAAAGTATAATATCAGAAAATTATTTTACAATGGAACCTCTCAGCAAGGAAGCATAAAAACAAAAACAGAAATTAAGAAAATTCATCCTGGTCGGGCGCGGTGGCTCACGCCTGTAATCCTAGCACTCTGGGAGGCCGAGGTGGGCGGATTGCTCGAGGTCAGGAGTTCGAAACCAGCCTGAGCAAGAGCGAGACCCCATCTCTACTATAAATAGAAAGAAATTAATTGGCCAACTAATATATATATATATACAAAAAAAAAAAATTAGCCGGGCATGGTGGCGCATGCCTGTAGTCCCAGCTACATGGGAGGCTGAGGCAGCAGGATTGCTTGAGCCCAGGAGATTGAGGTTGCTGTGAGCTAGGCTGACGCCATGGCACTCACTCTAGCCAGGGCAACAAAGCGAGACTCTGTCTCCAAAAAAAAAAAAAAATTCATCCTCATAAGTAACTCATAAGATTTGTCTCTTGAGTTTCTGGCTTGTACCTAAAGAGGTTATTTTGACATATTTTTCCAATTATGGAGAAATCTGTTACATTTTAAGAAATGCTAAAGTACATATTAGTTTAGGAATCATAATATATGCTTTGATACATCTGTTTGTTAAACAGAAGCAATAAAGGTCCCCAAAAAATGATTCCTCAAAGTTTCCTGAAAAGGAGAAGGAGCACTCAGAATAGAGGTCACACATATAATTTACTGCTATGTTAATATTTTATATTCTGAAAAGCATGGCCTTGTGTTGGGATTCAATGTTTCCAACTCTTTTGTACAGACATAAACAACAATGAAGACAATATACTTCAGGAACAAGAAATGTCGTTGTTGGAGAGATTGAAAGGTAAATTGTGAAGAACATTTTTTGAAATAACACATTCTTTCAAAAACCTTCATGTCATAACAACTAATGTGTTGTATTTTCAAGGTGGAAATAATAATTAAAAATAATCCAAGGAGAGGGAAGGAGCCAAGATGGCTGAATAGAATCCTCCAGCCACCATTCACCCACAAGAACACCAAATTCAATAGTGGTCTATACAAGAGAACACCTTCATAAGAACCAAATATCAGGTGAGCAATCACAGTTCCTTACTTTAACAGCATATCAAGGAAAGAGACTCTGAAGAGGGCGAGAAAGACAGTCTCGCATTACCTATGCCACCCTTCCCCAATCTCTGAGAGAGAATGAATGTGCCTGACAGGGAGAGTGAAATGATTATGGGACTTTGCACTGGAACTCAGGGCTACCTTGTCACAGGGGAACATAGCACAGAGCAGAATTCTGCCAGCACTCGAGGAAGGAGCATTGAGACCAGCCCTGCCACAGAGAAATCCTCTGCCCCAGTGGTAGAAACCTAAGTTCTGGTAGCTCCACCAGCAGCTGAAGAAAGCAGTCTGGGGTCCAGAATAAATTCACAAGGCAGTCAGGCCACAAAGACTGTAGTCCTTGGGCAACTCCTATGACTGCACTGGCCTGAGCCAGTGGACTTGGGATGAATATGACCCTTAATTTTTCTGACTTAATTAATAGACATCATATGGCTGTACCAAAACATCATATGTTCCTATAAAAATATACAACTAGTATTTACCCATAATAGTTTTAAAAAATTAAAATAAAAAATCCAACAATATAACCTAGGTATTAATTAATGTGTCTAACATTTCAGCCCAGAGAAGGCTTTCTGATATAGCTTTTTTGGGGTAGATATATTTGATTAGATTAAGAACTTTCCTATTATTATTTATTTGCTACAAAAATTTTAAGCCATGAATAGATGTTGAATTCCATGAAATTATATGTCTGTTTATATTGATATAATTATGTAGCTTTTCCTTTAATTAATTAATTAATTAATACATAACGAAAGCCACAAAACCGACACCCAACCAACCCCAAATCTGTAACATTGACAATACTATGTGTACTCTGTCTGCCCTGTCTTTCTGCTTCTCCCAGCCAAGGCTACTCAATCCTACATTGTTTATTCTTTTCTTGCTTTTTAATACATGGCTTTATCAGATAAAAATGAACCCCTAAATGATAATCTTTACTTTTAAATTTTTTAAAAATTAATAAAAAGTGTCATACATGAATCTTCTGGAACTTGCTTTTTTAATTTGATGATATTATATTACTAAGATTCATCCATATAATTCTTTACAGATATAAATTTCACTTATTTTCACTGCTGCATAATATTCTCTGTGCATATATGACAATATAATTCTCCTTACTCTTGTCATTAGTATTTGATTGTTTCCAGTATTTGGCTTTTGAAATCTGTGTGATGAATACTCTTATCCTTACCTTTTGGTAAAGATGCTTAAAATTTTCAATTGATAATGTTCCTAGGAATAAGATTTTTTTGGTGGAAGAGTGTATGAATGTTTAACTTCACAGATAAGTACAAATTATTTTCCAAAATGATGTTTTTACCCATTTGCACTACCACCATTCAGATATCAACATTCTTCAGCTTTAATTTCCTAACTTGGTGATTAATGGCAGTAGATTTGCTTAAAGTTAAAACATTTTATGTATTCCTGGAATAAATTCTCCCTTAATAGTTAATCTATTTAAACTTTGTTGGATTCCACTTACTAATTTCTACTTAAGACTTCTACATCAATGTTCACAAGTGAAATTCCCAAGCATTTTTTCTTGTACTTTCCTTGTCCAGTTTTGTTATCAGGAAACTAGTTTCACAGACTGATTTGGGAAGCTTTCCTCTCTTTGTCTCCTGTGGAGTAGTTTGTGTGACAAAATGAGTGTATGTTTTTTAAATACTATAAAGTCTCATTCAATGTCTTTAATAATAATAGGTCTATTCAAGGTTTCTTTTCTTTTTTTTTCTCAATTTTTTCCTGTACATACAGGTTTTCTACTTGTTTGAGTAAATTTTGGCAATGTATCCTTCACTATAAAAAAGTTTAATATACTCTAAATGTATTGGCATAAAGATGTTCATATTAAAATTTTCCTACTTGGTCTTTATTCCTGTCTAGTTTTTCATTGTGTATTTTTTTCATTTTTTATTCTCTTGGATAATTTTGTATAAAATAAAATCAGACAATAGATATCATATTCATATGACAACTTGTTTTAAACAATGTAATAAAGTCTTTATCCAAAATAATAAAGGAAAGGAAATAATAAGCATAAAAACAAAGAGGAAAAGCAAAATTACTATTATGAGCATATGATATAATAAGAAAGGAAACAAACTTTACAATGAATAAGATAGTTTAGCAAGATTACTTGATACAAGATCATTAACCAGAAATTCATAACATTTCTATTCATTAGCCTCATCCAATCAGAAAATGTAAATTTAAAACCCTATTCATACCTTATCTTCAAACTCGAAGAAGGAACACTTATATACTGCTAGTGGGACTGCCAATTAGCACAACTTTTATTGAAAACAGTATAGAGATCCCTTAAAGTAATATATGTAGACCTACCATTTGATCCAGCAACCCATTCCTGGCTATCTATCCAAAGGAAAACAAGTCATTTCGTAGAAAAGACACCTGCACTTGAATGTTTATCATAGCACAATTCACAATTGCAAAGATGTGGAATCAACCTAAGTGCCCATCAATTCACAAGTCTATAAAGAAAACATGGTGTACATATACCAAGGAGTACTACTCAGCCATAAAAAGGAATGAAATAATGTCATTTGCAGCAACTTGGATGGAACTGGGGACCATTATCCTAAGTGAAATATCCCAGTAATGGAAAACTAAACATATGTTCTAACTAATAAGTGGGAGCTAAATGATATGGGTACACACAGGCACAAAGAGATGTAAAGTTATTAGAAACCAAGAAGGGGGGAGAGTAGGGAGGAGAGTAGGAGGGAGAGTGAGTGATAAAAACTTATCTGTTGGGTATAATAAATACTATTCTGGTAGTGGACACACCAGAACACTGACTTAAGCATTATACAGGGTATCCATGTAACAAAAACATTTGTACCCCTTAATAGTTTGAAATAAAAAAGATAAAAAAATATAAATCCCATTCAGTATACTAACAATTTTTATGGTACTCATAGAATAAGTATCCATACAGAGATTCAAATCCTTATGAAAGAACACTTTTAACACATTTGAATAACTTAGCAGAATACCTAAATAAATAAATAGATAGAGCATATGTCATAAATGAGAAGCCTCAATATAGAACAAAGATCCACTTACTCCAATTCATCTAAAATTCAGCACATTTCAAATCAAAATTCTTTTAGGATTTGAGAAATGTGCTAAACTTATCAGAAAATCTATGGAAATAAATGAAGGACCAAGAAAAACCCAGACAATTACTCATGGCTAGTAGTGGTGGTGGGGTAAGCAATGAGGGGCTATTGGCACTTAAGATTAAGACTTAAAACAAGCAGAGCTTTATAATTTAAATATTGTGATATTGTTATAAGGATAGACAAGTGTACAGTCATAATAAAATAAAGACAGAAATAGAGTCATTTGCAAGTTTGGCACGTAATAGAGATGGAAGAATAACTCAATGGAAGTGGATAAAATAAATTATGGTGCATAAATTGGCTATTTATATGGAAAATAAATATCATAGCTCCTTTTTCAACATATGCCAAATTAAATCTCAAAAGACTAAATCTCTTAAAAGAAAAAAATCAAAACTTTAAATATTTCAGAAGAAAATACAGAAGCTAGCATTTGTGACATCAGGTAAAAAGTAATTTTTAAACAAAACCTAAAAATGACACATTTTCCTATATTGAAATGAAAATTTCCACACAACTAAAACATAAAAAACTAAGTCAAAAGATAAATTAGAGCTTGGTAGAGGATATTTTTACAAAAGTCGCAAGAACTATGATAAATTATTACAAAAAGCAAACACAGATGAAAGGGAAATAAGTCAAAGAGTATGAATCTATATAACAAGATATAAGTGAAAAGATGACTAGTTTTATTAGTAATCAGGGAAGTACAAACTACAATAGCACTTAGATTCTATTTCACGTACAAAACCTAAATGTTCAAGAATATTAAGTATTGGTGGGTAGACAGAGCAATAATAACTCTCGGGTACTGACTGGTGAAAATTCAAATTGACTTAACTTTGTATGACAAATTAGTGATCTTTAGTGATGTTGAAAATGCATACACCCATTGATTCAGAAATTGCACTTCTAGATATATTTCTGAGACAAGCTACCAAATATGACTATAAGGGAACATATGCAATAAAATAATTATAGCATTATTATAATATTATAGCAAATAAATGTGAAAAAATGAAGGTGAGTATCACCTGTTCTTTTTGATGTTTAGAGCACGTTTGAACATTTCTTATAGGGCATATCTAGTGGAGACAAATTCCCTTAATGTTTGCTTATCTGGGAAGACTTTATTTCTTTTTCGTTTCTGAAACTTTGTTTGCAACATACAAAATTATTGGCTGACAATTATTCTGCTTAAGAAAACTAAAGATAGGACCCTCAGCAATTTTGGGTTTGGAGGTTTCTGCTGAGATGTCTGCTGAGATATCTGCTGTTAGTCTGATGGGTTTTTCTTTGTAAGTTACTTAATGATTTTACATTATAATGTAAATATAATGTTTTTTACAGTATAATATAATTATACTGTAAAAATAATGTAATTAATGTTTTTATAGTATAATGACTATGCACCTTGATGACACCCTTTTTGCAATGAATCTCCCAGATGTTCATTGAGCTCCTTGTATATGGATGTCTATACCTCTAGTAAGACCAAAGAAAATTTCCTTAGTTATTCCTCAAATAAGTTTTTGGGGACTTCTGTTTATTCTTCTTCTCCTTCAGGGATACCTATGATTCTTGTGTTTAAGGGCTCTTTTTTTTTTTTTTTTTCTTTCTTTTTTTGACAGAGTCTCTCACTTTGTTGCCTGGGCTAGAGTGCCATGGTGTCAGCCTAACTCACAGTGACTTCAAACTCCTGGGCTCAAGCAATCCTTCTGCCTCAGCCTCCCAAGTAGCTGGGACTACAGGCATGTGCCACCATGCCCAGCTAATTTTTCCTACATATTTTTAATTATCCAATTAATTTCTTTCTATTTTTAGTAAAGATGGGGTCTTGCTCTTGCTCAGGCTGGTCTTGAACTCCTGAGCTCAAATGATCCACCTGCCTTGGCATCCCAGAGTGCTAGGATTACAGGTGTGAGCTAGGATTACAGGCCCTGTACTGTGCCCAGCCTGTTTGAGGGCTTTTTATAATTTCATATTTCTCAGAGACTTTATTGATTTCTCTTAATTCTTTTTTCTTTATTTTTGACTCTGTGGATTAATTTGAAAGACTTGTTGTCTGCTTGTTCTAGTTTATTTTTAAAATTACTCACTGTGTTTTGCATTTCCCTTACTGAAATTTTCATTTCCAGAAGTTCTGAGTTTTTTCTTATTTTAATATACCTATCTCTTTAGTAAAATTTTCATTCATTTTCTGAATTTTTTTTTTTTTTTGGTTTCTTTGAGTTGGTTTCTATTTTCTATTGGTTCTCATTGAGCTTCCTTACAATCTACATTTTGAATTCTTTATCTGTCATTCCAGTATTTTTTGGGGGGGGGGTTGGGATACATAGCTAAAGAGTTGATGTGATCCTTAGTGTGTGTGTGTGTGGGGGGGTCATTTCAGTATTGTTTATTATTTACTGTAAAAATGCAATTGGAGCCAAGGCAATGAGACATTTAAATAATAAGCATCCAGATTGGAAAAGAAGTGAAACTATATGTACAGATGGTATAATCTTATATATAGAAAATCACAAGGAATTATACAAAATTATTAGAACTAATAAATTTATCAAGTTTGTAGGATATACAATCCCTATACAAAAATCAATTATATTTTTATATCCTAGTGATGAACAATCTAAAAATGAAATTAATAAAACAATTGCATTTACAAGTAGCATTGTAAATTTCAAAATAAAATACTTAGGTATAAATTCAACAGAGGAAATATAAGACTTATACAGAAAAACTACAAAGCATTGTTCATAGAAATTAAGGAACACTTAAATAAAGGGAAAAATATCTCAAGGTCATGGATTGAAAGGCTTAATATTGTTATAAATGACAATATTCCCCAAACTGATCTACAGATTCATCAGAATCCCTATGAAAAGCTCAACTGGCTTCATTGCAGAAATTGTCAAGTTCAGTTTAAAATTCATATGGAAAATCCAGAGACTAGAATAGCCTAGACAATCCTGAAAAAGAACAATGTTGAAGGATTCATACCTCCTGATGTCAAAGCTCACTACAAAGCTACAATAATCAAGACAGTGTCTTACTGGCATTCAATATATAGCCATGTAAACATTCTTGTTATATTAACAATAGCTGGACACTTTCTGGACAGCCCTGTGTGTGTGTGTGTGTGTGTGTGTGTGTGTTTGTATGTATAAATGCACCTACAGACTTTGAAGTAAATATGACATAATGTTAAATTTAGTATTATGTTATTCTCAGTAAATGATTGAGATATTTATATAATTAAAGAAAAACAGTATATCGTGTAACCCTGGGGAGGGAATGAAATAATCTTTGTCTTTGGTTTTGCTTCTTAAGTATTATGTAAGGTCACAGAGTCTTTTAAGGTGTCAGTTAAATTTTTCTAGTAATACTGACAGTATATATTTAATTTTGAAGTATAACCTAAAAACACTAAATCTGAGAATGCAAACTAACTGATAATTAGGAAACTTCTAAATGATTTAAAAGAATTCCCCTTGCCTACAATATTGTAATTCTAGGCCTAGGAAAAGCTAATATCTAGAGTGTTCAAAGGCAAACTCTTATTTTTATTTTTTGCATTCTACATGATATTTTTTATTTTTTATTACTATAGACATATCATTAGCATTGAGCCATTCATTTTAAAGAAAGATTTTGTCATTTTCTAGTTGAATTTATTTTGTATAACTTGTTTTCAAATTTCCATATTCCTGCTGCCTCTGGCATAAAATAAATGTGGCAAAAACATGAAATAACAATGTAAGATGTAATATTTCATAAATTATATTATATTACAAAATTAGATTTTCCATAATGACAGATAGACTTCTCTACCATGGAAACTATATATAATTAAGTTACTTCCCATAAATGTTATCATTTTTCTGATTATAAGTTTACCAAAAAAAATCTAACTCTTGTCTTTTAAAGATTTTTTTTTGAAAACCACATGCAACAGTAACAAAATTCAATGCAACTAATTTAGAAATACTTATTGGCTTCCCAATATTATCTGCCACACCCTCCCAGCTTTTTTGACATGACATGATGCGTAGGAGAGAGCTAGGTTTTCAACCCATTTTATTATGTCTTTATTTTTCCATTACTGAATGGGCCAAAATTAATGTCAATTAATACATCTATGTTTGATAATCATTTGAAACTTACACGTAAAGGGCCCTAAGCATTTCATTAAGCAATGTCTTCTCCTTTCCTCAATTATTCTGTAGAAAATCTCTCTAATTTCCTCTACTTCCAGTCTTTCCTGGATATTTGCCTTTGATGAGAATTTTGGCTGCCGTCTGTATATATATTTGCTCCTTTTTCTCTCTGAGATTTCAAACTATTTGAAAACATACCAGGAGGATCACATGTTTTTTTAAAGCTCTTCCTGGAATCCTCTTTGAAGTGGAGTTGACCTCTCTTCTGTTTTGTCTCTAGAGTAACAGTAAGAGTAATTTTTTTAATAATAATTTTTATTGAGTACCTATTATGTATCAATAAATAGAGTGAGAATTCATATTATTCATCTAATAAAACTCTGAGTTAGTTTCTACTGTTATCCAATTTTACAATTCAGGAAGCCTCAGAGAAGCTATGTGACTTTTTCAAGGTCACTTAATTGTAGGTGAGAGAATCAAGATTTTCTATCAGGTCTATCTGATGCATGGCCTGTGTGCAGATTGTTCAGATTGTACCCTACAGAAGAGTCCCTGGTGGATGGTGCATAAATGAAAGCCAAGCTTTAGCCTGTGTTCTGGTTCCTAAGTTGTACACTCTTGAGTGGCTGTTGCTAGCCTGGAAGAAGGGGAATCTTTTTTCTCATTGGTCTTCCCCAAACGAGGTACTTTTTTGTAATTCATTTGCTCTGAGTAGAAAGACCTGTTATAATTCCTTCAAAGGAAGCATATGATCTAGTATGGGTCTTAGAAACTAGAACTTTTGTTGTCAACTATCATTTTATACTGTTTTTAGTATACCCATCCATTATAATATGCATCACATTGTGTTTGCAGTCATCTGTTTACAAATACTTGTCCTCTACTGGATTTTGTGCTCCTTGAATGCTACAGTCATGTTTCTGCCATCATGTCTTCCAAATTTATTGTAAGATTTGCACATATTAGGCACCCAGGATCATACTTATTAGGTGGGCAGATGAAATGAAAGAGACTGGGTCAGAAACAGAGGTTCAAATTTGTTTTCAAAATGTAGCAGGGTTAACTTTTCTTCATAGATAAAGAGCAAGAAAAAAGTATGTGTAAATATCCAAAGAAATGTTTGAGTGAAGAAAAAGGATCTCTGGAGAAAGAAGTTTTAAGGTGGAGTGTCAAAGAATTTCTTGTTTATATTCTATGACACTGTGAATTCGGCAGCATTGTACAGTATAAACTTTGTCAAGAAAAGATTAAAGTTAGTGAGAATGACTTTAATGCTTTGTAGGTAATGCAGAATGAGATAAAGGTCTCTAGATTCATAGAATAGTGTTGAGAACTGAAATCCCCAGGACAATCTGATAGGCAAAAGGGCAGGGCCTTTCTTTTCTTGAACTGTTAATTCAAGTTTAAATCAAAATAAAGAACATCTAATTGTCATTCAATGATACCTTTCAGGAATAAGAGTACATTAACACATTGAGGTCAGAAATGGGTAGATAAGGATCTAGGGATAGGAGAGGAAAATACTAGAATATAAAGTCCGATGTCATTTTGGCAAGTAAGCGTTGGCATCAGGAGACTAAAAGAAGCAGTATGGTTTGGATTCTCTTGCTAGGAGTGGAAAGGTAGACCATGCCAATCTGAACTCAGCATTGGTTGAAGAGGCCAGACCAGAGGAATGACAGACATAGGATGAGGATGAGAGGCTTGGTCAGGGTGGTAGGTCCAGAATGTCTTGGGAGATAAGATGTTAAGAGTGACAGATGATTTCAGGGACCCCAGAGTGACAAAAGACAGAAGAGCTGCTACAGAAAGTTGCAGAAATCAGAGAAGTCCAGCAAGGCATGCTGTATAGGAAGTAAAGTGTGTGAGAAAAGAGAGGGTAAGAAATGGGGACTGCAAAGGGTTTTGGAAATGACTAGCGAAAACAACAGGTAAAGTTCCAAGAGATTAAATTTAGGAAGGGATCGAATATCATGAAAGGAATCAACTGGGAGACCAAACAGGGTTGTGATCCAAAGGAAGAAGTCAAAACGCAGCAATTAAAAGCTGGCTATGGTAACAGAGAGAAACAGCAGCAATTCTAATAATGTCTGGCTGAGTTTCTACGACAGGGCTTTAAAAATGTCCACTGTCTAGGAAAAAGATTAGCTCCAGAATCTGAGGCTTTTGGGGATAAACCTGCAAGTATGCACAAGGTGCCCTCAATCTGAGGGCTGGGAATTTGCACAGGCAGGAAGCCAGGGAGATCATTATGCCTAATTCCATCTAGATCAATGACAATCTAAAAGTCCTGAACGGTGGGATGCACCAGACGTCATCTGCTCCCGCAGTATTCCTGGGATAAAATGCAACCCATTCACTCTCTAATAGCTCTGCCTTTGACAGATTAGGTATTTTTTTTTTTTTTTTGAAGGAGAAGGGGGATCAGGACTTCACTGCATACACCATAGCACTAAGCCACGGTAGTGTGTGCATGTACACACACACACGGTGAATAACTCAGTATGGTTTCTACACTTCTGAGATTTATTTGATTCTCTCCTCAAACATTCCCTTGATTATTGCTTTTCTCATTCCAGCCTAAGTAAAAGGAAGACCATAGGAGAATGTAGAAGACCCTTCCTACTTGGTGTCCACAGATTATCTTTCATGCTAATTGTATGCTATATTTCCCTGCATGTTGTTTACCCCAGAGAAAGATAATCAGAAATAAATATAATTGAAATTTCTTATGACTAATATAAAGTATTGAACCAGTTCTCTGTTCTGGCATAATTATTTTTCTAGTTTAGCAAGTTTTGGTATGGCATTCCTGCTAGGAAAAATGTATGTTTTTGTATAAAATTTTGGTTGGACACAATATTCCTTAAAGACCCTCATTCTTTTCTTCATTCTTGGTTGTAAATGTGAAGTGTGGGTTTCTAGTGACAGGGTTTAATTGAATTTAATTGTGGTATTTGTATGTTGGTGCGGTGCCCAGAAAGCTTTGGGAAATGAGTAGTATTTGTATACCAAAATAATAAATAAGGACCATACACACTGTGTTCTAAAATTTCTTGCTTATCTCCACTCCTGAAATCAATTTTTGGTTCAAAGAAAAAAATAACACAACTTACGCTTTGAAAAATAAGTAAATTGGTCTTGATTTTATGTTTGCCTGAACTCTCTTGCTGATTGTTTTATATAGTTTACCTAGCACCAACTTGCTACATAAAGTGATTTTTAAATTCACTATATTAATTTATACAATTTAAAATCTGCTTTTCATAGTTGTGTTTACAAATAAGTTTGTATTGGTATTTTAAGTATCAAGATTTGACTTCTTTTGGGTCAGTCTGATGTTGGAATTAATGCATATTTTTACTTTTAATGTCAACTGAGGTTTACAGTGGAACATAAAATTTCATATTAAAAAGTGTAGAGTTGTAATGCAGAACATGAAAATAAAATCTGGAAAACAAGATGAATACTACTAAGAAAAATGAAAGCAAGGTTAAGTGCCCTGATTGAGAAACAAGCATGCATACAAAATGTTGAATACCACTTTGTTTAATCTACTAATTAAAAGGATACAATTAGCAAACCACTTCAACAATAAAAACTAAAACAATAGCTTGCATAAAAGAGCTCAGTCATCAAGTGCTCCCCAATACTTGTGAAATTTCTTATGTTCTTATGTATTGGTAAAATTCCAAATAACCAATATGCAGTTTATATAACACAGTTTCTTCCGTCAAATACTTTATGGTATAGAACTAAAACTATCCGATATGGATTTAAATCTTTAATCTGTTATACATTAGTTTGATGATCTTAAGTTAATTAACTTCTCTGAACCTCAGCTATAAAATGAGAAGCACAGCTTAGAAGATTTTTGAGGCTCCATTCCATTAGAAAATCTCTGTGATTCGCTATACTGCATGTTAATCGATTGAAGCTACCTCACTTTAATTTGTTTTTATACTCTATTTATCCAAATATCGATCCTTTATTTATCGAGTGTCTACTCTGCACTAGGCACCCAGATCACTACAGTCCCCTAGTGGGTCTTGGGTACAGCGGGTGAAGCAGACTTGTGTACACTTATATTACAGGTCATAGTGGGGAAGCCCTTAAGTCACAGGAACAAGGCATCTGTAGAGTGGAAAGCCAGCAGAGCCCAGGCAAACCTAAACATTCAAGGATTAGTAGGAGTTGGACAATGAAGAAAAAAGGGAAAGACATTCTAGGCCAGAAGTAAACTCTCAAATGTATACTATTTGAAAGGGCTTTATGTGTTTGGAGAAGAAGGATAATTTCCATGTGGCCGAAGCATTAAAGAGAATAACCAGGGGACGGGGAGGCTGGAATTGAAAGTTTGAATAAATTTGTGTAGGGATTTCCTTAGTAACTAGGCATAGTTAGGAAGCAAAAAATAAATTTAGACTAAGGAATTGAAATTTTAACTTAAATGTGCTATATTAAAAGTAAAGGAAATTAGATTTTCATCATGCATTCCACTTGGACAAATCTTTTAACCTCTCTGGACTTTAGTTTTTGTGTGTGAAATACATCATTAGACCTACCCTTTAGCAGTGCATTTCTGTTTTTTCAATCTTTTTATGTTTATCTCTAAAACTGTGTAGTCCTTAGTTATAAATTGTTATATACCACCCCAGTTTCAAATGGCTTAATTTGTTTCAGTCTCAAATAATATAAAAGTCTATTACCAATACACAACTTGTGAGTCCAGAATGCATTCCAGTAACATTTTATGCCTTTTTAAAGGTAGCATTCATTCATATGGTATGATATAAATATTTTGATTTAGTGAGACTACCAAATAGCATTCTATTTTTAATTTCTGGTGACATTAGTATGGTAAATTTTTAATGTTTACTACATGTCAAAATATGTAGCAAAATTTTCACCAGCATTTCTGGAGAAATGCTAGGGCGAAATTCCCTATATTACCTTTTAGGTGTGCTAGAAAGATGCAGCTGCTAAAAATCAATTTTCCATTTCTGAAAAGTGCAGATCCTTTGTGTATCTGCAGCTTATATTTCAAACACTATTTGCTTCTCACAGCTTAATCTTTTAAATGGTCACAGCAACTTTGCCTCATTGTCCATATATATGTCCAGTATGCGCAGACTCATCACTTGTGTCCAAACCTCTGTGTCCTTGTTATAGTCACTGAGGAGGAACAGCTACATATTCAACAGAGTCTGACAAAATAATGTAAAAAAAATCATTTTCATATTTCCTTGGGTTAAAAAATATGATAGAGAATACACACACACATATATAATTTATTAAGAATCTCAAATAACATATATTATCAATAAAGGTCTCCTAGAAAGCAAAATGGAACCTGAGCTGGAGCACAAACAGGAACAGAGTGAATGTCTATGAAATTCTCTTAGATAACAGTATAGTCTTCTGACTACACAGGATGCACTTGCCTGCAATTTGCTTTTTCCCCATTGAAAATGACCTAGCATCTTTAGATACCACCCTTTTAAATCCACACTAAAATTGATTACAAAGGAATCTTTACATGTTCTTTCTCCTAACATAAGGTGAAAAGTAATTCAACAACATTAATGGAGCCAAAATCAACACATTTGTGTGTTGACATTTCCAGTGATTTATGTGTTTATCAAACTGCTCAATAAAATAATGCATAATTAGAAAATCTACTGACACATAAAAGAGAACTAATCATATTTTTCTGACTCAGGCAACTTCTTTTCAAAAGATGAAGGAAAATCACTCAGTTTTATATTACTAAATGTAAATATATTTTCATTTGAAAAATTTTAAAAAATCAATTAAGACTTTGCTCCCATAAGTGCAAGAGGAAAACAGTCCTTCTTTAATGTTTCTCTCTAGATTTGGTGCCTGTCCCATTTTGCACAGAGCTCATCTGTTCTAGCCAGGAATTGAGTGGAAGAGCTCTCTCTGTATAGCTGGCACAGGTAGATCTTAGTCATTTATTGCCTGAGTGTTCCTGGGAAATCATGTATCTTCTCTGAGCTGTTTCCTCTCCTATAAAGTAGGGTTCATAGCAAGTGTCCCTGACCTCCTTCTATAAGTGTTTTCAGGGTCAGATGTGAGACAGATGAAAATATTTCTGCATAGGTAAAATGCTATATGAAAATATATTTTAAAATAATGTTCCTTTATATTTAGTCAAAAACATGTTTGTTCCTAAAGAGCAATATAAGCTGAGTCTCCTAGAAATATCATGATACCATTATAAAACCCAACATAAAGGTGTAATCAAGAACAATAGTAGTTACATAATGACCATCAAGGACGACATTTCTCAATCCTAGAACCAGTGCTTGCTCCACTCAGCCTTTCAGGTCTGGAACCCTCTGAAAAGGAGCATTTTTACACCATTGAAAGATTATTTTAAGGAAAAATAAAATCGAATATTAAGTCTTTTGTTTGCAAAGTTGACAAGGTTACAAAGTAAACTTCGGATTGCTTACTTTAACTTCCATGTACTTCAGGATAATAGAATAAATCACTATAAGTAAAATTATAGTTCTTCATTCAATACTTAAACTTTTGGAACTAAGCTTATGAGGAAATATAATTCCTGTTTTATTTTAATAAATGGTAAACAAAGAAAAGCAACAACTCCTCCTCATCTGTTCTTCTGCATACAAGAAAAGATTAGTCCCGCTAGATAAAGATCCACTGATTTCTTTTTTGCACCCTCCCAACCCATGTGTACCTCTGTTCCCAGTGTCCAAATGTGAGGCTTTGCTAACAGTGCTACGTGAGAGAGACAGTTCCCAGATAGAGAAGATATTTTGGCCAAAAGAATGTCGTGATTTATTTCTTTGCTGGTTCTGTCTTAAAATATGCATTGCTCCTTATCATTTGGGAAGAGGAGATGGAGTATCCTTGATGATTGTTTTGGGTCTTTGTAGAATGTGTTCTAGGATCTATCCTTTGGATGAAAGAGGACAATGGAAAAAGGACGACACAGGACAGCTAAAAGAATAGATCTTGTAAGAGATATTTGAATAAAAAATGAACTTCCGGTGTAGTGGACAGAATTTAGGGTGGCTCTCATGGTCTCCACTTGCCTGGTGTAAACACTATTGTATGTTTTCCTTTCCTGAATGCAGATGATTTGCTTCTAACAAGTAGAATATGGCAAAGATAATGGGATATCACTCCCTTGGTCATGTTAAATTATATAACACTCTATCTTAGCAGAATAAGAACTGGCTGGCTTAATAAAGTCAATGACCATGTTAAGAAGCCACCTAGCCAGAAAGTGTAGGTGACCTCTAGGACATAAGAATGGCATCCAGTTGCTAGCTAGCACAAAGGCTGGACCCTCACATAGCAAGAAAGAAATGAATTCTCCCAACAACCTTAATGTGCTTAGAAGCAAATTTTTCCCCAGTCAACCTTCCAGATGAGAACACAGTCCAGTCAACATCTTAACTGCAGCCTTCTGAGACCAGCAGAGGAGCTAGCTAAGCCATGGTTGGACTCCCTAGTCACAGAAACTGTGACATAATAAATATGCGTTCTTTTAATTCACAGTAATATATATAATATATTATATAGTATTAAAAAATGAAAAAAAAATTTTAAAAATGAACATACCAGATAACAGGAGGAAGTCAGAAAGATGACTTTGTGAAATGATTAGAAATTAAGTAATAGAGAGAGAGATGAAGGAAATAAGAGCTACAAAGCACATGGAAGCACGGGGAATGGACAGCATAAAAGCATTTTGCATTATTTACAAAGTATAAAGACCTGTACTTGTGAATAGAATGCAAAGCAAAAGCATTGCTGCACAGAATACTTTCACAATACAAAGTCATTTTAACTTATCCTGTATTTTCCAGATTCTGAAGCTTTGCTTTATAAATGTTATCCTTGTACTGAATATTTCCTTTTCACAGCTTTGTTTAGAATTCCTATATCAACTGGACTACTCCCACTTCCTTTCCTTACCTGGTTGAATTACAAGAAACTGTTTTTTATAATAACATAAACAGTGAAATTTGACATTGTAAACATCCTTTTTTATAAAAGGGAAGACTATAATGAAGTAGTTAAATCTTTTTTTTTTTTTTAATTAGAAAAGGCTAGCTGTTCTTTCTGGTAACCAATCACTCTATTTTACTGTATCTGCCTCATCGATTCACCATCTGTTTCCAAATTTCGTCCAACATGCTTTTCTCCTTTGATCACACCTCTTACTTTATCACTTTTATTTAACTTCACATGAACTTACGAACGTTAACATATTCATGCCTTCAGAATTGTATACAAGATCGTAGTCTCTAGGTCATTCATTGCCAACTAGTTTTGGCAGTCATTTAAGCAACAAAGGGAACATGGTATCTGGACAACTTGAAATTGATGGCACTGGGGAACAAGGGGAAACATTGGGACTGCATGCAATCACACCTGTGATTGCATAAAAACAGCTTCTTTTAGGTTTGGGCACGATATTGACATGTAATTAGACTATCAGAGACCCCTTATCACAGGCAGAACATGAGATTTCCTCACCGCGCTCTCTCTCCCCCATCTCCCTTGATGAGTGGTGCCTCTCTTCCCAAAGTTCCCCAGGCCAGAATTTGAGTGTACTCACATCCTCTGCTTCAGCAAACCTGCCATTTAGCACCCATGGCCTCCAAGGCAATCCTGAGAAGCTGAGAAATATAAGTAGAAAACCACTACGTTTGGCGAATTTGTGGATTCAGATAATTTCCATGTTGTGCCTTACAATCTATTTGTCTGCCTTTGGAGGTTTCAGAAAGCTTCAGCATGTGCATTTCACAGAGACTCAATGATGCAAGAGTCATGGTAGCTATTAAGAGCTATTGTCACTGTGCTACATTTCTAGGTGGGAACACCCAGAATAGGTCATAAAAGGTGAACTTTGTGTAACTCCAACCCAAATCATAATGAATTGAAAGAGTATAACAACTGTGTTCAGAAATCTACATTATGAATTCTTTAGATTAAAAATCTGTGTTTATTCCCTTGACACCAATAAAGCAAAATACTGATGTGGCAATTATCAGGTCGATTTAGACAATATGCTCCATGAACCTTGATAACTAAAACTAAATGCTCCCTTAATTTTCAAAAGCATATACATAATACATAGTCTACCATAATCATGTCAGTGAATGAGTCAAAGCATTGCCATCTAGACACTGATTAACAAAGGAGCAAGGAAGAGATGGAGGCTAGTAAATAAATAGCTGAAAAAGAAAATTTTTTATGAGCTCCGAAGGCTTAAAATGTGCTTATAATCAGATAATTAAAATCATGTTCATAGTCAATTCCAGCTACTTTAGCAGTGAAGACACTGAGATATCTGCACATATTTCAGTATTTCACTATTTAATTATTTTAAACAAAACACAGGTTGAAGTAATGAAAGATAGTTTACATGAATCTATTAATTTTAATGTTATAGAGCTAGGCTAATATATACCATATTATGAAAATTATTACTATAACCATAGACTTATTTTTTAATATGAGATCTTTTAATTAATTAGCTCATGATTATTTAGTTTTCTCTTCTAGGTTAGTAATATGCAAATATAAAGTTTTAAAATTTTGGCCCAGATTAAGTGCCTACCTAAATCAACTGCTGTGGAAGTATCTGTGGAAGTGCTAGTTGCTGTTTTGGAAGATTCAATTTATTTAAACAAGATAAAAATCTTAAAATAGTCAATAATATGAAACATCAGCATGAATAATTACAGCAAGGAAGGAATAAAAGAGCTTAGTTGGTAATAAATTGCACTTTAAGCAAGACTTTAATTATTGTAAGGTTTCTTGACTTTATAAAAGGCACATCCCCCTGTGTTTAATATAGAGATTTTATACCCTTCATATTATTTGAAATTTTAAATAAACCTCATGAATAAAAGAAATCAAAGTAATTTCACACAATGATTTCTTAAAATAATTCACACATATTCTCCTCCAACCCCCATTAAAATAAGAAACCCTAGAAGTGTACAACTTTTCCCTATCTGCATCCTTACCCTTTAACTCTATAAATGATGTCTTTTAATCACATTATGTGAAGATTGGAGACAATCTTCAGAGAATAGCTTTTGAACCTCATGGCCTACCTGCCACAAGATACTCTTCTTAAATTTTAAACCAGGGGTATTCAGGCGTGCTTTAATTACAGCTTTTTTTTTGTAAATATGCATAATCTTCCATGGAACTTGCATACACAAAATGGTGAATGCTGGCCTACTCAGACTCAGAAAGGAGTGAAACTAACCAAAATTTATTTGCTGAGTTTTCCTTTCTGCCTTATGGCACCCTATTTGTACCCAAGGCCTCCAAAACAATCCTGAGACACTGAGAAATATAAGTGGAAAACCACCAATTTAAAACATTTGTTACCATGTATTGTTATTTACATTGTACTCACCTTTCTATTTTGTGTCAATCCTTGGCTACTCTGGTCCCGAAAGCTGTCCATAACTATGTGTAGTTCCCTTACGGGAAATGGCTTAGTAGGATATTATAACAGGGTTATAATTAAATTAGGACATAGTTGGAAACCTTGCAGATTATTTATCTCCATTGTTTTTGTACTTAAGTATTTTACACTTTCTTTATGTTGCAAAAAGTTCTGAGATTATTTCTGAGATTATCCCATAAAGCTAGGGTTATGAAACTTAATCTATAAGATATTTTCATATAACTATACTCTTTTTCACCAATACATATATTCTATACTTCTATTATTAGTAGACTAAGTTAAATAGAAGAGATTTTACTTACTTTATCAAGTTACTTTTTGGAAGAATATTTGAAACCCAATTTATAGAAATCCAATGGGCACAATATCACAAGACCTTTTTTTCCATTTCAATTATTCTACCATTTCAGGCTATAAAGGTTTTTATTTAGCAAAAGATAGCTTGCTCAAAATATTCCAATTTTTCTCTATGCTCAGGCAACAAAAGCAAGTTGCATTAAAAGCATTCATTTAATAAGTTTTTTTTTTTCCTATAATGGCTGAAGGAAAGAATGATCTGAATAAAAGTCTTAAATTTAGAGTTTGGTAATTGTTATAGATTCTCCTTTTGGCTGGCATTTTATCAGAGAGAAACACTGTTTACCAACACCATATTGTTTAGTTCTTTCCAAATTACTTCTTGCCTGGAGAGAAAACCTGGATCTATGGGATGTATTTCCACCTAAATTATGTGTAGAGAATAAAAGATTCTTCACTTTGTTTATCAAGAAAACTTGTTTCTCATTGGAATTACTCCATTAAAATTATGACAAATTAGAAAATATCATTATGTGCAAAACTTTTTATTCTACAATTTCTAATTTCTTATCTCCTTATTCATTTATTTATTTGTTCCTTATATGTATTTCACTAGTGCAATGATATATGAAAAATACTATCTCTTTCATTGCAGAAGCAATTATAATTAAGTGTGTGTGTGTGTGTGTATGTGTGTGTTTAGTTTGTGTTGCCTTTTCCTTTACTTTATAGTGGTAGTTTTACTTATAACATCTGTTTATTGATAAAAAGCATAGTGACAAAATAAGCTTTGAAAACTCAGTGACACCTTTAAATGGATTTTATTTAATTCTTGACAGCAGTATGTGCGTGCACGCACACACACACATGCACACATTTTATTCTAAAGACACTTAGGATACTAGGAATCCACAGTACCCTGGCAAACCCTCCACCCCTCCTCTCAGCTCCCCCATCACCAGGGGGTTTGTAGGTTCCTGGTTGACAGTCATTACATTTGTATATAAACACATATTTCAGGGGAGGAGGATGAGGTGCGAAGGCATTTATTCTACAAGTGTGTCACATCTGTAATGTCCCCACAACCAGTACGTGACATACAACTGATGAACCATTTGAGAAATTGTCTCTACATCAGTCTAAAGAGTAGAATTATCTGGCAATAATCATTAAAACTGCTGAGTTGTTCTATACTAAAAATGAATGTTGAATCTAAGAAGCTGAACTTTAATCTATTTTCATATACTCTTAAAATTTTTAATAAAATCCAAACTCTGTAAGACTTATCACATAATTACTTTAGGGATTAAAAATATCATAATCTTTCCTGACGAGTCATTTTAATGGTCAGTGAAATTTGTATGCTATCTGTGATCTTACTTAGTGGATATGTCTCAATTTCTGCTTTATTACATTCTATTAGCATGTTTTATTCATATGCCTATTCCTTTCCTGCTCAAAATTTCCAACTGAGAACAGAAAATGCTTTAACTTTCATGAAGGCTCATTCCCCCTCCCACTCAGTAAGCAAGGCTTTGACTCTGATTATGTTCGTGACAGACATATTTTTTATCCATAATGAGCTAAGACAATGTGTACCCTAAATTTACCTTGGCTTCTGTAATTGATCAATTAGGAAGCCTAAAGTACAGCCACTGTGTTCATATTTTTCCCTGACCTGTTTATGAGTAATCTTAAGCTTCCTTCATTTCAGTAGTCAAATTTAATGATCCCTGGTAAATCTAAAGACATTTTGAGATGAATAATCTAGATGAAAAAGAGAGCAAGGTGTTTCTGATTAACTTTAGTTGTTCCTATAAGCATGTCAGCCAATACGTTATGTAAGTGCCACTGAGCAAATGCGAACCTTTATAATAATATTAGACACAAAGCAATTAAATAGTAAAATCTCACACTATAGTATTGACTAGAATTTTTCATGGTGCCTATATTTCTGAACAATTACAGTTATGGTTTCCACTTTGGTATTCAAGGGGAAAGAATCTGCTCTGACTCAAAGAAAGTAATGTATTCCTTTTTTCTTCCCAATGTGTGGAAGAATATGGAGGAGCAAGGGAAACATGGCTGCCAAAGCAGCAGAAAGCACTGGTGTCCCAGAAAATGCACTCACCCCATATTCTCAGACTAAGAGCCAGCATTGCAGAGTAGGAGGTGAGAGTTAGGTAAAAAAGTGAGGATATAATGAGCTGACTTTAATTAATGGATTAGGAGTGGGTATCTTAATGGGGTCCCACATTAAAAAAGCTGCTTCAGGAATTGTTAAATATAGGTAGGTATCTGAACTTGGCGGGCCCACCCAGGTTGTTTGTTTGTCTTGTTTCATTTTAAACTTTTCCCCAGAATGGAAAACAATAAAGGCAGCCACTTTCTTTATAAAATCTGCTTAATGAGGCTTATATTTGTTTGAATTTGTTACATGTTATACAAACTTCAAAGCTGGGAAATTATGGAAGTGATAATCATTAACCTGATGACCATTTTGCTATAGGGCCAAGAACAGATGGAGCCGGTGGGATCTCCCAACATTCTTTCCAAACTTGTAAAATCCAGACTGCAATCTGATGAAATGGCATTTTCACTCCCTGGGCCTTATTGTGTCTTTGCTTTGAATAACAAATATTTTTAACACATTGAAGTCACCATCTATCTGCGATATAATCAACTATAGAAACAACCTAAGCATGCTAACATTATTGTCAGGCAATTAAGCAAAATTCCAGGTAGATTAATGTTTAATTTAATGAGCTAACATTTGAATTAAGATCTTGTGAGATTAATGATATTGAGAAATGTCAGGAGTAAAGAACACTGTCGGCTGCTAGACAAACATCAAATGGAACCTTTATGATAGGGAATTAGATAGCTGGAGACCAGAGGTATCTAGAAATGGCAGGATACTACATTCATAATCAGCCACTAGAAGCACTGCAGGTTGTGGGAAGGAAGAACTTTCCACTGACCAGGCCAATGGTCATCAGGTACCATGCATGTGCAGTCCTTCTTTCCCTTCACCCTATGTCCCTAGCCCTGGACCAGATGGCAGATCACTGCCATTAAGGCACAGGGCCAAGTTGTTTACCATTCACTGGCAACAACTAGATAGAACAGGCATAATTGTCCTTATTCAACAAAGGCAGAAATTGAGCTTAGTGATGTTAAGCAACTTGTGCAAGTCACACAGCTAGCAGGTGGCCTAGCTGGGATTCACAGCAGAGACTGGCAGATGCCACAGCTCACACTAATAACAGCAAGGACCCTCCTCTCACGACCTCATTAAGTACTTGTAAGTACTTAAGTTGGTGGTTGGGGTGTTTTGAAATATAATGTTTAACATGCACACCTCTGGTTTCTTCTTCTTTCTTACTAATAGAGTGTACCTTTCTGAGTATCATTTGTATCAAGGTAACCTTTCCCTACAATCACCTCCCATAAAATTCTTAATGTATAGTTTGGGGACTTTATAGTAATGATTCTTTTTATTCACATTCTCTAATTCTTTTTAAAAAATCTGATTCTTTATAACATTTTACTTATATACTTTCCACTCACACTATGCAAGGCTATTAACTGTCCCCAGCTTTGTTCGATTTGCTGCATTCTGTTATCCTCTTCTTCAAAATTATTATTTTTCCAAATTATCATTTCAGTAGAGGTTTTATTTGCTCTGAATTTTTTAATGTTTAGTTGTAGTTAGTTTTTTACAAATGTAAGGTACAGTTTCTAGTATATTCCTGCCTAGATTTACAGGTGTTATTTAATGTTAATAATACTGTATAGTTTTGTGCTTCCCAGTTTACAAAGCAGGGGCATTATCTCAATGGATTATTCTCTTTCATGCACATATTAACCCTCACTAAATTGCAAATTCTGCCATGTTCTTTGTGAATTAAGTCTGGGGTCTCCTAGCATTGAGGTTTTTATAAATAGGTGTCGAATAGGCAGTTCACACTTATCTTTAATCACATTCTCCCATTTAGGAGAGAATTTCAGATAGGCATGAAGCTGGGAGCAGCGAGGAGGTGCTTCTGGGAAACGACCTGGACATCACTGAGTCACAAAGCAAATCCACTCAGTGATCAGGTAGCGTGTATCAAGAGCATTCTGAACAAGGTGGGGGATTGTATGTGCAATGGGATACAACAAGTCCCAGTAAAAAATGGCTCCATGTGACATTTCAGTGTGGGAGGTATCATCCATGTCCCAGTGAGGTATTTTAAAATCAAACTTCTGACTTTAAGCTTCTGTAGTGTGCTGTGTTATCCACTGCTTTACATAGCACCCCCCTCAGGTTCCCTATCTTTCTCCGTTGATGGCATTTCACATCATCTGTGTCTTTACACTTTTTGTTAGCTACATCATTGTCTGCTGCAAACCCAAAGAATCCTAAACCTGCTCTTCCTCTTATCTTCCCTATCTCAGTAATTGGTCTAAAAACTTGAAATTATATCTGGTTTCTCTTGGCCCTCAAGCCCTGCATTAATTCTCCCAAATCATATAAGTTTAACTTTAACAGTTATACTGACTATCCATTGCTCCTTACCTCCATTACTATCATCCACGTTAAAAATCCTGTCTTATTTTTCACTAGAGTATTATAATATTTTCTTAGATGATCCAAATTGGTCTCTCTGCTTCTACACTTGGTTTCCTACAGTCAATTCTCTTCATAGCTGCCAAGATAATCTTTTAAAAATACTGACAAGTCTGTTACTTCCTCCGTGTTGAAAATCTCTAATCACATATCACACACAAAGCAAAACTGGTGGCCTTGTGTCCTCTTGGTCCTGCATGCCTCTCTGAAGTCATCTACACTGTCTCTGACTTGCTGACATTGCTCTGGCCACAGTGGTCTTCCTTTTCCTCTAATACACTAAGTTTATCCCTTCCTTAGGGCCTTGGCTTTTGCCTGTATCCCTAGCAATAACTTTTCTTGGCTTGCTCTCTCACTTCATTCAATAGCTAATCTCGAGTTACTAGGTAAGTGGCCCCTCTGATTACCCAATCTAAAACAGCAATCCGACTTATAGACACACACACATCAATTTTGCCCTGTTTTGAGTTTAATTTATGGCACTTTACACTACTTGATATTATCATTATTTTAAATTGTTTGTTAATTGATATCTTCTCCACTAGAGTACAGATTCCATAAAGGCAGGGATTTAGTCTATCTTTTCCAATTCCAGCGCCTACCATGATTATCGACCTATAGAATGTGCTCAGTAAGTGTTTGGTGAATAAGCTGTTATTATTCATATCTATCCTTTCAGAAGAATCCGAAAGGGAAAGGTGTGACAGGGAGGTGCCCTCTGGGTCAGCATGATAGTGAAAAGAAGAAGTGATTTGGAGTTAGACAGACTTGGACTTGGATTGGTTGGCATAGTAAGTTTGTCCTTAACTATTTAACCATTTGATTGTAGGCAAGTTACTTACCTCTCCAAACCAGGTTTTTGTTTTACTTTTAAATAGGGATGCTAATACCTATTTTTCATAGATTTTTAGAAATTAAAAATAACTTATATGGAAATGCATATCACTGCATTTGGTCAATTCCTACAGAAATATCACCAGTCAGGGGTGTAGTCCCAGGATCAGGATACTGACCTCATTTTGAGTTCAAATATTAAGTATCAATTTAATAAAACAAATACTTTTCATTTCCGCAAATGTTCATGCTTACATTAGAAATGCAGTACAATGGTATTTGGAGTAATGTCTGCTTAATATTACTGGGTCAAAGCTTGTTAAACCTGGTATTTTAGTAAATTATTCAGTAGATTTTGAGCACAGTGGACCACTTTCTCATTGAATTAAAAATATTCCATCTGTAACTATAAACAAAGGTTCTCAATTTACTACTCTCCACAGATTAAGACATGTATTAATTATAAATACTCTATTCTAAACTATTGAAAGGGCTGGTAAAGTAATCAGAGAAATTCCAAATCCTTCCAGAAATGATTTAATCTTTTTTCCTGACTGAAGAAGCGAAACTTATTACCCTACAAATAGCTTTCACTTTACATGACTCTAACTGAATATATAAAATCTATTAGGTACATTACCATTTATATGAAGATTTTACTGTGTTCAGATAAAATGTGCACTTCCTATCTTACTAGAGTTTCCTCCTAATTAAAGCAACACAAGGCTGGCAAATTTAAAGAATTAAAATGTTTAAAATTGTTTCAGAAGTATAATTTTTAAATAATAATAATAAAAAACCTTTCCAAGCTTCCAAGGAAAGATTTTCAACCTCTTAGCTTATTTTATTTTTAGGAACAGAAGCTAAAAGAATGTACTTAACCATTTTTAAATGATCTTATATAAACATATAATATACATTAAGGAAACACAAAAATTAATTTTCAGCTTTCAGTCTAAAAACAAAAAGAGGTATTGTTCATTATAAAAGTGCCATTCTATTAGGATATCTCAGTCAAAGTAATAAATGCCATTTGTGATTTAGAACAAGAGTGATTTAGAGCTAGAATGGCTTATGGTTTAGTTTTATAAAGAATTCTCTTATTATGAAGACTGAAACTATTTGAAATTTATCAAAAGGCTTCAGGAATATTCTGCTGCCAAACATAGAGATTCTTTCCTTGTGGGTAGTGCTGGTTAATATAATAAATGAAAAAATGTTGGGGAATATGAGATATGCACATTATTCATTTATTCTCATTCATTTTCTCATTATTCTCATTCATTTACTATATATTTATTGAGTGCCAACTATATGTTAGAATGGTTCTAAATGCCAGAGTACAGCATTGAAGAAAGAAAAAAGTGGTATGTATAAGTAGATGTTCCTATTCAAGTTTAAAGTACATGTTCAACCCAAGTCGAATGGTGTAAGACAGTGGTCTCCAACCTCGGCACCAGGGATCTGTTTCATGGAAGCAAATTTCCATGGGCAGGGGACAGTAGACAGTGGGGTGGAGGGGAGGGAGGCAGACCTCAGGTAGTGATGTGGGGCCCTATTTTCCTAAAAGGCCATCAACTGTTGCCAGCCACAGCCCAGGAGTTTGGGACCACAGGTATAAGATATACAAGTGTATCTCTTAGAACACAAAACATTTTGCATATCAAACCTATCTTCCAGGGAATAAACCTTAAGCTGAATTAACAAAATGTCACAGTACTGAGTCACTTAAGTTAATTTGGTTGAAAAGTTGGCCAATCTAATTATATTACGTATGGATTGAACTGTAGATAAATTGAAAGCTAATGTTTTTGTTTCTCTGGGTTTTTTTTTTTTTTTGGCATATTATGGGGGTAAAAATTTTAAGATTTCAAAAAATGCCCTTTCCCTCCTCCCCCCACAAGTCTGAGTTTCCAGTGTGGTCATCCCCCAGATGGTGCACATCTCAATGGGACATTCATGGTGCACCTTAGAATTAGCCATAGCTACTTATATTATATTTGACTTTCCAAGCTTCAAATCTGGGACCCTAATAGTTGGACAAGCTCTATAAATCCACTACTATGTATAATGATAATTATTAATAATATTTTATTCAGTTCAAACAAATCTTGACTTTACTATGCTTAACAGGATTTTCCAGTGTAGTATATATTTTGGAGCTGACATAGTATAAATATGAAAGAACTCCAGTTGTTTGGTTAGCTTAGTGATAAATGGTAGTCAAAGAAACTACACCTTTATTGTTAACTGCATACACTTGTAAGCTACTCAACTTCTTCCAAGAGCATGAAACTACCATGTCAGTTTTCCAGCACTGTAAAGTCACTTTTTAAGTCTTTGATCAGATTAGTGACTAAACATTAAAGACTCCAATGACATGTAATGTGAAATGAAACACTAGAATGTCACGTTAACAAGAAATCCAGGAGAAAAAAATATAAAAGAAAAGCTTGCTAACTAAGGAAATTACTTTTTTGTATCTTAAAGGTCAGTTGGTAGCAGAACCTCGCTAACTGAAGAGCAAATGGGTAACTCTGAAAACTGAATCATACCAGGAATTGATATGACCTGCAGTTTGGCTATAATAATATTAGCACCTAAAAACAGAAGAAGGTTGGACAGAGTGCACAGTGATCTCTGTACCATAGATAAATTTTGTAGACTTGCTTCTCCTGGTAATAACAAAATAAACTGTTCTTCTTTTATAGATGAACAAACCCACAAATAATTCAGGCCACTTAGATTAGTTGAGTGATTTTAGTTTTTGGTACAATTGGGACCTAACAGGGTGTAGCTAATGACTGCTTTGTAAGCATGACTGGGTAGTGGAAAGATTGTGTTTGAAGGAATATGGGCTCTGAAGGACAATATCTAGGTGGAAGCAAAAAGCAGCTATTAATAAGTCACAATAATATAATGGCATGTCAGAGCTGGATGAATGACACAAGTCATCTAGTCCAAAAGCAGAATGAGCAAGATTATTGTATAGCAGGTGGCAGAGCTAGGAAAGAAATGCAACTTTGGTTTGCAGTCTGTATTTTATGTACAGACTCATACTTTCATTCTACAATTTATAAGTTTCTTTGCTAGGCATAGCTCTATCATTTTTCAAAGATTGCAAATAAGAACTGGAGATCAAATAAAAATATTTGATTCCTAAAATATACATTAAAAGAAAAGAAAAAAGAACAAGACACTTTTCCACAAAAAGTGCATATTTCCCCAACAAAACTCTCAGTATTGTATTAATACTAAGAAAATCAATGTGGCTGGCATGAAGCAGATAAGAATGTATACTATCAATTTACAAAAGAAATAAGACAAGAGTATTTGGATAGAAGACTATCTGGCATTAAGATACAGTGAGAAAAAAAATAGCTTGCATCAGTTCTAAAACTCATGGAACTTCTGTCAAAAACTAAACAAGGCTGAGAAGCCTTTAAGAAGCTAAAAGATCCGTATGGATAGTAGAAACTTTCTTGAGAAATAAATGTTTAAATTGTGGCAATAGCTCTGAGAGTTTTCATTTAGAATTACAGCTTTTCTAGAGAACTACATTTCTTCTACACCTCTGTCATCTCGTAAATCTGTTTATTACCTGGTGTGTTACATTTCTTAGAGCAAATTTGCTTTAAATGGTGTGTGATTAGATGTCTAGCCAGAAGAGAATGTTAGAGTTCACAGTAAGTCTAGTTCATCTTCATGCATACCAAAATATTGGGTGACTCTAATAAAGCTCATCTCACTTCTCTACTTTCTTACTATAAAGTCTCATTCTGTAGCCCAGTGTGTAGAAATTCATATTTTGAATTTACATTCCTTATTGTAGTTCATATTTGATGGATGCTGTAATCCATCGAGTTCAACAAATACAATTTGTACATCCCTAATCTGTAAATCCAAAATCCAAAATGCTTCAACATCTAAACTTTTTGAGTGCCTACATGGTGCCTCAAGCAGTGGGTAGCAGTCAAAATGCAGTTAAAACTTAATTATATGTGCAAAATTATTAAAAATATTGTATAAAATTACCTTCAGCCCATGTTTATAAGGTATATACAAAATAAACAAATTTCATGTTTAAACTTGAGGCTCATGCTCAAGAAATCTTTATGTATATGCAAAATTTCCAAAGTCCAAAAAAATCCAAAATATGAAACACTTCTGGATCCAAGCATTTTGGATAATGGACACTTAGCTGCCTTAATAGAGTGCAAAGTGTTTGTATAAAGGGACACAAGAGATCCCAGATTATAGGTACCGTGGGAGGACACTGGTAGGGCACTGAGTGTTGGGACTGCAAGACTGAGAATTGAAACCTGAATTTTTCCTGTGATACTTAGTAGCTCTGTAACCTTAGACTGGCTCCTTTACCATGATGAGCCTCAAGTTTCTTCATGTACAAAATGGCATGGACAAGTGAGGATATCTTCCCTACCAAAGTTTTTATGAGGATCAATGCAGAAAGTGCTCAATAAGTCTCTCTATTGATGTTCTCACTCTCATGTTGCCCTCACACTTAACCTAGTTCTTAGTGTTAAGTTTTACAATTCCATTTATAAAACCTAAATTTCTATACACATATAAGGTATTATTATTTTATCTGGCAATTTGATAAGCTGCTGTGCATGGCTTTGATGAACCTATCCTTCTGTCTATTATTCAGTACGATACATAGAAAGATTCAGTAAGACAGAGTAATTATTATTGCTTATATTCATTTTAAAGGCAGTTTCATTTCCCAGGTGTAACCAACACTCTGTGACTTTAGTAGGATCACAATAACCTGAGTTTCTTTTATGAATTTGGAAGCATCTTTTATGAGCATCTCTATTTGTTCTGTGCAAAACTGTGTGAAGACCAAAATCATTTTTAAAGTCACAGTTTATTATAACTCAAGAAATAGACACACATTGTAGCACACCAGTGCACATTTTCAGTTTTTTTTTAAAAGTTATGCTTTGAAAATAAATGTGTAATACCTGTGAGGACTGCATTCATTGGACAGGAAATATATGGTGAAGCATGCATTGGGAAAAATGAGAGTATGCACTCATTGGGCAATATGACGTGAATTACAAATATTACAAAGTGAAATTCATTCTGTTGGGTTTTTTTTTTTTCAATGATTACTTATTCTGTCATCTGTTAATACTGATCATAAACTATGTCACTTCCAGGAAAAGTTCTATAATAAACCCAGAGGAACAAATAACACTTTCCCAAAGAAGGCTTGTTTTATTCCACAATGAGTCATCATGTACGTCACTTTGCTTTGGTCATCCTATGAAAAGTTGTGCATATATTGGCCCTACTCTTCTCTGTCCAAGTAAATTACTCTTCCTCTCTGAAATGTGGACACTCAGATCCATAGCCATTTCTTTGTTCTTGGAGGAACTCTTGTGGCATGGCTGTCTAAAGTGTGCAGTCAGCCACCAGCATATATTAATTTGCATTGTTTCGCATCTTTCTAGACATAAATTCTTATTTTACATCTAAATGTGATTTCCTTACATCTGATACTTCTCTGCAACGTTTATCTCAGCACAGTGACTACTTTATTAGGCAAATACGCAAATCCTTGAGGAGATTCATGAAGAAGAACTGACTGATAGTTAAGAAACCTTCCAGGTATTTTAACTCCTCCTTCCCCACAAGCAGGCTAATTCTCTTCATGGTAGGGAGGACGTTTTCTTTCCTTTAATTTCTTGGGTTTAACACACCAATAGACCAGAGGGGCATGAAGAAAATACTCACTAAATCTCTCCACAGCTGTCTTCACTCTCACATTTGCCCTCACACTCAACCTCACTCTACTGTGAAGCGTCATAAAGTGTCATCTGCACCTGGCTTCCTGGCTCCTTGTGATGGCCCCTGTCTTCAGCTGGAGCAATCAATCAGGAAACCTCATACATTCCCCCATTCAAAAAAACAGTGAAATCTTATGAGGCTTGCCTTTCTCTACTGGTGTCAACAAGTCATTAAGTCTGGAATTACAAAGCCCCGAATCCCCAAAAGGCAAAGAGAAACTGCACCTGAGGTTGGCTGTAATACACATTGTAAGGACCTGCATCCCTCTAGTAAAATGTAAAAGAAGGAAGTGACACAGGGTTCCTAACACATTGTTCTTGGGCTTCCAAATCATTTGCATGTGAAGAAGGGTTGATATGCAAGGCCAGTTTTTTCATTCCATTTCCTAAAAAACGTAAATTTGAAGGAGAAGCTCAAAGTGGGCTAACTCTTGCTGTTTTTAACTGAACCTTTGATTTTCCTCTTGAGTTGTTGGAATTTGTGTTCTCATTTAGTTCTAGCGTCCTCAAGAGACTGTTCAGGGAGGTGCTAAACTGCTGCCCACAGAGCACTAGTCCTGAGAAAGTAATATAGGACCAAAGTACTTCAAGGCCTAATCAGTGACAGAAACACTGCAATTAATGGCCCTTTTCTAAAGATTTATAATGAGTATTAGTGCATTTAAATGTAGATTTACCTTTGTACAAAATAAATCCCCAAAACAAAAGCACTTTACTTTTCTAATCTCATGCACTGTCTGCAGCATTCTAAAATACACTTTATAAAATACTAGGATATATAGAGAACATTTCTTAGATGCTTTAAATAGATTGTCCCTTATCTGAGCAACATAATTCATCTACTAATTGCTTTAATAATTTAGGAGACTTGGATGGATTGGGAATGGCTCAAACTCATATTCAACCAAAGGAAATATGGATTAAGAAGATTGCTTTCTTATGGGCCATTTCTCCAGAGATAGTTGCCTGAATTAAGGACGAAAATGTCAGGCCAAACTCATTTCTTATTACAATCCAGCAATCTAAATGGCAGTTGTTGAGATAAGTCCAGATGGGGTTACATTTAGATTTCTAATCAAAGGAACAGTTTTATTGAGTACTTAATAATCAATTCTTCTTTGCATCTCTTTAACTTTTAGGGGTATAATTTTTACTAGGTTTAAGTGGTGATTTTTTTTTTTTTTTAAAGAAACTTTGACTGTAAGTGTGGCTAAAAGTGTGGCTAACTTTGCAACAGGATGTACCAAGTTGGTTATACACACATAAACGCACACATATACAACCTCGATATCTATGCTAGTCATCGATCTACCTATCTATCTGTCTATCTATCTACTTATATGTCTGTTTCACTCAGTAAGAACAGTAGTATTTGATGGGAAACATCTATAAATCTCTCTATATAAACATATATAAATCACTTTCCTCTTCAGACCATAATTATATTAGAGAAATGTCTTTCTAATTCTCCTGTACATTTCCTTACTAAAAGAAAAAGCTACACTAAAGAATCTCCATGAAAAGACATATATATATATATATGTGTATATATCAACAGTTTTTACATTTAGGTAGAATAAAGAAAACGTTCCTTGCATTTTAAAAAAGAATTAAAAGTAAATCAGAGAGAGAAAATGTCCAGTAAAAGAGAAATATATTAAAACTAAAGATAAGAATGATAAAATTAGAAAATAAATTAAGAGGCTTTTAAAAATAATCTAAAGAAATGACTGACATGACTTCTGGGGATCTAATTCACAGCACAGCATGGTCGATGGTGATTTATGTGTTATTACATTTGATTGTGATAATATTACACAGTGTAATGTGTATACCAAATCATTTTGTACACCTTGAATACACATAATCTTTATTTCTCAAGTAAATGTTTCAAAACAAAAAAAAGTTAAAAAAGAGAAATGACTGACAAATGCATTATTTATATTTTAAGACTTAGTTAACTGTGAGAATTACTTAGGCTGTTTATATCATGCAATGATGTACAGAGTAATATATAAAGTGCCTTTTGTGTATCTTTAAGTTTATTTCAACTTTATATGATTTAAAGAATAAATAGGTATTGGATAGCATGAATTTAGTGTAAATGCCAGTAATGTATTATAACAACTTGTCCTTTGGAATAGTATAGCTGTTAAATAGTATTCTAGTATATATATTTTTACTCATTTAACAACTTCAAAACTGCACAAAAGTTTAAGTATAGCCTACTCGCTTGCATACTGACCCTCCTGCATTATAATAGCATGCTTAATGTAAATGCAAAAAATATGTATTTGGAAACTTAGATTGTATTTAAATTTGAAGTTGAGATGTTTTTTCTTTTCTAGAAACAGTTGGATGTCAAGGCTCCCATTAACTTGTCTCATTAGACTTTTCTTCTCTGTTGTATACTATGGACCCAATTACTAACTGACATAAGGCAAAATGATAAATTATCCCATTATCAACAAAAAAAACCATAAAATTATTTCAATATTTAAATCACTTGCAAGATTACAGTTCAAATGACACAATAGCACTGTTCAATTTAAACTTACATCTTTCTGTGAAGCTGAAAAGTAGATTAAATTTGAATAATTAATTTTAATGTTTTCATTGATATGTAGTGCATTAAAATTTTAGTTGCTCCGAGCCATTGATGATGGACTCTAACCCAATTTCCAGGATTTAGAGATTATTTCAGCACAGATTAGCCTTGGTATTTATACCAGGCAAACCTTCTCAGAGGCAATGCAAAATTTGTAACTATACTTCACTCCTAATTGGCCTGACTCAGGCATGCTATGACTAAGCAGATCCTTCATAGTAAACCACTCTCATAGTTATTGTGTTTATTTTCTGAAAAATATTCTTTGTTATAACTCTTCAATAGAAAATAGTCCTTTGACATTACTCTTAACAACCTATCTTAAAATCAAACATTATTTAGCACAGCCAAGAAAAATGTTTTAATAAATTTCCTTTAGCATCCAGTGCCCCATTTACTCTTTCCTTCCGTCTAGTAATACATCAAGTTTTCAATAATTCATTCATTCAATTTAATGACTTTTTGCTGAGCACCCATTACATATAAGGCCCTGGCCTACGTACTTTTCAGGATCTAAATGTATAAGTGCAGAACCTATTCCTCTTGTCATTTACCCCATTGTAAGGTTGAGGCAGTATAAGGCCGCATGGTAAACCTGGGGCAGGAAGAAAGAGCACTGGCAGGGACTCTGAAGCCCTATTTTTCCACCATGAATAGCTTTCCTTCTGGTTGTGTGATGCTGTGAGCTCTACGTTGTAGAAAACTCAACCCATGTGAGCTTAAATATTTCGCAAAAATTATTATTTCACATAACACAAAATCTTAAATAGGGTAATTCAAGGGTTAGTTAATTCAGGGGTCCATCAGCATTTTCCAAGACAGAAGTTTATTCCCTTTTTTTGTCACTCCACCACATTCACAGTATAGGTTTTATCTCTCCAACTAGCTTCTTTCAATATTCCAAGATAACTGCCAAAATGTTGGGTATTAAATAGCAAAAGCACAACATTCAACTTTCAGGATTCAGCAGAACCATATTTATCTTTTTTAGAAGCTCTCAACTCAAAATTTTCATGTCCCGATTGGCAAGAAATAGATTATGTTATCACCCTTAAATGAACGAAATGAGTTTGTCTTGAAGGCACTGTTACAATGACCTTGAGTTGCCAAGCAACTGAACCTTTCTATAAATCTCAGCTTCTTTCTCCACAACATTTACGTCTAGTCCATCAGTATTTTCCTAGTATTTCCTCGGTGGTACCCATGCTACCTACCTCATCTTCTTGCTAAGAGAATCAGTTAAATTATGTGGAAGTTATTATGCCAACATAATATATTAGACAAATATACAGCATCATTATCATACATAATGTAATTATATATAATAGGGTATCTTTTGGGGACACTCCCAAACCACGCACACATAAGAGCGGACTTTTGCCACAATTTGCCACTATTTGTTCCTTGTAGTCCTTACCCCTTCATTCAAACTGGGTAAATCAGATTTTCTCAAAGAAATTGGAACTGAGATGGCTCTTTATTTTGGGCTATGTGCCTGAAAAAGATGACATAATTTTGATTTCATAAAAAAATCCTAGCACCTTGCTACTCAAAATGTGGTCTCTGGATGAGCAGCACTGGTATCACCTGGGAACTGGTCGGGAATGCAGAATATCTAGATTTCTATCTGATTCCAAAAATATTCAAGAATATCTCACTGCAAGACATTCTGACTTAGAATTGGCATTTTAACAAGATGCCCAGGTTAAAATGCACACTAAATATTGCAAGGCACCACTCTTGTAGAATGTAAGATTTCTCTTTGACCTCACAAATGTTTTAAATCTAAATATTTCATTACAATTATTCTAACATTGATGCTTTCATAAGAAAGCATTTTCTGAGGCAAATTACATTGAGCCAATTTAATTCTTTAATCAATTTCCCTTTCAGGGAAAATTTGTTTCTGTGTTTGTTTCTTATTTTCATAAAATCACTTTACTGGATCAGTTCTTCTCTATTTCAATTTTACGACAAAGATTCAGTATAGTCATCATCTTTTTTGATATAAAATTATACTGTTTACCCTTCTGCCTTTGCATGGTTTTATGGGTGTTTCTACTAAGTCCAATTTTTCTGGCTTAAATTTATTCTAATTTTTGTCAAAATATTTGATTGTTCCTTTAATGTTTAGTCTGTACAACATTTTACTATCTTGGGATTTAGTCAAAGCCAATTTTATTTTTATTTGATTATTTCCAATAGCAATTTTAAATATGAATTAGATAAAATCTGCTCCAAATACTTATTTATAAATCAGTTAACACATTGACTGCCACACTAGAATTTTTTTCCTTGGGGTCACAGTGTTTAATTATGAAAATAGAATAAAAACTTCGAAAACCAAATGATCCTTTCTAATTTAATGAAAAATTTGTTATTTTTTATTGTTTTCTTTGTGTGAGTTATATGCAACTTAAAATAGTTCTAAAGACTCCCAAGGTGAAGAGACATGTGAGTTACATATGCTTCACAAAGCCCTGGGCTCAAAACTAGTGTGAGTTAAATGCAACTCACATGGCAGTTATGTGTTAAATAGCTGCAGCTATTTTGATGTGTGGTCTACTACGTTCTTAGATGGAAAAATACAGCCTTATCATTAGTAGGTCCAAAATGTCTCATGTAAGCATGCTTCTTGCTCTGGTATCCTTTGAGCTCAAGCTAGACTACATTAGCTTGTGTTATGTACATATAAAGAGATTATTGTAGAGAACAGTATGTGTTGATTACTGTAATACTATCTACAAGTTAAGATTTAACTGAAGTAGAAGCCCCCAAAGGGTAGAATCTATGTTTCAAGACAAGACTAAAAGTGTTCAAAACATTTGCTGAATTAGAAAGAGAAATAATAAACATACCAATCTTCAGACAGATGCTATAAGTTTTCAGAGAATTCTATCTGCTTCTATCTGAGTTTTTAGGTTGTTTCTAGAGTAGTTGTTATTCCTTCTGGAAGTTATAGCACAATCCAAATATAGAGATGAAATTGCCTAGGCTTTTTGCTGTGACACAGTCCATTTTGAGTACATGTAAAATGCTTATGATATAGCACTGGAATTTAAGGTTGGAGAAGTAGGAAGACTTTGATGAGGAGTCTGAGCACTCTGATCAGTGAGATAATTAATCTGGTAATGAAGAACCTAGTACAGAGGAATGAGCGGGGAGCGGGATCAAGAGAGGGAAGTGGTGAAAAACTGATGATAGTGAAATTAGTGTATAAGATATCACAAAGGTAATGAGTCTGAATCTACAAAATAGAATGTGGGGTGGAATAAAAAGGGTAAATCCCAAAGACACTTTGCTGCATTGGCATCCTCGACCCTTGGCCCTCTTCTCTTTTCATGTGGTACATTCTCTTTGAGATTTTGAACCTTCCCTGAAATTATTTGCTAATAACTTTTAAATTTTAGCTTGTGCTCTCTTGAACCATAGACAATTATTTTATTCACTTAAGATTGCCTCCTGGGCATTACTACTACCATGTTATATATGAACCTCAGTGTCTCAAAAATAATCTTCCACGTTCTTTCCCAAATTAAGATTTCCCTCTTAATGCATTGTGAAATGTAAAAGTGAATGCATTGTGAAATGTAAAAGTCAGCCTCACTTAACTACTGGTCATGCAAGACTACCAATTTTACCACATAATTCTCTTGTCCATTTCCCCCCCCTGCCTATTCCCACTGTCCCTGCTACACTCAGGAACTTATTATCTCCCACCTGCCTTTCCAGTATTTTCTTAAGTGTCTCCCTAAGTGATCTTCCTGGCTGGTATCTCCATCCTCCAAGTCCGCTCTTCACACAGTTGCCAGATTAATCATCCTGGTGTGCAAATCTAACCATGTCACTTTATAGCCTTCAACGGCTTCTAAATCCTGCCTTCACCAAATGTAGTGAGTTAAGAGGTAGAATCAGACAGGTAAAACCGAATCTTGAGTCTACCATATATTAGTCATGTGGCCTCGAGCAAGTTATTTATCTGGCCTTCAGTTTCAAAAAATTTACCTCATAAGACTCATCTAAAAATTAGATGAAATTTTATATAGATATATAGGATATATATGAGATACTACTATTGGAGAATTTATTGGAAAATGTTTAGACTTTCAAAATATTTCCAAAGGCTTCCAATAATCCTATACATACAAACACAGATATATATATATGTATGTGAATATATAGAGTCACATATTTCACATACACATGGGGTCTTATATATATAGGTAGGTATGTAAATATATATAATTTTGCTTTTGTACAATGTTATATTTGAATAATAAGGTCCATCCGTACTGATGTCCTAAATGTAAATTTATATATTTATATTTCATGAGAAATAATAAAAATAAAAAAAAACTACTTTAACACTTTTACTAAACAGGACTTTTCAACCCTCATAAGACTAAGCTGATCATAAAATTAGGCTGATAGTACTGAAACAGCAGCAAGAAAACGTTCCATTATGTTACACTGCATTCATTACAGTCTGTGTCTATAAAGTCAGAGGGACACAGGGACTCCCTCACAGGGATAGAGACACACTCTATCTATAATGATACTTAGAACTCAGGAAAATCAGCAAGAAAAAATCAAATAACCCTATTAAAAAGTGGGCAAAGGACTTGAACAGAAACTTTTCTAAAGAAGACAGAAGAATGGCCAACAAACATATGAAAAAATGCTCAACATCTCTAATCATCAGGGAAATGCAAATCAAAACCACAATGAGATATCGTTTAACTCCAATGAGAATGGCCTTTATCAAAATTCTCCAAACAATAAATGCTGGCGTAGATGCGGAGAGAGAGGAACACTCCTACACTGCTGGTGGGACTGCAAACTAGTTCAACCTCTGTGGAAAGCAATATGGAGATACCTTAAAGCGATACAAGTGAATCTACCATTTGATCCAGCAATCCCATTGCTGGGCGGGCATCTACCCAAAAGATCCAATGACACTACAAAAAAGACACCTGCACTCGAATGTTTATAGCAGCACAATTCATAATTGCAAGGCTGTGGAAACAGCCCAAGTGCTCATCAATCCAAGAATGGATTAATAAAATGTGGTATATGTATACCATGGAGTACTATTCAGCTCTAAGAAACAATGGTGATATAGCACATCTTATATTTTCCTGGTTAGAGCTGGAACCCATACTACTAAGTGAAGTTTCCCAAGAATGGAAAAACAAACACCACATATACTTACCAGCAAACTAGTATTAACTGAGCAGCACCTAAGTGGACACATAGGTACTACAGTAATAGGGTATTGGGTGAGTGGGAGGGGGGAGGGAGGCGGGTATATACATACATAATGGTAAGATGTGCACCATCTGGGGGATGGTCATGCTGGAGACTCAGACTTGTGGGGGGAGGGGGCAAATGGGCATTTATTGAAACCTTAAAATCTGTACCCCCATAATATGCTGAAATATAAAAAAAAAATTATTGAATATTGTGTTCAATCCTAGGGACAATATTTTAAAAGAGTTTTTAAAAAAGTTACACCCAGAGAAAGACAAATGAATTTGCTAAAGGTACTATGTTCTATTTAGGATGTTAAGGGTAAGAAAATGGTTAGAAACTCAAGGGAGCTTTATTTTAAAAATAAAAGTCTAATAATTAGAATAATCCAGCAATGAATGGAGTTCATTGTGATTGGAATTATCCAGGTACCAGCTCAATGATCACATATCTATGAAGGTTATGTTGAAGGCATTCCAAACATCAGGACCGATTTGAATCTGGATGACCTGAGAGTCCCTTTCTAAATCTATGACATATAGGGAAAAGAGATAGATACATGTAGTAGACAACATTGTAGTTAATGGTACAAAGGTGTATGTATTTTTCTTTTGGTTAATTCATTTTTAATTCAAGTAGTTTTTAACTCTTAAATGTGACATACTTTATAATTACACATGCATTTGCAGATCTAAACATAAGTAATAATATTCTTTAAAAATTAATTACATTTCTCAGAAAGTTCAAACCATTCGTCTACATTTCTTTTACTTTCAACCTTGTAACCTCTACTTCACGAACATTAAACATGAGGTTAAATGGCTTTCCTTAAGGAATAGATGCATCAGGAGTTGTTCTAAAAATATCTTATCTACCAAGCAAAGCAATTTTCTAAAATACAGTTGGGATATGATAAATAGCACAAGAGTATCTATATTGAATTTCTGTTTATTCCTAGGGCTGTATTTGTACACTTATAGACGAGTTTAAAACAGAGTAATTTAAATGTATATCTTAAAGTACCCGGCAGATTATGCTGCACTGCTGTGAATTTCCAGCCTCTAGGATTTGGTTTTCCCACGAAACAGGAAGCATTTTCTGTCCTCTCCAGGTTCTATCCATCAAGGAACACTAGGATGCCAGTTGTGATTTCTGTAGTAGCAGAATCACAAGGAACCTAAGATCTGGGGAGCAGCCAAGGGCTAGTGAGCTGTGGCAGCCCGCACCTCCTCACTGTGCCTTCCTCCCTTCTTCTCACACCCAACAACCACTGCTACATTCTCCCAGGCCTCCTCACTTCAGCACACTCCCCTTTTGGTTTGACTAGGTTCAGTAACTGTATTAGGGTGCTAGGGGTGCCATAACAAAGTGCCACAGGCTCTGTGGCTTAAACAATCAAACTTTACTTTCTCAGAGTCCTGGAGGCTAACAGTTCAAGAGCAAGATGTCGGCTGGGTTGGTTTCTCCTCAGGCCTATTCTTGACTTGTGGACAGCTATCTCCTCACCGTGTCTTTCACAAAGTCTTTCCTCTATGTGTGTCTGTGTCCTAATCTTTTCTTCTTTTAAGGGCACTAGTTGTATTGGTTTAGGGTTCACCTGTATAACCTTATTTAAGTTTAATTACTTCTCTAAATACCCTATCTCCAAAAATATTCGCATTCTGAGGACTTCAACATATAAATTTTAGGTGACACACTTCAGCCTATAATAGTTAAAAAGATAATAATAATACACTAAACTGATTTTGTATATGAAATAGTTATTTGACACATTTCTTCAGGCTTTGACTGGATGCTTTGGCATTAAGACATTTTGCTAAAGAAGATAGCTTGAACAATAATTTTTACTTTAGCAAACCACATTTTCAGGCAAAAGTCTAGATACATTTTTGTGGTCGTGACTTGGTTAGTAAATCTGCTCATTCACCACTTATTTCTAGATGTTAAAGACTAAATGTTTAGGTTCCCCAAATTTCCTATGTTAAAGCCTAATTCCTAACGTGATTGTGTTTAGTGGTGGGGCTTTTGCAAGGTAATTAGGTCATGAAGGTGGAGCCCTCATGAATGAGATGAGTGCCCTTATAAGAAGAGATAGAACAAATTCCTCTTTCTCTGCTCTCTACCATATGAACACATTAAGAAGATGGCCACCTATGAACCAGGAAGAGCGCCCTCACCAGAACCCTACCATGCTGGCCCCCTGATCTCAGACTTTCTAGCCTTTAGAACAGTGAGAAATAAATGTTGTTTAAATCACCCAAGCTGTGGCATTTTTGTTATAGCACCCAAACTGAGTAAGACACAAGAAAAGCTGTGTCAACTGAAGATGACAAAAAGGCCTTAAGAATTCAAAATACTACACAAGAATTTCAGTTGTAATTTCAGATATGCTGGATTTATTAGCACAAAACCTCATTGAAAGCCCCATGAACCATAATAAAGAGGAGCACAAAGTGGTGTTTGAGAAAAGCATACTTGTTCTTGAGATATGGAAAATCAGTGTTTTTCTTTTCTTATGCAAGAGTTTGTCAGAAAGGCATTCATGTAAGATTGCTAAATACCTTTTCCTATTTAATTAAAAATAAAGTTTTATCTGAAATGAATTAAATACAACCATTGTTTAATTAAACCAAAAACCTTTAAAAGATTCACTCCAATAAGATCAATTAACATTCTGTTCCATAATGAATATAATTAGAAAGGCAAGTCTTATAATCCACTGGCATAACCTTTAAAATTCACTTGGCCTTTACACATATCTATATGGAATTTCCTTAAAAATCCAAACAGCTAAACAGAAAAAGGATATACTAAGTTTAATATTAGTGCTCATTTTAAAATTAAAATTATTCATAAAGTAGAATTAAAATAAATCTAATTTAACAACTGGTACTTCTGAGTAACTTGAGGATTCTGCATGAAAAATAGTCTCCTATAAGTGAAAAAAGGAGAGGAGAATTAAACATTAGAGAACTGGAATATTGAGCAAATATAGGAGGAATATGAGTCTCTACATACTTTTTTAAAAAAACTAACCATTTCCAGTCAGGGTTTTAAAAATATTTGTCTTAAATTTCTGAGTCACACAGCTTATGTAGACATAGAAAAATTTGATTAATGCCAATAACAATTTGGGAAGAAAGCTTGCATTTTCAAGTACTCTTCTGAAATATCCAGGAAAATTTCAAGAAACAGAAAAAAAAAATATTGACATGACTTTTGACCGCTGCTGCTTTGCGATATAGTGATTACTAATGAGGATTTTAAAGTATGCCTTATATTTTCAGAAATATACATAATGTCATTTGCTGCCAAATATACGCTGTTATGTTTCTGCCATCGAAAATGAAACATTTTGAAATATGCTCTTAGATGACTGGCTGAGAGGTTGAGAAGATGTGCAAGGGTAGCATTCAACAGTGCTCAGCTGGAGCTGGGCTTCCTTCAGAGTGGCCTGGCCTTTGGCATGTGCACTGAGACAGGGTAGAGCTTCAGGACGCTCAGGTTTGAACTGCTCCTCTGTTTGCTTTCAAAGACCGTATTTTCAAGTCTTGTGGCTGTCATCCCTAGCTGGTATACCCATCAAGCAATTGCCAGGAGTTTGCCCTCAGACTCTCTCCTTTACATGAATTGCCTCTCTGATCCACTATTCCAGTGTAGGGTGCTTCTCTGGATCCGAAGACTCCTAACTCCTATGCTTTCTCTACTACTGGTGTGTTGAATTGCTCTGCCCTTTGGTATTTTGATGATTAATGCCAACTTGATGATTTCCTGATCCAAATACAACTTTGCATATGAAAAATCAAATCACCTGACCAGTAGGAATTAGTTTATTTTCTTCATCTTTTTCATACTTAAAAATAATTCCCATCTGACTTTAAAATTGTGCTAAAGCAATCTACAAGATACCTCTAATTCAAAAATATCAAAACGCTAACAACTTGGAATGTAATGCCTAGGGAAATAAAGTTTGGAAAGAATGCAAAGAATCCAGCATGTTTCTGGAGTCCTGGTATACTTTCCTGTGAGCCGCCAGTTACCTACTGGTAGTTGGACTCTGTGGGATATACTGACTTAGTGATCTAGACTCTGAGTTGTACGTGACTTTACATTTTAACATGGTAGTCCAGACAAAAAGAATCCATTCTTCTAACCCCCATGGCTATGTTTCTGACATGAGAACAGAGGCTCCTTCCCGCCCTGTATGGTCCTATATGGAGGGGAGCATTTCAGGGAGGGAATAGGGGCACTAGCTGGCCTGTAGCCACTGTGAATCTTGCAGAAAGCAGGGCAAGATTCTGAACCCACTGGGAAGACTCCAGGATCAACTGGTAGACACAGTCAGTACCTGTGTGCAGCTACTGCCTGTAATTAGAAGACCAACATTTGGATAGATTAAAAAGGACTCAGCATTCAAATTTACTCATTTTAAAAGAGTAATTTGTTATGTGTTTTCTAAATAGTTTCATCAATTTTACTAAAATTAGGAGAGCCACACATTGCAGGTGCATAATTACACTTGCCATTAAACACAAACACAGATGCACACAACAAAATTGGATGCAATCATTTCATTGAAAAAAGAATGGTACTTCTTTTTCATTTTATATTTTTGATTTAAAAAAAATTAAACAAACTTTTGATTTTTCTCAAAAACTGAAGTATACGTTATCTGTGGGGTGTTTTTGTTTTTTTGTTTTTCCACATTTTAGGTGGAAATTAGATACCAAGTCATTCTAGAAATAATGAAGATAAATTTTATCAGACAGCAGGCTAGGATACCTTAAGTATAGTCATAAAAATTATCACTAAGTCATAGTCAACTCTACACAGCAGACCAAGCAAATGTGCCTTCAACCCATCTAGAATAGCCCTTGCTATAATTTTTTCTATTGTATCCATGTGGGGAAAAAGTCAAGGAAGGGTGTTCATTTGTTGCTTATGTTGTGCCAGGTAGTATAGTTATAACTATCATGGATGTCATCTCATTTCAGCTCCACAATAATCCCTTGATGTAAAGTTGTCTCTATTTTGAAGATGAAGAGTCTTGGGGTGATGAATTCATACACCCAGCTAATAAGAATGATAAAAAGCAGAGCTAGAATTTGAAGCATAGTAATTGGGACCTATTTTGGTATTTCACTTTTTCCCCAGTCAATAAGCCCTTAGAAGAAAAAAGTCTTCCCTAGTCTGGCCAGGCTAGCCGTGTCACTGATATCCACTCCCATAGTAAAATCCCTGTAGTAAAAGCCCCGAGTGAGTAAACTTCTTTAAGTACTTGGACTTTTGAAAAACTGATTCTACGATGATTTATTTTTGTAAAAAATTTCTGTGACACTACTTTTTATCATAGATTGAAAAGACCATGATGTTTCTTAAATCCAGGTTTAAAAACTAGAATAAATTTCTCAAACCAGTATAACCTTGGGAATGATAAAACTGAATCACACATCAGAATTCTCACTAGTATTAGGTCTAGGTAAAAATAATTCATTTCAGTATCTATATAAATAAAGCTTTTTATTCTAGACTTGATGCACATTTAGGGGCACCAGGTAGCAAAGTTCATACTTTTGTCATTTTAATGACTAAATCTCAGCAAAGATCCTGCTGATTCATTCAGCTTTCTTGTGGTAGGATCATAAATACATTTCCCTTCTTTCTAACTTTTATTACAGAAATTCTTCATTTTTAATATTAAATGACATATTTTTTAAACCTTTCTTAGAGGATTCAGAAATAAAACCGGTTACATTTTTAAAAAAATAATGATAATCTCATAAAATTATATTCATTTAATTCATAGTAAATATTTATGCGAATACTTCTAGAAATGGGAATATTCATTGGTATAACTATTGCATTAAACATTCTACATTTCATTTTACTATTATGATATCACTTTATTTAAAATGATATGCAGAGTATATGGGTTAATATACCAAAAATTTCTATCAAATTGTTAGAACTGAACTACTTTCAGTTTCTCAAACATGCCATGGGTTCTTTGACCTCCTAGAGTACACATATGTTTCTTCTGGAGTGTTTTTTTACTCAATCTTCCTATTTCTACTTGCAGGCACAACTAACTCCCGTCCATATTTTAGGTCTCTGTTCAAATATCCTTTCTCAGTATGTTTACCCTAATGCCCAGACCAGATCTCTGTTGTATGTTCTAATAATGCCTTCTGGTTTACTACAATATACATTTTTATTTTATTTACTGTTTATAGCTCTGTCTTTATTGGCTGTGAACTTCTTAAGGCCTGGGACTTAGTCTTTCATCTTATCTTTGGATCCCGGGACCCAAGAGTCTAGACTTGGGATTCATTTGATAAATAGCTATTGAAATAGCGGTAAGTGAAACTGACTTATATAGTAAAAATTTGCAAGTTTTGTTAAAAAACCTTCACAGCATAGCATAATGAAATCGATGAAATAAGAACCAGTGATCACTATTTGTGCAATTTCCTCCTGAGTAGCCTGAAGGATGATGTATAATGATGTTGAATACCCAGAAGATATCATTCTCTTAGCGATGGTAATAGGGAACACAACATATGTGGTTCTTGGGGTAGGCAGGGGTAGATTCAGTTCTTCTCACTATAGGGGTCCATTCTGGATTCTATCTGGATTAGCTATATGATCTTAATGCACAATTGTAGGCACCACAGTTTCTTTTACCAGATACCAGGCATCTATCAATAAGAAAGGCATTTTTGTTTCTATTTCTATGATATCCCTTCCACTTCGAAAATAAGGAGATTGGGCTTCAGAAAAGGCAGATCATTTGCCCAGGGACTTACAGTAAGTTAATGGCACAGCCAAACAAAAACTCAGCTTTTTTGCAGATTTTAAGTTTGAACTTTTCTAACATCACATTTTAAGAAATTTCTTTGGTGGGTAGCACCTCATCACCTCTGCCAACCCATTTTAAGCAGGTTAAGACTTCTAAGATGTTTTGCTTTCAGCACTGATATGGGTGTGATTTGACAAGTCACTAAGGACTTGAAGGATGCTAGCATAATGCAATTGCAAAATTTTAAAACCTTAGCTGTGTGACGGAACTGTTCTCATTTAAAGCTTCTGAGTTCTAATAGTCTTTTCAATTTAACTCCTATTCAATTGCATTTTTCTCTTTCCTATGTCTAGTTTCTGCTTGTTAAGTAAAAAATCAATGTTTTTGACAGAGATGGTGACAGGGTTGGCCAAACTTAGATGACTCTGCTTTCCTCAGCTTCCCTAGCTGAGCTTCATCTCATTGGAAAACAGATCAAGCTAAACTTGAAGCAGAGGGTATTTATGCTCTTCTTCTTAACCATCATGCCTCACATCAGGTCATTTCAGGGTTGCAGTGTAAGGCTATATGGGCTGTGTTCACAAAAGGATACGCAGCTGAGAGGACAAGAGGGTGCTGAAAAGCATCCCGGGCTCTGCTCACTGTGGCATATCTCAGCATCCCTGCTCAACCCAGAGTGGGGGCACTTTCACACAAATACAGTCTATGGGTGTGTAGTGACCCATGCTCACTCTTGCTCTGGGCCTGTGATATTCCCTCCTTTCTCCCTACTTGGCTACAATAATTGGAACTTGAAATTCTTACATAAAGTTGTCTCATAATTAGCATTGACTGGCCAGTTTAATACTATTGCTCATCTCCCCATTTTATGAGCATTTGGTCTATTAGTAGGAAAATAACATAAGTCTAAAATAAGTCTAATTTACTTGACATTGCTAGAAAATAACTTATCTGTTGCTTCTACTTTATTTTGGAGATATCAAAGAGTAGGTAAATTTTTCAAATAAAAGAAATAGTAAGAAATAAGATAGGTTTCTCTAATACATTTTGCATTTATTTGATCCATTTAAAAAAATCACCTTGAAAGTGAATATATTTGTGTCCCAGGCCTGGCTTCAAAAGAAAAAAAGAAAAAAAAAAAGGAAAGTGAATATATTTATGCTATATGTAAACAAATTTCAGAATATTAAAAATATTCAAAGCATAAACCTACCTAAAGGGATTTTTATACTTTCTATATTTAAAACTTATTTGCATTTTAATTCATGATATTATTTATAAATAAAATTTTTAAGATGCTCTATTTTCCAGTTGCATTTTTTCTCCAAGAGTTGACTAAAAGGCAGAAAAGTGTGATTCTGTGACTATGTTTCCATGGACCTATATGGTCTGTGGAACAACAACAAACAAAAATAATCCCAATTAACAACAGAAGATAGACTCCATAAAATATAAAGTCACCAGGAATTTAAAAAAAATTTTGTCATCCTCTCCCTTTTGTTGGTTAGCATGGTCTGGCAGATGGAAAAATATGTTATCCATTAATATGAGCAGTGAGCTTAGAAACAGTGAATGATGCTGGAATATTCTTCTCCACTTCATGCTCCTGAGTAGCTCTCTTCATGTGATAGTCAGGCCCAGTCTACACCTAGCCTGTCTCTCAATTTCACACCTGAATGCAGAATGTCAGACCAACAAATAGAGAGCTGAGAGATTTTGTTCCGCCTTCAATTTCCCACAAAGTCTCCCTAAATAATAATTTTGTAATAAATTATGGCATGCTCACTCTTCAAATGCAGCTTAAAGGACTGTCTCCTATCTCTGCCTCTACCTTCTGCATGGCAATTGCAACAAGATGCCCTTCCTAAGCTTTTTTTTACATGAAAGTTCTGGACTCTTCACTGAAGGACTCAGCTGTGGCCAGGGAATGTGAGACTATGTCAGCAGCTTCTAATACACATACTTTGTTAGACCAGGATAGCTCCTCTAAGGAGTCCCTTTCAGAAGAAGGAAAGCTGGGCTTTAAAAACAACGAATAATCTCAAAAAGGGTGGTGTTAGCAGTGGTGGGATGTCCCAGTATTTTTCACTGATAGTTAAGTGGAGCTATCATGGAAAAATCCAGGAGTCTAGGCAACTTTTGACGTATGTAAAACAATCAGATTCAAAGCTAGGGACACAAAGTATCCTATAACTTCTTTTACTTTTGTCTTCTGATTTAGTATAATACAACCACAGAATCTGGAATCAAACTTAGCTCCAGTACTGCTAATCTCTAGAGTTTCTGTGTTGATGCTGAGGAAGAAGCAGGGAAGAGAACTCACAAGGGGCATTTACACCATTCTAGGCACCATGCAGGATGTTGTATAGATGTGGCCTCATTCAGTCTTCCAACAGCTCTGTGGAATGGGCATTTACTGTATTTCTGAGATAAAGAAAGTGATGCTCAGAGGTAAAATACCATTCCAGTGTCACACAGCTAGAAGCTAAAAGGGATCAATATTTGAGTTCAAGTCCTAAAGACTGTGTGTGTTGTGTATGAGAGAGGGAGAGAGAGAAAGAGAGAGAGAGGGAGAAGGGGGAGGGGGAGGGAGAGAATATGAATCCACTGAGCTAAAAATAACTCTAAGGATATTAAATTCCATCTAGTGACAATTTCTACAAACTGTAGACACAAGATTTCAAATGTCATTTAGAGTCATTCAGAGGCATTTCTGGAAACTTCAACCCATTCCCAGGATGGGAAATATTATACTGAGTTCCTATCTAATCAGGGAGACTGAGTTCATCTCCTGGATTTATGTGTAGATCCAAAGGGTTTGTCTTATCCCCAGCAATCCACTGAGCATACAAGAGCTAAAACAGAAAATAGGTTCTTTCCCCCAGAACAAAACAGAGATTAATAATTTTGAAGTAGAGGTCAATTTAAGCATATTTGCTTTAAAGTTAATAAACTATTAGATTTTCCAATATCTATGCAACTGCAATAGAGGCACAATGCAAAACAATTACAGAGGAACAATCTACTAAAATCATTATCTATTGACCAGAACTCATCATTATATCAGCATCATAACTTAGTTCAATTGCATGTACCAGGGGAAAGAAAGTCAATGAAACAGAGTGAAAATAGGGTTGTTGGATTTGGCAAAATAAAACATGAAATGCCCATTGGATTTCAATTTCAGATAAATTACAAATTTTTTTAGTATAAGTATGTCCCCTGCAATATCTGGAACACCTTTATACTAATATCATCATAATTTATATTAAATTCAGATTTAACTAAGTGTCCTGTATTTTTATCTGGCAAACTTAAATGAAAACAAATGCCACATACAGTTTCATTGGGTGCAGAAGGAGTCATTTTGATCAATGAAATAATAGCCAACATTTTTGTAGCAATTATTTTTAAGCACTTTATAAATGTTAATTCAATTAATCCTGCACATAAGCCTATAAAGTAGATATTATCCTTATTTAGGAAATAAGAATATCACAACTAATTAGTGGCAGAGAAAGGGTTTGAAGCCAGATAAGTCTGCTATAGAGTTTAAGACCCTAACCATTTTGATATACTATTTCTTGTCAAATGTATCAGTGGATTCAAAAATCTCACCAACTGCACATGGATTGACAATTTTGAAAATATTATTCAACAAACTTGCAACATGCATCATACACCTACTTTACCCAAGGCCTTTTCAACAGACTACAAACAGTAAATTTAATATTCCATTCTGCTGAACATATTTTCTCTCTTCAGATAGTACTTCAGAAATTGGTAATACCTCATGATCATTGTGAGAAATACCTGTTATTGTGCTACATTTATTAAAGGGCTAAGCACAAAAATATTTGATTATTTAAATTTAATAATTTCATATAATAGATGTTTATACTAAATGTATACATACATATATACACATACATATATCTATATTTTTTCCTAGTCAGAGAAACTTGAGTTACAGATATCAAAACAAATCCTATCTCATAGATTTAGATCTGGTTCTATATGTGTATCTTTAATATACTTTATTTTCTATAGAGTTAGGAGAAATTAGAAATTTGTTGTTGAATTTATTCATTTAATAAAAGTCAGATCAATGTCAGTCTAGATTTCTGGCACCTGAATACCAGTACCATGGCATTTCTTTAATTTGGAGCTTACCAGTACTCTACTCTTAAACTGTGATTAGATTCATACTCAAGTAATTTTTAACTCCACATATCTAAGCAAGTCCCATTAAAATGGCTGCTTTTAAATGAACATGTTTCAAGTCATAAACAATCAATTCCACTTTTCTTGAATTTCATTTTGCACAAGAATCCAAGGATATTTGTTCAAAAATGCACATTTCTATGCCCAACTCAGACCTAATAACATCAGAATCTCTGGGGACAAAATTTAAGAATCTGCATTTTTAGGTAGCCGATTCTGATGCAGGAGGTCTCCAAATCACATTTTGAGAAAACTACTTTGACACCAACATGGAAGAAGACACAAGCAGCTAGTGGTGTGCCTTTTCCCAGGGAGATCATTATAGCTGCTTTATTTTTAGAATTTTGCCTATTTCCATTATAGAGCTTTGAGGCAGTTTGTAGAAAACGTATACGTAAACACACACATATATCTACATATATATATAGATGTATAGATAGTACTCTTAGATCCATTATCTTTTATTACAAATCCTCCCATATCACTAGGCACATGCTTAACAGTCCATGACAGATGGGTCCTGAGGTACTCATGAACGACCATCAAATCCTACAGCTTTGAGGATTAAAACTCCACAGTGCTGTGTGATACTGGAGTGGTATTTTACCCCAGACCATCAGAAATAAACAAAGGTTGAGCCTTTAGTACGTGTCAGGATATTGGGAGAAGGAGGAAAGATGACTTAGAGTTTAATGCAACTAATAGTTTTTAATTATCCTTGTTATTTTATTCATTTACCTTAAACCATCTTAATCACATGTGATTTTTTAATCATTGCATATACAATGGCAATAATAATCATGTACAATTCCATAATGTTAATTAATACAACCTTGAATGAAATCACTATAAAATTTTATTCCATATTTTATTTTAAAACTATAGAACAGGTATCATAAAATAGAAACTAATTAATAATAGCTATGGGTAAATATCTCTTGCTTTTCCCCTTTCTTATGTTGGATAACCTTGTACAAAAAGCTGTTTATAAATTTTTAGTAGCATAAAAAATAGTGTAAATGGGCACATGAACTTATGTCTCTGAATAAAAGTATGCACACACCCCTTCCTCCTTTAAAGTTTTCCGATTCAAAAAGACACCAGACTAGCAGAAGAGAGAATGTATGGGATAATAGAAATCTTACTATTCAAATAGTCTGTAGTCTGACTTAAGTGAGGAAAACCTACAAGGAAAAAAATAATGATTCTTTCATAGGAGAGTTCCTGTTACTCACATCCGAAATGCTACAATATGTCTATTGCTGATGTTTACTGCCCCATTTTAATGTAAAATGGTGAATATCCTAATATAGATTCTACATTAAAGTTTAATGCATGCCGGTTACAAAAGCCTTTCATTGGAACAAAGAGACAACTTTACACCATGAACACAGAGAAGGGAAAGCCAAAGTGTCTGAACATTTGCAGAAGGACAAACTATAGAAAGGCAAGTTTCAGTGATGATTCCCTGTCATTTTAAGTGGGAAAGAAACAGAGTTTTAAAGAAAGTTATCAAATGTGTTTCAAGATATGAGACAGAAAATTTTTACCACTTGAGTGACATATAAATCTGTGTACCATTGTAAACTTCTCTACCTAAACCCTTTAGTTCTTGGGAACTGTTTCTCAGCAAGTATAACTGTTCACATGTTACTTTCCATGCATAGAGTAGTCAATGTATATGACCCATTTTACTCATGACAAGGATTGACTTTCCTCAGGTATATCTGGGATAACTTTAGCTTATGTGTAGCATTCTAAAGATGAAATGAAAACAATGGTTTGAATCCATTTAGGCAATTTTAAATGTTCGGCTTGCACAGATATGGATACAGAATTGATGAATTGTTTTGTGATATTGAGTAGGAACAGAGGAATGCAGTGAATTGGAAAACTAAGTTTTCTAATACACATATTTTGCATATATTTTTCTGTAACTGAAAAAAATCATGTTGATGAAAAAAGGCTTCCAAGGTTAGACCCTATTCTACATGATGTCAGACACAGCCATGAAAAATGGCACTCAATGGAAAAGACAGAAATTGGATTTTTTTTTTTTTTTTTTTTTTTTTTTGAGACAGAGTCTTGCTTTGTTGCCCAGGCTAGAGTGAGTGCCGTGGCGTCAGCCTAGCTCACAGCAACCTCAAACTCCTGGGCTCCAGTGATCCTTCTGCCTCAGCCTCCCAGGTAGCTGGGACTACAGGCATGCGCCACCATGCCCGGCTAATTTTTTATATATATATCAGTTGGCCAATTAATTTCTTTCTATTTATAGTAGAGACGGGGTCTCGCTCTTGCTCAGGCTGGTTTTGAACTCCTGACCTTGAGCAATCCGCCCGCCTCGGCCTCCCAAGAGCTAGGATTACAGGCGTGAGCCACAGCGCCTGGCCAGAAATTGGATTTTGGTGTCAAGTTTTGTCATTTATAGAATTAAGTCATGTAATCTCTGCAATTTGTATTTTCAACTTTTGGAACAGAGTACTTTACACAAATAATGATATGTACCCATATTACTATAAGGATACAGTGAAAATAAATACTACAAAACCCTTTGAAAATAACAAAGTGCTATAGAAATGCAACTTAATTAATATATAATATTCCAAAGTGGTTTCTGAGGATATTAAAGTATTTTTAAAAAGCACTCCCTTATCAGATAAGTTTGAAAATTACCAAGCCAAAAAAAGTTAAATCTCTTTCCTACAGGATTCTTTTTTTTTTCAGTCTTTTACATTTTTATTTTTTTAAATGTTTTTTCCTTTTTTTTTAATTGCAGCATAATATGGGGGTACAAATGTTAGGGTTACGTACATTGCTATTCTCCCCCTCACCCCTCGAGTCAGAGCTTCAAGTGTGTCCATCCCCCCGACAATGCACATTGCACTTATAATGTATATATATAAACCCATCCCCCCCACCTGCCCGATACCTGATAAATGTTTCCTTTTTTTAACATTTTGGTTAGATTTTATAACTTTGTCTTTACCTAGCAAAGGTTAGAGGTATGCCCTTCCCCTCCATACTTTCACCACATCCCTCAGATGTGGGTCCATTCCCCCAAGTCCCGAATCTCTGGTGAACACCACCACCCTTTGAGCACCATATTGATAATCAGTCAGTAGCAATGTGACAGAGAGTACATGTGGAGCCCATTTTTCTGATCTTGTGTCACCATCACCTACTTTGGATAATGGGCTTAAACTCAATCCAGGATAATATAAGCAGTGCTAGCTCACTGTCGTTTCTTGGAATTGAGTAATAATCCATTGAAAAACATATACCAAATTTTAATAATCCACTCATGAATTGATGGGCACTTGGGTTGTTTCCATGTCCTTGCAATAGTGAATCGTGCTGCCATAAACATTCCTCAGCCAAATAAACTATCATTAGAGTGAATAGACAACCTACAGAATGGGAGAAAATATTTGCTCTCCGTACTTCCAATAAAGGAAGCCTATGGAAGTAGTGTTTTCTAGGGTATATTTTTAGAAATACTGATAAAATTAATCATTTGGAGAGAAAGAGAACCTAATTTGTTTTGAAGTACTGCATTTTTAGCATGAAAGAGTGACATATATTACCCTAAAAATTTTATCAGTTCATAATCAGACAAAGAAGAGAGGAGCATTTTGAAAACTCTGGGTCTGTAGTCACGAGGACCCAAATCTGGCAGTGGAACTATCTGAAGAAAAGGTATATCTGAAAAAAAATGGGAGTGCCAAAAGAGCAGCCTTGGATTCACTACAAGGACCAGGAACCAAGAATGCTGAGGTTGGTGGACAGCCTAAGGTGGAGGTCAGCTATGGCAGTAAGCTGGACCCAAATGTACTGAGAAGCCAGAGGTCAAGGTGGCATCAGGTGGCCCCTTAACAAGAGCCAGAGCAGTTTGTGAAACTCCATCAGAAAGGAAACTGGGCTAGGTGGAGAAGAGGGCAGGAGAGGAGAGCAGTCAGACACACAAGAGGATTTGCAGGAAGCAGAGGGCAGGTCAAACTGAGTGAGCAGCCTCCAGATTTCTTGACTGACCTCAGGCAAATTACCTAAGCAATGAGTTAAAAAGTCAAAACTTTGGGCCTTGATCATGAGGTCACAATCTGTGCTAGCCAAAAACTGTATATCTAGTTTTCTCCTCAAATATAAATTAATTCCAGAAAGTGATTGCCTGGAAGCTGTAGAAGGATAAATATGTCCTTAGCCACATCTTAAAGAATCTTAGAGAAAACATTTGACCAAAAGTTAATACATAAAAATCATAGCTAGTTGGACGTATGCTTTTCAAGAGAAACACTATGCTAGTTAACTATAATAGCAGCATAAAACAAAGACACCAGAGATTTCACAGTCATTTCACTGAGGCTTATTTCCCTACAGAAATGTTAATTTATTAATGAAGGAGAAGATGGATGTAATATTGGCTATAAATAAATTTAAGGTGACATTAGCTAGAAAATAAAATACTTCACAAATAAGACATATCTACAGCCATGAAAGTAAACAAAAATTGAATTTACCTACTCATTATAGCATCATTGGCTTTGAAGAAAAATTACAAAGGTCTCTCAGCTAAACCAAAGCATCTGAACCAGGTGAGCTTGACTATGACCAAGATTGTTGCACAGAGCAGCTTTCTCTAAAATGTGATGTATGCACAACAAACACATCACTGGAGGTGGGGAGAAAATATTAGAGTTTCCATTCCTGTTTCCTATTGTTTTATTTTAAACCAAGAAAAAGTAGGAATTACATTTTCCAAATATTTTGTGTGCATGTGTATGTGTATGTGTATTCCATGCTCAATAACACTGAAAGAAATATACAAGTTTTATAATGTGGAACCAGAAATTTAGAGGGCAAGCTGGATCCATAGAAGTACTAGGAGCTCTTATTTAAGACAAGATAAGTGGCCAGAACTAGGCTGGTCAGAACTGGGCAGAGGAAGGACTTCCTAATCCAACAAATATCCCCTGAAGAAAGGAGTAACCTCATCCACTAAATGTTCTAAAAATTATTGTGGTAACAATCAACACATGAGCTTCCGGCAAGTGTTGAGTCCCCTTTAGACTACTGATTGGCTGTGCAATTTTTAGCAAGCTTCCCTGACTCTCTCATAACCTCATTACAAAACAAACATAACTGAGCCTGCCAAGATGGCTGCTTTAAAGACAAGATGAGATCACCGACTGAAACTGATTCTGATTTTATTGGAAAGCCTTTACAAACTGCTCATGTTATTTGAAACAGTATTCCCAAGTTCTAAATTTTACTCATTGGCATATTTTCAGCTAGTATTTCTTAGAGGAGAATGGGTTACCATTCTCACAGCTATGTTTTGATAATATGAAGATTACTAATATGTCACAAATGATATAATAATTGCACACAAAGGAATCAGAAATCATTTAATTCTCATTATCATAAAAAGTATGAATGGGCATGCTGTGCACATATAAGTCTTATAAGTACTGTTGTTCAGTTTTTCAATGGTTTCAAATACCAATTCTAAGCAGAAACATCCAACTTCCCTTCTGTTCATTGCTTTTGGAATGCTGGATCCATGACAATTAGGGCATCAGCAATCGTACATGCAGGCAGACATAGGGCTGAATATGTCTGCAGTTCCTTGCACCTGGCATTGTGTGTTGTTGTTATAACAGGTGCCTCAAAAGTCTTTAGTTGAATTTAAAAAGCATAAAGTCATTTAATCTCCAAACCACAAAGCTTCCATCCAATTTTTACGGGCCACAGAGGCTTGTTATCCAAGGCTGTACACTGTGTTTGAACCTACTCCTTATTGCCATCAGAAGCTACTATTTTGAGTATTTTTCATAACTTTCTATATGTAAGTGCTGTGTATTACTAATTAATAATGCTTAATATATCTTAGTGCGTTGTCTTAGTGATTTTTTTGTTTTTGTTTTTTAAGCTGTTTATTATAGAGAGATATAACCCAAGGTTACCGGGGTTAGTAGCCAAGTAAATTACTTGAAATCAAAACAGATGAAAAGGTGAGGGAAATATTTTGAGTATTATTTAGATGTGTTATGTATTATATAACTTTTTATAAGTTAATTTTAAAGTTAGATGGCTATAATTATACCAATAATTAAGTTATATGATGTCTTTTTGTTAACTTCATACTTGTGCTACATTACAAAGAAATCAGCTGGTGGCCTGACAATTTTCTGATTTCTTTGGATTGGGCTAATCATCATTTACATACTAGAATCTTAGTGGTGTCAGGATTTTTAAAAGGAGAAGATAGCCTTGGAGGGGTGATTTTTTGGTAATATCTCCATTTTAGATGAAAAAGGAAAAAAAAAAAAAAAACACTGAGTCCCAGGGTATTGATTTGTCATCACTCAAATCTAGATTTTTGGACTTCGAATTATGCACTCAATATACTACATTGATACCGGCTGCATTCTTCTCTGCTCTCTAAGTACTTTCTATACAAATGCCCTATTCAATTTTGTTTTGCTTACTAAAAACTTTTTTTCTCTTCTTTTTCTTTTTTTGACACAAGGTCTTGCTCTGTTGCCCAGGCTAGAATGTAGTGGCATCAACATAGCTCACTGCAACCTCAAACTCCTAGGCTCAAGTGATACCTCTACCTCAACCTCCTGAGTAGCTGGGACTACTTGCATGCACCTTCATGCCCAGTTAATTTTTCTATTTTTTGTAGAGATATGTTTTGTTATGTTGCTCTGGCTGGTCTCAAACTTCTGGCTTCAAGTGATCCTTCTGCCTCACTTTTCTAAAGTGCTAGGATTACAGGTGTGAGCCACGATACCTGGCCTAAAAGCTTTTTTCTAATTGGATAGTGAGGATTCCCTTTGACATCATAAAATTATAGAAATTTTAAAGATGATTTCATAGTCCTAGCAACGTATAAGCATCCTATGATTCTTTTAATACACTCTAAAATATGTATAACATTATGAAAGAATGGAAGCTGTCTCACAATCATATATGTTTCATTACTTAATCTCTTTTATATTTTCTGTATAGTAAACAGTATGAACATATAAAATATTGGAATTGTGAGTTGGAAATAAGAATATTCCTTCATTTTGCCAAATGTTTCCTAGGGGTCTAGAGGTCACTTGATCCTTGAGAACCTCCCCTTCCACTCTTCTGTAAAGAAATTGTCCAGAGGGCAAGAGAAGCTATTGGCTTTAAAGAAGTTATTAATTCTATGGCTAGAATCCCACCTTTTAAAACTGTAAAAAGGATTAAATTAAACAAGGCTTATTTAATTTGAAAGCTTAAATTCAATTGCTCTCTTACACATTTCCACAAAATTAGTATTGAAATGAAGCTGTATAGGGTTAGATGCAATTTTGACAAAGGTGAACACTAAAATGTGCAGTCTAACAACTCTATTAATTCTACTAACTTTGTCGAATACTATGCAGACTACCTTAAATTAGCAAATATTTTGTGAAATAGACCAAAAGGCCACTTGCTAGGTGACATTGTAACATTTTCTTCCTGTTAGTAATTTATATTATGTCCCCCATTATGAAACCTGAAAACCTTTTTAGTAACTTTAATTACAGATTGTGAATTATTCTTTTTGTATAGTTACCATCAATAAGGTAATGAATACATATACACTATATTCACTATAAAAGGATTTGTGATGTTTTATTTTAAAATAATTTTTAAATTAATCCACGGTAATTCTTAGAGCACTCCTCTCATACTTCTATGTGCAACATCAAAATGAATCAGTATATTCTTTCACAATTTATAAGACCATCATGAGGAATACCCTTGCTCCTGATAGAATGTCATTAAACACCTCAATCAATTTGTTTAATCTGAGCATAAAAGGAAATTTACTTTTGGTGAAAGCCAGTGATAATGGATATAAAAACACATACCATTCTACTAGGAATACAGTTTCATTTGAGAAGATTGGCAAATGACATAGTACACATTTTAAATTATAACTATTTATGATTTCTACTGCCACGTAAGAAGCTGAAAAATCTAATGATACCTAGATAAAGACATTTCAAATTTTTTGTTTGCCAATGCCAATTTATGTAATTTGTCAACACTACTTACAGTTTGCAACCAATCTAACAATGCATACTTTACATTTCATTTCTTTTTTTTACTGGAAATTCCATTTAGAGGAAGTGAAGAATATGTATGCAAATGCTGATTTTTGACTAAAATTGGTGATGTCAAATTACATTTTCCTGAGGTTCCATGATCCACCAGAAAGAAAAAGAAGGGATCTATTCCTTTCCTGGGTATGTACTGCGTGTTTCTACTGTTCTGTTATTTGTCTTATGTAATTCACCTTAATATCTGACACAATTTCTTGCTCCTTTGTTTAGAAACTAACTACAGAAGCTAATAGTCTGATCCTAAAAAAAACTCTGTGAGTTAAATGCCACTTTATTTTTATAACAAGAATTAAAATCTAGTCTAGCCAAGTGTGAGGAATGTCCAGCCTAGGAATCAGGAATGGTTGACTTAGGATCGTTCATTTTAGATGTAGGCAAGATTTTTTTGAAAGGCAGAAACTGCAGTTTAACCTTTGGGAGACTTGGAAACACATTGGTAGGGCTTTTTGCTGAAAGTTTTGGTTAAATTTTAAAGTTTTAGAAAACATCATACACATGAGAGTAATTGAACAACATTCTTTCAGAAGTCTGAGAAATGCCTCTTATTTAGGACTGCCTGTGAACCTGACACACTGTTGCCATGTTCATATAGGAATAGCTTGATTTTATGATTAACACTAACTCAAGAAAGCTAATCAGTGAGATATGATCACTTCTAAAAAATAACACAAGAACATTTACTTGAGAAGCTCCAGACATTTTCATCTTATAGAAGAGATTGGAAGAAACATTAGAGTAATAATAAGAATAAAATGTTAACATGATGGTTGAATACATATGAATTCTAGAAGGACACATAAGAATTCCTTCAAATATATCATGATTAGCCATAAGGGTGTTTTTTTGAGCTTCATTTACTACAATTGTATTTCCAGATATTACCTGATTAGGTTTTAGAAAAACCTATTAGGCTAAAATAAAATTTTCTTTATTCGAGGGTGATATTTTAGATGGTATATAAAGAGCAGTTTCTTAAAAAGTTAATTAGCAAGAGATTGATGATGAAGAAAGGGAATTAAAAGACAGAAATGGCTTTTCTTCTGAAGAGTTATTGCTCAGAATTGATGCATTTTAGTTAAAAATACAACTAAAATATATAAATTCAGAAGCCTCTAAGTTTATACATAAATTCAGAATAAAAATTGATTTCTATAACACCTCTATACCAAAAACTCAAAAACAAAATCATCCTATGTATAGTTATCTATAAAAAATATTAATTTTATTTTCAATAGAAACACTAACAATCATAATAATGTGGAGTTGAACGGTCTATATTCTCTTGAGGGGAAAACACTAAAATAGCCAAAACTCTGGAGCTTTAACGATACATGAGTGGATTAATAAAATGTGGTATATGTATCCCATGGAGTTCTACTCAGCCAATAAAACAATGGTGATCTAGCACTTCTTGTATTATCCTGGATAGAGCTGGAGCCCATTCTACTAAGTGAAGTATCATAAGAATGGAAAAACAAGCACCACATGTACTCACCATCAAATTGATGTTAACTGATCAACACTTAAGTGCACATATAGTAATGACATTCATCAGGTGCCGGGCAGGTAGGAGAGGGGCGGAGGGTATGGGTATATACACACCTAATGGGTGTGGTGTGCACCATCTGGGGGATGGACACACTTAAAGTTCTGATTTGGGTGGGGCAAGGGCAACATATGTAATCTAAAACTTTTACTGCCATAATTTGCTGAAACAAAAAAGATTAAAAAAAAATTCTGAAGCTTTTTCTTGCATGATGTCAGAAAATAAATAAATAAATAAATAAAACAGAAGATATCCATTTACTTTGCCTTGGAGATTCTGATTATATTTTTTTTTTTTTTTTTTTTGAGACAGAGTCTCACTTGTTGCCCAGGCTAGAGTGAGTGTCGTGGTGTCAGCCTAGCTCACAGCAACCTCAAACTCCTGGGCTCAAGCGATCCTCCTGCCTCAGCCTCCCGAGTAGCTGGGACTACAGGCATGTGCCACCATGCCCGGCTAATTTTTTCTATATATATTAGTTGGCCAATTAATTTCTTTCTATTTATAGTAGAGACGAGGTCTCCTCTTGCTCAGGCTGGTTTCGAACTCCTGACCTTGAGCAATCCGCCCGTCTCGGCCTCCCAGAGAGCTAGGATTACAGGCGTGAGCCACCGCGCCCGGCCTGATTATATTTTGATACAACAAAAATATGACATATACTAGAAGAACTGGTCCTTGAATTGACAGAAAATCTGTCATTGACAAAATGAATCAATTTCAGCATGCAAATGACTGGAATAAGACAGTTGAAAAGCCATCTTAGAGTGATGAATGGCCGTTTACACTAAAGATTACACCATGATTCATTTAAAAATATTTGTTTTATTTTTATCTTTCTAAAAAAATGTGCCATTGGTAGTCCCATTATGTGGATATTCCTGGGGTCTACTAACCTTTCTGAGCTATTTGTGGGTTATAAAATATTTTGCCTTATTCCACACAGCATTATGAATCACCAATAATATTAACTATATTTCCTTAATCTGAGAAATGACTCGAATACTATGGAAATTTAGTTTCTGTATTTAAAAAAGGCCATCTCTTTGACATAAGTTTTTTGTATTTCTTTTTCAAATACAATTTAAAATTTTGAGAATATGTAGCAGTTGACCTCTTAAATTGGGGATCAAACTTATATTTGTACTGGCCCAAACTTCTAGTTTGAATTATTTCATTCAACAAATCTTTATAAAATGCCTACCATGTGCCCAGGTATTGTGACAAGTATTTGGTTAGGTGCTGGCCAACAATTTAAGAAATTCAACAATACAGGTGTGTCCCTAGCCCTCATGAAGCAAGCAATCTAGCATAAAAACAGAATTTCCAGTATAGTGTGAGAACTGGTACAGTGAGAGAATTACAGAGGAGATGGTAGTATACAGGACAGAACTTAAGTCAGACATGGAGTAGGATGAAGTTGGCCTCCTTCCTAGAAGAAAGCCTTCCTAGAGAAAGGTATGTCCAAACTGTAGCTGAAGGACTTAAACAACAGAAGGCTGAGAAATTTGTGGGCAGAGGGGCTCTTTCTTTTCTTTTCCTCTAGGAAGAGGACATTTGTAAATAAATGGGAAGAGGGAGCTAGAGCTTGGTTTGAGAAATAAGCAAATTTAGAAAAGTGTGGTAAGAGATGAAATAGGGCCAATTCCTTTCAGGCTATATTAAGGATACTGCATTTTCTTCTGATGCTGAGAGGGAGGAATTGAAGGGTTTTAAATAAGGGAGTAAGAGAATCACATTTGCATTTCAGGAAACACACACAAACACACACACACACACACACACACACACACACACACACATGAATATGTGTGAGTTACTACTTAAGAAATAAGATTTTTAGAACGTAAAACCAGAAAAAGGAAAGCTGATTAAGAGGCTTCTGTAAAAACCCAGGTGAAAGAGGGTAGTAACCACGATCATGGAAGTGGCAACGGAAGTGGTGAGAAGTAAAATGCTTTTATGGTACTTAAATCCATATTTTAAGAGTCTCATGCTCTACTGACTGAGCTAGCCGGGCGGATTAAATCCATATTTTAATATTGAAATCACCAATACTTGTTAATCTGAGAGGTTGGGATTGGTGAGAGAGAAGTTAGGAGAAAAACCACAGGCAGAGGAAGAGTGGACCAGAAAGGACATTGGGAAACATCAGCTAGGAGGATGGAGGAAAAGAAGTCTGGTTGTCACCTAAGTCAAACAAAAGGAATGCATTAAGCAAGAGGTAATAATGTCTTGTTTTTTTTGGAGACAGAGTCTGGCTCTGTTGCCCAGGCTAGAGTGCCATGGCATCAGCCTAGCTTATAGCAACCTCAAACTTCTGGGCTCAGGCAATCCTACTGCCTCAGCCTCCCAAGTAGATTACAGGCATGTGCCACCATGCCGGGCTAATTTTTTTTTCTATATATTTTTTAGTTGTCCAGTTATTTTTTTTTCTGTTTTTTTAGTAGAAACGGGGTCTCGCTCTTACTCAGGCTGGTTTTGAACTCCTGAGCTCAGACGATCCACCTGCCTCTGCCTCCCAGCGTGCTGGGATTACAGGCGTGAGCCACTGCGCCTGGTCGGTAATAATGTCATAAGAGCATGAACAGTGTGTTGCTTGCTCATGTGTCATCACTATTTATCATGTTATGGGATGCTTCATAGGTCTGTCTCTCCAAAAAGAAAGAAAAAAAAAAAAACCCACAACATTTGTTAACTAAATGATTGAATTTAGTAAGCACTGCTATTTGCATGACAAAAACATCAGGTTGGGTGCTGGGATGATATATAGAAAAACATACCCCTGTCTTCATAAAGTTCATAGAACAGAAATAGGAGAAAGACATACATAATTATATTTGTAATGCATGATAGCTTATGAGAGAACTCAATAAGGCTCCAGATAAATGAAGATGCGGAGAGAACGTTAAGGGAATGCAAAGAAAAAAGTGAGTATTTCTAACTGTAAGAATAAGGAAAAGTAATCCCCAGTGAAGAAAAGATTGAAAAGGGACTACAAATTTCAGGTGACCTGCTAAGAACAGTTTCAGTTTTGGCAAATCTAGTTTGATTGCTATTTGAATTATTTTCATGATTTCCAGGAATAAAATGAATTACATTTTTTAAACTTAAGGATACAGCATCAATATCAACGAGTAGGACTCTTATCTTTCAAATGAAGTGATTGTATTATAGAACTGAGCTGTCTGTCTTTTCTTTGCCACAAAAGACATTAACAAACCTGTGCATACTCAAAAGTGCTCCACAGAAAAGTGAATTTCATGAAGATTGTTTTAAAGAGCACTGACTGTAACCTTACTTCATTTGCAAATGATAAATAGACTCTGCAGTATCTATGGTTTCCTTCCATAAGCAAGCTCTGGTAGGAGAATGTGTAATCAAATTGCTCCATTGCTTAGCAACCACAGGTAAAGAGCCAGTATGTCAGGAGTCACGATTCTATGAGAACAATCTACAGGTCAGTGGCATGATTTCGATGCCTGTTAAATTCCTGCTGTCATGCTTTCAAAAGCAATATTAAGGCAAAGCATTAGAGTAGATGAGAGTTAAGATGCAAATGTTCTCCTAATCGATCAATTGACACATACATAGTGTGATATGGTACAATCTTCAGCATCAACCTGACAGTGGCATCTATAAATCAACACCAGAGTAAAAATAACCCATAGATAAGGCTTTATAAGGAATATATGTGTTATTAAACTGGCTAAACCAAACATGAAGTCACATTTAAAATAATGTGAAGGTAATGACCCCCAAATTCACCTAACCAAAGAAGAGAAGCAGTGGGTGGTGAAATAGTTCTGGAAAATTTTACCTGTAACCATTGCGACTGGTCATTGTGGCCAGAGGTCCAGGCATTCACTTTGCCTTGCTTGTCCAGCCTAGCTTTCCTTGGTTCCCAAGTGAACATGTCCATGTTGAGCGTTCTGAAGATGCTGGAGGCAGTGATCTGATAGTCTTGTATATGTCCTGATTTCATACCCAGAGGCTCAGAACAGCCTGAAAGAAAATGAGAAGGGCCCTATAAGAAAAATAATTTATTATCCTGGAACTTTTCTGTGTTCATTTTCGATAGGTAAGAGAAGATTAAACATAATGCTATTCATTCCCCCAAAGGGAGAGCATCTAAATTTTAAAAAAAGGCTATAATCAGAAATAAATCTGAAACAAAATCGAAAAACAAGATAGTCAATTCAGGCTATTTTGTCTGAATATATTTTGGAAAAATTGAAAACAAGACAGACAATTGAAACTACTTTTCTGTGATAAATGATTTTGCAAAATGAAAGCAATGCTGAAATGATCTCTCCTGTCTCATTACTAGAAGCCTCATGACTGTTCCATAGTTTTCAAGAGTTTCATTGTGTCTTTAAAAATGGGACATTTTCTCACAAAGTATATTTGTTTTTCTTTTATTTGTTTTCATAATACTGCAAATGAAAATTCCCTCAGTACAGTGTCATTTTCCCAAACTGCTCCACTATTGTATTCTAAACTGGACAGCATTTTCTTTTTCAAGAAATATGTTAATCTTTAACACTGATTCTTATAGCACCCACATAGCTTCTTCTGAAAGGCAGGAAGCTAATATTTACTCAGTGTGACCATGTGTCAGGCATTGCACAAGTGTAGAATGTAAACTAATAGATAGAAGAAAGTAAGAAAATTCTGGCAAAGACCATTACTGAATAAAGCTCTTAATAAATTCTTATATTTCAATCATACTCAATAACCTCTAAAATTTAGATATTTCAAGAAGATTTTCAAATCTACTACATATAGTTTCAAGTTTAATATGGTGCAAAGTTTGGTTTTCCCTATCTTTGAAAAATAGTGCATGTGTGTGTGTGTATGTATGTGTGTGTGTCTGTATACATATACACACAATTTACCAATCATGAATTGCAACTGTGACAAAATTTCATTTACAAAGTTTGTAATAGGAAGCATGATGCTATCATTATATGAGCCAGTGGCTGAGTCTTCTGTTTCATTTAGGCCAAGAAACTCTCAAGGTATGTTTGATCATCAAGGAAGCAAAGATAAAAAGGTGAAACTTTAACCAAAACAGTACCTTCTTCTCATGCTTTATTGATCTCCCACTTCCCAGCTGTGTAGTCTTGTACCTGTTATTTAACCATTTTGTGTCTCAGTTTTCCCTTCTGCAGACTGGTGATAATAGAAACTGCCTCAAAGAAGAGTTCTAAGAAATTAATTAATAGATATAAACTACTTAGAAAGAGCGATGGCACATAGCTAGCACTCAGTAAGTGTTAGCTATTTTTATTATTTTGGTAAAACTCATTCCAACAGACAGTAATATTAAGTCCCCCAATATTAGCATATTAGTGAGCATTAAAGAATATCGTATGTCTGGGTTTGCAGTTTCTAAAACTAGACCACTCTAAGTCTAATCTCTAAAAGAGATGATCTAGAACTCTTCATTGATAAATAATTCTTAACTACAATTAATTGCTTTCTGTCCTGGTCAATATAGATCACTTCTTCCTTCTGGAGGCTACTGCATGTTTACCTCCATCTTCTAGGAAATGCCTATCCTATGCAAACATACAAAAAATGACAATTGAGGATTATGTTTATTAGCACAAGTGAGTTTTGGCATAGGAGACATATATCTTAGGTTCCATGATAAAAAGAGCTCTAAAACCTGAATATAAATTCTGGGTAACAAAAATGTCATAACAAATCTCAAAGATTCTAGAAAGTTCTGTTAGCCATAGTGGCATGCTGTTTATCTTCAGGCAGTTCCAAAATATCATGCATTGTTTACATTATAGACTTCTGACTTGTTCTTTTATTCCCATCCCTGATTCCACCTCTATTTCTCCCACCAAGTCTTTATAAAATTTTGCTTACAAAGAAAAACTTTGCTTACAAGGCAAAAGAAAAAGTAGTTGTTTTTCTCCTTTTGCGATATAACATAATAATGAAGTATTGAATAGAAGAGGAATGCCTTTACTTTTACCATTATTGCCTAACCATAAAGTTCATTTCATACTCATTCTGATCTCTAGTACTTAGCCCAGAAGACTATCCAAATAATTAGTTGTTCAAAGAATGAATGGATGAGTATTTGTCCTCTAATTATGGTCATAATCTATTTCATTCTAAACATCTTAAGTTTAGAATGAAATAGATTATGACCACAAATATTGTAAACATCTTAAGTTTAGAATGGAATAAAGATGTTTAGAATGAAATATCTCCATATATCTTTCAGAGATTTAGGAGATGATCTTTTTAAGTATCTGAGAAGAGATTAACTGCTGATCTTCTGTGGAGGCCCAAAGATCTTATAACAATTTAGTGAATACAATAAGGCAGCCTTGGGCTTTACAGTGTTGCATTGGTCTCTGGGAAATAGTCCTTTACATTACATTAGTGTTTATTTCTAAGTGTTCTAGGTAACCTTTCTGCCAATGTGCCTCATCCTATTTTTACTCTTTACCCATATGATTTCATGCATCTAAATTAATTAACTCTTTTACCAGTGTGGACAGCACCTGCTCAAAATGAAGTATTAATGAAACTGATATTTCTATAGTGAAGTGCCCCAGCTTTTAAAAGCATCCACTGAGAGACACTGCTCTCTGCATGCAAGTTCAAAATCAATTTGCAGGGTTCAGAGACAGGACCCTACTTTTTTTTTGAGAAAATAAAATCTGTAAAGTGTCAGGCGTATCCTCTTGTCAAACTTGGAAATAAAATATACTCACACCTTAGGGGTGTAACTGCGCCATGTATGAAAGACTGATCTTCATGAATCAAATGACTGAAAAGTTGGGGAAGGTGATGTTCAGTAACTAAAAACCAGGAAGCCTGCAGTAGACCTCATCATATTGTGGCTTACTCTTGATTGCTTTATGATGAATGGCTTAGGGATGACACTGGCCTGTGGTGATATAGTGACATGTAATACAAACATTGTATAGCAATAATTCTGCTAAGATTGATTGGCAGTCAATAGGACTGGTTGAATTACCAAAATAAGGGAACGGATCTCTGTTAGAATAATTAATGGTACTAAAACTGCATGTTGGTTGCTCAAACAAAACAAAACAAACAAACAAAAGAAACCCAATATGGAATATGAAAATGTGATTCTTAAAATAGGTTGACTCAACTGGCCAAATTACTCTAGTTACTTGAAATGTAATGGGTTTATTTTTAATATTAATAGTAACTTTGTTTTGCTTACAAATCAGTCCCTTTCTAGGCACCACAAATAAGTCTAAGAAGGGCAACAAATATAAAGTATGGACTTTAACCTATAGGCAAGTTTTTTTTTTTTTGAGACAGTCTCACTTTGTTGCCCAGGCTAGAGTGAGTGCCATGGCATCAGCCTAGCTCACAGCAACCTCAAACTCCTGGGCTCAAGCAATTCTGCTACCTCAGCCTCCCGAGTGGCTGGGACTACAGGCATGCGCCACCATGCCTGGCTAATTTTTTCTCTATATTTTTAGTTGGTCAATTAATTTCTTTGAATTTATAGTAGAGACGGGGTCTTGCTCTTGCTCAGATTGGTTTCGAACTCCTGACCTGGAGCAATCCGCCTGCCTCGGCCTCCCAGAGTGCTAGGATTACAGGGGTGAGCCACCATGCCCCGCCTAGCAAGTTTTTGAAATGAATACAAAGTCCACAATTATCTCTTTGCAGGAACTTGTCATCCTATTTTTAACTAAATGGCATTGTTTAAAGTTTGGTAAAGGCTTTTCCACACTTTAACATTATACTAAAAATTGACACCCACATGAATTTTTAGTTTCCTTCACAGTTATTTAAATAAAATAACTTCAGGCTACTGCAGCAAGGATAGTTGTAAATTTTGATGCCAGAATTACAGGAACATCCACTAAAAATATAACACAGTGAAATGCCTAGACAAGATTTTCTATTTAGCTTATAATCTAGTTATATTAAAATGAGGCCACTGTAAGATCCACATATTAAGTCTTCACCTTTAAATCTAGTATCGATGCTCTGGAGGAAGAGAATATTTAACTCTGAGTCCTTTGATAGATTATCCTTAAGCTGGATAACCACTATTTGTACAATAAGCAGGTTGCTAGCTAAGAATGACCCAAGAATGAATTTATAGTAGCAATCTTGGTATTGAAGTAGTGTCCTCTTGGGAGTAATGATAAATTTACATGTTTCATAAAACCTAAAAAAAAAAAGTTCTTATGGTAGATGGACAAAAATAAAGCTTAATTTTCTGTGCCGTACAGCGTAACTTTCACTGCAATTTATGAGGTCGGGCAGATTCCAGTTTTTACTGAACTTTTGTCACAAAACATAAATCACAGTTACTACCAAAAACAATGAGACACATTTCAAATTGACTGTAGTTTCCCATGAGAAACCCTTGCACTTTCTTTGACCACTCAACAAAATCTATTACTGTTTCTGTATTAATTTTACCCGGTAACATGTTTTAGAACTTGTTTATCTCACACATAAATACACACGGGTTCCCAAGGAACCACGTCGTAGACATTTTGGAGAAGAAATAAATGTCTATGAGTGTTGCATTTGCAGGTTAGTAGCAGGCTACATACAAATACACTTCTTTTTTAGAGAGATACCAGAAATAAGTAATATGAGACTCACCTGACAGTTCGCAGCCAAGAAGTTCCATTCGCAAAGTGCAGTGCCTTCGACAAACCTGGGGATAGAGTCTTACATACTGAGCTTTTATGGGAGGTGTGAAAGAGTTAGCGTACGGTGTGTTGTTATCAACATTTCCACGGAACACCTGTGCAAAGACAGAATACAGAGTTTTGAATTATTAATTGCCACAGCTTCTTTACCTATTTTCACACATTGACCCTATTCATTACCCAAAATAATCCTTCAAAGGCTGGATTAAATAATTTGAGAGCATGGAGCATTTCAGAAGCACCCTGCCATCAGCAGTGAATATAAAACCCATACATAAAATCCTAATGAAAGCCACAAACCACTGTGGCCTAAGGCATAATCTATCCTCCACTATGATGGCTTTGTCAATTTTAAGGCCAGCCCCTCAGAGCCAGGGTAGTGGTTTTCTCTCTCTGTCTCTCTCTCTCTCTCTCTCTTTCTTTCTTTCTTTTTTTTTTTTTTTTACAAATAGGCACTTTAAATCTTTCAAGTTACTCTCAGTCTGTTCATTTTGCTACCGAGTATTTATACGTTGTTGGGTAGGAAATAGTCTTTACTACTGCTTTCTGACCAGTCTCTCTAATGCTATAATCAGATTTATGATCCTTTAAAGGGTTTGACTCATCAAGATTACATCTTTATCAATCAGTCCCAGATCACTGAATAAGAGAATTATAGGTTTTTTAAATATATCTCCAGTGAATAACTATGTTTCCCACTAGAAATGAAGTACTAAAATGTATCATTTTTGTATTCCTTTAAATTTCATTCTTATTTTTCCTTTTATGTAAACTTGATAATTCAAAAACTTTTTTTTTTAATTTCAGCATATTATGGGGGTACAACTGTTTAGGTTACATACATTGCCTTTGCTCCACCCGAGTCAGAGCTTCTAGTGTGTCCATCCCCCAGACAGTGCACACCGCACCCATTAGGTGGGAGTATACCCAGCTCCCCTCCCCCTCCCCTCTGCCCTACAACTGATGAATGTTACTTATGTGCATATAAGTGTTGATCAATTAATATCGATTTGTTGGTGAGTACATGTGATGCTTGTTTTTCCATTCTTGTGTTACTTCGCTTAGTTTAAATTCATTTAAGAGATCAATTTAAAAACCCTTTTATACAATTTATTCGAGTCTAGTATAATGCTTTTTCTTTTTAAGGGAAGATCTGCAATACTGATATTTTTAATGTTAAACTTTTTGAGGAAGAATTAATAAAAGAATTGGGAATATCATAAGAAAAAGAAAGGAAATGTTGAGCATTATATCCACTTCTAAAATACTTTATTCTGCTAAACAAAAATCTTTTTGTAATATGAAGTATACAAATATACATATCTTTTCTATGATTTGGTGCTTTTAAGTTTGGAACCAGCACTTATTTAAGAAAAGTGCTAATTTGTAAAAGCAACAGAAATAAAATTGAAAGCTGACTGTTGTTAAAATAGAGCTCAATAAAGCTAACTTTGTAGGATCACCAATTACAATCTGAGAAAATCTTAAATGTCAGCCACTGTAAATTATAACTTGGAAAAAGTCCTTCTTCTTTAAAGCTACTAGTCAAATTAAAAACAAAACGTATCGGTAATTATTTTCTATATAAGGCTTCTCTGGAATACTCTGTTGTCACTTGATAATCAATGATTTTACTTTTAAATTAAGTAGGTTAAGTCAATCTTACCATGTCTTCATTGGTGCCTTTCACTTTGTACATTGCCCAAGTCTTTCCATCATTACTGTAGGCAATTTTGTAGGATTTTATATACTCTGGGCTTCCAATCCTCTTGGCTCCTTGAGTGATCACTCCAGTAACTCTCATTTTTCTTTGCAAATTTATCTGAAGAGAAAAGGCATAATCAACAATAATCTCATTGCTTTAAGATTAATACTGACAGTATTGATTTTGGAAATAGAACATTTTGATTTATTATAATAGTTTAGATTAAAAATAATATGAAAAGCTAATAATTTTCTTATACTTTAAAAAAAATAAATATTTAAAACAGGCATATATTAACTTTACCTTCAAAATCTCTTTCTACAATGGAATACTTTTTTAAAGTAAAGCAATATATGTGGACAGGTTTTGATAAGAGCAATGTACCCCAAAAATATAAGTATAGAAAGCATTTGGTTGATTATGCTATGCAAGTGTGACTTAGTCAACTGAAAAATGGAAATATTCTTTTGTCAAAATAACCTCAGTGTCATTTGTATGAAACTCTAATGTCAACATAACTGTCAATGTGTCTAAAGTGATTTAAGCTTCTAGAAATTTCCATTTAAAATAAAACCTGAAAATATCACTGAGATCTTCAATTACTAGATAAGAAAACAAAGAAAATGATGATGTCAAAAACAAAAATATAATGTCTCTTCAGTTTCTGGATCTTTATACTGTATTCTCTGGAGTTAGTTTAGTTTTTCACCAAACAGTTGCTTTTCTCTTCAATTTATCACATGGAAACTTTCTAACCAGGATTTTCTCTCCACATACACCCCTATTCCAAATCACTTTACAGAAGTCTACTGCAGGAGTAATAGATATCTAATAAAATTTTTAATATTCTTATGTGTAAAGAAATATTTTTGACATGTAATTAAATTAAATAACTACAGTGTAGAAAAAAATGCTTTATTCACATATGGTAAACATTAAAGTTTGCTCCATTCATTATAATATGCCTTTGTAATGTCTGTAAAATCTTAAACTTAGTAGAAAGGTTTTGTTTCAATGTTCTTAATAAATTGCTATAAAGTGCCCCTCTCCACCAGTATAAATCAGAAAAAATTAAATGTGTCATAAGGCAATAGTAAGTTAATAATTCACAGACTATTTTCCTGAGCAAACCAGAAAACACTCAGATTTCTGTATGTGATTAGGGTTTTTCTACTCTAGGATGAGGCTCTGAGAGTTAACATTTGAAAGGGTACAGAGTGTGCCTGATGAAACCAGCCACTCTACAATCAGTTTCTGAATTTCCCAAAGTCTCTTCTTCCCTCCCTGAACATCATGAGGCCCCCCTCCAAGTGCTGCTCACAAGGCGATTCTAGGTCTTTCTCATATATAAAGAAAGCCTGGAATTTTGACGAGTTAAAGAACTTGGGTGGGGTAGTCCCCAGCCTCTTAGCCGGTGAGCATGCCCCTCTTTCACTCTTACAACACAGACCTTAAACATAATATCTATTTTTTTTTTTTTAAAGTTTGGGTCGATGGTTCCTTTTATTCTCTAACAATGCTGAGTAGATTGACTCAGACAGCCAATTTTTGCTTTTATCATTTCAATGCTCAGACATTAAAATAATTGCGAACATGAATACATTTTAGCCCCGTTATTGTTTGGAGGCTCAAAAAGAAAACATCCCTCATGAATGTAAATTTTACTTACTACTTTTAATATTTATCTCCATTAGTCCTCTAAAGATTGATTTTGGAGTTTTAACTGTGCAATTTGGAATAGGGAATTTCTGAAAGACACTTTAGTATGTTAGGTAAATTAGTACATTGCTATGGAAGAGCAAGATTCTTTAAGTACCTTAGATATGACAGTTTTTCTTTTTTAATTCTGAGACCCTTCATGGCCTAAACCCTCCCAATACACACAGTGTAAACAGTGGACACTGCGAATCATGTTTCCCCTCATTTTGGAGGCCAAGTTTTACATTCGATGTTTCTGAGAATTCCTTTCCTCAATTATCTTTTATCTTGTTTCAATTATCTTGTTTATACCTCTTGGAGACGGCCAAATTATCTCTGCGAGAGTTTTGGCTGATGAGCTATATGCTAATTTTCTAACATTTAAATTGTAAAAGTATAATAGGATCAAAAAATAAAAATAAAAATCTGAGTTCATGTTTTTCTCTAAATCATTAGAAATGATGTTTTAAAAGATTTCTATTTGCTTTAATACTTAGAAGCTCTGAATATATATTTTAGGGAAATAGAATTCCAAAGAGTAAAGAATCACCCAACCTACATTTAGTAGGTATCTGAAATTAAATATTCAGGCTACTTTCATTAAACACAAAATAAAGACCAAAGGTTTATTTATAGATACAGGTTCTGGATCACTAAGTTTTAGTAATTCCTGGGTTTTAGACTTTTGACTTCTCATGTATCTAGCACTATTAAGCTTGGATAATAATGAATTCAGTATAAAGGGGCAAAGATTTCATCATTTTGGTCATACTCAAATTTTTTTTTTTTTTTTTTTTTTTTGAGACAGAGTCTCGCTTTGTTGTCCAGGCTAGAGTGAGTGCCGTGGCGTCAGCCTAGCTCGCAGCAACCTCAAACTCCTGGGCTCAAGTGATCTTTCTGCCTCAGCCTCCCGAGTAGCTGGGACTACAGGCATGCGCCACCATGCCCGGCTAATTTTTTTTATATATATATCAGTTGGCCAATTAATTTCTTTCTATTTATAGTAGAGATGGGGTCTCGCTCTTGCTCAGGCTGGTTTTGAACTCCTGACCTTGAGCAATCCGCCCGCCTCGGCCTCCCAGAGAGCTAAGATTACAGGCGTGAGCCACAGCGCCCGGCCCATACTCAAATTTAATGCCAGGAATTTATGTTTCTGTAAGAAATAAACTAAGCCTTGGAGGAAAGTAATAACACAATTTTAGAAACACCACCACTACAAACACCTCCAGCAGGTAAACCCTGCTCCAATACCATCGTTTGATCTCTTTGCTAAATGGTGATCTCAGGTTTATTCTGCCTATATGAACCATCCCACATACATTAAAGGTCTACTGAGGATTACATGTGAAATTCCTAAATTATTCTCTATGAACTTGATGGATACTGGGATGTGAAATAAAATATCTTCATTTATATATCTGGTTCAGGGAAATTATTGTTCCACTGGGTTGTAGGAACATGATATGACTTTTTTTTTTTTTAAAAAAAAACGCATTCTAAAGTGTTTTGAGAGAACTATTTTCCCTGAATGAATATAAACAGGAAGAAGAATAACCTGGATCTAAAATCCCTAGAACCTATATGCTAAGGGTAGGGAAAAGGGAGGACAGGATCAATGAGTCTCAGTGCTGATTTTGTCACCTCGTGCTTATATAATCTTGGACAATTTGTTTAAGCTTTTTGGAATTTAAGTTCCTGCCTTGTAAAAGGGGTTTGAATAAAATTATTATAGGTGAAGATTATATGATATA